>NC_058080.1:173590382-176502882 GCF_014858855.1 Bufo gargarizans | reverse complement strand
AACCCACCTCATCTGCGCTTACGCTAGGAAGCCGAATGGTTATTTTCCTGTCGACAGCTTCTTCTCCATTCTGGGCCATGGAAGTGACATGCCCGTCCATATACCAGACCAGAAACCTGGTATTCATACTGAAGGATGTGATGTCATGTGAGATTTTTAAAGATAGGCTTGTCACATTCCAGAGTAGTCGAGCCACACACCTTCGAGATGGTAAGTATTTCGGAAACCTTTTTTTCTGCAGCCAAGTTACAATTACTGTAATTAAGGTGGGTTGTATGGGTCCCCTTTAAATAGATCTCTCAGACTTTATAAGGCTGGTGCACTCCATATCTAAATGGCTGTATAATCCTTTTTTTTTTTTTTTTAATCCAGCTTGATATTAAAATGTGCATTTTATGAGTGAAATATTTATAAGTAAATCATCATGCCTCAAATGTATGTTGATCTATTCCTTACTTTCTAATTTTTATGGAAATTTTCAGAAACACAAATTTTATTATAAAAGTTTTATAAAAGCTTCAACATTTTTTTAATCATTTATATTGCAGATCTTTTCAAATGATGGCCAATTCAAAAGCCGCTTTGGCATTCGAGGAAGATCGCCAGGGCAACTACAAAGACCAACAGGGGTGGCCGTGCACCCAAGTGGTGACATCATTATTGCAGACTATGACAATAAGTGGGTCAGCATATTCTCCAATGATGGCAAGTTCAAGGTAAACCCATTCTAAAGTATTTGAACCATATTTCTTCCTCTAACTACTCTAAAACATAAAAAAGCCAGATAAAATGAGTTACTCAGACCTGAGTAATAAGCACCAGTGTTGGTTTACCGGAGTGGAGAACGTAACTCTCACTTACTGTGGCATGTTAAGGTTGACCAGATAGCTAGCTTTATTGGATTTTTGGATTCTTGCACCTTTCATGGCCGTAGCTGTACGGTCCATCATACTCCTTTTTTGACTACAGAAGAAATGTTCACAGGAATCGGCCTTTCTTGAAATTATGCCTAAGCTGGTCGTGCTCCATGTTTGATGGGATTTAACCTGGTCACACAAGCACCAGACAGTGGGTCAGACATTTTACAGAGGCCCGGTGGCTCAGTGGTGGACTCTGTTCCCTTGTGGTACTAAACTGATAGTAAATTAATTTGCATATCGATAATGTAACCTTTTTATGAATTTGTAGTTTAATCTTAGATTTCATAACAATGACTGAAAACTGTAGAGTTGTATGACAAGAAAAATATAGCTACTTTCTGATAGAAACAATGCCTCCCTTGCCCATGGACAAGGTCTAGTACTGCAGACCCCACTTCTTACCAAGAGTGGCACTGTTTCTGGAATATAGCAGCCATATTAAAGCACCACTTAATTGACTCAATGATTTCACATTTCTCTGGCTGTCAGGCTCACTTCCCTCTCTAAAGCTATTAGTTTTGTTGTTGTGCTCGTTCAGTAAGATGAACACCATATATTGGTCAGTTGTGGTGATCCATCAACCTATATGTGAATGAACCCTTAAAGACACAGGTCTCATATGAAGAAGCGGGAGCTGTTGATTTCTTGTACTGATGGTTATGTATTTACTTGACAGACAAAAATTGGATCAGGAAAATTGATGGGTCCCAAAGGTGTATCGGTTGATCGCAATGGACACATCATTGTGGTAGACAACAAGGCTTGCTGTGTGTTCATCTTCCAGCCCAATGGTAAAATAGTAACCAGGTTTGGAAGCCGAGGCAATGGGGACAAGCAGTTTGCAGGTACATTTAATGTAATGGGTAGATCATCTCCTCTTGGACATTTATATTTAGTCTTATTAATTTCCATATTATCTTTATGAAATGGAATCTGTCACCAACGACCTCCCTATCCAGCTGTATACATAGACACATAGCTGTGGTTCACCTGATTGAAACACTCTTTTCTTTTGTTGATCCAGGGCTCAGTCTCCAAGTAATATTTTTTGCTTGATGTGCAGATAAGGCCTTTGGTGCAATGAAGGTGTCACCATTGCTCTTGTTGCACCAACCTCCACTCCTTTCTGTGGCCAGGGAGGGGCTGGCCACAGAAATGAGTGGAGCGTGGGTGCAATAAGAGCAATGGTGACGCCCTAATTTCACCAAAGGACTAATTTGCATACTTTTAAAAAGTATCATAACTCGGGAACAGAGCCTCAGATCAATAATCGAAAAACAGTGTAACATCTTAATCAGGTGAACCACAGCTACTGTATGTGTCTATGCTAACAGTTGGATAGGGTTATGGCACACTGCTAGGATATGGCATAACATTGGTGGCAGTCTGACCTCTGGGACCCATGGCAATCCTGAAAACTAAGGGATGACTTCCCTTTGGCAGTTCTCCTTCACAGCCAATGTGCGGGACAATCTTTGAAGTAGCCACAGTTTTAGAGCCATTCACGCAACCGTATTTTTCAGTCCACATCCATTCCGCAATTTTCAATTCAATGGGGCTGCATAAAATGCGGACAGCACACCGTATGCTGTCCATATCCGTATGGCAATTCTGTGGCCGCGCAAAAAAATCGTATGATTTAGGGCTCATGCACACGAAAGTTGTTTGGTCCTACAGCCGAGCCACATTTTTTTGCGGCTCTGACGCGGACCCCTTCACATCAATGGACCGTAAAAGATTTTGCTCTGTTCCGCGGGGCCACAAAAAAAAATAAATAAATATAACATGTCCTATTCTTGCTCGTATTTGCGGACCAGAATAAGCATTTCCATTGTGGAGAAGGATGTTTCATTCCGCAAAATGGATGGTATCCGTGTTTTGCAGATCCATAATTTGTGGTCTGCAAAAACTGATACGGTTGTGTGAATGAGCCTTAAAACTAGAGCTGCAGCCACTCATTCAAACATCATGGCAGTCCCAGCAGTCAGACCACCCCAATGAAATGATGGCATTTCCAATTGATATGCAGTTACATGCTATGTAAGATAATATTTTTGGTTTGCAATTGTGCAAATTTCCCAATTATCTGGGACAAGTCATATGTTCAGTCTCATATATATTCCTAAAAATGTTACATGTCCGCTGCAAATGTTAGTAAACCACTCGCATCATATGAAGCAATTACTTCAATATTGGGTTTACAGATTTCTGCTACTATTTGCTAAATGTTAACGGCCTGTAACCTTCTCCGTTTTCTAGGACCCCACTTCGCTGCTGTAAACAGCAATAATGAAATCATTGTGACGGACTTCCATAACCATTCAGTTAAGGTAATGCATTTTTACTAACTAGGATATTGGGATAGTGTGTTGCTCCTGGGTCATGTTCACATGCGGAGGATTCTGCTCCTAAATCTGTACAGAATTTGCTTTCTGTTGGCAATATATGTGAACAGGTGTATTATATGTATGTGCAGAGTAATAAACCCAATAAGTCAACGTTCATTATAGCCACAGCTCCCAGACTGAAAGGCATGTGCTTTGGTCCCGTTATATATATTTTTTTCCTGTTTCCGTTCCATTTTTTGCATTCCGTATACTGACCGTATAAGGAACCATTTATTTCAATGGATCCGCAAAAAAAAAAAACATAAGGTACTCCGTATGCCTTCCGTTTCCGTATTCCCGTTCAAAGATAGAACATGTCCTATTGTTGTTCGCATAACGGACAAGGATAGTACTGTTCTATCAGGGACCAGCTGTTCCGTTCCGCAAAAAACGGAATGCACACGGACGTCATCCGTATTTTTTTGCGGACTGCAAAATACTGAAAAAGCCATACGGTTGTGTGCAAGAGGCCTATGCCAAATATGTGCCTATATATAAACGGTCAGTATAAACACGGAGACAGTGGTAAAGTCGTATTTTGTGCACATCGCCCTGGGAAAGCTATTTTATAAACTGTTATTTGAATGGCTTTACTTGACTACCAAAATAAAATATTTAAAGGGGTTTTCCAGGCTCCAGATATTGACACCCCGGCTTCAATCTAGCACTGTTGGCTGCAGGGAACAGCTGATCGATAGGGGTTCCAGGTGTCGGACCCCAAATGATCTGATATTGATGACGGCTTATCCTGAGGATGGGTCATAAATATCATGAGCCCAGAAAACTTTTAAAGAATATTTACATTTTTGCAACCATTAGTATTGCTCCTAATGCAACTTTGCAAGCAGACTTGATCACAATATGCCTTTGTGTTTACAGCTCCCTTTCAGACCTACACATTTGTAGGCTCAACCATGAAGACACACACAGGAGCAGTATATAGAGGGCGTCACCATTGAGCAGTATATAGAAAACAGAGTTTTACAAACTTGCATTTTTCATTGAATTGGAACAATTATCATTGGTAGAAAAATAATTAATTGTTTAAGGAGGACCTGTCTCCCTGTCCTGACAACTGTAGCAACTATTTGCATTCCCATGTAATAACATTTTGGAGCATCGATTCTTGACTCCATATTGTGCCGTTCCTTTATTATTCCTGCTATCGATGTGTCCTAAATGTCCAGATGGGAGGACCCCTTTACATTGTATTAACTTGGACATTTTATTTTTATGTTACAGGTATTTAATCAAGATGGTGAGTTTACCTTGAAGTTTGGATCAAACGGAGAAGGAAATGGTCAATTTAATGCACCAACTGGAGTGGCTGTGGATTCCAATGGAAATATAATAGTAGCTGACTGGGGAAATAGCAGAATACAAGTAAGAACTCATGTGTTCCAGAAATATACACACTGCTTAGGAGTACAAAGATCATTCTCACTACCAACCATTACAGCTATATAATCCATCTTTAAGACATACTAGTAAAATAAGAACTCTGGCTAGCAGACATGAAAGCCACTACCAGTGAAATGAGGTATAGTGCCTTCTGCTTCATCTACGCATGTGCAGTGGGCCACAAGGGCAGTGTGAATGATGGGAGTAGTTATACTTACAGTTCAGACACTCCCTGGGCCATGGAGTGATGGGAAGGGTGCACCTCTTCCTCCTTCGGGTCACAACCTGGTATTGTGATTCTCCTGCCTGGTGGTGTTTTGGGGTGCCCTTGGGGTTGAGAGGTGCAAGGCAGGGTCCCTAGGCAGCAGGCATTGGCTGATAGTGGTGGAGGCAATGATGAGGCCAATTTAACAGTGGAACATTTCTTTACAGCAGTTCAGTTCTCAGCATATATAGACTGGCAGATCTTGCACAATGTGAAGTTTCCACAGTTCTCACCGGTTACACAGTAGTAGACAACAGGTCAAGATGTCTCTTTAAAGCAACTTTCCACAAACTGCACTTCTCTAGCTGAGTTTAGCATAAGCATCCAGAAATAAGGGTGCACAATACTAGTTCCACTTTGCAACCATGGGAGCCCCCTGTATGTCAGACTAAGTTCTGCACTCTCTGTAGGGTGCTGTACTCTCTGTTAAATCTGCACTTTCCTGTGCGGGATGCAGGTTCTCAGCAGTCTGCCACTAGTATATGTCCAGGCACTGGAGGCGCCTATTCTCCCAGACAACTTGGCCATGGTGTCTATAAATTATTATTTTTTAAGACCGCTACTCTCCAGTCTTTAGCTTCTTCACACTTCCTCTCCACTTTTCTCTGGCTAGTTTTGCCCCAGGGCTGTCTCTTTTTGAGTTTGCTCACTACACTGATACACCAATTTTTGGCGTATATCTGTCGCAGATTCAGTTGCAAAGGGGATTTACGGCTGAATCTGACTAATTCCCCATCCACGGCACGTACATCAAATGGGGGCGTGGCGTGGTTGAGCCAGCCGGCCAGGTCTCGTTTATCATTTTCTACGCCTGCTTTAGGTATAAAAAATGATCTAAATCTATGCCAGCAAGAGGATGTACCTAAGTTATGTAGATCCGCTGGCCTCTATATAAGTTAGGCGCATCAAGCACCAGACTGGGGTATTATGACTGGCGGTTAAAAAGCCAGTCTTAATAAATGACCCCGTGAGTGTCTAGATATCCACTGTCTCATCTAGCTTCTCTTCCCTATGGGAAGGATATCAAAGTCCCACCTAGCAGCGGATTGCTATGGCCTGTTAACCCTTAACTGCCTTTTACACAGGAATTGCATTAACACAATAAAGCACATTTGCAGTGGATACGGAGGTAGCAGTGGGACGCTGCACATGCGCCAGATGCTGCTGGAGATGAACGTATCATTTCTTATACTAAACAATACAGAAAGATCCGTATGTGGAACGCTGAACCCCAGCTGCATAATGGCATACTGCTGGTATAGGGACTGCAAACCTAGGGACCAGTTTCCTGTAAAGGAAGGCGGCATCAGTATATGGAATTGGTCTTCTTTCGCATCCCTGGCATGCACTGCTGGCTTTGGCATTTGAATATTCTAAATGGATTGAATGTCATCACAGGAGTGACAGGCCGCTGAAATCGGTTATTACACTGTACTGCCCTCAGTGAGGGCAGCATATGGAAGCCATCAGGTTCCCTTCAAAATACAAGAATTTTTTTTCAGTCAGATTCTATACAGAGCAGGTCTGTAGAGTACATCTAAAGCCAACAGTTAGAATAGAAGAAGAGTTGTTTTGGCAACTTCTCCTTTACAGCCCAATAACATGCACCAGCTTTGTTGATGGCTTTAGTATTGAGGACCTATAGTATACAGAGCACCTTGAAAGCTTTCCTTTAAAGGGGTTGTTCAATTTTTACTATTGATGACCTATCGACAGGATAGGTCATCAATATCTGGTCAGCTGTTTGAAGAGAAGCTATGGGACAGCTCCCATCTGTTCAGGTGAAAAGGACGGATCTGTCCCTTAAGGGTGCATTCACACGACCATATAAAAAAATCTGCATCCGTTCCACAAATTTGAGGAACAGGTGCGGACCAGTTCATTTCAATGGGGCCGCAAAAGATACAGACAGCACACTGTGTGCTGTCCGCATCCGTTGTTCCGCTCCGTGGCCCCACAAAAAAAGATAGAGCATGTCCTATTCTTGTCCGCAACCTAAGCGGACAAGCTTAGGCATTCTCTATATGGCGCAAATCGCGGAACGCACACGGCCGGTATCCGTGTTTTGCGTATCTACAATTTGCTGACGGCAAAACACTTACGGTGTGAATGCAAAAGTGAATGGGGACACCATAGTTGTAATTACACTACCCACTTCTCCAATTGTTGTGGTGATCAGGTAAACAGACCTTCTCTTTATATGGCTGATAGGTCCATAGTAAAAGGCGGAGAACCCCTTTAAGAGTGAAAGAATTAACAGGCCTGATTTTACACGACCCTAGTAACTTTGAAAATTTGCCAGAATTTCATTCTAATCCCAACTTTATATATGATACTTGAAAATCACAACACTTCTAATCCTGATGTTAGTGTTACAGGCTATATATATATATATGTATGTATGTTTTTTAATTGAATGAAACTTCTTTGTGTGAATGTAATGATGATATTTCTAAGTGATTACAATATAACATCAAAAGTACAGTATTTTACGCCATATAAGACTCACTGGTCCATAAGACGCACCTAGGTTTTAGAGGAGGACAATAAGAAAAAACATTTTTTATTAGAACTCAGGTCAGACCAGCAATCAGACCCCCAATGTTAATAAGACCCCAACAAGACCTCAGATCAGACCCCCCAATAAGAGCCCCATGCCTCTAATCATCCCTCATTGCCTCTCATATTAACCCCCAGCAGTCCCCATTTCCTCATATTACCCCTCATATCAGCCCCAGTAGCCCCCATTGCCTCTCATGTTATCCCCTATTGCCTCAGATCAGCTCCCAGCAGCGCCATATTGTCTCAGATTAGCCCCCAGCAGCCCCATACTGCCTCAGATCCGTCCCCAGCATCTCCATATTGCCCCCTGCATCACCATATTGCCCTAGCATCAGTCCCCAGCATCTCCAAATTTCTCCCCCATTATCTCCATAGTGCCCCCAGATCAGTCCCCAGCATCTCCAAATTGCACCCAGCATCAGTGCCCAGCATCTCCATATTATCTGATGTTTTCTAAAATAAAAAAAACACTTGCCTCTCCTGCTCCTGGACGCAGCCACTCCTCACCTACATTGCAATCCTCTTCATCCTGCTGTTGGCTGCACACAGAGTGAGATCACAGGGCGGACCCTTCACAGCCGACAGAAGAGGACCAGGAAGCGGTGATTACAGAGCCTTCACCCCTTCCCTGTCCTCTGGTACTAAGGAGCACATCCATAATGGAAGCGCTCATTAGTATTTGCCCCCTAAGACGCAGTGGCATTTTTCCCCCTCTTATGGGGCCCCATTATGGGGTGAAAAATACGGTATTAATGTTTACTGGGAAAACTGAACAATTGAGAAGAGGCTCTAGTACCCTGTTGGGCCACCTCTAGCCTGTATATAAGATTAAATATGGTTGGGCATGGAGGCATACAGGTTCTGTATGGTATCCTGTGGTAAATTTGCCCCAAAGCTGCTCGATTAGCTATAAATGTGGCTATAAATCACACAGGCTAAGGAAGTGTTGCAATCTGTTGGAGACATTTCTGCTGTATGTGGGTGATTATCGAGCTGAAAATGCCAGTTGGAAGATCTGCCATGAAAGGCAACAAATGTGGCCGCAGGATGTCCTGTACATATCTCTGATCTTGTAGTGTCCCTGGTATCAGCCCATGCCCTCACTGCTCCCCACAACTTCTAACAGCTAGGTCAGAACAGCCTAGATGGCAGGCATTTAGTCAACACAACCATTCTGCTTCTCTGAGTCCAATAAATATATAATGTTTTTGTTTTTAGGTTTTTGATGGAAGTGGATCATTTTTGTCTTACATCAACACTTCTGCTGACCCATTGTATGGTCCTCAAGGACTGGCTCTTACTTCAGATGGCCATGTTGTTGTAGCAGACTCTGGAAATCACTGTTTTAAAGTTTACCGGTACTTACAGTAACTGGAAGGCCACAGTTTTTGGGGATTAACTGCACTCAATATGAACCAATGGATCTTCTAGCAAGATGGATGGAAATGGTTTCCAAGTCATTTTCTCTTATTTAATCTCCATGTGACCATGTTTACCTTTTAGCGGTGGCTTGTGTCTATGTTGGACTGCTTCACCACTACACAATGGAAAGTTAACTTTTCAGTGTAAAATTGGATGCCATTAACCTGTTACTGGAAAGTCTGAAACACAAATTTATAAACCCTGATCTTGTGCACTTAGGTCTTTGACCTCTTAGAGAATGAACTCATGGACATGGTGCTCCTCGGTGGAGCTTCCACATTCTGTAATTAGTTGTTGTCATACATCATTTGCTCAGCACTGAAATCCAGACGTCTTCTAGCTCTGTGTGTCCTGGTAGGTATTGTATTGAAACATAGGAAAAAACCTTGGTCTTAATATTAATGTAACATATTAAATGTACATGTGTATTCAAAAACTTTACAAACTGTTGTCACATTTGTAATAATGGCCTTAGTCTTCTCTACACAGCCATTTCCAGTTTATGTGCACTTCTATTTATCCTGTGGTACGTTGATAAAGCATCATGAAGTACATGCTGTTTCATGTCATGCATCTTTTTCCATTTTGTATATAGAATTGAGAATATACAACTTCAGATGAATGTTGATTGTGCATCAAATGAGAGGTCAAATTTGGATAATTAGCAGTGGAGCTATGCCTTATTGACTGATGTCCACTGATACCAAAAAATGATCAACTATGGAAACCTTGCATGCTTTCACTGTACTTCAAAGCGTACCTGAGCTTTCCAAAAAAGTTTGCATAATGCTGTGCTTCTAAAGTCTTTTTCAGCCATATTATTCCCTGTTCCAGCTCCACAGCTAGATGCATTTCACTCAGAAGCAGGGGGGGTGTCTTTCTTCTGTGACATTTGCCAGTACTGTACTGCGGTGACACCCTTTTCCTTACTACTTAGCTCAGAGAACAGATAAGGAAGGAGAAATCACACCTACAGAAGGGCTTGAGGCTCCCATTATCTTCAGAAGCCGTGTAGAAGCAGTTCTTTTATCAGGCTCACAATCTCAGCTAGCTCTGACATGCTCCCCATTTCCTGTGAACCATCTTATGCATCTGTTACCAGGGGCAGATCTTGCCCGACAACAGGCAGTGGACTGTAAATTAGGTGGCCATGACTTTTTTCAGGTGGATGTAGGCATATTTTTTAAATGAAGTGATTTAGCGATTTGCTATTTACACCATTTTCTATTAAATGAAATGAAGTTGTGTGAAAGCACAGTGACTCTAAGGCCACCTGCCACGAGTGCAGAAGAACGCACATAAAATCCACACGAATTTCCATGTAGATTTATGTGCGTTTTTGCAGCACACTCGCACCAGAATCTGCAATTTCTAATTGCGGATTTTGGTGCAGATTAAATGCGGTTTTGCCACAGATCTCCCCCTTCCACTGAAAAGGGTAAAATCTGCAGCTAAATCCACAAGTATAATTGACATGCTGTGGATTTGTAAATCCGCATTTTCTGCATGGAATCAATCCAAAAGGTGTACATGAGATTTGTGTAATCTGATACACTTTGCTGGTACTGTACTACGCTGAGGTTTGTCCGCACGGAAACCCGCGTGGAAAAACTGTGTGTATAACGCTGCACCTAAGGGTGGTTTTACACTACTTTTTTTTCCCAATAAATGCAATTTTCAAGCAAAAAACACCATGGCCAGATGTTATACAATATAGTCAATACAATGCATAAATATACAGTACAGCCCAAAAGTTTGGACACACCTTCTCATTCAAAGAGTTTTCTTTATTTTCATGACTATGAAAATTGTAGATTCACACTGAAGGCATCAAAACTATGAATTAACACATGTGGAATTATATACGTAACAAAAAAGTGTGAAAAAAACTGAAAATATGTCATATTCTAGGTTCTTCAAAGTAGCTTTGCACACTCTTGGCATTCTCTTGATGAGCTTCAAGAGGTAGTCACCTGAAATGCTTTTCACTTCACAGGCGTGCCCTGTCAGGTTTAATAAGTGGGATTTCTTGCCTTATAAATGTGGTTGGGACCATCAGTTGCGTTGTGGAGAAGTCAGGTGGATACACAGCTGATAGTTCTACTGAATAGACTGTTAGAATTTGTAATATGGCAAGAAAAAAGCAGCTAAGTAAAGAAAAACGAGTGGCCATCATCACTTTAAGAAATGAAGGTCAGTCAGTCTGAAAAATTGGGAAAACTTTGAAAGTGTCCCCAAGTGCAGTCACAAAAACCATCAAGCGCTACAAAGAAACTGGCTCACATGCGGACCGCCCCAGGAAAGGAAGACCAAGAGTCACCTCTGCTGTGGAGGATAAGTTCATCCGAGTCACCAGCCTCAGAAATCGCAGGTTAACAGCAGCTCAGATTAGAGACCAGGTCAATGCCACACAGAGTTCTAGCAGCAGACACATCTCTAGAACAACTGTTAAGAGGAGAACCCAGAATATGACATATTTTCAGTTGTTTCACACTTTTTTGTTATGTATATAATTCCACATGTGTTAATTCATAGTTTTGTAGTTTTGATGCCTTCAGTGTGAATCTACAATTCTCATAGTCATGAAAATAAAGAAAACTATTTGAATGAGAAGGTATGTTCAAACTTTTGGTCTGTGTGTGTATATATATATATATATATATATATATATATATATATATATATATATATATACACCCTACAAACACTGTTGGAATACGTTTAAAAAATAAATAAATAAAAATAAAATATATATATATATATATATATATATATATATTTTTTTTTTAAAGAAACTAAAATGTGTGAATTAAAATGCCACCCAAACAAAATCATTGTAAAAAAAAAATCCATGGATTTTATGGTGTTTTTTATAAGCCTAAAAAATGTAAAGAAAAAAAGGTAGTGTGTCAGCACACTAAGGCTTCCTGCACATGGTGCCGAGGATTATTTTGCTGCAATTCCACACCGTAATACAGTACATGCTACGTAGATGATATTTATCTACAGGATGCAGACATTTTTACGTTGAAATTTATCTCCGGCATTAACGTTGAAATCTGTAGTGTGTTGTTTCTTTGTGCCGATTTTCGCTGTGGATTTCGTTCTTTACAGTGCAAAGGGTTAATCTGGGGCAGATCCGCAAGGAACACATGTCAATTTTTGTTTGGATTTGGTATGGAAACATAGCGACATCAGCATGGAAAATCCACATCGAATATATTTGTGTGCAAGTAGCTTATGGGTATCAGATTTAAGACCCTTGCACACAACCGTATGCCCTCTGAGATATACAGTCCATGAGCGGGCCATATGTCCTGCAGCGGCATTAATCGTGTGCACAAGAGCACACAGCATCATAGATTACAATGATTCTGTGCACGTCGGGTTGCCTGTGGGACTATTGTCCCGCACTCTTATGATCTTATGAGTGTGGGACAATAGTCCCGCGGGCGGCCCGCTGTGTAATCTATGATGCTGCTTGCACGATCAATGCCGCTCATGGACCGTATGTCTTGGAGGGCATACAGTCGTGTGCAAGGGCCCTTACTGTGGATTTTTACTGCATCACATCCACAGCAGGAAATCCGTATTAAATCATATGGATTTTGGTGTAGGTTTACTTGAGTATTCAATGCAGAAATTGTTGCTAATCCTTTTTGTTGTGGATTTAGATTCTAAATTCAGGAATGCTTAAAAAAAAAAAAAAAAATGGACATCAAGGGGGGAAACCTGCAAAAGAAATTGTCATGCTGTGGATTGCAAAAATCTGTATGACTGCTAAATTTTCCCATTGCTATGCAGCAATAGATGAAATCCAAATAGCTGATTTTACGTCTGCAGATCCAGACAGAAAATCCACTGCGATTCTCTGAAAGAGCCTTTATTTTATTTTTTATGAAAACATTTTGGGCTAAAAATCATTTTTTTTCAATTGGTCTTTATTAAAGATATTAAGCCGTTAACTGTTTGTCTAGCTATGTGAATCCTAATTTCACTTTGTGCCATAACACTTATCTCTAATTTACTAAGAGGTTATACACACTTATTTAAGCCTCATTCTTATCAGTGAGGTAAGGATTGAGCTTTGATAAGTTTTTATAAGATCAGATATAAGGAGCCAGTCAGCTCCCTGTTTGACGGAAGAGAGAGAAAATGTAGATCCTGCTAGTAGAGCATCTCAGCTCTGTACGGAGAAAAGGGCTCCATATTTTTAATATAGACCAATTAAAAAAATGATTTTTACCTCATAATGAGTAAAATGCAATAATAGAAAAAAAAAATTCCCCAATGGTGTACATAGCCTTTAAGGTGGATTTAGACCAGTAGATTCTGCAGCCAATTGTCGCGAAGGAAGTGTTCCTTCCCGACAGTCGGATGCTGGTTCAGTGAAGGAGAAAGCTGTATTTACATGGTGCAATCTCCTTCACTGTATGAGGACTAGGGATCACTACGAGTCCTCATACAGCTCCATGATTCTGAGCAGCAGATCGCTGTTTAGACCACACAATCTGCTGCCCAGAAACTATGATTGGTGGTGTCTGTATGAAAGATCATTTCAACGCTCGTTCATCGGTTGATTTACATGGGCAGATCGTTGGGAACGACCGTTTGCAGGAACAGGCGTTCCCAGTAATCTGGATAATTATTGGCTTGTGTAAATTTCACTTTAGACTTCCTTACATGGACTCATTGGAGTCTTTTATTGTAATTACAGCAAAGTAAAGCCTTGTATGGGATTAATAGCCATAAGGGTGCTTAATGGAAGTAATGGCATGAAAGGGGTATTGTCATCTGGGCCTTTTGGTAGTAACCTGTGTATGCTCTGGCCGGAGTTAAGAAAACCTCCAAGTCGGCTGTTCTCTGCCATTTCCGTAGCTCCCATAGCAGTGAAAGGGAGATACACAAATGGCATGGCACAGCAAGCTGCACCGTTTGTGGTACCGGTTGTGCATACAGCATAGTTAGTTGTGCAAAGCTCCCATTCACTGCTACAGGGGATATGGAAACAGCGGAGTGCAGCCAGCTCAGATGTTTCCGTAACACCATCTACCCCTGGCCGGCACACATTTCGGTTATTCCCATCTCTACCATGACTGCGATTCGAATACCCCTTTAACAAAACAAAAAAAAAAAGGGGGGGGGGGGAGTAAATAAGATAATGAGTGATTTTGTATAAAATTGCTTTGTGAACATTTGCTAAAAACAAGAAAACTAAAATCTTTCATGGACTGGCTTAATGCAGTGCAGGTGTGCACTATATTTCCTGTGAATAATGGCCAGCAGAGTGCTTATCAAAGGTTTTCTAATACAGAGAAATAGTGGAGCTCGGAAAATGGTCCAGGATTTTGATAATTCAAAAGTGGGAGCTGCTGCCAGGTTGAACATTTGCTGTATTTAATTTGGATATTAAAATGTTATCCTAGAAACGTATTACTATCCGGAACCATATTGTGGTCAGTACGAATAGCACATTACACATTGCATTTGTTCCTAGAAACTCTCAAATCAGTGGGGAATACACAGCAGAAAACAGCATCTGATATAAACTGAAAAACCAGCAGGAGTAAGGATTTGTAATCCACAGGATAGGGCGGCCATAAATGTCCAATAGGTGACAGTCTCACATCTGGGACCCACTCCTGTCTCTAGAATGGGACAACAATGTGCCTGGCCAGTAATGGAGGGGTCACCACATGCAAGGTTCTTTCCATTCACTTTAAAGGGGTTATCTGGGGACTCAAAGATTTTTCTTTTAATTGTCTCATTCATTGTAATGTGCCTTAGATGCATATTCTTACTTTATCTGCCCCCATTCAAGTCTCAGTGCAGTCTGGAGGTTCATTATCATGCGCAGGCCGCTGGGGGACTTGCTGTGATGTCATTATCATGCGCAGGCTGCTGGATGACTTGCTGTGATGTCATTATCATGCGCAGGCTGCTGGAGGTCGTGCTGTGATGTCATCATGCCAGGCTGCTGGAGGCCTTTCTGTGATGTCATTATCATGCGCAGGCCAATGGAGGTCTTGCTGCAATATTATTATCATGTACAGGCTGCTGGAGGACTTGATGCAATATCATTATCATGCGCAGGCCACTGGAGGACTTTTTGTGATGTCATTATCATGCACAGGCTGCTGGAGGTCTTGCTGCGATGTCATTATCATGTACAGGCTGCTGGTGGATTTGATGCAATATCATTATCATGCGCAGGCTGCTGGAGGACTTGCTGTGATATCATTATCATGCGCTGGCCGCTGGAGGACTTGCTGCGATATCATTATCATGCGCTGGCCGCTGGAGGTCTTGCTGCGATATCATTATCATGCGCTGGCCGCTGGAGGACTTGCTGCGATATCATTATCATGCGCTGGCCGCTGGAGGACTTGCTGCGATATCATTATCATGCGCTGGCCGCTGGAGGTCTTGCTGCGATATCATTATCATGCGCTGGCCGCTGGAGGACTTGCTGCGATATCATTATCATGCGCTGGCCGCTGGAGGTCTTGCTGTGATGTCATTATCATGCGCAGGCTGCTGGAGGTCGTGCTGTGATGTCATTATCATGCGCAGGCTGCTGGAGGACTTGCTGTGATGTGATTATCATGCGCTGGCCGCTGGAGGTCTTGCTGTGATGTCATTATCATGCGCAGGCTGCTAGAGGACTTGCTGTGATGTCATTATCATGCGCAGGCTGCTGGAGGACTTGCTGTGATGTCATTATCATGCGCTGGCCGCTGGAGGTCTTGCTGTGATGTCATTATCATGCGCAGGCTGCTGGAGGACTTGCTGTGATGTCATTATCATGCGCTGGCCGCTGGAGGTCTTGCTGTGATGTCATTATCATGCGCAGGCTGCTGGAGGTCTTGCTGTGATGTCATTATCATGCGCAGGCTGCTGGAGGACTTGCTGTGATGTGATTATCATGCGCTGGCCGCTGGAGGTCTTGCTGTGATGTCATTATCATGCGCAGGCTGCTGGAGGACTTGCTGTGATGTCATTATCATGCGCAGGCTGCTGGAGGACTTGCTGCGATATCATTATCATGCGCTGGCCGCTGGAGGCCTTGCTGCGATGTCATTATCATGCTACTGACTTAACAGACATGAAAAGGCAGGAGATGCCCACTCAGTCTATCACTTGGACCTGAAAGTGAGGACTTGGTAAGCGTCACATAGGCAGCGACAGGGAATCAGTGACATGAATGAAGTATTTAAAAAATAATAATCAGTTCTACCACACACAATTATAACCCCCCAGACAAACCCTTTAAAGGGAGTCTGTCACCAGATTGTGACCTAATAGACCGCTTACACAGCGCTCTAGCATAGCAGTCTATGATTCTAATGGTACCTTTGATGTTTGCTTGTGAAGTTCCCCCAAGGAAAAAACTGACTTTTATTCAAGGGATCGCAAGTGCCCAGGGAGGGGTTCACCTCGTTGGGGCCCAGGCTGTTCTGCCTCTTTTCGCCATATCCCCGCCCCAGCCTCTTCCTCTGCCCGCCCCGCTCTTCCTTTGCGTCGTCCTTCTCTGCAGCGAGATCCCGCGCCTGCGCTATCCATTGCTTGGCCGGGGCATGCGCATTGCGATGCCCATTGTGGGTGTCTCTGGACCGCCTCCCCGCCGCTGTTTCTCACCGTTGGCCGGCGCATGCGTAGTAGCTACTGCGATGCCATGCCCACAATGGGCATCGCAGTGCGCATGCCCCGGCCAAGCAATGGATAGTGCAGGCGCGGGATCTCGCTGCAGAGAAGGAGGATGCAAAGGAAGAGCGGGCAGAGGAAGAGGCTGGGGCGGGGATATGGCGAAAAGAGGCAGAACAGCCTGGGCTCCAACGAGGTGAACTTCACAAGCAAACATCAAAGGTACCATTAGAATCATAGACTGCTATGCTAGAGCGCTCTGTAAGCGGTATATAAGGTCACAATCTGGTGACAGATTCCCTTTAATCAGCTCCGCTGTTTCCTGGCCACCTGGTGGTCGGCGCTTAGTCTCATCTCACCTATCTAGAGAAAGTAGTAGGAGCCCCATTCATAAACTCAGTCTATACAGTTACATTTTGGTACTTTATGTTCATTATGACATTTCCTTATTCTTAACATAGAAATTTGAAAGAGTTATTTATTTTACTGAAAAAGCAGCTTTCTTCTCTCCTGACATGTCATCTTCTAGTGAATACTTGTATTCCCCGTAATAAAACTGTTTTGGAGCATCTCTCCTTATTGTGCTATCCCTCTTTTGACACGGTCATCACTGATTAGAAAGCATCAGCGCAGTGAAGAACACTTCATCTTGAAAAATGCCTTAGTTTATCGGGCGCTGGAATGAGCGGTCTTGAATCCCGACATCTTGGGAATAGGGACGCACACAAAACATAGAAAAAAAATCAGTGGAGTAGCAGGAACACATTTAAAAAATTGAGTGGAGCAGGTCCTCTATAAAGCCTCATTCACACGTCTGTGATTCACGGACAGAACACGTAGCCGTTAATTTTCATGTGTGTATTCACAATCTGTGTTTTAGCATGGTCCGTGGTTTAGTATGGAGGCATGCTCTATTTTCTCTATGTTCATCATGGAACCTCGGGCCTGTGCTAGAGTTCCCTAAACTCTTACCTCCCTAGTAGATCTTCTTTCTGTATCTACCTCCCTAGTAGATCTTTTCTGTACAGAAAAGATCTACTAGGGAGGTAAGAGTTTAGGGGACTCTAGCACAGGCCCGAGGTTCCAGAGGCTGGGGGTCGTCCTTTTAAGGACAATTGCCCCAATTACAGCCATTAAGGATTTCCTGCCCATAGACTAGGTGACACAGGGTGAGCACTTAGGGAGAGTTACTTGCCTCATTACTAGGCCTGCCCCCCCTGTATACAAGGAACCATACTAGGCCATTCATGTGCATATAGACCCTGTCCTCCCTCCCATATAGCGCAGTAGTTCACTTTACTTTAGTGTCTCTTTTATTTTAGTAGAAATAAATAAAAGTTATATCTTAACTTCAAAACAATAAGGTATACTCAGTTCAGTATATAGTTAGAGACCACTGAGACTATCTATTAGTAGGTCCACCTACCCTAGACCTTTACTAAAAACACATGGATGAATCATTGACCATCTTATCACGGATATGCATGTGTGAATGAGGCTTAAAGTGTGGCTGAGTAGAATTGAGGGTCATCTAAGTGTTACATCTGGAATACGAAGCCGTATAAGAAATATATGTACCCGATATCCATAGTGGTGAAATACAACAAGACTGCCATCATTTTCTTTTCTTGGGGGAAATATTTTTGGTAGCACGTATTTCCTAATGCTTTATAATTCCAAAGACTTAACTGGGTTTTGGTTTTTTTGTATAAATTGTGAAAAGCACTGGTTTCCTGAAAAGTATTTAGATATCTATTATTTACACGCAATGCAAAATATGTGCCTGTTCTCCTTTTGCAGGTATATTAAAAATGCACTTTAATATCTCCTATGTTAAAAGGTTTTTCTGGTAAAGCCTAGCATATTAGCCATATGTGATGCCCCACTTCATCGTGCTAGCAGGTTATTGCAAAGGTCGATGGTTATACTGTTGCTGTATTATAAATCATGTTTCATTTATGCCTAATACAGATATTTTATGTGATGAGCTCCACAAGGTTGGACACATACCGCAACCTTCATTGATCTATGTTTTCTACACAGGCCACCATTTTAATGAAAGAGACACTAAGGGCAAAACATAGATGCCATGCTCTCCTTGTGCAGGACCTGAGGATGTGGGCATGACTCGGGGATCGAGTTCTTTTCTAGCGCAGCAATGTCATTGTTAGCTTTGTGCATGGTTAAAGGTGTTTGTCACAAACCTCAGTTTATCACCTAGTGATCTTATATCTCCAATGGCTAGAATGGGGATTTTGATTCCTCCTGGTAAGAGCACTTTCATTTATTAAGACTGGTGTTTAATATGCCACTCTTAAGTTGACTCTCTGGCTCAAGAAAAAATAAAATAAAAATCACATTAACTGGGGAACGAACAGAATCTCCTTTTCATCTGCAGATCCATCAATTTCCAGCATCCTCTTCTGCCATCCAAGATGGCCGCACCACTTCTCAGACTACCCGATGCACATTGCGTACCCGTAGCCCAAATCGCCTCCTACATGTCCAGCGCTGCTCTCAGATTGGCCACAATCCAAGGACAGCAGGAAGTGTCTTGGACCACCAGATGCACAGCATGCATCAGGCAGTCAGAGAAGCAGAGCAGCCATCTTGGATGACGGAAGAAGAGTCCATGAACCTAGAGATCAGCAGATGGAAAGGAAGGCAAGCTTTCTGTCTGTTCCCCGTTCACATGAATTCTTATTTCCTCGACCCATAGGGTCACTAATGAGAAGGGCAGTGGCAGCTGGTGTGCTAGAAAAGCAGCCTTTATTTGGCGGAGATTTGTGTTATAATTTACTGCAGTTTCTGGAGTGAATTATAGCAAATCTTTCAGGTTTTAGGATGGCCGCCCACTTATTTGAAAAAGCAAGAATTTTTTACATATTTATTTTTAAAAGGTTTCACATTTTTACGCATAATCAGCAGGTCACAGTTTTATATGCAGTGGCTGTATGGATGCTTGAACACTTCTAAATACAAATGCCTCCTCACTGCAGATATAGTCATGAGCAGGAGCCCTGTAATAGTGATTGGTGGGGCCCCAAATTATTGTCTTTGTAGGGAAAACCCTTTAGGGTACAGCCACACGTTCAGGTCTTCTGAATGCAGTTTTGGAAGCTGAAATCGGGAGTTGATCAGAAAAAGGGATAAAGTATTAAAGGGGTGATCTGGCCTTTTCCTGTGCCTCCGTCTCACTCTGGAGATCGCGAGAGTGGCCACGTGACTGCACCCTCTGTGGAAACTGGATTTCCTCTGAGATCCCATGATCCCCTCTGTCAGAATCCTCACCCTAATGGTCCTAATGTCTGACCCAAGTGATCTTGGAACAAACTGGTCAATGCTCTCAATCCACAAGTAGGGTAGCTGTAGCCCACTGCTTGTCATATTGAGGCTGTGCGAGAGGAAACATTAGGACGAAGCAGCAAGGGGATGATGGAGAGTGTACTGGGTGGCGTTTGTGTAGTAGGCATTTACATTTCTGGCTGAGCTTGCAGCATAGAGCACTATGGGAAGTGTTGTGGCTGCTGCTCATCTACACCCTCAACCTGGAAGTTCAGGTTGTAAACAATGGAGGACCGGAACACTAGGCCTCCTGCACATGACCGTATGGTTTTGCGGTCCGTTTTAAACGGCTCAGTTTTTTTGTTTCTGTTCCGTTTTGCTGTTTGTGATCAGTTTTTTGCAGGATCTAAAACTGAAGCATACAATAATGTTTAAACAGTAAGTACATTAACAAATTGGGCTGGACATAACATTTTCAATAGATGGTTCTGTAAAAATGGAAACTGATATGGAAGACATGGATGCATTCCGTATACATTTTTTTTTTTTTGCGGAACCATTGACTTAAATTAAGCCACAGAAGGTGATTTTTAACGGAAACAGAATGCATACGGAGTACCTTCCGTTTTTTTTGCGGACCCATTGAAGTGAATGGTTCCGCATACAGACCACAAAAATACCGAACAGACAAAAAATACGGTCGTGTGCGAGAGGCCTTATGCTGTGTAGGAGACTAGACAAAGTTTAGAACAATTAAATGGCAATTTTAGCATCCTGCACAACCCCTTGAAGGACATATGACTTTTTTATTTTATTTTTTTACTAACCCCTGGTTTTGGCTTCCAAACCTGCGTGCAGAAACCTGACAGTGTAGTTGTACCCTTAAAGGCTATGTACACCTTTTGGGGGCAAGTTTTTTAATGATTGCATTGTACTTATTTTGAGCTAAAAATATGGTGTTCTTTTTTCTGTACAGAGCCGAGATGCTCTAGTAGCACCCTTTGGATTTTCTGTCAGTTGGGGAAATGGATGGGCTCCTTATCTCTGACCTCCTAAATACTCATTATAGCTGAGTTCTTATCTTACTGATAAGAATGTAGCGTAAATAAGTGTGTATGACCTCTTAGTAGTCTACAGATAAGGTTTATTAGATGACCAGCACAAAGTGAAAGTGACAGTACCAGGCACACAGCTAGAAAAACAGTTAAAGGGATTCTGTCACCAGGTTTGGGGCTATAGAGCTGCGGACATGCACGGCTAAATCGCTGCTAGCATGTCCGCAATATGTGTGGTTTTAATTTCTTTAAAAAAGGATTTTATAGATATGTAAATGAGTGTTAAATGTGTCCAAGGGGTGTACTAACCTTATTTGTGCCCAGCACCGCCTATGTCTCCTCCTTACATCAATGATAGATAGCCGTAATCTCGCGATGCATAGTTCTTTCCCTGAGGCTGATGCCAGCACAGGGAAGGAACACTATACCGGCACTGTGCATCGCGAGATTACGGCTATCTATCGTTGATGAAAGGAGGAGACATAGGTGGTGCTGGGCTCCTTCATAGGCGGGCGTGGCTGGGCACAAGTAAGGTTAGTACACCCCTTGGACACATTTACATATCTAAAATCCTTTTTTAAAGAAATTAAAACCACACAGCCCTATAGGACACATATATTGCGGACATGCTAGCGGCGATCTAGCCGTGCATGTCCGCAGCTCTATAGCCCCAAACCTGGTGACAGAATCCCTTTAACCCTTTATTTTTAAAGGCCATGCAATCATAAAAAAAAACATTGCCTCCGAAAGTGTACATAGTGTTTAAGGTCCATATTCATATGGAGGAGTAAATGTATGTGCATTATTTACAACAAAGCTACCAACGTTATTTTACAGTCAGCACAAGCCTGTACAAGGATGCATAGTCTATAATCCTGCAAAAGGATGAAATAAGACTTGGTCAGAAGATGAAATATTTGTAAGGGTACTTGCACACATTTGCAGAATAGTACAGAACCAGCTAATTAGACAGTAGCTAAATGAGATCTGGACCAAACGTTTTTTGGGAGAATCTCTGCGAAATCCCCATGAATATCTGCATAAAAACACTGGTAGGTTAGCTGTATCCACATAATGCTAGATAGTGGAGAATGTGCCACATACAGCATTAAAGAGACTGTCCCTAGATTTAAACTATCCACAGGATAGGTGTTAAGTGCCTGACCCCCTCAGACCCTCACCAATCACAAGAACTCAGGTCGTATGTCCTCCTGTATGAATGAAGCAGTGACTGAGCATGCGCATTGCTACTCCTTTCATGTACGGCGCTCCCAAAGCGATGTATAGAGAGACATTGCTGCTCAATTCATACAAAAGGGGGCAGAAGACCCTCATTCTTTTAATCATGGGGGTCCCAGAAGTCGCACCCTCACCAATGGGACACTTACTGCCTATCCTGTGAATAGGCGATAAGTTTCAATCTTGGGACAAAACTCACATACACATAGGTATTTAAATATAGTCTTTCATAGATCTGACTGAATTGCGTACGACTCCATCAAACCACACAACTTTGTATAAAGATGATGAAAACTTCCCATTCCATAAAACAATTGTTCCACCGACTTCTGAAATTCCTGTATAACACAACCAGTCAATAAATATTTGGATTGTACCTACAGATTTGTCTGCAGTGTGTTGGATGACAACTATAGCCTTTCTCGTGTTGGGTTTGAAAAGCTCAAGTATTCTGGACCTTGTATAGACCGCTAACCTACCACTACTACCCTCCGATATGTTCACATCCATTTACTCATTATCACAGGGTTTTTGCATGGATTAAAAAGGGAGTGTGGCAGCACAATTTACTGTATTGAATCACAGGTCTTTACTAAAAATTTGGTGCCTGCGCAGTACAGCTCTCGTCTTATGGTCAGGAAGCAGCGCTGTACTTCGCATACGTAAGATTGTGGTGGACAGCATAGGTGCGAGATTACAGGGCCAGCATAATTCAGATGCCTGGCCCTGTCAATCAAACTAGTGAAAAGGAGGGTCTTCTTGTGTAAGCAACGGAGTAGGGTGCACTTAAAGGCTAGGAAACATGTTCGATGCACCAAACAGCTAATTTGCATATTCAAACAAAGTTGTTTTCCAGGTAAAAGCAGCCATGAATTGCAATAATAAAAGGTGCAGGTCTAATACTGTGTTTGGTTCAATATGCTAAATCTGAAAAAATAATTTAAGCCAAAAGTCCACCTAAGCCCTTCACTCCTGTACCAAGAGGTGCTGAATGAAGTATTGTAAGCAAGAACAGCACCATCATGTGGTCATACATCATATGTGTTAAGCTAAAATCTGAATTACTTGAGGATTTCACAAATTACATTGTAATGAATTAAATCCATGTTGACACTTCGGGGTACCTTATCCGTTCAGGGTGGAGTTTCTGTGGGTTGCACTTGAAATTCCGGTGACCAGATACCCAAGGGCCACTAAGACACAGAGGCCTGGACGGGAGACGTAGCCACCCCTGGGGTGTCCGTCAAGTGTGTCATGCGCTTCCAGGAAAAGGCACAGGCATTGTCACGATTGGTGCATGACAGTATGGGGCAGGCCCAGATCGACCAGAAGCGGAGGTACAACCAGGTGGGTTAGCAAGCATGGATACTGGTTCCCGTACCTCAGGATAAGCTTTGGACGGCCTGGGAGGGCCCATGCCTCGCGCACCAGAAGCTCAATGCCAGGATGTACCTGGACCCCCGGGGAAGGCAGAAGGCCTTCCCTGTAAAAAACGGATGCAGGCGCGCCCTCCCCGAATGCCACCCCTTCCAGGAACTGTTCACCAAAACGCCCGGAAGGACGGCATCCACAGAGATGCCGTCTGGCATGGAGTATGCCCCTGCCACTTCTAAGCGGATGGTCAAGCTGCTTAAGGGACTTGAAGGGTACACGGCCGCGTACCTGGAGGTCATTGCCGTCTTCGGGCCTACATGGGATGCTCTGGCAGATCTCCCAGGCAGGCTTGATCCTACGCCAGGAAAGTGCCAGCCAGGCATCAGCGAATGGCCCCGGGCAGACGGGGAAGCTTTGGAACCAGAGCCTTGGAGAATGGATGCCAGCACATCCTGATTCACCCTCCGGGACAAGAACCAGGTGATCTCCTTCCTGGGCACCGCCGGGTACTATAGGGGGTTCGTGCCCAACTATAGTAGCCTGGTGAGGCCCCTGATGAACCGCACCAGGAAGAAACTGCCCTCTGCACTCAAATGGACAAACTACTGCGAGACGGCCTTCCCAGCGCTAAATGGACACCCTTTCCAGCTTCCCCGTACCCCAGGCAGCCTACTTCACACAGCTGTTGCCTCAGTGTCATGCTCAGTCAGGGTGACTCCATTGGTCAGGAACTAATGGGAGGTGGGCACGCAGGAGCTTGGCGTTCCAGCTGTACCGTTGCCAGTCGTCACCAGAGGGGGTGCGGATGGGGAAACACAGGAATGTGCTGCCCCTAGCGCCCTCTGAAAGAGGGAGGAGTGAGGAATATATTTTTTACTGTCAGCCATGTTCCCACACCCACCATTTGCTGAACGGTAGCAGACCACCAGTGTTTACAACTTTTCACATTTCCATTCAGCCAACCAGGAACCCAGCTAATGAAACAGGAAAAGCATCCCTGCAGGGGGTTTAAGCCTTTCACCACGTCACTCAGATTATCATCATAAGGAATTATGAATCGCCCATGCATTACATACATAAACCAGGTACACATTTGTGTCCCTGTGGCCACAACGAACAGGCCCGTGGTCATGCAGTGGGAGGCCAGGGAAGGGAGATATACATATCTTCACCACAGAAACCAAATAACAGTGCCATGCTTGAACTCTACTGGTATCCGAAACTCAGGCGGATACATTGGTCCCAGAACCACCTCCCTGCAACATTCTGGAGCCATGAGCCCTAATTGGTTTTGTGGCTCATGTGCTGCCAGCCCAGCAGTGGGGGGGTGGACCCCTCCCAGAGGCCGGGAGGAGAGGAAATGGCTACAGGTTAAAAGGCTTGTGCCAGCAAGCGAGCGTGTCTTTTCTCTGAAGGAGGGTCACATCGTGCCATGTGTTTAGAGGGACCTGCAACCTGCTGACATCACTGCCCTCCATGTGAATACAGCTAAGAACTCATCACAACCCAAAAGGACTCCATCTGGTAAACTGACTTTTGTTCTGCTTAACCCTGTTGTACCCCATCATCTGTATTTGTAACCTCAGACCACTGTATATATTCCTTGTGTGTATAGTGTTATTTCTAGTGAGCCCTTAAGGCGAATAAATATATAATTGAATCTTGTGCTATCTTCTATCTCGATCACGAATCCCTACATCCGTGTTTCAGCCTACTTATATGCTACCGCGGGTTGGTTTCTTATCCTATATAATCTTGTTAGTGGACCGGGCTTAGGCTACTTTCACACTAGCGTTCGATCGGATTCGTTCTGAACGGATCTGATCATATTAATGCAGACGGAGGCTCCGTTCAGTACGGATCCGTCTGCATTAATAACTTAGAAAAAATTCTAAGTGCGCAAGTAGCCTGAGCGGATCCGTTCAGACTTTCAATTTAAAGTCAATGGGGGACGGATCCGCTTGAAGATTGAGCCATATGGTGACATCTTCAAGCGGATCCGTTCCCATTGACTTACATTGTAAGTCTGAACGGATCCGCTCGCCTCCGCACGGCCAGGCGGACTGCTGAACGCTGCAAGCAGCGTTCAGCTGTCCGCGCGGAGGCGAGCGGAGGCTGAACGCCGCCAGACTGATGCAGTCTGAGCGGATCCGCTCCATTCAGACTGCATCAGGGCTGGACGGAGGCGTTCGGGTCCGCTCGTGAGCTCCTTCAAACGGAGCTCACGAACGGACCTATGAACGCTAGTGTGAAAGTAGCCTTATATCAAAGAAACTGGTGGCAGTCTTCCCGGGCTGAGAACGTGCTGTTTCACTGGGGCAGTGAAAGCTGTCTCAGCTTGTTGCCTCTCTGTGCCCATGTGGACAGAAGTCTGTGAAAACTGTACCAAGAATGACCTTACCCGCTCCTCAAGGAGGGTGTAACGTCACGCCTTGGTAACCAGTGACCATACCGTATCTCGTGAGCTCGATGTAGTTGACGTCAAGAGGGCATGACGGATGGTATTCGTCACACAGCCCCATGCCATCATCCATGTCCCCCAGCCAGCACCATCAGCCACATGCCATTGCCACCATCATGTCCCACAGCCAGCGCCATCAGCCCCATGCCATTGCCAATTTGACACCATCATCATGTCCCTCAGCCAGGGCCATCAGCCCCATGCTATATCATCCATGTCCCCCAGCCAGCGCCATCAGCCCCATGCCATATCATCCATGTCCCCCAGCCAGCACCATCAGCCCCATGCCATTGCCATCAGCCCCATGCCATTGCCACCATCATGTCCCACAGCCAGCGCCATCCACCCCCTTCCCCCCCGGTAGATTCGGGCCCCTGCTAATATACTTACCTTTCCTGCAGGGTGCGCAGTTGGCTGATGGAATCCGCAGGAGACGGACCGCGTCTTCTTTCCAGCATGCACTGGGAGGGACCTGACATCACACACAGAGTCAGCCAGCACGCTGATGATGTGTGAACGCAAGGCCCTGCAGAGTCGGGAGGCCATGGAGCAGTGAGTAAGAAGCTTCAATTCACTACCGCTCCGTGGTCATCTATCAGGATATAGCAAAAATCTATATTGTTGCCCGAATTTATGGCGAT
Organism: Bufo gargarizans; assembly: GCF_014858855.1. Classification (NCBI taxonomy): domain Eukaryota; kingdom Metazoa; phylum Chordata; class Amphibia; order Anura; family Bufonidae; genus Bufo; species Bufo gargarizans. The sequence continues at coordinate 176,476,226 of NC_058080.1, read as the reverse complement.
ATTGCATATGGTTTATATAGCCCACCCCTAGTTATATAATTAATACGGTTTAAAGGGAACCTGTCACTGGGATTTTGTGTATAGAGCTGAGATGGGGTTGCTAGATGGCCACTAGCACATCCGCAATATCCAGTCCCCATAGCTCTGTGTGCTTTTATTGTGTAAAAACGAAGGTTTAGTCTTACCGGTAAACGGTTTTCCAGGAGTCCGACATGACAGTACCCACTGGAGGATGTCCTATTGGATCTCTGTAGGGACAGGAAGCGTGAGAGGTTAAAAGGCCCCTCCCCTACCCTCCCACCAGTGTTCTTTCCAATTACTACACCAGATAGGATCCAACGTATTTATTAAACTTCCATGTTAGACACACATCGGAAAGATAATTTTAAGGATCCTGGCAATAACCGAAAAGAATTATGGGGGGGAAAATAACGGGTACTGTCATGTCGGACTCCTGGAAAACCGTTTACCGGTAAGACTAAACCTTCGTTTCCAGGACGTCCCTCCATGACAGTACCCACTGGAGAACTACCAGCTCAACCACTAGGGGGGGACCACAGCCTGAAGGACCTTGCGACCAAATGCCAGATCCTGGTTGGCCAGGGAATCTAATCTATAGTGCTTAATGAATGTAGAGAAACTGGACCAGGTTGCGGCCTTGCAAATCTGCTCTACAGAAGCATCTGCTTTCTCTGCCCACGATGATGCGACTGCTCTGGTGGAGTGGGCTCTTAAGGGGAACGGACAAGGAAGTCCTTTCTGTGAGTAAGTCTCTCGAATCAAGTCTCTGATCCAGCGGGCTAGAGTTTGTTTCGAGGCCTTGTTGCCTCTGTTCTTTCCCCCAAAGGAAACAAAGAGGTTCTGTGATCTTCTCCACGGCTCCGTCCTTTGGAGGTAAGCGAGAATGGTTCTTCTTACGTCGAGGCAATGGAACTTTTCTTCTTTCGCATTCTTAGGGGAGGTACAAAAGGAGGGAAGAATTATTTCCTGCTCTCTGTGAAACGGTGATACCACTTTTGGCAAGAAAGATGGGTCTAATTTCAGAATGACTCTGTCATCCAGAATTCTCAAGAATGGTTCTCTGATGGAGAGGGCCTGAATCTCCCCAATTCTACGAGCTGTGGTAATAGCTAGTAAGAAGACTGCTTTAAGGGAAAGCATTTTATCTGATAATTGGTCAATAGGTTCAAAGGGGGACCTACAAAGACTCTCTAGGACTACATTCAAGTCCCATGGGGGAACCGTCTGTCTAACAGTGGGTCTTAACCTGGAAATCGATTTAACAAACCTCCTAATCCACCTGTGGTCGGCCAGAGGGGTGTCAAGAAAACTACTCAAAGCCGAAATCTGGACCTTAAGGGTACTGGGCTTTAGGCCCAGGTCGAACCCTGCCTGTAAAAAGTCCAGAATGCAGCCTATAGATGGGGCCGAGATTCCTGGATGAGTGCCTGCGAGCCATGATAAAAACCTTTTCCATATCTTTAAGTATATGGCAGAGGTTACCGGTTTTCGGCTCTGCTGTAAGGTTGAGATTACCTTATCCGAAAGGCCTTTTCTTCTCAGGATCTGCCTTTCAGGATCCAGGCTGTTAGCATTAACTTCTCGAGATTCGGGTGTTCCAGGGGCCCCTGAACGAGAAGGTCCTTCCTCGCTGGAAGGGTTATTGGGTCTTCTAGGAGTAAGTCCGTCAGGAGCGGAAACCAGGCTCTCTTTGGCCAGGCTGGGGCGATCAGGATAAGGGTCGCTGAGCAAGCCTTTAGTTTTTTCAGGACCAGCGGAATTAAAGGGAACGGAGGAAAGGCATAAGCTAATTCCATGTCCCATTTCTGGGATAAGGCGTCTACACCCCTCGGATTGTCTCTGGGGTTCAGGGAGAAGAATTGATCTACCTGGGTGTTCCTTCTGGAGGCAAATAGGTCTATCTGTGGGAACCCCCATTGATGGCATATTTGAAGGAAAACTTCTCGGTTTAGACACCATTCGCCTGCATCTAGACAGTGTCTGCTCAGAAAATCTGCCGCGGAGTTCTCTGCCCCCTTTAAGTGGACCGCTGTCACCGAGAGGACTTTCCTCTCTGCCCAGTGAAATATTTTTTCGGATAACTCCAGAAGTAGAGGGTTCCTGGTACCCCCCTGACGCTTCAGGTAACATACGGTGGTTATGTTGTCTGACAGCACTCTGATGTGGTGGTTGGAGAGAATATATTCGGCTGACGTTAGTGTCTTCCATACCGCCTTCAGCTCCCTGTAGTTTGATGATCTGCGGCTGTCCAGGGTGGACCATTTGCCCTGGAAGACATGTCCTTCCAGATGGGCCCCCCAACCCCACTGGCTTGCATCCGTGGTGATGATTATAGAAGGAGAAAGGTTCCAGGCAACCCCCTTCTTTAGGTTTCCGGGATTGGTCCACCAGGATAGAGAATCTAGACACCGCTCTGAAGGTGTTACCTCCGAGTCCAAGGACTGATGATCCCTGTCCCAAGCTGCCAGCACTGCGGACTGTAGGCTCCTGGAATGGAACTGGGCCCACGGGATCACTGAGATGCATGAAGTCATTAAGCCAAGGATCTTCATTGCCTCCCTTAAAGTATGACGCATCTGTTTCTGGAAGGCCAATATCTTTCTCCTTATTGTCTCCTGTTTGGATTCTGGAAGGAAGGAGAACTGACTTTCTGTGTCCAGGAGAACCCCTAAGAACTGTTTTTTGGTGTTTGGTACCAGGTTGGATTTGGGGTAATTTATCACCCAACCTAGATCCTTGAAGAGGGCTAAGGTCTGATGAATACTGTCCTCTAGATCTTGTTTCGTGTTGGCTATAAGAAGAAAATCGTCCAAATATGGAACAATCCTTATTTGCTGCTTTCTCAAATGTGCCACAATTTCCGTGATGACTTTTGTAAAGATTCGAGGGGCTGAAGAGATTCCAAAGGGGAGACACTGGAATTGATAATGAAGAACCGTCCCCTCCTGAATGACTGCAAACCTGAGATATTTCTGGTGTAGGGGGTGAATCGGGATGTGGTAATACGCATCCTTCAGGTCCAAGGTGCATAGGAGGTCTCCCTCTGAAATCAATGGAATTGCCGACTTTATGGATTCCATCTTGAATTTTTGATAGGTTATTGATTTGTTCAGGGACTTCAAATTGATAATTGTCCTGAAGGATCCGTCTGGTTTCTTTATTAGAAAGAGACTTGAGTAGTGACCTAGAAATTTCTGATTTTCCGGAACCTGGACGATAGCATTTAATTTTAGTAGTTTCTGCACGTCCAGACCTAATTGATTCTGCTGACTCACTGAATGGACTTTTGTAACCAGGAATCTTTCCGGGGGAGGACCACGGAAATCTAATTTTACCCCTTCTCGGATGGTCTTTAGGATCCACTGGTTTTGGGTAATCCGAGTCCAGGATTCCCAAAATAAGCGGAGCCTGCCCCCTACTGGCCTGATGTCATTGCTTATTTGGGCCTGAGCTGGGATTGAAGAGGAAACCCCTACCTCTCCCTCCTTTAGGGTAGCTCCATCTACCTGTTTTACCTTTCCCTCTCTCTGAGGGTGTATACTGTTTGGAGGTCTTACGAAAGGGCTGCACAGGTTTTTTTGCTTTTTCCTCTGGAAACCCTTTCTTTTTATCGGCTGCGCTTTCCAGAATGGAATCGAGGACCTGGCCGAAAAGGTATGTTCCGGTGAAGGGAATTGCGCATAATTTGTTTTTAGAGGCAATGTCTCCCGTCCAGGATTTGAGCCAGAGGGCCCGTCTTGCGGTGTTCGTAAGAGCGTCGTTCCTGGCAGCGAAACGAATGGACTCTGCTGAGGCGTCCGCCATGAAGGATGCAGCAAATTTTAATAAGGGTAAGGACTCAAGAATTTCCTCCCTGGAGGTCTTTATCTTGAGATGCTCCTCCAGTTGCTCCAGCCATAAGCACATTGCTCGAGCCACTGAGGTTGCTGAAATGTTAGCATTAATAGTGGCCGCTGAGGATTCCCAGGCCTTCTTCAGGAGTCCATCCATTTTCCGGTCCATGGGATCTTTTAATTGTGAAGAATCCTCGAATGGAATAGATGTCTTCTTCACCACCTTGGCCACCTGGATGTCGACTTTTGGAATTTCATCCCAAAGTTTAGTCTCCTCTGGATTGAAGGCCAGTCTGCTCTTGAATTCTCTGGGAATATAGAGTTTTTTGTCACCTTCTTCCCATTCCTCTTTGATCAGATCTTGAAGGTAAGAATTCACCGGGAAAATCTTTCTTTTCCTGGCCCTTAATCCGCCGAACATCTCGTCCTGTATAGAACGTTTCGGCTCCTCCTCCTCCACTGCCATGGTCTGCCTTACTGCAGTAAGGAGCGAGTCCAGCTGATCCGAGGAAAACAGGTATTTCCTAGGCTCCTCTGACACCGACGGGGGGATCTGATCCTCCAGATCATCTGAAGGGTACCCGGTTTCTTCCTCTGAATCCGATACTAAGTGTACCCTGGTACGCTTGGACGGAGGGGAAGCGGGAACTGGAAGAGAAGGGGGCTGATTCATTCCGGCCGCCTGTACTTCCTCCCTGACGATGGTTCTCAGCTCTTCCAGAAAGGATGGTTGTTCTTCCTTCAGGATTCTTGCTAAGCAATCCATGCAGAGGGCCTTTCTATACGATTCAGACAGCTTTTTTGTGCATGTCGCACACTTCTTAGCTTTTTTCTTAGTGTCTCCATGCGGTCTATGTCCCGCCTCCTTTTCCACCTTAATAGGGGGAGAAGGAGATATAAGAACCAGCCTAGGGGGAACTATACACCTGCCAGCCGGATACTACTTACATTACCCTGGACGAGGGGGTCAGCAACCGCATCTAGCTTGCTCACACCTTGGGCCTCCATGATGCAACCGCCACATAAGCACACATCATAGCATTTAAATAAGGTTCCTACCTTACAGGCCCTCCCCTCATCGCCGCCGGGACCGCCTCCTCTTCTGGGGGACTCTTCCATAGAAAAATCAACCCCACATGCGAGGCCCCAAATCGAGGCCTCCAGCATGTATGCGCGCCGCCATCTTGGACGCGTCACTTCCGGGTCGCACAGGAAGTGACGCCGATCGCGTCATAGAGGAGGGCGGAGCCGCTGCTGAGCGCAGAGCTCCGTCGGAGAAGCCGCTCAGCGTCCAGGTACCTGCGGCCTGCTCAGGAAAAAAAGGTACCGGACAAGCTAGGGGACCCCTTCCCAGAGGGGTGCTGGCTTTTAGGCCCCACGGAGGCTGAAGAGGAGAGGCAAGAGCCCCCCGACCAGCCTCGGCCTAGTGTTCGCTCCCTACATTTAGCAGGGATCCACTCACTGCCTCCTATCCCTGTAGGGACAGGAAGAACACTGGTGGGAGGGTAGGGGAGGGGCCTTTTAACCTCTCACGCTTCCTGTCCCTACAGAGATCCAATAGGACATCCTCCAGTGGGTACTGTCATGGAGGGACGTCCTGGAAAAAACGATTTGATACCTATGCAAATTAACATGAGATGAGTCAGAGCTTGAAAATATGACTCTTCTCTGGTCACACAAGTAAGATAGGACTCTTATGCTAATTTGCATATGCATCAAATCGGGTTTTTTTACACAATAAAAGCACACAGAGCTTTAAGCACTGGGTATTACGGATGTGCTAGCGGTGATCTAGCAACCCATGTCCTCAGCTCTATACCCAAAATCCTGGTGACAGGTTCCCTTTAAAAAAGACATAAGTCCTTCATGTTCAACCAATGGATAAGGTGGGGACGGGAATCCCAGAAGGAAGTGAGACTCATATTTCTACATGTTTTCATAAGAATTAAAGAGGACCTTTCACAAAAAAAAAAAATTTTTTTTACTAAAGACATAGCGTTACTTACATGCCCCCGGTATCGCTTAATCATGAATTCATTTTTCTTTCTGTGCCCCCGTTTGTCCGCCTTTTATGCTAATCAGCCATTCGGCTCAACTGGCGGGCGTGTCAATCTTCTCCCTGGCACGGAGCGCATCCAATCAGCGCGCTCCGCTCTTAGCCAGGGAGAAGACGTTCCAGTTCTCGTGAGATTCCCAGCTCCGGATAGATGAAATCGCTCCAGTTCTCGAGAATCTCGCGAGAACTGGAACGTCTTCTCCCTGGCTAAGATCGGAGCGAGCTGATTGGATGCGCTCCGTGCCAGGGAGAAGAATGATGGCACACCCGGGAGAACTTTTAACGCCAGCCCAGTTGAGCCGAGCTCATTAGCATACAAGGCGGGAAATATTCCGGGGGGCAGCGCGGACAAAACGGGGGCACAGAAGGAAAAATGAATTAATGATGAAGCAATACCGGGGGCATGTAAGTAACGCTATGTCTTTAGTTTATTTTATTTTTTGGTGAAAGGTCCTCTTTAATGTCATTTGCTTTCAATTAGGGCTGAAACGATTATTCGAATAACTTCTCATAGGTCTGTGCGGTGCATTGCTAATGCTGTAAGCATTAGCAATCCGCCGCACAGACAGAAGGAGCGACCGGCGGCCACAGCGCACGCGAGTATAATGCGCTGCTCTCTGCTCACTAACATACCATGGCAGCCAGGGCTTCAGTAGCGTGACTCCTGGCTGCCATGGTAACCGATCGGAGCCCCAGCATTACACTGCTGGGGCTCCGATCGGAACTGACACTGCCACCAATGATGGGGGGGAGGAGGGGGACCCTGTGGCCACTGCCACCAATGATTAATACTGGGGAGGGAGGGGGGGGGTTGCGTTACCAGAGGGGGCAGGCAGATCAGAGGCTGGGGGGGAGGGGGGCAGGCAGATCAGAGGCTGGGGGGAGGGGGGAGGAGGCAGATCAGAGGCTGGGGGGAGGGGGAGGAGGCAGATCAGAGGCTGGGGGGAGGCAGATCAGAGGCTGGGGGGAGGCAGATCAGAGGCTGGGGGGAGGCAGATCAGAGGCTGGGGGGAGGGGGGGGGAGGCAGATCAGAGGCTGGGGGGAGGCAGAATCAGAGGCTGGGGGGAGGGAGCCAGATCAGAGGCTGGGGGCAAGCAGATCAGAGGCTGGGGGAGGCAGATGGAGAGAGAGAGTGGTTAATGGAGGCTGCAAGCACCACCTTGGCATGTATAAAGTTATTGGTTTAGAGAGGGGTTAATGAAGGCACCTCCAAGGTGCTTTCATTAACCTCTTCAAACCAATAACTTTATACATGCCTAATGCCAAGGTGCTTCCATTAACCCCTCCAAACCCAATGGGCATGTATAAAGTTATTGGTTTGGAGGGGTTAATGGAAGCACCTTGGCATTAGGCAGTATAAAGTTATTAACCCCTTCAAACCAATAACTTTATACATACCTAATTACGTACGTTATTTTAAGTAGCTTTTTCTTATTAGATTACTCGATGAATCGAGAAATATAATCGATAGAATACTCGATTAGCAAAAATATTCGTTTACTGCAGCCCTACTTTCAATAATTCATCTAAACCCTTTTTAAAACTGTCCATTCTTCCTGCTGTGACCACATCCTGAGGAAGTCTATTCCACAGCTTCACAGTTCTTACAGTAAAGAAGTTTTGATGCTTCTGGAGACTGAACTTTTTCTTCTCCAGTCGGAGGCAGTGCCCCCTCGTCTTTTGAGGGCATTTTACACGGAACAGTTTTTCACTGTATTTTTTGTACGGCCCATTTATATATTTGTATAGGTTAATCATGTCCTCCCTTAGAAGTCTCTTCTCAAGACTAAATAAAATTCAATGATTTTAATCTTTCTTCATAACCAAGACCCTCCATGCCCCTTATCAGTTTAGTTGCTCTCCTCTGTACTTTTTCCAGCTGCAGTGCGTCCTTTCTATATACTGGTGCCCAGAACTGAACTGCATATTCCAGAGGAGGCCGCACCAGCTCTTTGTAAAGTGGTAATATAACATCCCTGCCCCGCGAGTCCCTGCCTCATTTAATACATGACAATATCCTGGTGGCCTTAGAAGCAGCTGATTGACATTGTGTGCTGCAATTTAATCTACCATCCACGAGGACACCCAAATCCTTCTCTATCAGTGACTCTCCCAGTGCTACATCACCAAGGACATACAGAGCACAGAGATTATTACTACCAAGATGCAGAACTATACATTTATCCACATTGAACCTCATTTGCCAAGTTGATGCCCAATCACTCAGTGTAATTTTTATACATTTCCTAGTTTATTAATTTGGCTGTGTTGTTCGGGCACCTGAAGGCAATGTGCATTTTGCATATCTGGGGCCCTATACAAAATTATGTCTGGAGGGGGGCCCCCATTGCACACTGCTCTGCCACATCACTCTGCTAAACTCTGTCCCCATCAGCCTGTTAAGCCTCACTCATAGCTTGGCAGTGCAGCATGGGCACCACTGCTACTACTGTGCCATTGGGGAGGAATCCCTGCTATCCTGTCGGTGTATCCTCCCCTTTAGCCAGGGAGGGGCCCCTGATCTCTGGGGCTCCAAGCATTTGCTTGGTTTGTGGTGGTTATGGTAAAGTCCACCGCTGACTAGTGGCTCAGTCGGGGAGCAGTTGAGTTTCATTTCCCAGTTCCTCCGCAGGATAATAATATTGTATCAGGGAATCGCTCATAATTAAATTTTCTCACGCAAGGCGGCGCTGAGCAAAATAATTCTGCGTTTTGTTTCATAGCAACCTCTTGGTTGGATTTATGCATAGAAAACAGCGCTCTCTGCCGCATGACTACGTCACAGGGCTCGGAGAAAGGCCGGGCTTGGCTTCTGGAACACCTGATATTTTATCATTTTCTCCAAGAGGAATAATTCTATTACAGTGGCTCTACCAACCCAAATCTATAGTTTAGGTGCCCTCGCCACCACGCACCCACTGACGGTAGAATCACAATAGTAAAATAGAATCAGTAGTTTGGAGGGCACCCAGTGCGGCAAGGAATCGCCAAATGCACACAAACCATTCACTGCAAAACACACACATAAAAACCATCAACAAAAAAAATTCAAAAACAAAATAGGGCCGCAAAGTGCAGCACAAAAGAGCAGAGAGTATAGGACAGCACCAAGTAGCCCAGTACAGCTCAACCCCACAATCAGAACAAGGCACCTGACTGGCACACTGGCATCACCCACAGACCACGACCCCATGGCACAACAGACTACGTCACACAACATACACAATCTCTCATGGCACACTGAAATAAACATAAGCACTGGGCACATAATACGCCGCACCACAGACCTGGGCATACACACAGCCACCCAGCTGGTACACAGGTCTCCGATCCCGCGCACATACAACTGCCCTCTATCCGTGTCCGCTCCACATCAGCCAGGCTGGCCCAGCTCCCCCGGCGTCCACCCGCCTCACACACACATCGGGCACATAACCTATAAGGAGCCTCTGAAGTCTGAATCACCCGCTCAGTTGATAACTCAGTCCCTGCGCGGTCACGTGGCACATGTCATGTGACCGTGACGTCATCGATGTCCAGCCTCACCGGCTGTATCAGCCCGATCCCTATGAACACATATGTGAGCTATAGCGGTGTGCGCCCTGTCAGGACCTGGCCCTGCTAGTTCGGTGACTGTTCGGTAACTGCACAGCGCGCACAGGTTACCCATCAGTGACGGCCGCAGCATGGTGAGTGTCGTGTCACGTGTAAACGTTTCAGTTTCCCGCGCTTATCTGTAGTACAGCTCCTATAGTGCAGGCAGCGTGAGGAGTACAGCTGTTACCCATAGCAACCGGAGACTGCCTGTTCTGTAATCAGAGGAAGCAGCCACTGTCTGTTCATAAGTCATAACCCTGTCAGCCACATTACCCCCAGAACGGCGCCAGACATGTTCCCCCCCCCCCCCCAGAACGGCGCCAGGCGTGTTCCCCCCCCCAGAACGGCGCCAGGCGTGTTCCCCCCCCAGAACGGCGCCAGACATGTTCCCCCCAGAACGGCGCCAGACGTGTTCCCCCCTCCCCCCAGAACGGCGCCAGGCATGTTCCCCCCCCAGAACGGCGCCCGGCGTGTTCCCCCCCAGCACGGTGCCAGACGTGTTCCCCCCAGAATGGTGCCAGACGTGTTCCCCCCCAGAACGGCGTCAGACATGTCCCCCCCCCCCCCCACAACGGCGCCAGGCATGTTCCCCCCAGAACAGCGCCAGGCGTGTTCCCCCCAGAACGGCGCCAGGCGTGTTCCCCCCAGAACGGCGCCAGGCGTGTTCCCCCCAGAACGGCGCCAGACGTGTTCCCCCCAGAACGGCGCCAGGCGTGTTTCCCCCCCCCCCCCCAGAACGGCGCCAGGCATGTTCCCCCCCCCCCCCCCAGAACGGCGCCAGGCATTTCCCCCCCCCGAACGGCGCCAGGCATGTCCCCACCCCCCCCAGAACGGCGCCAGGCATGTTCCCCCCCCACCCCAGAACGGCGCCAGGCATGTTCCCCCCCCACCCCAGAACGGCGCCAGGCATGTTCCCCCCCACCCCAGAACGGCGCCAGGCATGTTCCCCCCCCCCAGAACGGCGCCAGGCATGTTCCCCCCCCAGAACGGCGCCGGGCGTGTCCCCCCCCCCCCCCCCCCAGAACGGCGCCCGGCGTGTTCCCCCCCAGAACGGCGCCCGGCGTGTTCCCCCCCAGAACGGCGCCCGGCGTGTTCCCCCCCAGAACGGCGCCCGGCGTGTTCCCCCCCAGAACGGCGCCCGGCGTGTTCCCCCCCAGAACGGCGCCCGGCGTGTTCCCCCCCAGAACGGCGCCCGGCGTGTTCCCCCCCAGAACGGCGCCCGGCGTGTTCCCCCCCAGAATGGTGCCAGACGTGTTCCCCCCAGAACGGCGTCAGACATGTCCCCCCCCCCCAGAACGGCGCCAGGCATGTTCCCCCCAGAACGGCGCCAGGCATGTTCCCCCCAGAACGGTGCCAGGCATGTTCCCCCCAGAACGGCGCCAGACGTGTTCCCCCCAGAACGGCGCCAGACATATTACCCCTCCCCTCCCCAGAACGGCGCCAGGCATGTTCCCCCCCCCCCCCCCCCGAACGGCGCCAGGCATGTTCCCCCCCCCCAGAACAGCGCCGGGCGTGTTCCCCCCCAGAACAGCGCCATACATGGTCCCCCCAGGACGGCGACTATTTCTGCCATGGGTTTTCATTTTGCGCAGTCTGGCCCCACGCTCGGTTTTGCTCCATTGAACTGTGAGCAGGCTCCTGCAGCTGCTTCCCGAGGCGCCCGTGCGATAGCCACACCAAGAATGGACAGGCACGCTTTTGGCATGGTCCGGAAAGCCACACGGGAAAATCCTCAGCCGTCTGAACTGAAAAAAGGACTACTTTTGTCCCCTAAGGCTTATTTCACACACTCAATGCAGATCTCTTTAGGGAAAAATGATGGTTTTAGACGCAATTTCAATCAGTTTTTTCTGTGATTGCGTTCAGTATGTGCTTTTTTTGTCCCGATTGGTTGCGTTTTTCACACGTGTGAAGAAAATCTGAAGAATAACAATCTTTTCCCAACCATCAGTAAAAAAAAAAAAATATATGCATTGCATTCGGATGCCTTCCGTTGAATGGGGCGTTCCGGATGCTCCATTTACTTCTATGGGGCTGCGTGAGAACTGCACAATATAGATGATGCGATTTTTCCTGAACGCAGAGATGATGCGTGAAAAACGACGCTCGTGTACAAAGACCTACTGAAATGTAAGGATTCAGTCTGGATGCTGTGTGTTCACTGCACTCATCACATCCGGACTGAAATAGGCATAAGGGTCCATTCACATGTAAGGGTCCATTCACACGTCCGCAAAATGGGTCCGCATCCGTTCCACAATTTTGGGGAACAGGTGCGGACCTATTCATTTCCGTACTACCGTTCCGCAAAAAAAATAGAACATGTCCTATTCTTGTCCACAAAACACATACGGACGTGTGAATGGACCCTAGCTCTCTGCCTGGCACAAGCGCTGGGTGATGGGCAGATTGGGTGGCACAGCGAGCACCAGCAGCTTTTACTATGGACTCTGACAATCGAGTCTGCGTTGTGTAATTCTATTGTGTGGACACATCTGCTGACAACACTGTGAAAACTTAATTTTTTTTCAGTCTAAGAAAAGAGGTCTTAGTGTCGATGAGAAAAGGACAAAGATGATGGAAATATTCTTTGAAACAGTAAGTTTTTATATGGTAATCTTTAATAATGCCTCCATTTGTGCTGTTTAAAGGGAACCTGTCACCGGGATTTTGTGTATAGAGCTGAGGACATGGGTTGCTGGATCACCGCTAGCACATCCGAGATGAGTCAGGGACAGGAGACATCTCAGGTTAATTTGCATAGGTATCAAATCTTTATTTTTTTTCACAATAAAAGCACACAGAGCTATGGGGACTGGGTATTGCGGATGTGCTGGCGGCCATCTAGCAACCCATGTCCTCAGCTCTATACCCAAAATCCCGGTGACAGGTTCCCTTTAAAGGGGTTGTGCCAAGTTTATAAGTCATCTACTCACAGGATAGGGGATAACTAGCAGATCGCTGGGGGTCCAACTGCTTGGACTCCCACCGATCACGAGAACAGGAGTCCCCTTCTCCCGTTCTGATGGAGCTGCAGGTCATGCATGCGTGCTGTGGCTCCATTCCTTCTCTATGGGAGTGTTGGCACAACCCCTTTAAGACCTGATATAGGCTACTTTCACACTGGCGTTTTGGCTTTCCGTTTGTGAGATCCGTCATGGGCTGTCACAAGTGGTCCAAAACGGATCAGTTTTGCCCTAATGCATTCTGAATGGAAAAGGATCCGCTCAGAATGCATCAGTTTGCCTCTGTTCAGTCACCATTCCGCTTTGACGAAGCTGAGCCAAACGGATCCGTCCTGACACACAATGTAAGTCAATGTGGACGGATCCGTCCCCTATTGATTTTCAATAGTGTTCAAGACTGATCCGTCATGGCTATTGAAGACATAAAACCGGATCCATTCATGACAGATGCGTGCAGTTGTATTATTGTAATGGAAGTGTTTTTGCAGATCCGTGACGGATCCGCAAAAAACACTAGTGTGAAAGTAGCCTTAGACCATAAGAAGTGAAAACTGTATCTTATGTTCGGGATGCAGAGGGATATTTGAGAAAACTTTCTAAGGGCATGTTCACACAATAGATTTTCCACAGGAAATCGGTGGCAAACTCCCATCCCATTGTTCCTCAGTGGGAATCTGCAATGCTGTTCATACAGCCGCAGATTTCAAAACCGCACCAAGAGAGGGCACTGAAATCACAAAGCCACAACCGATTTTGTATAATTACCTCCATCTGAACGTACCCGTACGCATTTTCAGAACGTATGATGTATTTGTTGCTGAAACTTTCCATTGTGTTTGTTCTAATAGAAAGATGTATTCCAGCTCAAGGACCTGGAGAAAATCGCTCCAAAGCAGAAAGGAATAAGTGAGTAAATGTCCGAGTGTCTTCCGTTTTATGTTGCTTTGGAAGCCAGCTCAGGGCTCCAGATGGCGACCAAAATGGTCGCCAATGCGACTTAGAATTTACAAATAGCGACAAGACTAAAAAGTCTTGTCGCCATTTGCGACTATACCCGCCGCCGCAGCTCTGCAGTTGAATACAGCGGCGGGGCACAGGAGCTGATAGTTCCCTGCCCCGCCGCCGATGTTCTTCACAGCAGCGCAGAGCGCAGTGGAGAAGGAGTCTCTCCCTCCCCCCTGTGCTGCCGCTGCCAAAAAGAAAAGAGAGACGGGAGGAGGAGGGGAGGGGCTGTGGCCACTGCGCCACCAATGAAGATAACTGACCTGTTAATACAAATACAGGAGGCAGGTGCCAGAATCAAATAGCCGGCACCCAACCTCTATGACAGGGAGCTGCGATCAGCGGCAGTTGAGTTAACCCTTCAGGTGTGGTACCTGCGGGGTTAACTGCCGCTGATCGCAGCTCCCTGTCATAGAAGTCGGGTGCAGGCTATTTGATTCCGGCACCCGCTCCTGTATTTGTATTAACAGGTCAGTTATCTTCATTGGTGGCGCAGTGCGCCCCCCCCCCCCCAGTATAATAAACATTGGTGGCACAGTGCGCCCCCCCCCAGTATAATAAACATTGGTGGCACAGTGCGCCCCCCCCCCAGTATAATAAACATTGGTGGCACAGTGCGCCCCCCCAGTATAATAAACATTGGTGGCACAGTGCGCCCCCCCAGTATAAGAAACGTTGGTGGCACAGTGCGCCCCCCCAGTATAAGAAATGTTGGTGGCACTGCGCCCCCCAGTATAAGAAACGTTGGTGGATCAGTGCGCCCCCCCCAGTATAAGAAACATTGGTGGGAAGTGCCAATGAGGGTAAAAAAAAAATAATTAACTCACCTCCTCCAATTGATCGCGTAGCTGCCGGTCTCCTGTTCTTTCTTCAGGACCTGTGGTGACGTCACTGAGCTCATCACATGGTCCATTACGATGAGCACAGTGATGTCACCACAGGTCCTTTGACAGGTCCTGAAGAAAGAACAGGAGACGATCAATTGGAGGAGGTGAGTTAATTTTTTATTTTTTTTTAACCCTAATTGGCACTGCCCACTGCGCCACCAATGTTTATTATATTGAGGGGGGGCGTGCTGCGCCACCAATGTTTATTATATTGGGGGGCGCACTGCGCCACCAATGTTTATTATATTGAGGGGGAGCACACTGCGCCACCAATGTTTATTATATTGAGGGGGAGCACACTGCGCCACCAATGTTTATTATATTGAGGGGGAGCACACTGCGCCACCAATGTTTATTATATTGAGGGGGAGCACACTGCGCCACCAATGTTTATTATATTGAGGGGGAGCACACTGCGCCACCAATGTTTATTATATTGATGGGGAGCACACTGCGCCACCAATGTTTATTATACTGGGGTGTTGGGGGGGCACACTGCGCCACCAATGTTTATTATATTGAGGGGGGCACACTGCGCCACCAATGTTTATTATACTGGGGTGTTGGGGGGGCACTGCGCCACCAATGTTTATTATATTGAGGGGGGCACACTGCGCCACCAATGTTTATTATACTGGGGTGTTGGGGGGGCGCACTGCGCCACCAATGTTTGTTATACTGGGGTGTTGGGGGGCGCACTGCGCCACCAATGTTTATTATACTGGGGTGTTGGGGGGGCACTGCGCCACCAATGTTTATTATATTGAGGGGGGCACACTGCGCCACCAATGTTTATTATACTGGGGTGTTGGGGGGGCGCACTGCGCCACCAATGTTTGTTATACTGGGGTGTTGGGGGGCGCACTGCGCCACCAATGTTTATTATACTGGGGTGTTGGGGGGGCACTGCGCCACCAATGTTTATTATATTGAGGGGGGCACACTGCGCCACCAATGTTTATTATACTGGGGTGTTGGGGGGGCGCACTGCGCCACCAATGTTTATTATATTGGGGGGGGCGCACTGCGCCACCAATGTTTATTATACTGGGGTGTATATAATGTTTATTATGTTGACCTTCTACTATGCATTCTATATTAAAGAATGCTATTATTTTCCCTTAGGCTGAGTTCACACGAGCGTGACAGATTTGGTCCGGATGCGTTCAGGGTGCGTTCAGTTAAACTCGCACCATTTTGCAAGCAAGTTCAGTCAGTTTTGGCTGCAATTGCGTTTAGTTGTTCAGTTTTTTCCACGCGGGTGCAATGCGTTTTGATGCGTTTTTCACGCGCGTGATAAAAAACTGAAGGTTTACAAACAACATCTCCTAGCAACCATCAGTGAAAAACACATTGCATCCGCACTTGCTTGCAGATGCAATGCGTTATTAACGCAGCCCCATTCACTTCTATGGAGCCAGGGCTGCGTGAAAAACGCAGAATATAGAACATGCTGCGATTTTAAAGCATTGCAGAAGTGATGCATGAAAAAAAATGCTCATGTGCACAGCCCCATTGAAATGAATGGGTCAGGATTCAGTGCAGGTGCAATGCGTTCACCTACTGCATTGCACCCGCGCGGAAATCTCGCCCGTGTGAACGCAGCCTTAGAACCATGTTATAAGGGAAAATAAAATAATACAGTGAATAGACTTTCATCCTAGCAACCATGTGTGAAAATCGCACCGCATCCGCACTTGCTTGTGGATGCTTGCGATTTTCACGCAGCCCCATTAACTTCTATGGGGCCAGCGTTGCATGAAAAACGCACAACATAGAGCATGCTGCGATTTTCACGTAGCACACAAGTGATGCGTGAAAATCACCGCTCATGTGCACAGCCCCATAGAAGTGAATGGGTCCGGATTTAGCGCGGGTGCATTCCGGTATTTTGAATGCCGGTTCTGGCACTAATACATTCCTATGGGGAAAAATGCCGGATCCAGCATTCAGGCAAATCTTCAGTTTTTTTCGCCGGAGATAAAACTGTAGCATGCTGCGATTTTATCTTTTGCCTGATGCATCCTGAACTGATTGCTTTCCATTCAGAATGCATGGGGATATGCCTGATCAGTTCTTTTCTGGTATAGAGCCCCTAGGACGGAACTCTATGCCAGAAAAGAAAAAAGCTAGTGTGAAAGTACCCTAAAATATTAAGTTTAAATCCCTCCCTTTCCCAATTTTACATATAAAATATATAAACAATAAATAAATAAACATATTAAATAGCGCTGTCCAAAATATTAAATTATTAAAAAATATCTCCTATGCGGTGAGCATTTGCCATTTTTTAGTCAACTGTTCTATTATGGGCCGAACGTTTCATAAAGCTTTTTTTGGTGTTGAAAGCAAATCAAAATTTTGGTATCAAAACGACCCTACGCCGATCTGATCGGCGTAGCGTTGTCACGATACCAAAATTTTGATTCGGTTTCGATTTGGCGACAAAATATTTGATTTGGGTCCTAAATTTTTCAGTTCAGGAGCCAATGGCTAATAGGTATTTTTTTTGTATGGAGCACTGCAGCTTGTCTGTATTCAGTATGGCTACTTTCACACTTACACAGCAGGGTCCGGCAGGCTGTTCTGGCGGGGGAACAGCCTGCCGGAATCCGTGCTAACGCATGTCCACCGTGCCGCTGGAAGTCCGCTCCGGCCCCGGACAAAAACCTCAGCATGCTGTAGTTTTTGTCAGGCCACCCCATAGGGAATGGGGCTGGAGCAGACTTCCAGAGGCACGGTGGACTTGCGTTAGCATGGATCCGGCAGGCTGTTCCCCCGCCCCCGCCGGATCTGTCTGCACTCTGGCATTGCTGGAAGCTTAAATGTCTGGCTCTATTAACTATAATGGGGACCAGCGGAGATCCAGCCGCAACCCGGCAAATATGCTGAGACTTGGATGGAAGAAAACCTCTGCACGCTGGACAGGCCTAAAGCAAATATCTGTTATAATTGGGTTGAAGCAGCATAGTTGCCATAACAAGGAAAGTGTCATCATTTAGTATCATTGTAGGAAAAGAAATCTCCTCATCTGTACAGGGTGCAGTGATACCTGGCTACATGAAAGGGTGCATTCACACGACTGTATGTATTTTATGGTCCGAAAAAAAAATACGGATGACGTCCGTGTTGCATCCGCTTTTTTTGTAGATCCACAATGGCTAATCTCGTCTGCAAAATGGACAGGAATAGAACATGCGAGTGCCATGGAACAGACGTATATGGATGCTGACGGCAGTAGGCAATTGGCGCTCCATATATGTATAATATCTGGGAGATACACAGCACTGAGTAAATCCACAGTCTGAGGTCAATTACGGTAGTTCCTTGGAAGCAGGTGATACTGGAGGAGAGACCTGTATGCTGTATTATGGGGCCTGGGGCTGTCCTCAGTAGTGTTGGAAAAGGAAGCAGGTTGTGTGAGGACCTCGGCTACAAAGAGATAGTAGAGTCAGGCAAAACCCTCACTTGGGGTTAGTTCCTCCATAGCTGTTTTGAGGTCACCCATAGTGATTGCAGAGATTAGGATCAGCCACCTGAAGGGGAATAGATGTTTGTGATGTGTCCTGAAGATGGCAGTCTTGTTTCACAAAGCCTAAACGTTGGAGCACCAGGAGGTCTCTAGATGTTGGGCCAACAATTCCAAATTCATCTTGGAGGGGAAAAGATCCATCATAAGCTGTATCATAGTACCTGGTTATCACCTGTGAGATCAGCGAATAAGGAGTGTGAGAATTGGGGAATTTGGGGTTCACAGTGGAGTCTGTCTTAGGCTGGCTACCAGAGAAAAGATATCCTCACCTCTAGTCACCCGACTGGGGGGGGGGGAGTGTCTGCCAAATTCCTGGCGCAGTCGTTAGAGTGTCCACTAAATGAGGCAACATGGACCTGTTCCTAAGAAGAGATCACTGGAAAGCCTATTTTTTTAGAGAAAAGCTTGTCCTTGTTGTAGTCACAGCAGATCTCCACCACCCATGTGAAAAAAAAAACACTTCCCAACTAGTGAGAGCAGCGCCACCCTCACTTCCCCAGAAGGCATAGCAGTGCAACCCGCTTACAGCATTACACGCCCCTCCCAACCAAACCTATGACTGATTCAGCATTATATATTCATAGACAAGAGAGCCCACTAAATGTGTGACATGGCGCATGTGTTATGAAGAGTCATGAAGTGGCAAGGAAAAGGAGGCAAGCTTAGCGGGGCTTTGTGTCGCCCGCCGGATTTTCTAGAAACTGCCGTAAGTTATAGCTGAAGTCTGATCCATGTCCTGGCTGGCAAAGACGTCAGTTTCTGTCGCACAGCAGGGCAGAGATGTGCCTAATTTAGTAAGATGCATCTGCCTCTTAATAAATTTGGTGCATCTTATGCCAGCACAAGGAGATCGAGACTGGTGTATTGGAACGCCAGTCTTGATATTTCTCCCCCATAAGGTTTCCTCCGGGATCGGTGTATTGATGGCCTGTCCTATGGAGGAAAAAGGGGTGAGGCTTTTGATCCAAAGAACACCATCCCATCCCAACTGTGAAGCGTGGGGTGCACTTCAGAAAAAAGACGGCATCATGAGGATTAACCAGAACACTGATGCAAGATATCAGGTAGAAAGTTGAAGCAATCAGTTATAATTGTAAAAGTGTTCCATATGAAAATAATGCACCTGCAGTAATTTTACATAACGCAGCATAAAATGTGTAGTTTAAGGCTCCATTCACACATCCGTAGTGCATTGCGGATCCGCAAATTGCTGATCTGCAATACAACCGGCCAGCACCCCATAGAAATACCTATTCTTGTCCGCAATTGCGGACAAGAATAGAACATGTTCCATTTTTTTCGGGAGCCACGGACTGGAAGATTGGCAGCGAGCTCCAGAAATGCGGATGCGGAGAGCACATAGTGTGCTCTCCGCATCCATTCCGACCCCATAGAGAATGAATGGGTCCCCATGCGGACCCATTATTACGGATGTGTGAATGGAGCCTTAATGTCTTTAGCCTGTACGTTCATAGTCTCCCTCCACAGTACACTAGCCAGGTTTGCATACTTGCATATGAATGCAGACTTTGTTGATGGAAAGTTAAATAAGCTGAATATACAGAATGCTATATGTATTTTGCAATCCGCATTTTTTGCAGACCCATTGAGTTCAATGGGTCCATGGTCCGCATTTTGTGGCCAAATATAAGACAAGGTGTATCTTTTTGCGGAATGGACATATATGTGCTGAAAGGCACACGGACCATCCGTGCTCTTTCTGCATCCATATGTCTAATCTGCAAAAAGACAGAATATGTCCATAAAAGGTGGAGAACAGACCCATTGAATATATATGCTGATGTGGATGGGGCAAGAAGGCCAAGCAGAAAAGCCACTCTGCTGTTTTTGCATTACTTCCTGTATTCTCCATCTGTTGCTAATAGAATAATGATTTGTGACAGCTTCCATGTCAGTGAAGGATGTCCTGCAAAGTCTGGTGGATGATGGAATGGTCGATTCAGAGCGCATCGGAACTTCCAATTATTTTTGGGCCTTTCCCAGTAAGGCACTTCATGCACGGAAACGAAAACTGGAGACGTTAGAAAGCCAGGTAATTCTGCCTTGTCACATCTTCTGCACAGTGTACTGGTTGGTCCCTATTATTGTTCATAAAGGAAATTACCATTTGTGCAGTGAAACCAATCCATAATGTTTATGTCTCCACATTTAATCTGCTTTATTTTTTTAATCTTTATTTTCATAAACAATGTAGATCTAAATTTACTAATGTGTCTGTGCCAAAAATCTCTCCAAAAAGTGGCACAAATTGGTGCATCTACGGTTTCTACACTTTTTTTTCCAACATGATTGACAAGGAAGAAGGACTAAGTGGAAAGGGGGTCACAGCTTTTTTTTCTCCTGAACCTTTGGGGCCCACTATGGTATCAGAACCTGGGCCCACCGGAGGATCCTCTGGTAATCTGGTAGTCTGCGTTGTGCCAACATCTTTGACCCATTGAGGTATTGACTCCACAAGACTTCTGCAGGTCTTGAGGTACCTAGCGCCAAGGTTTTAACAGTAGGTCCTGCAATTTGTTAGGTGGAGTCTCCATGGATTTTACTTGTTTTTTTCAGCACAACTCACAGATACTTGATCAGACTGAGATACTGAGATCTGTATTTGGAGTCGACACTTTAAACTTTTTGTCATATTCCTCAGACCATTCCTAAACTCCTCTTGCAGTGTGGTAGCACACATTATCCTGCTCAAAGAGGCTGTTATGTTTAGAGAATACTGTGTTTAGGTAGGTGGTACATATCAAAGTAAGCCCTCATGCATACGACCGTATTATTTTTTCTGCTGACCCATTGACTTCAATGGGTCTGTTGTCCACCTTTTATGGACATATTCAGTCTTTTTGCAGATTAGACATATGGATGCAGAAAGAGCACGGATGGTCCATGTGCCTTTCAGCACATATATGTCCATTCCGCAAAAAGATACACCTTGTCTTATACTTGGCCACAAAATGCGGACCATGGACCCATTGAACTCAATGGGTCCTCAAAAAATGCAGATTGCAAAATACATACAGTCGTGTTCACGAGACCTTACATAAATGTTAAGACCTAAGTTTTCTCAGCAGAACATTGCCTTCACCCCATAATGCATGCTGTTGCCATCTCTTCCAAGATGCACTTGCACTCGGCCATCTAGACGATTAGAAAGAAAATGTCATTATTTGGACTAGGCCACCTTCTTTCACTTCACCACGGGCCAGTTCTGGTGCTCATGTGTCAGTTTTAAGTGCTTCTGGCAGTGGACAGGGGTCAGCTTGGGCATTATGACAGACCTGTAGCTACGCAGCCCCATATGTGATGCAGTGTGTGTTGCTTTATCAGTAAGCCTTGGCTGTCCATGATCCCGTTGCCAGTTCATCAGTTGTCCTCCCTTGAACGGTGCTAACCACTGTATACCAGTCACACATCACAAGACCTGCTCTTTTGGTTAGTCTCTTTGATCCTTGTACTTGCCCATTTTTCCTGCTTCTAACACATCAAGAACTGACTGTGTACTTCCTGCCTAGTATATCCAGGTGCCATTGTCAGGCTATGGCCGATTGGTGTGCGGTATGTGATGTGCTAGAAGCTAATAAAAAAAAAATGCATGGTTTCTTTGAACCCCTTCAGGACCACCTCCGTACGTGTAAGGCAGAAGTGCGGGGTTTAAGAATGGTGCAGGGTTTTTGCTGTTTTGGCTGTGCCAATGCCGATCACAGGCCTTTAACCCCTCAGATGCCATAGTCAATTGAGTCCACTGTATCATAGAAGGCTTTGCCAAGCGGTGATCGGAGAAGGCGTTTTTGTTTCTATTATGCAGAGATTGACAATGGGCCCCTACACAGAGGAAGGGGGGAGTATACTTATTTAAAATATAACTTTTAATGTGGTCTGGAAATTACAGAATAATAGGACTCACTACATTTTAAAGACATACATACACAAATAAGGCTAGTTTCACACTAGCGTTCGTCGGTCCGCTCGTGAGCTCCGTTTGAAGGAGCTCATGAGCGGACCCGAACGCCTCCGTCCAGCCCTGATGCAGTCTGAATGGATGCGGATCCGCTCAGACTGCATCAGTCTGGCGGCGTTCAGCCTCCGCTCGCCTCCGCACGGACAGGCGGACAGCTGAACGCTGCTTGCAGCGTTCAGCTGGCCGTGCGGAGGCGAGCGGATCCGTTCAGACTTACAATGTAAGTCAATGGGAACGGATCCGCTTGAAGATGTCACCATATGGCTCAATCTTCAAGCGGATCCGTCCCCCATTGACTTTACATTGAAAGTCTGAACGGATCCGCTCAGGCTACTTTCACACTTAGAATTTTTTCTAAGTTATTAATGCAGACGGATCCGTACTGAACGGAGCCTCCGTCTGCATTAATATGATCGGATCCGTTCAGAACGGATCCGATCGAACGCTAGTGTGAAAGTAGCCTAAGACCAAATTAATGGTGCCTTGCTGGTATAGACAAAAAATATATTCTGCTCCGTCCGTAGATAATGGGACAGGTTCCTTGATGACAGGAGGCAGGAAACACTGGGTGTACACCGGGCGGGAGTAGGTGCTTTTGGTGTGTAGCCGGGTAGATCTGGTGGTAGGATTGGTCCTATATGACCCTATCAAAGTGAATGGGGCTATTATGCTTCTACCTATCTACACGGAGCACTCGCCTTTGAAAAGGCGATCCCGTCCGGTAGCCTGTCCCTGTAGTGGACCTGACCCTAGAACTACAGAATTTACCAGTGGTAGATGGATGATACTTCCAGTGGTCTCCCGACGTGGCACGTTTCTGTCCGTGACTTCTTCAGGGGAATGACTGCAGGAGGTAACGGGATAGCCGCAGGTATCTAACCTTAGGCTGAAATAAACACTGGGGGAAAGAACAAGCTATAGAAGCTTGTGTTCTGCTATCCCAGGGTGGGATGCAGTGTAGCACAGGAGGGTCCATTGTATAGATGCATCTCCACATGTGTATATTTGACTCCTTGTGGCTCATTTAGTAAATTTCTTAACAATTATCTGCACCCCGTTCTGCACCAGTTAATCTTGCACCAAATGCTACTAGCCGTCTCTAGGCTTTATTATTATCATAGTATGTTACCAAGGAGACGTATATACTTTGCGTCCCATGTGACCACAAGACCAGCTAAACATTGGCTATGTGATCTTGACTCCCGCCCATCTCACGCGGTGTCGCCGGCGTGTGACGTCACCAGTTGCGTCCGCTCCCTGCCCTGTTTGCGATGACTCGGCTCAGGTTTCCTGGTGCCTGGGTCACGTGACCGGACGGAGGGCGGCGCTCCAGGTAGGCGTCGCACGTGGATGACGTCATGGGGAGGGAGGGGCGACGGGGAGAGAGCGCGTCCATTTAAACTCACTCCTGAGGCACATATTTGCGGCTGGCTGACAACATTGTTACCCTCAACCATAAGGGCCTCATTTGTTTGGGATTATCGTATCCCCCGGACCGTCCTGCACAGGACCCCCCCTCCTGTGCTACACTGCATCCCACCCTGGGATAGCAGAACACAAGCTTCTATAGCTTGTTCTTTCCCCCAGTGTTTATTTCAGCCTAAGGTTAGATACCTGCGGCTATCCCGTTACCTCCTGCAGTCGTTCCCCTGAAGAAGTCATGGACAGAAACGTGCCACGTCGGGAGACCACTGGAAGGATCATCATCCATCTACCACTGGTAAATTCTGTAGTTCTAGGGTCAAGTCCACTACAGGGACAGGCTACCGGACGGGGTCGCCTTTTCAAAGGCGAGTGCTCCGTGTAGATAGGTAGAAGCATAATAGCCCCATTCACTTTGATAGGGTCATATAGGACCAATCCTACCACCAGATCTACCCGGCTACACACCAAAAGCACCTACTCCCGCCCGGTGTACACCCAGTGTTTCCTGCCTCCTGTCATCAAGGAACCTGTCCCATTATCTACAAAGGGTCTGGTAAGACTGTTCGCGTCCCCACGGACGGAGCAGAATATATTTTTTGTCTATACCAGCAAGGCACCATTAATTTGGTCTTATTCGTGTATGTATGTCCTTAAAATGTAGTGAGTCCTATTATTCTGTAATTTCCAGACCACATTAAAAGTTATATTTTAAATAAGTATAATTCCCCCTTCCTCTGTGTAGGGGCCCATTGTTTCTATTATACCTCATGCACACGACCTTTGTTCTGGTCCGCATCCGAGCCGCAGTTTTTCACTTTAATGGGGCCTCTCCGTTACGTAGTCCCGCCCCAAAAATATAACATATCCTATTCTTGTCCGTTTTGCGGACAAGAATAGGCATTTCTACAATGGGCCGCCTGTTCGGTTGAGCAAATTGCGGAAGGCACACGGGCGGCTTCCGTGTTTTGCGGATCCGCAATTTGTGGATCACAAAAAACGGTCGTGTGCATGAGGCCTTAGGCTGAATCTCGCTGAAGAGTTCCAGCCTAATAGAGCTGTAATTGCCATTGAGCCCTGCAGGTGGGAGGACTCAATAGTGCAAGTCCTTTATATGCAATAGTAATTTTATGCAATGTGAGGGACAAGCAATCTAAGGATTGCATGTTAAAAACCCCTGAGGGGGCTTAATAAAAGTGTAAATAAAAAAAAAAAGTTTTTAAAAAATGTATAAAAATCAAAATAGCCCCTTTCCCTATAATAAAAATAAATAAGCAATAAAAATGTAAGATCATAGGCATCACCGTGTCCCAAAATGCCTGTACTATTAAAATATATCCTATACGGCATAGCAGAAAAAAAAAAAATCAAAACAGCTGATTTGCCATTTTTTGTCGCTTCACCTTCCCAAAATTTGCCATTTTTTGTCGCTTCACCTTCACAAAATTTGAATAAAATGTATACACATTCCGAAATGGTATTGATTAAAAACTACAGATCGCCCCGCAAGAAATGAGCCCTCACACTGCTCCGTAGACATAACTATAAGGTATAGGGGTCAGAATATGGCTACAAAAAGTAAAAAAAAAGTTTTCCAAAAACAAAACCCATAAAACTGTGGAGGAATTGTTTCTTTTTCCCAATTCCCCATTTGAATTTTTTCCAGCTTCTCACTACATCGTTTGCAAGACTAAATGGTTTCATTGGAAAGTACAACTTATCCTACAAAAAAACAACCCCTCCTACAGCTATGGGAACGAAAAAATAAAAATGTTATGGCTATGGGAAGGCAAGGAGTAAAACGCAGAAAACCTAAAAACAAAAAATAGCCCGGTCTTGAATGGGTTAAACAAGGGTAAGGCACTGGAATATCATCTTTCTAAATTGAGCTGTGGAACGTGTACAAAATAAGTTCTGTCTAGAAGTGTTTGGACTGGCTCTGGAGCTTATGTCTGCTGTATAACGTGTGCGTTCCACTAGAGGGCGATCTATACCATGAAGTTCTCTAAGATCTATTCTGTTTAGCATCAATATGTTAGAACAAAACTAAACTCGGCGAGTTAGCGGTCAGAGCGTTACCTTATATGGCAGCCTTCTTGCAGGTTATTTAAAGCACTTCTATACATTTCTCGCTGTTTGCAAATATCCTGTAAGAACATATGTTAAGGCGCCTTGACTCATAACAGAAGAGGAAGGTTTAGACCGTAATGCAGCATCACACACTTTACAGAATCATCAGTGAAAAAGGAAACTTTTCTACCGATCTTCACATAGTAGCTAGCGCTAATTGTATATTGAGTTTTCTATTGTAATTATTCAATAAAGAAGCCTGCAAGCTTTCAATTGGGCTAGTATGGCACTGTACCTAAACAAAACCAAAAAAACACTTGCCTGCTCCTGGCTGTTCCATTTCAGTGCCGAGGGCCTTGCAGTCCCTAGCCTGTTAACTCCTTGACTGGGTCACTTGCGCTGCTGCAGTCACTGGCCTCAGCAGTGGCATGTCCCTAAGTGGCATGTCACTGCTGGGTCACGTGCTGCTTGGTTTGGTCAATGATTAACCGCAGCAGTGCATCTGACCTCATCCGGACATTCACAGGCTAGAGACCGGAAGGAGCACGAATCAGGCCCGAGACTCAGCAATGGGGATCAGGAACGTTTCCCCCCCATGAACCAATAAGGCTTCTTCCCCAAACATTTCACTGGAGAAAACGACGAAAGCTCTGAATATCGATTAATCTACTGATATTTCGGCCTCTGTTTTGTTTAGGGGAAGATGTTGGGGTTCTCTGAAAACATCTGCATTTATAGTAGTAGTAAATGTGTAACATCTGGCCACTTGAGAATTGGGCCTTCTAGGTCACTAGTGGGTTTGGCTTAGGACTATACCAGAGTCTATGGCTACACGCACAAACTAATGTACTTTTTGCAGATTTTGCAAAAAGTACATCCGTTTTGTGCCCGATTTGACCCTGTAAGGCTACTTTCACACCTGCGTTTAGGTGCGGATCCGTCTGTTATCTGCACAGACGGATCCGCACCTATAATGCAAACGCTTGTATCCGTTCAGAACGGATCCGTTTGCATTACCTAAACAAAAAACAAAAAACAAAAAAATAATTTTCCCCATGATAATGCAAGATCCGTTTTGACTTGCATTGAAAGTCAATAGGAGGTGGATCAGTTTTCAATTGCACCATACTGTGTCAGTAAGAACGGATCCCTCCCCATTGACTTACATTGTAGGTCAGGAAGGATCCGTTTGGCTCAGTTTCGTCAGACGGACATCAAAACGCTGCAAGTAGTGTTTTGGTATGTGCCTCCAGAGCGGAATGGAGGCTGAACGGAGCCAAACTGATGCATTCTGAACAGATCCTTATCCATTCAGAATGCTTTGGGGCTGAACTGATCCGTTTTGGGGCTGCTTGTGAGAGCCCTGAAATGGATCTCACAGGCGGATGCAGAAACGCCAGTGTGAAAGTAGCCTAAGTCGCAATGGGTGAAATTCTGAATGAAAATCTGCAGAAACAACTGGCATACTGTAGAATTCAAAATCCACACCACAGGTCAATTTATGCACAAGATGCAGATGAGATTTTTATAATTTTATCTAGTTAGTTGATATTGTACTACACTGTTGATATACCGCAGGCAAATCCGCACGTAATATGTAACGTGTAATGAGGCCTGAACCCCCCCCCCCCCCACCTCACCTCAATGAGGTATGGACCTTCTACCACAGAAAATCCCCAGCTCACTGCCCCTGGGGTAGTCTCTGTTAGCAGCAGCTGTCACTCATACAAGTTGCTGAACCTGAATCGCGGTACCAGGACCTTTATACACAGAGTATAGATCCAGCCAAGACAGTAGAAAGGAGTAGAGGAAACAAGCCGTAAACATAGCAAGCGCAGAGTGGTGTTTCATGAACCCTTGAGATGGTTGGGGCACACGGGGAGTGGATAGAGTCAGGGGCACAACTAGCACTTTGAATGAAGCTGGAAGCACAGCGCCATTGAAAATATAGTGGCCGTTCTGTGTTACTGCTGCTTTGTGCCCATTTATTTGAATGGGATCTGAGCTCCCATAACCTGGCTGGAGCTGTGCTTTTTCAAATCACTTCAAAATGTTAGTTCTGGCGGGTGCAGGGAACAGCTGATTGGACATTGGTGACCTTGGGGTAGAAAAACTATTGTATTTTTTATATATAGACTTTTTTTTAATGTATCACCTTTATTTTTTTTAAAGTTATTGAATATTGTGTTTTGGTATAGAAAAGCTTCAGAGGAACAGAAAAATTGAAAAAGCTGAAAGTTTTTTCCCCCCATTTGTTTATTTTGGTTATTTTGCGCATCATTTGCCCTAAGTATGTTTCAGTTCTGTCAGGTTTCAGTTACTTTTGAAGGGGACAAAGGTCCTGTCTTGTATTTTTTTTCCTGCCCAAAAAAACTAACTTGACATAACTGATACAGATTGAGCACAACTGATGCGTAAAATAAAATGGAAGGGGGAAGGTAAGTTCTTTGGTGACTGCCGTGGTACTGGTAGGGAAAGCATAATCAGGTTTTCATAGAAAATGACCCCGTGTACACACTGGCACACATTTATTAGAGTGTCTGCGCCTGTTTCTGACTGTCTTATTTTTCAGTCTCATTTACCAACTGATATTGCCCCTATTTTGGAGGCATTTGTCCTGTTATTGTCCGCATTATGGACAAGGATAGGACTGTTCTATTACCTGTTCCGTTCCACAAAATACGCAGAATGCACATGGACGTCATCTGTATGTTTTGCGGACCACAAAATACATACAGTCGTGTGCATGAGCCCTAATTCAGTTATCAAACTTTTACAACCCTTTTACGACCTATTTGTGTAGGTATGCCCTTTTTTGCACCTGAATTAGGCACCTAAACAGTGTTATTTCTACTCTTCTCCTGACCAGGCTCATTTTTCCCATATGTTTTAAGCAGAAACCTGTGCAATTTTTTACTTTTAAAGAGATAGAGATGCAACTTTTTTCCGTTCACTTCTACAATTTTTTTTAATGCGCAGACCAATGAGACAAGTCTTAGTGAATATGAACCTGCTTTACAAGAAAACAACCACTAGATGTCAGACTGCAGATTAAAGACAGGGGTTGCTAATACGCTCCCCCCCCCCCCATAAAAAAAGGCGAGCTTGATAAATGTTTCCACCCAGCAATGGCCCTATCCACATCTCCTGTTCTTACATTGTAGCTCAATAGAAGTTACTTTGTTACATGGAAAGTCTGTGTATGTGATTAACCACATCATTCATACCTCCATCCAAATAAGGTATATGAAGATTGTAATTATGCCACCTAGGATAATGACATTATTAGGCTACTTTCACACTAGCGTTCGGGCGGATCCGTTCTGAACGGATCCGCTCATAATAATGCAGACGGAGGCTCCGTTCAGAACGGATCCGTCTGCATTAAAATGGCAAAAAAAAAGCTAAGTGTGAAAATAGCCTCGGACGGATCCGTCCAGACTTTCAATGTAAAGTCAATGGGGGACGGATCCGCTTGAAGATTGAGCCACATTGTGGCATCTTCAAACGGATCCGTCCCCATTGACTTACATTGTAAGTCTGGACGGATCCGCACGCCTCCGCACGGCCAGGCGGACACCCGAACGCTGCAAGCAGCGTTCAGCTGTCCGCCTGTCCGTGCGGAGGCGAGCGGAGCGGAGGCTGAACGCCGCCAGACTGATGCAGTCTGAGCGGATCCGCTCCATTCAGACTGCATCAGGGCTGGACGGCTGCGTTCGGGTCCGCTCGTGAGCCCCTTCAAACGGAGCTCACGAGCGGACCGACGAACGCTAGTGTGAAAGCAGCCTTAAACTGCATTAGGTGACGTGTGTTTTCCTTCCAGTGAAATTTAGGAAAGGTTGCTCTTGATTTCCTTTTTCCATAGACTGAAGCTGTGGCTGGTGTTTGGTTAGCCACTGATTTATAGCCCCTTTGAAAGTCTGCTTGTTCTCGTGTAATGACATTTTTTTTTTTAAATGTAAAGTTCCTCCATATATTTTTAGCTCTCTGGTGAAAGTGTTTTAAATGTTCTTGGACGGCAGCCTGAGAGCCACCCATGCCTCCGGCATTAACGCTTTGCTCCATCTATGCTATTGCCTTACACTAATCCACGGCTTGTTGACCTTCCTTGATTTAAATGCTGTGACCTATGAATCCACTGCTAAACTGTGCAAAAACATAGCAGGCATTGTTGTCTTTAGCAAGAAGAATAAATCATCCCGGTAGTCAGCACTAAATATAAACCTTAGCATTTGGAAACTTTCTATGTCACACAGTGACTTGGGCCTCCTTTGAATACCTGTATAATGAGTTTAATAAAGACACAATGTGAAACTATTCTTATGTATGTGCTCCTGGATTTATGGCAGCATTTTACAGAAGAATTGTGATCTGTAAGGGCTCTTTCACACTAGCGTTTTTCTTTTCCGGCATTGAGTTCCGTCCTAGGGGCTCTATACTGGAAAAGAACGGATCAGTTTTATCCCTAATGCATTCTGAATGGAGAGTAATCCGTTCAGGATGCATCAGGATGTCTTCAGTTCAGTCTTTTTGACTTTTCAGGACGGAGATAATACCGCAGCATATTATTATTATTATTATTTATTATTAAAGCGCCATTCATTCCATGGTGCTATACATATGATAAGGGGTATACAGACATAATACAGACAATTGCACTAATCATAAACAAGACAAGTTACAAACTGGTACAGAAGGAGAGAGGGCCCTTCATGGTATGGGAGAAGGACACAGTAGGTGTGTCGCCGTCTAAAATTTCGACATGCATTAATGCCGGATCCGGCCCCGAGTGTTCTGGCAAAGCGGATCCGGCATTGCGGTCTGTGCATGCTCAAAAAAATAAATGCCGGATCCGTTTTTCCAGATGACACCGGAGAGACTGATCCGTCATTTCAATGCATTTGTCATACGGCTCAGGATCCTGATCCGTCTGACAAATGCCATCAGTTTGCATGCGTTTTGACGGAACTGCCTGCCAGAATCCTCTGCCACAAGTGTGAAAGTACCCTAAGGCTGAGTTCACATGAGCGTGACAGATTTGGTCCGGATGCGCTCAGGGTGCGTTCAGTTAAACTCGCACCATTTTGCAAGCAAGTTCAGTCAGTTTTGGCTGCAATTGCGTTTAGTTGTTCAGTTTTTTCCACGCGGGTGCAATGCGTTTTGATGCGTTTTTCACGCGCGTGATAAAAAACTGAAGGTTTACAAACAACATCTCCTAGCAACCATCAGTGAAAAACGCATTGCATCCGCACTTGCTTGCAGATGCAATGCGTTATTAACGCAGCCCCATTCACTTCTATGGAGCCAGGGCTGCGTGAAAAACGCAGAATATAGAACATGCTGCGATTTTAAAGCATTGCAGAAGTGATGCATGAAAAAAAATGCTCATGTGCACAGCCCCATTGAAATGAATGGGTCAGGATTCAGTGCAGTTGCAATGCGTTCACCTACTGCATTGCACCCGCGCGGAAATCTTGCCCGTGTGAACGCAGCCTAAGGCCTCATGCACACGACCGTTGTGTGCACCCGTGGCCGTTGTGCCGTTTTCCGTTTTTTTCTGCGGCTCCATTGACTTTCAATGGGGCCGTAGAAAACTCGGCTTGTGCACCGTTTTTACACCGCGCCCGTGACCCGTGTTTCGAGGCCGTGAAAAAAATATAACCTGTCCTATTTTTTTCACGGCCAACGGTTCACGGGCCCATTCAAGTCAATGGGTCCGTGAAAATCACGGATACACACAAGATTGTCATCCGTGTCCGTGATCCGTGTCCGTGATCCGTGTCCGTTTTTTCCTATCATTTCAATGGCAAACTTGACTTAGATTTTTTTTTCATCTTTCATGTCCGTGGATCCTCCAAAAATCACGGCAGACCCACGGAAGAAAAAACGGGCACGGATCACGGTACAACGGAACCACGTTTTGCGGAACGTTAAAAAATACGTTCGTGTGCATGAGGCCTAATACAGATAAAAATCTCTTTTCAGTTTCCACTGACTTCCGTGGACATTCTAAAGCCATGTGAATGTCCACTTACTAGGGATCCACATGCAGTTTATTTGTCGACATTAACATTGGCCAGTAATTGGGTGCATTCATTCATATCTGTTATTTGGCTCGGTAATCTGTGTATTGACCCTCACACCTGATTCAGGTTATAATATCTTTTAACATGCAATGGCCCTTCCATTTTCAACATACAATGTCACAATCTGGATTGGGGCCACCTATGATTGACTAGATCAGGGAACAGCAACTTACAGCGCCCCATCTGTTCACAAACCACAACTCCCAGAATCCTCCTTTCACTTCTGTGGGAGTTACAAGAACAGCAAAGTAGATGTGCATGCTGGGAGTTGTAGTTTTACAGCAGCTGGAGTACCGCAGGTTGCTGATCCCTGGACTAGAAGACTCATCCAGTCAGACACGTCACTGGTATATCATCTGTATGACAGAAGTGATGGCACTGATTGGCTGTCGAGTACAGGCAAGTACTACATGTTCGGTACTGCTCTTTACCTGTGCCTGGGTGAGCTGCTTGTACTGGTGTATACTGTGTATACTCTACAGAACACTGAAGAAGCGCTGTCCTCATCATAGAAAGTGATTTACAGCTTCCTACAAC
This sequence comes from Bufo gargarizans, assembly GCF_014858855.1. NCBI lineage: Eukaryota > Metazoa > Chordata > Amphibia > Anura > Bufonidae > Bufo > Bufo gargarizans. The sequence continues at coordinate 176,444,240 of NC_058080.1, read as the reverse complement.
TTTTTCTGCTAGAACCAGTTATTAGTTTTCCATAGAGTAATACAGAGTAATATGAGTAATGTTCTCCAGGTACAATATTTCATCCCAGAACAAATTACTATTGTAACTTGAGGGACTGTGCTTTTTTTTTTTTTCTTTTGGATCCACATTAGCTTTTTGGCTAGAAACAAGACATCAATGATTGTCTTTAAATTCAGAGGACACTGGGTGTTGCCATAAGAGGGCGTTAAAGTGTACCCCCCACTGCCCTATAAAAAGGCTCTCAGAGGCTACTTCTGTGTATTGTACCTGTTGGTGAGAGATCGTTGTCTGCTAGACATTCCTCTACGATGCATGCAAAGCCATTTTGCCCAGTTGACAGACTTTGAACTGGGAAAAGCAGGATGGTCCTTTTTCGCAAATTGTCTGCCATCTAGGTCGGTCTGACCTAGATGTTGGGCCTCTTGCACACGACTGTATGTATTTTGCGGTCCGCAAAAAATACGGATGACGTCCGTGTGCATTCCGTATTTTGCAGAACGGAACAGCTAGCCCCTAATAGAACAGTACTATCCTTGTTTATGATGCGGACATGTTCTATTTTTTTGCCGAACGGAAATACAGATATACCAAAACGGAATGCACACGGAGTAACTTCAATCTTTTGGGGGGGACCCATTGAAATGAATGGTTCTGCATACGGTCCGCAAAAAGAAAACGGAACGGACACAGATAGAAAATATATTTGTGTGCAAGAGGCCTTAGGAGCAATGGTTACACGAGGGCAGGCACACCTGGCGAATAGGCTCTGGACGGCCCAGACAGACCACCAGAGAATCTTTTGATTGGCTGAAAAGAACAAATTGAACCCACAGTTTAATTGTCGACCATCTAGCTACAGGTGGCGCCATCATTACACATCCCTGTCTCTGCCCAGATCATTTCCAGACGTTTAGCGAAAGGAAACTTGAAGTCACAGCACCTGTTCTGTTTCTTTCCAGTGACATCCAGCCACTGCTGCCTTTCTTTGCTGTGGTGTTATGAATGAGAAACTTGGACTGCTTCGGACTGGGACAGTATTGTCTTTAACAACGAATCTAAATTCTTTTTGAGATATGACGGTCAGGTTGGACTGTGAAGGCCTTGTGGCGAATGCTTTATTCCTTCTACAGCAAGTGCGACGACCACATGTATTATTAGCACCAAGTAAATCTGTGCGTCACCACGCCTTTTCCCAGAAGCCTATCAGAAGTCCATTCATAAAAATAAAAAAAAATGAAGCTTAACGGTCTCGGTTGCAAATTCATTTATATAAAAAAAACTAGCAGAAAGACCCGGTTTCGCACGTGTTTATTTCATCTATTTCATTTTATGTGTGTGTCGTTAAAGTTAAAAATATCGACAGTATCCCCTATAACAGTGGCATCTACATTACCCTGCCCCCTTAACAGTGACTTCCACAGCCCCCCACCCCTTAACACTGACCCCATCACAGTGCACCGCCTCCTTAATATGGAATCCCCACAGCAGCCCACCACCCTTAAATTTAACCTTTACAGCAGCCTGCCCCTTTAACAGCGAGTTCCACAGCACCCCACCACCTTGACATTGACCTCCACAGGGGACCACCCCCTTAACAGTGTCCTCTACAGCAGCCGCCCCATAACACTGACCATAGGTTACAGTCCCATTAACGGTGACCTCCACCATTCCTGGCCCCCTTAACAGAGATCTCCACAGCGACTGCCCCTTTAACAGTGACCTCCACTGTACCCCGCTCCCTTAACAGTGACCTAACAGTACTCCACTGCCTCTTTAATAGTGGCCGCCACAGTCTCTTCCTCCCTTAACAGTAAAAGGAAGAAAAAGACAGGAGGCAGCGCCTCATGTGTAGTGCTGTTTCCTTAAGGAAATAACGTAAAATAGTTGTGCTTAGTCACAACAGCTCTGTACAGCTTGGCTGATATTGCCCTATCAGTGTGCTGGGGTTCTGCGCTGCTGCCTTGGTTCCTATATGTGCCATGGATGCGGTTGTCGGGATAAGGTAATCCCTATAGGGGAAAAATAGGAGATAAGGGAACCTTTTTTTTTTTTTTTTTTTTTTTTTTTTTTAAGTATTGGTAAAAGTAGACCATAAATTTTATTTTTAGTCAACGCATTTCAAGGGCGGTGCGCCCCCTTCATCGGGACAATAAACAGATGTCATCATCATGGGGTGAGAGAGGGGATAGGTTTGTTTCTGCATGATTTTGTATATCATCTTGTATATAGGTAGTGCAGGGGGAGGGTGTATTTAATGTTAATTAACAGTTACGGGCAGAAAGGAAGTCATAACAGTTTTTATTTGTATTTTCTGTGGGTGATATGGTTGCGCAGCCAGCTGTGTAACAGTATCACAAGTGCGATCGCAGCTATGTGACAGGTACGATCGTGCTGTATGTTAGTGACAGAGGATGCTCTGGTGGTCTGAAAGGGGAGTTATGTATAGGGACATGGAGTGTATGTTAAACCATCAGATGGTTCTTGGCTAGCAGGAGCGATGGCGCTGTGCACTTGCAATATGAGAAATGCAGCGGTGAGGTGGAAGAGTGAGTGCGCAGAGCGGACGGAGGTACCGCTGTTGCCTGAGAGTACAATGTATCATATAGATATTTAAGAGGCAACTGTTTCTATTGTATTGTAGCCGGAGACTTGTGGGACTACAGAGTTGGGGGCTGGTTGGTGATGAGAATACATGACGGGGGGGGGGGGGGTTGCGAGTACACATATTGCTATTGGTATGGGTGGCACAATGCACATCAAAAATATATATAAGTATAAATATAAAGTACATTGCAATATAATACATGTGGTGTATATATACAAACCGGATTCCCAAAAAGTTGGGACACTAAACAAATTGTGAATACAAACTGAATGCAATGATGTGGAGATGGCAAATGTCAATATTTTATTTGTAATAGAACGTAGATGACAGATCAAACGTTTAATCCGAGTAAATGTATCATTTTAAAGGAAAAATACGTTCATTCAAATTTTCACGGTGTCAACAAATCCCCAAAAAGTTGGGACAAGTAGCAATAAGAGGCTGGAAAAAGTAAATTTGAGCATAACGAAGAGCTGGAACACCAATTAACACTAATTAGGTCAATTGGCAACATGATTGGGTATAAAAAGAGCTTCTCAGAGTGGCAGTGTCTCTCAGAAGCCAAGATGGGTAGAGGATCACCAATTCCCACAATGTTGCGCAGAAAGATAGTGGAGCAATATCAGAAAGGTGTTACCCAGCGAAAAATTGCAAAGACTTTGCATCTCTCATCATCAACTGTGCATAACATCATCCGAAGATTCAGAGAATCTGGAACAATCTCTGTGCGTAAGGGTCAAGGCCGTAAAACCATACTGGATGCCCGTGATCTCCGGGTCCTTAACCGACACTGCACCACAAACAGGAATGCTACTGTAAAGGAAATCACAGAATGGGCTCAGGAATACTTCCAGAAACCATTGTCAGTGAACACCATCCACTGTGCCATCCGCCGTTGCCAGCTGAAACTCTACAGTGCAAAGAAGCAGCCATTTCTAAGCAAGATCCACAAGCTCAGGCGTTTTCACTGGGCCAGGGATCATTTAAAATGGAGTGTGGAAAAATGGAAGACTGTTCTGTGGTCAGACGAGTCACGATTCGAAGTTCTTTTTGGAAATCTGGGACGCCATGTCATCCGGACCAAAGAGGACAAGGACAACCCAAGTTGTTATCAACGCTCAGTTCAGAAGCCTGCATCTCTGATGGTATGGGGTTGCATGAGTGCGTGTGGCATGGGCAGCTTGCATGTCTGGAAAGGCACCATCAATGCAGAAAAATATATTCAGGTTCTAGAACATATGCTCCCATCCAGACGTCATCTCTTTCAGGGAAGAACCCGGCATTTTTCAACAAGATAATGCCAGACCACATTCTGCATCAATCACAACATCATGGCTGCGTAGGAGAAGGATCCGGGTACTAAAATGGCCAGTCTGCAGTCCAGATCTTTCACCTATAGAGAACATTTGGTGCATCATAAAGAGGAAGGTGCAACAAAGAAGGCCCAAGACGATTGAACAGTTAGATCCCTGTATTAGACAAGAATGGGAGAGCATTCCTATTTCTAAACTTGAGAAACTGGTCTCCTCGGTCCCCAGATGTCTGTTGAGTATTGTAAGAAGAAGGGGAGATGCCACACAGTGGTGATAATGGCCTTGTCCCAACTTTTTGGGGATTTGTTGACACCATGAAATTCTGATTCAACATATTTTTCCCTTTTTAAAATGGTACATTTTCTCAGTTTAAACTTTTGTTCCGTGATTTATGTTCTATTCTGAATAAAATATTAGAAGTTGGCACCTCCACATCATTGCATTCAGTTTTTATTCACGATTTGTAGAGTGTCCCAACTTTTTTGGAATCCGGTTTGTAGAACGGGGTCACTTAATAGAGATGCAGTACCAAAAAAATCACAGTGAAGAAAATAGGTTGGTATAGGTACGATGTGTACACACTGGGTAGGGTATTTTCAATAGATAGATAAATAAATAATTAAAAAGATGCATATTAAATATGTGGATATGGCGAGGTGGATGGAACAGTAATAGATAAATAAATTTGATAAATAAATGAATACATAAATGTAAACATAAATACATAAGAAACATGTGGGTGTGGCAATGGAGAAACTATTAAGACTATAAATCGCCCAAATTTGTTATCTAATGGAACCAACTCTTCATAAGTAATGATACAATTAGTGATCATAATAATAATAATGAGAAAAAGATAAATAAAAATAAAACATATAAAATATAATAGAAATTGGCAACAAAGTTAGTAACAAGGTTATGAATAAAATGGCAATAGTTCTAATATAATATGAATAAGGTAAAAGGGGTTATAAGATGTGTTAAAAGATGGTCTCATTTATCTCATTCAGTCCACCATAGCATCCTCTGTCACTAACATACAGCGCAATCGTACCTGTCACATAGCTGCGATTGCGCTTGTGATACTGTTACACAGCTGGCTGCTCAACCATACCACCCACAGAAAATACAAATAAAAACTATTATGACTTCCTTTCTGCCTGTAACTGTTTATTAACATTAAATACACCCTCCCCCTGCACTACCTATATACAAGATATACAAAATTATGCAGAAACACACCCATCCCCTCTCCCTCCCCCTCCTATCTCTCACCCCCCCCCCCCCGGCCTGCGCGCCAAAAAAGGGGTTCTAAACTGTTGCATGATGATGATATCTGTTTACTGTCCTGATGAAGGGGGCGCTCCGCCCTTGAAATGCGTTGACTAAAAATAAAATTTTATTGTCTACTTTTACCAATACTTACCTCCCATCTGACTCCTGCTGACAGCGCCGGCAAAAAGGTTTCCTCTTCTCCTATTTTTCTCCTATACGGATGACCTCCCTTAACAGTGACCTCCACAGCGACCTGCCCCTTTAACAGTAACATCCACAGCACCCTCCCCTTTAGCAGTGACCTCCACAGTGGCCGCCCCTTTATTAGTGACCTCCACAGTACCCAGTCTACTTAACAGTAATTTCCACAATAACACGCCCCCTTAAAGAGGACCTGTCACCACCAGACATCTGAGAAGCTCTGACAGATGCCTTTCAGAACCTCCTCCTTGAGCTTCCTTTGTTTTGCTTTCAGTTCCTCATCTCGTTAGCCTCTCTCAGCTGTCATGTATTTGGACTGATTGCATCCCTTTAAATCCTCCCCATACTGCATCAGTGTGCGGTTTATATTTCTTCCTGGAGTGTGTGTGCATGCTGATCCTACTTCCCACTCTTCTACAAGATAAGTGTTGTGCATCCTTTTGTGTTTTTCTGTTTGCTGGATCCCAGGTGACCCTGACTCCCTCCGTATCTAGTGTAGGGAGCCGGTGGTCGTGTCCCCTCACTATTATAGGGCGTTCAGGTGTTATACAGTCGAGGTACGAGGATATGCGATCATCTTCCATTGGGATTATCACATAGGCTGAGCAGTAAGGGAGAGAGCCAGGTCTGATGCAGGGGTCTCCCTTTTGTTCCTTAGTTTTGGATCCAGTGAGTCGTATATTTATTTTGTGTTGTCTTGTTTCCTGTACACCTTCCGTGACATTATAAACCGCCAAAACCGTCTTAAGCATGAATCCGGTTTCAACCTTGATTGACCGCATGCAGGGTCTTTCACTGGAGGTAGAAGATCTCCAGAAAACTGTCTCTCAGTTTGAGGTGACCATTTCTGCTTACGTTCATGGAGTTTGTTCTGAGCCTAAGATCTCGCTTCCGGATACGTTCTCCGGGGGTAGTGAGAATTTTGTTCGTTTTAGAGAGGCTTGCAAACTCCATTTTCGTCTACTTCCCCATTCCTTTGGTGATGAGGAACGGAGGGTGGGGATCATTATATCGCTGCTCAGGGATAACGCTCAGTCCTGGGCCTTTTCGCTGCCTGTGGGGGCATGGCCCCTCCGTTCAGTGGATGAATTCTTTTTAGCCCTGGGTCAGATATATGATGATCCGGATCGTATTGCTTTGGCTGAGTCTAGACTACGTCTGTTATGCCAGGGTAAACAATCCGCAGAGATATACTGCTCAGAATTTCGGAGATGGGCAGCTGATACTGGTTGGAATGATGCTGCACTCCAAAGTCAATTTTGCCATCGTCTTTCAGAGGGATTGAAAGATGCATTTGCCTTTCATGAGAGGCCGATCTCCTTGGACTCTGCCATGTCTCGGGCCGTTCGTATTGACAGGCGTCTTAGAGAGAGAGGAGAGATCACTCCTTCCTGTCATACTCAATCCCAGGACAGTGCAGCGGTCTCATTCAGTGCGCAGGGGTCTCAGTCGCTGTCAACCCCTTCTGAGCAGGAGCCCATGCAGCTGGGGTTGATTGCCTCTGACAATAGAAGATTCAGCCCGCATGGGAAGGTTTGTTTTTATTGTGGAGGTATAAATCATTTGGCAAATGTTTGTCCCTCTAGGAGATTCAGGCAGTTTTTTGGGAGTAATAAAGAAACAAAAAGGAAAAAATCCTTTAAAAATGTTCCATCTGTTAACATTGGCAGGGTTGAGGCGGAAATTGAAGGTTTTCCGTTTGCTTGTAGTTCCCGTTTTGTCCTGCCTGCCAGGGTGGCGCTAGAGAGCAAGAACATATTTTGTGAGATTTTTGTAGATAGTGGAGCAGCTGTCAATCTCATTGATAATCAATTTGCGATAACTCATGGTTTCCAGGTATGCACTTTGGGAAAGGATATTCCTGTTTTTGCTATTGATTCCGCTCCACTTTCTCAGAAATCATTAAAGGGCATAGTTCACAATATCCGTTTAATTGTGAGTGATGCTCATGTTGAGGATGTGTCATGTTTCGTCCTTAGCGGTTTGCCTACTCCTCTAGTGTTGGGGCTACCCTGGCTCACTAAACATTACCCCACCATTGATTGGCAAGCGAGGCAAATAAATGGTTGGAGTGACTTTTGCAGAGAGAATTGCCTCACGACATCTGTTTCTGAGGTTTCTACTAAGACTGTACCATCTTTTCTCTCTGAATTTTCGGATGTCTTCTCTGAGAGTGGAGTTCAGGATTTGCCCCCACACAGGGAGTACGATTGCCCTATTAATCTCACCCCAGGCGCCAAGCTGCCTAAATCTCGTTTATACAATCTCTCCCAACCTGAAAGGCTCGCTATGCGTTCTTATATCTCTGAGAGTCTGAGAAAAGGACACATACGACCCTCAAAGTCACCTGTTGCCGCTGGTTTTTTCTTTAAGAAAAAAGATGGTTCTTTAAGACCTTGTCTGGATTTCAGGGAGCTGAACAGTATCACAATTCGTGACCCTTATCCGCTTCCTCTGATCCCGGACCTGTTTAACCAGATTGTTGGGGCTAAAGTCTTTTTCAAATTAGATCTAAGAGGGGCATACAACCTGGTCAGGGTCAGAGAAGGAGACGAATGGAAGACGGCCTTCAATACCCCTGAGGGCCATTTTGAGAATTTGGTTATGCCTTTTGGTTTGATGAATGCTCCAGCCGTTTTTTCAGCATTTCGTGAACAGCATTTTTTATCATTTAATGGGGAAATTTTTATTAGTGTATTTGGACGACATTTTGATTTTTTCTCCTGATTTCAAAACTCATAAGGAACACTTACGTCAGGTCTTGCTCATCCTGCGGGAGAATAAATTATACGCAAAACTGGAAAAATGTGTGTTTGCGGTTCCAGAAATTCAATTTCTGGGGGTTCTTCTCTCCGCTTCTGGTTTTCGCATGGACCCCGAGAAGGTCCGCGCTGTGCTTGAGTGGGAACTTCCTGAGAATCAGAAGGCGCTGATGCGTTTTTTGGGCTTTGCCAATTATTACAGGAAGTTTATTTTGAATTATTCCTCTGTTGTTGAACCACTCACTGATATGACCAGAAAGGGGGTAGATTTTTCTTCCTGGTCGGTAGAGGCGGGTAAGGCCTTTTCTAATATCAAGGAGAGTTTTGCTTCAGCTCCCATCTTGGTACAACCTGATATTTCTCTACCCTTCATAGTTGAGGTTGATGCTTCTGAGGTGGGTGTGGGGGCGTTCTTGTCTCAGGGTTCCTCTCCTGCCAAATGGCGACCGTGTGCCTTTTTCTCGAAGAAACTCTCCTCCGCAGAGAGAAATTACGATGTGGGAGATAGGGAGTTGTTGGCCATCAAGTTGGCTTTTGAGGAATGGCGCCATTGGCTAGAGGGAGCCAGACACCCTATTACCGTGTTTACTGACCATAAAAATCTAGCCTACTTGGAGTCAGCCAAGCGTCTGAACCCGAGACAGGCCAGATGGTCTTTGTTCTTTTCAAGGTTTAATTTTGTTGTCACGTTCCGCCCTGGGGTTAAGAATGTGAAGGCAGATGCCCTGTCACGTTGTTTTCTGGGAGGTGGGAATTTTGAAGACCCGGGTCCCATTTTGGCTGAAGGTGTGGTGGTCTCTGCTCTTTATCCTGAATTGGAGGCAGAGGTGCAGGTAGCCCAGTCAGAGGCTCCTGATCTTTGTCCTCCTAGGAGGTTGTTTGTGCCTCTCGCTTTAAGACACAAGATTTTTAAGGAACACCACGATACAGTCCTTGCTGAGCACACGGGGGCAAGAGCCACAGTGGATCTCATCACTCTGAGATTCTGGTGGCCGGCGCTTCGTAAGTCGGTTGAGGGTTTTGTGGCAGCCTGCGAGACCTGCGCTCGTGCCAAAGTCCCTCATTCACGGCCATCAGGTCCGCTCCTTCCCTTACCCATTCCTTCCCGTCCTTGGACAAATCTGTCCATGGACTTCATAACGGACCAGCCTCGTTCCTCGGGGAAGACTGTGATTCTGGTGGTGGTGGACCGTTTTAGCAAAATGGTGCATTTTATCCCTTTTCCTGGCTTGCCCGATGCTAAGACGCTGGCGCAGGCATTTATTGATCACATTGTCAAATTGCATGGTATTCCTTCAGACATAGTCTAAGATAGGGGCACGCAGTTTGTTTCCAGATTCTGGAAGGCTTTCCGCTCTCGCTTGGGGGTTCGGTTGTCATTCTCTTCTGCTTTCCACCCGCAGTCGAATGGCCAGACAGAGCGCGTCAATCAGAAACTGGAGACATATCTGCGCTGTTTTGTGGCGGAGAATCAGGAGGATTGGTGTTCTTTTTTGTCCCTTGCTGAGTTTGCTTTAAATAACCGTCGTCAGGAGTCCTCTGATAAGTCACCATTTTTTGGTGCATATGGGTTTCATCCGCAGTTTGGGACATTCTCGGGAGAGGGGTCTTCTGGTTTACCTGATGAGGACAGATTCTCCTCGTCTTTGTCATCTATTTGGCAAAAGATTCAGGATAATCTAAAGAGCATGAGTGAGAGATATAAGCGTGTGGCGGATAAGAGACGTGTGCCTGGTCCGGACCTGAATGTTGGTGATCTGGTGTGGTTGTCTACTAAGAATATCAAATTGAAGGTTCCCTCTTGGAAGTTGGGTCCTAAGTTTATTGGGCCTTACAAAATCTTGTCTGTCATCAATCCTGTTGCCTACCATCTTGATCTTCCTCAGACTTGGAAGATCCATAATGTTTTTCATAAGTCCTTATTAAAACCTTATGTCCAACCCATTGGACCCTCGTCTTTGCCTCCTCCTCCGATTATGGTTGATGGTAATCTTGAATTTCAGGTCTCTAGGATTGTGGATTCTCGTGTTGTCCGTGGTTCTCTCCAGTACCTCGTTCATTGGGAGGGTTATGGTCCTGAGGAGAGGATGTGGGTCCCAGTGATGGACATTAAGGCCACTCGTCTCATCAGGGCTTTCCATAGGTCCCATCCTGAGAAGGTGGGCTCTGAGTGTCCGGAGTTCACTCGTAGAAGGAGGGGTACTGTCACCACCAGACATCGGAGAAGCTCTGACAGATGCCTTTCAGAACCTCCTCCTTGAGCTTCCTTTGTTTTGCTTTCAGTTCCTCATCTCGTTAGCCTCTCTCAGCTGTCATGTAGTTGGACTGATTGCATCCCTTTAAATCCTCCCCATACTGCATCAGTGTGCGGTTTATATTTCTTCCTGGAGTGTGTGTGCATGCTGATCCTACTTCCCACTCTTCTACAAGATAAGTGTTGTGCATCCTTTTGTGTTTTTCTGTTTGCTGGATCCCAGGTGACCCTGACTCCCTCCGTATCTAGTGTAGGGAGCCGGTGGTCGTGTCCCCTCACTATTATAGGGCATTTAGGTGTTATACAGTCGAGGTACGAGGATATGCGATCATCTACCATTGGGATTATCGCATAGGCTGAGCAGTAAGGGAGAGAGCCAGGTCTGATGCAGGGGTCTCCCTTTTGTTCCTTAGTTTTGGATCCAGTGAGTCGTATATTTATTTTGTGTTGTCTTGTTTCCTGTACACCTTCCGTGACAGGACCTTTCACCAGAAAAAAGTATCTAAACTGACTATACAGACGTGTAGAGCGGCGCCCAGGGATCCCCCTGCACTTACTGTTATCCCCGGGCGCCGCTCCGTTCTCCGGTTATAGCCTCCGGTATGTTCATAGTTAGGCTCCACCCAGGGGATCCTGCTGGCGTCTCTTTCTCCTATGCTGTAGCGCTGGCCAATCGCAGCGCTCAGCCAGCGCTACAGCATAGGAGAAGGAGACCGCGGCAGGTTCCCCTGGGTGGAGCCTAACTATGAACATACCGGAGGCTATAACCGGAGAACGGAGCGGCGCTCGGGGATAACAGTAAGTGCAGGGGGATCCCTGGGCGCCTCTCTACACGTCTGTATAGTCAGTTTAGATACTTTATTCTGGTGAAAGGTCCTCTTTAACAGTGACCTCTACAGCACTACGCCCCTTAAAGGGTTTCTACCACTTCGTTTTCACATAATTAGCTTTCAGACACTAGCGATCCGCTAGTGTCTGCTCTGCAAAACAATCCTAATATAATAGCTTTTGGGGCAGCCGTTTCGCTAAAAAAAGAACTTATAGTGATATGCTAATGACCCTCTAGGTGCTATGGGGGCGTCATTAGCACCTAGAGGATCGGTCTACCTTCACAAAATGCCGCCGCCCAGCGCGTCCCTCCAGCCCGCCCATCTCCTCCGGAATGCGATCAAGCGGACAAATTCTCGCGCATGCGCCGTGCGCGTCTGTATTCGGCGCATGCGCAGTGAATGTCCGACCGCTTCCCTGCTCAGACATCTCCACTGTGCCTGCACCGATGACGTCATAGTGCTCCGAGGAACAGGCGCAGTGGAGATGTCTGAGCAGGGAAGCGGTCGGACATTCACTGCGCATGCGCCGAATACAGACGCGCACGGCGCATGAATTCGTCCGCTTGATCGCATTCCGGAGGAGATGGGCGGGCTGGAGGGACACGCTGGGCGGCGGCATTTTGTGAAGGTAGACCGATCCTCTAGGTGCTAATGACGCCCCCATAGCACCTAGAGGGTCATTAGCATATCACTATAAGTTCTTTTTTTAGCGAAACGGCTGCCCCAAAAGCTATTATATTAGGATTGTTTGGCAGAGCAGACACTAGCGGATCGCTAGTGTCTGAAAGCTAATTATGTGAAAACGGAGTGGTAGAAACCCTTTAATAGTAACCTCCACAGCGCCCGCCCCTTTAACAGTGACCTCCACAGCAGCGAGCCCTTTTTTTGTGACCTCCACAGTCCCCCTCTCGTTAACGGTGACCTCTACAGCACCCCGCCCCTTAACACTGACCTTTTCATAGCGGACCGTCCCTTAACTGTGACCTCCATAGCGGACCCTCCCCTTAACTGTGACCTCCACTGCTCCCTGCCCCCTTAACAAAGACCTCCACAGCGCTCGCCACTTTAACAGTGGCCTCTACAGCAATCTGCCCCTTAACACTGACCTCTATAGCAGATCATCTCCTTAACTGTGACCTCCACAGCACTCCACTCCCTTAACAGTGTACTCTACAGCGCCCTGCCCCTTTAAAGCTGACCTACAGTCGTGAAGAAAAATGGCTCAGTTGTTATGGAAACCTGGTGTAAAACTGTGTGTATGTGGAGACTAAAGACCTGCGAGCTTCTATTGGTTGATAAGGGACATGTAACTGTGTGTATGGTAGTTGGGATATGAAGAGAAAGACCTGCAGGCTTCTATTGGCTAATGTAGGTCATGTGATGTGCCATATTTGCATTTTTGGGGGGAATATCTCAGGAACAGTATGTCCTAGAGAGCTGAGACCCGGTCTAAAACCTTCCCGGACACCTGATGTACCTGTGTGCCAAATGTCGTGATTGTAAATGCAACGGTGCTGATTCCTTTAGCAGACATACACTCACACACTTACATACACTCAGCTAGGGCTGCACCGATTAATCGATGTAATCGATAACTGGATTCGTTGTCGACAAATCCAGTTATCGAATAATCACTGATTCGTTGCTATGCGGGCGGGCACAGGGCAGACGGTTTACTTTAAGTCACTGCATCTTTATTTTACCTTACAATCGTGACGCTCCAGTAACAACTAACAGGCAGAGCGGAGGGCGGCGTAACGTCACTTACTCATGTGACGCGCCTGCTCCGCCTCCTTCATTCATAAAGTGGGCGGAGCAGGTGTGTCACGTGAGTAAGTGACGTTACGCCGCCCTCCGCTCTGCCTGTTAGTTGTTACTGGAGCGTCACGATTGTAAGGTAAAATAAAGATGCAGTGAGTGATTAGTCTGCTGTGAGCAGCAGGGCCGAGGCTGTTATGGGTAGGGGGAAATCTGTCTATGGCATTGCTATGGGTAGGGGGAAATCTGTCTATGGCACTGCTATGGGGAGGGGGATCTGTGCACTGTTATGGGGAAAGGGATCTGTGCACTGTTATGGGGAAAGGGATCTGTGCACCAAGTAGACCGCAACTTTTTTGTACCATGCCCGGGTTTTGCGCATGGCGTTATATGGCTTGAGGACTTGATCAGGGAGATCAACTCCTCCCATATACCGATTGTAGGCGGCGATACAATCGGGCTTGAGGACCGTTGCCGCGGTACCTCGCACAGGGACAGGGGTGATGCCGTTACCATGAATTGTAGACAGCATAAGGACATCCCTCTTGTCCTTATACCTGACCAGCAACAGGTTTCCAGTGGTAAGGGCACGGGTCTCACCCCTGGGGATAGGTACCTGGAGGGGGAGGGCAGGGAGGCCGCGTTGATTTTTCCGCACGGTCCCACAAGCGAACGTGGATCTGGCGGCAAGGGACTGGAACAAGGGGATACTGGTATAAAAGTTATCCACGTACAGGTGGTAACCCTTATCCAGCAGTGGGTACATAAGGTCCCACACAAGTTTCCCGGTAACACCCAGAGTGGGGGGACATTCTGGGGGTTGAATCCGGGAATCTCGCCCCTCGTATATACGAAATTTTTAAGTGTACCCTGAGGTAATCTCACAAATTTTGTATAGCTTCACGCCATACCTCGCCCGCTTGGAGGGCACATACTGGCGGAAAATGAGTCTCCCCTTGAACGCAGTGAGAGACTCCTCAACCGCGACCTCTCTTCCAGGTACATAGGCCTCCATGAATTTGGCCCCAAAGTGATCGATGACCGGCCGTATCTTATACAGACGGTCATGGGCAGGATCACCTCGGGGGGGACATGCTGCATTATCGGAATAATCCGGATGGCCTCAAACCGGGAGCGTGTCATGGCCGTACTGTAAAGTGGGGTCTAGTAGAGGACGTCCCCACTCCAGTACAGCCTGACACTGGGTTTCTTGACCAGGCCCATATGCAGCACGAGGCCCCAAAATGTCCTCATTTCGGCTGCACTGGCCGGCGTCCAGCCACCGGGCCTGGCCAAAAAGGAGCCCGGGTGTTGAGCGACGAACTGTTGGGCGTACAGATTAGTCTGCTCCACCATCAGATTTACCAGTGGGTCACTGAAAAAATTACGAAAAAAGTCATATTCAGTGTAGCCCACTGTGGAAATCTGGATTCCTGATTGGCCTACAAAATCAGGAATCACGGGCTCGTATCGCTCTGGGCTACACCAGACAAGTTCACCGGCAGGGTGCTCCGGTGGATTTAACTGGTGGGCTGGGAAACCAGTACGAGCCCCAGAGCTGCTCGTACTAGGCTGGGCCACAGGGTCCCTAACCTGGCGGTCCCCTTGCTCCGCCTGGCGGCGTCTCCGCCACCTTGGGGGCTCATCATCATCGCTAGATGATGAGGAGGATGCGGATGACAACAGGAATGTGGGGTCATCCTCATCCTCACTGGGACTCTCTGAGTCGGAGGCAAGCTGGGCGTATGCCTCCTCGGCCGAGAACGTCCGGTGGGCCATAGGGGAGTGTGTGTCTGCGTGTGTATGTGCGTGTGTGGAAATCTTTATTTTGTGTGCGTGTGTGTGGGGGCACGGGTGTTCACGAACTCACCCTAAAACAAACAGGAAAAAAAAAAAAAAAGACAAAAAAAAGGCCAAATTTTTTATTTTTTTTTCAAAACCGCTGATCAACCGTCCAAAGTTGATCAGCGGTGGGGTGTGCGATGCGCTAACAGTGGCCGGACGCTAAGAGTGCCGGCCACAGTCAGCGTTCACAAAAAAAATAAAAAATCCTGCACCCCAAAAAAGTGTGGGGGGGGGGCAGGGGGGGGGGGCAAGTGGCAGCACCCCTGGGGGGTCTAGGGTCACACAGCTGTGCTGTGGACCCCAGACACCCTAACTAGGGTGATGCAATGAAAAGTTCAAAAACTAACTTTCCCTTTTTTTTCACTGCCTAACTCAAACTTTTCCCTATGCTGTCCCTATGTACCTGATGGGGTCCTGGGGGCAGAGATCGGGTCCTGGGGGCACAGATCGGGGTGCTGGCAGCAACGGCAGACACGTGCAGGCAGCTCCTCTTTCCTCCGGCTCCGGAACACAAAAGGAGGAGGAGAGGAGCGCCTGCCTCTTTTGAATCTGCCGCCGGAACGCCCACTGACCAATCAGAAAGCGATCCTGAGTGGTGATGTCACCATCACCACTCAGGATCGCTGGATGGTGATTGGTGGAGTGAAATCACGCCACAATCACAATCCTGTTCCGGGTTATCGGCTCTTCAGAGACCCGAATAACCCGGAAACGCAGAAAACCGCAGGTCTGAATTGACCTGCGGTTTTCTGCGATCGCCGACACATTTGCCCCAGGTGCCTGCTCAATGTTTTATATTGGGACCCCCTGATTGTGAAGCCATGTGTTGACGTATTAAGGCGAAGAGCATTGGCCAGGTGTTCCATCACTAAAACATACAACAATGGGCATAACTGGCATCCCTGTCGAGTTCCGTTTCTGATCCGAAGGGGATAAAAGCCCATTTACTCTCACTTTGGCTGTGGGGTTAGAATATAGGGCACTAATTTTATGTAAATACTTGGGTCCCAATCCAATTTGTCATAAAGTGGAATCCAGGAAAGCCCAGTGGACCCGGTCAAATGCCTTTTCGGCATCTACCGACAGCAGGCATAGAGGAGAAGCATCAGATTTTGCAATGCTGGTGAGGATTAGGGTTTTGATCATGTTATCTCGTGCCTCCCTTCCACGTACAAAGCTACCTGATCCGTGTGTATAATCTTAGGAGTTATAGGAGCCAACCTATCTGCAAGAATCTTAGAATATAGTTTAATGTCAATGTTAATCAATGAGATTGGCCTATAGTTAGATGATATAGTGGGGTCTTTTCCTAATTTAGGTATTAGGGTCCATTCACACATCCCTAAGTGTTTTGCGGATCCGAAAATTGTGGATCCACAAAACACGGACACCTGCAATGTGCGATCCACACTATAATAGAAAATGCTTTTTCTGGTCCGCAATTGTGGACAAGAATAGGACATGTTCTATTTTTTTCAGGAACGAAATTGCGGATCCCGAAAAAACTGATGTGGATCCCGAAATGCGGATTCGCATCCGTTCCAGCCCCTTTAAAAGTTAATGGTTCCGCAACTTGCGGAACGAATGCGGACCCAAATTACGGATGTGTGAATGGACCCTTACGCTGATGTGTGCCTCCAGCGATTGAGTAGTAAACTGGGACTCAGGACTAATGCTATTAAAGACCTTTGTCAATAACGGGGAAATGGGGTAGTTGAAACGTTTGTAGAAAGCGTTTGTAAATCCATCAAGCCCTGGGCTCTTCCCTGATGGTGAATTTTTGATAGTGGTCATCACATCTTTTTCAGAGAAGTCAGTGTCTTGCCCTTCTCTATCCTGTTTAGGTATTGTGGGTAATGCTGTTTCGGAGATATATTCATCTATGCGCGTAGAAAGAGCAGAATGTGACATGTCTGAGAATTGACCTTTTGATGTTATAAAGGTGGGAGTAATAAGATCGAAATACCTCTAATATCTCTATGGGGTTGTGTGTGGCTTTGCCATTAGATTTCTTGATATGAGGAATAAAAGTTAGTGATGATCGAGGATGTAGAAGGCGGGCTAGCGGTCTACCACATTTGTTAGAGTATTCGTAAAAGAAACGTTTCCCCTGATCCCGAAATGTTTTATATTGTTGGTCTATCAATGCTTTAATGGAATCTCTTACTTTAAGTAACTCCACATGTCTCGCAGGTGAGAGTGTTTGTTTATGCAGTGTTTCTAGGCTGTGAGCCTGGGCAAGGAGATTAGTGAGTTTATACACTCTCTCTTTTTTCAGTCGGGTACCATGTTTTATAAAGATTCCCTTAAAGGGATTCTGTCACCTCCCCTAAGCCAAAAAACGATTTTAAAGCAGCCATGAAGCACAGCTTACCTGGATTAGGCTGTGCTCTTTTATCTTGCAATCCGTCCAGCAGTTACTGCAAAAAACGACTTTTATTGATATGCAAATGTGTCCTGAAGGTGCCCAGTACCGCCCCTCTTACAGTGCCCAGCCCGCCTTCCTTGCACTGTCTAACCGCCGCCCCCAGCCTGCCACAGCCTCCCCTCCCCCTCCTCCCCCTCCCTCACGCCGAACGAACTCTCGCACTGGCGCAGTACCCACTGAGGGCTGCGCCTGTGCGATCAGCAGGAGACTGAGGGCAGGAGCTTCATCCTCGTCGCTGGGCATGCGCCAAGCCCAGTGACGTCCGATGCTCGCTCTTCCCTGCTGACTGAGGGAAGAGCGAGCATCGGACGTCACTGGGCTCGGCGCATGCCCAGTGACGAGGATGAAGCTCCTGCCCTCAGTCTCCTGCTGATCGCACAGGCGCAGCCCTCAGTGGGTACTGCGCCAGTGCGAGAGTTCGTCCGGCGTGAGGGAGGGGGAGGGGAGGCTGTGGCAGGCTGGGGGCGGCGGTTAGACAGTGCAAGGAAGGCGGGCTGGGCACTGTAAGAGGGGCGGTATTGGGCTCTCTAAGAAGAACAAAACGCCCCTCTGGGCACCTTCAGGACACATTTGCATATCAATCAAAGTCGTTTTTTGCAGTAACTGCTGGACGGATTACAAGATAAAAGAGCACAGCCTAATCCAGGTAAGCTGTGCTTCATGGCTGCTTTAAAATCGTTTTTTGGCTTAGGGGAGGTGACAGAATCCCTTTAAGGACTCACTTCAGTGCTTCACACTGCATGGGTGGAGAGGTGGTATCAGTGGCATGAATCTGCAAGAAGTCTTGGGTTGTTTTTTTAATGTCTGCCGCACATACTACATCCTTAAGAAGGTTGTAATTTAACCTCCAATTCCATGGCTTAGGGGCTGCATCGGGCAGTTCTACCACCAGATAGATCGGTGCATGGTCAGAGAACAGTGTGTCCCCGATAGAGGCCTGCGGTTTCCATGCTAGGGTGTGGTGACTAACAAGGAAGAAGTCTATGCGGCTATAGGATTGGTGTGGAGGGGAAAAGAATGTGTAGTTTTTACCTTGTGGATGGAGTATCCGCCAAACTTCTACAAGCTGGAGAGAGTGGAGATGCGCTCTGACCTGTAGAAGAATCAACAAGTGGATCTAGTGTAAAGTTAGTCTCCACCGACAATCACTTGTCCCTCACTAAAATCGGATAGTTGACGTAGGAAAGATCTGCAAGTAGAAAGCTGTCTGTGGTTAGGCAGGTACCAATTGACCACAGTGACTAAAGTCAAGTAAATCTTCAGCTTAAGGAAAATACAGCGCCCCTCTCCATCCATCACTACGTCCACCACAGTCCCGTGTAGGGATTTGTACAAGCCCACAGAGACTCCTCTCAATCGTGAGTCGGAGCTCGGGTTATGAAGCCAGTGTGTAAAATACCTATAGCATAGCACCGGCACATGCCCTTTTTTAAAATGCGTTTCCTGTAGAAGCACAATTTGTACTCTCTGTGCATATGGTAGAGGATCTGGGACCTCTTTTGAGGTGTGCTAAATCCCCAAACATTCAGGGATCCTATTTTTAAGGAGGTCATCTCTCTTGGGTACAAATGAAATAAAATAAAAAGATAAAAATAAAAAGCACCGAAAAGGGAGAAGGAAAAAGGAAAGGAAACGTTAGGACAGTTAAAGATGAAGAGTAAGACTTGAAAAATGTTGAATTGGAGAGAAAGTAGCAGGTAAGATTGTCAAGTCAAGTCCAATACATACAGTGGATATAAAAAGTCTACACACCCCTGTTAAAATGTCAGGTTTCTGTGATGTAAAAAAATGAGACCAAGATAAATCATTTCAAAACCTTCTCCACCTTTTAATGTGACCTATAAACCGTACCACTTAATTGAAAAACAAACTAAAATCTTTTAGGTGGAGGGAAGAAAAAAATAAAAATTAAATAATGTGGTTGCATAAGTATGCACACCCTCTTAAAACTGGGGATGTGTCTGTGTTCAGAATTGAGCAATCACATTCAAAATCATGTTAAATAAGAGTCAGCATACACCTGCCATCATTTAAAATGCCTCTGATTAAGCCCAAATAAAGTTCAGCTGCTCTAGTTGGTCTTTCCTGAAATTTTCTTAGTTGCATCTCACAGCAAAAGCCATGGTCCACAGAGAGCTTCCAAAGCATCAGAGGGATCTCATTGTTAAAAGGTATCAGTCAGGAGAAGGGTACAAAAGAATTTCCAAGGCATTAGATATACCATGGAACACAGTGAAGACAGTCATCATCAAGTGGCAAGTGGAGAAAATATGGCACAACAGTGACATTACCAAGAACTGGACGTTCCTTCAAAATTGATGAAAAGACAAGAAGAAAACTGGTCTTAGAGGCTACCAAGAGGCCTACAGCAAAATTAAAGGAGCTGCAAGAATATCTGGCAAGTACTGGCTGTGTGGTACATGTGACAACAATCTCCCGTATTCTTCATATGTCTGGGCTATGGGGTAGAGTGGCAAGACGAAAGCCTTTTCTTACGAAGAAAAACATCCAAGCCAGGCTACATTTGGCAAAAACACATCTGAAGTCTCCCAAAAGCATGTGGGAAAAGGTGTTCTGGTCAGATGAAACCAAGGTTGAACTTTTTGGCCATAATTCCAAAAGATATGTTTGGCGCAAAAACAACACTGCACATCACCAAAAGAACACCATACCCACAGTGAAGCATGGTGGTGGCAGCATTATGCCTTGCGGCTGTTTTTCTTCAGCTGGAACTGGGGCCTTAGTTAAGCTAGAGGGAATTATGAACAGTTCCAAATACCAGTCAATATAGGCATTAAACCTTCAGGCTTCTGCTAGAAAGCTGAACATGAAGAGGAACTTTTATCTTTCAGCATGACAACGAACCAAAGCATACATCCAAATCAACAAAGGAATGGCTTCACCAGAAGAAGATTAAAGTTTTGGAATGGCCCAGCCAGAGCCCGGACCTGAATCCGATTGAAAATATATGAGGTGATCTGAAGAGGGCTGTGCACAGGAGATGCCCTTGCAATCTGACAGATTTTGAGTGTTTTTGCAAAGAAGAGTGGGCAAATCTTGCGAAGTCAAAATTTGCCATGGTGATAGACTCATACCCAAAAAGACTGAGTGCTGTAATAATATCAAAAGGTGCTTCAACAAAGTATTAGTTTAAGGGTGTGCACACTTATGCAACCATATTATTTTATTTTAATATTTTTTTTCTTTCCTCTACCCAAAAGATTTGTTTGTTTTTTCAATTTAGTCGTACAGTTTATAGGTCACATTAAAAGGTGGAAAAAGTTCTGAAATGATTTATCTTTGTCTCATTTTTTTACATCACAGAAACCTGACATTTTAACAGGGGTGTGTAGACTTTTTATATTCACTGTATACTGGAAATTTTAGGATAATGCCGAGAATGTAGAAGGAAGGGAAAAAGTATATCTCTCATCAAGAGAGGCGTCAGTCCCTTTTTGGAAGCGTGCTTTTAACAGAGGAGCTACCTCCTCTGAACGGGAGGGACCCTTTATGATAATCCGAAAAATAACCATAAAATATAAACATTAAAATTATATAACCATTAACGTCTAGTGAGCCACGAGCCCTTACTCATAAAGTCGATCTGCTGAGGTAAACGTGTCTCAAGGGCTAGCAACACCCATGTAATATTTGACACCATTCCCATGAGGAAACCCAACCCCCCAATAAAGGAAGCCGCGTCCCCCGGGGCCAACCAACAAAGGAGGGCCAGGCAAACATCTCAACATTTGCGAACATATAACAGATCCGAACTAAGGCCTTACACCATATCTTACCGTCAAACTCATTGACGACTTCAAAACCAAGTACAGGGAGTGCAGAATTATTAGGAAAATAAGTATTTTGACCACATCATCCTCTTTATGCATGTTGTCTTACTCCAAGCTGTATAGGCTCGAAAGCCTACTACCAATTAAGCATATTAGGTGATGTGCATCTCTGTAATGAGAAGGGGTGTGGTCTAATGACATCAACACCCTATATCAGGTGTGCATAATTATTAGGCAACTTTCTTTCCTTTGGCAAAATGGGTCAAAAGAAGGACTTGACAGGCTCAGAAAAGTCAAAAATAGTGAGATGTCTTGCAGAGGGATGCAGCACTCTTAAAATTGCAAAGCTTCTGAAGCGTGATCGTCGAACAAACAAGCGTTATAATTCAAAATAGTCAACAGGGTCGCAAGAAGCGTGTGGAAAAACCAAGGCGCAAAATAACTGCCCATGAACTGAGAAAAGTCAAGCGTGCAGCTGCCAAGATGCCACTTGCCACCAGTTTGGCCATATTTCAGAGCTGCAACATCACTGGAGTGCCCAAAAGCACAAGGTGTGCAATACTCAGAGACATGGCCAAGGTAAGAAAGGCTGAAAGACGACCACCACTGAACAAGACACACAAGCTGAAACGTCAAGACTGGGCCAAGAAATATCTCAAGACTGATTTTTCTAAGGTTTTATGGACTGATGAAATGAGAGTGAGTCTTGATGGGCCAGATGGATGGGCCCGTGGCTGGATTGGTAAAGGGCAGCGAGCTCCAGTCCGACTCAGACACCAGCAAGGTGGAGGTGGATTACTGGTTTGGGCTGGTATCATCAAAGATGAGCTTGTGGGGCCTTTTCGGGTTGAGGATGGAGTCAAGCTCAACTCCCAGTCCTACTGCCAGTTTCTGGAAGACACCTTCTTCAAGCAGTGGTACAGGAAGAAGTCTGCATCCTTCAAGAAAAACATGATTTTTATTCAGGACAATACTCCATCACACGCGTCCAAGTACTCCACAGCGTGGCTGGCAAGAAAGGGTATAAAAGAAGAAAATCTAATGACATGGCCTCCTTGTTCACCTGATCTGAACCCCATTGAGAACCTGTGGTCCATCATCAAATGTGAGATTTACAAGGAGGGAAAACGGTACACCTCTCTGAACAGTGTCTGGGAGGCTGTGGTTGCTGCTGCACGCAATGTTGATGGTGAACAGATCAAAACACTGACAGAATCCATGGATGGCAGGCTTTTGAGTGTCCTTGCAAAGAAAGGTGGCTATATTGGTCACTGATTTGTTTTTGTTTTGTTTTTGAATGTCAGAAATGTATATTTGTGAATGTTGAGATGTTATATTGGTTTCACTGGTAAAAATAAATAATTGAAATAGGTATTTATTTGTTTTTTGTTAAGTTGCCTAATAATTATGCACAGTAATAGTCACCTGCACACACAGATATCCCCCTAAAATAGCTAAAACTAAAAACAAACTAAAAACTACATCCAAAAATATTCAGCTTTGATATTAATGAGTTTTTTGGGTTCATTGAGAACATGGTTGTTGTTCAATAATAAAATTAATCCTCAAAAATACAACTTGCCTAATAATTCTGCACTCCCTGTATATAGCATCAACAACACATATATCTATGTCTAGAATGTTTGGCGAAGGCCCTGAACAGCCTCAGTATGTGGAGCCCACAACATCCACAAACCATCCGCCCCCCTCAGCCTTCAGGTACCAACAGGTACCAAGTTAGGTCATATATATATATATCACTAAATTGGGCATCACTGGCACTAGACATGATGCCATGCTCAAGGGGGTATACCATCCAGACACCCCCCTCCTCCAAGGAGAGCTAGGACCCAGCACGGGAGGGCCAGATAAACCAGTTAGGAATTGTAGCCCTGTAACAGGGCCTAGCCCGACTAAAGCAAGCATCAACATTAAGTATTATTTTTAGAACTCTAAGTCAGCTTCTAAAGTAAGCATATTGAGCAAATTGCCTGAGTGTCCTCCATCAGACCCGGATGTCTATCTTTCCTGACAACCTCTATCCATGAGGGCCCCAGCCAGCCCAGCCTGGTTGCTGGTAGTACAACGAGCTTTCCGGCGAGGTTGTTTGGCTTCCCTCTGAGGCATTGGAGCTGTATCCCTCGGGATTCCGTTCCGAAGAGAGGGCCATTCTGAGATCTCCACTAATGCAATATCTAGCGCTGCAGAGAAAGTTGGTAAATTTATGCTAGCGGAAAGGAAATCCCCAAGTGTACTTTTTTGTTGTTGTAGGAGGGAAAGCAAGGGGTGGAAGGCTTTCTGTTTTAGTAGAGTATAGCGTGAAAGGTCTGACAGAAGTTGTATGGTGGAATCTTTAAATTGCACCTGACCAGCCTCTCTGGCTTTCTTCTGTTGATAATGGTGCACTCGGCAGATCACATCTCTAACCCTATCTGGAGAAGTAGGTTTGGGGTTCCAGAGCGCGATGGATTCTATCTAGCTCCAGGGGTGTATCTAGAGGAACCCTTGAGAGGTTATTGAAGATAGAGCATAGTGTGCTTTCTAAGTCCCCTGGTGTCACTTCTTCAGGGAGGCCACTCACTCTGATATTATTGCGCCTCCCTCTCAGCATCGTCCAGCATGTGTGCAAGGTACTGTATTTGGAAAGTATGTGATGTTATACAAGCCTCTTGAGCAAGGAATGCACCTCGTTCTTAATATTTTTAACTTCTGCCCTATAGGCCCCTTCTAATCTGGATAAATATTTCTCCATGTCATCCTTGGTTGGGATGGAGGCAATGCGTGCATGTAGATTTATCAGTTAAGTGAGGGCTGAGGTCTCCGTGTCAGCCTGTGTGGCCATGGTAGTTGTGGCCGGAGGTTTATCCGCAGGAAATACCGGGGTGGTAGTGTGGGCTGTGGGGCTTGGCGAGTGGTGTTCATATGAGGGAGAATTTTCCCTTTTCCCATCTCCCCACTCACTTGGTATAGCCGAAGAGATGGCGGTTTCCTGTGTTTCCACTGCCAAGCCATATGGCGACAGTAAGTGGGTATCGCATCCTGGGTGTTCCCCTGTTGTGTCAGACCCTCGCTCCATAGCATGGAATCTCCTCTGATTCTCCTCCTGAGTCAGTGAGATCTCTAAAGTTTGTCTTCAGAGGAGAGGGTGTAGGCAGCATCTCAGCCGCTGCATCTGTGCGCTCTCCCCAGGAAGATGGCGCATGGTGCGCGCGCTGAGAACCCGAGGCAAGAAACCTCTTAATACTCTGTGAGGAGGCATTTTCCGGCTGACTAGTGCTTGGCTGCACACTTCTCTTCTTTCTGATGCCCATAGCTGATACATTGGTGATGGGTATATTGTCGGTTTAGGTCCCTCTCCCTCCGTTTGTTCAGAGGCAGGAGCTGAAACAGAACACGTCTCTACTCCTCCATAGCCAGGCCAAGATGTCTATAAATTATAAGCTGACTTGAACACTCTGGGTGTTTGGCAGGACTGTGGAGTCGGTAAGCCAAAGTTCTGACTCCGACTCATGCATTTTTTCACGCTCCGACTCATAAATAGCCAATAATTTACTAATAAATTTACTGTAGTAAGAAAAAGCCTGATGCTACCATTTTACTATCATGTCAGTAATCAGGCTAGATAGAACTTAAACCGTATTTATTGGAATACAATTGCTTACATTTTTGTAAGTAAATATGTAATGCATTTAATAACTGGAAAACACTGTTATGCTCTGGTCCACAAATTCTGTGCCTTCAAGAAACACATCTTGTCACTATTACCTCTAGGGTCTTGCATAAACCTTGGGTTTAATGGGCCGAACATTCATATCACACCTTGTCATCACGAGGAGTGTACCTACTAATTCACAAACGACTATATTGGGAGGTAAAAGACTTAACCGTTGATTCGGAAGGCAGATACAGGTATGTCTTTGTTCACTCTCTGACAATGTACAGTACACATTATTATGTATTTATAACCCTCCCCCGGATCTATGGAAGTATTATACCTAGCGGCCACTTTTGCAGCCGCCTATCCACACTCCAGAATAATATGCATGAGAGACCTAAACATGACATTGGACCCCTTGTTAGACCGCTTTATAGATACTGTAGACCTGATGGGAGCAGGGAGTCCATCGCGACTCAACAGGTTCCTTACCGAGTTTAGATGGCTTGACCTTTGGAGGACTATACACCCCAGAGACAGGGTATATTCCTGCCACAGTGGAAGTTATTATTCCCTAACCCGAATAGATTATATGCTAGGTAATGAGATAACCATATTGAACCTATGCTCCATATCATACTTAGCCAGAGGGATATCAGGCCATTTGCCAATTCTGGATACTATGACACGTGGAACTTCTTCATTAATGTACAGAATGAGTATACATCCCTTCTGGCTGGTCCTGTTAGGCTCAGAGGATGGGACCGCATATCAGCTAAAAGAATTTCTAGACATACATGGAGTCGAGCCCAATATAGCATTGGTATGGGATGCCTTAAAAGCATTCCTCCATGGGTCCCTGCATGCTAGTATATCCTACATTACAAAAAGACACTAAACGCCTTGAGACAGAGTTGGCATCTCAGTGTCATGCACTGGAACAACAATTCGTCCAACACCCGACAGATTTTAATAGAAATGAATGGCTTCAAGCAGGCAGGAAATGCCTAACCATACTCAAAGACAAGGCAGATAGTAAATTATTTTTTATGAAACGGACAGCATTTGAATTAGGTAACCAGTCAGCTAAACTATTAGCCCAACTTATCTGCCATAACTCACCCTCTTCAACAATATTATTGGTCAGGAACTCTGGGCCAAGTACTGAACATGCAGGATGGAATCCTTCAGACATTTGTGCAATTTTACCAAGAGTTATATAGATCTACTATAACAGCTTCAGAAGCAGAGATGGCTAGATATCTGGAGGATATATCTTTTCCCAGGCTCACCGTCCACAACACCAAGTTCTCAGATAGACAAGCCAATTACCCTACAAGAAATAACACAAGCCATATCAGATCTTAATAATGGAAAGTCACCCGGCCCAGATGGACTTCCTAAAGAAGTCTATGCTAAATATGCAGAGGAAATGGCTCCACAGTTACTAGCCACTCTCCATGCGGCCCTAGAAAAACTGATCATCTACCAGAGTCATTTATGGAAGCCACTATTATAGTATTGCTTAAGCCTGATAAAGATCTCCTAGACTGCAGCTCCCACAGACCCATCGCATTACTGAATGTAGATTACAAAATTTCCAACTAGGGTCATAGCCACTAGACTGAACTGTGTAATCGTGTCATTGGTCCACCAGGACCTCACAGGATTCATGCCGGGGAAATCCACCACTGAAAATATCAGAAGAGTTCAAGTGGTTACGCAGCTGGGATTTTCCTTGAACGAGGACTGAGCTCTGGCCTCCTTAGACACGGCCAAGGCATTTGATTCCATAGAATGGGCCTATTTATTTCAATGCCTAAAGTGGTATGGTTTTGGCGTACAATTTCTCAGATAGCTCTCTTATATAGTAACCCGGTTAGCAGATTACTAATAAATGGAGAGCTATCGGAGACCTTCCCTCTTCATAGAGGTAACAAGACAGGGATGCCCCCTGTCACTATTCCTATTTGCACTAGCAATCGAGACATTGGCAATTAAAATGAGAAATGGCAATAATATAACGGGTGGCAGTGGGAGAGAGAGAAATTCATATTGGATTATATGCAGACGATATCTGCAACTTTGCCCTGCTCACACCAGGTGTAAATCAGTGGGCGGGCAAAGGAACGGGCCGGTAGGCCCTTCTCATTTACCATTTTCTATGCCTGTTTCAGGCATAGAAAAAGGTCTAAATGTAAGACAGCTCGGAAGCTTTCTTACATTTAGAACTGGCACTAGATGCGCTGAAGTTATGGAGAGGCCTGCGCCTATGCCAGGGGGAAGTAACACACACAAAAAAGGAAAGGAAAAATTATGAGACAAAGAGAGAGAGATCCATATAAAAGTTGTAAATCAAGGTGCCTCCAGGATTGTTTTTTTCTTGGGGATTGCAAGTTTTTAACCCCTTCACGACAACTGCCGTACCTGTATGGCAGATGTCGGGTGTTTAAAAATGGCGTCCACTCTGGAGTGGGGAGAGATGTTTCATACAGCAGACACCCGCTGCTAATGTCCGTGACCAGCGGTAATGCCAATCATGGACATTTAACCTCTCAGATACCGTGGTCAAATATGACCACGGCGTCTGAGAAGCTGGAAACCCGAAAGTGTGCATCAAATGGGCAGGAACACCCGTCCTCCACCCCACCCCAGGGAGATCGGGCAAGGCATTTATTCAAAGGAATAAGTCTGAGTCTGTATTAGGCTTCCAGGCTCATTACTTCCAGCACTGAATTGTGATATAGCTATTTCTGGATAGCAGGGATCAGCAACCTCTGATTTTTTGAATTGCTTCTAAAATTCTAAGCCTTCTAACGTCCCCAAAAAATAAAATGACATTTCCAAAATGATGCAAACATAAAGTAGACATATGGGGAATGTTAAGTAATGAATATTTCATGAGGTATCACTTTCTGTTTTAAAAGCAGAGAAATAGAAATTTTGAAAATTGCAAATTTTTTAAATTTTTGGGCAAATTTGGGATTTTTTCATAAATAAAGGTGAACTATATTGACTCAAATTTATGAAGTCATGAAGTACAATGTGTCACGAAAAAATATTATCAGAATGGCTTGGATAAGTAAAAGCGTTCCAAAGTTATTACCACATAAAGTGACATCATGCTTTGCAAAAAATGGCCTGGGCAGGAAGGTGAAAACTGGCCTGGGGTAGAAGGGGTTAAAGGTGTGTTATGAAAAGTACATGTTCCAGCAAGCTATGCGGAACCCAGATGCAGCATTGGTTATTAAATATAATTGCATGTTTTATTATAATGTTTATTGTGCAACCTGTAGCCCCGCAGTGCTTTGCATTTTAGCATTGGTGGAGTGGCACCTACAGCAGTTAGGACGGCCATACACGTGACATTATATAGTCATTTGGCCAACTGCTGTTTCTCCTTTCTACGCCATGCTGAACGTGCATGTGTTCTCAATAGGGGCACGGTGGTAAACCGCAGAACTTTATTTGGAGATACTTTTACGCAGGCCACCCTTTATTTTTTTACGTTGTGTATGTATCAATTCATTCAATTAAATAGGTTCGGTGTCTGCAAACGCCATGCATTGCAGATGGCTATTTGCTGTCTGCAGCACGGGCACGGAGCATGGACCCAAAAACAGAGGTTGATTCAAAAGGAATCGGAAATAAAGAGGACGGACTGACACATCTCCTTCATGCAGATCCACTTCTGACTTTGGCTCAAAAACCTGCAGGAAAATCTGCCTTAAAACCTCCTCCAAAAAACTGTGTGAACCAACTTCTAATCTGAACAGACAGCAGAAAAAAGTGAACTGCCAGATATATCTGAGGTCCATGTTCCAGTCCAGCTGAGTAAAGAAAAGATCACAAGTTGGGTGCTCGAATACGGAGTACAGGGTCTAATTCTGACTCCTAAAGAGCACCTGTCGGCAGAATCCACTCCATAAAACCACATACACTGCCCGTTATGCTTGATGCTGCTAATACAATTTTATCGGTGATGGCAGATGAAATGTCTTTCCCAAGAAAAATGACTTTTATTTTGTATGCATTGAGGGCTTTAGTGCACCAAGGGTCAGGGCCAAGCCCCTCGGTGCACCTTAGCTTCCTATTGCTGACCATACTGCTCAGTGCACTGAAGCCCTGATTTGCATTCTTTCAGAAACATCAGAACCCGGGTGGATTGTGACAGGTGCTCTTTAAGTCCTTATGACATTAAGAAACCTCCCATGATCTCGATCTTGGCAGCAGACAGAATAGTTGTTCTGTTCTAAACAAAGCTAGTGGTGTGTGTGCCGACACTGTCCGCTGTATTGTTTCAGCTGTTCATGCCCGTCTGGCCCCTCATGCAGTGCTGACAGATTGACACTAGATCATCTACTTTTAATCGCTAACATTGTATATTCATATTTCACTGCATGAACACACAAGACTGTATTGTATGTATAAAAGGAAGAGGAATGTAGACATGTCCAGCAGCATCAGTGAATGCACAGAGCACAACATGGCTTTCATTCAAGGAGCATACTACAGTTACCGGCTCACTGTGCATGTACCGTATAGTAATGTCCATGTTGCTTCACAAGCAGAAAGGAGTTTGAAGATTTCCAAGTACTTGCCTATTTTCCGACCGCTTGTGTCTGCTACTTTTATAAATCAAATGTCGCCTAACTTAACGGGGTATTCCCACCTTAGGCCGCCTGCACTGGATGCGGGTGATCACACATAAGATCCTTACAAATTTCCATGCAGATTTATGTGCGTTTCTCCCAGGGCTGTGGCATTGGGGCTATTTTTGGCTGGAGTAAGGAAAAAAATAATCTTAATATTGTTAATATAACATATTTATGTTCGTAGGCTCTTATTTCATTGCCCCACAGGGACATCAACACGGAGGAGTAGAGATGTGGTTCTCTGCTCTCGGGGCATCCATGAAGCAGGAACTATGAAAGGCCTCATGCACATGACCGTGTACCAGCCATTCCCGTGTACCAGCCATTTGCTGTGGACCGACCATGTGTCTGCCATCTGTGTACGCGGACCCATTCACTTGAATTGGGTCCGTGATCCGCATTTAATAGTCCGCACAGCAAAAAAGTTGTGCAGTCATGCTGTTTGCGGGACACAATATGGGTACAGCTGGCACATGGTCATGTGCATGAGGCCTAACCAATACTATTTTTTTAAGGACAAATTCATAGATTTCTTATTATTAAAAGCATAACAAAGTTTTCTATTTATTGCATGTTTACTTACAGGAATTGAAAGGGAATCTTGTGAAGTGGCTACAGAAGCAGCGATTCTATCCATACCTTTGTAGTACTTGTCTATGGCTGCAACCTTCTAAAAAATGCTTTTTATTGTCACTGTGAGGGTAATTGCACACGTTCAGGATTTACGGGCTGGCAATCCGCACTGAAATCCGTGCAGTCCATCAGCATCAATTGGTCTGAATTAGGGTTGCACGATATGGGACTTTTGTGCGATTAGGGCCCTAAAAATTGCGATAACGGTATGCGATGCGATATTTTAAGGGAATTGTGCTAGAGGTCTATTTGCTTAGATTTTCAAGGCAAAAGCACACACAAATTACTGATATTGCTGAAATGTAGTTATGCTTAACTCAAGAACTGAAATGCACAGTGTTTTTCAAAATAAAACCTCTTTTACTAAATTAAATAACATATTTGCATTACTGCAAAAGTACAAAATACAAAACTTGCCATTTTCTTAATAGCACTGCACAGAACAGATAAATAAAATAGAATAAATAAAAGAACATTTGTTCATTAAAATAACGACTTGCCTCCAGCCCCTCCTCCCTCCCCATACTGTAACTGATGTATCGCCGGCCGCGCTGTGCAGCATAGCGGCCGGCGATACATCCGTGTCAACCACGTAAAAAGTCAACCATCGCTTTATAAGGCGCACTGCCATTTCCCCCCCACTTTTGTGGGGGAAAAAGTTTTGTCTTATAAAGCGAAAAATATGGTAATATAATTGCAGCATTTTTGGGTCGGCCAATTGGCGATGGCGATATGGCGATTAATTGCAATTGCTTTGGCAATATATTGTGCAGGCCTAGTCTGCATTTTCTCATCTTAAAAAACAAAACATGTCCGCTGGGCTCTCTCCGGTCTCTTTGTCCCGACCCAGGGACGCCAGAAGGCCGTTGAGAGTTATGTAAACAACATAGCTTCCAGGGCTACGCCGTTTGTGCAACTCCCATTCAAGTTAATGGGAGTTACCAAATTGCGTAACTCCGCCTCTTTGGCTTTGTCCGGCCTCCTGGTGTCCCCAGGGAGGGACGAAGAGGCCAGGGAGAGCCCTGCGGCCATGTTTTTTAATATGGCAATACCCCTTTAATTTTCTTGTTCACGTCTCTTTGACCAGTCAGTGGCAATTAGAAGCATATTTTACACAATTATAGCCTTTGACAGGTACAGGAGAGGTCTATATAGTCTCACTACTTTGCAGCCACGTCACCAGCTTGCTATGTGTTTTCTTCTAGGCGACACTTTCCCATTTTGTATTCCAATAAATCTGCTTTATGTTCTATCTAAGCAGCGTGGTTATTGATATAATGGTGAGAAAAAGCCTGATATAACCATTTTACTACAGGAAATGTATTACTAATTATTTGCCATTTATAAAGGAGTCAACTTTTTGGTGTCCCGACTCCACAGCCCTGGTTTCTGGAAAATATTTGCACAAAATAATGTCAGATTTCATGCAGTTTTGCTGCAGATCTTACCCTTCATTGCAAGAGGGTGAAATCCGCAGCTAAAACCGCAAGCATAATTAACATGCTGCAGACTTGGCAGTCCGCTCAGCAGGTCAATTTCTGCACAGAAACAATACAGAAGCACAGAAACAATAACATTTCTGTAATCTCATACACTTTGCTGGTACTGTACTACGCTGTTGCAAACAAAAGAGTTAACGGTCGGCACTGTCCAAATCTCACGTAAGGATGGCAAGAGTCCACTGCACCTATGCGTTCACATACAGTATAGTGGTGCACGAGCCCAACAACAGATAGTCAAATAAGTCGAATGAGAAAATAAAGCGAGCGGAACTTGCCAATGTAAGAAGAATGTTCTTTTATTAGGCAAACTAATGCTTCCATGCACAGGCTGGGGCGGCACTCGTATCAATCACAAACACTGGGGGGCGGCGGCTGTTTCGCGCGTAGCACGCTCCATCTGGCTGCTTTATTTTATCATTAGACTAAGGCCTCATGCACACGACTGTGCCACCATCCGCAATTTACAGAACTGGCGGTCCATTGTAGAAATGCTTATTCTTGTCCGCAAAACGGACAAGAATAGGACATTTTTTTGTTTTGTTTTGTTTGCGGGGCCACGGAACGGAGCAGCTTAGTGCTGTCCGCATCTTTTGCGGCCCCATTGAAGTGAATGGGTCCGCATCCGAGCCTCAAAAACTGCGGCTCGGATGCGGACCAGAACTACAGTCGTGTGCATGAGGCCTTACTGTACTACGCTGTGTTTTTTCCACATTGGAATCTGCACGGAAAAAGTGTGCAGATTCCGCAACCTGTGTAGGTGGCCTTAGATATTTGTCATGTCCACAGTATGTCATAAATGTCTGATAGCTTACCAGAAGAACGCTCCCATTCAATGGCTGTTTTGGATTTGGCTCCCAAGGGTGTGGATTTCCCACAAATGTGTTTGGATAACTGTCCTGTCGATATAGATGTTTAAGTTAGGAATACCCTTTTAAAGGGGTTGTCCCATTTCCTATATTGCTAACCTATCCTCAGGATAGGTCATCAATATCAGATCAGTGGGGGTCTAAATCCTGGCTTCCTCGCCAATCAGTTATTTGAATAGAATGAAGCACTGCCTTCTCTTCACAGGTGTAACTGCAGCTCCTCCATCCCCATTCATTTTAGAACCCCACTGATCTAACGATGATGACCTATCCTGAGGATAGTTGAAGAAAGAAGGTGTTACTGCACCTGGGGCTGGCTGATTTGTCATTCACCTATTGGAGGTAGTCCTGAAGAGGAGTTACTTCTTCTTTGGGAACACCTTCTATTCTCAAAAGCGGGGTGTGGCCATGGGGTCCAATGTGGCCCCAACCTACGTTAACATCTTCATGGCCGAGGTGGAGGACAGATTGATCTATCGATCCCCTTTTATTGGGAGGGTCCTGTGCTGGCGGCACTACATAGACAACATTTTTATGGTCTGGAGTGGTACTACACATGAACTGGACAGTTTTCATGCCCATTTAAATATGGGCGTCCCTGGTTTGCAGTTCACTGTTACAGTATCAGAGAAAGAACTCCAATTCCTTGATGTATTGGTTTATGTGGTTGATGGGGAGATCAGGACTGATCTCTATCAGAAACAACTTACTTACACATGACCGCTATCATCCTCGGCGCATGGTTGACTCTTTACCATGGAGCTAACTTTTGCGTGTGAGAAGAATTGTCTCAGATTACAATGACTTCTCTAAAAGAACTGATGAGATAGATGTGTAGCAAATTTATAGAAAAAGGTTACCCTAGGAAACTTCTGAGGAGAACATGGCAGAAGGCTATGTTGGTTCATAGGGAGTCCACACTCGACTGATCGTCTCGCAATGAAACGGGTGAGAGAATTCCATTTGTATCTGTATATGGACAGGATAGTGGAGATATTGCCAGAATTTTGAGGAAGGATTTGCATATTTTGCAGAAGGGATTGCCTGAGATTAAGGAAATTAAGGTTCCTCCAATGATGGCATATAAAAGAAATACTAATTTATGTGATAAATTGGTTAAGACGGCTATTTGAGAGCCATGTGAAAGTGGACAAATGTATTTGGCCCGTAGGAAGAATGGCAATTTTCCTTGTCTGTCCTGTTGCAATTGTAGCAGCATCATGAAAGGGGATACGTTTTCGCATCCATATAGTGGCAACAAATTCTGAATTCATGGATTTTTCACTTGTAGATCAAATACGTTGTGTACATGATCCAATGTCCCTCTAGTCTCATATACGTGGGCGAGACCACGATGGAGATCAGGGAACGGATCAATAAGCACAAGAGCACAATTAGGAAGAAGATGCTTGATAAGCCAGTGGCGAGGCATTTCGTCGAGCGTGGACACCCTATCAATCACGTACATGCATGTAATCATTGATTTTAATGGATATTACTGTAATTGCCCCCTGAGATTTACATTGTGTCGGTTTTCACTTATTGTACTTTATGATATTTGTTTTTGAGTCTATAGTGGCTGATCGCACCATAGAGTACCACAAGGGTCGCTCCAGCTGTGATGACCATACGGATTGTGCACTTTTTCCCCCCTTTTTTTCCCTCCTTTTCCCTCTTTTGAGGGATCTGATTGCATTTAGTAACTAGCGGGTGCTGTGTCCTAGGCAACATGATGCGGCGTGATGTCAGGCAAGTGGGAGGAACGAGCTGTTCGCAACGCACAGGTCATGTTACCATGATGGCGTCTGGTGATGCGAAGGTATGAGCATGTGATTGCGAACGAGATCTTGCGGCTCGCGATGCTGGACGCGCGTGCGATGTTGCCATGTACACGTAGGACGCTTTGCAGTCAGACATGAGCAGTAGCGCTTGACGGACGCCAACATGCAGCTGGAATGTACCGTGATACAATTACTCCTTGGAGGTAAGAACTCAGGTGCGATCATCTACTATGCAAAGCAGGCATTTGGATTTCTGCCCAATGGGATGTCTTTACTTGGGGAATAGGTATCTACCCATGCACTGATGATTGGAGTGGATTGTTGGGTGCAGTATAAGTATTTTACTATTTATATGTTGAATTAATGGATGTACATTATATGCTTGACAAAGGCTGAGGACATCTGAAACGTTGTATTGTCTGTTGCACATATGCTTTGAAATACTATAATAAAGGAGATCGTTAGAGATGCTGCTATAACACCTTCTTTCTTCAATTGTTCTGTGTCCACGTGGCTTCCATGGTGTTGGATACAGCTGTTGCATTCGATATACAAGCTCTGTGATACCGTTGTGTGCTGCTTCTACTCACCTTGATTTACTATCCTGAGGATAGGTCATCAATTTAAAAAACGGGACAACCCCTTTAAGGATTTGTTAGTGCACCTTATTAGTGGAGGAGTTAGGCTCTGTCTGCACTATTGCCATGGATGCTTTAAACCCTTAGGCGTCTTTCACACGTGCGTGAAGGATTGGCTCCGGATGCGTTCAGTGAAACTCGCACCATTTTGCAAGCAAGTTTAGTCAGTTTTGTCTGTGATGCTGTTCTGTTTTCTCGCCCAGTTTCCTTGGGGGACACAGAAGACCTTGGGTATAGCTCATCTCCATAGGAGGCGTGACACTAAGTGAAAACTGTTAAGCCCCTCCTCCACAGCTATACCCTCAGCCTGGAGAGAGAGGCTGCCAGTTTTTGCTTAGTGTCCAAGGAGGCAAGACACTCCCTGCTCTGCAGGGCTGTTTTCTCCTTTGTTATTTTTAAAATTTTTGATTTTTACTTTTTCTTTTCTTTTTGTTCCAGAATACGGGATAACAGACGCACTAGACCTCTCTGTTTCTCCCGGGGTTGAGCTGCGCCAGTGCCGGCATCCGCACTGCTGCCTCCCCCACAGAAGGCAAGGTGGACCAGGGCAGCCCAGCTCCCCTGCATCCCGCCAGCGTAAGGGTCGCCCGCACGCCAAGTCCCTCTTCCAGCGTCCTGCCACTACGGTGCCAGTAGCTGAAGGGGCGACCCTGCTGGAACGGACCGAGGGTGAAGACGGCTGTGGTGAGAGAGTGGCTTCTCCAGCCCTACGACCCCTCCCCCCCCCCCCCCACCCCGGTCTCCTGCTTGACTGACCCCCAGGAGAACATTATGAACTGCACCTCCTGTATTATCTGCAGGAAAACCTGGGGTCTCACATAGTAGTCACCAAAGCCTTGTGAGCACAGTGTTAAGGGTGGTCAGCTTGGGCGTGGGAAGTGCAGCTCCCATGCTGGTCTGGCCATCCTAGTTTGTTTTATTAGCTCCCCCCCCCCCCCACTATAGGTGCATCCACTGAGGGGTTATGTTGGCGTCCCTATCATGCCGCCCAGGGAGCTGCCTCTCTCCTTGCAGGGTCCCCCATCCCCTCCCCCTATCCCCTTACCGGTGCGCAGGCATCCCTCCTTTGAGACGGCTCAGGGCCCTCTCCCGACTGCTGCGGCGTAGGGCCCTTGTTTCCGGCCCGCGGGGTGGGCACCCGCGGCCGGCATGACTGCGGTTTTTCCAGCAGACCCCGGCCGACCGCAGGTGCTCTCAGAGCGTCTGTCTTCCGGTCGGTCGGGCGCCGCAGAAAGATTCTATCCCGGGCTCCTTCCTGGGCCCCCTGACTCTCCGGCCCGCGGGGTGGGCTCCCGCGGCCGGTATAATGCATGCGCCGCTCCGCTCCCTCCAGATCCCGGCCGGTACCTCCGGGCACCGCAAAATCTAGGCCCCGGCTTCGCGGCCTACTAGGCCGCAATATTCCGGCCTTGATTGGAGGGGGCGGGCATTCACAGGCGCGAGTTCTTCCCGCCGGAGGTCCCCCCGCCCCCAGGGGATCGCTGCACCGCCCTCAGGTCCGATCCGTATTAACCTTTTGGATGCCGACGGCTCCCATCTGGAGGAGACCCTAGGATGGCTAGCCTCTCAGTGAGGCTGTGCGCTTATATGGTGGCTCCTTTCTGCGTCAAAGAGGCTGTGTTTTACAATAATTAATAATTAAAAAAAATATATATATATGAAGTGTGTGTATATATATATATGAAATATCTGTATTTTATGTTGGCTGCGCAGGATACTGCAGCCTGACATTAGAGCGCTGGCCGTATGCCTGCCCCTATTCCATAGGTGGCATGTTGCGCTCTGTGGCACTGGCCAGGTATACATGTTCCCCTTCTAGGCGGACCCTTGCCTTCTCCTGGGGTACGGCGCTGGCCAGGTGCAGGCCGCCTTTTCTATAGGCAGAATTTGTCGCCCTCTCCAGTCGCGGTGCTGGCCATGTGCATGACCCCCCATTATAGGCGGCATACTGCACTCTCTGGCTGCGGGCTGGCCTTGTGCATGACCCCCTTCTGTAGGCGGAATGCTGCCCTTTTACCGCATACGATGCTGACCATGTGCACGACCCCCTTCCATAGGCGGAACGCTGCACTCTCGCTGGATTTCGCTACGGCCATATGCATGACCTCCTTCCACAGGCGGAACGCTGCACTCTCGCTGGGTTCGCTACGGCCATATGCATGACCTCCTTCCATAGGCGGAATGCTGCACTCTCGCTGGGTTCGCTACGGCCTTATGCATGACCTCCTTCCATAGGTGGAATGTTGCACTCTCTCTGGCTTCGCTGCTGGTCTTACGCATGACCTCCGTCCAGAGGAGGACTGCTGCGCTCTCTCTCTGGATTCGCTGCCGGCCATATGCATGACCTCCGTCCATAGGCAGAACGCTGCACTCTCGCTGGATTCGCTGCCGGCCATATGCATGAGCCGGCCATGTGCATGACCTCCTTCCATAGGCGGAATGCTGCACTTTCTGGATTCGCGGCCGGCCATACGCATGACCTCTGTCCATAGGCGGAATGCTGCACTCTCTCTGGATTTGCTGCCGGCCATGTGCATGAACTCTTCTCCATAGGTGGATTGCTGCACTATCACTGGATTCGCTGCCGGCCAGGTGCACGACCCCTTCCTTGGGTGGTGTGCTGCACTCACTGGAATCGCTGCCAGCAATGAACATGTATCCTTTCTTCAGGCGGCATACGCACAACGCCACTGACTGTGGTTGTTTTCTCGCCAGTGCGTTGCTGGCCATGTGCATGTCCCGCATCCTTGGCGGGGTGCTTGCATTTTTGCTGGATGCGATGACGGCCGTGTGCATTACCCCGCCCCCTTCTGGGTGGAATACTGCTCTTTCGCCGGATGTGTTGCGGGCCATACACGGCCCTCCTCATCCATGGGCGAAAATTTGCACCCTCACGTGACCCATGGCTGTCCTTGATATGCTGTGCGGGACTCTTGCATGTTCTCCTTCATTGTGGAGTAGTTGCACTCTCACAGTATTCGGTGTTAGGTGGGTTATTGCGCACTCGCTTAATGCTAGGATAACCCCGTGCATGTCCCCCTTTCACTGGGCGGACCTCCTGCGTTCCCGCTGGGTACTGTGCGGCCATGTGCATGGTCACCTTCTGGGCAAACTATGGTATGTTCTACTTCTCTGAAGTTGTTACTGGCCTTGGGCATCCCCCCTTTGGGACGGGCCTTTGCATTCTTACCAGCTGCAGTGTTGCCAGGTACATTTCCCCCTTTTCTGGGGGGCCTGCCTGCGTTTCCATCGCATGCCATACTGATGTCTTGTGCATAACTCCCTTTCAGGTTGCACTTTGCACTTCCGTTGATACTGTTGGACTCTGTGGCTGATCCCCTTCACTGGGTGACTATTTTTTTGCAGTGAGCGGAATTTTCTGGTGCGCTCTGTCCGTTGTTTGGGCCGTGTATGCCTTCTCCTCCCATAGGTGGGTTGGCCTTCTCACTGCTTGCGGGGCTGCTCGTACGTATGCCTCACTTCCTCCTGCGACATACCCTTTTCTCTTGGGATGTGGTGCTTGTCACGGGCCTTGCACTCTTCTCTGAAGAGATCATTCTGTCCACCTGTATAACCCTTGGGTGCTGTCATACAAACATTAAAAGAATGCCATTGTATTCAAAGGTGTATTCTTTAGATATGAGTAGATGGGCTCTACTTGCTCTCTACTTCGCCGAGCTGGGTGGTGCTCGTTCTCTGGTTTGGCCTGCATATTGTGGTCCCGTTGTGTCGGCATCCACCATGTCCGTTGGCCTTTCCACCTGGGGAGTGTTCGTGGTTCTTTGATACGTACCCTTTCGTTCTCCCGTGCACTCGCTTCCCGGCGCAAGTGGTCACTAGGTCGAGAGTGCCGTTTGCAGTGCCACTCGATTTCTGCGTTGGCTCTGGCGGGACTGCTGTTCCCTCGCCTACTACTGTTTCCTCCTCTTCGGGTGTCGTGCAGTATGAGTTTTTTCTTTTGGCGCCCGCTCTGCGCTTCAGGCTGGTCCGCTAGCGGGTTCGGGCAGCTTTTCTCGGGATGGTCACCCAACTTTTCTTGGGTGCTCGCTTACCCAGGTCCGTAGGACCTCCACCTTGGGTTCTTCAGGGTATTTGCCTTCTGCGTGGCTGTGAACCGGGCGTCTCAGTGAGCGGGGTTCTGCCTTTGAGCTGTCCTATGGCTCCCCTGTTGCCCACTCCTCCTTTCGGTTGGAGGGTGTTATGCCGGCCTCTGTCTCGACTGCCTTTTCTCGCCGGCTCTTCTTGGCTCCCGCTCGGTTCGGCTCGGCTCCCTCCGATGTGGCTTTTGCCCCGGCTGCGCTTCAGTGGCGGTTCCTTCGCTGCCCTCCCTTCTGGGGAGAGCTTGGTTGTTCATGTGGGTGGTTCTGATGTTCCTCTTGGCCTCGTACTGTCTCCCTTGTTCACTCTGGCTGTAACTTGGGAGGACTCCCATTCGGTCGAGATTGTCATTAGATCTCCCACACCGGGACTGTAGGACGTCTTCCTGTGGTGGCTACATCGACATGGACTTTGGCCTGTCTTGTCCTGGCGGTTGCTGGGCAGACCCTTCGGTTCCTTTCCGTCTGTCCTTCTGCTCCCCCACTCCGGGTGGTTACAGGACAACGTTGCACGGGGGCCGACGGGTCCAGTTTTGCCGACCGTTCTGCCCGTGTTACTGGTCTGCGCCTGTTCGCATTGGTTTTTTTTCCCGCTTGCCCGGGCGACTCTAGCGGGCTCGCTAGTGTTCGCTCCTGGCCTTGGTTTGTCCAGGATCTGTTGTAGGACTTAGGGGTTTTACCGGGGGTTCTGTGGGAAGCTGGGCGTTCCCCCACTCTGCCTTTCTCTCTCCATGGTTCTGTCTTTCTCCAGTCCGACCTAGATCTGGGACTGGGACGCTGTTGCTTTAGGTGTCAAGTGTCAGCGCTGTCCTTCCCCTTTCAGCGTTCCCCGGCCCTCTGGGCCTGTCAGGACCCTCTTCCGTGGAGCGGCTTGGGGTTCCCTTGTACTGCCCCTGGGTACCGCCCTGGGCATTGCATACTGGGCTCTTGGCACTCCAATCTTTCCCTTGGAGCCGTTACAGAAGTTCTCTCTACTCCTTCTGTCCTGTACGGTTATGTTTCCGTAGCCGTCGTGTCTCTGGCGGGTGCCTGGGTGGCGGCCCTTCTTGTCCCGAGCCTTCTCTTTCCTCAGGACAGGGCTGTTCTCCATCCCGTCTCTTCCTTCCTTCTGAAGGTGGTGTTTGTCTTTCATTTTAACGAGGCTTTCGTCCTCCCCTTCCTACCCCCGGGAACGGACACTTCACCGATTTGGGAGTTGTTTGGGCCTTGCGGTTTTCTTACTTGGAGATCTCCGACTCTTGTCGACGTTTGGTCTCTTGGTTTTCCAGGACGTCCGCGCAAAGGGTTGGTGGCCTCCGGGGTGGCTTTCCTCCGCTTTCTCACAGTGGTTATTGCTGTGGTTACCGCACCAAGGGCAGGGTTCTGCTTTTGGTGTCACCGTTCATTTCACCAGAGCGGTCGGTGCCTCCTGGGCCGGAGGCATTTGGCTTCGGCCATGCGTCTGGCGAGGCTGTCAGTGGTCTTCCTTACAGCGTTCTACAGGGTGCATACTCTGGCTTCGGCAGATGCTGCCTTGGGCCGCCTGGTCTGCGGGCGGCGGTTTCTTGATGACTTCGGGTGCTTCGCCTTGGTGCTGTGGTCCCTCCCCCTTTTGGACTGCTTTTGAACGTCCCAAGGTCTTCTGTGTCCCCCAAGGAAACTGGGCGAGAAAACGAGATTTTTGTATAACTTACCAGTAAAATCTCTTTCTCGCTCTTTCCTTGGGGGACACAGCACCCACCCATTCTTTGTTTTTCTCTGCACGGTTTCCGAGTTGTTTTACCCGTTGGGTAGTTGGCTTGTTGGTTCCGCTTTTGGACTTTGCCTTTTTTCACTACTTGGACACGCAACTGGCAGCCTCTCTCTCCAGGCTGAGGGTATAGCTGTGGAGGAGGGGCTTAACAGTTTTCACTTAGTGTCACGCCTCCTATGGAGATGAGCTATACCCAAGGTCTTCTGTGTCCCCCAAGGAAAGAGCGAGAAAGAGATTTTACTGGTAAGTTATACAAAAATCTCGTTTTTTCCGCACGTGTGCAATGCGTGTTGATGCGTTTTTAACGTTTGTGATAAAAAAACTGAACAACATCTCCTAGCAACCATCAGTGAAAAATGAATTGCATCCGCACTTGCTTGCAGGTGCAATGCGTTTTTCACTGAAGCCCCATTAACTTCTATGGGGCCATGGCTGCCTGAAAAGTGCAAATTATAGAACATGCTGCGTTAACGCAGAACTGATGCGTGAAAAAAAAAACCGCTCATGTACACAGACCCAGTGAAATTAATGGGTCAGGAATTAGTGCGGGTGCATATCACGCATTGCACCCGCGCGGAAAACTTGCTCGTGTGAAAGGGGTAACTGTTGTTTTTTCATTGTTGCATTCTGATTTTTCATAATTTTTTTACATACACGTAGCCCTACAGAGTCTTGTTTGGGCTATACCAAATTTATATATATATTTTTTTATGTTTCACTACTTTTGCACAATTAAAACACTAACAAACCCGCTTGTCTTTTTATTGCAGTATTCCCAGAGCCATAACTTTGGTATTTTTTCTGTTGACAAAGGTATTTGTGGTCTTTTTTTTGTAAGAGAATCTGCTCTTTTTATTGTTACTATTATACGAAACATATAACTTTTTGATAACCTTTCATTCTATCTTTTGAAGACTGTGACAACAAAACAGCAAATGGGGCATTTAAAAAAAACTGGAAAAAAAAAATCCTACCTAAAAAGGCATTTTTTCCTTTGTTATGTAACTTGTGTATTGCAGTGTTTTTTCCCTGTATGCCTCTGAAAGGGCCGATTAGGTTTACAGAGAGGGCACACCCGGGGCCTTCCATAGGCCTTGACTGTCATTACAACCTAGCAGCACCTCACAATCACAATGTGAGGGTAGCGATGGGGGTACCAGTACCTTTTTGAAACCCCTTTAAATGCCTCAGTCACTACTGACCACAGCATCTAAATGGCTTGGAGTTACTGTATTTCCAATAAAAGCTGTTGACACCCTCTACTGATGGTGGCGCTCAGCTCCTACGGCATAAATGTAAACCAGTTTGTGGGAACTACCCATCAGATGCATCATACATTTACAGTGCAGGGTGTTAAGGGGTTAAAAACAGAACCTGGCTTGTTGATTTGAGGTGCAGCAAAGTAGTCTAGTACAATACATGTCACTGAGGCTTAAAAGGGTTGTGCAGCCAGTAATATTGATGAACAATCCTTAGGATAGGTCATCAATATATGATCGTGGGGGTCCAACTCCCAACACCCCTGTGCAGCCAGTAATATTAATAAACAATCCTTAGGATAGATAATCAATATATGATCGGTGGGGGTCCAACTCCCAACACCCCTGTGCAGCCAGTAATATTAATAAACAATCCTTAGGATAGATAATCAATATATGTTCGGTGGGGGTCCAACTCCCGACACCCCTGCCGATCAGCTGTTGGAGGAGCAGGCGGTGTCTGTACGAGTGCTACTTCCTCTTCAAGATTACACATGGAATTCTCAGTGGTGCAGTGGAATTAGTTAAGTGTTATGTTGAAGAGGAAGCCGCGCCTGTACAAGCGCAGTCTCCTTTTCATACAGCTGATCGGTGCGGGTGCCGGGTGTTGGACCCCCACCAATCATATATAGGTCATTAATATTACTGGCTGCACAGGGGTGGGAGCTGTCTTCCAGAAATTCTGTGCCAATTTACATGCAGATTTCTTTGCGTTTCTGCACTAAATGCACACCTAAAACCGCATGTGTTACTTGTGCTTTTTGGTGCAGATTTGATGCAGTTTTGCCGCAGCTCTCACCGATTCTTTGAAAGGGGGCAAAATCCGCACAAATGAAATGCACGAAGAACTGATATTTTGCAGAATTTAAAATGTGCATGGTAGGTTAATTTACACAAGGAACGAAAAAGCAAAGTGTAGATGAGATTTGTACAATCTCGTCCACTTTGCTGGTACCTATGTGATTATTGAATAAAGCCTTTGGATTACCACAACTACAAGCTGGACAAAACCCCTTTTTTCTTCATACTTTTGTATTTCTCCTGATCCGGGTGAAGG
The DNA here is from genome assembly GCF_014858855.1 of Bufo gargarizans. Taxonomy (NCBI): domain Eukaryota; kingdom Metazoa; phylum Chordata; class Amphibia; order Anura; family Bufonidae; genus Bufo; species Bufo gargarizans. The sequence goes on along the minus strand of NC_058080.1, from coordinate 176,401,282 downwards.
AGTCGTTCCGTGCTACACGGTGGAATCCTCGGCAGGTGAGAGCTGCTCAAACCTCTGATCTTTACTATACTTTGCTGGTACTGTACTACAATTCTGCGGGTAGCCCTAGAGAGTCCCATTTTAGGGCAAGCTGCAAACCTTTAAATTTCTGATGTGCTGTATAACTTTGCCATGTATGTCACCAATGTAACGGACAGGACACTGTGGCCAAACATTTAGCTTTTCACTCATTGATGACATTTCTATTTCAAGGTGCAGGCAATTTCATATAATCTGGGACGGAAAAGCCCCTTTGGTTTTCCTGCTTATTTTCAGTATGAAGAGAAAAATGGATACATTCGGAGTGTATCTGCCGCTTCTAGTAAGGAGAATGTGTAACCTTTGCTTTGACTTGTAGTTAACAGCGTACTAAGCTGTGGCACCTCTTCATCGCACACGCTCTGGTCTATGAACACTTCCTGTGAATACCATGGAAAGTGCTGAGCCCCCCACGCACTTGCAGCTATGCAGCGTATAATGTGCAGGAAACGTCTTGATCTCTTTTGTTTTTAACCATTTCCTTCATTGAAAATGTGTTTATTTAGTTAACCATTCTTTTACGTGCACTTTACAGTAATCCATAGGAACCTATAGTCTTGATAAATTCCCTCATTGAATTTAGTGTGGGGTTTACACTTCTAAACTGATGTAAAAAATAAAAAATGTGCACAAAAATTGTAGCCTCTGTGATGGCACTTTAAAAAAAATAAATGGGCGGTGCTTAGCAGGAGGGGCATGGCATCCTGCTGCTGGATCAGTTTGTAAATTATAAAGCAAATTTATGCCATTTTATAGCAGATACCAGATTGTCTGGGGCACAGACAGACCAAAGATGCACCAAGTTTATTCGGAGGCTTTAGTCGGTCTTAGTAAATTCCTTCCCTCCTCTGCTTGACTTCTGTAGTAGAGTGTTGTGGACATGCTCTGTAAACTTTATGGGGGGAGGGGTGAGGTGAGCTGTGACCATCACCTATTTCAGTGGTCAATCCTGGGTTATCTGCCTCCAGCTTTATAATAGACCTGTCCGTCTAGTCCTGCTTGTGATGATAATGAGATGACTGCTGAAGAAGTGATCTCTACATAGCAGGAAGTGTTATACTACTAGGGTTCATTCAGATGGCCGTATGCTGTCCGCAAAAATGCGGATCCGTTTCTTTACGGATTAGATGCTGCCCTATTTACTTCCATGAGGCCTTTTCTTCCATTGCACAGCTCCGCAAAACAAATGAAACATGTCCTATACTTGTCAGTGAAAAGCAGGACATGGCCCTATTGAAGTCTATGGGTCAGCAAAAAAAACAGAATGCAATCCGTTTTTTTGCAGACATGCTGAACTGTCCGCAAAAAAATGGATCCGCATTTTTGCGGACAGCATACGGCCGTCCGAATGAGCCCTTAGAAGGCCAGGGTGTCAGAGTGAAGACTGCAAGATTTCAGTATTTTGTTATATACAGATAGGGACATGCAAACATTTAAAAAAATAAATAAAATGTTTTTAACATAATAACTTGATTTTGGGTATGTTCACACTATGTTATTTTTTTTAGCTGTAGATTTCTTACAGAAGACTACTAGCATTCACTACCAATTGATTAAAATGGGAATCTGGACTGTAGTTCATACAGGGCAGGATTGGAGTCCCCATTGCAGAACAAAAGGTTTGCACATAAGTAATTCTTGGCATAGTTCCTGCATGGAAACCGTACTGAGCAGCTGCTTGTGGACTATCCCCACTGAGTGGGGCTAAATTGGTGTAAACTGAAAATCCCCAACAGAAATGCAGGGGTCATTCCCAGATTTCTGCCATCGATTCAGTAGCAAATACATGGCGGCAATGCACAGGTATTTTCCTCCTTGTGAACATATCGCTAAACAATAGGTCCTTCTGTGATGACGATATTAAAATTAAAGCCTTTAAAAGCAGAAACTTTTTTTCCCCCCATTTGGCTTTTGCCAAACATTCCCCCTGCATTGTACTGCCCAAACCAAGAAGGTAAAACAGGTACGCCATGGATGAATGTGCCTCGTCCATACAGAGGCCCTTATTGATATGATGATTTACAAAAACGTTGCTTCCTTCTTCCTTTTGAAGTCAGATCCGCAGAAGTGAAATGGATTTGCATAGTTGGGCCTAGTATAAGAGAAGGCTTATGTATTGTTAACAATGCGGTTACAGCTCTCTCTGGAGTGGCGGTTGTGATTTCTAATTCTGTGTGATCTACTGGAAATGTAAGCCAAGTCCAGAGGTTCTCCAGGTGTGACTTGCTTACATAAGAAGATCCATAGCTTCCAGTCCTTCTTTTTAGTTTTTGATCACCCATCTCTCAGTTGGATCTTAAAACATTTAACCTTAGAGGCACAACCCCAGTTATTAATTGAAACCTTTCTTGAGGAGGAGTATTTTTACAGTTGCCAGGTTGTTTCCCCCCATGTTAGGCTATTGTTTTCCCTGCTGTTCATGTTAAAGGGAACCTGTCACCTGGAAAAGACAATTTGCACTAATCACAGTACCTTAAAGTATCTCTTAGTGTACCCAAAGATGTATTCATATCTTCAGGGCCGGTGCAAGGATTTTTGCCAACACAAGCGAAGCTACATTTTGGCGCCCCCCCCCCATCCATGATCACATCATTACCCCCCCGCCCGGACGGCCCTGGACCCATCCATGATCACATCATTACCCCCTAATGTGTCACATTTTACCCCCCCCCCCCCCCCCCCATGGCACATCATTCCCCCACGGCCCCCGGCCGACCCTTCCTGGCGGCCTGGCCCCATTCCCATGTCACATACAGTGACATACTCAGAGTACAGACATTTACATTGTCCCCCCGGCCCTCCCTCCAGGCTCCATCATGTCACCGTCACACAAACTAGCGCCAGAGCAGAGGCGCTCAGGCTTAGCAGGGCATGATGTGTTTAATTTTTTTTTATTACAAAACAACAATTAATATTGGGGGAGGGGGGGGGGGCGGTGGGGGTGTGTGACACCCCCCTTCCCCCTCAATATTAATGATTGTTGTTTTGTTATTAATTTTTTTAAACACGTCATTGATGTCGTGCTAAGCCTGAGCGCCTCTGCTCTGGCGCTAGTTTGTGTGTGCGCTAGCTAGCCTAGCGCTTTGCGCTCATCTCATCATTTTGAATTAATTTTAAATCAAATGATCATATTAATTATTATAAAATAACATTCAAAATTCAATTGGGACCTACCCTAACAAGTCCTGACCCCTGTTTAGTCCTGAAAGCCTGCCGAGTGCCAGTGTGCGTCTTCTGTCTGAAGGTCTGACTGACTCTGCTGAAGCCTGAATATATATGACTGACTGAAGAATCATGATCTGATCTAAGGCTACTTTCACACTTGCGTTGTTTGATTCCGGCAGGCAGTTCCGTTGCCTGAACTGACTGCCTGATCAGGCAAACTGCATGCAAACGGATGTCATTTTTTTCTGACTGATCAGGCATTTTTCAGACTGATCAGGATCCTGATCAGTCAGAAAAATGCATTGCAATACCGGATCAGTTTTTCCGGTGTCATCAGGCAAAACGGATCCGTTTTTTTTTTGTTCATTTTTAAAGGTCTGCGCATGCGCAAATGGGAAGGACGGATCCGGCACTAATACATTCCTATGGAAAAAAATGCATTCAGGCAAGTCTTCAGTTTTTTTCGCCGGAGATAAAACCGTAGCATGCTACGTTTTTCTCTTTTGCCTGATCAGTCAAAACGACTGAACTGAAGACACCCTGATGCATCCTGAACGGATTACTCTCCATTCAGAATGCATGGGGATATGCCTGACCAGTTCTTTTCCGGTATAGAGCCCCTGTGACGGAACTCTATGCCGGAAAAGAAAAACGCAAGTGTGAAAGTACCCTAATCTGATGATGATTCTGATTCTGATTCAATTTCTTGGCGGGCGCAGGCCACGGCTGCCGTCTGACTCTGCTGAATATATTATGTCTGAGTGACTGAATTAGATCAGAATTCGGTCACTCAGACATAATATATTCAGCAGAGTCAGACCTCAGACGGCAGCCGCGGCCCGCGCCCGCCAAGAAATTGAATCTGAATTATCAGATTAATCTGATTAGATGATCTAATCAGATTATGAAATACAACACTTTCATTGTAGCTACTATTATCTGACGTAGAAGAATTTAGCTCATTTCAATATACTGTATGGTACAGAGCAGCCTTTCAGTATAATGCAGCACATTAGTTCCTTTCACTTGGCTAATGCTGTACTCACTGTTCATCTCTAAGCCTGTAACATCTTTCAATTTCCGCAGCTGCCTGTGTCTACTCACGCCCCCCAGTGCACTGCAGGTCAGGTGACTTGAGTTGTCAGTCACTAGTAGTGGCAGCCAGAGCGGCGCGCTGCTGAGCCAATGAATGAATATCTATCATTCATCTGTGCTCATCTATCTCTGCCTGCCAGTGCCTAGCTGCTGCTATGTTGCCCTGACTAGCACTACGAGTCCGGCCGGGCGGCCCAGCCAGCACACAGCCGCACTCGCACACTGTCCACACAGGGGGAGGGGGGCGGGGCAAGTGATATCTGTTGCCCTGAGTGAGTACCTGTCCCTGACTACTGTCTCTAGACTAGACGAGCGCCGCGGCCGCCGGCCGGCACACGCAGGGTGGGCGCGGCAGGTTCAAGTAACAAGTCAGTCATAAAAAAAAAAACAAAAAAACATTCATCCATTCTTCCGCCCTGCGCAGGGCGCGCCCTAAGGCGACCGCTTGGTCTGCCTTATGGTAGAGCCGGCCCTGCATATCTTCTTTCTGCGTTGTGCTGTCTCATAAAATCGACTTATAAAACTGTGTTTAGCACCTTTTTGAAGTCGTGCTGAAGTCACGGGGGCAGCGGCCTCCTTGACTTAACCGTCAGATAAGCCCGCCCCATGCCGCTCCTCCGCATATTGATGGACACTTTTCCCTGTAGCCGTGACCGCGCTCTTCTCGCGCATGCGTCGTGTGTGTCCTGCCACAGCATGATCCCGGCTACGGCTCCCCCCCTCCCTGGCATCTTCTTGTTCACTGCGCCGTTCCTATACAGCGCGCTCATCGCTTCTCCCCTGCGGCGTGAGCGCGATCACTGTCTGCTTGCACTGCAGCGCAGGCGCAGTGAAGATGCAGATGCCAGGGAGGGAGCCGTAGCCGGAATCGCTCTGTGGCAGGACGCGCACGGCGCATGCGTGAGAAGAGCGCGGTCACTGCTACAGTGAAAAATGTCCATCAATATGCGGAGGAGCGGCATGGGGCGGGCTTATCCGACGGTTGAGTCAAGGAGGCCGCTGCCCCCGTGACTTCAGCATGACTTCAAAAAGGTGCCAAACACAGTTTTATAAGTCGATTTTATGAGACAGCTCAACGCAGAAAGAAGATATGAATACATCTTTGGGCACACTATGAGAGATACTTTAAGGTACTGTGATTAGTGTAAATTGTCTTTTCCAGGTGACAGGTTCCCTTTAACACAGGGAGATGGACAAGCAAATACAGGACTTAATGCATTCTTCCATAGTAGCCAAAGGAAAGAAACCTAGAGAGTCCGATATTGCTCAGTTGGTGTAGCGCTAGTATCATGTGTGATCCGGCATGTGGCAAGTCTCCTGTATTAATGGCTGGAAATTTATGGTGTTAGACAATTGCAGCCGGGTGTTACAAAATCTTTAACCTTATAAGTATAGTGTGATATAGAGCATTACACCATAATGTTGGTATGTTTGTGTTTTTCAATATGCTGCTTTTTGCATACACCCTTTTTGTCTTTTACATAGGGATACAATAATAATTGCACGTGGACGGTACATACACCCATCAGACATAACATTGAAAATGAAATAACACTGATTACCTCGTGGCAATGGCACCTGTCAAGGGGGAGATACTACAGACAGCAAGTGAACAGTCAGTTCTTCAAGTTGATGTATATTTGCAAGCGTAAGGATCTAGCCAAACTTGACATAGGCCAGATTGTAATTGTAAGACCACTGGATCAGAGCTCCAAAACAGCAGTTCTTGTGGGTGTTCCCGTACACAGTGGAGAGCCATAAGAAGCCTGCCTGGTCTAACCCTACAGAACCGCTACAGTAGCATACATTTCTGGGAAACAAAAAGGTTAATGTTGCATAACAGTAAATAGAAATGTGTTGGCACACACATTGCATCACAGATTGCAGACTGGCCGAAGTGCCAACATTGGCCACCGTCCATCATCGAAAGTGCCTGCACTGGCATTTGTATACTTCAGTAGAGAAACACCAAGTGTACACAAGGCTGCACCTCCACGAATAAATACAAAATTATAGACAGGCAATAAAAGCATAAAATTAAAATTGCACAAAAAGTGCATCAAACATGATCCTGACTTGGGGTCTTCAAAAGAGTAAAATGCAATACTTTGAGGGAATGAGAAAACAAATAAGGTAATAAATAATAAACTTAGCCCCCGTAAATACCGCACATCAATGTCCATACAACAGAATGAGATACAAAATAATGCGGTGTAAAAGGTTTTACAGCTGAAGCCTGCCTACATACAAAATACATGTTACCAAAAAAGGAAGAGCGACTCCTTCCTGCAGTGCTGTGTGTTAGTCCCTGGGCTTATTGGCTTTAACAATAATGCCGGCAACAAAAGTACTTCCAATCAATTTTGTATTGAAAACATATGGGTTTAAGAAACATTATTGTTCTGACTTACTGTAATATACTGTATGTGTGCTTCTAACCAGGTTTAGAGTAGGAGTGTGTTGGGAGACTCGCCCCCCTCCTGGCCAGACCTGCCAAAGGAAGCATTCTTTCCTGCTCCATGCCGGGTCCCAGCTCCTTTGCTTCCCAGCATCAGCTGCCTTGCTTGAGTCCGCCGCGCCCCCCGTCCCCGCTATCAACATCTGTTGCTGCTTTGACCTGCTCTCTTGCATCATGTCAATTGGATTGGTTATGTGACACCAGTACGGTTGGGCGAAATATATGTATCTACAATATACAGCGGTATAAAGAAATGGCGATATCTCAGTTTCTTTATTACCACAGTATTTTGGTGATGTCATAGGGGCGGTAGAATGGTGACCGCTTCTAAAATGGCAGTAGGCTGCTCCACTGCTATATCTATCCCTGCACAGCCCTCCCCCATCAACCATAGAGCAGGGCAAAATGGCGCCAATCATAGAGAAGCCGGGAAGACAGAGAAGTGTAGGTGAAGCTGGGGCAGTGGCTGCTACAGTGTATATGGGGGGCAGTATAATGTCTCCTTGTAGCCTCTGTACAGTATAATGTCTCCTTGTAGCCCCCGTACAGTATAATGTCTCCTTGTAGCCCCCCCATACAGTATGTCTCCTTGTAGCCCCCCCATACAGTATAATGTCTCCTTGTAGCCCCCCATACAGTATAATGTCTCCTTGTAGCCCCCCCATACAGTATAATGTCTCCTTGTAGCCCCCCCATACAGTATAATGTCTCCTTGTAGCCCCCCCATTCAGTATAATGTCTCCTTGTAGCCCCCTATACAGTATAATGTCTCCTTGTAGCCCCCCGTACAGTATAATGTCTCCTTGTAGCCTCTGTACAGTATAATGTCTCCTTGTAGCCCCCCCATACAGTATAATGTCTCCTTGTAGCCCCCCCATACAGTATAATGTCTCCTTGTAGCCCCCCCATACAGTATAATGTCTCCTTGTAGCCCACGTACAGTATAATGTCTCCTTGTAGCCCTTGTATAGTATAATGTCTCCTTGTAGCCCCCCCATACAGTATAATGTCTCCTTGTAGCCCCCCCATACAGTATGTCTCCTTGTAGCCCCCCCATACAGTATAATGTCTCCTTGTAGCCCCCCCATACAGTATAATGTCTCCTTGTAGCCCCCATACAGTATGTCTCCTTGTAGCCCACGTACAGTATAATGTCTCCTTGTAGCCCCCCCATACAGTATAATGTCTCCTTGTAGCCCCCGTACAGTATAATGTCTCCTTGTAGCCCCCCATACAGTATAATGTCTCCTTGTAGCCCCCCATACAGTATAATGTCTCCTTGTAGCCCCCCCATAGTATAATGTCTCCTTGTAGCCCCCATATAGTATAATGTCTCCTTGTAGCCTCCATACAGTATAATGTCTCCTTGTAGCCCCCCCATACAGTATAATGTCTCCTTGTAGCCCCCCCCATACAGTATGTCTCCTTGTAGCCCCCCCGTACAGTATAATGTCTCCTTGTAGCCCCCCCATACAGTATGTCTCCTTGTAGCCCCCCCATACAGTATAATGTCTCCTTGTAGCCCCCCCCATACAGTATGTCTCCTTGTAGCCCCCCCGTACAGTATAATGTCTCCTTGTAGCCTCTGTTAAGTATAATGTCTCCTTGTAGCCTCTGTATAGTATAATGTCTCCTTGTAGCCCCCATACAGTATAATGTCTCCTTGTAGCCCCCGTACAGTATAATGTCTCCTTGTAGCCCCCCATACAGTATAATGTCTCCTTGTAGCCCCCCATACAGTATAATGTCTCCTTGTAGCCCCCCCCATACAGTATGTCTCCTTGTAGAACCCCCATACAGTATAATGTCTCCTTGTAGCCCCCCATACAGTATAATGTCTCCTTGTAGCCCCCCCATACAGTATAATGTCTCCTTGTAGCCCCCCCATACAGTATAATGTCTCCTTGTAGCCCCCCATACAGTATAATGTCTCCTTGTAGCCCCCCCATACAGTATGTCTCCTTGTAGCCCCCCCATACAGTATAATGTCTCCTTGTAGCCCCCCCCCCCCCATACAGTATAATGTCTCCTTGTAGCCCCCCTATACAGTATAATGTCTCCTTGTAGCCTTTATAGGGCAGCAAGCCTGGGCTGCCTGAGGACCAGATAGGACAGGGGAAGTGGACGGAGTTTTGTCACCAAATTTCCTGCAAGTTTTTTTTCTTTTAAATGGGTATCTATCACTATATATTGTTATCGCAATAAATTTCTTAATATCGCTATCGTGGAAATTTATATTGGCTAACCCTAGACCAGTGATGGCGAACCTTTTACAGACCGAGTGCCCAAACTGCAACATAAACCCACTTATTTATCGCAAAGTGCCAACACAGCAATTTACCTTGAATACTACAGTCCAATATAGAATATACTCCATGTACTTTATCATTTATCTTCAATATCCTGCCTACATTCCATGTGCTGCCTGTGCTGTTCATAGTGCGCCCTGCGCCGATGACTGACAGGAGAAGTCTAAGGCATATTGGTACACCATAGACTTTTTCCAGGGTGTGGGTGCCCACAGAGAGGGCTCTGAGTGCCACCTCATGCACCCGTGCCATAGGTTTGCCATCACTGCCCTAGACATAAGAGGGGCAGGTCACCGCTGTAGCCATTCATAGCCTGCAGCGGTGGTAAATCAGATGTTGACAAGCTGCTGGGGAACATGGGCCTGGGACCCGGCGGTGGGGAGCAGGTAAGTATGCTTCTTTTTGCAGGTTTAGCCAAGAAGGGGAAAGGGGATTGTCATAAAAAAAACAAAAGATGGTCAACCCCTTTAAAGAGAATGTGCCGTAAGAAAAAGACCTGTTGTTAAAATCAAGTTTTTATGTTAAATGTTTATTAAGATTTCGTTTTTTTTTCTTGCAGTTTTCAATGTGACCACATCATAATAGTCTGACATTTACTGAGCTGTAGAGATCACTTCTCTGCAGTCATTTCATCATCATCTTCATAGTAATTAGAAAGTAACACCTCTATATTACGCTACTTTCAGAGGGGCGTTTTCCCTTTCCGGTATTAAGATCTATCATAGGAGCTCAATAGTGGGGGGAAAACGCTTCAGTTTTGTCCCAATTCATTGTTAATGGGGACAAAACTGAACTGAAGGGAACGGAGTGCACTAGAATGCATTCCGTTCCGTTTTATTACGTTCCCATGACACACACAAAAGTTCAGCAAGCAGCGTTTTTGAGTGCGTCCTGGGATGGTATGCGGAGCAAGACGGATCCGTCATGACTCACAATGTAAGTCAATGGAGATGGATCCGTTTTTACTAACACAATAGAAAACGCATCCGTCCCCCATTGACTTACAATGGTTTTAGAGACAGATCAGTTGGCTATGTTACAGATAATACAACCGGATCCGTTCATAACGGATGCAGACGGTTGTATTATCATGACTGAAGCGTTTTTGCTAATCCATGACTGAGCCAGCAATAACGCTGGTGTGAAAGTAGCCTTATAAAGCGGAAAACACAGTATTCATTTGACAGTCAGAACTCACCTCCACCCTCTTACTGCACAATGAAGCCTCATTCACACGTCCGTGTCTGTGCTCAAGTCCGTGAGCAGGTGGTCAGTGATGCATCCGTGAAGGATCTGTGTTGGGTCCGTGTGTCCGTTTTTTGCTGTCCGTGTTGTATCCGTGTTTCACTGACACTGAACAGCTGAAAAATTATTTTCAAAGTGTCTGTTCTTAATGATCCGTGAAACACGGATGCAACACAGATGGCATCCGTATTTTTCACGGACCCATTGTGTATAATTAGGGATGAGCAAATCAACTTCGGGTGGATCCGTAAACACTGACAAAATAGAGCATGCATCTGTGCTAAAAAAAAAAAAAACGGACCATGCTATAACACTGATGTGTGAATACACACATTAAAATGAACGTGTGCTGTCCGTGGAGAACACGTATAGCACACGCCCGTGAAACACTGATGTGTGAATGAGGCTTGACCTCTGCAATGGTCACAGAGCTTGCCTAAAGCACTCTCATAGAATCCAATGAGTTGTCGCCAGACTATAGGGTATGGCCCTTCTAGTCGTTGTAAAACAGACGTCGAAGTGCTGGTCCCAACAGCTCTGGCAAGATGGCTGCCCAATAATAATGTACAAAACCTAAAAATATCTTCAATCAGAAAAACAAAAGCAGATTTGAAGAAAATAGTGTGTTTCATGATCTGAAAAAAACTCAAATTACTCAAAATAGTGTTCTCAATCAGCAGTTCTATATGATTTCTGGATGTATCTCATTGGGCTGTGTGTCATCTTTTCAGTTTTCGGAAGCAAGTCAGAAGAAGAAGCAGCTGGAGCAAAGTGTTCAGAAGGCTAAAGTTGGACGCCAAGATACGGTAGTGATTTATATTTCCTATTTAACTTGATGTTCCCTAATCCAGCAACATTAATTTAAACTAGCATTAAAGGGATTGTCCAGAGAAAAAATATATGCTAAAACTAAATGGAAACTGGCATACGTGCCTCACCAATCTGAGGCACAGGTTTATGTGACTGCTGCAGGCAATGACTGGCCACAGTAGTGATCCACTGCCGCTAGTGACTGGCTGCAGTGGTCCCTGTGTCTGGACGTCTTCACAAGCAGTAGGGAGAGAAGTGGAGAACAGTGCGGGGCTGGGCATCCTTGGATTGTTAATGACAGGGGATCAGGGAGGCGAGTATGCCATTTATTTTCACTATGCCAACAGCTACAGTCAGGTCCATAAATATTGGGACATCGACACAATTCTAACATTTTTGGCTCTATACACCACCACAATGGACTTGAAATGAAACAACATGTGCTTTAACTGATATGGAAACTGTTGTAATTCCTACACCATTCACCTGATTTGGATGTAAATACCCTCAAATTAAAGCTGTCAGTCTGCAGTTAAAGCACATCTTGTTTGTTTCATTTCAAATCCATTGTGGTGGTGTATAGAGCCAAAAATGTTAGAATTGTGTTGATGTCCCAATATTTATGGGCCTGACTGTATATTTTTTGTTATTAAAGGGGATGTCTAAGACAAGACATGCCTGATTATTACACATTTAGGATTACATACTAATTTGTAGAAATATATATAAAAAATAAGCTTGGTGGAGAAGAGTAATGTTCATTGCCACTTGCAATTAAGAAGCATTGCCAGCAATAAGTGCAGAATAATCAGGATCTACCGGCTATGCTGGATTATGTGGATGTTGCTGTATTGGTTTCATTCCTTCCTGCATGTCATTGTGTTCTCACTACACACTAATTACTGTGTTTTTATTCGCTGAAGAAATAAAGCGTACCAGTCATAATTTTTTGGCATACTTATATTATTACAACATGTTTGAGAGATCCATCCTATTGCCTTCAGGAATGTTTCCTCTCTTTCTTGTTCTGCATCTGATCCTCCTATTGATTAATCCCTATGATGCATATGTAGGTCATAGTGATCTCTGGGACGCTGCCACTGTACCTACAAGATAATCAGCAGGAGCACGCTGCTACGTATAGCCTGGCCTCCTGCTGCAACTTCAGGATGCAGTTTTTTATTGTAGCCTAGCTGAAATTAATGAAATCCTTCCCACTATGCAGAACACCAGGGTTAACACGGCTGCTAAACTGGATAAATAGATAACTGCATCCTGAAAGCATGTGAGAACTGCACTGTGTGCCAGCACCCTTAGATGTCACCATCAAGAGCAACTGCAGCATCTAAGCAGTTAGGCCTAGTTCACACAATAGTTTTTTTTGCGAGTGTACAGACCGTTTTTTTGTTTTCCGTATTTGGAACCATTCATTTCAATGGTTCCGCATTAAAAACGGAATGTGTTCCGTAAGCATTCAGTTTCCGTATTTCCGTTCTGTTAAAAGATAGAACATTTCCTATTATTCCCCTCAAATCACGTTCCGTGGCTCCATTCAAGTCAATGGGTCCGGGGAAAAAACGGAACACATATGGAAATGCATTCGTATGTCTTCCGTATCCGTTCTGTTTTTGCGGAACCATCTATTGAAAATGTTATGCCCAGCCCATTTTTTTCTATGTAATTACTGTATACTGTATATGCCATACTGAAAAACGGAACGGAAAAACTGAACGGAAACACAACGGAACTCAAAAACTGAACAATGGATCCGTGAAAAACAGACTGCAAAAAACTATAAAAGCCATACGTTCATGTGAACTAGGCCTTAGAGGGATGATGTGCTGATGGGTTGTATTGGTAGCCAGGGAGAGAGAGAAATGTGTTTTACATTTTTTTACTACTAACTTTAGGGGGGGGGGGGGGGGGAATAAAAATTTACAAAGTATACAAAATTGTTATCTGCAGAGATGTAACAACTTGAACTATAAAATTATCACGTTATTTAACCCACACTGTAAACTGTGTAGGTAAATAAAAAAAATTGCAGGTTTTTTTTCTGTTTGTTCATTCCCACTCCCAAAAAAAAAAAAGTTGCATGTATACCAAAACGGTACCAATAAAAACTGCAGCTAACAAAAAAAAATCTATTTCAGTTAGGTATTGCTGTAATTGTATTGACCCACAGAATCCTGATGCAAACAGCAATCCTCATGCAGCTACACAGAGGAGGGGGGGGGGGGGGGGGGAATAATAGTTCTCGAAATGTGATGATGATGAAAAAAATTGCATCAAAACATGCTGCTTCGGTAAGGGGTTAAAAATATGTACAGGAGAGATGAAACCATAACATGATGTGACAGAGACCTTATTAGGGGAAGTGTCATATTTCCATCCTTGGGGTAGCCTGCTGTGAATGTTCAGAGGCCTCCTCTCTGACGGGGAATCTGTGATCTCTCCCCCCAGCTTGTGAGTGAGAGAAGGGAGCAGCTGAAAGCTGCAGCGGATCAGTTAGTCATATTGCTCCGCTCTGCTGCTCCACATGAAGAGCCATGGCCACCTAGCACTTTGATAAATTAAAAGGTTACTTTTTACAGAACTGATGCACAGGTTATAGACACAGTGAGGGGAGATTAAGACTAGCATCAGAAACACCAGTTTTAATAAAGGGGATGGCCAAGATAGTTAAAAATGGAAACCCTTAAAAATATCTGAAAAAATCCCATGATATACCTATCATGATATACCCATGATTTTGCTACTCCCGCAAATACAAATAGCAGCAGTGACGTGTCTGGATACAGTGCATTACCACTGCAGCCAATCACTGTAGACTGCTGAGTGCCAAAATTATTAAGGGGCATGCCCACTGCCCTGCCCGTTTTTTTTTTGTTGTAAAAGTCAAGGGTGTCGAAAACAATCGGGAAAATTCACAAATTTTGGTGCAAAACAGGATTTGTGCCTTAATTTTCAGTTTCTACATCAGAAAACGCGAGTAGAACGATGTTGAATTCCCCCCTAGTATTTCTGGCATCACATCCTCAGTGGAATGGTTAGGTTTCCTAGAAATGTGCTCCTTCAGTTTGAACAGTCTTGCTTTGATGGGGCAGTAAGACAAGCTCCTGGAGAAACATGATGGATGGGTTCTAATCTGCTTCTAGAAATGGTAGACAGCATACACATGATTATGGATGGAGCCCCTCGAAATTGATGGGATTCTTTCACAATACCTTATTTGTATTCCATTCTCACATGGGTCTTAACACAAATGTTTTTTGGGTCCGCACCTGAGCCGCATTTTCTGCGGTTTAGATGTGGACCCATTCACTTCAATTGGGGCTGCAAAAGATGTGGACAGCACTCCCTATGCTGTCCACATCCGTTACTTCATTCCGTGGCCCCGCTAAAAAATAGAACATGTACTATTCGTGTCTATTTCTAATAGGCATTTCTAGAATGGGCGACCCGTTCCATTTTGCAAGTTGCGCGGTCGTTTGCATGTAGCCTTAGATTCAGTAAGGGAGAGTTCACATCTGTGTTATTTTTCCATTCTTCTGATCCGAATAGAAAAAGAAAAACGATCCGGTAAAAAAAAAAAAAAAAAAGAAAAAGATCCTTATAGTCTGCATTAGAGTTGCACCAGGTATTGAATTATCGATACCCAATCGATACTTTTGTGCTGGTATCGATTCGATACCGGGATTTGCCTTTTAACGATATTGGGCTGCACTACTGCTCAGCCTAGTATCAGAGAACATGGAGCGCACTGCTCTCAGCCATGTTCCCTCAGCAGCACAGGGAAAAGGAAGCAGTCCCTCCCCCCTGTGCCGCTGCCACCAATGAGAAAACAGAGGGGAAGAGGAGGGGAGGGGCTGTGGCCACTGCGCCACCAATGAAGATACCTCACCCATGAATTAAAATACAGGATATATAGCCGGCACCCGACCTCTATGACTGGGAGCTGCGATCCGTGGCAGATAACGCCTCAGGTCCTCCTCCTGTATTTGAATTAATGGGCGAGTTATCTTCATTAGTGGCGCAGTGTAGCTCCCCCCCCCCTAGTATTAAAATCATAGGTGGCAGTGGCCACAGGGTATCCTCCTCCTTATTGGTGGCAGTTCCAATCGGAGCCCCAGCAGTGAAATCACGGGGCTCCGATCGGTTACCATGGCAGCCAGGATGCTGCTGAAGGGTAGCAGGGCAGCAGGGAGAGTGCTATTCACCCTAAAGCCTCATTCACACATCAGTGTTCCACATGTGTGTGCTGTCCGTGTTCTCCATGGACAGCACATGTCCCCATTTATTTCAATGTGTGTATTCACACATCAGTGTTTTATCACGGTCCGTGGGTCTGTGTTTTCAGAACGAATCATGTCCTATCTTGGTCCGTGTTCCCAGATCCCTCACGCCCATTATAGTCTATGGGTCCGTGAAAACCACGGATGCAGCATGGATGCCATCAGTGTTTCACGGATCATTGGGAAGAGATGCTTTGAAAATTATTTTTCAGCTGTTCAGTGTCAGTGAAACACGGATGCAACACATACAGCAAAAAACGGACACATGGACCCAACACGGATCCTTCATGGACAGCTTCACGAATGTATCACTGACCACCTGCTCACGGATTTGAGCACGGACGTGTAAATGAGGCTTTATAGAGCTCTATTAGGTTAAATAGGACAAGGGATTAAAAGATCCCAGGTTCTAGCCCCTAAGTAAAAAAAAAAGTAAAAAAAAACACAAAAATATTAATTATAAATCACCCCCTTTCCCAATTTTATACATAAAATATATAAACAATAAATAAATAAACATTGCTATGTCTGAAAAGTCCAAACTATTAAAATATAAAAAAATATCTCTTATGAGGTGAATTTCGGAACAGAAAAAATTAATAAATAAAAAACTGCGTGATTCGCCATTTTTTTGTCACCTTGTCCACCCAAAAGATAGGATAGGACTGTTCTATTACGTGCCGGACGTTCCATGGAATGCACAATGCTATTATATATTAATTTTTGCTGTGGTATTGAATGTTATCAAGTATCACAATACTTTTTATGGTATCGAAACCGACTCAAAATTTTGGTATCGTGACAACCCTAGTCTGCATTGCATGGTAGTTTACCTGTGCTTATCCATATTCACCTGATTTTACCAAGGGTATGTTTATATGTAAAATAATATTTTGCCAAATTTAAGAAATAAACAGCATTACTATTCCAAATTGTACATTTTGTAGGCTCAGCAATCCTTTAGAAATGTGTAATGTACACTGTTCTTTAGAATTGATGAATCCACCCAGACCACCGTCAGCTCTACGCCTCATACATAAACATGCAGTTTTCTTGTGGTAATTCATGTAAATATGTGTGGCGGGTTTTATTGAGCTTGGAGGAGAATATATTACCGGTTTGAAAAGCATACTGCCCGCCTGAAGAACTCTGATTTGGTCTAATATTTATGGAAATTATTTTGGGAATGTTTTTTTTAAATGCTTATGATGATATTGTGGAAATGCATTGGCCAAATACAAACCACTTTTACGGACAGTAAAATAAAGTGCTTTGCAATTCTTCAGGCACCCTAGATATAACTTCACAGCAAGATACTTCTCAATAAAGAGCTCCCTGTTCATATGGCACAAACAAAGAGATGGGAAGATACAGGTTAGCTTTGCTTTTTTGGGTATAATGAGCACTCGTCTCAGTTGGTGGCCTAATTGTGTAGTGGATTGGGCAGCGTTTTCTCTCTATTGTACCATGTTCACAGAACAGATGATGCAGCATTTTTTGGAAAGCTTTAAAACATTAGCACAAAGAAACAAATTTTTCTGTGGTATAGATGTTTATAATATTAATGTATGGCTTCTATTAATTGTAGGGGATCATTTTTTGGCATGGTTTATTGGGATAATTGTGTTAATTAGCTCTCTTCCAGAAACAAGAAAAGTGTCTCTCTAGTGTCACCATTGGCTAGCTGCCCTGTAGGGCAATGTCCCATCCATTAAGGAGGCCTCGAACTAGCCACCTAGCAAAACCCATCTGTAGACAGCACAGTTTCTGAGTTTTTGCTGCTCATCAGTACAGAGTAGGTTGCACTTTGAATTGCCTATAGGTGGCAGTAGAGAGACCGTTTCTTCCTTCTGGAGGAGAGCTAATTTGCATATGCCATTTGACAGAACACTGCCTGTTACACTCGCCAAACTAGCTGGATCCCCACAAGCAAGGCCACTACCTTTTAAGAATCGAATAGTTAAATTCAAATGAAGTAGATACTATTAAGAAAAATGGCCTTAAATTGGTTTTCCAAGACTTTAATACTGATGATCTGTCCTCTGTATAGGTCATCACGATCTGATCAGTGGCGGTGCAAGACCAGGGACCCCCACCAATCAGCTGTTCAAGAAGACAGCGGAGCTGTCAGTAGTCCTGCAGCCTTCTCACTGCTTTCCCTAGGCCGAGTGACTACACGTTTATTGGTCACATGGCCTAGGTGCAGCTCCGCCCCATAGAAGTGAATGGGGCTGAGCTACGATACCCAGCACAGCCACTATACAATGTACAATGCTGTGCTTGGTGAGCATGGAGAAGGCCATGGCGCTCACAGGAGCGCCGGTGTCTTCTCGAACATCTGATCGGCGGGGGTTCCGGGTGTTGTACCCCCACCGATCAGATACTGGTGACATATCCTGAGGATAGGTCATCAGTATCAAAATCTCAGAAAGCCTTTCAAAAAAATTTAATAGATGAACATTGGCATTCCTATGGTTCATTTCCATTCAGGTCTTCTCTGGGTTGACAGCCTTACTTTGTGCCTTGTTTTCAGCTTGCAGAGATGACTAGTGTATTAAGGCCTCCTGCCTGCTCTCTTTATTGAATGCATGTAGTAATTCTTATGTTCTTTGCTATGACTCTACTTAAAAGGATACATTTACTTTTAATATAGATGCATTTTTGCTAATACTCATACAATACCTACAAATGGTATGAGGTGGCCTGAAGGATTTCTCCATGACAATGCCTTCTCACACACCAAGTTGGAGATTTGTTGTAGTCATCTGACCTGTCTGGATTGTTTCTATGCTATGGCCCAGCAAGTTATGGCAGGTTTTATATCGCGCATAAAGCCAGAAGAACTGGATTCGGGCATCATGAATCTGCCTCAGTCACATGGAAAGCATTTACTGGAGTCTAGCTTTATGCAGCAAAGCAAGGCCTCATACCCTCTTATTATGATGTGGTTTTATGTTCGTGTCTATGCAGACAGGATAAAGAGAAAACATTGATTATAAAGAATTCTACTAAATATTTTCCCAAGATAATTCTGCTTAGGGCTCTTTCACACCTGCGTTCTTTTCTTCCGGCATAGAGTTCCGTCGTCGGGGCTCTATGCCGGAAGAATCCTGATCAGGATTATCCTAATGCATTTTGAATAGAGTGAAATCCGTTCAGGATGCATCAGGATGTCTTCAGTTCCGGACCGGAAAGTTTTTTGGCCGGAGAAAATACCGCAGCATGCTGCGCTTTTTGCTCCGGCCAAAAATCCTGAAGACTTGCTGCAAGGCCGGATCCGGAATTAATGCCCATTGAAAGGCATTGATCCGGCCTTAAGCTAAACGTCGTTTCGGCGCATTGCCGGATCCGACGTTTAGCTTTTTCTGAATGGTTACCATGGCTGCCGGGACGCTAAAGTGTAGTGGGGAGCAGTATACTTACCATCCGTGCGGCTCCCGGGGCGCTCCAGAGTGACGTCAGGGCGCCCCACGCGCATGGATGACGTAATCGCATGGCACGTCATCCATGCGCATGGGGCACTCTGACGTCATTCTGGAGCACCCCGGGAGCCGCACGGACTGTAAGTATACCGCTCCCCCGCTCCCCACTACTACTATGGCAACTAGGACTTTAATAGCGTCCTGGGTGCCATAGTAACACTGAACGCATTTTGAAGACGGATCCGTCTTCAAATGCTTTCAGTTCACTTGCGTTTTTCCGGATCCGGCGTGTAATTCCGGCAAGTGGAGTACACGCCGGATCCGGACAACGCAAGTGTGAAAGAGGCCTTAGTTTTTAATTAGCAGGATTGACATTGAAATGCTAAATTTGCCAAAACTGGGGGACATTTCCTCTATGCATTAAAGTGTGTGCCTAAATGCGAACACCCCCAAAAATCTGAACTAACAGGCATCTGATTCGCCAGCCTCCTCATTTGTGACTCTCCATTTGTGATTGTGATACAAATGATGAGTCCTACCAAGATGTACAAAATTATAGTTGAATAATCAGACGACCATTTACCATTCTAACCTTTAAAAAAAATATATATATATATATTTTTTTTATCATGTAAAGATCACATTTTGTAGATTATAGTGGTCCATTTATATGGGGGACATGGGACCCCAGTTGATTTGTGGGTGTCCCAGAGATCAGATCCCTCCAATCAGACACTTCACTCCTATCCTATATATAGTTTATAGGTGATAAATCAGAATCTTCATTTTTGGGCACCTCAATGTCACAAAAAAGTTTAATAAAAATCAATAGTTCCTATGTATCCCAAAATAGTATCAGTAAAAATAAAGCCATCGCAGAGCTCCATCGGCAGAAAAATAAAAAGGTTACAGAGGTGTCAGAAAATTTTCTAACACAAAACAAAGCTTTTTAATTTTGTAAAAGTATTAAAACATGATACAAAATATAAATTTGATATCTTCATGATCATACTGACCCTCACAATAAACTCAACATGTAATTTTTACCGTGCAGTGAACATGAAACCCTAAAAACAGAGGCAGAAAGTTTTTTTTTTCATCTCCCCCCCCCCCCAAAAAAAAATTACATTATTAGTGCCCCCAAAAATTCAGTTCCTTAAGTACCAAACTAGGCTGCGTGAGTATTTGTAAAAGTGCTTCCCATCTAACCAATAAGTATTCTGTTGCTAAGCAAAGTGATCAGCCCAAGGCCCACTGCTGTCCACAGATCAAATGTGGAAACGATGGACAGTGATGTTGTCCATAGAAATCCAGATGGCAGCAGTCATCTGCTTCTGCACAGTTGCTGAACAAGTAGGCGGAGCTAGAGTACTGCTGGGAAAGCAATTCGATGGGTAAAACTCATGCTGCCGTCCATTGTTTACACATCTGATCCAAGCGCAGGATTTTTTGTCTTTTACATTTTCATTATTCTTCCCCGTCTTCACAGAGTCATAACTTTTTTATTTTTTCATTGATGGTGTAACAGAGTTGTAGATGTAGCAGAGTCAATGGGTGTAGCAGAGATCTGAGGTTGCAGAGCTGATGGTGAAAAGTAGATGTGGACTAGTATAGCAGAACTTAAGCATTTGCAGCACTTTCAGAGTGCAAGAGCAACATGGAGGATGGGTCAAGCACAGTGGGTGAGAAACAATCATCTCCCATGCCTAAAGTATGCAAGACTGCAGCCAAAGACAAAAAGGAGGTTAGGATTGATAGTAAGCAGTTGTTGGTGGGCGATTCCATCATAAGAGGTGTGAAGTTTGAGGAAAATGGTGTTGTGAGATGTCTCCCTGGTGCTACCGCTAGCAGGGATAGACGACGGATCCTTGGATCCTTAATATTTATTTATTGACTACCCACCAAACTATCTAAACTACCCTTTATGTTCCCATATTGTGTTATTAGATAGTAAAAAAACAAATTAGGAACCGCTAATCCTCCCTCCCGCACTGGTAGCTGAAGGACTTCCTTCTTTATCCGAGGGATAGCTCCCTTCCAAATAAAATCCCCTATTAGGCTATCAAGTAGTTTAAAAATGTTCTGCAATATTCTCGCTGGAGCATTTTGCAAAACATAAAGTATTTTTGGGAGAAAGACCATTTTTATTAAATTTACCCGACCTTGTATTGACATTGGTAGTCTTTTCCATATATGTATTTTGGTTCTTAGTTCTTTTATTAAGGGGAGGACATTTCATTTTTCATATTCTTCTATATTTTCTGAAATTTGTATACCAAGATATTTAAAATTCTCGTGTTTTTCAAGGACGTGCATCGGTGAGTCTCCCTGTAATTGTCCATCTCCTAATAGTAACATATGTGATTTCCCCCAATTGATATTTAGACCAGAAAAAAAAAAAAAAACGTATCTATTATTTCTGTCATTCTATTAAACTGATCCCCAGTATTGTGCAAAAAAAGTAAAATATCGTCCGCGTACATTAACAGTTTTTCCTCTCCACCCACATATTGAAACCCTTTAATCTCCCTGTCATTTCTTATTATTCATGCCAGAGGCTCAATTGCGATAGCAAATAACAGTGGGGAGAGAGGGCATCCCTGCCTAGTGCCACGATATAGGGCAAACGGCAGGGACAAGCTCCCATCCACCACCACTCTGGCCCTTGGGTTAAGATATATTAACTGAATCCACCTTATAAATCCCTCCCCTATACCAACCCTTTTTAATACTGCCCATAAGTACTCCCATTCAATACAGTCAAATGCCTTTTGGGCATCCAATGAAAGTATTGCTTTCTCCCCTGCATCTAATCTATTGGCTTCGATGTTAAGGAACAACCTTCTTATATTTGAGTATATTGTTCTGCCCGGTATAAAACCTGTCTGATCTTTATTTATTACTACTTTAATAACCTTTGACATCCTATCCGCCAATACGTCCGTATTCAGAAGGGATATTGGCCTATATGACCCGGGATCTAATTGTTCTTTTTTCCTTTTTTGGAATTAATGTAATAATTGCCTCCTTCATGGACTTCGGTAGATCACCTAATTTTCGAGCCTCATCCAATGTTGTTTTTAACTTAACCTGAGAGAAGGTTTTATATATTTCAAACAGGAGCCCATCACCCCCTGGTGTTTTTTCGGCTTTTACCTTCCCCAGAGCTAAATTTATTTCTGCCACCGATATTTCTTTTTCTAAGTATTCTTTTTGGGCCTGGGATATCTTACTAAAAGCAATCTTGTCTAGGTATAAATCTAACTCATGTTTTGAATATTGTGCCCTAGACTTATAAAGCTCTAGGAAATACTCCAAAAACACTTTTTTAATACCTTCCGGTGTACTGAATAATTTGCCCGTTTTATCTTGAATTGCGCCGATCTATGATTTCCCTTTTTGATTTCTCACTATATTTGCTAAAATTTTACCAACCTTTTTACCCTCCGAAGCTACTTTTTTCTAGTTGGTGTATTTTTAACTTTTCTTGTTCTTCCTCCCAGATTCTCTTATTAAAATCGGTGGGGTACCTTATACATGCCATTCCTGCTTCTTGTAATTTTTTTTCCCAGTGCATTCCCGTTCTCTCTAGTACTTTTTTTTCCAGTAATTTACCTTTTTAAAGAGCACTCCTCTCAAAAATGCCTTAACCGTGTCCCAAACCATTAGTCTATTAGCAGAACCGTTATTTACCATAAAAAAAAAAAAATGTTAACTCCTCCATTATACTCTCTTTATCTGAGATCAATAATAACCAATGAGAATTGAATTTGAACAACGGCAAGATGTTATTTTTATTCAAGTCTAGTTCAATTACCATTGCACTATGATCTGATAAAGCCATGGGTATATACTTTATCCTAATCCTGTTTTGGGACATTACATTTTTATTTCCAAAAATCATATCTATTCTTGACCAAGTTTGGTATGTTTTTGAATAACAAGAGTACATGGTTTCGTCCGGGTTCTGAACACGCCAGACATCTATCTAATTAAATTCCCGGGCTAGTTTACATAAATCTACATTTTGGGCTCCTCCCCCTCTGCCAGACGTTCTATCCCTGAGTGGATCCATAACCGCATTATAATCGCCTACAGCAATCAATATAAATTCCTGTTTGTTCAACATAAACCTGTACAATTGATACAAAACATCTGGTTTATAAGGTAGTGGAATATATATATTGGCAATTACAGTTTTAATGCCTTCTACGTAACAATGTAAAAAGAGGTATCTGCCATAGTCATCGGCCTCACATGCCACAGCTTCAAATTTATTCTTATTGTGTATCAAAATTGAGACCCCTCTAGAATAGGTAGTACAGTATATACAGAGTGGTATCCCTCCACCGTCCATCTCCTCTCCAACCACCTTAATGATTCCTTATCCAAATGTGTCTCCTAGAGACAGACGATGGCTGGCAGAAACCTCTTCATCCACTCAAGGATAGCGTATTGTTAGACAAGCAAAGCAGGAAAGGGAGGTAGATGTCATTGTCCATCTTGGGACAAATGGTCTGGCTGGCAATGAGGTTTCAAAGGTGAAAGAAGCTTTTCACACACTTGGAAATGATATACGGAAGGTTGCATCAACTCTTCCATTCTCTGCAGTTTTGCCTGTGCATAACCTTCAGCATGACAGGAAGATGCGCATTAAGGAATTCAATGTATGACTTGGTGAATGGTGTCTGAACCAAGGGTTTGGCTTTGTGTCTCATGTTAGCTCTCGTTGGAATGGAAAAGAACTGTACAAGAAAGATGGTTTTCATCTTTCTCTCAAGGGAACGAATGTCCTCAGTGAACAGTTCCAAGTATTTGCTAAGGAGCATTTAAACTAGGAAAGGGGGGCAAAAGAGTCATATTCCAGCAGTCCGACTGCCCCCTAGAACAATGCCAGAAGATGCCAGTAGCACAAAGATTAAGAAATGACAAGCTCAGATTATGGTCTACAAATGCTCGCAGTTTAGGGAATAAGATCAATGAACTTGAGGCTATAATGGCATCTGAGAATATACATTTAGTGGCCGTTACTGAGACGTGGTTCAATGGGAGTAATGACTGGGATATAACAATACCAGGGTTCTCTCTATATAGGAAAGACAGAGAAGGCAAGAAGGGGGAGGTGTGGCCCTGTATGTGAAAGATAGCATAAAATCTAATTTGATACAAGTTAGCAAGAACAATGATAATCATAGGGTAAGGCTACTTTCACACTGCCGTTTCTGGGTCCGCCTGTGAGATCCGTTTCAAGGGTCTCACAAGCGGCCCCAAATGGATCAATTTAGCCCCAATGCATTCTGAATTGATGCGGATTCATTCAGAATGCATCAGTTTGGCTCCGTTATGCCTCCATTCCGCTCTGGAGGCGGACACCAAAACGCTGCTTGCAGCGTTTTGGTGTCTGCCTGGCGGTGTGAAGCCAAACGGATCCGTCCTGACTTACAATGTAAGTCAATGGGGACGGATCAGTTTACAATGACACAATATGGGTGCAATTGTAAACGGATCCGTCCCCCATTGACTTTCAATGTAAGTTATGCAGACGGATCCGTACTGAACGGATACCATCGTTTGCATTTATAGGTGCGGATCCGTCTGTGCACATACCAGACGGATCCGCACCTAACGCAGGTGTGAAAGTAGCCTAACTCGTGTAGGTGTGATATAGACCACCTAGCCAAGTCAAAGAATTAGATGATCTACTAGTTGAGGAAATGGCTAAAATGACATTGAAGGGGGACGTTAACATTATGGGAGATTTCAATCTTCCAGATGTAAACTGGAAAACCAAAATAGCTAGTTCTGCCAGGAGTACAGATATTCTAAATTCCCTACTGGGATTATCTCTACAGCAAGTAGTTGAGGAGCCAACCCGGAAGGAGGCCATTTTAGATTTAGTATTCGCAAATGGGAATTTTGTATCTGATATTACTGTAGGGGAAAGCTTGGGATCTAGTGATCACCAGTCAGTGTGGTTTACTATAAGTACAGTGACTGAGTCACACCACACAAAAACAAAAGTTTTAGATTTTAGAAAAATTTACTTTTCTAAAATTAGATTAGTGGTATGTAGGGCTGCAGCTAACGATTATTTGAATAATCGATTAGTTGCCGATTAATTACTACGATTAATCGATTAATCGGAAAAAACGACAAAATTACAAAACAGAGAGGTTTATATGATCTTACTTGAAAAATTATGTTCAAAGGCCATATTAAAACAAATTGTGGACGACACTATTATGGGGGATCTGTGGACGACACTATTATGGGGGATCTGTGGACGACACTATTATGGGGGATCTGTGGACGACACTATTATGGGGGATCTGTGGACGACACTATTATGGGGGATCTGTGGACGACACTATTATGGGGGATCTGTGGACGACACTATTATGGGGGATCTGTGGACGACACTATTATGGGGGATCTGTGGACGACACTTATGGGGGATCTGTGGACGACACTTATGGGGGATCTGTGGACGACACTTATGGGGGATCTGTGGACGACACTTATGGGGGATCTGTGGACGACACTTATGGGGGATCTGTGGACGACACTATATGGGGGATCTGTGGACGACACTATTATGGGGGATCTGTGGACGACACTATTATGGGGGATCTGTGGACGACACTATTATGGGGGATCTGTGGACGACACTATTATGGGGGATCTGTGGACGACACTATTATGGGGGATCTGTGGACGACACTATTATGGGGGATCTGTGGACGACACTATTATGGGGGATCTGTGGACGACACTATTATGGGGGATCTGTGGACGACACTATTATGGGGGATCTGTGGACGACACTATTATGGGGGATCTGTGGACGACACTATTATGGGGGATCTGTGGACGACACTATTATGGGGGATCTGTGGACGACACTATTATGGGGGATCTGTGGACGACACTATTATGGGGGATCTGTGGACGACACTATTATGGGGGATCTGTGGACGACACTATTATGGGGGATCTGTGGACGACACTTATGGGGGATCTGTGGACGACACTTATGGGGGATCTGTGGACGACACTTATGGGGGATCTGTGGACGACACTTATGGGGGATCTGTGGACGACACTATTATGGGGGATCTGTGGACGGCGTAGTTATGGAGAGGGGGGTCTGTGGACGGCGTAGTTATGGAGAGGGGGATCTGTGGACGGCGTAGTTATGGAGAGGGGGATATGTGCACTGTTATGGGCATAACAGTGCACAGATCCCTTTCCTCATAACAGTGCACAGACCCCCCTCCCCATAGCAGTGCCATAGACAGATCCTCCCCCCTCCCCATAGCAGTGCTATACACAGACCCCCCCTTCCCATAGCAGTGCCATAGACAGATCCCCCCTCCCCCTTCCCCCTAACAGCCCCGGCCCAGATGCTTGCATCTTTATTTTACCTTTTTACAATGACGCTCCCGCTCCTGTAACAGCCAGGAAGAGCGGACGGCGGCGTAACGTCACTCAATCACGTGACGCACCTGCTCCGCCCACTTCATGAATGAAGGAGGCGGAGCAGGCGTGTCACGTGAGTGAGTGACGTTACGCCGCCGTCCGCTCTGCCTGGCTGTTACAGGAGCGGGAGCGTCATTGTAAAAAGGTAAAATAAAGATGCAGCGACCGCCCGCCCGTCCGAATAGCAACGAATCGGCGATTATTCGATAACTGGATTCGTCGACAACGAATCCAGTTATCGAATATAATCGATTACATCGATTAATCGTTGCAGCCCTAGTGGTATGAGTCCCTATCAGATTGGAACATTTTCAATGTAGTCCAGGAGAAATGGGACTACTTAAAAGTGGCACTATTGAAGGCAACAGAAAATTACATTAGGCTTGTCAGTAAAAGCAAAAAAAGACCACTGTGGTACTCAGCAGAAGTGGCCAAAATCATTAAAAACCAAAAGATAGCATTTAGTAATTATAAAAAAAAAATAAAAAATAAAAAAAGAGGATGACAGGCAAATTTATAAGATTAGGCAGAGAGAGGCCAAACAAGTTATAGGAGCTTCTAAAGCACAGGCTGAAGAGAAATTAACTCAGTCAGTGAAAAAAGGCGATAAGACATTCTTCAGATACATAAATGAAAAAAAGAAAAACTAAAACAAGGAATTACCAAATAAAAAAGGAAGGTAGGTATATGGAAGAAGATAAAGAACTAGCTGACTGCCTCAATGAATACTTCTGTTCAGTTTTTAGAAAGGAAAATGAAGGAAAAGGACCTCAGTTAGGAAGGAAGACTAATGAATCTGTTGATGCATGTGTCTTTACAGAGGAAGAGGTTCTAAGTCAGCTGTCTAAAATTAATACAAATAAGTCACAGAGGCCTGATGGGATACTCCCAAAGCTATTAAAAGAGCTCAGAGGTGAACTAGCAAAACAGATTTATTTAACCAATCACTGTCAACAGGAGTCGTCCCAAAAGATAGGAAATTAGCAAATGTTGTGCCCATTCACAAGAAAGGTAGTAGGGAGGAATCTGGCAACTATAGGCCAGTAAGACTGACATCAATAGTGGGGAAATTCATGGAAAACATACTTTAATATCTTTATCAGTGAAATTGCAGAAGGCCTCAATAGTAAGGTGTGTCTTTTTGCTCATGACACAAAGATTTGTAACAGGGTTGATGTTCCTGCAGGGATACACCAAATAAAAAGGTTAAAAACATTTAGGAAAACTAGAGGAATGGTCAAAAATCTGGCAACTAAAATTTAATGTTGATAAGTGCAAGATAATGCACCTGGGACGTAAAAACCCAAGAGCAGAATATAAAATCAGTGATACAGTCCTAACCTCAGTATCTGAGGAAAGGGATTTAGGGGTCATTATTTCAGAAGACTTAAAGGTAGGCAGACAATGTCATAGAGCAGCAGGAAATGCTAGCAGAATGCTTGGGTGTATAGGGAGAGGCATTACTAGTAGAAAGAGGGAGGTGCTCATGCCGCTCTACAGAGCACCTCCCTCATTTGGAGTATTGTGCTCAGTACTGGAGACCATATCTCCAGAAGGATATTGATACTTTGGAGAGAGTTCAGAGAAGAGCTACTAAACTGGTACATGGATTGCAGGATAAAACTTACCAGGAAAGATTAAAGGACCTTAACATGTATAGCTTGGAAGAAAGACGAGACAGAGGGGATATGATGGAAACTTTTAAATACATAAAGGGAATCAACAAGGTAAAAGAGGAGAGAATATTTAAAGGAAGAAAAACTGCTACAAGAGGACATAGTTTTAAATTAGAGGGGCAAAGGTTTAAAAGTAATATCAGGAAGTATTACTTTACTGAGAGAGTAGTGGATGCATGGAATAGCCTTCCTGCAGAAGTGGCAGCTGCAAATACAGTGAAGGCGTTTAAGCATGCATGGGATAGGCATAAGGCCATCCTTCATATAAGATAGGGCCAGGGGATATCCATAGTATTCAGTATATTGGGCAGACTAGATGGGCCAAATGGTTCTTATCTGCCGACACATTCTATGTTTCTATCCAAGAACAGTGATGTGACTACATTGAACAAATGTCCCAAACAGACTGAAGGACAGGAGGGCAGAGACTGTGGGGACTGCCCTGAATGATCAGGCAGGTCCTGCTGCC
The DNA here is from genome assembly GCF_014858855.1 of Bufo gargarizans. Taxonomy (NCBI): domain Eukaryota; kingdom Metazoa; phylum Chordata; class Amphibia; order Anura; family Bufonidae; genus Bufo; species Bufo gargarizans. The sequence goes on along the minus strand of NC_058080.1, from coordinate 176,372,781 downwards.
TGAGCTGGGTTTACTGACCTGGTGGAGTGATGTTCTCTCTAGAAACACGTAACATCCACCAGGCGTCTGCACAGAACAATTAATTGTAAATGAGCTCATCACGATACAGCCACAGTGACCGCACCATGGATCCTTTGCACCATTAACATACCAGACTTTTAGAAAGTGCTTATACTTGGCATTGATGCAATCAGGAAAGAGAGACACTGAAATGAGTGAGGCAACATCAGGCGTCAACTCAAATGGATGACATGAGGTTCCCTCAGTGGGAGGGAGAAAAGGATGTCTTCTGTAAGTTATTTTGCCTGTTTTGATTTGTTGTTTTGTGACCTTGCCATTTCATATAAACTATGTTTCCCTGGCTATCGGTAAACTGCAGCGTCTGATATATTCAGCACCTGAGATATCCTGCTCCTGGCTGTATAATACGGGAATTTACTTGCTCTTGTACCAGCCAGGACATATGATGATTTGTTGGTACTGTAACTAATCTCTGTAGACGTCTGCAGAATATTGACCTCTTCCACCTTCCCCGGTTGCGTTACAGACCGTATATTTTGTGGAGGAGCGCATACGTCAAAACTGAACACAAATTCAAAGCGGAATTTAGCAAACCTTAGGGAACTTCATTCCTGTCATTAGAGTACACATGTCCTTTTATTGGTAACAAATGGAGATTAGAAACGATTCCTGATCGGAGGTTGTCACCTAGATTTAGATCTAGATTGTCCTAAACCTCTGAATGACAAATCTGCCTAATTATTCAGCAATACATTGACAGAGGATGCATTGGAAAATGGTTGTTCTGTATGAAAATGGTAAAATAAAAAGGTTTGGTATCTGCAACAGTAGAAGCTCCCTAGCGTGAAGCATGAGAAAAGATGGGATGACAGTGTATTATGAGAAATAATGCATCCTGCAGAGCCACCATTAAAGGGGAAGTTCCAACTAAGTTTCTTGAACTTTTCACTTTTATCTGTGAAATCAAGCAGTACGTGTTTAATTTTATAGGAGTAATGAATCATTTCATAGTGCTCTTAGAAAACAAAGGCCTGTCTGTATAATGTACAGATTTGCAGGGTCCTCCATGAAAAGTCACGCTTTGTACCCACTCTCTGCCCTCTACAGACATAGGGTACCCCTTTATTGAAACCAGAATGCCCTAGTCAGTACTTTATAGTTTTAAAGGGGTTATCCAATGTCTAAAACATGCCCCCAAATGCCCGGGCCCCTCATATAGATTATACTTACCCCACTCCCTAGCGTCACTTGCGATGCTGGGGAGGCTCGTCCACGTCACGGCCTGCTATTGGCTGCTCCCCCTGTCCCTGGATGTTTTGATCCGTGCGATGGGGAGATGCAGCTGCGGCCGTGCGGGGATCAGGAGCGACGCTGGGGAGTGGGGTAAGTATAATCTATATGATGGGCCCGGGCATTTGGGGGCATGTTTTAGACACTGGATAACCACTTTTAATGATCTCTGTTAGGTTTCTTGTAGTTTGTAATAACCTTATCATTGTGACACATGAAATGATCTCAATATAAACAGATGTACTTATCAGATTATGCTGGGCTTGTGCTTATACACATCAGCCAATCTGAAATACAGAGCTGCAGCGTATAACAACAAGGGTGAGGCAGAGCAGCAGCCTAAAGGTCCCTTTACACTGGATCATACAGCCGGCGAAGTCTCCTCCACAGTATGGGGAGGAGCAATCGCTAATGCTATCGCTTATCCCCTTACAGAATCATTGTTTGAGTGTGATTACACAGCACGATCTGCTGCCAGTGAACAATGCACAAAAGATCTATTACCCGATGAACAAGCGTTTTGTTGTTCATCGGTGGCACCTTTACACAGTTAGGTAATTGCTAGAGTTCCTATGAATGGCGGACTCTTGGCCCATGTAAGGAGCCCTTTAGGCACCAAAGGGATGGGATAAAAAAAATAATGATAAAATGTATCACTAGTCAAACAGCACCCTTGAGGTAGCAGCCTAAGTAGACTTTATATTTTCAATCCTATACAGTATATACTGTACTTCTTTGCAATGTGATAAAGATTTTGAGCAAAAATAACCCTTTTTTCCCCCTGAGGATTTAGTAAATAGGGACCATTCTTTGTTCTTTTCAGTCTTGCACAGTATGCAAATTAGAACTTTTGTATGCAAATTTTAGTAACTTTTTTTTTGAAAGGGGGTGATGCACAAGCAATTATCGGGAACAAGCCAAACATTCCCAATAATTGTCTGGTTGTCGAGTGGCGGTGAGAGCTGCGTTTATATGCAGCAATCATCTCTTCTAATGTGGGGACGACTGATCACCACTGCAAATGGTTGTCCCCGAAGAGTTTTACACAGGGTGGTGTGCTGCCAGCAAGAGACTTTATGGGGCAGTCACCCATATCCCTCGTTATATTCACAGTTGTGCAGGGATTTGTTTTTTTGTTGTCGAATGAGATGTGCAGATCCTGATCTAAAGATGACACTTCCCAGAATGCAAATCACCAAGCCAAGTTCTGTGCTACACAGCTGGCGAGAGAGAGTACTTCACATCCAGGAGCATGGTTCATTCTTAAAGGGGACTAGTCACCATTCCTGCTCTTTAGTAAATACTTGTATTCTGCATCAAATAACTTTTCTGGAGCACCTTTTCCTAGAACTGTATATTTTGCCTTTCCTCTCTTATTTCTCCCAGAAATGTATTAATAAATTGACAACTTGTTGCATTTTAGCACAGTGCTGCATTTCCAGTTCTGCTGCTTGTGAGTGGACGTCTCTGAATTGTGATGTTAGTTACATTGTGAACTGATCTTACAGGAAGAGCGGACAAAGCTGGCTGAGGAGCTTGAGTCATTGAGGCAGCAAAGGCAGCAACTAGCGACAAAGCTGGAAAAATACAAGGAATGTGATCCAGATGTTATAGACGAAATTCGTAAGTTCAGTTTTATGAATAGAGGTCCATTTTTGGGATATTTATGCATTCATGCCGAATTGCAACCTTTTTTTGTTTAAACGGATTGCCCCAGAATCAACCCAGGGTTGCCATGTCCCAAGTTTAAGTGTAGTAATGCTGCCTTCAAAGTCTGTGGGAGTGATAGCTGAATACAGTTCTCCACTATCTTCATCACTGCCACACAGTTTGACGGGAGGGGCATGCATACATACGACCACCTCTTCATTCCAATGGGGGATATGGGACCCACATTCTCGTGATCAATAGGGGTTCTGGTAGTGTGACTACTGATGAGCAAACGGTTACCTATCCCATTGATTAGTTGATGAGTGTAGATTATGACACAACCCCATTAACTTTCTTCCTCAAGGGTTAGGTCAGGTCAAGAATTTGGCATGGGGGGGTGGGGTGCTGTTTCAATTATCGCCTCAGGCAGCATGAAGGCTATGTGCTTCCCTGCCCTGGCCACAAAACACAGAGATAAGGGGGGCCCAAGCTGAACTCTTGCACCAGGGCTCATGAGCCTTTAGCTACGCCCCCGAGCACAGTATTTGGTTGGGCTTTCATGGAGTACCTTATTAAAACAGTTCTCTATTGTAATCCGTTGCTGTTTTCATCAGGATACTGATTTTGTTCAAATTGTTTGGTTAATCACCGAGAAGAGGAGAGGCTTCTGTGCACAGCCATAGAGCTAGGGTGCACCGAAATGCTAATACCTGGCTTATTGCTATGTTTTATTTAATTTTTTTATACATACTTCCTGTCTCTAATTAATTTTTCTTATTAGTTGGACCACCCCTTTACCCTGTAAAACCATGTATAGTCCATACTGAATTTGAAAAAAGTCCTAATCTCAGATGACCTTTCTAAGGGTAGTATTACACTGCCTGATCTTCCTGCAGTGCTAGCGCTAATGGATGAGAACAAATCCCATTTGCAGCCGCCTGACCTATGAAAACTGACTGCGGGAGGATTGTGACCACAGTCATTCCTCTCTCATTCTTTTCAATTTATTATTGGCAGTCCATCTCCGATCACACAGAGAGATGCGCTGCTGATAATCGTTTATCTTTCATCCTGATGGAAGATGCCCATCAGAGGATAAATGAGCATTTGTTCAATTATTCAAGCCAGTTATTGGGAACAAGCGTTCCTGTAAATGTCTGTTAACAATAATTGGCCTGAAATTGTGCGGTGTAATAATAATAATAATGCTGTCTGTCACCAGGAAATTCATTGATAAACCAAGTACATTTCCTTGTAGGGCTAGCTCAGCTGGATGTGATACCTTTCACTTAGCGTTCTGTTGATTTATTCAGGAGAAAAAGGACTTTTAATCCATATGCAAATGAACAGTTAAGTGCAGTGAGGGCGGACTCAAGCCTCTCTGTGCACCCATGCTCCTCATGCTTCCTGTACCAGTCCCTCCCAGTCCTTGTTGATTGACAGCGCCAGGTTATAGTTGACTAGCTGGCCCTGTCAGTCAAGGAGGAGAGGGGAGTGCTAGCAAGAGGAGCAAGGGTGCACAGAGTGGCTTGGACCCGCCCTCATTGCACTTGACAGTTCATTTGCATATGGATTAAAAGTACTTTTTCTCCTGAATAAAGCAACAGATCACAAAGTGAAAGGTATCACATCCAGCTGAGCTAGCCCTACAGCTCTGGTTTCAGGCTGATGCTAGGAGGAGTAGCATCTTGAAATTGCTTTAAAATACTTGTAGCTGCAGCAATTTGAAGGGGTTGTCCAGGTTCAGAGCTGAACCCGGACATACCTCCATTTTTACCCAGGCAGCCCCCCTGACTTGAGCATCGGGGCAGTTCATGCTCCGATGCTCTCCTTTGCCCTGTGCTAAATTGCGCAGGGCAAAGGTATTTTCAGGAGTTCCGGTGACGAACTGGGCTCTCCATGGTGCTGCCAGGAAGCCCGGTGACCTCACTGGCACTGATGGGCGGGCTTTAGCGCTGCCCTAGCCAGTGAAACGGCTAGGGCAGCGCTAAAGCACGTCCATCAGAGCCGGTGACGTCACCGAACACACTGCCGGTGACGTCACCGAACACACTGCCAGGCGTAAGCCTCTGCCCGGCAGTGTGTTATTATAAACAAAAGAGCCCGTGCCCTGCGCGATCTAGGGCAGGGCAAGGGAGCAAATCGGAGCAGGAGATTCTCCGATGCCAACATCAGGGAGGCTGCCTGGGTGAAAATAAGGGTATGTCCGGGTTCAGCTCTGAACCCGGACAACCATTTTATTGGTATAGCTTATATAATTATTTTATTGGCAAGGGATTTCCTTGTTACTCTATAGAAGAAAAAGTAGCCTGGAAATTGCTCTAAGATCTCAGCAATAAAAATAAAAAAATTGGAAGCTTTTCACTTGTCTTTACAATTTCAGATCGATTTTATCTTTAGCAATTAAATAGCTGTACTAATACCACTTGACTGCAGCGATTTGGAAGCGATTTCCAAGCCACTCAATGCATTCCCTATGGATAACGAGTTCACAGCAGTCTGTTTTGTAGTGTGCTAAAAATGTCTATTTGAGCCCCAGCCTTAGGCTACCTGCACATGCCACATATTTGGGTCCATTCACACGTCCGTAGTGTATTGCGGATCCGCAATACATCGGGCCTGCACCCCTATAGAAATGCCTATTGTCTGCTATTGCAGACAAGAATAGGACATGTTCTTTTTTTTTTTCGGGAGCCGCAGACCGGAAGTACGGAGCCCCGGACCGGAAATGCGGACAGCACAATGTGTGCTGTCCGCATCCTTTCCGTCTCTATTTAGAATGAATGGGTCTGCACCCGTTCCGCAATTCTACGGACGTGTGAATGGACCCTCTGTATGCAGAAAATCAGCATAAAAACTGAACATCAATTCGCACTGTTAGGCTCCATTCACACGTCCGCATCCGTTCCGCAATTTTGCGTAACGGGTGCGGGCCCATTCATTCTCTATGGGGACGGAATAGATGCGCACAGCACACAGTGTGCTGTCTGCATCCGCAATTGCGGAGCGCGTCCCCGATCTTCGGGTCCGCAGCACCGCAAAAGATAGAACATGTCCTATTCTTGTCCGCAGCTTGCGGACAAGAATAGGCATTTCTATGGGGGTGCCAGGCTGGTGTGTTGCAGACCCGCAATTTGCGGGTCAGCAACACATCACGGACGTGTGAATGGAGCCTTAAGTTTCTTTGTGTGGTCTGTGGGGAAAACCACTCATAAGTTGTGGAATCACACAGTCAATTGACATGCTGCAGATTTTAAAATCTACACGGCAGGTCAATTTCAAGATGCAAAAAATATGGACTTTGTATAATCCATTAGGAAAGTCTTCAGACCCTGATGAATTTTTCACATTTTGTTATGTTGCAGCCTTGTGCTACAATAAAAAAAAAATATGACAAAGTAAAAAAAAAAAGAGAATATTACTAATTTTTGCTAATTTATTGAAAAGTAAAAACTAAAGTCTTGCATGGACATAAGTATTCCCTCCCTTTACTCAGGACTTAGTTGAAGCACCTTTGGCAGCAATTACATTCTCAGTCTTTTTGGGCATAATGCCACAAGGTTTGCTCACCTGGATTTGGGGATTTTCTGCCATTCTTCTCTACAGATCCTCTACAGCTCTATCAGGTTAGATGGGGACCATTGGCAGACAGTAATTTTCAGGTCTCTACAGAGACAGAGACATTCGATTGGGTTCAAGTCAGGGCTCTGGCTGGGCCAAATAAGGACATTCATAGAGTTGTCCCTAAGCCACTCCTGTGTTGTCTTGGTTGTGTGCTTAGGGTCGGTGTCTTGTTGGAAGGTGAACCTTCAGCCTAGTCTGAGGTCGAGAGCACTCTGAATCAGTTTTTCATCAACAATATCTTTGTACTTTGCTCCATTCAGATTTCTCTCATCCCTGACCAGTCTCCCTGTCCCAGCTGCTAAAAAACACAGCACAGGATGCTGATGCTGGCACGATGCTTGAAGAGGACCTTTCATGGGTCCAGACATTATTAAATAACTAGCAGGTTATGTAGGGCATAGTGCAGAGATGTAATTCCGTTCGCCCGCTGTGCCCCCTTTTACTTTTCCCACCTGATATGCTAATGAATAGCATCGGTACAGGGAGGAGGAGACTGCCCTGTTTCTCAATGGGCATCTCCTTCTCCCTGGCTGTAGTGCGGTCCAATCATAGCAGAGAGCGTCACAGCCAGGGAGAAGGTAAGTTGTTTTTTTTCCTCCCTGGCTGTGACGCTCTCCGCTGTGAAACAGCGAAGTCTCCTTCTCCCTATACTGATGCTATTCATTAGCTTATCAGACAGGAAAAGTGAACGCGGACGGGGTCACAGTGGGGGCGAACGAAGCGCCGGACAGACACACTAGTAAGCGATATTACATCCCTGCACTATGCCCTACATAACCGGCTAGTTATTTCATAATGTCTGGACCCATGAAAGGTCCTCTTTAACTGTAGGGATAGTATTGGGCAGGTGATAATCAGTGCCTGGTTTCCTCCAGACATGGTTTATAGACTTGAGGCCAAAAAGTTAAATAATATTCCAGGTGGGCTTTCATATGTCTTGTACTCAGAGGCTTCTTTCTGGCCACTGTGCCATAAGGCCCAGATTGGTGGAGTGCTGCAGTAATGGTTGAGATTTTGGAAGTTTCTCCATCTGCACATAGGATTGTTGGAACTCTTGGAGCTAGAGTAACAGTTGAGTTTTTGGTCACTTCTCTTAACAAATGTCCTTCTCCCTCAATTACTTAGTTTGGAGGCATCAGCTCTAGAGAGAGTCTTGGTTGTTTCAATCTGTACCCATCTTTTGATCTGTCTATCCACACAATCCTGTCTCTGACCTCTACAGGCAGTTCTTTCCTCCTCATGGCTTGGTTTTGCTTTAATATACATTGTCAGCTATGAGACCTATATAGATTGGACAAAATATAGATTGGACAAATCATGTCCAATCAACTGAATTTACCACAGGTGGACTCCAATCAAGGTGGAGAAACAACAAACATTTCTAAAATGTCGTTTTCACTTTCTCATCATGGAGTATTGAGTAAAAATGGATGGGAGAAAGTTAGAATTTTTTTTATTTTATTTTAGCACAAGGACACAGCATAACAAAATGTGAGAAAAGTGAAAGGGTCTGAAGACTTTCTGAATGCACTGTACATGAGATTTGACAAGTCTTATTCACTTTGCTGGTACTGTAATACGTTGCGGTTTTTCTACACGCAGTCTGCAATGTGTACAAGTGGCCTTAGAGAACATTTCCTGGTGACAGACTTACTTTAAGGAGGTTTAGTAGTTTTTAGGTAAATAAGGTGAAATAACTGAGCTATTCTATATTTCCACATGCTGTACTGTATGTCTTCCTTCCATAGAAGCATGCAGATTAAGCATATGAACAATTTGGCCACCTTTAGATTATAGACTTTATTATTATTATTATTATTATTATTGACTTTAGCCATGGAGATGGCTTCATGGCTATACATGTGTAAACACTGTAAAGACCTGCAGCTCTTGCCTGACGGCCGCTGAGCAATCTATCAGAGACGTCCCCAGGGATGACTGAACATATGTCTGTGCCAGTCTGGTTATGACTAAGACCTGCTTACTGGGAAACCTTACCACAATGTGCAGTGCTTCTTAGGCTAGGGTTGTACACACAATGGCTTTATACTGTAAATATAGATGTTGGAGATCAATTTATGTGTTGCAAATGATAGAATTATAAGGACATTTGCAGCTGGAGTGCTGTTTTAGTTTTACTGCGATATCTGACTTTTCTCTTTTGGCTTGCCTATGGTATCCTTGTACTGGCTATGATGTGATATGAGTAGGTCCATATGTTTCACAGTTAAAGGGGTTATCCCCTGATTAATGTGAAAATTGAAAATCGGACATCATATAGCACATGATAATCTATTTCTAACAAAGCAAGATCCAGACCTGTACTTCATGTGGATCAAGTGATTTCCCATTCATTGCCCCAATTGCTCTGCTAGATTTATATCAGGCTGACAGCTCAAGGGTGTGTCCTTTCTCAAGGGGTGTGTCTTTCTCCTGTCCCTCTCTCCTATCACAGCTCAGGAGACAGTTGAAGGATGAAACTGAACATGTGTGGCCTTCTCAGTAAATAGGACAAAGAAATAAGGGGAAAAGAAAAAACAAACAGAAGGTGGCGCTATACAGATACATTTTATTGAATAACTGTAGCTATACTAAATGTTTAGATAAAAAGGACCTCTCACCTCTCCAGATATGCCTGTTTTAATAGCTTCATGCATTCCCCATGTCATAATAGTTCTGGAGCATCTATTCTTATGGCTCTGTGTTGTGCCATTCCCTTATTATTTCAACTAGAAGTTATGAAGGAATTCCTAGCAGTCTGCTGTAAGGTTACAGAGGGGTAGTAACCAGTTGGCAGTGTGTACCTGCACAGACTTACTCTGTCCAATCAGTGCTTCCATTTTCAGATTGCGCACACACCCCTAACTGGTCACCACCCCTCTGTACCCTTACTGCAGACTGCTAGCAATTCATTCATAACTTCTAGTTGAAATAATACAGGAATGGCACAACATACAGACATAAGAATAGATGCTTCAGAATTGTTTTTTCATAGGGAATACATGTAGCTATTAAGACAGACATGTCAGGAGAGGGGACGGGTCTTCTTTAAATGCAAAAACAAACAAACATTTTCAGATCTAGGTACTGGTTTGAAAACTGTAGGATATTTTTTGTGGAACAAACCCTTTAAAGGGGTTGTCCCAAGAAAAATATTCTACAGTTTTCAAACCAGCACCTGGATCTGAAACTGTTTGTAATTGCATTTAGTTACAAATTTAGCATAGCCACTGAGTTGTTCAATAAAATGTATCTGTATAGCGCCACCTGCTGCTTGTTTTTTTTCTTATTTCTTTGCTGCACATGCTCAGTTTCATCTTTCAACTGCCTCCTGAGCTGTGATAGGGAGAGCTGAGACACACCCCATTAACTGCAGCAGAAAAGACACTCCCCTGAGCTGTCAGCTTGATATAAATCTAGCAGAGCAATGAATGTGGAGATCTCTGGATCCATGTGAGGCACAGGGCTGGTTCTAGCTTTATTAGAAAGAGATTGTCATGTACTATATGATGTCTGATTTTCATTGTTTCCATTAGTCATGGGATAACCCCTTTAACTTTCTGTTTCTTCATGAGCCAAAAGATTTTACCAAACAGTTGCATAGCAGGTCTGCATATAAAGATGCTATTTTATCTTTTTAGGTAAAGCAAACAAGGTAGCTAAAGAAGCAATTAATAGATGGACTGGTAAGTACTTTCTCCTCAGTCTTGTCAGAATAGGATGTTGTTTTGTAAGGGCCCATTAAGGCTTGTTTCATATATGCATGAAACAGATCTGGCAGGCTGTCCTGGCTGGGAAAAGCCTGTCTGATTCGTTCTTGCCGGGCACAGTCGACCTTCCGTCCAGCCCCATTCACTATAACAGGGGCCAGTGGAGATCCAGCCGCAACCCGGCAAATATGCCAAGGAGCAGCCAGACTAAAACTGCGCGTGCAATGGTATTTGTCCGGCCGCTCCTCGTCATATTTGCCAGGTTGCGCCTGGATCCCCACTGGCCTCAATTATAGTGAATGGGGCTGGACGTTGCTGGCTGTGCCCGGCAAGGACGGATCCGACAGGCTGTTCCCAGCCAGAAGGCAAGTGTGAAACAAGCTTTACACTGGCAGATTGTATGCCAGTTTTGAGCATCCGATTGATGATATAGCAAGTTGATCAGCTCCCCATTTAATGCAATTGTTGTCTTAAATTTAATTGTGGACAGCAGCACATCCTCTGTTTACACAAGGAGATCTGCTGCCAACAAAAATGATTTTGATGTCGCCATAAAAGATACGATCAGTCAATAAATGAGCATTTGCTTGGTTCTCGGCTTATCAGCAGACATGTTTACCCTGACAGAGAACGGGAACGAGCATTTAAAAGTGTGAATGTTCAAGCAATCCTCAGCCAATGTAGGTGGAGATATGTCTTAATTTATACCGATTCATGGAAGCCACAGAGACCTTCAGACCGTTAGGCCCCTTTCACATGGGCGAGTGACGTGAACGCATTGCACCCGCTCTGAATCCTGACCCATTTATTTCAATGGGTCTGTGTACATGAGCGATGTTTTTCACTAATTACTTGTGCCTTGCGTGAAAATCGCAGCATGTTCTATATTCTGCGTTTTTCACGCAACGCAGGCCTCATAGAAATGAATGGGGCTGCGTGAGAATCATTGCAGATGCAATGCGATTTTCACGGATGGTTGCTTAGCAGATGATGATAAATAGGTATGAGGTCCTTTTACTTTATTATTTTCAATTATAACATGGCTATAATGGAAAGTCTACAGAATACCGAACCCAAACCCAAACTTCAGTGAAGAAGTCCAGGTTCGGGTCTGGGTACCACATTCAGTTATTTATCACGTGCGTGCAAAACGCATTAAAACGCTTTGCACTCGCGTGGAAAAAACTGAACAAAGCAATCATAGACAAAACTGACTGAAATTGCGTGCGCACGGGTTTCCCGCAAGGCACCCGCAACGCATCCGGACCTCTTCCGCGACGCCCGTGTGAAAGGGGCCTTATACATCTAGATCAGGGATCAGCAACCTCCGGCACTCCAGGTGTTGTGAAACTACATCTCCCATCATGCACACTTGCTTAGCTGTTCTCTGAACTCCCACAGAAGTGTAAGGAGCATGCTGGGAGTTGTAGTTTCACAACAGCTGGAGTGCCGAAGGTTGCTGATCCCTGATCTAGATCTATGCAGAGGATGTGTTCTTTTAATCAACTCTGTAGTGCTGAGAAAGATCCCTTTAATAGGGACCTCAGGTTTCCAGGGATCTGTGGTGCACATTCAGAGATAGATTATTGTACTTCTTTTCTAGTGTCCTCTATTTTTAGTAAGGGGTTCTCTGCCGTAACCCTTCAATTCTTATAAATATTGCCCCATACAGAATGGAGGATAGAAACCGTTATATTCTGGCTTTATTTCTGAAGTTTTTACTCAGCATGCAGCACAGACCACAAGAATTCCATGTTCCTATCTGTTAAAGAAGACCTGCCACACTCCTGGCATGCCTGTTTTACTAAATAATTTTATTTTCCATACAATAACTATTCTGGAGCATCTTTTGACATAACTCTATGTTGTTCCGTTCCTCAGTTATTTCTGCTAGAAGTTTAAAGGTCCTATTACACCTGAAGATAATTGTGCAGATCATCACTAACATGCGTTTTGTATGAACGCTCGTTAGTGATGATCTGACAGTGTAATGGTGCGTTCACACTAGCGTTAGGGATTCCGTTATGGCTTTCTGTTATAACATGGTTATAACGGAAGCCATAAGATGGAAGGACGGATCCGTTCTTCTGCCCATAGACTTGTATAATGACGGAATGCAAAACGGAAGCCTTTAAAAGGCATTCCGTTTGCTTTCCGTCCTGATAGAAGTCTATGGGAAAGCATAACAGATCTGTCTGGGTCCCATTATGCAAGACGGAAAACAAAGTCCTGTCAACGGGACCCAGACAGATCCGTTTTGATTCCCATAGACTTCTATCAGGACGGAAAGCAAACGGAATGCCTTTTAAAGGCTTCAGTTTTGTATTCTGTCTGGGCATTCCGTTATATCTAATTTTATAATGGAAAGCCATAACGGAATCCCTAACGCTAGTGTGAACCCACCCTAATACTGCCGCCAATTACCCGATGAACAACTGTAATCGGAATCTTTTAGCCGGTTTAAAAATCCTCATTTGTCAGCAGCAGGTCGTGTAGTGTAATCATCATCTGCAGCCAGAAAACAATGATTCTGTATGGGAACGAGCGATGGCATTAGTGATTCCTCATCCCCATACTCTGGAGGAGATCGCTGCATGTAATAACAGCGGTCTCCTCTGCTAATGAACGCTTCCTTTCCGACAGTCGCCTGCATAATCTGCAGGTGTAATAACTTCTTTATAAATTTCTAGTACCAATAACAGAGGAACAGAACAACATCGAGGTCTGTGAAAAGATGCTCCAAAATTGTTATCACATGTTTAATGCAGGTCATGTTAGGAGAAGTGACCGATCCTCTTAAACCCCTTCAGGACCAGGCCAATTTTGCCAATATCCATAACTTTTTTGCTTTTCCCGTTCACATAGCTGTATAAGCACAGGTTTTGTGAGGCTAGATTTGTTTTTTAATGGTGACATTTAATTTAGTATATCTTCTATTGAAACACAAGAAAATAAATCTTTGAGGGGTGGAATTGAAAAAAAAAATGCGATTCCACCATTGTTTTGGGGGTTTATTTTTACAGTGTTCACTGTGCGCTAAAAATGACATGGTTGGCTTATTCTGCAGGTCAGTATGATTATGGAAATACCAAATTTATAGCGTTTATCATGTTTTACTACTTAAAAAAAAAAAAAAATTTAACCTTTTGAAAATAAAATTGTTTTTGCATCACCATAATTTGACATCCATATGTACTAAGGATTGTCTTTATTGTGGGGTGAGCTGTAGTTTTTGATGCTACCATTTCGTGGTACATACAACTTTTTGATCGCCTTTTTATAAATAAAAAAATCTTTCCAGTGGGTGAGGTGACCAAAAAGCAGATTCAAGCATTTTGATTATTTTTCCATTATGGCATTCACTGTGCTGGATAAATATTTATTTATTTTTACACATTTTAGCAGTTCAGACATTTTTGGATGCAGCGATTAATGGAAATGTGCTGTCACTATTTAGATTACTATAGATCTAATTATTGAACGTATTCACTGTACAGGCTACAAATACTGTGATGTTATATTTCAGAATTTCTAAGAAAAGGGAACAAAAAAATCCCTGGTGAAACTGAATGTGTCACCAGAAAATTGCTTGTTTTATAAGTCAAAGTTGTAAGTTAGACATATTTAAAAAATAAATAAAAAATTTGGTGTTTACTTTCCAGGATTTATTTAAATCCTGAGATCCTGCTTTTTCACTTTGGTCACTTAAAACTGCAGAGATGACTTTTCTGCAGCCACCTGTGATCATGACCTGTGTATTGATAACATGGGGTCCACCATTCACAGTAGGTGATTGTCACAGCTCACTTACTCCCCCTCCCTGCACAGTGACCTGTGCACAGATCATAGAGCATGTCTAGAACACTCTTACATAGAAGCCAGTGGATCATCTACAAGTCAGGGGTGCCTGTGATAATATGGCTTCTGTAAAGCTATTGCTAATAAGAAGAGCTCAGGCAAGATGGCTGCCCCCATAATCATGTACAGAAAAATAGAATAAAACGATCTCCAAACAGAAATTAAAACTAATTATAAAGAATATTATATGATTTTAGTGAAAAAATATAGGTGATAAATTCCCTTTCTTTTATAGATTTGAACTGAAATGTAGAAAGATGATGTTAACCTCTAATACCTCTTTGCAGATAACGTATTTTCTGTAAAGTCTTGGGCCAAGAAGAAGTTTGGGTTTGAAGAAAGCAAGATTGACAAGACATTTGGAATACCGGAAGAATTTGATTACATTGATTGAATTAATTTTCTAACGTGTGAACGTTCTTGGTTTGGTTTGGAAACCTTGATGTATATTGTGTTTTTTTTTTTCTCCCTCTTTGGGGTTTTTTCAGTCTGGTTATTCAGAGCATCCAGAGTTCTGTGTAATTAATATGTAAATTGTTTCACAAATAAAACCACAGATAAGTGAGCAATATTAGTTTAAATGGAATTTGTCATCAGAAAATTAACTAGTTAAATCATGTTTTTAAGTTAAACATCTTTTTAAATAATTTTTGGTGATATATTACATTTTCCATGTAATTATCTATAATAATAATAAAAAAATAAAAATAAAAAAAAAATCCTGCAATTTTCGCACTGGCCCAATAGTCACCACTTCTTGGACTGTATAGATCACTTTACTACAGTTATCTGCTTATCATTACAGGCAGCATTAGAATGGCAGTTTCTATAGATACAGGATCCACCATTCACAATAGATGATGTCACAGCTTATCTACTCCTTCCTGACCTCTGCACAGGTCACAGAGGATGCCTAGAAACCTTTCCCATAGAAGTCAACGGGGTCCCCTCCTGTCCATTGTGTCTATGGTTCATGTGGCTACCATAAACAATATCTGCAAATGCTGTTAAGAACAGCTCAGGCAAGATGGCTGTCGCCATAACCATGTTCAGGAAACAATGAAAAAAAAGAATACAATAAAAAATAAAAAAAAACTGAATAAAAAGAGGATGTGTCTGGTTTTAGCTGGCAGAAAAATTTTGGGGTGACCCATTCCCTTTAACCCTTTCCCGACCAGTGCCGTAATAGTATGGCGCGGCAGGATGTGACTTGCCACCCAGAGCCGTACTATTACAGGAGCTGCACCTGCCCGATCAGGTGACAGATAGCTGGACCCCTGCTGTATGCGCCAGCATCGGTGAAAACACAGATGCCGGCGCATTAACATTTGATGTGCCACGATCCACACTGACCGCGGCATGTGCGATGTATGGGGAGGGAGGGAGCAGCCATCGGGTCCCCGCGCTGCTGTGATGGATCTCACAGGCAAGCAGGCTGTAAGTGTATTACACTGGTAATACACTTACAGCCAATGCATCACAATACAGAAGTATTGTCATGCATTGTGTAAAGGGGATCAGACCCCCAAAAGTTGAAGTCCCAGAGTGGGGCAAAAAATAAAGTGGAAAATAAAAGTAAAAAAAAAAAATTTTTACCCCAAAAATTTAAAGTTTCAAGTTAATTTTTTATTTATTTTTAAAAAGCATCCTTTTCCCAAACTAAAGTACTTTTTTTTTTTTAACCACTAACGGTAGACTTATTAGGTATCGCCGCGTCCGTATAGACCGGCTCTATAAAAATATCAGATGACCTAACCCCTCAGGTAAACACCGTAAAAAATTATTGGGTCACCTTACATCACTAAAAGTGCAACACCAAGCGATCAAAAAGACATATGCCCCCCATTATATTACCAATCTAACAGTCACCTCATCCCGCAAAAAAATGAGCCCCTACCTAAGACAATCGACGAAAAAATAAAAAACTATTGCTCTCAGACTATAGAGACACTAAAACAAGTTTTTTTTTTGTTTCAAAAATGCTTTTATTGTGTTAGGCTACTTTCACACTTGTGTTTGGTGCAGATCCGTCATGGATCTGCATAGACGGATCTGTTCAGAAAAAACAAACGTCTGCATCCGTTCAGAATGGATCCGTTTGTATTATCTTTAACATAGTCATGACGGATCTGTCTTGAACACCATTGAAAGTCAATGGAGGACGGATCCGCTTTCTATTGTGCCAGATTGTGTCATAGAAAACTGTCCGTCCCCATTGACTTACATTGTGTGTCAGAACGGATACGTTTGGCTCAGTTTCTTCAGACGGACACCAAACCGCTGCAAGCAGTGTTTTGGTGTCCGCCTCCAAAGCGGAATGGAGACGTAACGGAGGCAAACTGATGCATTGTGAGCGGATCCTTTTCCATTCAGAATGCATTAGAGCAGAACTGATCCGTTATGGACCATTTGTAAGAGCCCTGAACGGATCTCAAACGTAAAGCCAAAACCCCAGTGTGAAAGTAGCCTTAAATGTAAAAAAAGATATATTAGGTATTGCCACTTCCGTAACGACCTGCTCTACAAAAATATCACATGAACCCTCAGGTGAACACTAAAAAAAAAAAAAAAAAAAAGTTTCATGAAAGCCATCACAAAAAGTAATACCAAGCGATCAAAAAGTCATACACATCCCAAAATAGTACTAATCAAACAGTTATCTCATCCCCCAAAAAATGAGACCCTACCTAAGACAATCACCCAAAAAAATAAAAAATATGGCTAAAACTAAAACAAACAACCAAAATAGTCATATTTGGTATTGTCATGTCTGTAAAAACCTGCTCTATAAAGATACCACATGATCTAACCTGTCAGATGAACATTGTAAATAACAAAGAATAAAAACTGTGCCAAAACAGCTATTTTTTGTTACCTTGCCTCACAAAAAGTGTAATATAGAGCAACCAAAAATCATATGTACCCTAAAATAGTACCACTAAAACTGCTACCTTGTCCTGTAGTTTCCAAAATGGGGTAATTTTTTTGGAGTTTCTACTTTTCTACTCTACAGGTGCATCAGGGGGTCTTCAAATGTGACATGGCAGCTTAAAATTATCCTAGTGAAATCTGCTTTCCAAAAACCATATGGCGTTACTTTCCTTCTGCACAATGCCGTGTGCCCGTACAGCAGTTTACAACCACATATGAGGTGTTTCTGTAAACTAAAGAATCAGGGTGATAAATATTGAGTTTTGTTTTGGCTGTTAACCCTTGCTTTGTTAGTGGAAAAAGATTGATTAAAATTGAAAATCTGCCAAGAAAGTGAAATTCTGAAATTTCTGAACACCCAAAGCCCTCTTTCACACTGGCCTGTGCGCCCCATTGCCGTATTCGGCCCGCATTTGCGGATCTGCAATACACAGGTGCCATTCCGTGGGCATTCCGCATCACGGATGCAGACCCATTTACTTGAATGGGTCTGCAAATCCGGAGATGCAGAGTGGTGCGGAACAGAACCCGTACTTCCGTTCCGCAAAAAGATAGAACATGTCCTATCTTTTTGCGGAACGGCCGGATCGCGTACCCATTCAAGTGAATGGGTATGCGATCCGCTGCGGCTGCCCCACGGACTGTGCTCATGTATTGGGGCCCACATTTTGCGGGCCGCAATACGGCAACGGACCGCACACGCCAGTGTGAAAGAGGCCAAAGGGTTAACAAAGTTTGTAAAATCAGTTTTGAATACCTTGAGGGGTGTAGTTTCTAAAATTGTTTTTTTTTTTTTTTGGTGGTTTCTATTATGTAAGCCACACAAAGTGACTTCAGACCTGAACTGGTCCTTTAAAAAGTGGGTTTTGGAAATTTTCAAAAAAATTTCAAGATTTACTTCTAAGCCTTCTAACGTCCCCAAAAAATAAAATACATTCACAAAATGATCCAAACATGAAGTAGACATATGGAGAATGTAAACTAATAACCATTTTTGGAGTTATTACTATCTATTATAAAAGTTTAGAAATAGAAATTTGCTAATTTTTCCAAATTTTTGGTAAATTTTTTTATTTTTTTTTGTAAATAAAAATGAAATATTTTGACTCCATTTTACCACTGTCATGAAGTACAATATGTGACGAGAAAACTGTCTCAGAATGGCCTGGATAAGTAAAAGCGTTATAAAGTTATTACCACATAAAGTGGCACATGTCAGATTTGCAAAAAATGGCCTGGGCAGGAAGGTGAAAACTGGCCCGGGGTTGACAGGGTTAATCTGGTTTTGGCTAAACAAAACATTGACTGCAACAGTGTTTTGATAGACAGTATGTATCAGAGTAACATCCATATGAATTGCTAGGCCAAAAAGTTTCCTAACAGAAAATTGCATCACACTGCTTTCGCCGGCTTATGAGCATCTTCTTCATAGTGCATCTTGGGGCTATTTCTTCTCCCGCCATCTATAGCAGTGTTCAAAATAGCAGTAAGTAAAGAAAAAAAAAAGGCAAATAAAGCGCAAAATCATTTTAATAAGTTCTATTTTCATAGACGCAAATGCACTGGAAATACTACACATTCAATTCCAAATCAAAACTATAACAAAATCTATTGTTTGTTAATTCTTTTACAGATAGTAAATAGAATGTAATATTAGGCTGTTCAAAACAATAGCAGTGCCGCAATTTTTCTATTAAAACAAAAAAATGTCATGTGAACTAATATTTAGTGGCTAATATTTAGTGAACTGTTTGACATCTGTGTTGCATGGAGTCGACCGTAACTTCTGGTATCTCCGAACAGGTGGTCCAGGAGGACTGAACTACAGTACACAGTTCTGCATTTTAGGGTTTTGCCTCTCAAACCACATTTTTGATGTCACCCCACAAGTTCTCGGTAGGATTGATATCAGGGGATTGGGTTGGTCACTTAACTCAATCCTGTTTGTCTGTATCCAAGATGTTGTTTGCTTACTGGGGTGTTTTGGGTCATTGTCGTGTTGAAAAACCCATTTAAAAGGCATTACTTCGGCATAGGGCAACATGATATCCTCAAATATTTTGATATATTCAAACTGACCCGTGATCCCTTGTATGCGATAAATGGGCCCAACACCATGGTATGAAAATATCCCCATATCATGATTTTTGCATCACCATGCTTTATTGTCTTCACAGTGTACTGTGTCTGACATACTGTCGGCCGCCACTAGACCTAAAAAGACAGGACTTTATGGGGAGTTCTTGCTAGTACCAATGTGTACTGCTACAATCAGAAGACGATTAAGTGAAGCTAAGTTGACTTCAGATCTTCTTTGATCTTTCTGGAGGTGATCATTGGCTGAGCCTTTGCTATTATTCAATCCATTCAAACAGTAGTTCCCCGTTTCTGCCTTTTAGGTTTGGTTGCCACTTAAAGGCTTTTCAGATAATTTTAGCTGCGCATCCTATAATTTGCTGCACTTCTCTGTATGTTTTCCCTCTCCAATCAACTTTTTAATCAAAGTATGTTTTTAATCGGACTAATGTTTTTAACAAACCATTTTCCCCAGTATTTCAGAAGGAAATGCACTATAGCCAACATATGCAACATTTGCCATACTCCTACCCTAAATAAGTGACAAAATTGACACCTGTTATTCCATAGAATGAATGACTTCACTGCTATTATTTTGAGCATTCCCTTTTCAATTAATGATTCAAATACTCAGAATGAGCAGCATGCATGTCCTAATTTTTGGATCTATTATTTTTCTATTACTCAACTAAACTGTTTGCTATGTAGAAATGCATTTCTACCAAAAACAGTGATTTGTCAGGTTAATGATGCTGGACTGCTCTTTTTTTTTTTTTTTTAACTACTGTACATGATGGAAATTGTGATTCAGTAGACCAGTTCACCTTCTTTCACTACTCTATGGTCATCGGTCACATTGCCTAGTTGTAGCTCAGTTTCATTCAAGTGAATGCGCCGGAGCTGCAATACCAAACACAGCCACTATCCAGTGCACGTTTCTGTAATTGGTTAGCTGTGAGGAGGCTGCAGCTCTAAATATACAGTGGGATGCGAAAGTTCGGCAACCTTGTTAATCGTCATGATTTTCCTGTATAAATCGTTGGTTGTTACGATACAAAATGTCAGTTAAATATATCATATAGGAGACACACACAGTGATATTTGAGAAGTGAAATGAAGTTTATTGGATTTACAGAAAGTGTGCTATAATTGTTTAAACAAAATTAGGCAGGTGCATACATTTGGGCACTGTTGTCATTTTATTGATTCCAAAACCTTTAGAACTAATTATTGGAACTCAAATTGGCTTGGTAAGCTCAGTGACCCCTGACCTACATACACAGGTGACTCCAATTATGAGAGAGTATTTAAGGGGGTCAATTGTAAGTTTCCCTCCTCTTAATTTTCTCTGAAGAGTAGCAACATGGGGGTCTCAAAACAACTCTCAAATGACCTGAAGACAAAGATTGTTCACCATCATGGTTTAGGGGAAGGATACAGAAAGCTGTCTCAGAGATTTCAGCTGTCTGTTTCCACAGTTAGGAACATATTGAGGAAATGGAAGACCACAGGCTCAGTTCAAGTTAAGGTTCGAAGTGGCAGACCAAGAAAAATCTCGGATAGACAGAAGCGACGAATGGTGAGAACAGTCAGAGTCAACCCACAGACCAGCACCAAAGACCTACAACATCATCTTGCTGCAGATGGAGTTACTGTGCATTGTTCAACCATTCGGCGCACTTTACACAAGGAGATGCTGTATGCGAGAGTGATGCAGAGGAAGCCTTTTCTCCGCCCACAGCACAAAAAGTGCCGCTTGAGGTGGGCTAAAGCACATTTGGACAAGCCAGCTTCATTTTGGAATAAGGTGCTGTGGACTGATGAAACTAAAATTGAGTTATTTGGCCATAACAAGGGGCATTATGCATGGAGGAAAAAGAACACAGCATTCCAAGAAAAACACCTGCTACCTACAGTAAAATATGGTGGTGGTTCCATCATGCTGTGGGGCTGTGTGGCCAGTGCAGGGACTGGGAATCTTTTCAAAGTTGAGGGACGCATGGATTCCACTCAGTATCAGCAGATTCTGGAGACCAATGTCCAGGAATCAGTGACAAAGCTGAAGCTGCGCCGGGGCTGGATCTTTCAACAAGACAACGACCCTAAACACTGCTCAAAATCCACTAAGGCATTTATGCAGAGGAACAAGTACAACGTTCTGGAATGGCCATCTCAGTCCCCAGACCTGAATATAATTGAAAATCTGTGGTGTGACTTAAAGAGAGCTGTCCATGCTCGGAAGCCATCAAACCTGAATGAACTAAAGATGTTTTGTAAAGAGGAATGGTCCAAAATACCTTCAACCAGAATCCAGACTCTCATTGGAACCTACAGGAAGCGTTTAGAGGCTGTAATTTCTGCAAAAGGAGGATCTACTAAATATTGATTTCATTTCTTTTTTGTGGTGCCCAAATTTATGCACCTGCCTAATTTTGTTAAAACAATTATAGCACACTTTCTGTAAATCCAATAAACTTCATTTCACTTCTCAAATATCACTGTGTGTGTCTCCTATATGATATATTTAACTGACATTTTTTTATCGTAACAACCAACGATTTATACAGGAAAATCATGACGATTAACAAGGTTGCCCAAACTTTCGCATCCCACTGTACTTCTAATTTTTCCAGTTGTATAGTTTATTGTTAATCGATTAAATGATTTTCCTTTTTGTACACTGAACATTTATAGTTGACAGATTCTAGAGGTTTTTTTTTTATCTTGCGATCTATGCAAAGAGATAATTACTCAGATTGTCAATGCTAAGAGCTTTTGTTTTTTATTCACACCTCCAAGTGTTCTGAACGCTTGTAATAATCACAGTGAGTGTATAGCTGTATGGGATTAAGGGAGTTGTGCACATGCTGCTATATGGAGTTTGCTGCAATTCCTAATGGAAATCGGTGTTTACTTCCAGCTCTAAAACTATGCTTGTGTATCCTGTCTGTCAGGAAAATGATAGGGGATGCTAATTGCTGCATACTCCTGGGGATGAGAACACAAAATAATCCTAGCACAGTGCTTGTGTACCAGTCACGAGTATAAAACCGAAGTCCCATCCCAGTGAGTAATGGTGCAAATATGGACAACAGATACAGTCAGTCAGGTCTATAAATATTGGGACATCGACACAATAGTAACATTTTTGGCTCTATACACCACCACAATGGATTTGAAATGAAACAAACAAGATGTGCTTTAACTGCAGACTGTCAGCTTTATTTTGAGGGTATTTACATCCAAATCAGGTGAACGGTGTAGGAATTACAACAGTTTGCATATGTGCCTCCTACTTGTTAAGGGACCAAAAGTAATAGGGCAATTGACTTCTCAGCTGTTCCATGGCCAGGTGTGTGTTATTCCCTTGTTATCACAATGAGCAGATAAACGGTCCAGAGTTTATTTCAAGTGTGCTATTTGCATTTGGAACCTGTTGCTGATAACTCAGAGATCCAAAGAGCTGTCACTATCAGTAAAGCAAGCCATCATTAGACTGAAAAAACAAAACAAACCCATCAGAGAGATAGCAAAAACATTAGGCATGGCCAAAACCACTGTTTGGAACATTCTTAAAAAGAAGGAACGCATCGGTGAGCTCAGCAACACCAAAAGACCCGGAAGACCACGGAAAACAACTGTGGTGGATGACCGAAAAATTCTTTCCCTGGTGAAGAAAACACCCTTCACAACAGTTGGCCAGATCAAGAACACTCTCCAGGAGGTAGGTGTATGTGTGTCAAAGTCAACAATCAAAAGAAGACTTCACCAGAGTGAATACAGAGGGTTCACCACAAGATGTAAACCATTGGTGGTGAGCCTCAAAAACAGGAAGGCCAGATTAGAGTTTGCCAAACTACATCTAAAAAAGCCTTCACATTTCTGAAACAACATCCTATGGACAAATGAGACCAAGATCAACTTGTACCAGAGTGATGGGAAGAGAAGAGTATGGAGAAGGAAAGGAACTGCTCATGATCCTAAGCATACCACCTCATCAGTGAAGCATGGTGGTGGTGATGTCATTGCATGGTCATGTATGGCTGCCAATGGAACTGGTTCTTTTGTATTTATTGATGATGCGACTGCTGACAAAAGCAGCAGGATGAATTCTAAAGTGTTTCAGGCAATATTATCTGCTCATATTCAGCCAAATGCTTCAGAACTCATTGTACGGCGCTTCACAGTGCAGATGGACAATGACCCAAAGCATACTGCAAAAGCAACCGAAGAGTTTTTTAAGGGAAAGAAGTGGAATGTTATGCAGTGGCCAAGTCAATCACCTGACCTGAATCCGATTGAGCATGCATTTCACTTGCTGAAGACAAAACTGAAGGGAAAATGCCCCAAGAACAAGCAGGAACTGAAGACAGTTGCCGTAGAGGCCTGGCAGAGCATCACCAGGGATGAAACCCAGAGTCTGGTGATGTCTATGTGGTCCAGACTTCAGGCTGTAATTGACTGCAAAGGATTTGCAACCAAGTATTAAAAAGAGAAAGTTTGACTTATGATTATTATTCTGTCCCATTACTTTTGGTCCCTTAACAAGTGGGAGGCACATATGCAAACTGTTGTAATTCTTACACCAATCACCTGATTTGGATGTAAATACCCTCAAAATAAAGCTGACAGTCTGCAGTTAAAGCACATCTTGTCTGTTTAATTTCAAATCCATTGTGGTGTATAGAGCCAAAAATGTTAGAATTGTGTCTATGTCCCAATATTTATGGACCTGACTGTAAAGATATAGGACATTTGACTTCAATAAAAAAAAATGTAATCTTAATGAATAAGACCATTTTTTAACTGTCACAGTCACCATATGTCACGTGTCACATTATGAATCCATTGACTATCATTAAATGTGACTTTACCATGTTCATGTGGTGTGGTTCGTGTAGTCCCAACTTTAAAGGGGTTGTCCCATCTTTTTCAAAGGCAATCTGTAGATGATCCAGATTTATGAGTCATCTCAGAGGCTTATGTCCTTCACCTCATCACAGATGTATGCTGATCTGGGGCGCTCCAGTAATTTATGATTTATTTATCTCTATATATGGCATCCAATTACCATACTGATATTTTTGGTCCCCTGATGAACCTTTAAATATCTAGAAGAGGAAAAGCGTTGGGACATTGTATGTTGTCAGAAAGTGATAGGGCATCTCTGGGCTGAGCAGTATTTGTAAGGGCATGAACAGGGACAGACATATATCTTGATTCTCTGTTCCAGATCTATTTTATTGTCCTCATTTTTTGCTAACAATCCATTGTATTTTACAGCTTTTTGTACTATACGGTACTTATCATGGTCCAGTTTGGACCACATTTATCTTTTGTATTTTAATTGTTTGTAGATTAAAGGTTAAGTTTTAGGAAGTTGCCCTCGGTGATTTATATAGTTGTCCCATCTTGGCCTTTCATGGAGAGAGAATCCACAGTAAGTGCCAACCCGGTGAGGTGGAGTTACTCCACCGAACCAGGACGGCGCTTGCTGTGGTCTACTCCAATTTCGACCTTGGAAGGCAGAGATGGGACAGCCCCTTTAAACTTTTTCAAAGGCAATCTGTAGATGATCCAGATTTATTAGCCATTGTGATTATTCTGGCGGCGTTTAAAGACTCCCTGTCTACATTTCCACCCTGCCTAAATAATGATGAATTTGAGCCAATGTTCTCTGAACTGCTTTATGGTTACTTTTCAGCAGGTTAGTGCAGCCTAATCTAAGGAAGATCTCCAAGTGACAGACAGATCAAGGCTAAATCAAGAGGACCAAATAGTTATGTTTGCCTCAATTTTTATAATGTTCCTATTTTGTATTCTCATTGCCCTTATTTTCAAGTCAGACCTGCTGTGATATTGAAGCTCGTGGCTACTGGTGTCCCAAAATATATATATATATATATATATATATATATATATATATATTATTTTTCTAACTCTAAAGTCTGTCTAGGTAATTCAATCTATGGCTTCTTGATAATTATTCTATAGGTTTTTTTTTAAATAAACTTTTAAGTTCATTTTATATATTGCAGCTAGATTGTCGTTAATAGCAGTAGCCCATAGCAGCTCTGCTCACTGACTCAGTCACTACTGGGCTCTAGTGTCATGGTCCAGCTTCTTCCCAGTATGCCCCACCACTAAAGTCAGCCTGTAGCCTGCTTCTTGCTGGCTAGACCCCTCTCCCTCTCTGCTCATAGGGAGCCCTCACACTATTCCTTCCTAACCTGGGGTACTAAGGACACCTTCCCCTAGGGAAAAGTGCCGGAGCAATAGGTTCTAGCTTCCTAGTGTCCTTGTAAGGTGTGATGTTCTATGTTCATCTGCCTGTTTCTTGGATGTTAACCCTTCGATGCCTGATCGCTGTTCTGACCTTGAGCTGTGTGCCGTAACCTCAGACTGTTTACTGGACTATATATTTTCTGCTAAACTTTTTCTTATATTGCTGTGTTTGTCTTGAAGCATGCTTAGGCATTAATAGGTTTTATCATAGGGGGAATTTCTTTTATTGGGCTGACAAAATGTAAAACATGAAAACTCTAAAGGCCTTATAAAGGCCTTTTATGGAAATGACGATAAATTTTGTAGAAGTAAGAGCCAAAAGTGAAAATGGTTCATATCCTTTTTATATGACAGTACATAATAGTGGCCAGGTTCTCTGTTCACTGACTATATGGTAGCAAGCAACAAACTTCTGAAATGGACAACTGTTGAGTCTAATTTATAAGACGTAATCCTGGAAAGTATCTGTTTTGGACCAAACAATGCTGTGAGTCAAACCCCCCCCCCCCCCTCTATACTTGCAATTCTAAATATGTAACCGCACTGTAGTTATGCATGACATCAACTTTAATATGCATTAGTCACTACATTGCACATAAAGACGATGAGCCATATACACAATACATTTCTGATCTTTAAACAAAATGCGCCAAGTTGGCTCAGTGACTCAGTGCTTGCACAGTAGATCTGGTTCCCAAGCTCAGGAAGGAGCATCTGATCCACTGTGCAAGTGCAAGTCAGCACTGGTGTGTGAACAAAGTGCTAGACGAGATGTGTAGCCCTGTCAGTTAAAGGGGAGGAGATAGTACAGAGAGCACATGGTGTTGCGCTAGTGCAGGGATGGCCAACCTGCAGCTCTCCAGCTGTTGTAAAACTACAATTCCCACCATTCCCTGCTGTAGGCTGATAGCTGTAGGCAGTCTAGGCATGCTGGGAGTTGTAGTTTTGCAACAGCTGGAGAGCAGCAGGTTGGCCACCCTTGCACTAGTGGGTCTCCTAGCACTATGGCCAGCCCCTTGGTGCTCGAAATAGGTGATCTGCATAAATATAAAAACATAGAAACATAGAATGTGT
Source organism: Bufo gargarizans (assembly GCF_014858855.1). Taxonomy (NCBI): domain Eukaryota; kingdom Metazoa; phylum Chordata; class Amphibia; order Anura; family Bufonidae; genus Bufo; species Bufo gargarizans. The sequence continues at coordinate 176,346,262 of NC_058080.1, read as the reverse complement.
CGGCAGATAAGAACCATTTGGCCCATCTAGTCTACCCAATATATCTGAATCCTATGAATAGTCCCTGGCCCTATCTTATATGAAGGATAGCCTTATGCCTATCCCATGCATGCTTAAACTCCTTCACTGTATTTGCAGCTACCACTTCTGCAGGAAGGCTATTCCATGCATCCACTACTCTCTCAGTAAAGTAATACTTCCTTATATTACTTTTAAACCTTTGCCCCTCTAATTTAAAACTGTGTCCTCTTGTGGTAGTTTTTCTTCTTTTAAATATGCTCTCCTCCTTTACCGAGTTGATTCCCTTTATGTATTTAAAAGTTTCTATCATATCCCCTCTATCTCGTCTTTCTTCCAAGCTATACATATTAAGGTCCTTTAACCTTTCCTGGTAAGTTTTATCCTGCAATCCATGTACTAGTTTAGTAGCTCTTCTCTGAACTCTCTCTAGAGTATCTATATCCTTCTGGAGATATGGCCTCCAGTACTGCGCACAATACTCCAAGTGAGGTCTCACCAGTGTTCTGTACAGCGGCATAAGCACTTCACTCTTTCTACTGCTTATACCTCTCCCTATACATCCAAGCATTCTGCTGGCATTTCGTGCTGCTCTATTACATTGTCTTCCCACCTTTAAGTCTTCTGAAATAATTACTCCTAAATCCCTTTCCTCAGATACTGAGGTCAGGACTGTGTCAAATATTCTATATTCTGCCCTTGGGTTTTTACGCCCCAGGTGCATTATCTTGCACTTATCCACATTAAATTTCAGTTGCCAGAGTTCTGACCATTCTTCTAGTTTTCCTAAATCCTTTTCCATTTGGCGTTTCCCTCCAGGAACATCAACCCTGTTACATATCTTTGTGTCATCAGCAAAAAGACAAACCTTACCATCGAGGCCTTTTGCAATATCACTTATGAAGATATTAAACAACATTGGTCCCAGTACAGATCCCTGTGGAACCCCACTGGTAGCATGACCTTGTTTTGAATGTTCTCCATTGACTACAACCCTCTGTTGTCTGTCACTCAGCCACTGCCTAATCCACTCAACAATATGGGAGTCCATGCTCAATGACTGCAGTTTATTGATAAGTCTTCTGTGTGGGACAGTGTCAAAAGCCTTACTAAAATCTAGATATGCGATGTCTACTGCACCTCCACCGTCTATTATTTTAGTCACCCAGTCAAAAAAATCTATAAGTTGTTTGACATGATCTCCCTGAAGTAAACCCATGTTGTTTTTCATCTTGCAATCCATGGGATTTTAGATGTTCCACAATCCTATCCTTTAATAGGGTTTCCATTAATTTGCCTACTATTAATGTCAGACTCACTGGTCTATAGTTGCTCGATTCCTCCCTACTACCTTTCTTGTGAATGGGCACGACATTTGCCAATTTCCAATCTTCCGGGACGACTCCTGTTACTAATGATTGGTTAAGTAAATCTGTCAACGGTTTTGCCAGCTCACCTCAAAAAGGATGATACATCTGGAAATATTAACCTTAGGGACAAAAGATAGATAGAATTTGAGTCAGCACGATGAATCCTACCAGGACATATGCCTAGTTTATTAAGGTTGATCATGCTGACATATGCTATTAAAAGGTACTAAGGCTACTTTCACATCAGCAATTTTGCTGTATGGTTTTGAGATCCGGAATGGGATCTGAAAACCACAGCAAAACTCTTGCGTTGTAATAATAGGAGCGGTTGCATCTGTTCAGAACAGATCCAGTTGTATTATAGCAAAAATGAATAAACAGTTTTTTCATGTCTGAAAAAAACTGATTTGGCACATTGACTTACATGGCTACATGTTCAGTTTCCCATGCCCCAAGCGAAAAAGCTGCTTGCAACGATCTTGTTTCTGGTATGGGAACACAACAAACCGGAACGGAATGCATTCTGGTGCACTGCGTTCCAGTTAGAGACAATGAATGGGGACAAAACCAAAGTGTTGTGGAGCAGTTTTGAGACCCTGTGCCGGATCTTAAAACCAGACCGCACAAAGCAGATGTGAAAGTAGCCTAAGTTATCCAACACATATAAACAATACTTTTATCCATGTACTAAAACTTCAGTATTTTTCATCCCTAAAAGAATGTTAGCCCAATGATAGAGCTTTAGGCCTCATGCATATGGCATATACATGTACGTGGAATAGTTATATATTACAAAATCATATAAACTCGGAGGTTGTCTAAAATCGCAATATTGCTGGCCTACACTACAAGACTAGAAGCACAGACTGGACTAGAACTGTAACTGTAAGAACACAGTTAAGCAAGAGTAAAAAGACTATAAAAGGAGTACTAAGGAAGATCTTCAAGTGACAGACAGATCAAGGCTAAATCAAGAGGACCAAATAGTTATGTTTGCCTCAATTTTTATAATGTTCCTATTTTTTTATTCTCATTGCCCTTATTTTCAAGTCAGACCTGCTGTGATATTGAAGCTCGTGGCTACTGGTGTCCCAATATATCTATATATATATATATATATATATATATATTTCTAACTCTAAAGTCTGTCTAGGTAATTAAATCTATGGCTTCTTGATAATTATTCTATTTTTTTTTAAAATAAACTTTTAAGTTCATTTTATATATTGCAGCTAGATTGTCGTTAATAGCAGTAGCCCATAGCAGCTCTGCTCACTGACTCAGTCACTACTGGGCTCTAGTGTCATGGTCCAGCTTCTTCCCAGTATGCCCCACCGCTAAAGTCAGCCTGTAGCCTGCTTCTTGCTGGCTAGACCCCTCTCCCTCTCTGCTCATAGGGAGCCCTCACACTATTCCTTCCTAACCTGGGGTACTAAGGACACCTTCCCCTACAAGACTAGAAGCACAGACTGGACTAGAACTGTAACTGTAAGAACACAGTTAAGCAAGAGTAAAAAGACTATAAAAGGAGTACTGGATTTAAACACAGATAGTTTACCCTATAACCTGCTGCCGAAGCCAGGAAATATTTAAAGAAAAGGCTAACAAGTTAGGAACTCCTCTCCAAAGAAGCCTCAGCTGTAGCTCAGATGATCCATACTACATCTACCATGAAAAAAAAAAAAGTGTAACAAGCATTGGCCCATCATTCCACAACCAAGGCTAGATGCAGGGGCGGGCTGGGAACTTAAATTGGCCCAGGAAAAAAATTCTAAAAGCCACCTCGTGTATTGGGGTCCAAATTGACAGAAAGAGGGGCAACGCAAGTAGAATTGGTCAGCAATACCATAGTGCAAAATATCGTCCCAGCAGTACCATGTACCGCAGTGCACCACAATATATTGACCCAAAAGCTGTCCCTTTGTGGTTGCCATAAATAGATACCATTTTCTGTCCTCCTCCTCCACTTGTCTCTGATTAAGATATTGATTAGGGGGCTTAGGAGGTGAGATGTGGGCCACAGCAATTGAATTCAGGAGGGCATGTGCAGTCTCTGTTTGGGTACATGAGTACCTGGTTCCCACAGTATTAATTTCCACTGACAGCTCATTATGTAGGTATAAGAGAAAAAATGTAGAGGGTTAATCACGAGACTTACTTGGAACCAAATCCAAGAAGTCTGTATAATTAGTTGCAGGGCGCCAGATAAGGTAAGAATAGGAGTAAGTAGGACAAAGACTAGGGTCAAGTGCTTGATAGGCAGCCAGATGTGGTCGGTAGTGTGAACTAGTTTAACACATACATGGAGTAAAGAAGGAAAAAAATAGGGTGAAAGACCACAATGCCAGTCAAGGTAGGGGGCTCCTGATGAAGGGGACTCATTCTGTGCCCCGAAACGCGTAGAGCTCTTTTTTCCTGCTGTTTTGAAAATAAAGGAATTTGCAAGAAGTATCGAGTTTGGAACTGCCGGCTCTTCCTAAGACCTTTGAAGCGATCCAGGATTGGGAGGAAACTTTTTTGGGTGTCTTGAGCTTTATCCCTCAAAATTTCCTCTCTGTGAAGTGAGTGGAGACCATTATTATTCATTAGATTTTATAAATTATATGCTTTTATATCCATTTATATGCATAGGCCCTGTACGGGTCCGAAACCTGTTAGTACCAGTGTGTATTTTTACTACTATTTGATTTCTGTGCAAGACACCCACTCAGGATCTGAATGTTAGGGGTTTTATCCCGCCTTCTACCCCTTTTACTGTTATCACCGTGATTCAGCAACAAAGAATTGGTCCTAATCTTTTATACTTCTAGTGCGACTATCAGTATTGATCCGCACGGGTTGAATATACATACCTTACAGATATTGCTATTGTCATTTTTCCCTACCTTGACTGGTGCCTCACATTGTGGTCTTTCACCCTATATTTTTCCTTCTTTAGCTCATTATGTACCCAGCCAGCGGCAGAGAGGAGGGCTTGGGGGGCCTTGTGGGCATTGGCTCTCCTCTGGTTTATTAGCAACTATTGCAGTGCAGAATAGTTTACAAAGCTCCCATGCACTGCAATGCCAGCCTGCTCCCTGTTTCCTGGCCACCTAGTGGTCAGCACGCAGTCTTATGTCACCTCAGTAACGGCCAGTTGGGACAACCCCTTCAATTTAGTCTCTTATTCAGGTGACATGCTGCAGTCTTACAGGGGTGCACCTAGCTTTTCTGCTGCCTGAGGCGAAAACTGACCCCTTCCCTTCAGCCCATGGCCCTTCCCCTGCCCCTCTATTTGGTGCTGCCTGAGGCGATCGCCTCACCTGGCTTCATTGATGGTGCATCCCTCGGTTCTTATATACAGTAAGAGCAACAATTAACTATTGGCTAATATTAGCCCAAAACATCGGCCAGTCTGGAATGCTGTCCAGTGTATTGACCTTTGTTACGGAGGGCATTACTGCCTAGTATCCCTGAGCGATCCTCTTCTATATTGGCAGATACTAGTGTTGAGCAAAATGAGCTTCAGATGCTTCATCTGATGTTGCTTCGTTCAAAACTTTGGAATAATACTGTACGGCAGGGGTACTCAACTGGCGGACAGCCAGCTGACCGGACCCCTGCCATCCCTGCCGTAGGAAGCAGCACTTTAGGCTGCTCCCTAATCTGACAGTGCGCCGGAAAGAGCTGGGGCCCAAGCTCCTTCCCATGCAGGCACGGGATGGAAGGGGATGAGCGTGCTGAAAGAGACAGCTCCCTTCACATGCACCGGGACTTGTCTCTCTCAGCACTTTCATCCGGCACCTGCACGTGGAGGAAGCTGTCTCTCTCAGCGGCTGCAACGGCACGTAGGGGAGCTTCAACCTCCAAAGGGCACTTACGTTCTGCCACCAATGATATAAAGTCCACGGGGGGGGGCGCAGCGGGAAAGGACTCCACAGTGTCAGTGGCGTGTTCCCATCTTGCCTGTGCCTCTCACTGTAATGGTGAAATAAAGATAAGGTTCCATTCACAGAATGGTATTTTTGCTCCATATCCAATCGCCGTTATTGGTGGATTGAATGCGGACCCCTTAATTTCAAAGGGGCCGCAAAGGATGCAGAGAGCACACTATGTACTGTCTGCATCTTTAGTGACCACATTGAAATGAAGGGATTAGATCTGGAACAAATATACACATGTCTGTTCTGCGGCTAGGGTTGCCACCCGGCCAGTAGCTCACCGGCAAGGTCAGTATTTTAGTGGCCCTGCCAGTGGCGGTAATTTTTTTCCTACCAGCAAAATTAATTGCCGGTATTTTCCTGTACGGACTGTCACTAATGAGCTCTTCCATTGCAGAGCGCTCATTAGTGCAGCCTTTACCTCCACCACCACTTGTGTTAATAAATTTTTTTTAAAACTTCCTCCGTTTGATTGCGCTGGAACTCTCACTGCTGACTGGAAGCTCAGGACAGGACCTTTGGGAGACGCCATCACACTGGAGCGCAGGTCCTGTCCTGTACTTCCAGTCAGCAGTCTCCAGAGTGTTCACTGCGGCGCGAGCAAATGGAGAAGGCAAGTTCTTTTTTGGGGGCATTAGGATACTTTCATACTTGCGGCAGAGGATTCCGGACGCAAACTGATGCATTTGTGAGACGGATCCTGATGCGGATCCGTCTCACAAATGCATTGCAATACCGAATCCGTCTTTCCGGTTGTCATCGGGAAAAACGGATCCGGTATTTATTTTTTCCTCATTTTTAAAGGGCTATGCATGTCAAGGACCTTTGGTGACGTCAGATCACATGGTCCATCACAGCAAGTGTTCAGGATTTTTGGCCTGAGAGAAAACTGCAGTAGTTGATTGCGGATGCTTGCGATTTTCACGCAGCCTCATTCACTTCTATGGGGCCTGTCTTGCGGGAAAAACGCAGAATATAGAACATGCTGCGATTTTCACGCAACGCACAAGTGATGCGTGAAAATCACCGCTCATGTGCACAGCCACATTGGAGTGAATGGGTCCGGATTCAGTGCGTGTGCAATGCGTTCCCCTCACGCATTGCACCCGCACGGAATTCTCGCCTGTGTGAAAGGGGCCTAACTCCTTCTTTAAATAAGCTAACTGACACCAAAATAAATTATTAAAGCTACTTTCACAATTGAGTTGTTGTTTTCCAGTATTGAGATCCGGTAGAGGATCTCAATACCGGAAAAAAATGTTTTTGTTTAGTCCTCATGCATTCTGAATGGAAAGATTTCTGCTCAGGATGCATCAGGATGTCTTCTGTTCCGTCACCATTTAGTTTTGTGACCGGACACAAAACAACTGAAAGCTGCGGTTTTGTGTTCGGTCATAAAAACGAAAACAAAAAAAAACAGATCCATCACTGGAAGCAATGTAAGTCAATGGTGACGGATCCGTTTTTTGAGAAGCCTAAAAAAGCGGATAGGTCATCCTTTGACTTTCAATGTATTTAGTGACTGATCTATTGTTTTCCGTTTTTTGATTTCACACAAGCGCATCCTAACGGAACGGATGCATCCTAATGTGCAATCAAAACGTCTCTGCCGGATCTCAATACCAGAATTAACGCAAGTGTGAAAGTAGCTTAAGATGAATTCCCTATTTTGTGTAGGTAGTTTTGATATATAGTCTGTATAGTTTCACATGAATGGGGGAGATATTGGCGTTGGTTTTGGTTAGCCTTGGTGTTATTCGTAAAAATGTTTTTCTTTTATATGTTTGCCTATTTTTTAAATATACAGACGTGGACAAAATTGTTGGTACCCTTTGGTCAATGAAAGAAAAAGTCACAATGGTCACAGAAATAACTTTAATCTGACAAAAGTAATAATAAATTAAAATTCTATAAATGTTAACCAATGAAAGTCAGACATTGTTTTTCAACCATGCTTCAACAGAATTATGTAAAAAAATAAACTCATGAAACAGGCATGGACAAAAATGATGGTACCCCTAACTTAATATTTTGTTGCGCAACCTTTTGAGGCAATCACTGCAATCAAACGCTTCCTGTAACTGTCAATGAGACATCTGCACCTCTCAGCAGGTATTTTGGCCCACTCCTCATGAGCAAACTGCTCCAGTTGTGTCCGGTTTGAAGGGTGCCTTTTCCAGACTGCATGTTTCAGCTCCTTCCAAAGATGCTCAATAGGATTGAGGTCAGGGCTCATAGAAGGCCACTTTAGAATAGTCCAATTTTTTCCTCTTAGCCATTCTTGGGTGTTTTTAGCGGTGTGTTTTGGGTCATTGTCCTGTTGCAAGACCCATGACCTGCGACTGAGACCAAGCTTTCTGACACTGGCTAGTACATTTCTCTCTAGAATTCCTTGATAGTCTTGAGATTTCATTGTACCCTGCACAGATTCAAGACACCCTGTGCCAGACGCAGCAAAGCAGCCCCAGAACATAACAGAGCCTCCTCCATGTTTCACAGTAGGGACAGTGTTCTTTTCTTGATATGCTTCATTTTTTCGTCTGTGAACATACAGCTGATGTGCCTTGGCAAAAACTTCGATTTTTGTCTCATCTGTCCACAGGACATTCTCCCAGAAGCTTTGTGGCTTGTCAACATGTAGTTTGGCATATTCCAGTCTTGCTTTTTTATGATTCGTTTTCAACAATGGTGTCCTCCTTGGTCGTCTCCCATGTAGTCCACTTTGGCTCAAACAACGACGGATGGTGCGATCTGACACTGATGTTCCTTGAGCATGAAGTTCACCTTGAATCTCTTTAGAAGTCTTTCTAGGCTCTTTTGTTACCATTCGGATTATCCGTCTCTTAGATTTGTCATCAATTTTCCTCCTGCGGCCACGTCCAGGGAGGTTGGCTACAGTCCCATGGATCTTAAACTTATGAATAATATGTGCAACTGTACTCACAGGAACATCTAGTTGCTTGGAGATGGTCTTATAGCCTTTACCTTTAACATGCTTGTCTATAATTTTCTTTCTGATCTCTTGAGACAGCTCTTTCCTTTGCTTCCTCTGGTCCATGTCGAGTGTGGTACACACCATATCACCAAACAACACAGTGATTACCTGGAGCCATATATATAGGCCCAATGGCTGATTACAAGGTTGTAGACACCTGTGATGCTAATTAGTGGACACACCTTGAATTAACATGTCCCTTTGGTCACATTATGTTCTGTGTTTTCTAGGGGTACCATCATTTTTGTCCATGCCTGTTTCATGAGTTTATTTTTTTACATAATTCTGTTGAAGCATGGTTGAAAAACAATGTCTGACTTTCATTGGTTAACATTTATAGAATTTTAATTTATTATTACTTTTGTCAGATTAAAGTTATTTCTGTGACCATTGTGACTTTTTCTTTCATTGACCAAAGGGTACCAACAATTTTGTCCACGTCTGTATATTTGACACATTCTATGTCCCTTCAGGAGGTCGTTAAAAGAACTTTGGAAAACACTGAAAATTTTGGGGGGTATTTTGCACATTTTCCACTGTAACCGCATTACAGAGGTAGTGCTCTTGCCTTGGACTACTAGAGCATACGTTGCTCATATAGCAAGTGGAGTCCAGGTTGTGTCACATCCCACTCGTCTACGGGCATTCACGTGTATGTAATGATAAGAATTCATGCTCCTCTAGGAATAGGATCACAGCACAATTAGCTTAATGAATGTAAAGATATTAAATTACAGCTTCAGAGTCCCTGGGGAATTCAGTAGCAGCTTTGTTGGTTGTCAAGTGACAGTCCCATAAACTGTCATTACATCATTTTCATTGCTGATTTGGGCATTAATGTTATTCAATTTAGGTGTTTTTAAGAAAAATAAGTGAACATGGTGTATGACATATATACGATGAACCCTAGACCTATGTATGGACGTACATTGAAACAAACTCTTCCCCTAGACTACAGGTCCATGACACACACATTAGGAAGTTTCCATACAAAACTGTTATTTTCAGGCCCTTTACATTTCATAGATGTCTAGACAAATAAATAGGAGCTGAAAATGTTGTATATGAACAACCAAGATTATATCCTTTTATGCGTTAGTGCACAGAAATTCATGTTGACACCTCAAGTTTAGATAGGAAATCCATAAAATAGCTTTAGGCACCGTCCTAACATGCAGTCTAGTTCACTTCTGTTATTTGTTCACATCAATGAGGTTATATCTTGATGATCCCCTAAAATCCCTTTCCATCTCTCTAGTGTGAATTTATGTTTTTGTGCAGTTTTTCAAATTCTCTGTTACCTATATGTCATAAAATGGCTCCAGATATCAAACAGAAGCATCTGATTTATGTCACGTGAAGCACATTTTGGAAGCAGCTAATGCAAGATACTAAAGTATAAAGGTGAAATTTACAGAAAATGGTGCACTACAATGGTAAATTCAAATGACACTGTATGGCTTAACCCTCACACTGATATTAAAATGAGACTTTCACCAATATATTCTTATATCAAGAATATACCGGAGCCCACGCACCCCGTCAAGGTCTCTCAAAGTGCCACGGGACCTAACAATAACCTACCTATGCCGTATGGGCAATTACAAATAGGGGCATAAAGTCCGACACACAGCGAACAGCTCCCAGTTGCCTCCAGCGTAAAATCACACATACAATGGGAGGAGGCTGAGTCCCACCTATCACTGACTCATGTGACGCAGGCCGCACAGGTGCCCATACACACACGTCAGTCTTGATTGGTCCTGCGCTGCCCGAGGAGGTATTTTATTTATGACAAGGCATCATAAATGAAATGTCTCCTGCAGCAGTCTGTGCAGCTTGTAGCTGCTGTAGACTTCAGCCTGGCATACATAATGGTAAATGTGGCGGTGCCAGGTGATTATGGTGGCATACAACTTACCACATAGCGAGAATTGCAAGGAGCGGGCCACTTACAAGGCAGGGATGGCTGTTTGGGAGAAATAATGGTGGCTATGTATCTTCCAACGAGGCTGAGCGCACGCCATTAGCTCCCTAAAGACATCTGAATCCACCAAGTGATCCACAGCAGTGACTGCACTGCCAGCAACTTGGCCAGGTGGGAGTTAAGCTTGCACACCAACTGTAGAGTTGTTTCTTGGCCACACGTTCCGTTATCGATGGCTGACTCCTGAGTAGGAGGAGGAGTTTGAGCGTGAAAAGCAGTAAGTGATGATGGCCTTGACAAGAACATTGTACTACATGTGGATGTGGCCTGGCAGTTGTAAAGGAGACAGAGAAAAGGAGGACTCTCTTGCTGTGCTAGCTGAAGGCCACTTCCATTTTCCCACTGGATCGGGTGATGCCGCTGCATGTGCTGCAATAGAGTCGTGGTATCTATATTTGGTTTGAATGCCCATGGCTTATTTTAATCCTGCAGATCTTGCACACGGCAATGTTTTTGTCTTCCAGTACTGTGGGAAAAACTGCCACATAGGAGATACTCACAGACTCCCTACAGAGCTAGTGGCAGCCGAGCTTGGCTTAGGTTTGCAACGTTTTGAGCATGTCAGTGGCATCACCAGTTCCCAAGCTGACCGTTACAGAAGCAGAATGAACTATTAAAGGGGGGCAGGAACTAAGTAAAACATCACTTTTAATCGATATAAGGGTAAAAAGGCCCCTACAGACAGACAAACATGTAAGAAATGGTGATATAGAAACCTGTGTGGTCATGGATTTAAAGACCATATTGGGCTTCAATAGGACCATCAGGTGGGGGAAGTAACCATACAGTGCGTAGCGCAGAATAGAGCGCTCAGCTAGATGCCTGGAAAAGGAATTACAGGATACCAGGAAAATGCTGAAAATATCACCGTGGGCACTAGTAATGGACTAGCAAATGATGAGTGCCAAGCCAGGGAATGGTGGAGGGTGATATTATGGTGTGTACACTGCCCCTAATAGAACCCTACTTGGCCTAGTCCACCCTACAAATGCATCCTTGGAACAGGGTCCAAAAACCCCGCAAGGAGTGGCCCTGGCTGGAACTCTGGTCCTGCGCTGGATGCCCTGTTGAGGCCCTAAACAGCGATTGAAAGAACCGTATACCAATAAAAGGGGATACAAATTAGGGCTAAAAAACTTAATTAGGCTTGTAGGTAAAAATTAAAAGTGTCCCAAAAGCCGAATTAGGCTTGTAGGTAAGAATGAAAGGTGTCCCTGCTCAGGAAGGCCTTAACTGCCTATCCTGTTTGACCTCCTTTACTGCCATAACAGAAGCAGATCTGGCCGGCATTTTTTTTTTTTGGAAGGTTTTGGTCATATGTTACCTCTGCTCTTTATTGCTGCCACTGCTGAGGTAGTTGGGGTGGCCGTGATGTTAAAGAGGTTGTCTCACTTCAGCAAATGGCATTTATCATTTAGACATATCATGTAAAGTTTATACAAGGCACTTATAATGTATTGTGATTGTCCATATTGTCTCCTTTGCTGGCTTGATTCATTTTTCCATCACATTATACACTTCTTGTATCCAGGGCTTACAACCAACCTGCAATCCAGTAGCGGTAGCTGTGCTTGCACACTATAGGAAAAGGTCATGGATTACAGGATGGTCGAGCAGTGTATAATGCGATGGAAAAATGAATCAAGCCAGCAAAGGAAGCAATATGGAATTTCACAGTACATTAGTAAGTGCCCACAATACGCTAGTCCATCTCTTCATTCACCTCTATGGGATTTCTGAAAATAGCTGAGCCAGTGTTTGGCTATTTTCGGGACTCCCCCAGCAGTGAATGGAGGGTGGCTGCACATGCGCGATCCACTCTCCTTCACTTTGTGGGACTACAGTCGTGGCCAAAAGTTTTGAGAATGACACAAATATTAGTTTTCGCAAAGTTTGCTGCTAAACTGCTTTTAGATCTTTGTTTCAGTTGTTTCTGTGATGTAGTGAAATATAATTACACGCACTTCATACGTTTCAAAGGCTTTTATCGACAATTACATGACATTTATGCAAAGAGTCAGTATTTGCAGTGTTGGCCCTTCTTATACAGGAGAAAAATATTGTAAACTGGGATTCAATAAAACGTAACCTTTACTAGGTCATTTAAAATAATGTATCACACTGGGTGAGAGACGACATTGACAACACTAATCTCCTCCACTGTATCAATTCATATATTATTAATAAAAATGAAATGAAAAAAAGGGTGGATCTCACCTCGTCTGGGCGGGGTCCACGACCATGGAGGACAGTCCTGGCGGTGATGTTACCTTTGACCGCTGTGACCGGATGCTGATGTGGTAATTGGCACGGTATTAACTCCTGGCACCCCCTATTATGGCTTTCCTGCCTGTCTAGGGGTCAAGGGGCTGTTCTTATAGCCTGCCTACCACAATGGAGCACCCGCCCCGACAGGGGCGACCCCACACCGAACCTTTCCCTCAGTATGGGTCTAAAGTTCTATCAAGCCCTAACTACAACGCCCTACATGCCATGTTTCTGTCTTTTCCAGACATCATCAGGGGACTTCACATGTATATTCCAGGGCAATGGAGATCAAGGTGATTTTAGCCTCGTATCCTTGGACAAGATGATAGGTAACTCTTGTCCTCACTGTTACAGGGGAAGTGTCCCATGTCTCACCACAAATAACAGTGATTTGGGCTCACCATAGCCATAATAGGGGGTGCCAGGAGTTAATACCGTGCCAATTACCACATCAGCATCCGGTCACAGCGGTCAAAGGTAACATCACCGCCAGGACCGTCCTCCATGGTCGTGGACCCCGCCCAGACGAGGTGAGATCCACCCTTTTTTCATTTCATTTTTATTAATAATATATGAATTGATACAGTGGAGGAGATTATTGTTGTTAGTGTTGTCAATGTCGTCTCTCACCCAGTATGATACATTATTTTAAATGACCTAGTAAAGGTTACGTTTTATTGAATCCCAGTTTACAATATTTTTCTGCTGTATTTGGGTGTAATTACATACCACGAACACAAACCTGTAGAGGTGGTATATCTAATTAATTTTCCCTTTTTATACAGGACCTCTGCAATTCGACTGGGCATGCTCTCAATCAACTTCTGGGCCAATTCCTGACTGATAGCAACCCATTCTTTCATAATCACTTCTTGGAGTTTGTCAGAATTAGTGGGTTTTTGTTTGTCCACCCGCCTCTTGAGGATTGACCACAAGTTCTCAATGGGATTAAGATCTGGGGAGTTTCCAGGCCATGGACCCAAAATGTCAACGTTTTGGTCCCCGAGCCACTTAGTTATCACTTTTGCCTTATGGCATGGTGCTCCATCGTGGAACACAGGACTGATGGTAGCGCTCACCTTTTCTTCTCCAGACAAGCCTTTTTGCTGATACCCCAAACAATCACAAAGAGGCTTCATCGGAGAATTTGACTTTGCCCCAGTCCTCAGCAGTTCATTCACCATATTTTTTGCAGAAGATCAATCTGTCCCTGATGTTTTTTTTGGAGAGAAGTGGCTTCTTTGCTGCCCTTCTTGACACCAGGCCATCTTCCAAAAGTCTTCGCCTCACTGTGCGTGCCGATGCACTCACGCCTGCCTGCAAGCTCTGCACTGGTGACACACTCCGATCCCGCAGCTACATCCTCTTTAGGAGACGATCCTGGCGCTTGCTTGACTTTCTTGGACGCCCTGAAGCTATCTTAACAAGAATTGAACCTCTTTCCTTGAAGTTCTTGATGATCCTATAAATTGTTGATTGAGGTGCAGTCTTAGTAGCCACAATATCCTTGCCTGTGAAGCTATTTTTATGCAACGCAATGATGGCTGCACGCGTTTCTTTGCAGGTCACCATGGTTAACAATGGAAGAACAATGATTTCAAGCATCACCCTCCTTAACCGGTCAAGTCTGCCATTTTAACCAAATCAGCCTGACATAATGATCTCCAGCCTTGTGCTCGTCAACATTCTCACCTGAGTTAACAAGACGATTACTGAAATTATCTCAGCAGGTCCTTTAATGATAACAATGAAATGCAGTGGAAAGGTTTTTGGGGGATTAAGTAAATTTTCATGGCAAAGAAGGACTATGCAATTCATCTGATCACTCTTCATAACATTCTGGAGTATATGCAAATTGCTATTATAAAAACTTAAGCAGCAACTTTTCCAATATTTATGTAATTCTCAAAACTTTTGGCCACGACTGTAGTTCTAGAGATAAGAGTGGGTACCAGAGATGAAACCAGCACTTACTTGACATTGGTGGTATATCCTAGCGATATGCCATCAATGCCTGGGATGAGACATCCCATTTAAACATTTTCCTTCACTGGAACGAAGGGGCATATGTCAACCCCTGAAAAACAACCCCATAGCATTATCCCTCCTACACCAAACTTTACAGTTGGTACAATGCCATCAGACAGGAAAGGTCTCCTGGTATTCGTCAAACCCAGACTCATCCATCAGACTGTCAGATAAGTGTGGTTCATCACTTCACAGAACATGTTTCCACTGCTCCAGAGTCCAGTGGTGGTGTGCCTTACACTACTCCATCACCTGGTGATGTAAGGCTTACAAGCAGATGCTCGGCCATGGAAACCCATCTCATGAAGTTGTTGGCACACAGTTTTTGTGCTGATGTTGATGCCAGAGGAGGTTGTAAACTCTGCAGTTATTGTGTCAGCAGAGTGTTAGTGACTTTTATATTTGAGGTCCATGCCTTAGCACACTCTGCTCTGTAACGTTACATGTTCTGCCACTTCATGGCTGAGTTGCTGTGGTCCCAAAATACTTCCACTTTGTAGTATTACTATTCACAGTTGATCATGGAATATCTAGGAGGGAAGAAACTGATTTGACACTACGGTGACACTCACCCACACTTGAATTCATTGAGCTCCTTAGAACGAACTACTCACAAATGTTTGTAAAGGCAGACTGCATGTGCAGCAACTAGGTGGGTTGGAGTGAGTGTGTAGGGAGAGGATGGGAGCGGTGTTGGTTGTACTCATGGTGGCGGCTGTCCAATACCCTGTGCCAGACACAGTGAAAAGAGGTGCAGTAGTTGTTGTTATGAAGTTTTCCAAGCTGATGAAATGTGGCATTCCATTGATGGTGAGGTGAGAAAAGGACAGGCAGGAGACCAGTGTTGTTGAAGAAACAAGGTTAAGTGAAAATGGAGGAGGCTCAAATCTTTGACTGCAACTCCTTCTCGCTGAACCTTGGGTTATTCCCGAGGTTTCCGCACTTTTATATATAACAATACTAAACGTCCCGATCGATTCAAAGAGTACAATTCCTCCCAAAGGCCTACAATTCCCACTGCACGGTATAGACTTTCAAAAGCAGCTCTTGCAAACTGCCACAAATATATAATTGCAGGAAGAAAGCCATTAGACCCATACAAGGCCCGTGAAGTCTAATAGCCTGTCCATGTTTCATTCATGACCATGTCCGTGAAGAATCCGTGTTTGGTCTTTTTTTTTTTTTTTGCCCTCCTTGTGTCATCAGTATTCCAAGCTGCTGGCACTAGTATTTATTGGGGGTATTCTGGAACTATTTATGTAGGACACTATTAGCACTATTATCTAGTGGAGGGCAGACTGCTGGCACTAGTATGTGTATTGGGGGGGTATCCTGGCACTATTGCATAAATGGGGCAGGCTGCTGGCACTGTTTATGTAGGACACTGCTGTCACTAGCACATATTGGGAGTACTGTGGCACTATTTATTTAGGACACTGATGGTACTAGTATATATTGGGGATATTCTGGCACTATTTATATGGGACACTTGTCACGCCCGTGTGTGGGAGGGAGACACTACACCGGACGAAGAAGGAGAAGGAACATGAAATAAGGCCTGAAAGCAAGGGAAGAAAGAAAGACACCTCCTAGTCAAATGTCTAGTCACAGTCCTGACTGACTATCAGTATGAACAGACCCCAAAGGTAGGTGCGTTCATACGCAGGAGTACCTAGAGTCCTAACTCACCCTATAAGACCCTGGCGATAGTGAAAGGACTGGGACTACTTGTTCCTCCACAAAGGAAGGACGACCAGGAGTCTCCCTCAGGCCTACAACAAAGGGCAGGGAAAATAGCAACACACAGATAAACCAAAACAAAATACAAAAGGCAAAGGAAACACTTAACTTTTCAGTAGCAATAGCAGCAACAGGAACTCAGCCAAGAACCAAACACCAGCAGACCACAGATGACCACAATAGCAATACCTGGAGGTTAGAGGTGTGGCCAGTATCAGAAACAACACAGACATCTATTGATCCACAGGGAAACCTGTCAGATCAAAGCACATGTTGCCAGTCTCACAGATCTTCTGTCACCCACTGTCGAGGGGGCGTCTGTATGTTTCAGTACGTCCCTGACAACACTGCTGGCAGTAGTATTATTAGGGGTATCCTCGCACTAGTGTATATTGGGGGTTTCATCGCACAAGTGTATATTGGGGGTACTCTGGCACAAGTGTATATTGGGGGTACTCTGGCACTAGTGTATATTGGGGATCCTGTGGCACTATTTGGGATGCAGACCAGTGCAGCGTGGTGACTCCTATGTCAGAACTCCCCCCTGTCCTCGGCTTATCCCACGCTGAGGAGCACCTCTGTGACACCCTATCACCCCCTTGCCCGTCTAGAGCTGGGCGCCCCAGTGGCACCGTGCCTAGGTGAAGCCTCCTCGGCCCCCATTGTTTGGCGCTGGCACCGCCGCTTCTTTGTCTGGGAGGGACAGCACCGCCCAGTGGAGCACGCAAGCAGTGACAGCCGCTCCGGAGCTCTCCCCTCCCCGGGCCGCGTTCACACACCTCGCCCCACGTGTGCACGGCGGGCCCGCCCGCTCCGTTGCTGCTGACACCCGTGCGAGCATTGAGCCCGAGCAAGAGCAGCAGCATGGCGGGGCTGCTTCTCCCTCACCGGGGCAGCCGCTGCTGCAGCGCGACAGCCGTCAATATTCTGCTGGGGCTGCTCCACGTCTTGCTGCCCTGCTTTCGACAAGGAGGGGGACAAGGTGAGCGGCGGGGAATGGATGCATATTCCCAGTGTGGGGGCCCTGCTGCTGGGGTGAAGGAGGAGGCCCGGGCTGTGGAGCGGAGGACGTGGGCCTGTGTGGCAGAGAGCAGGGCTGCTTGTGTGCTGCACGCTCCCACTACTTCTGCTTTGTTCCTGGGAGAGCGTGCACGGTGCCAGCGTATTCCATAGGAGAGGATCTGGGGCTCACAAGCAGAGGTCCCATAGCTTCCCAACTTCTATAGTAACCATGTGTAGCCAGCATCGCTTCCTTGGCACATGTTCTGCATGGGTCCTCTAGGCTGGCATACATGTCTGTCAGTCTTCTGATATGTGCCTTACATTTACCCATCTGCTGGGGATGGAAATTATTGTCCTGAGAAGACCCTAGTATTCTGCAACCAAAGCGGGCACGTGCCTTCTTGCTTTGGCATTGTGTTGATGCCACTGTCTGTGAGGGTCTCAGGGGGACATCAAAACTGGTGTAAAGTAGAACTGGCTTAGTTGCCCATAGCAACCAGTTGGAGACCACCTTTCATTTTCTGAAGGAGCTCTGAAAAAATGTAAGGTGGAATCTGATTGGTTGCTATGGGCAATTACGCCAGTTCTACTTTACACCAGTTTTGGTGAATCTCCCCCTTTGTCTCCTTGTCCTCACGTGTCTGGCCAGCCTGTCTCTATGATGAGGTGCCTGCTGGCATGGCGTGCACAGGCCTTGTATTATTTCTCTTTTGTTCTGATGCCACCACTAATAAAGGTTCTTTTGTGCCACCTCTAGTGATCGAGCCTGTCCCCAGCATGGTGGAGCTATGGCAAGCGGAAGACACTGAGCTTTTGCTACCCACTCAGGTGAGATAAAGGATTGACCATCATGTATTCCAGGAGCCTTGGCTTTCGCGCTCAGCGGTCGGTGGAGACCCTTTCCTTTAGTGATGTGTCTGACAGCTGCAGCGTTCTGGCGGTCATTGCTCCAGTGTATGTCCATCGGATGAAACCATGAACTTTCAGGATGCTGCCGCTGTAAACAAATGAGGGCCGGCCCTCGGACAACAATGAGGTGTACGTGTGCAGCAGCCTCTTGTCGGGGAATGCCCTTCTGACACTTGGGATCACCCCCAGAGCTTCACATTGTGTTTAGGTGACATTTGCCATCTGCCTTGTGTGCCCAGGTTCTAATGCATTAGCACTGGCAGACTTCATTATGGCACAGTTAGATAAAACTGGAATTTGGCATCTGAGATGCTGAAGAATACGGTAGCCTATATTATGTATCTTGTAGCAGACAGTCTTCTGCTTGTCATTATTAACATGTGCATCTTCACGATACTAGGAAATATATAATGCATGCATGCTAGAATCCTATTTTATATATGATATATATTAATATTATATATAGTGCTGTAGCCCTATTAGACATGGTTTTAGACATGCTATTCGGACTGTAGTCTGATTGTTGAGGGTCCTGGGCTGGGCGACCTCCAAGCGGTTATCTTGGGAAAAGAGTCAGACTATCCCTTATATCACTCATAAATGGCAGTTATTACGTAAGAGTAGAATTTATCATGAGGATAAGGGCTCATGCTGGCCGTTCTGTGCATTGGGGACCGCAGTTTGCAGTCCCCAATGCACGGGCAACATCCGTGCAGTTTGTAGTCCCCAATGCACGGGCAACATCCGTGCAGTTTGCAGTCCCCAGTGCACGGGCAACATCCGTGCAGTTTGCAGTCCCCAGTGCACGGGCAACATCCGTGCAGTTTGTAGTCCCCAATGCACGGGCAACATCCGTGCAGTTTGTAGTCCCCAATGCACGGGCAACATCCGTGCAGTTTGCAGTCCCCAATGCACGGGCAACATCCGTGCAGTTTGCAGTCCCCAATGCACGGGCAACATCCGTGCAGTTTGCAGTCCCCAATGCACGGGCAACATCCGTGCAGTTTGCAGTCCCCAATGCACGGGCAACATCCGTGCAGTTTGCAGTCCCCAATGCACGGGCAACATCCGTGCAGTTTGCAGTCCCCAATGCACGGGCAACATCCGTGCAGTTTGCAGTCCCCAATGCACGGGCAACATCCGTGCAGTTTGCAGTCCCCAATGCACGGGCAACATCCGTGCAGTTTGCAGTCCCCAATGCACGGGCAACATCCGTGCAGTTTGCAGTCCCCAATGCACGGGCAACATCCGCGCAGTTTGCAGTCCCCAATGCACGGGCAACATCCGCGCAGTTTGCAGTCCCCAATGCACGGGCAACATCCGCGCAGTTTGCAGTCCCCAATGCACGGGCAACATCCGCGCAGTTTGCAGTCCCCAATGCACGGGCAACATCCGCGCAGTTTGCAGTCCCCAATGCACGGGCAACATCCGCGCAGTTTGCAGTCCCCAATGCACGGGCAACATCCGCGCAGTTTGCAGTCCCCAATGCACGGGCAACATCCGCGCAGTTTGCAGTCCCCAATGCACGGGCAACATCCGCGCAGTTTGCAGTCCCCAATGCACGGGCAACATCCGCGCAGTTTGCAGTCCCCAATGCACGGGCAACATCCGCGCAGTTTGCAGTCCCCAATGCACGGGCAACATCCGCGCAGTTTGCAGTCCCCAATGCACGGGCAACATCCGCGCAGTTTGCAGTCCCCAATGCACGGGCAAGTTTGCGCAGACAGATGCAGACCCATTCCACTTGTCCTATTTTTTATTTATTTTTTGCGATGCGTGGGCTTTTCCGTGCCTCCGTTCCGCAGTGGACCTTACAGATTGCAGAGTATTTCAAGTGATGTGGTGCACGAACGGCTGGGACCCGTATATTGCGGGCCACAATACGGGCCCAGCCAGCATACGTTCATGTGCATGAGCCCTAATAGTTGAAGTCCGTTTTCCTTGAGTCTGCCTTTGAGTACTTTGCACCATATGTCTCACGTCTTTAAAGGGGTTGGCCAAGTTTTTCTGTGGCTCACTGTATGACGGTCACTGCTGCTGATGTACTAAGCAACTTCCATCCATACTCCATCCAGCTCTTTTCTTCCATGCTGCTGCTCCTGCAGTGGCTGTGGTGTGTTTTGCAGCCCTTACATCTGATGTCATTGTATGGCTGTATTGCTTTCTCCATCCGGCACCGCACCCTACGTGCTTTCTTTGACTGCGCAGGTAGCGCAACATGCGTTCAGGGCCTGGATGAAAGAGGACTTGCATGGTGCTTATGCCCTGGACGCTTCACTTGTCAGCTGCGCAGGAGAACATAGGACGGGACACTGGAGGCAGAGAAGAATGTTTACACTGCGCAGGCGCTGAGCACTCGTTGTAAAGCTTGCACAGTAGAAGAAAGGATGGAAGTTGCTTAACACATCAGCAGCCATCACACAGTAAGTTACAGAAAAAGTTTGCAAGGTGGCCAATCCCTTTAAAGCTAACATTTTGTCTAGAAGTGTTACTCCAGGTTTCCTTCACCACTCCTATACTGGAGTGAGTTTAGCGTTTTTGCGTCTCAGTGATAAATCTGAATAAAAACTCAATAACATAGCTAATAATCACACCCACTTTCCCACCCATGTTTCAAAACTGTAGTGAGTGGTGTAAAGGCCCCATTACACAGGCTGAGAATCTGCCAGATAATCGCTAATGAGTATTCATAGGAACGCTTGTTGGCAATTATCTGGCGGTGTAATGGTGCTGCCGATGACCAATTGAAACCCTTGTTCGTTGGGTAATATGCTTGTTTGTGCAGGCACCTGAATCATAGTTTGGCGGCAGCAGTAGATCGTTCTGTCTATACAGCCTCTGCTGCTGACAAACATCGAGTCTGTATGGGGACGAGTGATGGATTTAGTGATTCCTACTCCCCGTACTGTGGAGGAGATCGATGCATGTATATGCAGTGGTCTCCTTCACTGACGTGCAGGCGAGAATCGCCTGCTGAATTGTCCCCTGTAAGGGAACCTTAAAAATGTAAAGTTGCATAGTTATTGAACAAGTGACCTCAAAAAGTGTCAAAGCCCAAATTTGGCTCTGATTTAAAGGCAGAATTCTCCCCATGGGATCTATAGAAACCTGGTAGGACTTTTATGAAGTGTGCCATAAGTCTATTTAGGGACATCACAAAACTTTTTTTTATGGTGGCACTTTTGTAGGTTGCAGCTGCTTAGGAGTAGTTTGTTGATTTCGTCAGTAGAAGACCCGTAACCAGGTTCTCCAGTTATTTGCAGTGGTAGTCTCACTGCAGTTGACCCCAAAAAAGCTAATTTTCCCAGCCGGAAGCACTCGCACTGCGGAATTCCAATGACTCTGTACTATGAAGCAGCGAGGACTCTGTGAAATATACAGTGGTCCAGCGTGGCTCCATAGAAATCTATAGGTACCAGGTAGCAGAGCCTAGTTGTATGGATACATAATCTGGCTGTGTGCATGAGTCTTTGTCTAGTTTGCAAATGTGGTTGGAGACCAGATCACCCAGAGGAAAGTCCACCCGCTCAAAGCCCACGTGGATCTTACTTTGATTGTACTTATCCGCCGCCTATGGAAATACGTATAGCCAGAGTCTGGGTATAGAGGAGTGCCGTTTTTGTGGTTTCATTTTTATCAGTCAGATGGTAAGTAGTGCTGCTTTGTTGTGTGCAGTTGTGGTGACTTTGGCCTTCTCGTGCTGCTTTATTGAGTATGCTCAGTTTTGTTACACTGTGATAATAATCCTGTTTCATAGAACTGAAAACATAAAATATTTAGCAGCCTTCTTTATTACAGTAATACATTGTTATATTAACCACATTGATTTGGGCAAAACTTGGAGGCTAGATGCCAACCATAGAATGTAAGTCCCCTGTAGAAGTGTTGGCAGTAACTAATGTAACACTACACTTTCACCATACGTTTGCTAACAGCTATTACGAGTGAAGTTCCACTTTTGTGCGACTTCAGACATTGAATGCCTTACTCGTGTGTGTGTGTGTGTGTGTGTGTGTGTGTGTGTGTATACACACACGCACGCACGCCTAGCAGGAAAGATAAGTTCTGTTTATTCTTTTGACTATGGCATAGGATGTCTGAAGGCATGTGGGTGGGACTGATGGCACTCGGGGCCGATTGCACTTGGGAGGGATAGCAAGGGGGCTGTTGGCACTGGGTACGGATGGCATGGGGGGAACTGATGGCACTCGGGAGGGATGGCATTGGGGGGCTGTTGGCACTGGGGACGGATGGCATGGGGGCGGGAGACTGATGGCAGGGGGTCTGATGATAGCATGGGGGACTGATTTGCGGCTGATTGACTTGGGGTCGTCTTCTTATCAGAGTACTCTATTAATCGGTAGAATACTTGATTACTAAAATAATTGATAATCGATAGCTGCAGCCCTAGAAACAACTATCTTTATCCAAGCGGACCAGAATAGGATCAAAGACTTGCATTTTACTCCGACATTTGATAAACCCTGCGCTATTAGAGGATGCGCCAAATTTATAACGAGGTGCACAACTGCATAAATTAGGCGCATCCTCCGGCAGTCTGTGTGCCTAGATGGTAAACTACTCCGGTCGTCATTTATGCCTGTTTCCAAGTGTAAACATTAGTGAATTTGCCTTGGCAGATAGCACAGGCGTTTATAAAGTTCCGAAACAGGGTCTCCTGACTTTTTTTTTTTTACCCCCAAAAACTAGTGTAGCATTTTTAATAAATGACCCCCGACATTTGCAGAATGGACATACGGATGCGGACTGCACACAGATGACATCCATGTGCTGTCATTTTTTGCAGACCTATAGAAATGAATGGGTGTTTGTGCTGCCCGCAGCAAGTGCAGAACGGACTTGGATGCTGAATACGGTCGTGTGCATGAGGCCTAAAGGTAGAGCTCCTACACTGTCTCCAGGCACAGGTGAGGCCTGCGTTCTGCTAAGGGCGACTTAGTGAATTTTCTCAGGCTTTAGTAGTAGATGCTGCCGACTGTGCTGTTCTTTATGGACCTTTGGTATACATGTAGATGGTCCGCTCATTTCTAATTCTAACAGTAAACCCCTGTAGGCAGGAAATGTGAACCAACAGGAACGGCTCACTAGGTCTGCATTTTTTACAGGCATGTACACATTTTTAGAGAGTATTAAGAATAATGATTTATTGCCACTTTATCGTGTGCACGGAACAGGCCCCATGGCAAATGCATGTTACCTGAGCTGTGAGTGGATCCGTGTGAGGGCAGCCCTGCCCGTCTGTAGCGGCCTCGCTGTGTCAGATAAGATTATGGCAGGGTGGAGTGGGACCAGCTTAAGTCACTGCTGGTTGTCTAGTACATGCATTTGAGGCATTGGCTTATGTAATGTGTGTGTCATTTCCATTGGCTTTGTGCTGACTAGTGCTTTTCGGTAGTAGTCCCTGGCAGTGTTTTTGGGTGGCAGAGCTCTGGACTGGCTGCTTTTTTACTAGAGCAGATGTCCTTTTGTGCACTTGTATTGTGTACAGCCGCATTCAGCGTGCGCGTGGTTAAAGAAAGAACTCGCTCTCTTGCAGTGGCACTGAAAGCGGTTTCCTTGCTGCGTTTTTTTTAATTTTTTTTTATTCCTTGGTGACTTTTGTCTAATGCGAGCTAGGAGGAGCTGTGTAACCTAATCGACGCTTTCCAGGCTATGGAGGTTTTGTCGCTGCTTTGTGAAAGGTGTCTGACGTAATATCGGATCACAGTCTCGCTATGCGGGAGAGAATAAACTTCATGTGATACGGGTACCCTGAGGTACACGAGCTTCAGAAGCTTGGCCTCCACAGCTCGTAGGGTTCATGGCTATTAATCCTAGATTTACTAATACACTTTCAATTGCTGTAAGCTGAAATAATGCCCTTTCTTGGTACATGGTGTCCCTGGAAACCAGAGGAGGTAGCAGTCCATAGACCCTGAAGTCATGCTGAAGACTTATCTGATGGCGGCTCCTTTGTCCCTTCTGAAGTCCCTGGCCGTCTCTATCGTTGACCATTTCAGTACCACAAGCAGTCATGTAGGTTTCTGATTGGGGTTTTAATAGGCGATAACGTTTTTGTGCCCTCGAGTGACAATGGTGCGTGCACGGTGGCTTCTAACCCCATCATCATTAGTGTGCCCATGTCATTGTGCGCGAGCTGTCGCACAAAGGGAGAAGCACGCTTGTTGTATTCTCCTTCCCATTGAAACTGGAGGGAGGAGCAGATGCAAAGTCCCTGATGGACTCCCTAAATACCAGCACAAGGAGTTAAGCCTGCGTTCATTGTCATTCTGCATGGCTGCCAGAGAGGGTGAACAAAAGGGCTTGGAGCCGCTCTTCTCGGTGTTAGACCTGCAGTCTTCTTTCTGATGCTAGCTTGCTTTCTATAGTCGCTCTTGGTGTAGTTTAGGAGCGGGGAGCGATTCGACAAGTTCCTTTTGTTTGGAGGTGATTGATTCCCATTGTTGCATCGCCTCTCGGTTTCTATGATAATTAGCAAGCAGATAGTATACATTTTGTCGCCTGTTATGTGTCTTATTAATCTTGTTAAATGTGATTATTTTATTTGGTGATGTTACTGCAGTATCATTTCCTTATTGCAGAAACTAGGGAAATGTAGTTAGCAGTCATTTAACCTACCATTCATTCATAACCGGATTGTATGGGGAACTCTAAAAACGGATGGAATGGATGGTGTTTTTTGTGTTTGTCTATCTAGGGTAAGATTCTGGCAGCCATAATGCAGTCCAATATCAGAACTTCCCCTGGTTCTAATTAACTGAACTAATCACAGTTGACCCCTATGGAGATCTTTAGAATCAAGGGATCTGTGGAAACAGACATGACTTTGGTGTATTACATGTTTTGGAGGTATGCATAATTCAGACTAGTATCATTCCACTATACCTCCAGCCATTTCTTGTTATAATGATTTATTTCTTTGTCACTATTGCACCAACCTATACCGCAGCACTTTATACTGATTGTCACCACACTGAAGGTCCATTCAGACGTTCGTAGTTCAGGGTCCACATCCGTTCCACCATTTTTCGGAATGGGTGCGGACCCATTCATTTCAATGGAGCTGCCAAAGATGCGGACAGCGCACTGCGTACTGTCCGCATCCATAGTTCCTTTCCACAGCCCCCCCCCCCCCAAAAAAAAAGACTGCATGCACATAAAATGAGATCATTCTCCTTAGGGTCCGTTCACACGTCTGTAGTTCTGGGTCCGCATCCATTCTGCAATTTTGTGGAATGGGTGCGGACCTATTCATTTCAATGGGGCCGCAAAAGATACGTAGTTCCATTCTGCAGCCCCGCAATTGCAGGCAAGAATAGGCATGTGCGGACCGCAAAACACTTGTGGACGTCTGAATGGACTCTAATTAGTACTTGTCCTATATCTATACATTATTTTTTGATGTCATGATAGCTTGAGTTGGTGCTTAAAGGGGAAGTCCAGACTTATTAAAGAGTACCTACAGTTTGAAAAAACTTTTGATATGTCATAGTGACATATCAAAAATTTTGCTTGGTGGGGACTGAGCTTTGAGAACCCCACTGATGGCTAAAATGAGGACTTAGAGGCGTTCAGCTGAGCGCTGTCTCCTGCTGCTGAAGAGTGCCTCACTAGGAAGTCTTTGAGGCCGTTTTCAGTTCCCTCTTCAGCAGAGAGGGGAGACACAGTGCTCAGGTGAGTGCCTCTACCATGGATCCGCAAAAGACAGATACCGACTGTGTGAGTCCTGCACTTTGGCATCCCGCCCTGTTGTAAAATATTCCTGTTTTTGTTTGCAAAATGGACAGGAATAGGAGATATATATATATATATATATTTATATTATATATGTTTTTTTTGGGGGGGGGGGGCGCACAGATGGTTGAAATCCATGTGCTGTCAGCATAGAAATAAATGGTCTGTGTGCATTTCGGAAACAAATGCTGGTCGGAAATGGACCGAAAATATGGTCGTGTGCATGAGATCATAAAGATAGTCCTCACCAAAGCACATGGCCTGCATCCTATGCATGGCACTCTAGTAGGTGGGTTACTCTTCTTATCTTACAGTTTCCAGGTTTTCTCTGGCAGATGACCCTGTAGGTCACATAGTTCTATCACTTACCATAGGCTTCTATGTCTTATGTTAGTACTTAAAATAAGAAACCACTTCCTGTCACTGTAGGAACCCTTAGCATTGTTGGTTTCCTATTAACATTTTGTTGTTAAACTACTTCCCTTTTTTCCCCCAATGTGTACGTTATTGAATAGAATAGAAGCGCCATCGACAATGCCAGGAGACCAAGAAACATTCAGACAACTGAACTGGTTTGGAGAAGACCTTACAGTCCATTCTGCATATCATTACCAAGTGTTCAGTCACACCCAGAATACATTTCCACCACAGGTTTCTGTTACAGGCCTAGGCGGCCATGCCAGTAATCTGCATGCAGTATGTGACTGGTTTGGTGGTACACATGTCCAGCAGTGGTAGCAGAGATCTAAGGCCTCTTTCAGACAGGCGTTGCAGGAACATGCGCGTGACATTGTAATGCGTTTTGCACACGCGTGAACAAAATCGGCATGTTTGGTACCCGAACTTCTTCACAGAAGTTCGGGCTTTGGATCGGTGTTCTGTAGATTGTATTATTTTCCCTTATAACATGGTTATAAGGGAAAATAATAGCATTCTGAATACAGAGTGCATAGTAAAATAGCGCTGGAGGGGTTAAAAAAAAATATTAAAAATTAAATCACCTTAATCCACTTGATCGCACAGCCGGCATCTCTTCTGTCTGTCTTCTGTGCTGTGTGCAGGAACAGGACCTGTGGTGACGTCTCTCCGGCCATCACATGATCCATTACCATGGTAAAAGATCATATGATGACCGGAGTGACGTCACCACAGGTGATTAAGGTGAGTTTTTTTGAACCCCTCCAGCGCTATTTTACTATGCATTCTGTATTCAGAATGCTATTATTTTCCCTTATAACCATGTTATAAGGGAAAATAATAATGATCGGGTCTCCATCCCAATCGTCTCCTAGCGACCGTGCGTGAAAATCGCACCGCATCCGCACTTGCTTGCGGATGCTTGCGATTTTCACGCAACCCCATTCATTTCTATGGGGCCTGCGTTACGTGAAAAACGCACAAAAAAGAGCATGCTGCGATTTTCACACAACGCACAAGTGATGCGTGAAAATCACCGCTCATGTGAACAGCCCTATAGAAATGAATGGGTCGGTATTCAGTGCGGGTGCAATGCGTTCAACTCGCGCATCGCATCCGCGCAGAATACTCGCCCGTATGACAGGGGCCTAACAGTTACCGTATATTCTCCCCATCCGGTGGAGTAATACAGTACATTTGCCTGTGGTAATACTGGGTAAATGTGAAGAAAGAGGTCCTATGCCTACATTTGGACATAAATAAGTGTAAGCAGAAAAATATGTCCTGCACATACAAAAGTGGAAATACACATGCGGGTAATGATCACAGGAGCCCAGGAAGCTCCTATCTGTTTGGATTTTACATTAGCACGATTGCTATGATGTTAATGCATGTGTTTTTGTCTTTCTTTGCATGTCATGCGTTTTAAACCAAGACAGTATATAACCCTCTGCCACTTCCTGTACACATTGGTTGGCATATCTCATTCTTGTTTTTTTTCAAGAAGGGGCAAAAAAACAATAACTGTCTATGGATTAAAAATGCCAGCAATTGAGCCAAAAACAGCATAGCCTGCTGTGTCTACTCTCTCCAACCCCCCCTCCCCCCCCCGTGGAAAAATGCTGGTTAAAAAAAAAGGCCACAAAAGGTTGCAAAAAAACCCCTGTGTGAAACGGCCATAAATAAGTTGTTCTTTTTCAACTCTTTTGTCTTAGGGCTCTTTCACACCTGCGTTCTTGTCTTCCGGCATAGAGTTCCGTCGTCGGGGCTCTATGCCGGAAGAATCCTGATCAAGATTATCCTAATGCATTCTGAATGGAGTGAAATCCGTTCAGGATGTCTTCAGTTCCGGAACGAAACGTTTTTTGGCCGGAGAAAATACCGCAGCATGCTGCGCTTTTTGCTCCAGCCCAAAAAACTGAAGACTTGCCGCAAGGCCGGATCCGGAATTAATGCCCATTGAAAGGCATTGATCCGGATCCGGCCTTAAGCTAAACGTTGTTTCGGCGCATTGCCGGATACGACGTTTAGCTTTTTTTACAGTGGTTACCATGGCTGCCGGGACGCTAAAGTTCTGGCAGCCATGGTAAAGTGGAGCGGGGGAGCAGCATACTTACCATCCGTGCGGCTCCCGGGGCGCTCCAGAGTGACGTCAGGGCGCCCCAGGCGCATGGATGACGTGATCGCATGGCACGTCATCCATGCGCATGGGGCGCTCTGACGTCATTCTGGAGCGCCCCGGGAGCCGCACGGACTGTAAGTATACCGCTCCCCACTACTACTATGGCAACCAGGACTTTAATAGCATCCTGGGTGCCATAGTAACACTGAAAGCATTTTGAAGACGCATCCATCTTCAAATGCTTTCAGTACACTTGCGTTTTTCCGGATCCGGCGTGTAATTCCGGCAAGTGGAGTACATGCCGGATCCGGACAACGCAAGTGTGAAAGAGGCCTTATATTATAGTGGCTTAAGATTGCTAATTTGCTACTATAATTTCATTACCTACCTGGCCCTTATCTTCATACTGTATCCTTATGCCACCCATGACCATGCTCTTGTCCTTTGTTTTACTACACAACAGGCACCCACCGATCAAAACTTCTGACATGTAAAATTATTTTTAAAATGTTAGGTATCCTTTAAAAACATTTACAACTGTAAATCCCCTGCTGCTCCATTAGTGACAGGCCCAAGATCCCCACTGGTCTCTGTTTAGATTGCCGCAGTAATGATGCGCCATACCAAGAATGATTGGCCTCTGAATTAAAAGGGTTATCCCAACTAGACATTTGTGACGCATTCAAAAAAATATGCCATTAATGTCCAGTAGGTGTTGGTCCCACTTATAGAACCCACTCCTATCTCATGAATGGGGACTTGTCGTGCACCACCACAAATGGAAAGATGGCCGTGCATTTGCTCTCTCTCCGTTTACATCTGTAGGACTTCTGAAAATAACTGAATTGCTGCTTATTTTATTTTGTGCCATGTGCAGCTGCTTTTTAGCCTGTAAAACTGTTTGATCATTGCATAAATTAAAATTTTCACTATTTTTGAAAGACTTAAGGCCTTTTGTATGTGCCAATTCAAACGAATACTCTTTCCTGATGATTGGCAAATGTAAGGCCGCATTCGCATGTCCATGATGATATCTGGTCGTCAGAGGTTCATCTATGAAGAATCCGTGCTTGGTATGCGTCTCATTTCTTGCTCTCCATATTTCACGTAGTGATGTGGGAGGGAACACCACACCGACAACAGGAGTGAAGGGAAAAGAAACTAGGCCTCAAAGCTAGGCAAAGGGAAACGGACATCACCTATGGAAACCCTAATCCTAGCCCTGACTCCTATCTGTATGAACAGCACCTGAGACCCTGGAAACCCTGAATTTCCCTGGAGTAGTGTCTGGGCTTGAGATGTCCTGTTCCTTCCAATATGAAAGAACAAGCGTCTCCCTGAGGCCTAGTAACAAAAGACGGAGGGGAAACAACAAAATATAAAAGGGAAGTAACACTTAACTTCTGAAGTAAATGGACAAGCAGGAACTCAGAAGAGGACCACAAACCAGAACCTCCAATACCAAACTGAAGCTATGAACCGCATAGAATTATGGGTGAAGCCAGACTAAATTGGGGAGTTGGAATGACCACTAAGCTACACCTGAGACAAGAGGTGTGGTCATTACCAGCAACCACACTGAAACCAGTGAAACCAAAGAGGCTGTCAGATCACATCACGTGCAGCCAGTCTCTTAGATCTTCTGACACCTGTCACTTTAGAGACCGCGACACCATATTCCACAGACACCGCTGAGCTGAAAACCAATATTCAGAGCATCTCCTAGCAACGATCCGTGAAAACCACGGACCAAACATGGAAGGCATCGGTGTTTGGGATTTTCACGGACCCATAGAGATTCAGCTGAAGATCTATTCAGGAACATAATCCCTGACAAGTAGAGTAGAGAGGAGGGTGAGGCAGCCCTTTAGCTCAGTTTTGTACAGTAACATGTCCTGCTGTGTGATTAGGACAGGTTTTGCGTGTACTAATAGGACAGCAACCATTTTATTTCCCCTAATTGCTCCCTAGACAAAATGAGCCATTATACCTAATGAAAGGTATATAGAAACATATTTATAGTAAAGTAAAATTTAAGTATTTTCTTAATTCCCGGTAAACCCTTTTTAGGATTCTCTAAAGGGGAAAAGTGCCTCCACAACTTTTTCAGTTTTTTAGAGAAACATTGGAAAATGTACATAGTAAGCTGCCATGGAGCCCTATGCCGAGATCAGAATTGTCCAGTCTGTGGTATTTTCTGTGCATCTCCCTGGTTAGATGTGAAAGTTGTACAAGAACATAGCAGAAGAGGCCTGCGGTCAATATTCATTTGACTCGTGCAGCTTCATTATCCTTTCTGTCGCAACATAAAGGGGACCTGTCAGCTCGGTTCTGCTGATCTCTCTGAGGGCAGCATAAACATGCTGACAGCTACCTTTTAAGGTGACCACATATATTAGATTAATGTTTGCCGAACCCATCCGATTGTGAGGTGTCTGGCCAACTTAAGACATGAGAATAAGTGAGAATTCTAGGACAGAAGATTGTTTAGATGGTGTTGTACCTTAGAGACAAGTTTTCCCTCTTGAAAGCCAGATTGACTACTCTTATGTTTAGCTGCACTGCAAATGTACTGCATATGTTGAAATGTGAGTTTATGAACTTTTAGTTCATAAACTATTCACTTGAATAGGTCCACAAATCCGGAGATGCGGAACGGAAGCACGGAACAGAACCCTACGGAGTGCTTCTGTGGGGTTTCGTCCTGTACTTCCGTTCCGCAAAAAGATAGAACATGTCCTATCTTTTTGCAGAACGGCCAGATCGCGGACCTATTAAAGTGAATGGGTCCACGATCCGCTGCGGATGCCCCCCACGGTGGGTGTTCGTGCATTGCAGCCCGCATTTTGCGGGCCGGAGCACGACCACAGGTGCACACGTTCGTGTGCAAGAGGGCTAAACCGACTGTCTGAGAGGGTCATTAAATATGGTCTTTTCTACTCCCTTTACCTTTGACCACACAAGACAGCAGTAGTAGCATTATATAATGCTGATTATAATCTATATGTTAGTGGTGTGTTTAGTTCATTGTGATATTTATCGGTTCACTTCAGAATACATTTCTGTGAAATATTTTGGTTAATAGGGTTTTTAGTTTTACATTGCAAAAAAAAGTTAGATCAGCACCTCCAAACAATATGAACTAAAGTACAGGGGCACAATACCATGGTTGTAATGCAAAAGCTTATACTATATGCAGCAGCACACTACTCCATGCCCAGACACATGGATAAATCTAAACTGCATCACTACTATACCTGCTATATGGAAATGAAAAGTCCTTTGCACACGTTATTAATAAAAAATTTATCAGGCCCAAATACCAATGACAAGGTGGCTTCCAGCAAACTGGACCTGCCTCTCCTGGGCCTAACCCCAGAAATTCGGGAAAGTATAGAATCCAGCTATATTATACTCTGATTAAAAGCTTTGGGCAGTTGGACTGGCGTGCATGCTCCAAATGGAGGCAGTGCCTCCACCAAATGTACAGTACAAAAAACAAAGTTGGACCAGCACTTCCAAACAATATGAAATAAAGTACAGGTGCATGCTAATAGAGTAATAGTTTTTACTTCATGGTTTATGTTGAAATAGTATCTTATCTGACCTATATGACTCTTAAAGGTGTCGTGCAAAAATGTTGATTTGGGCGAGGAGTCGACAAAGCTTCCACTTGGCCGGTCCTGTAAAGATTACTTACCTGCTTCCCCACTGACTCCCCGTTACTTCTCTTCCAGGCCTGCAATGCTCTGCTGTGCTCCTTTAACATAAGCATCCGGTTTCACATCACTGCAGCCAGTTACTGGCCCCTGCAGAGACAGGATCCTCTTGTCATAATATCGCAATTTGTCATGCCGTTAGGGTTGCCGGTCACACCCAGTGATTGGCTGCAGCAATGGCAAACTGGATGTTTATGGCAAAGGAGCCCAGTGGAGCATCACAGACCTGGATGAGAAGGAGCTGGAAGTAGGTAAGTTATCTTTCCTTTACAGGTTCCGCAAAGTAAGGTGGTGGGGGGTTGCCAACTTCCCCCTTCCACATTCTTGTACAACCCCTTTAATGTATTGCCTAACCTATTTTTCATTTTCTTTTTATATTTTTTCTTTTCTTTACTAGACTGATTCAGATCAGCATACAGGGGAGCATTTAGAAGAACAGAAGTAAGTGATTTTATGTTTTTCTTGATTTATGAATTATGTCGCAGTCATTTTGGTTCTGTAAGTGGAGGGCAGGAAAAATGGAGGTCTGGTGGTCTTTCTTTCCTGTAAATATCCATTTTTGTAAGGATCACGTCTCGTGTCGGTCTCATCCTGGCAGTTGCACTGTGTGAATGGGATATTTCTGACCAATTACATACTACCATGTAAACAGTAGCACGTGCAGAAAAATTTGCAAGCACATCAGCCCATGTTCCTGACTGAGTAACCACAATATGGAAAAACTGGCTTATTAAAGGAAAAGTTAGAAAATGTCACTTAGCAGTCTGCAGAAAAGAGTAAGAGAGGGCACGCAACTGTTCTGCTAAGAACTACCAGATTTTCCATCAGTCTGATGCAATCCAAACGCATCCCGTCACATAGACATGACTTTGACATACAAGGTATAATAATCATTGAGCCTTGTTCTCGTCACATAGTAATCTCTTATAGAAGTTCCATTTCTGGAACTTTTTATTTTAATTTCGTGTTTTTGGTAATGGGATGACAAGTTACTGTGATATGCCATCACTTTATGATTTATTTCCTCTAGGACCCATACAAACCTGAGACTGAAGGTGACGCAGTGACTCTTGAAGTAAACAGGCCAGCTGCAGTTCCCTATACAGCAGAGAGGCCTGGAGCGCTGCTCTGCAGGGAAAATTTGGGACACAGTAGTAAATCAGTGCTGTAGCCACTTTATTTTCAGGTTTGGTGGGGATATCAGATCACTATATACAGAAAGTGATGGCATGTCCTAGCTTTACTCATCATCTATCTTCAGGATAGGTCATCACTATCCGGTGGAGTTCTGACACCTGGGAAGCCCGCTGGCTAGCTGTTTTCACAAGGTAGCAGCGCTCCTGTGAGTACCGCTGCCTTCTCACAGCTCACAAAGCACAGTTGTATAATGGCTGTGCTTGGTATTGCAGCTCGGTCCTATTCATTCTATGGGGATGAGCTGCTCCTAGGCCACGTGATCGATGAACGTGTGATCATTCGGCCTAGGAAAAGCAGAAAGAAGGCCGTGGCGCTGCTACCTTCTCAAACCTCTGGGGGTCCTGGGTGTTGGATAGGTCATCAGTATCAGAGAGGTGGGGCCTGACACCTGGGACCGGTGAGCACCGGGCCTCTTCCTAGGCCAGTAATGTTGTGTTCATTGATCACATGGCTTAGACACAGCTCTGTCCCATTCGAGTTAATGGGGCTGAGCTGCAATACCAAGCATGGCTGTTATCCATTGGATGGCACTGTGCTTAGTGAGCTAATTGGCAGAGGTGGTGGGTGTCGAACTCCCACTGATCTGATATTAATGACCTGTCCTGACGATAGGTCATCAATATCCGAATCTTAGAAAACCACAAATCTTAAGATCCGAGGTGCCTGGTATTGCTGGAGGGGCAGTGTCTACGGTCTTTGGACTTTCTATTGCTGTATAGTCCCTGTTCACATTTGTTGGATTTCAGATTGATTCTATGCAACATCTGTACCAGATCTAACAGCCCACATCCTATGCATGCAACGTAAAATTTAAGGGCAAATATAAGTAGCATGCCACTCATTTCAGTTGGAAACAGCAAGGATTGGCTTCATTGGATGACCATGTGGGTAATCTTCATGTGGAAATGCTGAGTATCTGCTGCACACCCTCAGCACCTGTGTAGCAGAAATCTGAGGGTCAGCTGTGGAAATACATGTCAGGTATGAAAAAGATGTGTGAACACAGTCTCAGGTGGCTGGGACTTTAGAGCATATCTGTCATTGCATTGCTACAGTTTAACACAGGCAGATAATCAGTCCGTTATCCGGGATGAACGTTCATATGAATGCTCGTTACCGATAATTGGCACGTGTAAACGCTTGGTGATCCGATTGGTTATGTGGTATAAAAAAATCTTTGTCTCTCAACAGCATATGTCCCTGATAAACAGCGATTATTTATTCCTATGCAGTAGTGATCATTGCTGCATATAAATACAGCTAATGAGTGGGCAATGATCTGGAATGAATGTACCCTGTGCCTATCGTTCTGGATCATTGTTCAGTGTATTGGCATGTATAAATGGGCCCTAAGTTGCAGTCTGGTGCTCTCCTTAAAGGGATTGTCCCATTACAACATATTGCTTGTCCACAGCTGTCCGATTGCTGGTACCTTCGCCGATCCTGACAATAGGGGCCTGTGTTCCCATGTTTAAATGGAAGGGCAGATACACATGCGCATTCATGGATATGGAGTACAAGCTCTCAGCTTTCTGTGATGGCCCCATAAAGCAGAATGGAGCGCCAGCCCACGTTTGTGTCCGCCACTCTATTTAAATTGTGAAGGCTGCGCCCCCATTCTCTTGATCAGCCCTTTAAAGACAGTGAATACACAATACAGAGGTCAGTAGTAGTTTCACTGTAGATGTACATTTTTAAAAAAAATTTTTTTTATATACCGGTATATATATCGCAATACAACATTCAAAGATGGCATGGCATATAACTTCCCCAAATATAAACCACAGGATAGGGGATAACAAGCTGATTACTAGGTGTCTGTCCCCTGAAATCCTCACTTATCACAAAAACAGGGGTCCCATTCCCCCATTGTTATGGAGAGGCAGGGCCGCTGCTCCTTCATTCATTGTCTATGGGGGCGCCGGAGTTGGCGTATTGCAGCGCTTGGCTGTCTCTGAGAATGAATGGAGAGGCAGTATGCAAACATGACCTGCCGTTCCGTCATAAAGGGGAAATGGGTCCCATCGGTCAGACCCCTAACGATCAGCTAGCTATCCCCTAGCCCTGTGATGGCTAACCTCCGGCACTCCAGCTGTGGTAAAACTACAACTCTCAAGATGCACACTTGTTTGGCTGTTCTCAGGACTCCACAGAAATGAATGGCGCATGCTGGGAATCGTAGTTTCACCACAGCTGGAGTGCCGGAGGTTCTCCATCACTGCCCTAGCCTGTTAATTGAGAACAATTTGGCACAATCTAGTTATGGTCCTGGCTGATTGGTTTATGTAAACTCAGCTTTGGGATCTATGGGTGGAAAACATCACACCAGTGACACTGAAACACTGTAAAATACGATAAAAGCACACACAATATTGCATACTGTATGTTCAGAAAAATCCTCTATATACGATTATCTAAGTAGTGGATTTATGTGCTCAATATGGGAAAACGAACTGCCCAAAACAGCACCAGTAATGTGCAGTTAATGCTTCAGTGCATGATATGAAGGAGTTGTTGAAGTTCTTCCACGGGGAACAGTTTGGAGAAGCTCCTCGTTCCTGGCTGCTGTCACCTGAAGACGTTTGGTTCTAAAAGCTTGTAAACCAGTCAAGTGTGTCTGCATGTCTGAGCAAGCCGGACTCACCCCATGCAGTCTGCTTTTTAAACCTGGTCAAGAACCCCAAAACTGGATTGTGCGGATAGTGTAGCGTTAAAGGGAGTTGCTTTGCCTTGACTACAGGGAATAAGCCCTACACAAAGCATTAGTCAAGTAATACATACATATTGCTCAGTCACAGTTGCGGTAACATTTTTTTAAAGAGGCCTGGGCGTATATGTAAAGTAAAACACTAGCCCATGTGCTGCCAATAGGCTCTTTGCCAGTTAACCTGTCAAACAAATATAGATGAATAGATAAATTAATTCTGCAGCACTACAGTTGCTATAACGAACACTGTAACCTTTATTCTAAGCTAGCTACCCATTTCTCACAGTATATGTAAGTTACACGCATTTGAAAGATAAGATCCCATTAGTGTAAAACAGCGTTGTCTGTGTTTATATGACATGTATGAATGGAATTCAGCATATGTCCAATGTTCCCTCTATGTCTTTGTAACTAGTGAGAGGAGCAGCTAAGGATCTGGGTGGTACTTACATTACAAATTGCAACTTTTCTCGTAAAAAACAAGCCCTCATAAGGCTATGTGAATGGAAAAATAAAACAGTTATGGCTCCTGGAAGGCATGAAGTAAAAAATGAAACTGCAAAAACCCAGACAGATTGTCTATGCCCCTGGTAATCTAGGGCAGTGCATGGGTTAATTTTGATATTCTTGGTGGTCTAGGGCAGTGAAAGGGTTCATTTCAGTATTCCCTGGTGGTCTAGGGTAGCAAAGAGTGTTCCTAAAATTTACATTTTTTTTTTTTTTTTCACATTTTCCATACGAAATAGACCACTACAGTTCAGGTTTCTATAGCGCTTTAGTATCTACACACGTATCACAGTGTGCTGGTGTATGGATTCCACTGGGGCCCCTGTGAGCAATGTATAGACAAGACTCCACATCTCTGCTACTGTCTGTGTCAGCTCTGCTAACACCAGTGAAGATGTTAATGTCTGTGGCACGGAGAGTATAAGTTATAGTATAACTGATGGTCCAGGGCAGTCAAATGCTTAAAGTATCCTGGAGGAGGACAATGGAATGGTTAATTCTGCATACCAGAGTCCAGTGGTTACTCACCTGCAGGCTTGCTCAAGCTCTAACAAGAGGCTGAACAATGATTGTTCAGCTTCCCGTTGGTGAGGTGAGTGCAGGAACGGTGGTGCAGTTGTAACTGTACAGCTGCTCAGTTCTCCCTATCATGGGGCAGAGCGATTCATAATTTTGGACGCAGTTGTTTAGGGGACAGTTCAGGAAGTCTGAGACGTGTCTGGATATGCAACACACACAGTAGCAGTTCTGTTTGAAGAAAACACTGGAAGTGACAGGATGGCAAGTGCAGTACGTTGCGGGTCTACAAAGAAAGTGAGGGATTTGGAGCCTTGTTCCATATTCAAATTCCTTACAAAGAAAGAAAAGAAGCTTAAAGAAAAATATGAAAGGATGATTGCTGTATATACACCTTCCTACAACCAAGTAAAGTTTTGGGTCAAGCAGTTTAAAGGGGTAGGGAATCAATTGAAGATGGCCCCTGTTCAGGACGTCCTGTCAAAGCATCTTCAGAGTAAATGCGCCGTAAAGTGAAGGCCATGATTTTGGAAGATCGTCGTGTCAAAATCAGTCTTAAAGCTCATGAATTAGGTATTTCAGCGTGCACAGTTTCCTGTATCATTCATGATATTTTGATGTCAAAGGTCAGATCCCGGTAGGTGCCACGAATGTTGATGCCTGAGCAAAAAACTTGTCACCAGGAATTTCACCAAGAGAATTTAGACATACAGAAAATCCAAGAGACTTCTATTCTCAAATTATTATGGGCGATGAAACATGGGTCCACTACCATGATCCTGAGAACAAACAAGAGTCCGTGCAATGGAAGCATAAGGGGTGACCAACTCCACAGACATTTTTGTGCAGCAGTCAGCTGGAAAGATTTATTTTTTTGGATACAGAAGGCGTTTTATTACTAGAATTCATGCCACACAACAGTTACTGGGAACACATATGCTTCAATAATAATGGCATTACTTAATCAAGGAGAAAAGCCACGGGAAGTTGTAGGCAGGTGTGTTGCTGCTTCATGACAATGCGCCAGCTCACATGTCTCAAGTCACAAGCTGCTATCAGTGAATTCGACTGGCTTGTTTTGTCTAGGGAGCAGTCATTAGGAGAAACAAAATGGCCTCCGTCCTATTAGTGCACACAATTCCTAGTCCGGGATTATGATCCCGAATATAGCTGATAAGATCTTCAGCTGAATCTCTGTAGGAATGGAGTTCATGAGGAGACATGAAGTACAGGGACATGTTGACTGCATACAAGTGCTGCTGCTCACCAGTCGCCTCCCTTTCACCCTCCTCTTTGTACTTCATGTCTTCTCATGAACTCCATTTCTGCAGAGTTTCAGCTGAAGATCATATTAAACTGTATTCAGGATCATAGAGGAGGATGAGGCAGCTCTTTAGCTCACTGCTCTGAAGTAATTTGGACTCCTGTGTGATTAGGACAGGTTATTGCTCCCTAGACAAACAAGCCATTATAGCTATTGAAAGGTATTTCGGAATATATTTATAATAAAGTAATATTTAAGTATTTACATTTTCTTAATTCCCGGAGAACCCTTTTAACCACGCTACAGTCCCGACCTGGCTCTCAGTGATTACTTTCTGTTTCGGAACCTGAAGAAATTTCTGTGTGGGCAACGATTTCCTGATGATAATTCAGTCAAAGAGGCAGTAACAGGGTTCCTCAGGAGCAAGAAGTCTCCTCCTATTCTGAGGGCATCCGATCACTGGATGCAAAGTGGAATAAGTGTGTTGAAGCCAAGGGGGATTACACTGAAAAGTAGTAAGTTCAGTTTTCTTAGAAAATGTTATTTTCAGATTAAAGTAGATACCTTATTGAACACCCTTGTTTAAATTACTAAGTTTACTCATCTTTTGAGACTTAAGAGTTGTGTTGAAACTGAGCTGCTTTTCTCAGCACTTGGGAGGATCTACCTGTTTGCCTGTTAATAACTCTGTAAATGAGGTGTACAAGATGTCTTGACTCATATACTCGCTGTGCTTGCTTTTGTACTGCAGTTACTTAACTGTTTAAAATGAATTTAAAGCACTGTCTGGTGGAAGCAGGGTATGGATTCTTCGCTCACACAGTTTGATGGTTGGCTTCTGTAACTCGAATGACAAGAAGATGGTGAGCAAGGGACTTAAATTGTTTGGTACACAATTGGGGGGCCATGACCAAGTATACCCAAGCTTTCCAGGCCTTTAATAACACCATAAACTAAACGCCTACAAATTTCTCTGTTTAAAATAATGAAAATGATCACCAACATTTCATAAAGACCTCTTTATTAACAAAATAGGCAGCTACCCAAAAACCCATAAAAGCACATTAAAACAAATGCAGGAAGGGCCGCTACACCTATAGTATACCTAAGAATAATACTTAGCATTAAATAATATATAAACTTTCACACAGGCCTTAGCTATAAAGTGCATGTGTCAAAACAGAAATAATAGTAGTCAGGCTAGATTAAAGCATTACAGGGTACCTGTCAACACCAAAATATGCCAGCATTACCTTACAGTTATTGACATCAGATGTCTAATGATGGTTTTTGTCTAAGATGTCCGAGGTGCGTGATTGCTGTAAAATAACTTTTATTCCCCCATAGGCTGTATGCAAATTAGGTTCTTGAAGTTGAGATCACACCGTCCCCTTCCTGCCCCTTCGCTTTTGATTGATGGACTTTTCGATGCTTTCAGGTGCGATTCCATTCTGAGATCTTGCGAACATCTCGTTTCTGCCGCCTGCATATTGATCCCCGCTATAGTATACTTGCCTTCCATGTGCGGCAAGGTTCTCTGGCGTTGACCTACTGAAGCTAAGTAAATTACAACAGGGATCAACGCGCAGGTGCCGGAAATAAGAGGATACAGCGCATACGCGAGATCTCAGGATGGAATTGCGCCTGAAAGAATCCAAAAGGCCATCAATCAGGACATGGCAAGCTTGACTTAAAGTGTGAAAGCCTCTGTTCCCTTGACTTCAAGAACCAGGGGAATAAAAGTTATTTTACAGTGATAATGCTCCTCGGACATCTTCGACAAGAACATCATTAGACACCTGATGTCAACAGCTGTAAGGTAATATTTGGCGGTTTATGATCCATTTTAGTTAGCTTTAATTAGTGCATCATATCTAAGTGTCTACCTTGTCTAAGTATAAATCATAGATATTATCTGGATTTCTTATAATATGTTATGAGGATGCAAGTCAAATCCCATCAACCTGGAATATACTGGTAATTTTAAATAATATAGTCTTCTTCATTATTTAAAGTGCTCGTGACTATAAATACAGATCAGATGGAGACATAATAATTAGTAGTGTTGGACTCCTAGACCTCTACACATTTCGCCAACCAGACTGCTTCATCGGAAGGAATTGCTCCCAAGAGTGGCTCCATAATTTAAGACGTTTTAGACCTGGCACAATCACATGCATATTCCCTGCTTGCAGTTCTGTTAGGCCTTCTTCACATGTCTGTGATTACATCTGTGACAAGATGGTCAGTGGTTCATCTGTGAAGATGTCCATGAAGGATTCACGTGTCCATTTTTCCCAGTGTGTCATATGTATTCCGTGGACACTGCTTGAACAAGGATCCGAGAAAGGTAGACCAAACATGGATGGCATCCATGTGGTTTTCATGGTCCTGTAAACTATGTGTGTGAGTGTTCTGTAATTGGGGTCAAAGATGGGGCGTGCTTCCGTGGTGTCTAGGGTTGAGAGAAGCGAGCTTTGTTTTGATTCCATACGGAGATCCGTTTCCGTACAGCATTCAAGTGTATGAGCTCTGGCGCAGTGAAATTCGTTATCTTATTATGAATAACTTCAGACTTTGATTTTTAAACTTGAATCCGAAGTCTACTTTATATATGCTGGTACCGAAGCAGACTTAGGAATCAAGTTTTAAAATGGTCTTTTGATGGCCGAAGTTATTCACTAAAGTCCTGCGAGACTTCGAAGATGAGGAATTTCACCTCGTTGGAGCCCACACATTTGAATTCTGTATGGAGACGGATCTCCGTATGGAATTCAAACTAAGTTTTGACCAAAGCAAGTTAACTTCAGATCTATGATTCACACATTACATTGAATACACACATTAAAGTCGATGGATATGTGATCTGTACATGGAGACCACGTGAAGATCACTGATAAGATAATTAGCTCACTCATGAAACCGTTGCAGTGGGGCCACCAGTGTTTAACAATGGGCCTGGAGAGGAGGACCAGGTATGTTCAGATTATTTGCAGAGAAAACCTTATTTGGATGAAACTGGAAATCTCTTACTATAAAACATGTGTTGATTTTGGCAGTGTAATCTTTACATGCATAAGTGAAAATGTTTTCTGACTTTTGACCATCTGGTCAGGTGGACTACATTGCTGGCTGGACTGAAGAGGGGAGGTGGAAATCATTGTGTTGTAATAGTATTTTCATCTTCTGTCTTATGAAATCTGTCATCTTGTTTGTGCTGGATATGTGGGCTTTATTGAAGTCCAGTGTTTAGGAAAGAGTCCGACTTTCCTTGTCTCTCAGACACATGTTTTTTCCATGGAGATTAAGGAAAAATAAAAAATAAAGGTTGAAGAGATGAGGTTTGTAGTCTCTGCATGTTTTTTCAGTTGTGAATTTCGTTCTTTCCATAAATGCAACTGCAGGAGAAACTAATTATCTTTTTAATCTTGTAGTATATATCTCTTTAACTTCCTATGAGCAGCTCATAAAATACTGTGTAGTCTGAAAACAGACAATGTGAGGGAAGATTCTGACATGGCGGAGGGGAGGGGGGAGTTTAACGCTTTTCTGCAAGGTGCACGTTTTGGTGCAAACATTTGAAACTTTTGGGGATTTTTTGCCACTAGTGGCATCTTTTCAAATGAGTGGGCAGGGCATACTGCTAGGGGTGGGGCATGATTGGGCTAATAAATGTATCGAAATGTATGTGGTGTAAATTATAGATGAACTCTACACCAGCTCATACCAGGCTTAGATTTCAGTTTGGGCACCTGGACAGCCCAACTTAAAGCGATTGTCCCACAAGAAATATTCTAGATTTCAAACCAGCACCTGGATCTGAATACTTTTGTAATTGCATGTAATAAAAATAATTGTATAGCCCATGAGTTATTCAATATAATGTATCTGTACAGCGCCACCTGCTGTTTGTTTTTTTCCTTATTTCTTTGACCTGCTCACTGACAAGGCCGCACAAAAATTCAAGCACTGATGTGAATGCAGCCTTACTTCAGCTGACTTTTGATTGTAGCATCGTGCACATCATCATATTTTTGGTTTGGATCCAATCCACATTTTTTTGTTGATTAAATGCGGACCCTTTCATTTCAAAGGGCCCGCAAAAGATGTGGACAGTGCCCCGTGCCCATCTGTATTTCCTTTTATGCGGCCCCGCCAAAAAAAGATTTGAATATATCCTTTTCTTGTCTGTTTTGCAGACAAAAATCGACATTTGAAATATACAGGTAAAGCTCGAAAAATTTGAATATCGTTCAAAAGTTAATTTATTTCTGTAATGCAACTTAAAATTAGAATATTGTGAAAAGGTTCAATGAAATTGTGAATTTGGGGTTTCATAAGCGGTAAGCCATAATCATCCAAATTCTAACAAATAAAGGCTTGAAATATCTTGCTTTGCATGTAATGAGTCTATCTCATATGTTAGTTTTACCTTTTTAGTTGCATTACTGAAATAAGTTAACTGCATGATATTCAAATTTTTCGAGTTTCACCTTTTATTGCTGGACCTGCAGTAGGGGAAGATGCGGTATACACATGTATATGTGTTGTTGTTTTTTTGGATCTGCAGAAATGGAAACTGTTGTTTGTATGAGGCCTAAGGCTACTTTCACACTAGCCTTTTTGCTGGCTCCGTCATGGTTTAGTAAAAACGCTTCCGTTACTAATAAATACAACAGTCTGCATCCGTTATGAATGGATCCGGTTGTATTATCTTTAACCTAGCAAAGACGGATCCGTCATGAACTCCATTGAAAGTCAATAGGGGACGGATCCGTTTTCTATTGTCTCAGAGAAAACTGATCCGTCCCCATTGACTTGCATTGTGGGTCATGAAGGATCCGTCTTGCTCCGCATCCCAGGATGGA
The DNA here is from genome assembly GCF_014858855.1 of Bufo gargarizans. Taxonomy (NCBI): domain Eukaryota; kingdom Metazoa; phylum Chordata; class Amphibia; order Anura; family Bufonidae; genus Bufo; species Bufo gargarizans. The sequence goes on along the minus strand of NC_058080.1, from coordinate 176,302,953 downwards.
AAGCAAACCGCAGCATGCTGCAGTTTACTCTCCGGTATGAGAACGGAACGGAATGCATTCTAGTGCACTCCGTTCTGTTCAGTTACGTTTTGTCCCCATTGACAATAAATGGGGACAAAATGGAAGCGTTTTTTTTCTGGTATTGAGACCCTATGACTGATCTCAATACCGGAAAATATTAGTGCTACTGTAAAAGTAGCCTTAGACTGGCATATAAAGGAACCAGTCTTAGTAAATCTCTCTCTGCATGTCTCGTAAGTGAATTGTATCTACGCCTGTGTTTTCACATACACGTTTTCGGTATGCTGTTTGAGCGCAGAGCTTTTCAGCCCAGCCTCCTTCTGCCCAGTATCAAAAACATGTTAAAATACTGTAATTGATTTAAATCATTGCTCACTATAGACATGTTCCATTTTTTTTCCGGAACATAGGGGCCGTCCTCCGGAAATGCGGATGCGGAGAGCACACTGTGTGCTCTCCTCATCCATTCCTACCCTATTGAGAATGAATAGGTCCACACCTGTTCCGGATATTGCGGAACGGATGCGGACCCATTCCACGGACGTGTAGATGGAGCCTTAAGCCTCACGCACATGACCGTTTTTCAGGTCCGCATCCGGGCCGCAGTTTTTGCGGCTCGGGTGCGGACCCATTCACTTTAATGGGGCCGCAAAAGATGCGGACAGCACTCCGTGTGCTGTCCGCATCCTTTGCTCCATTCCGTGGCACTTCCTATTCTTGTCCGTTTTGCGGACAAGAATAGGCATTTCGACTGCGGAAGGCGCATGGGCGGCTTACGTTTTTTTGCGGATCCTTGGTTTGTGGACCGCAAAAAACGGAACGGTCGTGTGCATGAGGCCTTATACACACATATTATTCATACAGTGATTCTGCTGTGTTTCTCCTGTTTGCTACCTTTTTAATTCCAAGGCTTTTTATATTTTTTGTTTCTTATTTTGAGTTTAATTTTGGGTATATTGCTGTCGTCTGAATCTGCTGCTCTATATAAGCATATTTCAGGGATAGCACTGCTCTCCTATTAGCCCAAATGGCACAAAAATGTTGGTGCCATTTGGCTAATATGAGCTACCAAAGAATGTGGCAGACTCGTAACTCTGTGTCACTGCTGTTTTGTAAGGGAAGGCATGTCAACACTTCTTTCATGAATACAACACATTTGTATAGCTGTGAGTCTTCTGTATTTGACTGATCCTATTTGCCAAACGGTAGAATTATTTTTTCCTTCTTACTACCGGTTATGTTTGGTTGAGCATGCACAATGAGATGCCATCTATTTTTCAGTGTATGGACTGCGCTGTAGATCTCGCTGTGTGGTGTGGGCTTTGGCATGCACATTGTAAGCTAAATTTGGAGCTTGTCTGAGCTCAGCATATCCTTAGATTAACACATTTTGCTGTGTTAATTTCTGGGTGCTGCTTCTTTGCCACTAGGGTTGCACCAAGTATCGAAATTTCAATACCCAATCAGCAGACTTGAGCATGCTAAACTGTTGACAGCACTATGTAGGCGGCCAGTTAGAGCAGTACAAACATATCTGATCAACAGTAGTAGTGTGAATATGAATGTTTAGGCTACATCACACCTGCACTAAAGCTGTCCAGCAGGCTGTTCCAGCGGAGGAACAGCCTGCCGAAGTTCTCAGTGTCCGGTTTAGCCAGATAGTTTTGTTTGCCGCCAGACCCCATTGACTATAATGGGATCCAGATGGTTTTTGGCATGAGCGCTGGGTTTCAGCCTGACAAAACTGGTTCACGCCCCAGTTTTTATCTGTCTGAAACCAATCCACGGCAGATCCCATTACAGTCAATGGGGTCTGGTGACGAATGGCAGTATCCTGCTAGGCTGGATACAGTAAACTGCAGGCTGCTCCTCTGCCAGATGGCTTTAGCGCAGGTGTGGAACTAGTCTTATTCTGCACCTACAAGTGCACTGGAGGCGGAGCTTTACTGAGTGCTCCCTGCATTGAGCTGCTTCACACCCCTCCTCTCTGCTCTAAGTGACAGCTGTAGCATCCAGCTAGGAGACTACTACAGCTGTCACACAGCAGAGGGAAGGGGCCGGATAAAAATACATATTCTCTCTACTCCTGATTAGTGTTGGAGCAAAATTGTGTTTTAAGTTCGGCGTACAAGGTTCGGGTTATCTAAGAATTCCGTTTTGGATTCCGCTACTACGGACCATAGCTTATGGTCCATGGTAGCGGAATCCATAATGGAATTCTTAGATAACCCGAACCTTGTACGTCGAACTTGAAACACAAGTTATCTCATCCATACTCCTGATTAATAAGCTTCACAAAATTTGATTGTACTGCTTTCCCACCCTACATAGTGCTGTCAGCAGTTTAGTATGGTCAAAACTACTGTCAGATTCCCATTTTTGTTTTTTTTTAAACAGTTGTAATGTGTTTTGCCTTGCAGGAGTTGCCCATTATTCACGGTCACGGTTAGTAGAAGTAATCAGAGGAAGAATAGATAGGACAACTGCTAGAAGAATGATTTGTCCGTGTTAGGGCTCATGCACACGGACGTATTTTCTTTCAGTGCCCGTTCCTTTTGTTTTGCGGACCGTATGCGGAACCATTCATTTCAATAGGTCTGCCAAAAAAACGGAAGGTACTCCGTGTGCTTTCCGTATTTCCGTTCCGCAAAAAAACAGAACATGTCCTATTATTGTCCGCATTACTGACAAGGATAGTACTGTTTTATTAGGCTAAATGCACACGATCAGGATTGCGTGCGGATTTTCCGCGTGTCATGTACATTTTATTCTATGAGAATTTGAAATTCTCAGTGCACACAATGCAGATTTTTTCCATGCGGATTTTGACCTGCGGTGCGGATTTTAAAATCTGCAGCATGTCAATTTATTTTATTTTTCCTGACCGGATTTTCTTCATTCACTTAGTAAAATCCGCACCAAATCCGCATGCAAATCTGCACTAATTGATGCGGATTGACCGCACAGATTTGCCTGCGGATTTCAGTGCGGATGCTCCACACATGAATCCTGAACGTGTGCATGTACCCTTAGGGGCCAGCTATTCCGTTCCGCAAAATACGGAATGCACACGGACGTCATCTGTTTTTTGCGGACCGCAAAATACATACGGTAGTGTGTATGAGCCCTTATGCTTTGTTTCTGTAGTTGGGAAGCCAAGATCTGTGAGTGATGGCACACAGTGCAGTTCTGACATGCATTCAGGATGCAGTTTTTTATTGTAGCTAGCTGAAATTGATGAAATCCTTCCCACTATGCAGAACACCAGGGTTAACAAGGCTGCTAAACTGGCTAAATGGATAACTGCATCCTGAAAGCATGTGAGAACTGCACTGTGTGCCAGCAGCCTTACCTGTGTATTTGCCACAGATTCCGCTGTGGGCTTGCCACGGATTTTGCTCATTGCATTGCAGTGTGAGAAATCTGCAGCGTAATTGATATGCTATGGAGGTAGCGCTTGAGAATTGTGAAATCTATCCACATTTCTGCGACTGTAGATGCTGCAGACTTTCTGCTTGCAGTTCTGTACCCCAAAGTCAATGGCAGCATGTCATATATTAGTGATGACTATAGTGTGCTGAGGACAGCTGCTCATGATCTGCTGGTGACATGTTTGTGTCGGTATAGCACATCATACACCTGCTGAATGTTCCTTCTATAGTACTTGTTCTTGTGTCGCTGCCAGTGTTGGGCCCCTTTCACACTAGCGAGTATTCCACGCGGGTGCAATGCGTGATGCAAACGCATGCACCCGCACTTATCCGGAACTAGGGCTGCAGTAAACAAATATTTTTGCAATCGAGTATTCTATCAATTATATTTCTCGATTCATTGAGTAATCTAATAAGAAAAAGCTACTTAAAATAACGTACGTAATTAGGTATGTATAAAGTTATTGGTTTGAAGGGGTTAATAACTTTATACATGCCTAATGCCAAGGTGCTTCCATTAACCCCTCCAAACCAATAACTTTATACATGCCCATTGGGTTTGGAGAGGTTAATGGAAGCACCTTGGCATTAGGCATGTATAAAGTTATTGGTTTGAAGAGGTTAATGAAAGCACCTTGGAGGTGCCTTCATTAACCCCTCTCTAAACCAATAACTTTATACATGCCAAGGTGGTGCTTGCAGCCTCCATTAACCACTCTCTCCATCTGCCTCCCCCCAGTCTCTGATCTGCTTGCCCCAGCCTCTGATCTGCCTCCCCCCCCAGCCTCTGATCTGCCTCCCCCCCCAGCCTCTGATCTGCCTCCCCCCCCAGCCTCTGATCTGCCTCCCCCCCCAGCCTCTGATCTGCCTCCCCCCTCTGATCTGCCTCCCCAGCCTCTGATCTGCCTCCCCCCCAGCCTCTGATCTGCCTCCCCCCCAGCCTCTGATCTGCCTCCCCCCCAGCCTCTGATCTGCCTCCCCCCCAGCCTCTGATCTGCCTCCCCCCCAGCCTCTGATCTGCCTCCCCCCCAGCCTCTGATCTGCCTCCCCCCCAGCCTCTGATCTGCCTCCCCCCCAGCCTCTGATCTGCCTCCCCCCCAGCCTCTGATCTGCCTCCCCCCCAGCCTCTGATCTGCCTCCCCCCAGCCTCTGATCTGCCTCCCCCCAGCCTCTGATCTGCCTCCCCCCCAGCCTCTGATCTGCCTCCCCCCCAGCCTCTGATCTGCCTCCCCCCCAGCCTCTGATCTGCCTCCCCCCCAGCCTCTGATCTGCCTCCCCCCCAGCCTCTGATCTGCCTCCCCCCCAGCCTCTGATCTGCCTCCCCCCCAGCCTCTGATCTGCCTCCCCCCCAGCCTCTGATCTGCCTCCCCCCCAGCCTCTGATCTGCCTCCCCCCCAGCCTCTGATCTGCCTCCCCCCCAGCCTCTGATCTGCCTCCCCCCCAGCCTCTGATCTGCCTCCCCCCCAGCCTCTGATCTGCCTCCCCCCCAGCCTCTGATCTGCCTCCCCCCCAGCCTCTGATCTGCCTCCCCCCCAGCCTCTGATCTGCCTCCCCCCAGCCTCTGATCTGCCTCCCCCCAGCCTCTGATCTGCCTCCCCCCCAGCCTCTGATCTGCCTCCCCCCCAGCCTCTGATCTGCCTCCCCCCCAGCCTCTGATCTGCCTCCCCCCCAGCCTCTGATCTGCCTCCCCCCCAGCCTCTGATCTGCCTCCCCCCCAGCCTCTGATCTGCCTCCCCCCCAGCCTCTGATCTGCCTCCCCCCCAGCCTCTGATCTGCCTCCCCCCCAGCCTCTGATCTGCCTCCCCCCCAGCCTCTGATCTGCCTCCCCCCCAGCCTCTGATCTGCCTCCCCCCCAGCCTCTGATCTGCCTCCCCCCCAGCCTCTGATCTGCCTCCCCCCCCAGCCTCTGATCTGCCTCCCCCCCCAGCCTCTGATCTGCCTCCCCCCCCAGCCTCTGATCTGCCTCCCCCCCCAGCCTCTGATCTGCCTCTCCCCAGCCTCTGATCTGCCTCCCCCCCTCCCCCCAGCCTCTGATCTGCCTGCCCCCCTCCCCCCAGTCTCTGATCTGCCTGCCCCCTCTGGTAACGCAACCCCTCCCTCCCCGGTCGCTCCTTCTTCTGTCTGTGCGGCGGATTGCTAATACTTACAGCATTAGCAATGCGCCGCACAGACCTATGAGAAGGAGCGACCGCCGGCCACAGCGCACGTGAGTATAATGCGCTGCTCTCTGCTCACTAACATACCATGGCAGCCAGGACTTCAGTAGCGTGACTCCTGGCTGCCATGGTAACCGATCGGAGCCCCAGCATTACACTGCTGGGGCTCCGATCGGAACTGACACTGCCACCAATGATGGGGGGGGAGGAGGGGGACCCTGTGGGATATGGCCGGCACAGTCATTGGTAGCGCAGTGGCCACAGTCCCTCCCCTCCCCTCCTCCTCCTCCGTCCCTCCCCTCCTCCTCCTACTTGGTCTTCAGCGGCAGCCGCGCACAGTGGGGAGGGAGAGACTCCCTCCTCCTCCCTCAGCTGTGCTGGCCGGCTCAGTCCTGCCTCTCTGGCCTCAGGAGGACACGGAAGCGGTGAGTGAGACGCTTAATTTCACTCCCGCTCCGTGATCACGTGATCTAAACGATTCCTCGATGCAGGGAAACTGCATCGATGAATTTTTTTGACTCGATTTAATCGAGTTATTAGAATAATCGTTTCAGCCCTATCCGGAACCATTCATTTTAATGGGGCTGTGTACATGTGTGTTGGTTTTCACGCATCACTTGTGTGTTGCGTGAAAATCGCAGCATGTCATTTGCAACGCTGGCCCCATAGAAGTCAATGGGGTTGCGTGAAAATTGCATCGCATTTTGCACCCACACGATAAAAACTGAGCGTGATCGCAGGCAAAACTGAATGAACTTGCTTGCGAAATCACACTTTTTTTTTTTTTTACTGAACGCATCCAGACCTATTCCCCCTCATGCTTGTCTGCAAGGGGCCTTAGAGCGGTGGGGGCGTGGAAGAAAGTGAAAAGGACTGTGCTAATTTCACAGTAATTGCCTTTTATTAAAAGGGTTCTGCATTTATTTTTATTTTTTTTACTGATTATGTATCCTCTGGATAAAACATCAGCATCTGATCGGTGGGGGTCTGACACCCAGGACCCCCGCCGATCAGCTGTTTAAGAAGGCAGCGGCGCTGACAGTAGTGCCGCTGCCTTCTCACTTTTTACCGCAGGCCCAGTGATGTCACGACTAGTATTACTGGCCTGGGAGCGGGGCTAAGCTCTGTTCACTTGAATGGATCTTAGCCGCGCCCAGGCGATTGATACTAGCGCCGCTGCCTTCTCAAACAGCTGATCAGCAGGGGTCCCGGGTGTCGTACTCCCGCCGATCAGATGCTGATGATCTATCCAGAGGATAGATCATCAGTTTAAAAAAAACGGCAGAACCCCTTTAACTCGGTGACAGACTTTACTTGATGGTAGCTGTGGCTGAAATTAATAGTAGTGGTAGGAACCTAATATATCCCATTTTATTTGTCTTTTGGCTAAAATAAGTCTTAATGGGGTTCTCCAAGGTTTTTATATTGATAACCTATCCATTGCACAGATCATCAGTGTCTAATCGGTGGGGGTCCGACACCTATTACCCCTGCTGGTCAGCTGTTTGAGAAGGCACTGGCCTTTGCAGTAGTGCTGTGGCCTTCATGCAGCTTTGCCTAGGGAATGTGACGCCACGTTTATCAGTCATGTGGCTTAGGCGCAGCTCAGCGTCATTGAAGTAAATAGGGCTGAGCTGCGATACCAAGCACATCCGCTATACAATATACGGTGATGTGCATGTTGAGCCAAGAGAAGGCCGCAGTGCTGAGTGCCTTCTCAAACGGCTGATTGGCGGGGTTCCGGGTGCCAGACCCCCCACCGATCAGATACTGAGACCTAAGTCCCCGAAAACCTCTTTAATTCTCATGTTTCTTCCTTGTTCTTTAGCTGACAATTTTGCTTATCAGTATTATTTTCCTGTAATTTCTAAACTGTAACTCGCATGTGACCTGCAGCTTGGTTAAAGCAATAAAATGACTCGCCAATTCCCTTTTAGAACGCAAAGTAAGATTATCAAATGGGGCAGATTAGTTGGTGTGTGTGTTAAAGGGGTTTCCTGGGACCTTTTCCCCTTACCTGTAGCAGCACTAACATAATTTATATCATACAATGTCCATGTAAAAAACAATACGTGGGAAGAACGAAAAAAACATTGAAAAAACGGATAGCAGAGCATATTAACAATATTAGGAAGGGATATGATAAACATTCATTATCAAGCCATTTTAAAACACATCATAACAAAGACCCAAGAGGCCTGTTCTTTGCAGCAATTGAGAAGATAGAGAAGAGTTGGAGGGGAGGTGATCACATTGCAAAGATGTCTCGTGTAGAATTCAGATTTATTTTCGAATTTGATACTCTTACCTAAAGGCTTGAACGCCGAACATGAACTATTCGGATTTCTGTAGATTATGGGATGGGTGCCCTGGGCCGACGAGAAATCTGAGTCGGGCTGTTCTACCAGCACTCCGATCTCCCCTTGGTCTGGGCCCCCGCCCACTTAGGTCTATCATATTATCATTAAATAGTCTCTATCAAAAAATGTCTTCCATCATCATAACCATACAGACATCCATATGAATAGATACATATCTATGCAGAAGAATCAGAAATATAGAATCAAAACCCCTTAAAGACTTATTAAAAATCTAATTGCATATAGTATCTAGAGAACTTCATATATGCTCCCATATAGCCACATTGACTCGTGTACAGACATTCCCAAAAAGAGATTGATTTTTGTTCCTCTTTCCACCTGTATTATCTATATATACATCAAGCTTACAATCCTCAGCTCTGACATATATTGATACAAATATAAATTTTGTGTACATATTTCCCTTTATATAACCTTTTTATATAATTTTTTACATCTTTTTATACATCTTTCTTATTTTTATTAATATATATTTTGGATTATCGTACAATAGAAACATATTGGGGTACTTTCACACTAGCGTTATTCTTTTCCGGCATTGAGTTCCGTCCTAAGGGCTAAATACGGAAAATAACTGATCAGTTTTATCCCTATGCATTCTGAATGGAGAGCAATCCGTTCAGGATGCATCAGGATGTCTTCAGTCTTTTTGCCTTTTCAGGACGGAGATGATACCGCAGCATGCTGCGGTTTTATCTCTGTCCAAAATTCTGGAACAAATGCCAGAACCGGCATTTTTTTCCCACTGAAATGCATTAATGCCGATCCGGCCCGAGTGTTCTGGCAAAACTGATCCGGCATTGCGGTCTGCGCAAGCTCAGACCACAAAAAATGTTAAAAATAAAATTCTGCATACGTTTTCCGGATGACATCGGAGAGACTGATCCGGCATTTCAATGCATTGGTCATACGGATCCGACTGACAAATGCCATCAGTTTGCATACGTTTTGACGGATCCGGCAGGCAGTTTCGGCGACGGAACTGCCTGCCGGAATCCTCTGTCACAAGTGTGAAAGTACCCTAACAGAGAATGTTTCTATTTTAATGATATGTAAAAAAAAAAGTATCTCTAACAAAACAATGAGTAGTAATTTTAACATGATTGGATCATTGAAATCAGACTCAAATGATTGAAGGACAGTTGCCCCTAAATTGAAGGAAGTGGATAAAAAGGGCATTATACGTAATAGTGGGTCACCACTGAGGAAGGAGTCAGTTTAGACCCTGAAACGTGTCTGGTGAAATACCCGCTTGTCCCCACCGTGAAGGGCACTATACATTAATAGGAAGGCCTTCCCCACAACTATGCTAGCCCCCATATCTACTACAGCCTTTCCCGATATGTGTAACCAGCGGACATAAACCACGTGGGACGCCGCACCTACCGCGCGCGCATCAGATGACATAGAGAGCAGTAAACTCGAACCGAACAGCTTACTGGAGAGGAGAGGCCACGCACAAAGAAGACATTTAAAGGTAACAGCAGGCAGTGTATTGCCTCCGTGTGGGACGCCACCGAAGCGACACAAACTATACCTGCCTGCTATAGGACTTTAACCATTGAAGGCGTTATAAAAGCCGCATCATTTATTTAATGTAAAGCCTGATATTTACAGGTGAAACATCTGATACACATCAGAGACATTTAGAATATTATTTCACTGTGGATATATAGAAATAACACCATTACAACTATATACCCAGTGGATCATTCCTGTCTGCACAGCCAAATAATAATTATACCTGCTGATCAGCTGACAATCTTAACATCTGCAGGCTAGAACGGCTGAGAACTAACCTAGGGGCAACTGCATTGCTCATGAACTGAGATTTTCAACCCCTATAGGATGAAACAGCTGAGAAACAGTGGCTGTGCCCTTGAAGGGACAATCTTGAATATTATATCACTGCCACATTACGGATATATAGTAATCATAACATTATACTGGTATATCCAACGGATGATATTTATTTGCACAGCTATTAACCTAATGGTGACCAGACAGCTGACTTGCTGATACCCTTATGCACATGGCTGTTGTTTTGGTCCGCATCCGAGCCACAGTTTTGGCGACTCTGATGCGGACCCATTCACTTAAATGGGGCCTCAAAAGATGCGGACAGCAGTCCGTATGCTGTCCGCATCTGTTGCTCCGTTCCGTGGGCCGCAAAAAAATATAAGCTGTCCTTCTCTTGTCTGTGCTTTGCGGACAAGAATAGGCAGTTATTTTAAAGGCTGTCCATGCCATTCCGCAAATTGCGGAATGCACACGGACGCCATCCGTGTTTTGCGGATCCGCGATTTGCGGACCGCAAAACACACAACGGCCCCCTGCTCACTTTAATGGGTCCGCAATCCGGGCGGCGTTCTATCTTTTAGCGGAACGGAAGTACGGGATTAAACCCCACGGAAGCACTCCGTAGTGCTTCCGTAGGGTTCTGTTCCGTGGTTCCGTTCCACACCATTCCGCATCTCCGGATTTGCGGACCCATTCAAGTGATGCAGAATGCCCACGGAACGGCACCCGTGTATTGCGGCTCCGCAAATGCGGTCAGCAATACTGCAACGGGAAGCACACGTTCGTGTGCAGGGGGCCTAAAGGGGTCTTCAGGCTACTTTCACATTGCATTTTTTTTTATCAGTATTTGTAAGACAAAACCAGCAGTGTTCACAGTAAACACTATAATGGATACATTTGCAAGTCTTCGGTTTTGGGCCCATGGTGGGGGGATCTGTGGATGACACTATTATGGGGTGGAGGATCTGTGGATGACACTGTTATGGGGGAGATCTGTGGATGACACTGCTATATATGTAGAAAGCGATGGCCACAGCAGCATATCCAACCAAATACTTCTTTATTTTTTTAAACTCCTTGGTACAGTGTACAAAATAGCAACGTTTCGGCTACAACTAGCCTTTGTCAAGCATATATTACAAATGATAATGCCCACATATAAATAGGTAAAATCATGCACACCCACAATATTGGTCATCCAATAATCACTTAGATCTATGAACACACTCTGGTTATAGCCAATGAAAATAGAATGTCACAGCGATATCTAATTAACCACTTTAACCCCGCTAGCTAAAACCCCCTTAATGACCAGGCCACTTTTTACACTTCTGCACTACACTACTTTCACCGTTTATTGCTCGGTCATGCAACTTACCACCCAAATGAATTTTACCTGGTGATCAGCTGATTGTTGTTTTTTTTTTTTAAGGCTGCAAAACAATTAACAGTTTTTAAAAATCATGTTGGCAAGATTTTTGGCCATGTCTTGGCTGACCGGGTTTCTGCTCTGTGGAAACGTACCTTTCTGACCCTGGGCGATTTAACTGTAATGGTCAGAAAAGCTCTGCTCAGCCATTCATTTTAATACATAGATGCCCAGTTCTGCCAGAGCAGGAGCCTCTCTGCCAACAGCAAAGTGCCCCATAGAGAGCCCGGTATGTCACCGGAACTCAGAAAAATGCCTTTGCCCTGCGCGATTTAGCGCAGGGCAAAGGAGAGCATCTGAGCATGAACTGCTCCGATGCTCATGTCAGGGGGGCTGCCGGGGTGAAAATGGAGGTATGTCCAGGTTCAGCTCTGAACCTGGACAACCCCTTTAACTTCCTGCTGATTCCTGGCTTTGAAATCAAGGAGCCGGTCCTATCAGTGATTGGCAGTCTTCCCTGACTGTGTATACAGAGAAAGCTGTCAATCACTGATATGACCGTCTTCTTGACTTAAAAGCCCAGAATAAGCAGGAATTTAAATGTATAGTTTACTGAATCTTTTCCCATAACACTATACATCAATCTACTCAACTCTTCTTGCTCTATAACACAGTGCCTGTAGCTTACATTGCATTTTCATGGTGACAGATTCCCTTAAAAGGGGTTGTCCGAGTTATGTAAAAAGGTTACTGTAAGGCCTCTTGCACACAGCCGTTGTTTTAGTCCGCATGCTAGCCGCAGTTTTGGCGGCTTGGATGCGGACAGCACTCCGTGTGCTGTCCGCATCCGTTGCTCCGTTCCGTGGTCCACAAAAAAATATAACCTGTCCTATTCTATTCTTGTCTGCGCTTTGCGGACAAGAATAGGCAGTTATATTAAAGGCTGTCCATGCCGTTCCACAAAATTGCGGAACGCACATGGACGCCATCCGTGTTTTGCGGACCGCAAAACACACAACGGTTGTGTGCATGAGGCCTATATCTGATGGTCAGCAATATATACATAAGCCAAGCAAGTTTTAGCCAGAAACAAATTATAATTACTCATTTTTCTAGTTGTGTCCGGGCCCCTTTGTTGACATGCAGTTGCAGATCTGTGGGGGCGTGTAACAACAATCTCTCTGTGAGGTTTTCCTCATGAATATTATGGGTGTCAACAAAGACTGCCTTTGCCCTCCCCCTGCTCTGTAAATAGAATGAATAACATTGCTGCCCTGTCTGCAGTCTGACTACTGGGATACTCGTGTAGTATGTGTGGGACTACAAGTCCCAGCTGTACAGTGCAATGACATTGCTGATGCACACAGGATCCCCCCCCCCCCCCCCCAACCTGTTCTTGTGCAATGCTTTGCAGACAGAAGAAGAGTACAGAGGCGAGAACTCCTGCAGTCTTTGTCAGCTCTGTGTTTGCACGGTGAGGAGGGATGCATGATCCTGTGCACAGCATTTGTCTCTTCAGTGCCTGGAGAAGAGGAAACCCTGCAGCTGCTTAGTACTTGAGGCAGACCCGGAGTCTGTGCTGCTGATGGTAGAAGGGGTTAAACTTTCCTGAAGAATCCAGTGGCAGGGGAGACACAGGGCAGACAGCTAAGCCAGCGGATCGGCAGTGCAGGGGGCATGGCTTGTTGCTCCAGCACAGCCTTCACAGTGACGTTTCATGCACAGAGGCAGACCTGCTCCTCAGGCTTGTGCACGGATGTCATCAGAGCAGGCAAAGAATCTGACTTCACAGGTCATGTGACACCTAGTAAAATATGAGAACAGGGCCACTGTAGATGAAAGAAGTGTAAATCTCTTAGATTTGCTTGGTTAGAAACATACAAAGAAAACAAAAGAAATAACTTGGACCATCCCTTTAACCCCTTCCTGACACCAGTTTTTCCCCTCTGACAGAGCCTATTTTTGTAAATCTGACATGTCACGTTATGTGGTAATACATTTGGAATGCTTTTACTTATCCAAGTGATTGTGAGAATGTTTTCTCATGACACATAATACTTCATGTTAAAATGAAAACATTTTTTTTTTTTTTTTTAAGGCCCAATTCAGCTTTAACGTGACTTTGAGAGGCTTACATAATAGAAACCACCCATTAGTATTTCAGAGTCCCTGGCATACCAGTACAGTGTAATTCCCCAAAAAGTTACCGCATTTTGGAAACTCTTCAAGGAATTAACCTAGGGGTATAGTGATTGGCATGAGCCCACAATCTCTTCATAGATTATTTTTTTTTTTTTTTTTTTTTAAAGATTGTGACATGAGATGGAAAATTAAATTTTATTTCAATGATATGTAGTTTTAGCCAAAAATGTTCCATTTTTATAGTGTTCATTTTGGTACATAATTTTTCCTGGGTATGACAATACCCTCATATGTGGTCGTAAGCTGCTGTTTGGGCACACTGCAGGGTCCAGAAGAGAAGGAGCACCATGTATATTCCAGGCCTAGCTTGGGGATATATACAGCACTGGTCGACAACTGTGAGGTGAAATAAAAAAAAAACACAAGAAGTGACCTTGTTTTAGAAACTACACACCTCACAGCATTTTAACCCCACATGTGTTTTGCTCAAATTAATTCACAGCGGATGGTGCAAAGTGAAAATTGCGATCTTTACACAGATATGCCGTTACACTTATTCCAGCTCACCTCCCTGGTCAGTAAATGCAGTCCCGGTTCCAGGAGCCTTGGGGTGTGTCCCCGCCGCAATCGGCACAAAATACAAAAGAACTAAGTCCTTAGTCGTAACTTAGCCTTAGGACTTAGTTCCGAAACACGTCAACTGAACCTGTATACTGGTGGATATGTCTGCTGTAAACACTATTTGTGAATAAAGAAGAAGTTTTTAGAGGACCGCTATACGAATCCGGAGCTGTTCTTTTGTATTTTATGCCGTTACAGTGCCTAATATGTTGTGCCCAGCGTATGCCAGTGTGAAAAGTAATCCTTACTATTATGCTAGGCTTCCTGCATGTCCCTAATCTTTTTCCTGACTGTTTAAGAGGGTTCAGAAGTATAAGGCTACATTTACATCTTTATTAAGGAGATCAGGCACACATCCCGGCTGTTGCGTGCATTCCCCATTTTGGAAACTCTGTCCCTCAGAGTCTTAAGGGGTGGAGTAAGCATTTTGATGCCTCAGGAATTTTACAGAAATAAATGTGCAAGTTTTCCACAGATATGGCATTTCAGTCCCCAAACTGCTGTGCCCAGCTTGTACCGTGTAAGACACACCACAGCCTTTAAATTATTAGGTGGATTATACTGGGTGCTGAAATGCCATAAATGTGGATGTGAACTGCTGTTTGGGTACGCTGCAGGGTTCAGAAGGGAAAGACCACCTTCTGGATTTTGCTGCACAGTTTTGGATTGGTTTACAGGCACCATGTTGCTTTCAGACAGCCACTGTGGTACCAGTACAGCCATTTTCTGACTAGCATACTCTATTTTTCTCTTGATGCAGCTGTGTTATTATTGTTTATTTTTTTGCGGGATGAGGTTGCACTATTATTGGTACTGTTTTTTTTTGTTTTTTTTTTTTTTTTTTTTATTGCAGCGTCTTTATTCTGCTGGAAAAAGATTCCAATTTTTATTTTAACATTTTCTACTTTTACATAATTAAAGCATTTTTGAAGAAAAGTTTTTTTTGTGAGGGCCTGTTTCGACAATTTTTATAGGTACCATTTTGGCATACATAACATTTTGAAAGTGTATATCCTTCCCGCAGTAGGGCTCGATCACTGCTCCATTGATCCTGGGAAGTTGTCAAGGTCCCTGTTTGCTGCCAGTGAATTGAAACCGTCTTGTTTTCTACCAGAGGCTGCAAACCTGTAAAGATCCTCTGTGAGCTGGACGGATTGTCCTGTGGATGTAGTGTCAGGCCAAATTTACACGTCGGTTATTCCGATCAGTGATTTTGAGCCAAAACCAGGAGTGCGTCACAAACACAGGACAGGTGCAGATCTTTCCATTACACCTGATCTCTGCGTAGGTTTTGGCTCACAATAACTGATGGAAATAACTGATCAAATAACTGAAGTGTGAACTTGGCCTTACTAATGTACCAGACTCTCAGCTTTAGGTTTGTATTGCTTTGTAGCTGCTGGATGTTAACAAGAATCCTAGTTATAGCAAGCAG
This sequence comes from Bufo gargarizans, assembly GCF_014858855.1. Taxonomy (NCBI): domain Eukaryota; kingdom Metazoa; phylum Chordata; class Amphibia; order Anura; family Bufonidae; genus Bufo; species Bufo gargarizans. The sequence continues at coordinate 176,287,597 of NC_058080.1, read as the reverse complement.
AGTTCTTGAAATTGGAAGCAGTTGAAACATTTGTGAAGGAGCATTTCATTTTACTGGTGCCATAAAAAGGCAAAGTTTAACATCTGTTTTTCTACATTGCAAAAGACACCAGATATTCCAAATAGCCTTATCATGATAGATCATCTTTAGAAAAGAACTGTATGTGCATTTGATAACAAGTCTAATGTTAAATGTGCTCTTTAAAGAGCATTTCCGCCCTGGGATGCAATCACATGTGATTTATTAAGACCAGTGTTGTGTATGGCATGTGTGAAAGCTTCCTAGATTTAAAAGTTTCTCCTAAATCTTTATAGTTATTTAGTAATATTCCTACCCCCTATATTGCTGCACAACTAGGCATTGGGGCATATTTGCTAATCCTATAGATGCCATAAGCTAAGGGTTTTGGATTTAAGGCAAATTTTCCTGCAGGTTTTTCAGACAAAGCCAGAAATAAGGTATTATACTTCTCTTTCCTGCCAGTCCACTACTGTGCGTTTCCCTGCCAATGCATGGCAGTTTTAGAGGAGGGTATCACTAGTACCAGCCTCTAAAACCACCCAGAAACTACTGCTGGATACGTCTGAATAGTATTACACCACGTGAATTGCTTTCATTGCACCATTGTACTGGTGGACTTAAAAGGGAGATAAGGTTCAAGAAAATGCATCTTAAAGGCCCATGTGCTGGGCCCCTCACAGGTAATATACTTTTCCCGCTCCCCACGCCGCTCCTGCTCCCCGCACCGCCGCTGCTGCTTCTCCCTGTACATGGATGAAAACATCCGGTGTCGGAGGGGTGAGCAGCCAATGGCAGACGGTGACGAGCCTCTCTAGCATCGCGGGTGCCGCTAAGGAGGCGCATTTCTGTCCCCGCCTGCCATTGGCTGCTCCCCAAGCAGCAACCGCGGTGCGAGGACCAGGAGGGGAGCGGGGTAAGTATATTCCGTGTGAAGCCCCGGCACATGGGGGTGGGCTGTTTATGATACTGGATAACCCCTTTAAGGTACCTTTTACACAAGCTGATTATCATTAAATCGGGTGAAGCTGCACGAACATTGAGCAGTGTGAAACATTGAACGATAGAGCGACAACCTGTAGGTTTCACGATGGTTCGATAGTTTGTGTGGGCAGAAAAATCTGTGTTTGACGTTAACGAATTTTATATGTGTAAACACGAATCGTTCACTGCACGCACGATTACAATTTGTCCACAACACAGTGCAACATTCTGCTTTACAAACGAATATGCGGAATGTGCGATCGAAATTACGATTTTATGACACTAATCGGTGCAACTAAAGCAGGCATCCTCAAACTGCGGCCCTCCAGCTGTTGCAAAACTAAAACTCCCAGAATGCCCGAACAGCCTACAGCAGGGCATTGTGGGAGTTGTAATTTTACAACAGCTGGAGGACCGCAGTTTGAGGATGCCTGATCTAAAGGGTCTTGTGTAAAGGTACTCTTACTCATTGTCTGATTTAGTTTTATAAATTTCAATTTGTCATGATTTTCAGGAATCCTGCTTGCTGTCATTCAGGGGAACCTTTATTGTTTACTCCCAAGGGTCCTTATCAGACAGGCGTATTGCTTGTTTCAGTTAATTGTAGCAGGAGTGCAATTACATGCTAGCTATTTATATGAATGTATTCCACCACAGTAACAAGCCTTTTAACTCCTTAGCAAAGCACTTTAATCTCTGACCTGTTAAGAAAGGTACATGATAGTGTGTAGTGAAGGTAATTTTCATAATGGTGAACAGTGACTGTATTTGTGAGTTATAACCTCCCTTCTGTTTCTCAGCTGTGTCATGTGACCAACACTCTGCCTCTTCACCTGACACAGTACAGGAAGTCATTTATTTCTCTATTCATTCCTATGAGACTGACATTGATGCTTCCATAGGAATACATAGGGGAACTGGCTTCTTGTCCACACATAAGTGCTGTGTAAGGCTAGTTTCACACTAGCGTTCGGGAGATCCAGCAGGCTGCGCTGGCAGGGAACAGCCTACTGGTTCTCTCTGGATTTGGGATTGCCAGAAGCCATATGAATGCCGTCCGGCCCTATTAACTATAATGGGGACCGGCAGAGATCCGACAGCAAATATGCTGAGAATTGGCCAGACAAATACTGCTGCCGGATATCCTGAGAGCCAGTGTGAAACTTTGGAGAGTCAGGATGATGGTCACATGACACAGCTGAGGATCAGAAGGGAAGTTATAACTCACAAATACAGTCTCTGGTATGAAAATTACCTTCACTACAGTTTACATCATGTACCTTTCTAACAAGTCAGAGAATACATTTTTTGGGGGGAGTGCTTCGTTAATGTCATTTTTTTTCATGGTGATCTTGCGGGTGCAGTTAGTGCATCTGTGACGTCAGCAGCAGTCGTCCTGGTCCTGCCACAATTGCAGCTGCAGGGATGAGAGAATAACTCCAATCCCGGCAGTTTATCTTCTCAAATGCCACCGCAATAGAGACTGCAGGATACCAGGTGTTTGACAGAGGCAGGAAGCTCCTCAGTGACCCTTTACCACCCCGATGGGTTATCATGGCAGCAGGGGGCCTCTAGACCTGCCAACTGTCATTCCATAAAAAATTATTCTTATTTGGTACAAACACAATCATAGCAGCCTGTAGAAAAAAAAAGTTAACACATTGGTTATGACACAAGGAAAGAAAAGGTGGATTTGCTACCCCCCTTCCCTCTCAAATTAAAAGATAAAAATTAGTACATTATATGCTTGTTGCAAAAGTATTAAAATGGGAAAAAAAACACACATACATAAGGACAGGTTCCCATCAGTACCCTTTATTTCTGTGAGGATGGAAGAAATTGCTTGGTGTTAATGCCCACAATAGGCTGGTCCTTCAGGGGTTAAATCTTTTTGGCAGTGTGTAATGTTTGTCTTTTTTCCTGTGTTGAGCTGCTATGATGACTGCGCAGCAAGTGGGTGTTACTGTGCTGCGTATCCTAAGGCTGGCGTTATCTGTCCTTGTGTGCTTGTCGACACACCCATCGTCTGTGCGACACACCTTCAAAATATTGGCAGATGAAAGTGATGAAAGCACACCATAAATAGTAGTTTTCATAGAATAGTCAAAAAAGTGACGCTCAGTAGGTACTGTAGACGTGCGGAGCTGATATCGCATGCCATTCCTGAACATGTATGGATTTATTAACCCCTTGTTCCAATGCCAAGCACTGGGCTTGTGAGATAGTAAATGCTACAATTACATAGATTAGGAGATAACGTTACGACTCGCACAGATCACAATTCTCCATAGTAAAAAAAAAAATATATAGTTTTTTGCCCTTTGATGTGTAACCGTGTTGTTTTCCCTTTCAGTATTGGAAGGCCTGGTGGGAAGGCCTTACATCTCCAGCCATCTGTTCTGGATTTCGGAGCCCAGTGAGTATGCATGCTACAGGAAGTGCTTATCTGTAATATGCCTTGCATTTCTACTGAGCAGATGATAACTTCATACATGGTGGGAACTGAAGTTAAGGAAGAATTGGGGGGGGGGATCATGATTCCTTTTGTTTACTCCTTAGGCTACTTTCACACTCGCGTTGAATGGATCTCGCAAACGGAAAGCCAAAACGCCAATGTGAAAGTAGCCTAATAGTGTAATACTAGTTTTGATAGAACCAAAGAGAGGCTTTTTTTTTTTTTAGAAAATTCATCATAAACGTTTTTGATGAATACAGGACAAATTGTAATGGAGATAAAATACCTGTTACTTGGGTACATACTGCTGTAACCTAGTTTGTTCCCAGGGCAGGGCCTATTTGTCCTGATTGCCCAACTGTAAGGTTGGTAAGTATGCTTTAATGCCTCTGATGTGCTGTAGCTATATTGTTTAGGCCTCCTGCACACGACCCTGGATTTGAAAAATATAGATCCGGGCTGTGTGCATGCCACATTTTTTGCGGGCCCAATTAGTAGAAATGCCCAGTTTTGAGAAATGTTGTGACATTTTGTATTTTTACACCATTCTCTTCAGTTTTGAGAGTCACAAAAATTGTCGCAGTCTTACTCCAGTAAAGTGGTGAAAATGAAAAAACATCCCAAGAAAGAAGTGTTAGATGCACCAAGTCTATCAAACTATTAGATGAATTTGGTGAAAATTAGGGCAACACAAATATAGCTGCAAAACTGACTTTAAAAATGTCCCCGTGATAAACCTCCCCCTAGATTCCCCCCCCATTTAAAGCAAAAAAGCATGTTCCCTCAAGTAAGCATGACAATGTCCGTCTGCAGTCTCCATTTTTTCTTTCAGTTTCAGATCGCCTGGTTTACAGTTTATAGCCTGTTGCCAGTTTCAGACTTTTCTTGGGATGCTGTTGCCTTCACTAGCTCCTATGTAATGGCACCGCTTTATTCTTGTACCATTTCTAATACAGCACTAGGGTCACCTCTCCTCTGTGTAGATGAAGTATCTGTTCCATGCAGACCGTCTAGAGTATGGGAAGGGATTACACAGACTATACAGAAATAACATGGTTGGACATATTTAATGACTGGTATTTAAAAAAATTGAATTTTTTTTTTACATTCTTGAAGCAGATTAACAAGACAAACTGTCTTGGTCCCTTCTACTGAAGAGCCGGGCCTCTGCTTCTCAGATTTCAAGTGCAGGCAGAGAAGAAAACAACATTTCTAGTGTTTTGTAGGGGAATTCGAAGGGGGCCATAACTTGTGTCCTATAAAAGATTTGTCTTTGATATATATCTATGGCAGGAGGTGACGGGGATGAGCCTCCCTAGTGTCACCCGTGATGTTAGGGAGGTTTGTCCCCATGACCCCCTGCAATTGACTGAGCCCCCCGACACTGGATGTTTTCATCCGCGCATGGGGAGAAGCAGCGGGGACCAGGAGTGGCGCGGGGATCCAGTTGGTAGAATATCAGGGCTCATTCAGAAGGCTGTATGTTTTTTTGCAATCCGTAAGAATGCGGATCTGTTTTTTTTGCGGGCAGTCTGTTTGCAAAAAACTGAATGTGTTCCGTATGCGGATCCATAGAATTGAACGGCGCCACAGAGCTGAGTTTTAATGACAAACATAGGACATGCTCTATCTTTTTTGCGGCCCCACGGAACAACGGATGCGGAAAGCACGCGGTGTGCTGTCCGCATCTTTTGCGGTCTCATTGCAAATTAACGGGTCCACACCTGTTCCGCAAAAATGAGTAACAAAACATACCCCGTCACCTGAGGAACAAGTGTTTGCCCAGGACATATGCAACTGATTTAATTCTTCTATGCTGCTCTATTGTTGCTCTTAATGGAAGAAACTGATTATAGAAGTATACAATGCACCAGTGCTTCCCGCTGTTCTCTTCCTTGCTAATGACTTAGTGTTCTTATTGTCATATTGACTGCTAAAATGGTAACGCAACCAAAATAATTCTTCTGCCTTGTTTCACAGATCTGTGGGTCTCCCCAAAGTGCAGACGTTCTGTGCTTTCAACCCTAGCAGGGACACAGATATTGAAGTGAACTCCGTGTTTACAAGTGGTAGAAATTTCCATGTGTCTCCTGTACATAGCATGGTGAGTGCTGAGGTGCTTTTGGAAACTATGTGCTGGATGAGAGCCAAAACATTTAGCTTTTCTTGGCACATGTCCTTTGTGTATCAGCTCCTAGGACAACCCTTTTCCCCAACATAGGGTACTCTCACACTAGCGTTCTAGTTTTCTGGTGTTGAGTTCCGTCACAGGGGCTCAGTACCGGAAAAAAACTGATCAGTTTTATCCTAATGCATTCTGAATGGAGAGCATTCCGTTCAGGATGTCTTCAGTTCAGTCTCTTACGTTTTTTGGCTGGAGAAAATACCACAGCATGCTGCAGTTTTCTCTCCGGCCAAAAGTCCTGAGCACTTGCTGGAATGCCGACATTCATTTCCATTGAATGCATTAATGTCCCAAGTGTTCCGGCAAAATGGATCTGGTTTTGCGGTCTGAGCATGTGCAGACCATTAAAATGAGAAAAATTAAATACTGTGTCCGTTTTTCTGGATGACAACCGGAAAGACGGATCCGGTATTGCAATGCATTTGTGAGACTGATCAAGATGCATCTCACAAATGCATCCGTTTGAGTCCGGATTGCTGGATCCGGTAGGCAGTTCCGGCAACGGAACTGCCTGCCGGAATCCTCTGCCCCAAGTGTGAAAGTATACAGTTGCACTTTCTTCTGCTAGAGAGTGACTTGATGTTTTTTGGAAGATTGGAATCGAACAGGTGAGACAATCTGGATAAGGCCTCTTTCACACTACAGTATGTCCATTTCAGTGTTTTGCAGTCCGTTTTTCACGGATCCGTTGTTCCGTTTTTTGCTTCCGTTGTGGTTCCGTTTCCGTTCCGTTGTTCCGTTCCGTTTTTCCGTATGGTATATACAGTATACAGTAATTACATAGAAAAAATTGGGCTGGGCATAACATTTTCAATAGATGGTTCAGAAAAAAACGGAACGGAAACCGAAGACATACGGATGCATTTCCGTATGTGTTCCGTTTTTTTTGCGGACCCATTGACTTGAATGGAGCCACGGACCGTGATTTGCGGGCAATAATAGGACATGTTCTATCTTTCAACGGAACAGAAATACGGAAACGGAATGCATACGAAACACATTCCGTTTTTTTTTGCGGAACCATTGAAATGAATGGTTCCGTATACGGAACGCAAAAAACGGACCGCAAAACGGGAAAAAAAAAATGGTAGTGTGAAAGAGGCCTAAGGGTGCATTCACACGACCGTAAGTGTTTTGCGGTCCGCAAAACACTGATACCGGCAGTGTGTGTTCTGCATTTTGCGGACTGCACATGGCCGGCGCTATATAGAGAATGCCTATTCTTGTTCACAATCGCGGACAAGAATATGATGTGCTCCATACTTTTTAGCGGGGCCACGGAACGGAACAACGAATGCGGACAGCACACGGTGTGCTGTCCGCATCTTTTACAGCCTTATTAAAATGAATGGGTCCGCACCCGTTCCGCAAAATTGTGGAACTGAGGCGGATCCATTTATACAGTCGTGTGAATGCACCCTAAGGCCTCTTTCACATGGGCGTCGTGTTTTTTGCCCAGATAAGATGCAGTTGCGTTGCAGGAAAATGCGTGATTTTTCCGCGCGAGTGCAAAATATTGTAATGCGTTTTGCACGCGCGTGAGAAAAATCGGCATGTTTGGTACCCAAACCCGAACTACTTCACAGAAGTTTGGGTTAGGTGTTTCGGAGATTGTATTTATAAGGAAAAATAATAGCATTCTTAATACAGAATGAGTAGTACAATAGGGCTGGAGGGGTTAAAAAAAATAATAATAATTTAACTCCCCTTAATCCACTTGTTCGTGCAGTCCGGCTTCTCTTCTGCCTTCATTCTTCAGGACCTGGGTAAAGGACCTGTGGTGACGTCACTGCGTTCATCACATGGTCCATTACATGATCTTTTTACCATGGTGATGGATCATGTGACTGGCCATGTGATGAGCGCAGTGACATCATCACAGGTCCTGTACCCAGGCCCTGAAGAAATAAGACAGAAGAGATGCCAGGCTGCGCAAACAAGTGGATTAAGGTGAGTTAAATAATTTGTAATTTTTTTTAACCCCTCCAGCCCTATTCTATGCATTCTGTATTAAGAACCATGTTATAAGGGAAAATAATAAAGATTGGGTCCCCATCCCGATCGTCACCTAGCAACCGTGCGTGAAAAAAACGCACAAAATAGAGCATGCTGCGATTTTCATGCAACGCACAAGTGATGCGTGAAAATCACCGCTCCACAGCCCCATAGAAATGAATAGGTCCAGATTCAGTGCGGGTGCAATGTGTTCAACTCGCGCATTGCACCCGTGCGGAAAGCTCCCCCGTGTGAAAGAGGCCTAAGTGATAATTTTCTTGTGATTATCAGTCACATTTCTAAATGGATCCTGATAAAAGGCAGTACTTCTATGCCCGCAAAAGTGTTCACTGTGCAAGTCCTCTGACAGTATCTGAATAGCAGAGAGCCATAGTCACCATCATGGCTTACCCATAGATCTGCCAACATCGTGGGCTTCTTTGAGACAGATGAATAATTGGTTTTCTCAAACTTTTATGTTGCTTCCGATAAATAAAACACCTTCTTAAAGTTTTTGTCCACTGCTGCCTTCCGAACATGAGTTCTATGTCTTACTGTTGTTATGTTGTTGACTTAACCAGCTTGCAGTGACTTTCTACTTATTGTTGCAGCTAAGCTCACTTTAATGTTTTGTGAGGAAAGGTTGTCATTTAGAAGGCGGAGGGTAGAAAATAGTAATGGCCCCTCCCTCCCATCCTTTAATTACCAGTTCATAAGTCTATAAATTATATAGTGCGACTGTTAAAATTAGTGATTCCATTACTTTTTTTTTTTTAAAGCAAGGAATCTCAGCTGGTTCAACATGAAAACCCCTTTTAATAGGAAAAAAACCTCTAACCCTGGGTTCACACCTGAGCGTTCTGAAAGGAGCTCTCTGTATGCGTGATTGTACTGGCGTTTACAATCGCGCATACAGAGACAAGCGAACGCCCATTGTCACGCGTTCCCGAAAGTCTGTGTACGGGAACGCGCGACAAAACGCCCCAAAGAAGCTCAAGAACTTTTTTGAGCGTAGGGGCGTTTTTCAGCGTGTTCAAACGCGCTGTAAAATGCTCAAGTGTGAACCAGGGCCATAGGGAAGCATTGTTTTTAATGTGTTGAGCGTTTTACAGCGCGTTTGAATGCGCTGTAAAACGCTCAGGTGTGAACCCAGCGTCAAGCAGTTGGCTGATCACAGCTGCAGTGGCTTCTGAAAAATCCCTAGAATCAGCTGGTGTCACGACTGGCTTCACATTTTCTCATCAGAAGGAATTGTAGTCTTACCTAGCTGGGCCAAGTCAGCCAGATAGAAGTCACTTTTTTAGCACCTTTCCCCCTCTAGCTAATAGAATTGTGTAGGGGGACCTGTGTGACATCCATATACCCTTAATTCGAGTGTAGCTGTCTTCTCGGATGTCTTTTCAGAAAAATTGCCTTGTGTACATGAGCAGTAACACCATTTTTGGCCATTACTTGTAAGCCTGCTTTTATCACTAGGTTTGCCCTCTGTAGGCTCCAGAATGGTTGGAGACTAGCTGCTACGATGTCTCCTGTACACTACTCACACAGAAGATGAGATTGTTCTCTTTACAGAGACTGGTAGCTTATTCAGACCATACTCCGTGACCAGGTGACGCTCCATTGTCTGGAACATGGTATACAATGATAATGTCTTCCTGTTGAGTAATAGAGGTCTGCATCCTACATGTCTGAACTTTAAAGGAAAGGGCTTCACAGAGAGTCTGGTTGATTTTCCACTTAGATTCTCTCTGCTAACTGGGTGCTGGGTGAATATACATGTTAATGAAGGGATCCTTTAAAAGAAATGTCATTCAGCCCTCAGAACATCATGTCATGTTGGCTGCCACTAGTGTATATTATTTTGTCACCGCAGCAAAATTTTGGAATAGGTTATCTAGAGCCGCAAGTTGGAAAAGCAGCATTTTTTCAGGGACAGTGTCCAGGAAACCAGTTTCTCTCTTGATTCCTCTGAGAATGACTGAGACTTCCATATAGGAATGAGTAGAGAAACTGACTTCCTGTTTACATAGTTGTCAGCTGGAGAGTTAGAGTAACATGCCACAGCAGAGGATCAGAAGGCAGTGGATAATTCTAATGGGTCAGAGCATTCCCAGGCTGCAGGTGTTAGCCTAGCCCTTCAGCACATCGCTTTACCTCCTCCTATCCCTGTTGCCACTCCTCCTCCCCCCAACGAGTTTGACAGGGCCAGGCATCTCCATTGCCTTGACGCCTGGCCCTGAAATCTCATGCATGCGCAGGTGCAGTTAAGGGGTTGTCCCTGCATGCACTGATGGTACTGCTGGTAACTCTCGCGTGAGATTTCATGCTTCGGAGCATTGGGGATGGCAGGCCTTGTTAATCTCATCCTCCAATCAGCACTTTCCCTTCAAAAACTAGGAATTACAATGGGGCAGAGCAGCGGGCCCCTCTAGCTCACGGGCATAGAAGTGGCATAGCCTGTCTCTATTGGAGGTACACCACTGCCTATGTTAACCCTTTTAATGTCAGGTTTGTATGCATGTCAGATGTAGATAAAAAAAAAAAAACAGGTGATTTTGTTTTGGATTCTTTCAAATGGTATAAGAAAGGGAAAAGTTTCTAACAAATAACAGAATATTATTTTATAATGTCAACAGAAAAAGGAAAACCTGATCCTAGATTTCCAGGACTGCTTCTCTTTCATTATAGAAATGTATTAGTAGTGCTGTTGGCATCCCGAGTCCTTGTGCTAAGTGCCTAGCCTAGTATGTGAGGTCAGTTTTTGGCACGTATATGCCATGTGCCTGCCGTCCTCAGTCAGGACATTGCTCTCCTTGTTTTGCAGTCTCTAATGCACTGCAGATGTGGTTCTGAGACCAGGGGTTTGAGTACAAGACCTGTGCATATTTGTAAAGTAAGTCATTGCATAGCTGTCAGGATGTGTAGACGAGTAAGTGCCTGAACCCAGCACGGAGATGGAGCAGAGAAATGTGCACCGTTACAAAACCCAGCTCAGCTATACGGTAATATATAGTAGGGCACAGTTGCTGATTGGGGTGTAGTGTAGAGTTTCCCCAGCCCTCCGCTGCTGTCACTGCTCTACTTAGAGGCTGCTTTGTTTTTCTCCACATGCGCTGGAACTTTTCTTTTTTATCGTTTAAACCATATGTGTTTTTTTGTGTTGTTATTGTCTGATCTGCATTCTGTAACACAGCAGCCCTTTCTTTTTTCTGTTCTGCGGTGAATAGAAATGTAACCTGGCAATTTCATGAAATTCTGGAACGCGGAGTACAGGAATCTTGGAACGAGCAGTTATTGCTGAGTTACTTAATAGGGAGCCTCTGACTAGGGACAATGGCGTTCCTTTCCAAGACTGTTCATCTATTGTTCGCTGGGGTTACAAACTCCTTTATTCTAACTTTTTATAAAAGACTTTTATGGAAATGGGCCTTGGAAAGGCAACCCTTTTCTCCCCTAACCATTACCTTTTAGGGACTTGTTCAGGTTTTGTGGAGAAATTATATTGGGTTCAGTGTCTAAATCCTCATCAGATCCACTAACATTGCACATCCATTGCAAGTGGTTAGGCTGTTTTTCTATCCCATTCACATGCTGTAGAAAAATAAATTGTGTGGTGGATCCTCCGTTGGCCTGTGATTTCTTCCACAGATCTTCTTGTAAATATGCATTGGAATTTCCAAATCCTAAAGGAGTGAACATAGCCTTTATGGAAGGTTATATTCACGGATGAGCGAGTTCGGGTTGTGGTATAATTTGAATTGCGTTATGAATTCAGTTACCACGGACCATAACGGAATGCCTTTAGAGGCATTCCGTTATTCATTCCGTCATAACAGAAGTGTATGGCCTGCATAACGGATCCGTCCCGTTTCCGTTATGCAGGGGAGTCCTCTCCTGCATAACGGAAACCGGATGCATCCGTTATGCAGGCCATAGATTACTATTATGACAGAATGCCTCTAAAGGCATTCCGTTATGCATACCATCGTGGAATTGCGTTATGGTCGGTGGTAACTGAATTCAGATTATACCACAACCTGAACCCGAATTTCAAAATAGGAAATTCGCTCATCCCTAGTTATAGTCACATTTATTCCTTTTGGTCTGTGTTTTGACCACTGCAGAGCAGGTTTGGTTACCTTTTACTAAAATTGAAAGAAAAGTGTGGTGAGGATGAATATTTATTTTATGCACTTATATAGCGCTGCTATATTCCGCTGCGCGTTACAGACATCCTGATAATGGAATATTCTCATCAGTTTTTTATGGCCTTTACTGTGCAAGATAAAAAATTTTTTTTTTTTTCTGGTAGCGAAGGGTACAGTGATAACGAATATGTGGGGGATTTTTATTTTTTCAAATTTTTTCTATAGAAAACCTTTTTTTTTTTTTTCCCAGGAAACACGTTGTTTTGATTTTTATTTGGGGATTTTAAAAAATAAAACTAACTCTTTTACCACTTATTAGTCCCACAAAGAGATTTTGACATGCGATTGTTTAATCGCTTCCACAATACACCGTACTGCTTATGTAGTGCAATGTATTATGCTGCGAGTAGAAAACTGACTATTGCATGAGATACTAGGCATACACATTAGGCAAGCCTGGGAGCCCTCGTTAGACCCCCAGCTGCCATGTAAAGTCATCAGCCCCCTGTGATCGCACTCGCAGGGGGCCGATGACTGAGAGGAAGCTTCCTCTTTGAAATCACTTAGATGTCATGAGGTTTAGTGGCTGGAGTTTAAACTGTAAAATTGAAGGATTTTTTTTAAATATGGCATGGAAAACTTAAAAAATAAAAAATCCCAAAGAGACAGCAGGTGATTTTCTGATGGCACATTTACTTTAAAGTATGGGTAAGGCCCCATGCACACGGCCGTGTTTCATGGCCGTGTGCGGGCCGTGGAACCGCGGCCTGGATCCCTCCTGAGAGCAGGAGCGCACAGCGTCACTGGTTGCTATGACGCCGTGCGCTCCCTGCTGCCGGCACAGTACAGTAATACACTGGTATAGATCATACCAGTGTACTACTGTATTGCGGCGGCAGCAGGGAGCGCACGGCGTCATAGCAACCAGTGACGCCGTGCGCTCCTGCTCTCAGGAGGGATCCAGGCCGCGGTTCCACGGCCCGCACACGGCCGTGTGCATGGGGCCTAAGGGAAAGGAGTAACCAGTCTGGAAACAATTGAAAAGATGTGCACCTGCCTGGCATATTTGGGTTATGGGTGGTGGAAATTATCAGCGCTTCTGTCTAGTTCCTCGTTTGTCAACAGGGTAATTTGGTGCTGTACAATTTAATTATACCTGTATAATGGTCATGTTCTGGTTCCAGCATTAACTTATTATATAATTATTGTGTAATTAAATATGTATGTTGTCCTTCTGCTTCTTTATGTGTATAGGATCTCTTATGTGCAGTCAGATTTAATCGCCCATGTATACCAAGGCTATGAATCATTAATGGATGTTTATCTCCCTTTTATTTGGCTACTAGGTTATTCCAGCTAGAGGAAAATCTTCATTTACAGTTGTTTTCCTGCCGGATGAAGAAGGGAGCTTTGAAAGCTCTTTATTTCTAAACACTTCTTCACATGGTGTCATGTCCTATCAGGTAAGGAGGATTTATAAAGGTAGCATGTAAAACTAGTACTGAGAGAGCACACTCCCTCCTGCTGGGTCTCCCTTATATATTAACCGTTCTCCAAACCTATTTACAATAAATTCCCAAAACGGTGCAGAAAATATTCTGGAAAGTGATAGAACGACGTACTATACCGACTAATATTTACTTGCTGGTAGAATATCCTTTTTACATAGCTTTTAAACTGTTGATTGTATGAAATCATATTGTAATGGTGGACGGGTGAATGGGAACTTGTCGCCATGAAAATGCTGTCCGTCTGCCAAGTATCATGCTATATAGCAGAATGAGTTGAGCAGGTTGATTAGTTTTGTGTATAGTGTTTTGGAACCCCTGCCCAATCTGTGTCTGGCCTTTCCTGCTCGTGTCCCTGGATATAAACTTACTTTTTGATGTTGCCGAGGCTAGTCACTGGCCACAGCGGTGACCTGCTCCCCTTCCGTCAAGATAACTGGTCACATGACGAAAGGGGAGCAGATCATCACTGCGCCAAGAGATTGACTGCAGCGCTGTCAATCCAGAAGTTTGCATCCAGGGACCGAGTGGAGCGGCATAGGCTGAAGAGTGCAGGAGCCGGCCTCTGGCGAAGCAGGTAAGTATGCTTCCTTCTCACTACCACACACACGAAACATGCACAACCCCTTTAAAGAGTCTATTGGGTGATCCTGTTGTGTGATTAACACCGTACTTGTATGAGAGTGCATATAGAGATAGCTGTCAATCACTGAGTGGGACCGCCTACTGGACTCCTAACCACAGAATGAGCAGACACTGAAATGAATTTAGTTTAACAAAACTGTATATCAATCTGCTCGGCTCCTCCTGCTCAGTCACCTGCTGCTCATCTGCACATAGAATGTGACCGGTTCCCTTTAACATTTGCCTGGGGATTAGACATATCACAGCGATAGCTGTGGGGACACAGTAACAACACAAGACGTCTAAACAAAATGAAAGAGGTTTATTGTAGAGGCTTCCTATTATTGTGAGTAGCATCCCCGTGCAGTAACCGTGATGTGTTTTGTAGGTGTTTGGTCTGGGGACTTTTCCTGCGGCTTCTAAGAATTCCAGGAGCTCCTTTCAGAAAACGGATGTGTTGTTTCCTCGGATTGCAAATATCCATCTCTCACAAGCACAGGTATGGCTTGACAGATTGCTCAGTTATGTCTCACTTGCCATCCCACACACACTGATTCAAGGAGATTATGGATGACCGGCCACCTACACAAAGATGTTCATTATATGTATTAATTTTGTATCCATTTCTATTTTAGTTAATTGGTAAAAACAAAGGAAACCTGAGTCATAAAAAAAATTGTTAAACAGCTAAACAGTCAATTTTATTTTTTTGCTTTTCTAGGTGGCATGTAGTGTAATGTAGCTTTTTTTTTATTTATTTTTTTAAAGGAGAATTTTGTAACTTTTTTTTTTTTTAATATGTTGCTTATACACCTATGATTTAGGTAAATGTGCAACCCATGGTTGTGGTTTCCAGGGCCTTAAAGGGCATCTGTCGGCAGATTTATACCTATGAAACTGTCTGACCCGTTACATGTGTGCTTGGCTGCTGAAGGTATCTGTTTTGGTCCCATGTTTATATGTGCCCGCATTGCTGAGTAAAATGAAGTTGTAATATATGCAAATGAGCCTGTACAAGCAACAGGAGTGTTGCCATTACACCTAAAGGCTCAGCTTTCTCTGCAACTGTCACACCCTCTGCATTTTGATTGACAGGACCCGGCAATGAAAATGTCAACCCCCCCCCCCCCCACCCCCGCCTGGTCCTGTCATTCAAAGTGGAGAGGGTGCTGTAGTTGCAGAGAAAGCTGAGCCTTTAGGTGTAATGGCAACGCCCATGTTGCTCCTAGAGGCTCATTTGCATGTATAAAAACTTCATATGTGTCTGCATTGCTGAGAAAAAAAGAACATGGGACCAACACAGATGCCTTCTGCTGCCAAGCGCACATGTAACAGGTCAGCCAGTTTCATAGGTACAAATCTCATGACAGATGCCTTTTAAAATGAGCCCGTGGTGGAAGTTATAAAAAAAATTAACTGACAAAAATATAAATAGGTGACTACTGATGCATGATGCCTGTCTTTTACATTAAAGGATGCAGTCATTATTGTCACTGATTCACCCGAGTCACAGAATCTTGTCCATCAGTGACCCAGCATTTTAGGAATTTTTACTCGGGGACAGAATCTTTGTGCAGTATCTTGTCTAGTGAGGGCTCTCGTATAGGACAATTTGTTTCTGCCCCTTTGTAAGTTTGATATAGACCAGAATTCTAATGGCTTGTTAGCAATGCTGTAACTTATCCGAAACATTCCGGAACAGGTAAAAGAAATAAACATTAATAATACCACCTTTTTTTATGGTTTTGCATAAGACTTAGGCTGTGTTCCCACTAGTGTTATGGCTTTCATTCATAATACAAGCCAAGAAACTGTTGTGATTCAAGATTTCCATTGTTTTGATGGAAACTGCTTGCTGTGCTATTTTTGCTGTCAGTATTTGGTCTGAAAGATTTGCCATTTTTATCTAATTTTCAATGCACACCATATGGACAAAAGTATGGGGACACCTACAAATTACAACTACAGGAGCTTTTATGACATCCCATTCTAAATCTATAGATCTTAATACAGAAGTGGTACCCTCCTTTGCAGCTAGAACACCTTCCACTGTTATTGGATTTTGGAGGGAGCCTGGGAATTCATGCCCATTCACCCAGAAGAGCCGGTTTGTGAAGTCAAACACTAATGTTGGGTGAATGGGCCTGACTAACTATCTCTGCTGTAATTCTCAAAGGTGTTCGATGGAGTTGAGGGTCAGGGCTTGGTGCCGGTCAGCCAAGTTCTTCCACTCCAAACTCACCCTCTCCCATCCATGCCTTTATGGACCTTATTGGGGGGACAGTCATGGTGGAACAAAAAAGTTTCCTCCCCAAACTGTTCCCACAAAGCTGGAAGCATACAAATGTCCAAGATGTCTTGGTATGCTGAGGCATTAAGAGTTCCCTTTACTGGAGCTAAAAGCCCTAGGTCAACTCTGATGCAGTCAGGCGAATCTCCTCGTTCTCCTGACAGTCACCAAACCTAGACTTGTCTAGCTAGCTACCAGATAGAGGAGCTTGATTCAGAACACAAAACACACAGAATCTCCACAGAACATGCTTCAGAGTCCTTTAGCGGTGTGCTTTACACCACTCCATCCCACATTTGCCTGCTCGGCCGTGGAAACCCATGCCTTGAAGTTCCCAGCGCACAATTTTTGGATAGCTGCAGTTATTGAGTCAGCAAAGCATCGGCGACTTTTATGCACTATGCCACTTGGCCTCCCCTCTGTAACTTTACATATTCTGCCACTGTGGTCCCTAAACACTTCCACTTGGCAATAATGCTACTCACAGTTGATCATAGAATATTCAGGAGGGAAGAAATTTAATAAACTCAATGGAATCCTATTACCGTACCATGCTGGAATTTAGTGAATTCTATTGAATGAGCCATTCGTTCACATATGTTAGTAAAGGCAGACATCTTGGCTAGGAGCTGGATTTTATACTTCTGTGGTAATGGGACTGAATGAAACACCAGTGATTTAGTGGTGCGTGCCAATACTTTTGTCCATATAGTGGATATGTTATAAACAAAATATCAAAGAAAATACAGCAAATGTTTATTTTCTATCGGGAGAAAGCTGAGCCTTTAGGTGTAATGGCAACGCCCATGTTGCTCCTAGAGGCTCATTTGCATGTATAAAAACTTCATATGTGTCTGCATTGCTGAGAAAAAAAGAACATGGGACCAACACAGATGCCTTCTGCTGCCAAGCGCACATGTAACAGGTCAGCCAGTTTCATAGGTACAAATCTCATGACAGATGCCTTTTAAAATGAGCCCGTGGTGGAAGTTATAAAAAAAATTAACTGACAAAAATATAAATAGGTGACTACTGATGCATGATGCCTGTCTTTTACATTAAAGGATGCAGTCATTATTGTCACTGATTCACCCGAGTCACAGAATCTTGTCCATCAGTGACCCAGCATTTTAGGAATTTTTACTCGGGGACAGAATCTTTGTGCAGTATCTTGTCTAGTGAGGGCTCTCGTATAGGACAATTTGTTTCTGCCCCTTTGTAAGTTTGATATAGACCAGAATTCTAATGGCTTGTTAGCAATGCTGTAACTTATCCGAAACATTCCGGAACAGGTAAAAGAAATAAACATTAATAATACCACCTTTTTTTATGGTTTTGCATAAGACTTAGGCTGTGTTCCCACTAGTGTTATGGCTTTCATTCATAATACAAGCCAAGAAACTGTTGTGATTCAAGATTTCCATTGTTTTGATGGAAACTGCTTGCTGTGCTATTTTTGCTGTCAGTATTTGGTCTGAAAGATTTGCCATTTTTATCTAATTTTCAATGCACACCATATGGACAAAAGTATGGGGACACCTACAAATTACAACTACAGGAGCTTTTATGACATCCCATTCTAAATCTATAGATCTTAATACAGAAGTGGTACCCTCCTTTGCAGCTAGAACACCTTCCACTGTTATTGGATTTTGGAGGGAGCCTGGGAATTCATGCCCATTCACCCAGAAGAGCCGGTTTGTGAAGTCAAACACTAATGTTGGGTGAATGGGCCTGACTAACTATCTCTGCTGTAATTCTCAAAGGTGTTCGATGGAGTTGAGGGTCAGGGCTTGGTGCCGGTCAGCCAAGTTCTTCCACTCCAAACTCACCCTCTCCCATCCATGCCTTTATGGACCTTATTGGGGGGACAGTCATGGTGGAACAAAAAAGTTTCCTCCCCAAACTGTTCCCACAAAGCTGGAAGCATACAAATGTCCAAGATGTCTTGGTATGCTGAGGCATTAAGAGTTCCCTTTACTGGAGCTAAAAGCCCTAGGTCAACTCTGATGCAGTCAGGCGAATCTCCTCGTTCTCCTGACAGTCACCAAACCTAGACTTGTCTAGCTAGCTACCAGATAGAGGAGCTTGATTCAGAACACAAAACACACAGAATCTCCACAGAACATGCTTCAGAGTCCTTTAGCGGTGTGCTTTACACCACTCCATCCCACATTTGCCTGCTCGGCCGTGGAAACCCATGCCTTGAAGTTCCCAGCGCACAATTTTTGGATAGCTGCAGTTATTGAGTCAGCAAAGCATCGGCGACTTTTATGCACTATGCCACTTGGCCTCCCCTCTGTAACTTTACATATTCTGCCACTGTGGTCCCTAAACACTTCCACTTGGCAATAATGCTACTCACAGTTGATCATAGAATATTCAGGAGGGAAGAAATTTAATAAACTCAATGGAATCCTATTACCGTACCATGCTGGAATTTAGTGAATTCTATTGAATGAGCCATTCGTTCACATATGTTAGTAAAGGCAGACATCTTGGCTAGGAGCTGGATTTTATACTTCTGTGGTAATGGGACTGAATGAAACACCAGTGATTTAGTGGTGCGTGCCAATACTTTTGTCCATATAGTGGATATGTTATAAACAAAATATCAAAGAAAATACAGCAAATGTTTATTTTCTATCGGGGCAAGTGTATACTGTTCACTTGTGGGACATGATACAATCCTCATGGGTTAAACCCTTGCACTGACATTTTTGTGCTCCACTTCTCACTGAGCTATGTAGCATGACTCATTCAGTTAAATTGGCATACCAGTAAATTATTAATTGTGTTGTTGTGCGTTCTTTCCGCAGGCAGAAACGATAAACTCCAGTGTATGGCAGGTTCGACTGAAGTGCAGCATTCCTTTCAAACAGCGGCAGCCGTGCAAAGTATGTGTGACACCTGTCTTGGGGATGGCTGTCTACTGTGTACTGTTCAAGCGATTACTAGTATTTTAAACATATTGTCTTTTCTCCCATGATTTGCAGAGCTGCTTTCTGTCTGGGCACTCTCTGCTGCTGCAGGTCTACTTTGCTGTCAGGCTGGATGGCGGCCAACATGACCTGGAGACCCTCAGAAAGTACATACTGGAGAATATTTTTATGATCTTTGTGACAACTGAGCGAAATGAAGACATTGGTACGGAAACGTAAATCCTCAAAATATCACTGCAATAGAAAGCATGAT
The DNA here is from genome assembly GCF_014858855.1 of Bufo gargarizans. Taxonomy (NCBI): domain Eukaryota; kingdom Metazoa; phylum Chordata; class Amphibia; order Anura; family Bufonidae; genus Bufo; species Bufo gargarizans. The sequence goes on along the minus strand of NC_058080.1, from coordinate 176,268,195 downwards.
AATTTCACATATATTCGCTTTATGTGTGACCTTTTTTTTATATATTTTTGTTGCACAGATAATTCAATGATTATGTACGTTATGAATTCTGGCAATGGGCTGGTCCATATGCAGGTAATTGTATGTTTAGTGTTTCATTGATTAATGGTTTGACATATTTCATGGTCGAGTCATTGTTATGTACAGATGTCCTGGAGGCTTATCAGAACATCTATATTATAGCTGCTGCACCCAGAGCTCCCTTGGTGCCACTGACCTACAACAGGTCCAGTTGTTGCTGCTGTAATACAGATGCTTATATTCAGCAGCATTGCAGGTATATTGTCCAGTTTTCCTGATCTATCTTTCACTTTTCAGGCCCCATATATTGATGACCTATCCTCAGGTTATTAGATTGGCTTGCTCTGACAGCTGACACCCCACCGATCAGCACCAGCAGAGCTCCATTCCTTGTGTAGAGGCAAGGTTACTGCAGCTCAGCTCCCTGGTGTCGGGCCCCCGCTGTTCTGATGTTGATGTCCTTATCCTGAGGATAGATCATGAATGTGGAGCCTGAAAAAACCCTAAAATATTCCTTCCTCTATTCCCTATAACATGAATCATGTTTTGAGACTTTTTTTTTTTTTTTTTTACACACACTTATTTTCCTGTTAAGAGAGATTTTATATTTAAAGGGGTTTTCTCACAAATTTAAATAAAAATCTGTAGGAATACACATCATTACCTTATCCGTTTAAATGCAACAGCCCTGTAATGTTCACCCTTTTTAGCTACTTTACTCACCCATCTGCAGCTAATGTCCCTGCACTGTGAGCAGACAGCAGCTCGTCCTGTGTGAACATCAAGCACCTGCAGATTCCAGGAGTCCATTGCAATTAGCTCTTTTTACCACTTCTTCTACTGCATAGACTATAGTCTCACACTCCGGATTTCACTAATATATAGCACTATAATCTATGAATTAAAAAGTAGGGATGAAAGGTGTCTAGACTGCTTCACCTACCTCAGTCTGCAATCACTAAGCAAGCACTGAGAGGAGGAAAGGAGCAGGGAAGCTATTGAATATGTTAGTCCACCACTGAATGCAGGAGGAGGTGGAGCAGAATTTCTTCCACAGTAGAAACAGCAGGGGGCGCTAGAAGAGAGGAGAATTGTAATATACATAAAAGCTGAGTAGTATTTTTATTGCATGTGTATTGCTATAATACTTCATTTGAAGTGCCCTATTCATTGCATAGTAATACTTTTGTGGGCTAACCCCTTTAAGCAAATACATGCATTTTATGTCTCCTCTTATGCAGAGTAGGCTTTTCTTTTGATGCTTTCTGTATGGACAAAAGAAAACATTGTGGTAGCGGTAATAAGATTTCTATAACTCTGCAGTTAAGCGTTTTCATGGTGGCTTAAATTGTGTCTGCCAGAGTTTATTGATCCTTGTAACACAGTGAGAACATTGTATGTGTCTAATTACTGTGAGAATGAACTAAAAAAGGAGCCCATCATCAGTTCTGAGGACCCTAAAATCAATGTAAGGCCTTACTCCGACGTCGGTGAATCATGGACACTTGCTGTTCATGTTCTCCGTGGACAGAACACGTACTTTATTAATTTTAATACGTATATTCTCACATCCAAGATTTACCACAGTCAGAGGTTACACCACTTAAGCATGCCCTATTTTTGTCCGTTTGCGGATCCATCACGCCCATTGTAGTTTATGGATCCGTGAAAAAACATGGACACAACACGGATGATATTCAGGTTTCATCCGTGCTTCTAGGGAATGGTCTTGAAATTAATTTTTAGCTAAGCCGTGTCCATGTCATCCTTATTCCACACGGAAGGCAAAAAACAGACACACAACCCAAATGCAGATCCTTGAGCCATCTTCACGGATGAACCACTGACCCTCATGTCATTAGGACAGGCCTAACAGACTCGCATATTCTGAGACCCTTCCCATTTATGTTCTCACACTTCCTGCAAAGAGATGTCACCTAAGCCTAGATGGAAGGAGTTGCTCACTAAGATCGCAGAACACTTGACAAAATGTCCTGCAGACACTTGAAGAGTAATGTGCAGCATGCAGTGCAGGAGTTAATAAAATGTCATTTTCTAAGGTATCTGATGGTTGCTGTTATGCATGTGTATGTCCTGAAATGTGTCTCTAGCCACTATGTATGGTTGCAACAGGTATCGAAATATTGATACTTTTTCAATACTTCAATGCCCTGTTTGGTTCTGTACTGACATTGTCATTATTTCAATACTAGACTGCGCTGCTGTGCAGCTTAGTAGCAGTTCTGATTAGAGAACGTGGTGCGGTAACGTGGACAAGGGAGGAGAGCTTCCCTCCTTTCTCACTTGTCCCTGCCACCAATGTAAATGTGAAATGAGCAGAGGGTGGAAGGAGGGCGGAGAATTTTGCGTGCAGAGGGTTCTGCTGCCAGCCAGCAGCATAAAGGAACATTAGGGGTTTTCCAGGATTTTTTAATACCGATCCTTTGGATAGGTCATCAGTACCTGATTGCTGGGGTCCGACACCTGGAACCCCCGTCGATCAGCTGTTTTGAGTAGGCAGCGAAACGCCTGTGAGTGCTGCTGCCGCCTTCTTGCAGCTCACCAAGCACAGTGCTGTACATTGTATAGCAGCTGTTCTTGGTATTGCACTCGGCTCCATTCACTTGAATGGAGCTGAGCTGCTCCTAGGCCACGTGACACATGAAAAGCAGAGAGAAGGCTGCGGCACTCACAGAAGAGCCGCTGCCTTTTCAAACAGCTGATAGGCAGGGGTCCCAGGTTTTAGACCCCCCCCCCCGGTCATCAGTAAGAAAATCGCGGAAAACCCCTTTAATGATTTTCTTTAACCCCAATGTTGCCATTAGTTGAGAATGAGATAAATGATGGGGATCACCCATTATTAATAGGAGGCACACGGTGTTATTATTACTTTTAGTGCCTCTACGTGCCTGACAGTAGTAAGGGACCCCATCCAGTAACTCCTCACAAACGGGCGACATAGGGTTAATGTGAGGTACAAGATGAGGTTATTTACTTTTAATATGAGGCACATAGAGGTTCCAAATTGATTAAACAACATTGCCTCACATTTATATCAAGTAGCTAGAGATGAGCGAATTTCATATTTTAAAGTTCACGTGCTGGTTCCTGTTATTTACTGAATTGCGTTATGGATTTCGTTACCACAGACCATAACGCAATTCCATGACGGAATGCCAGGACTCCAGCATAACATAAACCACACAAATCCGTTATGCAGGCCATAGACTTCTATTATGACTGAATGAATAACGGAATGCCTCTAAAGGCATTCCGTCCTGGAATTGTCTTATGGTCTGTGGTAATGGAATCCATAATGCAATTCAGTGAATACTACAACACAAACCCGCACACGGACTTCAAAATATGAAATTCGCTCATCCCTACAAGTAACTCCAAGAAGCACCTTCACGCATTAACGGGGTTACTATTAATGTGAATCACATGGTTTTATCAGTTTGGACTTCCATGATGTGCCTCACATAAACCCCATCATGTACCACCTCGCACATTAAGGCCTCATGCACACGAACATATTTTCATTCAGTGTCCTTTCCTTTTTTTTTTGGTTTGTTTTTTTGCGGACTGTATACGAAACTATTCATTTTAATGGGTCCACAAAAAAAAAACCTGAAGGTTCTCAGTGTGCATTCAGTTTCCGTGTTTCCGTTCCGCAAAAAAAATAAAAAATAGAACATGTCCTATTATTGTCCGCATTACGGACAAGGCTAGTACTGTTCTATTAAGGGCCAGCTGTTCCGTTCCGCAAAATACTGAATGCACACGGATGTCATCCGTTTTTTGTGAACCCCAAAATGCGTACGGTCATGTGCATGAGGCCGAACTCTGTACACTGGCACATTAAACAAACAAAGGACTTTAATTTTTGCGGGCAAAGTATCGATTTGGTATCAAGTACCACGATACTTGGTATCTAAGTCTAAATTCTGGTATCATGACAACCCTACCCCTATACAGGGACCTGGGGGTCATCAAAAATCGTGACAGGTTTAGTGTATTTACAGTACTCCCCTTTTTTTCAGGATATTCACCATTTTCTTGGTGACAGTTTATTTGTTCGTTTTGATCCTGTCATGCTTTTAAGCTCTTCCATCAACTTCACAAAGGCAGCAACCATTGTTTGCTCAGGTAAGCCACCTTTGTTTTACGGCTTTTTTGTCTTGCCCTCTTGTGGAAATTGAGTTGTTCACTATTACGTCTTTAAAGGGATTGTCTAAAATGGTAAAATGATTGGCCTGTATAAAATGTACTTTTTTTAAAACAAACAAAAAAAACAGCAATATTGCTCACTCTGGTCCCCACTGACCCTGCAGTTGTCACGCGCAGTTCTGTCTTTGTGGGATATTATTAGTTCCTGAGCTCAGTATATCTCCATTTGGTTTACATACATATATACAGTACATATATCGCTTCTTTGCTGGATAACGCAAACTAACCATTTACGGCTGCAGTGGGTTTATGGCCATTATTCGGACGCTGCTGCCCTCCTGCACATTGAGGCAGAAAAAGTGGCTAACTGAGCAGAAGAGTATGGGAGAGAAGTTAGGGAATGTTTTGCAGCAGATAATGAGAGAAATGTCAGCAAGCACAAGGTAGCTTATGGAGGGGAGTTGAGGGGTCAATAAGCAGCAGCAGATGGCTTCAGTAAGAGAAGCTGAGATGGGTGTCTGCTGTAGACAGCTAGACAGGGGTGTTGGTTCAGTCAGCAGAAGGTAGCTGGTGGGAAGGAGCTTTAGGGGTCAGTAAGCAGCAGATGGCTTGTGTGGAAGAAGCAGATAGCGGGATGGAGCGATAGTGAACAGAAAGTACTTTATGTGAAGGAATGAGCTGCTAGTTTCTTGGAGAGAGACGCTTAAGGCTACTTTTACTCTTGCATGGTTAATTCCGGTATTGAGATCTCAATACTGGAATTAAATGGATACGTTTGGTTGCACATTAGGATGCATCCGTTCTGTTAGGATGCGGTTGTGTGAAATCAAAATGGAAAAAAAACGCCATCACTAAATACATCGATAGTCTATGGGTGGCGAATATGTTTTTTATTTTTATTTATTTTTTAGGCTCCTAAAAAAAAAAAAAAAAAAACGTATCCGTCACAATTGACTAACATTGTTTTAAGTCCCGGATCTGTTTATTTTTTTCAATTTTTATTACCTGACACAACTGCAGCTTGCAGCGGTTTTGTGTCCAGTCACAAGACGGAATGCTGACGGAACGGAAGACATCCTGAGCCGATCTCTTTCCATTCAGAATGCATGAGGACTAAACAAAAACTTTTTTTTTTTTTTTTTTTTTTTTTTTTTCCGGTATTGAGATCCTCTGCCGGATCTCAATACCGAAAAACAAGAACGTAAGTGTGAAAGTAGCCTAAAGCTCATCAGTGGCATTCACTTTGTAGGGGAGAAGATGAGGGACAATGAGCAGAAGATCTGTGGGACCTTGTGCAGTCACCTGGTTGTCACCTTTTGAATACGTTTTTCACGTACTAAGTGGGCTCCTACATTCTTATTGACCAGAGTCTGGCAAGTTCTCAAGTTTCTCAAAAGCTAACTTAAGGCGGATAACCAGTATTTCTGCATTTTCTGCTGTCAGTTTAACAAAAATGGACACTGCCACAGAGTAGAAAAAAGCAAATATAGGCCATCAGTTACCAGACATTAAATGGGATTTGCCACCTAAGACAATGGGGGCATGTCCTAACGGGGCCCACCTCTGGGACCCGCACCTACAATGAGAACGGAGCGGGGAAATTAATGGAGGGCGCATGCGCAGCCGCCCTCCATTTATTTCTATGAGGCCGCTGAAAATAGCCGAGCGCTGGCTTGGTAATTTTCGTCTGCCCTATAGAAATGAATGAGAGCAGTGGCCGCGCGTGCGCGGTGCGTTTCCATTCACTTCTATGGGAGCAGCGCTTTGTGGTGGATGGACCCCGGGAAATCCAGGGTCCTCCAGCCACAGCTCTCCCCGCTCCGTTCTCATTGTAGGTGCGGGTCCCAGAGGTAGGACCCGCACCTATCAGACAATGGGGCCATATCCTAGCGATATACCCCCATTGTATGTGATGGGAATACCCCTTTAACCACTGCTCTAATTTCTAATTTACAAATACATTTTTACATTTGTGTTCGGAATGCTCTTTAGTGGTTAACTTGTCGCCTTTACTAAGATGTCCCGTACAGTAATATGGCCATTTTTTTAGATCTCACCCCAAACTAATATGTTTGCGTATAAGAGCATTTGGGGGTTATATGATGGCCATCAGCGTTCATTTCATAGTATTTCATGATGTGATGTTTTCCCACAGCCGTACGAGAGTCTGAGTGTGACTCCTCTGGTGGAAAACTAGCCCGTGTCTTAGAAGCTGCTCCTTCCCCATCCCTGTGTGTTTCCTACAACAGAACAGAGGGGTATGTTCATTCCATGTTAAATATTCATGTATGAGGTGTAGGGTGAGGGACTATGTCACAGCATTAGCTCAAAGCTATGACCTAATGTAACTGGCACTTCTGTATAATGAAAAATGATGCAACCAGTCTGGAGCAGGTTCATAATAAATAATATACCATAAATAAATATATATATATATATGTATATTTACACATATATATTTACACACACATACTGTATATACATCATTATAAGTTTATTTATTTAGAAGAGTGTTTCTTCACTTTGCTCCATATGGCTTCCATAGATGGTTATTATACTTGTATATAGTCTTCCATAACTAGTACATGTACAGAAGTGGTCCTGCAAGCCTTTGAAGCAACACTGAATAAAAGAAGCAAAGAATCGTATTATAAATGTGGCCTAATAATATGGCTTTTACCTAGTGTTACCTGCCAGTGTTATATGTTTGGCCCTAGTACGAAGTTCTTTACAATGCAAAGAGGTACTCGGTCCCACTGCACAATATTTTTTAGAGCTCCCAATGGCTGGAGGGCAACCATTTGTGGAACACTGCTGTAGACCAACTGAACTTGTTTTATTTTTCTTAGTTACGTTTCTTTAGTAAATTCAAAGACCTTACCATTGACTTGAACCTCTCATATATATTTACTGGATGTTTTAATATTTTCCTCAGGTATTTGAATTTTGACACTTCAAAAATATCATTTTACATTCAGCAACGTCAGGATCCTACTGGGTTGTGGTCATTATGGCTGGAAAACAACCTGAACTTTCCTGTAACGATCACTGATGTTTTAGTACCAGAACAAGTCCGGGGGCTCTTTAAGGTATGGTGATTGTAATAGCGGGGTTTATGGTAAAGGTGTGAACTGGGGACCCATTCACATAGACCACTTTGTACTTACTGGGCTGAAAATTCTTCAGTGCAAGGACTTGGTGTTAGAATATTTTTGGGAATGAGTGTATTCTGCTGTCACATAATGGTGTTTCTAATACATCTGCACTGACCTCTACTGGTAAAATGAGGGAACCTAACTTTAAAAGAACTTTCCCCGCATATAAAACCTTCTTAATATAACTGCATTTATTATCTTCTTTCACATTTATTTTTTCATGGAAAGCATTGTGCTCACCAACATGGTCAACATTATAGGTACCACAGCAAATATAGCTGGTTGTGTTGACCTAGAGGAGCATAACTAGTCTCCTCTAAATAGGACATGGCTGAATAGCTGTGTCTGGGGCCTGGAGAGAGCATACTTTTTTGCTAAGTATGGTCAGCGCACTGTTTCTGGTAACATATTAGTAAAAATTGATCAACGCCATCCTTAATTGCTTATACTAATTTCCTGTTTATTTTTTGTCTTGGTTTTTTCAGACATTCAATTTGACTCGCTTGCTGCCAGTCCCTCCAGGCTGCTGGGACATTTTTACATTGGAAATTCAAGCCAAAGACTCTCCCTTGAATTTTTTGACAAACATAATGATAAGCACATCTTTAGGTGTTACATTTGAGATTCCTATGCTTGTGCATAAGGTTGTATCGAAGGTGAGGCTTCCTCCTTGTATTTGTAATGATGGAAACTGGCATCTATTATCTACTAAGGCTACTTTCACACTGGCTTTTTGTTTGTGAGATCCGTTCAGGGCTCTCACAAGCGGTCCAAAATGGATCAGTTGTGCCCTATTGCATTCTGAATGGAAAAGGATCCGCTCAGAATGCATCAGTTTGCCTCCGATCAGTCTTCATTCCACTCTGGAGGCCGACACCAAAACACTGTCCGCTTGACGAAACTGAGCCAAACGGATCCGTCCTGACACACAACGTAAGTCAATGGGGACGGATCGATTTTCTCTGACACAACAGAAAACAGATCCGTCTCCCATTGACTGTTCATGACGGATGCATGCGGTTGTATTATTGTAACAAATCCATTTTTGCAGATCCATGACTGATCCGCCCAAAACGCAAGTGAAAGTAGCCTAACAAAATGGAATTTCTGTATTATTTATCTGTTGAGGTAGGAGGTGTGATCCCATGATGGTGTCAAAGGGGATCACTGAATTCTCAATTTTCTGTACGAATGAATGGATACTGCTCCATGTTTCCTGCACGCAGACTTACAGCACTCTATACCTTAGGCTACATTCACATGACCGTAGTGTGGCATAGATTCCAGTTTCTGGAGCATGAAAAGCCAGACGATGCGGCAATTTATTAAGAGGCTTGCCTCTTAGTAAATTTGGTGCATTTTACCCCAGTGCATTTTTATTTTTTACTTACTCCCCCGATGTATTATAAATTGTTGGGATATTCTAGAATCCAGAAGGTATATGATGGCTCACCTGTTGTGGCAAATGGTTCTGGTGCCCTGTTTAAAAGAGGTTTCCCTGAGAACCCAGTAAAAACAAAATATAAATGGTGTTGTATAACAGGAAACTCAACCATCCAGAACTGCACCGATGTAAGGAAGGTATATCACAATAACCAATTAATTGTGTTACAATCACCTATTGATTATATCAAATAGTGTATAAATTCATACATAAAATTGCAATTAAAAATTGTAGATTTTAGCAAGATAACACAAAAAGTATAAAAAAATCTGAAAAATGTATATAAAAGTATATACAAAATAATTTGGATTAATCAATGGATAGTCCTGTTGTAATGTTAATTTAGTTGGTCATGTCCATGTAGGAAATGGATATATCCATAATTGCATTGATCAGAAAAGGAAAAATGTTCTGGTGATTTGTGAAAAATTGAAAAAGTATAATAAAAGTTTAAAAACATGAAAAAGTTTAAAAAATAAGTCCAGTGATTGTGGAACAATATAATAGTTGAGGTTAAAAGACTATAAACATATTTGTGATATATGGGTGTAGTTCTAGTGAAAATTGGTAGGGTCACCGCAATGAGTGGTAGTGGATTGTGCCTCTAAATTTCCTTTACATTTAGAAGTTTGTATCCAATGTATTTATAGTATTAATATTTTGAATCAAATGGAAGGTAAAAAGATACTTATGTTGGCTACAAGGTATTTGATATCAATAGGTGATTGTAACACAATTGGTTATTGTGATATACATTCCTTGCATCGGTGCAGTTCTGGATGGTTGCTTTGCCTGACACCATTTATATTCTAGAATCCATTGCACAGTGGATAAGTTATGTCTAGCCCAGCACATTGCTTTTTTTATTTATTGCATTGTCTCCTTTCGGACTGCTAATAACTAGCAATAAGCTTTAAATATTCTCTGTTCATAACATGTTCTTCGTCTTCTATTTAATTTCAGTCTGGAAATCAGCAGATAATTTCAGCACAATGTGGGATTCACCCCATTATCAGGCACTTGACCTCTGGTAAATATCATTTATAAATATATCTGTCTGCAGGGACTGGGCGCTTGAATTATATTAGTCATCTCTTCTGCAGATGTCCTACACCTCCTCATCCTGCTGTGCATTTAAATAGTTAAAAATATAGGCATTAGCAAGCTGTTACTATGACAACTTTAGGAGAGTGATTTGTTCACATTTAGCCCCCAGCTCGCTCTGCAGTATGGTACAGAAATATATAGTCACTTGGGCCTGTTTCATAGAAAGTCAATTCATCTGCCAAAAAGTTTTTGGAATGAGAGTGGAAACCAGAGTACCTTGAGAAAAGCCACGTAGAAACTGGCACAGCATGCCAGCTCCATGTAGATGGTGTTCTTGGTCAAAATCAAACCCTTGAGCTCCCAGCAGTGCTAACCACAGATCCACCATGCTTCCCTCACTGTGAAATATATGGTTGAGTTCCAAGTGAGTGAAATTAGAAGAATGAGCAGACAAACCAATTAGTATCCTGCGGTCCTGAGAGTAGGACAGCAGATTAACAGATTATGGTATCATTTGTTTTCTTTATAAGTAAATTTATGATTATATATATATATATATATAATTTCATATTAATATTCCCTTTCTTTCAACAGAGGAGAGTTTGCGCTGGCAGCATAGTCTCTCCTTAGGGTTGTCTACCTGGAAAACAGATTATGAGTTAGGCACTGAACTTTATGAGAAGTATCAGAAGATACAAGATACAGAGTCCTGCAGGTATTTATCACGGTTTCTGAGGATTGTATAGTCATAATGCTCTTGGTTATGTATATCAATCTAAACTTTTTTTTTTTTTTTTTTTTTTTTTTTTTTTTACACCCTCTTCAGGAGTAAAAGTTTGGAGAATCCTAGCGGTACACGACAGAAGAAGGATGCGGAGCGACCTCCTGTCTTCCTACCACGGTTAAATGCTGAGCCTGGTCTAGCGGTGAATTTTACGGCAACTGCTCTAAGTAACAGCTCGGTAAGTCATTACGTTATACTGTGATGTACGTATTTCCCCATCTGCTTTTGAAAGGTTAGGTCCTGCTTCCTCATATGAAACGTGATTTTTCCTGACTTTTGAAATAAATGACCACTTTCGGATAAGGAAATCAAATGAAACATACCAGCTTTAGACTCTGTTAACTGCAATAGCATAGATCCATATAACTAGCCAATGCAGGTTGTAAGGGTGGGTTCACACTGCATTTGTAGTGTAGTTATTTTTGCGCATATGCCAGGAACTCTTCCGGTCCTTATGTCCGTCTTATCCCCAGGCCCCCATTCGTATATATGTCTGTATACCATTTTCTGCTGTGTGGAATGGCATAGTCTGCTGTGATATTTCATAAACGGGTATTCGATAAAAAAGAAGCATATGGATGATGGATGTCACTATAGGGCACATTTATGAAGACTGGTGTTTTAGACACTGGTCTTAATAAAGCCCTAATCTGGTGGTGGATGCGCTAAAGAGGTGCCGGCCTCTCCATAACTTCAGCGCATCTAGTGTCAGTTCTAAATGTAAGACAGCTTTCGAGCTGTCTTACATGTAGACTTTTTTCTATGTCTAAAACAGGCATAAAAAATGGTGACTGAGATAGGCCTGCCAGCCTGTCCTCTTCTCCGCCCACACCCACAGCTTTAGAACTGGCGTGAGCGGGGCAAAGTGGCAGATAGTGGTGCATCAAACTGTTGCACCGCTATCTGATCCTGAAATATGCCTAATAGGTGTCTTTCAGCATAGTAAACGACCCCTATATGTCTATATACGGTGGCATCTGTCGGAGGTGTGTCAGGAAACATACACCCTTGGCAGACACTACAAGACTTATTGTAAAAGTGCTTGATGTTTTTTTGGTCTTTTTTTCTGTGAATTGTGAAAGTGCTTGAACAGTTTTATGATGTTATTGTGTTATTTTTAAGTCATTGAACTGAACAGTTTTTACAGGTGTTCTCATTATTTCATATTTGTCGTTTTAGGTGAAAAATATATTACTGAGGAATCCTTCTCCTTTTCCAGTGTGGGTGCAACTGCTACCTCTTTCTTACTATCCTAATCCCCAAGCCGCTTTAAGCCTTCTGAGCAAATGGTATGAAAGTGAGCTGAGGCATGGTAATTCTCCTGTCCATAAGCATCATTGCAATGAAGTGTTACCGTTTTTATTTTATTATTTCTCTAGGTATGATGTAAATGAGCTAATGGTTGACTTTACAACAGCTGAATTCAGACTCCAGAAGGAATGTGACCAAGAGGTAACTTTTTAATGACACTTATTTTTATATTTTTTTTACTGGGTGCTGAGCAGGATACCCCCATCCCTGATGTCCATATGCTCTAATGGGGTTCTCTTTATTACTGTAAGTTTCTTTTATATTTTCTGATGTGTTTGTAGGGAAAGGAAGGTGTGTGCTACATCAAGTAGTGCTACACCTCTAATTAGTAGGTTACGATGCTCTTTGAAAGAAACCCTGAAGTTTTAGATAGCTGGATGGAATAATACTTGCTAACATTAACTTTCAGCATGAGGAAGGTGAAGACTGTAGCCAAGATGTGATTGAATTGCAGTTACAGCCCTGGGAATGGCAGCAAGTTGGCGTAGTCTTCACACCTGTAGACTACAGGAAAGTTACTTCCCTTATAGTAATCAGGTATGTATTTTGCAGAATATAATAGGCTAGGTTTATGAAGCGGCCTAAAGGAAAAACAATCTTGCCCAAGGCAACAAATCATAATTCAGCTTTCATATATATATTTGTATATGTTCCTGGAGCTAGAAGATCTTAAAGGGGTTTTGAACTTCAGCAAATAGCATGTATTATGTGTTAATGCCTTTAGGAAAGGTCACACAGGAGGATCAGAGTCTCGCAGCGGGACTGCAAATAGTGCCCTCCATCAAATATCTTAGTAACCAGGTTTTATTGAATCTGCGGGTTTTTTTTGTCTGAACTTATTACGGCTTTTAAATAAATTCAGACGAAAAATCCAAATATGGATTAAGCTTCCTCTATCACTTATTGGCCGAACCAACTTGTTAAAAATGCTACTTTTATATCTATAACATAACGCTACATCCTGGATCCCCTTGCGAATATTTCATGCGATTAACGCAATTATTTAGAGATCTGATCTGGAAGAAGAAAATGCCACTCATAAAACTTGCAGTTCTGTGTAGGCCTAAAAACCAGGGAGATGGATAAGTTGAATACAGCGGGGCGAGTTGTGCAACAACTGGTTCGCACTAATAATCTAGTCGTGGCATTAGAGAGCGGAATTTTCTATGATAAAGGGAGGCAATATAATATATTACGCACCATACACAGTTTGGTGGAAAGCTAAGGAAATTGTGGGGATTCGCGGATATACTCAGTTTACCCCCCATCTGGCCTAACTGTCTATATAAAGAACTGAACGCGGTCTCTAACGTGAGGCTTTGGGATTCCTATGGTCTTAATCGAATGTGTCAGCTGTATGAGAATACTGGTCTTAAGTCCTTTGCCACATTACAGCAAGAGTTCGGACTTCCTAGAACATTGTTCTATGTCTATCTTCAGATGCGCCATGCTGTACAATCGCAAGATCGTACGGAGAAAATAGCGCCTGCTGCTACACATTTGATTATCACACATACGGCTACTCGGGGTACGAAAGGCGTGATCTCCTTGTATTACCTGAGCTTGATGGAGGCGGTATATAAAGCTCAACCTCTGCAACTGTATGCTAAATGGCAACAGGATATTACTGATTAACTGTGGAACAATGGGAAGATGTTTTGGATGATTTCCCCAAGGTAGCGGTGAGTGAGGCCCATAGGGTTTCACAATTATTTTTGTTGCACAGAGTATATAGGACTCCGGTCTTGCTGCACAGAATGGGATATAGAACGGACGATGCCTGTCCTAGATGCGGAGCACATAATGATTATCTGATTCACTTGATGTGCAACTGCCCGAGGTTGTGGCGCTATTGGTCTGATGTTGCGGACCTAATCCGTACTGTGTTTGACATTAGTATTGACCTATCCTCTACACTATGTATACTGGGGTGTGCTGAAACGTTACGAGTTACTCCTGAACTTAAGTTAGCGATTATGAGAATCCTTTACCAAGCAAGGAAGCTAATTGCGTTTCACTGGATTGACTCTACTCCCCCGGTCGTCCAAGACTTACTTGTCAGGATTCATGTGCTGGTGACACTGGAAAGCTATGTGTATCAAAAGCGGGGTGGTAATAAGATGTTCGAGAAGATTTGGTCCTTGTGGATAGCACATCACAATCTTGTAGTGCAACCTGATGTGGTGGTGGTTCTGCATGATGCTAGGTGTGGTATGCCTGTTGATTGTTATGCAAGACCAGTTGCTTGAAGAGGTGGCTGATGGGGAAATCTTGGACCTGAAATCCTAAAGGCCACTTAAAGAATGGACTACCTTGGGGAGATTACTGCTTCATGGACTCTCGAAACTGAGGAAAATTATTGTGGTGCCTCTCCTGTGGACTTTCCTGTGACTGTGAGCTCGGAACCTGGGGTGGAGGAGTTGGGGGAGGGAAAGGGTGGGTTTAAGCTTTGTGTTTTATTTCTTTCCTTTTGTCGGGTTGTTTGTATTGTCCATAAAAACCTTTTTAAAAATCAATAAAAAAAAGATTTGAATTAAAAAAAAAAAAATTTGCATTTATTATGCAGAGAAAGTTTCCATGGTTACGACCACCCTGCAGTCCAGTAGCATGGCCGTGCTGGTACACTGTAGAAAATGGCACCAGCCTATGTGCGCGCCCATGGTCCCGGCCACCAGAGAGGCTGGCATTTTTCCTATAGTGTGCAAGCACGACCACCACTGCTGGATTACAGGGTGGTTGTAACTATGGAAACAAGCTGTGAATAGTGTGATAGAAAAATGAATCCAGCCAGCAAAGGAAGCAATATGGATAATAACAATACATTAGTAAGTGCCTTGTATTAACTTTCTCAACATGATAAATGCCACTTGCTGAAGTGAGACAACCCCTTTAAGACCGCCCCCGGTCAACTATCAGTGACTGATAGCTATGTACATAGGTATAAACACTTAGCCCTCATGCACACAATAGTATTTTCGGTTTGCATTTTTTACAGATCAAATGCAGACCCATTCATTTCTATGGGGTCGCAGAAAAATGTGGACAGCACACAATTGTATAATGTCTGCATCCATTTATCGTGTAAAGAAAGTTAATACAAGGCACTGATTAACGTATTGTGATTGTCCATATTGCCTCCTTTGCTGGCTGGGTTTTCTATGACACTATACACGGCTTGTTTCCAAAGTTAAAACCATGCTGCAATCTAGCAGCGGTGGTCGTGTTTGCGCACTATAAGAAAAAATGCCAGCCTCTGTGGTGGCCAGGACCGTGGGAGATCACGTAGGCTAGTGCTTTTTTCTGTAGTGTGCAAGCACGGCCATGCTGCTGGTCTGCAGGGTGGTCGTAACCATGGAAACATTCTCTGCATAATAAATGCTATTTGCTGAAGTGGCAAAACCCCTTTTAAGAATGGCATATACCACAGATGTCTAATAGATGCAGGTACCACACAGGATCTGTGGAAATTGGGAAGTTTTACTTGCACTGGTAAACTACTGGAAATTGAAGTAGATGGATCTACAGTTTTCTTTATAATGCATGATCATGAACATTTGCTTATTTTCAGAAATAACCTGACTGTTCTGGACATGGTGGCTGTAGAGGGGTTTGGAGCAAGAGAAATGCTGCGGGTTGGAGGGAGACTGCCTGGAATAGGAGGTTCCCTCAGATTCAAAGTCCCAGAGTCAACCCTAATGGACTGCAGACAGCGTAAGTCTTCTATCCACCTATGTGGAGGATAGGCCATCAGTATTAGGGCTCATGCATGCAAACGTATACAGAATGCATACGGAACACATCCGTATGTCATCCGTATTTTGCGGATCCATGCCCACTTTGCCCATGTGTTTACTATTTGCAAACATTACAGTACATTACAGTAATGATGACAAACTTCCTGTTTCCGTTTGCGATTCGCAAAAAACGGAAACCATACGGATATGTTTTGTGGCATAACAGAACGGATGCGGCCACAAACCGGGGGGAACGGAACCTGCCTTAGATACGAACAACGGATCCATTAAAAACGGACCGCAAAACTACAGCGGTCGTGTGCATGAGCCCTTTAAGTCATCGACAACCCTTTTAAAGTCATCAATTTAATCTAACTATGTTAGAATGAAAATATAAAAACGGTCTGGCTATTAGAGATACACTTTGGCACCATTTTTTTCTGTTGTCAGTTCATTTTCTCGAGTTGTTTTTCTATATTACACACATATAAGCACAATTTATAGTAGTAGTAGTAGTAGTGGGGTTTTGTCACCATTAAATGTTATATTTATATATTTCAGCATGAAAACCTAGTTACTTTTGTAATTGAATTCATTGCAGAGATGTTCCCTTTACTTCATTTTACTGGTGCTCCCCTGGTCATCTGCTTTTAGAAGCTATGACCGTTACAGAAAAAGAGAGAGAGCTGCAGCAGAAAGGACATGTCCCCTGAGTTGAAATAAGGAGGAAGCGGCTCTAGAAAGGGCATGCCCCACTGGGTTTCCAGACTGAAGATAGTCTAGCAGAGCAGTTGGATCAGGGATGGTTCTAGCTTTCTTAGAAAGAAATAGTCATGTACTATATGATGTCCGATTATAATTTTACATCAGTCATGGCATAACCCCCTTAAGGCTGCATTCGTATGGCAGTGTGTGGTCCATGAAATGCAGTCCGGACCAAACGGGGCTCATGTGAACTGAACTCACTACATCATAGTCATCTACCACCCAGCTGCAAGTATACTGTCCCATATTCCCTGCATCATTTGAGTACCTGCAGACGGGCAGGAGCTCACAGGACAGCTTGCATGGGCCTCCGTCAGTCCAGTAAATGTGGCCACACGTGGTCATAGGAGTGCAGCCTGGGAGAGATAGTAACCTTGTATTAAAAGTAAGAAATAATTGTGCTCTGTATTAGGTAATGTTAAGGTGTCTATTGGTATGACATATATACTTATTATCTCATTAGTAAATTATCACTTTTCCCTTTTACAGAGTTTAAGGAAAGCAAGCAAGTTCTGTCCATCACAAAAATATTTAAAGTTGAAAATATTGGTTCTTTACCCATAACAATTGTGTCCATGAAAATAAATGGATACAAGTGCCAAGGTTTTGGTTTTGAAGTCCTAGACTGTTACACATTTTCTCTGAGCCAGAATACTTCAAAGGAAATAAGTATTGTGTAAGTCTGTATTACTTTCTATGTTTCCCATGTCACCCTTATTCATATATCTACGGTATATTACAATATGTACTGCTATGTACATACATACTCATACACACACTGTCCACTTTATTAGCGACACCAATCTTGTAGCGTGCTGGACCTCCTTTGATCTTCTGAATTGGATCAATTTGTCACAGACTCCACTTGGTGTTCAAATCATTCTGCAGGAATATTGACCTATGCGGACAGGATAGCTTCTCAAAGTTGCTGCATATTTGATGGCTGTACTAACATGGTGTGTTCATCCCATTCCAAGGTCTGTATATCCCATATAGCAGGGGTGCACAACCACGTGTGGCCCACAGAGCCAAGGATCGTGGCCCCTGTCCTGCTGGACAGAAACACAGCTGATCGTGCGACCAGCTGCGTTTCTTCCCGGAGTGCCGCACGGTGCTGGATTAAAGTTCCTGCATTCTAATAGAAGCAAGTCGGGTCCCTGGCAGTCAGTGACCGCATGAGGAGAAGACAGAAGTGGTTTAGAAGACAGAAGTGGTTCATTAGCGCTTCTGCCTTCCCCTCAGATAGCTGCAGTGAACAGAGGAAGCAGTGATCGCCAGGTGTCTGAGGGGTAGAGGAGTGCAGAGCTGCAGGGTCAGTAGACCCCGATCAGCGCTGCCTTGTACAAAGCCCCCACAAGAGGCTAGTTTTTCCTGTAACTGGGGCTGTAACTGAGTCAGTATCTCCCAACAGTCTTTTTATGACCAGTTGGGGGACATATTTTGTGCCAGAAATAAAAAAAAATTATAATATATATATTGCCAGCACCAATCAAAACTGACACCTCACCGCATTCATGTGAAACTAGACATATTATGTCTCAAAACAAGTTTATTTTTCTGTTATTAGTTTGCATATTTAAAAAATAAGGGGCTATGGTTTGAAAAAAAAAAAATATCTTTTTAAAAATATGTCGCACCAAATAATAAAAATTGCTAAATTATTTTGGGCATCCAACAAATGAAAGTCTGAACCACCTTTGTGCGCTAAAACACACAAAAAAAGTGTCTGATCATTAAAGCCTTTTAAGGCCTGGTTATTAGAAGATTAACCAATAAGCTTACTGGTTTCAGCAGAGCATCTGTAACTGGGGGCAGTAATAACCAGTGAGCGCCGTCCTCAGCAGTGAAGGAAAGCGCTCATTTATGAATAGGGTGGAAGGAAGTGTCACCACTTAAAGGGATTTCCAGTAAAAATGAATTTTTAACAAGTTCCTGCAGCTTGGCTCCTGAAACAGAAGATTCATACTTTTTAATACTAGGGAGGAGGGTGCACTGCACTAACTATGATAATTAACATTTAATACAGGAGGTGGGTGCGGCACCTGAGGGGTTAACTGCCGCTGATCGCATCTCCCTGCCAGCACCCGCCTCCTGGATTTGTATTAAAGCGTTACTTTCATTGGTGGCGCAGTGCGCCCGCCCATCTCTCCTCATTGGTGGCAGTAGCGGCACAGGGGGAAGGGAGAGACTGCTTCCTTCTCTCATGTGCTGCTGAGGAGAATACGGAGAGCAGCGCGCTCCATGTTCTCTGATACTAGACTGCGAGGGCTAGTATCGAAAAAAAAGTAAATCCCGGTATCGAGGTAGATACCAGACAAAAGTATCGATTGGGTATGAAAAATTTGATACCCGAAACAACCCTACTATGACCTGATGTTTCACAACTTCAGGTCATAGGGCACACTTACGTGCACTATTTGCCGTCCAGACACAGCACGGGACCAAGACGAAAACCAAGTAGTGGCGAGGACTGCAAGCGTTAGCAGTGCTACACTCACCGAGCCCTGTGCTTCTTGCATCCTAATGAACGCTTCCATAATGGATGCACACATTAGTATTTTTTTTTTTAAGACACACTGCCATTTCTCTCACACTTTTTTGGGGGGGAAAGTGCATCTTATAAAGCGAAAAATAAGGTAAATGATGACATTGAAGATTTAAGGGGTTGTCCTGATTCGGAGCTGAACCCAGACATACCCATAATTTCACCCAGGTAGCCCCCCTGACTTGAGCATCGGAGAAGGGCAAGGGCTCTTTTATTTATTTACTATAACACAATGCCGGGCGGAAGCTTCCACCCAGCAGTGTGTTCGGTGACCTCACCGGCTCTAATGGGCGGCCTTTAGAGCTGCCCTAGCAGTTTTTCCGGTACGTCACCGGAACTCCACAAAATGCTTTTGCCCTGCGTGATTCAGCGCAGGGCAAAGGAGAGCATCGGAGCATGAAATACTTCGATGTTCTTGTCAGGGGGGCTGCCTGAGTTAAATTCTGGGTATTTCCAGGTTCAGCTCTGAACCCGGACAACCCCTTTAAAACAAGCTCCAAAAATTGAATAATAAAAAAAAGTTTAACATAACAATGTGATTTAAACAATATTTTCTGACTACACATTTCGTTTAACCCATTAAAGGGGTTATCCCATCTTAGACAATGAGGGCATATCGCTAGGATATGCCCCCATTGTCTGATAGGTGCGGGTCCCACCTACAACGAGAACGGAGCCGGGGAGAGTTGTGGCTGGAGGACCCCGGGTTTCCCAGGGTCCGACCACCACCAGGCGCAGCTCCCCGCCTCTCCCATTGAAGTGAATGGAAGCGCACCGCACATGCGCGGCCAACGCTCCCATTCATTTCTATGGGGCCGACGGAAATAGCCGAGCCAGCGCTCGGCTATTTTCGGCGGCTCCATTGAAATGAACGGAGGGCGCATGCGCAGTGCGCCCTCCTTCACTTTCTCTGCTCCGTTCCTTGCGATATGCCCCCATTGTCTAAGATGGGATAACCCATTTAATGACATATGATGTACCTGTATGTGATGTGTAAAGGGTTGAAAGGTGCTGGCACACAAACCGAGCTCACTCAATACGTGGCATGTTTTCCAGAATAGTTTTCTGTGACTAGAGGCAGTTGTGCATATATCTGCTTATTGGCCATGTTTTGTGTGAATGGCTGTGACCAGCTCTGTTAGTACAGTGGATAACTACGCTGAACAGGTAGATGTCTTTGCCCTCTAATAATGCCCATGTTGATGTGTGAATCTGTTTTTTCTATAAATTGACAGCTTCATTCCAGACTTCACATCCTCCTGGGTAATACGTGAGCTAACACTCATAAGTGCTTCCAAGCTGGAGTTTCGATTTACCCTTAACGTGACTCTCCCTCATCACTTGTTACCTCTGTGTGCCGATGGTGTCCCAGGACCCAGCTGGGAAGAGTCTTTCTGGAAACTTACTGTACTCTTTGTCAGGTAGATGCTCCTCTTGTTATGTTTAATTTCAATGGGGTATGAATGGATATTTATCATGGGCTATGGAAACTCCCATCCATATCCCATTTTGGTATTTGTCTGTTTTCCTTCAAAGGGAGCCTGTCACCATTAAAAGTGCTATTCAATCTGCCAGCATCATGGTATAGAACTGGAGGAGCTGAGTAGATTGATATATACATTTGTGAGAAAAGATTCAGCATGTCTCGTCATTTATGGATTGAAATCCATGTTCTTTCTATGTTTAGGAGTCCAGTGTGAGGTTCTACCCAGTGAGTGACAACTATAACACATTAGTATTGTACAAGCAAGACTATCAATCACTGCATAAGACTGCCCATTGGACTCCTAAGCCCGAAATGAGAAGATGCTTCCGTCAATAAATAAAGTTTAATTGAATCTGTTACCATAAAACTATGTATGAATGCGTTCAGCTTCTCCTGCTCTGTAAATTGATGCTTCTGTTGGATTGCATGTTTAATGTGACAAATTCTCAAATAATTTTCTTTCCTGTCTAATTTCACATGCTGACGTTGCTTAACGCCCTTCGTCTTTTTTGAATTTCTAGTAAGTGGTTATTTTTCTCTTTTGCAGCCTGTCGCTCTTTGGTGTCATTTTGATAGCCATCCAGCAAGCACAGTATATTCTCACCGATTTTTTTAAGTTAAGACATAGAAACTGCTCAAATTCATCCTCTCAGCACATCCCTAACCCAGTGGACACACTCACCTCTGAATCCTACAGGTATGTCTGTAACTAAAGTTTTCTGGTGCCTATTTAGTTATTTCTCTATCCAGGTTTAAAGGCTATGACCACATTCTGATTCCATTCTTTTATTATTGAGTTACATTTATTTGGGGCTAATAAACATTTTTCTGCACCGTTTGGCTTCTACAGTTCTTATGTTTCACAATGTGTTGCAGCTGCAGAAAGCTGTTCTGAGATAGATCTGTCAGATGGACGTAGAACATCTTTCCGTAGCTGCTTTAGTGTGAAAACTTGATGTAGAAGCAAACGATGCAAAATATTTAATAAAACCACAGACATTGCTTATTAGCTTCAAAGATTCAAATACTTATACATTGGTAATAGAAATGTCTCCAGGTACACAATCCTTTTTTTTTTTTTTTTTGAGTTTTCAAAATGAGAACAGAAAAAGTAGGCATGCAGGCTTGATGTTGCAGAATATAAATGGTACAGAAAACAATGTGATAAAACCTCTTGAACAACAAGAAAAAACGTGGTGATTGGTGACATAAAACAAAGAGTGAACTCGGTGACTGCATCGTTATCTAGTACAATCAGAAGTCATAAACAAAAATAATGAGACATTGGGTCTGAAAAGTGGAATGGACTATCAAGTGGAGGGCTAGACCAATGGTTTAGATCCAACGAATATAATCCAGGGTTGCCATTTAAAATAAATTGTGTGTGTCCCAACTGGCGAGTTCTTCCGGTCTGTAAATATGGTTTACTTTGCCCGCCGTTGGTCCACATTTGAAGATGCTCTGGTCAAGGGAATAGGTAATTTTGCAGCTGTGAGGAGAATAGTGGGAAGGTTATTTTTGCAAGGGGTGAGGTTGGAAGTCAGTAGCCACAGTAGGACTAGTTCAGATGTGAGCTGCAAGCTATTAGAGCATATGGTCTGACACTTGTGACCAAAAAGATTGCAAGCCTGGAAAGAGATACCAGATATTTGACATGAATCCAGCTGACTCCCACCGATCAGATACTGATGACCTATCCAGAAGACAAAAAAAACTCTCGGGAAAAACCTTTGCATATTCAAAATTTTAAGGCCTAGTTAAAGAAAACTGATGAGTAGTCTGTCGAACAGTTGTATTTTGTAGATGTGGTAGGTAGGTTTCATTGTGCATGGAACTTTCACTTTGTGGCATTTTTAATGGTGTAAAGAAGTTAAGCTAGTTTGACATTGCCAGTAAAATCTTCTGGTAGGCTGTTCTACCATAGCCCATTGACTATAGTGAAGCCTGGAGGGCATCCGGCCTGTTTTCAGCATTAATTCCAGGATTCAGCTGGCCAAAAACCTGCAGGATCCTAGCACTTTTGCTGGAAACAGACCAGATCCCCGTCAGGTCCTATTATAGTTAATGAGGCCTGGTGGCACTCCGGCCGTTTCCTGCTATGCTGGATAGGATGAACTCCAGCAGGCTGTTCCTCTTCCAGAACAGCCTGCTGGAAGGTTTTAGCACTAGTGTGAAACTAGCCTTAGTTGAATTACTTTATTTCACAGGTCCCCTTTTTATCATTAACTACTAGAAATTCTAGTGTAAAACCTCTGTTTTTAAAATCATGCGGCTCTTTTAATGCATTTGTGTTCTGTGATCATGTTGCAGGGGCAGCTGTAAAAGTTTTACAGACTCTTCCAGTCCACCAGATAAGGGAAAAGGGAAGGGCTACTTGGCTGTTGCAGCTCCACCAGTCCGAAGCCAGAATGCATCCAAGAGGGGACCAGCCACATGCAGCCACTCTCAGAAGAAGCACAAATGTTCTGTGTACTACAGCATAAAGCAGAAGCCAAGCAGTGTATCCAGCAATTCACCAACCTGTGACCCAAACCAACCGCTCATTGCTGACCTGCAACCTCCCTCTCCAAAGGACTCCACTTGTAGTGAGACTGTAGCAGAAAGGTGGACAGACTTTACTTCTGTAGACCAGATAGATACGGGTAACCAAAAGCACTTAACCAGCCCAGATGTTCTGGGTGCTAAGGATTCTGCACTGCAACCCACGCTTCTCTCACAAAGGACTATAAGTGAAAGCACTTTGAAGGAGAAGCCAATAATTTGTATGTTTCCTGTGGAAACGGACTTCAAAACTTCCTCAGATCAGTTGTCTGAGCAGCAGAACTGTTGTGGTTTATCCTCGTCCAGTAAAATACCTGAAGATAGCATGTCTAATAATCTGCTGCAGCAGCAGACTGAATCACAGCCTGTTTTCAGAAAGGTGGAGGGTAAATACAGTTTTTATTCTACGTTGTGCTTTGATTTTGTGGGTGCATTTTCCATGCTTTTCAGATGGTCAAGCATTGACATTTCACCCGGTTATCTTGTTGGTTAAGTTATCAGAAGTCCTTCAACTTGCAATATTCTGCATTATGTAGTGGCACACAGATCTTACAGCCATGCAATGTAGATAGGTTGTCCAAACCCACCGTTTTTTTTTGCAGATGTTGGGGTGTTGGGAGAGGGATTGGGCATGTCCCTTCTCGGCGCGGCCATGGCTTTAAATCACTGCTTTGCGATCTTCACCACTGCCTCCTCCTATTGACGCAGCTGTCAAGGAAACTTCGTGTCGGCGCCAAAATTCCACTGGCAAAAAATGCTATGTGAACGGGTCCTAAAGGGTATGGCAATACGTGGTATAGAAAATCTGCAGTATTTTACTGTAGCAGCAAAGTGGATGAGAGTTTAACAAATCTCACCCACTTAAGGCGACATTTTTCAGAAGAAAAAATCCGCAAATGACTTGTGGTGCAGGTTTTAAATCCACAGGATGTCAACTGTGGTTGTGGATTTCCTCCACCGTTTTCATCCTTTTGCAGTGCAAAGGATGACATCTGAAGCGTTTCTGTAGGAAAACGCCCTATTTGTGTGGATTTCCTACAGCAGACCTGCTACATGTGGCTGTTCCCAAACGGGACCTATTGTTACATTTTTCGTTTTTAGCTGGATACGTTCTATATTTTTGTTCTGCTGTTTATTATTTTAGGCTGAATTTTCAACTTTATTGCTGCAGTTTTTGGGGGGTTTTGAGCCCTGAGAAAACGCATGTGGCTTTACTGTTGTGTTTCCAGCCCCAATTTTCTGTGCATATGGGGATGGAGATGTCATTTATTTAAAACTCATCAGCTAGTAACACAGCAGTAAAACCAAATTAGTTCCAGTCTGAAGTGATTAGTATAAAATGTAGGTGGCGTGCAGGTAAACATTGAAGAAGCGCTGCAGGTAGTTCTGAAATATGCGTTACTTTTCTACATGTCTAGTATGATGTTTTGTACCATGTTTTCTGTGCTTATGCGGTTTACATATTTCTAGGAAATAAGCATCGGGCTTCTCCACCCGCTCTCATGGCTAACGTAAACACCCCTAAAAAGACAGTGGACAAAGAGATTTCAGCAGAAAAAAGTACTCAGAACGCCAACAGAGAGGAGAAGACATGTAATAGAGTGGACCTGGCCTCAGCAAAGGTGCTTTACATGTTTTATATTTGTCATTTCCTGTTAATAAACTAGTGTTCTTAAAGGCTATGTACGCCTTGGAGGGCAATTATTTTATTTTTTTATGCATTTTACAAATTTTGGGCTAAAAATAATTTCTTCAATTGGTCTTTCTATTAATAGTATTGAGATATTCTGTCACAAAGGGTTAACTGTCTAGCTGTGTAAATCTACTTTCACTTAAGCTAATAAGCCTTATCTCTATATTACTAAAAGGCTGTAAACACATATTTAAGCCACATTCTTATCAGTAAGATAAGAATTGAGCTATAAGAGCTGTATTGCACCAACAGATTATATGACAGATTTTCTGACTAGGGCTGCAGCTATTATTTTAGAAATCGAGTATTCTACCGATTTATTTTTACAATTAATTGAGTATTCTAATATGAAAAAAAATAATTAATAGACTGTTTACCTTTATAAAAACTCATCAGACCCCCTCCCATCAGTCCCCAACACCCTTCGTTCCCCCTGCGCCATCAGCTCCACTATCCCCCTGCGCCATCAGCTCCACTATCCCCCTGCGCCATCAGCTCCACTATCCCCCTGCGCCATCAGCTCCACTATCCCCCTGCGCCATCAGCTCCACTATCCCCCTGCGCCATCAGCTCCACTATCCCCCTGCGCCATCAGCTCCACTATCCCCCAGCGCCATCAGCTCCACTATCCCCCTGCGCCATCAGCTCCACTATTCCCCCCCCCCCCCCCCCCCCTTGTGCCATCGTCTCTCCCCCTTGTGCCATGGTCCATGAGTCCAGCCTGCCCTCCCCCTGACACCCAGAGTGCACAGCGTCATTGGTTGCTATGACGCTGTGCACTCCGGGCGCCCAGCCTTAGTTGTGCCCCCACCCCCTCGGTGTCACCAACTTGCTTTTCCAGCAGGGACGCCACCAACACTCCATTGTTCCACGCTGCTCTGGGCCTGAAGTCACACAGCGCATCAGGTCACGGCGTGCATGCGTACGTCAGGAGGTCAGTGCAGCACGGGACCAAGGATGTGCTATGGAGTGTCCGGAGGCCCCCTGCTAGAAAGGTGAGTATTCCAAGCGCATTGCGGGCCAGCGGGAGTAATAGCAAGTGCTTCACTCCCGCTCCGTGGTCACGTGACACAAGTGAATCGTCGATGCAAAAAATTTGCATCTAATATTTTTTTTGTGTCAAATTACTCGATTTAATCGCGTACTCATTGCATCCCTATTTCTGACCATTCAATGGCTAGATGGCCATTTACACCCACAGATCTTTTGTTATACACACCAACTATTGGTCTGATTGGACAGATATTGGTAAGATAATTTGTTGGTGTAATAGAGCTAAAGAGGTGTTTAGGACAGGCATCCTCAAACTGTGGCCCTCCAGCTGTTGTAAAACTACAACTCCCACAATGCCCTG
Organism: Bufo gargarizans; assembly: GCF_014858855.1. Lineage (NCBI taxonomy): Eukaryota > Metazoa > Chordata > Amphibia > Anura > Bufonidae > Bufo > Bufo gargarizans. Next base: position 176,242,106 of record NC_058080.1, on the reverse strand, counting down.
CTGTAGGCTGATACCTGTAGGCTGTTCGGGCATGCTGGGAGTTGTAGTTTTGCAACAGCTGGAGGGCCGCAGTTTGAGGATGCCTGGTTTAGGAGATCAGAGATAAGGAGGGTCCGCAATTAAAATATCAGAGCCTGCTACTAGAGAATCTCAAGGCTGCACATAGAAAGGGGCTCAACATTTTTAATAAACACCAATTGAAAAAATATATATTTAGCTCAAAAGGAGTACAGTACAATAATAATAAAAAATTACCCTCAAATTCTTTGGCAGTCTGTGTTACAGGAGATCAAACCTTGGCCCGCTATGAGCTGAGATAGGTTTGCACTATAATTATTTTTTTTACATTTTTGGTTTAAATTAGAGTAAATTTGTCAGACCGGTGGTGTCCCCACTCCCTTCCACTAAGCCCTGCACTCCTTTTTGAAAAGTGCCATTTGCGTCAGAACATTGCAAAGCCTTGCAATTTAAAGTGCTAATTTGAGACTTTTATGTGCCAGAGAAATCGGTTGTTAAATTCCCTCCAGTGTTTTAGGGGGCGACTGAAATTGCCAAGCACTCTTGGAAACCATGAGCGGGATCCTGCTAATTGCATGTAAGGTAGCCAATATAATGTCACTTTAAAGGGTTATTCCCAACTTATACACGTGTGAATTATCCACAGCATATGCCCGTTACGCCTGGTGAACTTGGCTAACGCAGATAATTAATGGAGAGGTAGTCATCTTTGTCCATGGCTATCTCAGTTCACATCTTTAAAAGTCCTGGAAAAAACTGATCACATTTAACTCTCCTTTTGTTGTCTGCCTGGATGTTGAGTTCAATGGCCTCTTTTCCATTCAGGGTGGTGTTCAAGAAACCCCTATTTTGGAGATGGATGCTGATCCCACCTCTTGAACTCACGCCTATCAGACATCTATGACATGCCATAAATATTTATGGTGGGAATACCTCTTCACATTGACACTGTTTGCAGTGGTCTTTACTTTACAAACTTGAATTGCAGTACCACATTTTGCCTGCAGGTGGCAGTCTAAAGAATGCTATTTACGTTCATCTAAGGGTCTGTTCACGTCATATATTTGCCCTACATTTAACATAAAGGTTGGGGGGGGGGGGGAGAATTATGAAAAAGCATAGTACACTACACTTTCCTATCCCGTAGAAGCTAGCAAAAAGCTTATGGAAACCTATGGTGCGGGTGCTGCTGTATGGTATCTGTTTAACATATATATTGTGTATAATTTAAACGTGGGAGAAAAACATGATGTGAACACAGCCTTAAATCTGTAAAAACAACACTCTCAATGAGTTTTAGTAAAATTTTAGGTATCTAAGCTGTGCTCTCTAAAGCGTAGTGTTAAAACCAACCTAACAACAACTGTTCTCATCTGCGGGATTAGGAATTTTATAATTCTCAAGCACAGTGCTTTAGGACAGTGCCTTGAAGATAACTTTGTGAAATGGTTCTAGGAACATAATTGACATCCTGATAAATTTACTTTTGATAATAACCTTATATTTACATGTAGAAGCATATACACAGTTGAGTTAAATTATTATGACCACTTCCTACATTCGACGTCGGCAGTGTGTAGTTCATGAAGGAAGTGACATGTTGTGAGAGGACTTGGAGTTGCAAAAAGAGATAATTGGATTTCGGGCCAAGGTTGGCAGTATTTCTGAAACTTTGCAGTTTGGTGAAAGTGTAAGCGGACAAACTGCAGCATTGCAAATAAGCGATGTGGAAACTGCCGCGCACCAAGTGCCATTAATGTGAGAGGTGAAGGCCGACCGACACCCTACAGTGGAGTCACTCACCACGAAAAAGAACGAGGGGGCTACCAAATGTGTGTCTAAAACAACAGTTCAGTGAACCCTACTGTGTATGGCTCTCCGAAGCAGACGGATGATGACTTTACCTCTGCTAATGAAGTTGCATCAGCAGGAAAGGCTAATTATTTTAGCAATATCTGAATTGGACCTCTACTGATTGGAAAAGAGTTGCCTTTTCTGATTATTCATGGATGGGCTTTGGCGTTTCAGGCGACAAACCTCAGAAAACAAACATCCTGCAGCCACTGGAAGAACAAAAGCTGGTGAAGGCAGCGTTGTGGCATTATCTGGACCCACTCATCCATGTGGAAGGCACTTTCAACCAATTTGTGTATGAATCCATCCTTGCAGATCACTTAAACCGATATGCGGTCTTCCATGCAAAACAACAGGTTATGTCACATAGCTAGAAATGTCTGACATTGATTGAAAGAGCATGACCAAGACTTCCAAGTACTTCCCTGGCCTGCCAATTCCCCAGATTTGAACCCAAATGAGCCATCTGCTGGGCCGCCACGAATGTCATGTTTGCTCTGGATTCTCCACCACGCACCCTCTTGCAACTCTGGCATGCACTGCAGTCAGCAAAGCTTCAGATACCTGTGACAACCTACCAGGATCTTATGGAGTCACTCCTAGCCTATCTAGCTGTTGTCCATGCTGCGAAGGGTAGTTACTCTGGATATTAGCTAGTGGTCAAAATAATGTGTGTTGTATCTCACTTGTTTGTGACTATGCAAGTTGGAGTGAGGATCATAATGAAAATGTGGCGATCTGACTGACAACTATCTTTCCTGATTATTTAATTTATGAAAATAAAATACAGGGGCGCTCCCCTAGTGTGACACCTCTGATGTATGCTAACCCCCACCAATGTAGAAAGCTCCTTACCGGAGATGGTTGTGCAGTGCCAGACACAACCCTGGAACAAGGCAGAACCACCTCTCTAAAGAGAACCAGGCCTCTGCTACCTCCTGCCAGATCATCCAAAGGAGCCGAAGAGAAGTGATTCAGGGTGGCCCACTATAAAGTAGCCCGCCTCCGGTGATGATGTGATCAGATCCACGAGCAAGTGGATTGTTTTTTTTTTATTTTTTATTACCCGCAAGTCACAAAAGATGCTGAAAGCGGTCCCCGTTCACATCTATGCATCTTTGGGCTTTTTGGATTATGTTGGCTGGTACGGCTTGTGATGCTGCGGATAGTGTTTGTGATGTTTTCCTGGAGTTCATCCAGGGGATTGTGATTGTTAGCGGACACTTTCTGTTTTAAATTTCCCCATAATAAAAATTGCATGTCTGGGGATCGTGGCGGTCATAACCCCTTGCTCACAGTTCGCTCCTCTGTGAACAGTTCATGAACCCGTGCCAGTGAGTTCAGTGAGGTGTGACATGTTGCCCCATCCTGAAAAAGTGGGAAATTTTTTCTTCTGGTGGTAGTTGGTTGTAAAACTGTTCCTAGATGTCCAGTTAAATTGCGGTATTCACAATTAATGTTCTTGACACTGCGCACCAAATGCCAATTTTTTTATGGCCGTAAAGTGATGTTTTGTGAGTCAAATGGAGATCTTCAGGGGGACCAGTACCTTGTATTCTGGGAATTTAAGTGACCTTATAAATTAAACCAAGCTTCCGTCCATCATGAAGTACTGCAATGGGTCCAAATGTCTGTCAGCAATCCTAGTCCGCAACCAAGTCCAGTAATTTTGGTGTTTAGCTTTGTCAGACTTTCAGTTCCAGAGATTTCAGCACTCACTGACACGTCATTCGTGATGCACCAGCTGCTGAGACAGTTGCACATAGCCCTCCACAATCACTCTTCACTAATCCAGGAAGAACACCATCTCTCTGACACAATAGGCCACTTTTATCAAACTGAATAATAAATCCGTCTTAGTTGCCCATAGCTACCAATCAGCTTTCAGTTCCTACAGGGCTCTGAAAAAATTAAAATTGAGCTCTGATTGGTTGCTATGGACAACTAAGACAGATTTACTATTAGGTCGTTTAGTTTAGAGATATTGGAGGAGGGCTACTTTTTTGTGGGACTATAAAAAGGAGGATTCATGGGGCACTGGATACCAAATTATTTAATAAAAATAATACAATTTCTTGGCACCCTCACAGCAATATAAATACCGGGGACCCAGAGGTGTATCCCTCAACGTTAAAATTTCAGAACCATTTTGGAATAGTTGATCTGCACAATTTTCACATAAAAAAAATAAATAAATAAAAATATATATATATATATATATATATAATACAGACATCAATATAATAAAGAACATCCCAAAACATTCTTAGAAAACATCTGTCATTATAACAGCCACATAAATAAAAGTTTCCATAGTAACCTGAATGCAATAAGGGGAAAGGGAAACAATAGTCGGCGTGCTATGATTACTGAATACATATACATACCTCTGAGCAAGGGTAACTTGGAAAACATCGTACATCGCTGTCTCATGTAAGGACAAACATAGAAACCAATATAAAATAGTAGTTCCAGGGCACGCACCCCCCACCCACCTTCAAGAGCCTCATTGAGTACATAGCCAGGTAAGGGGAGCGAGGAAAGGAAACCGAGGAGACAATCCATTAGTAACAATGTGAATAAATTCAAATGAATATGAAGTGGATAATAGGGAAAAGTACATTGACCTGCAATTACTGAAAAGTGATTACAAGAGAATAAAAACCATCAGTTAATGATCTTATGGGTGAATATGCTAAAAACCTGACAGACCAATTATTACTGTCATATTGACTAACGTGAGTGTTAGTGCTGTGGAAAAAATGCATGTTGTGTGTGTGGCAACCTAAGGAACGAGCCAAGATCTCATGGATATGCCAATAACAATAAATAAGTGACAATAATAATAGGTTAACGGTAATTGCAGGTCACTGCACCCCTCCCTGGTATCCATTTTCCGTTCATCATTTGAATTTGTTCTCATTGTTACTAAAGAATTATTTCCTCTGTTTCCTTTCACTCCACTTATCTGGCTCTGTACTTGGATTTGATGAGCCTCTTTACCAGATATTTATAGGGTGGGGGCGCACCCTATGACTATTCTCCTTACTATTTCTATTTCTTATTGGAGTTTCTATGTTTGTCCTTACATGAGCCAGCGATGTACAATGCTTTTCCTAGGTCCCCTTGCTCGGGAGGTCTGTATGTGTATTCAGTAATCATAGCACATAATGTTTCCCTTTCCCCTAATTGTATTCAGGTTATTGTACAAACCTTTATCGATGCTGCTGTGACAGATGAATAACTAGGTTGTAAGATGTTCTTTATTGTATTGATGTCTGTATAATAATTTATCTTTATGTGCAGCTCATGTTGATTCCAAATACACCCCCTGGTCCCTGGTATTTATAGTGCCATGAGGACACCAAGAAATTCACACCTGATGCAGGTGGTGGTCTGCCACTGAAATGTGTTGTAGGTTTTTGTCCTTGGATCCTTTATGTTTAGATTTTATTTTTAATAAAAATTTGGTATCCCGTGCAGCACCCTGTGAATCCTCTTTTTATATTACTCTTTCATACTAATTATTCCATTTAGAATGCCTCTTTGGTTGAACAGGTATCTTATGGCCATGGATGGTGGGAAGTAAGCGGTTGCCCCATACCCCAATTTTGGAAAAAATGGCAGGATCAGTTGGGTTGAAATCCAAAATATCAATCACTGGTAATCAATGTGGATATATGACCTTTTTTGTATCCAGATGGATTGTATTTTGTGTCATGTGAGTGTTGTTCTATTTGTGCATTTAGCAGGCTTTCTTGTACCACCGCTCCTGAAAGGTACCAGTAATACCAGGCGTGGTCATTATTATATTTTTTTTTACATTATTGTAAAGACCGCCTCTAGAGAGATTTCAGTCTACTTGTAAAACATGATTCTGTGATCCATCATTGTATGGATTACTCTCTACATATGCTTTGTAAGGAACAGAATCGGTTCACATTTGGTAAGAATGCTTAGGTGACCATTTCTACATTCTTGTTACTTATACATTACCTTTTTCTCTTTAGCATGAAGAGCCGTTTTGGAAAAAGAGTCCAGTGGAAAAAAGAGATGGTATGTTTCCAAACTTAAATTGGAACAAGAACAGAAACTGTGCCAGGAAAAATAAGAAGAAGAACAGCGTCTTCCCTGCAAGGTGCCTGCTGTTACCCTTCAGTACATACTTATTACAAGTGCTTTCACTTCCTGATTTTTAAGGGCGTGTTCATGTTGGATTGTATGAAATAAATCCTTTTTATTTTAGTACTTCACTTTTATAGAAGCTCTCTTCCATGACAAGGTCGGTAAATTGTTCTTCTGCCTCGAGAGCTCCTGAATAGTTTGCATGCCTCTGCCCAGCCTTTCAGTTCCCTATATGCCCTACCATTGTCTAGTACACGCCAGTCTGTATAAACATAAAGGCAAATTGTCCTACTCGGAACACCATCAACACAAAGTTTCTCTGTGGTCTCTCAAGTGAAATTCGTTTACACGTTCAGAAAGTCACAGGACATTCTGCTCAACAAAGGCAGCACATAATTATGTGCATCTCTATGAGCACATTGAATATAAGTTTTATACCCATATTTATTAATTTCTTTGCATTGCATTACATTGTATTCTCTCACCTTTTTGTTGCATTTTCTATTCATGTGTGTTTCGTTTTGGCAATGGTCAGATGCGTCAAGTTTGTTGTGGATTTCCTGGTCAGATCCCGCACCACAAATCTTTATTAAAGTTCAATACATGTGAATTGATTTTCCAGTGTCAGAAAACATACATGTAGCTTTCCCTTCCACTAAAGGAAATTTGTCTTTGTCTACTCTGCATCCCAGGGTTACAGAGCAGAATGCCTTTAAATACACTTATCAAGAGGCAGCTAGACCAGAATTAAGAGCTTCAAGCAGAGGGAAAATGTGGGGTTCCTTGACCAATGGAGATGTTTGCAGAGGAGAACAAAAATCTCGTAGAATGCCTCCACGTGGTGATACAGGTAACGTGAATGTTCATGTTTGGGAAGTTGTCTGCTTTTGCTTTTTTGTGTTTTAATACTTTTCATAAAACAGAGGTCCCACAAGTGGACATTAGAATTTAGAGCTGCCACTAGCTGAAGAGCCACTGGTTTAGGAACACTGTGTAACAATTTACTGAACAGCATGTAAAGTTGCCCATGCACATAGTGATACAGCTAGGCAAGCGCGTCAGACTTAGGGCAGGTGAGCACGCAGAGTGACAAGATTCATTCAGCAGGTGTGGTGATGCTTGCATGGACTGCACAGGACTCTGGAGCCCAATGAGGACAAGTAAATAAAAAAAAAACTGTGGTTACCACCAGAGCACCAGGGAAAGTAACTGTTATATTTACTTTAACTCATTTTTTTTATCTTGGACATCCCTTTAATACTAGCCACTGGCAGAGTTCAGAAAAAATTAAGTCATAAATATACATGGTTATTGCCAAACATATGTCTTATTTCATGACACCAAAGTTCACAGTTTAGTCTTATTCCATAGGTGTACACGGATGAAAACATAATTTTATCTTTATGTGCAGCTCATGTTGAGTGCAATAAGTAATGATTAAAATTCCCTGGTCAGACTGGAGAAGGGCACAGAATTGTGCCTATTCCCTATGCTTAGAGCTGGAGGATCACAACCAAACTACACCCACAAAATGTATGTGTAATCTGTGTATCTGTGGACTCCTAATTTTCACTGTGTCGCTCGCGGCTGCAGGAAAACAATTATACACTGGTCAGCTTTCATATACGGTTTGATCCCATTTGTCTATGTATTACTAACACTTATTAAATTAAATGCATGTATCTTTGGATTCTTAGAGTGCTACCAGATTCTGAAGAAAAAATCCATGGATAAGTTTTCTTCCGACTCCAGCTCAGAATGTGGCAGCTCTCGTGGTAGTGTACGGGCCAGCCGTGGCAGCTGGGGAAGCTGGAGCAGCACTAGCAGCTCTGATGGAGATAAGAAGAATACCCTCCCTAATCGCCTGTATTTCCCTCCAAGTAAGTAGTTGGTGACCACGTTCTCCATCTCTTCTGATTACTGGTGATATAGACATTTGATCCAGAGAGGTTTCTCATTCATGTGTATTTAACTGACTGACTGAAAATTATATTGAATGTCCAGCACTTGGAATATAAAACGTCTTTATTAAATATCTCTTTAATATAATTTTCTATCTGGAAAAAGAAAATCAGTCCTTGATCCCTGTTTCATTTGGAGGCAAGCAGTTGTTCTGCTGTTCTTCTGGACTTTAACTGGTCAGTCTTAGGAGTGGTATGATCTCAGTGTGTCTGATCATTGATGGAAGTAAGGATGTAATGACCAGCTGACACGTTGTTGATTCTTACAATCATAACGTATGTAAATTAGCTAATTCCAGTAGCAAAACCACTTTTCTGTAGTCTGCTAATAAAATATTTTGCCCTTAAAAGCTTGCTGGGTTTTTACCCTACAGATTTACCCGTCATCCTATTTTTGCGTTTTCCCCCTAGCTGTTAATGACTTCCTGCGCTGAACCTCATGTCATGACATCACAATATCTGTGGTCATCGGTGAGGAGAGTTTGAAAATGTCATACACACATCTCCTGTTAATGAACTTGTTCGGCAAAGCTGATTGCAAAGTCTCCATGTGAAATAAAGCTTTATAACTCCCTGCCTGCCGCTGTTCTCTTAAAATAAAGATTTTATAATATGCTAATGAGCCTCTCGGTGCTACTGGGGCGTTGCTTCAGCACCTAGAGCAGTGATGGCGAACCTATGGCACGGGTGGGCACCCGCACTCTGAAAAAGTCTATGGTGTACCAATATGCCTTAGACTTTTCCTGCCATTCATCAGCGCAGGCGCACTATGTACAGCACAGACAGGGCACTGAATGTAGGCAGGCTTTAATAGCTAAATGATAAAGTACATGGAATATATACTATATTGAACTATAGTATTCAGGTTAAATTGCCGTGTTGGCACTTTACGATAAATTAGTGGGTTTTGGGTTGCAGTTTGGGCACTTAGCCTCTAAAAGGTTCGCCATCACTGACCTAGAGGCTCCGTCTTTTCACCTTTTGGCACGCCCAGGTCCAGTTGATTGACTTTCCAGTTCTCCTCAGTGTCCCGTAAATCCCACACCTTCGCCGTCCCGTTTAGTATTCAGCGCAGTGAGTGAAGCCAGCAGCAGGAGAGCGTCCTTCACTCACTGTGCCTGTGTCGAATACTAAACGAGACGGCGCAGGTGCGGGATTTACGATGAGAATTCGACAGTCAATCAATGGGGCCTGGGCGCGCCAAAGGGTGCAGCAATGACCCACTAGCACCTAGAGGCTCATTAGCATATTATGAAACTCTTTATTTTAAGAGAAGGCAGGAAGTTAAAAATCATAGTTATGTTCTGCTGACATTAGCCAGATACAGAACGATTTTTCTGATGACAGAAACCCTTTAAATCAGACAGCTTTCCAATGCCAGTGAAAATTGTCTAACCAAAAGTCGTTCTCAAATGGAAAACTAACAGCCATGTGTAGTACGTGGCTATCCTGATGCAATATGCAGACGCTTTAATGGAGTTATTCCAATCAAAACATCTGACAGATACTTCACACTTATCCGGAGATTTGCTTATGTGAGTAGATGACACTCCTGTAGATACTCTGACTAATGGAAAACTAAGATTAGAACAAACTCCTTTTGACGTTTATCTGCTTGGAGATAATTTTAGTCGAGTAGAAGTGCATGATCATAATCCGACATACTGAAATCTATTTCCTTCTTTTGGAAACAAAAGGTTCAAACCTTTAAGCAATATGCCAGGTTAAGATCCTCTAAATGCAATACAAGTGTTGTCATGCAGGTCCGTTTCCCTTTTATTGTATTTGCTGTGTTTTTCATAGACTAGCCCATTATGTTATCTACAATAACTGCTAATTCCTCTGGCTGCAAAAACTCATGTGCCTAATGACTATTAACTTTATTGTATTTTCCCTCTAGAAGAAGCCCCAACACAAACTTTCCCTTCAGAAAACCCAATTTCATTAAATCTGTCACACAGTATTTGTAATACAAGGTAAGACTACCTAAGACTTTGGAAGATTGTCAGTGTACACATTAATGAAGCACTCCAGGATTTAGTTTTTTGCCTATATAGTGGAGGATCCGCCATTTTTAAACAGGATAGAGGCTGTTGTCAGAACTGTGTGTGAGGCGCCATGTAAGGGGGCATAATGTATGATGGGGGGCCATTTGAGTGGGCTTAATCTATGTGTGGGGCATTACTGTGTGGGCGGCCGCTCCTGGTCCCCGCACCGACGCCGCCGCTTCTCCCTGTACACAGATAAAAACATCTGGTGTTGGCGGGGGGAGGGGAACAGCCAATGGCGGACAGGGATGAGCCTCCCTAGCATTGCAGGTGACGTTAGGGAGGCTTGTCCCTGTCCCCGCCTGCCATTGGCTGCAACCATGCCCCCCTTCCCCTTCCCCCCCACACCGGATGTTTTCATCTGTGTACAGGGAGAAGCAGCAGCAGCGGTGTCGGGAGCGGGGTAAGTATACTACCTGAGAGGGGCCCGGCATATGGGGTCGTTTGAGAAGTTGGATAACCCCTTTAAGGAAGCCTCATACTGTATACTGTGAAAAGGGGGGGGGGGGATGTGTAGAGCACTTAACCCCTTAGTGACCAGTCTTCATGACATTCCAGCTATAACTTTATTTTTCCTTAGATGTAGCCATTTGAGGGCTTGTTTTTGCAGGGCTAGTTGTAGTTTTTAATGGCACCCTTTTGGGGAACACATACCTTACTGATTTAACGTTAATAAAACTACTGCCACTGAGTTTTTGTTGTAAATTTTGCAGCTTTCATTTTTGGCATAAATAACAATTTTTTTTCTCTGGGTCAGTACGATTACTGTGATACTAAATACATACGTAGTTTTTTTTCTTTTTTGTTGTTTTTTTTTTACATTTTACATTTATTGCACCCTGTGTGGCCCTGTATCTGAAAGATAGCATAAAATCTAATTTAATACAAGTTAGCAAGACCAATTTAGAGTCAGTTTGGGTTACCTTGCAGCTTGATAATCATAAGGTAACTCGTGTAGGTGTGATATATAGACCACCTAGCCAAGTCAAAGAATTAGATGATCTACTAGTTGAGGAAATAGCTAAAATGACATTGAAAGGGGAAGTTATTATTATGGGAGACTTTAATCTTCCTGATGTAAACTGGAAAACCCAAATACGGTAGCTAGTTCTGCCAGGAGTACAGATATTCTAAATTCCCTACTGGGATTATCTCTACAGCAAGTAGTTGAGGAGCCAACACGGAAGGAGGCCATTTCTCGCCCAGTTTCCTTGGGGGACACAGAAGACCTTGGGTATAGCTCATCTCCATAGGAGGCGTGACACTAAGTGAAAACTGTTAAGCCCCTCCTCCACAGCTATACCCTCAGCCTGGAGAGAGAGACTGCCAGTTTTTAGCTTAGTGTCCAAGGAGGCAAGACACTCCCTGCTCTGCAGGGCTGTTTTCTCCTTGTTTAAATTTTAGATTTTTACTTTTTTCTTTCTTTTTTGTTCCAGATCATCAGGGACAACAGAGACGCACTAGACCTCTCTGTTTCTCCCGGGGTTGAGCTGCGCCAGTGCCGGTCACCGCACTGCTGCCTCCCCCACAGAAGGCAAGGTGGATCAGGGCAGCCTAGCTCCCTTACATCCCGCCAGCGCAAGGGTCCCCCCCTGGCATCTGCTCTTCCCCCCATCTCGCCTAATCACATTGGGCTTACCGGAGGGGCAGGACGCTGCAGTGGAGTAAGGAGGACCCCTTACTCTTCCGGCCGGCGGGGTGGGCTCCCGCGGCCAGCGAGCCGCCATTCCGGCCCTCCTGTCTCTTCTGGTGGCGGGGTGGGCTCCCGCGACCGGCAATACCGCATTCCGGCCCCTGTCTTTTCCGACCGGCCGGGTGGGCTCCGCGGCCGGCAAAACCGCCACTCCGGGCCCCTGTCTCTTTCGGCCGGCGGGGTGGGCTCCCGCGGCCGGCATTGGGCTTGACTGCCCCAGCAGGTGCCGGTCGGCGGGGCTCCGCTAATTGGTCCAAATAGCTGTGGAGGGCGGCCTGCTGGGCCGCAATCCCGACCGGCCCGCGGGGTGGGCTCCCGCGGCCAGTTTGAACCGCCATTCCGCCTCAGGTCCCGGCGGTATGACGGGCCGGACTCCGCAAAATTTAGCCCCCGGCTTCGCGGCCTACTAGGCCGCACTTTTCCGGTCTCTGGTGGAGGGGGCGGGAACTTCTCCAGGCGCGATTTTTTTCCCGCCTGGAGGTTCCTCCGCCCTCAGGGGATCGCACGCCGCCCTCCAGGCCGGATCCCTGTTAACCCTTTGGGTGCAGGCCGGCTCCCACAAATGGGTCTGTATAGTTGGCCCCCCTTTTTTTCTCCTGGTCTCTCAGGGCCCCTATATAGTGGCTCCCCTTTAGCCTCAGAAGCTGGGTTTAAATGAAATAAAAAAAAAAAAAAAAATTTTTATAATGATGAAATAATTAATAATAGATCATGATTTCTATTGGGCTGCGCAGGACGCTGCAGCCTCATCAGTAATGCTGCATGTCTGCATGACCTCTTTCCACAATCGGCATGGTGTTGCGCTCCCAGCCTGCGTCGCTGCTAGGGCATTTCCCCTTTTAGGCGGTTTTTTCTTGCCTCTTCCAGGATACGGCGCTGGCCAAGTGCATTCGGACCTTCTGTAGGCAGCATTCATCGTCTCTCCAGTTATGGTGCCTGCCATGTGCATTCCCCCCCCTCCTAGGCGGGCTACTGCACTCTCCCTGGCTGGCCATGTGCATGACCCCCTTCTTAGGCGGAATACTGCACCTTCACCGGATACGGTGCTGGCCATGTGCACGACCCCCTTCCATAAGCGGAACGCTGCACTCTCTGGATTTGCTGCCGGCCATGTGCGGGACCCCCTTCCTGGGCGGAACGCAGCACTCACTGGATTCGCTGCCGGCCATGTGCGTGACCCCCTTCCTGGGCGGAACGCAGCACTCTCAATGGATCTGTTGCCGATCATGTGCATGACCCCCTTTTTTTAGACGGAATACTGCACTCTCACCGGATACGGTACTGGCTATGTGCACGTCCCCCTTCCATTGGCGGAATGCTGCACTCTCGCTGATGTGCTATGTTGTACTTATGTACTATGTTATTGTGCTGCACTCTCACTGGTTTCGCTGCCGGACATTTCTTAGGCGGTATGCTGCACCCTTGTTGGATTCCCTGCCGGCCTTAGGTATGCCTCCTTCCCTCAGGCAGCATACATACATCCCTCTGTCGTTGGTTGTTTCCTCGCAGGTACGTTGCTGGCCACGTGCATGTACCCCATACATGGCAGGGTGCTTGCACTCTCGCTGGATCCGCTGTCGGCCATATGCGTGGCCCCTCTTCCGTAGGCGGTGTACGCACTCTTGCTGGATTCTCTGCCAGCCCGGGGCATGCCTTCCTTCCTCAGGCGACATGCACACATCCTTAGTGACTGTGTTTGTCTCTTGCCGGTACATTGCGGGCCATGTGTATGACTCCCATGCATGGCGGTGTGCTCGCACTCTCCCTGGATGAGATGCTGGCCATGTGCTTTACCCTCCCTTTTTCTGGGCGTTGTGCTACACTCTCACCGGATACATTGCTGGCCATGAGAATGGCCCTCTAACATGGGTGGAACGCTTGCACTTCCATTGGTTACGGTGCTGGCCTTGTGCGTGACCTCCTCTCACTTCAAGGGCAGAATTTGGCACGCTCATGAGATTCACGGCTGTCCTTATATGGCTGTGCTGGACTTGTACATGTCCCCCTTCGTTGGCAGAGTAGTTGCACTCTCGCTGAGTTCAGTGTTGGGTGTTTTATTGCACACTCATTTAATGCTAGGATATCCCTGTGCATGTTCCCCTTTCGCTAGGTGGAGCTCCTGCGTTCCTGCTGGTTTATAGGGTAATGTCCTGCTTCTCTGAAGTAGGTACGGCCTTAGGCATCACTCCCTTTTGGGACGGGTCTTTGCACTCTTGCCGACTGCTGTTGGCCAGGTACAATTTCCCCCCTTTCAGGGTGGACTGATTGCGTTCCTTCGCATGCTATGCTAGGTTTGTGCATAACTCCCTTTCAGGTTGCACTTTGCAATTCCGTACATGCTGTGGCACTCTGGGACGAGCCCCCCCTTTTTTCTAGGTGGGTTGGCCTTCTCGCTGCTTACGGGGCTGCTCGTACGTATGCCTCACCTGCTTCCTGCGGCATACCTTTGTTTCTTGGGAGACGATGCTTGCCGCCAGCCTTGCACTCGTCCCTAGGGAGTTCATTCTGTCCTCCTGACCGGACAGGCTCTTTTGCTCTCTGCTGCACCGAGCTGCCAGGGAGTGTTCGTGGGTCCTAGATGCATGCCCATGCGTCCTTCTGCGGCATTACTTCCCTGCGCTAGTGGTCACATGGTCGAGAGTGCTGTTGTCTGCAGCGCCTCTCGAATTCTTCGTTGGCTCTGGCAGGACTGCGGTTCCCTTGCCTGCTGCAATTTCCTCCTCTTCGGATGCAGTGTGGTATGAGTCCGTCCTCTTGGCGCCTCTACGCTTCTGTCTGATCTGCTACCGGGTTCGGGCTGCTCTTCTCGAGAAGGTCACCCGACTTCTCTTGGGTGCTGGATTACCCAGGTCCGGGGACCTCCGCCTTGGGTTCTTCAAGGTATTCGCCTTCTGCGAGACGGTGGACCGGGCGTCTCACAGTGTAGCGGGTTCTGCTTTTGAGTCTATGGCTTCCCTGTTGCCCACTCCTCCTCCTTTCGGTTGGAGGGTGTTTTGTCGGCCTCTGTCTCGACGGCCTTATCTCGCCGGCTTTGTTCGGCTCCCGCTCTATACGAATCACTCCGATGTGGCTTCTCGCCAGCCTTCAGGAGGCTGTATTTTCACTGTCCTCCCCTCTGGGTAGAGCATGATTGTTCATGTGGATGGTTCCGGTGTTCCTTTTGGCCTCGTACCGTCTCCCTTGTTCACGCTGGCTGTATTAGCTGTGTGCCTATTTACCGAGTCTACCGCGTTCTGTCCCCCCACTGAGTGCAGATTGCGTGGCCCGTTCTAAGACGCTGGTCCTGATGTAGACTTGCTTTTCTCGATAACTTGGGGGGACTACCTCGGTCCAGATTGTCCTTTGATCTCCCTCACCGGGACTGTACAACGTGGTTGCATCAGCATGGACTTTAGCCTGCCTTCCCCTGGCGTCTGGCGGATCCTTTGGGTTCTTTCCCTCTGTCCTCTGCTCCTCCGCTCGGGTGGATACGGGACAACATTGTTCGAGGGCCGACGGGGCTAGTTTTGTCGACCCTTCTGCCCGTGTTACTGGTCTGCGCCTGATCACATTGGGTTTTTCGCCTGCTTGCCAGGCGACTGTCCACTCCTGGCTGTGTTTCGTCCAGGATCTGTCGTAAGACTTAGGTTTTTTTTGTCTGGGGTTCTGTGGGAAGCTGTGCATTCCCCACTCTGAAGTTCTTTCCCCAAGGTTCTGTCTTTTCCTTGAGGTGTCAAGTGTCGGCGCTGTTCTTCCTCTTCCAGCGTTCCCGGCCCTCTGGCCTGCCAAGACCACCTTCCTCGGAGTGGCTCTTTGGTTCCTCTGTACTGTCCTTCGGTACCGCCCTGGGGACTGTATTCTGAGCTCTCGGCGCTCCAATCTTGTCCTTGGAGCCGTTACAGGAGTTCTCTCTATCCCTTCTGTCCTGTACGGTTGTGTTCCGTATCAGTCGTGTCTCTGACGGGTGCCGGAATGGCCCCTTTTTTTGTTACGAGCTTTCTGTCTTTTCCAGGACAGGGCTGTTCTGCATCCCGTTTCTTCCTTCCTTCTGAAGGTGGTGTTTGCCTTTCGCTTCAACACCTCACCTATTTGGACGTTGTTTGGGCCTTGCCGTTTTTACTTGGAGATCTCCGACTCTTGCAGACGTTCGGCCTCTTGGGTTTCCAGGAGGTCTGTGCATAGGGTTGACAGACTCCAGGGTGGTTTTCCTCCACTTGATCAGATTGGCTATTGCTGAGGTTACCGCACCTAGGGCAGGATTCTGTCTTTGGTGTCACCGTTCCTTTCACCAGAGCGGTCGGTGCCTCCTGGGCTGGAGGCATTGGGCTTCGGCTGGGCATTTGGGCACGGCGGCCACAGGTCTGCCTTGCACGCCTTACTGAGTTTCTACAGGGTGCATACTCTGACTTTGGCGGATGCTGCCTTACCCCGCCTGGGTTTACAGGCGGCGGTTCATTGATGCCTTTCGGGTGCTTCACCTTGGTGCTGTGGTCCCTCCCCCTTTTGGACTGCTTTTGAACGTCCCAAGGTCTTCTGTGTCCCCCAAGGAAACTGGGCGAGAAAACGAGATTTTTGTATAACTTACCAGTAAAATCTCTTTCTCGCTCTTTCCTTGGGGGACACAGCACCCACCCATTCATTGTTTTTTCTCTGGGCGTTTTCCGAGTTTTTGTTACCCGTTGGGTAGTTGGCTTTTTGGTTCCTTGTTGGTCTTTGCCTTTTCTCACTGCTTGGACACGCAACTGGCAGTCTCTCTCTCCAGGCTGAGGGTATAGCTGTGGAGGAGGGGCTTAACAGTTTTCACTTAGTGTCATGCCTCCTATGGAGATGAGCTATACCCAAGGTCTTCTGTGTCCCCCAAGGAAAGAGCGAGAAAGAGATTTTACTGGTAAGTTATACAAAAATCTCGTTTTTAGATTTAGTATTTACAAATGGGAATTTGGTATCTGATATTACTGTGGGAGAAAGCTTGGGATCTAGTGATCACCAGTCAGTGTGGTTTACTATAAGTACAGTGAGTCACACCACACAAAAACTAAAGTTTTAGTTTTTAGAAAAACAGACTTTTCTAAAATTAGATTAGTGGTATACGAGTCCCTATCAGATTGGAACAGTTTCAATGGAGTCCAGGAGAAATGGGACTACTTAAAAGTGGCACTATTGAAGGCAACAGAAAATTGCATTAGGCTTGTCAGTAAAAGCAAAAAAAGGAAGAGACCACTGTGGTATTCAGCAGAAGTGGGCAAAATCATTAAAAACAAAAAGATAGCATTTAGTAATTATATTTAAAAAAAAACAAGGATGACAGGCAAATTTATAAGATTGGGCAGAGAGAGGCCAAACAAGTTATAAAAGCTTCTAAAGCACTGTCAGAAGAGAAATTAGCTCAGTCAGTGAAAAAAGGCAATAAGGCATTCTTCAGATACATAAATGAAAAAAGGAAACTAAAACAAGGAATTAACAAATTAAAAACAAAAGGAAGGTATATGGAAAAAGATAAAGAACTAGCTGACTGCCTCAATGAATACTTCTGTTCAGTTTTTACAAAGGAAAATGAAGGAAAAGGACCTCAGTTAGGAAGGAAGACTAATAAATCTTTTAATGCATGTGTCTTTACAGAGGAAGAGGTTCTAAGTCAGCTGTCTAAAATTAATACAAATAAGTCACAGGGGCCTGATGGGATACAGCCAAAGCTATTAAAGGGCTTCTGTCACCCCACTAAACCTTTTTTTTTTTGCTTACTTATAATCCCTACACTGCGATTTATGGCTACATGATCAAATTAATCATTTTGGTCCTGTAGATTTAGTTTAAAACAAGCTTTTAAAATATGCTAATTACCTTGCTACCAGCAAGTAGGGCGGCTACTTGCTGGTAGCAGCTGCATCCTCCGATCGTAAAGACGCCCCCTCCACATTGTGATTGACAGGGCCAGGGAACGGGATCGTTCTCTGCTGGCCCTGCCTGTTTGCATTTAAAATCTTGCGCCTGCGCCGCGGCCGTACCTGTCTTCAATTGGCGCAGGCGCACTGAGAGGCGGCCGCTCCATCCTCAATGCGCCTGCTCCGGGTGTAGATGTGACGTCATCGGCGCAGGCGCATTGAGGATAGAGCGGCCGAGCAAGCGGCCGCCTCTCAGTGCGCCTGCGCCAATTGAAGACAGGTACGGCCGCGGCGCAGGCGCAAGATTTTAAATGCAAACAGGCAGGGCCAGCAGAGAACGATCCCGTTCCCTGGCCCTGTCAATCACAATGTGGAGGGGGCGTCTTTACGATCGGAGGATGCAGCTGCTACCAGCAAGTAGCCGCCCTACTTGCTGGTTGCAAGGTAATTAGCATATTTTAAAAGCTTGTTTTAAACTAAATCTACAGGACCAAAATGATTAATTTGATCATGTAGCCATAAATCGCAGTGTAGGGATTATAAGTAAGCAAAAAAAAAAGGTTTAGTGGGGTGACAGAAGCCCTTTAAAAGAGCTTAGCGGTGAACTAGCAAAACAATTAACAGATTTATTTAACCAATTGCTGGTAACAGGAGTCATCCCAGAAGATTGGAAATTAGCAAATGTTGTGCCCATTCACAAGAAAGGTAGTAGGGAGGAATCGGGCAACTATAGGCCAGTAAGCCTGACATCAATAGTGGGGAAATTAATGGAAACCATACTTAAGGAAAGGATTGTAGAACAGCTAAAAGCCCATGGATTGAAAGATGAAAAACGGCATGGGTTTACTTCAGGGAGATCATGTCAAACTAATCTTATAGATTTTTTTTTGATTAAGTGACTAAAATAATAGATGGAGGAGGTGCAGTAGACATCGCTTATCTAGACTTTAGTAAGGCTTTTGTTACCGTCCCACATATAAGGCTTATCAATAAATTGCAGTCTTTGTGCTTGGACTCCCATATTGTTGAATGGATTAGACAGACAACAGAGGGTTGTAGTCAATGGAGTATATTCAGACCATGGTCTTGTTGCCAGTGGGGTACCTCAGGGATCTGTTCAGTGACCCATATTGTTTAATATCTTTATCAGCGAAATTGCAGAAGGCCTCGATGGTAAGGTGTCTTTTTGCTGATGACACAAAGATTTGTAACCGGGTTAATGTTCCTAGAGGGATACACCGAATGGAAAAGGATTTAGGAAAACTAGAGGAATGGTCAAAAATCTGGCATCTAAAATTTAATAAGTGATCAGTGCAAGATAATGCTCCTGGGGCGTAAAAACCCAAGAGCAGAATATAAAATCAGTTATACAGTCCTAACCTCAGTATCTGAGGAAAGGGATTTAGGGGTCATTATTTCAGAAGACTTAAAGGTAGGCAGACAATGTCATAGAGCAGCAGGAAATGCTAGAAGAATGCTTGGCTGTATAGGGAGAGGCATTACCAGTAGAAAGAGGGAGGTGCTCATGCCGCTCTACAGAGCACTAGTGAGACCTCATTTGGAGTATTGTGTGCAGTACTGGAGACCATATCTCCAGAAGGATATTGATACTTTGGAGAGAGTTCAGAGAAGAGCTACTAAACTAGTACATGGATTGCAGGATAAAACTTACCAGGGAAGATTAAAGGATCTTAACCACTTGCCATCTGGGCCATTTGCCCCCTTCCTGACCAGGCCTAATTTTGCAAAACTGACACACTGAAATCTCACTTTATGTGGTAATAACTTTGAAACGCCTTTATTTATCCAAGTCGTTCAGAGATTGTTTTCTCGTGACACATTGTACTTCATGATAGTCATAAATTTTAGTCAAAATATTTCACCTTTATTTATGAAAAAATCCCAAATTTAAAAAAAAAATGGAAAAATTCGCAATTTTCTAAATTTCAATTTCTCTGCTTTTAAAACAGAAAGTGATACCTCATAAAATATTTATTACTTAACATTCCCCATATGTCTACTTTATGTTGGCATCATTTTGGAAATGTCATTTTATTTTTTTAGGACGTTAGAAGGCTTAGAAGTTTAGAAGCAATTCTTCAAATTTTTAAGAAAATTGCCAAAACCCACTTTTTAAGGACCAGTTCAGGTCTGAAGTCACTTTGTGGGGCCTACATAGTGGATACCCCCATAAATGACCCCATTGTAGAAACTACACCCCTCAAGGTATTCAAAACCGATTTTACAAACTTTGTTAACCCTTTAGGCGTTCCACAAGAATTAAAGGAAAATGGAGATCAAATTTTTAAATTTCACTTTTTTGGCAGATTTTCCATTTTAATCAAATTTTTTCTTTAACACATCGATGGTTAACAGCCAAACAAAACTCAATATTTATTACCCAGATTCTGCGGTTTACAGAAACACCCCACATGTGGTCATAAACTGCTGTATAGGCACACGGCAGGGCGCAGAAGAAAAAGAACTCCACATGGTTTTTAGATGCCATGTCCCATTTGAAGCCCCCTGAGTAGAAACTCCCAAGAAGTGACCCCATTTTGGAAACTAGGGGATAAGGTGCCAGTTTTATTAGTACTATTTTTGGGTACATATGATTTTTTGATCATTCATTATAACACTTTATGGGGCAAGGTGACCAAAAATTGGTTGTTTTAGCACAGTTTCCATTTATTTATTTTTACAGCGTTCACCTGAGGGGTTCAGTTAAGTGACATTTTTATAGAGCAGATTGTTAAGGACGTGGCGATACCGAATATGTATACTTTTTCTGATTTATTAAGTTTTACACAATAATGGCATTTTTGAAACCAAAAAAATGATGTTTTAGTGTCTCCATGTTCTAAGAGCTATAGTTTTTTTTATTTTTTAAGAGATTTTCTTATGTAGGGGCTCATTTTTTGCGGGATGAGGTGACTGTTTTAGTGGTACCATTTTGTGGGACATACGCGTTTTTGATCACTTTGTGTTGCACCTTTTGTGATGTAAGGTGACAAAAATTGCTTGTTTTGACACTGTGTTTTTTTTTTTTTTTACACTGTTCACCCGAGGGGTTAGGTCATGTGATATTTTTATAGAGCTGGTTTTTACAGACGCGGCAATACCAAATATGTCAATTATTTTTTTTTTTTCTATTTTTAACATTTTTTTTATTCCTTACTTGGGGACTTTTTTTTTTTACATGTGAAACTTTTTTTTATTTGAATTTTTCAACCCTTTATTTTTTATTTTACACTTTTCGTCCACCATAAGGTCTTACAAGACCTCTGGGGGACATTTACTTCACTTTTTCTTTTTTTTTTTTCACTGTTGATTTCTCCTGTAACTGGGGCTGACATAGTAGCCCCAGTTACAGTGGAAATACACCCCCCAGAGAGGCTGTACAGCGCAATACTGCGCTGTACAGCCTCAGAGCAGGGCTGATCGAGGTCTCTGAAAGACCTCACACAGCTCCTGCACTCTCCGGTCCCGGCGGTCACATGACAGGCGCTTCCTGCTCTGCATACACAGCGCTCGGTGAGCACTGTGTATGCAGCGATCCAGAAGGCAGGGACACCTGGACACTGTCCCTGCCTTCTCTCTGAGTTGCCCTGCTGTCACTGACAGCGGGCAACCCGATCAGCAGCTGCACGATTAGCGTGCAGCTGCGATCTCTGAAAGGACGTTTTAAAACGTCCATTAGGAGATAGAGATCCACCTCCCGGACGTTTATAGTCTATGGGCGGACGGGAGGTGGTTAACATGTATAGCTTGGAAGAAAGACGAGACAGATGGGATATGATAGAAACTTTTAAATACATTAAGGGAATCAACAAGGTAAAAGAGGAGAGAATATTTAAAAGAAGAAAAACTGCTACAAGAGGACATAGTTTTAAATTAGAGGGGCAAAGGTTTAAAAGTAATATGAGGAAGTATTACTTTACTGAGAGAGTAGTGGATGCATGGAATAGCCTTCCTGCAGAAGTGGTAGCTGCAAATACAGTGGAGGAGTTTAAGCATGCATGGGATAGGCATAAGGCCATCCTTCATACAAGATAGGGCCAGGGGCTATTCATAGTATTTAGTATATTGGGCAGACTAGATGGGCCAAATGGTTCTTATCTGCCGACACATTCTATGTTTCTATAACAATTGAAAAGCTTTTTTTCAGTAGAATATTTTTATGTAATAAAACTTTAAACTTTATTTTTTTTTAACCATTTACTAGTCACACAAGGGGGCTTTAACAGGAGAACTTTTATAATACACTGTACTGCTTATGCAGTACGTTCTGGTTTACCACCCTGTATGTAAGCAACACCAATTAGAGAAACTAGCCCAAAGTAGTAATAGCTGTGAGGTTGATGCTAAACTATAAACGCCTATAAATACTCAACACAGCAACATGAAGTATAATATAGAAAATCTTTATGGTTACAAAAACAACATACTAGTAAAAAAAAACAAAAAACATGTGCGTGGCAATACAGACACAGGAATGAATAAGACTATAATAGCATTGTATACAGTAAAGGAACTTTACCATGTTTTCAAGGAGTTCTACTTCTTTGGTACTTTTTTGGAGTCAGTAAGAGTTACTGCATTTACTGTATACCATGCTATTATAGTCTTATTCATTCCTGTGTCTGTATTGCCACGCACATGTGTTGTTTTTTTTACTAGTATGTTGTTTTTGTAACAATAAAGATTTTCTATCTCATTCTTCATGTTGCTGTGTTGAGTATTTATAGGTGTTTACACCCTGTATGTAAATCCATACCATTGTTACAGCCACATATTGAGATATTGCTCCTGTCCTAACACAACTATATTGCCCCCTTTGTCAGGCGGTTTCATTAAGGAGGAATCTTTCTCTAATGTCAATAAACCATTTAATTCATCCCTGGTTAAGTTACTCCCCTTGTGGGCGGTCTTCTCTCTTCATAAGTCGGCGCTTTGAGCGTCTGTATTACGGCCAACTTAGCGCCGGACTTGCTGCCCCACACCACTAGTGTGGCAGCTTTGCTAATGCTAACCTTCAGCTCTGTATACTCCTGATGAATCTAATGAAGATACGTGTCAAGTATGACGCTGGTTAGTGAAGGTGACAGCTAGTTCCCAATGCTAGGTAGTTTAGGGGGATTTAGACTCATTGATACTGGCTACATTTTTTAGGCTTTACTTTACTTTGCTTTATTAGCCTCATAGTAGCCCTGTGGGCTGTTAATAGGGGCTTATGCTAATTTGTTTTTGCCCCAATTCTTGTACCCAATAGCACATTCCTTTCCACCCTATCTGGTGGTGCCCCGCTATCTAGGCTGTGACCTCTGAATATAGGGGTTGTATTTACACCCCTTAGTTGTTTCACTTGTTTCTAGCCATTTGGATAGCAGGGACACACCAGTTTGTGTTTGTACCCTGTGGGGAGCAGTAAATTAAGACACGATTCATTACACCTGTGCTCTACCCAAAATTTATTTGGCAATAATCCTCTGGTCAGACCACCTCCCTTCAAGGGGTTACACTCTTATCCTACATAATTGTTGTCTGCAGATTAGTGACCTCTCCCCAAGTATTTTTAGATTATCATAGTAAAGTTATGTTTTTATAGCGTTTCCGTCACGCCAGTGATCTATAAATGTATAGGGACGTCTACCTCTTGTATACCTTTCCTTCCGTGAATTTTCTGTCAAAAAAAAAAAATAGATTGCTTCTTTAAAGATTACATACAACATTTGCATTTATGGTAAAATAAAACTGTCATAGATCTAGTGATGCGGCCTGGAAGGTAGATAAAATGAGCCTAGTCTACTGTAACCTGCTATGCAATCAAGTGAACTCAAGCACAACATTTCAGTAGTATAGGCTTTCCACCTGTAAAGGCCATCCTTTCAAGTAACTTGTTCATGAAGACTGGTAATATGAGTCTAGTGGACTTGTTTGTATTGGCACATTGCCTGCATACTTCCGAATACCATTGAGCACAGATCTCCCAGGCAACTTTTCTTAGAGGAGCCAGCTTCATTAATTAACCCATGGGTCTGAGAAGGTTTGACGTTAGCATCAGAGTTGATACATTAAAGACTGGCTCCATCTGTCAATTATATAGTCGTGCAGCTTCTGTGTAAAAGTACAATACTTTTGGGAACCTAGGTGTAATCTTGGTGGGTGTCTAGATTACGTTTCTTTAATGAGCACTGGATTATGTATGGCTATTGCAGACAGGGCTAGTTAAATATTGTCACCCTCAAAGCCTAGAGGACTATAATAATTTAACAGTGATTTTACCTGTAGCACGGTTCATCCAACCTCCACATTTTGATGATAATGGAAACTGCTAGTTTGGACTCATTTCTGAACTTAGTCGTTACTTAGAATGATATTTGCGAGAGGTAAATTGCTACTTAAGATGTATGTTGGCGCCTGAGAGGTGCAGGACACCATTACCATAATTGACATGCTTTTTGGGGGACATTGTTAGGTTCCAGGACCTTGTAAAGCTTTCTAACATGTACACATATGAATGTGCTAGATCCTATAACATTTTATTATCCTTTTGTTTCTAGTTCCGATATAAACTCCTTGTCTCACTACCCCGACATTTTATCATCTCCTTATCCCGAGGTGCCAGAGGCTGATAAAAGCAAAGGTAAATCTGTTGTACTTTGCAGGTTACTTAATATGATTTGTATAATAGTTCTAAGATTTTCTTAAAGGATTGTGAAGAATTCGCCCCCAGAAACGTCACCACTTTTGTCTATGCAACCTGTTATTTGAGATAGGAGATTGTGACTACTTACTGTAGCTCTGTGCCCAAGTGTAATCTAGTGCTAGCTGTTAAGTCCTTCATGATTGGACTTCTTCTCTTGATATGTAGACATAGATGCCTTTAAAGTAGATCTCTCATATACAGGCCACAGGATGTAATAAATAACATTTTTAGATATTCAGTTGACAGCAGTGACTCTTTTCAGTTGCTTTCATGACCATTCCATGGTTAGAATACAGTAAAAAATTGAATTTTACTATTCAATTACAGTACTTTAGTTCTGGACTTGCTTATATTGCATCTCGTATATTTATGATAAAGAAGTTCTTATGTTAGGCCGTACATGTAAAGTCGAGACCTTAAAGATGGTGCTCACTCAGGAGCTGAGGGGGCACCATAGCCGTCGGGTTTCTGCTGTTTTCCACAGACACCCAAAGGCAGTGTCTGTGATAACGCCGATCATGGACATTTAACCCGTCAGATGCCATGGTCAGTTGCAACCATGGGCTGTAAGTGGTAAAACTCCTGTAGCGCAGCATTTGAAAGGCTCTCCTGAGCAGAGATCGAGAGAGTTGTTCTGTTGCTATGGCAACCTTGGGCCTTCTGAAGAATTCAAGGCCTGCCACAATGATGTTTGTATAGAGCCCTCAAAAGGCACATAGTGAACCTTCCATAGGCTGCAAAGTTAAATCATTGCAGTCTATGGGTGAAGTGATCAGACGTTCAAGTTCCTTAAGGGTTAATATCAGTTTTAAAAGATACATAAAAATTGAAATCATCCACCTTTCCCCATATATAAAAAAAAAATCATTAGCGTTTTCTGAAATGGCCAAAAGGCTTATGGTAAGATATCAAAATCCCTGATTCGCTTCATCTGCCTAAAAAATTGAATAAAAAGTGATCAGAACGTAACTATAAAAAAGTTATTTAAGTCAAAATATGGAGATGCAAAGAAAAAAAATTTTTTTTCCAAAGTTATTTTTTTTAACCTATTAAATCACAAGAAAAACTATATAAATTTGCTATTACCGTAATTGAACTGACCCAGGAAATGAAGGTAACTTGTGAGTTTTACTGCATAGGCAAGTATTTAAAAATGAAACCCATAAAACTATGGCAGAACTGCCTTTTTTGCCAATTCCATCTAATTTTGAATTTATTTTAGCTTCCCACCACATCGTAGGCAATATTACATTTTTCCACTAGAAAAATCAACGTGTCCCACAAAAAATTAGCTATCATACAGCTATCTGAATGGAAAAATAAAAACGTTTATGGCAGGAAGTAAAAAACAAAAATGCAAAAACTGAAAATCTCAAGGTGGGGAGGAGGTTAAGTGGGAAAACCTTTATTTCAACAGTTCACAAAATGTCACAAACATGCAAGCTTCTTAGGCTACTTTCACACCTGCGTTCGGTGCGGACCCGTCTTGTATCTGCACAGACAGATCCGCACCGATAATGCAAAGGCTTGTATCCGTTATAAAAAAAAAAAAAAAAAAGGTCCAAATCAAAACGCACCATATTGTGTCAGTGAAAACGGTTTCATCCCCATTGACTTACATTGTAAGACAAGGCGGATCCGTTTGGCTCTGCATCGTCAGGCAGACACCAAAACGCTGCAAGCAGAGCGGAATGGAGGCGCAACGGAGCCAAACTGATGCATTCTGAACGGATCCTTAGCCATTCAGAATACTTCGGGGCTGAACTGATCCGTTTTGGGCTGCTTGTGAGAGCCCTGAAACGGATCGCACAAGCGGACCCAGAAACGCCAGTGTGAAAGTAGCCTTACAAAATGTACATTTTACAAACCACACTGTCTATTTGTTTAAAAAAAATATATAAGAAAATGTGAGTTCTGCTGCATCGGGAGGGCCTGAAATAGTTTAATATTTCAGCTTTGTTTAGAGGTCAGGACATTCATACTGCCATGTCAATGTTTCCTCAGGTTTGTACCCCCCGGACGATGTATGGTCTGCACAGCCCATGTGTCTAACCAACGATCTCAACTATAACCTTGAGAACCCAATGCCATGTATGACACAGGATCCTCCACCCGTGCAAAATAGGTCTGTATTGTGTTCTCTGTCTGTGTAAATGTGCAGGTCTGTTCGGGTATAGTTATATGTATCATAGCAGAGCATTGTGGACCATTTATATGTGTAGTAATCTGATGTGGAAATGCCTACTCTTCTAGCGTGCCAAACACTGCAATTTGTGAGCTCCGCCGCGCTGTTATTGGTTTGTCTATATTCTTGTCGTTGAGCTCTGATAACCAGCAGAATTATGAATGCAGCTCTAGGATTAGAATAGAAGCTGTAACTCCGGATCTGTATGAGAAGCACAAATTACAATTAACCCCTTTCCCACCAATTGACATGCTATTACAGTGCAGGGACTGGAGCCAGCACTTTGAACTGAGCTGTAAGCACACCCCTGTTCAAAGTGTAGTGGCTGTGCAATTCCCATTCTAGTGTATGGGCAGCGGAGCTGCAGTACCTTGGCATGGCCACTACACTTTTAGCCAGATTCCCAGCTCTGTTCATTTCAAAATGCTA
Organism: Bufo gargarizans; assembly: GCF_014858855.1. Lineage (NCBI taxonomy): Eukaryota > Metazoa > Chordata > Amphibia > Anura > Bufonidae > Bufo > Bufo gargarizans. The sequence goes on along the minus strand of NC_058080.1, from coordinate 176,215,223 downwards.
GTTCCAGCAGCTGCAAGGAACAGGTGATCAGTGGGTGGGAGTGGGTGTTGTACCCCACCAATCGGATATTGATGACCTACCCTGAGAATAGGTCATTAATATTAGTAGCTTTGGAAGACTCCTTTAAAGGGATTTTGTCAGGAAACACATTCTACATTTTTCAGACAAGCACCTGGATCTGAATACTTTTGTATTTGCATGCAGTTAAAAATTTAGTGTAGCCAGTGAGCTAGTCAATAATATATATATAAGTATAGCGCCATCTGCTGATTTGGTCTTTTCCTTATTTTATTTTTTTTGTCCGTCTCTCTGAGCTGGTCAAAAGTGCTTAAAGGGAACCTGTCATCAACTTTCTGCTGGCCATACTAATGGCAGTATGAAATACAGACAGGTGAGTTGATTTCAGCGGTCTGTCATTTATAAGTTATAAGTAAGTGGTTGCCGAGAACCAACATCACAATCGCTGCAGACTGAGCCTGGAAAAGAGTCCCGGCCACCTGAGAAGAGTCCTGGTTATTCATGAACTCCTGCCCACCTGCTGATGATTGGTCTTCTACCTGGTTTTCTCCCTTTCTCTCTAGGAGAGAACTGCCAATCATCAGCAGATGGGCGAGGGTGCAGGAGATTATGTATAACCAGGACTCTTCTCAGGTGGATGTGACTCTTTTCCAGGCCTGGGCTGCAATGATTATGATGCTGGTTCTTGGCAACCACTTACTTTTAGCTCATGAGTGACAAACCGCTGATATCAGCATTTCTGTCACTATTTTATGTTGCCCTCAGTGAGGCCAGCATAAAGTTGATGACAGGTTCCCTTTCAATCTTCAACTCCCACCAGCCATAGGTTTTGTTAGAAACTGGTAGTTACAGGGAGAGAGCTGCAGCAGAAAGGACACGCCCCATGAGCTGCCAGACTGAACATAATCTAGCAGAACATCTGGAGCAATTATATGGAAATCTCTGGATCCATGTGAGGTACAGGGCTGGTTCTAGCTTTGTTACAAAGGTATTGTCATGTACTATATTATGCCTCGTTTTCATTTTTTACTTCAATCATGGCATAAACCCTTCAAGGGGTTAAAGTGGATCTGTCAGCTTAATATGCTGCCCTATGTCAGAGCAGCATACTACAACTACAGGCCCATACTGCTGGTAGCCAGAAAGAGACAAAAAAAACATTGTGCTGCTAGGAGTGAAACAGCAGAACATCTCTGTGCTGTTCTGGCTACTAGCAGTATGCATTTATAGCTCTAATAATCTGCCCGCAAAGTAGTTGTACACGTTATTTTTATTGATGACCTATCCTCAGGATCGTAAATCAATTATTATATCGGCAGGGGTCCGACACCCGCCACCCCTGCCGATTAGCTGGTTAAAGAGAAGGCCATGCGCCATGCCAGTGCTGCCTTCTCTTCAGTGTTTATCTGCTCGCAGTCTCAACCGCAGTGGTGAACAGGTGTAAGTACACCTAAGCTGTCCCATTCACTTCAATGGGACGGCTCCTTCCACTTGAATAGCAACAAGCTGTCCCATTGAAGTGAATGGGATGGCTTATAATTATACCTGCTCACTAGTGACACAGCGTGTGGCCTTCTCTTCAGCTGATCGGCGGGGGTCTGACACATCTGATATTGATGACCTTTCCTGAGGATAGGACATCCATAAAATAACTTGGACAACCGCTATGTAAAGCTGACAGTTCTCCTTTGAGTCACTGGAGTTTTTATGTATTTTATAGATAAATCCTAAACCTGTTCAGGGGCGCACCTATACTTCAGATAGATCATCCTCCATAGTGTGGACTACCCGCTGTAGTAATTTTGCATCCTTTTTATTCTAGCTACATGAATTGGAATTCAACATGTGACGGACAGTTTTCTGGCATTTACAGCTCTTTGGAGTTAAATGACTTTAACTCTTACCCTGAAGGTAAAGATGACATTATATTGCATACACAATGTAATAATCCTACATCTATCTATACATGCGATTGCTGCAGTGACCCACGTTTTGTGCGTCTATTCATATGTGAAACAACGGTGATGGCTGTCTTTGTAGCATGCAAATACTAATGCCACCGGAACTGCTTATTTCATAACCAATTTACATGGAATAATCTGTACATTGAAAAGTGAGCTGGAATAGAGAAATGAAACTGAAGTCTTCCTCTATTTTGAGGAAACTGAACAAAGCTTGCATCAAGTGTCTTACTGCTAACAATTCACAGATGGTTTTCAATTTCCACATTCATTTTATTAGAACAATCAAGTTTTCACTTCAAATTGGTAGCAAAACAGACTATTGGTCTTTATGTACTTGTATAGAAAGGGGGCTTTCCAAATGCTTTCTAGGGGGGGTCCCTTTTCAAGACCTCAGATTAGATGGATCATCGAATGGCTACAAAATACACAGGAAAAAAAAATATATTTATTTATATTTGTGGTGTATTATTGGCATAAGCATTATAAATTGCCTAGGGCAGCATGATAGTGAGAGACAGCCCTGGGCACATGCGCAGTACACAGAACTGCAACATAGCACGTCTATCGCTGTGCAAGGAAAACCTATGAAGGAGCAGTGTCACTCAACCATCACTACTGCTCCCTATTTCAGGGAATTGGTAGTTCAGACACCACTAGCAGCTCCTTTACAACCGCTTACCATCAGACCAAAGATATTGATGGCCTATCCTTAGGATATGTCACCACTATCAGATTGCTGGTGGTTTGACACCCTCAGCGATCAGCTAGCACTGCCGGAAATAACAGAATGGAAGGTAAGCACATGGCTGCTCCGTTCTCTGTGTAGTGGGGTACTGCAGCTTAGCTCCCATTTATGTGAAGGAGGGCTGAGCTGCAGTAACGGAGCATGGCTACTACACGGAGAATGGAGCAGTCTGATTCCACTCCGTCCTCAGTCTTCGTTTCTGCAAAACTGGCTGCAACGAACAGCTGATACATGGAGGTTTTGAGTAACCACTGATCTGATATTGCCGAGCTGTGCTAAGATTAGGTCATCAATGTCTGTAGTCTGGAAAGCCCGTTTTAATTTAATGGATTTTTGATAATTGCTATATTTAATGCTTCCTGTGCTTAATTCTGCAGAAAATATGAACTTTCACAATAGTTTTTCATGTCCTGATGTACAAAATCCAGCTTTTATTGACCAATGTCAGTCTACTTGGAACTTGAACCCTCCGGCTCCACCACCAGCACCCCCTCCACCAGGTCCTCCTATGCCAAACTCCTGGGAACCAACCAACTATGTCAGCAATTCTGTAAGTAAATGATTGATGAATTATCCATTGGATGCTCAGGTTTATGTCTAGATGGACGTTATGGATTGAATAATAACCTTTATATAGTGCCGACTTATTCCGTAGCACTTTACAATCAGGGGGTTGATGTACAAACAAAATCATACATTACATTGTAACAAATAAGTCAATGATTAAAACAAGGAGTGAGGGCTCTATGAAAGTATAGTAAGAACATGCATACAGATGGAATCAAGATCCCAGGAGTGCAACACAAGGGTACTAATTGCGGAGCCACTATGTTATTTTACCGTGATAGGAAATGTAAGAAAGAAAATTTATAACCCACTTTTCAAAAGTAGTTGCTTGAAAGGCAAATTGAGATCACAGCAATACAGTATGTTGAGTGGGGTACCACCATTTATGTTCTGACGATTATACTCTACATTTCAGCCTTACCTCTCCAGCACCAGAAGTTTATCTCCCATGTCAGGACTGTTTGGATCGATCTGGGCTCCCCAGAATGATGTGTTTGATGGGTATTGCCCTGTGAGTGACTCTCCTCCCCATTCCGAGCACATTGGGACTCATTCAATGTTGTGCAAGCAAGAATACTCTTCAAGGTTTAACCCCTTTCATGCATACATGAATCTGGACATTTGGACAACTGCTAACCGGAATCAAACTTTTCCAGTCTCCAGAGACTCTGGTTACTGTGGGAACATGTGAGCCGGATACCGATGGCAGAAAATGTGATTAGTGTTACTGGCTGTTTTTGGTCACTAGAATGAGCAAGGTGTTGGAATAGAGTATGATGTTGGTGAATATTTTGGCACTTTTTATATGGATAATAAATCCTTTTTTTCCCTTTTTTACTGACATTAAGCCTTGCGTTTTCATTTATTTGCAGATGACATTAGAAAGTTGAGTGTTTAAAAGAATGAGTAGGATCACCCCCAGCCAGAAATGCCCGAGGTTGTCCTTGTACCATTCGGAGGGTTGAGCCTAAATTGTTCCTATTACGAGACAGCCATTTGTGTCCGTTTTCCATGCCCTATCCTTTAGTAGTCCATCAGTATATTTGAGGAGACATTCTATGCAGGATCCATGGGTTTAGTGGTCAGGTTGTTGGCGTGTACTTCTCCTGTGATTATTAGCTAAGACTAGTTGACACAAGCCACTGTGTAACCCTGACACATCCATTTATATCCTATTTGGCAGGCGCAATTTGGTTGTTTTTATTCCTATGTCGATAGTGGTATAGCTTGTGTCAAGGCAATCTCAGGTTGACTGTGAACATCACTCTGGATATCAAGTACAATCAAAAAAGTATAATACTTTAACCACGTTAAAAGGAAAAACGCTCTTTTGTTCTACTCGAATTAAAATGTATCACAAATATCAATGTATAAAACCACGAGACACGCCAAGTTCCAGCCGGACCTTCCTGGGTACACTGAATTGTTCCTCAATGCTTGTTCTTTTACTACTTCTTTTGTAAAAATCCACAATATGGTATTGTTTGTGCCAAATTATCAGGTGTCTGCAAAGAAAAGGGGGTTAGTCAGCACCTCCCGATGTGCAGGTGCACGCTGCAATGGCTGAAAACGGAGAAAAAAAGGGGGAATGCAGCAGCACCCTGCAAACCAAATAAAGTACAATAAGGCCATAGTCACAAAAAATATTATAGTGCTAATGCTATGCTTATTTATAAAGTGAGATGCTTGGCAAATGCATTTTGTACTAAATCATCTGAGCCCGTCTGCCGGACGTCAAGGCGATCTCTGTAAGACGGGTCCTAACACTAAATATTACCTGTTATGCGCCATAATGGCCGCCATAAAGTTCAGGAAGTGTTGGATCCACATGCATGCTGGGTCCAACACTTCCTGAACTTTATGGCGGCCATTATGGCGCATCACAGGTAATTAGTGTTAGGACTCTAGGATTTTGTACAAAATGCATTTGCCAAGCATCTCGCTTTATAAATAAGCGTACCTTTAGCACTATAATAATTTTTGTGACTATGGCATTATTGTACTTTATCTGGTTTGCAGGGGGCTGATGCATGCCCCCTTTTTTTTCGTAGATTATCAGGTGTCAGCAATTCATGGCAGAAGCATTGGCACAGAGGGTTCATAGGTATGACATTTGGTCTGAACCCACTGAATAGTTATTCCCCACACACGGCCACAAAAAAATAAAATAAATGGTTACCCAGTTTTCACATACATACATTTAACAAATAATAGGATCTACTTCCAAATTTCCTATGTCTGTTAATTGACAGATGCACAGGAAATCAAACCGTTTATTTTTATAGTCAACATGGGGATTAAAGGGGTTTTCTGAGATTTTTGAACCTCTGCCAATTCTTCTGACATGCTGACGCCAGATAATCTATCTCCCCGATAGGTCATCGGTATCTGATCGTAGGGGGTCCGATACTCGGTGACCCTCGTTAATCAGCTGTTTGAGAAGGCATCAGTGCTTGCAGTAGCACTGCTGCCTTCTCCAGCTTTGCCTAGGCCGTGTGACGTCACATTCATCAGTCACGTGTCCTAGGCGCAGCATCGCCTTATTGAAGTGAATACCAAGCGTAGCCATTATACAATGTACGGTACTGTGCTTGATGAGCAGAAAGAAGAACATGGGGCTACTGTGAGCATCGGGCGCTTCTCAAACAACTGATCAGTGGTGGTCCCGGGTGTCGGACCCCCACCAATCGGATACTGATGACCTATCTGGATAGTCCGTTGAAAAATCTCATAAAACCCTTTTAAGTTTCTAGGTAGACCAGAGAGCATAGAAAAATCCATATGCGTTGTACTATACCGTATACATTATAGCATCTAATATATAAAGCTGGGTGTATGTATGTCCGCTAAAGGAATCTGCACCGTCGCATTTACAATCATGACATTTGGCACACAGGTACATCAGGTGTCCGGGAAGGTTGTAGACTGGGTCTCAGTTCTCTAGTACGTACCGTTCCTGAGATATATATATATATAAAAAAAATGCAAATATGGCACATCACCTGACTTACATTAGCCAATAGAAGCCTGCAGGTCTTTCTCTTCATATCCCAACTGCCATACACACGGTCGCATGCCCCTTATCAGCCAGTAGAAGCTCGCAGGTCCTTAATCTCCATATACACAAAGTTTAACACCAGGTTTCCATAACAACCCAGCCATTTTTCTTCACTGCTGCAGGTCAGCTTTAAAGGGGCAGGGCGCTGTGGATGACACTGTTAAGGGAGCGGCGTGCTGTGGAGGTCACAGTTCAGGGGGCAGACGGACTTAAAAACCCCACCCCGAGACTCTGCTAATCCACGCCCCTGACCAGGTTAGGACACGCCCCCTCTCACTCCACAGCCATCAGGGATTGAAAAAATGAAGGTAAAAATAAACTTCTGTCAGCTGCAGGGGTGGGAGGGACTGTGGCTTTCTCTCTGCAGCTCACACTCAGACAGCACAGTGCTGCTGCCTGAGAGTGAGCTGTTCAAAAAGACATCCCTGCGTCCGTCCAGGCCCTGCGCCGGACAGAGAACATAAAGTCTGAAAGCCAGACTGTCCGGCCTAAAATTGGACCTCTGGCTACCCTAGGGGAAGGCTGCTGTGTAGTACAGTGTTAAAGGGATTCTGTCACCTCCTTTTACGATTTTAAGCTGGCACCATCGCTATGTTGACTAAAGTAGCTTATTTCCAGGACTCTTCTTTTTACTTTATTTCGTTTAGTAGTTTTGATGTAAAAGCGATTTTTATGTTATGCTAACTAGGGTCCAAGGTGCCCAGAGGGGCGTTTTTCTCACTCTCCGGTGCCCAGTGACGCCCCCCTGCAGTGCCCAGTGACGCCTCCTGATCATCAAAACACCTCCCACAGCCCGGCAAACGGTTCCGCCCCCTCCCCACGTCATAGTGTACCTTATAGAAATGCCCCGTCCTTCTTCCTGTCTGCGGCCAGAAAACTCGCGCAGGCGCAGTACCGCCTGCGGCCTGCGCGGTCATCAACCTCTGGGCACCTTGGACCCTAATTAGCATAACATAAAAATCGATTTTACATCAAAACTACTAAATGAAATAAAGTAAAAAGAAGAGTCCTGGAAATAAGCTACTTTAGTCAACATAGCGATGGTGCCAGCTTAAAATCGTAAAAGGAGGTGACAGAATCCCTTTAAGAGGCAGATTGCTGTAGAGGCCACTGTTAAGGGGACGGGGGGTGTTGTGGAAATCACTGTTAGAGGCAGGGAACGGTGGAGGTCACAGTTAAGGGGACGGTCCGCTATGGAGGTCGGTGTTAAGGTGCGGAATGCTGTAGAGGTCACTGTTAAGGGAGCGATGGACTGTGGTAGTCACTATTAAAGGGGTGGTTGCTGTGAAGGTCTCTGTTACAGGGGCAGGAATGGAGGAGGTCAGTTAAGGGGACTGTAACCTATGGTCAGTGTTAAGGGGGCGGGCCCCTGTGGAGACCGTCAAGGGGGTGGGGTGCTGTGAAACTGACTGTTAAAGGGGCAGGCTGCTGTGAAGGTCAAAGTTAAGGGGTGGGCTGCTGTGAAGGTCAAAGTTAAGGGGGTGGGCTGCTGTGGAGGTCCCATTTTAAGGAGACGGGGCACTGTGGGGGGGTCAGTGTTAAGGGGTGGGGGGCTGTGGATACTGTCTATCTTTTAACGACACACAAACATTAAACAAAATAAATTAAATATACCCGTGCGAAGCGGCTCCTTCAGCTAGTACTTTATAAGTACAGGTACAATGTAGCTGCTTTGGGAAGTGGATGTAGTATTCTCCATTCTCTACTTACTGTATACATATAATATAGTTCCAATTCCATATGATTACTGGGTTAGCTGGAATCTTTTTTTTTTTTTTTTTTTTTTTTTTTTTTTTTTGTTAAGACTAAAAGAATCACCCAGCCAACATTTTTTTTTACCAACATGTCTATTGCCCAGAGCAGTGATATGGATGTATCAGCTGCATTTACTGTGTCTTGTAAAACAACCAGACTTACAGTAATGAACTGCACAAGGGGTTATCCTCGAATTAATAAAAATAGTATATTGCATATATGAGAGTAGTATACATCATTATTTTAACTATATTAATGCAAATGATGATTTCTTTACCCAGTGTAATTTTCACCCTTTTTAACTTCTTTACTCACCCCATTGCTGCTTTTTTTAATGTAACAATAAGCAACTGCATTTCCTGGAGTGCATTGCACATAGCAGTGAGCTCTTGTTAACGTCTTCCTCCCTGTCATAGAAAATAGACCCTCACACAGCCCCAGTGATAGTACTAGATTAAGTAACCCTTCTCCACTAGAGAGAGAGATAGCCCAATGAAGGGTGTCTGGGCTACTTTACCTTATAGCATTAGGACACCTGGGACATGATGGTCCTGGGAGGGGCAGGTACTGAGCATGTCTAGTCCATCACTCAATCCAGGAGAAAGCGGACCAGATTTTTTGGGCCACAGGTGAATCAGCAGAGGGCATTACCAGTGATTGAAAATGTATAAATAAATTTAAAAAAAAAAACTAACAACATCAGACTGTCTGGTATCTGTACAGTATCTGAGCCTTCACAGCTACACCTTCATTATCCTGAACAATATTACCTGTAATAGAGCCAGAAGAGCAATTATGTGTATTAAGTTGCACAACTGTGTGTATTGGTTGAGGGTGTGACCTTTGTTGGTATTGAAGAACTGGTTTTACGTTATTGGGGCAGGTTTACTAATTCTGTAGGTGGCATCAACTCAGACCGGCTGTCTGGACCTGCACCAGATTTATCACGGGGGCTCAGGCTGGATGATAAATCTGGTGCAGGGATAGACATTTTTCTCTGACTCTGTACCAACTATTGGTTGGCTTAGAGTCACGGATTAGGTCAGGATGCGTTCAGTGAAACTTGCACCATTTTGCAAGCGAGTTCAGTCAGTTTTGTCTGCAATTGCGTTCAGTTTTTTCCGCGCAATGCGTTTTTCACGTGTGTGATAATAAAAATAAAAAAACTGAAGGTTTACAAACAACATCTCCTAGCAACCATCAGTGAAAAACGCATCGCACCCGCACTTGCTTCCGGATGCAATGTGTTTTGCACTGAAGCCCCATTCACTTCTTTGGCGCTCGGGCTGCGTGAAAAACAAGGAATATAGAACATACTGTGTTTTTCACGCAATGCAGAACTGATGCGTGAGAAAAAAAAAACGCTCATGTACACAGACCCATTGAAATGAATGGGTCAGGATTCAGTGCGGGTGATATGCGTTCACGCCGCTCTTTGCACCTGCGTGGAAAACTCGCTCGTGTGAAGGGGGCCTTACTTTGGAAAAGCATTATCTGGTATTCCTACTCCCCTCCATTCAAAGTAGCCGTAGGCACCGCACACAGATGATGGTGACACTGTGTTATTTAGGATTTATCCTAGCAGTGGCCATAATCTTCTTATTTTCTGTCACCATATAATTAAAGAGTGACCTCACAATGATACCATAGCCAAGTTAGAATATATATTTGTAATTACTTATGCAGATTTATTGTGACTCCAAATTATTGCTCCACAGATTATAGTCTCTGTTGCATTCATGTATTTACCGTAGTTACTGAACGACAGGGACCTATGTATAGTGTTAGGTTGCATTCACATATTGCAATATATCCATAAACCCACAAGTATTAGGTGCTGCCACACATCGTGGCTGTGCTTGTTTTTGGTGCACGCGATTTTTGCAACAACATACCTGCCTTTATGGGGGTTGGTTCCAGCAAAAGGAATACACACAGCAAAATTACATTAAAGAGCTTGGCCGATCTCATAAACTTGGGGCATATGTGGGACCTGCATCTATCTCTAAAACGGAGCCCGCAAAGTGAAGTAGAGCAGATTGCGCATGTACGGCCGCCCTCCATACATTTCTATGGGAATGCCAAAAATAGGCTCTTGGCTATTTTCAAAAGTCCCATAGAAATGAGTGGAAGACAGCCACGCATGCGCAGTCCGCTCTCCTTCACTGTGCACGCTCTGTTCTACTGATAAGTGTGGGTTCTAGAGACGTGACCCCTACCTATCAAACATTGGGGTCATACCCTAGCAATATGCCCCCAATGTATGAAATGGGCCAACCCCTTTAATGTAACTTTTGTGATTAATGTAATTAATTCAGTTTTCCTGTGTGTTTTTAGTTTGCTGGTATGCAAACGCAGGTATGTTGCTGCAAAAAATGTATGTGTATTTTTTATTTATTTTTTGTTGTCGCGACACGGCCTTGACATGTGGCATCAACCTTAGGTTAGGGTTACACGGAGACTTTTTGTAGTGCTATTGGTTGATTTGAACTGTAGTCCATTCAGGGAATTTATTAAGACTGGCGTTTCACACACCAGTCTTTATAAGAAGTGCGCTGGGTTATATGTGCCAAATTTATTAAGAGGCAAAGGCACATTTTTGGGTTATCTAATAAATTATATAAATCTCTTGGGGCAGGGGAGGCAACTTAAACTGTGGAGAGAACTGCCTCAAATTATAAAAATTAGCTAATTTGTGCACAAAATGCTACGTGCACAAACCTTTTCAACTTGTACGCCAGAAAACTTGTACAGCCTTGGTCAATTTCACATGACTATATTCAGCGCGAGAAATGCACTGCATGTGGTATTTCCTGTCCTGAATGCGGCTCCTGTGACGTGGACCCACTGTGACGTGGACCCACAGCCTTAGGCCTCTTTCACATGGTGTCAGAATCTGTTCAGGTAAAAACTGATGGTTTTGCTTGCAAGATTTGTCTCTGATTGCATTTAGTGTGTACGTTTTTTTTTTCCCGTCTAGCTTGCATGCATTTTAAATGTGTGTGAAAAAAAAAAGTAACTAAAAAGAATTATAATCTACATCTTCTAGCAACTGTCAGTGAAAAATGCATTGCATCTGGATGCCTTCCATTTTTCACGCAAGCCCCATTTACTTCTATGGAGCCAGGGCTACATGAAAAACGTACAACATAGAACATGCTGCGATTTTTCCTGAACGCAGAGATAATTTGTGAAAAACAATCCTCATGTGCAGAGACCTACTCAATTGAACGGGTAAGGATTCAGTCTGGAACCTATGCGTTCACAACACGCATCGCATCCGGACGAAAAACTCACTCACGTGAAAGAGCCTTTATAATGATTTATAATCCTGTGTGTGCCTGCTCGACCTCAATTCTAATGAATTGTACTCACATAACGCAGTCAATACAAATCATTAGAGAGGAGGTCAGGCAGGAACACACAGCATTGTAAATCATTATAAGGCCTCTTGCACAGGACCGTATGGCTTTTTCGGTATTTTGTGATCTGCAAAAACGGATCCACAAAAAATACGAATGACGTCCATGTGCATTCTGTTTTTTGCGGAACGGAACAGCTGGCCCTTGATAGAACCGTACTATCCTTGTCCGTTATGCGGACAATAACAGGAAATGTTCTATCTTTAAACAGAAACGGAAGGCATACGGAGTACCTTCCGTTTCTTTTTGCGGATCCATTGAAATTAATGGTTCCGTATACAGTCCATATATGGAACGCAAAAAACGGAACGTAAACAGAAAAAAATGTTTGTGTGCAAGAGGCCTAAGGGATCCGCAATATACCCGGTCGGCACCCCCATAGAAATGCCTATTCTTACCTGCAATTGCGGACAAGAATAGGAAATGTTCTATTTTTTTTCTGGAGCCGCGGACCGGAAGTTCGGCGGCGCGCTCTGGGAATGCGGAAGCGCACAGCACACTGTGAGCTGTCCGCATGCATTTCATCCCCATAGAGAATGAATGGGTCCGCACCGTTGCAGAACAGAATTGCGGATGTGTGAATGGAGCCTAGTGGATTCGTGTCATAGGAGCAGCATTCAGAACAGGAAATACCTCTGACGCAGAGAAATATTTCGCACTGAATACTCTCGTGTGAAATTGGCCTTGAACAAATTCCTACAATTTCCTGAATGTAGCCCATCGGCTGTGTACATCGCAGGCTGCGCTGTGTTGCCTAAGGGGAGCATGTACACAAATGTTCTTCCTGACCTGGCTGTCCCTATCAAGTTCTTAGGCTGGTGCCAGAGGGAGACGTGGGCGGTGCAAACATGCCTGCACTGCCAATACGTGCCTCCACCTTCTGACTGCCTGCCAGCTGAGGCAAAAGTTCAAGTGTCCTCTAATAAAGTATCCCCCATAACTTTTATAAGCACAATAGTGGCCCCTACAGTGTCCCCATAACAGTGCATCAGCAGCAGATCCACCCCCTAAGTGTGTCAGCAGCAGATCATGTTTACAGTGTTGAAATATTGTGCTATGTTAATAAATATTTTAGCACACCATTTGGTCATTTGTCACGTGACTACATTCAAGCAGCTCTGCGTGCAGTAGGCGTGAAGTGATGACAAGGTGGTGTACAGTATAGGCAGCAGGGTGTTTTTTATATTTACATCTGTAATACATACTATATTTTACATGTAGGTGAATATATATTCCAACAGAAAGTAGCCCTCACAGAAAATAAAGGTAAATATGAGAGCTGGCACTGCAGTCACACTACTTCCTACACGCAAAGCCTACCAAAGTGCAGGTAGCTGTAGTATGAGGTTTGTGCTGGTGCTTTAACAAATGCTACAAGGAAGCAAGGTTTCCATATTAATTTACCTCTCAGTATACGGTAGCAGCTTTGTGCTACGTCTTTGTGTCTGTAATTTACGGAACAGGCGGCCCATTGTACACATGCCTATTCTTGTCCGCGGACAAGAATAGGACATGCTATATTCTTTTTGCGGTGCTTTGGAATGGAGCAACGGATGCGGACAGCACACGGAGTGCTGTCCGCATCTTTTTGCGGCCCCATTGAAGTCTGTAATTGAAGACTTGAATTGACAGTCTGTGACTGCGAAAACACTGGCCGGTTGCCTGGTATTCTGAGCTGGCGCGTTTCCATCTGCTTGTTTGGGGATATTACTGTTTGGACTAAGAATGTCTTAGGCCTCTTTCACACGAGCCTGACCAATTAGGTCCGGATGTGCTCAGGGTGCGTTCATTGAAACTCGCTTCATTTTGCAAGCAAGTTCAGTCAGTTTTGTCTGCAATCGTGTTCAGTTGTTCCGTTTTTTCTGCTTGGGCGCAATGCATTTTGATGCGCGTAATTAAAAACTGAAGGTTTAAAAACATCTGCTAGCAACCATCAGTGAAAAACGCATTGCTTCCAGACTTGCTTCTATGGGGCCAGGGCTGCGTAAAAAACACAGAATATAGAACATGCTGCGTTTTTCACGCAACTCACAACTGATGCGTGAAAAAAAAAACGCTCACGTACACAGACCCTTTGAAATGATAACAATATAACAAAAAAATAGCAAAGACAGGTGCACTCTGCGGTCTTACTAAACCCTCAAACTGATTTTAAAATTGAGAGATTAGTCAACATGTCCTACGGTGTAGGACATGTCTAAGCCCGGGCACCACGCCAAGGTTTCTCAAGTAGCCCGGGACCTAACACTCTCCTACCTGAGCCGTATGGGCAATACCAGGAGCCAGTGGGCAAATTACAGGAGCATGAGGCCGACTCACAAACAACTCACCAGTTACCTCCAGCATGTAGGAGAGTGTTAGGTCCCGGGCTACTTGAGAAACCTTGGCGTGGTGCCCGGGCTTAGACATGTCCTACACCGTAGGACATGTTGACTAATCTCTCAATTTTACAATCAGTTGGAGGGTTTAGTAAGACCGCAGAGTGCACCTGTCTTTACTATTTTTTGTTATATTGTTATATTGATTATCACATCCACACAATTGCTACCTTGTGTAGGATGTCTATTGTGGTACTTGTGGTTCGCTGCGGGCATCCTCCACCGTATGCATTTTTACTGGGGATCGCCATTAGCAACGGGCCACAAGTGCAGGATTTGCTCCCCTATAAATATATATATGCACGACTGCATGTGGGTTTGAGCACCTCCTGCTAATACCACACCATTCCTTTCAGTTTGTATATATAGAGATTCTTGGAGGTGTATAAACTCCAATTTAAATGTGCCTGTTTTCCATCTACAGGCCACATTTAGATGCACCTGTGAGGCCTGGGCCATATCAGCCAGTCTTGAGTGGGACTCGCAGACTCCTCCCTCTTCCCATTGCAAGCATGGCTACATGCTGGAGGTAACTGGTGAGTTGTTTGTGAGTCGACCTCATGCTCCTGTAATTTGCCCACTGGCTCCTGGTATTGCCCATACGGCTCAGGTAGGAGAGTGTTAGGTCCCGGGCTACTTGAGAAACCTTGACGTGGTACCCAGGCTTAGACATGTTCTACACCGTAGGACATGTTGACTAATCTCTCAATTTTAAAATCAGTTTGAGGGTTTAGTAAGACCGCAGAGTGCACCTGTCTTTGCTATTTTTTTGTTATATTGTTATATTGATTATCACATCCACACAATTGCTACCTTGTGTAGGATGTCTATTGTGGTACTTGTGGTTCGCTGCGGACATCCTCCACGTATGCATTTTTGCTGGGGATCGCCATTAGCAACGGGCCACAAGTGCAGGATTTGCTCCCCTATATATATATATATATGCACGACTGCATGTGGGTTTGAGCACCTCCTGCTAATACCACGCCATTCCTTTCAGTTTACTGTTCACATCACACATCGCACCCGCGCGGAAAACTCGCTCGTGTGGAAAGGGCCTTATTTTTGCTATTTTATTTCCTTATGAAGACCCTTCAGCTCTACAATAGCTAGTGCATATGAAAACAACATAAACCTAATCCTATTGAATCACGGCAGTAGGTAATAAGTAAACCATGCTTAAAACAATGAAACCACGTCTGGTGGTTTTGTAAATAAGCTGTGTATAATCCCGTATAGTCAGGGTCCTGTTTGATAGGTGATGTCAGATGATTTCAGTTGCTTTTACATTACACAATATTAATGCACATAGTTGTGAAGTGGCCCCTTGGGTTTCTATAGAATCACAAAGCTTTTTTTCAAACTACTTTTCTAAATGAATGCTCTAAAAACAGACATTAACAGTGTGCTCAATTTACCCGTGTCAGAATAAAGACAACGTGGTGACAGTTAGGGTTGTTGCGGGTATCGAAATTCCGATAACTAATCGATACTTTTGTCCCGGTATTGATACGATACCGGGATTTCCATTTTTTCGATACTGGGCTGCGCTGTCTAGTATCTCTGAACATGAGCACGCTGCTGTCGGCGCGCTCATGTTCTCTCAGCAGCACAGGGGAGAAGGAAGCATTCTCTCCCTTCCCCCTATGCTGCCACCAGTGAGTAGAGAGGGGCGGAGTAGGGGCGGGCGCACTGCGCCATTAATGATACGACTTTTCCTACACTGAGCGACGCCCAGCGATGTCCCAGCACTTACCATTATTCCTGGGTGCCGCTCCGTTCACCCGCTGTGCCCCATTACTGTCTCCTCTTCTGCTCCATATGCTAATTATTATCGGAGCAATGGGGAGGAGACATCAGCTTCTCTAGTGGGCGTTCCTTCTCCCTGAGCTGCGCTGCGATTGGACAGTGCTACAGCCAGGGAGAAGGAACACCCACTAGAGAAGCTGATGTCTCCTCCCCATTGCTCCGATAGTAATTAGCATATGGAGCAGGAAAGGAGACAGTAATGGGGCACGGCGGGCGAACGGAGCGGCTCCCAGGACTAATAGTAAGTGCTGGGACATTGCTAGGCGCCGCTCTGTGTAGCATAATAATACTTAAAGTCTGGACCCAGGAAAAGTAGTCTTTACCACATAATACAGGAGGCGGGTGCCGGCAGCAGAATCGCATTGCTGGCATCCTGCCCCTGACAGGGAGCTGCGATCAGTGGCAGTTAACCCCTCAGGTGCAGCACCTGAGGGGTTAACTGTTGCTGATATGCCAGTACCCGCCTCCTGTATTAAGGGGTAATTATCATTGGTGGCGCAGTGCGGTAAGGCAGCTATCCTATAAGTCAATGTTTGATCTTTTAAACAGGCCTTGGGACATGACTTGGATAATAAATAAGCCAGCACCCCATCCGCAGACAGCTGTTTCGGGGTGATTGCCCCTCATCAGTGCAGAGAACTGGCTTAATTGGGTGAAAGGCCTAGGTCAGAATTTGGCTGAGACTATATCTCCTTATGGAGAGTGCCTAATGGCGTGAGGAGTCTTATAAGCCCGGAAACACTCCTCTGGAATTCTAAGGTTAACAGTCTTCTTCCCACAATTCCAGAGGAGCATTGCTTGGTCTATAAGTCTTCTTACACCGATTAGGCGCACTCCATAAGGAGATATAGTATACCGCGAATTCTGCCCATTAAGCTCATTGTATCTCTCCTGGCTTTTCCATAAGGCTGGGTTTCTACATTCAGGTTTCCTGATTTTTTGTAAAGCATAAAGAGAGTGGATCATAAAGAGAGTGTAAGTATAAATGACAAATATACTTTTTTTTTTTTTTTTTTTTTAAATCCACTCTTAGTTTTGGCTCCAAAAACAGCATCAGAAACCTGAACATGTAAACTCAACCTAAACAGAGAGTGGTGATTCATTTCAGTGGTGAGGGGGAGACAAGCTGTGTCTGTCCCAGCAGAACAAAAGGAATGAGTGTGTTAAAAGCTAACATGACCTGATCTTTCTGTACCCCAAAATGTTGCTGTTGTAGGAAAAATCTGGTGGCCCTGTACACATTAGATTGTTGGTTTAAATGTGTCCGTAATACGCTTAAACTTGCCTTAAAGGAGTATTCCCATTATATCACGTTATCTCCTATCCACAGAGGGTATGAGGCCCCTCAAAAACATTTATGAAGAATACCCTATTATACCATGCTCTGTGAGCTTTTTAAATGCTTTAAAAAAAAGGCATGACACCATTCTGGACAATGAAGCAATGAATACAGGAGAAAGGCCACTAAAAAATTTGAATAAAAGTCCATTTACACTCACCTAAAGAATTATTAGGAACACCTGTTCTATTTCTCATTAATGCGATTATCTAGTCAACCAATCACATGGCAGTTGCTTCAATGCATGTAGGGTTGTGGTCCTGGTCAAGACAATCTCCTGAACTCAAAACTGAATGTCAGAATGGGAAAGAAAGGGAAAGAAAGACCCCACCGGGTACCACTCATCTCTACTACAAATAGGAAAAAGAGGCTACAATTTGCACGAGCTCACCAAAATCGGACTGTTGAAGACTGGAAAAATGTTGCCTGGTCTGATGAGTCTCGATTTCTGTTCAGACATTCAAATGGTAGAGTCCGAATTTGGCGTAAACAAAATGAGAACATGTATCCATTATGCCTTGTTACCACTGTGCAGGCTAGTGGTGGTGGTGTAATGGTGTGGGGGATGTTTTCTGGGCACACTTTAGGCCCCTTAGTGCCAATTGACCATCGTTTAAATGCCACGGGCTACCTGAGCATTGTTTCTGACCATGTCCATCCCTTCATGACCACCATGTACCCATCCTCTGATGGCTACTTCCAGCAGGATAATGCACCATGTCACAAAGCTCGAATCATTTCAAATTGGTTTCTTGAACATGACAATGAGTTCACTGTACTAAAATGGCCCCCCACAGTCACCAGATCTCAACCCAACAGAGCATCTTTGGGATGTGGTGGAACGGGGGCTTCATGCCCTGGATGTGCATCCCTCAAATCTCCATCAACTGCAAGATGCTATCCTATCAGCACCTTGTTGAATCAATGCCATGTAGAATTAAGGCAGTTCTGAAGGCATGGTTTTCCTAATAATTCTTTAGGTGAGTGTATTTCAGTAATGCAAATGAAAAATTCTTTAGGTGAGTGTATTTCAGTAATGCAAATGAAAAGGAATTGCATTAATGCAGCTTAAAATTGTGGGATTTTACTAGTTCTACGACGTAAAGTCATGATTTTAGTAAGACACGGAGGCAAGTATTGCTATTCTCTTTCTTTACTAAAATTATAGCAGCAAATACACAGGAAGAGAAAAAAGTGCCCCGGTAACCAAGGCAACCAGCCACTCCCCCGGACCAGTCGGTATAAGAACCAGCTCCACCACACAGTCCTCCTCTTTCTTTGTAACCCATCACAGCGAACAGGAAGGACACTTGACCGCATCAACCGGAAACTGAACAGTCCTGGCATGGCTTGTCAATGTAGAACTAATCGCCAGGCAGCGAAAACGAAGAAACTTCTGGAACTGGGAATCCTGGAGGCATCAACCTAAAAGGCAAAAGGACAAGACGCGGCGAATCAACACCGTCCTACCATGGAAGGAACCGCTCAGGCATTCAACAGGCAATACAGACAATATCATCCATAAACACGACACACCATTTATAGATGTACTTACCGTACCCAAGACAAAACAAGGGCGGGAACAGAAAAATAGGGTGGGGCAATACTCGCCTCCGTGTCTTACTAAAATCATGACACTACGTCGTAGAACTAGTAAAATCCCACAATTTTAGAACAGACACGGAGGCTTCGCATTGCAAGTTCAAAGCTGCATGACCACCGCAGAAAACGTATGAGGAGACGGGCGGAAGTAAAAATCCCGAAAGGTGGATTCCCGTGACCAATCGGCCGCCCTGAGGATATCCTGCAACCGAGCCTCAGAAGTCAACATGGAAGTGGCCGAAGCGCTAAGCGTGGAATGAGCCGTAAAGGTGGAAGTGTCTACCCCTGCCAGAGAAAGAACCCATTTGACCCAACGGGCCAAAGTGGTAGTAGACACAGGCGCAAAAGGAGCGCGATACGAGAGGAAAAGATTCGGACAGACGGGAGAGCGGTGCGCCTGAGTCCTAACTTCATACTCACGAAGGCATGCGACTGGACACAAGTCAGGCCTATCCGCAAAAGCCGGGTAAGAGACCGAACGAGAGGAAACCTTTGTGCGCCTAGAAATCAAAAAGGATACCCCATCAGGCGTGAAAGACCTAGTCGCAAGGTCCAGAGCTTGGACATCAGAAACCCGCCTGCAAGACACCAAACACAGGAGGGAAACAAGCTTGGCCGAAAGTTGGCGCAAGGAAAGATCCGTGTTGGAAGGCCAGGACGAAAAAAGCGACAGAACCAATGAAACACCCCAGGTAGAAGTATAAATAGGCTTAGGGGGACGAGACAGATGTGCACCCTTGAGAAGGCGGCACACAAACGGATATTGTCCAGCCAGACGACCATCAAAACCAATGTGGGCTGAAGAAATTGCAGACCGGTACACGTTGATGGTCTGGTAGGCCCGGCTCTCCTCAAACAAAGCCATCAAGAAACTAAGGACGGCTGGAACAGATGCTGATACGGGATCCAAGTCCCGTCCCATGCACCAACTAGCCCAAGCCTTCCAGGCGGAACGATATGCGCGTCGAGTGCCGGGGGCCCAAGCGCTGGCCAGTAGGCGTCTACTCGAGACCGGAAGTCCCTGGAGATCCCCGGGGACCCCGAGATCCTCCAGGCCAGGAGAGGCAGGGAGCCCCCCGTCAGAAGGGGGTGAGGCTGACCGCTTGAGACCCCCAGAACGGGGCCACCAGAACCAACTCGGCCAACTGGCGCTTGACCTGAAGGAGAACCCTGGGAATGAGGGCAAAGGGAGGGAAAGCATAAAGAAGCGCGTCGGACCAATCTTGGAGGAACGCGTCCACTGCTTCCGCCGCCGGATCCGGCCTCCAGCTGTAGAACCGCGGAAGTTGGGTATTGAGCCTGGAGGCAAACAGGTCGACAGACGGCGGGCCCCACAGAGAGCAGATACCCCAGAAGACTTCTACCTTGAGTTTCCAATCCCTGGAGTCCGCCCAATGGCGAGAGCTCCAATCTGCCTCAGTGTTGTGGAGGCCTGGAAGGTAGTCTGCACGGACGACCAGATTCTTGGAAAAACAATAGTTCCAAAAATCCTTTGCCAAACGTGCTAGCAAGGCTGCCGCCCAAATGGTTGACATACCTCACAGCGGACACGTTGTCCATACGGAGGCGAATGCAAGCATTCACCGTGTCGCTCGTAAAACTCTGGATCGCAAAGGATCGAGCCAGCAACTCCAGGGCATTGATATGGAGGTTGGACTCCTCCTGAGACCACAGGCCCCCCGTGGACACCCGGTCGCAATGGGCTCCCCATCCGAGTAGGCTGGCATCGGAGTCCACAGTGAACTCCGGGCGAGAGCCAAAGATGGCCCTGCCGTTCCAGGCCGACAGGTTGTAGATCCACCAAGACAGCTCGTCTCGCGTCTCGGCATCCCCGGGAAGATGGGCGATCTTAAAGTGCTGAAGGGCGCGATAGTGGAGGGGTGCAGGGAAGACCACCTGAATGGATGCCGAAAGGAGGCCGATTATGCGGGCCAGATGGCGCAGAGAAACCTGGGGGCGCCGTAAAGTACGCCGCAACTCCTTGCGAATTGCGCGCACTTTCTCCAAGGGAAGGCTGAGAGACTCGGCCTCCGAATCTACCAGGAAACCCAGGAACTCCATGCGCCTGGACGGTGACAGGCAGGACTTCTCCCAATTGAGCAGGAAACCCAAGTGCGAGAGTAGGTCTGTCGCCCACTGAAGGTGAGATAGCAACGCATCCCTGCTCTGGGCCATTATAAGGATGTCGTCCAGATAGACGATGAGACGGACACCCCTGGCCCGAAGCCAGGCCACTACTAGCTGCAGGAGTTTGGTTAAACCCCAAGGAGCGGAGGAAAGGCCAAAAGGGCAGACAGGTAAAATGCCAGGTCTCCCCGTTCCAGAGAAACCTGAGCAGGTCTCGGGACTGAACCGCAACCGGGACTGTAAGATAAGCATCCTGGAGGTCTAGCTTGACCATCCAATCCCCCGGAAGAAGAAGGTCCCGCAGGAGATGGATGCCCTCCATTTTGAAGTGCCGGTAGCGCACTAAACCGTTCCGGGCGCGGAGGTTGATAACCGGACGCATCCGACCTCCCTTTTTCTCGACCAGAAAGATGTTGCTTAACACCCCCGGAGAAGAGGTGAGAGCGCGCTCCACGGCCCCTTTTTCGTATAGAGTGGAAAGTTCCTCCTGGACCAAAGCGCGGTCTGCTGTGGAAAGGACTATCGGGTGGGGGCGCAGAATGTGGTCTGGAGAAGCAATCAGCTCTATCTGGAAGCCCCTGACCGTGGAGAGGACCCAACTGTCCGATGTAATGGTCTGCCAGGCAGGGAAAAAATGTTGGAGTCTGCCCCTTACAGGTTGATTGAAAGAAACATGAGGAAACGGCAATCTTACCATACGGGCGTCTAGATCCGGGAGTGCCTCTGAAACCTCGGGAACGCCATGGTCTTCCACGGGAAGGGAAGAACTGGTTCTGTTGGTGTGAGTCCTGGTAGGAGGATCCTTGGAAACCAGGTGGTTGGGAGAAGGAGCCTCGGCCCCCTGTACGGGCCTGGTAGGACGAACGGCCGGACAGGCGGCCCCTGACACTGCCGGCCCTGGAAGAGACCCGTCCCTGAAAAACCCTCCTCATGGAGGATTGCGCCTTATCTTAGGCCGTAAAGGCACCTACGTAGCGACCCAGATCTTTAATAAACGAGTCCCCGAATAAGAAGCCCTGTGCAGGGTTCAGCGAGGACGAGATTCGCCAATTTTGGCTCTATTTTAAACAAGATAGCTTTTCGCCTCTCGATGGACAGAGATGTATTGACGCTACCTGCAATACAAATCGCCCGTTGCACCCAACCCCGGAGATCCTCCTGATCTACTTGCCTATTCTCCGCTCTGGCAGACTCCGCCAGGTCAAACAACTTTGCCAGGGGTCCAAATATATCGAGCAGCTTGTCCTGGCAAGCTTTCAATGCAGAATCCAGGCCTTTACGTGGATTCCAGCCCAGTTTGGCAAGGAATTGTGTGTGTCATTTTGGGATCCACAGTAGGGGTATCGCACATTTTATTGGGAATGATAGGTCTAGGGCACTCGGCCTTAAGCTTATTGCGTGCCGCTTTGCTAAGCGGACGGCGGACCCAATTTTCCAGATAGCTCCACAGGGAGCCATTCCGCTGACCTGGGATGGTGTAAGGCGTCTGGGTCAAAAAGCGGGTCCCCAAAAGGGTCTAAAAGCGCACCCTCCGTAATAACGGAGCGATCACCCGGTGCGCCAGAAGGGTGTACGGCTAGAGGTGTAGGGTCAGAGGGACCCGGGCCCTCTGTTTCCGTGGCGTCCCCTGAATCGTGAGTGTACTCATCCTCAGCCTCCTCACTAGACCCGATTTCTGAGTCGGAGTCGCTCTCAAATTGCGCTCTGGCGCATTTCCACTGCCACGCCCGTTCCGCCTGGCGTGGTAAGGCTCTTTTGCGTGCCCGCGGCACACTATCCTGTGGGTGAGACATGTCACCGGTCATAAGGGTTCCGAAGGCCTGAGTATCCTGTTGGGGCTTTTTCACTGCAGGGGATGAGGTAAGCCCAGAGGACGACCCCTGCGCCACATTCTGCGCGTCACTGGAGTGGGCCAGGAGCGCTTGAGATAGGGTATGGGAGATAGTGGCTGAGACAGAGCCCATAGCAGAAGCAATGGCATCAGCCACTGTCTTCTGAAAGAATGAAGCAGCATCAGGGACCGGAGCAATGCCGGTGGAGGATGGGGCAATAGACAAACTAGCCAGAGGGGTAGCAGGGGCCAAAGAAGAAGCACCGTCCCCAGGGGGAAAAGGGGGGAATGGACGGGTCAGACATGGCACAGATAACCCTTAATATGGCCGCAACTAAGGAGACCTTATTGAAGAAAAAGGCCCAGATAGTACTTAATAAGGCCGCTAACCAGGAGACCTAACCGAGCAGGAGCGCAGGGTCAGCAGGGCATGGCAGGCAGCGGACGAATCCCCAAGATGGATGCCGAAGTCACGCGAGACTTCCGGCCTGCGGGGAGCGTGCGCTGCCGCGATCTCGCGAGACTTCCGGCAAAGCCGCCGGAGTCATGGCGAGTATACCTGGAAAGAAACAGAGAGGAAGGAGGGCAGGGAGACCAACCTATATCAAAAAGGACGACCCAACCTGGCGAAACAACGCACAGAGGGTCCGCGAGTCGGCGTAAGACACCGCCAACAGCACACACTGTAAGTAAAAAACAATAGACAGACGTAAATGATACTCATCTTCCTGTGAGCAGCAAAGAAAGAGGAGGACTGTGTGGTGGAGCTGGTTCTTATACCGACTGGTCCGGGGGAGCGGCTGGTTGCCTTGGTTACCGGGGCACTTTTTTCTCTTCCTGTGTATTTGCTGCTATAATTTTAGTAAAGAAAGAGAATAGCAATACGAAGCCTCCGTGTCTGTTCTAAAATTCGAATTTTGTGAAAAGGTTCAATATTCTAGGCGCAAAGTGTCACACTCTAGTCAGCTAATTAATCCAAACCCCCTGAGCAAAGGATACCTCAAAATTGTGACTTTGGGGTTTCATTAGCTGTAAGCCATAATCATCCAAATTATAACAAATAAAGGCTTGGAATATCTCGCTTTGCATGTAATGAGTCTATCGCATATACTAGTTTCACCTTTTAAATTGCATTACTGAAATAAGTGAACTTTGCACGATATTCTAATTTTCCGAGTTTCACCTGTATATGTGAATGACTGAGTAAATGTACTGTATATATGTGTGTGTACTATATGTACAGTATATATGCTGTGTGTGGGTGTATATATATATATATATACACAGACCCACAGATGTAGCAGAGTTAACACACACTTGATGAGTTTTCACATTTAGTTAATGCGTTATGAGTAGTGTTGAGCGAACTTGTTTCAAGTTCTGTGTACAAGGTTCAGGTTTTCTAAGAATTCTATGAAGGCATGCACCACAAAAGCTTATAAGGGGCATTCCATATTGCATTCTGTCATAATAGAAGTCTATGCTGACCATGCTATGCCGTCATAGAATTCTATTATGGTCGGTGGTAGCGGAATCCATAACAGAATTCTTAGAAAACCTGAACACCAAACTTGAAAATACAAGTTCACTTAATACTATTTGTGACTGTTCAAGGGGTTGTCATATCCCCTTCTTCCCCCACTCAGCCCCTCTGAAATGAGCATTTCATGTCAGCGCAGGGCAAGGGCTTTTCCTGCAGATCCAGTGACGTCACCGGATCTCCAGAAAAATTCTCCAGATTAAGGGGCAGGGCAAGGGAAATGTTCCGATGCTCATGACAGGGGGGGGGGGGCTGAGTGGGGGAAGAAGGGGATATGTCCGGGTTCAGCTCTGATGCCATATTAGTCTTCATTCTCATCTCTGGTGATCGGCATCTAGTAGAGAACATCAGGGCCGTCTTTAATATTGATTGGACCCCGGGCAAAAATTTACTTGGGCCCCCTGGATCCCACCTTCCCACACCTTAGCAGGCAATCACGCCCTCCACCACAACACACACACAAAAAATCCACACATCTGGTAGAGTACAGTGAATGACTGTAAATACTTCCAGTTCTGAAGACTCCAGCGGCTCAGGATCAGTGCTCTGGGCAGCTGGGCTCAGGCTGGAAGTGGGCACCGCTCTGCAGGAAGGAGACCAGGGCTCGGCTCACCCTAGTGTTACAGTGCACCCCAGCACCCCACAGTATGCAGTATAGCACCCTATAGTATACAGCACCACACAGTATGCAGTACCCCACAGTATATAGTAGAGCAGTATAGCAGCCCACAGTATACAGCACCTCACGGTATACAACACCTCACTGTATACAGCACCCCAAACTATACACGATACAGCCCCCCACACTATACAGTACAGCAGTATAGCACTCCACACTATACCGCACCCACAGTATACAGTATACAGACCCCCACAGTATACAGTACAGCAGTATAGCACTCCCCCCCCCCCCCACTATATAGGCCCCCCCACACAGTATACAGGCCCCCACACAGTATACAGGCCACCCTCCCCCCCCCCCCCATAGTATACAGCCCACCACACAATATACAGCCCACCACACAATATACAGCCCACCACACAATATACAGCACCCCACTATACAGTAGTTTACAGTATATTAACATAACAGCCCCTGTCACCTTTTTCTGATGTAATCTTCACACAAAAAAGCTCCACAGTTAACTTCTGTAGGACCTGTGATGACCTCATAGCCATGTGACCAGTAATTGCTAGGTTACTGGTCACATGGTAATGATGTCATTAAGGTCCTAAAGCAAAACTCATTAAGGTCCTAGAATTAAGATCATTAGCACAGCCACGATCATGATGCCTGTGAAGCCGACAGCCTGACACCCAGGGCAGTAGCTAGCAGGGCTCAAGAGGCAGCTGCCTTGGGCCCCCCAGGAGCAACTGGGCCCAGGGCAGCTGCCCCTTTTGCCCCTTGGTAAAGACGGCCCTGGAGAACATTCTGCCAGAGTTCACTAATCCACCACTGCTGGATTCTGCCCTTCACCAGTAGAACAGTTTTTGTCAGGTCATAACCCTGCTGGTAGTCTGCCATAGTCTATGGCAGGAAAGCTCAACCTGCAGACCTCTAGCTGTTGCAAAACGACAACTTCCAGCATGCCCTAATAGCTTTAGGTTGTCCAGGCATGCTCAGAGTTGTAGTTTTGCAACAGCTGGAGGGTGCTGGTTGGACATCCCTGGTGAACGGCAGAATCTAGCAATGCTGGATCCAGTGAGCTCTGTTCTCTGCCTGCCAGATACAGTCACCTGAGATATGAATGAAACCTTAGGCCGCATTCACGTCACTGTTCCGTTTTCCCTTCTTCTGATCTGTCAGAAGAATAAATAAATAAACAAAACACAGATCCTGTATTTTAACCCCTTCAGTACCCTGGGATTTTCCATTTTTGCGTTTTCATTTTTCACTCCACACTTCCCCATAGTCCTTTTTAATTTTTCCCAATCGCATAGTCTTATGAGGGCTTACTTTTTGCGGGACAAGTTGTACTTTCTAATGGCACCATTTACGGTTGCATACCATGTAGTAGTTTTCAGTCTAAAATAACGTATCTCAGACGGAAATGGCTAAAATGGATGCAAAATGTGCATAACTCAGCATAACGGATGCTTAAAATACAGGATCTGTTTTATTTATTTATTTTTTCTTCTGACGGATCAGAAGAACGGAAAACTAACAGTAATGTGAACGCGAGTTTGGACGGTAGTGCTATATGAATACCTATGAATGTCACCCTATATGCACGTGTTGTTTAGTAATGTGTAGTGTGGCACCAATGTACCTACTTAAAGGGGCTGTCTCACTTCAGCAAGTGGCATTTATTATGTAGAGAAAGTTAATACAAGGCACTTACTAATGTATTGTGATTGTCCATATTGCTTCCTTTGCTGGCTGGATTCATTTTTCCATCACATTATACACTGCTAGTTTCCATGGTTACAGACCACCCTGCAATCCATCAGTGGTGGTTGTGCTTGCATATTATAGGAAAAATCATCAGCCTGTGTGAGCTCCCATTGTCCCTGCCACCAGAGAGGCCTGTTCTTTTACTATAGTGTGCAAGCACGACCACCACTGATGGAGTGTAGGGTGGTTTGTAACCATGGAAACGAGCAGTGTATAATGTGATGGAAAAATGAATTAAGCAAAGGAAGCAATATGGATAATAACCATACATTAGTAAGTGGCTTCTATTAACTTTCTCTACATGATAAATGCAACTTGCTGAAGTGAGACAACCCCTTTAAGGCACTATTCATGGGTGAGCGAGGGGAGGGTCTGGGGTAGAAGGTGGGAGGGACCAGGGATGGATAGTCAAAGGGGCTTGGGAAGGACCATGGGGGCCCAATTCAGATTCCTGCTATGGGGCCCAATGAATTCTATGTGCGCAGTGCAGTAGTGCAGTGACCATCTGCTTCGGAGCCTCGTACGTAGGGTTTGTTTAACTGTTTTAGAAACACTTTTGGTTGATCCGCCCTCACACATCTTCAAAGCTAACGTTCACCTCTCACATCATTGGCACGTGGTGCTCCGCAGTATGCACGTCGCCTTTTTGCAATGGCGCATTTCTCCACTCACAATACTTTCACCACAGCAGCACATGAACAGTTCACAGACTGCACAGTTTCAGAAACACTGCCACCCATGGCCCAAAAGCCAATTATCATCTCTTTTTCAACTCTGATAAGTCTCCCCTTTTACCCATGACAGCAACGAGGGATATGTGTACAGACAGCCTATTGTACACCTTATATACCCACCAAGCCAGCTTGCAACAGGCCACTTCTTCATGAGCTGCGTGCTGCTGACGACAAAAGTAGAAATGTGTGCTCTAAGTAAATGTTTTGTATTATGTGATACAATGTTTTTAGACTGTGGTTTGCTACACTGACATGTTGTGGGATATAAGCTTGTGACGAAACCAACCTCGCCACGGTGTTTTGGAGGGGGCTGGTTGCTAGCCTCTTGCCTCAGGATTATGGCCCATACTAACTTTAAAGAAAACAGGCCGGCCGCACAGCTTAAATCTGTCTTTGGAATTGTGTTTTATGTTATTATGCGTTCGGTTAAATTGTATGTTATGTGAGGGCACCCAGATAGCTAATAGTATTGTATTCGTGTATTCTGAGTGCCATTCACCTAATGATATGCACTCAGACTTGAGCTATCTGTGGATATGTTAAATGTCTGTGTTTGCTGGGAGGGTGTGCCATTGTGTGTTTGGGTGGTGATTCCTGTCCTGTTGTCTCCACGTGTGTATTGGTGTTTTCCCTTTGTCCTGAGACATAATTGGATTATCCCTCGGTTGTCTCTGGGACAGAGAGGAGGAAACCATGATGCATTGGGGGGATATGTTGTATCTGTTCTGTGTGTCGCAGTCTCCATTCTGGTCCCCTGGGGGCGTGTCCACCAGATGGGGACCTGCATAAATACGGGCGGGTAGCCCTCAATAAAGTGTTCCTGTTTTATCCTTCATCATGCTGAGACTGGTGTTTGGATAACTGATAAAAACTGGGGGATTGCTATACGCTGAAGATTTGCTATACTCCCCTGGCATAACTACTAGCTCTTGTAAGAGCTGTTCCTGCTCTCTGGCTGTAGGAGAGGTTCACCCACTGGAGCCTGGAGCCTTGTCGTAGGTCCAGCGTGGGTGGAGGACGGTGAGGCCCCAACCAAGCTGTGGCGGTTCGTGGGGTCTGCAGTGCGTATGGTGCCAAGTGGAGTGCTTGGAGTCCTCGGAAAGCACTAGGAGCATCTATCGACGGAGGTACCCGGTCGGGGTGCCAGGAGATCCGTTACATTGGTGGCAAGCAGTGGGATGGCGTCCTAGTGTGAGGAGAAGCAGCTCGGAGACACCGTTCGTGGAGTATATTGAGGGCAACGCTAGTATCCGTACAGCGCCCCTGGCTACAGCAGGATGGAATCGGCTAGTCTTCGAACAGCGTTCCACTACGAGGAGGATGATGACCCGGACTGGAGGGATGCAGTCCGGAAAGGCGTCTGGCACAAGGCCCTGGAAGATGTACAGCGTCGGCGGGGCGAGTGTCTCCCCAGTGAGGAGCAGCAGTTGCGGATGCGAGTGGCCCTGCGAATGCCCCTTCTGGGAGAGGAGCCCCTGAATGAGTGGGTGACAGAACTGGAGAGCCTGGTATGGAAGGAGCTTTGGCTAGATGACGCCTACCAGGCACTCTGGTGGTATGTGATTCGGCACTCTCCCTGGATGGCTGAGCACGACAGACCCGAGGGTGAGGATTATGATGGCCCTGGCCTGTTGTTTGAGGCCTTCGCAGAACCGGAGTTCGGAGATGCTGGAGGGTCCCGGTTCTGGGATATCTATGACTACAGAGAGGCTATGCATGATTGGGCTACAGCGAGAGAGGTGAGACAAGACCTGGCATCTCTAGTCACAAAGGAGTGGGAGCTGGAGCAGGACTACCAATACTTCTTCAGCTCAATTCGGTCCCAATATACACTGCCAGAGAGCTGGGTGGCAGTCCCAGACCTACAACCCTACAGCTGGGAAGACCCGACTGAAGTATCCCCTGCTTCAGTACCAGCTACAGAGGTAGGGGTCCTCATAGACTGGTCCTGTGAGGAACCACAACAGGCAGGTGGAGAAGGGACCGAGGGCTCTCCACCGGGATGCTGGGATGCTGGCCCAGACCCTCAGCGGCAGCCGGAGTTGCCAGGTGTGGACGCAGGTGATCCTGACTCGCAAATGTTGAGGGACCTCACAGACTGGTCCTGGGAGGACCCACAGATGGCAAGTGGAGATGGGACCGAGGTCTCTCTACTGGCCCTACAGGGATGCTGGGCCGCCTGCCCAGATCTCCAGCGGCAGTGCATATCACAGGGAGAGGAGACAACCGGTCTCTCTCCCCAGCGGCAACCTGAGTTCCAGGGGGAGGAGATGCGGGGTCCCTCTGCCTTACAGCAACCAGAGTCCTGGGGAGGAGAGGCAACCGGCCTCACCATCCACCAGCAGCCGGAGATACCGGGAAAAGGGGAACACAAGCCCCTCTGCATGGGCACAGATGAGACCGCGGGCTCGGTGCCAGTCCTACAGGGATGCTGGACAGTCGGTCCAGATCCCCATCCATCTCCGCAGGGATACCAGGAGGAGGAGGTAAGCGAGCCCTCCCCTTCCCAGCTACTTCCCAACAGAGTTCTGGGGGCAGGGGATGAGCCTGCGCTACCCACTGATTTCTTCCCAGCATCAGGGCAGAGCGCAGTCGGCCTCTGCCCTCCTCTATCCTCTTCTCCAGAGCCGGACATCCCACAGGCTACCCCAGCGGAAGTTCTGGCATCTGGGCAGAGCGCAGTCGGCCTCTGCCCTCCCCTATCCTCTACTCCAGAGCCGGACTTCCCACAGGCTACCCCAGCGGAAGAGCTGGCCTCTGGGCAGAGCGCAGTCGGCCTCTGCCCTCCCCTATCCTCTTCTTCAGAGCCGGACTTCCCACAGGCTACCCCAGCGGAAGAGCTGGCCTCTGGGCAGAGCGCAGTCGGCCTCTGCCCTCCCCTATCCTCTTCTTCAGAGCCGGACTCCCCACAAGCGACCCCAGCGGAAGAGCTGGCATCTGGGCAGAGCGCAGTCGGCCTCTGCCCACCAAGTACCTACAGCTCCAAGCTGGAGAACCACAAGGCAGCAAGGAGTCGCAGATGCCCACTCAACAGCTGGGGACATACGGAACAGAGCCAGGCCCCAAAATTCTACAGGTCCAGTATGGGGTTGTGGTTGGACTGCCAGACTAACTCAGGTACTGACCGTGAGGTCAGGTATCTGGTTAGTCTTCCCTGGAAGGGGGAGATGTGTGACGAAACCAACCTCGCCACGGTGTTTTGGAGGGGGCTGGTTGCTAGCCTCTTGCCTCAGGATTATGGCCCATACTAACTTTAAAGAAAACAGGCCGGCCGCACAGCTTAAATCTGTCTTTGGAATTGTGTTTTATGTTATTATGCGTTCGGTTAAATTGTATGTTATGTGAGGGCACCCAGATAGCTAATAGTATTGTATTCGTGTATTCTGAGTGCCATTCACCTAATGATATGCACTCAGACTTGAGCTATCTGTGGATATGTTAAATGTCTGTGTTTGCTGGGAGGGTGTGCCATTGTGTGTTTGGGTGGTGATTCCTGTCCTGTTGTCTCCACGTGTGTATTGGTGTTTTCCCTTTGTCCTGAGACATAATTGGATTATCCCTCGGTTGTCTCTGGGACAGAGAGGAGGAAACCATGATGCATTGGGGGGATATGTTGTATCTGTTCTGTGTGTCGCAGTCTCCATTCTGGTCCCCTGGGGGCGTGTCCACCAGATGGGGACCTGCATAAATACGGGCGGGTAGCCCTCAATAAAGTGTTCCTGTTTTATCCTTCATCATGCTGAGACTGGTGTTTGGATAACTGATAAAAACTGGGGGATTGCTATACGCTGAAGATTTGCTATACTCCCCTGGCATAACTACTAGCTCTTGTAAGAGCTGTTCCTGCTCTCTGGCTGTAGGAGAGGTTCACCCACTGGAGCCTGGAGCCTTGTCGTAGGTCCAGCGTGGGTGGAGGACGGTGAGGCCCCAACCAAGCTGTGGCGGTTCGTGGGGTCTGCAGTGCGTATGGTGCCAAGTGGAGTGCTTGGAGTCCTCGGAAAGCACTAGGAGCATCTATCGACGGAGGTACCCGGTCGGGGTGCCAGGAGATCCGTTACAAAGCTCAACGTGTAATATCCCATCACACCTGGAGGAAGTATCCAAGTGACATCAAACAGCTATAGGCTGCCATGATGTGTCTATATTACATTTACATGGCCTGTATAGATATACTGTAATAAAGTATTAGGACTACTTTCCAGGGTCATTGCCATGATTCCTACATTTCGATTGAACTTTCTTTGGCACTGAGCACCACCTGTTGTCTGTTGCATATGCCACCGGTTAGCAGCCTGTGAAGTGGGAGCAATGCCGACCGTAAGGGTACTTTCACACTTGTGTTTTTCTTTTCCAGCATTGAGTTCCATCCTAGGGGCTCTGTACCGGAAAAGAACTGATCAGTTTTATCCCCATGCATTTTGAATGGAGAGCCATCCGTTCAGGATGCATCAGGATGTCATCAGTTCAGTTGTTAGACTGATCAGGCAAAAGATAAAACCGCACCATGCTACGGTTTTATCTCGGGCCCAAAAAACTGAAGACTTGCCTGAATGCTGAATGGCATTTTTTTCCATAGCAGTGTATAAGTGCCAGATCTGGTATTCAAAATACTGGAATGCCCGATCCGTCCTTCCGGTCTGCGCATGCGCAGACCGGTAAAAATGTGAAAAAAATTAAAACGGATCCGTTTGTCCGTATGACAAACGGACAGACGGATCCGTTCTTTCAATGCATTTTTAAGACGGATCAGGATCCTGATCAGTCTTAGGGCTCTTTCACACTTGCGTTCTTTTCTTCCGGCATAGAGTTCCGTCGTCGGGGCTCTATGCCGGAAGAATCCTGATCAGTTTTATCCTAATGCATTCTGAATGGAGAGAAATCCGTTCAGGATGCATCAGGATGTCTTCAGTTCAGGACCGGAACGTTTTTTGGCCGGAGAAAATACCGCAGCATGCTGCGCTTTTTGCTCAGGCCAAAAATCCTGAACACTTGCCGCAAGGCCGGATCCGGAATTAATTCCCATTGAAAGGCATTAATCCGGATCCGGCCTTAAGCTAAACGTCGTTTCGGCGCATTGCCGGATCCGACGTTTAGCTTTTTCTGAATGATTACCATGGCTGCCGGGACGCTAAAGTCCTGGCAGCCATGGTAAAGTGTAGTGGGGAGTGGGGGAGCAGTATACTTACCGTCTGTGCGGCTCCCAGGGCGCTCCAGAGTGACGTCAGGGTGCCCCACGCGCATGGATGACGTGATCGCATGGACACGTCATCCATGCATATGGGGCGCTCTGACGTCACTCTGGAGCGCACCGGGAGCCGCACGGACGGTAAGTATACTGCTCCCCCGCTCCCCACTACTACTATGGCAACCAGGACTTTAATAGCGTCCTGGCTGCCATAGTAACACTGAACGCATTTTGAAGACGGATCCGTCTTCAAATGCTTTCAGTTCACTTGCGTTTTTCCGGATCCGGCGTGTAATTCCGGCAAGTGGAGTACACGCCGGATCCGGACAACGCAAGTGTGAAAGAGGCCTTAAAATGCAATCAGTTTGCATGCGTTTTGTCGGATCCCTCTGCCGCAAGTGTGAAAGTAGCCTTATTTAGATTGGATCTATTATGTTCTATGCTGTTAAAATTTGTAGTAGATACCCAGCTACAAACATTTCGCTGCAGCAATTTTGTCCCTCAATGATAGTGGAAAATAAAAACTGCACACACAACACAGCAAAAATGCTGCAAAATACTGTCAGAGTGGTCACTTACACTATATTGAGCAATGTCTATAAACATACTACACAAAAAATGCATGTGAACCCCGTCTTATTAGAGACATTTGTGGTGACTTGGGAGACATCTGAAACATAGTCTCAGACGTGGCTAAGCATTAATACCATGTGACTGTGTCATCAGCACTGAGCGTTACACCCCTCTTCCTCCTAATATAACAGCAGTGCTCTGTGTGGTGACTAGGAATGTCTAGCAGTAAGTAGAAATCAGTGCAGCACGAGCTCCACACAACTCCAGAGCCGACCAACATGTAACCAGCACCTGACCCTGGCCTGAAGGTAAGTAAAATGTTGTCCCTGGGACAGGTGACTTGGATCTGTATGTGCTATGTACTGGCGGTAATTCACGTCACCATATAAAGTGTCGTATGTTTACATTAAAAGTCTAGCTAAACGTTTAGTGCAAGACACATGTAAAGTATGTAATACGTGCAGCACAGCAATTGTAGTCCTCGAAGCAGATCTCCGCGACAGAGGTAGTGTTTGCAGCCCAGATGTTATCCCTTACAGAGGACACTTGCAGCCCCTACTACATCTGAGCAGAGCTGGGGAGTACGCAGGATTTTCCCAAGGATTTTCCCAAGATAGAGGGGGATGGGCGGGGGTGCACTGAAACAAATAATTTTGAATAGTATTGTGCACTGCACTTACCTGCATTCTTGTGGCTCCTATTACATCAGGCTATGCTGAGGATGTGGGTGCTGGTGATCTGGGAGAAAGGCCTCTCGTCTCCTATTCTGCAGAGGAGACTGGGATTCCTTTCTCTCCAAACAATGAAAGTCATACCCTCTAGTTATAGCACCAACATATTCCACAGCGTTTTACAATCAGAGGGTTCCCGAACAAACAAAATCACGCATTGTAAAAGATGATCGAAACCACTGGGCTAATAATTCAATGCAAGTTTAAAAAGTACAGCCTTGCATAATAATATAATAATAATCTTTATATAGTGACAACGTATTCCACAGCACTTTACAATCAGAGGGTTCATGTACAAACAAAATCATACGTTACAGAGTAACAAACAAGTCAATGATTAAAACTAGAGGAATGAAGGCCCTGCT
Source organism: Bufo gargarizans (assembly GCF_014858855.1). Classification (NCBI taxonomy): domain Eukaryota; kingdom Metazoa; phylum Chordata; class Amphibia; order Anura; family Bufonidae; genus Bufo; species Bufo gargarizans. The sequence goes on along the minus strand of NC_058080.1, from coordinate 176,181,085 downwards.
CGCAAGAGCTTACAATCTTCTTTTATTTGTATAGTAAAAATATCTAACTCTATTATTGATGAGTTTTTTAGATTTGACATTATTGTTTTCCATGGTTTGTTCTTTTCCTTAATTCATTCATGACATTTGATTTATGTAAGATTTATTTCCACTTCCACTTGTACCAAAGCATTTTGTATTAATGAATAAACCCCTTCAGTACCGAGCCACTTTTCACCTTAAATCCCAGGCTGATTTTTGCTAATCTGACATGTCACTTTATGTGGTAATAACTTTGGAACGCTTTTACTTATCCAAGCCGTTCTGAGATTGTTTTCTCGTGACACATTGTAGTTCATGATAGTGGTAAATTTCAGTCAATATTTTTCATTTTTATAAAAAAAATTAAAAATCTACAAAAAAATTTAAAAAAATTGCAACTTTCCAAATTTCAATTTCTCTGCTTTTAAAACAGATAGTGATACCTCATATAATAGTTATTGCTTAACATTTTTCATATGTCTACTTTATGTTTGGATCATTTTATGTATGCCGTTTTATTTTTTTAGGACGTTATAAGGTTTAGAAGTTTAGAAGCAAATCTTGAAATTTTTAAGAAAATTTCCCAAACCCACTTTTCAAGGACCAATTCAGGTCTGAAGTCACTTTGTGAGGCTTACATAATAGAAACCACCCAAAAATGACCCCATTTTAGAAACTACACCACTCAAGGTATTCAAAACTGATTTTACTAACTTTGTTAACCCTTTAGGTGTTCCACAAGAATTAAAGGAAAATGTAGATTCAATTTCAGAATTTTTTGGCTGATTTTCCATTTTAATTCATTTTTCCAGTAACAAAGCAAGGGTTAACAGCCAAACCAAATTTGCCCTGATTCTGTAGTTTACAGTAACACCCTGCCACCTTATCCCATGCCTGTAAACTGCTGTACGGGCACACGGAAGGGCGCAGAAGGAAAGGAACGTCATATGGTTTTTGGAGGGCAGATTACACTGGGATAATTTTAAGTTGCCATGTCACATTTGAAGACCCCCTGATGCAGCCCTAGAGTAGAAACTCCAAAAAAGACCCCATTTTGGAAACTACGCGATAAGGTGGCAGTTTTGTTGGTATTATTTTAGGGTATATATGATTTTTGGTTGCTCTATATTACACTTTTTGTGAGGCAAGGTAACAAAAAATTGCTCTTTTGGCACTGTTTATTTTTTGTTTTTACAATGCCATCTGACAGGTTAGATCATGTGGTATTTTTTATAGAGAAGGTTGTTATGGATGCGACAATACCAAATATACCACTTTTTTTGGTTGTTTAAGTTTTACATAATAAAGCATTTTTGAAAAAAAATAAGATATTTTAGTGTCTCCATATTCTGAAAGCCATAGTTTTTATTTTTTGTATGAGATGACGGTTTGATTGGTACTATTTTAGGGTACATATGACTTTTTGATCACTTGGTATTACATTTTTGTGATGTAAGGTGACAAAAAATAGCTTTTTTTACACCGTTTTTATTTTATATTTTTTACGGTGTTCACCTGAGGGGTTAGGTCATGTGATATTTTTATAGAGCAGGTTGTTACAAATGTGGCGATATCTAATATGTATACTTTTTTATTTATATATAAGTTTTACACAATAAAAAATTGTAAACAAAAAAAATAAATAATGTTTTAGTGTCTCCATAGTCTGAGAGCCATCGTTTTATTTTAATTTTTTTGGCGATTGTCTTAGGTAGGATATCAATTTTGCGGGATAGAATGACGGTTTGATTTGCACTATTTTGGGGTGCATATGTCTTTTTGATTGCTTGCTATTACACTTTTTGGCTTTTTTGACACCTTTTTTTTTTCATTACGGTGTTCACCTGAGGGGTTAGGTCACGTGGTATTTTTATAGAGCAGGTTTTTACGGATGCGGTGATACCTAATATGTGTACTTTTTTTTTACATTTAACACAATAAAAGCATTTTTTAAACATAAAAAAATCATGTTTTAGTGTCTCCATAGTCTGAGAGCCATGTTTTTTTTTTTAAGCGATTGTCTTAGGTAGGGGCAATTTTTTTGTGGGATGAGGTGCCGGTTAGATTGGTGCTATTTTGGGGTGAATATGCCTTTTTGATCGCTTGGTGTTGAACTTTTAGTGATGTAAGGTGACAAAAAAAAGGTTTTTTTTAGAACAGTTTTTATTTTATTTTTTGGATGGTGTTCACCTTAGGGGTTAGGTCATGTGATATTTTTATTATAGAGCCGATTGATACGGACGCGGTGATACCTAATATGTCTACTTTTCTTTTTTTCCCTATTTATTACAATTTTTTTTAACTTTATTTTAGGAAAAGGACGCTTTTTTATTTTTTTTACTTGAAACTAATTTTATGGGGAAAACTTTATTTTTTACCTTTTTTTTTTCATTTTAGGGCTTTTGGAGGTCTGATCCCCTTTACAATGCATCACAATACTTCTGTATTGTATTGCATTGGCTATAAGTGTATTACACACTGTAATACACTTACAGCTTCCTGTCTGTGCTGTCAACGGAAGGCAGCCACGATGCCTAAGGAAGGCATTGGGCAGCCTTCCCTGCCATCGGGTCTGCGTCAAATCAGCGCGGGGACCTGATGGCCACCACGCACCCAGCAGGATACCGCACGAGCTGCGGTCCGCACTGACTGCAGTAGTGCAAGGGTTAATACGCCGGCATTGGTGTTTTCACCGATGCTGGTGCATACAGCAGGGTTCCGGCTATCAGTGACTGCCTTACCCCTGCCGCTGATCAGGCGGGCGCAGGATTTCGGACCAACTTTTATGCGCCGTATATGTACGGTGCTGGTATCCTACGGGTTAATAAAAAATTATGTTTGCTATTACCGAAGCTGTCATTCGGGTGCTGCTTCCCGAAACCAATTTCTTCTTCACAGTGGAGTATCCTAGATTGTAGCAGATCAGTGAGGGTTATCACCGATCAGAATAAAGAACAGTGGGGACTAATTAGGACTCTGGTACCCAACGTTGAGTTAGTATGACAGGTACTAATGCCTTGCAATCAGAGGATGCACGCACAGCAAACATGTGGCCTATTCAGTGTATGGAGGGATATACTAGATAGGCTGCAGTTTTTGCCATACCTGCTTCCACTAATTGCTGTGATTTTAACTCGTCTTTGGGTACCAGTGATCTAATTTGCTCCCGCTCTTCTTTATTTGTATTTTGTGGATCTACAAAACACGGATACCAGCCATGTACGTTCCACATTTTTCGGAATGCACAGGGCCAGCCCTGTATAGAAATGTTTATTCTTGCGGACAAGAATAGGACATTCTCTATATGTGCTGTCCACATCCTTTGCAGCCCCATTGAAATGAATGGGTCCGCACCAGTTCTGCAAAATTGTGGAAAGGATTGCGGTCCCAGAAATACATTTATCTGAATGTACCCTTAGGGCCAGTATTAGGATTATGGTCAATATTAGGGTTAGGGGCCAGTATTAGAGTTAGTCAGCATAAAGGTACATTCACACCACCGTATTTCCATTCACTTTAATGGGGCTGCAAAAGATGCGGACAATACACCGTGCACTGTCTGCATCCGTAGTTCAGTTCCCTGGCCCCGCAAAAGAGTACAGTATGTCCTATTCTTGTCTGCAATTGCGGACAAGAATGGGCATTACTATCATAAAATGTGGAACACACACAGCCAGTATCTGTCTTCTGCGGATCCACAATTTGAGGACTGTAAAACACAAATAGTCATATGAATGTAGCCTTAGGGTTAGGTGTAAGTATTAGGGTCAGGGGCCAGTATTAGGGGTCAGTACTAGGGTTAGGGGTTAGGCAGGGACAGAATTAGGGGTCAGAGGCCAGTATTAGAGGTAAGTACTAGGGTAGTAGTCAGGGGCCAGTATTAGGTGTCAGGGGCTAGTATCAGAGGTCAGTACTAGGGTAGGGGTCAGATAGGGACAGTATTAGGGGTCAGGGGCCTGTATTAGGGTTAGGGCGGCATATGGAAATAACAGCGGAGGGCACTTATACTTACCTGTCCCGACATGGTCCCACGATGCAGACCCGGCCTCCTCTGGCTGGTCTGCTCCTAAGGAAAGTTGCAGGCGGCACAATGATGTCATTGTGCCGCCTGCAACCTCCTTAGGAGCAGACCAGCCAGAAGAGGCCACGTCTGCATAGTGGGACTATTAGTGCGCTGGGAATAGCGGAGCAGGGAGCTAGAGGTTCCCTTGTCCCACTGCCGCTGCGGAAGAAGATACAATTGAGTTCAAGAGCTGCAGCAGCACTGAACATCCATTGGCCCGGGGGGCATGTGCCTTTTCGCCCCTCAGCCCAGCCCGCCCCTGATTCACTGAGATACTTGGTCATATATAGAGTTAGAAAGGATTTTATTTTATCTAAAGGTCCATTTACATGGCCCGATAATCAGGCTAATTATCAGGAATGTTAGTTTGTAGAAAAGCTCGTTTCTCATCATCTGCTTGAGTAAATGGTGATGTTGATCACCTGATGAACAAGCAAACACTTGCTCATCGACTGATCGGGTATTTCTGTCAGCACCTAAACAGGGATTTGTAGCAGTTGCTTGTCCCCATACAGCGGAGGTGATTGCTTCAGGTAAACATTACTACAGACTTGAAACATTATTCCTTCTAAAAGAACCTTAAGATGAGAAAAATGTTTTTATTCTTTTTCAGTGTGCGTCAGATATCCTGACGCACACTGAACGGCTTGCTTTCTATTCAGAATGCATTAGGACAAAACTGAGCGTTTATTTCCAGTATTGAGACCCTTTACCAGATTTCAATACCGGAAAAGAATAACGCTGTGAAAGTACCCTAACCTGGACATGAGATTTTTGTTAATCAATGGATTCCACTGACAATCTCTTGTGTGAGGTCATCAGAACAATATTGGCTAGGGATCGACCGATTATCGGTTTTACCAATATTATTGGCTGATATTCAGGATTTTCAAAGTTATCGGTATCGGCATCTAGTTTGCCGATAACGAATCTGGAATAAGGATTGCCCTGCTGTCAGCGCGATCCGTGTTCCCCCAGCAGCACAGGTGAGAAGGAAGCAGTGTCTCCCTCCCCCCTGTGCCGCTGCCGCTGCTGCCACCAATGAGAGGACAAGAGGGGGGGAGGGGCTGTGGCCACTATGTCACCAATGATGTTAACTCATTCATTCAAATTCAACAGGAGGCGGGAGCTGACTGCAGAATCATATAGCCGCACCTGACCTCTATGACAAGTAGCTGTCATCCGCGGCCGTTAACCCCTGCCACACCTGAGGAGTTAACTGCTGCGGATCGCAGCTACCACTCATAGAGGTCGGGTGCGGGCTATATGATTCTGCAGCAAGCACCTGCCTCCTGTATATAAATTTATGGGAGAGTTATCTTCATTTGTGGCACAATGCGCCCCCCCACCCAACCCCAGTATTAAAGACATTGGTGGTGCAGTGTGCCCCCCCACCCCAGTATTAAAAACATTGGTGGCGCAGCTCTATCAGGGTGAATAGGACAAGGGTTCTAGCCCCTAGGGGGGCTAAAAGTTAGTAAAAAACAAAAAAAAAACACCAAAATATTAAGTATAAATGAAATAGAAAGATTTACCAAAAAAAAGCTACACGTTAACAATAAACATGTTCATTTTCAGCAGATTTGTGTAGGAATTTTTAGTTTTTTTCACAAACGAAAATGCACAGAATATCGGTATAAATTATCGGCTATCGGCCTGAAAGTTCACAGATTATCGGTATCGGCTCGAAAAAATCTATATCGGTCGATCCCTAATATTGGCCTGGAAAAAAGACATCAGACTTGTGGGATTTTAACTTAAAGGGGTTGTCCGGAATCAGAGCTGAACCCGCACATACCCTTATTTTCACCCCGGCAGCATCCCTGAGGCTAGCATCAGAGCATCTCATGCTCCGATGCGCTCCCTTGCCCTGCGGTAGATCGAAAAGAGGTCTTTTGTTAATCATAAACTTCCGCCCGGCAGTGTGTTTGGTGATGTCACCGGCTCTGATAGGCAGGCTTTAGCGCTGCCCTAGTCGTTTTACTGGCTAGGGCAGCGCTAAAGCCCGCCCATCAGTGCCGGTGACGTCACCGGGCTTCCTGGCAGTCCCATGGAGAGCCCCGGTAGGGTCACCAGAACTCCTAAAAATGCCTTTGCCCTGTGTGATTTACCGCAGGGCAAAGGAGAGCATCGTTGCAAAAACTGCTCCGATGTTCAAGTCAAGGGGGCTGCCTGGGTGAAAATAGAGGTATGTCCGGGTTCAGCTCTGAGCCCGGACAACCCCTTTAATATAATTCAACCCCAGTACTCCACCTAAACACACACACTTCTTGAACATGTAGATAAGTAGCTGAAATGGAATTATTTTGCTCTGCCGTTCAATTATTCAGAAAGATTGTATATTAGGCACTTTTTTCCAGTAGAGAACTGAAATACAGTGTGGACAAGACCAGAGGCAGAAGACTGAGAAGAGTGAACCAGTTGGCAGGGGAAAACAAATGAATTGCTGCAGAATGATCTTGTATGACTGATAATACAGACTATTTGTTAGTTCAGCATCTATCATGCCCCACTCACACCACATTACAGGAATTTTACTGTATTTTTGTATGAATGAAAACATTAAAATTGTGCAACAATATTTTATAACAGCATATTTTTCCTATATGTCATCTGTAGTGAATATGACTGGATTACTGGAGAAATCCTTTACTTTCTGAAGGTGACAGTTTTCTTACTGTACTAATATCTGCAGCAGTCACTGGAGAATAATATTACATGTGTACTTTAAAAGGTAAGAGAGACCAAAAATACAGAATGTTGCTGTGGCTAGTGTCATTGAATGAAATTTTGCTATAAGAAGACGATAGGGGAGATTTGTCAGAGCTGGCTTAGTTGCTGGTAGTGACCAATCAGATTCCACCTTTCATTTTTCGGAGCTCCTTTGGAAAATTAAACGTTTTCCTTTGCACTAGTTTTGAGAAATCTCCCCCATATGTATTTTGGTTTTGTGCAAGCATCCTATCATTGGGACCCCCAAAAATCCTGAGAACAGGAGGGCCCAGTCTCTCAGGATGAGTGGGATTTATAGAGTATGGTGAAACAGATAATTGAGAGCATGCAGCTGTTTCTGTTTCTCCCTTCTACTTAAATGGAAAATGAGTGTGTATTTTGGTTACTTCTTCCTGGGAAAAAGGGACTGCATCCTCACTGCCTGTTTTTTGGTATGATGAAGCTGTGAACATTCTGTTCTCCCCTAGAAGTATTTTCTTCTACGGCTGAATAGCCCTATAATACGGCATACAATGGAACTAGGTACAGTTCATTTTTCACGAATTCTGTGGAAAAAAAAAACTCCATATAAAATTAGTGGCACATGACGGTTGAGTATGGGCAAATAGCAGGCTATGGAGTCATACAACACAAATCTGTAAAACATCTGTGAACAAATTCTTATGGTAGAGTTGAGGCCGGATTACATGGTATGGTCACGTTATAGCTTTGTTGCAATTTTTGCTAAATTTGATGTCTAATGTGTTGGTTGTAAAGTATCCTTAGTAACCTGTTTTTGTTTCATTGTATTAAGAAAAAAGAATGGTTCATTACCTACTGAATTTCTGCTTAATCTACTCGTGGCTTGGGACAACATATTCAAAAGAGGGAACGGACTGTTACTGTAACAATATGGATTTTTGTGACTGCTCCTCGCTGCATTTGACGTCTATCCCTTCCACGTTGCCAAGACAAATAAAGGGCTTGGACTTGTCTAAAAATTTAATTCAGGCAATATCAGATGACAACCTTAAGCGATATGAAAACCTTAGAGTACTTCGCCTACATCAAAATGAAATTCATAGTATCAGCAATAACTCTTTTCGGTCACTACAAAACCTTGAGGAAATGGATCTATCATATAACAAGTTACCCAGCTTGTCCCCTGCTTGGTTTGGAGGTCTTCACAAGCTGAGACATTTAAACTTGCTGGGTAATCACTACACTTCATTGGGAGAAAAGCCAATGTTCTCCAATCTGCCATCACTAAGAAATTTAAAATTAGGAAATTTTGACTTTATGGCCCTCTATGAACAAGACTTTGATGGTGTGCTTAGCTTGGATGAACTGTACTTGAATATTTCACAACTGAGATCATATGCCAAGGGGACCATACATTCTATACAGATTATAGAGCATGTTACTCTTGCTTCCAATTTAACCTTACTCCCAGAAATAATAAGTGATCTTACACATTCAGCTACCTGGTTAGAAATTAGGAATACATCTTTCAGGAAAGGTCAGGATTCAGAAGCATTAGCGCTGCTCAATGATACAACGGTTAAGACTTTAATGTATAAAGACTGTCTACTGACTGACAGCAGCGCAGCAAGACTAATAGAAATTATACATACCTACAAAAATGTTACCACTCTTGCTTTGGAGGACAGTGAACTTTTGGGAACAGGAAGTGGTGTTCCAGTTCTGAAAAATGAGAATTCATCACTATCAACAATTATAGTTAAGAACCTGTACATACCCAATTTTTTTCTCTTTTCCGACTTCCATTTCATCTATCAGGTAGTACGTGCAATTAGAAGTGTTACCTGCATAGGCAGCAAAGTTTTTCTCATGCCTTGTAATTTTTCCCGATCGTTTAAGATGATGGAATACCTTGATCTGAGTGAGAATGTACTCACGGACTTGTTTTTGGAAAGTTCAGCCTGTTATTTGGAAGGTTATGGGGCTTGGCCTTCTGTACGAACTTTAAATGTCAGCAGAAATCTTTTAACTTCATTGTCCAGGGTTTCTAAAGCTCTTTCAAAAGTTCCATCATTGACTTATATTGATTTAAGTCGAAATATGTTTAGTGACAACACTATTTCTTCCTGCATCTGGCCTGAGAACCTCAAACACTTAAATATTTCAGACTCCAAGTTAAAAATGATTGACAACTGCCTTCCTGTCACTTTAGAGATTTTGGATATAAGTGCCAATCATCTTGAAGAATTTGCTGCCAATTTAGCAAATTTGAAGGAACTCTACATATCTAATAATAGATTGACCATGTTACCTGTAAAAGCTAATCTACCAAGCCTAACATTACTGATTATCAGGAAAAACATAATCAGTGACTTTTTCAAATCTGATTTGATAAACTTCCAAAATTTGACAAAATTGGATGCAACTGACAACAATTATTTCTGCTCCTGTCAGTTTGTGGATTTTGCTACGCAACATAACAGACTCCTTCTGGGTTGGCCGGAAAACTATATATGTGATTCTCCTTCTTCAGTAAGAGGTAATCAGATTATAGATGCACATCTCCCTATATTGATGTGCCATAGAGCATTAGTCGTGACACTGTCCTGCATTTTATCTATATTAGTGATAGCAATTATTCTGGTGCTTTGTCACTGTCTCCATTGTATTTGGTATGCAAAAATGACCTGGGCCTGGTTAAAAGCTAAAAGAAAGCCTTTAAAAGTTTCAGAGAAAGAGATCTGTTTTGATGCATTCATATCTTACAGTGAAAGGGACTCTGAGTGGGTTGAGAATATGATGGTACCACAGCTAGAAAATGGCAATCCTCCATTGAAAGTATGCATTCATAAGCGGGATTTTGTACCAGGCAAATGGATAATTGACAATATCATTGATGCCATGGAGAGAAGCCACAAAACCCTGTTTATCTTATCAGAGCATTTTGTTCAAAGTGAGTGGTGCAAGTACGAGCTGGAGTTCTCCCACTTTCGTCTTTTCGATGAAAGCAATGATTCCGCCATTTTGGTTCTTCTGGAACCCATTGAGAATTCAACTGTTCCAAAAAGATTCTGTAAATTAAGGAAACTCATGAACACTAAAACTTACATTGAGTGGCCATCAGAAGAAGAAGAACAACATGTTTTCTGGACTAATCTCAAAGCAGCAGTGCAACCAGAGGAATACCCAGAAGTATAGCAACTCTTTAATGTTGCAGGGACATAGTCTTCAAAATGCAAACCAAAAAGTGAAGCAGTACATGCTTTTTTTTTTATAAAGGACAAAGTCTCTTGATTATAGCGCAGAGACAGAAATGTGTTTTCGCATGCAGCTGATTTCTTAGGGAATGTGCTGTAGAAGGAAGATGTACCAGATATATGTCTTACTTCCAAAAAAGATTAAATCTGTATTAAAGCAGGAAAGGAATAAAGCAAATGTTAATTGAGGATCCTGCAAAAGAACAACATGATACAGTATTTTGATACTCCATGAATATTACATTGTGCAGGTGAAAAAGAGACATGGCCATCAAGTTCAGCCTGAGGGAAGAGGATGTGGGTGAAGGAAAGGGGTAAATCTTAAAACTTTGTTCCTCCTGTTGATCCACAGATAGGCAAAAACCCATAAGACATAAGCCAATTTGCTATAAAGGGGGGAAAAAAACTTGATCCCAAGTGATGAGCAGACTGAACATTTACTATTAATGAAAAAAAAAAATAATGAAACAGAAATAAATGGAATATAATTTGGAGTACTAACACTATGAGGAAGATTTACTATAACCAGCATTTCATAAGCTGCCATTAGTCAGAACCGCAGTGGATTAAGATGCAACAAGTTTATTAAGCGGTGCTGGCTTGCTGATAAATTTGTCAAAAACAAATCTATGAGCTGGCACAGATATGCCCTGTAATTTATGGTCTGCGGGAGGCCACACCTATCCCATCAAGTCCCATCTCTTTTTAAAAGTGCAGAGTATTGCTTAAAATAGGTAAGAGGCACACATTTTCGCACACAAATTTGCTACATTGCTAGGAGATTGTATTGAATTAATTGACAAAATGTTTGCAGAACACTTATAATAACATCATACTGATATAATCATACATCTTGGTGAATTTTTTAAAGGGAAAATCGAGTCAAAATGGTCATCTGATATATGTTAAATATATGAGGACTTGCCTTAGATTTTGTGACAGATTTTCAGTAACAAAAATTCTATGTGGATTAATTTTATAATATATAATTGTAGGAGTTAGAGCTACATTTTTATGATATGTTCAAAGCCCATGATTTCCTTTACACAACCATAATGTAAACTTTCTAAATTCTGTGTATTTACAGCCACCACTAGGTGGAGCTATATTATGGAATATTGAATCTAAATCGGTTGGTGTTAAAAAGTGGCTATTCAGTTTAACCACATAGCACAGAATGACATGCCTATATGTCACAGATTGCCATACATTAATTGGGTGGCGTAGCTAAGCAGGGTAACGGGGCATCTTTTCCCAGGTGCTGGTTGCCAGAGTGTGCTAACACGCCACTGTGCCCGGGCTAGGGTATTTAGATATAGGATGAGGGTGAAGGAAAGCCTGGTTATGGTTCTGCAATAAGGTATCATGACATACAGGTACGTTATGATGATTATAGCGGCACAGGACCTGTGTCCGCAAGCTTAACAGCAGGACTCCAACTGTAAATGAATGTTAGGTTCTTGTAATGACTGGGATCAAATAAACCTCTGATCCTGGCTGTTTTACCCCCTAGATTTCATAGTCCATAGCAACAGCTGATATCTATTGAGCTTGACCGAGGGAGAGGACTTCCTATTTCTGCCCATCAGTCGCCTGCAACATTTAAATAATGTAGCACTCCCCATAAATAAATATATACATTCATGAATAAATAAATGAATAAGTAAATAAATAACAAACCTATTTTATCATGAAAAAAAATCTTTAAATATGGACAAATTAAAACAAAATTAGATATACGGATGAAACATTGGTTAACTTGACATTCACAGTGCAATATATTAACATTTGCTACAGATGTTATATTGACTTTCAATGGATTTTGTTGTTAAAAGGTTTGTGCCATGAAAGATATTCTATGTTTCAAGCCAGCCCCTGGATCTGAATACTATTGTAATTGCATGTAATGAAAAATGTAGTATAGCCACTGAGTTATCCAATGAAATCTATCTGTATAGCGCCACCTGCTGTTTATTCCTTATTTGTTGTCCACCTCACTGAGGTGGTCGCATGTGCTCAGGTTAAAGCTAGTTTCATACTTTTAGATCCGGCAGCCTGATCTCTCTGTATTCCGGCATTGCTGAAAGCTACTGTGTTCCACCCGATTAACTATATTGGGGACTTGCGGAGATCTGGCCACAACCCGACAAAGGGTTTAGTCCAGTTGATTCTCGGAGTGGTTGTGGCCGGATCTCTGCCTGTCCCCATTATAGTTAATGTCCGGCAGTGCCGATCCAGACATCTCCGGCAGGCTGCTTCCTGCTGGAATCACTTGGCGGAGATGTCACTGGTCTGAAACTAACCTAAATCTTCAGCTGCCACCCCTTTTCCTCTGTTAGAAGCTATGGCAGATACAAGGAAAGAGCTTCAGAAGAAAAGACATGCCCCCTGAGCTGCCAGCTTAAAATAAATAAGACCAACTCGAGCAGTGAACGGGGAGATCTCTGGATCCATGCAAAGTACAGGGCTGGTTGTAGCTTTGTTAGAAAGAGATTGTACATGTACTATATGATGTCTGATTTTTTACATCAATCATTGCACAATCCCTTTAATTGTCAGTTTTTAAGGTTACTGCAATTGTGCATTTGATGCATTAGGTTCCAAGTTAAGCAAATGAGCTCTTAACAAGCTTTGCCTCTAATGCCACCAGCTGTAAAGCAGCTATCCTATAAGTCAATGTTCAGCTCTTAAAATAAGCCTTGAGACAGGACTTGGATATTAAATAAGCCAGCATCTCATCTGCAGACAGCTGTTTCAGGGTGATAGCCCCTCATTCATCAGTGCAGAGCAGAGAGTACTGGCTTAACTGGGTAGGTTGTTCCAAGTGAAGGAATGCTACAATTGTACAGAACTATCACATGTGTAATGATTCATGGAATACAATTAAAGGAGTCTCTCACCAGGAAATTCCCTGTTAAACCAGGCAGAATGAGGGAGATTTATTATAGACCAGTGTACGCCTTGTCATAAATTAGGCGGATCTCCAGCAGTCCGTGTGCATTAACTGAAATCTATTGCAGCCCCTGGCTGGGGTAGATTTCAGGCTTCCTTTACACCAGAAAACTGGGGTAAAAGAAATGAAATGTGCTTACTCGGCTGGCCTGCCCCCTCAGATGCAGTGGTTGCTGTTGACCGCGTCATCTGAGGGGTTAATTGGTTGGGATCGAATCTATCTCCAATGCCTGTCATTGATGATGGGTGTCAGTTGTAATGCAGCTGGAATCAGCCACACGTGGAGCGAGTTCAGCCCGTGAGCCAGCTCCATACATCGCTTACACCCAACGAGGTGCAGTTACATCATTTTGCGTTAAAGTGTTAAAACATGTTTTTATTGTGCAAAAGTACTATCACATACATGTGTTGATTTACTGCATTCCTACCGAACTATAAAATAAAGTTAACTTTTTCTTTTTAACAGACACTAAACAGCAGAAAAGACAATGGAATTGCTAATTTTGTTTGCAAAATAAAATGTCAAAACTGTCGTAAACTCTATTCAAAAACTATATTTACCTCAAGACTATGCCGCTAGAAAATATAACTCATCCCACGAAAAGCAGGCCCTCGCATAGCAATATCAATGCAAAAATTAAGGGGGAGGTTTATCAAACTGGTGTAAAGTAGAACTGGCCTGGTTGCCTATAGCAACCAACCAGATTCCACCTTTCATTTTTCAGAGCTCATTTGGAAAATGAAAGGTGGAATCTGATTGGTTGCTGTGGTCCTCTTCCGTTCCATTTTTCCACAAAACATATCCATATGGTTTCCAAATGCGATCCGTTTTTTGCGGATTGGGAATGGAAACAGTAACTTATTAATCACCAAACACATGAGCAATATGGGCTAGGCATAGCATTTCTACAGTATGGATGAAATATGGATGACATACGGATGTGTTCCGTGTGCGTTCCGTATTTTTTGTGGACCCATTGACTTGAATGGGGCCTCGGACCCTGATTTGCAGACAATAATAGGACATGCACTACTCTTTTGCAGAATAGAAATACAGAAATACGGAAACGGAATGCACACAGAGTACCTTCCGTTGTTTTTGCAGACCCATTGAAGTGAATGGTTCCGCATACGGCCCGCAAAAAAAAAAAACAGAACGGAAGCGGAAAGAAAATACGTTGTGTGCATGAGCCCTAAGGCTTTTAGAATGCAATGAGGAAAAAACATTAAAAGAAAAGTCCCCAAGGTCCAAAACACGGTTGTCTGATTTAGAGAATACCCTGTTGCTAATGCATTCTGAATTAAAAGAGGAGTCCCCCTTTAACACCATTGCCTATTATTGAATACTTGCCTTTTGGTCACTGGCTGTCCAGCTGCCTGTCCCCCTGTGATCAACTTCTTATTAGGGGACTTTTCTAACAATTTACCCATGGCATCAGAAGATCATTTTGACTAGATTTTCCCTTTTTATAATGTTTGATAATGCTAGAGGTACATGTTCATTGTTTACCAGGCAAGGAAATAGAGTATGGTGCAACTTCTAACGGCATGGTGCAACTTCTTCTATGTTGTAACTTCATCTTTTATTTGGCATTACTGAGTATTATCTTGTGTGTGTTTTTTAATAGATCCCCCCCCCCCCACTGCCTGCCCTCCCCCACTGGTATGACATTATCTGAATGTTTGTGTACTGTTTTGATCACATACAGTAGATCGAGATTCGCCTGTAGTACAGGCACAGTATGCCTTCTAAGAGGAATAAAAAAATGAGTGCCCATTATGTTCTTCCATTGTAGCCAACATATGACAAGGGCTGTGCCCAGTGTTTGCTACAGAAGAAAACCAAATCGCACACAGATTATTAGCTTGATCACTCTTTGTCATGTGATAGGGAATTGGGCAATCGAGAAAGACACAATGATTCATTCATTACTGTAATGACTAGGTATAATAAGTGATGTGTTCACATTCCACATACCCAGCGATATGTGACATACAGAAGAAGCACCTGCAGAACATCAAATGGAATCATCAGTAATCACACTCCATTCATCTGTCCCTCATTTCTTACTACAGTACTTTAGTAAGGATTTGGGGAGAGGTGGGCAGTAATATGACTGCAGAATGAGACTGCATAGGGTTGTTTGTAGTCTGTTACCATGGAAGCATATAGTTCTATATTCATACATTCATAGCCTTTAGCAACCTGACACTAGACTTATAATCCGGGGTGTAGCTATAGGGGGTGCAGAGGTAGCAGCCGCTACCGGGCCCAGGAGCCTGAGGGGGCCCAAAGACCCTTCTGCCATGTAAGAAGACACTGGTATTATAGATAGTGCATGCAGGTCAAGTTACACCTCTGGGGGGAAGGCATTAGGTTAAGAACTTGGCAAGGGGGAAGGGGGTTGCCATTTCAATTTTTTCCTCAGGCAGCACAAAGGCTATGTGCTTCCCTGCCCCTGGCCACAAAGCACTGAGGGCAGGGGGGCCCAAGCTGAACTCTTGCACCAGGGCCCATGAGCCGTTAGCTACGCCCCTGCATTGGTGTACTTAGTAGAACAATTTTTAACACAAAGAACAATGATCTTTACAATACCATTTTTATATCCTTAATTGCTTCATAGACGTCAAATTCTGTGAATACAGGAAGTGCTTGAGGACTCAGAATTAACAGGGTTGTGTCATCTAGGCAAATCCTTCTTTAAATGAGGAGTCGCTGGTGCTGAATACTGGTCCTCCAGTCAGTGGCGTACATAGAGACGTAAGGGCCCCATAGCAAGGATCAAACTAGACCCCCCAATAAGGACAGATGGGTTTCTGCCTGGACCCCTTTCAATGACCCTTGGGCCATTTTTCCACTGCCTCATATGCTAAAAGTTGTTCCTTTAGAGGGTAGAGTCCTGACCAAGTTTTCACCTCCAGTAGAAGAGGAGATAATCCCAACCTAGCAATAGCAATCGCATGGTCTGGGATTCCTAGAGATCAGCCAGGAACAAACCTTATATTTGGACAAACATTTTGCCTGCAGTAGAAACATGATATTACATAACGTCCATTCAAAAAAACAGTCGGATGACAACTTAATACATGGTTATGCTGAGTCCTCTAGAGAGGGAGCTCTCTTTACAGCAAATATTCTCCAAAGGCTCTGATGCGACAAAACCATATATTACTTCCTCTTTCATGCTCATGGTCACATTTCGAATAACTTTTTGTAAACATGGTAAACATTACTGAATATGATTACTGAAATGACTGACTGATTGTAATAAAAGATAACAATACATGTCTGTAATATACTTTTATTGATGCATAAAGTTGGGTCTCTCAGTTACATAAATACACATTAGATTGTTGGCTGGTTCCACCAAAAACAATAGCCCAATGTGTTTGAGGGACATAGAAGAGGGTTCTTTACGGTAAGAGCAGTGAGACTATGGAACTCTCTGCCTGAGGAGGTGGTGATGGTGAGTACAATAAAGAAATTCAAGAGGGGCCTGGATGTATTTCTGGAGAGTAATAATATTACAGGCTATAGCTACTAGAGAGGGGTCTTTGGTCCAGGGAGTTATTCTGATTGACTGAGTGGAGTCGGGAAGGAATTTTTTCCCCCTAAACTAAGGATATTTTGCTTCTACCTCACAGGTGTTTTTTTGCCCTTCTCTGAATCAACTTGCAGGATAACAGGCTGAACTAGATGGACAGATGTGTTTTTTTCAGCCTTATAAACTGTTACTATGACATAAGATGGCTAATTTTTCTATAACTATAATAATTATTTTGAACATTGACATGCAGAATGTGAAGTGTTATTCCTGCTATGGTAAAGGTCTCCGTACACATTCAAAAGAGATTTTTCGGTCCACGGCTTTCTCTGCCATCGCCCTTCCTTCTTCCCCATACACCTACCGCTTGGCTGAATGTTTATGTGCACTCTATGAGGAAAGTAAAGAAGGTTTCTGCAAGACACTTCTGGAGGCAGCTTATCTACCAGGAGAACAATAGGATCAGGTGAAAATATTAATTTCGGCCAATCCTTCACCCCCTTGCATCATCTGTCAGGGGAGAGTCGGGTGCTCCACACAAACATTAGAGTTTTGGCTGAACCCGCCATTTTTGGCAAGTTTGGCTTACAAAAAGACTAATGTATATTGGAGCCTTAATTCCTTCTAAATGGCTATCATAACATGGACAGATAACATCTCTTTAGAAAACTCTTAAGCCTGTATTGGACCTGCAGATTTTGCAGGCGATTGTCGTGAAAGAAGCATTCCTTCCTGGCAATCGCTTGCTCGTTTGTGGAGGAGACTGCTGTTATTACATGCAGCGATCTCCTCCACAGTATGGGGAGGAGTGATTGCTAATGCCATTGATCGTCCCCATACTGACTAGTTGTTTGCCGGCAGCAGATCGTGATAAGACAGCACAATCTGCCAGCGGCAAACAATGATTTTTAAGCCAGTTTGATTCATCTGGACTGTAATCGGCGGCAGTCTTACCCTGCCATATTATGACTGACTATCTGCAGGTCTAATACAGCTTCTACTGTTTGTGCCTTTGCTAATATTGTCCTTTCTCTCTCGTCTCCCTCCCAGCTTCCCCATACACCCGCACATTTAACAGAGGTGTAGCTAGGCTTTCCTGTACCCGGGACAAGGATTCAGATTTGCACTCCCCCCTTGTGAGTCAGGAGGTAGTTAAGGGGTGCGTTGTGCACACAGCGGCAGATTTTGTTTATACTAAGCCAGTCCTCTAACTCCTCCCAATGCATGATTATACTCACCCAGTCCCACATACCTAAAAAATCTATCATAGGGATTTTGTGCCGGTCACAGTAGTTATGCCCATCTTTGTGCCCCTTCATAATAGTTATGACCACCTTTGTGCCCGTCACAGTAGTTATGCACACCATTGTGGCCCCTCACAGTAGTTATGCCCATATTTGTGCCCACTCACAGTAGGTATGCCCAGTTTGTACCCCCTCACTGTATTTATGCCCAGATATTTGTCCCCTCAGTGTAGTTATGCCCAGATGTGTGCCCATTTACTGTAGTTATGGTCAGGTATATGCCCCATCAGTGTAGTTATGGCCAGATATGAGCACCGTTAGGCCTCTTTCACACGAGCGTGCCAGGATAAGGTCCGGATGCGTTGCGGCAAACTTGCTTGAGTAGGTACCCAATTGCAGTCAGTTTTGACTGCGATTGCGTTCCATTGTTCAGTTTTTATCGCGTGGGTGCAATGTGTTTTGCATGCGCAAGATAAAAAACTGACTGTGGTACCCAGACTCGAACTTTCTCACAGAAGTTCAGGTTTGGGTTCAAGGTTGTGTAGATTGTATTATTTCCCCTGTGAGACAGTGACAGGTCTCACTCAGGTTAGAGGCAAGGAAGGTGTGGATAGTTCGGTCCACACCCCTGTTCCACCACAGGTGAGAGAAGCTGGAGGTAATCAGCCTAGCACAAAGCACCTCCCAGAGTGTCAGAAAGGGGGGAGTGTGGTACCTGTGGACAGAGGCCTGGAGGCTCTGTCTGTGTGGTCTCAGCTGGGCAAGGCTGAGGGACCACAAAGCTGGGCGATAGCCTGGAGTGGGGGGATGCAGCGACGCCTGGGAGGGTCGCAGGGCCATAGTCAGGCAGACTACTGAGCCCCAATCCCCCACAAGAAATACTGAACTGGAGACAGTGGGCGTACTGTGCTCTGTACAGCCAGGAGGCTGTGGGACATTGGCTGACAAAGCCGCACGAGTTCACAGGGTGTGAACTGGGACCTAGGTGAGTCAGGAATATTATGTTTAGTTAGAGCCTGGACGGGCGAGTGTTTATTATTTTGTCATTTTATTGTTGCTGGTGTTGAACAATAAATACACTGTTTGGACCTGAAACTTGGTGTCCTAAAGGCGTATCTGTGAGAATGACCCCCAAATAAGAGGCGATCCCTTACAATTGGTGTCGGATGCGGGCAAGTTGTCCATGAGAGAAGGGCAACGGTCGGTTGCTAGGGGCAACGCGGAGACTGCAGGTGCTGCTAAAAGCTGTTTTTTGCCGTGTGTGGCGTTAAAGGAACGGAAGCTTTTTTTTGTCCAGTGGAGCAGGTGCTGCTCATAAGAGTGTGAACTATTTTGCTGTGGTGCAAGTAAAACTGCAGTGAATTAAAGGGCCAATAGCCCAGCAAAAGTAGACTTGTGGCTGAAAGCTTTTCCTGCTACCATGGGTCTCGGGGAAGAGTACGTCCGGCAGCGCTGGCGCATACAGCAGGCAGAAGACATGGCCATAGCAATTGGCTACACTAAAAATGAATTGGCGAAATTTGATGCAGAGCGAGAGGCTTTGGAGTCACAGTTGCAGCTGGCCTTGAGAAATGGGTTCTCAACACTGTATGGACCCTGTACAGAAAGATCCTGCAAGTTGGTGATTGGGGGAATCCCGCTGGGGGTCATTCTAGACTCCTGCCAGCAAGTGTCTCGGGTCCTGCCTGAAATTCTGGACTTTGTAACAAGGGGGCCAGAGACAAAAACTACGGTGTCACTGACCTTTGTGACTGACTATGGCTCTGTGCAATGGGAGCTGTTAAAATGTGAGACACTGGAAGTGGAATTTGTACTGGGCAAGGACTTTCCGTTGTTTGGGCAGTTGTGGAGCGGAGTTTCTGATAAGAGGCAAAGATATGCCGTTGCCAAGGGCAACCGTCGGGAAGACAAAGAGGTGAAGAGCGGTGCGGTTCTCAGGAGTGCATATCTTCCCTGCGACTGTGTCCTGAGTCCTAGAGAGGAAGTGCGGAGATGCGGTAAAGCTGTTGCTAGGAGCAACCACAACCTTGATGAGCCCGCGGGAGAGGATGTCACTGCTTTACCAGACTGGTTGATTACAAAGGGTAAGACTGTTCCTGTTATTAACTATGTGGCAGAGCCAGTGACAGTGAGCCGGCGGCAGGGGATATCTGCTGGGCCGGTAGGTAATAAGTCACACAGAGAAAAAACTGTGTCTGGACAGGTGGATAAGCCTGCTGTGATTGCTCCCTCGCAGAAACCTGCAGGGGAGAAGGTTTCTGTGTTTCCTCAGTTGCCCATGACCAAAGCTAGTTTTGGGATGACAAGGATCCGGGATCCCATGCTAGCCCGGGTAAGAGGTAGCACAATATTGAAACCAGAGACTGATGAAATATTAAAGGTGCTGGACAGTCGTGCAGATAAGGACTATCCGCTGATTTTCACTGAGCGTGAGACTCCAATGAGAACAGAGACTGATGAACTTGATGTTACAGATAAGCTTGTGCATGAGGGAGTGTTGGGCCGTGATATCGGTTTGTTGCTGTGGGGTAAGGTAGACACTTCTGCAGATAGTGACGAAACTCCTGCAGAACCTGTACCTGTCCCTTTAAGTGAGGATCTAAGGGAGCTGCACTTTGACCTGCATGGGGAAAGAATATTGACCATTGGAAACAATGGTGCTGGTCAAGTGCAAGGTGATGGTGACAAAAGTGCGGAAATGCATAAGGAAAATATGATGTCATATGAAATATGTGGTGACAGTGATATAACTTTTCCGTTGCAGGTTGTGGTCAGGGGAGAAGCGCCCCCTGGTGGTAAAAATGTAAATGATGATGAAACTTTATTTTCTGCATCTGCTATGTTTCATGAAGCGCGATATGACGTAATCAAAAGGTTTGAAGACATGCATATAAGTAGTGTGGAGCAAAGCCCAGCTCCAGCTCAGTGTTTGAAGGTGCAGGAAAATATGATCGGGTTAGAGGGTGTACCGCACGTACCAGAGGTGGAAATGCAGTCTCCACAATGTTGGTCGGTTACTAAGGAAGTGTCCCAGGTGGGGATTAGCTCATCGGTGCCCCTAGAGGTCAGAATTAATAATGACACGAGCGGTATAGGTGACGTATGTGCTGTGACCGACTCAGAGAGTGAAGCTACCATGTCAAGGTCCTGCGAAACAAAGGTGGTTACTAGTAGCGACCAGACAGTTATATCTGACGAGATGGGAATTAAGTCGGGTGACATCAGCCTAGGTTCTGAAGCCCATATGCAGACAGTTGTAGGTGACCTGACACGACAGTACAGCTGCAAACAGGAGGATGATCTCTCTCTCTCTCTCTCCCCACGCTCCCTAGAAACGTTAGAGACGGGACTAGCTGTCTTCACAGAGCAACTGAAGAAAATTTCAGAAAGGGCAAAGAAAGAGAATGGTGATACTCCTACATCTGCTGCAGCAGAGCCGAGCAAGGAGCAGCTGGAACCGGAGGCCAAAAAGCGGGGCACTTCCCACAAGCTTGTGCAAAAAGCTGAAAAGAAACTGCTGAAAAACATGGAGTTGGTGGTTCAGCGCCTGGAGAAACAGGGTGTGACTTACAAAAAGGTGGAGAAAACAAAGAACAAACTTCAGCGAGGATTGGATGATCTGATGGTGGACCTGGACCACCAGAAGCAAGTTATGTCTAATCCAGCGAAGAAACAGGAGAAGTGTGACTGGCTCCTAGCTGAAGAGAAATGCATCTCTGCTCGATATGGTGAAAAAAGTGACCAAACAGAGACTGATGCTTGGGAAAAGGAGACCAAGGCCCTCTCCTTGGCTAAAGCCCTGGAAGAAGCGCTTGAGGAGCATGCTGAATTGGAGAAGCTGAACAAGCAACTCAGAGCAGAGACTGAAAATCTCATGAGCTTAAAAGATCAGTTGGAGAAATCTAAGTGTGCTCTCGAGCAGCAGGTAGAAGGTGAGAAACCTGAAGAGGAGAGTTCTCTGGAAGACGTCAAGAAGCCAGAGACTGTTAAAAATGGGACTGGAGAGGGTGGCACTGTGGTGCTGGCTGTGGCAGAGAAGATGGAAGATGCTTCTGCTAAACCAGTTGATGGGGCTGATGTGGATGCCGAAGACCACAGACCCGTGGTAGCGTGTAGCCTAGGCCTGGAAGATGTCCCCTCTGCATACAAGGCCTTCCAAATAGCCAGCAGGCTGCTGGGGAAGAAGTACAAGGAGGTGAACGATCAGTTTTCGGATCCGGGCTATTACAATGGCCTGTATCTACTGACTCCTCCACAAAATGAGAACAGGGTCCTGGGTGAGCCTCTGGAGAAAATAAAAGAAGACGAGGAGTCTGCTGAAGACCCTGGTGCCTCCTGCCTCAATGAGAAAGAGGGGGAGGGGTTAACAGGGCAAGTGTTTGGTGCCATGTCCGAGAAGGATGAGAAGACACTGGAGACTTCAAGAAGACAAAGACTGAAAAAGTTAAGGCCGATATGTTGGTTGACATGAAGTCCCCAGGTTCTACAGAGGCCAAAGTTAAGCCAAAGGGAGCCGCGGCCGAAGTGGAAAAAGCCGCTAAAGAAGCAGAGGTCTCTAAAACTGCCATAGTAGCTGGGGTAACTACTGTTGGAAAGAAGGAAGAAGTGACCCAGATGCCCTTAAAAGAAGCGAGTAGGGGCAAGCATGCTCTGCTGAAGGAGCCCTGCAAAGCAAAGGAGAAAGTCTCGGGATGTGACCATGACTGGGAACAGTTCAGGCAAGAGCTGCAGCAGTCCCAGAAAGGACGTGAGGCACATGTACAGGAGCCAGAGGTTCTAAAAAGAGAGAGAGATCAAAATATACGACAGCGCATCATCACTCGGGAAAGAGTAAAAAAAAGTATCTGGCCATGAGATGGGCACATGAGGCCTTTAGGCAGTTTCGGTTAGGCAAGATGTTGGTTTTGGTGATAAACCAAGCTCTGATGGCGTGGGTCTGGCAGAACAAAGGGAAGGTATGTGTCACCGAGGTTCCTGGCCTCGGTGAAATAAGAACCGGTAATTTTCTGTGTCAGCGGCAGCTAGTGCTCGCTGACACTGGGTTACTTAGTGTGGCTGTAAAGCCAATCTGGGCCGGTTCTTATTGGGAGCAGCCAAAGAGCAGGGTGGGTGGCTGTTCCCCACGTCCAGGCCAGGTCGATACCCTCTCACCAGCCTCCCGTGGTTATGCAGGTGTTCACCCTCACGGGCTTGAACAAAGGGGGGGGATATGTGAGACAGTGACAGGTCTCACTCAGGTTAGAGGCAAGGAAGGGGTGGATAGTTCGGTCCACACCCCTGTTCCACCACAGGTGAGAGAAGCTGGAGGTAATCAGCCTAGCACAAAGCACCTACCAGAGTGTCAGAAAGGGGGGAGTGTGGTACCTGTGGACAGAGGCCTGGAGGCTCTGTCTGTGTGGTCTCAGCTGGGCAAGGCTGAGGGACCACAAAGCTGGGCGATAGCCTGGAGTTGGGGGACGCAGCGACGCCTGGGAGGGTCGCAGGGCCATAGTCAGGCAGACTACTGAGCCCCAATCCCCCACAAGAAATACTGAACTGGAGACAGTGGGCGTACTGTGCTCTGTACAGCCAGGAGGCTGTGGGACATTGGCTGACAAAGCCGCACGAGTTCACAGGGTGTGAACTGGGACCTAGGTGAGTCAGGAAACTTTATGTTTAGTTAGAGCCTGGACGGGCGAGTGTTTATTATTTTGTCATTTTATTGTTGCTGGTGTTGAACAATAAATACACTGTTTGGACCTGAAACTTGGTGTCCTAAAGGCGTATCTGTGAGAATGACCCCCCAATAAGAGGCGATCCCTTACACCCCTTATAACATGGTTATAAGGGAAAATAATAGCATTCTGAGTACAGAATGCATAGTACAATAGGGCTGGAGGGGTTAAAAAAATAAAATAAAATTTAACTCACCTTAATCCACTTGTTCACGCAGCTGGCATCTCTTCTGTCTTCTTCTTTGAGGAATAGGGCCTTTGATGATGTCACTGCGCTCATCACATGGTCCATCACCATGGTGAAAGATCATGTGATGGACCATGTGATGAGTGTAGTGCCGTCATCAAAGGTCCTATTCCTCAAAGAAGAAGACAGAAGAGATGCCGGCTGCACGAACAAGTGGATTAAGGTGAGTTAAATTATTTATTCATTTTTTTGACCCCTCCAGCCCTATTGTACTATGCTTTCTGTATTCAGAATGCTATTATTTTCCCTTATAACCATGCTATAAGGGAAAATAATAATGATCGGGTCCCCATCCCGATCGTCTCCTAGCAACCATGCGTTAAAATCGCACCACATTCGCACTTGCTTGCGGATGCTTGTGATTTTCACTCAGCCCCATTCACTTCTTTGGGGCCTGCGTAGCGTTAAAAACGCACAAAATAGAGCATGCTGCGATTTTCACACAACGCACAAGTGATGCGTGAAAATCGCCGCTCATGTGCACAGCCCCATAGAAATGAATGGGTCTGGATTCAGTGTGGGTGCAATGCGTTCACCTCACGCATTGCACCCGCGCGGAAAACTCGCCCATGTGAAAGGGGCCTTACTGTGGTTATGCCCACTTTTGTGCCCCCTTAGTGTAGTTATGCCCAGATATGTGCCCCCTCACTGTAGTTATGGCCAGATATGTGCCCCCTCAGTGTAGTTATGCCCACTTTTGTGCCCCCTCACATAGTTATGTCCTTCTTGTGCCTGGCAGTGCCCTTTCCAGCTACATAAAAGAAAAAAAAATAGAAAATACTTACCTGCTTCCCTGACAACAAGCTCCCACACACATCGTGCTGCTGGCTGTGCAGGAGGCCGATTCCCAGGCCTTCAGCGCTCCTTCCACAGCCAGCAGCGCGATGTCCGGCCTGATGGGGGAGTACTGCAGACCAGCGGAACAGTGAAGCAGACGTTTCCCTGCTTCACTATGGAAACAAACCGCCTCAGCAGTGAAAGGAACTGCACTTGGGGCACTTGCCCTATCTGCCCACCTTGCTACGCCCTGCATTTAGCCAAACATGTATGGTTATTCTTTGGAGAGAGTGGAGAAAGCTACTGCCAGACACTTCCGGTGGTGGCTTATCTCCTGGGAGAACAAAAGGATCTGGAAAAAATATTCATCTTTTACTCCCTCGACATTATCTGTTAGAGTCAGGAGCTCCTCACACACATTAGACTGTCAGCTATTCTCGGCAAGATCGGGTGACAAAAGACTAATGTGTATGGGGTCCTTAATTCCTACTACACAGCTATCATAACATGGGCAGATAACACCTCTTTACAAAACTCTCACTGTTTGTTACTTTACTATTATTGCACTTTATTAGAAAGGCTTTTTATTCAAGTTTGCGTAAAGTTGCATCTATTCAACCAGCAGGAGTGAGACTGGCAAGGTGCAAAGCCCCACAGTATCATTCCATCCTTTCTGTGATAGAAATACCCCTTTACTACCTTAAAGGGCATCTGTCGCCAGGAATAACCGTATGAAACCAGCCTTGCCTTTCTTACACCCATAGCTTTTGTACTTTTCTATTAACGGAGCTGTGTGAGTGCTCATTGTGAAGCAAGCTGTAGTTTTATTGATACCGTTTTTGTCTACATGTAAGCTCTTGAAAAAATTTGTTCAATTTTTTTTTTTGAGGTGAAGAGACTAAAAAAAACCTACAATTTTCCCATTGGGTATTTTCTTTTTCTTATTAAATAATGTGATATTTTGATATTTCTGACATTTCTTGACTTGGTGATACACAATGATGTTGTCTTCTGTGCTATCTTTTTTCATATTATTTTCTCTTTTATGGGAAATGGGAAATAAAAAAAAAAGCTTTAAAACAATTTTTAAAGCTTCAGCTTTTTCTGAATTTTATTTTGTACCATGTCAACTATATCCATTAACTTAGAAAAAAATCCAAATCACTTCTTCACAAAAACTTTTCTTTTTATTTGTACTAAAAAGTGCTAAGGGCCGCTTCACACGAGCGTCACTGTGATTTCGTAGTAAAGAGATCACAGAGAGGCACGGAGCATTAACAGTCATGTTACCGCTCCGTGCCTCTGCAGTCTGCAGCGGGTCTTGGCACTCTTTCACAGAGCGGATGCCACGCACGGCATCCGCTCGTGTGAAGCGGCCCTAAAGCATATAACTTAGGGGGGATGTTCTCTCGCCAATCTTTCTTCAAGATAACCCTGAGATAATCAGATAGACCCGGGGATCCCAAAAAGTAGGTGTACAAATGCAGTGGTGCATCTGCACTGAAGACACTGTACCTTTCACAGGGCTGAATCGATCACATTTCAAAAGTACCTGGTATCAGGTGGGTTTCTCAGTATGAAATATTTTGTGCTATAATATACAAAGCTTGTAATTTGTACTACATTGGTTGTACAACAAAAACATGGAGGGATTGGCTGAACAAGGAAAATATTACAAATAGATCTGCCAAGCATTTCATTGAGAAATGTGGTGGCACTGTTAATCATTTAAGATTTTTCAGCATAGAACAGGTTAAAATTAGGAGGGATGGGGATTGGAAATGAAATCTTTTATTAAAGGAGTCATTTTGGATTCTTAAAGGGGTTGTTCTATTGCAACAACTTCCACAGGATAGGGGATGTAGCTGAACAGTTCGGACCTCACAGCTGGGGCTCTGCCGATCTCTAGAATGGGGGCTTGTATTCCCCCCATAGCATGCATGTCCACTGCTCCATTTAACGCTGTTGGACTGCCGAGTACAAGCGCATGCTATCTCCTTTAACTCCATAGAGCTGATTAGAGTGGTGGCGTGCATGCATGTCTGTGGCTCCATTCAGATGTTCAAACACTTCTCATGATCAGCACTAGAGGGCACTTTTCTATATTCATGTTAACTATATGTTTCACCTTTCAGCTTCAGGAAGTTCAGGTTCAGTTTACAAATAGTTTTTTACTTGCATAACAAGTTTGTTCATGGTTTGCCAAGGTTTCCACATTCACTCTTTAGTAACGTATTAACTTATTAAATTATATGTGCTTCACTGTAGGGGATGTGTCTTGATGCTTATCAAAGACATTTACATAGCAGTAAAATCTGAAGATAAAGAGTGAGATAAAGAAGCCTTGGTATGAATGTCAAACTATCCATTGTTACTAAAGTCAACCTCTGAGCAAAAACAGAAAGTCTACCTCTAGCCTAGAGATAAACTGGCTGTACACATTTAATGTACGTCAGCCAAACCCACCAATTTGGAGGGACTGGCTGACCATCTAAGGCTGAATTCACATCTGAATTCAGCCTTTCCATTCTACTTCTAACAGAAGGGAAACCTAATGGGCCCCATTATAGTCTATGGGGCCCATAAGCTCCGTTCGCCTCAGTTATGTTCCGAATCTGTCCTTTTCGTTCTCCTGCTCCTATAATGGAGCAGGAGAACGGAAAGGCTGAATGCTGAAGTGAACTCAGCCTTATGTGCATAGGGTCGTCCTGATGTAGTGATGCCTCATGCGAGGCACCAAAGGAGGACTGGAAACCAACAGTCACTACAGAACTCCTCCAGGCTGCTAACTGTGAAAGAGGAAGAAGAGTGGAGGAGAGAGGATGGGAGGTCCATAGGACCTCTCTGCAACCAGGACAAGTGAGCGAATTTTAGAGGTAAGTGTATATTTTATCTAGATGTTGCTTGAACTCCAACATCAATGCTCCTGTGGTCTCCTGCTGATCTCTAATTACAGGGAGTGCAGAATTATTAGGCAAGTTGTATTTTTGAGGATTAATTTTATTATTGAACAACAACCATGTTCTCAATGAACCCAAAAAACTCATTAATATCAAAGCTGAACAAATAATAAGTAGTTTTTAGTTTGTTTTTAGTTTTAGCTATTTTAGGGAGATATCTGTGTGTGCAGGTGACTATTACTGTGCATAATTATTAGGCAACTTAACAAAAAACAAATATATACCCATTTCAATTATTTATTTTTACCAGTGAAACCAATATAACATCTCAACATTCACAAATATACATTTCTGACATTCAAAAACAAAACAAAAACAAATCAGTGACCAATATAGCCACCTTTCTTTGCAAGGACACTCAAAAGCCTGCCATCGATGGATTCTGTCAGTGTTTTGATCTGTTCACCATCAACATTGCGTGCAGCAGCAACCACAGCCTCCCAGACACTGTTCAGAGAGGTGTACTGTTTTCCCTCCTTGTAAATCTCACATTTGATGATGGACCACAGGTTCTCAATGGGGTTCAGATCAGGTGAACAAGGAGGCCATGTCATTAGATTTTCTTCTTTTATACCCTTTCTTGCCAGCCACACTGTGGAGTACTTGGACGCGTGTGATGGAGCATTGTCCTGCATGAAAATCATGTTTTTCTTACCTTGCAGTCTTCTTCCTGTACCACTGCTTGAAGAAGGTGTCTTCCAGAAACTGGCAGTAGGACTGGGAGTTGAGCTTGACTCCATCCTCAACCCAAAAAGGCCCCACAAGCTCATCTTTGATGATACCAGCCCAAACCAGTACTCCACCTCCACCTTGCTGGCGTCTGAGTCGGACTGGAGCTCTCTGCCCTTTACCAATCCAGCCATCTGGCCCATCAAGACTCACTCTCATTTCATCAGTCCATAAAACCTTAGAAAAATCAGTCTTGAGATATTTCTTGGCCCAGTCTTGACGTTTCAGCTTGTGTGTCTTGTTTAGTGAGTATTGCACACCTTGTGCTTTTGGGCACTCCAGTGATGTTGCAGCTCTGAAATATGGCCAAACTGGTGGCAAGTGGCATCTTGGCAGCTGCACGCTTGACTTTTCTCAGTTCATGGGCAGTTATTTTGCGCCTTGGTTTTTCAACACGCTTCTTGCGACCCTGTTGACTATTTTGAATAAAACGCTTGATTGTTCGATGATCACGCTTCAGAAGCTTTGCAATTTTAAGAGTGCTGCATCCCTCTGCAAGATATCTCACTATTTTTGACTTTTCTGAGCCTGTCAAGTCCTTCTTTTGACCCATTTTGCCAAAGGAAAGGAAGTTGCCTAATAATTATGCACACCTGATATAGGTTGTTGATGTCATTAGACCACACCCCTTCTCATTACAGAGATGCACATCACCTAATATGCTTAATTGGTAGTAGGCTTTCGAGCCTATACAGCTTGGAGTAAGACAACATGCATAAAGAGGATGATGTGGTCAAAATACTCATTTGCCTAATAATTCTGCACGTAGTGTAAATGGCAAGAGTAATGACATGCGGTATTGGCACAGGGACACTGCTGCCAATCACTGGCTGCAGCTGGCTGTTAGTAAGTAGGGTATCTGCCTGCTACTGTCAGAGATGAAAGACAAGAAAAAGACAAAAAACACAGCGCCTCATGTGTGGTACCGCCTTATAAACAGTATAATATTATGGTGCGTATTTCGCTTACCGGATGCTGTTGTGAGGAGTCACAACAGCTGTATATGCCTGAGGGCTCTTTTACACTTGCGTTCTTTTCTTCCGGCATAGAGTTCCGTCGTCGGGGCTCTATGCCGGAAGAATCCTGATCAGTTTTATCCTAATGCATTCTGAATGAAGTGAAATCTGTTCAGGATGCATCAGGATGAATTCAGTTCCGGAACGGAACGTTTTTTGGCCGGAGAAAATACCGCAGCATGCTGCGCTTTTTGCTCCGGCCAAAAATCCTGAAGACTTGCCGCAAGGCTGGATCCGGAATTAATGCCCATTGAAAGGCATTAATCCGGATCCGGCCTTAAGCTAAACGTCGTTTCGGCGCATTGCCGGATCCGACGTTTAGATTTTTCTGAATGGTTACCATGGCTGCCGGGACGCTAAAGTCCTGGCAGCCATGGTAAAGTGTAGTGGGGAGCGGGGAGCAGTATACTTACCGTCCGTGCGGCTCCCGGGGTGCTCCAGAGTGACATAAGGGCGCCCCAGGCGCATGGATGACGTGATCACATGGCACGTCATCCATGCGCATGGGGCGCTCTGACGTCATTCTGGAGCTCCCCGGGAGCCGCACAGACTGTAAGTATACCGCTCCCCGCTCCTACTATGGCAACCAGGACTTTAATAGCGTCCTGGGTGCCATAGTAACACTGAACGCATTTTGAAGACGGATCCGTCTTCAAATGCTTGCAGTACACTTGCATTTTTCCGGATCCGGCGTGTAATTCCAGCAAGTGGAGTACACGCCGGATCCGGACAACGCAAGTGTGAAAGAGGCCTTAGCTCGTATCTATCCCCACCAGCGTCAGGGAATGCCGTGCTGCTGCCTGGGCCTCTTCCTGTCTCGATAGTTCCAGGAACATTTGTATGCAGAAGATCATAAAAATAGGAGACCACTATCCGGCGCTGCTGGCATATAGATTAGTCCTTGAGATTAGTAATATTATTTTATTAAAGTCAACTCGTTTCAAGGGAGAAGTGCCCCCTTCGTCAGGACAATTTACAGAACGTAAATTGTCCTGACGAAGGGGGCACTTCGTCCTTGAAACGCGTTGACTTTAATAAAATAAAATTACTATTCTCAAGGATTGATCTATATGCCAGCAGCGCAGGATAGTGGTCTCCTACTTTTATGATCTTCTGCATACTGTCAGAGATGAGCTATAGTGGTTATGTACCAGTACATCATCACTGCTGCCATGTAAGCAGACAGAGCAGAGGACCATAGGAACATTGATGCTGGAGCTGCATTGGATTGAACACATGAGTATTGCATGTTTTATTATTTTTTACAATCTCTTTAATGATTGGGAATGGTGAGAGATGCATATGAGAAGTTCCATGTCTGGGGTTAGGCAGATATGTCAGTGCTATTAGGTATACATGTATAAGTGGTACATGCATGTGTCCTTTGTATAAATGGTTTGTATACAGCATGTATTTTATGTGTGAGTGGAGTTTGTGTGACATGTCTGCAGCATGACTCCTTTGTATGAGTGGTGTGTATATTTCTATGTGCCCTGGCTTGTTTGTATCATGCTTGCACATGTTTACACTTTTCTTTCTCTAACTTTTCCATCGAAGGGTATATGGAGAGAAGGCCTTAGGATACATTTCTTTGGTGGTTCCAGAGCACCACAGCCACACAGTGCTTACATAACTACATAATATGTTGCACCAAATTAAAGGGGTTCTCTGGGAATAGTCAGTTTTTTAGTAAGTTCCCACAGTCTTTCTCTCTAAACAGAAGATTCATACTTACCTGCTCTGCTCCTCCACGCTGCCTCCACTGTGTCCATTTTTGGGTGCCTGCAGTGTTGACATCCAATGTAGCATCGTCAGCGTCACATGCTCCGCTGCAACCAATGACTTGCTTTAGCAGAGACATGCCGCAGGCCACATCACCACTGAAGCCAATCATTGGCTGCAGTGGGACATGTGACCATACCCATTCTGCGCCGGAGGTCAACACTGTTGGGACCCAAAGATTGACACAGGGGATCAGTGCAGAGAACCGTAGGGAACAGATAAGTATGAATCTTCTGTTTAGAGAGGCAGGCTGCTGGCACTTGCTAGAAACTCATTATTCCTGGAGAACTCCTTTAACCACCTAACTGTTTTGCCTGAGCTGAGATCCAGCTTCCAGCTGTGGTAAAAGTAACTGTTCTGCTGGAGCTCGGCTCGGGCAAAAGTGGAATGGGGGGGATGGGGTGTTTGGGGAGGCTGCATCCGGATGTCTA
Source organism: Bufo gargarizans (assembly GCF_014858855.1). NCBI lineage: Eukaryota > Metazoa > Chordata > Amphibia > Anura > Bufonidae > Bufo > Bufo gargarizans. Next base: position 176,149,653 of record NC_058080.1, on the reverse strand, counting down.
ACAGTTATATCATTCTGGTATTGTTTGAAAGCTTGGAATGACAGCTTTCAAACAAAAAGAAGACCATATCTCTAGCTGGTACCAGATCAGATATATGAGCAGCTAAAGCAGCCGCCCCCCCTCCCCTTCAGTCTGGAGTAGAATGACGGAGCAGTTACAGAGTGGACTGGAGGAAAAATAGTAAAAAATATATAGAAATGGGGCATTATCATCAATGTACTGACCCACATGATAAAGTTATGTTAGTTTTACCACACAGTGAACGCCATAAATAAATTCCACAAAATATATTATATTATACAATGTTAAAATTGCATTTTTTTTAAATCTTTCTCCCTAAAAATAAAATAATAAAAGTAATTTACTACACTATATATACCCCAAAATGTTTCCTAAACGACCTACAACTAATCCCGCAAAAAAAAAAAAAAAATGAATTTTGAAAAAAAAAAAAAAGTTATGACTGCTTCATCACAAAGGGGGGCAATATTATTTGTCCTTAAAGGGGTTGTCCAAGTTATTTTTTTATTTTTTCTATGTTTCTAACTAGGCAAATGTAACCGCTTTCCAATTAACTCACTTTATCTCCAGTGGTTGGTTTCTCAGATTTCACTGAGGGTCACATGACCTGTGATGTCAGCTTCTCTCCCTGTTCTGATAATGTTCATTCACAAGTCTGAGAGATCTGTACAGGAGAGGTCACTGTGCTGGCCACGCCCCCCTGCACTGCCGGCTGCTGCTTATTGCTCTCTCTTAACCCCTTCAGCTGCACAGACTGAGGGCTGAAGTGTTTACTGTGTAGCTGCAGGCAGTGAGGAGACAAATGCTGGGCATAAGAGCTGAAAGAGAAGTTCTGCAGAGCATTGCAGGTAGGGGGAAGATCCTGTGTGTATTAGCAGTGTCATTGTACAGCTGGGACTTGTAGTCCTACACATACAACATGCTGCAGAGTCTCCCAGCACTCAGGGAAGCTCTTGCATCCACTCCCTTAGCAGTGTCATTATACAGCTGGGACTTGTAGTTCTACACATACAACATGCTGTTGAGTCTCCCAGCAGGCAGACATGTCACTCAGGGCAGCACTTGTATTCACTCCCTTAGCAGTGTCATTGTACAGCTGGGACTTGTAGTTCTACACATACAACATGCTGCTGAGTCTCCCAGCAGGCAGACATGTCACTCAGGGTAGCACTTGTATTCACTCCCTTAGCAGTGTCATTATACAGCTGGGACCTGTAGTCCAACACATACAACATGCTGCTGAGTCTCCCAGCAGGCAGGCATGTCACTCAGGGCAGCTCTTGTATTCACTCCCTTAGCAGAGCAGGGGGAGGGGCAGAGATTGTTGTTATTGCAAGTAAACAAAGGGCCAGAAGAGAACCAGGGAAATGAGGAAATATATATATTTTCTTGCCTAAAACTTGCTTAGCTTAGTTATATATGTCTGACCATTAGATTTAGAGTTCTATATTTTTTTTTCCATAACTCAGACAACCCCTTTTAGGGCTAAAATTATGTCACTAAAGGGTTAAAAATGCAAGTATATCCACTGAGTTGTGCACAAACAAGATTTACTGCAGACACATTAGACATCTATGATAAAAAAGTGGCATTTTGGGAGGGTTTTTCCAATTTCAAAGTGACTGTTAGTTGGTTAAGGCAATCATTGCCTTGTAGGTAAAGTAGCATTCCTGTAATCTGACATCTGATCTAGACATTCTGAACCAGCAATGTTATTGATTCAAGGATAATTTGTTATCTGACAAAATTTTGCATGGGTGTATTAAGCATAATAGCATTTTTTATGCTGTATTTGTGGGCTGTTTACCCTTTCAGAAATATGTTATATATTTTCCTAACAATCCAGAATTCTTATCATTTTTTACAGGATCCATGGAAAAAGCTAAAGGATACCTATTCCAGAACTACAATTAAAGTCAGTTATGTCCCAAAGATCAAATAACTATTAGTAGATAGATATACTTAGCAGTAGCATATGCGCGAGCAGATACTTGTTTTTCAGGAAGCAGAATTACTGCAGTGCATTAGCTCCCTCTTCTGGTGAATTCAGAGAATGCAAGCACAAGATTTGTAGCAGAGAACAGATGTATGCAAAGTAAAGTGAATGTTCACACTTAGGGCTCGTGCTGTGGACTGCAAATTGCGGTTCGCAATGCACGGGCACTGTCCGTGGCTCAGGCACATGGGGATCGCAGACCCTTTCACTTGAATGGGTCAGTGATCCTTCCGTTCCTTAAAAAGATAGAGCAAGTTCTATATTTTTGCGGTGCGGAAGCACGGAACGGAACCCCAGAAAGCACTCCGTAGTGCTTCTGTAGTGTTCTGTTCCATATCTCCAGATTTGCGGACCCATTGAAATGAAAGGGTCCGCATCCGTGATGCGGAATGGCCACGGAACGGTGCCCGTGTATTGCAGAACTGCAAATGTGGCAACGGGAATCGTGTGTACGAGCCCTTATAGTAAGTGCACTGGTAGTAAAGTCTAAGGGGATGAAGAATTATCATTGACACTTTTGGTCTGTGGCATGCATTATATACAATATTCTATTTTCAAAAAGATTTGAGCTCTAGCTGTCAATTTGTAAGAAATCGTGTCAGGGAGATTTTACAAGCATGAAATAAAGAGGACATCCAACATCAAATACCAACCACTTATTTCCAGAAACTTCCATAAAGACCAGCAGCCCAACAGCGCCCCCATAAAAAGTATACTCCAGTGGGTGCCTCCATAAAGTGTCAGGCTACTTTCACACTAGCATTCGGGGCTCCGCTTGTGAGTTCCGTTTGAAGGGGCTCACAAGCGGCCCCGAACGCATCCGTACTGCCCTACTGCATTCTGAGTGGATGCGGATCCGCTCAGAATGCATCAGTTTGGCAGCGTTCAGCCTCTGCTCCGTTCAGCAGGCGGACACCCGAACGCTGCTTGCATCGTTCGGGTGTCCACCTGGCCGTGCGGAGCCAAACGGATCCGTCCAGACTTACAATGCAAGTCAATGGGGACGGATCCGTTTGAAGTTGACACAATATGGCTCAATTTCATTGACCTCCATTGACTTTCAATGTAAAGTCTGGACGGATCCGTCTGACTAACTTTCACACTTTGAATTTTTTCTGAAATATAATGCAGACGGATCCGTTCTGAACGGATCCCATCGTCTGCATTATAGGAGCGGATCCGTCTGTGCAGACCCCAGACGGATCCGCTCCGAACGCAAGTGTGAAAGTAGCCTCAGTCACAGAGTACCCTCAGGGTCACTGAGGGTTCCCTTCATGGACAGACGTGTTATTCACATTGTTCAGCCATAGACAATGCCTATAAGATGCATGATATACAGGGTCTGTCTGGGAGTGCCTCCGTGATCAGTGTCAGAATACCTCCATTAAAGGTTTCCTATATAGACGTTAGTCAAAGATTGCCCCCTATAAACAGTGTCAGACAGAGAATACCCCCATAAACGGGGTAATCCAGAGTCCCCTTATGTTTGTGTCACCATAAACAATGACTGCCAAAGAGTGTCCCAATGTACAGTGAATGCCCCCCTAAACAGTGCCAGGCATAGAATACCCCCTCAAACAAAGTGCCTCCATTAACAGAGGGGAATATGCACCAAGCTGTAAAATCATGTTCAGATGAACTTTATGGTATTCAGTTAGCATACATTTATTAGGCTAGTTTCACACTAGCGCTAAAATGATCAGGCAAGCTGTTCTGGTGGAGGCATCAATAGGTGTAGGGCCTATTGACTATAATCGGACCCAGTGGGGACCCATCCTGTTTCCGGCATTAGTGTCGGGATTCAGCTGGACAAAAACGTCTGCTTGTCCGGACAAATTTCAGCACTAATGCCAGAAACAGGCTGGATCCCCACCGAGTCCCGTTATAGTCAATGGAGACTGGCAGTGCGCCGGCGCTTTGCAGCTATGCCAAATGCGATGAACTCCAGCCGGACAGCCTACCGGATCATTTCACTGCTAGCATGAAACTAACCTTAGTGAAAGATACCTGTAAGAGCATTGAAACAAAATGCACCCCCTCCTATAAGAAGAGCATGTGTTCTTTAAATTTGGCATGGTTGCCATAGGTTATCACTTCATATTGCTGTGGTCGTCTCTCCACCTAGTTGAACCATTGGACTAATTTAAGACTGAAGCCTGCATAATGATGCCACTATGTATGTCTTATAATTGATATGCCTCTGCACTGGAACAAGTCACTTTTCATGCATAAATGTATGGTGTTTTCATGTGATACACAGATATACTGCATGTCGCACAACAAATAGATTTGGAGCTGCTTGACCCTTGTCACCCATGCTTTTTCGTAGTTTTTTAGTTTTTATTGTAAACTTCCCTAGGGTTTGTCCCAAACTCCCAATATTTGTGCACAGTTGTTTTGAGTGTCCTGTTAGGGCTCATGCACACAAATGTATTTTCTTTCCAATTCCGTTCTTTTTGCGGACCGTAAGCGAAACCATTCACTTCAATGGATCCGCAACAACAACAGAAGGTACTCCGTGTGCATTCCGTTTCCATATTTTCGTTCCGCAAAAATAGTGCATGTCCTATTATTGTCCGCAAATCACAGTCAGAGGCCCCATTCAAGTCAATGGGTCCGCAAAAAATACAGAACACACACGGAACACATCCGTATGTCATCCATATGTCACCAGTATTTTGAGGATCCCTACTGTAGAAATGCTATGCCCAGCCCATATTGCTCATGTGTTTGGTGATTAATAAGTTACTGTTTCCGTTTCCAATCCACAAAAAATGGATCGGAAACGGATATGTTTTGTGGAACGGAAGAGGACTTAAATCAGAGAAACAAAAAAACTCAGATACGAAACAACGGATCCGTGAAAAACGGACCACAAAACAACAACGGTCGTGTGCATGAGCCCTTAAACTGTATAATAATGGGAGAAATACTTATTCTCCTAAAGTTCTCTCTATTCTCTATATTCAGGTTATTATTTTTATTTTTATTCCTATTTTTATTTTTACCATCCAGTCATTTTCTAACCTTCTCCCAATCTGCCAACTGCAACTCCCTATCATAGCCCTTGGCCTCAAAATTATTTTGGAGAATATTGTTGTTGCCTCTTAAACGAACTATATTTGCCAATTGCCACTTAAAAAGACAGTGTACAGAATCAACCTGATAACTAATTGAGACTCTGTAACCACCAAGCCTGTACTTGTCAAAAGACGGTTCCAACCATTTTTTTTGCCCCATGAGTCAAGTAAAGTTCACCTTGTTTAAGTTATAACGATGATTGCCCAAATTCATAGTAGGAGAGGCTTAGGCCTCTTTCACACTACTGTTTTTTCACCCCGTTTTGCGGACTGTTTTTTGCGTTCCGTATATGGAACCATTCATTTCAATGGTTCCGAAAAAAAAAACGGAATGTATTCCATTTCAGTGTTTCCGTATCTCTGTTCCGTGCAAAGATAGAACATGTCCTATATTTGGCCGCAAATCACGTTCCGTGGCTCGATTAAAGTCAATGGGTCCGCAAAAAAAATGAATGCATACGGAAATGCATCCGTATGTCTTCCGTATCCGTTCTGTTTTTTGCAGAACCATCTATTGAAAATGTTATGCCCAGCCCAATTTGTTCTATGTAATTACTGTATACTGTATATACCATATGGAAAAAGGGAACGGAAAAATGAAACCGAAATAGAAACACAACGGAAACAAAAAAACAGAACAACGGATCTGTGAAAAATGGACTGCAAAACACTGAAATAGCCATACGGTAGTGTGAAAGAGGCCTTAAAGGTAGTCTGTCACCAACTTTTCACATTCTACACTGCCTATATTGTCTTCTTGCACACACACATGATCATAATTTAATGCAAATGAGGGCTCACAAGTGCCCAGGGGCGGCGTTCTGGCTGTAAGTGCCCAGGCCCCTCTGCGTTTTCCATGCCTAACTCCTCCCCAGTTTCAAATGAAGCTGATGCACTCAGTGGTTATTGCAGTGCACATGCCCGGGCCCAGAGGTGAACTGTGCCCGCACGGGATCTTGGGGGGCTGGAGAGGATGACGCAAGATGATTACAGGGCTGGTCAGATGAGGCTGGGGAGGAGTTAGAAGAGCAAAACGCAGAGGGGCCTGGCCACTTACAGCCAGAACACCGCCCCTGGGCACTTACAGCCAGAACACCGCCCCTGGGCACTTACAGCCAGAACACCGCCCCTGGGCACTTACAGCCAGAACACCGCCCCTGGGCACTTACAGCCAGAACACCGCCCCTGGGCACTTACAGCCAGAACACCGCCCCTGGGCACTTACAGCCAGAACACCGCCCCTGGGCACTTACAGCCAGAACACCGCCCCTGGGCACTTACAGCCAGAACACCGCCCCTGGGCACTTACAGCCAGAACACCGCCCCTGGGCACTTACAGCCAGAACACCGCCCCTGGGCACTTACAGCCAGAACACCGCCCCTGGGCACTTGCGAGTCCTCATTTGCATACCATTAAAACCTTGTTTTTGCAGCTTTAGAAAGTCAGACTAAAACACCAAAGGTATCATTATGGATGTATGTGTGTGTGCAAGAAGCTTCCTAGCTCTTACATTTAGACCATTTTCTACGTCTAAAACAGGTGTAGGAAATCGTAAATGACTCAGGCCTCCTCTTACCCACCCATGCCATGCCCACTTTTTTAGACTTGGTGTGAGCGGGGAAAAGTCACAGAATGCGGCACAAAGCACTTTTGCACCGCAATCTGCACCAGAAATACGCCTAATATAGGTATATTTCTGTTCAATAATTGACCCCTGAGGCTACATTCATACAAATGTATTTTGTTTCCGTGTCCGTTCCGTTTTTTTTTTTGCGGATAGGATGCGGACCCATTCATTTCAATGGGTCCGCAACAAATGCGTACAGCACACCGTGTACAGTATGTCTGTTCCGTAGCTCTGCAAAAAGATAGAACATGTCCTATTCTTGTCTGTTTTGCTGACAAGGATAGGCATTGTTACAATGGATATGCAAAAAAAAAGGATGCCATACGGATGCCAAAAGGACATCATCTGCAAAACACATACGTTCATGTGAATGTAGCCTTAGGGCTCATGCACACAAACTTATTTTCTTTCCATGTCCATTCCATTTTTTTGCAGACCGTATGCGGAATCATTCATTTCAATGGGATCGCAAAAATTTTTTTATTTACTTTGTGTGCATTCCGTTTCCGTATGTCCGTATTTCTGTTCCGCAAAACAATAGAACATTTCCTATTGCTGTCCGCATTACCGACAAGGATAGTACTATCAGTTCTATTAGGGGCCAGCTGTTCCGTTTCGCAAAATACGGAATGCACATGGACGTCATCCATATTTGTTACGGATCTGTTTTTTGAAGACCGCAAAATACATAAGGTTGTGTTCATGAGCCCTTAATCTGTATAGCCTTGAGGAAAGAAGGCAACAGGATACATGATTGATACATTTAAACTGTGTTGGACTGGGGTTCGTTGGGTCCACTATAGAAAATAATTCTCGTGGCCCAACCCCATATCATCAGTAAAGTCTAAAAAGTTTTGAGTCAAAGAAATAGTCCCAAGTGGCAATTGATTAGCAATAAAGGTGGCTCCAAATGTTTTTTTTTTTTTTACTCCTGGGTCTTTGGGGCCTTCTATGGTATCAGAGCCTTGGCCCATCGGAGCATACACCTGTGAGCCAGTCCAACACTGCCTTAAAATCTGTTACAGGTTTAAATAAGGTTCAGGAGGAAAGTGTTTTTAATTATAAAAAACTAAATACAAGAACAAAAGGGCACAATCTAAAATTATTTGGAGGGAAGACCCAATACCAGGAAATATTATTACACTAAAAGTGCAGTTGGTGCTTGGAACAAACTCCCAGCAGAGGTGGCTGGGAAACCTACAGTGAACTTATACATACCTGGGATAAATACATGTCTATCCTAAGATAAATAAGAAATAATATAAGGGCTGCTGTCAATCTTCTGTGTTTCTATTCCTACCACCATCATATAGTAGAGTGCCATGTATACTTCTTATGGCCACAAAGACTCTGTAAGGTCTGAGCCCCTACAAAAAGTTTTTAAATAATGATTTAAAATAGGATCTGAAAAACAAGCAGTGTTGGAAAAGCTGGTATTATGAACCTGCTATGGATCTTCAGAAAGAAGGATCGGGTAAGCCTAATTCTGAAGGTGGGGTTGATGCCTTTCCTCCCGGAAAAAGTTGCTCATATACTTGAAAGTAAAAGTAGAGGAGAATGAAGCCCAGCCAACTTAGCAAGTTTTGAAAGGTCTTAGAAATAAGTGGAACACTACAGTGATGTTTTTCCCTTTGTGCCATTCTTCAACTACTCTGTTAACAGCATTTTCCAGCTTCATATCTTAATGTCTTTCAGCTGATGAGAAGCACCTATACTTTTGGGGTACATAAAAATATTATGATAACGTGGTCTGGCTCCAATTTAGAGGCATGAATCTACACATGAAAAGCCTACAAAACATCTGCTTGTCAAAGAACAGATTTAGATAAAAAGCAAATTTGTGCGCTTACAAAGACTGAATAATAACGGTGACTAGACAAAGAATAGAACAAATATTTCTGCTGAAACTACGTTAAAAATCAAAAAGTTACATTTCTTAGTTTTCCAAGGTTATGACAAATGTAGAATTATTTGATCAGATAAACTATCATTAAACATATTCTTAACATTTTGCAAGACACTTTTTTCCTACTAGTTTCTGTAGTACAGAGATAATTGAGATTATCAATCAACTTATAACAGAGAAGTCAAAGTATGAAAACTAAATACTGAATTTAAACATAACCCCCCCCCCAATATTATGGCTTACCCATATGGCTAAAAGTAACATACTTTTTAACCCCTTAAGGACATAGGGCGTACAGGTACGCCCTTGTGTCCTGTACGCCCTGTGTATTTTCGATCACTGCCGTGCGGCTGGCAGTGATCGGAACCGGGTGCCTGCTCAAATCATTGAGCAGGCACCTAGGCTAAATGCCCCCCCATGTCGGCGATCGCGGCAAACCGCAGGTCAATTCAGACCTGCGGTTTGCTGTGCTTTCTGCAGTTTCTGATCGGACCGCAGGGATCAGAAACTTTAGTATTCCTAAAATCTATCTGTATCTTACCCCCCTGCACCCTTGAGTGATTTTAGCCCAGTGGGAGGTGCAGGGGGAGGGTTGCGGGCGGTGCGGGAGGCGGGCGGTGCGGCAGGCGGGATCGCAATCCCCTGCCCGCCTCCCCTTGAATAATCATTGGTGGACAGTGGGTATACCAGGGTGTCAGCACATTGCTGACACCCTGGTATAAAAAGCTGACATTGGTGATGCGATGTCAGCCGTTTAACCCTTTCCATACCACGGTCCATACGGACCGCTGTATGGAAAAGGTTAACAGCTCAGGGAGCTCCCTCCCTCTCCCATCAGGGGGCTGCTGTGCCTTTGCAGCCCCCCGATGGAGAGGGAGAGAGCCCCCAGACAGCCCCCGGACAGCCCCGTCCTTACCATTCCCCGTCTGCATAGTTCTGGGCACTACTGAGCAGACGGGGAAGGTTCCCATGGCAACAGGACGCCTTCTCAGGCATCCTGCTGTCCATGGTGCTGAACAGATCTGTGCTAAAGGCATAGATCTGTTCAGACAAAGTGTAAGTATAATACAGTACAGTACACTATATAGTGTACTGTACTGTATTATACAGACATCAGACCCACTGGATCTTCAAGAAGCAAGTGGGTCTGGGTAAAAAAAAAGTTAAATAAAGTGAAAATAAAGTAAAAATCAAAAAACTGATTTCTCACTGATTAAAAATGAAAAAAATAAAATTCCCTACACATGTTGTGTATCGCCGCGTCCGTAACGACCTGATCTATAAAATGGTCATGTTACTTTACCCGAATGGTGAACACCATAAAAAAAAAAAAAAAACTATGATGAAATTTAAATTTTGCCCACCTTACTTCCCAAAAAAGATAATAAAAGTGATCAAAAAAGTTGCATGTACGCCAAAATTGTAACAATCAAACCATCATCTCATCCCGCAAAAATCATACCCTACCCAAGATAATCGCCCAAAAACTGAAAAAACTATGGAAACATTAAAACATGATTTTTTTCAAAAATGAAATCATTGTGTAAAACTTACATAAATAAAAAAGGTATACATATTAGGTATCGCCGCATCCGTATCGACTGGCTCTATAAAAATATCACATGACCTAACCCCTCAGATGACCACCGTAAAAAATAAATAAAATTAAATTAAAATAAAAACGGTGTAAAAAAAGCCATTTTTGCCATCTTACGTCAGAAAAGTGTAATAGCAAGCAATAAAAAAGTCATATGCACCCCAAAATAGTGCCAATCAAACCGTCATCTCATCCCGCAAAAAATGAGACCCTACTTAAGATAATCGCCCAAAAACTTAAAAAACTATGGCTCTTAGACTATGAGACAAAAAAACTTTTTTTTGTTTTAAAAATGAATTCATTGTGTAAAATTTACATAAATAAAAAAAATTGTATACATATTAGGTATGGACAGGAGGAGGGGGGAGCAGGGTTACTAGTGGGGTGACAGGAGGAGGGGGAGCAGGGTCACTAGTGGGGGGACAGGAGGAAAGGGAGCAGGGTCACTAGTGGGGGGACAGGTGGAGGGGGGAGCAGGGTCACTAGTGGGGTGACAGGCGGCGGGGGGATCAGGGTCACTAGTGGGGGGACAGGAGGAAAGGGAGCAGGGTCACTAGTGGGGGACAGGTAGAGGGGGAGCAGGGTCACTAGTGGGGGGACAGGAGGAGGGGGGAGCAGGGTTACTAGTGGGGTGAAAGGAGGAGGGGGGAGCAGAGAACTGTGAGACTGGATGGAACCATGATTGGGGGAGGGGGAATCACTTACTTGAAGACTGACAAGCCGGGCTTTTCACTGCCACAACAACACGGCGGGGGGGGGGGGGGGGGTTACAGGCCCAGAGTCAGCTTTTCTCTCAGACCAGTCCAGATCTTGGGCAGTGCCCCGCTCTCTTTTAGGCTACATGCACACGAAAAAAAAAATCTGTTAAAATCTGACACACTGTCAGTTTTTCATGGCCATTTTGCATCAGTGTGTGCATCCATTTCCTGTCCGTCTGTCCGTTTTTAATGTCTGTTAAAAACGGACAAGAAAAATGGATGAATTTGATTGGCAGTTATTTTTAGACCCACCTTTCTGAGAACACCCATAGGATGGTAGGCCCCCAGCTAAAATAATGTCCCCCATAGTGTAGGCATTTTTTTTTGCTGTCCCCAGCTTTAATAATGCCCCCTATTTTGGCCCTAGCTAAAATAATGTCTCCCACAGTGTAAATATTTTTTTTTATAGTGCCCCCAGCTTTAATAATGCCCCCATGTAGGACCCCAGCTTTAATAATGCCCCCATAGGATTTTTTTTTTATGCCCCCATCTTAAAATAATTTCCCCCATGGTTTAAATAATGTCCCCATAATGGCCCACCGCTGTTTTTGTTTTGTTGATTTTACAAAAAAACAAACAAAATAAAAGACCCTCATCTTATACACTTGCTCGCGCTGCAGCAGTCTCTTTTTATCTTCATTGAAAAGTCACTGCGCGCTCCCAAGTGGTTATGTCACCATGCACATTGCAGGTCCTTCAGTGGGTCCTGCTCAATGAAGAGAGAAGAGACTGCTGCACAGCGAGCAAGTGGATGAGGTGAGTTTTTTTTGTTGTTTTTGTCTGCGGGACACTATTATTGGCCCGGGACCATTATTTAAACCATGGGGGACATTTTTATAACCCTTAATGAAAGTGAACGGTGCAGTTGTGCATAAACCTACTATTTGGCCAACCCTAACCTGCTCACAAGCAGAAACAGTTGCAGTGGGCCCAGACATACATGAAGACTAATTCAAACAGTCTTGTTTACTGATGAGTGTTGTGCAACCCTGGATGGTCCAGATGGATGGAGTAGTAAACGGTTGGTGGATGGCCACGATGTCCCAACAAGGCTGCGATTTCAGCAAGGAAGTGGCAGAGTAATGCTTGGGGCCGGAATCATGGGGAGGAAGCAGATAGGCCCCTTTTAAAATCCGTGAACGTGTGAAAATGACCTCTGCAAAGTATATAGAGTTTCTCACTGACCACTTTCTTCCGTTTTACAAAAAGAAGAAACATGTTTTCTATAGCAAATTCATCTTCATGCATGACAATGAACCATCTTATGCTGTAAAGAACCTCTGAGACATTGGCTGCTATGGGCATAGAAGGAGATAAACACATGGTGTAGCCACAATCGTCCCCTGATCTCAACCCTATTGAGAGCCTTTGGACTATCCTCAAGTAAAAGATCTATGAGAAGTTCATGTCACCTCTTAATACTGCAAATTCAACAAATGACCACTTTCAGTTCTTTACAGACTATAAATAGTGTTATCGGCATGCGCTAATTCGCGAATATTTCAAATATAGTGCTATATATTTGTTATTTCGAATATTCGTTTTTTTTATTGTTACCCTAGCTTTGTCCAAAAGCAGTACTTTTAAGAGAGGATTCCTTGCTCCCTGCCTGCTCAAATCAGTGCCCGTTGCCGCCTCTGTCTACTTCCCGTGCGCACGGAGCGTCCCCATCACCATGAGAACGCCTCCATGCTAGAATGTACTGTCAGATGTGAGAATCAAGTTGCAATCGCAATGCGAATAATATAACTTGAATAAATCGCATAACGATTTTAACTTGTACCTGGTTTACAATGGTTGGCTTTCTTGAATTAGCGAAGATCATCCTTGCTAATTTAAAGTAATTTAGTAAACCAATTCTAAGTTGAAATCGCAATGCGATTAATTCAAGTTATATTAATCGCATTGCGATTTAAACTTGTAGCTGCTGCCGGTTCTCTAATGGAATGGGTCAGCTTGCTAGAATTAACGAAGTTAACAAATATGGAATCTAGCAGTGCTAATTTGTAATCGCAATGCGATAATCTTTGCTATTATTATTAACCGCATTGCGAATCCAACTTTTATAATCCACTATTCTTAAATATAGTACTATATTCGTTATATCCGACCGTTAATTCTCCCAATACCACCATTATCAAAATTGCCGAAGTTGTAATCGCAATGCGATAATAACTTAAATTGAGGAAGATGTAGAATACTTCGCTATCTTCATGATGTAGAATACTTCGCTATCTTCGTTGATGTAGAATACTTTGCTATCTTCGTTGATGTAGAATACTTTGCTATCTTCGTTGATGTAGAATACTTTGCTATCTTCATGATGTAGAATACTTATTATTAAGTTATAAGGCAATTAGAAGTTATAATTTTTTAACTTCTAAATCTAAGCTTAAAAAGCGCAATATGCAAATGATTAAATCGCATATTAATCATGATAAATACAATAATGACGAATATTCGATTTAGACGAATATAAGAAGAATATTCGCAAAATATCGCGAAATCGAATATGGTGATCTCATGGTGATGTTCACTAACTATAAAAAGTTTGGAAAGTCTGTTGTGCATAATAATTTTGAGCAGTGCATTTTGACTTTTTTTTTATTTCTGAAAAAAATACACTTATTATTGGGAGATTATACGTACTGTCATTTGTACCGACAATTTAGGAAAATCTGAGAAAAATATAAATTTTATAATAATTTGGCCACAGCAGCAGTGATAACCAGCAGTAATATTAGTATAAACCACTCAAGCGGAAGACTGCAGTACCATTCATGGGATAGCAGTGCAGAAATGGCTATTTAAGTCATATCTATTCATTAGTGAGAATGTTGGATACCTCTTTAACCCCCTAACTGTTTTGACAGCTCCAGCAGTGGGAAAAGTAGATAACTAGAGGTGGGAGGGCTGCTTTAGATGGTGATATCTCCTGAATGGTAGTAGATAGAAACAACTGAACTTGTTTGGAAGCTGGCATTCTAAGCTTTCAGACAACACCAGAATGACAGCAATATGTTCAGTACAGGGCAAGATATCACTGATAGAAATCGGGATGCTGAAAATGCAGCTGAAAGTAAAAAGGAAAAGGAGGTTTTACCTGCAATTATTCCCGACTCGATTTCTAACTGTGATTTCTCCTGTGTTACTTGGACTTTAGCTGTCATTTTGTATGAAAGCCTGGAATGTCAGCTTTCGAACAAGACCAGTTGTTGCTACCATTCAGGAGATAGCAACATCTAAAGCAGCCCTCCCCCCTCCAGTTAGCTACTTTTCCCACCGCCCGAGCTGGGCTCAAGCAGAACAGTTAGGTGGTTAATGTTATGTCCACCTAGAGAAACTAACCCTATTTTGAATTTAACTAGAGATATCGAAGTTTTAAAAATTTCTATTTGGCAGGTTCACCGAACTTCAACAAGAAATTTGTTTTCGTTACAAAGTACTTAGTCACAAATACATTCCATTGTATGTAGCGGGTGCAATGATGGGGAATGACAATCGAGCTGCCCCCTTTATTGAACCCCCTCAGATGCCATATTCAACGCTGATCGTGGCATCTGACAGTCACATTGAGGCCTTTCAGGTGTTAAGCAGGGGTTGGAAAAAAAACCATAATCACCTCATCTGATTGCGGACAGGACGTTGTGGCCATCTTGATTGAAGAAAAAGCACCAAATCTCGAGCGCTGATGACATCACTGTTCCCGGCCAGCTCACTGACATGGTGACGTCACAAGTCAGCGCGCACATGATTTGGTGATTTTTCTTCAATCAATATAGCCACAATGGTGAGTATGTTTTTTTTTTTTACCATTTCAGGAAAAACGAATTAGTTACCACAAAGCGCCAAGAAATTCGCATTCATAACAAATCTAGTTTTTCCTGAAATGTTATGTTAATATACTGTAAACTACTGTATAGTGGGGTGCTGTATACTGTGTGGGGCCCTGTATACTGTGGGGGGCTGTATATTGTGTGTGACTGTATATTGTGTGGGACTGTATACTGTGTGGTGGGCTGTATACTGTGTGGGGCTGTATACTGTGGGGGGCCTGTATACTGTGTGGTGGTCTGTATACTGTGTGGTGGTCTGTATACTGTGTGGTGGCCTGTATACTGTGGGGGGGCCTGTATACTGTGGGGTGGGCTGTATACTGTGTGGGGGGCTGTATACTGTGTGGGGGGCTGTATACTGTGGGGGGGCTGTATACTGTGTGGTGGGCTGTATACTGTGGGGGCTGTATACTGTGTGGTGGGCTGTATACTGTGTGGTGGGCTGTATACTGTGTGGTGGGCTGTATACTGTGTGGGGGGCCTGTATACTGTGTGGTGGGCTGTATACTGTGTGGTGGGCTGTATACTGTGTGGGGGCCTGTATACTGTGTGGGGGCCTGTATACTGTGTGGGGGCCTTATACTGTGTGGTGGGCTGTATACTGTGTGGGGGGGCTGTATACTGTGTGGGGGGGCTGTATACTGTGTGGTGGGCTGTATACTGTGTGGGGGCCTGTATACTTGGGGGGGGGGGCTTATACTGTGTGGTGGGCTGTATACTATGTGGGGGGCTGTATACTGTGTGGGGGGGCCTGTATACTGTGTGGGGGCCTGTATACTGTGTGGGGGCCTGTATACTGTGGGGGGGTATACTATGTGGGGGGGCTGTATACTGTGTGGGGGGGGCTGTATACTGTGTGGGGGCCTGTATACTGTGTGGGGGCCTGTATACTGTGGGGGGGGGCCTGTATAGTGGGGGGGCCTGTATATTGTGGGGGGGCCTGTATAGTGTGGGGGGCTGTATATTGTGGAGTGCTATACTGCTGTACTGTATACTGTAAGGGTCTGTAAACTGTGGGTGCGGTATAGTGTGGAGTGCTATACTGCTGTACTGTATAGTGTGGGGGGCTGTGTCGTGTATAGTTTGGGGTGCTGTATACAGTGAGGTGTTGTGTTGTATACTGTGGGGTGCTGTATACTGTGGGCTGCTATACTGCTTTACTATATACTATGGGGTACTGTATAGTGTGGGGTGCTATACTGCATACTGTGTGGTGCTGTATACTATAGGGTGCTATACTGCATATTGTGGGGTGCTGGGGTGCACTGTAACACTAGGGTGAGCCGAGCCCTGGTCTCCTTCCTGCAGAGCGGTGCCCACTTCCAGCCTGAGCCCAGCTGCCCAGAACACTGATCCTGAGCCGCTGGAGTCTTCAGAACTGGAAGTTTTTACAGTCATTCACTGTACTCTACCAGATGTGTGGATTTTTTTGTGTGTGTGTTGTGGTGGAGGGCGTGATTGCCTGCTAAGGTGTGGGAAGGCGGGATCCAGGGGGCCCAAGTAAATTTTTTTCCAGGGTCCAATCAATATTAAAGACGGCCCTGGTTGGTAATTGCAAAAGGAGCTGCCAGCAGCAGATTCTGCATTCAGCGTGGCAGAACATTCCTCAGACAACCATTAATAACCTCATTGATAGCATGTCGAGGTGTGTAAGTGCATGTATTTCTGCAAGTGGTGCTCAAACTTGATGTTGAATAAATCGAGATGTTTTGAATATTTTGCTTCCATTTTTTATCAGTTGCATATCACTAACATGTCTAGCTATGCTATGATTTCCATAATTCCATGATTTTTCCTTCTTGGTGATGCAATTTCCAAGAAGTGAGAAGTGTATATCATATTCATTGTCTAGACTAGAAACTAAAAATTAAGCATATTTACCATTTACATACTCTGCATAATCATGCTCTATTCACTGTAGAGCAGCTAACAACAGACTCAGTATAGCTAATAGTAGTAGTAGTCACTGTAGAGGTGCTCATAGTAGACCCAGTAGACCATATGCCCTGGGCTTTCTGCCAAAACTAGCATTTCTATGCTTACGGCCACCACAATAAATAATATAATACACTGTGCCACCTGAAATAAATATTAATATAATACATTGTGCCACCTGAAATAATATATTACACTGTGCCACCTGAAATACATAATACACTGTGCCACCTGAAATAAAGAATACACTGTCACCTGGAATAAATAATATACTATGTCATCTGAAATAAATAATATAATACACTGTGCCACCTGAAATAAATAATAATATAATACATTGTGCCACCTGAAAGAATATAATACACTGTGCCATCTGAAATAAATAATATAATACACTGTGCCACCTGAAATAAATAATAATATAATACACTGTGCCACCTGAAATAAATAATAATATAATACACTGTGCCACCTGAAAGAATATAATACACTGTGTCATCTGAAATAAATAATACACTGTGCCTCCTGAAATACATAATACACTGTGCCACCTGAAAGAAATAATGCTGATTGGTGTGATTATTGGAAAAACTACTTCAGTGTGTGTTCCGTTCCTTAGTAAACACTGTTCACATGGTACAGTTCTCAGAATGTTATACTTCTTAAAAAAATCTAATTCAAGATTAGTAACATTAGACAGAGGAAAGGAATAATGACAACTTAAGTATTAGCAAAAACTTGTCAACTTTCAGAAAAAAAAACGACCAGGTGAATTAGAACCAATATCTGTAACATACTAGCATCAAGACAACATGGACAACATATACCAGCATCAAGACAACTGGTGTTTTTCTTTTTTTTTTCCCCATCACCTCCCCTGTAGGGGAAAAATGCCATAAAGAAAACACAAGAGGGCAAACACAGTGTTTGCAAAAAAGGCCCGAAAAAAAAAAAAAATACCACAATTCTCAATTCTCAGTCTCAATTTTTAAAGTGCTAGAACAATGCCAGACAAAATTAGTTTGTAGAGACCCTTTCTAGGGCCATGTTCCTTGTAGACGTTATTATGTTTATGTCATTGATGGAGAAAGTTAAATGGAGCATGAAGGGGATAATATAGAGAAGGTAGGAGATCATTACACTGTTATCAATGAGTACACCATTATGGGGCTCCTATACCATCATAATAAAAAATCTAGTGAAACCATTATAACATTGTGACATCTGGACACAATTACAATAGTATAGCGGCTTCTCCAAACAAGCTGAGATTTCAAAGATTAGCAGCAAAAATATATTTCTGGAAGGAGAAAAAAGACTTATAAAAATATATTGAAAAGCATGACAAAACAAAAGGTTGTTTGAAAGGAAAACATTTTCCAACGTTCTGCCTTATCTAGTAAGGAAGTCCAATAAATCTGGGAATTGTTTAATGCACTGCAGTAGCATCTCATGGGAGCTCTTCCCGTGAGTCCTGCTCATGAATCTGGGGGTCCTTAGAGTTGGAATCATTTCTATAATATCTGTCAAGCTACATTTTGTGGCAACAAATAATATGTTGGCTGTAAGAAGTGGTGTAGCAGTGGAGGCTGAAATGTCTTCCATTTAGTCTGCTAAATTAAAACCAAAAACATTGTTCCATATGCAGATAATTAATGATATGACCACAAAGAGCACATTTCCATTGCATCACAAAATCATTTTCACAAATTTGCACAAGCAAGTAAACCAGTTACTTCAAAGGGTTATTCACATCTTGACATTTATGACATATCTACAGGAGTTGCCATAAATGTCCAAGAGGTACTGGTCCCACCTTACTGAGAATAGAGGTCTCCATCTAGCGGCGCATGTGTGGCCTTCTCTATGCACTACTATTGGACTTCTAAAAGTAGCTGAGTAAGCTTGCTTGGCTCCAGCAGAAGGGAATTAAGAGAGATGATCATGCATGGCCACCTCTCCATTCACAGCAGCTGCGAGACAGGATCAGGGGACCCCTGTTCTTGAGAAGTTGGACACTTATGATTTTTTACCCATTAAAGATCAGCTTGACTTATTGACCTATACAATTATACAGGGATGGACACATGCAGCAGAAGGCCTCTAAGTAGGCCAGAAGAGTATATGTCCTTGTTTCTACAATGGCATCTTACAGAATACCCCTCCCTATATCTTTCTGGCAAAGCCCTCTTAGATGAAATAGTTTCCATGGTGGATTTCTAGTATGCCAGTAATTGTGAGACATGAAGTTCATTAGGTCAGTGTTGTCACATTGCTCTTCAGGTTCCTGTGTAAGGCCCGTTTCACACTGTCAGTATTTGATCAGTGACTTTTATCAGTGTTTATGAGTAGGGGTGAACGAATCGTGCTTTGGAACCAAGATCCAAAGTCAATTTGTTCCTTAAAGGGAACCTGTCACCAGGATTTTGTGTATAGAGCTCAGGACATGGGTTGCTAAATGGCCGCTAGCACATCCGCAATACCCAGTCCCCATAGCTCTGTGTGCTTTTATTGTGTAAAAAAAACAATTTGATACATATGCAAATTAACCTGAGATGAGTCCTGTCCCTGACTCATCTCACGTACAGGACTCATCTCAGGTTAATTTGCATATGTATCAAATCGTTTTCTTTACACAATAAAAGCGCACAGAGCTATGGGGACTGGGTATTGCAGATGTGCTTGTGGCCATCTAGCAACCCAGGTCCTCAGCTCTATACACAAAATCCAGGTGACAGGTTCCCTTTAACTTCGTTTTAATGCTGTGCAGCATTAAAATGCATACGCTGCGTGGAAGCAAAATGTGTGAAGTCCAAAGTTTCACAAGACTTCGATGAAGATCTTTGGTCTTCGATTCTAAAACTTTAAAAACGATTTAAAACAGCAATCCGAAGTTGGCTTTGGTACCAAGGTACCGCTCAGTACTGAAGCGGACTTCGGGTTGCTGTTTTAAAAGGTTTTTAAAGTTTTCGAATTGAAGCCTGAAGTTCTTCACTCACATAATGCTGTACGGAGACAGGTCTCCATATAGCATTAAAACGAAGTTGGGGAATAAATCAAAATTTCCTCTGGTGGGCCCAAGGAACCCTAGTCCGACACTGTATCTATCTATCTATCTATCTATTTATTTATCTATGTCTGTCTATTAATTCTTCTTGGCTAGAAAAGCTATACTTTTTTTTCTGTAACTTTTATAATTTTCTGCTCGTTTCACTCTTGATCACGGATGCATTCCAATAAGTGAACCGCATAGTTCATTCTGCTAATGAAATGTTTGATGTTAGTCGTCTCGCCAATTATATTAGAAAAAAGGCATCTTTTCATTTTTTACCCAAATTACATGCTTTTCATGTTGATGGTTTTTATAGAATACATGTGGGCTGGTAGATAGCCAGCGTCTGATGTGTATATTTACTTTGCCTGTTGATAGAATGAATGTACGTCTTTTTAAACATTTCACATTGCAGCACCATTGCGGTACTTATGATTAAGCCATTTTAATGTACATCCCCATGGCAGGGAAAAAATAGAGTTATTTTCATTCACTTTGCCTTGTTTCAAGCGAGTCCTCAAATGTGTTATTGGTACATCAAGCCTTGTAATGCATAATAAAGACTTCTTTACATATAGTGCGGTGCAATGTTTGAGTTGCAGGTCATAGAGGTTTAAGAAGACAATGCATGGACTGAACATTTACAACCCATGGACTGGTAAAGGAAGACCTGTCAGCAGTGGTATGCTTACCATCAGGCCCAGGACAATAATTTTGGTGCCCTAGGTGGAGCCCCTCTGAATCAATTAAAGGTGACAATAATTCACAATAAAAAGATTAAAACACATTTAAAAGAAGCAGTCAGAGGCAGATCCAGTCACTTACAGGTGACGTCTCCACGGGTTTCAGTTTTTCGCCTTTCTTTTCTTCTCCATTTGGTCCAGACCATCACACGCAAACATCTTTGGTCAAGGGTGTGCAGCCCCCTCTGCCACCTAAGAAGACACCAGTAATACTATATGGCACATGGGGGACTGTTACAGATTTTGCAAATCAGCCCCCAAATTTGTACAGACCCCAGATGTGGCCCCAAATTTATACAGACCACTGTCATCCTGCTGCTACTCCCAATACTGTGCCCACTGTGCTCCCTCATGCCAACAAATACTATACTGTCAGATAGAACAGTGCCATACAAATGGTCCCCTCCATAGTAATAGTGCTCCTAGACAGCCCTCATTAGCGATAGTGATAATACTCGCCAAGAGTGTCCCCATTAGTAGTAATGCCTCTATATTGTGCCCAGTAATAATAATGCCCCCTCAGTATCCCTGGAACTAATAATGCCACCAGTGCCCCCAATATTTATAATTCCCCTTCCTGTAGTGCCCCCTGTTATATAGCTCCCCCACAGTTCCAGTATATTATACTTCTCTGCTCTCCCTCTGTGGTGCCAGTATATACAGTATATGGCCCCTGTAGTACCAGTATATAAAGCTCCTCCGCCCCACATAGTGCCAGTATATATATGACCCCATAGTGCCAGTATATATATATATATAATGTCACCCTGTAGAACCAGTATATAATTCTCCTCCACCCCCCTGTTGTTCCTGTTCCCCCCATAAAGCCAGTATATAATGCTCCCCCAGTTTAATTATTTAATGCCAGGTATATAGGTGCCCCCTTCCTTGGTGCCCCCAGTAGGCTATTGCTTGGGGTAAAAAAAAAAACTTAATTTCACTCCCATTCCCCTGCCGCCATCTGCAGAGAATAGGACAAGTTCTATAATTAGTGAACGGACACACGGATGCGAACAGCACACGTATGACATCATTTTTTTTTTTGCGGACCATATAAATAAATGGGTGTCACGAAAGAGGGGGGATAAGTGCTGCACAATGCTGGTGAGGGTAACAAGACCAATCACAGGCAACCTGTGGCCAGCAGGTTACCTGTTTAAATAGGTCCTCCTGATGGGTCATGTGACGTGGCCAGCGTCACATGACCCGTCCCCCGCAACTCAGAACAGCTGAGCGCCGACTCATCAATATCGGCACTCAGTTCCCCACGTGCTCGTTGTCGAGGGGAACTTGAATATATTGTGAGATAATCTCTGAATAAGGGAAGTCAGGAAAAAGCTATTGATTCTAAGTTTGATGTCAACACATTTGATTTTGAGGTTTTTACTTTGTAAAATGTTGGATGGTTTCACAGTATTTAGCAAACAATTACTTTAGGTCAGTGCCATCCACTAACAGCGTCTGTCATGTGCATCTGGAAAATTGGAATTTGTAGTAGCAAAAAAATAGCTATAAGATAGAACAAAAGGCAGCACTCAGACACTACAACTTCTGAGCAGCCCCTGGCACAAGCCTTGTTTGCCTATATGGTAATTATAGTACTGCAAACACAACGGGTTCAGCTCCTCCGCTACACACATTTCTGGTATGTCCTGTTTTTTTTTTGTTTTTTTTACAGTTATTACTGTGGAACCCAAACTGCAGTTCCAACTAGGGAAATTGTGATGTGTGTTCCTCGTGACATAACAATTCTGGAGCATCGTTTCTTAGAACTTTATGTTGTGTCGTTCCTCTGTTTTTTCTCCTAGAAATTTATCAATAAACTTTCAAAGACCCAAAGGGCTGTCTACTTACACAGTTTCACCACTAAAGGGAGCACACTGCATAAAGATTTATACATATAAATTCATATGCCCTGAGCTCCACCTAGTGGCAGCCAGAGCTTTCTAAAAGGGAAGATTAATCAGTGTAAAAATATTGGGGCACATTTATTTAGACCGGCATTTTAGTCGCCAGCCTATCCATAACTTCAGCGGATCCAGCGCTAGTTCTAAATGTAAGATAGCTTCTGAGCTGTCTTACCTTTAGACCATTTCCTACTCCTACAGGCCTAGAAAATGGTAAATCGGATGGGCCTGCCGGCCCGTCCCCTTTCCCGCAAATTTAGATGTGAGCAGGGAGAAATCGCAGATAGCGGCACAACTAACCGTTATATAGGTGTATTTCAGTATAATAAATGACCCCCATAATGTTTGGGATGAACACCATTCTTTCTGTTGCACAGAGTGTTTACAGCTAGTGTTGAGCGAACTTGTGTTTTAAGTTCGGCGTCTAAAGTTTGGGTTCGGGCTATCGAAGAATCGCGTTATGGATTCTGCTACCACGGACTATAACGGAATTTAGAATCCATAACGCGATTCTTCGATAGCCCGAACCCGAACTTTAGACGCCGAACTTAAAACACAGGTTCGCTCAACACTATTTACAACATATGGGACTGGTTTAAGAACATGACATTTTTAAAAAAAAGCCACATTAAATCTAAAATTTACTAAAGACAGTACATTATTTACATGTTTTTCTTCACTTCTGGTGCATTTTTTTGGGGCAAGTCTTATTTTCTTGTGTGTAGGCACCCTTAGACAAGTGATAGACAAAAACAGATCTGACAAGAACCCATTTACTTGGTATTTGCGGCTGTGTACAATGTGATGTTTCGGCCACACATTGGCCTTCATCAGACTTGTGCCGCTTGTTTAGATGGATCTCCAAGATATGGGCATCAGGAAAATAGTGCATTCGCACTAGCCGAAACGTCACATTGTACACATCCGCAAATACCAATTAAAAAAATCCTTTCTTGCAACTTTATTGCTGGAGTTTCTATATATTTGTACAAAGACGGGGTGGGAACCCGACTTCCAGCGGCAAACGGACGGCAGAGTGCCACGAAGTTTTGCTTATACAAGAACCCATTTACTGTCATTTATTTAGGGGAAAATTTCTACATTTTTCTATGGAGCTCCGTCCCAGATGTCAATTTATTCATACATTTTAGATGAATGGCACAGCAAAGAGATCTAGGAAAAGATGCTCCAGAATTGTCATATGATGGGGGATACAAGAAATTCTGATATTGCCATATTAGCTAATAACTGCTAGCCGGGGTGTACATCGAAATCATTGGGTCCCTTAGCAAGAATCTGTATTGGGCCCCCATGCCCTGCCCTTGGCCCCTCCCATTACCCTCCCCTAGCCCCTTGCAGAGGTTCTGGCATGCAATGGTATTTCATCTGGAGAAACTACGATACCTGTACTCATGCCAGATCTCAGCGAATGCCATTATTGTAAATGGGGTTTGGCAGGTGCTCAGTAGGCTTGAGCGAATCGAGCTTCAGATCATAGATACAAAGTTGATTCATTCAAAACCTTTGTGGTTTATGCTGTTTTCGTACAGGATTAAAATGCATGGGCTCTGTGGAACCAAACTTCGTCTCATCTGAAGTCGTGCAAGACTTTGGTGAATTACTGCTAAACAAGGATAGTATAGAATCCTATATGTGGCTGAAAAACAAGTCCAAATAAGTCCTTGTGAAACGGAGGAGATACTGAACACAATTGCCTGGACCTGGAGCAGTTTTCTTTGATTAAATAGCACAGTAGATTTGTGAGCAGTTAAAAAAGAAGATTCTGGCACAGTCCAGATCTCACCCGATCAGTCAGTGTGGCGCTGTTAGAAGTTCCCTGTAAGCCAGATTGTAGCCAGTGCAGTCGGCTATTAGGTGCAGGAGCATCCCTCTTTCTATCTCCAAGCTGGTTCAGTCGCAGACACTGCAGTTACACATCTCTGTGGCTGTCCCTGAGGAACTGTGTGAGCTGAGAGTTCGACAGCATCCATGTGTGAGAGCATCCCTCTGTGACCAGAGCTACAGCTAAGTGAAGCTTATCATGTCCAAGACCCTGATACTGTCCAGAGGAATGAGGATTGCTTCCAGGAACCCAACTATTTTCGCAATCGCAAATTCCAAATTACCGTCCACCATGATCGGAGCAGGTGGCAAGGAAGATGGCTGTAAAGGTTCCACATATTTTTTCAACAAAGACCTAGGGAACACATTATGAATTTTCAGGGCCAGAGGAAGCTCAAAACTAAAAGCTACAGGATTAATAATGGCCGTGATCTTATATGGGCTGATGAACCTTGGACCCAACTTCCAGGAAGGTTTAAATCTATTAGGAGCGAGTACTAGAAAGATGGTTTTAGTTGTTTTATGTATTTTGTTACTGTGATTCTGTAGACTTTTATTGAAATTATTTATACACTTTTTTATGATAAATTTTGATGTATTTTTTAATTGTATTTTTATATTGTAACAAAGGAGGTGTGACCCTGAGTGGTGACACAGGGAAAGGGTGTGCCTTTTAATGGTATTTAAGATTGGTTTCTGATCTAAGATGTTCGCTCCTGACGAAGCGTGACAGCAAAACCCGGGTCGGGCGATATCGAAGTGTGCATACCATTGTTTTATGCGTTTTATCAGAGATACCAGGGGCTGACTGGCAACTTTTGGCCCAGGGGGCAAGTAACACCCAGAGGCCCACTGAGCCCCCCTCCTGCTTTCCCATTTCCCCTGCCTCCTCCTGACCCCCCCCCCCCTTGACACTTTCGTCAGCCATGTAAATGACAACACAGAAAAGCTAAATAAACTAGGGATGCTCCGATATATCGGGCGCTGAAACATATCAGCCGAAAATGGCATTTTTGGCATGATGCCAAAAGTGTCATTTTCTGGCTGATACAGTGTTGCATCCGTGTATTCTCTCTTCCCCGCTGGGCGCTGCTCTGTATCCCCCCCATGACACTTGATGACTTTTGCAGAATAAACTGTATATTGTGGGGCACGGTGTATGCTATGTGTGTATAACATAAACATATTTCATATGAAAACTTACAATTACTTGGCTTGGCCCTTGGGATCTTGGACGCCACTTCAACACTTTGGCCGGGGGCTCGGTGGAGCTGATGTGTTTTATCCTAATGAGAAAGATTTCATAATAAGGATTTGGAGAAGAGGCAGAGGAATAGCAGAGCAGAGAGAGGCTGGTGCTGCTACTAGGGGGCTCAGACCATGGGGGAGTAATAAAGCCCACCATAATGCCCCCCCCAGTAGAAATAATTCTCCTTATAATAGACAATGCACAAAATACCCCCTTGCAATGTCCCCAGTTGAGCTAATGTCCCCATAGTGCCCCCTATAATGTGCCAGTAGCCAATAGGCCCCCCTATAATGTGCCAGTAGCCATAGGCCCCCCTATAATGTGCCAGTAGCCATAGCCCCCCATATAATGGGCCAGTAGCCATAGGCCGCCCACTATAATGTGCCAGTAGCCAGAGAGGGCCCCCCTATAATGTGCCAGTAGCCATAGGCCCCCCTATAATGTGCCAGTAGCCATAGCCCCCCATATAATGTGCCAGTAGCCATAGGCCCCCATATAATGTGCCAGTAGCCAGATAGGGCCTCCTAAAATGTGCCAGTAGCCAGATAGAGCCCCCCTATAATGTGCCAGTAGCCATAGCCCCCCCCCCACTATAATGTGCCAGTAGCCAGAGAGGGCCCCCCTATAATGTGCCAGTAGCCAGATAGGGCCCCCCTATAATGTGCCAGTAGCCAGATAGGGCCCCCCTATAACGTGCCAGTAGCCAGATAGGGCCCCCCCTATAATGTGCCAGTAGCCATAGCCCCCCCACTATAATGTGCCAGTAGCCAGATAGGGCCCCCTATCAGTGACAGAAATGAAAAAAAATAATAGTCAGTCAGACGTATACTTACCTCCGACCTCGAGCACCTTCACTGAAACACTACCGTCCCGCTTCCAGCGCTGCTGATGTCTTTACTTTACGGCAGCGCAGCGGCTCAGTCAGGAGGCACGATGACGTCATCGCGCCGCCTGCGCCGGTCCGGCGGCCTCTCTGATAGGCTGCCAGCAGCACGCCTCCCCGTCTCCCTCTGCAGGCCGCAGTGCTTAATAGTGACAGGCTCAGTCACAGATCATTCCGGCCCGGCCGGCAGGGGCAGTGAGCTAACAGAGAGGCCCAGTCCGCCCCTGAGAGATACTGTTGTAACTACAATAAATCTTTGCATGTGATGGTGGTAGTCTGGGCTTTACTATTGTTGCGACCTTTAATTACCCACAGGAGTGTTGGAGAGAGGAGGGATCCTCGGGTATACCCCTTGCAGATCCTTTTGTGCCTTTTGTAACCCGTGTTGGCGCATGGCCAAAAGTTGGCTAGATCCCACTTTGAATTGTAGCAGTGCCGCCGTATTCTGCTCTTATCTAATATTTATTCTTTTTGTCACCCGTACCAAGAAGGGAGGAGGTGTATCAAGCAGCGCGGTTTTCCACTTTCTTGATTTACTTGCTTCTGTGATCTTCCTACATCGCATTGAAAATCTGCAGCGCAAAATTACAGATACAAATATGTATACTAGTCACTTTTTTACTGTGAATTCAAGGAAGGTACCTTCAACTTAATGTTTCTTGTGGACAGCCACACAGAATCACCCAGTTATGTTGAACTTTTCGCCAATGATGATGAAAAACGTTCTTCCTCAGGGGTACCAGAAGTATTGGAACCAGAAAATGTGCCAAACGGCGGGTGAAATCCATAGGCCCCAAAAAACGGCGACTCACCAGTGGACTCCTGACTACAAATGTTTATGGCAAACTCTGCCAAAGACAAAAAGGAAGACCACTCCTCCTGGTTCTCAGATACAAACATCTCAAGTAAGTCTCCAGACTCTGATTAGTGCGCTCCGTCTGTCCGTTCAACTGAGGACGAAAAGCCGAAGAAAAAGGACAAGTTGAATTCCCAGATGAGTACAGAATGCCTTCCAGAATCTGGAAACAAACTGAGTCCCACGATCTGAGACCACGTCAGAAGAAAAGGCGTTCCGCCACCTTTTGACATCGCAGCCTGCCATGCTCCAGCATCGCAGGCTGCGATGTATCAGCGGAGAGGGACTGGGAGGAGGAGCTGGGGGCCAGTGCGTTCACTGTGCTCCGGCCCCACCGCTCCAGTACAGTTATAAAATGTGTAATTAAATTAATAATGATTCATGCTGCCCCCTCTGTAGTATAACATTCAAAATATTGTACTCACAGGGCTACTGTTATCGTAATGCAGGCCGGCCGGGCAGACGAGCGGCAGCGTCACTGACTGACGTCACATGCCTGTGCCGCCTGCTTCATTCAAAAAGTAGGCGGTGCAGGCACGTGACGTCAGTCAGTGACGCTTCCGCTCATCTGCCCGGCCGGCCTGCATTACGATAACAGTAGCCCTGTGAGTACAATATATTGAATGTTATACTACAGAGGGGGCAGCATGAATCATTATTAATTGAATTACACATTTTATAACTGTACTGGAGCGGCAATGGGGGGGTCTGTGGATGACACTGTTATGGGGTGGGGGGGGGTCTGTGGATGACACTGTTATGGGGTGGGGGGTCTGTGGATGGCACTGTTATGAGGTGGGGGGGGTCTGTGGATGGCACTGTTATGGGGTGGGGGGGTCTGTGGATGGCACTGTTATGGGGTGGGGGTGGGGGGTCTGTGGATGGCACTGTTATGGGGTGGGGGGGTCTGTGGATGGCACTGTTATGGGGTGGGGGGTCTGTGGATGGCACTGTTATGGGGCTGGGGGGGGTCTGTGGATGCCACTGTTATGGAGTGGGGGGGTCTGTGGATGCCACTGTTATAGGATGGGGGGGTCTGTAGATGGCACTGTTATAGGATGGGGGATCTGTGGATGCCATCCACAGATCCCCATAACAGTGCCATCCACAGATCCTCCACCCCATAACAGTGCCATCCACAGATCCTCCACCCCATAACAGTGCCACCCCCAGATCCCCCATTAACAGTGCCATCCCCAGATCCCCCATTAACAGTGCCATCCCCAGATCCCCCATTAACAGTGCCATCCCCAGATCCCCCATTAACAGTGCCATCCCCATCTGGGTGGTTTCTTTGCTGGGCTGGACTTTTATAGCCCCCCCCCCCAAATTTTACTTGCATCCCTGTTCTCTAAAGGGGCGGTTTTAGGGGGAGGTCCTAGGGGTGGGTAGGGGCGTGGCCAGGGGAGGGGGGGGGGTGAGTTCCACCACCTTTTCTCTGAGAAAAAAAGCCCTGGTATATACTACCAGAATAACTGTCTTTCCTGAAGAATTAGGTAGATCAGTGATAAAGTCTATGGATACATGAGTCCATGGTCTGGACGGAATAGGTAACAGAAGTAAAGATCCAGAAGGTCGAGTATGTGTCACCTTGGCACGTGCACAGGTAGTACAGGCTGACACATAGTCCTTCACACACTTACGCCACCCTGGCCACCAGAATCTACGAGATATGAGGTTGGCAGTGGACCTACTCCCAGGATGTCCTGTAAGAACCGTACAATGATGTTCCTCCAACACCTTGTGATGCAATTCTGGTGGCACAAATAGTTTCCCAGAGGGACACGAGTCCGGTACGTCTCCCTTCGCGTCTAACACCTTTACTTCAAGGTCAGGGGTAGAGGGCGGATATCACCACCCCTTTAGAAAGTATGGGACTTGGGTTTTCAAAATCACTACCTCCAGGGAAACTACGTGACAAGGTGTCCGCCTTGACATTCTTAATCCCAGGACGATAGGTGACAGTGAAATTGAATCTGGTGAAAAACAGGGCCCATCTGGCTTGTCTTGGGTTCAGCTGTTTTGCCAACTCCAGATAAGCCAGATTTTTGTGATCAGTGAATACCGTGATCGTATGAATCGCCCCTTCCATCCAATGACGACATTCCTCAAAAGGCAATTTGATGGCCAGCAACTCTCTGTTACCCACATCATAATTTTTCTCAGCGGGGGATAGTTTTTTCCGAGAAAAATGTGCATGGTCGCCATTTACCAGGTGATGGGCCCTGTGATAAAACTGCTCCTACTCCCACCACTTCCACAATAAACATCTGGGTGCACCAATATGGGAGCAGAAGAGAAGCATTCCTTAATCGCTGAAAAAACTTGCAATGCCGAATCAGACCATACAGAGACATCCGTCCCTTTCTTAGTGATGTCCGTTAAGGGTTTTACTATTGTCGAATAATTTTAAATACATTTTCGGTAATAGTTGGTGAATCCTAAAAACTGCATAAGAGCCTTCAGATTTTTGGGTCGATCCCAGTCCAATACAGTACAGACTTTCTCAGGATCCATTCGAAAACTCGAAGATGACAGCAGGTAGCCCAAGAACTGCACCTTGTGTACCGCAAAAACACACTTCTCTAATTTTGCGAACAATTTATTATCCCTTAGCATCTGTAACACCTGTCTCACATGATTCTGATGTGTTTCTATGTCAGGAGAATAAATAAGAATGTCATCCAAATACATGATCACAAACCTCGCCACCAGGTGATGAAAGATGTCATTCATAAAATGTTGGAAGACTGCCGGGGAATTGGTCAGCCCAAAAAAGCATGACCAGGTTATCAAAGTGCCCATCAGGAGTATTAAAAGTCGTCTTCCATTCATCCCCTTCCTTAATCCTAACCAGATTATACGCCACCTTAAATCCAACTTGGAGAACACCTTGGCATCAATAATCTGGCTAAACAAATCAGGAATCAAAGGAAGGGGGTAAGGATCATAGATAGTAATCTGACTGAGTTTACGAAAATCCAGACATGGCCGAAGACCTCCATCTTTTTTTTTTTTACAAAAAAAAAAACCTGCAGCCACTGGAGACTTGGAAGGTCTTATGTGCCCTTTCTTCAAACTCTCGGCAATATATTCTCTCATGGCCTGCCTTTCAGGTTCAAAAAGATTATACAACCTCGATTTAGGCAATTTAGCCCCGGGAATAAGATTGACAGGGCAATCATATTCCCGATGGGAAGGTAAATCTAATTGCATGAGTTCTTCCCCAGGTATAAGCTCAGGAGTATCTTCACCCAAAGAGTCAAAAGAATATGATACGTTATGAAATAGAACGTCCTGAGAGAGTAGGCCCTGAGATCTCTCTCAGGCGTCTATCAACACATACAGCCAAAGATATAGCGGCTCCTAAAGACTTAGGATTCTCATGAAAAGCCAAAGCATCCTTCAGCCTCTCAGATAATCCCTGACGAAACTGGCTACGGAGAGCTGGATCATTCCACTCCGTATCCGTAGCCCACCTCCTAAATTCGCAACAATAGATCTCCGCCGAACGCTCTCCCTGATGCAGGCCGTGTAATTTAGTCTCGGCCAGGGAGGTTCGGTCCGGGTCATCATAGATGAGACCTAAAGCTCAAAAAAATGCATCTACTGATCAGAGAGACTGTGATCCGGTCGGCAGAAAAAAAGCCCAAGTCTGGGCGCCCCTTTAAGCAACAAACTAATCATACCCACTCTCTGGCTCTCGTCCCCAGATGAGTGTGGTTGCAACTTAAAGGATCATTTGCACGCTTCCCTGAACCGAATAAAATTATCACTTTCCCCTGAGAATCTATTTGGGAGAGCAACTTTAGATTCAGGACAGGTCAGGTAACGACTACTAGGATCAGCCAACAGTGGTCTCTGCATATGTGAGATGGTCAAGTGGAGGTTATCCACCTCCAGAGACAGCCCCTGCAGCTGTCTGGCCAGTGCAGCGATAACATCCATGGCTGAACTGATACAGACAACAAAATGACGGTTATTTGGCGGTTTATAATGTCACGATCAGTGTGTGTGTGTGTGTGTGGGGGGACTCCACACTGAACACAGGAGGGAAGGGGAACAGTAATTGGGCCTGAAAACTAAGGAAGAAAAAGGTCATCTCCTAAACAACCCTAATCCGGGCCCTAACTACCTATTAATATGAATAGATCTTGAAGAGACAACCCATTCCTCCCCAGATGGACAAATGGAAGTGTAACGGATCTCCTGGCACCCCGACTGGGTTACCTATATTGATGGATGCTCCTAGTGCTTCCCGAGGGCTCCAAGCACTCCGCTCGACACAGTAACCACCACAGGAACAAGGAACAGGAACAGCTCTTACAAGAGCTAGGGGTTATAGCCAGGAAAGTATACAGAGTATAGCAATCCCCACACACATGAGACGAGGCTCTATGTTGAAGGCCAAAACAGGAACTCTTTAATGGGTTATTTTTCTGCTTTTTCTGCAGGTCTCCTAGCAAGGGACACTCCCCCTGGGGTCCTTGTAGAAGACTGTGACAGTTTATATATTAGCCAATCACATGCATTTACAGTATTGAAACCTTCCCAGCATTGTACACAAAACCCCCTTCCCTCTATCTGTAACACAATCAACAAAATACAATGGGCATTGTCTTTGATGCAATCAACAAAATACAATTACCAAAACACAATAGGTTCTGCCTGTGATACAATTACCAAACATAATGGGCTAACTTAATCACTCACAGGCAGAAAACACACATTTTTCCCCAAAACCCCTCAAAACCTCAAAACCCCACATATCCCCATAATTTATACATCAACGGATAGCTCTGATCTGGGTGAACTACATATCAAAAAATCACCCAGTTCCGAGCAGGGGTTCCCGAATTCCATGGAAGTCACATTTGGCCGACTGCAAACATGGCTTTCCTGCCCAAAACAGTTCCACAGATTTAGGCTGTGTGGCCGGTCTGTCTTCTCCTTCAAAGTTAGTATATGGGTCATAATCCTGATGCAAGAGGCTGGCAAACAGGCCCCTCCAAAACCCAGTGGCGAGGTTATTTTCGCCACAGGAAGTCTCTGTCTCAGGCCCAGATGCAAACAACAGGGAATATAACAAATACAAAATAAGAAAAGACACGACTTTTCTGAAAGTAGAAAACTGGCAATTCCAGAAGCACCACAGAGTACAACCGACCAGCTAGTTAGAAGGCAGGAAGAAAATCTATAAACCGCACCTCCAAGAGTGAAAAGCGGCTACTTATGGGAAAGGCAAATCATCAACAAGCAACACCTGAAGCAAGGGGTTTGGCATTCACCAAAAAACAGACACAATAAGATCCACAGTGAACCCACGAGTTGCCAGTCTCTCCGATCTCCTGGTACCTGCCACGAGAACATCCGTGACACCGCATTCTTGTTGGAGAGGCATTTGTTCTGTTCAGAGTCACCAGCGGATGCAGAGCAGACCCGGGTTGGTAAGATCGTGCACGCACCTCATTACAGTGTTGGCACCTAGAGACTAAGACCAGGCCTGTAGTTAGTTAGTTAGGGTCTCTGTTTGTGTCAGGCAACAAGTGTTACTACTGTTCATTGCAAGGACTCCATAACTTATAGGGTCATTTCACATTGGAGAGCTGATAAAATTCCCACAAACTCAAGCCAGGCTGGTGTTTTGCTCAGAAGAAATACTCAGGCACATGCTACAGGAACAGTTATGGTAGGGAGACTCCTGTAGATCTGTGTAAGATTGTAAGCTATTGTGCTGCGCCGCAGGCTAGCCGTACCACACATCCATACAGTTATTCTTGTTATTTTAGGGGTAATAACAGGTAAGGTGTGGAAGTTTAGTTGTGTCCGCCAGTAGGTAAATTACTGCTCTTTCCTCCTGCATCCATCAGTGGGCGCCATGCTGTGCAGCACAAGGTCTCAGCCTTCGGGCTGGGTGTATGTAAATTTATTGTAAGTTCCCAGCATTTCTGGTTGTTTTTATTGCCACATTTAAGTAAAATTCAGTTTTGGCAAAAGCTGTTGTTGGGGTTGCTTACCTTGTTCGTGACTTCACTGTATCCTGGGGATCCCACCCTGTTCCATGGCCTACAGAGGGAATTAGCTTTTCCCTCTAAGGGAGGAACTTTCTAGTACTGTATTGCAAGCCACTTGAGTGAGAGTTGAGCTCTGACTGCTATTCACG
This sequence comes from Bufo gargarizans, assembly GCF_014858855.1. Lineage (NCBI taxonomy): Eukaryota > Metazoa > Chordata > Amphibia > Anura > Bufonidae > Bufo > Bufo gargarizans. Next base: position 176,116,201 of record NC_058080.1, on the reverse strand, counting down.
GCAGATGCCAGTTCAGCGCCAACGCCAATATCATTTCTGTTGAGAGAGCAATCCCTGAGCGAATGCTGGAGAAGACATTCATACACTGTCCACAAGGCCATGTGTGTTAGCAAGGTATTCACTGTTTATTGTCAATAGAGACTTTGTGGCTTGTGGAAGGATTAACAGTTAACAGCACCTTTCACACATATAATGGTTTGGTCGACAGTTTTACTATCTACATCTCTCAGTCTGGGGATTACAGAGGTGATTGTCAGATGGTTTGTCGTCTCTAGCACCTACCACACTTTTTTGCTATTTTTGTGGATGGTTTGTAGTCTAGGATGCCTACCATATACCCTGAGAGTTTTGCATGCTTTTGAAAGGTTGCAACTTGTTTAGCGAGCTCAGGGACTACTACACCTATTATAATCATTGTTGCTTTTTCTATATACAGCTATTGGGACGAGGCTGCACTGTGCCTTGCCTTGGAACTGTGCCTTGATATTGTTGATGGACCTACAACTCCCTTTCAGGACTTTAGTAAATAGAGACTTGCTTATTTTCTATAACTGGCTTGGTTACAGACTCCAGCACCATTTTCCGGCCACAGCACTTACATATCCTACCTTGCAGGGCACCCCAACTACCATCAGGCAGGAGCCTCAACATCAGGGTGTGGCCAAGGGAAGAAAGTGTGCACTAGCCCTAGGTAGCATCGGCGTGGGGATTGCCATTGTGAATAATTGTTGTATCCAGAACCACTGCCACTTCCATCCTCCACTCTGCTCCTTTGGGACTTGCAGCATTAGTAATATAGAGAAGGTTACAGTGATATGTAAGTTGTGTAAAAAAGCCACTTCAAAAGTTATTGATGAAGTAGTTACATAGTTACATAGTTAATAAGGTTGAAAAAAAACATAAGTCCATCAAGTTCAACCAAGGGATAGGCGAGCACGTGAATCCCAGAACAGTACCTCTCACAAACCTGTCTTAGTAAAGAAAGAGTTGCTTGCACTAGTTGTCCAAATATGCTTGCTGCCCTTCTACCTGCTCCTTATAACCGGGTACTAGTCAGGATGAACGTTAACATGGCGACTGAAGCAACAGGATCATCCTCCAGCCCAACACATCCCATGGTACCTGTCAGAGCCCCTACAAATCATTTATCAAAATGTTATGGATCTTACAGTGGGGCTATGACTAAGAGGGGCATTTATTAAGAATGGCATATTACATACCAGTCTAAAACTATCCCCCACTGGAATCAAATGTGTCCCAATTATTAAGTGGCACATGCCTCCTAATAATTGTGATGTATGTGTGCAGGTTGGTGTGCCAAAACAGAAACTATGTCAACAAGAGAGCAGATTCTAATAAATGTTCTAGGGCAGCTACTGCTGCTGCAGCATCACCCACTGCCTAATATTGTGGAAGGGGAGCAGTAGTAATCATTAAAACATAACCTTTAATATACACTCACCTAAAGAATTATTAGGAACACCTGTTCTATTTCTCATTAATACGATTATCTAGTCAACCAATCACATGGCAGTTGCTTCAATGCATGTAGGGTTGTGGTCCTGGTCAAGACAATCTCCTGAACTCCAAACTGAATGTCAGAATGGGAAAGAAAGGTGAGCTACAACGGCAGAAGACCCCACCGGGTACCACTCATCTCCACTACAAATAGGAAAAAGAGGCTACAATTTGCACGAGCTCACCAAAATTGGACTGTTGAAGACTGGAAAAATGTTGCGTGGTCTGATGAGTCTCGATTTCTGTTGAGACATTCAAATGGTAGAGTCCGAATTTGGCGTAAACAGAATGAGAACACTTATCCATCATGCCTTGTTACCACTGTGCAGGCTGGTGGTGGTGGTGTAATGGTGTGGGGGATGTTTTCTGGGCCCACTTTAGGCCCCTTAGTGCCAATTGGCCATCGTTTAAATGCCACGGGCTACCTGAGCATTGTTTCTGACCATGTCCATCCCTTCATGACCACCATGTACCCATCCTCTGATGGCTACTTCCAGCAGTATAATGCACCATGTCACAAAGCTTGAATCATTTCAAATTGGTTTCTTGCACATGACAATGAGTTCACTGTACTAAAATGCCCCCCACAGTCACCAGATCTCAACCCAATAGAGCATCTTTGGGATGTGGTGGAATGGGAGCTTCGTGCCCTGGATGTGCATCCCTCAAATCTCCATCAACGGCAAGATACTATCCTATCAAGATGGGCCAACATTACTAAAGAATGCTATTAGCACCTTGCTGAATCAATGCCACGTAGAATTAAGGCAGTTCTGAAGGCAAAAGGGGGTCCAACACCGTATTAGTATGGTGTTCCTAATAATTCTTTAGGTGAGTGTATAAAGGCTAAAAAAAGCATATAATAATGCCCTTAAATAAAAAAAAAACATTATAAGACAGAGAACGCCCAAAAAATGTATGCCATCTTACGCATATATATTAACCAACAAATTGAAAAAAGGCTGGTAAGAAAGTAGATGAACCTTACCAATTCTGTAGTTCTACCTGATGTAAGCGTAGCTCGAAATAGAGTGCAGCCAGCAACAAATCTCTCCTGACGCTCTTTATCACAATGCTTTTCTTTTTATGTCACATACGGCTTCAACACATGATGGGTGGGGGCAGGGACCTCGTCATGATCAGTGTGGGGGGAAAACTCCACACTGAACACAGGAGGAAAGGGAAACAGTAATTAGGCCTGGGAGCTAGGGAAGGAACAGGTGACCTCCTAAACAACCCTAATCCGGGCTCCAACTACCTATCAATATGAATAGACCTTGAAGGTAGGAATATTCATATGCAGTATATCTAGGCCCTTATTTTCCTATAATGCCCTGGAATAAGGTTAGGACCAGAGACAACCCATTCCTTCCCAGATGGACGAATGGAAGTCTCTATCTCAGGCCCAGATACAAACAACAGGGAATAAAACAAACACAAACAAACGCAACACTTAACTTCTGTAGAGATGGACGACCTCACACCAGCTCAGCCAAACCCAAATGAAGCTATCTACCGCACAGTCAGAAGGGTGGGGTCAGACTATAAAGGGTAGAAGTAATGACCACTGAGAAACAGCTGAGAAAAGGTAAGTGGTCATTAACCCTATCAACACTGAACAAAGAGAAATCAAGGAGGCTCTTAGATTCCTCCACGCTTTGCCAGTCTCCTTGATCTCCTGACATCAGTCACTGGAGGGACCATGGCAGACCTATTCTGTTCCTAGTAGTCCCTAATCGAGCTGATAGACCCTAATGACCTCCTAATGCAGAGTCATCGCCCTGAAAAGAGCGGCCCCATCCGGAACCTTGCCCTGATCTCAAGGCCCTGGGCAGCCCTCACGCTGTAAAACAATATATATGCTGAAAAGGTGGAATATTGGATAGAACCAGAAAGGTGCAACCAAATAAAATAAATAACAAATATAAAGTGCAAAGAAAACAATAGAGAAGTGCAAAAAGAAACTATAACGTGTCCAAACGCGCTAGAGACGCCAAGCATTAACCAGGGACACTCAAAACCACTACTTAAGGAGCATTATCACAAGCATGCTTTAATCTATGATACATAAGTGGGATTGCAATTTTGCATCCCCTTCAAGGACTTCTTCTGGGATTACCTATACTACTTGCTAGAAGAGGCATTAGCCCCGTTTCCCCTGATGATTCTGCGGCTAGCAATAATTAGATTAAACATGTTGGGACACGTTATAGATTTTATTTTTGCACTTCTCTATTGTTTTCTTTGCACTTTAAATTTGTTGTTTTCTTTTCTTTGGGTTCACCTTTCTGGTTCTATCCAATATACCACCTTTTCAGCATATATATTGTACTACAGTGTGAGGGCTGCCCAGGTCCTTGAGATCACGGCAAGGTTCCGGACGGAGCCACTCTTTTCAGGGCGATGTATTAGGAGGTCATTAGGGTCTATCAGCTCGATTAGGGACTACTAGGAACAGAATGGGTCCCTGCCCCCACCAATCACGTGTTGAAGCTGTATGTGACATCAAAAGAAAAGCATTGTGATAAGCAGCGTCAGAAGAGATTTGTCGCTTGCTGCACTCCATTTCGAGCTACGCTCACATCAGGCGGAACTACAGGATTGGTAAGGTTCATCTACTTTCTTACCAGCCTTTTTTCAATTTGTTGGTTAATATATATAAGCGTAAGATGGTATACATGTTTTTGGCGTTCTCTGTCTTGTAATGTTTTTTTTATTTAAGGGCATTATTATATGCTTTTTTTTAGCCTTTATATATTAAAAGTTATGTTTTAATGATTACTACTGCTCTCCTTCCACATTATTAGATTTTCTATAGCTGTAGACTGTGAAGGTTTCACCATTATTTTCACAATGTTTGAATCATCCACTGCCTACCCTGTTCCATTCACTTTTGTGTAGTGAGTGGGGTTCTTAATCCCTAAAATGTTGCAAAATTTTGCGCAAACATGGAGTGCATCAAACTTTGAGACTTTTTTATGCCAGTTTTGGGTAGATAAATGTCCCCCTAAGACTTTGCATATTTACTATAGACTCTTCTACAGCATAATCTAAGGCTGACCATACACATAAATGTCATGGATCTCGACAATTATGGCAGTGATATAGCATATCGGAGATTCCTCTTATAATGAGCCTTGCAACTGTGTGAGCAGCAAATAATTGGGACAGATTTCCATCCTCAACATGTCTATTTCTACTCACTAACAGCAAGCAGAGATCTAGACAACTGGAAGGAATTAATTTGCAAAGTGTATTAAAAACTGGTATAACTCAATGCTGTCTGCTGTCTGGAACTACAGCTTTGATGCACAGGAATGCAGATACATATTAATGTACAGTTGTATATTTTTTTTTTTTATCATTAATCGTGATCTGCTGGAGAGCACATTCACATTTCATAAGTTAAAGACATAAGACAAGACGGCCTTTTAATATAAACAAAATGGCAGGATGTTGCTTGACATTTAGCAGCCAAAAATGGAAAAATATCTCTTGAGTTTAGACTTGGATAAAAACCATATCCATGTTTCTGAAATCACGCTTGACATGGTGACACAACTTTGGAGACGTTTTTGCAGTTAGCCAAGGGAGAAACATGCTGATGGTTAAGCTATTGTTTCCCACTTCTTACTTTAAACTGATCCATGGAGCAGCTTGTTTTGTTCAGCGGTGTGCCTCCACAAGGGAATATAACAATGTGGAAATGGAGTGTATTATCATGTAACATTTCTGATTAAAAATCCGATCACTAAAACATCAGATGAAAACCCTAAAACCACTCTGGTCAGGACAGGAGTAAAAGAAAATCTAACCGCTTTCACACAGTCGGTATTTGGTTTATCAGTATTTCTAAGCCAAAACCAGGAGCGGATTCAAAACGCAGAATACTCAATAAATCTTTCAACTACTACTATGTATGTTCCACTTTTGATTATGGTTTATAAATATTGAAGCAAAATGCTGACAAAATACTGACGTGTGAAAGCGGCCTTAAAAAGGTTTTCCAACCTGATATTGAAGTCCTATTCCACTTGAATGAGAGCTGAGCTGCAATATATTGGCATGACCACTACACAGTGGACGGAACCCTCTGCTTCATCCACTGATGTGCTTCTGGCACCGGAGGCTGCCGAAAACAGCAAATGGGTGGAGGTAAAGGGTATGAGACCACCATGGATCTAATATTGATGACCTGGAAATCCCCTTTGGAGGCACCTTTTTAGCAAGATCATGCATTTCAAGATATGTAGAAATGCTGGAATGTGATAAAATAATACTCAACCCACTCAATACCTGGGTGGCCCACTGGTCCCTGTATCTTGGGTTCCGACAATGACATTTTTACACACATATGTGACTGTATCACTGGCTGCAGACGACACTGCTAAGGTTACTGCTGCAGCGATCACATCGTTGCTGGATGTCAGGATGAATAGACCAGGGGAGAGCTCAAAAAGCAGCAGCACAGCAGCGGTTGGAGATTGGAAATGTTAATTCACAGGGATTAACAATCCCTTGAACTATGCTTCACTTTTGAACTGACATGTTTTCCAGAAAATATAGCTTTGCTGTTTGCCATATACAGCTGCACTGTGACTTACCTTGATATCGTTGATGGAACCTACAATTCCCACTCAGCACTTTAGTAAAGAGAGACTTGTTTATTTTCTATAACTGGCTTGGTTCCTGACTTTAGTACCAATCGCCGGCCACAGCACTTACATCTTCTGCCTTGCACCTGCACCAAACCCATAACACCAAAGGCACCCCAAGTTACCATCAGGCAGAAGCCCCAACATCAGAGTGTGGCCAAGGCAAGAAAGGGTATACCCTATGGGGTCTGCTGCAGCCATTCTCTAGCCTCAGCAGTGAAGTGTCCCCAAATGGCACATCACTGATGGGACACGTCACCAGTGAGATCAGTTATTGGCTGAACTGGGGCAGGTGACCCAGTACATGCAAAAGTTTACATGCAGGGACTGGGAGTCTGTTAAAAACAGCCCAGGAGTCATTGAGCCAGAGGAGTGAGAAACAGGTAAGTGTAGATCTCGTCACAGGTCCTGCTGAGTGGGGAGGAGACAACTCCTTTTTTAAAGATGCTGTATTTTTTGTTCATTTTTATATCATTGGATTCCAAAAGCCATAAGGTTTATATTTTTTTTCATACGTGTAGCCTTAGGATTCTTTCACATGAGGGAATGCAGTGCGTAGAATCCGCTGCGTGAAAGAGAGCAAAGCCCCATTCCGGACAGCAGAGACATGGAGCATCAACATGATTGATAACGCTCTTTGTCTCTCTGTGATTTTGTAGTAAAAAGATCACAGAGAGGCACGGACATTATCAATTATGTTGACCCCTAATTTTTTTTTTTCAATTGCAAATTTCCAAGTTTCAATTTCTCTACTTCTATAGTACATAGTAATACCTACAAAAATAGTTATTACTTTACATTCCCCATATGTCTATTTCATGTTTGGATCATTTTGGGAATGATATTAATTTTTTGGGGATGTTATAAGGCTTAGAAGTTTAGAAGCAAATCTTGAAATTTTTCAGAAATTTTCAAAAACCCAATTTTTAGAGACCAGTTCAGGTCTGAAGTCACTTTGCGAGGCTTACATAATAGAAACCACCCAAAATGACCCCATTCTATAAACTACCCCCTCAAGGTATTCAAAACTGATTTTACAAACGTCGTTAACCCTTTAGGTGTTCCACAAGAATTAATAGAAAATAGAGATACAATTTCAAAATGTAACTTTTTGGGCAGATTTTCCATTTTAATAATTTTTTTCCAGTTACAAAGCAAGGGTTAACAGCCAAACCAAACTCAATATTTATGGCCCTGATTCTGTAGTTTACAGAAACACCCCATATGTTGTTGTAAACTACTGTACGGGCACATGGCAGGGTGCAGAAGGAAAGGAATGCCAAACGGTTTTTGGAAGGCAGATTTTGCTGGACTGTTTTTTTTTACACCATGTCCCATTTGAAGCCCCCCTGATGCACCCCTAGAGTAGAAACTCCATAAAAGTGACCCCCATCTAAGAAACTACACCCCTCAAGGTATTCAAAACTGATTTTTACAAACGTTGTTAACCCTTTAGGTGTTCCACAAGAGTTATTGGCAAATGGAGATGAAATTTCAGAATTTACATTTTTGGGCAAATTATCCATTGTAATCCATTTTTCCCAGTAACAAAGCAAGGATTAACAGACAAACCAAACTCAATATTTATGGCCCTGATTCTGTAGTTTACATAAACACCCCATATGTGGTTGTAAACAGCTGTACCGGCACACGGCATGGCTCAGAAGGAAAGGAATGCAATGCAGTTTTTGGAAGGCAGATTTTGCTGGACTGTTTTTTTTGACACCATGTCCCATTTGAAGCCCCACTGATGCACCCCTAGAGTAGAAACTCCAAAAAAGTGGCCCCATTTTAGAAACTACGGGATAGGGTGGCAGTATTGTTGGTACTAGTTTAGGGTACCTATGATTTTTGGTTGCTCTATATTACACTTTTTGTGAGGCAAGATAACAAGAAATAGCTGTTTTGGCACCGTTTTTATTTTTTGTTATTTACAACATTCATTTGACAGGTTAGATCATGTGGCATTTTTATAGACCAGGTTGTCACGGATGCGGCGATACCTAATATGTATACTTTTTTTTATTTATGTAAGTTTTACACAATGATTTCTTTTTTGAAGCAAAAAAAAATCATGTTTTAATGTTTCCATAGTCTGAGAGCCATATTTTTTTCAGTTTTTGGGCGATTACCTTGGGTAGGGTATGGTTTTGCGGGATGAGATGACGGTTTTATTGGCACTATTTTGGGGTGCGTGTGACTTTTTGATCGCTTGCTATTGCACTTTTTGTGATGTAAGGCGACAAAAAATGGTTTATTTAGCACAGTTTTTATTTTACATTTTTTACAGTGTTCATCTGAGGGGTTAGGTCATGTGATATTTTTATAGAGACGGTTGATACGGACGCGGCGATACCTAATATGTATACTTTTTTTATTTATGTAAGTTTTACACAATAATAGCATTTTTGAAACAAAAAAAATCATGTTTTAGTGTCTCCATATTCTGAGAGCCATAGTTTTTTTCAGTTTTTGGGCGATTATCTTAGGTGGGGTCTCATTTTTTGCGGGATGAGATGATGGTTTGATTGGCACTATCTTGGGGTGCATACAGTTGCAAGAAAAAGTATGTGAACCCTTTGGAATTATATGGATTTCTGCAAAGATTGGTAAATAAAATGTGATCTGATCTTCATCTAAGTTACAACAATAGACAATCACAGTCTGCTTAAACTAATAACACACAAATAATTAAATGTTACCATGTTTTTATTGAACACACCATGTAAACATTCACAGTGCAGGTGGAAAAAGTATGTGAACCCTTGGATATAATAACTGGTTGAACCTCCTTTGGCAGCAATAACTTCAACCAAACGTTTCCTGTAGTTGCAGATCAGACGTGCACAACGGTCAGGAGTAATTATTGACCATTCCTCTTTACAGAACTGTTTCAGTTCAGCAATATTCTTGGATGTCTGGCGTGAATCGCTTTCTTGAGGTCATGCCACAGCATCTCAATCGGGTTGAGGTCAGGACTCTGACTGGGCCACTCCAGAAGGCATATTTTCTTCTGTTCAAGCCATTCTGTTGTTGATTTACTTCTATGCTTTGGGTCGTTGTCCTGCTGCAACACCCATCTTCTGTTGAGCTTCAGCTGGTGGACAGATGGCCATAAGTTCTCCTGCAAAATGTCTTGATAAACTTGGGAATACATTTTTCCTTCGATGATAGCAATCCGGCCAGGCCCTGACGTAGCAAAGCAGCCCCAAACCATGATGCCCCCACCACCATACTTCACAGTTGGGATGAGGTTTTGATGTTGGTGTGCTGTGCCTCTTTTTCTCCACACATAGTGTTGTGTGTTTCTTCCAAACAACTTAACTTTGGTTTCATCTGTCCACAGAATATTTTGCCAGTACTGCTGTGGAACATCCAGGTGCTCTTGTGCAAACTGTAAACGTGCAGCAATGTTTTTTTGGACAGCAGTGGCCTCCTCTGTGGTATCCTCCCATGAAACCCATTCTTGTTTAGTGTTTTACGTATCGTAGATTCGCTAACAGGGATGCTAGCATATGCCAGAGACTTTTGTAAGTCTTTAGCTGACACTCTAGGATTCTTCTTCACCTCATTGAGCAGTCTGCGTTGTGCTCTTGCAGTCATCTTTACAGGACTGCCACTCCTAGGGAGAGTAGCAGCAGTGCTGAACTTTCTCCATTTATAGACAATTTGTCTTACCGTGGACTGATGAACAGCAAGGCTTTTGGAGATAATTTTATAACCCTTTCCAGCTTTATGCAAGTCAACAATTCTTAATCTTTATAGGGCAGCAGTAACCAACACCTCCAATCTCATCTCATTGATTGGACTCCAGTTGGCTGACACCGTCACTCCAATTAGCTCTTGGAGATGTCATTAGTCTAGGGGTTCACATACTTTTTCCACCTGCACTGTGAATGTTTACATGGTGTGTTCAATAAAAACCTGGTAACATTTAATTCTTTGTGTGTTATTAGTTTAAGCAGACTGTGATTGTCTATTGTTGTGACTTAGATGAAGATCAGATCACATTTTATTACCAATTTGTGCAGAAATCCATTTCATTCCAAAGGGTTCACATAGTTTTTCTTGTAACTGTATATATAAATAAGATTACAAAATACAAGAGTATTTCGATATGCAGGGATACCTTTTTATTGTACTAACCTAATACATTTTTTTTTGTATGAGATGACGGTTTGATTGCACTATTTTGGGGTGCATATGAGGGGTTAAAGGGAATCTGTCACCTGGTTTGACCATATTAAGCTGTCACCATTGCCATGTTTAATAAAATACCTTATTTCCTGCACTGGTTTTCTTTCTTCTTTTCATGCTTTCATTTTGTAATTTTTTGATTTATTATGCAAATTAATCCCAAAGGTGCCCAGAGGGATGTTATTCATCACCCTCTGAGCCCAGTAACACCCCCCTGCAGTGCCTAGCTCGCCTTTATTTAGAGCCCAAGCACGCCTCCTTGTTATGCAGCATGGTCCAACAGCCTAGTTTAACGGCGCCGCCCCCTCTGCTACGTCAACTAATTCATTCAAGCCACGCACCTGGAATCTTCAATTCGTAGCAGAGTGGACGCGGCCGTTAAACTAGGCTGTGGGACCATGCTGCATAACAAGGAGGCGTGCTTGGGCTCTAAAAAAAAAAGGCGAGCTAGGCACTGCAGGGGGGCGTTACTGGTACTAGTTACTGGTTACTAGTATGTGAGCAATAATCTTTCTTTCAAAGGTTAGCATGCAATAGCAAAAAAAAGGTTAAGCCCGGAGAACCCCTTTAAATTCCAGCTCCTATACCCAGCAGTGCTAGGTTTGGCCACACTACAAGGAGGTAACCATACCTTTAAGTCAGCAGGGGAAGCACAGTCCTTTTTGGAAGAGCAGGGCTGAATAGCCAGCAAACAGCTTGGCACAGATTAAGTAGAAACTTTGATCCAGAATAAAGACTATACACTTGCCCAGTGGGGAAAACAAGATATCCGGAGGAACAATGGCACAGCTCCAACTGAACATGGCTGTAACGGCTTTCCAGAGGACAAAGACCTCAGAGACTGGATCGTGGGGACAAGAGACCCAAGTGATAAGTACAATAAGTCTGTATAAGGACTTCAAAAGGTTCATTTAGAGGATGGAGGGCCAAATGAACTATGTTTACCTTTTTGAGCACCATTGTCGAATATCACCTCCCTCTTGCGTCCCAGTTTCGAGAGCTAAGTTGAGCAATAGTAGGAAAATCCCAAAGTGGAGCAGTAATCAAGGGGCTTTTCCCCTAATTTATTGGGGTGAAGGTTATAATAGCTAATATTAGGCAGGGATAGTTTGTGGGATGTGGGCAGCCAACATCCAGAAAAAAGTGAAGTCACATATGCAAAGGGTGGTGTCAGAAAATATACGAGACACCTTGCAGTCTAGGTTATATGCTAGCTTTTCTTTATTTTATTATGTGGGTTTTGTTAGACCTTGTTAAAGTTATTGTGCCAGTGCAGCCAGTGTTAGAACAGACATTCTCTATCCTCCTCCCTCAGGGTTTATGGAATAACACATTAGTTGTACCACCATCTCTCCAAACCGTTGTTGACCAAAGGTTATGCAAATAGTCACTTGGAATGTAAAGGGATTCTGCTCCCCGGAAAAGCGGATGATGATACTTAGACATTTGAAAAAACTTAAAGCGGATGTAGCCTTACTCCAAGAGACGCATCTTGACAGTAGTGAATTCTATAGAATGCGCAAACTCTGGATGGGAGAGGTATATGGCTCTCCCTCCTGAGGTGGAAAAGCCAGTGTGCTGTTGTTGATTCATAAGGCCTTAGCACATGAGGTTCTGGAGAAGGAGGCAGATGAGGGGGGTCGTCTGCTCCACCTAGTTATGAATACCCCTTGTGGGAAATTGAGTCTGTATAATATATATGGACCCAATGATGCTAATGAGCCCTTTTTTGCTGCCCTAGAAGGTAGACTATTAGCAGAAACATGCGATAACAAGTTGATCGGGGGAGACTAATTCTGTAATTAGCCATATAGAAGATAGGAAATTGGGTGACATAACTAGGAGTCAGGGAATAGCCAGACCACAGGACAGATTTATGGCTTCAATGATGGAAAACACTGGGGTGATAGACCCTTGGAGACACCACAACCCGACTGAGAGATTATATACTAATTTTTCACCATCTAAGCTTTCCTGGTCCAGAATCGATTATATACTGGTACACATCGTTTTGCTGCCTAGAGTAACATCAGTAAACATCGCAGACATGGTCTCGGATCACTTCCCCGTTCTCTTATACTTGGAAGAAATCTTCTGTAAAGGACCAGACATACTGTGGAGATTTCCATCAGTGTTAGGTTCCGACCCTACATTTGTAGTTCATGCTCAGGAATGGTGGGAAGATTATGTAGCGACAAACGGAGGCCTATAGCACTAATACTTCTCTATTTTGGGACACGACCAAGGCAAAATTGAGGGGAAGGATAATATCTTATGTTGCTGGGAAGAAAAAGGTGATATCGCGCGGTTATGAAGTTGCTAGTCATCAATAACGGTAGGCATATACTAAGTACCTACACGCTCCCACACCACTATTAGTATCTCAGTGGAAAGTATTCAACAACTGGGTAATGGAAAAGGAATTGTACCACAAATCAGAGTATAATGGATGCATGGAATAGCCTTCCTGCAGAAGTGGTAGCTGAAAATACAGTGAAGGAGTTTAAGCATGCATGGGATAGGCATAAGGCCATATTGGCAGACTATATGGGCCAAATGGTTCTTATCTGCCGACACATTCTATGTTTCTATTTAGGTATGGGAACAAGGCCGGCAGGCTACTCGCTGGCCTGGCTAAAGGCACGTATGCCCCTACCCATATTATAAAAACTAGTAAATGATGATGGGCTCATGATTAATGATCCAAGAGATATCAGTGAAACGCTAAGAAGCTACTATGCCTCGCTTTATAGTGATGACCATACTGTCCTTAGGACGGCGATACAGATGGATGCTGCGGCGGGGCAAGGGAGAGGCGTCTCCCTTCCCCAGTCCTCTCATAGGTTGCAGCCTTGTGCCTGTAGCCTATCAGAGGGCAGCGCAGGCGGCGTAATGACAACATCATGCCGCCTGAGCTGTACAGCGCGGGACACAGGCTGGAAGAGGCCTGCATCACATTGCTGAAAGTGGCAAGGAGGTAAGTATGTGAGTTTATTTATTTTCTTTTTTTACACTTTTTTTTATACTATGGGCCCTATCTGGCACTCATGGGGGTATCTACTGGGGGCCCTATCTTATGTACTGGCACACATGGGGGGCACTATGGAGGAGGAAGAGCACTATGGGGGCCCTATTTTAAATACTGACACACATGGGGGGCACTATGGAGGGGTGGAGTACTATTGGGGCCCTATTTTATATACTGGTACACATGGGGGCACTATGGAGGGCAAGGAGCACTATGGGGGGCCATATCTTAGTTACTGGCACACATGGGTGGTACTATGGAGGGGGAGGAGCACTATGGGGACCTTATCTTATATACTGGCACACATGGGGGGCACTATGGAGAAGGGTGAGAGGAGCACTATGGGGGCATCTTATGGGCTCTATCTTATATATTTAGGCAGATATGGGGGGCACTATGTGGGGGGAGTAGCACTATGGGGGCCCTATCTTATATGCAAGAACACATGGGGGGCACTATGGGAGCATCTACTGGTGACCCTATCTTATATACTGGCACACATTATGGGGGCATTTTATACTGGCACATTGTTAGGCACCATGGGGACAAGGGGAGGCGCATGATATAGGAGTATTTCATACTGGGCACACAGTAGGGGGCATTGGCGCACATTATGAGGGTACTATGGGGACATTGGCTCTACAGGGGGCACTAAGAGGAAGTATTTTTTATAGTGCCACACAACAGGGCACTTTTATGTACTGGCGCACATTATAAGGGAGTATTTTTCTACTGTTACACATTATAAAGAGAATTATTACTACTGGGGCATTATGGTGGGCTTAATTACAGTTGAGGGACTATGAGGAACTTGAATACTAGTATGAGAACTATAGGAGCAATATTACTTCTGGGACACAGTGGCGTAATTATTACTGTAGGGGCACTATTACTACTACGTGTTGTCTGGTAGATAATTATTTCTATTGGTGGGATTTTAGGGAGCACTGTTACTGTGGGGGGCACCCTGGCATGGTATCAGCTTAGCACAATTATTTTTTGGGAACATTATGTTTACACTATTAGTGTCAGGGACACTGTTTCATGGGCACAGTTATTTTTTAGGACACTGTGTGCTAATAATTATTGAAGGGGAACTATCTGTGTGTAACCTGTTGTTGAGGGGGAATACTGATTACCAATATTTATGCAAATATCAATAATTAATATTCATAAATAGGAGGAATCGTCTACCGATGACTCCACCTATTTATACCTTAAATAATGATATCACTATTACTTTGCCTTACACTAATCGCCAAACTAGCTGCATGCGCCTTACTGAACTAGCTACCGCTAATAAAGCACACTACACAGTAGGTACAAATAACACACAATATTTATTGCTACCTACGGTACACTAAATAGTGATGAATACAATACACTAACAGTATAGCACTAAAAATACAGTACTAAATACACTACACAATCCCAAACTCCACCCACAAACTTTAACTAACATACACACATATAAGAGCAGCCCACCCTTACTATCACTGGACTATCCCTAGGGGAAAATAAGCAACACACACCTGCAGCAGTGAAGGGGTTATTGTACCGCTGCAGTGGCAATAGAGGGGTCAATACAAGTTGCAGGGGACTGTGGGTAGCAGGGCTTACTGGGACCTGCAAGGGTTAATGCAGGCCACAGATACACTGGGCTGAAGGCTGCTACAGGGGTACAGCAGGGCAGGGAGCAGGGGTACAGGGTTGGCAAGGTAGGGGTGTGGGGGTTGAATACTCAGCCCTCTAGGGGTATGATTTTCAGGATGGTCGTCGACCTGGGGATGATTCTCATGGGGGAGGGCGGCTCGGCTCTGCTCTCTGAGTGCAGGGGTCGCCGGATATTTATATCCGCGCCACAGGCAAGGACACGTGGCGCGGTAATATGACATCACCGCGCCAGCCCGCACGTCCCTGCACGCGCTCGGCCGGGTCGCACCGCTCGCTGCCAGGCAAGAAAAGCCTTTGATCTCCCGCCTGTAGCGATTTGCATTCCAGGCAGCGCGATAGTAATCGCGCTCCCGAAATACGCATAATAGAAGGAGTGGAGGTTTCTCCCTTCTTTCTGTTATGCGTAATTATCTCTGTATAATTTACCTACCTTCATTCATAAAGTAGGCGGCGCAGGCACGTGACACCAGGGAGTTACGCTGCTGCCCACCCGGCCTGCCTGCCGGCATTATACAGAACCTATTAGGAATAGGATGTAAGGTACTATTAGGAATTTAGGAGTGAGGGGGCATATGTAATAAATTTTAAGACTTTGAGAAACAGTTATATGAGAAGGTGGTAGGGGATGCTTTGAGATCAGGAAGATACAGACCCCCACACATAGTTACAAACATTTAGGAGCAACACCGTGAGTAAACAGAGACAGCTGACACATTTCTCAGTTGCTGTCAGCCATTTATGCTGTCTGTTTCAGCGTGATAGACTTGAAAAATGCTTTCTTCTCTATTCCGGTTGAGAAGGAGACCAGACTAATTTTGCTTTTTCCCTTTGAGGGACGTCAACTCACCTGGTGCAGGATGCACCAGGGATATGCTGATTCACCTGTAGTGTACAGCATTGTCCTCCAAGCCAATTTAAAACACTGGCACCCCCCCAGGGTTCTGTGTTCTTGCAATACATGGATTATTTGTTATTGTGTAGTATGTCAGAGGAGGCCAATGTAACAGATGGTGTATCTTTGTTGAAATGGTTGTCTGAATGTGGACACAAGGTGTCACGTAAGAAAATGCAATGGTGTAAAAAGCAAGTTGAATACTTGGGCTTTGTTCTCACAAAGGGAGAAAGGAGAATCAGCACAGAAAGATTCCAGTCTGTTGCGGGCCTGGTCACCCCGCACACCAAGAAAGAAATGTTATCTTTCCTTGGTATGATAAACTACTGTAGACAATGGATTCCTGATTTCTCCTACTATGACAATGTAATGAGACAAGCCACTCTGGCAGACATGCCAGATCTCATCAGGTGGTCTGAGGAAATGTTTAATGCATTTGATTATTTGAAATGTTCTTTAATGACAAGTCCAGGTTTGGGCCTCCCTGACTACAAACTCACATTTCACGTATATGCTCGAAAAAATAGCAAAACCATGGCGGGTGTGCTGACATAGTATCAGGGAGGCAAGTTACGTCCTTGTGCTTTTTTCTCAAAGGTGGTTCTGGCATCCGTCCAAGGAATGCCGGCCTGTCTGAGATCTCTTGCAGCCTGTGCTATGATTGCTGAGCTTGCAACGCCACTCACAATGAGACATGAGACTATCCTGTACACCACACATGATGTAGTAGGCCTTCTCAAAGGCATGCACACACAGCACATGTCTGCACAAAGACTATCTGGATGGGAGATTCTACTCCTCAGCAATCCCTCCCTCCAAATCAAATACGCAACACACACCTCAGGTGCTGGACCTATCTTGAATGCCCTATTAGGACTTAAAAGACCTGAGGATCACTTGACAGAGGCACATGATTGTATACACGCCATACAACATGACACAGATATTGTCCTGGAAGCCAGACCCATCACATACCAATCTGCACAAGCAGCAGAATTAATTGTACTCACGAGAGCATGCATACTACATGAAGGCAAGCCAGTCACCATTTACACTGACAGCAGGTATGCACATGAAGTGGTCTGGGACCACGGGGTCATTTGGCAAAGGAGAGGATTCATTGCAGCTGATAATAAGCACATCTCACATTCACAACTTGTCATACAACTTTTAGAAACCATAATATTTCCCTGACAGATTGCAATTATCCACTGCAGGGCGCATACTGGTGGTAAAGATCATGTGTCCCAAGGCAATGCCCTGGCAGACGCAGGAGGCCAAGAAGGCTGCACTGATGGCCCCGGCCACATTGCAGATGGTGAAATTAGTACCTCCTTCACTTGAGTTAACTCAGATGCTTGTGGATCTCTAGTCCTCAGCTACTGATGATGAAATGGCTGATTGGTGTTATCCAATCTTGCAGAAGAATCCTAGGACAGGATTATTCTGCAAAGAGGGGGAAACATGCATACCACAGCACAGCTCCCCTCTGTTCATTGCACATTTTCAACAGCATTCAAACAACACACATGCTGCTAGCACAGAACTTTTATATTACAGTGTCAGATTATGTGGGAAGGTGTATCACATATTTGAGGAACAACCCAAACACCATTGTAACCAAATTGATTAAAACCCTAAGTGAAATTGAGGAAAAAAGTTGCTTGTAAGTCTCCTTGTCTTCCACAGGAACCAACTCACCCATTCCAAGTGGGAGATATCGTGCTGATAAAGAAATTAAAGAAAGGAAAATTTGCAGGAGACTTCACTTACGGACCACCGACTACAGTGGTAGCCGCAACCTGCACAGCAGTACTCACGGAAAAAGCACCTACTTGGATCCACGCCACCAGAGTGAAAATGGTAAAGGAGGCACCCCAAAAGGAGGTGATAACGGGGACAGACAGTCCTGACCTCGAAAAAGGACAAAGTAAGGTACTAACGGGGACAGACAGTCCTGACCTCGAAAAAGGACAAAGTAAGGTACTAACGGCAGCAGACAGCTCTAACCACAAAAAAGTACAAAGTGAGGTACTAACGGGAGCAGACAGCTCTGACCTCCACCAGGATGCACTCCCTCAATTCTGGAAGATGGCACAGACGGTCCACTTGGACTGTGGGATTACTGACGATCCTAATGACTCTGCCAGAGGATAACAAAGCTGAAGTTGCTATAACTCAGAAAGGTGGAATCACTACCTTCTGGTACAATTCCTCCAGTACTCACGTTGCAACCAATGGCGGATCCAGAGCCTGGTCTCGGGAGGGGCACTTTCAGATTATTTTCTGTCCGCCGCCACAAAACAATGGTGCTTATAGAACAGACTCCACAGTGTAGGCTATATGTGTATAACAAACATATTTCATATGAAAACTTACAGTTACTTGGCTTGGCCCTTGGTGGATCCCAGACTCCACTTCCACACTTTGGCCGGGGGCCAGTTGAGCTAATGTCCCCATAGTGCCCCCGTAATGTGCCAGTATAAAATACCCCTATATAGTGCCCATAGTAAATGACCCCATAGTGCTCCTCTCCCTCCTTCCTCCTAGTGCCCCCATAATGTACCAGTATAAAATGCTCCAGTAGATGCCCTCAGTGTCCCCCATAATTTGCAACTATAAAATACCCCTTCTTAGTGCCCCCCGTAGATGACCCCATAGTACTCCTCTCCCCCTTCCCCATAGTACCCATCATAATGTGTCCCAGTATAAAATTGTACTGTACAGAGAGCCCATATAAAATACCCCTTCTTTGTGGCCTCAGTAGATGCCCCTATAGTGCCCCCAATCATGTGCCAGTATTAACAGCCCCCCCTGCCAGTAATAATAGCCCCCTATGCCAGTAATAGCAGCCACCAGTAATAACAGCCCTCCTTTGCCAGTAATAACAGCCCCCAGTAATAACAGCCCCCCCTTTGCCAGTAATAACAGCCCCAGTAATAAAAGCCCCCCTTTGCCAGTAATAACAGTACCCGCCAGTAATAACAGCCCCCCTTTGCCAGTAATAACAGCTCCCCCCTTTGCCAGTAATAACAGCCCCCCGCCAGTAATAACAGCCCCCCGCCAGTAATAACAGCCCCCTGCCGCCAGTAATAACAGCCCCCTGCCGCCAGTAATAACAGCCCCCCGCCGCCAGTAATAACAGCCCCCAGGTGCCAGTAATAACAGCCCCCCGCCAGTAATAACAGCCCCCCGCCAGTAATAACAGCCCCCTTTGCCAGTAATAACAGCCCCCTTTGCCAGTAATAACAGCCCCCCTTTGCCAGTAATAACAGCCCCCAGGTGCCAGTAATAACAGCCCCCAGGTGCCAGTAATAACAGCCCCCCGCCAGTAAAAGTATTGTATATAATAAAATAAAAAAACACACATACTTACCTCCATGTCAGCGATGCGATGCAGGCCTCTTCTGGCCTGTGTCCCACGCTGTATGGCTCAGGCGGCGCGATGACGTCATGGCGCACCTGCGCCGGCCTCTGATAGGCTGCAGGCACTAGGCCAGCAGCCTATCAGAGGGAGGGAAAGGGACACGCCTCTCCCTCCCCTGCAATGAGCCCCTGGGGGACACTAAGGACAGATGTGCGCAGAAGCTGCGCACATCTGCGCACATCATCTTATATTAGTGTATGCACATATATTATATATGCATGTACGTGTTTGCATGCATTCTCTGCCGGATCAGGTGACCGGAGCGTAGTGCCGCAGGTGTGAAAGTAGCCTTAACCTGTATGTTTTGTATTGCTATAAGTAATGTTAGGACGGAATAGGTTATGTTGAGAATTTGGCTTGGGGAAGGGGCCCAGGCACATTCTTTGCACAGGGGCCCTCTGCTTTCTGTGTCTGCCCCTGAGTGGTAGTGACCCTGATGAGATGTTGTGCCACGCTGTACTGCCTCAGGCTGTCGCTCCCTGGCATCTGGTGCATTGGAAAGCTCAGGCGTAGTAGAACAACAAACATTTTCTTTACTGGGTGCAAAGTATGAGTTACAGTACATCTGGCTGTAATCTGTAGAGGATGCAATGTCTCTATTCCCGGCTAAGGAGGAATGGTGGCAAGCAAGATAGCAGACAACAGCACTCTAATGTAGTCCTTCTCTCTCTCCTTATTTCCCTTCGTTAACAGCAAAAGGCTGGCACTTGTGGCTATAGGTGTCCACTTGTGAAATTGAGGCTTTTGAGTGTGCCTATCCTGAACTGTGGTCATCTTAACTTGTTATCTCCTCACCTGCAGTGGAGTATGTATAGCTGTAGTGCTGACCACTTTGCTGACTGTAAATGCTGTAGTTTGCAGAACTTCTTTGGCCTGGGACCCTGCAGTCACCCTGGAGTAATAGTCCTCACAGTCAAGCTGAATTTCTAGACCCAAAGGCAGCTTGGAGTGAGAGCAGGTGGACATGCTCCCTCACGTCAGGCTTGTCAAGCTAACTCTTCCTAAAACTCTCTACAATCTCCCCTCCTGGCAGGAAGCATAAACACCAAAAGGGGTGGAATGGCAAGTTCCATTCTTAATGCCAACCATACCTTATCATTGCTGAAGTATACGGCAGATACTTAACATAACATTACATTTATACAAAATATAACAAGAAATTGCAGATGCCCACAGGTCATGTTGAAAGTGAAAGCAGGTCATCCTCATGCTGAGCTTAGAGTCCTCCCTGGTAGCCCAGAAACAGATGACCAAAGACAAAGATCAAGCTGGCTCCCTCATGGTACTCTGGAGAGAAAAAATTAAGAGTTTATATACATTTTATAATGCCTAGTCTACTACTACAGTTACCAGAGGAATATAATAAACAAGAGTCGCAAGGGACAGCTTTTGTTGGAGACAAGGAGGTAGCCTAACTAATGATCTGAGTGGTAAAGTTTCTTTCACAGAAGAAATTAGGGTGCCATAGGGTCGACTACATTTATCAAAATTACAGTTATTTAGAAAAAAGACAACTGAGGGCAGATCTAATAACTATGTATAAATATATCAGGGTACAGTACAGAAATCTCTCCCATGGTCTATTTATATCCAGGACTGTGACCATGAAAGGGGACATCCTCTACGTCTAGAGGAAAAAAGGTTTGTACACAAATATAGAAAAGGATTCTTTACTGTAAGAGCAGTGAGACTATGGAACTCTCTGCCAGAGGAGGAGGTGACGGTGAACTCAATAAAAGAGTTCAAGAGGGGCTTGGATGTATTTCTGGAGTGTAAAAATATTACAGGTTATAATTACTAGATTTCTGGAGAAGGGTTATTGATCCATGGAGTTATTCTGATTGTCTGATTGTAGTCAGGAAGGATTTTGTCTCCTAAAATAAGGAAAATTGGCATTTTTTTCCCCTTCCTCTGGATTAACTTGGAATATAACATGCTGTACTGGATTGACATATGTTTTTTTTAGCCTTACAACCTTTGTTACTATATGACATAGGGCTAACTCAATATATAAACGTGAACAGGGCCACAGTTCTCACCCTTTGTAGTCTGTTCCAATGATTCTGGTATTATCTAGATGAGAGAGAGTACTGCAGTTACACTCTCTCAATGAGAACACAGGCTTAGTTAGACACAACAGGTTAGCTAGATACAACGTCTCTTCAAGTGGCTGCAGGCAAATATAACATTCCCTTTAGGAGGCAACAGCACAATCACCCTCTGGTATCCATTGCACCCTTTTCTGGCTCTGGTCTCGTCAGGGTGACATAAAGATGAAGATGGTTGTATCTGCAATAGTCAGCACAGCTCTCTTTACATGCCATATGTAGAGGCACTGCACAACCTATATAGTCTCCCAACAGGTGCTCTTTGGATTTGATATCTTGATCCTCACAACCACTGTGCACACTCACTTCAGTTGTGGTATGCCCTTTCTTGCTTCACACAGTATTGACATAGTCTCTAATCAGGGGCATAACTAAAGGCTCATGGGCCCTGATGCAAGAGTTCAGATTGGGCCACCCTTCCCTCAGTACTTTGTGGCCAGGGGCAGGGAAGCACATTGACATTGTGCTGCCTGAGGCAAAAATTGAACTGGCAACCGCCCCCCCCCATGCCAAATTCTTGACCTAACCCCTTCCCTCCAGCCAGAGGTGTAACTTTGACCAGTATGCACTTTCTATAACACTGGTGTCTCTTTATGCAGCACACGGGTCTTTGGTCCCCCTCAGTCAGCTACCTCTGCACGCCCTATAGCTACACCCCTCTCTCTCACACAGGGTTGCTTACAGACAGCAGACTGGCTGTTCTTGGTCACAGAATAATTTACAGGCCTTGCCAGCTTCCAGAATGCACAAACTATCAGCTTTTTTCTAGCCTCAAGTCTGTTGCCATACTAAGTTGCTCTATGACCCCTCAGTGTCCTTCTTAAATTATCTGGCTAGGCGAGATAACTATGCAGGAACCTGACCCTGTCAATCAAGGAGAGGGAGGGGCTAGCATTGGAAACAGGAGGAGCAAGGGTGCACAGTATAGCATGGCCCTGGCCTCGGTGAACTTAACTGCTTGTTTGCATATGGATTAAAAGTCCTTTTTTTTTCTTCAAAATGAAGCAACAGATTGGTAAGTGAAAGGTATCATTACATTCAGCTCTGCTAGCCCTACAGGAATGTTCTTGGTGACAGACTTCCTTTAAACAATGTTGTTTTACTGATCTCACGTGGAGAAACAAGATCAGTGGTTACAACAGTCTTATGACTGGCAACATGCTTATGGTTCTAGAGTCTCTCAATGAGCGGCAACAGGCAAGTATAACACAGTTCTTTTAAGAGGCAACACTCACTCTCCCTCTCAGTTATGTTGTATTGAACTCACTGGGCATTGTCTGGTTCCGATCTCCTCAGAGTAGAATCAATGAAGATGGTTTCATTTGCAGTTTTCACCAGGGCTTTATCTGCACATGGTGCAGTACAACACAAATAGAACAGTCACTAACTTGCCAACCTCTACTTTTAACTAGCTATATGCAGGAAAATCTGTCAGCTTCAGCTCTCTCTTCTGCCAGACGTCTCCAGCATCTCCTCTGTCTGACCACCTGACTCCTTTATACTCTTATCTTTCTCCTCTTGGGAATTTGCAGCTAAAATTCTAGCAGTATTGCTCTCACACTGACGCAGCCAAGCTAGAGCTGTGTAATTCAGGCAGTGAACTCTTTCGCTGGCAGTAATGAGCCAAAACATATTACAATACAACATATTTATAACACAGTACTGTGCAATATTAATAGTACATTCCCCACTGTCTCCATTTGGTAATGTCTACCTGCCAAAGGCAATATGACTCTCCCCAGAGAGGCTATACGCTATTACAGGCTGCCTGTGACTTTTTTCCTCATTAGAATGGAGGAATGTCCAAGGGCTAAGCACACAGTGCAATATCTTGTAAATGCTGTTATCAAGGAGTATATAGACTCCTCCACAAAACAGTCAAGCCTCACTATCATCTCAGCCTCAGTGGGCTGATAGCAAGACCGTTGAGATATGTGTAATGACACAGAGTGCCATTACCACTCCTTTTGACACCTCGCTACCATCTCCTATGTAACTGTTGTGTTTCATGAAATGTGCCTGGTTACCACAAGGTGGCAGCAACATTTGGCAGTGCTAGTTTCAGGGAATGGACTGGATTGTCCATTCTCTCGCTCCCTCTAGAGAGAGAAGGAGAGGAGGAGTTTAGCGTTAGTGAATCAGTCTTGCCTTCCCCCTCCTGGGGAGAGGTTGTTAGTGAGTAGTCTAGCCTACCACCTCCTGGGGAAAAGTTGTATTTTGACTAGCAGAGCTCTGCCTACTCTGCTAGGCCCAGAGGCTCTGCCTCTAAAGTGCATTCTGACTGCATGTCCCCTCTTGGGCTTGCATTGCCTTTACCCAAGCTGAGCCGAAGCTTGAGGTACTCAAAGCCAGGACCAGAAGTTTCTAGGATTGCCTATAGTAAGATACAGACTATTGCTAACATAGCAGAGCTGAGAGAGCTACGCTAAGGATATAGCAGAGAGGAGTTTGTTTTGCAGAAGTTCTTTGCCTGCCAAAGTCCTGCTGAAACCTATTGGAAACCAAGATAAAGTCTGGAAACTGTATGGATTACCGTTTATGCCAAGTAAATGCAACAGTTCAACGTTTACCAAGTCTGGACTCAACTTTGTTCTACCCCATCCAAGTTCTTCATCCCCTTTTGCACTGCTTCGGATGACCACACCTTTGATCCAACCATATACAGGAAGCTGGATTTTCCTCTTTTATTGTATCCTCCTTTTAGGTGCATGGTTCCTGCTGCCTATCCGTGCCTCACTGGAATGCAACTGACTAGGTGAGCACTGCAATCTGCTTTTTTGTTCGTATTCCGGTAGGAGCGCTGTGACAAAAGTGCTACACAACATCTCCAGGGATATTGTGGCCTATTTAACACCACTCTGGCCTTCCTACACTAGGTAACCAACACTACCATCTACAAAGGGGACTCCATGTCCCAGTTGCTTATCTTAAACTGGCGTCACGTTTACTTACTCTATAAGAGGGACATATTTTGTAGAAACCTCCTATGTTTGTGTGTTAAAGACAAAAGCAGAGTTATTTACAGTGACTTCATGTTTGGATGTCATGTAATGGTTATATTTGTGTTCACAGAAGCATAAAAAAATAATGTGCCTTTAATATTCCTTATATGGAAGTCTAGACCAATCACAGCCAGCCTCACACAGAGCAGGAGTTTTGACCAATCACAGCCAGCCTCACACACAGCCTGTGTGGGAAATTCCCCTAGCAGGAGCTGCTAGAAATTATTATTCACCAGAGAGAGAAGCTGAACAGACATTCACTTCACTAAGAGCTGTGTTTTATGGAGGCAAAATAGGTATTTACAACAGTTAAATAATGTTCCTACTGTTAATATAGTGATTAGAACTGTATATGGAACCAGTTATTTATGTTTACTTACAGTTCCACAAATCACTGCAAATAATGCACCAAAATAATACGCAACTGACAATACTAGCTAATTGCTCAAGCCAATGTTAAAAGCGGAGAACTTTGCCAATATCTTCCAGTCAGGAACATATCAGAGCCCCTCATGCACCACGTCACAGTGTCTCAGCAAGCATGGGGTCCTACCACTCAACTACCCGTGGTGTGTGAACAGGGTCTGAACAGTGCTAGAAACCAACTCACAACCAGACTCTCACATGCCTCCATAGTGGTATTGTGAACCGAGAGCAAGGCAGGTGGTATGACTCCGCAACCAGAAAAGAGTGCGTACGCAGAAGTCAAGATTAAGAAAATTGCATTTACTATCAATTAATAAAAGCAGGTTAACAATAAAACAGTATGAACAATTCAAGTCAAATACTACAACAATTTCCACCTTTGCTGTGTCCGTGTTCGCGGTGCGGACACTAAGGAATAGCAGTCCCAGGAACTATCCCTAACTGACCCTAACTTTCAAGTGGGTGCGCACCCCCCTTATCCCAGTGGTCCAAGTGGACCTCTTACAGTTTGTGGAAGTGCACGGTGGGGCCCGATGTCGTCCTTTTCCTTTATAACCAGCGCAGGATCCGCAACAAAGAAGTCCTCCTCAGCAGGCCGGAAAACCAGATGGATATAATCCAGAATTTTACAGTGACTGTCCGGTACCTCGACAGCACTGTGAGTCTCTTTACTGTTTGGGGCAATCCACTCAGCCCAATGTCAGCTCCACAGGTTAGCTGCTGCACACAGTCCTTTTTAACTTGGCTTCACTAAATGCACGGTCTCTTTATACTCCATCCGTCTCTAGACTGAAGTTCACACAGCTTGGCTGCACAGGAACGTCCTTTAGTATCTCCACACACGTCTTACACAGCACAGAACTTGCTTCCTATCTAGCCAAGATGGCAGCCGTTATAGTTTCAGTCCCTCTTCCTCATTCTTCCTGCTCACACTGAGGCAGGCTGACATCATAAGGGGCGTGTCACTTCAACACTTAACTGCTGTTTTAAAGAGCCACCACCACATTAATACACTTTCTCTATGGCAAACTTCAATGCAAATTGGTCCTATGCTGCCATCTACTGACCAAACGAATACTGCAGGCATTTACATTTATCTGTATTACTAGAATAGCATTATACATTAAATTTTAACACAGTTTACCAGGATAACGAAACGTAGACACATTACATGACTGTTTCTTACATATTCACCCCCACTTTAAGATTGGCAGTCCCTGCCAATGACTGAATATCCAGAGGGCTGTACTCTTATATGTAGAGTGGTAATGTACCGTTGTATGGCAGGCCAAATAAACTCGTCCTGCGCATACCGAACAGGGGGAATGCCAGCATTTGGTCTAGTGGTTCGTCTGAGAACCACTGGTATACTCTGGGGTACTGTAGCCATAGGCTGAGAAGGACCAGCAGACTCCGCATCATAGGGGGCACAGGCTGGGGGCACACTAGTCACAGGTGGAACATCCTCAGGAGCGGGGATTGGCCAACAATCATCCTCATCATCGTAAGCCCATTCCACACCACCAGTCTCGGACTGTGGGAGCTCATTGACATTATCAGTTCCATCACCATTTGCTTCTTCAGATTGACACAGGCACAACATATTTCTGTGAAGTACTCGGACACAATCAGTTCCTTCCTTCTGAACTTCGTACACAGGCCCATTTGCATACTTGCGGGCAACTACACGATATGGCACAGCCTCCCACCTGCTTTCCAATTTTCCTTGAGGCTTCTTGACACGTACCAGCACCAGGTCGCCTGGCTGCAATGGTGCCCTTTGCACCGGGGTCTTATCAGGATGAGAATTTTCTTGCAGACGCTGTCGCACCAATCGATGAACTGTCTCAAGTCTCTGCCGGTGTGCTCGCACCCAGGAGGCTGGATCTCTTGGAGGGAACCCATCCACATCATTTAACTGTAACTCTCCGACACTTCGCCCAGACCGTCCAAAGAGGAGAGTATAAGGAGAATACCCCGTTGTAGAATGGACCTGATTGTTATAGGCCCACACCATCTCAGACAAGAACTGAGGCCACTGTAACTTCTTGTCCTCCTCCAAAGTCCGCACCATCTGTAGCAGAGTTCTATTAAATCGTTCGCAGGCTCCGTTTCCTTGGGGATGGTATGGAGTCGTGTGCGACTTCTTTATCCCGTAGATACGTTGAACTTCTTTCATTACATGTCCCTCAAAGCAAGCCCCTTGGTCAGAGTGGATGCGTTGTGGACACCCGTACACTCGGATGAAATCTTGGCATAGGGCTCGAGCTGCTGACTCAGCGGTCTGGTCCTTGGTGGCGGTCACCACCGCAAATTTGGTGAAGTGGTCCACCATTACGAGGCAGTACTGGTGCCCACTGTTGGATGGGCCCACCATTAGGTAGTCTATCATGACGATCTCCAAAGGTTCCTGGGTCACTATGGTTTGCAGGGGAGCTCTTTGTTCTATTGCCTTATGGATCTCACAAGTTCGACATCTATGACATACTTCTTCGACCATTTGACGGAGAGCTGGACAGTAAATCAGTCGCTGTAGCCAACGAAAGGTCTTCTCATGACCAAAATGTCCATTCTTATTATGAGCCTCAAGAGCCAATGATTGAGCCAGTTCACTAGGCACTACGATTTGGTAACAAATGTCGATTTCAGAAGGCAGATATACCTTTCGGCATAGCACTCCATTTTTCATCTCTAACTTTTCCCACTGACTCAGGACTAATAGCATTTCACAGGTCAGTCGTTCTCTTTCCTCTTTACAGGGCTTCTTGCCTTTCTCAACACACTTGATCATTTTCGCCAGCCCCTCATGGGCCTGCTGTATTTGCACCCATTCCTGTAGTGAGGGGCCAAAGAAAGGAGCCGTTTCGGTCCCTTCCACTGCACACTGCATAGCAGTGACCAAGGCTTGTGAAAATCTGCTGAAGTCAGGCATCTCCACATGCTCCAACTCATGATCCACGTCTCCGCTGGGGGCCTGGGTAGTTACCCTAGAAATTCCATCAGCATTTTGGTTCTCCGTCTTGGACCGATACTTAATGCAGTAATTGAACTTAGACATTCGGGCTATCCACCTCTGCTCCAAAGCCCCGAGCTTGGCATTTTCCAGGTGAGCCAATGGGTTGTTGTCAGTCAGTACTAAGACTTCAGCTCCGGTCAAATACTCAGAGAATTTCTCAGTCATGGCCCATACCGGTGCCAACAGTTCTAACTTAAATGAACTATAATTGTCAGGGTTTCTCTCAGAATCTCGCAAGGATCGGCTGGCATACGCTATGACACGCTCTTGGCCATCCTGGAACTGAGATAGCACCGCTCCGAGACCATACAGGCTTGCATCGGTATATAGCTGGAAGGGCAAGTGGTAATCAGCATACGCTAAGATTGGGGCCGTTGTAAGAGCATCCTTCAATGCCTGGAAGGCGTGTTCCTGTTCAGGGCCCCATTTCACAGACCGGTTCTTCGGACCCCCGGCGGTGCCTCGTAGGAGAGCATTAAGTGGCACTGCTACTCTAGCAAAGTCCTTAATAAACCGTCGATAGTAGCCGGCTACTCCCAGGAACGCCCTCACTTCTCGCAGGGTAGTCGGTGTCGGCCAGTCTTGAACAGCCGCTATCTTGTCCCTTGACGGCCTCACCCCTTCTCCTGATACACAATGACCCAAGTAATCAATTTCAGATTGAAACAACCGACATTTACTGGGTTTCAGTTTGAGCCCATGTTCCCGCAATCGTTGAAATACTTGTCCCAACTGGCGGAGATGGTCCTCAAAGGTTGCAGAGTACACTATAATGTCATCCAAGTAGATGAGAGTGAATTCAAAGTTGAAGTCACCAAGACATTTCTCCATCAATCGTTGAAACGTTCCAGGTGCATTTGTCAATCCAAAGGGCATCCGGTTAAATTCGTATAGTCCCATGGGCAAAATAAAGGCTGTCTTTTCCTTATCTTTCTCGGCCATTGGCACCTGCCAATACCCACTAGCCAGGTCTAGTGAGGAGAAGTAGCGGGCTCTTCCTAGTGCTGAAAGGGACTCCTCAATCCGAGGTAAGGGGTAGGAATCTCGTACGGTGCAGGTATTCAACTTTCGATAGTCTACGCAAAACCGAATGGACCCATCTTTCTTCCTTACTAGTACCACTGGAGCTGCCCAGGGACTTTGGCTTTCTTGAATGATCCCATTCTGCAGCATCTGGGTCAACAGTTCTTTCACCTCCTGATACATCTGTGGAGGAATTTGTCGGTAGCGCTCTCTGATTGGAGGGGTGTCTCCTGTGGGAATCTCATGGTAGATCCCTGTCGTACATCCAAAATCTTCAGCATGACGTGCAAAGGTTGTGCGGTTTTCCCATAACAGTTCATCTACCTTCCGGATCTGTTCCAGAGAACACAAAGAAGTCTCTATCTTCATCTGTTCTCGAATTGCACCGCCATTCCATTTAGGGGTGGGGTTCTCGCCTTCCCCCATAGACACGGTTACGGCCCATTCACCTCGTTCAGCCGGCCTCAACTGCATCGGGGTCGCTTTCCTCACTTCCTCCGGAGTCACATAGAGGTTAGCCAGCAGCCTTCCTGGGGCTAGGTCTACACTCTGATCCTGAGTGTTCACACATAGGAGGGGTACTCTCCCATTGCGGACTACTGCCAAGGAACGGGCTACTAGCGGATCAACACTTCTTCCGGCTGCCGGCAGTGGTTCTATCAACACAGCTATGCCCTCTAGTTTCCTACAGGTGCCTACAGGCATGGACACTATCATCTCCCGTCTGGGTGGCAACGTAACTTTTGTATGCAGAGGGACCGAAATTCGAGCAAGAGGACACTGTGCATCTGAACTTTTCTGTAAGCCACATGTTCGGACCAGCCGCTGGAAGGCCGTTTGAGTAGGCCGATGGCTAGTGGTTTCTCTCCAATAACCGTGACCTTTCTTTTCAAAGAGAATCTGATCCAATTCTTTTAACACATTCATCCCCAAGATGACAGGGACCTTTACTTCATGTGACTCCTGTACTACCACAATGCCTTTCTTGCCTAGATCTTGGCCACATAATCTGACATTCATCCAGGCCACTCCCACCACCGGTACTGGTAACTGATTAGCTGCGACCACTCGTATGAATGTATGGGGATCATATTTCACATGTCGCTGAAAATACCGTTCGTAACAGTCTCTACTCAGGGTCGTTACTTGGGAACCCGTGTCAATCATCCCGGTAACCGGAATACCTTCCAATTCCATCTGTATGATGGGACTTGCAGCGATCAGATCCTCTTCAGGGCATTCTCCCCTCATAATCTCCTTCTCAGTTTCCCCTACTGCCCGCCCTACTGCAGCAGGGGATTTCAGTTTAACGGCGGTCTCTCATAAGCTTGTCGCTGCTCTGGACATCTAGCAGCAATGTGGCCCACGCGTCCACACTCCCAGCAGCGTACTTCCCGTCGCTCTGGCCATCGGTTTGGGCCCCTTCGGTAAGCCCCATCGTTCTCTCCTGAGAGTTGTACTACATTATTGGGACCCCTTCGGTAGGTCCTATCCTCATCCCTCCAGTAGGGTTGTGGGTGATGCTGACCTTCTTGGTATGAACGCCCCACCCCTTCGTCTCTAGTTTTCTGGAGGCCTGCAATTCTCATAGAATTCTCATTACAATTGGTTTGTAGGTGTTCCATTTGCTCTTGCAATTTCTGCATTACTGTAAGTATCTCTTTAACTGTCCCTTTTTCCACTGTTTCTGGGCCAGAGCTAGCCCCCTGCGACAATGTAACTCCAACTGCGGTCTGAGGCTTCTGAACCATACTATTGGCACGTGAGATGGCCTCCACCTGTACGTCATGAAATTTAGCATCAGTCTCCCGTCGTATAAAGTCCTGCATAGCAACAGTCAAGCTGCCATCACGGATCCCCAGAACAAACTGGTCACGGAGTGTCCGATCAGGGTTACAGAAGGCTGGTGAGCCCCCTCTTTCCTTCCCTTGAATATCTCGGAGCAGTTCTTGTAGGGCATTTGCATACTGAGGGAGACTTTCATTCTCCTTTTGTACCCTCTGAATCCTTGTAACGTCAATATGGCTAGCTCTACTAGTACTTCTGGTGCGGTCTGGTACATGCGCTGTACCATTCGTATCTGTTCTGCCCACACACTCACAGACATATTATTGCCATCAAACTTTGCTAACTGACTCATTACAGCCCCTGCTGGCATTCTTCCTCCAGCACCATCTCTCCTAACGGATGCGTCGCCGTCCATTCTGGTAGGCGGATCCTGCCGACTACGCCAATTTGTGAACCGAGAGCAAGGCAGGTGGTATGACTCCGCAACCAGAAAAGAGTGCGTACGCAGAAGTCAAGATTAAGAAAATTGCATTTACTATCAATTAATAAAAGCAGGTTAACAATAAAACAGTATGAACAATTCAAGTCAAATACTACAACAATTTCCACCTTTGCTGTGTCCGTGTTCACGGTGCGGACACTAAGGAATAGCAGTCCCAGGAACTATCCCTAACTGACCCTAACTTTCAAGCGGGTGTGCACCCCCCTTATCCCAGTGGTCCAAGTGGACCTCTTACAGTTTGTGGAAGTGCACGGTGGGGCCCGATGTCGTCCTTTTCCTTTATAACCAGCGCAGGATCCGCAACAAAGAAGTCCTCCTCAGCAGGCCGGAAAACCAGATGGATATAATCCAGAATTTTACAGTGACTGTCCGGTACCTCGACAGCACTGTGAGTCTCTTTACTGTTTGGGGCAATCCACTCAGCCCAATGTCAGCTCCACAGGTTAGCTGCTGCACACAGTCCTTTTTAACTTGGCTTCACTAAATGCACGGTCTCTTTATACTCCATCCGTCTCTAGACTGAAGTTCACACAGCTTGGCTGCACAGGAACGTCCTTTAGTATCTCCACACACGTCTTACACAGCACAGAACTTGCTTCCTATCTAGCCAAGATGGCAGCCGTTATAGTTTCAGTCCCTCTTCCTCATTCTTCCTGCTCACACTGAGGCAGGCTGACATCATAAGGGGCGTGTCACTTCAACACTTAACTGCTGTTTTAAAGAGCCACCACCACATTAATACACTTTCTCTATGGCAAACTTCAATGCAAATTGGTCCTATGCTGCCATCTACTGACCAAACGAATACTGCAGGCATTTACATTTATCTGTATTACTAGAATAGCATTATACATAAAATTTTAACACAGTTTACCAGGATAACGAAACTTAGACACATTACATGACTGTTTCTTACAGTATCACCAATGCACTGTGAGGTAGAATAAAGCTGTGAGCCGCACCCACAACAGACCATGTGACACAGAAGCTACCAGGTGCAAAGGAATGTTACCAACAAAATAAAGTGGCACATTCCATACACATAAAAACAAAAACTAATTGAAAAAAGTGGCCTAAACGGGTGGAAATGCTCCAAACCCAGACACTGTAGCGTGTCTATAACCGGGGAAGCAATTCCTCTGCATGCAGTCCACAGATAACGGCAATCACCAGCAAAAAATGCGTACAATGGAGGATGCCGGGGCAGGCCGCATGCACCACAAGGACAATTTACCCAAAATGATACATTGTGCAGATGAAAAAAATATATACATACACAAATCACTGCAAAAAATGCACCAAAATGATACGCAACTGACAATACTAGCTAATTCCTCAAGCTGATGTTAAAAGCTAAGAACTTTGCCAATATCTTCCAGTCAGGAACATATCGGAGCCCCTCATGCACCACGTCACGGTGTCTCAGCAAGCATGGGTCCGCTTTTAACATCGGCTTGAGGAATTAGCTTTGAGCCATGTGATTTGTGTATGTATATATATTTTTTCATCTGCACAATGTATCATTTTGTGTAAGATGTCCTCTTGGTGCATGCAGCCCACTCCGGTATCCTCCATTGTATGCATTTTTTGCTGGGGATTTCCGTTATCTGCGGACCACATGCGGAGGAATTGCTCCCCCGGTTATAGACACAGTGTCTGGGTTTGGAGCAATTCCACCCGTTTAGGCCACTTTTTTCAGTGAGTTTTTACTTACAGTTCCACCAATTGCAAACTAAAAAGTTCATAATTGCAAATTCAAATTCCATATTGCAATCCAAATGGCATACAACCATACCAGATCATACTGAACCAATCTGAAAATAGTTACTGCTAACTGCATACTGCAAATTGCGACCAAATTCAGCAAATAAACTATTAGTTAGACCTCAGATATACCCCTCAGAGAGATCATAAAGTGCTAAAGTGCTTAAATAACTTAAAGTGAGAATACAGATACTGAAGAGAGAAATATATCCACCATTTTATGTTGAATGACAAGATTGAACAGTTGAACCACCATCCTATGCATACTGCACGTGTTTTGTACATGGATTATCTGCTGCGGACGCGGCAGTGTATATGAAGAAAAGTTGAAGTTAATAAAGAAGTTATTTCAAGCATTTGGTGTGCTCTTTAAACCTACTGCTTCCATAGAACGGCGCTGGAGGAATTACAGAGTAACATACAGTCTGGTTAGACTAAAATTCAGAGATATCAGAATTCTTCTAATGCCACAGCACAAAAGGCACTTTATAGTGCTGCCCCTGCCACACTGGGTACTAAAGCCGTCCAGTGGTAGAACGTTACAGTGCTGCCCATAATTATTCATACCCCTGGCAAATTTTGACTTAAAGTTACTTTTATTCAACCAGCAAGTAATTCTTTGACGGGAAATGACATAAGTGTCTCCCAAAAGATAAGAAGACGATGTACAAGAGGCATTATTGTGGGAAAAAAACATTTCTCAGCTTTTACATTTACTATTTACATTATGAGCAAAAAGTGTCCAGTCCAAAATTATTCATACCCTTCTCAATAATCAATAGAAAAGCCTTTGTTGGCTATTACAGCAATCAAACGCTTCCTATAATTGCAGACCAGCTTTTTGCATGTCTCCACAGGTATTTTTGCCCATTCATCTTTAGCAATGAGCTCCAAATATTTCAGGTTGGAGGGTCTTCTTGCCATCACCCTGATCTTTAGCTCCCTCCACAGATTCTCAATTGGATTCAAGTCTGGACTTTGACTGAGCCACTCCAAAACGTTAATGTTGTTGTCTGCTAACCATTTCTTCACCACTTTTGCTGTGTGTTTTGGGTCATTGTCATGCTGAAATGTCCACTGGTGCCCAAGGCCAAGTTTCTCTGCAGACTGCCTGATATTGTCGTTGAGAATCCTTATGTATTGCTCTTTTTTCATGGTGCCGTTTACTGTGATTAGGTTCTCTGGTCCATTGGCTGAAAAACACCCCCAAAGCATTAGGTTCCCACCACCATGTTGGAAAGTGGAGATGGTGTTTTTTGGTTTAAAGGTTTCTCCTTTTTTACGCCAAATGAAGGAAACATCATTGTGACCAAACAATTCAATTTTTGTTTCATCTGACCATAACACAGAAGACCAGAAGTCTTCTTCTTTGTCCAGATGAGCTTTTGCAAAGGCCAAGTAAGCTTTTGTGTGCCTTATCTGGAGAAGTGGAAGCCAGCAGTGTGCAGTGTCCGTTGGATTGTCTGCCTTGAGACATTGCCACCAGCAGAGCCCAGATTCACCAGAATGGCCTTGGTGGTGATCCTTGGATTCTTTTCACCTCTCTATCTATCCTCCTGGCCAGCAAAAACTTAGAAACAGACTCACCCCTCACACATTTCAGCACTGCAGCAGTGCCATTTGGGGTAACACAGCTATGCTTATAGGCCATAGCCCTGGTACCTCTTAAGATGCTGTTTTAGTGGCAAATATGTGATTACTACGTCTGAGCTATTGTTATTTTTCAGCCAGGACTGATTTTAATTTTCTGTAGAGCCCCATATTTTAATATTAGTTTTTGAATACGTATATATTTTCTCCATGTGAAACAATAGCAAATAATTAAATCTTGTTTAAAAAAAATGAGCCTTTAATATTTGCTTGGCTAATTAAAAGCAGAGCCCAATGACTTCAATAATAATCATATTGCTCATTTACTCACATAACAATGCAATATTACATTTTTGAGAGACTCACAAAGAGGTGTTGTGTTACATTATAAATGAATTCACGACCTGTGGGGTTTTCTTGTCCTCTATATTATAAGTGGAAATATTTTACACATTGATGATTTTTTTTTAAACTGCAGAATAAAAGAGAGAAAAGACCACTAATCACATGTTGATGCCTCATGCTAGACCGCCAGTGTCGCCAGTATTTGTTAAAGCTAAATAAGGGTCTTGCACTGTGTCCGAGCAAAGAATCAACATTTTAACGAGTGACTTCAGTCCCTAATAATGACAACTCCTTTCTTTCTTTTAGTCATTACTTCATTTCCATCAATCATTCATTTTACACTTTCTTTGTGAAAACGCTTTGGTCCTGTATCCCTTTCACTGCCAGTCATGACGCTATTGTAATGACAAAAAGCATCTGAAGTTAATGAGACTGGTCTGCTAGCCATATAAAATGTCATACTTTTCACAAGGGATTCTCAGCTTCCCAAGCACTTTGTGCCTAATTGGCCTTGGTAAAATCCCCCATGTCTGCAGCCTTCAAAAACATTTCATCAGTTCTCTGCCAAACTAAAAATATTTTTGTTGATGTGTACAAGCCAGAATGAGTAATGTCCTTTTACATGGACCAGACATTCCCAATAATTGTCAGATCATCAGTGGAGATGCGGGCTGCATTTACATACAGCAATCGCCTCTGCTGTATGGAGACAAGCGATCATTAGTGATCCCTTGTCCCATAGAGAATCATTGTTCCTGTGCAGCAGATCACAGATGGCACAATCTGCTGCACAGGAAAAAATGATTTTTGGTGCAACTACATCATCCCCCAATGAACAAGCTCATTCATCGGTTAATTGACGGCACCTTTTCTGTACAGCATTAAAATGCATTGGCTCCGTGGAGCCCAATACATTTTAATGCTGTACAGATACAGCATTAAAATGTAAGTATTTGAACAAATTGACTTTGGATCTATGATCAATTTGTGCCTCTGTAGGGCACTGACGCAATGCTTGAAGGGAGAATACCTCCATAATACAGCATATGATGGAGAAAGCCATATTTTTTCTATTGCAGCCCCTTTTTTCACTGCATTGAGGCATAGGGAGATACAACATACTCCAAAAGAATGATATTGTAGTGCATTACTTCTCCATACAACATGGAGCCAATAAGGAGCCACTTATCAAAAAATTTCACATACATGCTTTCACAAATTAAGTAGAGACTATTTGGGCAGTATAATAACATTATATCAGAGAACTGCTGATAACACATGATACAGGTTTATAATATTCAAGCAGGAGGCCCCCCATAGTTGGCAGATGTCACGTGTTTTGAAACTGATCTTACAATGTCTCCTCCCCAGGGGCTGAGGAGGCCAGTACAAACATATTTTTTGTGGAGTCTTCATTATCAGGAGCAATGAGAATATAAATTTTTATTCTGCCAGATTCTTCTTAGGCTACTTTCACACTAGCGTTCGTCGGTCCGCTCGTGAGCTCCGTTTGAAGGGGCTCACGAGCGGACCCGAACGCAGCCGTCCAGCCCTGATGCAGTCTGAATGGAGCGGATCCGCTCAGACTGCATCAGTCTGGCGGCGTTCAGCCTCCGCTCGCCTCCGCACGGACAGGCGGACAGCTGAACGCTGCTTGCAGATCCGTCCAGACTTACGATGTAAGTCAATGGGGACGGATCCGTTTGAAGAGGCCACAATGTGGCTCAATCTTCAAGCGGATCCGTCCCCCATTGACTTTACATTGAAAGTCTGGACGGATCCGTCCGAGGCTATTTTCACACTTAGCTTTTTTTTTGCCATTTTAATGCAGACGGATCCGTTCTGAACGGAGCCTCCGTCTGCATTATTATGAGCGGATCCGTTCAGAACGGATCCGCCCGAACGCTAGTGTGAAAGTAGCCTTAATTGCACAGGAGGTGGAGCTCCACTGTGACATGTTCTCTACATTGAGCTGCTCTGAGCGACAGCTGTAGTGGTATCATTTTTTGAAAAGGAATCGGAAAAGTGGCTCACTCCCCTATAGCTATGAATAGGTGCTTGAACCTAAGATTGAATCACCCTATTCAATACAAAAGCACTAAACAAATTTGAATGGATAGGTAAGCACTCAACCACCATGGAGCAGGCACAATATTTAATATAAGATATAGGCACAATAAAATTGGAATAAAACACACTCTATAATTTCTAAAATAGTATATAACTAAAATATAACTAAAAACACACTATATAGAAATAAGGTGCAGATTAATTTCACGTTTCAACAGATAATGTCCTTTTCAACTGATATCAATGTTGAATGACTGGCACCTGTATCCTTTGGTGTAACGTTACATCCCAAAAAATCGCGAAAAGATTTGCGAGAAAAATCAAGAAATTTTTTAGCGAATAAATTGCAAGTAGCAATAGTCCTATATTCGGTTGATATAGCAAGTCAGTGGTTGCCACTGCACACTCGCCTAACCTATGGATAAGGGATCTTCACATTAGCTAGTGTGCATTCGAATATATTTTCAAGTGAATTGTTACTTTTATTGGTAGCAACATTAGCGTTTGGATATAACGTTGCATCCACCACAATCGCGTCCAAAGGAGGTACAAATGATTATGTTGCCGCACTATACTGGTAACATGCAGATAATTGATTGCTCACTGAGCACTCACCCAACGTGTTGATGTGAAGTCCTCACACTGGCTGGTGTGCGCTCAGATGTATATTGTCAGGGTGGGTTTGAACCTGTGTTCCGGTGAAAACTTTCAGGTTGCCTTCACTGCCTCTCCGTCCCAATCTGCATGCAGTTCTCACGAGAGTTGAAGTGCAGGTTCACCTGATTCTGGTCTCTCCTTGTCTTTGCTGTTCCAGATTATTGAAAGTATATATTCGGATAATCGTAGAGTTAAAATCGCATGGCCATGCTTCAATTGTTTGTGGAATATTTCATAGCATCGGTATCCAGCACCAGGCGCGTTTCGAAGTCTAGCTGACCTCTTCTTCAGTGGTTATACTCGGTATGCTTAGATCCCACTCTTAATACTCTACTAGGTGGTAAGTAAATTATGGAAAACAGATTCCAAGGAGAGCCATTTGGTCATGAATAAATCCCGGATTAGTGGATTTCAAAAAAGGGCAAAATCGATTTTAATGCGATTTTTCAAATACATGCGATTTTTTCAACAGAGGCATTTTTATCGCTAACACTTCTAAATCCAACTAGTGTTCATTCTCATGTGTCAGGTGTTCTATTTGGGATATATTTTATTTTTATTTTATTTTCAAATATCGATTTTTCTTGCGATTTTCTTCAATGCGTTTTTTCGGTGATGCGTTTTTTTTCTCCAGATGCGTTTTTGTTGCCCATACTGCTGGTTTGGTCATCTGATTCATTCTAATGCACCAAAATGATTAAAAATTCTTTTAGTCCTACAATATGTATAAAAATATATAAAATATGTTTAAAAAAAACAACAAAAAAAACACACAATTTGGGATATGGACTCAATTGATGGGCGATCGACATCTGGGATCCTGCTGGTGTAATGGGATGGAGGCCTGCCTCCGAGGGGACCGCAGTGCCAACTAATATCCAATATCTAGTGCAATACTAATATCTAGATTTAATCCTGGACATCCGATGGATATGATCACCTCCCCTCCAGTGTCGATCTACCGTCTCCAGCACCGCGCTTAGTGGGGTCTTTGTTATGAAATTCTTTAAAATGTCTCGACAAAGAGTGTTTCTCGAACCCATTTTTAATCTTAGTTATATGTTCGGACATCCTTGTTTTTAGTAATCGTTTTGTTCGTCCGATATATTGTTTCTGACATGGGCACTGGATAATGTAGATGACACTGCAGGAGTTGCAGGATAGACTGTCTGTAATTTTCCAAGAGAACTGATTTTGTGTGGATGTCACTTCTAATTTTTTTTTAGGGAATACTGTGTGTTTACATGCAATGCATCTCCCACATCTAAAGAAACCATTTATGTTTGTCCAATTTTGGAACATAGAGGTTTTCTTTAGTTTTCTATAGTGCATTGGATCGGGTTAAGAAGTTAGAGAGAAAAACTTTCTTCTCGGATAAAAATGAGACTATAAATACAACATCGAAAGAAACAGAGTTATTCTACCATTCAATGCACATTATAAGAAAGTCCAACATATTTTAAAACAACATTGGCATTATATATTGGATGACAAAACAATAGGCCATTTGATTCCAAAAGTCCCTCTGATATCTTCTACGAAGGTGCCTAATCTTGGCCTAAAAATAGCGCCCTCCGTCAAGCAACAAAAAGTAAAGAAAACCTCTATGTTCCAAAATTGGACAAACATAAATGGTTTTAAAGAATTTCATAACAAAGATCCCACTAAACTGACATTTGCGGCGCTGGAGAAGGTAGATCGACACTGGAGGGGAGGTGATCATATCCATCGGATGTCCAGGATTGAATCTAGACGAATCTATGAGTTCGGGACTTGTTTTCCAGCAGGTCTTAATGCTGAGCTAGAGATCTTCAGTTTCCTGTGAGGAGGTGGGTGCCTGCTTCTGATGTAAGACCGCGGTGTGGATATTAGTTGGCACTGCGGTCCCCTCGGAGGCAGGCCTCCATCCCATTACACCAGCAGGATCCCGGATGTCGATCGCCCATCAATTGAGTCCATATCCCAAATTGTGTTTTTTTTTAAAATATATTTAATATATTTTTATACATATTGTAGGAATAAAAGTATTTTTAATCATTTTGGTGCATTAGAATGAATCAGATGACCAAACCAGCAGTTTAGGCAACAAAAACGCATCTGGAGAAAAAAAACGCATTGAAGAAAATCGCAAGAAAAATCGATTCGAAAATAATATTTGGAAAAATACAACAAAAATAAAAAAAATATCCCAAATAGAACACCTGACACATGAGAATGAACACTAGTTGGATTTAGAAGTGTTGGCGATAAAAATGCCTCTGTCAAAAAAATCGCATGTATTTGAAAAATCGCATTAAAATCGATTCTGCCCTTTTTTGAAATCCACGAACCCGGGATTTATTCATGACCAAATGGCTCTCCTTGGAATCTGTATTCCATAATTTACTTACCACCTAGTAGTGTATAAAGAGTGGGATCTAAGCATACAGAGTATAACCACTGAGGAAGAGGTCAGCTAGACTTCGAAACGCGTCTGGTGCTGGATACCGATGCTATGAAAGATTCCACAAACAATTGAAGCATGGCTATGCGATTTTAACTTTACGATTATCCGAATATTAACTTTCAATAATCTGGAACAGCAAAGACAAGGAGAGACCAGAATCAGGTGAACCTGCACTTCAACTCTCGTGAGAACTGCATGCAGATTGGGACAGAGAGGCAGTGAAGGCAACCTGAAAGTTTTCACCGGAACACAGGTTCAAACCCACCCTGAGAATATACATCTGAGCGCACACCAGCCAATGTGAGGACTTCACATCAACACGTTGGGTGAGTGCTCAGTGAGCAATCAATTATCTGCATGTTACCAGTATAGTGCGGCAACATAATCATTTGTACCTCCTTTGGATGCAATTGTGGTGGATGCAACGTTATATCCAAACGCAAAGGTTGCTACCAATAAAAGTAACAATTCACTTGAAGATATATTCAAATGCACACTAGCTAATGTGAAGATCCCTTATCCATAGGTTAGGCGAGTGTGCAGTGGCAACCACTGACTTGCTATATCAACCGAATATAGGACTATTGTTACTTGCGATTTATTCGCAATTTTTTTTCTCGATTTTTCTCGCAAATCTTTTTGCGATTTTTTGGATGTAACGTTACACCAAAGGATACAGGTGCCGGCCATTCAACATTAATATCAATTGAAAAGGACATTTTCTGTTGCAGGGGAGGGCTGGCAGCTTAGTCCTGGGGGGCA
This sequence comes from Bufo gargarizans, assembly GCF_014858855.1. NCBI lineage: Eukaryota > Metazoa > Chordata > Amphibia > Anura > Bufonidae > Bufo > Bufo gargarizans. Next base: position 176,075,311 of record NC_058080.1, on the reverse strand, counting down.
AATCCAGTCAAGTGGCCCATTTTAGCCCCACCCATTATTAAAGCCCCTCCTACATATAATAGGCCACTCCCAACAAACACTGTACCGCTGACATTCTATAGTTGAGGCCTGTCTCTACACATCATACGGAGAGGGGAGGCCTGTCCTGGCTGCACTGCCTGCTTCACATTATACAATAAACAGCAGCAGGCTACAGCTAGGAAGCTCCTCCGCTCTCCTCCCTCCCCAGATCCTGCTCAAGGCCTGTGGTTCCCCCCACCATCTGCCACCCGCCCGTGGCCTGCTGCCCCCCTTTCATCGTCTTTACCCAGCTCTGAATCCTCCTTCTGCAGATGGCAGGAGGAAGAGCCGGAGCATCTCCTCTCCTACATAGCACCTCATACCTCTTACATCCAGTGATGTCACCTTTGTTGTAGACGTTCTCTTTCTTTATCTTCTCCATTAAGACCAGACCGCCATGATGATTTTTCTGCCATCTCCCGTCTCTGCAGAGATTAACAAACAGACATTAGTTTCCCACATTTCCATCATCTTCACATCTTCTGAACACCCTTTTCTGCCACCCCCAATACTATACTGCAGAAACAGTCCCCCTGGAAATACTACTACCACACAGATAGTGCCCCAATACTGTGCCCGCTGTGCCCCCAATACTATACTGCAGAAACAGTACCCCTGGGAATACTACTACCACACAGATAGTGCCCCCTTAAACAATTATTGGCACACAGTGCTCTAAAAAATAACTGCGCCCAGACACTAATAGTATAAAGATAATGTCCCTCAAAAATAATTGTGATACTATGCCAGGGTGCCTCCCAAAGTAACAGTGCTCCCCTAAATCCCACCAATAGAAATAATTCTCTGCCAGAGCACACTTAGTAGTAATAATGCCCCTTTAGTGCCCATACTAGTAATCATGTTCCTCATAGCCCCCCAGTAGTAGTAAAGCTCCCCATAATACCCCCTAGTAGTACTAATTCTGTCTATAATATGACAGTACATGAAATAGTAAAAAAATGCCCCTTCTTAGTGCCACCATATGCCCCAATAGTGCTCCACTCCCCCATAGTGCCCCCAAATAATGCCTCATAGTGCCGCTCTCCCCTATAGTGCCTCCCATAATGTGCCAGTAAAAAATTCCCCCTTAGTTCCACCAAATGCCATAGTGCCCCCCATAATGTTCCAATACAAAAGGCCCCTTTAGAGCCCCCACTTCCCCATAGTGCCCCCAAATAATGCCCCTATAGTAACACCAGATGCCCCATAGTACTGCTCTCCCCTATAGTGCACCCCCAGAATGTGCCAATAATTAAATAAAGCCACTTTAGAGCCCCAAGATACCCCCATGGTGCCCCCCCATAATGTGCCAGTAAGAAATGCCCCCATAGTACCAGCTCCTCCAATAGTGCCAGCTCCCACCCCATAGTGCCAGCTCCCCCCATAGTGCCAGCCCCCCCATAGTGCCAGCCCCCCCCAATAGTGCCACATCCCTCCAATAGTGCCACATCCCCCCTAGTGCTAGCTCCCCCATAGTGCCAGCCCCCCTATAGTGCCAGCCCCCTATAGTGCTATCTCCCCCATAGTGCCAGCCCCCCTATAGTGCCAGCCCCCCCTATAGTGCAAGTCCCCCCATAGTGCCAGATCCCCCCAATAGTGCCAGATCCCCCCCAATAGTGCCAGATCCCCCCATAGTGTCAGCCCCCTTATAGTGCCAGCCCCCCATAGTGCTAGCTCCCCCATAGTGCCAGCCCCCCCTATAGTGCCAGCCCCCCTATAGTGCCAGCCCCCCATAGTGCCATATCCCCCCCAATAGTGCCATATCCCCCCAATAGTGCCAGATCCCTCCCAATAGTGCCAGATCCCCCCCAATAGTGCCAGCCCCCCTATAGTGCAAGCCCCCCAATAGTGCCAGCTCCCCCCCCACATAGTGCCAGCTCCCCCCCACATAGTGCCAGCTCCCCCGGCAAATAATAAAAAATAAAAAAAACACACTAATACTTACCTCCATCAGCAGCGATGCAGGCCTCTTCTGGCCTGTGTCCCTGCTGTGTGCCGCCCGACTCAGGCGGCGCAATGATAATGACGTCATCGTGCTGCCTGAGCCGGCCTCTGATAGGCTGCAGGCATTAGTGCCTGTGGCCTATCAGAAGAACAGGGGAGGGACACGCCTCTCCCTGAGTCCCTCCCCTGCCCCACAGCAACACCCCGCCACCACCGCAATTATATCCAGGGCCGCGCCGCCTGTGGTGATCGGTGGTGCGGCCCTGAAGAATAAAAAATAGAAATTTTTTTTGTTAAAGATGGTTAGATGGGCGGCCCAGCGGACGTTTTTTTAGGGCGGCCTGGGGGGCAATTGCCTGCCTGCCCCCCGGCCCAGCATGCCCCTGATCTGTTGGAACGTGAATTTAATCTGCACCTTATTTCTATATAGTGTGTTTTTAGTTATATTTTAGTTATATACTATTTTAGCAATTTTAGAGTGTATTTTATTCCAATTTTATTGTACCTATATCTTATATTAAATATTGTGCCTGCTCCATGGTGGTTGAGTGCTTACCTATCCATTCAAATTTGTAGTGGTCTCATGCCTGGATGCTACAACTGTCACTTGGGGGGAAGAGAGACTATATCCCTTTCGCTACCAGCGCCATACATGGGCAAACATGGCGCCCGCTCGCATATGCAGCAGGCGTCATGGCCTTGTGAGAGCTCAATGAATCCTACCAACATCCCCTGCATCCAGTGGGGATGCCGGTAATCGGTTTGAATGCTCTGGGTTAAAGAGACCCACAGTATTCAAACTGGAAGTCTTATTTTGGACACCAGATGGCAGTTTCTAGATATGGAGCTTCCCCTTGTGGTGGCTGCAGGCAGTCAATTTTTATTATATACTAGCAGATGGACCCGGCTTTGCACGGGTATATTTCATCTATTTCATTTAATGTTTGTGTGTTTCATTAAAAGATATCCACAGTATCCACTATAACAGTGACATCTACAGTACCCCGCCCCTTTAACAGTGAACTCCACAGCAGCCTGCCTCCTTCACAGTAAAATCCATAGCGCCCTCCCCTTTAACAGTGACCTCCACAGCAGCCGACCCATTTATTAGTGACCTCCACGGTACCCCGTCTCGTTAACAGTGATTTCCACAATAACCTGCCCCCTTAAAGGGGTTCTGCACTTTCCTTTAACTGATGATCTATCCTCTGGATAGATCATCAGCTTCTGATCGGCGGGGGTCCGACACCCGGGACCGCCGCCGATCAGCTGTTTGAGAAGGCAGCGGTGCTCCAGCAGCACTGCGGCCTTCTCACTGTTTACCGCCGGGCCGCCCGCCCACTGACGTCACGACTTGTATCAACTAGAGTGGGCGCGGCTAAGCTCTGTTCACTTGAATGGAGCTTAGCCGCGCCCACTCTAGTTGATACAAGTCGTGACGTCAGTGGGCGGGCGGCCCGGCGATAAACAGTGAGAAGGCCGCGGCACTGCTGGAGCGCCGCTGCCCTTTTAAACAGCTGATCGGCGGGGGTCCCGGGTGTCGGACCCCGGCCGATTAGAACCCCCGGAGGATAGATCATCAGTTAAATGAAAGTGCAGAACCCCTTTAACAGTGACCTCTCCAGAGCTATTGAATGAGGCTATGCAGAAGGCTTCATCTTTGCACCGAAGTATGATAACATCGGGGAATATAAATGTTAGGAAGAGAAAGGACAATCAGAAACGTTTCGTTTTCTCCTTTAAATATAGTCCAATGGCGTATCGCAGGCATGCTCAACCTGCGGCCCACCAGCTGTTGTAAAACTACAACTCCCACAATGCCCTGCTGTAGGCTGATAGCTGTAGGCTGTTCGGATATGCTGGGAGTTGTAATTTTGCAACAGCTGGAGGGCCGCAGGTTGAGCATGCCTGGCGTATCGGATTAGGAAAGTGATAAGACAAAATTGGGACATAGTGGAAAGGGACGATAGTTTAAAAGAGATCAAAGCGTCTAAACCATTAGTAGCCATACTCTGAAAGATAGGCTGGTTAGTAGTCGTTTCGTGGAACCAAAATCTGATATATGGCTGAAAGATTGGGTACCTGCGGGAAACCGCAGGTGCACTAATTGTTCCTACTGTAAATATAATCCCCAATTCGATTTACTAGTTTTTGGTGGATTACATCATAAAGTAAGTACCTTGATAACTTGCAAAAGTAAATATGTAGTGTACCTTATATTATGTGTATGTGGTAAGTTTTACATAGGAAAAACCATTAGGAGCTTTAGTGAGAAATTTAGGGAACATGTTAATTCAATTGTTACAGGGAACGGTTGTCCACGATTAATAGAACATGTGAAATCTGAGCATGATGGTAATAGTAAGGTGGTGAGGTTTGCCGGGATTAAGATGTGCATAGTCTGTCACAAGGGGGAGATAGACATCGTACCCTCTTAAGGAAGGAAGCAAGATGGGCCCTCTGGGACTGAATGATAGAAACCATCTTGGAGTATTTCTGTAAAAATATATGTATCTTTATTGTTTGTTTTATTTGCATATTTTTGGTGATTATATGTATTTGGACGGTTCCTCTGTGTGATAGAATCAATGTGCTCCGCACAGATGAAGCGGCGCATGACGGTGACGTTAGTGGATTGTGGAAGCGCTAAGGCGCGAAACGGCCGTCGCCACAAATTACTTGCCTGCGCTGTTTGTTTGTCCGCCCCATGCCTGTATCGGTGAATGTTTATGGCATCTGGAATAAAGAACATCCACTTTTTGGTGAGTACCGCTTAGTTGTTTCTTCTTTGTTGCCATGTTGATACAGTACTCATTTCACTGTGAAGATTGACACAATCTTACCAGCTTCCGCCATCATCTTCACAAAGTCTTTTGCTTTTGTTCTTGGGTTGATATGCACATGTCGGACCAAAGCACGTTCATCTCTGGGACACAGAACCCGTCTCCTTCCTGAGCGGTATGATGGCTGGACATTACCATCTTGTTTGTACTTGCGTATACTTGTTTGTACAGATGAACGAGGCACCTTCAACTTGAAATTGCACCGAAAGTTAAGCCAGACTTGTGCAAGTCCACAATTCTCTTCCTGATATCTTGGCTGATTTCTTTAGTCTTTCCCATGATGCTACACAAAGAAGCAGTGTGTTTCAGGTGTGCATTTTAATACATCCACAGGTGTGTCTCTTATTAACTCAGATGTTGCCAACAAACAGAAGCTTCCAAACATATGACATCATCATATCAGCAGTCCAGAATTGTTTAAAGGCATAGTAATCTTAGTGTATGTATACTTTTGACATTTCAAAAAGTAATAAAAATGCCTTAAAACATTCTCTCTCTCTTTGATTATTCTGACATTTGGCAAATTATAATAATTATGGTAATTCTAATTGACCAAAAACAGGAAAGGTTTATTCAGATTTCATGTCAGATATTGAGAAAAACATGCAGATGTGTCTTTTTATACTGTATAGTGTATGTAAACTTCTGGTTTCAACTGTAGATTTATAAACGTAAAGTGTAACTGCCGTTCTATTTTTATTTGTGTAATGTATAGGGCAGTGATGTTAACCATTTTTGTAATATAACTTGCAAAAGCAGAGCTGAGGGTTCTCTGGATGGCTTGGCTTGGGCACGTCCAGGAGAGACGTGCCCAGCACACCCTCCCTTGGCAGGGGGTAAGCTGAAACTGACTCTCACTAATCCCCACCCTTCCTTCAGGAAGCGGGACTGGCCCACTCCTCCACCGAGGGGGTTTAGAATGGAATGGAAAGCTCCATTCTACCTAACTATAGCTCTGCCTTATTTGCTGCCACCTGCTGGTAAACCAGGCAAATTACATTTAAACACAACAGTTGCAAACATTAGAAATGCACAGTGTAGTGGACCTGAAATAAATACACACGATGACATGATATTAGCATATTAGAGATAGTAGCGGGGTGAAGAAGTGGTAATGCCACTCTGGGGCGTTACATATACACTGCTCATTTCCATGTTTATGACCACCCTGTCATCCTCCCAGGTGACCGGGACTGGGGAAACTCACATAGGCTAATGCTTTCTCCTATAGTGTGCAAGCAGGGCCACCACTGGTGGTTTGCAGGGTGGTCGTAACCATGGGAAAAAGCTGTGTATAATGTGATGGAAAAATGAATCCAGCCAGCAAAGGAGGCAATATGGACAATCACAATACATTAGTAAGTGCTTTGTATTAACTTTCTCTACATGATAAATACTATTTACTGAAGTGACACAATACCTTTAAGGCCTCATGCACACAGCCGTTGCCCGGCTGTGGCCATATTGCGGCCCGCAATCCAGAGCTGCGGTGCGGAACGGAGGCACAAAACCCCACGGAAGTAAGGAGTGCTTCCGTGGTGATTCTGTCTGTGCCTCCGCACCGCAAAAAAATAGAACATGTTCTGTTTTTTTGCGGTGCGGACGAATCACAGATCCATTCAAGTTGAATGGGTCTCGATCTGTCTCGGCCGCCACACGGATGTTGCCCGTGCATTGGGGGCGCAAATTGCGGTCCCCAATGCACGGAAAGATCGCACAATGGCCGTGTGCATGAGGCCTAAGGCTGAGTTCACATGTATTTTAAGCATCTGTTATGCACATGTTGCCTTCGTTTTAGCCATTTCTGTCTACCATCCGTTATTTTAGACTGCAAAAATAACGGATCCCAGACGGAAATGGCTAAAAAGATGCTACATGTGCATAACTGAGCATAACGGATGCTTAAAATGCAGAAGAACGGAAAGCTAAACGGTGATGTGAACCTGGCCTAACAGGCGCTCCTGCACTAAGATCCCGTTGGAGATTGCCACTACTTAAAAAAAAAAAAACAGTGCCCCTATGTTTAAATCAGGATTTCTGTCACCTTTATATACTACCCTCAGATAAGGCAGCACAAATAGGTGACAAACCCCCTTTAATTTCTACCTCTCTATTGCATAAAATGTAAAGAATATTTGGATTTCATTTACACTTGACATAAGTGCAGGAATTCATCAAGATTAGTATTTGAAAAGAAAAAGTGATCAGGAAGGTAATGTCCCCTTTAACTCTGATGTTGACATCACCATGGCAACTGCAGTAAACAGACAGCGATTGGTCGGCTTGAATCTAAAAATCATCAGTTGGCTCCTTGGGAGATGAAACTGATTTTATGGTTAGTGATGAATTTTGGAGACACCCAGAGGAGCTGCTTTTACGTCCACTGCTCAGGGTGGGATTTCTGGGGTAAGATACTGAGATATATCTAACTGTTATATTCAGATGCGGGATATCTCTGCATAAAACTGGTGTGTTTTTAGTAAGCTACAATAAATACAATAAAACTAGAAAGAAAGAAAATATGTTTAGCGTTTTCCCTAAATTTGAACTGTTTATTATGTGTCTAGGGAAAATAGGACTTTTGGTCAGGTCTACAACACTTGTGGTGCAGTTACCTAAAAAAAGGCGAAGTATAAAGAATGGCAGACACTGCAGATGATTGCATTAGGGCCTTATTCGCACAGTCAGTGTTTGGTCAGTGATTTCCATGAGTGATTTTGAGCCAAAACCAAGTGCGGGTCCAAATCACAGAACAGGTGCAGATCTTTCCCTTCTACCTTATGTCTGTGTAGGATCCACTCCTGGTTTTGGCTCACAATCACTGATGGAAATCACTGACCAAACACTGACTGTATGATGAAGCCTTAAAATGTGAAAATTATTGGCGTCTTTAAACTCATCTCATGTAGTTGCCTGTAAGTGAGGTTCTTCATATGCATTGCGGCTTTAGCTTGTGAAACCAGCTTTTTGGGGATTTAACCCTCAAAAGCAAATCTTGCTCTATTACTACAGACACAGTCATATAAATATCGCAAAAACCCTCCCAAAAAGGGTAATTTTTTATTCAGATAGTTGGTCGGGCTGGTATGAGTTAATTTGCATACTCCCCCCCAAGCCTTAGGGTGCCGCTACACAGGTGTAGGGTAAGGAGCAGAAAGTCAGCACAAATTTCTGTACGGATTTCTGTGCGCTTCTGCAACAAAAACCGCATGAGCAGAGCGGGCGCGATATCCGCCAGGTGCCTTCTGTTTTAAACAGCAGGCACCTGGGACTAATGTAATCGTAATGACCAAGAATAAAAATAATAGGTCAGTTTTAATGCATAGGAAACAGTGTTAAAAAAACTAATATAAAACTGTTCCAGAATTGTTTATTTTTTTTATAATTCCACCCCATTTCAATTTTTTTTCCGCTTCCCATTCACATTGTATGCAACTGTAAATGGTGCCATTAGAAAGTACATCTTGTCCCACAAAAGACAAGCCCTGATACGGCTATGTGAATAAAAAGTATGCTTGATACTTTTATTACCCAAATTGCTGTTGCAGAGATATCTTAATGAATATGCTAATAAGGGTCTCAGTGCACGATTTGGGAATACTTGTTATACTTCTTTTTGCAACCCTTTAGGAATCTCCATTGGGCTGAGACTACATGTACATTTTTTTATGCGACGACATCAACAAAATCACAGAAAGTGACAGAATGTTGGAAATTAGTGAGTATCAGAAGTTGCAGTTGTCCAGTTCACTTAGCAAATGAAAGGTGAGGTGTGACAAGTTACAATGGACATCGGGGTCACTCGTTGTTTGATACAAGATTGAAACACGGGCTCCATCTTGATAGACAGTATGTGTTAACCCCTCAGTGACCAAGCCTGTTTGGGCCTTTATGACCAAGCATTTTTCTTCCTTTTATCATGGTTTCGTTCCAAGAGCTATAACTTTTTTATTTTTTCGTCTATATAGCTTTATGAGGGCTTGTTTTTTACGGGACAAGTTGTAGTTTTTAATGGCAACATTTTGGGGTACACATAACTTTCGGATTAACTTGTATTAACTCTTTCTGGGAGGGAGATGGGGAAAAATAGCAATACTGCCACTCCGTTTTTACATTATAAATTTTACGGCGTTCATTTTTCGGTACAAATAACATAATATCTTTATTCTCTGGGTCAGTATGATTACAGTGATACAAAATACTTATAATTTTTTTTTTAGTTTTACAACTTTTTTTTTCCAATAAAACCCCTTTTATTAACAAAAAAAATGATTTTGCATTGCCACTTCACAAGACCCATAACTTTTTTTTCTCTTTTTCTATGCAGTTGTGTGAGAACTTGTATTTTTCATTGGTATCATTTTGGAGTAAATGCTGCTTTTTGATCGCTTGTTATTACGTTTTTTTCGGTGGAAACTAAGAATAAATTAGAAATTCATTTTTATTTTATTTATTTTTATTTATTTTTTTACGGCGTTCACCATAGGGGATGATTTATGTCATATTTATGTAGTCCGGGTAGTTACAGACGCAGCAATACCAAACATATGGGGGATATTTTCTTTTTGCAATTTTTTTCATTGAAAAGCGTATTTTATGGAATTTTTTTATTTGATAAAAGTGTATTTTTTTTCTATTTTTTTTACTACTTAAAATTCCCACAAGGGGACTATAATATACAGTATTTTGATTGCTTTTAAAATGTAATGCATTATCTCTATAATGCATCACATTTCAATAGCAATGCTATTCAAAGATTGACCAGCAGGCTGCGCCAGAGAGGCACAGCCTGCTGGAGAGAACTGCAGACAGGCTCGGGGTCCTGATCAAAAGCGAGGTAAGCTTCCCAACACATCAGCACCCCGCTATCGCATTTTTGGGGTGCTGATGGGAGACAGAGGGAGTCCGCGGGCGCCATTGCACCTGGCATGTAAAGGGTTAAACATCCCGGATCGGCACTTCTGCCGGTCAGGGCTGTTAGAGCAGGGCTCCGGCTCTCATGTGAGAGCTGGGTCCGCGCTCCCCGTCTTCACAGAGAACCTTCTCACGGACCACAGGAGAAAACATCAACAGGCTTTACACACACTCACCTAAAGAATTATTAGGAACACCATACTAATACGGTGTTGGACCCCCTTTTGCCTTCAGAACTGCCTTAATTCTACTTGGCATTGATTCAACAAGGTGCTGATAGCATTCTTTAGAAATGTTGGCCCATATTGATAGGATAGCATCTTGCAGTTGATGGCGATTTGAGGGATGCACATCCAGGGCACAAAGCTCCCGTTCCACCGCATTCCAAAGATGCTCTATTGGGTTGAGATCTGGTAAATTTATACAGTGTATGTGTAAGGTAAGTGTAGTCTACATAGTGTGTACATAGGATAGGTATAGTCTATATAGTGTGCTTATAGGATAAGCGTAATTATTTAATGTCTGTATATAAGGTAAGTGCAGTATATATAGTGTTTATATAGGATAAACAATTTATATAGTGTCTGCATATAGGATAAACATGGTGTATATAGTTTATGTAAAGGGTAGGTGTACTGTATATAGTATATTTATAGTCTATGTAGTGTGAATATAGGATAAGTTTAGTCTTTATGTTTTGCATATAGGATAAGTGTAATATTTATAGTTAGTCTGTATATAGTGTATGCATAGTGTTTTTATAGGGTAAGTGTTGTGTAATTTATATAGTATCTGTATATAGGGTAAGTGTAGAGTATAATCTGTATGCATAGGATAAGTGTCATTTTTATAGTGTCTGTATATGCGGTAAGTGTATGTATATGATATGTGTAGTTAATATAATGTGAGCATACGGTAAGTGTAGTGCAAATAATGTGTATATATGATAATTAATCTACACAGTGTCTGTATATATGGTAAGTGTAGTGTATTTAGTGTATGTATAGTGTATATAGTGTTATAGAGGGTAAGTGTAGTGTATATAGTGTATGTGTAGGGTAAGTGTAGTCTACATAGTGTGTACATAGGCATAATCTATATAGTGCACTTATAGTAAGGCTGTTAACAGCCTGCATTTGTGGGAGGGGCGTCTGGCTATTTATCCCCCTACCTGCCGCTCAGCCAGGCGCCCGAGCCTCACGCACCATTTGCGGTTTCAATCTCCTCCTCTTCCGACCCGAATCGCTTCCGGTATCCTGCCCTCACGCTCCGCCGACATCCGGATCGCAGCACGCCAGCCTGCCGGGTGATCGAGGCTCAGCTGGCTCTGTTCTAGCTGCGTCTCGCACCCGACCTGGTTTCCTGCCCCCTGCTGGTGCACGCTTGATTGCCGCTCCCCCCAGCATGTTGCGGGCGGCAGGGTTGGGGGAGCGGCGTTCTAGTCAGGGAACTGCCGGTCACATGCCGGCTCAGCATGAGAGCCTATCGTGTTAAAAAATGGTGTCATAGGTTGTTTTCACATATAACCATGCTATCTTGCATATCTATTAATTCTGGTTTTGGGATGCAGGTTCGCTCAGTGTCCCTGGATCGCCCAGGTTGTCAGTGTCCCTGGATCGCCCAGGTTGTCAGTGTCCCTGGATCGCCCAGGTTGTCAGTGTCCCTGGATCGCCCAGGTTGTCAGTGTCCCTGGATCGCCCAGGTTGTCAGTGTCCCTGGATCGCCCAGGTTGTCAGTGTCCCTGGATCGCCCAGGTTGTCAGCGTCCCTGGATCGCCCAGGTTGTCAGCGTCCCTGGATCGCCCAGGTTGTCAGCGTCCCCGGATCGCCCAGGTTGTCAGCGTCCCAGGATCGCCCAGGTTGTCAGCGTCCCCGGATCGCCCAGGTTGTCAGCGTCCCCGGATCGCCCAGGTTGTCAGCGTCCCCGGTTCGCCCAGGTTGTCAGCGTCCCCGGATCGCCCAGGTGGTCAGCGTCCCTGGTCCGCCCAGGTGGTCAGCGTCCCTGGATCGCCCAGGTGGTCAGCGTTCCTGGATCGCCCAGGTGGTCAGCGTTCCTGGATCGCCCAGGTGGTCAGCGTTCCTGGATCGCCCAGGTGGTCAGCGTTCCTGGATCGCCCAGGTGGTCAGAGTTCCTGGATCGCCCAGGTGGTCAGCGTTCCTGGATCGCCCAGGTGGTCAGCGTTCCTGGATCGCCCAGGTGGTCAGCGTTCCCGGATCGCCCAGGTTGTCAGCGTTCCCGGATCGCTCAGGTTGTCAGCGTTCCTGGATCGCCCAGGTTGTCAGTGTTCCTGGATCGCCCATGTTCTTTCTTGTTTTCTAAAGCCACCCTTCGGGGTATTCAAAAGGAGGGGAAGGGGTCCGTGAGCCATAGGCAACCTGTGTCCGGTAAATTGTTCAGGGATCTTTCTTCGTCATTGGATGGTAATCCTTTTGGGCCCTTCACTAGCCTGATTTTGAAAGCGGCCATGTATCTCACCTTTTATGGATTCCTCTGGCCCGGTGAGGTTCTGGCGGGTCCAAATCGCCATAACCATCCTCTGAAGCAGCATCTGTTATGGGGCCAGGGCCATTACACTCCCCTGCTACCTTCCACCAAAACCATTCAGACGGGACCCCCTTCCGAGGTAAATTCTATCCCACGTTGAACGATTGGTGCCCGGTTCAGGTGCTGCATCAACTGCTAGCCCTCATCCAAGGTTCATCACCAGATAGCCCACTCCTGCCACACGCAGGCAAGCCTCTCAGCACCCTCAGTTTATATCTTTCATCCGTGCCCTCGCCCAGGGTCTAGGCTATGACCCCAAGGTAATTTCGGGCCACTCATGTCGCTAGGGGCAGCCTCCGCTGCTTCTCGGCATCAGGTGCCAGCTCATGTCATCCGGTCCATGGGGCGGTGGCGGTCCTCCTGCTTCACTAGGTATATACCCAATCCTCGAGTAGAGATATCTCGTGCCTTTCGATCACTGGCTTTGTAGTTTGCAAAAAAAGTGTTGTACCTAACTGATGTTTTTTGCCCCCTTTTTTCACTGGTGTACCTGCGCCCGTGGCTCCCGGCACAATTCAGCCACTATGTTCAGGGCAGGTTTCTCTGCGTGCGCCGACGTTGTCCTAGCCCTGACCATAAATAGAATAAGTGTAATCTATTTAATGTTTGTATATAAGGTAAGTGTAGTATATATAGTGTATATATAGGAGTAAGCAATTTATATAGTGTCTGCATTTAGGATAAATGCAGTGTATATAGTTTATGTATAGGGTAAGTGTACTGTATATAGTATATCTGCATAGTGTAGTCTATGTAGTATGTATATAGCATAAATGTAGTATTTATGTTTTGTATATATGATAAGTGTAATCTTTATAACTAGTCTGTATATGAGGTATGTGTAGAGTATATATTAAATGTATAGTGTATATAGTCTTTGTACAGGGTAAGGCCTCAAGCACACGACCGTTGTGTGCATCCGTGGCCGTTGTGCCGTTTTCCGTTTTTTTTCGCGGACCCATTGACTTTCAATGGGTCCGTGGAAAAATCGGAAAATGCACCGTTTTGCAGCCGAGGCCGTGATCCGTGTATCCTGTCCGTCAAAAAAATATGACCTGTCCTATTTTTTTGACGGACAACGGTTCACGGACCCATTCAAGTCAATGGGTCCGTGAAAGAACACGGATGCACACAAGATTGGCATCCGTGTCCGTGATCCGTGGCCGTAGGTTGCTTTCATACAGACGGATCCGAAGATCCGTCTGCATAAAAGCTTTTTCTGATCTAAGTTTTCACTTCGTGAAAACTCATTTCCGACAGTATATTCTAACACAGAAGCGTTCCCATGGTGATGGGGACGCTTCTAGTTAGAATACACTGCAAACTTTGTACAAGACTGCCCCCTGCTGCCTGGCAGCACCCGATCTCTTACAGGGGGATATGATAGCACAATTAACCCCTTCAAGTGCGGCACCAAAAGGGGTTAATTGTACTATCATATTCCCCTGTAAGAGATCAGGGCTGCCAGGCAGCAGGGGGCAGACCCCCCCCCTCCCCAGTTTGAATATCGTTGGTGGCACAGTGTGCCCCCCACCATCGCCCCCCCTCCCTCCCTCTATTGTATTAAATCGTTGGTGGCACAGTGTGCCAACCACCATCGGCCCCCCTCCCTCCCTCTATTGTATTAAATCGTTGGTGGCACAGTGTGCCAACCACCATCGCCCCCCCCCTCCCTCTATAGCAGTAACATTGGTGGCAGTGTGCGGTCTCAACAGTAGAAGATTCATACTTACCTGCTTGCTGCTGCGATGTCTGTGTCCGGCCGGGAGCTCCTCCTACTGGTAAGTGACAGTTCTTTAGCAATGCGCCGCACAGACCTTTCACTTACCAGTAGGAGGAGCTCCCGGCCGGACACAGACATCGCAGCAGCAAGCAGGTAAGTATGAATCTTCTACTGTTGAGACCGCACACTGCCACCAATGTTACTGCTATAGAGGGAGGGAGGGGGGGCGATGGTGGTTGGCACACTGTGCCACCAACGATTTAATACAATAGAGGGAGGGAGGGGGGGCCGATGGTGGTTGGCACACTGTGCCACCAACGATTTAATACAATAGAGGGAGGGAGGGGGGCCGATGGTGGTTGGCACACTGTGCCACCAACGATTTAATACAATAGAGGGAGGGAGGGGGGGCGATGGTGGGGGCACACTGTGCCACCAACGATATTCAAACTGGGGAGGGGGGGGGGCTGCCCCCTGCTGCCTGGCAGCCCTGATCTCTTACAGGGAAATATGATAGTACAATTAACCCCTTTAGGTGCCGCACCTAAAGGGGTTAATTGTGCTATCATATCCCCCAGTAAGAGATCGGGTGCTGCCAGGCAGCAGGGGGCAGTCTTGTACAAAGTTTGTAGTGTATTCTAACCTGAAGCGTCCCCATCACCATGGGAACGCCTCTGTGTTAGAATATACTGTCGGATCTGAGGTTCACGAAGTAGCTCATATCCGACAGTATATTCTAACATAGAGGCGTTCCCATGGTGATGGGGACGCTTCAAGTTAAAATATACCATCGGATTGGAGAAAACTCCAATCCGATGGTATAAAAGAACTCCAGACTTTACATTGAAAGTCAATGGGGACGGATCCGTTTGAAATGGCACCATATTGTGTCAACATCAAACGGATCCGTCCCCATTGACTTGCATTGTAATTCAGGACGGATCCGTTTGGCTCCGCACGGCCAGGCGGACGCCAAAACGACTTTTTTTTCATGTCCGTGGATCCTCCAAAAATCAAGGAAGACCCACGGACGAAAAAACAGTCACGGATCACGGACCCACGGACCCCGTTTTTGCGGGCCGTGAAAAAAACTGTCGTGTGCATGAGGCCTTAGTGTTGTTTAATTTATATATCATCTGTATATAGGGTATGTGTAGTGTGTGTGTATATATATATATTATATGGGGTAAGTGCAATGTATATATTGTATGTGTAGGATACGTGTAATTTATATAGTTTCTGTATATGGGATAAGTTTAGTGTATGTATATGATATGTGTAGTCATTACAGCGTTACATACGGTAAGTGTAGTGTATATAGTGTGTATATAGGATAATTAATCTATAAAGTGCCTGTATATAGGGTAAGTGTACTGTATATAGTGTGTGTATATAGTGTGTGTTTAGGGTAAGTGTAGTGTATATAGTGTATGTGTAAGGTTAGTGTAGTCTAGATAGTGTGTACATAGGATAGGTATAATCTATATAGTGTGCTTATAAGATAAGCATAATCTATTTAATGTCTGTATATAAGGTAAGTGCAGCATATATAGTGTTTATTTAGAATAAACAGTTTATATAGTGTCTGCATATAGGATAAACATGGTGTATATAGTTTATGTATAGGGTTGGTGTACTGTATATAGTATATTTATAGTTTATTCTATGTAGTGTGTATATAGGATAAGTGTAGTATTTATGTTTTGCATATAGGATAAGTGTAATATTTATAGTTAGTCTGTATATAGTGTATGCATAGTGTTTTTATAGGGTAAGTGTTGTGTAATTTATATAGTGTCTGTATATAGGTTAAGTGTAGAGTATAATTTGTATGTATAGGATAAGTGTAATTTTTATAGTGTCTGTATATGCGGTAAGTGTAGTGTATAAGGTGTATGTATATGATATGTGTAGTTAATATAATGTTAGCATACGGTAAGTGTAGTGCAAATAATGTGTATATATGATTAATCTACATAGTGTCTGTGTATATGGTAAGTGTAGTATATTTAGTGTATGTATAGTGTGTATATAGTGTTATAGAGGGTAAGTGTAGTGTATATAGTGTATGTGTAGGGTAAGTGTAGTCTACATAGTGTGTACATAGGCATAATCTATATAGTGCGCTTATAGGATAAGTGTAATCTATTTAATGTTTGTATATAAGGTAAGTGTAGTATATATAGTGTATATATAGGAGTAAGCAATTTATATAGTGTCTGCATATAGGATAAATGCAGTGTATATAGTTTATGTATAGGGTAAGTGTATTGTATATAGTATATCTGCATCGTGTAGTCTATATAGTATGTATATAGCATAAATGTAGTATTTATGTTTTGTATATATGATAAGTGTAATCTTTATAACTAGTCTGTATATGAGGTATGTGTAGAGTATATATAAAATGTATAGTGTATATAGTGTTTGTACAGGGTAAGTGTTGTTTATTTTATATATCATCTGTATATAGGGTATGTGTAGTGTGTGTGTATATATATATATTATATGGGGTAAGTGCAATGTATATATTGTATGTATAGGATACGTGTAATTTATATAGTTTCTGTATATGGGATAAGTTTAGTGTATGTATATGATATGTGTAGTCATTACAGCGTTACATACGGTAAGTGTAGTGTATATAGTGTGTATATAGGATAATTAATCTATAAAGTGCCTGTATATAGGGTAAGTGTAGTATATAAAGTGTATGTATAGTGTATATAGTGTGTGTTTAGGGTAAGTGTAGTGTATACAGTTTATGTAAGGTAAGTGTAGTCTACATAGTGTGTACATAGGATAGGTGTAATCTATATAGTGTGCTTTTAGGATAAGTGCAATCTATTTAATGTCTGTAAAAAAGGTAAGTGTAGTGTATATAGCGTGTATATAGGATAAGCAATCTATATAGTGTCAGCATATAGGATTAATGTAGTGTATATAGTATATGTATAGTGTAGTCTATGTAGTGTGTATATAGGTGTAATCTTTATATTTAGTCTGTATATTGAGTATGTGTAGAGTATATAGTGTATATATCGTGTATATAGTGCTTGTATAGGGTAAGTGATGTCAATATTGTGTGTATAAGGTATGTGTACAGTATATAGTGTATGTGTAAGGCAAGTATAATGTATATAGTGTATATTTAGAGTACATGTACTCTATGTAATGTATTTATAGAGTAAATATAGTCTAGTGTATATTTACGGTAAGTGTAGTCTATATAGTATGTATATCAGGTAAGTGTAATGTAGTATATATATACTGTGCATACACATGGTAAGTGTAGTCTATATAGTGTATGTGAAAGGTAAGTGTAGTCTATGTATAGGGTAAATGTATGCAGTGTGTATATAGGATCAGTGTAATTTATATAGTGTCTGTATATAGGTTAAGTGTAGTGAATATAGTGTATGATATCACTTCCTGCGTGATATCCATAAAATGTTTCACAGTAATAGGAGAAAAGCTATGTTCTAAATTTTACATTTTAGAAAAATCAAAGCTTGGCCTCCGCCACATAATGCACCAAAAACAAAAAAGCTTTTCCTCTGCAGTGACTGACTATACAAACATTGCATGGTGTACCAGTTGCACTCAATATTGTTATAACATTACATGGGTTGAATTCTATTTCATATATTAAATTCACATCTGTTTTGTTAGCCCTTTTGCAGTGCTTAATCCCTCCTTGTTTAGGTGGGTCCCTACACTAACACATTATACATATAACAGGATATATTGAGTGTAACTGGTTTTATCACTTGCAGTGTGCTTTTACATTATTTTATATACAGTAGTCAGTTGTTATAGAGAAACACCAATATACTGCTTATCAGTTTGGCTTTTCAAGTTAATAGTGCAAATCAGTGTAAATGAATCATATTATTAAGACAAAAAGAGTCTTAGTGTAGGGACCCATCTGAATGAGGTCGCCTTGACGTGGCAGATGGGCTCACACAATGTCATCATATTGTGTGCTAAGAACCTCATAGTTTTAAAAGTGTAGGTGATAAGATTCTTCTGAGAGTTTTTGAGCTTCCATATGTTAAGGAATGAATCAGTTGTCCCTCTTGAAGCATAGATACGTTCATATAGATAGATGGCATCATTTTATATATTTTTTTTGTTTGTTTGGATGAATCAATATAAAATATTTTTCATTTAACATATATATTGCTATATCACATTTTTAATAAGAGGAATTAATGACATTGCTGGACCAATTGGTGGGAGGATCATGAAACCAGTCATGGAATGCTCAGTGTATAGGGGTCGAAGACACTCCTTTGTGAGTCCAGAAGACTGGAAAGCAACAAAATTGGGTCACATTTGAAAGGCTG
Organism: Bufo gargarizans; assembly: GCF_014858855.1. Taxonomy (NCBI): domain Eukaryota; kingdom Metazoa; phylum Chordata; class Amphibia; order Anura; family Bufonidae; genus Bufo; species Bufo gargarizans. Next base: position 176,056,934 of record NC_058080.1, on the reverse strand, counting down.
ACCTTTCTCCCCTGGCAACTGGAGATGAGTGAATTTTTCGTAAATTCGATTCGCCGTTTCGGCCAATTAAAAAAAAAAATTTGGTTTGATCCGAATAAATTTGCAGCGAATTATGTTAAAAAACAGCTATTTCCTGGCTGCAGAGAGCCTTTATAGTGGTGTAGAACACTGTGCCTTGCAGTTACACACATAGGGAGTCTACTTTGATGAAAAGTGAAATAATACTGTGAGTCCGTATGACATGCAGATGATAGGTGTCGCTCTTAGAATCACTGCACACTTCACTTATTTGGGCAGTTACGGTGCCAAAACTGACCAAATAACTCAAGTATGAACTCAGCCTTACAGGTCGATGTTAGCGCCAAGAGGAAGCACGCTCCTTTTACAACGTTGACAGCTGATTCCACATAGATGTCTACAGAACCTGTTCTATTAAACGCTTATACAAGTAGAGCCCCCCGACAGAGTGGAGTGGGTGTCAGCAGTAAGTTTGTGTTGACGTCACTGATTATTTTGCCCTTCCTCTGATCCGTCAGAGCAATAACCGAATGAACTGAATTCCATTATACTTTCATTGTTGAAATTTTTTATGTGAAACAGGCTTTTTTCTGGAAAATTGATGAGTGATTGTAGACCTCCTTTTGCTGTATGGACCGAATTACATCGTCGTGGGTCCAGCAGCAAACATAATGAAGATGCTGATGACAGCACACCAGCAGACTTTGCATTTACCATCTATTCACAATTTAATGAAACCGCTTCAGTAAGTTGAAAATATTCATGTTATCAGTGACTGCCTGACCTCACTCCTTAAGGGGTTAAATCAAGCAGCTTTAGTAAGTTGAAAATATTCATGTGTTTTTATCTGCTTTGTCTGCATTCAATTTCCACAGCACACAAGACATGACAGGAGAGCCTCTGCTTTGGAGTCCAAGTCCAGTTTCTTAAGATCAAGAGTTCCATCAGAATTGTGCATAACATTCTTGCTCCCTGTGCAAAGTCAAAACAAAAGGACTCCGTAGGCATACACATCAGAGGAAGTTGAAGCTGGTTGCCCCAATTTTATTTGAGGAGCAATAAACAGCGAGAAGCAAATAGAGGTGGCTGAACTCCGCTTCTCTGTATCTCTTGTGAAGTCAACGTCTCCAACTATGCCCTTCTTGTGATTTACAGCAAATACATTATTTTAATGTAGAGATCCAAGAATTATGTTGGAGGCATGTAGTGTATGCAAGCCATGTGCGACCCCTCTCATCACTCTTATGCTGTTCTGCACCTGGTTTGCCTGGGCGAACGGAGTCACACTAAAGGCTTTTCAACATATAAGTGCAATGCTGAGCGGCAAATATATTTTTTCTTTTCACGCTAATACACGTCACAAAAGGCTTTACCACTGATAACTCCACCGCTGAGCGGCAAAAATATTTTACTTTTGCCTCTAATACTCGATAAAAAGGGCTGTAATTTTAGCACTTCACCACACAATGGCTAATAAGCCCTTTTATCCCACTAATACAAGCCCAAAAAATGCTTTAGAACATATAACTGCACCGCACAAGGACAAATAAGGCATAGAAATATTGCCTTGTAATAGACCCTGTTAATGCCTGTATCAATCAGCACTTGCACCCTAAAAAGAACGGTTTGCTGGAATTACAGAGCTGTATAATGGCAATTTGGATCCACAGTCAGTGAATCAGTGCAGCAAGTTGCAATAGGAATGTTCCTATTACCCATGCTGTAACCTCCCCTACTCCTACTGAACCCTTTTCAACATAAAAGCTGTGGAATGATTCCTCCCTATCCTTTCCGTACACCTTGAATAATCTTTCCCTGAACTTGTAAATCGTTATTTTAGTAGAATGACAATTTTTCTATCACTGTCCCTAGCGCCTGCAGACGTCTCTCACTGCACTAATTACACTGGTAAATGGCAGAATCTAAGATGACTGCCGCTATTTATAGGGCTGTGACATCACAGGGCTGACTGGCTGCTGATTGGCTGCATGCATGGCACTATGGGTGATCCCGCCTTCCCAGAGTTCTTTTCTCCATGTTCTCACATGTGCAGCAGCCATATTAGGAAAAAATGCGATTTGTTACTACGAAGCGCAAGGAAATTCCACTTCGGTGCGAATCTAATTTTTCCTAAAATTCGGATCGAATTCCACTTCATCAGCTTTGATTCGCTCATCTCTACTGACAGTCATTGTGCTCCCTGAACACCAGGCAGGGTTATTAGATTTGCCCTGGGGAGACGTTGAAATATTGCTACAGGTACATGGTTATTCCTTCCTGTGACCTGATCTGTTGGAGAAGATAAAATACTCCATCCATCTGCATGCACCCAGCAGCCTTTCTATACTAACCGGATGCAGAGCATGCAGTCTGAATTCCTCTCCTCTCCTAGTCTCCTCCTCCTCCTTTGCTCCCCACTATGAAGATAGAAAGGGAGAAGTGGCAGCTGAGGCTTACCCCTGTGTTTTTACATTTTCCCAGGCCCCTAACCTTCTGGTTCAGTGGCGTACATAGAGAAGTAAAAGCCCTATAGCAAGGATCAAACCAGGCCCCCACACAGGACAGAAGGATTTCTGGGTCATTTTTCACTGCCTCAATAGCTAAAAGTTGTTCCTTTAGAGGGTAGAGTCCTGACCAAGTTTTTACCCCCAGTAGAAGAGGAGATAATCCCAACTAAGACTGGGCCCCCTCTTGCCCTGGGCCCCATAGCAGTTGCATGGTCTGCTGCTATGGTAGTTACACCCCTGCTCTAGTGTGAAAGTACCCTAAAGTGGCCCATTTTGAGCCTTAGCAACGCTCCTGTCTTCTGTTTACATAACACAGTAACTGTTGAGCAAGTCCCCACAGTTTTGTAAACAGAAGATAGAGGAGCGTTGCTAAGGCTCAAAATGGGCCACTTTAGCAATTTTTCTAATAGAAATGTATGATTTCAGTAATTATATATATTATAAAAATGGGTAACATCACTACCCTATACATTATACAAATAAAAATAGAATGGCAGTTACACTTTAATATTACCAGCCTCAGTAGAAGTCATTTGACTTGTTTCCATCCAATGATATGTAAGCCTGTGCCACTGGGACCTACAAAAATGTTCACATTTCTGATTCTAAAATACTTAAATACTGATTGCCTATCCTCAGGATAAATCATTAGTATCTGATTGGTGGCTATCCTACACCTGTGGGCACCGCGGCCTTCTCACAGCTTACCAAGCACAGCACCATACACTATAGCGACTATGTGCTTTGTATTACGCTCAGACCCATTCACTTCAGTGGGTCTGAGATGCGCCTAGGCCATGTGACTGATAAACGTGTCATCAGTGGCCTAGGAAAAGCTGTGAGAAGGCTGCGGTCATCAGTATTAAATTCTTGGAAAACCCCAAGTATAGATTTCTACACATGTACATCTGGCCTGGGGACAAATCTAAAAGAATCTTGACAATCGCTTTAAAGATAATTAAATTTGTCACCCTAGGCTACCCTATTTACAAGAGCTACATCCTGTGAGATGCGTCAAATAATGTTAACCACCTCAGCCCCCTAGCTTAAACCCCCTTAATGACCAGACTACTTTTTACACTTCTGCACTACACTACTTTCACGGTTTATCGCTCGGTCATGCAACTTACCACCCAAATGAATTTTACCTCCTTTTCTTCTCACTAATAGAGCTTTCATTTGGTGGTATTTTATTGCTGCCGACATTTTTACTTTTCTTGTTATTAATCGAAATTTTACAAAATTTTTGCAAAAAAATTACATTTTTCACTTTCAGTTGCAATTTTTTTTTTTAAATCGACATCTATATATACATTTTTCACTATAGAGGTATGTGGGAGCTTGGCACCTCTCAGACCGTGTTCACACACCATAGGTAGTCTAGTGGTAGCACCCATGTCACACTGAGATACCGTGACGGTGCTGCAAAAGGGCTCCGTTGTGTTCCTGACAGGAATACATTGGCTTAAGTCTCAGTTTTTAACATCAGCTTGAGGGATTAGCCAGTGTTGTCAGTTGCAAATCATTGTGGTGCACCTTTTGCAGTGATTTATATACACAATCAGAAATTACAGTATATTGATACATTATGACTGATATGCTACAGATGCTCATCTTAAATGTGTACTTTGAATTATAGTGCGAAACTTGTGGATCTGTGAAAAAATAAGTTACTTAAAGAGCTAGTCATTTTTAACACCATCCAAACGACAAAGAATCTGAATGTCTTTTGGATGCTTAGGTTTTGGGGAATAAAGTTACTCCTTTTAGAAACCACCAGGCTCATGTAGGGAGTTTAATAGGCCAGGCACTATTCCTTGGGAAAAATTAAATGTTTGGGCCAAGGAAGATCTGTCAGCATGATAAACTCTATTAACTCATACTTATTTGTAGGGTTGATCATTTTGACTAAAACAATACTTTTCTTATGAGGAACAGCTGCAGAGATATCTGTGTTTTTATTTAGGCCCCTTTTACACGGGCGAGTTTTCCGCGCAGGTGCAATGCGTGAGGTGAACACATTGCACTCGCACTGAATCCGGACCTATTCATTTCTATGGGGCTGTGCACATGAGCGGTCATTTTCACGCATCACTTGTGCGTTGCTCTATATTGTGCGTTTTCCATGCAACGCAGGCCCCATTGAAGTAAATGGGGCTGCGTGAAAATTGCAAGCATCCGCAAGCAAGTGCGGATGTGGTGCGATTTTCACGCATGGTTGCTAGGATGAAAGTCTATTCACTGTATTATTTTCCCTTATAACATGGTTATAAGGGAAAATAATGGCATTCTTTTAATACAGAATGCTTAGTAGAAGGTCAATTGAGGGTTAAAAAATAAAAAATATTAACTCACCTCCTCCTCTTGATCGCGTAGTTGCCGATCTCTTATTACTTCTTTAATCATGAGCTGCCGGCTAAAGGACCTGTGGTGACATCACATCATATGGTCCAATCACATGGTCCATCACCGTGGTGATGGACCATGTGATTGGACCATGTGATGAGCTTAGTGACGTCACCACAGGTCCTTTGACAGGTCCTGAAGAAAGAACAGGAGATCGGCAGCTACGCGATCAATAGGATTGACCTTGTACTAAGCATTCTGTATTAAAGAATGCTATTATTTTCCCTTATAACATGTTATAAGAGAAAATAATTACATCTACACAACACCGAACCCAAACCTGAACTTCAGTGAAGAAGTTCGGATCTGGGTACCACATTCAGTTTTTTATCACGAGCGTGCAAAACGCATTGCACCCGCGCGATAAAAACTGAACGCAATCGCAGTCAAAACTGACTGCAATTGTGTACCTACTCACGCGGGTTTGCCGCAATGCACCCGGGATGCATCCGGACCTAATCCGGACACGCTCGTCTGCAAGGGGCCTTATATGCAAATGAGCATGTTAGAGCACCTGAGGACAGGCCAGAGCCCTTGGAGCACTGGTTTTGTAACACCTTTCTTTTGTCTTTCTGAACAGCCTGCTGGACTGTTCTGCAGCTTGTGTGAAAGAGGTCTTACTGGGTAGCTGCCCAATAGGTGGCAGTAGAGAGCTTATGTTTGTCCTGTATAAAATCTTATTTACATTCCATTTTTGTACTTATTGATGAGGTAGATTGATTTGGCTAACTTCAAAACTACAAACTAGACAAAACGGGGGCTTAAGAGGGTGCTGCATGGCAAACTGTTTCAAAGAACACCAAAGAGATTAGCCATGTACAACTGCCTAAAGTCCTGCACTTAATGCAGAGTATCAGTTGTGCCATGTGTGTTACTTGAGTATTGCAATGTCTTTGTTGTACAGCATGTTTTAGAAATTACTTTGAAGGGAAATGTAGTTTTCTTTTTGTTTCGGTTATGTCTCTTTTGTTAAGTAAGGCTGAGTTCACACGAGCGTGTCCGGATAAGGTGATGGATCATGTGATTGGACCATGTGATATGACGTCACCACAGGTCCTTTAGCCGGCAGCTCATGATTAAAGAAGTAAGAAGAGACCGGCAGCTACGTGATCAAGAGGAGAAGGTAAGTTAATTATATATTTTTTTTTTTACCCTCAATTGACCACCTACTAAGCATTCTGTATTAAAGAATGCTATTATTTTTCCTTATAACCATGGTTGATCATTTTCTTGTGCAAACATGTTATAAGGGAAAATAATACAGTGAATAGACTGTCATCTTAGCAACCATGCGTGAAAATCGCACCGCATCCGCACTTGATTGCGGATGCTTGCGATTTTCACTCAGCCCCATTCACTTCAATAGGGCCTCCGTTGCGTGATAAACGCACAATATAGAGCATGCTGTGATTTTCACACAACGCATAAGTGATGCGTGAAAATCACAGCTTATGTGCACAGCCCCATAGAAATTAATGGGTACAGATTCAGTGCGGGTGCAACGCGTTCACCTCCCGCATTGCACCCACGCGGAAATCTCGCCCGTGTGAACTCAGTCTAAGTTTTGTTTCTTTGTTGTAAGATTGTAGATGCATGAAAACTACTCCCAACCTAGCATATGTGTACTGTTAAATGTGGAATTTTACAATGGCTGGCACAGCTATGCTAAGTAAATAGGTGAGGTGCTGCAGTAACCAGGCACGGCCACTACATAGCGGACGGGGCGGTATTAGTTCTTGTGCTTGGTTCCAGCACGGGAGCTTGGTGAAATAGTTGATCGGTCTACACCTCTCTGATACTGATGATCTAAATTAAGGATGGGTAATCAATTAGTACGCCCTTGTTAAGATTTATCTGACATCTACAGGTGGTTCTGGTGATTCCGATCCCCGTGACTATGCCTAGGCGTAAAAAAATCTGTAAATTCTTTCAGGATGTCTGTAGCGCCAAGGCTGTCACCAATTTTATATGCTTTTTTAAAGGGCATTTGTCAGCAGAATTGTACGAGTACTTATGATCTCTCTGCAACAGCTGTGCCCTCTCCACTTTGATTGACAGGGCCAGGCATGACGATGTTTTCACTGCTTGATCCTGTCAAAGTGGAGAGGGTGCAGCAGTTGCAGAGAGAGCAGAGCCTCTAGGTGTAATGACAACACCCCCGTTGCACCTAGAGGCTCATTTGCATATACGAAAACATTATTTTTCTCAGCCATGCGGGCACATATGAACATGAGGCCAACACAGATGCCTTCAGCTGCCAAGCGGTACAAATAGGTACAAATCTGCTGACAGGTGCCCTCTAATACTGGTTTGGCAATGCTCCATGGGGGGAGGAGATTACGTTAATGTATTTCCATTCATTTATTAGGTTTTCTATGTGGGGGTGATTAAATCACCAACCAAATTCAAAAATAATAGATTGAGGCAGGAGGGAGAGGTCACACCCTAGAAATCTCTTAATCATGTTATACTTGAATATAATAAAAATTTTGTATACTCCACTGGAAGTTATTCATTGTCATATTCTTATACAATTTGATAACAAATATAGTACTGGGATATGGAAGAAGAGATATATTGTATGATCCATTTCATTCCATGTTACTTTTTGTTCCTAAATCAAATCAGGGGCATAGCTATAGGGAACGCGAGGGGAAGCGGCTGCTTTGGGGCCCAAACTCAGAAGGGGCCCACTCAGGAGGAAGACTAAAAGATTTTATTGTCAGGGCCGCCTCAACAGTATTATAAAATGATATTATATACAGTGACACTATAGGAAATGGAGAGAACAGCTGCCGGGCATCGTCTGAGAGAGAGATTTTGACTAGCCACAATAGTGGGGGTTGCACGGGAGGAGGGGGCTGCGAAGAAGTTGCTGAGGAGGTCCCATTCAAAAACTTGCTGTGGGGCCCAGTCATTTCTAGCTACGCCACTGGATGGAAAAAAAGCCTAGGCCTAACGTTACTACGTCATGTTCCAGTGACAATGTGTTAGGATATTAAGATTTCACACTGGTATACATGTCAGCAGAAGCCTCCATCCTCTCATCTCAACAGATATTCTGTGTCAATCATTCTTTACCAGTCAAGACATATACCTGGACTTTTAGTACCTGACTCTACCATAATATAAACTATTTTACAAATATATTTAATAACCATTGCAGAAAATATGCAGATGTACATCTTCAAAACAATGAATCTTCTAATAACGTTGTATGAATATAAAGTGTTTTTTTTTTAAACATTTTATTTAATGCGTCACTTGCATCTAAAAGGATGCGTGCAGTAATATCAGGCAGAGGGAACATAATCACCTAAAATAGACAACACATTCACATTGTCGGGGTCTGCTTATATTGCTATCATAGTCATTCTCACAAAATATCAATATAAAATGCAGTTTTAGTAAGAACTTTATTTATTAGAAGTGAGTCTTTAGAAAATGACCAATAACCAGGCATAAAAATACGATTTTACCAGATGGGGCTGCAGGTGATAAAATGCATCATTGTATATACCACATTAAAATAAAATAAAAAAAACAACTAAAAGATTATAAGTAGTTTATATACAAGAATATATTGTTTGTTTTATTATTTACAATAGTGTTAAAGCAATTTTTACAACTATTATATGCTGCATATAGTACATACATGGGAGAATAACTCCTTAGGGTACATGCACATGGTGATGTAGTTTATGTTGATTTTCCCCACTGACTTTCATGCAGATTTGACAAATCCGCACCAAAATGTGCACACTTTGCCTGCATTTTTTTGTTGCACATTTTTACATGATTTAACCCTTTGCATTAGAAAGGGTGGGTTATAACTGTACTCTGAAAATCCACAAAAACAATTGACATGCCACTGATTTCAAAATCCACACCTACTTAGCCGGTACTAAAAATCTGCACGCAATATGCGCTATGTACATGTGGCCTAAAGAGGCTGCAACTGGAGAGGATGTAACAAGACTGAACCCTGGCATTACTGAAACCAACAATGGAACGTTTAAAAAGTTCTTCGTTTTTAATGTCTTCATATGTGTAATATACCGTATGAAATTCAATTTTAGAAAATGACTGTATAAATACATTGTGATATTACCGGGTTAGGACAACTGGCAGATTGAGCTCTGCTGCATCTGTGTTTTAATGTATTCTCCGTGCTAACAGCTGGAATAAAAGATTTCTAGGGTGGTGGTGATAGACCCAAGCAGCCTGTTTGCACAAGAAAAGGATCAACCATGGTGGCCTTCAAACAGTTAAAAGAGAAAAACAGATGGTCGTGGCAGACTAGGGGAAATGTATGCATATGAGCATATTCTCTGCCTGACCCACAGACGCATTGTGTATTTAGGTGCAGAAAGTTGTAGCTGAAAGTCCTAGCTGTTTTTTTTTGTATTCTGGGGATTGGAGATCTTTCAGTGCCTGGATTTTATGACCGCACGTCTCACACTGCAGAGTGCAGATGTCTCTGCCCTTCTTCTGTCACTTCGCATACGTGACAAACATGACTGAAGTCAAGCAGACAGTGGTGACACAATTTACCCTATGAGACGGTGTCATGGAAAAGAAGAGGACGCTATCCTAGGGTGCTGTGTTGTCTTCTGTTTGCCAATTGAGTAGATAAGATACTTAAAGGGGTATTCCCATCAGATACAATGGGGGTATATCACTAGTATATGCCCCCCCATTGTCTGATAGGTGCGGGTCCCACCTCTGGGACCCGCACCTACCATGAGAACGAAGCGGGGAGAGTCGTGGCTGGAGGACCCCAGGTTTCCCGGGGTCCGTCACCACCAAGCGCTCCTCTCCGCTGCTCCCATACAAGGGAATGGGAGCGCACAGCCCACGCTCGGCCCCTGCTCCCTTTCATTTCTATGGGGCTGACGAAAAAATAGCAGAGGAAGCGCACGCCTATTTTTGGCAACCCCATTAAAACAAATGGTGGGAGGCTGTGCATGCGCAGTGTGCCCTCCATTCATTACCCCGCTCCATTCTTGTTGCAGCCACAGCTCTCTCTGTTCTCGTTGTAGGTGCAGGTCCCAGAGGTCCCTAGCGATATGCCCCCATTGCATATGATGGGAAGACCCCTTTAAGTGGTTTTCTGGGGGTAGACTATTGATGAGTTAACATCAAGATCGGTTATCAGCCAATTCCCGGCATCCCCAGGATTAGCTGTGCAGTCTGCTCTCTCTTCCTAGGACAGTGACGTCACATTGATTGGCCATATGGCTGCCACAAGATTCTTTATCCATCAGGAAACCAGGAAAATTGGTCAATTCTGCCTCTAATCTTATGTCTGCAGGGCCACGTAACTATAATGGGAAACTTGTCAACCATATAAACATGTTTTCAATTGAGAAATAGAAGAGATATCGTAATTTATAGAATTTCAACTTTTTACCTTGAATGTAAAAAAAAAATATCTATTTTTTTTATTCAAAGATCTCTTTTCCATTTACACTGATCTCATCGGACTTTTGGGAAAGAATTTCCTAGTTATTCTCAGATATCACCCACTGAGTGATACAATGTTTCATATATGAACCCAGATACTTAGCTGTCCAAAATGAAAGGTGGAATCTGATTGGTTGCTATGGGCAACTAAGCCAGTTCTATTTTACACCAGTTTGATAAATCTCTCCCTTAGTATTAGAAGGAGAAATTAAACAGCTGTCAGTAGAAAAAGAAAAAAGGTAAAAAAAAAAACTATTATACAGTATATTTGTTGAAGGAGATGATGCAAATTCCCAATTCTACAAATATGGCAGTCTCTGTCTGCAGCAAATTCTAACATTCCTGTCACATGTAAAATATATCAAACTATACAAGTTTGCATCCAGTAAATATTTTTCTACATTTGAATTCAGGACCTTTATAAAAAATATTTAGATTTTTTTTTTGCAGTTTTCATATTATTTACAAATTTGTATTCAATAATAATAATTATAATAAAAATAATAATACTCGTCGTCATAAAAAAAGCCATAGCCCCAGCCCTTTTGTTATATTTAAAAAAGGATGGGTCCCCGAATAAGGGGGAAAGGTGCAAAAAGACTAGCCCCAGTGCTGAAAGAGTTAATTAACGGAGGGACTAGCACTGCAGCTTGCGGATGCTGCGAGAGATCCTTTTAAACTCCCGTTGCCCTTTCTGCCACCGTTTGACTGAGGTGATGACCAGCTCCCCTCCGAGCTTTTGTCCGATCACTAAATAGGGAGCGTTAATGTCATTCATCTCGTCGCAGGTACACTGCAGGCCATCTTTAAGCCACAGCACAGTCTTCTTCAAATCTCTTTCTGTGACCCCATTCAGTTTGTAAATGGTCTTGCTCTTTGTCTCCGGGATGATCTTAGTGTCCCCATTGATGTAGGCAATCTCCTTCACTTTTATCTTCAGGGCTAATGAGGGCAAAAGAGGGGGAGGCAAGAAGAGAGATTGGTGAGAAAGTAATTGAGAGAGACAGGTCCATTAGTAGTCACAGCGGCCAACCTAGGGTGGGATGTGTTGCTAATGAAACTGTCAGGCCCTGACACAAATACAGCAGGTGGCTCCATTTTAAAAGCACAAAAGGCATCAAAGTCATTTTATGTCAAGCCCTGATCTCCTAACCCCTACAGTGTGTCTCTGGGACTGCTCCTACAGTTACTGCACTGTAGAGTTGGCCTGCTCATGGAAGCAATCGTTGAACCCTCCACACTCACCCAGCAAATATCATTCAGACATTTCAGAATGAGCAGAGCTGCATCATAAAAGACTCACCCAGGGACAGCATTAAAGAGGACCTTTCACCGATTATGACACTGTGAACTAAGAATACAGACATATAGAGCGGCGCCCGGGGGTCTCACTGCACTTACTATTATCCCCGGGCGCCGCTCCGTTCCCCTGCTATGCCCTCCGGTATCTCCGCTCACTAAGTTATAGTAGAGCTCACAGCCTGGGAGAAAATAACCTCCCAGGCTGTGAGCTCTGCGCTGCTATTGGCCAGTGCTACAGCAGAACAAGGGCAGACTCCGCCCACTATAACTTAGTGACTGAAATCTCCGCCTACTATAACTTAGTGAGCAGAGATACCGGAGCTTATACTGGGAGGACGGATCGGCGCCCAGGGATAATAGTAAGTGCAGTGAGATCCCCGGGCGCCACTCTACATGTCTGTATTCTTAGTTCAGTGTCATAATCGGTGAAAGGTCCTCTTTAAAGACCATAACTCATACAAACAGCAGCTAAAATAATCCACACACGTCTGCTAATGTTTCTGGAGGGTCTCAGAACTGGTGATAATAGGAGGCCGACAATTAAAAGTCAGACAGAAGTGGGCGCTTACTGGATACAGCAAATTTCATTCAACTTCCTGGTAAGATAGGAATTAGGTACAGTGGTCCCTCAAAATACAATATTAATTGGTTCCAGGGCGACCATTGCATGTTGAAACCACTGTAAGTTGAGTAATTGGTTCCAAAGCTCCAAAATGTCATCCAAGATAAGAGAAAATAAAGATTTAAGAAAAATAAGCCGATAACTAAGAAGGATACAAAATGTCCTTAAATATAAAAATCAGGAATAGCTGCTATATAATAACTAATACAACTATTTTACCAGAGAAGCGGCCTAGACTGGTTGGATCTGGGTATGAGACATTGTATGTGGAGTCTAGTTTCAACTTACGATGGGTCAGAAAAGACCATTGTATCCTGAAAATATTGTATCATGAGGCCATTGTATCTTGAGGGATCACTGTATACTGTCCTAATATATCAGGTTTGTGTGGTTCCATAGTGAGGATACGAATCATGGCTCTGCTGTAACATTCCCCAGATCTGCTGCTTTAGTCTTTATGATTTACCTATTGTCCACACCATTAGAACTTCCAGACAATTTTTTACATAGATGTAAGCTGCTGCTTCTTCAGACCTCACCGTTGGGAAATGACAAGTTATAGGTCAAGAATGGCTGTTGAATATCCATCTATCTATGTATATTCAATCTATGTTCTATCTAGCTATGGTCTGTGTATGTTGTCTATATGAGCTATCTATGTTCTATGTTTTATCTATCTAAGTTCTATCTATGTTCTCTGTATGATCTAGTTATGTTCTATCTATCTATCTATCTATCTATCTAATTATTTGACTAGCAACTAATATCTTTTAAGTAGCTCAACTACCAGCCCACTGCGTTATCTCTCCGGTTCACAATGCACAAAATTGCTTTGCTGTCATACTAATTTAGCTTTAGCTGCTGCAGAATCTCTTGATGTTGAAAAACCCGCCAGTGATGTGATTGATGGGGAGTTTTAAGTCTTATTTTAACCTAAACCATATTGAACGTATGGTGCATTTGAACTATTCACTGGTCATATTAACGTATAGAGGAGCTGGTGAATATGAGAAGTGAACGTGCTTTAAAATCACAGCTAATTAATAAAAAAGCTGTGACAGGCAGGTGAAAATGTCCTAAGTATCCACTTACTACATTCTGCGGAGCATGTTTATGGCTGATGACAACAGTATATACACATCTCCTCACCAGCGTTATGTACAGTATATACCTGACAACAGTATATAAATGGCTCTTCACCAGCATTATGTACAGTATATACCTGACAACAGTATATACACATCTCCTCACCTGCATTATGTACAGTATATACCTGACAACAGTATATACATGGCTCTTCACCAGCATTATGTACAGTATATACCTGACAACACTATATACCTGGCTCTTCACCAGCATTATGTACAGTATACACCTGACAACACTATATATATAGCGCCTCACCTGCATTATGTACAGTATATACCTGACAACAGTATATACATGGCTCTTCACCAGCATTATGTACAGTATATACCTGGCTCTTCACCAGCATTATGCACAGTATATACCTGACAACAGTATATACCTGGCTCTTCACCAGCATTATGTACAGTATATACCTGACAACAGTATATACATGGCTCTTCACCAGCATTATGTACAGTATATACCTGACAACACTATATACATAGCTCTTCACCAGCATTATGCACAGTATATACCTGACAACAGTATATACATGGCTCTTCACCAGCATTATGTACAGTATATACCTGACAACACTATATACATGGCTCTTCACCAGCATTATGTACAGTATGTACCTGACAACAGTATATACATAGCTCTTCACCAGCATTATGCACAGTATATACCTGACAACAGTATATACATAGCTCTTCACCAGCATTATGCACAGTATATACCTGACAACAGTATATACATAGCTCTTCACCAGCATTATGTACAGTATGTACCTGACAACAGTATATACATGGCTCTTCACCAGCATTATGTACAGTATATACCTGACAACACTATATACATAGCTCTTCACCAGCATTATGCACAGTATATACCTGACAACAGTATATACATGGCTCTTCACCAGCATTATGTACAGTATATACCTGACAACAGTATATACATGGCTCTTCACCAGCATTATGTACAGTATATACCTGGCTCTTCACCAGCATTATGCACAGTATATACCTGACAACAGTATATACCTGGCTCTTCACCAGCATTATGTACAGTATATACCTGACAACAGTATATACATGGCTCTTCACCAGCATTATGTACAGTATATACCTGACAACACTATATACCTGGCTCTTCACCAGCATTATGTACAGTATACACCTGACAACACTATGTATATAGCGCCTCACCTGCATTATGTACAGTATATACCTGACAACAGTATATACATGGCTCTTCACCAGCATTATGTACAGTATATACCTGGCTCTTCACCAGCATTATGCACAGTATATACCTGACAACAGTATATACCTGGCTCTTCACCAGCATTATGTACAGTATATACCTGACAACAGTATATACATGGCTCTTCACCAGCATTATGTACAGTATATACCTGACAACACTATATACATGGCTCTTCACCAGCATTATGTACAGTATATACCTGACAACACTATATACATGGCTCTTCACCAGCATTATGTACAGTATGTACCTGACAACAGTATATACATAGCTCTTCACCAGCATTATGTACAGTATATACCTGACAACAGTATATACATAGCTCTTCACCAGCATTATGTACAGTATATACCTGACAACAGTATATACCTGGCTCTTCACCAGCATTATGTACAGTATATACTTGACAACAGTATATACATGGCTCTTCACCAGCATTATGTACAGTATATACCTGACAACACTATATACATGGCTCTTCACCAGCATTATGTACAGTATATACCTGACAACACTATATACATGGCTCTTCACCAGCATTATGTACAGTATACACCTGACAACAGTATATACATGGCTCTTCACCAGCATTATGTACAGTATACACCTGACAACAGTATATACATGGCTCTTCACCAGCATTATGTACAGTATATACCTGACAACACTATATACATGGCTCTTTACCAGCATTATGTACAGTATATACCTGACAACACTATATACATGGCTCTTCACCTGCATTATGTACAGTATGTACCTGACAACAGTATATACATGGCTCTTCACCAGCATTATGTACAGTATATACCTGACTACACTATATACATAGCTCTTCACCAGCATTATGCACAGTATATACCTGACAACAGTATATACATGGCTCTTCACCAGCATTATGTACAGTATATACCTGACAACACTATATACATAGCTCTTCACCAGCATTATGCACAGTATATACCTGACAACAGTATATACATGGCTCTTCACCAGCATTATGTACAGTATATACCTGACAACAGTATATACATGGCTCTTCACCAGCATTATGTACAGTATGTACCTGACAACAGTATATACATGGCTCCTTACCAGCATTATGTACAGTATATACCTGACAACAGTATATACATGGCTCTTCACCAGCATTATGTACAGTATATACCTGACAACAGTATATACATGGCTCTTCACCAGCATTATGTACAGTATATACCTGACAACAGTATATACACATCTCCTCACCAGCATTATGTACAGTATATACCTGACAACAGTATATACATGGCTCTTCACCAGCATTATGTACAGTATATACCTGACAACAGTATATACATGGCTCTTCACCAGCATTATGTACAGTATATACCTGACAACACTATATACATAGCTCTTCACCAGCATTATGCACAGTATATACCTGACAACAGTATATACATGGCTCTTCACCAGCATTATGTACAGTATATACCTGACAACACTATATACATGGCTCTTCACCAGCATTATGTACAGTATGTACCTGACAACAGTATATACATAGCTCTTCACCAGCATTATGTACAGTATACACCTGACAACAGTATATACATAGCTCTTCACCAGCATTATGCACAGTATATACCTGACAACAGTATATACCTGGCTCTTCACCAGCATTATGTACAGTATGTACCTGACAACAGTATATACATGGCTCTTCACCAGCATTATGTACAGTATACACCTGACAACACTATATACATGGCTCTTCACCAGCATTATGTACAGTATACACCTGACAACAGTATATATATGGCTCTTCACCAGCATTATGTACAGTATACACCTGACAACAGTATATACATAGCTCTTCACCAGCATTATGCACAGTATATACCTGACAACAGTATATACCTGGCTCTTCACCAGCATTATGTACAGTATGTACCTGACAACAGTATATACATGGCTCTTCACCAGCATTATGTACAGTATACACCTGACAACACTATATACATGGCTCTTCACCAGCATTATGTACAGTATACACCTGACAACAGTATATATATGGCTCTTCACCAGCATTATGTACAGTATACACCTGACAACAGTATATACATGGCTCTTCACCAGAATTATGCACAGTATATACCTGACAACAGTATATACATAGCTCTTCACCAGCATTATGCACAATATATACCTGACAACACTATATACATGGCTCTACACCAGCATTATGTATAGTATATACCTGACAACAGTATATACATAGCTCTTCACCAGCATTATGTACAGTATATACCTGACAACACTATATACATAGCTCTACACCAGCATTATGTATAGTATATACCTGACAACAGTATATACATAGCTCTTCACCAGCATTATGTACAGTATATACCTGACAACAGTATATACATAGCTCTTCACCAGCATTATGTACAGTATATACCTGACAACACTATATACATGGCTCTACACCAGCATTATGTATAGTATATACCTGACAACAGTATATACATAGCTCTTCACCAGCATTATGTACAGTATATACCTGACAACACTATATACATGGCTCTACACCAGCATTATGTATAGTATATACCTGACAACAGTATATACATGGCTCTTCACCAGCATTATGTACAGTATATACCTGACAACACTATATACATAGCTCTACACCAGCATTATGTATAGTATATACCTGACAACAGGATATACATAGCTCTTCACCAGCATTATGTACAGTATATACCTGGCTCTTCACCAGCATTATGCACAGTATATACCTGACAACACTATATACATAGCTCTTCACCAGCATTATGTACAGTATATACCTGACAACACTATATACATAGCTCTACACCAGCATTATGTACAGTATATACCTGACAACAGGATATACATAGCTATTCACCAGCATTATGTATAGTATATACCTGACAACAGTATATACATAGCTCTTCACCAGCATTATGTACAGTATATACCTGACAACACTATATACATGGCTCTTCACCAGCATTATGTACAGTATATACCTGGCTCTTCACCAGCATTATGCACAGTATATGCCCGACAACAGTATATATATAGCTCCTCACCAGCATTATGTACAGTATATTTGCACCCTCACAGTTTATATGCCAGGATGCGTGCCCCCTTCACAGTAGATATGCCAAGATATGTGCACAGTGCCCCCTTCACAGTGGTTATGCCCAGATGTGCCCCGTTACAGGAAGTAAAAATAAAAAAATTAAAAAAAATCCTCCTGGCCTCAGTCACCTGGCTCCTCCCATGATCTGTGCTCCCCATCAGCAGCAGGATACTGTGACGCATCCCGCTGCTGTGAAGGAGGAGCAGAGCCTGATTCCCAGCCTGCCCCGCTCCTCCTCCTACACAGATCAGCAGGACGATGTGTGAGGACATCGTGCTGCCGCTGCTTTGGCGTGCTGGCGGCTTAATGGTGGAGCAAATAGTTCCCTGTTTCAGTGGCGTGCCTATGGTTTTTGGCACCCGGGGTGGGTCCTGTCTCTGGCACCCCTCCCCCCCAATACTTTTTGAAAAATTGCACCCCCTCACGGTAGTATTGTCCTCATTGTACAACCTTCACAGTAGTTATGCCCTCTTACTGTGCCCCTTTCACAGTTGTAATGCCCTATCTGTGCCCCTTCACAGTAATAATCCCCATTGTGCCCTCTTCACAGTAATAATCCCCATTGTGCCCTCTTCACAGTAATAAAGTCCTCTTTGCCCCCTCCATAGTAATAAAGTCCTCTGTTGTCCCTCAATAGTAATAAAGACCTCTGTGCCCCCTCCATAGTAATAAAAACCTCTGTGCCCCCTCCATAGTAATAAAAACCTCTGTGCCCCCTCCATAGTAATAAATACCTCTGTACCCCCTCCATAGTAATAAATACCTCTGTGCCCCCTCCATAGTAATGAAGACCTCTGTGCCCCCTCCATAGTAATGAAGACCTCTGTGCCCCCTCCATAGTAATAAAGTCCTCTGTGCCCCCTCCATAGTAATAAAGTCCTCTGTGCCCCCTCCATAGTAATAAAGTCCTCTCTGCCCCCTCCATAGTAATAAAGTCCTCTGTGACCCCTCTGTATTAAAAACAAAAAAACACAGTAACTAGTCACCTTGTCCCGTTCCTGAAGCTCACATACCTCTCTTCCCTGCAGGCACAGATCGCTCTGCAGCACTGTTTGGGCAGGGCTTATGCAGATTACTAGGCTGCAGGCTCCGCCCACACAGGCCAGCAGCGCGATCCCTGCCTGCAGGCTGAATGGTGGAGCTAGGAGAAGTCTTCCTGCTTCACCATTCAGAGTGTGGCTGGCCTGAAGAAGGGGAAGAGCGCGGGGAGCTGAGCAGTGAGTGACAGGACCCAGGTCCCTGCGCTCCAGCAATGAGCGCTTCCATCTGTATTGATGGAAGTGCTCATTGCTTCTGGCCCCTGGCATCTGTGCTGTGGGCCCCGGCACTTGTCCGGGTATGCTGGGTGTTAACACCGGACTTGTATACATGGCTCTTGGCCAGCATCATGTACAGTATATTCCTGGCAACAGTATATACATGGCTTTTCACCAGTGTAATGTATATGTCTTACATGGACCTCCCATGTCCTTCTCCTTTCCCTTGTAGATTGTAAGTTCTCATGTGCAGGGTCCTCTTCTCTCTGTACCAATCTGTTACTATGTTCATGCACATTGTACATGTGGTGTTTTATATTATGTATGTGTAAACCCCTCTTAGATGTACAGAGTAGGGATTAGCAAACCCAAACTGCAGAGTTTGGGTACCCAGACTTTTTCACTGAAGTCCAGTTCAGATTCGGTGTTCGGGTCATTTTATTATTTTCCGTTATAACATGGTTATAGTGGAAAATAATAGCATTCTTAAGAGAGAATGCAAAAGAGTATGGCAATTTAAGGATTAAAAAAATAATTAAAACAACTCACCCCAACCACACGCTGCTGCAGTGTCTTATATCTTCTTTCAGCAGGACCTGCAAAAGTACCTGTGATGATGTCACCACGTGGTGAGCGTGGTGACGTCATTGTAGGTACTTTAGCTGGTCCTGCTGAATGAAGATAGACGGACCTGCGATGACATTACCACGCTCACCACGTTGTGAGCACGTGACGTCATCGTAGGTCCTTCTGCAGGTCCTGCTGAAAGAAGATAGAAGACACTCAGGCAGCGCAATCAGGTGGATGAGGTAAGTCTTTTTTTTAACCCCTAAATTGCCATAGTCTTTTGCATTCTGTCTTAATAATGCTATTATTTTCCGCTATAACAATGTTATAATGGAAAATAATAGGTCAAGTTCGGGTCCCCATTGACTTAAAAGGGGTTCGGGGTCAAGTTCGGGTGCCAAACCCGGCAAACCTGAACTTCCACGGGTTCACTCATCCCTAGTACAGAGCCATAGAATTAATGGCGCTTTCAAATAAATAATAATAATAACTTATACATAGCTCATCACCAGCATTATATATATATATATATATATATATATATATATATATGCTCTCGTAGTACTAAAAACACTGACAAGCAAAAGGGTGACAATGTTTTGATCTTTTGACTTTCAGGTTCCATATCTCACCATCCACTACAGCTTCGAACGTGAGACTACCACCATTTTATAGACAAACCTCTTGGCTATCTCATACATAAATTGGACTTGCAGCAATTTACCATATGATTAGTTATGCAGAGTCTGTCATGTTACTGCATTGTTACTGTTTTGCTCCTGGTGGGGGAATAATCTTTCTCTTCTTGTATACTAGAAATTACAACCTGTTCTCACATTCCCTAATACCTCAGTGGGTTATTAGGCTGATTCACAAGCAAAAGGTCACTGGTTCTGATTCAGCCGTGAAGAAGATTTCCCAAGAAAAGAGAAACAGCATCATCCAGCTTATCGATAGCCGTATCTCGGCCAAGAAAATTGCTAAGCTGCATCAGGGCATGCATGAGTGCCATGACAGTTGGAAGAATATGATATAAAGTCTATTTATTCCAAAGCCAAAAGGTGGATGTCCAGGCAAAATATCGGAAGTCAACAAGTCGGATCATCACAAGGTCTATCAGTTCTGGAGCGACAAACACCGTAGAGGAGGTGGCTTATATGCTTCAGAATAGTGAGATCACATCCATGCAAGCACCGTGCGACACATATTACACAAGTCTGTAATGGTGGTCCCAAAAAAGGTGAAAAAGCCTTGAATTCAATAAGTCAAGTGTCAGGTCGAGTTTGCAACAAAGTACGACTAGTGGACAGTAGAAGATTGGAAACGGGTCATTTGGACCAATGAGACAAAAATCAATAGATTAGGCTCTGATGGGTGCAAATAGGTCTGGAAGAAAGGGGGTTAATAGATTGGGAAATTGAAGGAACTGTCAATTTCGTGGAGGAAGCCTGATGATATTTGGGTTGTTTCACAGCCAAAGGCGTTGAATACGTGATAAGGATTGATGGTGGTCTCGATGCTGAGCTATATATGAGTATCCTACAAGACGAGTTACTTTGTAAACTCGAGTACTATGGATATGAAAAGGACGACATAGTTTTCCAGCAGGACAAGAACCCGAAGCATACATTGAGATTGGCAAATAAATAGTTCAATGACAATGAAGTAGAGGTGCTGGATTGGCCCCCACAGTCCCCAGACCTCAACCCAATCGAACACTTGTTGGTAGCGTTGAAGAAAAAGCTGTATTCATACCCAAGTAAGTCTACCAGTATGCACCAACATTGGGAATATGTAGGAGAGACCTGAGAACAGATATCGGTCAAGACATGCTTGAATCTGATCAAGAACATGCCCAGAAGGATCTAGGCGGTGTTTCAGGTGGATATACAAAATAATAAAAATGAACATTTAGAATTTTAGGAGCAAAACAGGCAACAAAGCAGTTACATGGCAAGAATCTGCATAAGTCCTATTTATGTATGAGATAGCCAAGAGGATTGTCTATAAAATGATGGTAGTCTCACGTTCTGAGCTGTAGTGGATGGTGAGATATGGAGCCTGAAAGTCAAAGGTTCTAAACATTGTTACCCTTTTGCTTATCAGTCTATACATGGTACATCACCAGCATTATGCATATGTACTCGTAGTACTAAATATACATGGTACATTACCAACATCATGTATATGCACTACTAGTACTACGTATACATGGTACATCACCGCCATTATGCATATGCACTACAAATACTACATGTACATGTACTCGCAGTATTAAATATACATAGTACATCACCAGCATTATGCATATGCACTACAAATACTACATATACATGTACTCGCAGTATTAAATATACATAGTACATCACCAGCATCATACATATGTACTCGTAGTACTAAATATACATGGTATATCACTGTCATTATGTATATACACTACTAGTACTACATATATATGGTGCATCACCAGCATCATGCATATGCACTACTAGTACTATGTATATATGGTACATTACAGCATCATACATATGTACTTGTAGTACATAATATACATAGTACATCACCAGCATCATGCACTACTACTACATATACATGGTACATCAGTGGGATGCTTTACCAATCTCCAACATCT
This sequence comes from Bufo gargarizans, assembly GCF_014858855.1. NCBI lineage: Eukaryota > Metazoa > Chordata > Amphibia > Anura > Bufonidae > Bufo > Bufo gargarizans. Next base: position 176,034,604 of record NC_058080.1, on the reverse strand, counting down.
TCATATGCTACATAAGTACCTTGCCCTAGTCTTGGGTCTCTACCAGTGCTGGTTGTATGCCACTGTATTTACATAGGCACTTCTAACCAGTTTGTATGTATATACATAGAACTACATATATATATATATATACACACACACACATATATATTAGAACTACAAGTAAATGGCTCATGTATGTGCCTTGATGCCTTACGTACATTTCTTACAGAATAAACCTGACTTGACGGTATATCATACAGCAAACAGTATACATCACATATACCAGTGTCACTGAGTGCATCAGTCTTTTATGACTTGTATCACTCCAGAGGTTTCGTGTATGCAGTGAAATCCAGTCTGTAAGTTGTTGTCACAGCCTCATAACTACTATGGAAATTTCATTGTCTGAGTCAGTTATTATCCTTTGTATGTTTTTTTTTATATTAAAATACCAGCTTGTTTCCATTCGTCAGGGTTGATATCCTGTAGAGCTAAGGCCATACTGTTTCAGACAAGAACTGCAATTGTCCATCAGTTATGGCTATGCTACAAGTCAACCGTACACTTATTTTATCATTCGCATCCAACTAATCAGCATTTAACATCATCAATCAATGTGCTGCAGCAGGGTTCTGCTTGTTATTCCTCCCATCCGAAATTCATAGCCGCTTGATTTATGTTACCAATACCTTTTGTTTCCTGTCTTAAAGGGCCCAGTGAATGGTTTCAAAGTGCTGTTTATAACATGGTCCAGCCTCATGTCAGCTCACATCCATATCCTCACTGCCGTTACACCGCCTGTACCCAAACAAGCTGCACCGGCTGTCAATCAGCCTACAATAACAAATTATACTGCCCCGCTACAACATAGGGCTCTCTTTCTACTCACTGGGGCCTCACTTGTTTTACCACCAATTTATTCAACATCTCCACTCCTGACAGTATGGACCTGCTGCACTTTTCTGGTGTTACGTTTATTATACATCATGTATAGATGGAAGTTTCGATCATGAAATGTTACATATAAATGGCGGTATGTAAAGATGAGGCAACTCCTAAATTACAGGGGTGTGGGACAGAATGGGGGCTGAATTGTTAGTTATGAAAATGATAGACTCTATTGTATGAAAGATGATAGAAAATAGATAGATTGGTTAAGATAGATGATAGGGAAATCTATGGATAATAGAGAGAGAAGATAGATAGATGATAGAGATGGATGGATAGATAGATAGACGATCGACTGACTGATAGGTAGATAGATGATAGGGAAATCTATGGATAAAGAGATAGATACATTAAAAGCAGATGATAGAGACAGATAGACATGAGATAGATAGATAGACATGACACAAATAGATATTAGATTATGATAAACTGATGAGATACATGGATAAATAAATACATAGGTAGACAGACAGCTAGATAGATAAATGATAGGTAAATCCATGGATAGAGAGATGATAGATAGACAGACAGATGATAGATAGATAGATAGATAGATAGATAGATAGATAGATAGATAGATAATATAGATAGATAGACAAACACCAGGCAAATAGATATTAGATTATGATAAACAGATATGGGATAGATAGATGATTAATATATAAACAGAACATAGATAGATAGATATTGATAGCCATATACAGATAGATAGATGATTGATATATAAACAGAACATACCAGTAGATAGATAGATAGATAGACAGATGATAGATACAATAGATAGATAAACAGAACATAGATAGATGATAGATACAATAGATATATAAACAGAACATAGATAGATACAATAGATATATAAACAGAACATAGATAGATGATAGATACAATAGATATATAAACAGAACATAGATAGATACAATAGATATATAAACAGAACATAGATAGATGATAGATACAATAGATATATAAACAGAACATAGATAGATACAATAGATATATAAACAGAACATAGATAGATACAATAGATAGATAAACAGAACATAGATAGATGATAGATAGATATTGATAGCCATAGATAGATAAACATGAGACAGATATTAGATAAATTATAATAGAAAGACAGATGATTGATAGATACAATAGATAGATAAACAGAACATAGATAGATGAGTGATAGATATAATTTGAAAGCCATATACAGATAAGTAGATAGATATACAGATGATAGATAGATATTGATAGCCATAGATAGATAAACAGAACATAGATAGATGAGTGATAGATAGACAGATGATAGAGTAGATAGATGAGTGATAGATAGATATTGATAGCCATAGATAGATAAACATGATACAGATATTAGAGAAATTATGATAGAAAGACAGATGACTGATAGATCGATAGAATTTCTATTCCTAGGCTATAAACACAACACTCGTGCACACAGGCAGCAGGCAGGTTGTATGGCAGTAATACATAGAGGTCTGTGCTTTTTCCTGTATACTTTTATCGGCACTGATCGCACAGGTCACCGGTTACTGCATCATATAGAATCACTGTGCACTTTTCTTACCGAAGTCGTTTTTGCAGAGGTTCTCCACAATGTCATTGTCATCCTCGATGCCGGTTTTACAGGCGTCACAAACTTTGGGCGCTGAGAACAGAGAAGGGATTTTATTAGGGTGACATACTGTTTATCTCCCAGCAGGTGGCGCTCTACGCCGGGAAGCTTCACCGCCCATCTCCAACATCTTCGCCCGCTACAGGAGTACCGTGCCCTCGCCTAATGCCATTGTAACCCTTCTCTATAAGATACAGAAAAGGCTATGTACATAGGCACACGAGGCACCCCTTGGTTCACACAAGCACAATACTGGGGGCATTTGCTTTCAGATCTGCAGATGCCTTGGCAGGGTGTTGGAGACATGTGTAGTAAATACCCATTAACATCACTGCTGTCTGTATGGGATATATGGTTATTTAAAGGGACACCATGTGCACCACGAGTATACATACTGTATGGAAGCAGAAGAGCTGCCCTGGGATTGGTGGCACTTACCTTCTCTGGTGGCTGGCACGTAGTCAGTGCTGGCTGGGGGGATGCACAGGTCATTGTCCTGGGGGAAGCGGCTGCAGTCCAGCATGTCTGGCCATGGGAAGCCGAATGCAGACATGACCGGGGCACAGCTGTCCTTCACCTGCTCGCACAGTGACCGGCAGGGCTTTATGGTCTCATCCAGATCATCAATGCACACTGGGGCAAAGAGGGAGCACAGGAACTTCTTGGTATCTCGGTGGCATTGCTTCTGTATCAGTGGGATCCAGGAGGATGCTTGCTGCAAGACTTCCTTCATAGTCTCATGGCCCAGGAGATTGGGCAGCCTCATGTTGGGGTACTCAATGTCATGGCACAGAACCAGAGTGGCAGGGATGGGTTTGCAGTTGCTCCTCTTGTAGGAAAACTCAGGTTGCCCAAATGGAAACAAGCTTTTCACTGAGTCCATACAGTCAGATGCCAGCAGGAGGAGGAAGATGAAGTAGAAGGGCTTCTGGCAGCACATGGTGAGCAGTAAGGAGACACAAAGGTGCTGCTGGTGATGTATGGTGAGCTGTGAGGACAGTCCCAGCCTTCTCCAGGCTACATGCAGATCTCTGGCTCCTCCACCTTCCACCACACTCATCAGATGGAAGAGTTTTCTTGATTTTTTATGCTAGTCCAGTGAGTGGGAGGAGGCTGCTGACAGCCATCAGACAAGGATTGGTCACTGCTTGCTTGCTCAGTTGCTCCTTTGGGAATTCTCCTTTGGCAGGACAGCTTTCAAAGAAAGGTTACAGTGCATGTAACATGTGAACAAAGCCTTACAAAGGACTCACCAGTGCATTGTCTAACAGGCTGAGGTCTTATGCAGGGGGACTGCTGCTGGAGGAAAGCCTCACACTTCATAAATGCATTTACTGATACTTGTAAAGTGGATTGGACTCTTAAAGGGGCCGCAGTCACTTATGGAGATAAACTCTTATCGTGCCCATTATCCAGCTCTCCGTGTGGGCAGCGATGAGTTGATTAGACTGAGGGTCAGAGTTGCTGTAAATGACACTTTGGGGGGGATGCTTCCTCTTTAAGTGACTGGGACAGCCCCTCTGTGAGACTTGTCCGTTTCAGGATATTAGCATATCACTAAGTGTTGTAATTAACACTTCCTCTAATAACAAGGGGATCTGCATCAAGAACAGGGAAGAGTTTAGATAAATCAATTGATATTATTTCTACATTTGCATTAAATGATGTTAAATTCATTAAAACTTTACTGACAGGACAAGAACTTGTCACCTCCCTGCGCAGTGACAGTGTTATGTAAGCCATTCACCGTAGGGAAGTAATTAGTTTATGGTTTAATTGTTACAGAGGAGATAAAAGGCAGGGGCTTATTAGAAGCAATGGTGGTTTTGTCTTCTATGTCCTACTACATACCCTAAAATTGTCATATATTACTTCGAAACAAATGTTTAAGAAATATAGTTTCTTAGGTGTGTATGAGATATTATATTACGCCTAGAGCTCATGCAGGTGACTTCATTATAGCTCCTTCCAATGTGTACAGGGCCCTAATATAGTGCTGCTAGACGCCTATGGGGTTCTACAACCAGTGCCTCTGATTTCTGATTTCATTTTTTTTGGATGGATTTGGAGTATAAATTGTGCCATGTTCCGTCATATATTGGTGTATATATATATATATATATATATATATAATATTTTTGTGTATATATATATATTTTTTTTTGTATTATAAATACTAATATGGTGGCATACAGAGACACCATAAGGTGGCGCATGGAATGCCTATGGCCTCACAGTATGAAGCTACAGGCTGTATGATGATGCAACTGTAGCCACAATTTGATCCACTTTTAAGGATATATGAGGACATTGCATAAGTAGCAATTCCATACTATACTTTATACAATATATATATCTAGCGTTCAGATAATAGGTCTGCAGACTATGCTCTGTCAGCAATGTGCAGGCTGCAGTTTTTTTATGAATGGCCTCCAGACAAAACGCTGTCGTAAAACAGCATGTGTCTGCTGATTAGTCTGGAGGGCAACTGCAGGACCTTTCAAAGTTATTGCAGCCCTGTATGATATTATCCCACTGCTCCACAGCTAAGGTGCGGATTACGCACGTTTTTTCCTTTTTCAGATTTCACGCAGAAAAAAAATGCATTGCAATACAGTACATGCAAATAAATGACATTAGACATATCTCACGTACACTTTGCTTTTCTCCTTAGGGCTCTTTCACACGAGCGGATCCCGTGCGGGTAATCCGCTGCTTGAAATTGCTCTTAGGTGCAGAACTTTACCTGCCGTGTGGATTTGGAAATTTGCAGCATGTCAATTTTTGTTGCGTTTTTTTTTTTTTTTGTGTGTGTGCAGATTGCATCCTTTTCAATGGAAGGGTGAGCATCTAATCTGCACAAAAAAACCATGCCAAACCCGCAATAAATAGTGCAGATTTGTGTGGTGTTTGTGTGGTTTTGGTATGGATTTCTTGCAGATATTCTGCACTGTGTGCAGGCACCCTAAAGAGAGCAGCTCAGGTGTCAGAGTGTTGAACCAAAGTTCAGTCATTGTTTTAACTAATTATAAGGAAACTGCTTGTAGGGCAATTCCTTAATTTATATTGTGCAAGAAATTTGCCCTAAAAAATTCACATGGCTGCCCAAATTGTTGGCAAGGATGGACAGTCATGAAAATACAGCGTATGTACGAAAGTGGGCACCTACACTGGAAAAGTACCGTAATACTGCTGGAGTAATACCGTATATATTTATGTACTGAGCCATCAGAAGACAGCGCCATCTAATGTACAGTATTTTGAATATTATGTCTTGACTTGAGGAAGCAGGAATATGGCACTGGATTCCTGGCAGAATATTACGTTAGTTTTATATAAACCAGTCACATTTCAAATCTAACTCAATATTCACTATTAAGTACTCCATTTCAGTGACTTAAATGGGACTTCTGAAAAGGCAATTAATGCTTTAATTCACTGACAGCAAGCAGAGATCTTAAAATGGTGAATAAACTGAAGCATAATGCATATTAGAAAGTAGCATTTGATGTGGTAATCTGCTTCACTACTACAGTAAAATCTTCTGCCCTCTACCACAGGGTGAGAATTTATATGGGCAAATATGCAAACGAACATCCACAAGCCGTATTGGTCATTCTTGAATGTCCTTTTATTTTTCTCTCAACTGAGCTTTATCATTGGTTCTATTATGGGGTACATGAAACGTTTTGATTGCTTTTTATTTATAGATTGCCCGCAAGAGCTTATAGATTGTAAGCTCTTGCGGGCAGGGTCCTCTACCCCTCTGTATCAGTCCGTTAATAGTTTCTTGTTTATTGTATTTTTATATTTGTGTAACCCCGGCTGGATGTATAGCTCCATGGAATTAATGGCGCTTTAGAATAAATAATAATAATGATCATAATCATTTAGGTTTTTGGGAAGCAGGATAAAGAATAGGCAGCAACTCTGCCATTGCTTTATGGGCTTTGTTATTGTGGAGAACACAGTGCGGGAAAAAGGACATGTTATACTGCTGGTCAGTACGATCACAGAGATACCAATTTTATATATTTTTTTTTTTACATTTTACCACTTTTACACAAAGCATTTTTGAATACAAAAATCTTGTTTTTTTGTTGCCATTTTCTGAGAGCCATATTTTATTTTATTTTTTCTGCTGATCGTCTTGTGGGGGGGGGGGGGCTAATTTTTTGCAGGATAAGTTGACGTTTTGATTGGTACCATTTTGGGATACATAGTATTTTTTGATTGCTCGCTATTACACTTTTTGTAAGGCAAGGTAAAAAAAAGACTTTAGACTATGTGTTTATTTTATTTTTTTACCACGTTCACCTGATGGGCTAGAGCATGTGAAATGTTTATATAGCTGATCATTACGGACGTGGCAATAACTAACATGTCAATTTTTTTTCTTTTTTAAAATCTTACACAATAAAAGCTTTTTTTTTTTTAAATGCTGTTTTTGTGTTGCCATTTTCTGAGAGCCGTATTTTTTAGATTTTTTTGCCAATCATTTTGTGTGGGACTCACTTTTGCAGGATGAGTTGATGTTTTCATTGGTACCATTTTTGATCGCTCGCTATTACGCTTTTTGTAAGGCAAGGTGATAAAAAATGGCAGTTTTTACACTGTTAAATTTTTTTTTTTTTTTTTACAGAGTTCACCCGATGGGTTGGACCATTGAATATTGTAATAGAGCAGGTCATTATGGATGCAATGATAGCTAAATTATTGTTTGCAATCTTACACAATAAAAGTATATGCCCTGGTCAGTATATGCTTGTAAGTATGATTACAGAGATACCAATTTTATATAGTTTTTTAACATTTTTACACAAAGCATAAAAAAAATGAAAAATCAGGTTTTTGTGTTGCCATTTTCTGAGAGCTATATTTATTTATTTTTTCTGCTAATCGTCTTGTGTAGAGGGCTAATTTTTTGTGGGATGAGGTGACATTTTCAGTGGTACCATTGGGGGGTTATATAGTACTTTTTGATTGCTCGCTACTACACTGTTTGTAGGGCAAAGTGACAAAAAATGGATGTTTTGGAGCCATTTTTATTTATTGTTTGTACAGCATTCATCTGATGGGGTAAATAATATGATATTTTTATAGAGCCAGTTTACTCAAAACTTAAAAAAAATTATTAAAAAAATAACATTTTTTTGGTTTTTTATTTCTGTCCAACTGTGGAACAATAACTTTTGGTGGTCTGATTCCCTCTACAATGCATTACAATACATTGTGGTGCAGGGTCTCACAGACCATCAGCCCCTGATCACTGCAGCAAGGGGGCCCAGTGGGGTCGGAGAGGGAGGCCTCTCCCTCTGCAAACCCCTGCATGCCCTGGGTCAGCGTTGACCGTGGCATGCAAAGGGTTAATGTTCTGGGATCCATGTTTTCACCGCTGCCGGCAGAAGCAGCAGGGGCTCAACATAGAAACATAGAATGTGTCGGCAGATAAGAACCATTTGGCCCATCTAGTCTGCCCAATATACTGAATACTATGAATAGCCCCTGGCCCTATCTTATATGAAGGATGGCCTTATGCCTATCCCATGCATGCTTAAACTCCTTCACTGTAATTGCAGCTACCACTTCTGCAGGAAGGCTATTCCATGCATCCACTACTCTCTCGGTAAAGTAATACTTCCTGATATTACTTTTAAACCTTTGCCCCTCTAATTTAAAACTATGTCCTCTTGTAGCAGTTTTCTTCTTTTAAATATTCTCTCCTCTTTTACCTTGTTGATTCCCTTTATGTATTTAAAAGTTTCTATCATATCCCCTCTGTCTCGTCTTTCTCCCAAGCTATACATGTTAAGGTCCTTTAATCTTTCCTGGTAAGTTTTATCCTGCAATCCATGTACTAGTTTATAAACCTATAATGTTGTTAAAGAACAAACAACAAGAAGATGCCAAAAATATTCCAAAAATATATTTTATTTAATTGTAATAAACATATCATGATTTATAAAATATTAGAGATGACAAAAAAATGAAGAACCAGCAGGAAACCGGATGCCGCAATCCACTAGCCAGTGCCGCTGCTACCCACCAAAAGATGGGAAACATGTCAAGTATGCCATTGATATATATCAGGGTGATTCACCACATAGTAACCCTGATAATGCTACTATTATAAAGTAAAAAGCATATGGTCATCACCCTGGTACATACCCACTAGGCAGAGCTCAACTCGAAGTGCAGTTAAAGAAAAGTAATCAAACGGACGCTAAAATCTAGCGATGGAGGGAGAGGTTGAACCCTCAAAAAATAAATAGCTGAGCGGTGTACTGAGTGCTGGAGATAGGTGAGCGGTGTACTGAGTGCTGGAGATAGCTGAGCAAGTGCTGTACTGAGTGCTGGAGATAGCTAAGCGCTCTACAGGTCCTTCTAAAAAAATTAGCATATTGTGATAAAGTTCATTATTTTCTGTAATGTACTGATAAACATTAGACTTTCATATATTTTAGATTCATTACACACCAACTGAAGTAGTTCAAGCCTTTTATTGTTTTAATATTGATGATTTTGGCATACAGCTCATGAAAACCCAAAATTCCTATCTAAAAAAATTTGCATATTTCATCCGACCAATAAAAGAAAAGTGTTTTTAATACAAAAAAAGTCAACCTTCAAATAATGATGTTCAGTTATGCACTCAATACTTGGTCGGGAATCCTTTTGCAGAAATGACTGATTGAATGCAGCGTGGCATGGAGGCAATCAGCCTGTGGCACTGCTGAGGTGTTATGGAGGCCCAGGATGCTTCAATGCGGCGTGGCATGGAGGCAATCAGCCTGTGGCACTGCTGAGGTGTTATGGAGGCCCAGGATGCTTCAATGCGGCGTGGCATGGAGGCAATCAGCCTGTGGCACTGCTGAGGTGTTATGGAGGCCCAGGATGCTTCAATGCGGCGTGGCATGGAGGCAATCAGCCTGTGGCACTGCTGAGGTGTTATGGAGGCCCAGGATGCTTCAATGCGGCGTGGCATGGAGGCAATCAGCCTGTGGCACTGCTGAGGGGTTATGGAGGCCCAGGATGCTTCGATAGCAGCCTTAAGCTCATCCAGAGTGTTGGGTCTTGCGTCTCTCAACTTTCTCTTCCCAATATCCCACAGATTCTCTATGGGGTTCAGGTCAGGAGAGTTGGCAGGCCAATTGAGCACAGTAATACCATGGTCAGTAAACCATTTACCAGTGGTTTTGGCACTGTGAGCAGGTGCCAGGTCGTGCTGAAAAATGAAATCTTCATCTCCATAAAGCTTTTCAGCAGATGGAAGCATGAAGTGCTCCAAAATCTCCTGATAGCTAGCTGCATTGACCCTGCCCTTGATAAAACACAGTGGACCAACACCAGCAGCTGACATGGCACCCCAGACCATCACTGACTGTGGGTACTTGACACTGGACTTCAGGCATTTTGGCATTTCCCTCTCCCCAGTCTTCCTCCAGACTCTGGCACCTTGATTTCCGAATGACATGCAAAGTTTGCTTTCATCCGAAAAAAGTACTTTGGACCACTGAGCAACAGTCCAATGCTGCTTCTCTGTAGCCCAGGTCAGGCGCTTCTGCCGCTGTTTCTGGTTCAAAAGTGGCTTGACCTGGGGAATGCGGCACCTGTAGCCCATTTCCTGCACACGCCTGTACACGGTGGCTCTGGATGTTTCTACTCCAGACTCAGTCCACTGCTTCCGCAGGTCCCCCAAGATCTGGAATCGGTCCTTCTCCACAATCTTCCTCAGGGTCCGGTCACCTCTTCTCGTTGTGCAGCGTTTTCTGCCACACTTTTTCCTTCCCACAGACTTCCCACTGAGGTGCCTTGATACAGCACTCTAGGAACAGCCTATTCGTTTAGAAATTTCTTTCTGTGTCTTACCCTCTTGCTTGAGGGTGTCAATGATGGCCTTCTGGACAGCAGTCAGGTCGGCAGTCTTACCCATGATTGCGGTTTGGAGTAATGAACCAGGCTGGGAGTTTTTAAAAGCCTCAGGAATCTTTTGCAGGTGTTTAGAGTTAATTAGTTGATTCAGATGATTAGGTTAATAGCTCGTTTAGAGAACCTTTTCATGATATGCTAATTTTTTTAGATAGGAATTTTGGGTTTTCATGAGCTGTATGCCAAAATCATCAATATTAAAACAATAAAAGGCTTGAACTACTTCAGTTGGTGTGTAATGAATCTAAAATATATGAAAGTCTAATGTTTATCAGTACATTACAGAAAATAATGAACTTTATCACAATATGCAATTTTTTTTAGAAGGACCTGTATTTGGCTTCTCTTCAGTAGTCTCATACAGTTGAATGAATCGGCAGCTCATATGACCACTGCTCCATTTACTGAGGGGCTGGTGCATTTCATTCTTGTGATCGTTCCAGCAGGCGCAATCCCACTGATCAGATACTTAGCTTCTATCCTCTAACCACCTTCAATACCGTGCGGCTATTAACAATGAAGACTGACTATACAGTGCGGTCTTCATTAGTTAAATGAAAGTCAGCTGTAGCTAATTGCTTGCGTGGTTCTTGACCGCAGCATGGCCGCAACCCGACTGTATCACGGCCGCTCTGTGTGGCTCTAGCAGTAAGGTTTTGGTGCCCCTGGTGATGTGAGTGTACCCTATGTTTTCAGTGCTATATTTGTAAAAATGCCTCTGAAGTCCTGGTTGGCAGGCGCATCCATTTACCTTTTATGTGAGGCCACCTGTCTGAACAGCTGAATATATGCATGTGGATGTTCACAAGCAACTTATTTGTAACTTCAAACTAGGGTACAACTTTTCCTATTCACTTCTATTTCGTTCTGAAATTATGCAATTATACGATTTAGGCTACTTTCACACTTGCGTTCAGAGCGGATCCGTCTGCATTATAATGTTAAAAAATTTCTAAGTGTGAAAGTAACCTCAGACGGATCCGTCCAGACTTTCAATGTAAAGTCAATAGGGGACGGATCCGTTTGAAGATTGAGCCATAGTGTGTCATCTTCAAACGGATCTGTCCCCATTGACTTACATTGTAAGTCTGGACGGTTCCGCACGCCTCCGCACGGCCAGGCGGACACCCGAATGCTGCAAGCAGCGTTCGGGTGTCCGCCTGCTGAGCGGAGCGGAGGCTGAACGCTGCCAGACTGATGCATTCTGAGCGGATCCGCGTCCACTCAGAATGCATTATGGCAGTACGGATGCGTTCGGGTCCGCTTGTGAGCCCCTTCAAACAAAGCTCACAAGCGGAGCCCCGAACGCTAGTGTGAAAGTAGCCTTAAAGGGCACAACCTGAATCTGGTAATGATCATGTAACTGAAATAGTGTACTCCTTTCTTTTTAATAGAGCTGAATTATTCTGAATATTTAGATAAAGCACATTACTAACTAGGATGTATCTTGGTCTTTACAAGTTTAACAGAAGATTAATGTCCAAAATTCTTAATTTAGTATTGAAGTATTTCAAAATTTTCTAAAATGCAGAATTTACATTTTTTTTTTGCTTGCTTCTTAGTTGTAGATGTTTTCATTTTATTCTGATAAGTTGTTTTGTCACAATACTTTAACTGCTTAAATTTGCTGCAATCTCTCCTTGCAAATATTCTTCTTGTCCACTGGTGTCACTGTTACATCAGAATTTATTTCAGATATTTTGATTAATCTTTCTCTAATAAAGTATTTCAATAACTAGGACAAAATGAAAGCATAAACTATGAAAAAATCATCACATCATTTTTTGGGCCATTTGCTATTAAAATGCACCCTAAGCCCTCATGCACATGATTTATTTTTCAATGTCTGCAGCCACAGGGCCGCAGGGGCATGCATGAGAGTGGGTGGCCGGATAGGTGTAGTAGTCACACTCACTTTTTTTTAAGCTCCCTGGGCAGGAGTGCAGTGACAGGAAGGGCGCACAAATTCTTCCCTTCGGGGCACACTCTGGTTCTTGGGATCCTCCTGCCTGATAGAGGATGACATGCCTTTGATGTTGATGTTTTACAGTGCAAGGCAGGGTCCCAGTTATTGTGACACCAGCACTTTGTGGTGCAAATGCAGTGTAGTGTGGTAATGACGAGACCGGTTTTGGTATAACAGATCCACAGCACTTTACTGAAGCCGGTTAGCAGGTGATCCACACAAGCATTATTCACATGAAATGCAATCTTTACAGTCGACTCAAGTAATTAACAAAAGTTGTATATGGAGGCTAGCTTCTGTCTCTTACAGATTGTTCAATCTCTCCTTTTCCCAGACTAAAGAGATGCACTTTCTTTATCATCAGATATTTATATGATGTCTACAGTAGCCTCAAAGGAATACAGTCTCTAAACAGGGGTGCCTTCCTGTCCTTTGGTTATGGTGGGCAGCTTGTAGCTTATCGTTTTTCCACCACATGCAGAGGAGACTATAGCCAGATTAGCAGCGATTACCTTTCTTGCCAAAGTAGTCTGCAATCCCTATATGTATCTTCTCCCTTTTAAGGGCTGGTACATAAACTGCTTGTAGTCTGCAGGGGAAATGGATTTCTGTACAGAAGCTGCTCCTTGCTGTTCTGACGCACTGGCCGTGTCTTGAATGGGTCCGCAATCCTCAAGATATGAAGCTGTGCCGAGCAGAGACATGGATCTGAGGCTCACAGAAGCACCACGAAGTGCATGAACATGTCCTATTTCTTTGCGGTGTGGACCATCTTTTGTGGATCGCTGACCCATTTAAGTCCATTCGTCCACTTCTGCAAATGGCATGCACACGGATGGTGCCCGTATATTGCAGACCACTATTTGCGGTCCGCAGCACAAGCACGGGGCACACACACTTGTGTGTATGAGGCCTTATACATTTTCTTCTTGAAGTATCTAGGAGTTTTAAGCAATAAATGGTTCATGAGCTGCAGATATTTGCTAAATATTCAGAGGTAAAGACTACTTTCACACTTGCGTTTTTGCCTGATCCGGCAGAGATCAGCAAAAATGCTTCCGTTACTGACAATACAACCATCTGCATCTGTTATGAACGGATCCAGTTGATTATCTTTAACATACCCAAGATGGATCCATCATGGACACCATTAAAAGTCATGGGGGAACGGATCCGTTTTCTTTTGTGTCTGAGAAAACGTTTTGCTCCGCATCTGCTCTCCGGTATGGGAACGCAACCAAATGGAATGGAATGCATTTTGGAGCATTCCAATCTGTTCAGTTCCATTTTGCTCCCATTGACAATAAATGGGGACAAAACAGAAGCATTTTTCTCCGGTATTGAGATCCTCTGCCGGATCTCAATACCGGAAAATGTAAACACTAGTGTGAAAGTAGCCGAACATAAAAAAGCCAAATAATACAAATCGAAATATGCCCCCCTTCCATTTGACAATTGCTCACACAACCACCTATTATACAGTGTATTTGGAAAGTCCTCAGACCCTTTCACTTTTTTCACATTTTGTTATGTTGTGGCCCTGAACTAAAATAAAAAAATTCAAGTTTTTATCCCTCATTCTGCACTCAATACCCCATAATGACAAAGTGAAAACAATGTTCAGAATCAAAATCTTTGCTAATTTCTTGAAAAGGAAAAACTAGAATCTTGCATTGAACGAAGATTTGTGAGACGCACAGGGCTGTGGAAAAATATGGAGGAGGTGCTTCCAGTAAAGAGGATCCGCCCTTCCTCTGATAATGGATAAATACAAATAAAAAATACTCTCACTTATGCAGAATCATACACTTTATTTACGTACATATAAATTATAATCAATTGTTCTATAAACGCATAGTCACAAAAACTAAGGAGAAATAAAATGGATAAAATAAATTCCCTAAAATCACTAAAACACTAAAAAATAGAAAGATACGACCCGCCGTAGTGGGACTAGAGCTGGGGGGTAATCAGTCCATATGCATAAAAAATCCCGAGCTCCCGACTGGTGGCTTGCAGTAGTTTAATAACTACAGATGGAACTTTCACAATGTCCTATACAATTCGCAGTCCTAATCCTTTGGAGGAGAGTGACAATACTGCGGTTCAGAAAAATTCACTTGGGTGAGTATATTCGCGGCGTCCCGCTTGTACTCACTGTGCAGTGCGGTTCTTTCAGATCGTCAGCTTGTAGTCCAAGATCACTCTTGTCACATTCTTGGGAAGGTTCAATCCACCCCTGATTCCAAACGATGAAGAAAAATAAAAGTGTTCTTAGTTAAATTAAATAAATTAATATATTAAAATAATGAAAAATGATTTCCTGTTGGTAATGTGAAAATGATATATATGACCCCCATAGGAGGTATGAACAGTGGGTTATGGAAGATGAGATAAAGCAATATGGAGATTAACATTGGATTTGGTCATTAGGGGGTTAACACCCCTGTGCCAATCCCTGGAAATCTACTAGGGTCATCTGACCATCCCACTGCTGGTGTATTTTAAATCTATGTTATTCTGCTACATGTAACTGACAGGGGGAATAAAAGAGTAACTGATATACAACTTGCTACTCATAATCCCCCGACTAACAAATTAAACCGCATAGATACCGCAAGGGATTGTATTGGTTTGTTGTAGGCTGAAAATAAATGAGATCAACTGAATGGGATTGTTTGTGGTTAAAAATAAAAGAGGTGAATTAACTATTGCAACATTTTAATTTAAGATACAGGAACCGGCGAACACTATTGTACATTAAGCATTACGCAAGCTAAAATTTAAGTTTTCTTGTGTGGACAATTGGGTTGAATTACGAATGGAATGGATTCCAATTCCGTATCACCTCTTGAGGAAAATGAGGAGGACCAACACCTGTTTGAATAATTATAATCTGCAGGGCTCTATAAAAGTAGATACTTGCGGGGCAGTCACTACCACTGAGGAAGGGGCAAGTACCCCGAAACGCGTTTGGTGAAGAGACCCCCAGAGTAATCCTAAAGCAAGATATACTGGAATCATAAAGGCTGTGTTGCTATTCAGACCAACTGAGGATTCCGTGCCTTATTAATCCCTGATACACCGGCGGCTACAAGCGCAGCACACGAGGCTACATAGTATCGTGGCGCAGGTCATCCGACGTGGGGAAAGCAATTCTAAGTCCCAGTGTCTGCCGGCTCTTAGTCACTACGGAGCGGCAGCCAGAGGACCTTAAAGACACGGGCAAGAAAGCCACAGCATTATCCAGCTACGACAGGAGCAGACAAGAGTGATCTTGGACTACAAGCTGACGATCTGAAAGAACCGCACTGCACAGTGAGTACAAGCGGGACGCCGCGAATATACTCACCCAAGTGAATTTTTCTGAACCGCAGTATTGTCACTCTCCTCCAAAGGATTAGGACTGCGAATTGTATAGGACATTGTGAAAGTTCCATCTGTAGTTATTAAACTACTGCAAGCCACCAGTCGGATTGGGATTTTTTATGCATATGGACTGATTACCCCCCAGCTCTAGTCCCACTACGGCGGGTCGTATCTTTCTATTTTTTAGTGTTTTAGTGATTTTAGGGAATTTATTTTATCCATTTTATTTCTCCTTAGTTTTATTGTGACTATGCGTTTATAGAACAATTGATTATAATTTATATGTACGTAAATGAAGTGTATGATTCTGCATAAGTGAGAGTGCCCAGTATTTTTTATTTTTAATTTTATTTGTAGAATCTTGCATTGACATAAGTATTCATACCCTTTAGGGTACTTTCACACTTGCGTTTTTCTTTTCCGGCGCTGAGTTCCGTCAAAAGGGCTCAATGCCGGAAAAGAACTGATCAGTTTTATCCCCATGCATTCTGAATGGAGAGCAATCCGTTCAGGATGCATCAGGATGTCTTCCATTCAGTCATTTTGACTGATCAGGCAAAAGATAAAACCGCAGCATGCTACGGTTTTATCTCCGGCCAATAAAACTGAAGAATTGCCTGAATGCCGATTCTGGCATTTTTTTTCCATAGGAATGTATTAGTGCTGGAATGCTGGATCCATCCTTCTGCGCAGACCGAAAAAAAGGTGAAAAAAATAAATGCCATATCCGTTTTGCCGGATGACACTGGAAAGACGTATCCGGCATTTCAATGCATGTTTCTGACTGATCCTGATCAGTCTTACAAATGCCATCAGTTGGCATACAGAACTGCTTGCCGGATCACTCTGCCGCAAGTGTGAAAGTAACTTAACTCAGGACTTAGTTGAAGCACCTTTGGCAGTAATTACAGCATCCAGTATGATATCACAGGGTTTGCATACCTGGATTTGGGGATTTTCTGCCATTCTTCTCTGTAAATACTCTCAA
Organism: Bufo gargarizans; assembly: GCF_014858855.1. NCBI lineage: Eukaryota > Metazoa > Chordata > Amphibia > Anura > Bufonidae > Bufo > Bufo gargarizans. The sequence continues at coordinate 176,017,801 of NC_058080.1, read as the reverse complement.
AATCTGTTAGGTTGGATTGGGACCGTCAGTGGGCAGGCATTTTTACACCTCTCCGGAGATGTTCAATTGGATTCAAGTTAGGGCTCTGCCTAGGCCAGTCAAGGACATTCACAGAGTTGAAGTCCCTAAGCTACTCCTGTGTTGTGTTGGCTGTGTGCTAAGGGTCATTGTCTTGTTAGAAGGTAAACCTTCAGCCCAAACCGAGGGCCAGAGCACAGGTTTTTATTAAGAATATCTCTGTACTTTGCTCCATTCAGATTTTCTTCAACACTGACTATAGTCTTCCTGTCCCAGCCACTGAAAAACACCCCCACAGCATAATGCTGTTACCACCATGCTTCACTATAGAGATGGTATTGGGCAGTGTCTGGTTTCCTCTAAACATTATGCTGAGACTCTTGGTTTCATCAGATCAGAGAATCTTGTTTCTCACAGTCTGAGTCCTTTAGTCCTGTCGGTGCTTTTTTGTAAACTTGCATGTGTCCTTACTGAGGAGAAGCTTCTTTGTGGCCATGCTCCCATAAAGCTGAGATTGGAGGAATGCTGCAGTGATTGTGGACCTTCTGAAAGTTTCTCCCATCTGCACCCAGAATTTTTGGAGCTCAGCCAGAGTGACTATTGGGTTCTTGGTCACCATTCTTACCAAAGCCCTTTTACACCGATTACTTAGTTTGGAGGAATGGCCAGCTCCAGGTAGTGTCCTAATTGTTCCAAACTTCTTCCATTTAAGAATTATGGAGGCCACTGTGCTCTTTGGAACTTTTATTGCACTAAACAATTTTCATATAGACAAGGGAATATCTTTCCTAATCATGTTCAATCTGTTAAATTTACCACTGGTGGGCTCCAATCAAGGTGTAGAGACATCTCAAAGATGATCAAGAAAAATGAGAGGCGCCCAGAGCTAAACTTCAAGTGTCATAGCAAAGGGTCTGAATACTTATGTTGATGCAAAATTATACTTTTTTATTAATAAATTAGCAAAATTTCTAAAATTAAGTTTGCCCCTCTTCTTTTTTATTATCAGAAAGAATGACAGAATTTCTCATTTTAATGTTGGGAGTAGTAGTCTTAGTTTTGTTCTACCTAATGACAGCTAGGATGCTGCCAACTTGAACTGAGCCCCTTCTTCATGAGTCCTATACCTGCTTCATAGACTAGCTTGTAAGGTATGCATGGGTCTGAACACATCTTAGTAGTCATACTTTCTTACGCAACATTTACATTGTCATAAAATAACAATAGGGTATCATTAAAAACATTCCTAGATATTTTAGTATGAGGGCAGTACACTTCTAGTATTGCTGTTGCCCTGGTCACTTAGGATATGTTAGCATTGCATTCAGCGTGTACGTATGGTCAGAGTATTTCCCGATGCATATGTCAAAAGTGTCTGTAAACATTTATAAACCCGAGGTATGCAAAAATTGTATTCTCCAAAATGTCTGTATACTTTTTGCAGTATATAGGTCTGTGGTTGTTCAGCAAACAAGATACATATGTCATATGTATGCACTGTGAGTAATTCTCCAAGTATACATCAAATAGTTGTTTCTAACATGATGTGAACAGACACTTAAACTGGCTATATAAATTATATGTACAGCTAATGAACCCGCCGATTCAGTGAGAGTGGTGGACCAGCTGTGTATGTGAACCTCCTGTCTCAACATGCCGAATCCTTTTATTCTCAGGGATATAAGTCACTGTCACTGGTGTCTGGCAGCAGCTTATTACCCAGTTATGATTCAGAAATAAGAATGCCATGCCAGAGTCATAATTGACCATATTTGAGCTTATATCATAATTCCGGAGATCATAGGAGCTGTTTGAGTTCATGTTGTCAGACATATCTACAGATTTTACAGTGAATGACATTCTGCAAACTGCTATTGGAATACATGCAGGCTGCAGGACAAAAACAGTATAATGTGGGTAGAAGGCAATATTGTAAACAGAAAAACTAAAACAATTCAGGATTTTGGTTAAGGTTGTTTCCATTATCCGTGGACAGACTGGCCATAGACCCTACAGGGAAATTTCCCAGTGGGCCAATGCTCAGAGGGCCGCCTAAGCCCCTTGTCTAGGCCGCCAGCCAGATAAATAAAGATCTGATGCTCTTAGCATTATTTAATGTAGTCAATATTTTATGCTGCTCTGTGGTATCTTGTGCTGCTGGGGCGGTATTTTGTTATGCACTACGGTATTGCTGATCTGCCTACTTCTTTTGCCCCACCTTCTGTCAATTTGGACCCGCCTACAACATGGGGCCACTTTTAGTTTTTTTTCTTTCCAGGGCCACTTTAAATTCCCAGTTCACCCCTGCCATTACGGGAGAATGTTAGGAAAGTTGTCATCTTTGACATCTGAGTACTGCATTGCTATGTTTATAGGAACTTTGAAGCTTGCTACCTGGGAGCCATAGAAAAGCACATGTAATAAAGGATAGCATAAGTGTATATCAAAATCAGTAAAGTTAATTTTGGAGTTACTCTATAGAAAGATATGAATTTGCAGCCATTGTGAAGGCATGATAAACACAAGTTCTGTTACCACAGTAGAGTAAACAACATAAAGCTCTAGCCACATGGTCAGGTTTTCTGATGCAGTTTTGGAAAATCAGGAGTAAATTCTAAAAGAGGAGAATAAAGATTAGTATTATTAAGTAGCAACAAAAGTCTATAGTGGCTCACCCTCTCTTTTTAGACTGCGGTAGAGATGCTCTGTTTTTTAGTGACTCACCCTGTCACAATAAATAAAAAAAATGTTTTTATAGAAAAAAGGAAAAAACAGGCACTCACCATCAGTATCCTGAGTTTAAAATGCACAAATACCTTTACACTTAAAACACATAAAACATTTCATAAAACAGATTTGCCCAGTACACTGTTGTATTGCTTTCGCTCTGGGTTTATTGTGACCACTAGGTGAGAAATGCGTATTTGTAATCCCCAACCGTGGACCATAAATCCATCTATCCTATACGCCAAAAATATGGTTGCGTTTCTAATGTTGTTCTCATGCGATTCTTAAAGAAAAGTGAAATATGCAATCCCTAAACCATAAACTGTGAATATATGAATATATACGTTATAATAAAAAAGAATATTTTTAAAAAAATGATGAATATATATATATATAGATAAGATCATCTCTTAAGTTGTATCAAATTGAAATTGTTCTGTGTAGCTTTGTATTTGCTGAGTACATAGTGGCTGAATATATATACTTAAAACATAACTCCTGAATATATAGTGACTGAATACATAAATGCTGAATGCATAAAAATATTCAAAAGAATTGTGGCTGCATCAAAATATCCTCTTATATTTGATCAAACTCACAGTTTATGGTTTAGGGATTGCATATTTCACTTTTCATTAGGAATCGCATGAGAACTGCATTAGAAACGCAACAGCGTTTTTTGCGTATAGGATAGATAGATTTATGGTCCACGGTTGGGGATTACAAATACGCATTTTTCAACTAGTGGTCACAATAAACCCAGAGCGAAAGCAATACAACAGTGTACTGGGCAAATTAGTTTTATGATTTTTTTTAAATGTGTTTTAAGTGTCTTTTATAATAATGGTATTTGTACATTTTAAACTCAGGATACAGATGGTGAGTGCCTGTTTTGTCCTTTTTTCTATATAAACATTTTTTGCATTATTAAGTACTATCTGTCCTTTATACTTTTTTCCTTTTAGGATCCACTCCTGATTTTGTCATCCAAAACTGTATCAGGAAACCTAAATGTGTGGCCGTACCCTACATGTAAAGCAGACAATATAAAATAGCGATAGAAATAATGGTTAGGTGTATTCAGTTTTAAAACACCAATGAATATTAATGGGCAGAAGCTCTAAACATATATCTGTAAAACATTAATAATTATATAGATACATCAATATAAATAAAAAATATATATACAATATATTAAACTTTTCCAGTTGATATAATTATACAATATCTATATAATTATTAATGTTTTATATTAAAATATATTTTACGGATATATGTTTAGAGCTCCTGACCATTATTATTCAACCTAAGTTTTCTTTGTATCTGTAGGCACCAGATAGGTGCAGAAGCTCAACATTGTTTTTTAGATATATTCATTCAATAAGTTTTTTTTTTCTTTAGGTGAGCCATCTATTGTTTTTCTTTTGGAACAATTTTGAAATAAGATGGCACTATTTGTTAACCATCAAAGCTTGCTATGACACGTTATACACATACCTACCTTGACACATTTCTCCCACAGAAATTGGCTGTCTTTCTTGCTTCTATTTCTATAGACTTGCTTCTGTCTCTATATCTTCCAGACAATTTATTTGAAGGTTGTACCATCTGTTGCAGAACTGCTTGTTCTTCTTTCATCTAAAGATATTCTTTATGACCATGGCTGTGTGTTTGGGTTCAGTGCCCTTTTGCAGAATAAAATTTGGACCAATCAAATTCCTCTGTGATGGTTCAGTGTGGATGGTTGGAATTGAGGATTTCATTGAAAGGATTGTATAAGATTACTAAAAAGGCAGCTTTCTTTCTGTTTCAGCACCACTCTTGTGGCTGGTGTCTAGCATTACCTTAAACAAGTGGCGGCAGCAGGACTGGACCAGAAAGGGGTGAGTATATCATGAGCTTTAATTCTAAGCAATTGTAGGACTTGCCTAAAATTTTTATGATCTCAGATGACCCCTTTGAAGGCTAAGACTCCAAAATGGGTTATCTCATGATGTGTCGACAAATGAGATCACACTGCAAAATTTAAGGTGTTGAATAGTGATCCACTGAGGAGTGGATCACTGTCATATCAAATAACATTGAGAAATATCACGTACAAATTTTAATATAAGCCTATGGAGGAAATTTGCATATGAAAAGTGGTTATCTAAAAAAAATTACATTATTGTTAGACTTTTTGCAAATGCAATTTCGTTGTTGCATGAAATCACAGACTTATTGCTATGGGATTGATTAAGCATGCTGTAATATCACAATGGGATCTAACTTAATTGCACTAACTGGACAATAATGCATGCCCACAACACTTAGTGTCATTGCCCAGAACCTTTGTCTTTTTGGCACACAAATAAGCCTCTTGGCCTTTTTGTAAATTTGTTGGGATAACTTTTGTTTGAAAAAGAAAATTAAAGAACAGGGGTGCATGGGTTCACTCATTTCAATAATGTCTTTGGCCAACCCCAGCATTTTTGGTCTTTCTCCTTGATTATCACTTTTAGAAACTTCCTCTAGTCTTCCATTATAATTTCTACTATCTTTTGGGATGAACTCCCTGTATGTTGAAGCTTTTCTCAATCTTGCCGTATTATAGGATTTCAGGTTGCACTATTTCATATTTAACTTGACATTAATGCAAAATAAAATGTATAAAAAAAACAAGGACTCCTTGTGTACAGGGTTAGGAGATACTTTGAATGTCTATTACCCAAACTGCTTCAAAATCTGTTTGTACATGCTCAGACAAGATACAGACTGTTAGAATTGTGTGCCCCCTGTTTAGATCATTGTGAACAAAGATCCTACTGACTGGTCATTTAAATGCAATTTAAAGGCTATGTATACCTTTGGAGGCAATTTTTGCTTATGATTGCATTTTACTCATTTTTGGCTACAAATCAATTGGCCTTTATTAAAAAGGTTAAAAAGGATTAACTGTTTTCTAACTGTGTGACTGGTACTTTCACTTTGTGCCTGGTCATCTAATAACCCTTATCTCTAAATTACTAAGAGGTCATAAACACTTGTTTAAGCCACATTCTTATCAGTAAGATAAGAACTGAGCTATGATGAGTGTTTATAATGTCAGGGAGCAGAGATAAGGAGACCTTCAGCTCTCCAACTGACGGAAAAGAGAGAGAATACAGAGGCTGCCACTAGAGCATCTTAGCTATGTACAGGAAAAGGGGCTACATATGTTTAATAAAGACCAATAGAAAAAAATATTTTTAGCTCAAAATAAGTACAATGCAATAATGAAAAAAAAATGCCCTAAAGTGTGTACATAGCCTTTAAGTTTGCAGTTAACATAATAGGCATCCATGTCCCTCATTCATATTGTATGTTCACCTTGCTGAGAGAACATTTTAATCCAACATGCCCAAAATGCTAAAAAGGCATGTGTGAAAGAGCGGCAGACTGAAAGCTTCTTTTTGCCATCCTATTAATCACAATAATGGAGCATATAGAACTCCTGACCTTGAGATATATTTGTTTCACCCTAATAGGGTTCTCACATTTTTCTCCTATGCGGGTATAACATAACAGGCCTGCTTTCTAGATTCACCCAAGCACTAACTATGAAGCATTGTGGTCTACTGTTGAAAAACAGATATATCTTTCCTGGATTGAGAAAAGAAATAGATTTATGTGACAACGTCAAGACCACTTTAAAAGCACAGCCTCATTTACCATGGAGTTTACAGAGAGAAGCCGGTGATGAATACAGCTACGCATGAAGCAGAAATGATAGTTTGCCTTTTGTAGAGAACTACATTCCTTTCCAAAGGGGGGTCCAACATCAGAATTTGGAAAATAAAGGTGATTACATTGAGTTTCCTCATTTGCATGGCTGCCCAGAATCTACTCTTAGTTTGTATTTTTTGCATCTAAAGCAGTTTTGGCCTGTTTGAGACATGCAGATTTACTTGTCTGTTTTATCTCTGTACGAAAGCAAGTCTGGCATACAGTAGATCTGGTCAAAGATATACCTCAGCCAAACGTTAAAATAATGTAATGACCAGCATTTCAGAACAATAAGGCTAACCACAGTGTATTACAGTACCTGCAGAGTGTATGAGATTACACTAATTTCATGTACACTTTGCAGATTTTTCACATTCAGAAATTAACCTGCATTGCAGTTTTTAAATTAAATGGCTTGTCTATGTGACAAAACAAGCAGTCATAATCAAGCAAAAAGTCACCTTGCGGTGTTGGTGGTAATTCACACCATGCGGCAATTCTGCCTCAAAGAGTCCTTGACCATGGCAGCAACAACCTGTTTTCACGCCAAACAGGTAGCAAGCCTTCATCCAGACACAAGGCTCCCAGATCCCAACACAGAGACCTGGCTTCTGAGCCCAGCTGCCTATTTAGGGACAGCCAGGTGCTGCCAAAACCCAGACCGGCACTTAAAATCCGGTCCGGTATTTGACATCACCTGGTTGTAAATCAGCCCAGCAGCACAGGCTGGGGGGAAAATACCAGTTTTCCCAGACCAAACCTCTCACTGTGTCACACCGTGTACAGGTAGCTAAAGGCCACCCTCACATGTTGTGGAATACATGCGTTTTTTTCTTGCGGATTCCCGTGAAGAAAAACCGCAGTATATTAGAGTACCATCATTGTGTATGAGATTACACAAATGTCATGTACACTTTGTGTTTTTTTTCCTTGCAGAAATTAACCTGAATAAGTAGCATGTCAATTAGGTTTGCTGCAGAAATGCAGCAAACCTGCGCACAATGCAGATTGGGTGGAGTTTTTCTGCGTGCATTTTTGTGCGGAAAAACCGCAGCGTATCACACAGTACCAGCAAAGAGTATGACAGGGATCAGCAACCTTCGGCACTCCAGCTATTGTGAAACTACAACTTCCAGTATGCTCCTTCCAATTGTGTGGGAGTTTGGAGAAAAGCTAAACAAGTGTGCATGATGGGAGATGTAGTTTCACAACACCTGGAGAGCCGGAGTTTGCTGACCCCTGGTGTATGAAATTGCACAAATCTCATGTACTTTGCTCTTTTCTTAGGTGTGGAAATTGACTGTTGTGCAAATTTGGAAATCTGCAGCATGTCATGTAGATTTCACCCTTTTTTATAGAAGGTGCACCCAAACTCGAAAAAAACAAAACAAAAAAAACAACTCACCAAAATGTGATAAATAGTGTGGATTTATTAGCATTTTTTGGTTCGGATTTCATGCAGATTTTCTGCATACACATCTGCACTGTGTGGAGGTACCTTGTGCAGGCACCCTACATCAGTTCCATTTAACTAAATAGGGCTTGCAGAAATCCATGTGCTTGTTGCCCCATTCAAATGAGCGGAACTGATTTTCAGTTGTGGAAATTTCTTCAACAAAATCAGTAGTATGTGAGTGCACCCTAAAGCCACCTGCACATGGAATATGTGTGTTTTTTTCATGCTGATTCCCGTGCGAAAAAACTGCAGCATATTACAGTACCAGCAAAATGTAGGCAATTCCAATAATCTCATGTACACTTTGCAGATTTTTTCAGTGCAGAAATTGTCCTGCTGCTTGTTTTTCAAATTTAATAGCATGTCAATTATGTTTGCGATTTTAGCTGTGGATTCCACCCTTTTCAATGGAAGGGAGAGATTTGCACCAAAATCACATCAAATCCGCACCCAAAAACGCTGTTAGACCTTGCAGATTTTGTTGCAGATATGCAGCAGAAAGTCACTTCTGACATTTGTGCGGATCTTATGTGCGTTCACTCGCATCCGTGTGCAGGTAGCCTTAAGTCGCCAGCACACGAGCGTGGGTTACCGCTCACATTTTCGGAAGGATTTCTGTGCGTTTCTGCACCATATCTGCACCAAAATACACTATTTCTAACAGCAAGAAATCTATAGCTAAAACCAAAAACATAATTAACATTCTGCGGATTTGGAAATCCGCACGGCAGGGTAATTTCTGCATAGAAAAAGTCTGCAAAATGTACATGAGATTTGTGAGACTGTAATACGCTGTGATTCTTCCGAACGGGAATCAAGGTGAAAAAATAAACGTATATATTCCGCAAGGTGTGCAGGTGGCCTAAGGGTACTGCAACATGGTCTGGTTTCTGCATGCAGTTTTGGAAGCCAAAATCAGGAATGGATCGTAAAACTAAAGAAAGTATTCACTCCTGTTCCGGCTTCCAAAAGTGCATGCAGAAAACTGACCGTGTGGCCATACCCTAAATATTCACTTTATTTTCCATTTTTTGTTAATTAACTTAATCTTCAATGGTCTGCAAAGCATAGGAACCCATCACAGCTTTTGACTTGAATGGGTCCACATCCGTGATACGGAGTGCACACAGCCGGTGTCCTTATATTGCGGACCCGCAATATGGGCACAGGGTACACATGCTTGTTATTGTTCTAAAAACTGCCATGTGATGGACTTTAAAAAAACAGCTGTCACCAAGGGTGCCCACTCTCCCCTCTGGTCTTTGTGTTGATCATGGAACATTTGCTCCAGGCTATCAGACAAGAAGAAAAGATAAAGGTCTTTAAGCTGGGCAACCAGGAACACAAAGTGGCCGCCTTTGCAGACAACCTCTTGGTGATAACATCTAATCCGGTAGTCTCTCTGCCTCTTATATATAAATTACTAGAAAGGTTTAGGCCATTATCCAACTTTAATATTAATATGAAAAAATTGCATATCTTAAGTAATAGTATCTGTCGCTCTGTCAGGCTGGACCTGGCGACACATTCCCCCTTTAACTGGGATGCTCCATTTTTTACCTATCTGGGGATTAAGATCAGCTCTGATCCCCAGAAACTCTTTCATGTTAATTATCTCCCACTGTTACAATCTCTGCAAGATCAACTTCTCACACTACATCTCTCTATGCTATTGTGGTTCGGGGGGGAAAACCTGGTTTCATCACTAGTGTTACCGAGATTGAGTTACTTACAACAAGTATTGCCTATTCCAGTTCTGAGGGTTTACTATCTGACTTTATTGAAGCATATTTGCACTTTTATATGGGAGAAGAAAAAAACTTGATAAGTCACTTCAGTCCTTCGGAGACCCAGGGCTTCTGGTGACATAGGCCTACCCAACCTGATGTTGTATGGTAGAGCTATTCTCCTGTCGAGAGTCATTGACTGGCTTAGACAACCTCCCCATAAATCCTGGGTCTAGACGGAGACCTCTAATTTCCAATCACCTGTCAAAAGATTACAGGTTGGTGTTGTCGACACTTCATTTAATTTATTATGTCTAGACCCAACAGTCAAAGCCAGCCTCGGAACGTGACACTGGTTTCTGGCTTCAGCCTGGGGGATACCGTTGCCTTCCCCACTTATACAGGTGAGGGATTTAGTAGACTTGGCTCCACCTAAGCTGAGAGATAGTCTACCCGCCTTAATCTGCAAGTCTGAAATCCCCATCCTTTCTCTGCACAACGAAGAGGGGAGAGTGGTGGGTAAAAACGATCTTCTTTCCTTACTGCCTGGGCTTGGGTTCCACTCCCCCCTTGATCTCCTTCCTCCGCTCCTATATTTCCAAACATTATCCAAAACAGACACTCTTTTGGCCACTCACATGGTTTGAAAGCTTGGTCTATAATCTTACTACCCCAATTAAACCAATATCACTCTACAAACGGCTCAGCACTCCTATACCTATGTCCAAACCAGCCTTCATTGGTCTCTGAGAGAGAGATCTGGGGACATCCTTTAAGCTGGCTGAACATTCTCTGCTCTTTTTAGAGCCTCACATTTCCTCAAGATGTGTGAGAATACAGGAAAATGGGCACAAGGTCCTCACACGGTGGTATAGGACACCTGATATCACATGTAGATATGATCGAATTCAGACATTTGCTGGTGCTGCAAGGCTGAGAGAGGTACATTTTACCATGTGAAATGGACATGTCCCCAAATTCAGAAATGGTGGGTTGAAATCTTTAAGAGATGCAATGACATCTGCGGATCAGTTATTCCGCTTTCCCCCCAATAAGCTCTTTTGGGCCTTCCGCCTCTCAACACTACCACCAAACCTCAATTTCTCTTTAAAAAACTCCTAATTGCCACTCGCCTTTTGGTCCCCCTATACTGGCTTTCACCTGATCTCATATCTTTTGATCAATTGATTGGGAAAATAGACAATATCTATAGATTTGAAGAAATTCGTACATTCCCCAAATTCCAGGTTCAATGGAAAGCTTGGGAATTGTATAGGAGATTTAAGCGGTGATAATGTGTAGACCTCTAACTTCTTTGACTGCTATGTAAGCTTACTCTCAACTTCAGGTGAAGCATCTGTTATGTTTTGGTATTATTGCAATTTTCTGTTGTTATATTGATACGCATTATGTATAAACATGATGTGTATTGTTGAGCTTCAAATAAAGCTTATTATTTAAAAAAAAACAGCTGTCACACTGTTGTGGGAATAAGGACATAGGAAACTGGGCCAAAGTTCAAGAATTACCCTCCGGGAAATCCAAATATTGTGACAAACGCACCAGAAGGTCAGCTAATAAGGACAGCCACAACATCACAATCTGGTGTGGCATGACTTAAAAGCGGTTGTCCCGCCGTTATTATTAATGACCTATCATCAGGATAGGTCATCAATAGTGATGGACGAACATCTACCGGGAGGGTTCGCGAACGCCATTGTGCGAACGCGATCAAATGTTCGCGAACCGCAAGTTCGCGGGAGGTCCCATTCATTTTAATGACAGGCAAACCTGAAAAACCTTCAGCTCATATTTGCAGCCAAGAAATAATTACTAGAATTGCACAAATAGTCCCACAACATGGACAGTGATATACCAGATGTATTATTCGAATTTGCGATCTCCAGTCATAATTTTTTTCAATGCGAAATATCGGCAATATAATTTTCGCGTATACGCATGCGCAAATGCACTATACAGTACCCAAATGCACTATAAAGAAAGTATATTGGTATATAACACCCCGCTTCAATCAGTTTTTTGGGGGGACGACTGGTATATCACACCTAGTAGAAATTATTTGTTCCAATAACGCTTGTCCCTCTATATACCTGCAGTATCGCCGCAGAACCGCACACAACTGCCGCACAATACAAATGCTCTATAATATACTTTCTAACATAGAAAGTATATTATAACATTGTACAAGGAAGGCAATCCATTAGAATATACATAAAGATAAAACGTAATCTTTAATAATGTTACTATCAGGGTCCATTCACACGTCCGTAAGTGTTTTGCGGATCCGCAAAACACGGACACCGGCAATGTGCATTCCGCAATTTGTGGACTGTACATCGCCGGCACTATAATAGAAAATGCCTAATCTTGTCTGCAATTGCGGACAAGAATAGGACATGTTCTATTTTTTTGCGGAAACGGAAGCACGGATGCGGAAGTGCGGATCCGCAAATTTGCGGAACGGATGCGGACACATTTTGCGGACAGGTGAATAGAAAAGATATCCCTTAAAATTAAAATAAATTAAATTATTAAAGTTAAGCAAAAAGGATAGATGTGGTAGGCAATAACAAGTGCTCAGCGGCACCAAATCAGAAACCATATAGACTACCACAATCCGGGGGGTTCCAGTGCACATCCATGAATCCCGGAGGGAAAGCAAAAAACATCTATCCCTGGGCTAGATGATGATGTGGTATAGAAGGACAGGGTGGGCAAAAAACTGTCCCTGATATTGCCCTACAGGGGGGTACTATTCTGGCCCTGATAGCCTAACCACAGACCACCCGCCCTGATAAGAGCGACCCCATCCGGAACCTTACCCTATATAAAAATGGCCCTAGTAAGCCCCTAGCTCCTAGGCCCCTGACTTCCAGGTGATCACTATATAGATCTACAGTGCTGCCTATAATTTTTCATACCCCAGGCAAATTTTGACTTAAAGTTACTTTTATTCAACCAGCAAGTAATTTTTTGACAGGAAATGACATAGGTGTCTCCCAAAAGATAAGAAGACTATGTACAAGAGGCATTATTGTGGAAAAAAAACATTTCTCAGCTTTTATTTACATTTGAGCAAAAAGTGTCCAGTCCAAAATTATTCATACCCTTCACAAACTGTCACAGTCTGTGGGAAAATCAAAAGTTCTATACCATTCCAAATAGTCCAAGCTGTTCTAAAGCATCCTAATTACCCTGATTAATTGGGAACAGCTGTTTTAATCAACTCAACAGGTGAAAAACAGCAGCTTTCTGCAGTTGGTTTGTGGACATATTAAAATATGTTCATTAATAAATACGACTACTAATGAAACTTAGGAATTTTTGCTTAATTCTTTCGAACAAAGAAAAAATAATTTTCGATCGAAGTTTTAGAATTTTTTAGATGAGGAATTTTCAATGAGAAATCATCAATTAAATCCTCGATCAAATTTTCGATGAAGTTCCCCATATGAGGTCTCGTCGATAAAATTGCTTTAGGAATATAATGTATGGAAATGTTTTTAGGAAAGAATTGTTTTATAAAAGGTTTAGAAATATATGTTGAATTTTATATAGATTTTTAAGAATTGATACATTATGCCAAATGTACTTATGAATGTATGGTTTGGAGTAACTATTTATGTGTGTAAAACATTAGCACTAGTTTTGATGAAAACGCACTAATAGCGCAGATAAACCGCTGAAAGATAAAAATATAATCGAATACTTAAAAGTGAAAATGGAGAGCAACCAAATCGAATGCAGATCCATTTCATAGTTTGGATCCTGCACCAAACACCTGATTGGGAACAGCCTTCTGAAAGGGTATTTAAACCCGCCATATCCATAGGAAAGACAACCACTGAGGAAGGAGCCGCAGTTAACTCCGAAACGCGTATGGGAAAGTCTTCTTATGAATAATAAACATGCTACACTTTGGACATCATAATCTCTGGAGCGCTTCAGCAGCAAAAGAATATAACAAGGAGATCGGTTACACCAGAAACACGTGAGACGCCGAGGCCGAGCTTGAGCAACACAAACCTGAGTAAGTCAGAGAGACTTGATAAAATCTTCGATTTAAATAATCGTAACTCTCAACTGTTGGTTTGAAAATTGGTTGTACTGAAAATTTGCGATTTAAACAATTTCTCGGCTGCTGTCCGAAAAATCGGCATACCATTGACTTTTATATTCACCGAAGATCCCAAGTAGAACTCACCTATAGGGAGAGCCAACAAAGAACAAGATAAGAATAACGTTTTTAACTTCGCAACACGTGGGACGCCACAGTGTATGCAAAGAAGCAGGCAGACTCCTACAAAATAGTGAGTACAACTATGACTATATAGAAACTACGAACGTAAGTCATTTGTTATCCTTTTCTGTGTGCGATTTGTTTCCAAATATCGTAAGATCTTATAAACATCGCAAGACTTATCGAGATCAATACGATTTTTTTTTTTTTTTTTTATATATCGACAATTTGTTTTGCATCCAATTCTCGTACTTTCTTTCAGCCTGAACAGAATGCAAATTTAATGAACTGTTTACTATTTGGTGACAATTATATATTAATTTGCATAGTGTTAACATCCATATCATCATTGGCTATTTATGTTTTATGTATTTTAACTGTTTTAATAATATTACTAATAGTTTTAAATAAGCAATAAATTCCTTTAGCTACATTTTTCTCCATAAGCGGTTCTTTATGTAGGTGTGCCCCTCTTCTATATCCTTATTATTTTAGTACTTTTAGAAGGTTGGGTGAATCTTTTTTAGTGGGAGCACCCCTCCATTTACTGCACAACAGGTGAGCCATCTCTTACTGATTATTTTATATATATATATATATATATATATATATATACAGTGGAGGAAATAATTATTTGACCCCTCACTGATTTTGTAAGTTTGTCCAATGACAAAGAAATGAAAAGTCTCAGAACAGTATCATTTCAATGGTAGGTTTATTGTAACAGTGGCAGATAGCACATCAAAAGGAAAATCGAAAAAATAACTTTAAATAAAAGATAGCAACTGATTTGCATTTCATTGAGTGAAATAAGTATTTGAACCCTCTAACAAAAAAAGACTTAATACTTGGTGGAAAAACCCTTGTTTGCAAGCACAGAGGTCAAACGTTTCTTGTAATTGATGACCAAGTTTGCGCACATTTTAGGAGGAATGTTGGTCCACTCCTCTTTGCAGATCATCTCTAAATCCCTAAGGTTTCGAGGCTGTCTCTGTGCAACTCTGAGCTTGAGCTCCCTCCATAGGTTTTCGATTGGATTAAGGTCCGGAGACTGACTAGGCCACTCCATGACCTTAATGTGCTTCTTCTTGAGCCACTCCTTTGTTGCCTTTGCTGTATGTTTTGGGTCATTGTCGTGCTGGAACACCCATCCACGACCCATTTTCAGTTTCCTGGCAGAGGGAAGGAGGTTGTCGCTCAGGATTTCACGATACATGGCTCCGTCCATTTTCCCGTTTATGCGAATAAGTTGTCCTGTGCCCTTAGCAGAAAAACACCCCCAAAGCAAAATGTTTCCACCCCCATGCTTGACGGTGGGGACGGTGTTTTGGGGGTCATAGGCAGCATTTTTCTTCCTCCAAACACAGCGAGTTGAGTTAATGCCAAAGAGCTCTATTTTGGTCTCATCAGACCACAGCACCTTCTCCCAGTCACTCTCTGAATCATTCAGGTGTTCATTGGCAAACTTCAGACGGGCCTGCACATGTGCCTTCCTGAGCAGGGGGACCTTGCGAGCCCTGCAGGATTTTAATCCATTGCGGTGTAATGTGTTTCCAATGGTTTTCTTGGTGACTGTGGTCCCTGCTAATTTGAGGTCATTAACTAACTCCTCCCGTGTAGTTCTAGGATGCTTTTTCACCTTTCTCAGAACCATTGACACCCCACGAGGTGAGATCTTGCGTGGAGCCCCAGAGCGAGGTCGATTGATGGTCATTTTGTGCTCCTTCCATTTTCGAACAATCGCACCAACAGTTGTCACCTTCTCTCCCAGCTTCTTGCTAATGGTTTTGTAGCCCATTCCAGCCTTGTGCAGGTCTACAATTTTGTCTCTGACATCCTTGGACAGCTCTTTGGTCTTTCCCATGTTGGAGAGTTTGGAGTCTGCTTGATTGATTGATTCTGTGGACAGGTGTCTTTTATACAGGTGACTAGTTAAGACAGGTGTCCTTAATGAGGGTGACTAATTGAGTAGAAGTGTCTAACCACTCTGTGGGAGCCAGAACTCTTAATGGTTGGTAGGGGTTCAAATACTTATTTCACTCAATGAAATGCAAATCAGTTGCTATCTTTTATTTAAAGTTATTTTTTCGATTTTCCTTTTGATGTGCTATCTGCCACTGTTACAATAAACCTACCATTGAAATGATACTGTTCTGAGACTTTTCATTTCTTTGTCATTGGACAAACTTACAAAATCAGTGAGGGGTCAAATAATTATTTCCTCCACTGTATATAGCCTTTATGCCATTATCACCCATTATCAGCCCTTATGCCTCTCATTATCCCCCATTATGCTTTATTAGTCCCATTATGCCTCATTAGCCACCATTATGCCTCATTAGCCCCCATTATGCCTCATTAGCCCCATATGCCTCATTAGCGCCCATTATGCCTCATTAGCCCCGATTATGCCTCATTAGCCCCATTATGCCTCTCATTAGCCCCCATTATGCCTCATTAGCCCTCATTATGCCTCATTAGCCACTATTATGCCTCATTAGCCCCCATTATGCCTCATTAGCCCCATATGCCTCATTAGCGCCCATTATGCCTCATTAGCCCCGATTATGCCTCATTAGCCCCCATTATGACTCTCATTAGCCCCCATTATGCCTCATTAGCCCCCATCATCAGCCCTTATGCCTTATTAGCCCCCGTTATCAGCCCTTATGCCTCATTAGCCCCATTATGCCTTATTAGCCCCAAATATGCATCAAGTAGGCTTGATTAGGGTGTGCCCAGGCACACCCCGTGCACACGCCTATGAGTACTATACTGCTCTACTGTATACTGTTGGGTGCTGTATACTGTGGGGTGCTGTATAGTGTGGGGTGCTGTATACTGTATAGTGTGGGGTGCTGTATAGTGTGGAGTGCTGTATACTGTATACTCTGGGGTGCTGTATAGTGTGGAGTGCTGTATACTGTGGGGTGCTGTATACTGTATACTGTGGGGTGCTATATTGTATGACATAGGATGCTATACTGCATACTGTGGGGTGTTATACTATGTATTGCATACTGTGGGGTACTATATACTGTGGGGCATTGTATACTGTGGTGTTCTATACTATATATTGCATACTGTGGGGTGCTGTATACTATAGGGTGCTTTACTGCATACTGTGGGGTGCTGTATACTATAGGGTGCTATACTGCATACTGTGGGGTGCTGTATACTATAGGGTGCTATACTGCATACTGTGGGGTGCTGTATACTGTAGGGTGCTATACTGCATACTGTAGGGTAGGGTTGTTGCGAGTATCGAAATTTCGATACCCAGTCAATATTTTTGTCCGAGTATTGATAAAATACCAGGATTTCCATTTTTTCGATACTGGGCTGCGCTGCTGTCAGCGCGCTCATGTTCCCTCAGCAGCACAGGGACGAAGGAAGTAGTCTCACCCTCCCCCTTGTCCCACGCTGCTAATAAAGAGAGAGGGGCGGAGGAGGGTGGGTGCACTGCACCACCAATGATAGGAGGACTTTTCCTGGGTCCGGACTTTAAGTAGCAGGCTACATAGAGCGGTGCCCAGGGATCTCTCTGTACTTACTATTATATCTGGGCTCCGCTCCATTCGCCCGCTGTGCCCCCACTACTGTCTTCTGCTCCGTATGCTAATTACTACTATTGGAGCAATGAGCAGGAGACATCAGCTTCTCTCCTGGGCGTTCCTTCTCTCTGGCTGTAGCGCTGTCCAATCGCAGCGCAGAACGTCACAGCCAGCGAGAAGGAACGTCCAGGAGAGAAGCTGATGTCTCCTCCCCATTTCTCTGATAGTAGTAATTAGGCACCCAGGAATAATAGTAAGTGCAGTAAGATCCCTGGGCGCCGCTCTATGTAGCCTGCTAACTTAACAAAGTCTGAACCCATGAAAGGTCGTCTTTAACTTTTAATACAGGAGGCAGGTGCTGGCAGCGGAATCACATAGCCAGCACACCGACCTCTGACAGGTAGCCGCGATCAGTGGCAGTTAACCCCTCAGGTGCGGCTGCGGAATCACATAGCCAGTGCACCTGAGGGGTTAACTGCCGCTGATCTGCTGCTGGCACCCGCCTACTGTATTAAAGGTTAATTAACATTGGTGGCGCAGTGCGCCCGCCCTACTCAACCCCTCCAGTATTAAAATCATTGGTGGCAGTGGCCACAGGATCCCCTCCCCTTCTCATTGGTGGCAGTGGCCACAGGGTCCCCTCCCCTTCTCATTGGTGGCAGTGGCCACAGGGTCCCCTCCCACTCTAATTGGTGGCAGTGGCCACAGGGTCACTTCCCCTTCTCATTGGTGGTGTAGTCGCAGCTTTTTTTCATGTGGTATCTAATGGTATTGAGTATCGCAATACTTTTTTATGGTATCGAAATCGAATAAAAAAATTGGTATCGCAACAACTCTACTGTGGGGTGCTGTATACTATAGGGTGCTATACTACATACTGTGGGGTGCTGTATACTATAGGGTGCTATACTGCATACTGTGGGGTAGGGTTGTTGCGGGTATCAAAATTTCGATACCCAATTGATACTTTTGTTCCGGTATTGATACGATACCGGGATTTCCATTATTTTTGCAGCACCTGAGGGGTTAAATGCCGCCGATCTGCTGCCAACACCTGCCTCCTGTATTAAATGTTAATTATAATTGGTGGCGCAGTGCGCCCGCCCCCCTCAACCCCTCCAGTATTAAAATCATTGGTGGCAGTGGCCACAGGGTCCCCTCCCCTTCTCATTGGTGGCAGTGGCCACAGGTTCCCCTCCCATTCTCATTGGTGGCAGTGGCCACAGGGTCCCCTCCCATTCTAATTGGTGGCAGTGGCCACAGGGTCACCTCTCCTTCTCATTGGGGGTGCAGTGGCAGCATTTTTTCACATGGTATCGAATGGTATTGAGTATCGCAATACTTTTTTATGGTATCGAAATCGAATCAAGAATTTGGTATCGCAACAACTCTACTGTGGGGTGCTGTATACTATTATTATTATTATTTATTATTAAAGCGCCATTCATTCCATAGCGCTGTTCATATGATAAGGGGTGCACATACATAATACAGACAATTGCACTAATCATAAACAAGATAAGTTACAAACTGGTACAGAAGGAGAGAGGGCCCTGCCCATGAGGGCTTACAATCTACATGGTATGGGAGAAGGACACAGTAGGTGCGGGTTAAGTTGGTCATGGCGGAATAGAGGCAGCAGGGTCACTGGTTGTAGGCTTGTCTGAAGAGGTGGGTTTTCAGGTTTCTTTTGAAGGATTCCACTGTAGGTGAGAGTCTGATATGTTGGGGTAGCGAGTTCCAGAGTATAGGGGATGCACGGGAGAAATCTTGGAGTCGATTGTGGGAAGAGGCGATAAGAGGAGAGGAGAGAAGGAGGTCTTGTGAGGATCGCAGAGTGCGTGTGGGGGTGTATCGGGAAAGCAGCTCAGAGATGTAGGGAGGGGACAGGTTATGGACGGCCTTGTATGTGTTTGTTAGTACTTTGAAGTAGATTCGTTTGGGCAATGGGGAGCCAGTGAAGGGATTGGCAGAGGAGTAATAAGGCGAGAGTTGGATTAGTCGGGCAGCAGAGTTGAGGATAGATTGGAGGGGTGCGAGAGTGCTAGATGGAAGGCCACAGAGGAGAATATTGCAGTAGTCTAGGCGGGAGATAATGAGGGCATGTACAAGGATTTTCGCAGATTCAAAGTTAAGGAAAGGACGGATGTGGGAGATGTTTTTGAGTTGGAGGTGGCAGGTGGTGGAAAGGGCTTGGATGTGCGGTCGGAAGGAAAGGGCAGAATCTAAGGTCACTCCAAGGCAGCGGGCTTTGTTGACTGGGGAGAGTGTGCAGCCATTGATCGTGATAGATAGGTCTGTTGGGGGGGTTGAGCAAGATGGGGGAAAGATTATGAATTCTGTCTTATCCATGTTAAGTTTAAGAAAGCGAGAGGCGAAGAAGGATGATATAGAAGATAGACATTGTGGGATTCTTGATAGTAAGGTGGTGATGTCTGGACCAGAGAGGTAGATTTGTGTGTCGTCAGCGTAGGAGTGATACTGAAAGCCATGGGACTCTATGAGCTGTCCCAGGCCAAAAGTGTAGATTGAGAAGAGCAGGGGTCCTAGGACAGAGCCTTGCAGGACACCAACAGAGAGGGAATGAGACGAGGAGGTGGTGTGGGAGTGGGAGACGCTAAACATCCGGTCTGTGAGGTATGATGTGCTATAGGGTGCTATACTATATACTGTGGGGTGCTGTATACTATAGGGTGCTATACTGCATACTGTGGGGTGCTGTATACTATAGGGTGCTATACTGCATACTGTGGGGTGCTGGAGTGCACTGCAATGCTAGGGTGAGCCGAGCCCCAGTCTCCTTCCTGAACTGCAGAGCGGTGCACACTTCCAGCCCTGAGCCCAGCTGCCTAGAGCACTGATCCTGAGCCTGCTGGAGTCTTCAGAACTGTAAGTATTTACAGTAATTCACTGTACTCTACGAGGTGTGTGGATTTTGTGTGTGTGTGTATTGTGGTGGAGGGCATGATTGCATGCTAGGGTGTGGGAAGGCAGGATCCAGGGGGCCAAAGTAAATTCTTGCCCAGGGTCCAATCAATATTAAAGACGGCCCAGCCTGGAAGGCCTAGATAAAGATCCTCACAGAAAAGCATTGCATTGATCAGGGTAATGTGTGATCCTCTAACTGAGTCACTGCAGGCGGCTCTTAGGTCACAGACAGGCTCAGACTGACCCACAGGAGAACAATTGAGCCCCCCCAGTGTGCCGTTGAGCAAAGGTGGACCCCCAGTCACCCACCCTTTGCTCAAGTGGCACATGGCACAGTAGATTGACCGCACTACCTACGAACAGACAGTTTATAGAATCTCAACCAGCTTTTGTGTCAATATGAGAAAACTGTGTAGATTATTCAAGAGTTTATTCACCCAGTTTATTATTATAAATATATGAAGAGGCTATGAAGAAATCTAGGCACAGAGGCATACCGGCCAGTATCCTTTTTTCCAGGAACCTGCCTTCTTGAAAGCCACGCAGGGACCCCATAATCAATCATCCTGAGTCCATAATCAATCATCCTGAGTGTCTTGGTGCTGCCTGCCACTATGCAAGCAGGTCATATTTGCATGTAGCTGTAAACTAGGTCCCCAGAATGAATTTTACTGGTGGGCCTTAGGCAGCCCAGTCCAATACCAGTCACAATGATGGTCTGTCTGAAAAAGTTAAAGGGGTTGGTTGAGCCAAGTGTCACAGTGTGGTTCATTGTGACAGTTGTCCGTGTAGGCTAGCTGCAAGCTCCCTTGCGTACTGGCTGCTGGCCGTTACCTGTGCACTCTGGTTGCTTGGGGCTGCGTACTGGCTGCGGTGTCTTGAACCCGCCTGTGTATGTTGCTCTCCCTGTGTCTGTTGTGTCTCAGGATGTCTGCCCTTCCCGTGATGCTTCCCTGGTGTTCAGTGGTGTCACGGGTTGGTTGTGCCCTGGCGTACTGGCTGCGAGTGTCTCCATGTATGCTGGTTGCCAGTACTGGTGTTCAGTACTCTGGGTCTGTTGGGGTTAACTCCCCTGATCTTTGCCTGGGTGTGGCTTTACAGGTGCCCTCGTTATGCAGCCTTATCCTCCTGGTGCTTTGGGGGACTGGTAGTTCTGTTCAGTCTCATCTGTGCCTGGCTAGGTGTAGCACCTCGCTGCTGTCCTGGGGTTCCAGTTACCCTTTTGTGTGGCGTCACCTGTTTTTGCATTGTTAGTCTCTGTTCGTCTGTACGTGCTCTGTTATGGTGTTGGATGTCATGTCCTGTTCTGTAACTGTCCTGTATTATATCATGTTTTGTTCCTGTTCTGTTCCTTGTTCACCTAGCAGTGCGTAACTGCATCCGATAGCCTGTCAGTGCTTAACTGCTTCCGTTTGTTGTCTGTTCTGTGTCCTGCCTTCGTGAGAGGGTCCCTGGCTTCCCCGGAGGGGGACTCTCTTGTCTGTGTGTGTTATTTGCCTGTATGTATTTCTAGCCTGTTCCATGCCTTGTATCTCTGATCAGTATTTTGCTTGTTTGTCTACGTGTTTGCCGGTACCTAATTCAGGTACCTCCTGGTATGTCTGGATAGGCTGCCACTGACTCTAGGTTTGCTCTGGAGTCGCCCCTGGCAACTACCTTACTGGCTCAAGTCTATCCTCACCATCTGAGGCTCTAGTAAATACAAGGAAGTTGCTTAGTTACGCCCCTCTAGAGTATTGCCAGTCAGTGGCACAGTGGTTCCTCACCCACTGTTCTGTGTAGTGCGCCTGTGAGTACGTCTGTATAGCTTTATGCAGCTCTTGGTATGTGTTGCTGCTGGTCTGTGTTCTGTGTCCTGGTTCCCTGATGTCCCAGAGGTCTGCCTTGGGCCTCCGGCATGTGACACCAAGTTTATAAGTTATCCCCTATCTACAGGATATGGGATAACTAGCTGATCGATGGAGGTCTGAAGGCCAGGACCCCCACCGATCCTGAGAATGGGGCATCACGGTCCCCTGTTCTAATAGAGCGACAGGTTGAGCATGCACCCTGCTGATCTATCCATTCTCTATAGGAGAGCCGGAGATAGCCAAGTGCTGTACAAGGCTAGCTCCGGCGCTCCCATAGAGAATGAATGTAGAAGCAATGCACATGCACGACCTGCCACTCCTTCAGAATTGGGGGAACTAGATCACCAGTCTCCAGATCAGTGGGGGGTACCAGCATCCGGACCCCCAGTGATCAGCTAGTTATAACATAAATATGGCACAACCCCTTCAATCAAATGTTTTTGCCATTTTAGAAGTCGACATAATGAAGAGGTTAAAAAGTGTTATAACCCTGCTCATCCATAGGAATGCAACCATTTACTGCAGTATATTCATGTATTCATATGAATGAAGGGGTTTATGGTCAAATTTAATATAAACACTTAGGTCAATTACGGTAAATCTGCTGGACAGTGTTTATATTAAATGTAACTATAACCCCCCTCATCCATAGGAATTTACCCATGTACTGCAGTACATGGGTGTATTTCTAGGGATGAGGGGAGCGAGGTTATAGTCATATGTAATACATATTTGTCCACAGGCTGCTACTCACCCAGGAACTTTAGGTGGAAGACAGCCCAGTAGTCCCACAGAAAAAGCAGTGCTGATTCGGGGCACTGGAGGGTCAGTGACGCTCCTTGCTTCCTCTTACAGCAGTGGTGAGCAGGCAGGCAACTGACAAAGCTGATTGGTGGAGGTGGCAGAGCAGCAGTTCTCGCCATCACCACCAGCCAGCTCAACATACAGGGAAGCAGTGCAGGGGAGAATCACTCTCCTCTGGAGTGGGACCCGGCGGCAGAGCACAGGAGTCAGGACATGCGGGCTGGCGGAATTCGGCTTCAATGACCGCTGCCCACCCAACACTTCCTCCTAGAGGGCGCCGACTCATTTTATTAACGATGGAGGTGCGAAACTGGATATCAGCCTGCAATGTGTCAGCCATGTTTCTGGGCAGGTTTGCTTTATAAGACCCACTGACTTTCTACCCCCACTTTGGGGGGAAAAAAGTATATCTTATAAAGCAAAAAATACAGATAAGTGCCACAACAATTCGCTGTAAAACATAAAACCCTGTCCTTTGTTTGAGTTCACAGGTCACATAGATTCCATAAGCATTTGATAGGTTGGAGACCCTGTATTGTGTTTGTTCTTTTGCAGGATAGCCAATTTAAATGCTGGAGAATGAAAAGTATATTAAATAGCGCCAACTGAAATCAGTGAGATGGAGGACACCAATGTAATTTCAGGTTCAGCAAGCAAGGAGTCAAGCCAAAACTGATTTGTGGTGTTCAATCACTATTTATCCTATGGCACAACAATACACACTACTCTACATAACTACATCTGGAATGTCAGAGTGCAATTTGCTAGCCTTTAATTAACATTTCCATCTTGGAAAAGCTTAGAGAAGCAGATTATCTTGATGAATCTAGACTACTAGAATAAAGCTGGAGGAGATGTTCAACTATTTACAGTGCCTGCAGCATTTCCTGATTATATATTTTTTCTGTGATTACAAGTAAGAATTACTTCCAGTTTGTTAAATTTTTGACTTATTATCATAAAAATATATTTTATATTGTTTGCAATTACTCTTACTACTGGAGGCAATGTGTTACCTGCAAAATACAAAGTTCTCAGCTAGAGCATGGTGGCAGCATCGGACTGAAGGCCCTTGGACCCACTAGAGGAAATGATTCTGATGGCCCACCATCCATGTATATAGGACCTTAAGAGCACTGTTTTATTAGGGGTCCATTATTGTCAGAGTTTGGGCCCCCAGGAGGAGGCTATGCAGGGGCAGGCTGGGCCGGGGGGCAGGCAGGCAATTGCCCCCAGGCCGCCCTAAAAAAACGTCTGCTGGGCCGCCCATCTAACCATCTTTAACAAAAATTATTTCTATTTTTTATTCTTCAGGGCTGCACTGCCGATCACCACAGGCGGCGCTGCCCTGGATATAATTGCTGCGGCGGCGGGGTGGTGCTGTGTGCTGTGGGGCAGGGGAGGGACTCAGGGAGAGGCGTGTCCCTCCCCTGTTCTTCTGATAGGCCGCAGGCACTAATGCCTGCAGCCTATCAGAGGCCGGCTCAGGCAGCGCGATGACGTCATTATCATCGCGCCGCCTGAGTCGGGCGGCACACAGCAGGGACACAGGCCAGAAGAGGCCTGCATCGCTGCTGATGGAGGTAAGTATTAGTGTTTTTAAAAAAAAAAATATTTGCGGGGGGAGCTGGCACTATGTGGGGGGGGGGGGAGCTGGCACTATGTGGGGGGGGGAGCTGGCACTATGTGGGGGGGATCTGGTACTATGTGGGGGGGATCTGGCACTATGTGGGGGGGAGCTGGCACTATGTGGGGGGAGCTGGCACTATGTGGGGGGGGAGATGGCACTATTGGGGGGGTTTGCACTATGGAGGGAATCTGACACTATTGGGGGAACTGGCACTATAGGGGGGGATCTGGCACTATGGGGGGCTGGCACTATAGGGGACTGGCACTATGGGGGAGCTGGCACTATAAGGAGGCTGACACTATGGGTGGAGGTGGCACTATTGGGGGGGATGTGGCACTATTGGGGGGATGGCACTATGGGGGGGAGCTGGCACTATTGGAGGAGCTGGCACTATGGGGGCATTTCTTACTGGCACATTATGGGGGGGCACCATGGGGGTATCTTGGGGCTCTAAAGTGTCTTTTTTTAATTATTGGCACATTCTGGGGGGCACTATAGGGGAGAGCAGCACTATGGAGCATTTGGTGTTACTATAGGGGCATTATTTGGGGGCACTATGGGGAAGCGGGGGCTCTAAAGGGGCCTTTTGTATTGGAACATTATGGGGGGCACTATGGCATTTGGTGGCACTAAGGGGGCATTTTTTACTGGCACATTATGGGAGGCACTATAGGGGAGAGCGGCACTATGGGGCATTATTTGGGGGCACTATGGGGGAGTGGAGCACTATTGGGGCATATGGTGGAACTAAGAAGGGGCATTTTTTTACTGGCACATTGTGGGTGAGAGGAGCACTATAGGGGCATTTTTTTACTGCCATATTATGGGGGACACTATGGGAAAGGGGGAGAGGAGCACTATGAGGGCATTTACTGGGGCACTATATAGGGGTATTTTACACTGGCATACATTATGGGGACATTAGCTCAACTGCGGGCACTAAGCGGGGGTATTTCATGTACTGTCATATTATAGAGAGAATTAGTACTACTAGGGGGTATTATGGGGAGCTTTAATATTACTGGGGGGCTATGAGGAACATAATTACTAGTATGGGCACTAAAGGGGGATTATTACTACTAAGTGTGCTCTGGCAGAGAATTATTTCTATTGGTGGGATTTTGTGGAGCACTGTTACTTTGGGAGGCACCCTGGCATAGTATCAGCTTAGCACAGTTATTTATGAGGGACATTATCTTTATACTATTAGTGTCTGGGCGCAGTTAATTTTTAGAGCACTGTGTGCCAATAATTGTTTAAGGGGGCACTATCTGTGTGGTAGTAGTATTCCCAGGGGTACTGTTTCTGCAGTATAGTATTGGGGGCACAGCGGGCACAGTATTGGGGCACTATCTGTGTGTTAGTAGTATTTCCAGGGGGACTGTTTCTGCAGTATAGTATTGGGGGTGGCAGGAAAGGGTGTTCAGAAGATGTGAAGATGATGGAAATGTGGAAAACTAATGTCTGTTTGTTAATCTCTGCAGAGACGGGAGATGGCAGAAAAATCATCATGGCGGTCTGGTCTTAATGGAGAAGATAAAGAAAGAGAATGTCTACAACAAAGGTGACATCACTGGATGTAAGAGGTATGAGGTGCTATGTAGGAGAGGAGATGCTCCGGCTCCTCCTCGTGCCATCTGCAGAAGGAGGATTCAGAGCTGGGTGAGGACGATGAAAGGGGGGCAGCAGGCCACGGGCGGGTGGCAGGTGGTGGGGGGAACCACAGGCCTTGAGCAGGATCTGGGGAGGGAGGAGAGCGGAGGAGCTTCCTAGCTGTAGCCTGCTGCTGTTTATTGTATAATGTGAAGCAGGCAGTGCAGCCAGGACAGGCCTCCCCTGTCCGTATGATGTGTAGAGACAGGCCGCAACTATAGAATGTCAGCGGTACAGTGTTTGTTGGGAGTGGCCTATTATATGTAGGAGGGGCTTTAATAATGGGCGGGGCTAAAATGGGCCACTTGACTGGATTTGCCTCCCAGGACTAAGGCTGCCAGCCCTCCCCTGAGGCTATGGTACTCTGGTGGGATAGTCCAGTGCCTGGTTGATTATATTAAAATGGGATTTTTTCTTTAGTAGCAGAGTATGGTAGAACCTTTCAACGGAATTGGGGGTATTTTAGCACCGATAAGCCAACTCTATTGTATAAAGGTAGCCACATATAATGTATCTTGAGTCTTCTGGATCTATTTATCCTATTGCCACCAGAGTGGAGATCTGCTTTATAGAGGAGCCGCCATATGGGAAGTATGCTTTCAATATGAGCCACCAATCCTGGCAATTGTTTTATTCACTAGTAGACTACTGATGACATTTGTCTTTACATACCTCTCACAAGATAGACATCTTCTGCATATATTTGGTACTAGATGCCAGACTGTTTTCTTGTTTTTAACCTTTTTGTATGTACTCTCTGGTGTATTATGTACAGTAGGACATTTAGGACCAGTTTCTAACCAGTCATCATCCACAAACTTTCCCATATACTTTGGGGGCTCTGATGGCAATATCACCAACTTAGAGAGATTAAAACTTAGGTAAGTAGATGCAATGATTTCACCATTGAATTAAAGTCTAAATTTGACTGCATTTAGCAGAATTGTCTTTGATTGTATAACTTCAATGTAGATAGTTTTAATAATATATTAATAGTAAAATGAAGGGGAATTGAGGTTTGTAGTTTAGGTTAATGGGTTGTTAGTTTCCTAGTTTTCTTCACAGTGCCAAATATATTATTGTGACTGTACTAGGTTTGTTTCATTTTAAGGGTTATTTACATGGGCCTAAAATCTGCCAGATAATTGCTCATGAGCATTAATAGGAACGCCTGTGGTGTTGTAAATGTGCTGCCGATTACCTGATGAATCAGCGGGTAATAGGTCTTTTGTGTAGGCAGCTAAATAATTATTTGCAGGCAGCAGATTGTAACGTCTAAACAGCTTCTGCTTCTGAGAAACAATGATTCGGTATCGGGATGAGCGATGGCATTAGCGATCACTGCTCCCCATACTGTGGAGGAGATCGCTTTCCTTCACACCAATCGTCTGCTAAATCTATCAGTGTAAAGTGGCCGTTAGCTACATAATTTCAATCACTATACAATGGAAGAAAGATTAGGTTGATGAGCATGTGGTAGGGGCAAGAGGTCACCTTTAGTTCACTATTCTGTCCAAGCATGTGGGTTGGGGATCATCGGGTCTGAGGTGCTCACGTTCAGTTAGCCCCTACTTTGGCATCTGGGGATTAAAGAAGTTGTCCAAGTTATATTTATTGATGAATAGTCAAGAGAGATATGGCACTCATATATCCGGAAGACTGCTCAAACATTTGAGTTTATTATATTCAAATAGTCTGCAGGTGACAAATTACTAAAAATCATGCATCTAAAATCAACATACAATATACGTAAATTGTAGTAGAAATACACAATAAAACCATTAAAACGTCACTAAAATGAAGATTATTATGTAAAAAGCTGAGGAATAGGGTATTCGTTGAACCTATGTGCCTAGCAGCAAATGTAGTCAGGTCATCAAATAAAGGTGATCGTTCAGGCTGGGTGTCGATCAGACCATCACCATATATTCGATAACCACAAAAATTCAATAACCGCAATCCACAATATACTCTGGTTAACAGATAGAATAGTCATTCAAACCAGAATCTCGATTAGATAGTCACCAAATATTCGGCATTAGTAGTCGCCATTAAACATGTTGGAATGCATTTGTATAATTTTCCCAGATAGCAGGACGTGGTTTCAGTTTGATTATTGGCTGTGAGTTGCAAGTGTTGTATCGATCCAACACTATATATTTGGTTGGCTCACAAAGTCAATATTTCGTCATAGAAACACTGTATCAATTTCACAGATTAACATGAATAATTCGGGATTCCAGCTCTCTGGTGGCGTCCCACCTCTTTATGAGCTGTACTACTCCCTTACCTCCAAAGCGCAAAAAAGGCTTTCCTCTGGTCTCTGCTGTTTCAGCGTCCCTTGTGCTTTAATCCTGGGTTGCTCCAATTAAGGTGGAGTGAAACAGTGTAGCTCCAGGGATTTCTTTAGCAGGCACGGGGCAGTCTGTTCTCAGCCAGCAGATAAGCGAGAGGTGCAGGTCCTGGTGGTCTGTAGCGTACGCTGAAATGGTGGTATTAGAGGGTCCAAATTTCTCCCAGACGCGTTTTGAAGTCTTATGGGTTCTGACTTCTTCCTCAGTGGTAATCTGGAACCCACC
The DNA here is from genome assembly GCF_014858855.1 of Bufo gargarizans. Classification (NCBI taxonomy): domain Eukaryota; kingdom Metazoa; phylum Chordata; class Amphibia; order Anura; family Bufonidae; genus Bufo; species Bufo gargarizans. Next base: position 175,988,870 of record NC_058080.1, on the reverse strand, counting down.
TTACCACCTTTTTATATCCCATTTCCTGATTAAAATCCGGTGAAAACAAAATCCTGTCTTGGACCATGATAGCGGTTAAATAGAAAGTCTGGCCTGGATTTTGATGTACAAAGTCACTTTGATGTTATTGCATCTATCCATGGTTTTTTTGACTAGCAGATCAATGTAATGTCAAAATCTTACTTTTGGGGAAAGAAATAAAAAAATAAAAAACGCATGGTGCAGTAACGGTGTGTTTTTCATGCGTTTTTTCCCCCAATGCGTTTTTTTGTGCAATGCTGCTGAAAAGACATTCCTAACAAACTGGATAAAGGATTTAAAGTTCTTAAATTCTTAATTCTTTCTCAAGATATACCCTTTTTTTGTTACAAAAATAATCCTCATCATGTGAATAATCCCATAACTGATTGTAAAATATACATGAATAGATAAAAGCATGTTAAAACTTTAATAATTAAAACTTAGTAGTTGGTACTTTCATAAATAAAACTTTCGGACTTATATGTGATTCGAAGGCTTGTTTTGATGAATATGAGAATATACCCTATTCCTCAGCTTTTTACATAATAATCGTCATTTTAGTGACGTTTTAACCCCTTAAGGACCGGGCTCATTTTCACCTTAAGGACCAGGCCATTTTTTGCAAATCTGACCAGTGTCACTTTAAGTGCTGATAACTTTAAAACACTTTGACTTATCCAGGCCATTCTGAGATTGTTTTTTCGTCACATATTGTACTTCATGACACTGGTAAAATAAAGTCAAAAAAATTAATTTTTTTGCATAATAAAATACCTAATTTACCAAAAATTTGGAAAAATTAGCAAATTTCAAAGTTTCAGTTTCTCTACTTCTGTAATACATAGTAATACCCCCAAAAATTGTGATGACTTAACATTCCCCATATGTCTACTTCATGTTTGAATTATTTTGGGAACGATATTTTATTTTTTGGGGATGTTACAAGGCTTAGAAGTTTAGAAGCAAATCTTGAAATTTTTCAGAAATTTACAAAAACCCAATTTTTAGGGACCACTACAGCTCTGAAGTCACTTTGCGAGGCTTACATAATAGAAACCGCCCAAAAATGACCCCATTCTATAAACTACACCCCTCAAGGTATTCAAAACTGATTTTACAAACTCCGTTAACCCTTTAGGTGTTGCACAAGAGTTATTGGCAAATGGGGATGAAATTTGAGAATTTAATTTTTTTGCCTAATTTTCCATTTTAACCCATTTTTTCCACTAACAAAGCAAGGGTTAACAGCCAAACAAGACTGTATCTTTATTGCCCTGACTCTGCTGTTTACAGAAACACCCAATATGTGTCCGTAAACTACTGTACGGCCACACAGCGGGGTGTAGAGTGAAAGGTGCGCCGTTTGGTTTTTGGAAGCCAGATTTTGCTGGACTGTTTTTTTGACACCATGTCCCATTTGAAGCCCCCTGATGCACCCCTAGAGTAGAAACTCCATAAAGTGACCCCATCTAAGAAACTACACCCCTCAAGGTATTCAAAACTGATTTTACAAACTTCGTTAACCCTTTAGGTGTTGCACAAGAGTTATTGGCAAATTGGGCTGAAATTTGAGAATTTCATTTTTTTGCCTAATTTTCCATTTTAACCCATTTTTTCCACTAACAAAGCAAGGGTTAACAGCCAAACAAGACTGTATCTTTATTGCCCTGACTCTGCTGTTTACAGAAACACCCCAAATGTGGCCGTAAACTACTGTACGGCCACACAGCGGGGCGTAGAGTGAAAGGTGCGCCGTATGGTTTTTGGAAGCCAGATTTTGCTGGACAGTTTTTTTGACACCATGTCCCATTTGAAGCCCCCTGATGCACCCCTAGAGTAGAAACTCCATAAAGTGACCCCATCTAAGAAACTACACCCCTCAAGGTATTCAAAACTGATTTTACAAACTTCGTTAACCCTTTAGGTGTTGCACAAGAGTTATTGGCAAATGGGGATGAAATTTGAGAATTTCTTTTTTTTGCCTAATTTTCCATTTTAACCCATTTTTTCCACTAACAAAGCAAGGGTTAACAGCCAAACAAGACTGTATCTTTATTGCCCTGACTCTGCTGTTTACAGAAACACCCCAAATGTGGCCGTAAACTACTGTACGGCCACACAGCGGGGCGTAGAGTGAAAGGTGCGCCGTATGGTTTTTGGAAGTCAGATTTTGCTGGACAGTTTTTTTTGACACCATGTCCCATTTGAAGCCCCCCTGATGCACCCCTAGAGTAGAAACTCCAAAAAAGTGACCCCATCTAAGAAACTACACCCCTCAAGGTATTCAAAACTGATTTTACAAACTTTGTCAACCCTTTAGGTGTTGCACAAGATTTAATGGAAAATAGAGATACAATTTCAAAATTTCACTTTTTTGGCAGATTTTCCATTTTAATATTTTTTTTCCAGTTACAAAGCAAGGGTTAACAGCCAAACAAAACTCATTATTTATGGCCCTGATTCTGTAGTTTACAGAAACACCCCATATGTGGTCGTAAACTGCTGTACGGGCACACGGCAGGGCGCAGAAGGAAAGGAATGCCATACGGTTTTTGGAAGGCAGATTTTGCTGGACTGTTTTTTTTTATACCATGTCCCATTTGAAGCCCCCCTGTTGCACCCCTAGAGTAGAAACTCCAAAAAAGTGACCCCATTTTAGAAAGTACGGAATAGGGTGGCAGTATTGTTGGTACTAGTTTAGGGTACATATGATTTTTGGTTGCTCTATATTACACTTTTTGTGCGGCAAGGTAACAAGAAATAGCTTTTTTGGCACTTTTTTTTTTGTTATTTACAACATTCATCTGACAGGTTAGATCATGTGGTAATTTTATAGAGCAGGTTGTCACGGACGCGGCGATACCTAATATGTATACAATTTTTTTTATTTATGTAAGTTTTATACAATAACTTCATTTTTAAAACCAAAAAATTGTTTAGTGTCTCCATAGTCTAAGAGCCATAGTTTTTACAGTTTTTGGGCGATTATCTTGAGTAGGGTCTAATTTTTTGCGGGATGAGATGACGGTTTTATTGGCACTATTTTGGGGTGCATATGACTTTTTGATCGCTTGCTATTACACTTTTTGTGACGTAAGATGGCAAAAAATTGCTTTTTTTACACTTTTTTTTTTCTTTTTTTTTACGGTGGTCACCTGAGGGGTTAGGTCATGTGATAATTTTATAGAGCCGGTCGATACGGACGCGGCGATACCTAATATGTATACTTTATTTTTATTTATAAAAGTTTTACACAATTATTTTATTTTTGAAACAAAAAAAATCATGTTTTAGTGTTTCCATAGTCTAAGAGCCATAGTTTTTTCAGTTTTTTGGCGATTATCTTGAGTAGGGTCTCATTTTTTGCGGGATGAGATGACGGTTTTATTGGTACTATTTTGGCGTCCATGCGACTTTTTTGATCACTTTTATTACCTTTTTTGGGAAGTAAGGTGGGCAAAATTTCAATTTTCTCATAGTTTTTATTTTTTTATTTTTATGGCGTTCACCGTGCGGGGAAAGTAACATGACCGTTTTATAGATCAGGTCGTTACGGATGCGGCGATACCTAATATGTGTAGTGTATTTTTTTATTTTAATTTTTATTCAGTGATAAATGTTTTTTTATTTTATCTTAACTTTTTTCACTTTTTTTAAAAAAAATTGGACCCAGACCCACTTGGTTCTTGAAGATCCAGTGGGTCTGATGTCTGTAAAATACAGTACAGAACCTATATATCAGCACAGATCTGTTCAGCACCATGGACAGCAGGACGCCTGAGCAGGCGTCCCGTTGCCATGGGAACCTTCCCCGTCTGCCACAACTTCGCAGACGGGGAAGGGTGAGGACGGGGCTTCGGGGGGCTCTCTGGGGGCTCTCTCCCTCTCCCATCGGGGGGCTGCAAAGGCACAGCAGCCCCCCGATCGGAGAGGGAGGGAGCTCCTTGCGCTGTTAACCTTTTCCATACAGCGGTCCATACGGACCGCTGTATGGAAAGGGTTAAACGGCTGACATCGCATCAACGATGTCAGCCGTTTATACCAGGGTGCCAGCAATGTGCTGGCACCCTGGTATAACCCACTGTACACCAACGATTATGCAATGGGAGGCGGGCGGTGCGGCAGGCGGGATCGCGATCCCCCGCCCGCCTCCCATTGCATAATCGTGCAGGGGTGCAGGGGGGGGTGCGCAATATTGATTTTAGGCACTCTGAAGTTTCTGATCCCCGCGGTCAGGGACCGCGGGGATCAGAAACTGCAAAAAGCGCAGCAAACCGCAGGTCTGAATTGACCTGCGGTTTGCTGCGATCGCCGACACGGGGGGTCAAATGACCCCCCCCTGCGTTGTTACGGGATGCCGGCTGAATGATTTCAGCCGGCGTCCCGTTCCGATTAACCCCTGCGGCGCCGGAATGCAGATTTTAAGTCAGGACGTACCGGTACGTCCTCGGTCCTTAAGGACTCGGGAAATAGGGCGTACCGGTACGTCCTCGGTCCTTAAGGGGTTAATGGTTTTATTGTGTATTTCTACTACAATTTACGTATCTTGTATGTTGATTTTAGATGCATGATTTTTAGTAATTTGTCACCTGCAGACTATTTGAATATAATAAAATCTAATGTTTGAGCAGTCTTCCGGATATATGAGTGCCATATCTTTCTTGACTATTTTTCTGTATTAACCTTTTGGTGTGTGGAGTTCACACTGAGATATAGAGCACCATCCCATCCCCATTGATTAGTAGAGCCACCTCATTCTGCCAATATATTTATTGATGACCTATCCTCAGGATAGGTCATCAATATCAGAACGGCTGGGGTCCGACACCCGTCACCCCCGCGATCAGCTGTTTGAAGAGAAGGCACGCGCCGTGCCAGCGCTGCCTCCCCTTCATTGTTTACCTTCTCGCCGTTGCATCTGCAGTGGTGAGCAGGTGTAATTACACCCAAGCCATCCCATTCATTTCAATGGTACGGATCGCTTCTATACAGCTGATCTGTGGGGGTGGCGTGTGTCGGACCCCAGCCGGTCTGATATTGATGACCTATCCTGAGGATAGGTCATCAATAAATATAACTTGGACAACCTCTTTAATGCCCAGAGGCCAAAGTAGGGGCTAACTTTGCATCACCAAAACCGTCCACCGGATATGTGCGTCCAGTATGTGGGTGATAGATATTGGGTCCTTTGATTATATTGGAGCACTAAAAGCAGTGCAGACAAGGAAAAGTACCTTTCCACTGTGTAGCAAGTACACTCTGTTTTAGGGTACCTTTGGTGCTCCCCATATCTGCGCGTACTAGCTTATCTCTGTAGCTTGTTTTTTTTTTGTTACAAATAAGTGGGGGGTTTTAAATTCATCAATCTGGGGGTACGCTTTTCCGAACAGGTGCCAGTGCTTCCTCACAATATTGTCTAATTTATGATTAAAAGGATGGTATTTATGAATCAATGCCACTCTTGGGACTTTTTCTTTTTCAGATCTACAAGGGTTATTCAAATCGCTCAAGGTTTTCGTTAGAACTGATGAGGGATACCCTCTTTCTAGTCCCTGTGTGGAGGGATCAGAGACTATCCGTCTCACCCTCGGTAACTGGGATTTAGGAATTGCCCTTTTCAGAGAGGGTGGGTGAGCACTGGTAAAGTGGAGGATACTGTTCCTTTCTGTCTCTTTTCTGAATAGGTCAGTAGAAAGGTTACCATTTGGGTCCTTGATTACCCTTGTGTCAAGAAAACTCACTGTGTGATTATCACAGGTTAATGTAAATTGTAGACCAATGCACGCGTGGTTCAGATGTGAGAGAAAAAACGCAAGGGTCTCACGTGGCCCCGCCCATATGCAAAAAATCTCGTTGATAAATCTTTTCCACAGTAGAATGTGGTTACAGTACCACTCAGTGTTGTATACAAATGCATCTTCAAATTTCGACATATACGCATTTGCATAGGGCGGGGCCACATTCGACCCCATCGCGGTCCCCCGCCTCTGCAGGTAATAGGCATCTTCAAACATAAAATAGTTTTCATACAAGACAAGATGAAGAAGTTGTACAAAAAAATTCACATTCAGTAGAGGAATAATCACTTTTTTCCAGAAATGACTTGACTGCCTGTATACCTCCACTGTGTTCAATGTCCACCACACCAATCGTCACCAAAAGACTTTCTGGTGGAATAGGTCCTAATTGGGCTATAGTGCTGAGAAAATGTTGCATATCTGCTAAAAAGGATGGAATGTCCTTTATGAGGGGTGTGAGTATCTTCTCAAGCACTATTGCCAATGGTGATAAAATTGATCCCACTGAAGCCACAATCGGGCGTCCTGGGGGGTCAACCAAGGTTTTATGGACCTTTGGGAGCACATAAAAAACCGGTGTTATTGGTGTGTGGTTAATCAAAAAGGTATACATGTTTTTATCAAAGATACCTAGTGTAGCAAAGTGATCAACAGTCTTCGGGATTTTTTCTTTAATGCGAAAAATCGGATCCCCGATCAAAAGTTCATATGTGTTATTATCCGAGAGCCTATTACCTGCAGAGGCGGGGAACAGCGATGGGGTCGAATGTGGCCCCGCCCTATGCAAATGCGTATATATCGAAAATTGAAGATGCATTTGTATACAACACTGAGTGGTACTGTAACCACATTCTACTGTGGAAAATAATTTTTTTGTATATGGACGGGGCCACGTGAGACCCTCGTGTCTTTTCTCTCACATCTGAACCACGCGTGCATTGGTCTACAATTTACATTAACCTGTGATAATCACACAGTGAGTTTTCTTGACACAAGGGTAATCAAGGACCCAAATGGTAACCTTTCTACTGACCTATTCAGAAAAGAGACAGACAGGAACAGTATCCTCCACTTTACCAGTGCTCACCCACCCTCTCTGAAAAGGGCAATTCCTAAATCCCAGTATCAGAGGGTGAGACGGATAGTCTCTGTCTGATCCCTCCACACAGGGACTTAGAATTGATGAAATGACCAAGAGGTTTGAAGAAAGAGGGTATCCCTCATCAGTTCTAACAAAAACCTTGAGCGATTTGAATAACCCTTGTAGATCTGAAAAAGAAAAAGAAAAAGCCCCAAGAGTAGTATTGATTCATAAATACCATCCTTTTAATCATAAATTAGACAATATTGGCATAAATTGGCACCTGTTGGGAAAAGCGTTCCCCCAGATTGATGAATTTAAACCCCCCCCCCCCCCCCCCCCGCAGATATGGGGAGCACCAAAGGTACCCTAAAACAGAGTGTACATGCTACACAGCGGAAAGGTACTTTTCCTTGTCTGCACTGCTTTCAGTGCTCCAATATAATCAAAGGTCCCAATATCTATCACCCACATACTGGACGCACATATCCGGTGGATGTTTTTTTCACCTGTGAATCTACAAACGTGATATATCTAATAAAATGTCCATTTGGGTTGTTATATATTGGAGAAACAATGCAGACCATCAGAGATCGCATTGGAAAGCATAAGTCCACTATTAGGTCTAAGAACTTGTTGTTACCAATTCCCTCCCACTTAGAAAAATACAAAAACACCGTTGCTTAATTGAAGTTCCAGGTAATAGAACGAGTCACCAGACCCAGAAGGGGAGGTGACATCAAGAAATGATTATTACGTTGGAAGGCTTACTGGATCCACACCCTGGATCCCTTACACCCAAGGGGTCTCAATAGGGACTATGAAATTATGCATATTTGAGATCTTACTTTGTTAACTAATGTACAATTTCTGTTAAATTTTGGACATTTAATTTATTCAAATACTATTATTGTCTTTTAGACATCTACCACCCAATGAAGGATTTCTCTGCTGAGATGATATTTATAATATATATTCTTATGCAATTCTTGTGCTGCTATCTGATTATGGATATTCTATGTTACTTTGAGTGTACCACCCCTATCTGGTCTGACATCACGGGGAGGTTCCCTATCCTCATGCATTGATGTGTGTGTATATACCTGTGCTTTGTAATGGACACTTACCTGTTGAAAAAGGCTGCTTAGCCGAAATGCGTCCTAGAATATGGGACATATTGTTACTTTGCAATAAATTCCTAATGAGCATAAAGTCACGTCTGCTGGGATTCTTCACTTTATTGAACGTGGAATTGGTCCTGTCCCGTGCGGCGTGCATCAAGCGAGTGCGGGCCGATTTATCCTTATATTATAGCATCAGACTGTTTAGTTAAAGATATTTTACTACATAAATTGCAGTTATAACCAGTGTCGGACTGGGGTGCCTAGCGCCAGCACTAAAATTCATTCTGGGGGCCCACTGCTCATATGCCTGCAAATATTACCCATTCACACAGTGGCAGACAGCAGCAAGACACTACAAGGTGATTAATTATATGGCTCCCTGCAGCGACTTCAAGAAGGTGGATGCCTAGGAAACAAGGATACTCGCTGGCCTGCCCCTGTGTCTAGAAGTAATTTCAGCCACCCCATACATCTATAATAATAAACTGTTAAATAATCTAACCATTTTTTATATACATAGGCTGGTTGAGATGCTGTATGCTGCCTATCTATATGTACTAAAGTCAGTCTACTGTGCATGTGCCATATGTGCAGGGGGTTGGGAACTAGTGGCCCAGCTTGCTCGGGGCCCATCGGGGGATTCACCTATACCCCGTGGGCCAGTTCGAGCCTGGTTATAACTGTGCTATTGAACACATAGTTAAAAAAAATTTTTACATCAAACACTGCATTATTACCGAAGTAGATTACAAGTGCCAGTAAAACAAAATTGCGTTGTTATATTTGTTATATGGAACGCATAGCTGAAAGACATTTTATCGCAAACATTACATTATGTCCATGTTGGTGGACATATTATAGCATCAGACTGTTTAGTTAAAGATATTTTACTAATATAACAAAACAATAACAATCACAGGTGCACTCTGCAGTCTCACTAAACCCTCAAACTGATTTTAAAATTGAGAGATTAGTCAACATGTCCTACGGTGTAGAACATGTCTAAGCCCGAGCACCACGTCAAGATATTTTACTACAAAAATTGCAGTTAAAACGGTGCTATTGAACACATAGTTAATTTTTTTTTTTTACTGCAAACACTGCATTATTACCAAAATAGATTGCCAATACCAGTAAAAAAAATTGCATTGTTATACCTAGAACATTGAACGCAATTTCAAAGACATTTTACTGCAAACATTGCATTGTTATATCCGAGAACACATAGTTCAAAGACAATTTACAGCAAACGCTGCATTATTACCAAAGTAAATTGCCAATGTTTGTAGAATGGGGAGGGACATTTCATTTTGCCTCAGTCTTTAAATTACAGAAAATACACTTGTACCATTTAATAATCTGTGTACCATACCCGTGACTTTTCATTTACAGGCCTCATAATAAAATGAATGGAAAACAATAGAGTCCAGGCCTTGTCATCCCGGAGTCAGAATGTTGGTAGTAGCAGCAGGACCAGCCATCCAGCTAGTAGTAGTAGTTGTAGTAGGCCATAGTTCTCCCTGGCTTCCGATGCCACATTATTATTGAGGCCAAAGAGGATGAGATTATGGACTGGATGGCTCAACTCCTCCTCTCAGTCACAGCAGGATAATGTGTATGTCACGTCTAAGTCTGACACCCTACCTTGGAGGTGGGGTCAAAGCATTCCTTTCTGTCTTCACTGCCCCCTTCTTTTTTTCCTAATAAGAGGCAACAAAACACCACCACATGCTTTGGACGATACTCAAAATAGTCTCCATGTTGATGACTTGTCTGAGAACAGTTAGCATTTGGATTGCCTTGAGGAGGAGGTTCAGGGGAAGGAGGTTGGCCCTATGCATTGCTTATTTAGTTGGTAGCAGTGGTACCTGTGGTGGCGGTAATGGAAGTGGTTGCGAAAGTACCACAAATACAATTACCAAAGGCAGTGGAGGGTGATGATGATGATTGTGTGTTGGACAGGACCTGGGAGCCAGATTGAGGTGTGGGGGCAAAGGTAACATCAGAGGAGGAGGGTGGTGGCAGCAATAAAGAGCAGAGGCAATGCACGGCCAGAACCTCCCCAAAAACTGCCAGGGACAGATCTGCTTCTATTATGGTGAGCTCGGGAACTGGGGATGTTGCTGACATTCCAGACCTAAACCAAACTCTGTGCAGTGTGTGCTAGTATCTCCCCTCAGACAGATCTTCTCTACAGTGGTGGGAACATTGCCATGTGCAAAATCTGCAAGATTAAAATAAGCCATGGGCGTTCAAACACAAACGTAGGCACCATTGCAGCACATGAAGTGCCATTACCCGATCCAGTGGTAAAACAGAAGTGGCTGCCAGCTAATGTAATAGTACTGTGCAGTACAGTGTCCTTCCCATCATCATCACTTACTGCTTCTCTCGCTCAGACTACTTCTCCTCATCCTACTCTGCTCCTTCGTCAGCCAACGATAATGCAATGTGGGGCCAGGAGACAACTCTACATGCCAAGCAATCTTCAACTCCCACCTGGTAAAGGTGCTGGCGGTGCAGTTGATGTCGTACCACTTAGTGAGCTTAAGTGCTCATCCTGGCTGGAAGATACCTAACTGGCATTTATTTCTCAAAAATTTCCATCCCTGCCTTGTAATCTCACATAGCAGAGAACGTGGGTCACTCCTTGTAATTCTCGCTGGGCGGCAATGTGCATGTCACAGTGGAAACCTGGAGCAGCTGTTAGAAGCAGGGACAGTACATGTCTTTCACAGCCCACTGGGTCAATGTTTTGCATGGCAGTGGCAAGGCAGCACCACAGCAAGATGGCCAGGTCGCATTGACACCTCCACATTTGAGTCATCTCCATGTCCTCCTCTATGGACATCCACCCATCTCCAACAGAAGCAGGGAAGAGTGTCACTCCAACTATTCATCCCTCCTTTGACACTCAGCCAACCAGAATCCTATGCTGTACTGATGAGGGACAAGCAACCTAAAAAAATCTATAAGGATAGATATTTGGCTTGGCTATTTTCCTTTGTCATGTCTCAAGACTTGTTAAAAAGTCAGACTTTGATTCATAGGGAGCCACTTAAAAAAGGAGGTGCTTACAAGATGGTTCACTTTCCTTGAGAGATATCTCTTTGCATATTATTTTTCCATGGAGCATTGCCACTCAGTGGCATAGCGTGGGTTGCCAGCACCCAGGGGCAAACCATGTATTGCGCCCTCCCCCCAACCTGTGGACATGCCCCTTTTTACCAATAATGTAGTAGATGCCACCTGCAGTCCTATGTAACACTACAGATAACACAGTGATAACTCTCTGAGTACAGATAATGTAGTAGATGGGTGTGAGGCCCCAGAATTCAGAACACGCACAGTGTGACCTGAAGTCTGGGGCCAGGAAACAAATATGTGGATGGACATTATTATATAAAGTACAATACAGCACCACATACCTCATACATCCAGTGACATCTCCTGTGATGTAGACTTTCCTCAACGTCTTCATTCGGAGATAAGACCACTATGACACCTTCTTTTAGCCGCGTCTCGTCTCAACAGAGTTTCACAGAAAACATTTTTAGATTCCTCACTTTACTATCATCCTATACTATACACAGGGGGCCATTATATATTATAATAATACAGAGTGGCCATTATATATACTAATAATAAAGAGGGGCCATTATATATTATAATAATACGGAGGGGCCATTATATATACTAATTATTAGAGATGGCCTTGCGGTTTGTCAGGCAGTCGTTTTGCAGCGAACTTTGCGCTTTCGCAATTCGACAAACATGCGAACATATGGCAATGTCCGCCGGCGCCATATTATTTGGCATTGCGCCAAACTTTTACCCATGACACATCCATCAGTTGGGACAGGACAGCCATTTGAGATGTTTCAGCACATGGACACACCCCCACCATATAAAAGAACCCGATCTGGCAGCCATTTTACATTCTGTGTTTTGCCAGTGAAGGGAGAGGTTGCTTTGTGGAGCAGGGACAGTGTCACTGTCATATTGGTGTTTGACCGTGACGTGGTTGCCATGCAGACTGTTGTTGGCAGTTTGCATGTGCACTTCCCCTTTAAGGTTTGCCTCTCTGCTGTTTGGTAAGCAAGGGGTTAATCTTGCTAGTGGGGATTAAGGTGTTTCCTGGGTGTGGCCGCGGGCTTGATATATACCTGTGGCTTGCTGGCTGGGTGCAGTTGTACTACAGCCTTGCTTGGTGTTGGAGTATTGCTCCTTGCCTGGGTGTTTCTTCCCAGTCCTTGAGGGCCACCTTATGGTACCTTTACCCTTACTTGTTGTATATGTGGTGTGGGTTTCTGTTCTGGGTGTGTGAAGCGTTTTGTTGGTTGTTACATTTCTGAGCTGTTGTTGGTGTTAGTCCCTGCATGTATGCTATTCGTCACCCGGTATGTTGATACCTCCGGAAGGGGGCTGGTTTCCCGGAGGGGTGAACCATAAGTCTGGATGCAGTGCTGCCTGGGGCTGCCGTGCACCTTGCTGTATGGGGCTCAGGCAGTATCAGGTTTGCTGGATACCTGTGTGTGGTGTTTTTTGTACGGTGTCCTATTTGGTGTTGGGCACCTGTACTTTTGCACTGGTTCCAGTCATGGTGGCTGCGGCAGATAAGTGTGTTTCTGGTCTTCTTACCTGCAAACTCTGTTGATGTCTTCAGTCGTCCACTTTTCCCTGCAGCTAGGCCTGTGGAGACTCTGGTACATCCGTGTCTTGGATGAACCTGGTTGTCTCTTGTCCCTGTCTCCTAACCTCAGGGATATTCAGGGATTTCAGTGTTCTGAGGTTTCCAGTGTATGGGTCCTCCTACCTTAAGGGTCGAGTCATAGAGTTAGGAGAACAGGGCCAGATTTAGGGATGCTATAGGAAGTGACCAGCTCCCTTTTCTTGGCAGCCTGGACTAGCTGCTACCCCTATCCCTTTAACATTGTCCGGTGGGGGGTTTTCCCCACTTCCCACCGTGAAAGACAGGCTGTTAGGGACACCAAACGCTAGCTAATAGGGCCACAAAGGTCATTTTAAGGACTGGTATAGGTGTGCTATTGATAGGTGTGATATACTGAGGGGTGTAATATACTTATAATATACTTTCTAACATAGAAAGTATATTATAGTGCATTTGTAGTGTGCAGCAGTTGTGTGCGGTTCTGCTGTGATACCACAGCTATATAGAAGGACAAACGCTTTGGAACAACTAATTGCAATGGGTGTGATATACCTGTTGCCCCCCAAAAAACTGATTGAGGGGTGTGATATACCTTCCACAAAATACTAATTGAGGGCTGCGATATACCTGTAGCCCCAAATAAACTAGGTGATGTGATATAACTGTTTGGGAAAAAATAATAATTGAGGGGTGTGATATACCTGTTTCCACCAAATATTGATTGAGGGGTTTGACATACCTTCTTCCACAAAATACTGATTGAGGGCTGCGATATACCTGCTTCCACAAAATACAGATTAAGGGGTTTGAAAAACCTGCTTTCACAAAATCCTGATTGAGGGCTGCGATATACAAACCGGATTCCCAAAAAGTTGGGACACTATACAAATCGTGAATAAAAACTGAATGCAATGATGTGGAGGTGCCAACTTCTAATATTTTATTCAGAATAGAACATAAATCACGGAACAAAAGTTTAAACTGAGAAAATGTACCATTTTAAGGGAAAAATATGTTGAATCAGAATTTCATGGTGTCGACAAATCCCCAAAAAGTTGGGACAAGGCCATTTTCACCACTGTGTGGCATCTCCCCTTCTTCTTACAACACTCAACAGACGTCTGGGGACCGAGGAGACCAGTTTCTCAAGTTTAGAAATAGGAATGCTCTCCCATTCTTGTCTAATACAGGCCTCTAATTGTTCAATCGTCTTGGGCCTTCTTTGTTGCACCTTCCTCTTTATGATGCGCCAAATGTTCTCTATAGGTGAAAGATCTGGACTGCAGACTGGCCATTTCAGTACCCGGATCCTTCTCCTACGCAGCCATGATGTTGTGATTGATGCAGAATGTGGTCTGGCATTATCTTGTTGGAAAATGCAGGGTCTTCCCTGAAAGAGATGACGTCTGGATGGGAGCATATGTTGTTCTAGAACCTGAATATATTTTTCTGCATTGATGGTGCCTTTCCAGACATGCAAGCTGCCCATGCCACACGCACTCATGCAACCCCATACCATCAGAGATGCAGACTTCTGAACTGAGCGTTGATAACAACTTGGGTTGTCCTTGTCCTCTTTGGTCCGGATGACATGGCGTCCCAGATTTCCAAAAAGAACTTTGAATCGTGACTCGTCTGACCACAGAACAGTCTTCCATTTTGCCACACTCCATTTTAAATGATCCCTGGCCCAGTGAAAATGCCTCAGCTTGTGGATCTTGCTTAGAAATGGCTTCTTCTTTGCACTGTAGAGTTTCAGCTGGCAACGGCGGATGGCACGGTGGATTGTGTTCACTGACAATGGTTTCTGGAAGTATTCCTGAGCCCATTCTGTGATTTCCTTTACAGTAGCATTCCTGTTTGTGGTGCAGTGTCATTTAAGGGCCCGGAGATCATGGGCATCCAGTATGGTTTTACGGCCTTGACCCTTACGCACAAAGATTGTTCCAGATTCTCTGAATCTTCGGATGATGCTATGCACAGTTGATGATGATAGATGCAAAGTCTTTGCAATTTTTCGCTGGGTAACACCTTTCTGATATTGCTCCACTATCTTTCTGCGCAACATTGTGGGAATTGGTGATCCTCTACCCATCTTGGCTTCTGAGAGACACTGCCACTCTGAGAAGCTCTTTTTATACCCAATCATGTTGCCAATTGACCTAATTAGTGTTAATTGGTCTTCCAGCTCTTCGTTATGCTCAAATTTACTTTTTCCAGCCTCTTATTGCTACTTGTCCCAACTTTTTTGGGATTTGTTGACACCGTGAAAATTTGAATCAATGTATTTTTCCTTTAAAATTATACATTTACTCAGATTAAACGTTTGATCTGTCATCTACGTTCTATTACAAATAAAATATTGACATTTGCCATCTCCACATCATTGCATTCAGTTTTTATTCACAATTTGTTTAGTGTCCCAACTTTTTGGGAATCCGGTTTGTACCTGCTTCCACAAAATACTGATTAAGTGGTTCGATATACCTGTTTCTACCAAATATTGATTAAGCTATCACTGAAGTCAACTACCTAAAATATAGCTTTTAATAAGTAATATATTTAAAAAATCACCGTAAGTCCCTCACATGGGACTTACGGCGATTTTTTAAAATATATTACTTATTAAAAGCTATATTTTAGGTAGTTGGCTTCAGTGATAGATAATTCTGTATACAACTACCAGTTACGTATTTTTTCAGCGTTGAAAAATATTGATTAAGGCCTGCGATATACCTGCTTCCACGAAAAAAATGATTCAGGTCTGTGATATTTTTGCTTCCACAAAATACTGATTAAGGGGTTTGATATACCTGTTCCTACCAAATATTGATTGAGGCCTGCGATATACCTGCTTCCACAAAATATAGATTAAGGGGTTTGATATACCGGCTTCCACAAATACTGATTGAGGGCTGCAATATACCTGCTTCCACAAAATACTGATTAAAGGGGTTTAATATACCTGTTTCTACCAAATATTGATTAAGGCCTAAGATATACCAGCTTCCACAAAATACTGATTAAGGGGTTTGAGATACCTGCTTCCACCAAATATTGATTGAGGCCTGTGATATAACTGCTTCAACAAAATTTGGATTAAGGGGTTCAATAAACCTGTTTATTGAGGTTTGCGATCTACCTGCTTCTACAAAATACAGATTGAGGGCTGCAATATACCTGCTTCCACAAAATATTGATTAAAGGGTTTGATAAACCTGCTTCCATCAAATATTGATTGAGGCCTGCGATATACCTGCTTCCACAAAATAGCGATTAAAAGTTTCGATATACCTGTTTCCACCAAATATTAATTGAGGGATGCGATATACCTGCTTCCACAAAATAGTGATTAGGGTTTGATATACCTGCTTACGCAAAATACTGATTAAGGGGTTCGATATACCTGCTTCTACCAAATATTGATTGAGGCCTGCGATTTACCTGCTTCCACACAATACTGATTAAGGAATTTGATATACCTGCTTCCACAAAATACTGTTTCAGGGCTGCGATATACCTTCTTCCACAAAATACCGATTAAGGGGTTCGATATACCTGTTTCCACCAAATATTGATTGAGGAGTGCAATATACCTGCTTCCAAAAAATACTGATTAAAGGGCTTCTGTCACCCCACTAAACTTTTTTTTTTTTTTGCTTACTTATAATCCCCACACTGCGATTTATGGCTACATGATCAAATTAATCATTTTGGTCTTGTAGATTTAGTTTAAAACAAGCTTTTAAAATATGCTAATTACCTTGCTACCAGCAAGTACGGCGGCTACTTGCTGGTAGCAGCCGCATCCTCCGATCGTAAAGACGCCCCCTCCACATTGTGATTGACAGGGCCAGGGAACGGGATCGTTCTCTGCTGGCCCTGCCTGTTTTACATTTAAAATCTTGCGCCTGCGCCGCGGCCGTACCTGTCTTCAATTGGCGCAGGCGCACTGAGAGGAGGCCGCTCCATCCTCAATGCGCCTGCGCCGGGTGTAGATGTGACGTCATCGGCGCAGGCGCATTGAGGATAGAGCGGCCGAGCGAGCGGCTGCCTCTCAGTGCGCCTGCGCTAATTGAAGACAGGTACGGCCGCGGCGCAGGTGCAAGATTTTAAATGCAAACAGGCAGGGATTCGATATACCTTTTTCTACGAAATATTGATTGAGGCCTGCGATATACCTGCTTCCACAAAATAGTGATTAAGGGGTTTGATATACCTGCTTCCACAAAATACTGTTTCAGGGCTGCGACATACAGTGCAGACCAAAAGTTTGGACACACCTTATCATTCAAAGAGTTTTCTTTATTTTCATGACTATGAAAATTGTAGATTCACACTGAAGGCATCAAAATTATGAATTAACACATGTGGAATTATATACATAACAAAAAAGTGTGAAACAACTGAAAATATGTCATATTCTAGGTTCTGTAAAGTAGCCACCTTTTGCTTTGATTACTGCTTTGCACACACTTGGCATTCTCTTGATGAGCTTCAAGAGGTAGTCACCTGAAATGGTCTTCCAAAAGTCTTGAAGGAGTTCCTAGAGATGCTTAGCACTTGTTGGCCCTTTTGCCTTCACTCTGCGGTCCAGCTCACCCCAAACCATCTCAATTGGATTCAGGTCCGGTGACTGTGGAGGCCAGGTCATCTGGCGCAGCACCCAATCACCCTCCTTCATGGTCAAATAGCCCTTACACAGCCTAGAGATGTGTTTGGGGTCATTGTCCTGTTGAAAAATAAATGATGGTCCAACTAAACGCAAACCGGATGGAATAGCATGCCACTGCAAGATGCTGTGGTAGCCATGTTGGTTCAGTATGCCTTCAATTTTGAATAAATCTCCAACAGTGTCACCAGCAAAGCACCCCCACACCATCACACCTGCTCCTCCATGCTTCACGGTGGGAACCAGGCATGTAGAGTCCATCCGTTCACCTTTTCTGCGTCGCACAAAGACACGGTGGTTGGAACCAAAGATCTCAAATTTTGACTCATCAGACCAAAGAACAGATTTCCACTGGTCTAATGTCCATTCCTTGTGTTCTTTAGCCCAAACAAGTCTCTTCTGCTTGTTGCCTGTCCTTAGCAGTGGTTTCCTAGCAGATATTCTACCATGAAGGCCTAATTCACACAGTCTCCTCTTAACAGTTGTTCTAGAGATGTGTCTGCTGCTAGAACTCTGTGTGGCATTGACCTGGTCTCTAATCTGAGCTGCTGTTAACCTGCGATTTCTGAGGCTGGTGACTCGGATGAATTTATCCTCCGCAGCAGAGGTGACTCTTGGTCTTCCTTTCCTGGGGCGGTCCACATGTGAGCCAGTTTCTTTGTAGCTGTGTATCCACCTGACTTCTCCACAATGCAACTGATGGTCCCAACCCCATTTATAAGGCAAGAAATCCCACTTATTAAACCTGACAGGGCACACCTGTGAAGTGAAAACCATTCAGGTGACTGCCTCTTGAAGCTCATCAAGAGAATGCCAAGAGTGTGCAAAGCAGTAATCAAAACAAAAGGTGGCTACTTTGAAGAACCTAGAATATGACATATTTTCAGTTGTTTCACACTTTTTTGTTATGCATATAATTCCACATGTGTTAATTCATAGTTTTGATGCCTTCAGTGTGAATCTACAATTTTCATAGTTATGAAAATTAAAGAAAGCTCTTTGAATGAGAAGGTGTGTCCAAACTTTTGGTCTGTACTGTACCTGCTTCCACAAAATACTTATTAAGGGTTTTGATATACCTGTTTCCACCAAATATCGATTAAGGGTTTCAATATATATACTTCCACAAAATACTGATTAAGGGGTTCGTTATACCTGTTTCCACCAAATATTGATTGAGGCCTGCGATCTACCTGATTCCACTTAATGTTGATTAAGGGGATTGATATACCTTCTTCAACAAAATACTGATTGAGGGCTGCGATATACTTGCTTCCACAAAATATTGATTAAGGGGCTTGATATACCTGCTTCCACCAAATATTGATTGAGGCCTGCGATATATACCTGCTTCCACAAAATAGTGATTAAGGGTTTCGATAAACCTGTTAGCACCAAATATTGATTGATGGGTGCGATATACCTGCTTCCACAAAATACTGATTAAGGGTCTCGATATACCTGTTTCCACAAAATACTGATTGAGGGCTGGTATGATTTGAATTTATCTCTGGCTATTCCTTAGGGATATTTTTATATGCTTCACTCTGTCATAGTGCATACTAATTGGTGAAAAGGGTAGATGCTGACTCCATGCTGGGCTATTTATAGAGAGCGTTTGGCTCTCACCTGGTTCAGCATTATACATGTTATCGGTACCTTTCCTTCTTTTTGGCAGAGTGCTTACCACTGATGTTTTACTCCTTGCCAGAATCACATTGATATCGAGTATAGGTGGTGTTGTGTATGGGATATATTCACTAAATGCCTATCCATTATCATAATGTACAATCTGTTATATGTGTCTTATCATGTCTAAACTGTGAATATTTTGAATAAAGGATATAATAATTTTAAAATTCAAGGGACTTGTAGTTACTCATTGAGTGTGGTTGAAATCTATATTTTGAGTATCCCAGTGACAGTAGTTGCCATAATTTATGACCAAATTGGTGATTAATGGATCTTGAACAGCTGCAAATGAAAAAGAAATTCTGTGCAGCTATTCCAGATGTTGTTCTTCTTTCTTCTTCTTTTCTTCTATTTTCTTTTCATCAGTAAAGGGGTTAAATCGCTGTGGTGTGTACCACAAGTCTCAGCAAGCCAACAAGCAGCACAGAGAAGCACAGAACCTCTCTGCATGCAGTCACCAGCTAGAATGGCTGCATGCAGGGAAGTGCCTCTTCCTGTGCAGCTATAGCGCTGCCATTGGCTGGAGCGTTGTCTCCTGATCTAGGAGGAGACAGGTGCTGACTTGTTCAGCACCGGTCACCTCCAGATGACACCCTCCGCCCCCTCCTGTAGCTCCGTATCGCAGCTGGAACTGCTATGCGCAAGTGTGTTAATCCTGCCAATAGCAGCGATCGGGGCTGCAGGGGGGCAGTTCAGCACCATGCTGCCCTTACCTGGAATGCCTGCCTGCCAGTAAGAGCAGTCATGGTGCTGCGATTCCCCCCCTCCCCGATCCTTGCCCAGAGCCCCATGGACCTTGTGACGTACATGTACGTCACTGGTCCTTAAGTCACGTCCAGTTATGATGTACATGTACGTCACGGGTCCTTAAGGGGTTAAAGGCATAGTAATCTTTGTATATGTAAACTTTTGACATTGCAGAAAGTAATAAAATTCCTTAAAACATTCTCTCTCTCTCTCATTATTCTGACATTTGGCAAATAATAATAATTATGGTAATTCTAATTGACCAAAAACAGGAAAGGTTTAATCTGATTTCATGTCAGATATTGAGAAAAACATGCAGATGTGTCTTTTTATATAGTGTATGTAAACTTCTGGTTTCCACTGTATTGCCTATGGTGCATTTATAGCAGAATGGTATGTGTTAACAACTCTTGCCCGCAGGATACCACCCCTCCCCCAATCAGGTCCCAGCTCCCTCTGCATGCGTTCACTCCAATAAACAGCCACTGTTTTACGCTTAATTGGGAATGAAACTAATGAGATATTTATGACCCTTGGGTAGCTTTTCTCACGTACTTAACACACTGGAACCCACTTAAAATAAGATATGTTTGCAGCCCCTTTAAAAATGTATTTCTAATATGACTGCTTTTCTCTGAAATACTAAAGGAAATGAGAACGCTACTTTCTGGATCTTATCGTTCATTATTTTGTAAAAGTCTCACTTGCTGTTTAGTTTTTATTTCTGGAATAAAAAACAGCTGCAGCGCTCTGGGCAGGATAATTCTTAGCATAAGGCAGGACAGACAGGACAGTCCATTGCATTGGAACTTACAATAGGTATCGATTTTCAGTAAAAATGTGTATATAAGGACATAGACGCGTGGAAAGGCATGCAGGTGCATATTCTGTCTAAGGGTGCATTCACACGACCATTTTTTGGGCTCCGCATCCGTTCCACAATTTTGCGGAATGGGTGCGGACCCATTCATTTCAATGGGGCTGCAAAAGATGCGGCCAGCACACAATGTGCTGTCCGCATCCGTAGATCCGTTCTGAGGCCTCGCAAAAAAGATAGAGCATGTCCTATCCTGGTCCGCGGACAAGAATAGGCATTTCTATCATAGGGCCGGCTACATTCACACGGCCGGTATCCGTGTTTTGCGAATCCGCAATTTGCGGACCGCAAAACACATATGGTCGTGTGAATGTAGCCTAAAGGTTATATTTAACCTTTAATATTTAAGGGAATCTGTTTTCTGCTGCCCTCACTTTTACTGTACATCCTAACAGCTCCTGCGCATGCCAATGAGTCCCCGAATTCATGAGCTCACGGCTCTCCCTGCCCACCTGTCTCTGAATGACAGTTTTTTTTTCATATTTGAATCAATAATTAAAATACCTAACAAGAATAATATTGAGGATAAATCACCAAAGATCATATATGTACTGGGGGGTGACCAGTCATAAATTGAGCAGTGGACCTACATGCGCACTACTGCTCCATTTAAAGAGGGGACCCCTTGTTCTCTGGATCCCATAAGTCAGACACGACAACGATCAAATATTTATCACTTATCCTGTTGATAGGGAATAAATACTTTTTGTGAGATAACCCCTTTAAAAGGAACCTGTCACAATGTAAATGCAGTGTAATATACATGCAGCATGTTATAGAGCAGGAGGAGCTGAGCAGAATGATATTTAGTCAAGGAGATAAACCTATAGGTGACTGACAGCTATCTGTATGTACAGTCATAAAGGGAAGGCTGACAATTTATTTTACATATGTACTGGTGTAATTTACCAATTTCCTTGCATTAGACTTTTGTACATTAGACTTGGATTTGCAAAATCCCACGAAGCAAGGGCCCGTTAGTCCAGATATGCAACTAGAATTGCTGAGTTTGGGTCATGTAAACCAACTGAGATTACTCATGTAAATCAACTGTGTGTGCCTCTAACTCTTTGCACTATATAGCAATAAAAGTGTCACCTGGAACAGAGAACCATTCAGAATTTTGCCTTAGACTTACACAGGGAAACAACGTATAAAGCAGGTTAAGGTTAATGAGACCTTAGGGAGAATATAGTTACCACTTGTGTTTTTGCATACTGCAAAATTTACTAAAAGTGACATCCATGAAGGTGATACACACTTAAGCATTGTTGCCTGCCACTCCTGAAGTTACTTGAAGTCTCCTGACTCCCATCAGGGCAAGCAATGTTCCCATAAAGCTGAATGTCTTTATGGCTGGGGCAGTCAGTCACTGGTACTTTGATACTGTTGGCTATGTTCACATGGCAGATTTGTTACAGAAATTTCTGATCCTGTTCCATTCAATAAAGGAAGTCTGTCAGCAGTTTTGACCTGCAAAATCTAGGGACCAGGAAGAGTAGGACAAGCTTACTTTTTCTGAGCTGTTCTTATCAGAGTGTGAATATGAAGTTTTATTCTACTAGATTATGCTCCTGCAAGAGCCCAGGAGGCAAAACGTCACTGTGACCTAGTCTTTGCATTGAGCTGCTTCATAACCCTTCCCCTCTGTTCTGATTGACAGCTGTTGTGATGTCCTGGTTGGGTGCTAAATCTGCCACTCAGAGAAGGGGGAGGAGCCGATAGAGCTCCACCTCCTGGATACTTGCAGTAATAGTGCCTGGCAGAAAAAAAGTTCATATTCACACTACTCATGATAATAAAAGCTCTGAAAAAGGTATATTTTCACACAATGCTTGTGGTAGAAAGGTAAGTGTGAATAACTTCTGCATACAAATGATCGTTTATTGGGATATAGGATAATGGATTTGTGATCTGAAGAAGGAACCTGTTCGGGCTACGAAACGTGTTTCCCTATATCTCAATAAACGATCAACCCACAAGTTAGTCACACTTACTTTTCTACCATGCGCGGCGCACACACCTTTTTCCTTTTTGCACAGGAAGCCCGTTAGACACATCAGACTGCCTTTCAAAGTATTGCACCTTCAGCACAACCATTTGAGGTATGCCTCTCTGCTTATACTTATTATCACCAGCCCAATGGTCCTTGCGATGAGCGTGTCTCCCATTTCTATTCATATGTTTTTCTTACGCTACCCTACTTAGTACTGTCAACTGTTTGACATGGTCAATGGTCAAAAATGTAGACAGACTCCCTTTAAAATATGAATGTAAAAATACATTTAGATGTACGACATAAATGTAAGGTCACAGGAATTTCTGCAGAAGATCTCACGTGTGAACATACTCTTAATGGTGGCAATCTGGCTGTACTTACTGGAATGTAGCCAGTGATAAAGTGTAAAGTGTAAGGTACCCGCAGTTTGGACAAAATAGGACAATTGCCATTTCAAATGACTTTGTGCTTCCTCAGAGGTCTGAGAAAGCACGAAGTCATGAGCAAATGGTCACAAGGAGGCCTAAGAAAGTGTGAAGCCACATTAAATGAACAACAACTTATCTTGCACTTGCTGTTTTATGTCTACTCTGGCGAGTGCTGCTATTCCTCCCTTTTCATTATTTTTTGGACTGTGCAATACACACTACATTAAAGTCTACTGAACCTACCAATTAATTCTGCAGGATCGGCTGCTGTTCTTGTATAAGGACATCCCCTACATCTCCTGATGCTGCACCCCCTGAGCGGCTAGCTTGGTATAAATCTAGCAGAGCATCTGGAACAATGAATGGGGAGATCTCTGGATCATGTGAGGCGCAGAGCTGGTTCAAACTTTCTTGAATGTCATGCACTATATAATGTCTGATTTTTATTTTTTACATTACTTATGGGATAACCCCTTCAAGCATTTGACTCCTTTGCAATAGCGACCACAGTGTCTAGGCGGTTAGAGGGATGGACTCTTATTGGACCCTACTGTTGTGAAATCCTGGGGTTCTGATCAGTTATTCTGGCACCCTGGGACCTTGTGAAGGCTTCTAGACCTGCAATAATAAACTGCCTAAGCCCAGCCTCAGATAGGTCTTAACGGGGTTGTACACAATGTTCTTTTTTTATTATTTTTTATTCCACCACCACCCCACTTTCCTGCTCCACGCCGCTCGTTTCTGTGTGTTCCTAGCTTTCTTCACTGCTCTTTCAGTCCCCACATATAAACTTCTTGCACAGATCGGGTCATGTGCAGTGTTGCAGTTAATGACTGACCTCAGCAGTGACATGTCCCCCGGGCATGTGACCTAGCATTTATGTGACACATAGGGACATGTCACCACTGAGGTTAGTCATTGGCTACAGTGGGGCATGTGACCCTGTCTGTGCAGGAAGTGTACATGCAGGAACAGTAAGCGCGGTGAAGACAGTTCGGGACCCACGGAGCAGGAACCAAATGACAGGGAGCAGGTAAGTGTAGTTCTCTTTGCAGATCCTGCTGGGTGGTGGCGGAATAAGTGCTCCCCACTCTTGGGCCGGGTTCACATCTGGGTTGGTAGATCCATTTTAAATGTATCCATTATAACGGATCAGTCTAAACGGGAGAAAATTTGCTGTATTTTTATACGGATCCATCTAACAGATCCATCAAAACGGAAACAAAATTTCCTTTCCTTTATCTATTGCTCATGCGTGAATGGATCCTTTAAACAAAATAAATGACAGATGCCATTGGAGGTTTCCGTCATGCCATTGACTTTAATGTTAAATAAAACAGAACCTTCACTTTTAGTTTTATGCAAGCAGCATTTTTTTGTCCTGCAAAAAAAGACGTTGCTGAACGTATGAACGTAAAGGATGCAAACGGAGGCGTCCTGACATACATTTTGTCCTATTCTTCTGAATAGGCAATAGTACTGGAAATTTTTTTTCAGTTTTTCTATCCCTGAGATGGAACAGAAGAACAGAAATTCAAACGCAGATGTGAACTCCCCCTTAGGTGGAATGGAAAAGAATGAGGGATGTCAAATAGATCTATTGAATTTGTATACAGTACATAAAACAGAGGAATGAAGCATTTCCTGTGAATGTTTGCTTATTACAATGCTATTAGTAAGATGAGATACAATTAGTGAAAGATACATTTCATCAGCATTGTCACTAAGTAAAGAGAGTGCAAAACTAATCAAAGGTTTCCTATAGACGTGGAATCACTGAATGTGCTCACTCTACATTCACACTTTGGGATAACGTGGTGTGAAATTATTAATGGCATTTACCATTATGTACAAAATGTCCCCTAATGATTGATTTTAATGCAGCCATGAACAACTGACATTCTAATAAAAGCCAAATCCAGTCTATGATTATGAATAGATCTGGAAGGAAAGGGTTTACCACTTTCTCCTGATAGGATCTGCTCACAAATATACAGATGTAACCCAGACAGGAAATATGGCACATGAAAGTGCCCTAAGGGCGGTGTCACACAGATTTCGTGGTAGTTTTTTGAGACACAGAAGTGAGTTGGAAAGGAATGAGAAATATAAAGATAAGACTAAAACTTCTCCTTCCTGCTGGATTCACTTTTGGTTTGGGCTCAAAAACTTCCTGTAAAAAGTGCCACAAAAAGATGTGTGACACCACCCCAAAGGGCCTTTTTACATCATCCACGAATCAGGCCAATTATGGGGAATGAATGTTCTTATGAAAGCTCGTTCCCAATAAGTGGCCAATGTAAAGTTGGATGATCACATTTTTGATTCAGCATCCAAAAATCAGGCTTGGACTGACCAACAAGGGGTACAGGTGAATCGCCCGGTGGGCCCCTAGCCTCCGTGGCACATAACTACTGCACTACATACATATATTCAATGTATAGCACCTCAACCAGGTGCATGTTCATATAAAAAAACTTGATAGATTATTAAATAAACTCCCCAGTTTATTATTATAGACACGATCAGAGCTGAGATGACTTCTAGGTATAGAGGAAAGCTGCCAGTGTCCTCTTCTGGACCTACCTTCTCAAAGATGCAGCAGGGACCCCCATATTCAGCCATCTGGTAGCATCTTGTTGCTGCTGTGTGAGCAGGTAATATTTGACTGTATCCATACAGTGGGCCCCCATAATACATTTTTTCTGATGGTCCCTAGTCTGACATGATCCAAAATCATTTGCTGGCAGCAAAATGATATATGCTGTTTAAAATGTAAACCTAGACTTACATCAGACAGAAGTGAATTAATAGTTATATGGCATCTTTTATGGACAGTTTTAGGGCTCATTCACATAACCCTATGTGTTTTGAGGTCCGCAAATTGTGGATCCACAAAACATGGATACCGGCCAGCCCTATGATCAAAATGCCTATTCTTGTCCACTATTGCAGACAAGAATAGGACATGTTCTATCTTTTTGCGGGGCTGCGGAAAGGACGTGGACCCATAAATATGGTTGTGTGAATATACCCTTAGTCTGTGCTTCTATGATTTATGTACATTGTCCCCTATTGTCATGTTATTATACTGTATATACCAGTGCTTACCTGGGCAAGCCAATACTTCCCAACTTTCCGCATTGGGGTTCTGGGGTGAAATCAAACCCAGAAAAACACCTACATAGATGTTTTCTCATGTTTGCCTGGATTTCCTCCTGGTAGTGATACCACACACCAAAACATACTGATAGGATGACTGACTCCCTTTGAAAATGTCCCTTGTATGAAACAGGAGAATCAGATTGTGAGCCTCGCAGGGGACAGTGACTATGAAATAATATCGGCATCCTTGCTTATGCAATTCTCTGTGCTGAAGTGATGTCACATTTGACTTGCTGCAGAAGATTATGGAGTATTTGCACCATTTGTTGCTACCTGCAAAACCTTTTCCTTTTTTTATTTTTCTGTTCACCATTCAGGCTAATCCTCCATAATTCAAACCTCTCACTTCTGTCTTCAAGACTTCTTCAGCTGCACCAGCTTCCTGGAATGCAGTTATTTCCTAACTTCTTTAGCTGTGAACGTTCTTTTTAGGCAGGCTTATCAAGTTCAATAAACTGACTTTTCCCCCGAACTCTCATTCTTGAGAATGGAACGCTATCATCAACAGTAATCTCCACATTCAATGCACTAGCTAATATAGCTCCATCTACACTACTCTATTTAGTACAAAGATGGCTGGACCACTTGATTACACAATCAATTTTACCTTTTGTGTCACCCCCTATTTCCTCATAGATTGTAAGCTCTTGTGAGCAGGGCCCTCATTCCTAGGTCCTGATTTATCATATACCGGCGGCATACACCAGTCTATAATAACCAGATGCAGCATCTGTGCGTATGCTGATATCTATGCCAGCCACAGTGCCGGTGCGGGATTACATTGATAGACAAAATGTCTAGCTCTGTCAATCACAGGGAAGGGGGAGTGCACAGAGTGCTCAATACTGTGCTCCAAGTCTTCTGACCAGTCCCTTGGTCTTCAAAAGAACTAATTTGCATGGTGATAAAACAGGAGATATCTCAGAGCACTTGCCTTCTATGTGCAAAGATATCCAGGGCATCATTGTATTCACCATCATCAACCCTACCAGGCAAAATGCCTGATTTAATAGGGTTGACCATATTCACAAATGCTCTTTAATGTAAAACCTGTGTGCAACATTTGTTGAAAAAATAAAACAAGGAAAACAATGCAAGGAAAAAGACCATCAAAAATTCTTACCTTACTCCTAACTTTCCTTACCTTACTACCTAAACATTTGCGTTAATTGGCAAACCCATTAATAATTGCTTACGATATAAAGGTTTTCATGATCAAAGCTGTTTGGGAGTGATACGATTAATATACAAAATATACTAAATTCTGATGTTTAAAGGGCAAACAACTTTTTAGGAGTACAAATTCACACATCATGAATTGGATCTGGAAAACAGAACAACAAAAAAACTTGGATGAAAGGAAAGGAGTAGCATCTCATGGTTCCTCTTAGTTTCACCTTTATAAAGAGCAGACTTATAAGAGAGCACTGTCGAAATATTTAAAACAGGCACCAGAAGCAACCCCATGTAAACAACAAATGCACAAGCAAGCAAACATCTGAGAAATCAATCACTGCTCTGCACTGCAAGTGCACTTCTTCATGTCCTTTGAAGAACTCCCAATCTACTTTCCTGACTGCTGCTTTTTTACTTCATGCATGGATGTTATCAACAGGATTGCCAGGGGTTACTTCCTTACCTAAGCAGATCATGAGATACAATGCAAACACAGATCCAGGTATCAGGAAGCCTGCTCATTAGCATACAAAGCAAGATCCTGTGAGCACTGCAGATCCATGTGAGAAATCTCACCCTTGTCAATCACCCCAGACACATCACTATCTAATCTTTAAAGATGTCATCACTTGTCCCACTCAGAATGCTTCAAATGCCCCCAGGGAGACCAATGATCTTGGATGGGATGGAATTTCCTTAGTGTGCCAGGCAAACAATGTTAAGTCCACACAAGCCATGTAAACATAGCAAAGGTCTATTAGGCACAGACTGTATTTCTCTTTGTCCTATTAGTGAATTTTTGTTTTTCTCATGGATGTATTAGCGAATAACATGGCGTAATACCCAAACGGTAAAATAAATCAACACAAGATTGTAAAGAAATTCCATTCACCAGCACAAAGCTAATGAGCGCAGTGACCTGGCCCCAGTCTTTATTTTACATCTGTTGTGTTTTTTTAAAGGGTTGGCAAGAGTAAAAAACACTACAATTCCATCTGTTGTTTTTGCCAGTGGTCTTTATTGTATTGACTTTAGTCTTATCTGATGGCAATAAATTCCCACTAGATCAGCCAGTGACCTCTGTTCCAAAGACCAGACAAAAAGACCAGTCACACCAGACACCATGAGCTGGTCCCAGTACTGTGGAGTGACTCATCTGTGACAATTATTGTAAAGGCTGTGACCCTGCAATTGAGGGCTTCGTTTGAGAGAACTGTATTGAGGTTTGCAGCAGGCCAGTAGTGCAATAAAATGCAGTTTTTTCACACGCTGATGGATGGAAAAGTTAAACTCACCACAAATGTCACATAAGGTTAAATGCACATAGCAAATCACTGTGCAACGGTGCCCATGGTTTCATAGTACAGGCTTCTAGGCACTCTGCGTCATATGATGCCTCCAAGAGACACTATGTTCTCCTATAGAAGCATTGATTCTATAATTCCTCCATAGTTAGGGATGAGTTGGAACATTTTAGGATTGTGTACTCAGTGATCCTGTATGAGGGTCCATTCACACGTCCGTTGTTTCTTTCCTGATCTGTTCCGTTTTTTGCGGAACAGATCTGGACCAGACCAGATCTGGACCCTGTGAATGGACCCTGAATCTGTGAGAAAAAAAAGTCTTGGCATAGTCGTCTGCAGTATTATGGATCTGTAGAACATTCATCCATAATAGGGATCTAGCGGTACTTTAATATTGTTTTCTATCCTCATGATAGGCTGCCAATATCTGATTAGTTGGTTTTGACACCCTGCACCCCTGCTGATCAGCTGTTCTTCGGTAGCTGCAAGAGCTCCGACATCAGAACTATGAAGCTACGTTTATTTCTATAGTGAACTGCAGTACTCCCATTCTGGTTACTTCCATTCACTTCAGTGAGTGCAGTGCTATATTAATCAGCTCCATCCACTATCGAAATAGACATAGTAACTGTGTAGTATCAGTGCTAGAGTACTTGTAGCAAATGCAGAGCAGCTGGTTGATGGGGATGCTTGGGCAACCTATCTCTGCCAATCAGATATTGATGGCCAATCCTGGGTCACAATATTAGGGTCAGGAAACCCCTTTAGCCACACAAGAGACAGATTTACTTATATTGGTTGCAACTAAGCTAAGCAGAAGTTCTCAATGTCAAACAGCAGCTCCAAGACCAAGCAAGACTTCTGGTGCCGGAGCTGCTGCAGCAGAACAGCTGATTGGAGGGGTTGAAAGGTTTAAGTCCCCCGGCCATCAGATATTTATGGCCTATCATGAGGATATGCCATCAGTATTCAACCCATGGCAACATATGACGTACTAGTATGTCACAAGCGGATGGGACTTCCCGCAAATTGACCTAATAGTATGTCATGATGATCAGGCGGGCACCGGAGCTGTACATGCCTGATCAATGTAGGGACTATATTCTCCGGCATCATTGTAAATGCAGATGCTGGTGGATTAACCTCTTATATGCTGCGATCAACGCGATTACCCTCCACCTCTCCATCAGACCCTCGCTCTGTGTTGACAGGGGGCGGGTGGCTGCCATGGCAACCTCGGGCCTCACAAAGGCGTCAGGGTCTGCCATGTACAGAAACCTGTGAGACCCAGCCCCCAAGCTGGGTCTCACAGGCACATTGTCAGTGTGAAACTGACAGTTTCAATCTAGTACAATACAACATGTATTGTACTACACTGAAACAGGGGTCAGACTCTGAAATGTTGAAGTCCTTCTATTGGGACAAAAATAAAAAAGTTAAAAACAAAACAAAAAAGGGTGCAATTTTTTTTGTTACCTTGCCCCAAAAAGTGTAATGTTAAACAATTTAAAAATCTTATATACCCCAAAATGGTACCAATAAAAACATCAACTCATGTGTAGGAAACAGATGGAGCGGCCTTCTGGTCTGAGACAACTGTCTTGACTAGCCACAGGAGTGAGGGTTGCATGGGAGGAGGGGGTTCCTCTGGAGCCCAGTCAGTTCTAGTTACGTCACTGGATCTAGTACTGTATTTATGAATAGTACTTGGTTCTGATACAGTATTCATGTAACAAACTTTGTAATGGTGTTGTGGTTATGTACTGAACTTGGTTCTGGAGCAATATTTATTACCTGTGGTTCTTCCACTGCGGAGCACTCCTATGATGCTGAATGGGCACATATAACGTGGTCGAGTCACATGACCACTTCATACTTTCGACATTGGCAACATGTAGCTTACGAAGGAAGTCATGTCGTGAGCTGGCTTCGAGGGTATATAAGGTGTACAATAGGCTGTCAGCACACACATCCCTCATTGCTGTCATGGGTAATAGGGGCAATTTAACGGAGTTGTAAAAAGAGATGATTATTGACTTTCGGGCCAAGGGTGGCAGTATTTCTGAAACTGTGCAGTTTGTGAACTGTTCACATGCTGCTGTGGTGAAAGTACTGCGAGTGGACAAATGGCATCATGGTGAATAAGCAATGTGGAAACTGCAGAGCACCGCGTGCCGTTGATGTTAGAGGTGAACGTTGTCTACGAAGGTGCACAAGGGTGGACCGACATGCTACAGTGGAGCATCTCAGCACCAAAATGAAGAGGGGGGTACCAGATGTGTGTCCAAAACAACAGTTCAGCCAACCCTACTGTGTGTGGGGCTCCAAAGCAGACGGATAGTCAGTACTCCTCTGCTAACAAAGTTGCAACAGCAGAAAAGGCTTCACTTTTCGCGGCAGTGTTGGAATAGGACCTCCGCTGATTGAAGGGATGCCTTCTCCAATGAGTCACATTTCCTGCTGCATCGCATTGAAGGACTTTGGCGTGTCAGGTGAGAAACATCAGAGAACAATCAGCCTGCAAGCATTGCTGGAAGAATTCAAACTGGTGGTGGCAGCATCATAATCTAAAGAATGTGTTCATGGCATTCTCTGGGCTCACTCACCCAAGGCATTTTAAGCCAATTTGGATATGAATCCATCCTTGAAGCTCACATACACATAAACATGATGATTGTCGTCCCTGGGATGGATTGGATCTTCCGGCAAGATAATGCGATATCTCGCACTGCTAGAAATTTCCGACATTGGTTGTAACAGCATGTCCAAGATTTCCAAATACCCCACTGGTCCCTAAATTCCCAAGACTTAAACCCAACTAAGCATCTGTGAGCATCAATCATAGGGTTTGCTCTATGGATCTTCTCTCACACACCCTCCAGCAGCTGTGGGATGCACTGCAGCCAGTATGGCTTCATATACCTGTGACTATATTATTGAGTCACTCCCAGCCTGTCTAGCTACTGTCCGTGCTACACTCTCCAGATATTAGCTGGTGGTCATAATGATGTCACTTGACTGTGTAACTCAATATTGTATGAATTTAATATAGTGATCGCAGGTAGGTGTGTGATTACATAGTAACATAGTACATAAGGCCAAAAAAAGACATTTGTCCATCCAGTTTGGCCTGTCATCCTGCAAGTTGATCCAGAGGAAGGCAAAAAAAAAAAAAAACCCTGTGAGGTAGAAGCCAATTTTCCTCACTTTAGGGGAATAAAAAATTCCTTCCCGACTCCAATCAGGCAATCAGAATAACTCCCTGGATCAACGACCCCTCTCTAGTAGCTATAGCCTGTAATATTATTACACTCCAGAAATACATCCAGGCCCCTCTTGAATTCCTTTATTGTACTCACCATCACCTCCTCCTGAGGCAGAGAGTTCCATAGTCTCACTGCTCTTACCGTAAAGAATCCTCTTCTATGTTTGTGTACAAACCTTCTTTCCTCCAGACGCAGAGGATGTCCCCTCGTCACAGTCCTGGGGATAAACAGATGATGGGATAGATCTCTGTACTGACCCCTGATATATTTATACATAGTAATTAGATCTCCCCTCAGTCGTCTTTTTTCTAAAGTGAATAACCCTAATTTTGATAATCCTTCAGGGTACTGTAGTTGCCCCATTCCAGTTATTACTTTAGTTGCCCTTCTCTGGACCCTCTCCAGCTATGCTATGTCTGCCTTGTTCACAGGAACCCAGAACTGTACACAGTACTCCATGTGTGGTCTGACTAATGATTTGTAAAGTGGTAGGACTATGTTCTCATCACGGGCATCTATGCCGCCTTTTGATGCAACTCATTATCTTATTGGCCTTGGCAGCAGCTGCCTGACACAGTTTTTTGCAGCTTAGTTTGCTGTTTATTAAAATTCCTAGATCCTTTTTCATGTCAGTGTTACCGAGTGTTTTACCATTTAATAAGTACGAGTGACTTGCATTATTCCTTCCCATGTGCATAACTTTACATTTTTCAGTGTTAAACCTCATCTGCCACTTATCTGCCCAAGCCTCCAATCTATCCAGATCGCTCTGTAGTAGTATACTGTCCTCTTCAGTGTTAATTACTTTACACAGTTTAGTGTCATCTGCGAAAATTGATATTTTACTGTGCAAGCCTTCTACAAGATCATTAATAAATATATTGAAGAGAATAGGGCCCAATACTGACCCCTGAGGTACCCCACTAGTGACAGTGACCCAATCTGAGTGTGTACCGTTACTAACCACCCTCTGTTTTCTATCATTGAGCCAGTTACTTACCCACTTACGGACGTTTTCTCCCGGTCCGAGCATTCTCATTTTATATACTAACCTTCTATGTGGTACAGTGTCAAATGCTTTGGAGAAGTCCAGATACACGACATCCATTGATTCGCCGCTGTCAAGTCTAGAACTTACTTCCTCATAGAAACTGATTAAATTAGTTTGGCATGACCGATCCCTCATGAAGCCATGCTGATATGGCGTTATTTGCTTATTTCCATTGAGATGCTCTAATATAGCATCTCTCAGAAAACCTTCAAACAGTTTACCCACAACAGATGGTAAACTTACCGGCCTATAGTTTCCAGGCTCTGTTTTTGGACCCTTATTGAATATCGGCACCACATTTGCCATGCGCCAATCCTGTGGGACATTCCCTGTCAGTATCAGAAATAAGGGTCTGGCTATGACATTACTTAATTCCCTTAGGATACGGGGGTGTATGCCATTTGGTCCTGGCGATTTGTCTATTTTAATCTTTTTAAGTCGATGTTGTACTTTTTCCTGGGTCAGACAGGACACTTTTATTGGGGAATTTATTTCAACATGCAGCATTTCATCTGACAGTTTATTTTCCTCAGTGAATACACTGGAGAAAAAAATATTTAACAACTTTACATTTCTCCTCGTCGCTCTATGCGACTTCCCCCTCATTACTCTTTAAAGGACTGACACCTTCAGATTTATACTTTTTAACATTTATATAATGAATACTGCATATTTTAGGCAGCATGTGATCAGGATCTTTATAAGACTTGTACTAAATACATTTCTATAATGTGTGAACATAAGTTTGGTGGCAAACAATGCTAAGTGTATGAGAACTGTAAGAGTGGCCTTGCATTATTTCTATATAGAGAGGTGGGCGCCAAGAATGAGTTCATCTAGTGGGCTCAAGGTACTCCAGTCCAACTACTAGTGCATACCTTTTTCCATGGTTACTGCAAAACATCAAAAGCTGTGATGGAGCTTAAGCATCCCTTGGAATAATTATTGAGTTTGAAGGTCACTATACCACTGCCATGTAATATGTTAATCGTATGTAGTCGTGATGTGTACATTACAACATTATAGAAAAATAAAATGGAAGACAATGCAGAATTAGAGCCAAAGCATTTCTGTGCATGCTGAGATTCTGTATTGGTGTGCTCACTGGGTTTCTGTAACTTTTATGTGAACAAGCTGCACGGCTCCATGCTGTGTGTAGAGCAGCTGTAGAGCCATAATGGACACAAGTGTTGATGTCTGAGACCGATATATCTTGCAGCAGAGGTATATTTAGAATATATCTAGTTCACATGCTCTCTTGCCAAATACGGTTTCTCTTTTATCTGGAATTCTCCTATATTCATGAAGTTTGTTAAAAAAAGGCGACAAAAACAGGATCCTAAAAATCGCATCCGTTTTTATCTTGATTGCTGTGGTTTGCAATGAGGTACTGTAATTGCCCCTGCTATTTCTACACGTGAGGAACATTTATGCGACATGTTTTACTTTGACAAATTGCGGCAAAAAAAATTATGCGCTTTTTGTTGCTGTATAAAAATTGACACCTGTAAAGCCCTGCCAAAGAGAAGCAATAAGTGGATAAAAAAAAATAGAAATAAAATCTTTTCCCTCCCTTTATGATACATACTGCTGGCCCTTTTGGGCTCCAAAACAATATTAAAATACCTGATCAAACCCTGATCAAGACCTGAATTTGTACTGATACCCCAGCTGACAACATCTGGTTATCTGAAGTGATTACTTCCAAACAACCAATCATATCTAATAGATGCTCCTCTAGGTTCCTGTTTCCCTTTCAGGTAGATATGTTTATTAAAGAGGTTGTCCAGGCTCCTGATATTGATGACCTGTCCTCGGGATAGGTCATTAATATAGGATGGGTGAGGGTCAACCTGTTCCTGGCAGCCTCTGGCATTGGAACTAGCACTTGGAATGGAACAGGAAGCTCAGTTCAAGGTGTATATCAAATGTAAATGTGTAAAATGTAAAACATATATGTTAACGTATACTTTTTTTGCAGGATGGGAAAGTGTAGCACACCACGTCTTTCCATCCTGCAGTCGTTAACGTATACTTTTTTTTACAATGGAACTCTATGGTGATGGATGCCACAGTATGGCAGCTGTCTGAGGCATCCCTTAATATATATGTTTTTATGTGTACATTAAATGTATGACAAAAACGTGATGGGAACCCAGCCTATGAGCTCAACTGCAGTATCCCAGTACAACCACACCCCGATACAGGCCGTAGATATAAGATCAATAGGTATTATACTTGTAGGTCTAAGGATGGGATATACATGATTCAATGCCCTTGCAGTTTAATCTATATAGGGGAGACCACCATGGAAATAATAGAAAGGATTAATAAACATAAAACTATCATCAGGAAGAAAATGTTGGATAAACCTGTAGCTAAACACTCGGTGGAGAGTATTCGGCGCTGGACCCTCATCATGTATGAAGATTCACAGTTGGATGGTGATCTATAAATGTCCATGTGATTGTTTTTCTTTATAGTTGAGTATTCCTCCCATTAATGTGTTTTGTATGTGATTGACGTCTCCATTGAGATTTTATTTTTGCGATAGCATATTGTTGATGTTAGTCCCCATGGTGACGTTCAGTCATATGACTAAACAGCCCGGTGAGGGCGGATGACACCATGGGTAGGCGTGGTTATGGGCCTGCTATTGCGGCGGTAAAGGTGAATGCGCAGGAGAGGATACACACAATGATTAGAAGGAGGAGTGGTTGGATGACCATGTGATCAGGTTCCGATCACAGGACTCGAAACAGGGAAGATATAATTACATCACGCAAACTTTTTGCGCATGTCCATTGGACATAGTCACGTATGCGCATGCGCATTGGATATAGTGACACTGCACGTTCTTTTTCGCACATGCGCATTGGACTTAATGAGACGCCAAGCTAATGGAGGATGCATGATGTGATGAGCCCATCACTGAATACCCCTCTGATGGTAATGAGCAATATGTTAATTGTATTAAGTAATACACTGTGGTGTTTGTACAATGGTGGTTTTTCGAGCCTGGGTTGGGTAATGGAAATTTATGAAATAACATTGGTTTGCTCATTCTATGGGTGGTATTATATGCCCTATAAATATTCTGGGATTACACTTCATACTAGGCTTGACAAAGACTAGGCATTAGTCAAAACGTTGCTGCTTTTTATGCACCTTTTTGTACATGTTCTTATGGACTAATTGCTAAATAAAGGATCTTTGGACGAAAATGCTGCCATCATCTTCCATTTTGACTATCCACAGAATAGGTCATCAATATCATGAGCCTTTAAGAATGTCATTTTTATTCTGAGTTTACATATTACATCTGGTTTTCAGTTTTCCAGAATCATGGTGAACCGGCTAAGAGTAAACCAAGCCTTACTACAAGTATTTATGTTGACATGGTTAGAAAGGATGTAATTGGACATCGTTTCTTAGTGGGCATGGATAGCACAGGCCATTTACGACTGATTCCCGGCTGCCCCTTGAATTGCCATGCTTTCAGGTTCAGGCAGGGGCGGACTAGGAACTTAGAGTGGCTCTGGAAAAAAAAAGAAAAAAAGTGGCCCCATGTTGTAGGTGGGTCCACATTGACAGAAGGCAGGGCAGCACAAGTAGGCAGGGCCAACACATGTAGGCAGGACCAACACATGTAGGCAGGACCAAAAGAAG
The DNA here is from genome assembly GCF_014858855.1 of Bufo gargarizans. NCBI lineage: Eukaryota > Metazoa > Chordata > Amphibia > Anura > Bufonidae > Bufo > Bufo gargarizans. Next base: position 175,952,128 of record NC_058080.1, on the reverse strand, counting down.
TAGGTGGGGCCAGTGATACCATAGTGCAGAACAAAGTCCTGTTCTAGCAGAACCAAATACCAAAGGGCAACACTAAATACTGCTTCTGCAAAGACAAGTTCCACAGTGCAGCACAAAATACTGACGCCCATACCACAGTATGAAATTGTATCACTGCCCTGAGAACGGCAATACAATTGAATTCAGGAGGGCACCTGCAACTGCTGACCATGTGTATAAGTACCTGACACTTCCACATTCATTTATGCTGAGAGCATCAGATATTTATGTACCTGGCTGGCAGCCATGAGGAGGGCTTAGGTGGACTCCTGGGCATTGACTCACAAGGAAATTTCCCTGTAGGGTCTATGGCCTGAGTTTAGGTGTGGTCCAGCAATTAACCACTAATGGCTGTGTAAGGATACCAGACAGTATGTATGACTGCACACTGCCAGACCATATGACTGCATACTGCCAGACCAAACCCTCCTGTGGTGACTAATAACTGCACACAGGTGGGCATGGCTCTACCACCTGTGGCCAGCTGCACCATATGATCTCATCTTACTAGCACCCTTACCTACCTAAGTGTGCCAATAAACCTCTGCAAGTTTACTCTATTGATACTGTCGATTGTCCAGAAATTGGCCTGATCACTTTATTGACCTTGCGACACCTGCTCTGACCCAACTTTGCTTCAGCTTGCCCTCTGATCACTTGTCTGCCTGTCTCCTTGCTTTCACACACCAGTGTCTCTTGACTCGCCTAGGTTAGCAGCCTCTGAACAAAGACTGGAAGAAAAGAAAGTTCAGCAGCTCTCACCTGCTCCACCTTCACCTGTGAGCACGGAGGACCCGTGTCAGGCCCGGGTAACGTATTGCAATATGGTTGAAGGAAATTTCCGCATCTATGTCGCCACATCCTGCCATCTGAAACATGTCAGAGCGAACATACCGAGGGGCGAGATAATACGTGCAAGGAGGAACTGCACAGATGATGATAGCTTCATGACTGAAGCCGAAAATATCGCCCATAGATTACATAAGAGAGCTTATGCCAGAAGTCAGGTTAAGGATGTAATACGGCAGGTGTCTGAGATTGAAAGAGGGTCTCTGGACCATCCAGAGCAGGAGAGTGTGTCTAGGGATAGGGAACTCAGTGATGTGGTTGCCAACAGAAACAAAACTAAAAACAAAAACTTCAAAAGTAATGGAAACAACAAAAGAAATCTGTTTGTTACACAATACAGCACGGAGTTCACACAGATCTGCCACATTGTGAAAAGGCATTTTCCTGTCCTGGCATATGATAGAGAATGGACGGACATAGTTGCAGATGGGGTTAAATGTGCAGCCAGAAGAGCGCCTACCATCGCTAACTATGTCAGTCCGAGCCTATATCAGGACAAGAAAAAATCGCAGCCTGTCTGGCTTACGACCAAAGGAAGCTATAGATGCGGACATTATAGGTGCATATGTTGCACCCACATGTCGATATCTAATACTTTTGTTTAAGCTTCAACTGGCAGGATTTTTCAAATGAAAACATATCTTAATTGCAACACAACCTTTGCAGTTTATTTAATCACATGCAGAAAATGCAAACTGCAATATGTAGGTTGCACTACTAATGCCATAAAAACCAGAATACGCAGGCATATTTCCGATGTGCCCCATCATGACAACCGCAATATATCTGCAGCTAGTCTGCATTTTGCTGTCTGCCATGGCGGTGATACATCGGATCTTGTGGTACAGGGTATAGAAAGGTTTTTTTTTTCCAAAAAGAGGAGGGGATTACAAAAGAAGATTATTAAATAGAGAATCCTTTTGGATTTTCGCATTGAACACGCGGCAACCTGATGGTCTGAACAGACGTCTAGACCTAATCTTGCAACAATAAACTCATTATGTCATTGTTCCTGCACTTCACAGCCGTCCCTCAAAAAAGTTAAAAAACTCAAAAAACTCTCTCCTTTAATTTTGCTTCCTATAGCCAGTGCATATGTTGTGCATTTTTTGTATAGGCTTTTTTTGTTCATTGTGTGTTTTTTTTCTCTTTTTTTCTTTTTATCTCATGAGAAGTCTTGTTCATAGGTGTGGCATGTTTTAGAGGGTGTCTGCAGTCATGTGACCACAATCAGTGAAAACAGGTGCAGTCCCTCTATAAATACTGCCACTTTTTAATGTTGTATTGTGTCATGAGTAAGGGCGCGAATTGTCTTCAGTAGCCCGAAATGCGTAGACAACGACTTTGTAACTGTAACTGGATGTGATTTTACCGCAAGCAAAATACATTTTTTCCTTTACCGAAGTGGAGCTGGATTTCTTCAACCATATTGCTGAACAAAGACTACTCCTAGAAGTAGCAGCCTGGTGGCCCCTTTAGTGAAGTCCAGATCCTTCTATGGGGAGAAAGAGTGAAAACCAGGAATCCATCTTGACAATGCCCTCAGGAGCAGCCCCAAGCAAAATCCATTCAGTGACACAGTAGGTTCAAACCCAATGCATTACAAGTATCCGTACAAGATCCTTAGGTATGTGGTGAAAGCCCATGCACAGGGAACATAAAAAGCTGTAATCTGCAGACCTCATTATTAGTAGTAGCATGTGAGAGAGTTGGAAATCAGCCTTGCACTGTATTCTTTACAGTAACTGGGTTACCGTTTGACTCTGTTATGGTGGAAATACCACATAGTTTAACTGTTAAATTGTAATGTCAGCATTGCTGTGGTGTTGAGACTGCACTAAAGACAACACTCTATAACTATATACTGCATTCAGGTATACACTGTATAATGGGAAAGGAAGTATCGAAAGCATGTGTGTGTACAACAGCACTAAGGTTTGCTGCCATCTATTGAAAAATTGAATTATCACAGCCAGATAAAAGGGGATGATGCAATACCTTCTGATCAGCTGGCCAAATTAGCAAATGCCCGGTGCTGAAGTTAGATCTGGATGAGCTAAACCATAGCAGGTCCTTAAGTTTGTGATAGATATTTATAGCTGATATTACAAATACAAGTGCAATATTTGCCATGTGCTCTGTTAGAGTGTGTGTAAGGCAGGTCATGAAAGAGTGAGCTGGTGACTACTGATGGAGTCAGATCCAGTGTTATTCCTATGGGAACTAGCAGGTGGTTGCTACTGGAAAGGAGGCACAACAGCTCAGGAAATTCCTAGGGCATTAGCAGTCAGATACTATAGAGGTTTGAGCTAGAGCTGAGAGGTAAAAATTTATTTGCCTAATCCATGCATCCTGAGAGTAGCCAGGGCCTGAAAAAGAAACAGGTCAGTAACGGAGACCTGCCTGTTGCCTGTAAGCAATATGGTGTGAGAGGCAATGAGTACAATGGTTAGAAAGTGAGATACTGCAACCTGAGACTATGTGTCATGAAGCAGAGATACTGTGGTGTAATAGTTTTTTTCAATTTGTTTTGTGTCTGATTTGTCTAATATTTTAAAAAAAATATTGATTCAGGTCCAAATTAATTCTACCCGAATCAAGTGTGCTCCAATTGGCATGAAAATTTGTATATGGCACTCTGAGATCTCCTAGGCCTTATATGGGTAAATGCTTGGTCGACTGTGTTATCAAACAGCCTATTTAAAAACACACTGCACCATCTCATTTGTTATGCTTTTTAATTTTAGAAATGTTCCAGATATTGTCTTTTGAGGGCAGATGGTGTTTAAAAACAAATGGAGTTTATCAGAAAAAAACTGCAGCTTGTGACCAAGCATTTAAAAATTATGCCTTAACCCCTTCAGGACCCTGCCATTTCTCACCTTAAGGACCAGGCAATTTTTTGCAAATTTGACATTTGACACTTTATGTGGTGATTAGGGATGAGCGAACTCGAACTGTATAGTTCGGGTTCGTACCGAATTTTGGGGTGTCCGTGACACGGACCCGAACCCGGACATTTTCGTAAAAGTCCGGGTTCGGGTTCGGTGTTCGTCGCTTTCTTCGCGCTTTTGTGACGCTTTCTTGGCGCTTTTTGAAAGGCTGCAAAGCAGCCAATCAACAAGCGTCATACTACTTGCCCCAAGAGGCCATCACAGCCATGCCTACTATTGGCATGGCTGTGATTGGCCAGAGCACCATGTGACCCAGCCTCTATTTAAGCTGGAGTCACATAGCGCCGCCCGTCACTCTGCTCTGATTAGCGTAGGGAGAGGTTGCGGCTGCGACAGTAGGGCGAGATTAGGCAGATTAACTCCTCCAAAGGACTTGATTAACTGATCGATCTGCAGCTGTGGATCATTGAGCTGCTGATCCTCAATTGCTCACTGTTTTTAGGCTGCACAGACCGTTTGTCAGTCACATTTTTCTGGGGTGATCGGCGGCCATTTTGTGTCTTGTGGTGCGCCAGCACAAGCTGCGACCAAGTGCATTTAACCCTCAATGGTGTGGTTGTTTTTTGGCTAAAGCCTACATCAGGGTGAAGCTGTCACACCAAGTGCATTTAACCAGCAATAGTCTGTTCATTTTTTGGCCATATACAAAATCAGGGGCAAGCTGCGCCTGTCACCAAGTGCATTTAACCCTCAATGGTGTGGTTGTTTTTTGGCTAAAGCCTACATCAGGGTGAAGCTGTCACACCAAGTGCATTTAACCAGCAATAGTCTGTTCATTTTTTGGCCATATACTAAATCAGGGGCAAGCTGCGCCTGTCACCAAGTGCATTTAACCCTCAATGGTGTGGTTGTTTTTTGGCTAAAGCCTACATCAGGGTGAAGCTGTCACACCAAGTGCATTTAACCAGCAATAGTCTGTTTATTTTTTGGCCATATCCCAGTCTAATTCTGTCACTAAATCCATACCGGTCACCCAGCGCCTAAATACTAGGCCTCAAATTTATATCCAGCTAAATCTGTCCCTAGTGCTGTAGCTGGGCGAGTTATTTAGTGTCCGTTCAAGCACATTTCTTGTTCTGGGTTAAAATACAATTCCCAATTTAGCAATTTCATAATTTAGTGGTTTCTGCTATATCAGAGCTATTTGAAATCTATCCCTAAAAGGGTATATAATATTCAAGGTGCACATTGGGTCATTCAGAATAACTTCACACACACCCGCTACTGTGTATTTCCAAGTCTAATTCTGTCACTAAACCCATACCTGTCACGCAGCGCCTAAATACTAGGCCTCAAATTTATATCCAGCTAAATCTGTCCCTAGTGCTGTAGCTGGGCGAGTTATTTAGTGTCCGTTCAAGCACATTTCTTGTTCTGGGTTGAAATACAATTCCCAATTTAGCAATTTCATAATTTAGTGGTTTCTGCTATATCAGAGCTATTTGAAATCTATCCCTAAAAGGGTATATAATATTCAAGGTGCACATTGGGTCATTCAGAATAACTTCACACACACCCGCTACTGTGTATTTCCAAGTCTAATTCTGGCACTAAACCCATACCTGTCACCCAGCGCCTAAATACTAGGCCTCAAATTTATATCCCGCTAAATCTGTCCTTAGTGCTGTAGCTGGGCGAGTTATTTAGTGTCCGTTCAAGCACATTTCTTGTTCTGGGTTGAAATACAATTCCCAATTTAGCAATTTCATAATTTAGTGGTTTCTGCTATATCAGAGCTATTTGAAATCTATCCCTAAAAGGGTATATAATATTCAAGGTGCACATTGGGTCATTCAGAATAACTTCACACACACCCGCTACTGTGTATTTCCAAGTCTAATTCTGGCACTAAACCCATACCTGTCACCCAGCGCCTAAATACTAGGCCTCAAATTTATATCCCGCTAAATCTGTCCTTAGTGCTGTAGCTGGGCGAGTTATTTAGTGTCCGTTCAAGCACATTTCTTGTTCTGGGTTGAAATACAATTCCCAATTTAGCAATTTCATAATTTAGTGGTTTCTGCTATATCAGAGCTATTTGAAATCTATCCCTAAAAGGGTATATAATATTCAAGGTGCACATTGGGTCATTCAGAATAACTTCACACACACCCGCTACTGTGTATTTCCAAGTCTAATTCTGGCACTAAACCCATACCTGTCACCCAGCGCCTAAATACTAGGCCTCAAATTTATATCCCGCTAAATCTGTCCTTAGTGCTGTAGCTGGGCGAGTTATTTAGTGTCCGTTCAAGCACATTTCTTGTTCTGGGTTGAAATACAATTCCCAATTTAGCAATTTCATAATTTAGTGGTTTCTGCTATATCAGAGCTATTTGAAATCTATCCCTAAAAGGGTATATAATATTCAAGGTGCACATTGGGTCATTCAGAATAACTTCACACACACCCGCTACTGTGTATTTCCAAGTCTAATTCTGGCACTAAACCCATACCTGTCACCCAGCGCCTAAATACTAGGCCTCAAATTTATATCCCGCTAAATCTGTCCTTAGTGCTGTAGCTGGGCGAGTTATTTAGTGTCCGTTCAAGCACATTTCTTGTTCTGGGTTGAAATACAATTCCCAATTTAGCAATTTCATAATTTAGTGGTTTCTGCTATATCAGAGCTATTTGAAATCTATCCCTAAAAGGGTATATAATATTCAAGGTGCACATTGGGTCATTCAGAATAACTTCACACACACCCGCTACTGTGTATTTCCAAGTCTAATTCTGGCACTAAACCCATACCTGTCACCCAGCGCCTAAATACTAGGCCTCAAATTTATATCCCGCTAAATCTGTCCTTAGTGCTGTAGCTGGGCGAGTTATTTAGTGTCCGTTCAAGCACATTTCTTGTTCTGGGTTGAAATACAATTCCCAATTTAGCAATTTCATAATTTAGTGGTTTCTGCTATATCAGAGCTATTTGAAATCTATCCCTAAAAGGGTATATAATATTCAAGGTGCACATTGGGTCATTCAGAATAACTTCACACACACCCGCTACTGTGTATTTCCAAGTCTAATTCTGTCACTAAACCCATACCTGTCACCCAGCGCCTAAATACTAGGCCTCAAATTTATATCCCGCTAAATCTGTCCTTAGTGCTGTAGCTGGGCGAGTTATTTAGTGTCCGTTCAAGCACATTTCTTGTTCTGGGTTGAAATACAATTCCCAATTTAGCAATTTCATAATTTAGTGGTTTCTGCTATATCAGAGCTATTTGAAATCTATCCCTAAAAGGGTATATAATATTCAAGGTGCACATTGGGTCATTCAGAATAACTTCACACACACCCGCTACTGTGTATTTCCAAGTCTAATTCTGTCACTAAACCCATACCTGTCACCCAGCGCCTAAATACTAGGCCTCAAATTTATATCCCGCTAAATCTGTCCTTAGTGCTGTAGCTGGGCGAGTTATTTAGTGTCCGTTCAAGCACATTTCTTGTTCTGGGTTGAAATACAATTCCCAATTTAGCAATTTCATAATTTAGTGGTTTCTGCTATATCAGAGCTATTTGAAATCTATCCCTAAAAGGGTATATAATATTCAAGGTGCACATTGGGTCATTCAGAATAACTTCACACACACCCGCTACTGTGTATTTCCAAGTCTAATTCTGGCACTAAACCCATACCTGTCACCCAGCGCCTAAATACTAGGTCTCAAATTTATATCCCGCTAAATCTGTCCTTAGTGCTGTAGCTGGGCGAGTTATTTAGTGTCCGTTCAAGCACATTTCTTGTTCTGGGTTGAAATACAATTCCCAATTTAGCAATTTCATAATTTAGTGGTTTCTGCTATATCAGAGCTATTTGAAATCTATCCCTAAAAGGGTATATAATATTCAAGGTGCACATTGGGTCATTCAGAATAACTTCACACACACCCGCTACTGTGTATTTCTAAGTCTAATTCTGTCACTAAACCCATACCTGTCACCCAGCGCCTAAATACTAGGCCTCAAATTTATATCCTGCTAAATCTCTCGTTAACGCTGTCCTGTTGTGGCTGGGAAAGTTATTTAGTGTCCGTCAAAGCACATTTTTTGTTCTGGGTTTAAATACAATTCCCAATTTAACAATTTCATAATTTAGTGGTTTCTGCTATATCAGAGCTATTTGAAATCTATCCCTAAAAGGGTATATAATATTCAAGGTGCACATTGGGTCATTCAGAATAACTTCACACACACCCGCTACTGTGTATTTCCAAGTCTAATTCTGTCACTAAACCCATACCTGTCACCCAGCGCCTAAATACTAGGCCTCAAATTTATATCCTGCTAAATCTCTCGTTAACGCTGTCCTGTTGTGGCTGGGAAAGTTATTTAGTGTCCGTCAAAGCACATTTTTTGTTCTGGGTTGAAATACAATTCCCAATTTAGCAATTTCATAATTTAGTGGTTTCTGCTATATCAGAGCTATTTGAAATCTATCCCTAAAAGGGTATATAATATTCAAGGTGCACATAGGGTCATTCAGAATAACTTCACACACACGCTTCTGTGCATTTCCAAGTCTAATTCTGTCACTAAATCCATACCGGTCACCCAGCGCCTAAATACTAGGCCTCAAATTTATATCCCGCTGAATTTGAATACAATACATTGGGCCAAATAATATATTTGTTGTTGTGGTGAACCATAACAATGAGAAAAACATCTAGTAAGGGACGCGGACGTGGACATGGTCGTGGTGGTGTTAGTGGACCCTCTGGTGCTGGGAGAGGACGTGGCCGTTCTGCCACATCCACACGTCCTAGTGTACCAACTACCTCAGGTCCCAGTAGCCGCCAGAATTTACAGCGATATATGGTGGGGCCCAATGCCGTTCTAAGGATGGTAAGGCCTGAGCAGGTACAGGCATTAGTCAATTGGGTGGCCGACAGTGGATCCAGCACGTTCACATTATCTCCCACCCAGTCTTCTGCAGAAAGCGCACAGATGGCGCCTGAAAACCAACCCCATCAGTCTGTCACATCACCCCCATGCATACCAGGGAAACTGTCTCAGCCTCAAGTTATGCAGCAGTCTCTTATGCTGTTTGAAGACTCCGCTGGCAGGGTTTCCCAAGGGCATCCACCTAGCCCTTCCCCAGCGGTGAAAGACATAGAATGCACTGACGCACAACCACTTATGTTTCCTGATGATGAGGACATGGGAATACCACCTCAGCATGTCTCTGATGATGACGAAACACAGGTGCCAACTGCTGCGTCTTTCTGCAGTGTGCAGACTGAACAGGAGGTCAGGGATCAAGACTGGGTGGAAGACGATGCAGGGGACGATGAGGTCCTAGACCCCACATGGAATGAAGGTCGTGCCACTGACTTTCACAGTTCGGAGGAAGAGGCAGTGGTGAGACCGAGCCAACAGCGTAGCAAAAGAGGGAGCAGTGGGCAAAAGCAGAACACCCGCCGCCAAGAGACTCCGCCTGCTACTGACCGCCGCCATCTGGGACCGAGCACCCCAAAGGCAGCTTCAAGGAGTTCCCTGGCATGGCACTTCTTCAAACAATGTGCTGACGACAAGACCCGAGTGGTTTGCACGCTGTGCCATCAGAGCCTGAAGCGAGGCATTAACGTTCTGAACCTGAGCACAACCTGCATGACCAGGCACCTGCATGCAAAGCATGAACTGCAGTGGAGTAAACACCTTAAAACCAAGGAAGTCACTCAGGCTCCCCCTGCTACCTCTTCTGCTGCTGCCGCCTCGGCCTATTCTGCTGCTGCCGCCTCGGCCTCTTCCTCCGCCTCTGGAGGAACGTTGGCACCTGCCGCCCAGCAAACAGGGGATGTACCACCAACACCACCACCACCACCTCCGTCACCAAGCGTCTCAACCATGTCACACGCCAGCGTTCAGCTCTCCATCTCACAAACATTTGATAGAAAGCGTAAATTCCCACCTAGCCACCCTCGATCCCTGGCCCTGAATGCCAGCATTTCTAAACTACTGGCCTATGAAATGCTGTCATTTAGGCTGGTGGACACAGACAGCTTCAAACAGCTCATGTCGCTTGCTGTCCCACAGTATGTTGTTTCCAGCCGGCACTACTTCTCCAAGAGAGCCGTGCCTTCCCTGCACAACCAAGTATCCGATAAAATCAAGTGTGCACTGCGCAACGCCATCTGTGGCAAGGTCCACCTAACCACAGATACGTGGACCAGTAAGCACGGCCAGGGACGCTATATCTCCCTAACTGCACACTGGGTAAATGTAGTGGCAGCTGGGCCCCAGGCGGAGAGCTGTTTGGCGCACGTCCTTCCGCCGCCAAGGATCGCAGGGCAACATTCTTTGCCTCCTGTTGCCACCTCCTCCTTCTCGGCTTCCTCCTCCTCTTCTTCCACCTGCTCATCCAGTCAGCCACACACCTTCACCACCAACTTCAGCACAGCCCGGGGTAAACGTCAGCAGGCCATTCTGAAACTCATATGTTTGGGGGACAGGCCCCACACCGCACAGGAGTTGTGGCGGGGTATAGAACAACAGACCGACGAGTGGTTGCTGCCGGTGAGCCTCAAGCCCGGCCTGGTGGTGTGTGATAATGGGCGAAATCTCGTTGCAGCTCTGGGACTAGCCAATTTGACGCACATCCCTTGCTTGGCGCATGTGCTGAATTTGGTGGTGCAGAAGTTCATTCACAACTACCCCGACATGTCAGAGCTGCTGCATAAAGTGCGGGCCGTCTGTTCGCGCTTCCGGCGTTCACATCCTGCTGCTGCTCGCCTGTCTGCACTACAGCGTAACTTCGGCCTTCCCGCTCACCGCCTCATATGCGACGTGCCCACCAGGTGGAACTCCACCTTGCACATGCTGGACAGACTGTGCGAGCAGCAGCAGGCCATAGTGGAGTTTCAGCTGCAGCACGCACGGGTCAGTCGCACTACAGAACAGCACCACTTCACCACCAATGACTGGGCCTCCATGCGAGACCTGTGTGCCCTGTTGCGCTGTTTCGAGTACTCCACCAACATGGCCAGTGGCGATGACACCGTTATCAGCGTTACAATACCACTTCTATGTCTCCTTGAGAAAACACTTAGGGCGATGATGGAAGAGGAGGTGGCCCAGGAGGAGGAGGAGGAGGAGGAGGAAGAGGGGTCATTTTTAGCACTTTCAGGCCAGTCTCTTCGAAGTGACTCAGAGGGAGGTTTTTGGCAACAGCAGAGGCCAGGTACAAATGTGGCCAGCCAGGGCCCACTACTGGAGGACGAGGAGGACGAGGATGAGGAGGAGGTGGAGGAGGATGAGGATGAAGCATGGTCACAGCGGGGTGGCACCCAACGCAGCTCGGGTCCATCACTGGTGCGTGGCTGGGGGGAAAGGCAGGACGATGACGATACGCCTCCCACAGAGGACAGCTTGTCCTTATCCCTGGGCAGCCTGGCACACATGAGCGACTACATGCTGCAGTGCCTGCGCAACGACAGCAGAGTTGCCCACATTTTAACCTGTGCGGACTACTGGGTTGCCACCCTGCTGGATCCACGCTACAAAGACAATGTGCCCACCTTACTTCCTGCACTGGAGCGTGATAGGAAGATGCGCGAGTACAAGCGCACGTTGGTAGACGCGCTACTGAGAGCATTCCCAAATGTCACAGGGGAACAAGTGGAAGCCCAAGGCCAAGGCAGAGGAGGAGCAAGAGGTCGCCAAGGCAGCTGTGTCACGGCCAGCTCCTCTGAGGGCAGGGTTAGCATGGCAGAGATGTGGAAAACTTTTGTCAACACGCCACAGCTAACTGCACCACCACCTGATACGCAACGTGTTAGCAGGAGGCAACATTTCACTAACATGGTGGAACAGTACGTGTGCACACCCCTCCACGTACTGACTGATGGTTCGGCCCCATTCAACTTCTGGGTCTCTAAATTGTCCACGTGGCCAGAGCTAGCCTTTTATGCCTTGGAGGTGCTGGCCTGCCCGGCAGCCAGCGTTTTGTCTGAACGTGTATTCAGCACGGCAGGGGGCGTCATTACAGACAAACGCAGCCGCCTGTCTACAGCCAATGTGGACAAGCTGACGTTCATAAAAATGAACCAGGCATGGATCCCACAGGACCTGTCCGTCCCTTGTCCAGATTAGACATTAACTACCTCCCCATAACCATATATTATTGGACTCCAGGGCACTTCCTCATTCAATCCTATTTTTATTTTCATTTTACCATTATATTGCGATGCTACCCAAAGTTGAATGAACCTCTCCTCTGCCTGTGTGCTAGGCCTAAATATATGCCAATGGACTGTTGCAGTGGTGGCTGACATGAAGCCTGATTCTCTGCTATGACATGCAGACTAATTCTCTGCTGACATGAAGCCAGATTGTCTGTTACGGGACCTCCCTCCTCTGCCTGGGTGCTGGGCCTAAATTTATGACAATGGACTGTTGCAGTGGTGGCTGACGTGAAGCCTCATTCTCTGCTATGACATGCAGACTGATTCTCTGCTGACATGAAGCCAGATTGTCTGTTACGGGACCTCTCTCCTCTGCCTGTGTGCTAGGCCTAAATATATGCCAATGGACTGTTGCAGTGGTGGCTGACGTGAAGCCTGATTCTCTGCTATGACATGCAGACTGATTCTCTGCTGACATGAAGCCAGATCCTCTGTTACGGGACCTCTCTCCTCTGCCTGTGTGTGTGCTGGGCCTAAATATATGCCAATGGACTGTTGCAGTGGTGGCTGACGTGAAGCCTCATTCTCTGCTATGACATGCAGACTAATTCTCTGCTGACATGAAGACAGATTCTCTGTTACGGGACCTCCCTCCTCTGCCTGGGTGCTGGGCCTAAATATATGCCAATGGACTGTTGCAGTGGTGGGTGACGTGAAGCCTCATTCTCTGCTATGACATGCAGACTAATTCTCTGCTGACATGAAGCCAGATTGTCTGTTACGGGACCTCTCTCCTCTGCCTGTGTGTGTGCTGGGCCTAAATATATGCCAATGGACTGTTGCAGTGGTGGCTGACGTGAAGCCTCATTCTCTGCTATGACATGCAGACTAATTCTCTGCTGACATGAAGACAGATTCTCTGTTACGGGACCTCTCTCCTCTGCCTGTGTGTGTGCTGGGCCTAAATATATGCCAATGGACTGTTGCAGTGGTGGCTGACGTGAAGCCTCATTCTCTGCTATGACATGCAGACTAATTCTCTGCTGACATGAAGACAGATTCTCTGTTACGGGACCTCCCTCCTCTGCCTGGGTGCTGGGCCTAAATATATGCCAATGGACTGTTGCAGTGGTGGGTGACGTGAAGCCTGATTCTCTGCTATGACATGCAGACTAATTCTCTGCTGACATGAAGACAGATTCTCTGTTACGGGACCTCTCTCCTCTGCCTGTGTGTGTGCTGGGCCTAAATATATGCCAATGGACTGTTGCAGTGGTGGCTGACGTGAAGCCTCATTCTCTGCTATGACATGCAGACTAATTCTCTGCTGACATGAAGACAGATTCTCTGTTACGGGACCTCCCTCCTCTGCCTGGGTGCTGGGCCTAAATATATGCCAATGGACTGTTGCAGTGGTGGCTGACGTGAAGCCTCATTCTCTGCTATGACATGCAGACTGATTCTCTGCTGACATGAAGCCAGATCGTCTGTTACGGGACCTCTCTGCTCTGCCTGTGTGCTAGGCCTAAATATATGCCAATGGACTGTTGCAGTGGTGGGTGACGTGAAGCCTCATTCTCTGCTATGACATGCAGACTGATTCTCTGCTGTCATGAAGCCAGATTGTCTGTTACGGGACCTCTCTGCTCTGCCTGTGTGCTAGGCCTAAATATATGCCAATGGACTGTTGCAGTGGTGGGTGACGTGAAGCCTCATTCTCTGCTATGACATGCAGACTAATTCTCTGCTGACATGAAGACAGATTCTCTGTTACGGGACCTCCCTCCTCTGCCTGGGTGCTGGGCCTAAATATATGCCAATGGACTGTTGCAGTGGTGGGTGACGTGAAGCCTCATTCTCTGCTATGACATGCAGACTAATTCTCTGCTGACATGAAGCCAGATTGTCTGTTACGGGACCTCTCTCCTCTGCCTGTGTGTGTGCTGGGCCTAAATATATGCCAATGGACTGTTGCAGTGGTGGCTGACGTGAAGCCTCATTCTCTGCTATGACATGCAGACTAATTCTCTGCTGACATGAAGACAGATTCTCTGTTACGGGACCTCCCTCCTCTGCCTGGGTGCTGGGCCTAAATATATGCCAATGGACTGTTGCAGTGGTGGGTGACGTGAAGCCTGATTCTCTGCTATGACATGCAGACTAATTCTCTGCTGACATGAAGACAGATTCTCTGTTACGGGACCTCTCTCCTCTGCCTGTGTGTGTGCTGGGCCTAAATATATGCCAATGGACTGTTGCAGTGGTGGCTGACGTGAAGCCTCATTCTCTGCTATGACATGCAGACTAATTCTCTGCTGACATGAAGACAGATTCTCTGTTACGGGACCTCCCTCCTCTGCCTGGGTGCTGGGCCTAAATATATGCCAATGGACTGTTGCAGTGGTGGCTGACGTGAAGCCTCATTCTCTGCTATGACATGCAGACTGATTCTCTGCTGACATGAAGCCAGATCGTCTGTTACGGGACCTCTCTGCTCTGCCTGTGTGCTAGGCCTAAATATATGCCAATGGACTGTTGCAGTGGTGGGTGACGTGAAGCCTCATTCTCTGCTATGACATGCAGACTGATTCTCTGCTGTCATGAAGCCAGATTGTCTGTTACGGGACCTCTCTGCTCTGCCTGTGTGCTAGGCCTAAATATATGCCAATGGACTGTTGCAGTGGTGGGTGACGTGAAGCCTCATTCTCTGCTATGACATGCAGACTGATTCTCTGCTGTCATGAAGCCAGATTGTCTGTTACGGGACCTCTCTGCTCTGCCTGTGTGCTAGGCCTAAATATATGCCAATGGACTGTTGCAGTGGTGGGTGACGTGAAGCCTCATTCTCTGCTATGACATGCAGACTGATTCTCTGCTGTCATGAAGCCAGATTGTCTGTTACGGGACCTCTCTGCTCTGCCTGTGTGCTAGGCCTAAATATATGCCAATGGACTGTTGCAGTGGTGGGTGACGTGAAGCCTCATTCTCTGCTATGACATGCAGACTGATTCTCTGCTGACATGAAGCCAGATTGTCTGTTACGGGACCTCTCTCCTCTGCCTGTGTGCTAGGCCTAAATATATGCCAATGGACTGTTGCAGTGGTGGCTGACGTGAAGCCTCATTCTCTGCTATGACATGCAGACTAATTCTCTGCTGACATGAAGCCAGATTGTCTGTTACGGGACCTCTCTCCTCTGCCTGGGTGCTGGGCCTAAATTTATGACAATGGACTGTTGCAGTGGTGGCTGACGTGAAGCCTGATTCTCTGCTATGACATGCAGACTGATTCTCTGCTGACATGAAGCCAGATCCTCTGTTACGGGACCTCTCTCCTCTGCCTGTGTGTGTGCTGGGCCTAAATATATGCCAATGGACTGTTGCAGTGGTGGCTGACGTGAAGCCTCATTCTCTGCTATGACATGCAGACTGATTCTCTGCTGACATGAAGCCAGATTCTCTGTTACGGGACCTCTCTCCTCTGCCTGTGTGTGTGCTGGGGCTAAATATATGCCAATGGACTGTTGCAGTGGTGGCTGACGTGAAGCCTCATTCTCTGCTATGACATGCAGACTAATTCTCTGCTGACATGAAGACAGATTCTCTGTTACGGGACCTCCCTCCTCTGCCTGGGTGCTGGGCCTAAATATATGCCAATGGACTGTTGCAGTGGTGGCTGACGTGAAGCCTCATTCTCTGCTATGACATGCAGACTAATTCTCTGCTGACATGAAGACAGATTCTCTGTTACGGGACCTCTCTCCTCTGCCTGGGTGCCGGGGCCTAAATATCTGAGAATGGACTGTTCCAGTGGTGGGTGACGGGAAGCCAGATTCTCTGCTATGGAACCTCTCTCCAATTGATTTTGGTTAATTTTTATTTATTTAATTTTTAATTTAATTCATTTCCCTATCCACATTTGTTTGCAGGGGATTTACCTACATGTTGCTGCCTTTTGCAGCCCTCTAGCTCTTTCCTGGGCTGTTTTACAGCCTTTTTAGTGCCGAAAAGTTCGGGTCCCCATTGACTTCAATGGGGTTCGGGTTCGGGACGAAGTTCGGATCGGGTTCGGATCCCGAACCCGAACATTTCCGGGATGTTCGGCCGAACTTCTCGAACCCGAACATCCAGGTGTTCGCTCAACTCTAGTGGTGATAACTTTAAAACGTTTTTACTTATCCAGGCCATTCTGAGATTGTTTTCTTGTCACATATTGTACTTTATGACAGTGGTAAAAAAAAAATTATTTATAAAACAAATGCCAAATTTACCAAAATTTTTTAAAAATTAGCAAATTTGCAAATTTCAATTTCTCTTCTACAATACATAGTAATATGTACAAAAATAGTTATTACTTTACATTCCCCATATGTCTACTTCATGTTTGGATCATTTTGGGAATGACATTTTATTTTTTGGGGATGTTACAAAGCTTAGAAGTTTAGAAGCAAATCTTGAAATTTTTAATAAAATTTCCAAAACCCACTTTTTAAGGACCAGTTCAGGTCTGAAGTCACTTTGTGAGGCTTACATAATAGAAACCACCTACAAATGACCCTATTTTAGAAACTACACCCCTCAAGGTATTTAAAAACAGATTTTCCAAACTTTGTTAACCCTTTAGATGTTCCACAAGAATTAATGGAAAATAGAGATACAATTTCAAAATTTCACTTTTTTGGCAGATTTTCCATTTTAATCAATTTTTTCCAGTTACAAAGCAAGGGTTAACAGCCAAACAAAACTCAATATTTATGGCCCTGATTCTGTTGTTTACAGAAACACCCCATATGTGGTCGTAAACTGCTCTATGCGCACACGGTATTGCGCAGAAGGAAAGGAACGCCATATGGTTTTTGGAAAGCAGATTTCACTGGCATCATTTTAAGCTGCCATGTCACATTTGAAGACCCCCTGATGCACCCCTAGAGTAGAAACTCCAAAAAAATTACCCCATTTTGGAAACTAAGGGATGAGGTGGCTGTTTTATTGGTACTATATTAGGGTATATATGATTTTTGGTTGCTCTATATTACACTTTTTGTGAGGCAAGGTAACAAGAAATAACTGTTTTGATACCGTTTTTATTTTTTGTTATTTACAACATTCATCTGACAGGTTAGATCAAGTGGTATTTTTATAGAGCAGGTTGTTACGGATGTGACAATACCAAATATGAGTACTTTTTTGGTTGTTTGTTTCAGTTTTACGTAACAAAAGCATTTTTGAAAAAAAAAAAGATTTTTGAGTGTCTCCATTCTGAAAGCCGTAGTTTTATTTATTTTTTGGGTGACTGTCTTGTGTAGGGGCTCATTTTTTTCGGGATAAGATGGCGGTTTGATTGGTACTATTATAGGGTGCATTTGACTTTTTAATCACTTGCAATTACACTTTCTGTGATGTAAGGTGACAAAAAATTGCATTTTTTACACAGTTTTATTTTTATTTTTTTACGGTATTCACCTGAAGGGTTAGGTCATGTGATATTTTTACAGAGCAGGTTATTACGGACGCGGCGATACATAATATGTCTACTTTTTTTATTTTATGTAAGTTTTACACAATGATTTCATTTTTTAAACAAAAAAAATCATGTTTTAGTGTCTCCATAGTCTGAAAGCCATAGTTTTTTTTTCCGTTTTTGGATGATTGTCCTAGGTAGGGTATGATTTTTGCAGGATGAGATGATGGTTTGATTAGCACTATTTTGGGGTGCGTATGACTTTTCGATCACTTGCTATTACACTTTTTGTGATGTAAGGTGACAAAAATTTGCTTTTTTTTACAGTGTTTTTATTTTTTACGGTATTCACCTGAGGGGTTAGGTCATGTGATATTTTTACAGAGCACGTGATTACAGACAATCACCTGCTCTACCTGCTCTACTTGTTTTATTTCTGTAAGTTTTACACAATGATTTCATTTTTTAAACAATAAAAATCATGTTTTAGTGTCTCTATAGTCTGAGAGCCATAGTTTTTTCAGTTTTTGGAAGATTATCTTAGGTAGGGTATGATTTTTTGTGGGATGAGATGATGGTTTGATGGTCACTTTTTTGGGGTGCGTATGACTTTTTGATCGCTAGCTATTACACTTTTTGTGATGTAAGGTGACAAAAAATGGCTTTTTTTTTTACATTATTTACCTGAGGGGTTAGGTCATGTCTATTTTTTTTATTTATGTAAGTTTTACACAATATCATTTTTGAAACAAAAAAAAAATCATGTTTTAGTGTCTCCATATTCTGAGTGTCATAGTTTTTTTTTGTTTTTGGGCGATTGTCTTAGGTAGGGGCTCAGTTTTTGCTGGAGGTAATGGTTAGATTGGTACTATTGTGGCGGGCATACGCCTTTTTGATAGCTTGGTGTTGTTCTTTTAGTGATGTAAGGTGACAAAAAAACTGTTTATTTAGCAAAATTTTTATTTTATTTTCTTGACGGTGTTCATCTGAGGGGTTAGGTCATGTGATATATTTATAGAGCCGGTCAATAACAGACACGGCGATACCTAATATGTCTACTTTTCTTTTTTTCCCTATTTTTAACAATTTTTTTTAACTTTATTTGGGGAAAATTACATGTTTTTTTTACTTGAAACTTTAATTTTTTTGTGGGAAAACTTTTTTTTTCAACTCAACTTTTTTTCCCTTTATTTTTTGTCTTCAACTTTTGGGGGTCTGATCCCCTTTACAATACATTCCAATACTTCTGATTTCACAGGCTCTCCCCTGAAACGCAGTCCCGATGCCTAAGGGGACCCGATGGCAGCTCCGATTCCCGTGAGGACATCGCATGTGCCGCTGCACATCAAGGGTTATGTGCCAGCATTAGTGATTTCACCAATGCCGGCGCATGCAGCAGGGGTCCAACTATCAGTGACTGACGGATCCCTGCCGCAGATCGGTCGGGCGCATCTCCTGCACCCGCTTGATCACAGCAGCGCCGTACATGTACTGCGCTGGTCCTTAAGTCATGGACATCTGCGCCGTACATGTATGGTGCAGGCTCTCTATGGGTTACAAGGGAATGCACCCTACCCTATTTATACATGCAAAAATTTTAATGTCAGATGAAACAGTGGTTAGTGCTGCACAAACATCAGAAAATTATGCCTTAATGGATGCAGGTGACTGCCCATATTTATATACACAGTTAATTGTTAGAAGAAGCAGTGGCTTGTTATTAACAAGCCTTGAAAAATTAATTTACCCTCATTTTTTGGAGCAGCAATTAAGTGTGGTTAGTTGTCAGAAGAAGCAGTCATCACCATGGCTACAAGTGCCATTACTACTACTACAGTGAGGGAAGAAATACAAATTAGCTCTTAACAAGCTTTGCCTCTAATGCCACCAGATGTAAGGCAGCTATCCTATAAGTCAATATTTAGCTCTTAAAATAAGCCTTAAGACATGACTTGGATATTCAATAAGCCAGCACCTCATCTGCAGACAGCTGTTTCGGGGTGATTGCCCCTCATCAGTGCAGAGCAGAGAGTACTGGCTTAACTGGGTAGGAGGCCTGTGTCCGAGCAAGGGGGAACTAACTCTCCTTAGGGAGAAAGAACCTTAATCAGTGTGAGGAGACTTAGTATAGGCCATGCATGCTCCTCTGGAATTCTGGGAGGGAAGAAATGCAAATGAGCTCTTAACAAGCTTTGCCTCTAATGACACAAGATGTAAGGCAGCTATCCTATAAGTCAATATTCAGCTCTTAAAATAAGCCTCAAGACATGACTTCGATATTCAATAAGCAATCACCCGAAACAGCTGTCTGCAGGTGAGGTGCTGGCTTATTAAATATCCAAGTCATGTCTTAAGGCTTATTTTAATAGCTGAATATTGACTTATAGGATAGATGCCTTACATCTGGTGGGATTAGAGGCAAAGCTTGTTAAGAGCTCATTTGCATTTCTTACCTCCCAGAATTCCAGAGGACCATGTATGGCCTATAAGTCTTGTCTGCACTGATGAGGAGCAATCACCCCGAAACAGCTGTCTGTGGACGAGGTGCTGGCTTATTGAATATCCAAGCTATGTCTTAAGGCTTATTTTAAGAGCTGAATATTGACTTATAGGATAGCTGACTTACATCTGGTGACATTAGAGGCAAAGCTTGTTAAGAGCTCATTTGCATTTCTTCCCTCCCAGAATTCCAGAGAAGCATGTATGGCCTATAAATCTCCTCACACTGATTAAGGTTCTCTCTCCCTAAGGAGAGTTAGTTCCCCCCTTACTACTACAGTGGCATGCAAAACATTGGGCACCTCTAGATGATTTTTACTGTGAACAGTTAAGCAAGTTGAAGATGAAATGATCTCCAAAAGGCATACATTTAAAGATTACACATTCCCTTTGTATTTTAAGCAAAAACATTTTATTTTTATCTTTTACATTTTCAAAATAACAAAAAAGGAAAAAGGGCCTGAAGCAAAAGCTAAGTCTTCCTGAAGGTCTTTTGCAATCAAGAGGGGGTTCTGATTTGCCTTTCTAGCAATCCTACAAGCAGCTGAGTCTGAAATTTTCTTGGTTTCTTGGTCTTCCAGACCTTCTCTTGACCTCCACTGTTCTTGCTAACTGCCATTTATTAATTACATTTCAAACTAAGGAAATGGAAACCTGAAACTATCTCAAAAGGTACAAACTGAAGGTTTTACCAACACCCTCACAGTCCCCTGATCTGAACATCGCTATCATCTGTGCATAGACCTCAAAAGAGCAGTTCATGCAAGATGGCCCAGGAAAATTACAGACTTTTGCAAGGAAGAATGGATAAGAATCCATCAAACAAGAATTAAACAACCCTTGGTTGGCTACAAAAAGGAATTACAAGCTGTTATACTTGCCAAAAGGGGTGCTACTAGGTACTATCCATGCAAGGAGCCCAAACTTTTGCTTCGGGGCCTTTTCCTTTTTTTGTTATTTTGAAATTGTAAAAGATGAAAATAAAAAATAGTTTTTGCTTAAATTACAAAGAGAATGTATCATTTTTAACTTTATGCCTTTTGGAGATCATTTCATCTTCGACTTGCTTAACTGTTCACAGTAACAGTAATTTTGACCAGGGGTGCCTAAATATTTGCATGCCACTGTACCACGTGCAGCATTCTGTGCAAGCTCTGCTCAGCCGCGATCTCAAGCGGCGTCCATCCAGGTACCCCAAAACGCGTTGTCCATTTGCAATACAAACAATAACTAGTATGTCGTCTCTCCAGTCATGTTTCGCACCTGCAAGCTATCATCCAGAAGTAAGACTCAAATAATCCAGCCGCTTCTCCCTTTGCAACCTCTGAGCTAATCAGGACAAACATTCTTCTTCTGAGGGGCATCTGATCCTCCATCTTCATCCTTCCTGTTGTTTTCCCCACTAGTTTTTACTGAAAAATGATGCGAGTGCCGTTTTGAGCAATTCGTCTGCCATTTTGTGCAATTTGTTTGGCAGCAGAATTTTTGTGAAATTCTTAATGAATATGATTTGATTTGCTCATCTCTAGTATTAATATAATAATTAAGCATGCCCAATCACAAATGTATGAATTCATTTCTTTACTGTGGAATATTGTGGATATTATATGTGGTGTTGCAACACATTATAAAGGGAAATTTCAGAATGATTAGTCTTTATTCAGTCCATCTTAAAATATGCTCTTGTTCTTTTCCAGTACATGTGGCGTCAGTGTCTCTTGCCAAAACTGAAATTTCAGAGTTGTGCTAAGAGTTAAGTTTCAATCTCATTATAAGTGTCCTCCTAGTACCAAGATACCACTGCTTTTACTGAGCTTCACATGCACATTGATCTGATTTATTAAATGTGCTACAGAATGTATTTCAGTTCTGCCAACATTGTCCTTATCTGCTCTACAATTTGCACTTGCCACTGACATTAGTTACATTTACATACTTTGAAAGAAGTATGAAGGATATATCATAATTAGAGTTGAGCGAACACCTGGATGTTCGGGTTCGAGAAGTTCGGCCGAACATCCCGGAAATGTTCGGGTTCGGGATCCGAACCCGATCCGAACTTCGTCCCGAACCCGAACCCCATTGAAGTCAATGGGGACCCGAACTTTTCGGCACTAAAAAGGCTGTAAAACAGCCCAGGAAAGAGCTAGAGGGCTGCAAAAGGCAGCAACATGTAGGTAAATCCCCTGCAAACAAATGTGGATAGGGAAATGAATTAAAATAAAAATTAAATAAATAAAAATTAACCAAAATCAATTGGAGAGAGGTTCCATAGCAGAGAATCTGGCTTCCCGTCACCCACCACTGGAACAGTCCATTCTCAGATATTTAGGCCCCGGCACCCAGGCAGAGGAGAGAGGTCCCGTAACAGAGAATCTGTCTTCATGTCAGCAGAGAATTAGTCTGCATGTCATAGCAGAGAATGAGGCTTCACGTCAGCCACCACTGCAACAGTCCATTGGCATATATTTAGGCCCAGCACACACACAGGCAGAGGAGAGAGGTCCCGTAACAGAGAATCTGGCTTCATGTCAGCAGAGAATCAGTCTGCATGTCATAGCAGAGAATCAGGCTTCACGTCAGCCACCACTGCAACAGTCCATTGTCATAAATTTAGGCCCAGCACCCAGGCAGAGGAGAGAGGTCCCGTAACAGAGAATCTGGCTTCATGTCAGCAGAGAATCAGTCTTCATATCATAGCAGAGAATCAGGCTTCACGTCACCCACCACTGTAAGAGTCAATTTTCATAAATTTAGGCCCAGAACCCAGGCAGAGGAGAAAGGTCCCGTAACAGACAATCTGGCTTCATGTCAGCAGAGAATCAGTCTTCATATCATAGCAGAGAATCAGGCTTCACGTCACCCACCACTGTAAGAGTCAATTTTCATAAATTTAGGCCCAGAACCCAGGCAGAGGAGAAAGGTCCCGTAACAGACAATCTGGCTTCATGTCAGCAGAGAATCAGTCTTCATATCATAGCAGAGAATCAGGCTTCACGTCACCCACCACTGTAAGAGTCAATTTTCATAAATTTAGGCCCAGAACCCAGGCAGAGGAGAAAGGTCCCGTAACAGACAATCTGGCTTCATGTCAGCAGAGAATCAGTCTTCATATCATAGCAGAGAATCAGGCTTCACGTCACCCACCACTGTAAGAGTCAATTTTCATAAATTTAGGCCCAGAACCCAGGCAGAGGAGAAAGGTCCCGTAACAGACAATCTGGCTTCATGTCAGCAGAGAATCAGTCTTCATATCATAGCAGAGAATCAGGCTTCACGTCACCCACCACTGTAAGAGTCAATTTTCATAAATTTAGGCCCAGAACCCAGGCAGAGGAGAAAGGTCCCGTAACAGACAATCTGGCTTCATGTCAGCAGAGAATCAGTCTTCATATCATAGCAGAGAATCAGGCTTCACGTCACCCACCACTGTAAGAGTCAATTTTCATAAATTTAGGCCCAGAACCCAGGCAGAGGAGAAAGGTCCCGTAACAGACAATCTGGCTTCATGTCAGCAGAGAATCAGTCTTCATATCATAGCAGAGAATCAGGCTTCACGTCACCCACCACTGTAAGAGTCAATTTTCATAAATTTAGGCCCAGAACCCAGGCAGAGGAGAAAGGTCCCGTAACAGACAATCTGGCTTCATGTCAGCAGAGAATCAGTCTTCATATCATAGCAGAGAATCAGGCTTCACGTCACCCACCACTGTAAGAGTCAATTTTCATAAATTTAGGCCCAGAACCCAGGTAGAGGAGAAAGGTCCCGTAACAGACAATCTGGCTTCATGACAGCAGAGAATCAGTCTGCATGTCATAGCAGAGAATCAGGCTTCACGTCAGCCACCACTGCAACAGTCCATTGTCATAAATTTAGGCCCAGCACCCAGGCAGAGGAGAGAGGTCCCGTAACAGAGGATCTGGCTTCATGTCAGCAGAGAATCAGTCTGCATGTCATAGCAGAGAATGAGGCTTCACGTCAGCCACCACTGCAACAGTCCATTGGCATATATTTAGGCCCAGCACACACACAGGCAGAGGAGAGAGGTCCCGTAACAGACAATCTGGCTTCATGTCAGCAGAGAATTAGTCTGCATGTCATAGCAGAGAATGAGGCTTCACGTCACCCACCACTGCAACAGTCCATTGGCATATATTCAGGCCCAGCACCCAGGCAGAGGAGAGAGGTCCCGTAACAGAGGATCTGGCTTCATGTCAGCAGAGAATCAGTCTGCATGTCATAGCAGAGAATGAGGCTTCACGTCAGCCACCACTGCAACAGTCCATTGTCATAAATTTAGGCCCAGCACCCAGGCAGAGGAGAGAGGTCCCGTAAAAGAGGATCTGGCTTCATGTCAGCAGAGAATCAGTCTGCATGTCATAGCAGAGAATCAGGCTTCACGTCAGCCACCACTGCAACAGTCCATTGTCATAAATTTAGGCCCAGCACCCAGGCAGAGGAGAGAGGTCCCGTAACAGAGGATCTGGCTTCATGTCAGCAGAGAATCAGTCTGCATGTCATAGCAGAGAATCAGGCTTCACGTCAGCCACCACTGCAACAGTCCATTGTCATAAATTTAGGCCCAGCACCCAGGCAGAGGAGAGAGGTCCCGTAACAGACAATCTGGCTTCATGTCAGCAGAGAATTAGTCTGCATGTCATAGCAGAGAATCAGGCTTCATGTCAGCCACCACTGCAACAGTCCATTGGCATATATTTAGGCCTAGCACACAGGCAGAGGAGAGGTTCATTCAACTTTGGGTAGCATCGCAATATAATGGTAAAATGAAAATAAAAATAGGATTGAATGAGGAAGTGCCCTGGAGTCCAATAATATATGGTTATGGGGAGGTAGTTAATGTCTAATCTGGACAAGGGACGGACAGGTCCTGTGGGATCCATGCCTGGTTCATTTTTATGAACGTCAGCTTGTCCACATTGGCTGTAGACAGGCGGCTGCGTTTGTCTGTAATGACGCCCCCTGCCGTGCTGAATACACGTTCAGACAAAACGCTGGCTGCCGGGCAGGCCAGCACCTCCAAGGCATAAAAGGCTAGCTCTGGCCACGTGGACAATTTAGAGACCCAGAAGTTGAATGGGGCCGAACCATCAGTCAGTACGTGGAGGGGTGTGCACACGTACTGTTCCACCATGTTAGTGAAATGTTGCCTCCTGCTAACACGTTGCGTATCAGGTGGTGGTGCAGTTAGCTGTGGCGTGTTGACAAAAGTTTTCCACATCTCTGCCATGCTAACCCTGCCCTCAGAGGAGCTGGCCGTGACACAGCTGCCTTGGCGACCTCTTGCTCCTCCTCTGCCTTGGCCTTGGGCTTCCACTTGTTCCCCTGTGACATTTGGGAATGCTCTCAGTAGCGCGTCTACCAACGTGCGCTTGTACTCGCGCATCTTCCTATCACGCTCCAGTGCAGGAAGTAAGGTGGGCACATTGTCTTTGTAGCGTGGATCCAGCAGGGTGGCAACCCAGTAGTCCGCACAGGTTAAAATGTGGGCAACTCTGCTGTCGTTGCGCAGGCACTGCAGCATGTAGTCGCTCATGTGTGCCAGGCTGCCCAGGGGTAAGGACAAGCTGTCCTCTGTGGGAGGCGTATCGTCATCGTCCTGCCTTTCCCCCCAGCCACGCACCAGTGATGGACCCGAGCTGCGTTGGGTGCCACCCCGCTGTGACCATGCTTCATCCTCATCCTCCTCCACCTCCTCCTCATCCTCGTCCTCCTCGTCCTCCAGTAGTGGGCCCTGGCTGGCCACATTTGTACCTGGCCTCTGCTGTTGCAAAAAACCTCCCTCTGAGTCACTTCGAAGAGACTGGCCTGAAAGTGCTAAAAATGACCCCTCTTCCTCATCCTCCTCCTCCTCCTCCTGGGCCACCTCCTGTTCCATCATCGCCCTAAGTGTTTTCTCAAGGAGACATAGAAGTGGTATTGTAACGCTGATAACGGTGTCATCGCCACTGGCCATGTTGGTGGAGTACTCGAAACAGCGCAACAGGGCACACAGGTCTCGCATGGAGGCCCAGTCATTGGTGGTGAAGTGGTGCTGTTCTGTAGTGCGACTGACCCGTGCGTGCTGCAGCTGAAACTCCACTATGGCCTGCTGCTGCTCGCACAGTCTGTCCAGCATGTGCAAGGTGGAGTTCCACCTGGTGGGCACGTCGCATATGAGGCGGTGAGCGGGAAGGCCGAAGTTACGCTGTAGCGCAGACAGGCGAGCAGCGGCAGGATGTGAACGCCGGAAGCGCGAACAGACGGCCCGCACTTTATGCAGCAGCTCTGACATGTCGGGGTAGTTGTGAATGAACTTCTGCACCACCAAATTCAGCACATGCGCCAAGCAAGGGATGTGCGTCAAATTGGCTAGTCCCAGAGCTGCAACGAGATTTCGCCCATTATCACACACCACCAGGCCGGGCTTGAGGCTCACCGGCAGCAACCACTCGTCGGTCTGTTGTTCAATACCCCGCCACAACTCCTGTGCGGTGTGGGGCCTGTCCCCCAAACATATGAGTTTCAGAATGGCCTGCTGACGTTTACCCCGGGCTGTGCTGAAGTTGGTGGTGAAGGTGTGTGGCTGACTGGATGAGCAGGTGGAAGAAGAGGAGGAGGAAGCCGAGAAGGAGGAGGTGGCAACAGGAGGCAAAGAATGTTGCCCTGCGATCCTTGGCGGCGGCAGGACGTGCGCCAAACAGCTCTCCGCCTGGGGCCCAGCTGCCACTACATTTACCCAGTGTGCAGTTAGGGAGATATAGCGTCCCTGGCCGTGCTTACTGGTCCACGTATCTGTGGTTAGGTGGACCTTGCTACAGATGGCGTTGCGCAGTGCACACTTGATTTTATCGGATACTTGGTTGTGCAGGGAAGGCACGGCTCTCTTGGAGAAGTAGTGCCGGCTGGGAACAACATACTGTGGGACAGCAAGCGACATGAGCTGTTTGAAGCTGTCTGTGTCCACCAGCCTAAATGACAGCATTTCATAGGCCAGTAGTTTAGAAATGCTGGCATTCAGGGCCAGGGATCGAGGGTGGCTAGGTGGGAATTTACGCTTTCTATCAAATGTTTGTGAGATGGAGAGCTGAACGCTGGCGTGTGACATGGTTGAGACGCTTGGTGACGGAGGTGGTGGTGGTGGTGTTGGTGGTACATCCCCTGTTTGCTGGGCGGCAGGTGCCAACGTTCCTCCAGAGGCGGAGGAAGAGGCCGAGGCGGCAGCAGCAGAATAGGCCGAGGCGGCAGCAGCAGAAGAGGTAGCAGGGGGAGCCTGAGTGACTTCCTTGGTTTTAAGGTGTTTACTCCACTGCAGTTCATGCTTTGCATGCAGGTGCCTGGTCATGCAGGTTGTGCTCAGGTTCAGAACGTTAATGCCTCGCTTCAGGCTCTGATGGCACAGCGTGCAAACCACTCGGGTCTTGTCGTCAGCACATTGTTTGAAGAAGTGCCATGCCAGGGAACTCCTTGAAGCTGCCTTTGGGGTGCTCGGTCCCAGATGGCGGCGGTCAGTAGCAGGCGGAGTCTCTTGGCGGCGGGTGTTCTGCTTTTGCCCACTGCTCCCTCTTTTGCTACGCTGTTGGCTCGGTCTCACCACTGCCTCTTCCTCCGAACTGTGAAAGTCAGTGGCACGACCTTCATTCCATGTGGGGTCTAGGACCTCATCGTCCCCTGCATCGTCTTCCACCCAGTCTTGATCCCTGACCTCCTGTTCAGTCTGCACACTGCAGAAAGACGCAGCAGTTGGCACCTGTGTTTCGTCATCATCAGAGACATGCTGAGGTGGTATTCCCATGTCCTCATCATCAGGAAACATAAGTGGTTGTGCGTCAGTGCATTCTATGTCTTTCACCGCTGGGGAAGGGCTAGGTGGATGCCCTTGGGAAACCCTGCCAGCGGAGTCTTCAAACAGCATAAGAGACTGCTGCATAACTTGAGGCTGAGACAGTTTCCCTGGTATGCATGGGGGTGATGTGACAGACTGATGGGGTTGGTTTTCAGGCGCCATCTGTGCGCTTTCTGCAGAAGACTGGGTGGGAGATAATGTGAACGTGCTGGATCCACTGTCGGCCACCCAATTGACTAATGCCTGTACCTGCTCAGGCCTTACCATCCTTAGAACGGCATTGGGCCCCACCATATATCGCTGTAAATTCTGGCGGCTACTGGGACCTGAGGTAGTTGGTACACTAGGACGTGTGGATGTGGCAGAACGGCCACGTCCTCTCCCAGCACCAGAGGGTCCACTAACACCACCACGACCATGTCCACGTCCGCGTCCCTTACTAGATGTTTTTCTCATTGTTATGGTTCACCACAACAACAAATATATTATTTGGCCCAATGTATTGTATTCAAATTCAGCGGGATATAAATTTGAGGCCTAGTATTTAGGCGCTGGGTGACCGGTATGGATTTAGTGACAGAATTAGACTTGGAAATGCACAGAAGCGTGTGTGTGAAGTTATTCTGAATGACCCAATGTGCACCTTGAATATTATATACCCTTTTTGGGATAGATTTCAAATAGCTCTGATATAGCAGGAACCACTAAATTATGAAATTGCTAAATTGGGAATTGTACTTCAACCCAGAACAAAAAATGTGCTTTGACGGGCACTAAATAACTTTCCCAGCTACAACAGGACAGCGGTAACGAGAGATTTAGAGGGATTTAAATTTGAGGCCTAGTATTTAGGCGCTGGGTCACCGGTATGGATTTAGTGACAGAATTAGACTTGGAAATGCACAGAAGCGTGTGTGTGAAGTTATTCTGAATGACCCTATGTGCACCTTCAATATTATATACCCTTTTAGGGATAGATTTCAAATAGCTCTGATATAGCAGAAACCACTAAATTATGAAATTGCTAAATTGGGAATTGTACTTCAACCCAGAACAAAAAATGTGCTTTGACGGACACTAAATATCTTGCCCAGCAACAACAGTACAGCGGTGGGTAACGAGAGATTTAGAGGGATTTAAATTTGAGGCCTAGTATTTAGGCGCTGGGTGACCGGTATGGATTTAGTGACAGAATTAGACTTGGAAATGCACAGAAGCGTGTGTGTGAAGTTATTCTGAATGACCCAATGTGCACCTTGAATATTATATACCCTTTTAGGGATAGATTTCAAATAGCTCTGATATAGCAGGAACCACTAAATTATGAAATTGCTAAATTGGGAATTGTACTTCAACCCAGAACAAAAAATGTGCTTTGACGGGCACTAAATAACTTGCCCAGCTACAACAGGACAGCGGGTAACGAGAGATTTAGAGGGATTTAAATTTGAGGCCTAGTATTTAGGCGCTGGGTCACCGGTATGGATTTAGTGACAGAATTAGACTTGGAAATGCACAGAAGCGTGTGTGTGAAGTTATTCTGAATGACCCTATGTGCACCTTCAATATTATATACCCTTTTAGGGATAGATTTCAAATAGCTCTGATATAGCAGAAACCACTAAATTATGAAATTGCTAAATTGGGAATTGTACTTCAACCCAGAACAAAAAATGTGCTTTGACGGACACTAAATATCTTGCCCAGCAACAACAGTACAGCGGTGGGTAACGAGAGATTTAGAGGGATTTAAATTTGAGGCCTAGTATTTAGGCGCTGGGTCACCGGTATGGATTTAGTGACAGAATTAGACTTGGAAATGCACAGAAGCGTGTGTGTGAAGTTATTCTGAATGACCCAATGTGCACCTTCAATATTATATACCCTTTTAGGGATAGATTTCAAATAGCTCTGATATAGCAGAAACCACTAAATTATGAAATTGCTAAATTGGGAATTGTACTTCAACCCAGAACAAAAAATGTGCTTTGACGGACACTAAATATCTTGCCCAGCAACAACAGTACAGCGGGTAACGAGAGATTTAGAGGGATTTAAATTTGAGGCCTAGTATTTAGGCGCTGGGTGACAGGTATGGGTTTAGTGACAGAATTAGACTTGGAAATGCACAGAAGCGTGTGTGTGAAGTTATTCTGAATGACCCAATGTGCACCTTCAATATTATATACCCTTTTAGGGATAGATTTCAAATAGCTCTGATATAGCAGAAACCACTAAATTATGAAATTGCTAAATTGGGAATTGTACTTCAACCCAGAACAAAAAATGTGCTTTGACGGACACTAAATATCTTGCCCAGCAACAACAGTACAGCGGTAACGAGAGATTTAGAGGGATTTAAATTTGAGGCCTAGTATTTAGGCGCTGGGTGACAGGTATGGGTTTAGTGACAGAATTAGACTTGGAAATACACAGTAGCGGGTGTGTGTGAAGTTATTCTGAATGACCCAATGTGCACCTTCAATATTATATACCCTTTTTGGGATAGATTTCAAATAGCTCTGATATAGCAGGAACCACTAAATTATGAAATTGCTAAATTGGGAATTGTACTTCAACCCAGAACAAAAAATGTGCTTTGACGGACACTAAATATCTTGCCCAGCAACAACAGTACAGCGGTAACGAGAGATTTAGCGGGATATAAATTTGAGGCCTAGTATTTAGGCGCTGGGTCACCGGTATGGATTTAGTGACAGAATTAGACTTGGAAATGCACAGAAGCGTGTGTGTGAAGTTATTCTGAATGACCCTATGTGCACCTTCAATATTATATACCCTTTTAGGGATAGATTTCAAATAGCTCTGATATAGCAGAAACCACTAAATTATGAAATTGCTAAATTGGGAATTGTACTTCAACCCAGAACAAAAAATGTGCTTTGACGGACACTAAATATCTTGCCCAGCAACAACAGTACAGCGGTGGGTAACGAGAGATTTAGAGGGATTTAAATTTGAGGCCTAGTATTTAGGCGCTGGGTCACCGGTATGGATTTAGTGACAGAATTAGACTTGGAAATGCACAGAAGCGTGTGTGTGAAGTTATTCTGAATGACCCTATGTGCACCTTCAATATTATATACCCTTTTAGGGATAGATTTCAAATAGCTCTGATATAGCAGAAACCACTAAATTATGAAATTGCTAAATTGGGAATTGTACTTCAACCCAGAACAAAAAATGTGCTTTGACGGACACTAAATATCTTGCCCAGCAACAACAGTACAGCGGTGGGTAACGAGAGATTTAGAGGGATTTAAATTTGAGGCCTAGTATTTAGGCGCTGGGTCACCGGTATGGATTTAGTGACAGAATTAGACTTGGAAATGCACAGAAGCGTGTGTGTGAAGTTATTCTGAATGACCCAATGTGCACCTTCAATATTATATACCCTTTTAGGGATAGATTTCAAATAGCTCTGATATAGCAGAAACCACTAAATTATGAAATTGCTAAATTGGGAATTGTACTTCAACCCAGAACAAAAAATGTGCTTTGACGGACACTAAATATCTTGCCCAGCAACAACAGTACAGCGGTAACGAGAGATTTAGAGGGATTTAAATTTGAGGCCTAGTATTTAGGCGCTGGGTGACAGGTATGGGTTTAGTGACAGAATTAGACTTGGAAATACACAGTAGCGGGTGTGTGTGAAGTTATTCTGAATGACCCAATGTGCACCTTCAATATTATATACCCTTTTAGGGATAGATTCCAAATAGCTCTGATATAGCAGGAACCACTAAATTATGAAATTGCTAAATTGGGAATTGTACTTCAACCCAGAACAAAAAATGTGCTTTGACGGACACTAAATATCTTGCCCAGCAACAACAGTACAGCGGTAACGAGAGATTTAGAGGGATTTAAATTTGAGGCCTAGTATTTAGGCGCTGGGTGACAGGTATGGGTTTAGTGACAGAATTAGACTTGGAAATACACAGTAGCGGGTGTGTGTGAAGTTATTCTGAATGACCCAATGTGCACCTTCAATATTATATACCCTTTTTGGGATAGATTTCAAATAGCTCTGATATAGCAGGAACCACTAAATTATGAAATTGCTAAATTGGGAATTGTATTTCAACCCAGAACAAGAAATGTGCTTGAACGGACACTAAATAACTCGCCCAGCTACAGCACTAGGGACAGATTTAGCTGGATATAAATTTGAGGCCTAGTATTTAGGCGCTGGGTGACCGGTATGGATTTAGTGACAGAATTAGACTGGGATATGGCCAAAAAATAAACAGACTATTGCTGGTTAAATGCACTTGGTGTGACAGCTTCACCCTGATGTAGGCTTTAGCCAAAAAACAACCACACCATTGAGGGTTAAATGCACTTGGTGACAGGCGCAGCTTGCCCCTGATTTTGTATATGGCCAAAAAATGAACAGACTATTGCTGGTTAAATGCACTTGGTGTGACAGCTTCACCCTGATGTAGGCTTTAGCCAAAAAACAACCACACCATTGAGGGTTAAATGCACTTGGTGACAGGCGCAGCTTGCCCCTGATTTTGTATATGGCCAAAAAATGAACAGACTATTGCTGGTTAAATGCACTTGGTGTCACAGCTTCACCCTGATGTAGGCTTTAGCCAAAAAACAACCACACCATTGAGGGTTAAATGCACTTGGTGACAGGCGCAGCTTGCCCCTGATTTTGTATATGGCCAAAAAATGAACAGACTATTGCTGGTTAAATGCACTTGGTGTGACAGCTTCACCCTGATGTAGGCTTTAGCCAAAAAACAACCACACCATTGAGGGTTAAATGCACTTGGTCGCAGCTTGTGCTGGCGCACCACAAGACACAAAATGGCCGCCGATCACCCCAGAAAAATGAGACTGACAAACGGTCTGTGCAGCCTAAAAACAGTGAGCAATTGAGGATCAGCAGCTCAATGATCCACAGCTGCAGATCGATCAGTTAATCAAGTCCTTTGGAGGAGTTAATCTGCCTAATCTCGCCCTACTGTCGCAGCCGCAACCTCTCCCTACGCTAATCAGAGCAGAGTGACGGGCGGCGCTATGTGACTCCAGCTTAAATAGAGGCTGGGTCACATGGTGCTCTGGCCAATCACAGCCATGCCAATAGTAGGCATGGCTGTGATGGCCTCTTGGGGCAAGTAGTATGACGCTTGTTGATTGGCTGCTTTGCAGCCTTTCAAAAAGCGCCAAGAAAGCGTCACAAAAGCGCCAAGAAAGCGACGAACACCGAACCCGAACCCGGACTTTTACGAAAATGTCCGGGTTCGGGTCCGTGTCACGGACACCCCAAAATTCGGTACGAACCCGAACTATACAGTTCGAGTTCGCTCATCCCTAATCATAATGTATACTTCTAAAATGATACCCATACTTAAATTCAAATGAAAAATGAACTGGAAACTTGGATAACCATGTAGTAGGTAAAGCCAAGGCATTTTTACAAAGAGTTTGTCTTAAACTATGTAAAGGTATATGGAACTTACCATTTAGTTAATTGTATACCTTCTTTATGGCATGGCTTTATGAGGGGTCGGTCCAAACTAATCCGATCAGTTTCTATGAGGAAGTAAGTTCTAGACTGGACCAGCGGGAGTTGTTGGATGTCATATTTCTTGATATTTCTGAAGCATTTGATACTGTGCCAATTAAAAGGTTGGCACTAAGGATGAGCTAATCGATTTGTAACGAACCAGGTTCCTTAGAAATATCATAAAATTTAATCTCCCAAACAAATCCAAAGCTTTTGCGATTCATTTTGGACAAATCACATAAAAAGGCAAACAACGCCATTTAACTGCGAGAATTGGTGGCCCAAAAAAAGGAGGGCTTGCCCTAATTGGCTCACAAGCTGACAGATGGGCTAGGTCAGCCAATCAGGGGGGTAGCAGGCAAGGAAGCGCTTGTGCAGAAGTTGCAGAATGTCATCTTGCTGTATACTTGTGACCTGTCAGGAAGCTTTGCTGTGGCTCCGTCCCTGCAGACTGAAACTCTTAGTTAGGGACAGCATAAGAAGATTTTAAGGAGAGAATAGATGATAGGGAGGGACAGTATAAGAAGATTATAGGGAGAGAATATTTGGGAATTTAGGGTAGGGAGTGAGAACTGGTCACTATTGAGTGTATTTGCTGGCAGGCTACTATCAGTTTATCTTCTGGCAACTAGTTCTACATTACAGATTTCTGCCAAAGTATTTTTTGGGGAAAACATTTTCTTTAACAACTGTTAGTGAAGGTATATTGCATCACAATGTCTAGTTGAAAATCCCTATCATGTATCATAACTTTTTCACTGCAAAAATATTGAAAGAAATTTAGTGAATGCTTGTTATTCTGTGAAAAACGTGCACGATAAGGCCTCATGCACACGACAGTTGTTTTTCTCGGCCTCCGTTACTTTTTTCTTTTGCTGACCCATTTCAATGGGTCAGCAAAAGAATGCTGATAGTTCATCAATTTGTGTTCCACGTCCGATGTCCGTGTTTCCCTTCAGCAAAACAAATAGTGCATGTCCTACTTTTTGACATTTGCAGACAAGGATAGGCATTTATTACAAGGGATCTGTGGAAAAAATGAAAACCGTTTTTTTTGGCGGACGTACAATTTGCGGACGCAAAAAACAACTGTCGTGTGTATGAGGCCTAATTGTAGCACATTTCAAATCCGTAACGCAAATTATACACAAGTGAAGATATACTGTATCACAGCATCTAGTTGAAAAGACATGTAGTGTATAATCACTTTTTCACTGCAAAAATATTGCAAGAATTTTATCGAACACGTTATTTTGTGTAAAAAAAAGTATTAAATGATTCACCACTACCCAAAAATGTAATTGTCACACCCGAGTGTTAGTGAAAGGCCGCTATTACAATTTTGCTAGTACCGTTTTAATAATCTGAAACCTGTGACTTTTCATAGGCTTCATGATAAAATGTCTGGAAAGCGGAAGAGTACAAAATAAAAGACCAGCCATCCATCCAATAGTAGTATTAGTAACAGTCCACAATTTTCTTTGTCACCTGAAAGGCACAACACTATTATTGAGGACAAAGAGGTGGAGATTGTGCACTGTATGGCTCACTCCTCCTTTCAGTCACAGCAGGATGATGAGGTCACTTCTGAGTCTAACACAATGCGGTGTTAGAGCCACGGGTCTCTCCCTTGCAACCCCAGAGAAGCCTTTCAGTTGCATACTCTCTGTCATCACTGCCCTCTCCTAGTGGAGTGTCTCCTTTTGTCCTAAAAAGAGGCAACAAAACCCGACCACGCACTATGGCATATAGTCATGAGAGTCTCCGTGTTGATGAGTTGTGTGAGAATAGTTAGCATTTGGAATGCCATAAGGATGAGGTTATGGCAAAAAACGGTGAACCACATGCATAGCTGTGTTAGTGGTGGAGGTAGTGGCAGCTTTAGCCACAGTAGTGGCTTTAGGGGCAGTGGTTGTGACACTGGTACTCGGAACAAATACAGAGCAGGGAATCAGGAGAGTGGGCCAAGGAGTTCACAATAACATATCACGGTCTGAGAAAAGTGACAGGGAGGGGGAGTACCCTTACAAAGATTGTGTGTTGGACGGGACCTGGGAGACAGATTGGGATGCTGAAGAGGAGGTGACCTCAGAGGGGGAGGGCAGTGGCAATAAAGAGCAGGGGCAACATATGGCCAAAACCTCCCCAAAAATGGGCAGATCTGCTTCTATTGTGGTCATCTCAGGAACTGATGATTGCACTGATACTATGGACACATGTGTTCCTGGCTAGGCAAGCTAGAGCACCACAAATGTCATTCATAACTTGTCTGACTCTTGTCAGTCTGCTAATGTGGCACACTTCGGTGCCTTTGCCCAAATGTATTTTTTCTGGCCCATGTGGTGTGCAGGCAGTGGCGTAGCGTGAAGGGACCGTTGCCCAGGGTGCAAAATTGCAGGGGGTGCCAGGCAGCTAGCACTTTAATGAGGGCCACGGGAGCCTATGGCTCCCATCCCCTCTGTTCTTCCTCATAGGCTTCAGGCTAGTGGCCTGAAGCCTATGAGGCAGTAGAGCGACCGTAGTGTCTAGAATGGAGTTGCTCCTAGGAGTTATGATGTCAGGGGAAGAGGTGGGGTCTCGTCATCAGGGGCGGGGCCTAAAGATGTACGGGAGATTCTACAGAGCACAATGTTGGAGACAGGAGCAGAGGCTGCTGCAGGTCAGTATGTGGAGGAGAATAGTGACTGTTATTTTTACTTGGGAGGCTTTTTGCAGGGGATGAAGGGGGGAGGACCAATCTTTGTACTGGAGACTGTATGTTAGAGGGGTCTGAAGAGAGGGTAGTGGGGGTGATATTATTTACATGGGACTGTATGCTGGAGGGGCTGAAGGTAGGGGGGTGATATTATTTTACATGGGACTGTATGCTGGAGGGGCTGAAGGCAGGAAGAGTGGTGAATTTTGCATAGGACTGTTTGCAAGAAGGGCTGGAAGGCGGGGGGAGTGATGTATCTTATGGGACTGTATGTTGGAGGGGCTGAAGGCCAGCAGCGAAGAGAGGGAGGGTGATATTATTTATATGGGCTGTATGCTGAAGTTTAGTTTTTTACATGGGACTGTATGTTGGAGGGGCTGAAGCCGGGGAGTGATGTCTTTTACATGTGACTGTATGCTGGAGGGGCTAAGGCAGGGAAGTGATGTGTCTTACATGGGACTGTATGCTGGAGGGGCTGAAGGCGGGGGGTTGTATCTTACATGGGACTATATGCTGGAGGGACTGAAGGCAGGAGAGTGATGTATCTTACATGGGACTGTATTCTGGAGAAGCTGAAGGCAGGGGGTGATGTATTTTACATGGGACTGTATGCTGGAGGGGCTGAAGGCAGTGGGAGTGATGTATTTTACATGGGACTGTAGGCTGGAGGGGCTGAAGGCAGTGGGAGTGATGTATTTTACATGGGACTGTATGCTGGAGGGGCTGAAGGCAGGATGAGTAATGCACTATAAGGGCATTATTACAACTTGGGGCACAGTTTTTTCTGCAGTGTAGTATTTGGAAGAATTGAGGAGCACATCAGACACATTATTAGGGGTGGCAGCAGGATGACCCAGGTGGGGCACCAGGATGGTGAGTTTGTAATAGAAGGTGGGAAGGATGATTTAAAAGTGATGAACCTAAGGTGTCTGAATGGCAAACTCTGCAGAGACGAGTGCTGTGGCCCGTGTATCACCTCCTCAGCCGCCTCCTCCATATCTTAATTAGAAGATACTGGAGGAGGAGGAGAACAGAATATGACAGCTGGCAATAGCTACCACAGAAGGGCAGCTTCTGGAGCTATATTTTCACTGTGTGGTATTTGGTTATGCAGTGGTGGTATAATCTGCCTCCCTATGTATTTGGTTCTGCTGGTGCAGTATTTTGTTCTGCACTGTGGTATTTGGTTCTGCTGTAATATTGCCGATCCCATCTACTTGTGCCAGTCCACCGCTGGAAGGAATATGGAGTTTGGAATTATTGTTTAAAAAGAACAAATCACCATGAATATACAGTACAGACTCAAAGCAGCATGGAGCAGGAGGAGCTGAGCAGATTGATATACAGTTTTGTGGGGAAATATTTAATATATGAAGAGAAGGAAGCACTCATATGAGCACTGCTTTCTCTTCAAACTGCTCATCGGCAGGGGTGCCAGGTGTCAGACCCCGCCAATCGGATATTGATGACCTATCCTGAGGATGGGTCATCAATATAAATAAAGTGGACAACCCTTTTAATATTTTACTGGATAAATGAGACAGGAGAAGCCCACCAAAGAAGTTTTTTAAAAAGACAGTTGACAAAATTTGATCAATGGGGTCAGAGACAGCTTAGTATATTGAACATTTCTATTTTATAACCCCGTTATTCTTACTGTAGGGAGTGTTTCTAATATCCAAACCTTTATTCTTACTGAACGGAGTGCCTGTTTTATATTTATTGTTTAAGCATGTGTTTTATATACCTACGTTGTTATGATTTCTCCTGACAGAATATGTAATTTATGTTTTGCTAGTGATGTCTTTATTACTCTAAACAAGTCAAATTTAAAATTAAAGTCACACAGCAAATGATGTTATTAGAGGATGTATTATTGTGTCATGCCCAGAAGCACTGTATTAAGAATTGTATTCTGCTTAGGCTACTTTCACATTAGTGTTTTTGCTGGATCCGGCAGGGTTCAGCAAAAACGCCTCAGTTACTGATAATACAACCGTCTGCATCCGTTATGAACGGATACGGTTGTATTATCTTTAACATAGCCAAGAGGGATCTGTCATGAACTCCCTTGAAAGTCACCCGTTTTCTATTGTGTCAGATTGTGTTAAAGAAAGCTGATCTGTCCCCATTGAATTCCATTGTGGATCCGTCTTGCTCCGCATCCCATGACGGAAAGAAAACCGCAGTATGAAAATGCAACCAAACAGAACAGAATGCATTTTGGAGCATTCCGTTCTGTTCAGTTACGTTTTGTCCCCATTGACAATGATTGGAGACAAAACGGAAGCGTTTATTTTCGGTATTGAGACCCTATGACGGATCTCAATACCGTAAAATATTAACGCTAGTATGAAAGTACCCAAAGTTATATATTTTATTATTGTATACCATAGGTACCTGTGAAGAAATGAGAGTATTTAATGGATGCTCGTTTCTACAACTCTACCTCATGTAAGAGGATTGGAAATCAGCCTCACCCCTCTTACAAAGAAAACTGCACTCTTTACAGTAACTATTGCTAAATATTATTATTTGACTCTGTTGCAGTGATTATGCTACCTAGTTCAAACAGTTGAACTGTTATGTGGCTGTTGCTAAAACGTTTTAGCACTGCTATTATGCTGTTTATTCATGCTATGAAACTGTATCGCCCAGCACCTACCTAAGTTGTCGTGGAACTTTCACCCGTGATGATATGCTATATTGCAGTAGCAAGCGATATGCCTCATGCTTGTAAAATGCAGTGAGATACCAGTATTTTTGTAAATATTTTACGCTACCTTTTCATGGGACAACACTGAAGATCTGAAACTTTGATACAATGTAAAGTAGTCAGTGCACAGCTTGTATAACAGTGTAAATTTGATGTGGCCTCAAAATAACTCAACACAAAGCCATTAATGTCTAAACCGCTGACAACAAAAGTGAGTACACCCCTAAGTGAAAATGGCCAAATTGTGCTTAATTAGCCATTTTCCTTTCCCTGTGTCATGTGACTTATTAGTGTTACAAGGTCTCACGTGTAAATCGGGAGCAGGTGTGTTAAATTTGGTGTTATCGCTCTCACACTCTCTCATACTGGTCACTGGAAGTTCAACATGGCCCCTCATGCAAAATAATTCTCTGAGGATCTGAAAAAAAAGAATTGTTGCTCTACATAAAGATGGCGTAGGCTATAATAAGATTGACAACACCCTAAAACTGAGCTGCAGCATGGTGGCCAGGACCATACAGAGGTTTAACAAAACAGCTTCCACTCAGAACAGGCCTCGACATGGTCAACCACATGGTCAACCAAAGAAGTTGAGTGAACGTGCTCAGCATCATATTCAGGGGTTGTCTTTTAAAAATAGACGTATGAGTGCTGTCAACATTGCTGCAGACGTCAAAGGAGTGGGGGGGTCAGCCTGTCATACGCTGCACACAGCATCAAATTGGTCTGCGTGGCTGTCGTCCCAGAAGGAAGTCTCTTCTAAAGATGATGCACAAGTAAGCCTGCAAACTGTTTGCTGAACACAAGCAGACTAAGGACATGGATTACTGGAACCATGTCCTATGGTCTGATGAGACCAAGATAAACTTATTTGACTCAGATGGTGTCAATCGTGTGTGGCAGGAATCAGGTCAGGAGTACAAAGACAAGTGTGTCTTGCCCACAGTCAAGCATGGTGGTGGGAGTGTCATGGTTTGGGGCTGCATGAGTGCTGCTGGCTATGGGGAGCTACAGTTCATTAAGGGAACCATAAATACCAACATGTACTGTGACACACTGAAGCAGAGCATGCTCCCCTCCCTTCGGAAACTGGGGGCAGTATTCCAACATGATAATGACCCCACACCCACCTCCAAGAGGACCCCTTCTTTGGTAAAGAAACTGAAGGTAAAGGTGCTGGACTAGCCAAGCATGTTTCCAAACCTAAACCCTTTTGACCATCTATGGGGCATCCTCACACAGAAGGTGGAGGAGCGTAAGGTTACATCCACCATCTCCATTATGTCATTATGGAGGGGTGGAAGAGGATTCCAGTGGCAACCTATGAAGCCCTAGTGAACTCCATGCCCAAGAGGTGGCCACACTAAATATTGACACTTTGGGAATAATTTGGCCATTTTCACTTAGGGGTGTACTCACTTTTGTTGCCAGCGGTTTAGACATTAATGGCTGTGTGTTGAGTTATTTTAAGTGCGCACCAAATTTTATAGAAGCTATACACTGACTACTTTACATTGCATCAAAGTGTCAAATCTTCAGTGTTTTCCCATGAAAAGATATAATAAAATAGTAACAAAAATGTGAGGGGTGTAGTTACTTTAGTGAGATACTGTATATGCACTGCTGTGTGTGATACGTCCTGTCAGTATTGAGAAAATTGCTGGAATGTATAATGGTGATATCATGGGCAGACCATGACTATATACTGACACTCTGGGAGAGTTAAATTCCTAGGGCATGATGTGATGGTCATTGCAGACACCAGACTGGAGACAAGAGAAATACCATGTAAATATACAAACCGGATTCCAAAAAAGTTGGGACACTATACAAATCGTGAATAAAAACTGAATGCAATGATGTGGAGGTGCCAACTTCTAATATTTTATTCAGAATAGAACATAAATCACGGAACAAAAGTTTAAACTGAGAAAATGTACCATTTTAAGGGAAAAATATGTTGAATCAAAATTTCATGGTGTCAACAAATCCCCCAAAAGTTGGGACAAGGCCATTTTCACCACTGTGTGGCATCTCCCCTTCTTCTTACAACACTCAACAGACGTCTGGGGACCGAGGAGACCAGTTTCTCAAGTTTAGAAATAGGAATGCTCTCTCATTCTTGTCTAATACAGGCCTCTAACTGTTCAATCGTCTTGGGCCTTCTTTGTTGCACCTTCCTCTTTATGATGCGCCAAATGTTCTCTATAGGTGAAAGATCTGGACTGCAGACTGGCCATTTCAGTACCCGGATCCTTCTCCTACGCAGCCATGATGTTGTGATTGATGCAGAATGTGGTCTGGCATTATCTTGTTGGAAAATGCAGGGTCTTCCCTGAAAGAGATGACGTCTGGATGGGAGCATATGTTGTTCTAGAACCTGAATATATTTTTCTGCATTGATGGTGCCTTTCCAGACATGCAAGCTGCCCATGCCACACGCACTCATGCAACCCCATACCATCAGAGATGCAGGCTTCTGAACTGAGCGTTGATAACAACTTGGGTTGTCCTTGTCCTCTTTGGTCCGGATGACATGGCGCCCCAGATTTCCAAAAAGAACTTCGAATCGTGACTCGTCTGACCACAAAACAGTCTTCAATTTTGCCACACTCCATTTTAAATGATCCCTGGCCCAGTGAAAACGCCTGAGCTTGTGGATCTTGTTCAGAAATGGCTTCTTCTTTGCACTGTAGAGTTTCAGCTGGCAACGGCGGATGGCACGGTGGATTGTGTTCACTGACAATGGTTTCTGGAAGTATTCCTGAGCCCATTCTGTGATTTCCTTTACAGTAGCATTCCTGTTTGTTCCAGATTCTCTGAATCTTCGGATGATGTTATGCACAGTTGATGATGATAGATGCAAAGTCTTTGCAATTTTTCGCTGGGTAACACCTTTCTGATATTGCTCCACTATCTTTCTGCGCAACATTGTGGGAATTGGTGATCCTCTACCCATCTTGGCTTCTGAGAGACACTGCCACTCTGAGCAGCTCTTTTTATACCCAATCATGTTGCCAATTGACCTAATTAGTGTTAATTGGTCTTCCAGCGCTTCGTTATGCTCAAATTTACTTTTTCCAGCCTCTTATTGCTACTTGTCCCAACTTTTTGGGGATTTGTTGACACCGTGAAAATTTGAATCAACGTATTTTTCCTTTAAAATGATACATTTACTCGGATTAAACATTTGATCTGGTATCTACGTTCTATTACAAATAAAATATTGACATTTGCAATCTCCACATCATTGCATTCAGTTTTTATTCACAATTTGTTTAGTGTCCCAACTTTTTGGGAATCCGGTTTATATACTGCACTGTGATATGCTGTATATGTATTGCACTGTGTAATGTAATTGTGTGCACTGTAATTAATGTGTGTTGAGAACAACACTTGTGTGATACTGATATCTCCTGACCAATAGTATTATCACAGTTAGATAATATATATGGGTTTAAAGACCATTTGGAAAATGTGACTTTATTTGCAAAAGGTCCTTAAGTAAGAAGCAAGAGAGAATAAACAGCAGTGATTAGCAGGCCTCATGGTCAGTCAGGCAGAAGGAGTCAGTGGCAGGTAGCAGATGAAAGAGTGAATTGGCAATGCTACTGCTTGTTTATCATAGCACAATGTAACCCAATGTAAGTGAGTAGGAAGATAAACATTACATTTCTGGACTTACGGTGCATTTGCCGTAGAGCAGCAGATTGTTGATTCCTTCCTGACAGTCGGTTGCTTGTTAAGAGGAGGTGAAGCGCTGCATTTATATGCAGTGATCACCTCCACAGTATGAGGAGGAGAGAACGCTATTGTGATTCCTCATCCACATACAGCTGCATTGTTTCTGGGCAGCAGATCACTGTTGGGCAGCATCATCTGCTGCCCAGGAACGATAACTTAGGTGCCTGCACAAACTACAGTTTCACTCGATGAACGAACGTTTTGCTTATTTATCCGGTGATTGGCTGCACCTTTACACAGGCCCTAGTGTTGCACCATCTAAATCCACCTTTGACGTCACTTACATTATGCACCACTTACTCTAGTTTGGG
The DNA here is from genome assembly GCF_014858855.1 of Bufo gargarizans. NCBI lineage: Eukaryota > Metazoa > Chordata > Amphibia > Anura > Bufonidae > Bufo > Bufo gargarizans. The sequence goes on along the minus strand of NC_058080.1, from coordinate 175,909,337 downwards.
GGGGGGTTTGGAGCTGACAGATTTTGTGTAATTCAATTTAATGATGCTCTTTAGAGTATATGCAAACTGGTGTTTCTGATGGTTTTGGCAGATGATGTGCTAATTAAATACAGTTTTTTCCTTCTCTTCTCTCCAGTTGATAGTGTGTGTCTTTTGCATATGTTTGTGATGGTTATGGTTTCTGGTTGCTTCAAAGCTAAATGAGCCCCCCAATTGTTGCTTCCCCTGCTACCAGCCTCATCACAGTGAGGCCTAACATTAGCGTCAACACTAGGACCACCTATGTGGTTCCCAGGAAGTTACAGCAGATCAACAGGCTTGGTACCGGGAGGCCACCACTGCTGGAGCCAAAGCTTCTTCACGTCTCTGCTTCGGCCATATCATCTGGGCTGAAGGGGCCCTCATCCTGTGTGCAAGCAGTCAAAGCATCTGCAGTTCTGCCTATGGCCACTGGAGGTCACCCTCCACCTCTGCGAGCTACAGAATTCGAATGCGCTGCTACAGCTTTAACAAAAAACGACGATGGTCAGACAGGAGCAGGCAAATAGTGCCTCCCTGAGTAAAAGACAATCAAGAAAAAACTAAGAGGGGCAGTAAACTAAGTAAAAAGTCAAATTTTATTGATTATAGGGAGATAAAACCAGCCCCTACAGACAAACAACATATACAGCATGCACACAAGGGTACACTGGTAGAACGACGGGTATAAAAATGTACCAGTCAAGTCTAGGTGTACTGTGTATAGTGGGCTGGACCACTAGCGGTAGGCCAGGCACGGCTATGTCAGTGAAGGTAAACTAGCCCTGTTGCCTCCCTACTTGACCTGGTCCGCCCTACTTGATAATCCACGGGACGGGGTCCAAAAAAACCCCGCAAGGGGTGGCCCCGACTGGAACTCTCATACTGTGTATATGACACTACCAAGGCCCTAGACACAGGAAAAGCACAGGTCAATAGGTTTTGGAACCGCGCTGCTGGACACTATGTGTTCCGGTCACAAGTGGATGGTACAAGGGTGTCAGCCCGTCTCCTCAATACCAAGGAATACGATCCTCCCAGATCTCCTCCTCTACAGGATTTAAGGGGATAGGCAAAAATCCTGTAGAGGAGGAGATCTGGGAGGATCGTATTCCTTGGTATTGAGGAGAGGGGCTGACACCCTTGTACCATCCACTTGTGACCGGAACACATAGTGTCCAGCAGCGCGGTTCCAAATCCTATTGACCTGACTTTGCAAGTGTGAAACCTACCACACTATTCCGGGACCAGCAGCAGCGCAAGTAATTGTCCGTGTTGGGACACAGGACTGACCTCTTGTTATATCTGTATTTTACAGGGAAAGCACAAGCTGTCCGAAATGACAGACAACATACACTATACAAATATACAGTATACACAATGTTAAAAATAACCCCACCACCAAAAACCTGATTGAGGAGTAGAGTGATGGTGGTACTAATACGTCCCGACGCGTTTCCTCCCAGGAAAATCCAGGATTCATCAGGGGACACTGCAGGCAGATTGACTGAGTATATACAGGTGGCAACGGTCGGCGTATGGCTTCAGGGACCACCAACAGACTAGGACCCAGGGTGGTGGCATAGCCGTGCCTGGCCTACCGCTAGTGGTCCAGCCCACTATACACAGTACACCTAGACTTGACTGGTACATTTTTGTACCCGTCGTTCTACCAGTGTACCCTTGTGTGCATGCTGTATATGTTGTTTGTCTGTAGGGGCTGGTTTTATCTCCCTATAATCAATAAAATTTGACTTTTTACTTAGTTTACTGCCCCTCTTATTTATTTATTTTTGCTGCTACAGCTTTAGCTACAGCTTCACCACCAGATGGTCCTCTTATTGATATTGGAGAGGAGGAGGTTGAATTCTACTCTGTAATATGAAGCCTTTCCTAATGAGAAGAAGCCAGGACCCCTAAGAGCACCAGAAGGGTAAGAAAATTGGGACTAGTCCCTGTTTCTGTGCGGTTCTTGTTGGACTCTGCACAGCCACCCTCCAGCCTCTTGTCTACAGAGACTTTTTCTGTCATTAAAATCCAAGTAGTTCCACCACCCCTACATTTTCTCAGGTTATTGACAACATACTAACTGAGAGGGGTTTGTAATTTTTAATGTATTCTGACCTAAGGAATCGACTCAAATATAGCTGAACTCCTTGTGCTCCCAATTTGTGATTATGGGATTTTTTTTGGGCAGAGCCGCAAGGGGGGAATTCATCTTTTGAAGTTATGCAACATCTTCAAGGATTTTACCTGCCACAAGGACTCAAACGCACCTGAGTGGTGGTGTGTCTGTGCTTCAAGGACTCTTGTAAGAGCTGCAGACCTAGCATTTGTTGCCTTCATGCTATGTATACCAGGACTCAAATGCAGCTGAGCTTTGCAGTCAGGGCATCTTGTTAATTGGCTTAGTTAGACCACCACCATGTCACACCAATTATTGATGCTCAGTACTAGAGTTGAGCGAACACCTGGATGTTCGGGTTCGAGAAGTTCGGCCGAACATCCCGGAAATGTTCGGGTTCGGGATCCGAACCCGATCCGAACTTCGTCCCGAACCCGAACCCCATTGAAGTCAATGGGGACCCGAACTTTTCGGCACTAAAAAGGCTGTAAAACAGCCCAGGAAAGAGCTAGAGGGCTGCAAAAGGCAGCAACATGTAGGTAAATCCCCTGCAAACAAATGTGGATAGGGAAATGAATTAAAATAAAAATTAAATAAATAAAAATTAACCAAAATCAATTGGAGAGAGGTTCCATAGCAGAGAATCTGGCTTCCCGTCACCCACCACTGGAACAGTCCATTCTCAGATATTTAGGCCCCGGCACCCAGGCAGAGGAGAGAGGTCCCGTAACAGAGAATCTGTCTTCATGTCAGCAGAGAATTAGTCTGCATGTCATAGCAGAGAATGAGGCTTCACGTCAGCCACCACTGCAACAGTCCATTGGCATATATTTAGGCCCGGCACCCAGGCAGAGGAGGGAGGTCCCGTAACAGAGAATCTGTCTTCATGTCAGCAGAGAATTAGTCTGCATGTCATAGCAGAGAATGAGGCTTCACGTCAGCCACCACTGCAACAGTCCATTGGCATATATTTAGGCCCAGCACACACACAGGCAGAGGAGAGAGGTCCCGTAACAGAGAATCTGGCTTCATGTCAGCAGAGAATCAGTCTGCATGTCATAGCAGAGAATGAGGCTTCACGTCAGCCACCACTGCAACAGTCCATTGGCATATATTTAGGCCCAGCACACACACAGGCAGAGGAGAGAGGTCCCGTAACAGAGAATCTGGCTTCATGTCAGCAGAGAATCAGTCTGCATGTCATAGCAGAGAATGAGGCTTCACGTCAGCCACCACTGCAACAGTCCATTGGCATATATTTAGGCCCAGCACACACACAGGCAGAGGAGAGAGGTCCCGTAACAGAGAATCTGTCTTCATGTCAGCAGAGAATTAGTCTGCATGTCATAGCAGAGAATGAGGCTTCACGTCAGCCACCACTGCAACAGTCCATTGGCATATATTTAGGCCCAGCACACACACAGGCAGAGGAGAGAGGTCCCGTAACAGAGAATCTGGCTTCATGTCAGCAGAGAATCAGTCTGCATGTCATAGCAGAGAATGAGGCTTCACGTCAGCCACCACTGCAACAGTCCATTGGCATATATTTAGGCCCAGCACACACACAGGCAGAGGCGAGAGGTCCCGTAACAGAGAATCTGGCTTCATGTCAGCAGAGAATCAGTCTGCATGTCATAGCAGAGAATGAGGCTTCACGTCAGCCACCACTGCAACAGTCCATTGGCATATATTTAGGCCCAGCACACACACAGGCAGAGGAGAGAGGTCCCGTAACAGAGAATCTGTCTTCATGTCAGCAGAGAATCAGTCTGCATGTCATAGCAGAGAATGAGGCTTCACGTCAGCCACCACTGCAACAGTCCATTGGCATATATTTAGGCCCAGCACCCAGGCAGAGGAGGGAGGTCCCGTAACAGAGAATCTGTCTTCATGTCAGCAGAGAATTAGTCTGCATGTCATAGCAGAGAATGAGGCTTCACGTCAGCCACCACTGCAACAGTCCATTGGCATATATTTAGGCCCAGCACCCAGGCAGAGGAGGGAGGTCCCGTAACAGAGAATCTGTCTTCATGTCAGCAGAGAATTAGTCTGCATGTCATAGCAGAGAATGAGGCTTCACGTCAGCCACCACTGCAACAGTCCATTGGCATATATTTAGGCCCAGCACACACACAGGCAGAGGAGAGAGGTCCCGTAACAGAGAATCTGGCTTCATGTCAGCAGAGAATCAGTCTGCATGTCATAGCAGAGAATGAGGCTTCACGTCAGCCACCACTGCAACAGTCCATTGGCATATATTTAGGCCCAGCACACACACAGGCAGAGGAGAGAGGTCCCGTAACAGAGGATCTGGCTTCATGTCAGCAGAGAATCAGTCTGCATGTCATAGCAGAGAATCAGGCTTCACGTCAGCCACCACTGCAACAGTCCATTGTCATAAATTTAGGCCCAGCACCCAGGCAGAGGAGAGAGGTCCCGTAACAGACAATCTGGCTTCATGTCAGCAGAGAATTAGTCTGCATGTCATAGCAGAGAATGAGGCTTCACGTCAGCCACCACTGCAACAGTCCATTGGCATATATTTAGGCCTAGCACACAGGCAGAGGAGAGAGGTCCCGTAACAGACAATCTGGCTTCATGTCAGCAGAGAATCAGTCTGCATGTCATAGCAGAGAATGAGGCTTCACGTCACCCACCACTGCAACAGTCCATTGGCATATATTTAGGCCTAGCACACAGGCAGAGCAGAGAGGTCCCGTAACAGACAATCTGGCTTCATGACAGCAGAGAATCAGTCTGCATGTCATAGCAGAGAATCAGGCTTCACGTCAGCCACCACTGCAACAGTCCATTGTCATAAATTTAGGCCCAGCACCCAGGCAGAGGAGAGAGGTCCCGTAACAGACAATCTGGCTTCATGTCAGCAGAGAATCAGTCTGCATGTCATAGCAGAGAATCAGGCTTCACGTCAGCCACCACTGCAACAGTCCATTGTCATAAATTTAGGCCCAGCACCCAGGCAGAGGAGAGAGGTCCCGTAACAGACAATCTGGCTTCATGTCAGCAGAGAATTAGTCTGCATGTCATAGCAGAGAATGAGGCTTCACGTCAGCCACCACTGCAACAGTCCATTGGCATATATTTAGGCCTAGCACACAGGCAGAGGAGAGAGGTCCCGTAACAGACAATCTGGCTTCATGTCAGCAGAGAATCAGTCTGCATGTCATAGCAGAGAATGAGGCTTCACGTCACCCACCACTGCAACAGTCCATTGGCATATATTTAGGCCTAGCACACAGGCAGAGCAGAGAGGTCCCGTAACAGACAATCTGGCTTCATGACAGCAGAGAATCAGTCTGCATGTCATAGCAGAGAATGAGGCTTCACGTCACCCACCACTGCAACAGTCCATTGGCATATATTTAGGCCTAGCACACAGGCAGAGCAGAGAGGTCCCGTAACAGACAATCTGGCTTCATGTCAGCAGAGAATCAGTCTGCATGTCATAGCAGAGAATCAGGCTTCACGTCAGCCACCACTGCAACAGTCCATTGTCATAAATTTAGGCCCAGCACCCAGGCAGAGGAGAGAGGTCCCGTAACAGACAATCTGGCTTCATGTCAGCAGAGAATTAGTCTGCATGTCATAGCAGAGAATCAGGCTTCATGTCAGCCACCACTGCAACAGTCCATTGGCATATATTTAGGCCTAGCACACAGGCAGAGGAGAGGTTCATTCAACTTTGGGTAGCCTCGCAATATAATGGTAAAATGAAAATAAAAATAGGATTGAATGAGGAAGTGCCCTGGAGTCCAATAATATATGGTTATGGGGAGGTAGTTAATGTCTAATCTGGACAAGGGACGGACAGGTCCTGTGGGATCCATGCCTGGTTCATTTTTATGAACGTCAGCTTGTCCACATTGGCTGTAGACAGGCGGCTGCGTTTGTCTGTAATGACGCCCCCTGCCGTGCTGAATACACGTTCAGACAAAACGCTGGCTGCCGGGCAGGCCAGCACCTCCAAGGCATAAAAGGCTAGCTCTGGCCACGTGGACAATTTAGAGACCCAGAAGTTGAATGGGGCCGAACCATCAGTCAGTACGTGGAGGGGTGTGCACACGTACTGTTCCACCATGTTAGTGAAATGTTGCCTCCTGCTAACACGTTGCGTATCAGGTGGTGGTGCAGTTAGCTGTGGCGTGTTGACAAAAGTTTTCCACATCTCTGCCATGCTAACCCTGCCCTCAGAGGAGCTGGCCGTGACACAGCTGCCTTGGCGACCTCTTGCTCCTCCTCTGCCTTGGCCTTGGGCTTCCACTTGTTCCCCTGTGACATTTGGGAATGCTCTCAGTAGCGCGTCTACCAACGTGCGCTTGTACTCGCGCATCTTCCTATCACGCTCCAGTGCAGGAAGTAAGGTGGGCACATTGTCTTTGTAGCGTGGATCCAGCAGGGTGGCAACCCAGTAGTCCGCACAGGTTAAAATGTGGGCAACTCTGCTGTCGTTGCGCAGGCACTGCAGCATGTAGTCGCTCATGTGTGCCAGGCTGCCCAGGGGTAAGGACAAGCTGTCCTCTGTGGGAGGCGTATCGTCATCGTCCTGCCTTTCCCCCCAGCCACGCACCAGTGATGGACCCGAGCTGCGTTGGGTGCCACCCCGCTGTGACCATGCTTCATCCTCATCCTCCTCCACCTCCTCCTCATCCTCGTCCTCCTCGTCCTCCAGTAGTGGGCCCTGGCTGGCCACATTTGTACCTGGCCTCTGCTGTTGCCAAAAACCTCCCTCTGAGTCACTTCGAAGAGACTGGCCTGAAAGTGCTAAAAATGACCCCTCTTCCTCCTCCTCCTCCTGGGCCACCTCCTCTTCCATCATCGCCCTAAGTGTTTTCTCAAGGAGACATAGAAGTGGTATTGTAACGCTGATAACGGTGTCATCGCCACTGGCCATGTTGGTGGAGTACTCGAAACAGCGCAACAGGGCACACAGGTCTCGCATGGAGGCCCAGTCATTGGTGGTGAAGTGGTGCTGTTCTGTAGTGCGACTGACCCGTGCGTGCTGCAGCTGAAACTCCACTATGGCCTGCTGCTGCTCGCACAGTCTGTCCAGCATGTGCAAGGTGGAGTTCCACCTGGTGGGCACGTCGCATATGAGGCGGTGAGCGGGAAGGCCGAAGTTACGCTGTAGCGCAGACAGGCGAGCAGCAGCAGGATGTGAACGCCGGAAGCGCGAACAGACGGCCCGCACTTTATGCAGCAGCTCTGACATGTCGGGGTAGTTGTGAATGAACTTCTGCACCACCAAATTCAGCACATGCGCCAAGCAAGGGATGTGCGTCAAATTGGCTAGTCCCAGAGCTGCAACGAGATTTCGCCCATTATCACACACCACCAGGCCGGGCTTGAGGCTCACCGGCAGCAACCACTCGTCGGTCTGTTGTTCTATACCCCGCCACAACTCCTGTGCGGTGTGGGGCCTGTCCCCCAAACATATGAGTTTCAGAATGGCCTGCTGACGTTTACCCCGGGCTGTGCTGAAGTTGGTGGTGAAGGTGTGTGGCTGACTGGATGAGCAGGTGGAAGAAGAGGAGGAGGAAGCCGAGAAGGAGGAGGTGGCAACAGGAGGCAAAGAATGTTGCCCTGCGATCCTTGGCGGCGGAAGGACGTGCGCCAAACAGCTCTCCGCCTGGGGCCCAGCTGCCACTACATTTACCCAGTGTGCAGTTAGGGAGATATAGCGTCCCTGGCCGTGCTTACTGGTCCACGTATCTGTGGTTAGGTGGACCTTGCTACAGATGGCGTTGCGCAGTGCACACTTGATTTTATCGGATACTTGGTTGTGCAGGGAAGGCACGGCTCTCTTGGAGAAGTAGTGCCGGCTGGGAACAACATACTGTGGGACAGCAAGCGACATGAGCTGTTTGAAGCTGTCTGTGTCCACCAGCCTAAATGACAGCATTTCATAGGCCAGTAGTTTAGAAATGCTGGCATTCAGGGCCAGGGATCGAGGGTGGCTAGGTGGGAATTTACGCTTTCTATCAAATGTTTGTGAGATGGAGAGCTGAACGCTGGCGTGTGACATGGTTGAGACGCTTGGTGACGGAGGTGGTGGTGGTGGTGTTGGTGGTACATCCCCTGTTTGCTGGGCGGCAGGTGCCAACGTTCCTCCAGAGGCGGAGGAAGAGGCCGAGGCGGCAGCAGCAGAATAGGCCGAGGCGGCAGCAGCAGAAGAGGTAGCAGGGGGAGCCTGAGTGACTTCCTTGGTTTTAAGGTGTTTACTCCACTGCAGTTCATGCTTTGCATGCAGGTGCCTGGTCATGCAGGTTGTGCTCAGGTTCAGAACGTTAATGCCTCGCTTCAGGCTCTGATGGCACAGCGTGCAAACCACTCGGGTCTTGTCGTCAGCACATTGTTTGAAGAAGTGCCATGCCAGGGAACTCCTTGAAGCTGCCTTTGGGGTGCTCGGTCCCAGATGGCGGCGGTCAGTAGCAGGCGGAGTCTCTTGGCGGCGGGTGTTCTGCTTTTGCCCACTGCTCCCTCTTTTGCTACGCTGTTGGCTCGGTCTCACCACTGCCTCTTCCTCCGAACTGTGAAAGTCAGTGGCACGACCTTCATTCCATGTGGGGTCTAGGACCTCATCGTCCCCTGCATCGTCTTCCACCCAGTCTTGATCCCTGACCTCCTGTTCAGTCTGCACACTGCAGAAAGACGCAGCAGTTGGCACCTGTGTTTCGTCATCATCAGAGACATGCTGAGGTGGTATTCCCATGTCCTCATCATCAGGAAACATAAGTGGTTGTGCGTCAGTGCATTCTATGTCTTTCACCGCTGGGGAAGGGCTAGGTGGATGCCCTTGGGAAACCCTGCCAGCGGAGTCTTCAAACAGCATAAGAGACTGCTGCATAACTTGAGGCTGAGACAGTTTCCCTGGTATGCATGGGGGTGATGTGACAGACTGATGGGGTTGGTTTTCAGGCGCCATCTGTGCGCTTTCTGCAGAAGACTGGGTGGGAGATAATGTGAACGTGCTCGATCCACTGTCGGCCACCCAAATGACTAATGCCTGTACCTGCTCAGGCCTTACCATCCTTAGAACGGCATTGGGCCCCACCATATATCGCTGTAAATTCTGGCGGCTACTGGGACCTGAGGTAGTTGGTACACTAGGACGTGTGGATGTGGCAGAACGGCCACGTCCTCTCCCAGCACCAGAGGGTCCACTAACACCACCACGACCATGTCCACGTCCGCGTCCCTTACTAGATGTTTTTCTCATTGTTATGGTTCACCACAACAACAAATATATTATTTGGCCCAATGTATTGTATTCAAATTCAGCGGGATATAAATTTGAGGCCTAGTATTTAGGCGCTGGGTGACCGGTATGGATTTAGTGACAGAATTAGACTTGGAAATGCACAGAAGCGTGTGTGTGTGAAGTTATTCTGAATGACCCAATGTGCACCTTGAATATTATATACCCTTTTAGGGATAGATTTCAAATAGCTCTGATATAGCAGAAACCACTAAATTATGAAATTGCTAAATTGGGAATTGTATTTCAACCCAGAACAAAAAATGTGCTTTGACGGACACTAAATAACTTTCCCAGCCACAACAGGACAGCGTTAACGAGAGATTTAGCAGGATATAAATTTGAGGCCTAGTATTTAGGCGCTGGGTGACAGGTATGGGTTTAGTGACAGAATTAGACTTGGAAATACACAGTAGCGGGTGTGTGTGAAGTTATTCTGAATGACCCAATGTGCACCTTGAATATTATATACCCTTTTAGGGATAGATTTCAAATAGCTCTGATATAGCAGAAACCACTAAATTATGAAATTGCTAAATTGGGAATTGTATTTCAACCCAGAACAAAAAATGTGCTTTGACGGACACTAAATAACTTTCCCAGCCACAACAGGACAGCGTTAACGAGAGATTTAGCAGGATATAAATTTGAGGCCTAGTATTTAGGCGCTGGGTGACAGGTATGGGTTTAGTGACAGAATTAGACTTAGAAATACACAGTAGCGGGTGTGTGTGAAGTTATTCTGAATGACCCAATGTGCACCTTGAATATTATATACCCTTTTAGGGATAGATTTCAAATAGCTCTGATATAGCAGAAACCACTAAATTATGAAATTGCTAAATTGGGAATTGTATTTCAACCCAGAACAAAAAATGTGCTTTGACGGACACTAAATAACTTTCCCAGCCACAACAGGACAGCGTTAACGAGAGATTTAGCAGGATATAAATTTGAGGCCTAGTATTTAGGCGCTGGGTGACAGGTATGGGTTTAGTGACAGAATTAGACTTAGAAATACACAGTAGCGGGTGTGTGTGAAGTTATTCTGAATGACCCAATGTGCACCTTGAATATTATATACCCTTTTAGGGATAGATTTCAAATAGCTCTGATATAGCAGAAACCACTAAATTATGAAATTGCTAAATTGGGAATTGTATTTCAACCCAGAACAAGAAATGTGCTTGAACGGACACTAAATAACTCGCCCAGCTACAGCACTAACGACAGATTTAGCTGGATATGAATTTGAGGCCTAGTATTTAGGCGCTGGGTGACAGGTATGGGTTTAGTGACAGAATTAGACTTGGAAATACACAGTAGCGGGTGTGTGTGAAGTTATTCTGAATGACCCAATGTGCACCTTGAATATTATATACCCTTTTAGGGATAGATTTCAAATAGCTCTGATATAGCAGAAACCACTAAATTATGAAATTGCTAAATTGGGAATTGTATTTCAACCCAGAACAAAAAATGTGCTTTGACGGACACTAAATAACTTTCCCAGCCACAACAGGACAGCGTTAACGAGAGATTTAGCAGGATATAAATTTGAGGCCTAGTATTTAGGCGCTGGGTGACAGGTATGGGTTTAGTGACAGAATTAGACTTAGAAATACACAGTAGCGGGTGTGTGTGAAGTTATTCTGAATGACCCAATGTGCACCTTGAATATTATATACCCTTTTAGGGATAGATTTCAAATAGCTCTGATATAGCAGAAACCACTAAATTATGAAATTGCTAAATTGGGAATTGTATTTTAACCCAGAACAAGAAATGTGCTTGAACGGACACTAAATAACTCGCCCAGCTACAGCACTAAGGACAGATTTAGCTGGATATAAATTTGAGGCCTAGTATTTAGGCGCTGGGTGACAGGTATGGGTTTAGTGACAGAATTAGACTTGGAAATGCACAGTAGCGGGTGTGTGAAGTTATTCTGAATGTCCCTATGTGCACCTTCAATATGATCTACCCTTTTAGGGATAGATTTCAAATAGCTCTGATATAGCAGAAACCACTAAATTATGAAATTGCTAAATTGGGAATTGTATTTCAACCCAGAACAAGAAATGTGCTTGAACGGACACTAAATAACTCGCCCAGCTACAGCACTAACGACAGATTTAGCTGGATATGAATTTGAGGCCTAGTATTTAGGCGCTGGGTGACAGGTATGGGTTTAGTGACAGAATTAGACTTGGAAATACACAGTAGCGGGTGTGTGTGAAGTTATTCTGAATGACCCAATGTGCACCTTGAATATTATATACCCTTTTAGGGATAGATTTCAAATAGCTCTGATATAGCAGAAACCACTAAATTATGAAATTGCTAAATTGGGAATTGTATTTCAACCCAGAACAAGAAATGTGCTTGAACGGACACTAAATAACTCGCCCAGCTACAGCACTAAGGACAGATTTAGCTGGATATAAATTTGAGGCCTAGTATTTAGGCGCTGGGTGACAGGTATGGGTTTAGTGACAGAATTAGACTTGGAAATGCACAGTAGCGGGTGTGTGAAGTTATTCTGAATGTCCCTATGTGCACCTTCAATATGATCTACCCTTTTAGGGATAGATTTCAAATAGCTCTGATATAGCAGAAACCACTAAATTATGAAATTGCTAAATTGGGAATTGTATTTCAACCCAGAACAAGAAATGTGCTTGAACGGACACTAAATAACTCGCCCAGCTACAGCACTAACGGACAGATTTAGCTGGATATAAATTTGAGGCCTAGTATTTAGGCGCTGGGTGACAGGTATGGGTTTAGTGACAGAATTAGACTTGGAAATGCACAGTAGCGGGTGTGTGAAGTTATTCTGAATGTCCCTATGTGCACCTTCAATATGATCTACCCTTTTAGGGATAGATTTCAAATAGCTCTGATATAGCAGAAACCACTAAATTATGAAATTGCTAAATTGGGAATTGTATTTCAACCCAGAACAAGAAATGTGCTTGAACGGACACTAAATAACTCGCCCAGCTACAGCACTAACGACAGATTTAGCTGGATATGAATTTGAGGCCTAGTATTTAGGCGCTGGGTGACAGGTATGGGTTTAGTGACAGAAATAGACTTGGAAATGCACAGTAGCGGGTGTGTGAAGTTATTCTGAATGACCCTATGTGCACCTTGAATATTATATACCCTTTTAGGGATAGATTTCAAATAGCTCTGATACAGCAGAAACCACTAAATTTTTAAATTGCTAAATTGGGAATTGTATTTCAACCCAGAACAAAAAATGTGCTTTGACGGACACTAAATAACTTTCCCAGCCACAACAGGACAGCGGTAACGAGAGATTTAGCGGGATATAAATTTGAGGCCTAGTATTTAGGCGCTGGGTGACCGGTATGGATTTAGTGACAGAATTAGACTGGGATATGGCCAAAAAATAACCACACTATTGCTGGTTAAATGCACTTGGTGATGGGCGCAGCTTGCCCCTGATGTAGTATATGGCCAAAAAATGAACAGACTATTGCTGGTTAAATGCACTTGGTGTCACAGCTTGACCAACCACACTACTGAGGGTTAAATGCACTTGGTGACGGGCGCAGCTTGCCCCTGATGTAGTATATGGCCAAAAAAAGAACAGACTATTGCTGGTTAAATGCACTTGGTGACGGGCGCAGCTTGCCCCTGATTTAGTATATGGCCAAAAAATGAACAGACTATTGCTGGTTAAATGCACTTGGTGTGATAGCTTGACCAACCACACTACTGAGGGTTAAATGCACTTGGTGACGGGCGCAGCTTGCCCCTGATGTAGTATATGGCCAAAAAATAAACAGACTATTGCTGGTTAAATGCACTTGGTGTGACAGCTTCACCCTGATGTAGGCTTTAGCCAAAAAACAAACGCACCATTGAGGGTTAAATGCACTTGGTGACAGGCGCAGCTTGCCCCTGATGTAGTATATGGCCAAAAAATAAACAGACTATTGCTGGTTAAATGCACTTGGTGTGACAGCTTCACCCTGATGTAGGCTTTAGCCAAAAAACAACCACACCATTGAGGGTTAAATGCACTTGGTCGCAGCTTGTGCTGGCGCACCACAAGACACAGAATGGCCGCCGATCACCCCAGAAAAATGTGACTGACAAACGGTCTGGGCAGCCTAAAAACAGTGAGCAATTGAGGATCAGCAGCTCAATGATCCACAGCTGCAGATCGATCAGTTAATCAAGTCCTTTGGAGGAGTTAATCTGCCTAATCTCGCCCTACTGTCGCAGCCGCAACCTCTCCCTACGCTAATCAGAGCAGAGTGACGGGCGGCGCTATGTGACTCCAGCTTAAATAGAGGCTGGGTCACATGGTGCTCTGGCCAATCACAGCCATGCCAATAGTAGGCATGGCTGTGATGGCCTCTTGGGGCAAGTAGTATGACGCTTGTTGATTGGCTGCTTTGCAGCCTTTCAAAAAGCGCCAAGAAAGCGTCACAAAAGCGCGAAGAAAGCGACGAACACCGAACCCGAACCCGGACTTTTACGAAAATGTCCGGGTTCGGGTCCGTGTCACGGACACCCCAAAATTCGGTACGAACCCGAACTATACAGTTCGAGTTCGCTCATCCCTACTCAGTACTTGTTATTATTATCCCCCTGGTAGCTAGAATTTTAGCTTAGACATTGTAAATGTATGTATGCACTTTCATCCTTAATCCTTTTCTCTGCACAGTATTAGTAGAGACTGAGCAAGGTTGATCTGTGTCTTTGGGCATCTGTTGCCAGACTACCAGAGGAAGACTCCAAGCACAAGGCGAAGGTGGCTTGCCTTTCAACAAGGTGGTTTGCAATATCCCTGCAATTGTTTTTTATATTTAAAGTTTCCATTCTATATTTCCCCTTCTTGGTGGGAGTGGGCTGGTCCTACTTCCTGCTAGGAGGGGGCATTCTAGAGAGTTTTTTCTGAGCAATCCTGGAGTGAGGAAGCACGAGCATCTGCTCCTGCTCCAAGGTCCCTGGGACTACAAAAACAGCTTGTCTGTGAGGACCACTACTCCAGAGAGACTGCTGGGTCCCAGGCCACCGGAAGAACTGCAAGCTGCGGCAGAGTGTTGGGCACTATAGCTATACAGTCTCTGCTGCAAAGTGAGAGGATAACAAGTTAACCCACCACCACAGTTCAGGACAGTCACATGCAAAAGCCTGCATTAGACAAGTGGACACCTATAGCTACTTTACAGGTCCTACACAGAAAGTAAGACAGTCTGTAGAAACAAAGTGAATGTTGTGAAACACAAACTGTTAAACATTTTAAATAAAGATTTTAAAAAAGATAAATTTTGAGCTCAAAATTAGTAAAATGTATTGCTAGAAAATTGCCTTCAAAAGTGTTCATAGCCTAAAGTCATGCACCCTTAAATCTTATTTACATAAATGTTTTTCAGACTGTTCAGACCCGTGGATATTTATTACTTGGGCTTGTGATAGCTTAATTGACTTACTACTGGTTTTGGCAATAATCATAAAATTATATTTGCTTTCTTCTTTTAATTAGCATGACATTGCTTCAAGTAGTTTTATGGTTTACAGTGAAGAAGTTGGAATTGCTCAAAAACAAAGTTAAAGGTTAAAAGTTCTCAATTTCTCTATTGTTTTTGGAATGTGATATTTACCTAATAATGTGATATTAGCTACAGCAGTGGTTTGATACACAGTATAGTTATGTTTGTCTTGCATATGCATCAACAGTATTATGGAAATCAAGATATTATTAGAGCACTTGTAGGAAGAAATCCCATCATAACAGCATTATTTATTCATTTCACTTTTGTTAAGTGCTTGTCTCATGAAGACAATCCATTTCTATATACCCCTTTAGCGAATATGGGCATCATATTGAGGGTTCTCTTCTTTGGGTTGAGATTAAGAACCATTACCGAATTGAGTTCAATGACAACCCCTTCAGTTCCACTATGTTCTCCATGCATATAAGAACCAAAATTGTAGGCTGGTTTCACATGTGGCTTAACACCATGTTTTTTGTGGGCTTTTTTTGCAACCAAAGAAATAATTACTATACTCACTACAGCTGATATTCTCACATTCATGTTGTTCTTTTTATATAGCCAAAGTCAGGAGTGGATTCAAAAAGAAGAGACTTAGGCCCTGATTTACCATAGTATAGTGACATACGCCGGGATATGATAAGAAGGTGCCCTGCCGGATACCAGACAAGGCATAGAAGATGATAAACGTGGCGGGGCTGCTGGAACAACCCCCTCCCCAGCCTCGTCATGGCCCCTTTTTGGGAAAGTGGCTAGGCTGGCAGAGTAACGGCTCTTGCACTAAAAGTGGCATAATGTAATGATAAATTCGGACCTTAGTATTTCCTGTATATGCGTGATGGACTGAACTGTCACTGGGGCTGCTGGAGAAGCCTGAGGGCTAGCCTTCTTCCTACGGACTATGGACCCAGAACTATGGAGACCCCCCTCAGACCTCTTGGTGTTACAAGGAACTATTAACCCTGATTTATGTGTGGAGTTATAGGCCACATCTTTCCTATTGCTCATTAAAAGTGCAGGGTGTGAATCCCCCAACACAAAAAGGGTTAACTATGCACTGAGACTCCCAATGAATGTGTTAGTTTATTTGTCCCTTTGTTCTATGGTGTTAGGATTAAGATATCTGACTCTGGTGTAGAGGAGTAGATCACCCTATGATACACTCAGGAGATAATCTCCATCAGAGTGGAGACGGTTGGTCCCACTACCCAGTACCAGGCAGCATTACCAGGAGTCGAGACAGTATGTCTGACTCCCCAGCGGCAGCTTATCCTACAGGGAGGCCGTTCCAGGGAGAAGAGGAAGCTTACCACTCTCCCCAACTGCAGATGGAGACCCAGGGAGAAGAGGTAGCTGACCTCTCTCCTCAGTGGGAGATGGAGACCCAGGGAGAAGAGGTAGCTGACCTCTCTCCTCAGCGGCAGAGGGCGTTCCAGGAAGAGAGGTAGCCGACCTCTCCCCCAGCGGCAGATGGAGACCCAGGGAGAAGAGGTAGCTGACCTCTCCCCCCCCCAGCGGCAGATGACGACCCAGGGAGAAGAGGTAGCTGATCTCTCTCCCCAGCGGCAGAGGGCGTTCCATGGAGAAGAGGTAGCCAACCTCTCCCCCCAGTGGCAGATGGAGACCCAGGGAGATGAGGTAACTGACCTCTCTCCCCAGCGACAGAGGGCGTTCCAGGAAGAAGAGGTAGCCGACCCCTCTCCCCAGCAGCAGTGTGTTTACCCAGGAGATGACGTGGGTGACATCACTCTCCTGCAGCAGAGTCAAGCAGACCAGTTGGAAGAGGTTTTGGATTTATCTTGTCTGACTAACACAGGTCCAAACCAGTTAGGGGTCTGGTTCCTGGTTAGTCTACTGTTGGGAGGGGAGAAATGTGACAGACTGAACCGTCACTAGGGCTACTGGAGAAGCCTGAGGGCTAGCCTCCTTCCTACGGACTATGGACCTAGAACTATGGAGAAGAACTATTAACCCTGATTTATATGTGGAGTTATAGGCCACATCTTTCCTATTGCCTATTAAAGGTGCAGGGTGTGAATGCCCCAACACAAAAAGGGTTAACTCTGCACTGAGACTCCCAATGAAAGTGTTAGTTTATTTGTCCCTTTGTTCTATTGTGTTAGTGATGGGATTAAGATAGCTGACTCTAGGAGTAGCCGACTCCGGTGTAGAGGAGTAGATCACCCTATGATACACTCAGGAGATAATCCCATCACATGTGTCTCCTCTCTCCCTATTCTTTCATTAAGACACTGGGGAGGGGATGTCTGTTTGCATGCTGTTTATGTTTGATTGAGTTATGTTGTTAGACTTCTTGAACTGTATGTATACTGAGTTGGTCTTCAATAAAGTCAGTTCTTGATTTACTCTTCAACATTGGTGTTGACTGATGATTGAGAAGTTTAGCGTTCTGTCCTCATATATTGGCTCTTTCAAATTATTAGGCAGGTTTGGGCCGAGGACACTGGAATCCGGGTTCCAGTGGAGAGGAAGCTGTTTTCTGACGAAGGTACCCACTCGGGGTACCAGGCGGTCCATCACAATATGTATCCTTATTTTATAACTGTTCCTGGCTTTGGCTTCAAAAACTGCAAACAAAAAAACGCAAACAAAAAACCAGATGGTACAAACTCAGATGCTTTTTTGTGCAGCTACTTTCATCGCAGCTGCAATGTGGAAAGATCAATGTGGTCTTGCAAACCACTCCATTCTTCAAGCAACTAATTGCTTTTTAACTGAGCATTGTTCATGTTATTCCACAAAAAACACATGACTATTAACAGCACAGTCAAAAACAATGAGTTTTTAGCCAGTTCCCAAATTCTTATAGACTATAAACATCCAGACATATCTCTTACCGGACATTTTAAAACGTCAGTTTAGAGATCACAGCTCCACACTAACTGTGCAGCTGCTAGAACCGGGAGCCTGCTGTCAGTAACAGCTGGCTTCCCCAAGGAGAAGGCAGGGGCAGTTTTTCACCATCCCTGACTTCCCTATCGTGCTATACAGAGAGCGCTGTACAGCTTCTCTGGGGGCTGCATTCCTTCTGTAACTGGGGCAGCAATAAAACAAATGATGTAAAGTTAAAAGCCCTAAAAAGGTCCTGTATAACCTTATGGAGCACACAAAGTGTAAAATAAATTTAAAAAATACAAAAAAAACTGCATTTTATAAAAAGAAAACATTTTCAAGTATAAAAAAGTCTATTCCCTCTCATGAAGCCATTTATTATTCGAAAATATAGAAAATATAAGACATGTTACTTATCGACGCGTCTATAATGACCTGCTCTATAAAAATATCACATAATATACCCCATCAGGTAAACACCATAAAAAAAAACTATGCCAGAACAGACATTTTTTGGTCACCTCACCTATAAAAAAACATACTAATTAAAGGCGTTTGTATCCGAAAATGGTACCAAAGAAGGCATCAACTCATCCTGTGAAAAATGAGCCTCCACACAAGAAAAATAAAAAATAACATGATTTTTTGTTTAAAAAAAACTAACATATTTGGTGTTGTCAATTCAATAACAACATCAGTTGAACTCAATAAAAAATTTAATAAAAAATACACCTGAACAGCGAATTTTTGGTCACCTCAAATCCCAAAAATCTCATAAAGGGATCAAAAAGTTGTATGTACCCCAAAATGGTACCAATAAAGACGTCACCTCATCCCACAAAAAAGAAGCCACCAAACAAGCTCATCACATGAAAAATAAAAAATATAGAGACACAAACATTTTAACAATTTTTTTTAAATAAATTTGGTATTTCTGTATTCATACTGACCAGTAGAATAGAGTTAACATGTTTTTCCCACATGGTGCTGCCTTTTCTTTATCCTGCTTCCCCGAAAATGATATAAAAAGCTATCAAAATGTCATATGTACCCCAAAATAGAACAATGATAATGCCAACTTATTACTCAAACAGCCCTTACACAGCATAATCAAGACAAAAATAAAAAACATTTGGTTGTCAGAAAATAACAATGCTGGTACCCCAGAGGGTGATCAAAAGCAACATGGCGCCAGTAAACAAATCCATCGAAACCTAAGCTGCAAAAGCCAAAATGTGGTCTTTTCCTTCTAAACCCTGCAGCATACTCAAACAGCAGTTTACATCTAGAGATGGCATTGCCAATCGCCCGGCGGTCATTTTGCAGCGAACTTTGCATGTTTGCCGAACATGCGAACATATGGCAATGTCCGCCAGCACCATATTCTTTTGCATTGCGCCAAACTTTGACCTATGACACATCCATCAGGTGGGACAGGACAGCCAATTGAGACGTTTCAGCACATGGACACACCGCCACCCTATGAAAGAACCCGATCTGGCAGCCAATGTAGGGAGAGGTTGCTTTGTGGAGCAGGCTGTTAGGGACACCAAATGCTAGCTAATAGGGTCACAAAAGTCCTTTTAAGGACTGGCATAGGTGTGATATCGATAGGTGTGATATACTGAGAGATGTGATATACTTATAATATACTTTCTAACATAGAAAGTATATTATAGTGCATTTGTATTGTGCAGCAGTTGTGTGCGGTTCTGCTGCGATACCGCAGCTATATAGAGGGACAAAAGCTATTGGAACAACTAATTGCAACGGGTGTAATATACCTGTTGCCCCCCCAAAAAAAAATATTACGGGGTGTGATATATCTTCTTCCACAAAATACTGATTGAGGGGTTTGATATACCTGTTCCCACCAAATATTGGTTGAGGCCTGCGATATACTTGCTTCCAAACAATACTGATTAAGGGGTTCCATATACCTGTTTCCATCAAATATTGATTGAGGCCTGCTAGATACCTGCTTCCACAAAATAGTGATTAATGGGTTGAATATAAGTGTTTCCACCAAATATTGATTGAGGCCTGCTAGATACCTGCTTCCACAAAATACTGATTAAGGGGTTCAATATACCTGTTTTCACCAAATATTGATTGAGGCCTGCGATATACTTGCTTCCAAACAATACTGATTAAGGGGTTCCATATACCTGTTTCCATCAAATATTGATTGAGGCCTGCGATATACCTGCTTCCACAAAATACTGATTAAGGGGTTTGATATACCTGTTCCCACCAAATATTGGTTGAGGCCTGCGATATACTTGCTTATACAAAATACTGATTAAGGGGTTTGATATAGCTGCTTCTACAAAATCCTGATTAAGGTTTACGATATACCTGTTTCCCCCAAATATCGATTGAGGCATGCGATATACCTGCTTCCACAAAATACTGATCAAGGGGTTTTATAAACATGCTTCCACAAAATACTGATTGAGGCCTGCTATATACCTTTTTCCACAAAATACTGATTAAGGGGTGTGATATACCTTCTTCCACAAAATACAGATTGAGGGCTGTGATATACAGTTGCAAGAAAAAATATGTGAACCCTTTGGAATGATATGGATTTCTGCACAAATTGGTTATAAAATGTGATCTGATCTTCATCTAAGTCACAACAATAGACAATCACAGTCTGCTTAAACTAATAACACACAAAGAGTTAAATGTTACCATGTTTTTATTGAACACACCATGTAAACATTCACAGTGCAGGTGGAAAAAGTATGTGAACCCTTGGATTTAATAACTGGTTGAACCTCCTTTGGCAGCAATAACTTCAACCAAACGTTTCCTGTAGTTGCAGATCAGACGTGCACAACGGTCAGGAATTATTCTTGACCATTCCTCTTTACAGAACTGTTTCAGTTCAGCAATATTCTTGGGATGTCTGGTGTGAATCGCTTTCTTGAGGTCATGTCACAGCATCTCAATCGGGTTGAGGTCAGGACTCTGACTGGGCCACTCCAGAAGGCGTATCTTCTTCTGTTTAAGCCATTCTGTTGTTGATTTACTTCTATGCTTTGGGAAATTGTCCTGTTGCAACACCCATCTTCTGTTGAGCTTCAGCTGGTGGACAGATGGCCTTAAGTTCTCCTGCAAAATGTCTTGATAAACTTGGGAATTCCTTTTTCCTTCGATGATAGCAATCTGTCCAGGCCCTGACGCAGCAAAACAGCCCCACACCATGATGCCCCCACCACCATACTTCACAGTTGGGATGAGGTTTTGATGTTGGTGTGCTGTGCCTTTTTTTCTCCATACATAGTGTTGTGTGTTTCTTCCAAACAACTCAACTTTGGTTTCATCTGTCCACAGAATATTTTGCCAGTACTGCTGTGGAACATCCAGGTGCTCTTGTACAAACTGTAAATGTGCAGCAATGTTTTTTTTGGACAGCAGTGGCTTCCTCTGTGGTATCCTCCCATGAAATCCATTCTTGTTTAGTGTTTTACATATAGTAGATTCGCTAACAGGGATGTTAACATATGCCAGAGACTTATGTAAGTCTTTAGCTGACACTCTAGGATTCTTCTTCACCTCATTGAGCAGTCTGCCCTGTGCTCTTGCAATCATCTTTACAGGACGGCCACTCTTAGGGAGAGTAGCAGCAGTGCTGAACTTTCTCCATTTATAGACAATTTGTCTTACCGTGGACTGATGAACAGCAAGGCTTTTGGAGATACTTTTATAACCCTTTCCAGCTTCATGCAAGACAACAATTCTTAATAGTAAGTCTTCTGAGAGCTCTTTTGTGCGAGGCATCATTCACATCAGGCAATGCTTCTTGTGAAAAGCAAGCCGAGAACTGGTGTGTGTTTTTTATAGGGCAGGGCAGCTGTAACCAACACCTACAATCTCATCTCATTGATTGGACTCTAGTTGGCTGACACCTCACTCCAATTAGCTCTTGGAGATGTCATTAGTCTAGGAGTTCACATATTTTTTCCACCTGCACTTTGAATGTTTACATGGTGTGTTCAATAAAAACATGGCAACATTTCATTCTTTGTGTGTTATTAGTTTAAGCAGACTGTGATTGTCTATTGTTGTGACTTAGATGAAGATCAGATCACATTTTATGACCAATTTGTGTAGAAATCCATATCATTCCAAAGGGTTCACATACTTTTTCTTGGAACTGTACCTGTTGCCCCAAAGAAAAAGGGTGGTGTGATATAGCTGTTGTGTAAAAAAACAAATTTGAGGAGTGTGATATACCCGCTTCCACAAAATACTGATTAAGGGGTTCGATATACCTGTTTCCACCAAATATTGTTTGAGGCCTGCAATATACCTGCTTCCAAACAATACTGATTAAGGGGTTTGATATACCTGCTTCCGCAAAATACTGATTGAGGGCTGTGATATACCTGCTTCCACAAAATACTGATTAAAGTGTTTGATATACCTGCTTCCACAAAATACTGATTGAGGCCTGCGATATACCTGCTTAAACAAAATATTGATTAAGGGGTTTGATATACCTGCGACCACAAAATACTGATAGAGGGCTGCTATATACCTGCTTACACAAAATACTGATTAAGGGGTTTAATATACCTGTTCGGACCAAATATTGATTGAGGCCTGCGAGATACCTACTTTCACACAATACTGATTAAGCGGTTCGATATACCTGTTTCCGCCAAATATTGATTGGGGCCGGCGATATAGCTGCTTCCACTAAATACTGATTAACCCCTTAAGGACCAGTCTCATTTTCACCTTAAGGACCAGGCCATTTTTTGCAAATCTGACCAGTGTCACTTTAAGTGCTGATAACTTTAAAACACTTTGACTTATCTGGGCCATTCTGAGATTGTTTTTTCGTCACATATTGTACTTCATGACACTGGTAAAATAAAGTAAAAAAAAATAATTTTTTTGCATAATAAAATACCTAATTTATCAAAAATTTGGAAAAATTAGCAAATAGCAATACCCCCAAAAATTGTGATGACTTAACATTCCCCATATGTCTACTTCATGTTTGAATTATTTTGGGAATGATATTTTATTTTTTGGGGATGTTACAAGGCTTAGAATTAAATCTTGAAATTTTTCAGAAATTTACAAAAACCCAATTTTTAGGGACCACTACAGCTCTGAAGTCACTTTGCGAGGCTTACATAATAGAAACCGCCCCATTCTATAAACTACACCCCTCAAGGTATTCAAAACTGATTTTACAAACTTCGTTAACCCTTTAGGTGTTGCACAAGAGTTATTGGCAAATGGGGATGAAATTTGAGAATTTCATTTTTTTGCCTAATTTTCCATTTTAACCCATTTTTTCCACTAACAAAGCAAGGGTTAACAGCCAAACACGACTGAATCTTTATTGCCCTGACTCTGCTGTTCACAGAAACACCCCAAATGTGGCCGTAAACTACTGTACGGCCACACAGCGGGGCGTACAGTGAAAGGTGCGCCGTATGGTTTTTGGAAGCCAGATTTTGCTGGACAGTTTTTTTGACACCTTGTCCCATTTGAAGCCCCCTGATGCACCGCTAGAGTAGAAACTCCATAAAAGTGACCCCATCTAAGAAACTACACCCCTCAAGGTATTCAAAACTGATTTTACAAACTTCGTTAACCCTTTAGGTGTTGCACAAGAGTTATTGGCAAATGGGGATGAAATTTGAGAATTTCTTTTTTTTGCCTAATTTTCCATTTTAACCCATTTTTTCCACTAACAAAGCAAGGGTTAACAGCCAAACAAGACTGTATCTTTATTGCCCTGACTCTGCTGTTTACAGAAACACCCCATATGTGGCCGTAAACTACTGTACGGCCACACAGCGGGGCGTAGAATGAAAGGTGCACCGTATGGTTTTTGGAAGCCAGATTTTGCTGGACAGTTTTTTTGACACCATGTCCCATTTGAAGCCCCCTGATGCACCCCTAGAGTAGAAACTCCATAAAAGTGACCCCCATCTAAGAAACTACACCCCTCAAGGTATTCAAAACTGATTTTACAAACTTTGTTAACACTTTACGTGTTGCACAAGATATAATGGAAAATAGAGATACAATTTCAAAATTTCACTTTTTTGGCAGATTTTCCATTTTAATATTTTTTTTCCAGTTACAAAGCAAGGGTTAACAGCCAAACAAAACTCATTATTTATGGCCCTGATTCTGTAGTTTACAGAAACACCCCATATGTGGTCGTAAACTGCTGTACGGGCACACGGCAGGGCGCAGAAGGAAAGGAATGCCATACAGTTTTTGGAAGGCAGATTTTGCTGGACAGTTTTTTTGACACCATGTCCCATTTGAAGCACCCCTGATGCACCCCTAGAGTAGAAACTCCAAAAAAGTGACCCCATTTTAGAAAGTACGGAATAGGGTGGCAGTTTTGTTGGTACTAGTTTAGGGTACATATGATTTTTGGTTGCTCTATATTACACTTTTTGTGCGGCAAGGTAACAAGAAATAGCTTTTTTGGCACGTTTTTTTTTTGTTATTCACAACATTAATCTGACAGGTTAGATTATGTGGTAATTTTATAGAGCAGGTTGTCACGGATGCGGCGATACCTAATATGTATACCTTTTTTTTATTTATGTAAGTTTTATACAATAACTTCATTTTTAAAACCAAAAAATTGTTTAGTGTCTCCATAGTCTAAGAGCCATAGTTTTTTCAGTTTTTGGGCGATTATCTTGAGTAGGGTCTAATTTTTTGCGGGATGAGATGATGGTTTGATTGGCACTATTTTGGGGTGCATATGACTTTTTGATTGCTTGCTATTACACTTTTTGTGACGTAAGATGGCCAAAAATTGCTTTTTTTACACCGTTTTTTTTTTTTTTTACGGTGGTCACCTGAGGGGTTAGGTCATGTGATATTTTTATAGAGCCGGTTGATACGGACGCGGCGATACCTAATATGTATACTTTATTTTTATTTATGTAAGTTTTACACAATGATTTTTTTTTTTAAACCAAAAAAAATCATGTTTTAGTGTTTCCATAGTCTAAGAGCCATAGTTTTTTCAGTTTTGGGGCGATTATCTTGAGTAGGGTCTCATTTTTTTGCGGGATGAGATGACGGTTTGATTGGTACTATTTTGGCGTACATGCAACTTTTTTTATCACTTTTATTACCTTTTTTGGGAAGTAAAGTGGGCAAAATTTCAATTTTCTCATAGTTTTTATTTTTTTATTTTTATGGCGTTCACCGTGTGGGGAAAGTAACATGACCGTTTTATAGATCAGGTCGTTACGGACACGGCGATACCTAATATGTGTAGTGTATTTAATTTTTTTAATTTTTATTCAGTGATAAAGATCTAGTGGGTCTGATGTCTGTATAATACAGTACAGAACCTATATAGGGTTCTGTACTGTATTTTACTTACACTGAACAGATCTATGCTTTTAGCATAGATCTGTTCAGCACCATGGACAGCAGGACGCCTGAGCAGGCGTCCTGTTGCCATGGGAACCTTCCCCGTCTGCCACAACTTCACAGATGGGGAAGGGTAAGGACTGGGCTGAGGGGGGGCTCTCTGGGGGCCCTCTCCCTCTCCATCGGGGGGGCTGCAAAGGCACAGCAGCCCCCCGATCGGAGAGGGAGGGAGCTCCCTGCGCTGTTAACCTTTTCCATACAGCGGTCCGTACGGACCGCTGTATGGAAAGGTTTAAACGGCTGACATCGCATCAACGATGTCAGCCGTTTATACCAGGGTGCCAGCAATGTGCTGGCACCCTGGTATACCCACTGTACACCAACGATTATTCAAGGGGAGGCGGGCGGGGGATCGCGATCCCGCCTGCCGCACCACCCGCCTCCCGCAACGCCCCCACCGCCTGCGACACCCCCCCTGCACCACCCGCCGACATCAAATCGTGCAGGGGTGCAGGGGGGTGCACAATCTTGATTTTAGGCACTCTGAAGTTTCTGATCCCCGCGGTCCGGGACCGCGGGGATCAGAAACTGCAAAAAGCGCAGCAAACCGCAGGTCTGAATTGACCTGCGGTTTGCTGCGATCGCCGACACGGGGGGGTCACATGACCCCCCTGGCGTTGTGACAGGATGCCGGCTGAATGATTTCAGCCGGCATCCTGTTCAGATTAACCCCTGGGGCGCCGGAATGCCGATTTTAAAGTTAGGACGTACCGGTACGTCCTTGGTCCTTAAGGATTCGTGAAATAGGGCGTACTGGTACGTCCTATGTCCTTAATGGGTTAAGGGGTTTGATATACCTGCTTCCACAAAATACTGATTGAGGGCTGCGATATACCTGCTGCCCCAAAGAAACAGGATGGTGTGATATAACTGTTGTGTCAAAAATAATATTTTAGGAGTGTGATATACCTGCTTCCACAAAATACTGATTAAGGGGATCCATATACCTGTTTCCATCAAATATTGATTGAGGCCTGCGATATACCTGCTTCCATAAAATACTGATTAAGGGGTTTGATATACCTGCTTC
Source organism: Bufo gargarizans (assembly GCF_014858855.1). Lineage (NCBI taxonomy): Eukaryota > Metazoa > Chordata > Amphibia > Anura > Bufonidae > Bufo > Bufo gargarizans. The sequence continues at coordinate 175,883,052 of NC_058080.1, read as the reverse complement.
CACAAAATACTGATTGAGGGCTGCGATATACCTGCTTCCACAAAATACTGATTGAGGCCTGTGATATACCTTCTTACACAAAATACTGAATAAGGGGTTGAATATACCTGTTCCCACCAAATATTGATTGAGGTCTGCGAGATACCTACTTCCACACAATACTGATTATGCTGTTCGATATACCTGTTTCCACCAAATATTGATTGAGGCCTGCGATAAAGCTGCTTCCACTAAATACTGATTAAGGGGTTTGATATACTTGCTTCCACAAAATACAGATTGAGGGCTGCGATATACCTGCTTCCACTAAATACTGATAAAGGGTTTTGATATACCTGCTTCCACAAAATACTGATTAAGGATTACCTTAAACCTGTTTCCACCAGATAATGATTGAGGCCTGCGAAATACCTGCTTCCACAAAATACTGATTAAGGGTTTTGATATACCTGCTTCCACAAAATACTGATTAAGGATTACCTTAAACCTGTTTCCACCAGATAATGATTGAGGCCTGCGATATACCTGCTTTGACAAAATACTGATTAAGGGTTTGATATACCTGCTTCCACAAAATTATGATTAAGGAGTTTGATATGCCTGTTTCCACCTAACATTGATTGAGGCCTGCGATATACCTGCTTCCACAAATACTACTCTTTTCTAGGGACTTAGGCAGAGGAAGAGGCAGGCCATTCCGCAGGGGTGGTAGGGGTCAGGCAGCTGCACCAGGCCAGAGCCTAAGTGGAGAAGGCGCGTGCGATTACTTCAAAGGGTGCATCAGAGTTGGTTGAGTGGCTCACCGACCCTTCCGCTTCTGCACCCTCCTCATCCTCTGTATCTGCACCCTCCTCACTCTCTGATGTGTGCACCCCCAAATACATCACCACCCCCACCACCACCATAGCCCCTTCACTCGAGTCAGAGGAATGATTTTCCCATCCATTTCCAGACTTTACCGATGCACAGCCATTCTTGACATCGGATGAGGAAGAGTAGGTAACAATGGACACCACCCAGCGGTCTGACGACAGTACCTAGATCAGCCCAAGGAGGAAGGTCTCCGCTGTTGCTGCCTACTCCAAGATCTCAAATGTTAGTGGTGGTGAAGTTGACGATAATGACGTGTCGATGGACGTCACGTGGGTGTCCACAAGAAAGGAAGAGGAGGGGAGTTCAGAGGGAGAGACGGAGCAGCAGAGAGGGAGAAGGAGGAGAAGCAGGCAGAGCTCGCAGGGCACAGGAGGCAAAAAGCAGACTGCAAATGTATCTGTAGTGAGCCATCCACCATGCATGGTCACTTCAGGCGCTCCCAAGACGCCGGCACATGGCTCTGCAGTGTGGGATTTTTTTAACGTGTTAGCTGCTGACAATAGTGTTTCCATCTGCAGCCTGTGCTGTCAACGCATACGCTGCTGTGAGCCCAACACTCACCTAGGGACGACCGCCTTAAGAAGGCACCTGGCCTCCCATCACTGAGCCCAGTGGGAGCAACGCCATCAGAACCCACAAAGCCACAGTCCCGGCGCTTAACGTCCTGTCTCTTCTTCCTCTCCTCCCATTTGTCCTCCACTCCACCTTCCACCGTGCTGTCGTCACTTTCATCTGGCAGAAGGCAGGCTTCCGTAGCCCAAATATTCGAACGTAAAAAGTTGATGACGCCGGATAACCCTTTTGCCCAAAGGTTGACCGCTGGCTTGTCGGAACTGCTAGCCCGCCAACTACTGCCATATAAACTGATAGACTCGGAGGCCTTTAAAAAATTTGTGGCCATTGGCACACCGCAATGGAAGGTCCCCGGAAGGAAATATTTCTCCCAGAAGGGCATCCCAGAGCTATATGGTCATGTTCAGCGGCAAGTGAATATATCTCTGGCACACTGTGTCGGTGCCAAGATACATCTGGCCACAGACACGTGGTCTAGCAAACACGGGCAGGGAAGGTACATAACTTTTACTGCCCACTGGGTGAATCTTCTGACGGCTCCCGTGTGGATTTAATGTTACCGCCAAGGATTGCATGCAGGCCTGCCTCTTCTTCTCCTCATCTTACTTCATCCTCCGTCTCCTCCTCGGCCGACTCCTCCTTTTCCACTGCTACAGCCTCTTCCACTGTGCCCCCCAAGCTCCCCAGAACCTATTCGACATCCCAGGTGAGATGTTGCCATGCTGTGCTGCGGCTGTTGTGTCTTGAAGCCAAGAGCCACACCGGTCCTGCACTGCTTTCAGCTCTGCGGTCACAGGCCGATCAGTGGCTAACCCCGCTCAATTTGACAGTTGGTAGAGTGGTGTATGTCAACAGTGCTAATTTGCTGAGTGCACTGAAACAGGGTAAAATGACACGCGTGCCGTGCATGGCACACGACCTGAACTTAGTCATGCAGCGATTTGATGCTAAATACCTTGGGGTCCAGGACTTCTTGTGGCAGGCCAGGAAAATCTCTGGCCATTTTAGAAGATCTTACACGGCCATGGCTTGACATTCAGCGGCTACACCACTTGCCCGTAGAATGTCTGATATGTGACAGCCCGACGTGCTGGAACTCCACCTTGTATATGCTTCATAAGCTGCTCCAGCAGCAACGTGCTGTTAACGATTACCTGTACGAACTCTGTAGCAGGACAGGTTCTGGGGAGCTAGTTTTCTATTCACGCATTGCAGACTTCTGTGGCCATTTAATGAAATCACCAAACTGGTCAGTCACAGCCAGGGTGCCATCAGTGACATCGCACCTTACGCCTTCTTTCTGGAGCGTACATTGCGTCATGTCATTGATCAAGTTGTCAAGGAGCAGGAGCTGGAAGATGATGAAGTCGCAATGCTGAATGAATTCCCAGGGGGGCTACTCCATCTGAGACAAATCAGCAGGAGTCTGAAGAGGAGTCAGAGGCGGATGGTGGCTGGGGGGAGGAGGAGGAGCAAGAAGAGCAGGGTTTGAGGGGGACTTTAAACTTTTCTGGGATCCCTGGTGCTGTCCGTGGCTGGGGGGAGGAGACCGAGAACGACATTCTCCTGCGCGATGAGCAGGAGCCAGGGTGCTCCATCGCTTCCAATTTACTGCAAATTGAGGCCTTCATGCTCCAGTGTTTGAAGAGGGACCCCTGTATAAAAAGCATAAAGGGCAACGACCAATACTGAGTGGCAACGTACTTAGACCCCCAGTACAAACACAAAATGGCGGACATTTTACCAACATCACAGAGGGTTGGCAGAATGCAGCATTTCCAGGCCTTGCTGCGAGAGGTGCTGCATTCTGCTGTTGTGGGCGCTGGCAGAGGAATTTCCACCCACAGCAAAATAGGTGCGGGTACCAATCCTACCGTGCCTGCAAGAAGAGGGCGGTTTAAAGATGTGTTGGTCACTTCAGATATGAGATCATTCTTGCAGCCAACCCATCGACAGAAGCCTTCCGGATCCAGCCTCAGAGAATGCCTAGACTGCCAGGTGTCTGACTACATCGGGTTAATGGCCGATATGGACGCTATGAATAGCGAGGAACCCCTGGAGTACTGGGTGTGCAGGCTTGGAGGTGGACAGAGCTGGCACAATTTGCCATGGAACCCTTGGCTTGCCCCTCGTCGGGTGTCATGTCTGAAATGACGTTCAGCGCAGCATGGGGGATCGCGACCGATAAGTGCACTCGCCTAGCTCATGACAATGTGGACTACCTCACATTTCTAAAAATGAATGAGGCATGGATCTCTGAGGAATTCAACAACTGTGATGACCATGTGTAATTGATTTTCCTCATGCCAGCCCCCACATAACAGCCACCACCCAGAACAAAGAATGGTCCTTGTCTTAAGTATATACAACGGCATAAAATGCCTTTTCTGTCAGGTGAAAGGATCATTTTTGAGGCCTCTACTGCAGTGGTCTACAGTAACATTTTTAGCCAATGACCGCCTAATGTATCTCCAACCACATTATCCCAAGTTATTTTCTGTCGGATGAATACCTAATTTTTGACGCCTGAACTCCAGTGTCCTACAGTAAAATATGTATCCAGTGACCGCCTAATGTACCTCCAGCCACATAATCACAAGTTCTTTCCTGTCAGGTAAATGGCTAAATTTTGGGACCTGTACTGGCCTACAGTAAAATTTTTATCCAGTGACCGCCTAATGTACCTCCAGCCACATCATCACAAGTTATTTTCTGTCAGGTGAATGCCTGATTTTTGGGGCCTGTACTGGCCTACAGTAAATTTTTTATCCAGTGACCGCCTAATGTACCTCCAGCCACATCATCACAAGATCTTTTCTGTCAGGTAAGTGCCAAATTTTTGGGGCCTGTACTCCCGTGGCCTAAAATAAAATTATTTGTGTAATTATAGTAAGTATATAATGGCTGCAAATATGACCTGAAGATTTTTCAGGTTCGTCTGCCATTAAAGCCAATGGGACCTGCCGCGAACGCGCGGTTCCTCGAACATTTTATCGTGAACGCGCTTTTGTTTTCGTCATCTGTTCCGGCCGATGTTTGTCCATCACTATTTATATCCACATTTACGACATTTCAGTACTCAGTAAAGCCCTCCTAAGCATTTAACCCCTTAATGCAGGCATCCTCAAACTGTGGCCCTCCAGCTGTTGCAAAACTACAACTCCCAGCATGCCCGAACAGCCTACAGGTATCCCCCTACAGCAGGGCATTGTGGGAGTTGTAGTTTTACAACAGCTGGAGGGCCGCAGTTTGAGGATGCCTGCCTTAATGACACGGCTATATTTCACCTTAAGGACCAGGCTATTTTTTGCAAATCTGACCAGTGTCACTTTATGTGTGAATAACTTTAAAACGCTTTTGCTTACCCAGGCCATTCTGAGATTGTTTTTTAGTCACATAGTGTAATTCATGACACTGGTAAAATGGAGTAAAAAAAATCATTTTTATTTATTAAAAAAAAATCATTTTTATTTATAAAAAAAATTGGGAAAAATGTGCTAATTTCCAAGTTTCAATTTCTCTACTTCTATAATACATTGTAATACCTCCAAAAATAGTTATTACTTTACATTCCCCATATGTCTACTTCATGTTTGGTTCATTTTGGGAATGTAATTTTTTTTTGGGGTGATGTTACAAGGCTTAGAAGTTTAGAAGCAAATCTTGAAATTTTTCAGAAATTTTAAAAAACCCACTTTTTAAGGACCAGTTCAGGTCTGAAGTCACTTTGTGAGACTTACATAAAAGAAACCACCCAAAAATGACCCCATTCTAGAAACTACACCCCTCAAGGTATTCAAAACTGATTTTACAAACTTTGCTAACCCTGTAGGTGTTCCACAAGCGTTATTGGCAAATAGAGATGAAATTTAAGAATTTCAATTTTTGGGCAAATTTTCCATTTCAATCCATTTTTTCCAGTAACAAAGCAAGGGTTAACGGCCAAACACAACTCAATATTTATTTCACTAATTCTGCAGTTTGCAGAAACACCCCATATGTTGTCGTAAACTGCTGTATGGGCACACAGCAGGGCGTAGAGGAAAAGGAGCGCCGTGTGGTTTTTGGAAGGCAGATTTTGCTGGACTGGTTTATTTACACCATGTCCCAGTGATGCACCCCTAGAGTAGAAACTCCATAAAAGTGACCCTATTTTGGAAACTATGGGATAAGGTGGTAGTTTTGTTGGGACTATTTTTAGGGTACATATGATTTTTGGTTGCTCTATTACATTTTTGTGAGGCAAGGTTACCAAAAATAGAAATTCTGAAATTTCATCTCCATTTGCCTTAAACTGTTAATAAAGTTTGTAAAATCAGTTTTGAATACCTTGAGGGGTGTAGTTTCTTAGTTGGGGGTCACTTTTATGGAGTTTCTACTCTAGGGGTGCATCAGGAGTTCTTAAAATGGGACATTGTGGCAAAAAAAAGGCAATCAAAATCTGCCTTCCAGAAACCATATGGCGATCCTTTCCTTCTGTGCCCTGCCGTTTGGTCATACAGCAGTTTACGACCACATATGGTGTGTTTCTGTAAACTGCAGAATCAGGGTAATAAATATTAAGTTTTGTTTGGCTGTTAACCCTTGCTTTGTTACTGGAAAAAATTTATTAAAATGGAAAATTTGCCCCAAAATAGCCTTTTTGGCACCGTTTTTATTTTATTTTTTTGACCATGTTCATATGAGGGGTTAGTTCATGGGGTATTTTTATAGAGCAGATTATTATGGACGCAGCGATACCTAATATATCTACTTTTTTAAATTTATTTAGGTTTTACAAGATACCGTATTTTTCGCCGTATAAGACGCACCGGCGTATAAGACGCACCTAGGTTTTTGGGGAGGAAAATAAGAAAAAAAATATTTTGAACTAATTGTGGTCTGTGGGTGATGCACTGTTATGGGGATCTGTGGATGACGCACTGTTATGGGGGATCTGTGGATGACACTTATAGGGGATCCTCTCTGGATGGCGCTGTTATGAGGATCTGTGTATGACAGTTATGGGGGGGATCTGTGGATGACACATATATAGCATCTTATGCTATGTGTCATCCACAGATCCCCTCCATAAGTGTGGGGGTCGCATTTGCTTTTATAATGGGGGTGGGGGTCGCATCTGCATTTATAATGACAGCGGGGCCCGTGCAGTGACTGTATTCTACTACACGGGCCCCGCTTACTGTACAATCATATCCCTAATACCGTAGTTAATTGTTGTGTGCACTGCATGTAAAAGCATAATGAGCGATGATGAGCGCTATTACTTACAATTAGAAGCGCTTGCCGTTCGGAGCAGGGAGGAGGGAGGAGGCAGGAGGCAGGCCGGGAGGACGGGCGCTGGCAGTGTGAGTCATCCGTCATGCGCCCACGCCGCCTGCTTCATTCATGAAGCAGGCGGCGCAGGCGCGTGACGTATGACTCACACTGCCAGCGCCCGTCCTCCAGGCCTGCCTCCTCCCTCCTCTCTGCTCCGAACGGCAAGCGCTTCTAATTGTAAGTAATAGCGCTCATCATCGCTCATTATGCTTTTACATGCAGTGCACACAACAATTAACTACGGTATTAGGGATATGATTGTACAGTAAGCGGGGCCCGTGTAGTAGAATACAGTCACTGCACGGGCCCCGCTGTCATTATAAATGCAGATGCCGCCCCCAGCCCCTCCTCCCTCACAGCTGATATACCCGCCGCACGGCATCGCGGCGGGTGTATCATTGAAAACTAAGCAAAATCGGCTACATTCGCCGTATAAGACGCACTGCTATTTCCCCCCCACTTTTGGGGGGGAAAAAGTGCGTCTTATACGGCGAAAAATACGGTATTATCCTTTTAAAAAAAAAAAAAAAATGTTTAGTATCTCCATAGTCTAAGAGTCAGTTTTATTTTAATTTTTTAGCCAATTGTCTTAGGTAGGGGCTCTTTTTGTGCAGGATGAGAGGACGGTTTTATTGGCACTATTTTGGGGGGCATATGACTTTTTGATTGCTTGCTATTATACTTTTTGTGATGTAAGGAGACAAAAAAAACCTTTTTTTGCACCGTTTTTATTTTATTTTTTTGACCGTGTTCATCTGAGGGTCACGAGGTATTTTTATAGAGCAGATTCTTACGGACGCGGTGATACCTAATATGTAAACTTTTTTTTTTGGGTGTCTCAAGTCTCAGAACCATCGTTTTTTTTTTGATTGTCAGTGGCTAAATGGAATTATTGGGGAAGGGGTTTATAAATTTAGTACTCCATGGAAGTGTGCTACTCCCTGAAGCAACCAATAATGCAGAGGCCCGGATGATCGGGTCACGTGTCACACTGAGTGGTGGTGTCCTTCCGTATCCCCCTTCTGTGACACACTCTGCACCTTTTTTGGGACCATCCCTTCTTTCCAGTATGGGGGACCACACCTGGAAAGTGTTGGCCAGGGACAATCCGGGCGCCCCCCAGTTCCCGAGGTACTCCGGCCTGCTCTTTTCTGGTCAGAAAAGATCAGGTCCTTGAGGACTGCCTCATAGAACTGAAGGAATTTCCCTGTGTTGCCAGCACTCTGGGACAGCACAAAAGAGTTGTACAAGGCATCCTGTACCAAGTAGACCGCAACTTTTTTGTACCATGCCCGGGTTTTGCACATGGCGTTATATGGCTTGAGGACTTAATCAGAGAGATCAACTCCTCCCATATACCGATTGTAGTCAGCGATACAATCGGGCTTAAGGACCGTTGCCGCAGTACCTCGAACAGGTACAGGGGTGATGCCGTTATCGTGAATTGTGGACAGTACAAGGACATCCCTCTTGTCCTTATGTCTGACCAGCAACAGATTTCCACTGGTAAGGGCATGGGTTTCACCCCTGGGGATAGGTACCTGAAGGGGGAGGGTAGGGAGGCTGCGTTGATTTTTCTGCACGGTCCCACAAACGGATGTGGGTCTAGCTGCAAGGGACTGGAACAAGTGGATACTAGTATAAACGTTATCCACGTACAGGTGGTAACCCTTATCTAGCAGTGGGTGCATAAGGTCCCACACAAGTTTCCCGCTAACACCCAGAGTGGGGGGACATTCTGGGGGTTGAATACGGGAATCTCGCCCCTCGTACACACGAAACTTGTAAGTGTACCCTGAGTTACTCTCACAAAGTTTGTACAGCTTCACGCCATACCTCGCCCGCCTATAGGGAACACACTGGCGGAAAATGAGTCTTCCCTTAAAAGCAATGAGAGACTCATCAACCACGACCTCCCTTCCAGGTACATAGGCCTCCAAAAATTTGGCCCCAAAGTGATCGATGACCGGCCTGATTTTGTACAGGCGGTAATAGGCAGGATCCCCTTGCTCCACCTGGCGGCATCTCTGCTGCCTTGGGGGCTCATCATCATCGCTAGATGATGAGGATGACGCAGATGACAAGAGTAAAATGGGGTCATCCTCGTCCTCACTGGGGCTCTCGGAGTTGGAGGCAAGCTGGGCTTATGACTCCTCGGCCGAGAACATCCAGCGGGCCATAGGGGAGTGTGTGTGTGCGTGGAAAACTTTAGTGTGCGTGTGCAGTGGGGTGGGCTATGCTCTAACAGTGGCCTGACGCTAATGTGTGTGGGTACGTCATGTGTCTTTAAGTACCGGCACATAGTGACGTACCGGTACGTCATGTGTCCCCAACAGGTTAAGGGGCGTGGTGTGTCTCAGATGGCACAAGCTGGGCACAGTATATTAGGCACTGAAATGTTTTCTGTGGAAAACCTGTCATTTTACACGATCTGCTGCTTAGTTAATTTCTGCAAAATACCTGAGATGTCAAAATGCTTGCTCCACCCCTTTATGAATTTTTTCAGAGGTAATGCTTCCAAAATGGGGTCACTTATTGGAAGTTAAGCCTCATTCACCTGTCCATGCTTAAATCTGTGAAAAGGTGGTCAGTGGTGTATATCTGAAGCTGCCCGTGTTGGATCCGTGTTGGGTCCGTGTGTCCGTTTTTTGCTGTCCGTGTGTCATCCGTGTTTCACTGACACTGCTCAGCTGAAAAATTATTTTTAAATCATGTCTTCCTAATGATCCGTGAAACATGGATGGCATCCGTGTTGCTTCCGTAGTTTTCACAGACCCATAGACTATAATAAGCATGATGGATCCGTGAACATGGACAAAATAGAGAATGCTTCTATGCTAAAAACACGGACCCACGGACCATGGTAAAATACTGATGTCTGAATGCACACATTAAAATGAATGGGTACGTGTGCTGTCCGTGGAGTACACTTACAGCACACGTATGTGGAACACTGATGTGTAAATTAAGCTTTACAGAGGGCTCTACTGCTCTTTTCTTAACTCCCGTAGACTTCAATGGGGAAGTGGTAGAAAGGCAGCCAGCTCTCCACTAAACTCTCTGGACACTGTGTCAGCTGTAAATTCCCATAGGTGAGAGTTCTAGAGGTTAAATGCATTTATGGCACATAATGTGGATATGCAAAAAATGCTTCAGATGTATATGACCCATTAATTTCTAAGTAATTACTTATAATAAATTTAATTGTAAAGTATGGCTAGTGTCACATGTGAAGCAGTGATCTGATCAAATGAAAAGCATTGCTATGTCTATGTGTGTGTTCGGACTATTCTATATACAGGTACTTCTAAAAAAAATAGCATATTGTGATAAAGTTCATTATTTTCTGTAATGTACCGATAAACATTAGACTTTCATATATTTTAGATTCATTACACACAACTGAAGTAGTTCAAGCCTTTTATTGTTTTAATATTGATGATTTTGGCATACAGCTCATGAAAACCCCAAATTCCTATCTAAAAAAATTAGCATATCATGAAAAGGTTCTCTAAACGAGCTATTAACCTAATCATCTGAATCAACTAATTAACTCTAAACACCTGCAGAAGATTCCTGAGGCTTTTAAAAACTCCCAGCCTGGTTCATTACTCAAAACTGCAATCATGGGTAAGACTGCCGACCTGACTGCTGTCCAGAAGGCCATCATTGACACCCTCAAGCAAGAGGGTAAGACACAGAAAGAAATTTCTGAACGAATAGGCTGTTCCCAGAGTGCTGTATCAAGGCACCTCAGTGGGAAGTCTGTGGGAAGGAAAAAGTGTGGCAGAAAACGCTGCACAACGAGAAGAGGTGACCGGACCCTGAGGAAGATTGTGGAGAAGGACCGATTCCAGACCTTGGGGGACCTGCGGAAGCAGTGGACTGAGTCTGGAGTAGAAATATCCAGAGCCACCGTGTACAGGCGTGTGCAGGAAATGGGCTACAGGTGCTGCATTCCCCAGGTCAAGCCACTTTTGAACCAGAAACAGCTGCAGAAGCGCCTGACCTGGGCTACAGAGAAGCAGCACTGGACTGTTGCTCAGTGGTCCAAAGTACTTTTTTCGGATGAAAGCAAATTTTGCATGTCATTCGGAAATCAAGGTGCCAGAGTCTGGAGGAAGACTGGGAAGAGGGAAATGCCAAAATGCCTGAAGTCCAGTGTCAAGTACCCACAGTCAGTGATGGTCTGGGGTGCCATGTCAGCTGCTGGTGTTGGTCCACTGTGTTTTATCAAGGGCAGGGTCAATGCAGCTAACTCTCAGGAGATTTTGGAGCACTTCATGCTTCCATCTGCTGAAAAGCTTTATGGAGATGAAGATTTCATTTTTCAGCACGACCTGGCACCTGCTCACAGTGCCAAAACCACTGGTAAATGGTTTACTGACCATGGTATTACTGTGCTCAATTGGCCTGCCAACTCTCCTGACCTGAACCCCATAGAGAATCTGTGGGATATTGGGAAGAGAAAGTTGAGAGATGCAAGACCCAACACTCTGGATGAGCTTAAGGCCGCTATCGAAGCATCCTGGGCCTCCATAACACCTCAGCAGTGCCACAGGCTGATTGCCTCCATGCCACGCCGCATTGAAGCAGTCATTTCTGCAAAAGGATTCCCGACCAAGTATTGAGTGCATAACTGAACATAATTATTTGAAGGTTGACTTTTTTTGTATTAAAAACACTTTTATTTTATTCGTCGGATGAAATATGCTAATTCTTTTAGATAGGAATTTGGGGTTTTCATGAGCTGTATGCCAAAATCATCAATATTAAAACAATAAAAGGCTTGAACTACTTCAGTTGTGTGTAATGAATCTAAAATATATGAAAGTCTAATGTTTATCAGTACATTACAGAAAATAATGAACTTTATCACAATATGCTAATTTTTTTAGAAGGACCTGTATGTGTTCATTATTTTACATACGAATATTTATATATATATTATCATTTATTATTTATTATGTTTTATTTTCTATCAAGGTCCCATTGGGTTTTCTCTATTAGGTGTATGTGCTCATAAACTCTGAATAGACCTGATATATAATATATATTATACATATACATATTTTTATGATTCAATCCATGTACTCAATGAAGAATTTGAGGCAAAGTACTCCTCATATGAGTGTGATTGTGTAGTTGTGTGTGTGTACATTTAAGCATACATATACACAATTTTACACATATATACACTTATAAAACAACTCTATAAAATAATTTTTTTATGTCATTTGTTATTTTATATTTTATTCTATTTTTATTTTATATATATAAAAAAAAAATCTTTTTTCTGTTGTAACCAAATTAATTAATTTATTTTTCCTGAAGAAGAGGGCCTCAGACCCTCGAAACGCATTGAGCCTTATATTAATAAAATGATTGACCAGAAGCCCGGCGTTCAATTATTTACATCTCTACATGCGATCCTGGCCGGAGGGGGGAAATAGTCCCAGGTGTCTTGAGCTTATCCTGGTGACTGCCCCCCCTGTGAAGTGAGTGGATTTTATTTTATTATTATCCTTAATTTTATTATTATCATTATTTTATGATCTCCAACATCACCACTATAGAGCTGAGGTGTTTTTTCTAAACTCCGAGCTCTTCAAACAGACCCTGGTGAAGGTCTTCTCTATATCTTATACACAAATAAGAATCAATCTGTATCTTCATCACGACTAATGACTGAGTGATCTGGCGCCTGGTACGTGTTTCAAACTTTTTTCCACGGGTGTGAAGGGCTTCTCTTCCTTTGTCCTCTCCACACCGCCTATATCTCTTCAAAAGTGGGCAAGGGTAATCCTTGATCCACTGAAACACTTGAGCTGCCTATCTTGTTCCATAATTGCAGACGAGCATAACTCCTATATTGTTCTCTATAGAACTCTCCTCCGCCCCCTGGCGCCTCTGATAGCCTCTACTCTAGGTACCTACTTTGCGACTCATGGTCCACTTTTAGACCAGGGAGTTCAAATTGTACTGTAATCCTCTTTTTGTATTTCTACATTTTGACATCACAATGGGCCATTGCCGTTTTCTTCCCTGGCAGCAGCCATGAACACCATGGGCCAGATTTATCATTACACTTACATCTTATCCACTTTTACATATGTCCAAAGTCACATTTGGCTAAGTCAGATTTATTAATGGTCCTTTAATACTTTGATAAATGTGGTTTGACGGTAGCAGTTTACCCTTCAGTACGCGGCTTTACAAAAGTGTCCGGAAATTTCCCTCGAAGATTGGGATAATATATTGGCAAATTTAAGTTTACTTTCTTATAATTTTAATCAAGTTTTGGTTCAATTTAATATTAAATATTTAATCAATTTAAATATAAAAATTAAGTGTTGCCTAAGACAGGAGAGAATTGTCCAGTCTTCTGTTTATTTGACAACGTGGTTGCGATGGAGAAAGCATTCCAAAAAACAATTTCTCTACACCTGTAGAAGAATCCTGTCAAGATCGATGCAAGTGCGGTATTGGCTGCTCATCGAGCCAGATACTTCTGTGGGAACCTGCCTGGCATGAACAGGCCTCTAGTAGCTACAGACAATAAGAAGACAAAGCTTCAAGATTGTTTGGAGCCTGGAAGAGTCACGAAGTTCATCAAGTCTGTGTCCCATAAAGAATTTCACCACAAAGTAATTCGGTCCATACCGCAAAAGGAGGTGTAGAATCACCCATATATTTTCCAAAAAAAAGCCAGTGTCACATTAAAGATTTCACCACTACGTAATTCGGCCCATACCGCAAAAGTAGTTGTACAATCACCCATAAATTTGACGAAAACCCCCCCATTTCACATAACAAATTTTACCACTACGTAATTCGGCCCATACTGCAAAAGGAGATGTACAATCAACCATAAATTCGACGTAAAAAAGCCCATTTCACATAACGAATTTCACCACTACATAATTAGGCCCATACTGCAAAAGGAAATGTACAATCACCCATAAATTTGACAAAAAAAACCCTGTTTCATATAACAAATTTCACCACTACGGAATTCGTAGTGGAGGTGTATAGGCATCCATGAAATTTCCCCCAAAAAGCCAATTTCACAAAAGATTTTTTACCGCAAAAAGGCCTTTACCATATATAAATAGGTCCTAATTTTTTTCTACTTTTACACATCGGGCTTTTCAACAGAGAAGTACAATGCTGGACGGCGAATATATTTTTATTTCGCCACTAATACACGGCAAACAGGGCTTCAGAATATATCACTGCACCGCAGAACGGCAATTAGGCCCTAATTTTTTTTCTACTTTTACAGAACAGGCTTTCAACAGAGGAGTACGATGCTCGACGGCGAACAGGGCTTCAAAATATATCACTGCACCGCTGAGCGGCAAAGATATTTTTTCTTTTTCCACTAATACCCGGAAAAAGGGCTTTAGAACACAGAACTGCACTGCTGACCGGCAAATATTTTTTTTATTTTTCCACTAATACATGGAAAAAAGGGCTTTAAAATAGGTAACTGCACCGCTGAGCGGCAAATATTTTTTTCCTTTTTCCACTAATACACGCAAAAAAGGGGCTTTAAAACAGATAACTGCACCGCAGAGCGACAGATATTTTTTTTCTTTTTCCACTAATACATGGAAAAAAGGGCTTTAAAACTGCACTGCTGAGCGACAAATATTTTTTTTCTTTTTCCACTAATACGCTGAAAAAGGGGCTTTAAAACAGATAACTGCACTGCTGAGCGGCAAATATACAGTCCTGAATCAAAAGTTTAAGACCACTTGAAAAATGACAGAAAATTTTATTTAGCATGGCTGAATCTTAACAAGGTTCCAAGTAGAGCTTCAACATGCAACAAGAAGAAATGGGAGTGAGATAAAACATTTTTTGAGCATTCAATTTAATGAAAACAACGAATAAACTGAAACAGGCTGTTTTTCAGCTGATCAAAAGTTTAGGACCACACCTAAAAAAAAAAAAAAAAGAAAAAACTGAAATCCAACCTCCAAACATGAACTCAGTAATGAGTAGCTCCGACGTTATTGTTTATCACCTCAAAAAAAAAATTCAGCATGCTTGATGCAAGCGTTTCCATGAGGTGAGTGGGAACATTTCTCCAAGTGGTGAAGACGGCCGCACGAAGGCCATCTACTGTCTGGAACTGTTGTCCATTTTTGTAAACTTCCCTTGCCATCCATCCCTAAAGGTTCTCAATTGGATTTAGATCAGGGGAACACGCAGGATGGGCCAAAAGAGTGATGTTATTCTCCTGGAAGAAGTCCCTTGTCCTGCGGGCATTGTGTACTGTAGCGTTGTCCTGTTGAAAAACCCAGTCGTTACCACTCAGACGAGGGCCCTCAGTCATGAGGCATGCTCTCTGCAACATCTGGACATAGCCAGTGGCTGTTTGACGCCCCTGCACTTCCTGAAGCTCCATTGTTCCACTGAAGGAAAAAGCATCAGGACCATCAAGGTTAAATTTTTTCTCATCAGAGAATAAAACTTTCTTCTACCTTTGAATGTCCCACCTTTGGTGCTCTCTTGCAAAGTCCAAACGAGCAGTTTGGAAACACTTGCATCAAGCATGCCGAAACAATTTTTTTTGAGGTGATAAAGTGGTCTTAAACTTTTGATCAGGACTGTAGTTTACTTTTTCCACTAATACATGACAAAAAGGGCTGTAATTTTTGCTCCTCACCACACAACTGCTAATAGCCCCTTTTTTTCCCCACTAGTACAAGACAAAAAATGCTTTAGAACATATAACTGCACCGCACAAGTGCAAATAAAACGTAGAAATATTTCATTGTAATAACTTCTGTTAATGTCTGTATCAAACAGCACTTGCACCCTAATAAGAACGATTTGCTGGAATTACAGAGCTGTATAATAGGAATTTGGATCCCCAGTCAGTGCTGCAAGGTGTGATAGGAATATTCCTATTACCCAGGCTGTCACCTCCCCGACTGAACCCTGTTCAACAGAAATTCTGGTGAATTGATCCCTCCCTATTCTTTACCTACACCTTGAGTAATTTTTCCCTGAACTTGTAAATCGTTTTTTTTTTAACACAATCAAGTCTTTCCTATCACTGTCCCTAGTGCCTGCAGACACATCTCTCCCTGCACTAAGTAAGCTGGTGAATGGCAGAATCTAAGATGGCCGCCGTATTTATAGGGCTGTGACATCACAGGTCTGGCTGTCTGCTGATTGGCTGCATGCATGTCAGTATGAGTAATCCCGGCTTTCCAGCGTTCCTTGCCCCATGTCTTTACACGTGTAGCAGCCATTTTAGGAAAAAATATGATTCGTTACCACGAAGCGCGAGGGAATTCGCATTCGGTGCAAATAGAATTTTTCCTGAAATTCGGATTGAATTCCACTTGTCAGCTTCGATTCGCTCAGCTCTAGTGTTCACCATACAGAAAAAATAACATGATCCCTTTATAGATCAGGTCGTTATGGACACGGTGAATCCAAACTTGTGTAATATATATATATATATTTTTTTAAACCAATTATAAATTTGGGCATATAGGAAAAAAATATATATTTTTTACTTAAAAAAAAACCAATTAACACTTTTTGGGCCATCCTGAAGATTATTTGGGGATCATAAATGCATTTAACAAGGTTCTGATCCCCACAGTCACGAACTGTGGGGATCGGAACCTTTCGCCGGCATTGTACAGACTAGCCAATCAGAGCATTCACCGGCTCGGCTGCCCTCATTGGTTCCTGACCGTTTAGCTGAGATCCCTGGCTATATATAGGAGCCGTGGTCTCACCACTGTCACCATGTCTGTAGACATGGTGACAGTTTGCAGCCATGATGAACCTATACTTCATAGGCTTAATGCAGTGCAGGCCATGATGTACAGGTACGTCATGGTGGCTTAAGGGGTTAAAAAGACCCTGTGCCGTTGCATGTGTTATGCTTTTTGCTAGTTTCAAAGCTTCCCAAAATTGTCCCTAATTGGGGGCAGATGATGTTTAAACACACACACAGGTTTATGAGACAAAAAATTACATTAAAAAACAGTGGCTTGCTGTGGAGACTAAACATCCAAAATTATGCCATGTGGTCAGAATGCCTGCTCATATGATACACACTATTGTATTAATTGTTAGAAGAAAAACAGACTCGTTGTGGTGGTAGTGGTAGTAACGGCAGATGGGTAGCTTTAACAGTGGTGGCAGTAGGGGATTTTCAGTGAGTAGCAGCAGTTGAGGTGATGGTGGCAGTAGCAGCCATATGGTACATGTTGTCAGACTGGCAGGCAGGTAGCAGCAGATGCATGAAGGCGGGAGCAGCAGGACGGAGGCAGCAGCAGCCTTACAGTACATGGTGGTAGGCAGTCAGCAGCTGTGGCATGATGGAGGCAGCAACAGCCTTACAGAAAATGATGGTAGGCAGGCAGCAGCAGTGACATGAAGTTGGCAGGAGCATGACGGAAGCAGCAGCAGCTGTACAGAACATGTTGGTAGGCAGGCAGCAGCAGTGGCATGATTGCGGTGGCAGCGTGATGGGGCAGCAGCCATATGAGCATGTTGGTAGGCAGGCAGCAGCAGTGGCATGATGGCGGCAGTGGCATGATGGAGGTGGCAGCAGCAACCGTACAGAACTTGATGGTAGGAAGGGCGCAGCAGTGGTATGATAGGGGCCGCGGCATGATGGAGGCAGTAGCAGCCTTATTGACGTTAGATTTCTATCTTTATTTATGTGATGGACTTGCAGTACTCCCTGACCTTGCCACACACCCTTTTATCACTGCTTTTAAAAAGTGACGTGAAGGTGTAAAAATCATAGATTCTGCTGCAAATATGGCATGCAAAAAAAAATGGTGACTTTATTATGCCACAAAAAGTGGCGTAATAGTAAATTTTCTCTTTAGTGTTTTTCTTTATGTTAGCTGCTTGTCTTTTTGGATGTTTATATGTATGTACTGATTAGATTTTTTTATGTTATTAATCATCTTTTTTGTATGATTTCTATTGAAAATGTATATAAATGGATATTGATCAACACTTTGGGGATCACAAATGAACTACAGTATACTGTATTTGCTATTGTTTTATTCATTACATTTTTTAATATTTTTATATGGCCCAGTTGTCCTTATATTAAGATATATTTGTTGGTGGTAGGATATTTATTTATTCATCATGTATTATTATTATTTATTTAACTTAGTTGCCTAATTTTGATTGGGGTCTTAATTTTTTATTTTATTAATATTGCTGATATTAGTACACTTAGCACTTTGTAAGAATAAATTATGTATTGTGCTATAATTCATAATATTGTTTGGATTAGTTATCAATCAGGGGATAGCACTTTTTGGTATGTATTTAAGACACTTTGCACTTTGTATGAATTATTATTGTGTCCCATGTATTTATTTGATCTGATTATATGTTTGTTATGGGATAGATCACTATAAAATGTATTAATTTTTGCACTTTGTTATGATTATTTTTATTAACTTTTTTATTTCCCGTATTATTTAGAATTATGTTATTTTCAGCAATAGCTATAACTAGCTTCTATCTAGGTAGTAATATATCCTCTGCATTTGAGTCTGCCCATTTATTTTGATATTGGATGTGGAATTGTATTTACTGGAGTCTCTTCTTGGGCAAAATTGCTCCAAGACAAGAAAATAAAGACACAATCCTCCTACAAGAGCAAGCCAGATGGATATTTAGATTAGAGAGTCTGAGCCCCAAAGGGCTGAGATCCAGCAGAGGATCTCATTACCGGAAAAAAACATTTCCCTTTGGTCCTCATGCATTCTTAATCGAAAGAGATCCATTCAGGATGCATTAATGTCTTCTGTTCCATAAGCATTCTGTCTTGTGACCAGTTGCAGCAGATTTGTGTCAGGTCATAAAAACGGAAAAAACTGTTATGACGGATCCGTCACCTATTGGCTCTCAATGTATTTAGTGATAGATTTTTTTTTCCGTTCTGATTTCACACAACTGCATCCTAATGGAATGGATACATCCTGATGTGCAATCAAAATGGATCCATTAAATTCCAGTATTGAAATGCTCTGGCGGATCTCAATACCGGGATTAAAACGCAAGTGTGAAAGTAGCCTTAATGAGGCCTTCTCATATGCGTCATTTTTGTAATATCACTAGGACAGTCTCATTATAATGTATCAAATAATATACTTCAGGACGTAGTGAGGATTTCTTGGTCAATAGAGCTGGGGACTGGATAATTTGTTAAATTATAGTTATGGAAACAATTAATCTGATTTAGTATAGGAAAAAGATACAGTCAAAAATATAAATAAAAATTACTCACCTCATCAATTAAAAAGGGTGCACCTCCTACAATAAGATCAAAAAGAAATATTAAAGAAAATAAAAATCAAATCTGCCCTCATCTAAGTAATAGTGCCAAGTGCCTCTGGTGATTTATATAGTAAAAACTCACTGAAAAAAGTGGCCTAAACGGGTGAAATGCTCCAAACCCAGACACTGTAGCGTGTCTATAACCGGGGGAGCAATTCCTCTGCATGCGGTCCGCAGACAAGGGCAATCCCCAGCAAAAAATGTGTTGAATGGAGGATGCCGGGGCGGACCACATGCACCACAAGGACATCTTACACAACATGATACATTGTGCAGATAAAAAAAAATAAACATACTCAATCACTGCAAAAAATGCACCAAAATGATACGCAACTGACAATACTAGCTATTTCCTCAAGCCGATGTTAAAAGCTGAGAACTTTGCCAATATCTTCCAGTCTGGAACATATCGGAGCCCCAGCAAGCATAAGGTCCTACCACTCAACTACCCGTGGTGTATCAACAGGGTCTAAACAATGCTAGAAACCAACTCCAATGCACTGTGAGGTAGAATAAAGCTGTGAGCCGCACCCACAACAGACCATGTGACACAGAAGCTATCAGGATTACTTGAGTTCAGGCAGATCCAAAGGTAGAATAGTTTGAATGAAAGCAAATCCTATAAAGCCCTAATCATGGTCCCTACCTAGTAAGTGGGAAGGGGGCTAATGGTCCCTACCTACCAACGTACAGAGCACCCGCCCCAATAGGGGTGACCCCGTCAGAAACCTGTCCCTGAATGGGGCCTAAAACTCAATCTGTCCCTCACTAGTGTCCCAACATGCCATGTTTCGTCACTCTTCAGAGGCAAAAAAAGTAAAGACTATACTTTTAAAAAAGACAAAGAAAAAAACATAAATACCCAAATGGAAAAAATAGCAATAAATAGCAACAGTGCCTGCTCAAATATGCAAAGCAATAGCAACAACACCAGACATGTGCAAGTTTATTTGCAAACAAAGCACAGTCTAGATTAAACAAAAGGACAGTGGTCCAGAGACAGGGTAAAATAAAAATAGAAAATAGATTTGGAGAGAGACCATATTCCTGTATAGTGTATCCTAAACAGGGTTTTCCGTTTTTGTTGTTGATTAGTTTTCTCCGGATATGGCAGGATTCCTCAATACTGGATTTAATTCTGACAACTGGTTAACAGAAGCAAAGGACGTTTTTTCTGTTAAGAACTTTTCTCTGGAAAAATACACACCCTTCTTTAAAGCAGCCTTCAAAGAATTGACAAAAATCTACAAGGAACAGATTGTTTCTTGGTGGGAGGTTCAAAGTTTGGAAAATTACCTCAAACACAATATAGTCCCTAGGGCTTGAGAATTACTCTGACACCAGCAGTTAGATGTAGAAACGCATCATTAATGCCTAAATGGGAATAGGAGGCTACAAATAACTCCCTTCACTTCATGCATATTTTGTTGGAACAGGAGCGTATCTTGTTGGAAGATTTAAATACTAAACTTAAAGAACAGATTAACATCACTCAGTCCTTCATTCATGAATCAGAGTTTAACATAAAAGAAAAACAATTACAGGCCACACTGGAACGTTTCCAATACCATCTCAAAGAGAGGAAGCATAAGCAATTTGTAAGAGATATTGCTGATTTCAGAAAAAATAAGGCTTATATTTTGATCACTGAAAGGAGTAGAGCACCTGTCCATGATACGGACTTGTCCTCTACTGAAACTGAGCACTTAGATTCAAAGAAAGAACAGAATTCAGGTAACATCAGGTCTCAGATACGAGGTAGAGGCAGAGGTAGGAAGAACTTTAGAGGGAATACCCAGGACAGAGGTAATTCTGCTTTTTTAGCTCAAGCTCCATCATACCCATTGCGGAACCGTCCTCCACAGCACATAGGTGCGACTCAGGTCCAAAAATAATCAATTTATCTACTCGCTCTCTTACGGTTCATTAATGAGTATTTTGGAAAAAGGACTTTCATTTGTTCCAACTGCGAAATTTGACTTGTTTTGAACCATTGTGGACATCAAGTTGAGATGGTTCAAGAATTTCTGCAATCTTGGCAAAAAACAAAGCCTTGAATTAGGCATTCCTGCGGATATGCTTGAAGATGTCTTTTGTTGTACAATTCATCTTTTCAGGAGGGACCCTCTACAGGTACAGGCCCTTTTACATCGCTTAAAGGGGTTATCCCACTTAGCGTTTCTATACTTACCTGCTGCCACCGCGCGTTCACTCCCTGGATTCTGGCTGGGGGCGGGCTTCATCTTGATTGAAGTCTTCTCCCGGCCGCGCTGCGCGCTGGAATGAATGCGCACGCCGCCGCGCATGCGCAATGGTGACTTATTCCTACAGAGCCGGCGTGCGTGTTCGCAGCTCTGTACTATTCTGGCCGGGAAGAAGTCACTGTCGCGCATGAGCGGCAGCGT
This sequence comes from Bufo gargarizans, assembly GCF_014858855.1. Lineage (NCBI taxonomy): Eukaryota > Metazoa > Chordata > Amphibia > Anura > Bufonidae > Bufo > Bufo gargarizans. Next base: position 175,861,534 of record NC_058080.1, on the reverse strand, counting down.
GCGCGTTCAGAACAGCGAGCGGACCGGCCGGGAGAAAAGGAGTCGTCTTCTGGGCAAGCGCGACCTTCCAGCTTTTCAAGAAGAACAGTGGTCGTAACCAGGGGAGACCGAGTCACAACAATAAGGTAAGTGGGGATGAATTTTATCCTAATCAGTGGGGATTTGTTAATAAAGTATATTTACAAAAATGCTCACTGTCAAATCATTAACAGATTTAACAGTGATCATTATGATGGGATAACCCCTTTAAAAACAAAAGCAATAAGATGCCACCATGTGGTGATACTAACTGTATTGAAGTTTTCTTAAACTTAGTGAGTAAGAAATTGTAATTTACTCCTTTACATTTTACTCCACCTAATTGCAGTAGACAGGAATTGTCAGCCTTGAGTATTTTGGAACAAGATAAAAACATCATTATAAAACCCTCTGATAAAGGGGGTAACACGGTCGTTCTAGACACTACTATGTGTGAAACCCTTTTGTCACCCAGGGATTGTTATGAGGTGTTAGATGGCGATCCAACTGATAAATATAAGCAGAAACTTAAGGCTATATTAGATGTTGCTAAGATTGATTAACTGATCAGTCAAGAAGAATATGATTTCCTCTTTCCTAGACACCCTCAAATGGCTACATTTTATTGCCTCCCCAAAGTACACAAGGGGTGTGCCCCTCTTAAGGGGCATGCCATCATATCAGGGGTTGGCAGCCTTTGCCAAAACCTTGGCATCTATGTTGACAAAATACTCTCACCGTTTGTGACAGCACTCCCCTTTTATGTACGGGACACAGGTGATCTTCTCAAACAAATAGAAGGTATTCATTTGGAGGATGATTGCATTCTGGGGAGTATTGATGTAGAAGCATTGTATTCCTCTAGTCCCCATGAATATGCTTTGCGTGCAGTTGCACATTTCCTTTCAACAAGGGGTTGTCAATTCACTGTGCCTAAAAAATTTGTTCTCCCCATCATACGCATGTTGTGCCCCATCATACGCATGTTCCTGGGCTGGTGGGAAGGTAACTACATTTTTGGAAATGTGCCAATGGTGGAGACAGAGAAGATTTACATGTGGACGTGATTTATAGATGACGTTTTTGTCAACTGGAAAGGGGATATGCCAACATTCATAAACTGGGCTAATGGACTTAATAACAATGACATTGGTCGTCGTTTTATATCAGAGTGTCATGAGACCAAATTGCCCTTTGTTGACATCTGTATAATGAAAAACTCAGGTGGTACTTTAGCCACGTCCATTTTTAGAAAATCCACCGCAACAAACTCCCTTTTACGGTGGGAATGTAGTCATCCGTTCCCACTAAAAATGCGGATTCCGCGTGGTCATTATCTCCAGATCAGGAGAAATTGTTCCGAACATTCAGATTTTTTAAAACAAGCCGCAGATCTGCAGGACCGTTTCCTGGACCGCGGATATCCGATGAACACACTTAAACCAACTTTCCAATCGATACTTTCATGAGATCGTTCATTGCTTCTTATATCTAAGAAGGAAATTACATCCGCAGAATGTGCTGATAGAGGAGACACAAGGGAGATTTGCCTCATATCTACATTTGATGAGGCCGCCACCATGTAAGAGATATTGTCTCTTCCTGCATCAGGGGCGTTGCTAGGTTAAAACATTCGGTGCCTGGGCCCCTGATGTTTTGTCCCAGGCCCTGAATGTCCTGCCTGCCAGCTAGATACAACTGTATTGCCATCCTCAGAATGGCCATACAATTAAATCTAATGCACTGGAAGAGCTGAAGGACCTGTGGTTACATCACAGGTCGTGTGACCAGCAAAACAGGCAGTGGATGGGAAGGACCTGCAATGATGTCACCATCATGTACCAGTGCAGGAGAGAACGGCAGTGAAGAGGAGAAGAAGCTGTAGTGATGTCTGCTATATGAGGAGAGGTAAGTGAAGGGAGAGGCAGAGCAATGCTGGGAGTTGTGGTTATTTAACTAGGACTATATATTAGGGCTGAAGGGAGGGATGTTATTTACATGGAACTGTGTGTTGGAGGTGGCTGTAGGAGGGAGTGATGTTATTTATATGGAACTGTATGTTGATGGTGGCTGTAGGAGGGAGTGATGTTATTTATATGGAACTGTATGTTGATGGTGGCTGTAGGAGGGAGTGATGTTATTTATATGGAACTGTATGTTGATGGTGGCTGTAGGAGGGAGTGATGTTATTTATATGGAACTGTATGTTGATGGTGGCTGTAGGAGGGAGTGATGTTATTTACATGGGACTGTATGTTGGAGGGGGCTGGGGGATTAGTAATTTTATTTACATGGGACTGTATATTGATGGCTAGTGTTGAGCGAACTTGTGGTTTAAGTTCGGCATCTAAAGTTCGGCTTCGTGTTATCGAAGAATCCCGATATGGATTCCAAATTCCGTTATGGTCCGTGGTAGCAGAAAAATAATGGGATTCTTTGATAACCCGAATCAGAACTTTAGACACCGAACTTAAAACACATGTTCGCTCAACACTATTGATGGCAGATGTGGTAGGGAGTGATGTTATTTACATGAGACTGAATGTTGGAGGGGGCTGGGGCATAGTGATGGTTTTTACATGGGACTGTATGTTGAAGGTGGCTGTGGGAGTGGTTTATGTTATTTACATGGGACTGTATGTTGGAGGCGGCTGTGGGAGGGAGTGATGTTATTTACGTGGAACAGTATGTCAGAGGTGGCTGAGGGAGGCAGAGATGTTATTTACATGGGACTGTTGATGGTGGCTGTGGGAGGGAGTGATGTTATTTACATGGGACTGAATGTTACAGGGGTCTGAGGAAGGGAGTGATGTTATTTACATGGGATTGAATGTTGAAGATAGCTGGTGGGGGGAATTATGTTATTTACATGGGACTGAATGTTGAGGGGGGTGATGTTTACATGGGATTGCATATTGGAGGTGGCTGGGGAGGAGGTGATGTTATTTACATTGGACTGTATTTTGGAGGGGCTGTAAATAGAGAGGGATGTTATTTACATGGGGCTGTATATTGGAGGGGGCTGGAAAGATGGTGTGATTTTATTTACATGGGACTATATGGCGGAGGGAGGGAAATAGTGTTGTTTACATGGGACTATATATTGGAGGGGCTGAAGGGAGCGGAGTGATGCTATTTACATAGGACTGTATTTTGGAGGGGGCAGGAGAGATGATGTGATGTTATTTACATGGGACTGCATTTCTTCAGTATAGAATTTGGGGGTATTGGGGGGCACAGCGAGCAGCAGGGTAACACTGTGGGGACTCCAGGTTGGAAGATGATAATAGAAAAGTGAGGAAGTTAAGATGTCTGTGTGTCACACTCTGCAAAGACAAGGTGGCTAAAAGAAGTTGTACGAACCAAATGGAGAAGATGATGACAGAGAAGATCTACATTGGAGGAGATGTCACATGGGAGACCCTGGATGTGAGAGGTATGTGTTGCTGTATAGCAAGTACAGGAAAGTGCGGTGTGTGGGGGATTTGGCGACTTAGAAAACTGGGCCATATTCATTCGGGTTTGGGCCCCAGATCTTTTGAGACCCTAGCAATGCCCCTGTCCTGCGTATGGATTTAGATCTCTGTAAGGTTATTAGAGACTATCCGAGTATCACTTACAGAAGAGGTACCAGTATTCGTGACAGGGTGGTAAAGAGACACTTTTCAACATCGCCAACAACCAAAACATGGCTTGATAACCCTTTTACTGGTTGCTTTAATTGTGAAAGCTGCATTTCTTGCAAATACATGATGTGTGGTAAGACTTTCAAAAGTAACATTACCAACAAAACATATGAGATCAGACATATGATTAATTCCAAGTCCAGAGGTGTGATCTACAATATAACCTGTATTTGCGGCAACGAATATGTTCGGAAGACAACAAGGGAACTGCGTCGGAGAGTGGGAGAGCATATTGGTGATATCTCCAACCAGAGAGATACCTCTGTGTCGCGTCATGTCAGACATGAACATGAAGGGAGGGCTGACTGTCTCAAATTTATGGGCATCGATGTGATTAAACTGTCAGAAAGAAGAGGTGAGTCTGCGCTCCTGAACATAGCAGCCCAACGGCTTAGGTAGGTTTAGCCTAGGACCCGCCTTACCTGAGACCACCTTGGCACTAGGTAGGTGAGCACAGATGTGTTTTGATTAAAATATATTCGCTAAGTGTCTCAGATTTTATTACATCAGAGTGAGGGCTTGGTCCATATATAATGCTTGCATCTATTTTGTTAGTGCATTATTATCTTTTTTTTCTGTGATTTTCTTTCTTGAATGTGGCCAGGGACATCCGCATATTTATTTATCATACTGTGCAGAATGTTTTTATCTTTGTTTTTTTCTGTGATTTTTTTGTTCATTATGTAGTATTTGCTTGAGGGAGTGGCAACTTCAAGTTTGAATGCGCTCCTATTTTATATTGGGAGCGGCATTCCTGTGCACTTTAGCCCTTCCTATCAAACAGACCGCCTTGATTAGGTTGTACATATTGGTGTGCTTACTCCTCCTCTCATTGGTTGCTTGATGCAGATAGAGGTGTCCAGGAGCAGCACATCATATGTGTGGAGTCTGCGCTCCTGAACATGCCTTCATTCAAACTATCCTACCTTTCGATATGCCTTCAGTCAAGTAATCCTGACAAGAGCACTCGTTCACTGCTGCTATCAAAGGACAGCACCTGGTATAGACGTACTAGACAGCTCATTCATCCGGGTTGGGTAAGATCGTTCCATTCATTATCATCCTAGAATTATATGTCTGCAGGTGCATTTATCATCAGGGTATATGTTGTTCAGGTATTTCTCACAGCTTTGTTTTGAACTATGTGTACACTCATTTTTTAATCTAATTAAGTAAAAGTTATGTTTTATAATTATAGCCCAGGTCTTCTTTGGGAGAATAATAATGTACCTTTAGCAAATACAATATTGTAGCGACAATGTGTATTGCATATGTAAGATCATTTAATTACACTATTATTACATTGAACAGTAACTAAGTATTTGAACATGTGCATGAAGTATCATCAGCAGAATATAAGTCAAGCTTCAAGTCATGTGTATGAATGGAGTCTCTGGAGCAAAGCTGCTCAGAGATTTAGGTGCATGCGCAGATGCGACTGAGGTGAATCAGGAGTGAAGTCGTTTAGAAACTAAGTCCAGGTACTTACGCAGATATGCCTGATATGAATTGGAAAATATATATATATATATATATATATATATAAAGTTCAATATAGGACACAACAAGGCTCTAGTGTTATATAGTAGAGGTTGAACAGGTGCAAAATACTGATGAACATCCACTCACGCTCCTTCCATCTATGAGAGGTGGATGCTTAGTGTTCTGAATGCACACAAGGCTTCTTGCTTATTGCTGACTTACAGCCTATTGGTAATACCCAAACTATTGGATCAGACATGCTTTCCAGAACTGTTATAAGTAAACCCCCAAGTACTGGCATCACAGTGTCCCCCAATATCACAAGGTCTGGCTACTTACTCCAAAATAATTATAAACATGATGCACTGGTTGATATTTTGGCCAAACACTCAGGCTCACATTCTATAGCAGCAGTCTTCATTGTCTTGTGAGTGTCTACATTAAAAGCAAAAGCAATTCACTGAAAAATGCAAGATATCCCAGAATGAAGGCCGTACTCACTAACACAAGGAAAAAAAAACCTTTACTACAGGATGCAGCCATTATCAGTGAGTATGGCATTCTTTCAGTGACACATCGGTCATCCCATTAAGGCTACCAAAATGTCCTGCTTTTAGTCTCTTTTAACAGTTATAATTATTTTACCCTCTTTAATTTTTATAGAAATAACTTTTGTATTGGGCCATGTTCCTCTTTTATTTATCGTTGATAATTTTAGTAAAGATTCCTTAAAAAAGTAAAAAAAAAAATTGCATAATGTCTGTGTGTATTTCTACAATCATAACTGGGAAGTAATGTTTTTCAGCATAATTATTAAGTTGCACAGCTAGATGCATTTCTCTCATAACCAAGGAGTGTCTCCCTTATGTGGAATCTGCCAACACTGTGCTGCTGTGCCATCCTTTCCCTTACTTCCCACTATGTTTAGTTTCAGCTCTGAAGCTCACAAAACAGATAAGGAGGGAGAGATCACACTTACAGAAATACAGGAGACTCATGTGAATTCAGCAGCAGCGTAGAAACAGTTATTTAAGCTCAGGATCTTAGCTCTGAGACTACTCTGTGTCTTTGTTACTAAGGAAGGATCTTAAGTGAGACCCCTAATGGCCATTTTCTCAGGTAGATGCAGGCATATTTTTTAATTAAATTATTTAGATATTTTCTATTTACACCATTCTCTATTAAATTAAACTGTGAAAGTGCAGTGACTATTTAAAGGGGCATTCTATGTTTTTTAACAGATATGTTCATGTAGTTGTTTACCTTTTGTACATCTTCCCCATGTTTTTGTTTTCGATTTGGACCCTCCTGACCCCTTTTCACCATGTAAACAAATCACTTTCAAGTCATTGTATCCAACCTCCTTTCTCTGACATAGGTCCAGCACCATCCCTAACAACGTCCAGCTAGTTTAAAGTTCCTCACCCAGCTACTTATATAGAAATGTCTCCTGTTGTTGCTTTGAGATGCCCATGGACATTACAGAACAAATAAGAAAGAGCTCCATGGATATGGTCATGTGGCCACAGCCCAGAACAGAAAATAGCTGCAATACAGGTAAAAGGGCTACCTTCATAAATTATCATTTTAAAGGAGGCTGATGCAAACTGGAAATCCACTTTAAATTGAAGCCCTAGTCTCCTGGATTGGAGATCTAATGTTAAAAATCTAGTTTATTTTTACCTTGTGTTCCTGACCCAGTGTCTCTCTCCTTCCACATTACTGTAGTCTGGAATAAATGGGTAGATGTATCTGAATGACATCATGTGCATATGCTCCACTCACTAGGTACTGAAAAACAACCTACTTTTACTTCACATTATTTAAATGAAGAGCTGTAACTCTAACATGTTACGTGATAACATGCCATATACTATAATATGCTACAATATTTGTATTCATGGCTAAATTCTCCAAGGTACTGGTTCCTCATTCCTTCTCTTGCAGAGACATGAGCTTGTCTTCAAAGGTCACTAGGTTCAATGTTTTTGACAGGTTATAATATACCCTCCTTCGAATTTATTTTGTAGAGCATCTGCTATAGGCATTAAAAGCCCTAAATTAAAAGCAGAGTCCTTCTCAGCAATAAAGTTAAAAATCTAATTTTTACTGCCTTAAGAAAAACTGCGTGATTGGAAAGAACCAGTTAACGAAATTTAGTTTTAAAGTGTGTAGCAGCTGAGTATGTGAATGCTGGACAAGAGTTTATGGCATATTAAGAAATTGTGCTACCAATATTAACCTTTGCTCGTGTGATAAATCCTATAATCTTATAAGAAAAACTGTTAAGGTAGCTCCTACATGCTTAAGTAAGGGGGACCTAACATAACATGCAGCAGATTTATTACTGAAATGCCTGTCCTTGAAATCTAATGAGGCTGCTTCTGCAGCTAGCCAGGGGTGGACAGGCCATAGACCCTACTGAGATGATTCCCAGTGGACTGATGCCCAGAAAACTGTCTGAGTGCTCTTCATTGCTGGCAGCTAGGTACATAATGATCTGGTACTCCCAGAATTAAGGCTGCGAGCACCAGGTACTTATGTACCCGGCTGGCTGCCACAGGTCCCTATCCTGAATTCAACTATATCGGCATCATCCGGTAAAAATAGGTTAAAGCTAAGGCTTCCAGTGTGTTTATGAGAAAATTTTAGCTGAGATTGATATATCACAAGACTCTTTTCTTGTTGGAATATGAGCTGAATTCAATATGGGAGATTTTAAAATGGTGGCCGAAAAAGTTTCCTCCATCAAATAATATAGCCCCCCTCCGAATTAATACTTTCACACATTGGAAGGCAATGTTATAACAATTATATCAGTTAAAATGGTATGTCCACACTTTTGCCTCACTCTATTTAGTGTGATGGATTGCTAAACTGTCATGGGGTCAATGGTGGGCTTCACTATAACTGTTGCACTAAGGTACAAGAGCCTACAATCTAAGAGCTTAGAATCCCTTGCACTGCACTGCAATTTGCTGAGGATTTTCATTATGGACTCTACACAGCTATTGCACAGCACATAATAATCAATTTACAGTGCAGCTGGTTGACATTGATGCTTCCTAAGTTACTGTACATTGTAGATCCTACTGAAATCTACAGCATCTGCCAACAGAAATCTCAAGTCTATGGCTAGCTTTAATCTGCCTATGAAAAACGAATTGACAACAGAAGGAAACTATTTTCTTTTGGTTGATTATGAACAGAACATCAGAAAATGAAAAATGAAAAATAAAAAATAAAAATTGCTTAACATTATTTCTTGCAAGTTTTTGAAAACTTCTAGCCGATTGATACAACCAAATGTTGTCCATTAGTTTTATAATCCTTTGACCAGACTTGTGTCACCCATGGAATTACTGGACAAGAGTGCTTATAAAACCAATCTAAAATATTTCTATTAAAGTCGAATGTTTCTTACTGGTGCACAAACGAGGAGGTCCTAAAGGAATAGTAGAAGATGAACTTCAGATTACTAAATTGTTCTTACCTTAAAGACCTCATAAAAGGCAGGCTTAGCAGAACCTCTGAATATATTACCTGCACATCTGGAAATTAATATATTCTTCACTGTGATGTATGTCCAGCATTATTTAGAGAGATAATCTGTTCTGTTGTTCATGGGTACAGCTGTTATACCATTTAATAACCAGCCTCTACTCTTTACTACCATGGGGAATCTGGGACCACATTATTTTTTTTCTTAAATATGGATCTATAACTAATAGACAGACATTACTACCAAGAAATCTCTGGGGATAATTAAAAGCCATGAAAAGGACAGGAGCCCTAAATCTTTACTTTTAATATTTGCTAAATAAGTGATTACTTAGGCTTAAGTGTTTAATACAAAGGATTTAAAGACTACGGCCACACATGTAGGTTTTTTTTAAAGCCAAAACCAGATGTGGATTCAAAAAAGAGAGGAAGTAGTATCTATCAGTAGAACCTTCTCTTCATTTATAATCGTCTCCTGATTTTAGCTTCAATACTGCATCAAAAAGCCTGCATGTGTGGCCGTACTCTTATGGAAGGAAAAACATTTTTTGATTCTTTTGTTTTATTGATATTGTAGTCTGTAAGTAATAAACCAACATATTTTACAGAATAAACATGGCATATACTATAGAATCAAGAGTTTCTCCTTGTAGATATTTATCTAACAGCCAAAAGGGGTGACTGTAAAAAATCTACTAGTACACAAACTGAAGTCACATGAAAGGAATGCTGTAGTCAAAGTGATTTAATTTGTCAATTAACAAAATAGTGAATCTACATGACTAATTAAGAAACCAATGCCTCCCAACCATAGCAACTAATAATGAAGTATTAGGGTCCATTTACATGGGCCAATACACAGGGCAGTGATTGGAAATGAACAGTTCTTTTTTGATCATTGCTCGATCATTCATTTGCATTACATACAGAAATGATTCCCTCTGTATGGTGATGAATGATCACTACTGAGATTGTTCATCCCCGTAGAGATTCATTGGACAATTATTTAATGTGCTGCATAAAGTTTGGATAACCTGACAAAAAAACATTTTGTTCATTTCTTGGTTGATCGGCAGCACATTAATACAAGGCAGTTATTGGCAAAGATCATTGGTCACTTGTTGCCAATATTGGCCCGATTTGTGATCCAGGTAAATGGGCATTTAGTCAATGGCAGAAGTTTTCAACATTTAGCAGTGATATGAAGACGAGAGTGACAGAAGCAAATGGGGGCGAGGATGGTGAGGATATTGAAACATTATTGGTGAAATTACAAAGAAAAATAAACACTGAAAAAATAATACTTGTGTAATCTATAGACCCCCCTAACATCGGATAGTTCAGCTGTAAAACCAAATAGCGTGGGCTGTACAGAAGGGTACAGTGATCATAATGGTAGATTTTCACTTTCCAGATATTGATTGGGGTTATAGTTTAAATGCATGTTGTGGCAGTCCAAAACACATGCTTTTCAATCCCTTCTGCTAGCTGTCGAACTACTGTGTGTCATTATTACAGGTCAATGTTAGTGTCAGGTCTAATTTATCGCTGTGGACTTATCTGTGCAGTAGCCCAAGATTCAAGTAGTCGCCCCACGACAGAGTAAGGACAGTGGAAGCAGCAGTAGTGGCCCCATTACAGAGTGGGGATGGTAGAAGCAACAGTAGTGGCCCCTTGACAGAGTGGGGAAGGTGGCAGTGATAGTGAAAATAGTGACCTCATGACAGAGTGGGGATGGGGGGCAGGAGAAGTAGCAGTAACATGGAAACATCACAGTTTATTTTTCCATTCTTCTAATCCATCAGAAGACAACCCACAGCACTGAATACCCGCTCTGATGCCACACTACTGGCCGGGCAGGAAAGCATGTCCATGGCAAACTCTTCCAGTTGCGTACACACTTTAAATTTGCATGCCCAGTAGTCCAGAGGATCTTGGGTGCAGTCTACGTATGCCACCACCTACTGGTTGAGGTTCTGCTGTATGTCCTGCTGCTGCTGGGTGGCTTCTGCAGTAGGTGGCTAAATAAAACTGCTGATCATAGACTCCAGACTGAAGTTGCTGCATATGGAATTGGTGCTGCTGCTCCAGCCCCCACCCCACCAGTCATGTCAGTGGACCTCCGGGTCAGACCTCCATGAGGATGGGCAATGGTGCTCATAGGCAGTGACCAACTGACTACACAGAAAATCACTGTGGCAGTCCATTTTTGCATCCCACTCAAAAGGTCTAAAAATGGGCCCAATTTTTGACTGGTAGCGAGGGTCTAACAATGTGGATAGCCAGTAGTCTTCCTGAATCCTGACAATGCGGCTGTCACTACACAAACATGAAAAAAACATGCATCTGGCCATTTGTGCAAGGGACTTGGAGGACTTCCCTGCCTCCGTCTCCACTGCATACTACCATGGTCTGTCGGGGTCATCTACGTAATTTTCGTTTTCACCCTCTAGCTCCTCATGCTCCTCCTGCTCATCTCCTTTTACTTGAGCAGATAAGCCTCCTAGTTGTGTATAGCATTCCTGGGCGTTTATGTCCTCTTCCTTGTACTCATCCTCCTCAGGGCTAAGGTGCCCGTGAGATGTAGGAGCCACGTCTTCTGTCCCCTTGTCAATCAGAATTTTCAGCATCTTCTCCAGGATGTGAAGGAGTGGAATGACGTCATTCATCCCGTAGTTCTGCCCAGTGACAAAGTGGCCTCCTTAAAGGGCCTGAGCAAACGGCACATGTCACGCATGAGCTGCCACTGGCAAACAAGGAAGTTACATCGGAGAGTAGACCTGTCCGTCCGCTGCATTAAGAAATTGTTGACCACCTTCCTCTGCTTGTACAGGCGATCTAACATATGTAGTGTGTAGTTCCAACAGGTGGAAACATCTCATGTCAGGCGTAGTATTGGGAGCGAATATTCGGCACTTTGAGAATTTGCGAATATTTAGAATATAATGATATATTCATATTTTCCAATATTCAATTTTTTTTTTCATCAGTAACCTCCCTTCTTGCTTGTGGGCCAATGAAAAGGCTGCAATGTCTGAGATTAGCAACATCCCAAGCAACCAATAGGAAAGTTGTCTACCCCTTACTATATAACAACCTCCCCTGCATACCTTGTATGCAGTATTTAGCAGATCTGAGAGAGACAGCAGTGTTATTGCTGTGCTCTCTGCTTTTCTGTGTCATTACATTAGATAGTTAGTTAACATATATATATATATATATATATATATATATACAGTGGGATGCGAAAGTTTGGGCAACCTTGTTAATCGTCATGATTTTCCTGTATAAATCGTTGGTTGTTACGATAAAAAATGTCAATTAAATATATCATATAGGAGACACACACAGTGATATTTGAGAAGTGAAATGAAGTTTATTGGATTTACAGAAAGTGTGCTATAATTGTTTGAACAAAATTAGGCAGGTGCATAAATTTGGGCACTGTTGTCATTTTATTGATTCCAAAACCTTTAGAACTAAATATTCTAACTCAAATTGGCTTGGTAAGCTCAGTGACCCCTGACCTACATACACAGGTAAATCCAATTATGAGAAAGAGTATTTAAGGGGGTCAATTGTAAGTTTCCCTCCTCTTTTAATTTTCTCTGAAGAGTAGCAACATGGGGGTCTCAAAACAACTCTCAAATGACCTGAAGACAAAGATTGTTCACCATCAGAAAGCTGTATCAGAGATTTCAGCTGTCTGTTTCCACAGTTAGGAACATATTGAGAAAAAAGGAAGACCACAGGCTCAGTTCAAGTTAAGGCTCGAAGAGGCAGACCAAGAAAAATCTCGGATAGACAGAAGCGACGAATGGTGAGAACAGTCAGAGTCAACCCACTGACCAGCACCAAAGACCTACAGCATCATCTTGCTGCAGATGGAGTCACTGTGCATCGTTCAACCATTCGGCGCACTTTACACAAGGAGATGCTGTATGTGAGAGTGATGCAGAGGAAGCCTTTTCTCCACCCACAGCACAAAAAGTGCCGCTTGAGGTGGGCTAAAGCCCATTTGGACAAGCCAGCTTCATTTTGGAATAAGGTGCTGTGGACTGATGAAACTAAAATTGAGTTATCTGGCCATAACAAGGGGCGTTATGCATGGAGGAAAAAGACCACAGCATTCCAAGAAAAACACCTGCTACCTACAGTAAAATATGGTGGTGGTTCCATCATGCTGTGGGGCGGTGGCCAGTGCAGGGACTGGGAATCTTGTCAAAGTTGAGGGACGCATGGATTCCACTCAGTATCAGCAGATTCTGGAGACCAATGTCCAGGAATCAGTGAAAAAGCTGAAGCTGCGTTGGGGCTGGATCTTTCAACAAGGCAACAACCCTAAATACTGCTCAAAATCCACTAAGGCATTTATGCAGAGGAACAAGTACAACGTTCTGGAATGGCCATCTCAGTCCCCAGACCTAAATATAATTGAAAATCTGTGGTGTGACTTAAAGAGAGCTGTCCATGCACAGAAGCCATCAAACCTGAATGAACTAAAGTTGTTTTGTAAAGAGGAATGGCCAAAAATACCTTCAACCAGAATCCAGACTCTCATTGGAACCTACAGGAAGCGTTTTAGAGGCTGTAATTTCTGCAAAAGGAGGATCTACTAAATATTGATTTCATTTCTTTTTTATGGTGCCCAAATATATGCACCTGCCTAATTTTGTTTAAACAATTATAGCACACTTTCTGTAAATCCAATAAACTTCATTTCACTTCTCAAATATCACTGTGTGTGTCTCCTATATGATATATTTAACTGACATTTTTTATCGTAACAACCAACGATTTATACAGGAAAATCATGACGATTAACAAGGTTGCCCAAACTTTCGCACCCCACTGTGTATATATATATATATATATATATATATATATATACAGTACAGACCAAAAGTTTGGACACACCTTCTCATTCATTCAAAGAGTTTTCTTTATTTTCATGACTATGAAAATTGTAGATTCACACTGAAGGCATCAAAACTATGAATTAACACATGTGGAATTATATACATAACAAAAAATTGTGAAACAACTGAAAATATATCATATTCTAGGTTCTTCAAAGTAGCCACCTTTTGCTTTGATTACTCACACTTTTTTGCTATGTATATAATTCGACATGTGTTAATTCATAGTTTTGATGCCTTCAGTCTGAATCTACAATTTTCATAGTCATGAAAATAAAGAAAACTCTTTGAATGAGAAGGTGTGTCCAAACTTTTGGTCTGTACTGTATATATATTACAGATAGTTAGTCGGAGATAGTCAGTGTAGATTAGGTAGTGATATAGTGTAGCTGATAGGTTCTGCTGTCCATACATACATGCTACAGACATAGTGCTGCGATGTCACAAGTTCACAACAATACAGTTGCAAGAAAAAGTATGTGAACCCTTTGGAATTATATGGATTTCTGCACAAATTGGTCATAAAATGTGATCTGATCTTCATCTAAGTCACAACAATAGACAATCACAGTAAGTAAACTAATAACACACAAAGAATTAAATGTTACCATGTTTTTATTGAACACACCATGTAAACATTCACAGTGCAGGTGGAAAAAGTAAGTGAACCAAGAGCTAATTGGAGTGAGGTGTAAGCCAACTGGAGTCCAATCAATGAGATGAGATTGGAGGTGTTGTTTACAGCTGCCCTGCCCTATGAAAAACACACACCAGTTCTGGGTTTGCTTTTCACAAGAAGCATTGCCTGATGTGAATGATGCCTCGCATAAAAGAGCTCTCAGAAGACCTACGATTAAGAATTGTTGACTTGCATAAAGCTGGAAAGGGTTATAAAAGTATCTCCAAAAGCCTTGCTGTTCATCAGTCCACGGTAAGACAAATTGTCTTTAAATGGAGAAAGTTCAGCACTGCTGCTACTCTCCCTAGGAGTGGCCATCCTGTAAAGATGACTGCAAGAGCACGGCGCAGACTGCTCAATGAGCTGAAGAAGAATCCTACAGTGTCAGCTAAAGACTTACAAAAGTCTCTGGCATATGCTAACATCCCTGTTAGCGAATCTACGATACGTAAAACACTAAACAAGAATGGATTTCATGGGAGGATACCACAGAGGAAGCCACTGCTGTCCAAAAAAAACATTGTTGCACGTTTACAGTTTGCACAAGAGCACTTGGATGTTCCACAGCAGTACTGGCAAAATATTCTGTGGATAGATGAAACCAAAGTTGAGTTGTTTAGAAGAAACACACAACACTATGTGTGGAGAAAAAGAGGCACAGCACACCAACATCAAAACCTCACCCCAACTGTGAAGTATGGTGGTGGGGGCATCATGGTTTGGGGCTGCTTTGCTGAGTCAGGGCCTGGACGGATTGCTATCATAGAAGGAAAAATGAATTCCCAAGTTTATCAAGACATTTTGCAGGAGAACTTAAGGCCATCTGTCCACCAGCTGAAGCTCAACAGAAGATGGGTGTTGCAACAGGACAACGACCCAAAGCGTAGAAGCAAATCAACAACAGAATGGCTTAAACAGAAGAAAATACGCCTTCTGGAGTGGACCAGTCAGAGTCCTGACCTCAACCCGATTGAGATGCTGTGGCATGACCTCAAGAAAGCGATTCACACCAGACATCACAAGAATATTGCTGAACTGAAACAGTTCTGTAAAGAGGAATGGTCAAGAATTACTCCTGACCATTGTGCACGTCTGATCTGCAACTACAGGAAACGTTTGGTAGAAATTATTGTTGCCAAAGGAGGTTCAACCAGTTATTAAATCCAAGGGTTCACATACTTTTTCCACCTGCACTGTGAATGTTTACATGGTGTGTTCAATAAAAACATGGTTACATTTACTTCTTTGTGTGTTATTAGTTTAAGCAAACTGTGATTGTCTATTGTTATGACTTGGATGAAGATCAGATCACATTTTATGACCAATTTGTGCAGAAATCCATATAATTCCAAAGGGTTTACATACTTTTTCTTGCAACTGTACTTAGTGCACCAATCACTAATAAGTAGTCAGACCTGTTAAAATGCAAAAATATTTGCATCATTAGTGCCGATTTCGCAATCGCGAATATATTGGAGCACTCTATCTGCATATAAAGCTGTTGTAATGTTCTGCCGTGCCAACCTTTTTCTCCAGTCTCAGGAAACTTCTAGCAGCTTTAAAAATGTAGCTCTAGTGACCCACGCCTGTATTTTGCGTGCATTACGCGAATATTACATTGCCAATTTTTTGCGATCAAGAAAATAATCTTGAATTTTAGAATTTGCGAATATATGACGAATATTCTACCAAATATTCGCCAAATATCACGAATTCGAATATTGCCCCTGCCGCTCATCACTAGTCAGGCGATATTGGGGAAGAGCATTTTGCCTTTGCAGCTCAAAGAGAACATGTTTTGCATGGTAAAAGTGACTGAAGTGCATGCACAGTTTCCTAGACATTTTTAACAGCTCTTGCAGTTCAGTAGAAGACTTGAGAAACTGGGTGACAATAAGAATGAAGACGTGGCAGCATTGCCATCACCTGGCCAAGATGATGGTGTGCCTGGACTGGAACCACATTTATCCAGTGGGCTGTGACCTCGACCATAGTTGTAACTCCATACTTCTGCGCTGGTGTAAACTCTATCAGACACCTTCTGCTCAACGTACGTGTAAAGGGCTGGTACAGCTTTTTTGGAAAAGTAATGTTGGTTTGGGGCGCAAGCCATTAGTTCTCTGTAATGTGCAAATTGCTGACACTCTGCTAAAACAGGCGAGATCAGTGCTGGCGATCTCGTATGTTTAACCCCTTAGATGCTGAGGTCAGCGGCATCTATGGGGTTAATAGAGGGGGCTCCCTCTCTCAACAATAGGGTTGTCGTGCCACAATGGCAGCGGCCCAATGATAACCAGATGTCTTGCAAAGGCGTCCAGTGTTGCCATCTATCAGTGTAAAACTTATATACTTTGCAATACAAAAGCATTGCAATGTATAGTACAACTATCAGCCCCACTGGATCGTCAAGATCGAAGTGGGACTTGATAAAAAAAAGTGTAAAAAAATAAATAAATTAGAAAAATTAATGTAAAAAAATAAAAACATAAATTAAAAATAAAATTAATTGCCTTTTCCCATATCCGCTCATTTATAAGGGATTAAAAAATGGAGAAAAAAATAAACTACACATAATTGGTATCGCTGTGTTCATAATGACCTGACCTATAAAATAGTCATGGTAATAATCCCACGTGGTAAACACTGTACAAAATAAAAATAAACAATGACGAAATTGTTTTTTTTTTTGCCTCATCTCCCAAAAAAAGTAATTAAAGTGATCAAAAAGTCATATGCATCCGAAAAATGATACCAATATAAACTACAACCCATACCGCAAAAAATAAGCTCTAATACAACTATATTGACAGAAAAATTATAAAGTTATGAGTCTTAGATTTCGGTGATGCAAAAAAAAAAGTGTAACAAGTGATTTTATGATATAAAAATGGTAGAACATGAAAAAAAAATACTAATTTAGTGTTGCCATAACCGTATCAACCCACAGAATAAAATTATCATATCAAATATACCACATGGAGAAACCCATTAAAAAAAACACTGACAGAAATTCTTTTTTGGCCAAAAAAATTTGAATAAAAAGCACTCAAAAAGTCATATAGACCCCAAAATTGTAACAGTAAGAATTATAGCCTATGCTTCAAAAAAGCTAGCTCTCGCAGCTACATTGAAGGAAACATCTAAAAGTTATGGGTCTTCGATTTGGTGATGCAAAAAAAAAAACAAAGTTTAATAAAAAGTGATTTTATGCCAGCATAGTATACCATGAATAAAACAATATGAATTTTGTATCGCCATAACCGTATCAACCCACAGAATAAAATTATCTTATCAAATATACCACATGGAGAACCCCATAAAAAATAAAAATAAAAAAACACTGGCAGAATTCTAATATTAGCCCACTTCACCTCATAATTTTTTTTTATAAAAAGCGATCAATATAATATATGTACCCAAAAATAGTACCATTAAAAACTACAGCCCATCCTGCAAAAAATTAGCTCCCACGCAGCTCAGTCAACAAACATTTTTAAAATCTATGGCCCTTAACCCCTTCACGACTGCAATCTGTATATATACGTAATAGCTGCACATACCCCATGCAGCTACCACGCTGCAAAGCGCTTGGATTAAAGCTTCTGCCCCTGCCCTGTATGCTGTCACGGACAGCATACAGTGCAGTAATGCCGGCCAGGGACCAATCAGAGTGGCCCCTTGCCGGCAATCGATCCGATTGGTTAGTCTGTGCAGACTAACCAATCGGATCGCGGCAGTGTTAAAATGCCGGTTTCATGCTCTGATCTGCGCTCTGCAGATCAGAGCCTGAAATCGGTAATGTGTCCTGAAGCCCCCGATCTGTGCCCCCTTGAAGCCCCCTATCTGTGCCCCCTTGAAGCCCCTGATCTTCTTGTTCTTGTCCTGCCCCCAATGCGGTCCGCCCCCTCCTGCCCCGATCTGTGCCCCCTTCTTGTCCATCATCTTATCCTGCCCCCCCGATGCGATCCACCCCCTCCTGCCGCAATCTGTAATAAGTGAAATGCTGCCCCCTCTCCCCCGTTTCCAGCGCTGCCCCCTGTCCCCGATGCGGTCCCCCTTGTGTGTGTGATGGCGGCGGCTCCATTCCTGAGCCGCCGCCATCAGCAGCGTATGTCAGCTCTATGCTGACACTGCTGTAACCCCATAGATGCCGCAGTAGCGGCATCCATGGGGTTAATAGAGGGAGGGTCTCCCTCTCTCTCAACCTTCAGTGCTGCTGCGATCGCAGCGCCCGATTGTTGCCATGGCAACCGGACGCTTTGCAAAGGCGTCCGGTTGCCATGGTATAGGCGTCCGATGCAAGAGCATTGCAAAGTATAGTACAACCATCAGCCCCACTGGATGTTCAAGATAAAAAAAAGAAAAAAAATAGAAAATAATAAAAGTAAAAATAAATAAATAAAAATGTAAAAAATAAATTTCCTTTTCCTATAAAAAAACAAACAAACAAACAAAAACCACACATATTAGGTGTCACCGCGTCCATAACGACCATCTCTATAAATATATCACATCATCAACCCCGTCCAATAAACACCATAAAAAATAAAAACGGTGTAAAAAAATAAGCCATTTTTGTCACCTTACATCACAAAAAGTGCAACACCAAGCGATCAAAAAGGGTGTATATACCCCAAACCGTTACCTCATCCCGCAAAAAATTAGCCCATATTTAAGACAATCGCCCAAAAAATAAAAAAGCTATGGCTCTCAGACTATGGACACTAAAACATCATTTTTTGGGTTTCAGAAATGCTATTATTGTGTAAAACTTAAATAAATAAGAAAAAGTATACATATTGGGTATTGCCACGTCCGTAACATATAAAAATGTCACATGACCTAACCCCTCAGATGAACGCTGTAAAAAAAAAAAACTGTTCCAAAACAGTGTCCCATAAAGTGTAATAATGAATGATCAAAAAATCCTATGTACCCAAAAATGGTACCAATAAAAACCTCAACTCTTTCTGCAAAAAATGAGCCCCTGCACAAGACGATCGGTAGAAAAATAAAAAACATATGGCGTTCAGAAAACCAATCCAGCAAAATCTGCCTTCCAAAAACCATACGGTGTTCCTTTCCTTCTGCGCCCTGCCGTGCGCCCTTACATCAGTTTACGACCACATGTGGAGTGTTTCTGTAAACCGCAGAATCATAGTAATAAATATTGAGTTTTGTTTGGCTGTTAACCCTTAATGTGTTAAAGAAAAAAATGTAATAAAATAGAAAATCTGCTAAAAAAGTGAAATTTAGAAATTTCATCTCCATTTTCCTTTATTTCTTGTTGAACACCTAAAGGGTTAATAACGTTTGAAAATTGGTTTTAAGTAACTTGAGGGGTGTAGTTTCTGCAATGTTGTCATTTATGGGGGGTTTCCACTATGTAAGCCCCACAAAGTGACTTCAGACCTGAACTAGTCCTTAAAAAGTGGGTTTTGGAAATTTTCTTAAAAATTTTAAGAATTGCTTCTAAACTTCTAAGCCTTGTAATGTCCTAAAAAAATAAAATAACATTTCTAAAATGATGCCAACATAAAGTAGACATGTGGAGAATGTTATGTAATAAATATTTTATGAGGTATCACTTTCTGTTTTAGAAGCAGAGAAATTGAAATTTAGAAAATTGAAAATTTTTTAAATTTTTGGGTAAATTTTGTATTTTTTTTATAAATAAAGGTGATATATATTGACTCAAATTTATGACTGTCATGAAGTACAATGTGTCACGAGAAAACAATCTCAGAATGGCGTGGATAAGTAAAAGTGTTCCAAAGCTATTACCACTTAAAGTGACGCATGTCAGTTTTGTAAATTTTGACCTGGACACTGGGGCATCAATGACCTTTGGCCATCAAAGGGTTAAAATCAATTTCAGCAAATTCCATGTTAGAAAATGCAGATGCTGCTCTTTTCCTTTTGAATTCTGCTGTCTGCTTATACAGCAGTTTACGAACCACATATAGGGTGTTGCTGTATTCTGGAGAAAATGGGTAACAAATTATGGGGTGCATTTGCTCCTGTTATCCCTTGTTAAAGTGAAAAATTTCGGCTTAAGCAAATTTTTCTTGTAAAAAGTGTTCCTAAATATTATGAAGCACCTTTGAGGTCAAAGTGGTCAGTAAACCTCTCAATGAGTTATTTGAGAGGTGTAGTTTAAAAAATGAGGTAACTTTTTGGGGTTTCTACTGCAGGGGTGCTTTAGTATGCCTTCAAATATGACAAAACACCCAAAAGCCATTCAAGCAAAAACTGCTCTCCAAAAACCATATGCTGATCCTTTCCTTCTGAACCCTGCTCTGTGCCCATACAGTTGTTTACGAACATAAATAGTATGTTTTTCAAACTGCAGAATTGGGGAAATAAATATTGAGGTTCGTTTTGCTGTTAAAGGGAACCTGTCATCAACTTTATGCTGACCTCACTGAGGGCAGCATAAATTAGTGACAGAAATGCTGATTTCAGTGGTCTGCCATTCATGAGCTATAAGTAAGTGGTTGTCAAGAACCAGCATCATAACCATTGCAGCACAGGCCTGGAAAAGAGTCAAATCTACCTGAGAAGAGTCATGGTTATTCATAATGTCCTGCACTCTCACCCATCTGCTGATGATTGGCAGTTCTCTCCTACACAGAAAGGGAGAAAACTAGGTAGAAGACTGTCAATCATTAGCAGGTGAGCAGGGAGAGCTGGAATTCATGAATAACCATGACTCTTCTCAGGTGGCCGTGACTCTTTTTCAGGCTTAATCTGCAATGATTGTGATGATTGTGATTGTTCTTGGCAACCACTTACTTTTAACTTATAAATGACAGATCACTGAAATCAACTCACCTGTCTGTACTTTATGCTGCCATTAGTATGGGAAAAATAAAGTTGATGACAGCTTCCCTTTAACTTTTGCTGTGTTATAGGAAAAATTGGATTAAAATAAAAAATCTGCACAAAAACTGAAAATTATAAATTTCACCTCCATTTTCCTTAAATTCCTGTGGAACACCCAAAGGCTCATAGCTTGTAAAACCAGTTTTGAATAATTTGAACGGTGTAGTTTCTAAAAAGGACCTCAAAGTGACTTCAGAATTGAATTAGTCCTTGAAAAAGTTGGTTTTGAAAATTACATAGAATTTGCTTCTTAAATTCTAAGCCTTCTAACGTCCTAAAAAAATAAAATTTAATTTTCAAAATGATGCCAACATAATGTAGACATAGGGAATCTTAAGTAAAAGCTATCTAATGTGGTATCACTATCTGTCTTTAATGCGTAGAAATTCAAATTTAGAAAATTAAATTTTTTCCAAATTTACTGTAAATTTTAGATTTTTTATAATATAAAGGTAAAACATATCGACCCAAATTTACCCCTAACATCAAGTACGAGATGTCACGAGAAAACAATCTCATCATGGCTCAGATAAATAAAAGCATTCCAAAGTTATTAGCACATAAAGTGACACTACAGATTTGGAAAATTAGGCCTGATCACAAAGATGAAAAATGGCTTGGTCTTGAAAGGGTTAATAAAAAAAAGTTAAACTTTAAGGCAGAAAAAATCCCACCTTCACATCAGAGCTTTTCTACAGCGGAGTGAGTAAGGCACCTGTTCACCGTTCAGACAGTTTGGGGTTCAAATCTCACTGAAATCTGTAAAATAATCTTTATAGTAAAAGTTATGGCAGAAAAATAGAATTTTTACTTTCTAGTTTTATTGGTAAAAATTACATATTTATGCAAATGTATAATTTCTAACAAGATAACAAATAAAGTTGAGCGGACACCTGGATTTTCGGGTTTGACGGGATCGGCCGAACTTCACAAAAAAGTTCGAGTTCGGGACCCGAACTTGACCCCGAACCCGAACTCCATTGAAGTAAATGGGGACCTTAACTTTGGAGCACTAAAGTGGCTCTAAAAAAGTCAGGGAAAGGGCTAGAGGGCTGCAAAAGGCAGCACAATGTGTTTAAGAGCATGGCAAGTGCTCTGCAAAACAAATGTGGATAGGGAAATGATTTCATAAAATACGTAAAAATAAAAAAAAATAATGTTGCTCTAGGAAGATGAGGTCCATATGGAGTAGGAGGTTGAGGAGGCGGTGGATGTTACGGTGTAGGTGGAAGCGACGGTGGAGGAGGTAGCCAACACTGGTTTTTGTTTTTGTTTTTTATTTTATTATTTTATTTTTTTGTTCAAATTTGGATAGACCCCAAAACATTCAGAAATATAAAAAATAAAACAAAGAGAAAGTGCGCTGGAGTACAACAATGGCTGGGTAAGGCCGGTATACATGTCTATTCTGCACAAAGTACAGACAAGTCCTGTGGGATCCCTGCCTGGTTCATTTTAATAAACGTGAGCTTGTCCACATTGGCTGTTGACAGATGGCTGGGCTTGACAAGTTATTAAAGCAGAAGGATCGAATGAAAGGAGGGGGCGCGCGTCAATTAAAGATGAATTTTAGAAATTTAAGTCCCTGTCACCTATGTAGAGCAGGGGTTTATTCATGGCAAAATTGGGTTCATGTCACCCACCAATTGAACAGACGATTTTACAAAAATTAGGTCCCTGTCACCTTTGCAGAGCAGGGGTTTGTATACCGCAAAAAATTTAAAATGTCACATGAGAATGTAACAGGCGATTTTTAGAAATTTAGGTCACTGTCACCTATGCAGAGCAGGGGTTTATTCACAGCAAAAATGATAAAATGTCACCCAAGAATGTAACAGACGCTTTGGCACCCTGCTCCCTCTTTTGCTGTGCTGGTGCTTCTGTGCGACCACCGCCTCTTCCTCCAAACTGCACACGTCACTCGCGTGACCTTGATTCCATGTGGGTTCGAGGACATCATCATTCTCCACATCATCTTCCACCCAGTCTTCACCCCTGCCCTCCTTGTCGGTCTGCACACTGCAGAAAGCCACAGCAGTTGGCACCTGTGTTTAGTCATCATCCGAGATGTGCTGCGATGGCCCTCCCATGTACTCACGATATAAGGTTGGACAGTTCTCCAATTGGATTGTGTGGGTGTTAGGAGATGGTTCCCAAACCAGATGCATATAATTAGTGAGACTTTCCACCCCCTAACTGGCAAAGGGCTCCCAATACGGGGCTTTTTCACATGCGATTCCACCAATGTAATTTATGTCATCAAATGCCCCTGCGGCTTGGCTTATGTGGGCGAAACAACACAGACCATTAGGGACAGAATATGTCAGCATAAATCTAACATCCACTGTCTAAACAATCATCTGCCCATTCCTGCACATTTCGCAGCCAAACGTCACACCATTGCCCAACTGCGATTTCAGGTGGTGGAACAAATAACAGTTCCCAGAAGAGGCGGAGATTTATCCTGCATCCTTATGAACAGGGAAGCCATGTGGATCCACCGTCTACAAACGTTGGAACCCAAGGGGCTTAATCGGGAATACGAAATTGGAGGCTTCATATAGCCCCTACAGAAAAGCAACCTTTCCTTTCTTTTTTTCCTTTTTTTCCTCTTTATAAAAAAGATACGGCAGCCATTCAAATCGATCATGGACAATACCAGCAGATGAAATGTAAACAACAATTCAATATGTGTAATTCAGTTATTTTGAAATATGATTGACGGTGACCATGACATCATTGGGCTCTAATTTGAACATAGCAACAGTATGTATGTTCCTATATATATGCTTCATCGATCGAACATCAAGCACATGTATTTCTGTATGTACTGTTACGATCATGACCATTAGCCACCAATTTTACATAGAGTTTTTTACATAGAGTTGTTTCCATATTCTAGATAGCACTAACGGTACCTCTATTTTCATTCTAGAGCAGATATTGACTTTTACCAGTCCCAACAAGAGCTGCATAGATTATATCCTTTTCTGGCATATCCTTTTGGTTATAATCCTTGGGTAAATATTGTAAATATATGCATCATCATTATAAAGTCTTATCCTTTGCCACAACAAAGTAGTGGATGACCTACCATAACCTACCCAACTATAACCCTCCCCTTAAGCCCATAGTCCTAGCCCTCTCCCTGCGCAGTACATTATCGCAGCATCAGTCAGCTCCGGGACGCATGCGTGATCTAAGACACTGTTTCTGACAACCGGCCGCCCCTACGCACCCCCCGACGTTGCGCGTGCATGCGCAATTGATCTACAGGAGCTCCAGTCGCCATCTTTAATCTTCCGGCAATGCGTCACTCAGTACCCGCCCCTCTAGTCCCGCCGCCACGCCGACTCTCTTCAAAAGGGGATCGGAGACACAGCCACCCCTATGGCAATCCGGCGCACAGGCCATAGCCTCCCGGAACGCGCGCCAGACAGGGCCATAGAGCCCACGTGATACGCAGATTCCTGCCACCCACTGAGGGAACCTTGTCTTTAATGCTTACCATTACACTGTATGCGGCCTAATCCGGATAAGAACCAACTAATGCATTGCCACAAGCCATGGTCTTTATGCCTCTATTGTTACTATCTTTCTGCCTCTACTATGCATGACTATGAATGGTACTTTATACTATGTCTGACTCTATATTATGCCTGATTTTATAGTATGCCTGATGAAGTTTTCTGACAAGCTTACCTACTCACCCATGTACCTACCCAGCGCTAATAAAGGCCATACCACAAGGGGCATAATATGATATCTAGCACTAGAAGACCTCTCATATATTATACCCACCTTCTAGCCCCTGACAGGATGTACATTGTGCTGTAATCCCCCCTTTTTACTCCTTAATTCCACCTACCCTCTGCACACCTTTGCCTATAACGTATTATGATGCCTGATCGTCCAACCTGAACCCCTGCAGAACATCCAAGTGATCCATTGGAAAATTAGCCCACCTCCTACGTCCTCCACACCACTAAAGGCACCTCCTATGACAAGGATCCCCCAGGGTCCCCAGATGACGGACTGCGTTCTCTCAATATGCAATATCGATATAATTTTCTTCTTCTGTTCAGATTGTAACCGATATACTATGTGCTGTATGACTATTGCACACTTATTGTGACACTTTATATGCCTTTCCAGTTGTACTGAAGAAGGCTGTTTAGCCGAAAAACGTTTTTGTCTGGAACCGCACAAAATAAAAACATTATATTGAAACCCAAGTGGAGTACAGGAGTCTTACTAATTAATTACCTCCCATGTACTCATCCTGAAACATAAGTGGTTGGACATCAGGGCTATCTGGATGGCCCTGGGAAACCCTGCTAGCAGAGTAATCAAAAAGCAGAAGAGACTGCTGAATGACTTGGGGCTCAGACTGCTTGGCTGATTTGCAAGGGGGTGAGGTGAAAGACTGATGGCAATGGGCTGCAGGTGCCAACTCTGATCTTTCAGCAAGGGACTGGGTGGGAGACAATGTGAAGAAACTGGAGGCGCTGTCAGCCTCCCAATCTACTATTGCCGGTACTTGTTCTGGCCTCACCATTCATAGAGCTGCATTTGGCCCTACCAAATAACGCTGAAGGTTCTGTCACCTACTCGCACCTGAGAAAGGTGTTTCACTTGTGCGTGTAGCTGGCACAGATCGACCACGTCCTCTCCCTGCAATGGGAGCTCCACCAACACCAGCAGCAACACGACCCTTATTTGACGCTCTCCTCATTCTTTGCGTTCACCCCACAAACTAACAGATGGTTTATGTCAGGCCACAATGTAACTACCAATAGTCAACAATTAAGTTCACTGAGAGTAAGGCTGCGCTGGTGTCATAAAGAGAAAACATTTCTTGAGGTCACACAACAGTGTGACAGGCGAATTTTATACAATTACTTCACGGTCACAAAAAATGAGAATTTGTCAACCAAAAATGTACCAGCATCTTTTCCAGGATATGAAGCAGTGGAATGACATTGTTCATCCCGTAGTCCTGGTGACTGACAAATAACGTGGCATCCTCAAATGGCCTGAGCAAACAGCAGGTGTCACGTATGAGCTGCCACTGGCTGACATTGAAGTTACACAGGGGTGTACTCCTGTCCGCTTGGATCATCAATAAATCGTTTATGGCCTTTCCCTGTTCGTATAGTCGGTCAAACATATGGAGGGTAGAATTCCAACGGGTGAAAACGTCGCATATCAGCCTATGTTGGGGGACCCCTTCTGCCGCTGCAGCTCAAGGAGGGTGTGCTTGACGGTGTACGATTGGCTGAAGTGCATGCAAAGTTTCCTGGCCATTTTTAGGATGGATGGAAGACTTCAGGAACCACTTGACAACCAGATTGAACATGTGGGCCATGCAGGGCACATGGCTCAGCCCTCCTTGACACAGCGCCGACATCATGTTCTACCCGTTGTTGGTCACCATGGTCCCAATTTTGAGTTGTCGTGGAGAAAGCCAGGATTAGATTTCTTGATGAAGGACATGGAGCAGTTCCTACCATGTGTGACTCTGTTCGCCCAGGCAAACGAAGTGTAGAATAGCGTGATACAGCCGTCCCCTGCACTTGTGGTATGCTGGAGGAGCACTGTGAATTGTCCCTGCAGTGAAGGCTAAGGGCATGGTGGAGGATGAGGAGGCAGAGGCGGACATTGTTGCGAGACCAATGGTGTGGGTACGAGGAAGCAGAAGCGGCGTCACCTGGCCAAGTTGCTGGTTTAGCTGGGCAGGAACCACATTTACCCAGTGGGCCGTAAAGGACATATATTGTCCTTGACCATAGTTACAGCTCTACACGTCGGCGCTGCTATGCACTTTGGCAGACACCGACAGGCTCAAGGAATGGCCCACCTTCTGTTCTACATATTTGTGCAGGGCTGGTACTGACTTTTTGGCAAAGAAATGACGGCTTGGGACTCTCCACCTCGGCTCGGCACAATCCATCAGTTCTCTGAAAGGTGCAGAGTCCACCACTTGGAAAGGGAGGGACTACAGAACCAGCAACTGACAGAATGACTGATGAGGAGTAGGAGGGTGAGGAGCAGGAGCATCAGGACTGGTAGATGATGGAAAGGAAAGACAGCTCCCTTCAGCTGAGGTGGTGGAGCCTTGGCTGCCTGAAATCGGGTGTGTGCCACTAGGTGATGCAGCTGTTGCTGGACCACCACATCGGAGCCATGGTTCCCCTAGGCCACTTTATGGTGACGCTGCATGTGTTGACGCAGGGCCGTGGTGCCAACATTGGCACAGTGGCCACGCTTCACCTTCTGCCCACAAATTCTGCAAATGGCCATGTTCAGATCCTCTGGTGGCCTAACAAAAAATTGCCACACCTCCTAGTAAAGCATTTTCCCCCCAACACTCCGCGCTGACTGCCTGCTACTGCTGCCTCAGTCAACTCCTGCACCGCTACTTTCTGGGCTGAATTCCCACTGCTTCCACCCTGCTGACTCACAGCCACACTACCACCCTTCTGGTTAGCCGCTGTCTCATGCGCAAGCTGCCGCCCTCTACTCCTGATGATAATGATGAAGCCTCTTCTTCACCCGACTGCTGCTGTCTGCACGTCACTGATGTCCCTCTCAACGGTCTCAGGGCCAGGAGCCTGATCACTCGCAACACATGATCCCACTTGACTCTCATTATCACTACGTGCCCGCATACTGGAGAAAGCGGTGGATGTCTCCTCCATATCTAGGCTGGGCAGTAGCTGCTGACTGTCCTCTAGTAGCTTGTCCTCCCTAAAAAGAGGAGCCGAGCTGATGGCATATAATACTTCTTGTGCTGAAGGAACAGAAAATGACAGATGCAGGTTGAGGACAGTTGGGGGCACAGAGCATGCTCTTGGGCCATGCCTACTAAGTGTCATGTCAGAGGAACCCACCGACTCTGATGTCACTTGAGAGGAAGTTGAAGACCGAATCAGCCATTCAAGCACCGCTGGGTTGCTGGTCAAGATATGACCGTTAGATGACACTGGGAGCTCAGGCCTCTTGCTGTGACTACTGCTGCCACCCCCCTCCTTCTTATGCTGCTACTTCTGCCTGCGACAGAAACATTTTGGCCACTACCCATTCCCTTTCATGGGCCTGTCACTTGTTTGTCTGACATACTGTCTAACAAAACACCCCAAAAAAGGCTGAAGTACAATGTAACTTCACCGCAGAATGGCAAATAAGACGTATTCTTTTTCCTATTAAGACACCCCCCAAAAAAATATAACAATCAAAATTCACCCCAGAATGGCTAATAGGACATACCTATCTTTCTTATTAATACACCCCGTAAATGGCTGTAGTAAAATGTAACTTCACCACAGAACGGCAATTAAGATGTATTCTTTTTTCTATTAATACACCCCCCAAAAAAAATATAACAAACAAAATTCACCACAGAACGGCTAATAGGACGTATGTATCTTTCCTATTAATACACCCAGTAAATGGCTGTGGTACAATGTAACTTCTCTGCAGAACGGCAATTAAGACGTATTATTTTCCGTATTAATACACCCCCCAAAAAAAGTTAAATGAGCAAAAATCACTGAAGAACGGCTAATAGGAAGTACATATATTTCCTATTAATACACTGCGTAAATAGCTGTATCACACAGCACTTGCACAAGCAAGGTTTGCTGGAATTACTGAACTATCATTTAGTACAATTTGGATCCCCAGTTAGTGCAGTAAGGTGTAATAGAATCATTCCTATTAAGCAGGCTATACACTTCCCTATTGGACCATGTTCTCCTTTTATAGTGTAGATAACGCCTCCCTATCCTTTCCCTACACTATGAATAGTCTTTCCCTGAACTTCTAAATCATTTTTTCAGCACAATAAAGTCTTTCCTAGCACTGTTTCTAGCTCCTGTCACATCTCTCCCTGCACTAAATATAATGGAAAATGGCAGAATACAAGATGGCTCAGGCTACTTATAGAGCTGTAGCATCACAGGGGGCTTCAAAATTCTCGATTTTTTTTTACTCGAAAAATCGGCAAGGTAATGATTGTGTAATATGCAAATTTTCGGATTCGAATTTTCGGATTTGATTTTTTTTATGCGAATTTTTCAACTTACAACTATTAGACAAGGAAGATTATAGCACTGTTAGCTAAATTGCTCTATATTTTTTTTTTTCGAATATTCGCTATATTGCTATAACTTCGTTTTTTCGAATATTTGTAATATTCTAAAACAAGAATATATAGCAATATAGCGAATATTCGAAAAAAACGAATATAGAGCAATTTAGCTAATATAGTGCTATAATCTTCTTTCTCTAATAGTTGTAATTTTTTCTCATCTGAAGATCAGATTGGAAAAAAATTATAACTATAAAAAAAAAAATTATAGCACTATATTAGCTAAATTGCTCTATATCCGTTTTTTTCGAATATTCGCTATATTGCTATAACTTTGTTTTTTCGAATATTCGTAATATTCTAAAACAAGAATCTATAGCAATATAGCGAATATTCAACGAATATAGAGCAAAATTTGCAAACACTGCTACTCCTAAAGTCAAGTATATTGCCCACAAGCTAGAAGCAGGAAGGGATCATGTGTACTGAAAAAAAAAAAAAAATGGAATATTCGAATTTACGAATATATATAACTATATTCGAAATATTCGCAAATTTTCGAAGTACCTATATTCGCAATAAAAATTCGAAATTCGAATATTCGTGATCAACACTAACTCCGAAACGCGTTGTCACCTGAATGAATAATATACCTTTCAAAAAGACGTCACTCGCAATTGTGGTTTTGCGCCAAGAGGTATCACATTGTGTACGATCTAGTACACAGCTTTTTACAGTACTCTACTTCACTCCTCTGGAGTGCTGGCAACTCCAAGGACTGAGAATATACCGGCAGCATACCGCCTCCCACCCGCCTTTGCAAGTGTTGTACTGACACAAGCACAACACCAGAAGGTGAGTTTAACAATTGACACAGCACACTCTCTAAATCTGATAGCCAAAACTTACTACCCTATAAGCGCCTTGTCTCCCGTTTATTTTGCCAAATTTGCTGCCATCAATCAAATATTTTACAGGAGCAATTGGAGTATACAAGATATTTATAAAAAACTTGCCATGTACAATTTCCAATGATTAACCTTGCTTTTGAGAAGTTAAAAAGTTACCTGTAAATTAATTAAATAAGGGACACTTACATCAGAAAGGGTATTTCAAAAATAAATAAATAAAATGATGATATTTGCATTACTATACCTTTGGAAATGAAATGCAAAATATTGTTCTTCCAAAGCAGTCAGCACAGAGAGATAAAACTCCAATCTAGATAGGTAATACATTGTAATTTTACTACTGCTGCAAGGGAAATATGTTATCTGTTTGTAAAATAGTAGATATAGAATTGGGATGACAGTATAACAGATCTATTGTTTTCTTGATAGGCCTATATAAAAATTACAACATAAGAGCATTGCATTAATAAGTGTAATATGTGACTCTGAGTCATTAATCCCCTTCTCTCTCTGACCACAGTGAATAGTCTGACTAAGAAAGTCAAGCAAGGATGTTTGCCATGCTAAAAGTCCAAACAAAGGAGGAAGTGAAAGAGCCAGGACAGGAAGAAGAATACATGAAGCGACTTGAAAAATTTAAAAATTTTCTTGTTAAAAAATTACACAGAAAAAAACTTTGGAATCTCTTTGGAATTAAATAGTATTTAATTTTTTTTATATTGATATATGTACTTTTCATAATAATTTACAGTTTAAATAATACTCAATATATTAAGTCCTTAAATACTCTTTATGGACTAAACTTTGTGTTGAAACTAGTATGTTTATTCTATTGCTCCAAGAGCCTCTTTGAAGGAGTTTTCCAGTAAAATTTTAGCATGTTACTGCTACTGCAGCATTATGCAGAAAGCAATCTTCACATACCACTGTTTTCCTTGAGTTTTTCCTTAGTTACAACTGTTTTAACCTCTACAACAGGGATGCTCTTCTCAAGATGGCTCATCTGCCAATTCTCTGAGGCCAAAACTGCTTTCCCTCACTTACCATACACACTTGCTGTAGCCAGAAGCTTCCTGCCAGCCAATCAGATTGGATAACTGAGAGACAGGCCTCCTTACTCTGAAGCCTAATGCAGGCATGCAGTGTGAAGGACCTCCCCTCTGTCTTCTGTTTATATTAAAGAGAAGACTGGCATGTCGTAGCAACAGACTTTTAAGGGACCAGTGGAAAGGGACAGGGGACACTAATGAAAGCTGTTATTTACAGATCTTTTGACAATCATTGACAGACTAACTTAGGTATACATGCCTAGCTCTAATAAACTAGCAAATAAAATAAAATATGACAGTTACACAAGTTCTTACAGCATGGCACCCCACATGTCACCACTGAAGCCAATCATTGACTGGAGCAGTACATATAACCATGCCCATAGTGAGCAGTATGCAAACAGTGCCAGGACCAGTAGATGGAGAGAGCGGAGGCAGCACAGAGAATTGGAGCGGCATGGAGCAGGAAAGTATAAATCTTCTGTTTTGGGGCCATGCTGCAGGAACTTACAAAAAAAAAATATTTTTACTAGAAAACCCTTATAACGTCTCTGTCATCAAGAAAGCCAATTTCCATATGTCCTACTCTGGGGGTCAGAACCCACTCTATTAGCTCGAGCAATGAGTTAATGCCACAGAGCTGCTCTCATTATGGCTATCCCATACCATCCTTGTGTTACATGGTTGGTCATTCATTTGAAAGGGCAGATATAATACTACATTTCCCCTGTGGAAATGTAAAGGGAAATGTAAAGGTTGTATACATTAACAGCTGATCATCAGGAGTTTTGAAGCTGGAACCTCAGAGATCAGCTAATTGCCATCTGAAAATTTTAGGGGATACTTTTTTCAGTGATATAATTGCCATCTGAAAATATTTTTTTCTTGATGAGACAATGCCATGTCGGTTTTAGTAACTACTTGCATTGCCCTTGTAATAACAAATCTGGAACAATTGTTCTTCTGACTCTGTTGTGCCAGTTTTTTTTTTATATTCCTGCTAGAAGTTATGAATGAATTGTCAGTAGTTTGCAATGAGGTCCAGATGGCCCCAACTGGTCAATGATACCAGTTGGGTGTGTGTCCTGCACAGTCTGGAAGTATCCAATCAGTGCTGCCGTTATCCAATCAGTACTCCAGAATTTTTACTACAAGGGGGGTGCAAGTAGTTACTAAAACAGACATATCAGAAGAGTTGACAGCTGTTCTTTAACCACCTCCCATCCGCACGTTGGCTAAAAACGTCCGGGAGGTGGTTCTATATCTCTGAATGGACGTTTCTGAATGTCCATTCAGAGATTGCAGCTGCACACCAATCGTGCAGCTGCAGATCGGGTTGCCTGCTGTCAGTGACAGCAGGGCAACCCTTAGAGAAAGCAGGGACAGTTCCCAGGTGTCCCTGCCTTCTAGATCGCTGTATATACAGGGGCCGGAGAGTGCAGGAGCTGTCGGGTCTTTCACAGACCTCGATCAGCCCTGCACTAAGGCTGTACAGCCTTTCTGGGGGTGTATATCCCCTGTAACTGGGGCTACTATGTCAGTCCCAGTTACAGGAGAAATCAATAGTGAAAAAAAAAAAAAGAAAAGTGAAGTTAAATGTCCCCCAGAGGTCTTGTGTAAAATAAAAAAGTTAAGTGTTAAAATAAAATAAAAAAAGGAAAGTGTTAAAAAAAAAGGTTTTCCATGTTAACTTTTTTTTTTCCCCAAGTAAGAAATAAAAAATAAAAATTTTAAATAGAAAAAAATAAATAAAATAGACATATTTGGTATCGCCACGTCAAAAAAACAGCGTAAAAAAAGCAATTTTTGTCACATCACAAAAAGTGCAACACCAAGTGATCAAAAAGGTGTATGTCCCACAAAATGGTACCAATTAAACCGTCACCTCATTCCGCAAAAAATTAGCCCTACATAAGAAAATCACTAAAAAAATAAAAAACCTATAGCTCTCAGAACATGGACACATTAAAACATAATTTTTTTTGTTTCAAAAATGCTATTATTGTGTTGAAGTGGAAAAAATAAAAAAAGTATACATATTAGGTATCGCCAGAAAAAGCCATTTTTGTCACCTTACATCACAAAAAGTGCAACACCAAGTTATCAAAAAGACGCATGTCCCACAAAATGGTACCAATAAAACCGTCACTTCATTCTGCAAAAAAGTGAGCCCCTACATAAGAAAATCGCTGAAAAAAAACAAAAACGATAGCTCTCAGAACATGGACACATTAAAACATAATTTTTTGTTTCAAAAATGCTATTATTGTGTTAAAGTGAAATTTATTTAAAAAAGTATACATATTAGGTATCACCGCATCCATAACAACCAGCTCTATAAAAATATCACATTATATAACCCCTCGGGTGAACACCAACAAAAAAAAAATGTTAAAAAAAATGCCATTTTTGTCACCTTACATCACAAATAGTGCAACACCAAATGATCAAAAAGGCTTATGTCCCACAAAATGGTACCAATAAAACTGTCACCTCATCCTGCAAAAAATGAGCCCCTACATAAGAAAATCATTTATAAAAATAAAAAAAACTATAGCTCTCAGAACATGGACACATTAAAACATAATTCTTTTGTTTCAAAAATGCTATTATTGTGTAAAAGAAGAAAGTAAAGAAAAGTAAGAAAAAGTATACATATTAAGTATTGCCACATCTGTAACTGTGCTAAAACAACCAATTTTTTGGTCACCTTGCCCATAAAGTGTTATAATGAATGTTCAAAATATCATATGTACCCCAAAATAGTACCAATAAAACTGGCACCTTATCCCCCAGTTTCCAAAATGGGGTCACTTTTTGGGAGTTTCTACTGTAAGGGTGCATCAGGCGGGCTTCAAATGGGACATGGCATCTAAAAACCAGTTCAGCAAAATCTGCCTTCCAAAAACCATGTGGCGCTCCTTTTCTTCTGCGCCTTGCCGTGTGCCCATACAGCAGTTTATGACCACATGTGGGGTGTTTCTGTAAAACGCAGAATCAGGGTAATAAATATTGAATTTTGTTTGGCTGTTAACCCTCGATGTGTTAAAAAAAAGGATTAAAATGGAAAACCTGCCAAAAAAGTGAAATTAAAAAATTTGATCTCCATTTTCCTTTAATTCTTGTGGAACGCCTAAAGGGTTAACAAAGTTTGTAAAATCAGTTTTAAGTAACTTGAGGGTGCCCATACAATGGGGTCATTTATGGGGGCATCCACTATGTAAGCCCCACAACGTGACTTCAGACCTGAACTGGTCCTTAAAAAGTAGGTTTGGCAATTTTCTTAAAAATGTTAAGAATTGCTTCTAAAATTCTAAGCCTTCTAAAGTCCTAAAAAAAAAATGACATTTCCAAAATAATGCCAATATAAAGTAGACATATGGGGACTGTTAAGTAATAAATATTTTATGAGGTATCACTTTCTGTTTTAAAGGCAGAGAAATGGAAATTTTGAAAATTGCTAATTTTTTGGTAAATTTGGGATTTTTTCATAAATAAAGGTGAAATATATTGACTCAATATTATGACTGTCATGAAGTACAATGTGTCACGAGAAAAAAAAAACGATCTCTGAATGGCTTGGATAAGAAAAAGTGTTCGAAAGTTATTACCACATAAAGTGAGATATGTGAGATTTGCAAAATTAGGCCTGGTCAGGAAGAGGGCAAATCGCCCGGATGTGAAGTGGTTAAAATCAAATGACCAAGGAGTTGTTGGATATTATAGTAAATCATTAGCTTAATAAAAAGAAGTTCCAGGTTTCTTTTCAGACAGTTTTTATGAGTTGTGTAAAGTATTCTTTATTATTAGCTCTTTGTAACCAGGAAAAGGGTGATATCATCATTCAGTCCATTTCTCCAACAAGGAGGGAACTAAGCCAACCCTTAGCCCAAATGATTTGTGCAGTGTTACCCCAGGTGGTGTTAAAATTAGATGAAAATCTAATATCTGTCTTTCATGTGGTTGAGTTAGGCTTTGTTGATAAAATAATAGGTTGTTGGTTCAGCACATAAAATTATCATACATTATTCAATAGGTTTATAAAACTAGCTTTATGCCTTAAACTTTGGCATCGTTTACTGAACGTGCTGCCAACATCTACATGATTGCCATGTAAGAGCAATGCCAGAAAGTGAATGCACACAGTAAAAGAAGATAAATCAGCAAAGCGAGCTGTAAAGGATGTTGGCACATTAGACAAAAAGACGTAAAAATATGAAGTGCTCAGCGAAAGCTGATCAATAAACGTGCATCATGGGTTGAGCCGATTCTGAGTCATGTATTTCTGCATCCATCGTACATCACGGCAGTAACTAGGTCCACGCGTACAGTGATATGAATGGTGATTTATTGTACATACTCAGAACTTTATTACATGTATAATTGTACAGAAAACACATTGAGGTTGAAGGCTCTTATGTTGTACCAATATTATGTAATTAACCAGCAGATTGACCTTGCCTTTGCTCATAAAGGAAAGTATTGTAACATCATTCCAAGAACATGCCATCTGACAGTTGTCCAGCACTTACTGGTCTAACTATCACCAGAATAACTGCTTATTATTTGAGCCTGGAAAAGATCCACTAGGATTTTGTTTTA
Source organism: Bufo gargarizans (assembly GCF_014858855.1). Lineage (NCBI taxonomy): Eukaryota > Metazoa > Chordata > Amphibia > Anura > Bufonidae > Bufo > Bufo gargarizans. Next base: position 175,825,710 of record NC_058080.1, on the reverse strand, counting down.
CGAGTTTTAATGAAAAGGTGTTGTATTTCATGAGATGAAATCATAACACAGCGGGTTTGGAAGAATTTTGAAGATTATTTTTTTAGAGTGTTGGCACATGGCACACACTCGGGATTTATATGTGTATTAAAGAAATATATAGATCTTCTTTCATTGGATTGAAACAAGAAGTGCGATATAATCCTTCCTTGATGGCCTGGGCAGCAAGATGGCTGTAGTAATTTAAAAAGTATGCTCCATGCAGGTACTTGTTGCAGCCTCATTATTCTGGACTTAGTTTATATACAGCTATTCATAGTAACAATATAACAGCATTAATTTCATCTGAGATGCATTGTTTTACATGAAATATTGTGATATAAATACCAACTTGCTGCATGTTAAAATGCCACGAGAGGTAGACAGTTAAGGCTAAGTTCACATCAGCGTCCCGTTAGAGGAGTAGGAGAATGGAAAGGACGGATTCGACACATAGCTGAGCCAAATGGAGCCGAAGGACCCCATACACTATAATGGGGTCTGTTAGGTTTCCGCTCAGAGGAAGATTTGCATGCAGGACTTTTGTCTTCAAAACCTAACGGACCCCATTATTGTCTATGGGGTCCATAGACTCCGTTCAGCTCAGTTATGTGCCGAATCTGTCCTTTCCATTCTCCTGCTCCATAAACAGAGCAGTTGAACGGAAAATATGAACCCTGAACTCAGCCTAACACATATTTTCTTCATTTTTTTTTTTTTAAGAAAGTATGATTTATATGTGGCTAATCCATAACTGTGCTAAAAAAAAGCCTAATAGGAAAGCATGTAATACCAAAAACAGAACGCAAATTTTCTAGTTATTGATATATCAGCTTGTCCAGTGAATTACAGGTGGTTCACAGTGATAACGGGTCAATACTATAGACTTACAGCACAAGGGCCATGGATTAGGATACAAGGAAGGACAACAAATACCAGCCACAACTGCATATACTGTTGTTGTGCCATTGTGCCTGAATAAGCAAATGCTATGGTCCCACACTGTTTTCCTAGAAAGCCCCTTTAATACATTGTTTTCAGGAAGCCGTTAATTTATTTTATCTGCTGACTTTATCATTATTATTATAACATATCTGTAACACAAAAAAAAATTATATCCAGCATCACAGAATTAGATGTGTACAGACAGCAGGTACATTTCTATGAGATGCTTATCTGAGCAAAGTTCTGCATGTTTCAGATTGTGCAATGTATTTTATAATGAATATCAGACAAGCTGAGGAGCGATAAATACCTTTACAGCAATCTTCTTCTGGAAAATCATACATAAACTCTACCTAAAAGTCCATGTAAAGGGAAATATTAATTATTGATATTTCGGGTAATACCAATAATTAATATTTATAAATAGGCGAAAATCGTCTAGTGATGACTCTGCCTATTTATACCTAAAATAGGAATACTTACTATGTTAGCTACAGGGCAATGCAGGGGTTAATGCCTTGCAAGGAGAGGGAATTGCAGGGCAGAGACAGCAACAGCAGGGGAAAGGGTACTGTAGGGTTAATGCTGGGGTTATAGGGATCAGGGCAGCAGGAACAGGGGTTAATGCTGGGGAACACAGGGGTGAAATGCAGGGATAGGAGGCAGGGCAGGGATACTCAGCCAATCCAGGATTCTGTGCTCTTCTTCCTGTGGCTGCTCTGGGTTCTGCCTCTGCTCTTTGTAGCCTGCCTGCACTTCCCTTCTTCTGGGTGTCACCTCTCCTGAGCACTGTCTGCGCCCTCCGTTTACTCTTCCTTCCCTCCAGCGCAGCGCTGCCTGCGCTTTCAATGGGGTGAATCTTTTCTCCTCAGTGCCGGCTGCGCTCTCCTTAGTGGGGGCGGTCTTCTCCTGAGCGGAGCGCAGCATATCGCTTTGCGTATTTGCAGCACGCCAGACCTGCAGGGTATAGCGACAGTGAGGTCACGGTATGGGCAATCGAGGGTTACTCACTTTTTGAAGGACCCTGGGCAGGCATGCAGCAGTGAATGAGAGGCAGACACTAGTTCCTCTGGGGCACACTCTGGGTGTAGAGACCTGGCCTGATGTTGCATGAGGTGCCCTGCTTCTTGCAAGGTGTTTAGAGTGCCTGAGGCAAGGTCCCTTTAAGGATCGTGACGCCAGTGCCTGTAATGGTGGCACACCGGTTGGTAGGAATAGTAATTGAGGTACGCAGATTGTATGGTGAACCAAACGTTGCTTTACTTGGAAAACAGTTCAACTTTGTACAGTCAATTACAGTGGTTAATGATGATGATGCAGTCCCTTGAACAATACTTCCCAAGCAGGCTTACTTTCAATGGTGGCAGGTATTAATCATGCAAGATACTTGGAGGGCAAACAGTTAATGCTTTGCAGTGCAATGCTGTTCTATCCCCTCAGCTATTCTAGCTGGCTGGATCCCAAGGCCCGGATGCCTAAGTGCTGGCTTAAATCCTTGGTATAAATTCCTTCCTCCAGTATAGACCCTTGCTCTTCACTTTATAGTACTTCTGCCCATCAGGTTACTTATCTGTACTTGGTTGTATTGTCCTCTCTTGATAGGGAAACTGCAGGTTGCTCCCAGAAGTTGCTCTCCTACTACTGGGGTATCTCAACTGAGCTAAGCTTAGCCTCAGGAGCTTCAGGCTGACAAGGTCACTCCTCTAGTCCCCTGGAATACACTCGGACTCCAAGCAGGCTGTACTCCTTCTAGCCTCTTGGTGCAGCTAGAAACCAGGACTATCCAGCTGCATGTCAGGAGGAGGCCCTCAGCATATCCTGGGCTGGTGCCTTCTCACTTCTGTCTCCACAGACTCCTGACTATGAACTAACTCCTCCCTGTCTGGGCCTGGACATTTATACTAGGGGCTCCCTATCTCCCTCTAGCGTCTAGGATGCCTAACTACACCCTAATAGGCCTGCCATGCATAATACAGGGGAAACATTGCATGTAAAAACACATAGAAAATGCATTAAAGTGCACAGTCAAATGTAACATCACTGTCCCTTGTGAGTAGAAGTAACACGTTACCCAATTGACCCTTGTGTAGTGCCCACTCCTACCTAGTGGGACACTACATATTCAGGGATAGGGGTAGGGATCCTTTGTGACTTGAGTGCCGCACGGCCGAGGTATTTAAACCCGGACGCGCTCGCTTCCGTCTTTCCGCGCTCAGCCCAGTCCATGTGTTGCTACAGGATGTGCGGCCCGCACATCCTGTAGCAACAAACAGAAGGAGGGGAACATTTGTTCCCCTATCTCTGTTATGTTAACTATCTCCAGCCCTGCTGGGGATGTTTAACAAAAGGCACCGAATCTATTTATCCCTTGCCTTTTGAAGTCACCAGAAACTGGAGATAATTGTCCTGCCACCTGGTGACATCTCCACCTCCTGCAGGAGCTGGAATGCGGGAGGAGGCTGCGTGGGGGGGAAGGTGCCGTGACTGGGGGCATATTGGCCATGATTAAGCATACAGTATATATCTATATAGATGCTTGGGCACATCTATATACATATACTCAATATAAACCTGGGGCATAAATGGTCAGCTATAAGACATGTGTGCAATTACAGGGGCATACACACATATCTGTATATACATACTCAAACACCTGGGGCATCACATACACGGGACATGCCAGGGGCGTAACTTTAGGAGAAGCAGGGGAAGCGGCTGCTTTGGGGCCCTGACCTAGAAGGGGCCCATACAGGAGGAGGACTGAAAGATTTTGTCTGGACCCCCTCAACAGTATTACACAATGAAATTATATACAGTATAGACAGTGTAGAAAACGGATGGAACAGCTGCCGCTCCTGGTCTGAGAGAGCGATCTTTACTAGCCACAGGAATGGGGGCGGCATGAAAGGAAGGGGTTGCAAAAAAATTACTGGGGGGGAGGCCCCATTCAAAAATTTGCTGTGGGGCCCAGTCATTTCTAGCTACGCCACTGGGACATGCATATGTCCCCACTTGCCATACAGGGCCAATATATATATGGCCATAAAGGGAATTTATATCCCTATTGGCCATATAAAGGGGCCCATATATATACATATATACACATATTAATGAAGGGGCAGATACATACAGTACAGACCAAAAGTTTGGACCCACCTTCTCATTCAAAGAGTTTTCTTTATTTTCATGACTATGAAAATTGTAGATTCACACTGAAGGCATCACAACTATGAATTAACACATCTGGAATTATATACATAACAAAAAAGTGTGAAACAACTGAAAATATGTCATATTCTAGGTTCTTCAAAGTAGCCACCTTTTGCTTTGATTACTGCTTTGCACACTCTTGGCATTCTCTTGATGAGCTTCAAGAGGTAGTCACCTGAAATGGTTTTCACTTTACAGGTGTGCCCTGTCAGGTTTAATAAGCGGGATTTCTTGCCTTATAAATGGGGTTGGGACCATCAGTTGCATTGTGGAGAAGTCAGGTGGATACACAGCTGATAGTCCTACTGAATAGACTGTTAGAATTTGTATTATGGCAAGAAAAAAGCAGCTAAGTAAAGAAAAACGAGTAGCCATCATTACTTTAAGAAATGAAGGTCAGTCAGTCCGAAAAATTGGGAAAACTTTGAAAGTGTCCCAAAGTGCAGTCACAAAAACCATCAAGCGCTACAAAGAAACTGGCTCACATGTGGACCGCCCCAGGAAAGGAAGACCAAGAGTCACCTCTGCTGCGGAGGATAAGTTCCTCAGAAATCGCAGGTTAACAGCAGCTCAGATTAGAGACCAGGTCAATGCCACACAGAGTTCTAGCAGCAGACACATCTCTAGAACAACTGTTAAGAGGAGACTGTGTGAATCAGGCCTTTATGGTAGAATATCTGCTAGGAAACCACTGCTAAGGATAGACAACAAGCAGAAGAGACTTGTTTGGGCTAAAGAACACAAGGAATGGACATTAGACCAGTGGAAATCTGTGCTTTGGTCTGATGAGTCCAAATTTAAGATCTTTGGTTCCAACCACTGTGTCTTTGTGCGACGCAGAAAAGGTGAACGGATGGACTCTACATGCCTGGTTCCCACCGTGAAGCATGGAGGAGGAGGTGTGATGGTGTGGGGTTGCTTTGCTGGTGACACTGTTGGGGATTTTTTCAAAATTGAAGGCATACTGAACCAGCATGGCTACCACAGAATCTTGCAGCGACATGCTATTCCATCCGGTTTGCGTTTAGTTGGACTATCATTTATTTTTCAACAGGACAATGACCCCAAACACACCTCCAGGCTGTGTAAGGGCTATTTGACCATGAAGGAGAGTGATGGGGTGCTGCGCCAGATGACCTGGCCTCCACAGTCACCGGACCTGAACCCAATCGAGATGGTTTGGGATGAGCTGGACCGCAGAGTGAAGGCAAAAGGGCCAACAAGTGCTAAGCATGTCTGGGAACTCCTTCAAGACTGTTGGAAGACCATTTCAGGTGACTACCTCTTGAAGCTCATCAAAAGAATGCCAAGAGTGTGCAAAGCAGTAATCAAAGCAAATGGTGACTACTTTGAAGAACCTAGAATATGACATTTTTTCCGCTGTTTCACACTTTTTTGTTATGTATATAATTCCACATGTGTTAATTCATAGTTTTGATGCCTTCAGTGTGAATCTACAATTTTCATAGTTATGAAAATAAAGAAAACTCTTTAAATGAGAAGGTGTGTCCAAACTTTTGTTCTGTACTGTATATATATATCTATACATACGCCTCTACACATCCGTAGAGTAATCTGGTCTAGAGGATGAGCAGCTCTGCTGTTCTAAGTGTATGTTTTTAGTTTTTGAATTTATGACACAATTTTCAGTGCCCCTTTTTACTCAGAGTTGGCTATTATTTTCAGTGAGCCCTATGGTACTTAAAGACAAATTATCACATAATTGTTTATATGATCTTTAAAAGGAAACATCTGACTAAAGATTTTATTTCTGCGATTTGCATGAATAATAATGTCCTTATCCTACGTACAGATCAAATAAATGATCATAATTTGCTTCTCAGAGACAAATTCCGTTGTGTTTAATATACAATGTCTGGAACCAAGAGCAGAAAGATAAACTGAATTGTCTCATACACTATTATGGTTACAGTTAGCATGTAAAACTTTAGTCTGGAAATCTGAGTGCTGTTTTACAAAAATGAACTCCACGCTTTAAAATAGGGACGCAGGATAGTTGAAAAATACAAGGCAGATTTTATACTGTGGGTTACTGCTAGTGATTGGCATGGCAATTCCCTTTGCAGACAGCATTGCTAGGGACGCCTTCCCCTGCGGACGCCCATGGAGAATAGGTATCTTAGCCAAAGGAGGCTTTTGTTGATTCCGGCACTGCCGCAAATTCTTTAGGATTGATTTGAACAAAATTGAGTATTACCCTAGCACCACTGGAAAAATCTATTGGCATTTGTTCTATAAATGGCACCCCATTATCTGGAGAATCAGTAAGATTTTACAAACTTTGTCTTATGTAAGCGGTAGGGAGTATCTATTTTGAGAAAATTTCATTTTTAATGGTTTACTCTCCCTCTTATCCAAATATTTTAGGGTATCCTTTGCTGGCCCTCCATAATTCAGTAATTAATTGGGATTTTGGAGAATTGATACAGTTGGGAAAAGCTTATACGTGAAGAGGTTTTAGTTTCCTGATCTAGTTGATGTCATAGGCTAATTAAAGATGAGCGAATTTCTTGAAATTCATTTCATATCCGATGTGGTGAATTTTTTTTTTTTATTATCTGGGAAATATATATGTGTTGTCTTGTGGGTACTATTTTTCATTATGGAGAGTGCCTACAATGCGTGAGGCCTGCTGCTCTGGGCTGCTGAGAAAAATAAATGCAAATTTAATTATCTTGCTTCTGCAGGCAGCAGACAGGCTTATCTTTTTTGGTTATGGAAGGAAAGCTAATTTGAATATGTTTGCCAGAAAGAAATCAAAGATATGCAAATTAGCTTTCCTTCCTAAAGGAAAAGAAATCTAAGCCTCTCTAATGCCAGCAGAAGATATGCTAATTTGCATATATTTTTCCAGAACCTAGAGCAGCATTACTTGGCCTACAATTCTCCTCATGCAAACAAAGTACCTTTCCCCCCAGACCTTAACAAAGGCCTCTCAGCTCGTTAAGACAGAGATCTGTGTGCTGATGCTGATTTACAGATGCAGCTGAGCTAAACTTGATGGTTAACGCGTAAAGAATGGCAAGAAAAAGTTAACAAACTTTTCAATGGATTTCAATAGCTTTTGTCACAAGATAACCAAAATAACACTTTGCTACGTGTTATCAGAGTCCATTTTAGCTTAGCTTCATCTGTAACTATTATCCAAGTTATGCTTTATGGCCTATTTAAAAGACTGACCTTGACTTTGAATAGCAACATTACAGGTAGTGGTGTGAGATGGTTAGTTTTCTTTTCCTTTTGGAAGGTAAACTGGTATATGCATACATACTTGCAGCATGGAAGCTTTGTGGTTTGCACTGGTGCCTTGCAGCACTGGGATTCTAGTTTTGAATGTTGACAGCTGTTGGTAATGTTGGTGCACTTAGATGGGGTGTAATTTAGGGTGACCATATGTCATAATTTTCCAGGGTGTCCTCTTTCTGGGACCTAGAAAAATTTTCTGGCTGGTATTTCTAAGTTACCAAAAATTTCCAGGATTCTCACTGGGAGGGGGAGGGGTGCCACCGGATAGGGACTATTACTAATGAGCGCTTCCTGCCCAAAGTGTCCTCCTTTTTTTAAACCATAATATCATCACCCTAGGTAATTGTACAATGCAAGAGTCACTCTGTACAGAGGATGAGAGCAGTGACGATAAGGCCTGTCCATGGGATTATTGGCTTTTTCAGTCTTATCCAAGGTCTGGGGGGAAAGCAAAGGTATTTAGCAGGCCTATTAGGCTCAACATCTCTTACAAAAAGTGTGGAGGAGATTGTGTTCCCTCATAGAGAGCTTCTGCTTGGAGTCACAAATACTTCACAATGGCTTTGTGCATCCCCAGTTTGCCCCAATAGCACCTGTTTGTTTTATCTAAGTTGGGGTACAAATGTTTACAATGGTAACTGATTCCAATACCTGAGTATATAGTCAGAGATGAGGGGGCTGTCAAGCAACAATGGCACTAACAGTTCTGCTTGTAGGCCACCTTCTCCTCCTTGGGTAGAAGATAGAATAGAGTGGGTAAATGGAGGCATGACGTCGCATGACATTGAAAATTATGTTCATCGTTAGGGTAGGCAGCCCTAAAATTCAAAACAGGCACAGCATAACCTGAAGGCTGCGGGCTGCTTCGGTGAGAAGACTACAGAAGCCCTGATTGGGGGCACAATGGAAGCAACTGTGTAGGTTACAGGAAGGTTCTGTGGGTCTAGTAACTGGTAAATTGAGAAATCTCACCATACTTGTCCCCAATATGTAATGTATGAACACAGGTTGCAAAGCCTAGACCTCAGGATGTTTCTTTATTCTCTCTAGCAGGCAATACACCAATAGAGTCACACTAGGAACACTGGCTCATATTACAGCTGAGCTCCATAGTTCAGGCTCAGCTCCAGGCTGCCTTTTCCTCACTTCTTTCACCCTACATATGTTCATCTGCCCGTTCAATGGTTCATACTGTGATGTGAACTGTTTGGTTTTCTGGTCCTTTCACCTCTATGGATGCTCCTAACATCCGCAGAAATTACATATATTTACCCCCCAAAATAATGCAATTGACAAACATACAACTAGTATCACAAAAAAAAACTAATTGATATGGAATTGCATTGATGGAAAAAAGTTATGCCTCTTTAATATGAAAAAAAATATATAATTGCCACATTTTTAAAGAGAGTCTGTAAGCAGTTTTGACCGTGCAAAACTTCAGACAGTAATATTTAGGGCCTGGAGACAACAATGTATGCATACCTTTATAGATACCTTCAGTATGTGCATCTGAGCATAATGAGCTTTTCTTCAGCTGGGTGCCACGGCCACAAGTGCCCCAGAGGCGAGGCATCACTGTGAAGGACTCTCTGGATTCTGCATTTGAGTGACACCTGTAGCTATTTCCTAGTTGAACACTACAGCTGTCAAAGAGTCTTATGTACCAAGCAGTGCTTCTAGAAGAGAATAGCTAATTTTTTAATAATACAAACGGCTGCATCCATTATGAATGGATCCGGTTGTATTATCTTTAAAATGGCAATGATGGATTCGGCATTAAAACCATTGTAAGTCAGTGGGGGACGGATCCATTTTCTATTGTGTCCGAAAAAAACGGCGCCATTGACTTACATTGTGTGTACCAGATTGTGACATGCCGGATCCGTTTTGCTCCGCATCCCCTGCTTGCAGCGGTTTTCTGTCTGGGAACACAACCAAACAAATCGGAATGCATTCTGGTGCACTCTGTTCAGTTCAGTTTTGTTCCCATTGACAATGAATGGGGACGAAACAGAAGCGTTTTTCTCCGATATGGAGATCCTCTGCCGGAGCTCAACACCGGAAAAGTAAAATGCAAATGTGAAAGTAGCCTCATACACAATAAAGAATGAAACAAATTATTTATACCACAGGCAGCATGAACTGTAATAAAAGCAAATAAGACAGTACTACAGAATAAATCTAACTCTGATATATCTGCTATTACCCAAAGGTGACTATTTCCTTCCACCAATATTCTTTTTAGCATGAGGCTGTACTTTCCTTATTTGTCCCAGATGTTAGTACATGCTTTATGTTTTTGATATAAAGACCTTGAGAAACAAAAATAAAATCAGATTCCATCAAAGGAAAGCAAGAGAATGTTTCCAATGTTTATTGGAAAATGTTTCCCTGCTTTGCTCTGACATCTGATTTTGTTACAGCTCTCACATGGTACTGTCATGAAGCAGCGTCAGTAAAGCCTATGACTGAATGGTTACCTGTTGCAAAAAAGCCAGATGTATTCCCTACTGGTCTTATTACTGGGGTTTCTACTTCATCTAGTTAACAGTGTAATCAGACTATACACATGAAATGAACTGCTCAAAATGTGTTATATAAATCAGGAAAATATTTGTTTTGTATTGGTTTTGATTTTGCTTATAACTCGAGTTTATTGTATAATAAACAGGATTTATACAACAAATAAACAAATGTGAAAACTAGAAGAACAGAAGACGAGTAACATATTACCACACTCTTCACACAGTCTAAATCGGTGCCACAGTGTTAAGCCTCATGCACATGGCCTAAAACTCATCCTTGAAAAACGGATAGTTTCCATGTATATTATGTTTTTATTACATTCCCATCAATAGAAAGCACTATTCTAACCTGCAAAAACGGACAAGAAAAAGACCTGAAGTGAGATTCTTGGATCGGGCACACAGATCAGTGAAAAAGTTGGTTGTGTGCATGGCCCCAACAAATTGTATACATTTTAGTACACTGATGAAAAATATGGTCCTGTGCATGAACCAAGTGATCCTGTGGTCCTGTGCATGAACCTTTAAGGTACATTCAGACGGCCACATACTCTGCGGCAGAAACTGCTTCAGTTATACAGGTGGCATACAATCTAAGGTAAACTCATGTTCTTCCCTCTAATTTATGTTAAACTCAAACCTAAATTATGATCCTTTTGGAGACTAGGAAACGAATGCACTGTATTGTACAAAATTGCATGCAGGCACAAAATCACACATATCAGAGATCAGAGGCAGACACAGATTGAGAATGTGTGTAAGAATAGTCATTGGCCTAATGCTCTCCAACAACTATAGAGCACCTCCCTCATGTCAAATAGTTTGTCAATGTGGGGAATTTATCATGCCCTGCACTCTAGAATTCTGGCTTCAAAAGTCGGAATAGTGCTTTTGCTACTTTTGGGCTTACTTGCGCAAAAGTTTTGCAACTTTTTGCATTTTAACACTGCTCACTAGCTGAGACATTGCACTCAACCAGCCAGAATCTGTACTGATGAGAGGGAAGGCACCCCAAAACAACTGTCTGCGGAAGGATGCCTGTCTTGGCTATTTTTCCTTCTCTGGTCCTAAGACCTGTTAAAAAGTTAGACTTCAACATATATGGAACCACTTCCAAAAAGTGTCACTAACGAGATTGTTCTCTTTTCCTTGGAGATACCTCTTTGCATATTATTTTCCCATTAAGCATTGCTAATAAGTCTCCATACACAGCTGGTCTCTTTAAGAAGAGCCAGTACTCTGCCTAGGAAAAGTGGGTGGGAAAGTGGACAATTGCCCTGCAAACAAATCTGGTTAGGGAAATGACATAAAATAACATTGAATTAAAAAAAAATATAACAAAATAATAATCTTGAACTAGGAGGCGGAGGTCAAAGTGGAGTGGGAGGTTGAGGAGGCGGTGGATGTGGCGGTGTAGGTGGAAGCCGCGGTGGAGGAGGGGAGGGAAGTCAACACTGTTTTTGTTGTTTTTTATTTGTATTTTTTTTAAAATAAATTTGGGAAGACCCGAAAACATTGGGAAATAGAAAAGAGAATGCAAAGAGAAAGTGCACTGGAGTATAACAATGGCTGGGTGTGGCCGGTATACTTGTCTATTCAGCACAAGGTACGGACAAGTCCTGTGGGATCCATGCCTGGTTCATTTTAATGAACTTGAGCTTGTCCACTAGTCTATGATCCACTGATCCACTTGTCCACTGCACTTGTCTATGATCACCCCCTCTGCCTTGCTAAACACATGTTCGGACAATACACTGGCCGCAGGGCAGGCCAGCACCTCCAAGGCGTAAAGGCCATGTGCCCAACTTGGAGACCCAGAAGTTGAATGGGGCAAACCCATCAGTCAGTATGTGTAAGCGTGTGCACACATACTGCTCCACCATGTTGGTGAAATGCTGCCTCCTGCTAAGATGTTCCGTATCAGCTGGTGGTGCTGGTTGTTGTGGCATGCTGACAAAGCTTTTCCACATTTCTGCCATGCTAACTCTCCCTTTTGAGGTGCTGGCAACTTCTTCCTCCTCCTCTTCCTCACCTTGTGCTTCCACTGAGCCCCCGCTGTCAGGTGAGAATGCCATCAGCAGCGCGTCTACCAGCGTGTACTTATACTCGCGAATCTTCCAATCACGCTCCAGTGATGGAATTAAGAATGGCACGTTGTCCTTGTAGCAGAGATCCAGCAGGGTGGCCACCCAGTAATCAGCACTGGTTAGAATGTCGGCAACTCAGCGGTCGTTGCAACGGCAATGCAGCATGTAGTAGCTCATGTGTGCCAGGCAAGGACAAGCTGTCCTCTGTGGGAGGTGTATCGTCTGTGTCCTCTGTATCCGCCCAGCCATGCTCCAGTGATGCCCATGAGCTGCTTTGGGTGCCACCCTGCTGTGAACACGGTTCCTCCTCATCATTCTTATCCTCCAGAACTGTGCCCTAGCTGGACAGTTGTGCACCTGGCCTCTGTTGGCACAGGAACCCATCCTCCAAGCCACTTGTGAATGACTGGCCTGATAACCGTTGAAATGATCCCTCTTCCTCCTCCTCTTCCTCTTGTGCCACATCCTCTTTCATCATTGCCCGAAGTGTTTTTTCAAGGAGACATAGAAGTGGGGTAGTAACGGTGAGGACGGCGTGATCGGCACTGGCCATGTTGGTGGAGTACTCGAAACAGCGCAACACGGCACACATGTCCCGCATGGAGGCCCACTCTTTGGTGATGAAGTGGTGCTGTTCCACAGAGTGACTCACCCGTGCGTGCTGCAGCTGAAACACCACCTGCTCGCACAGTCTCTCCAGCATGTGCATGGTGGAGTTCCACCTTGTGGGTATGTTGCATATGAGGCGGTGAGCGGGAAGGCCGAAGTTACACTGCAGCGCAGACATGCGAGCAGCAGCAGGGTGAGAACGCCGAAAGGGGCGCACAGATGGCCTGCACTTTTTGCAGCAGCTCTGACATATCGGGGTAATTTTTCAGGAACCTCTGCACCACCAAATTCAGCACATACGCCAGGCAAGGGGTGTGCGTCAAACTGGCTAGGCCCAGAGCTGCTACAAGATTTTGCCCATTATCGCACACCACCAGGCCTGGCTTGAGGCTCACTGGCACCAACCACTCATCGGTCTATTGTTCCATGCCTGTCCACAGATCCTCGGCGCGGTGTGGGGATTTTTCCCCCAAACAGATGAGTTTCAAAACAGCCTGTCGTTTTCCTCTGGCTGTGCTGAAGTTGGTGGTTAAGGTGTTACGCTGACCAAATGAGGAGGAGGCAACAGGAGGCAAAGAGAAACCTCCTGCAATCCTCGGTGGCGGAAGGACATGTGCAAAAATACTATCCGCCACAGGCCCAGCCGCCACTGCATTTACCCAGCATGCAGTTAGGGAGATATAACATCTATGCCCGAGCTTACTGGTTCACATATCGGACATTGCCACAGATGGCGATGCGCAGTGCACACCTGATTTTGACCGCCACTTGGTTGTGCAGGACAGTAATGGCTCGCCTGGAAAAGTAGTGGCGGCTGGGAACCACATACTATGGGACAGCCACCGCCATAAGGTTTTTAAAAGTCTCCGTCTCCACCAGACAGAATGACAGCCTTTCAAAGGCCAGGAATTTTGAAATGCTGGCATTCAGAGCCAGGGATCGCGGGTGGGCTGTCCCATGGAAGCGTTCAGCTGTCCATCTGCCAAACACTGGAGAGAAAGAGGAAGTACCCCCCTGTACTTCCTCTTTCTCTCCAGTGTTTGGCAGATGGACAGCTGAACGCTTCCATGGGACAGCGTTGAGATGCTTGGTGACGGAGGTGGTGGCGTTGCTGCCACATCCTCTGTTTGCGGGGTGGCAGGTGCCACTGTCACTTCAGAGGGGGAGGAAGAGGCCAAGACTGCAGCAGAAGAGGGAGCAGGAGGAGCCTGAGATCTTTTGTGGTTTTTGAGATGTTTACTCCACTGCAGCTCGTGTTTTGCATTTAGATGCCTGGTCATGCAGGTTGTGCTCAGGTTTAGAACATTTATGCCTCTCTTCTGGCTCTGCTTGCATAGCATGCAAACCAATCGTGTCTTGTCGTCAGCATATTGTCTGAAGAACTGCCACGCCACGGAACTCCTTGGAGCTGGCTTTGGTGTGCTCCGTCCCTGGGTGCGGTGGGCAGAAGCAGGAGTACTGTCTAGGGGATGGCCGGCTCCGCTTTTGCACCTTGCTCTCTCTTTTGCTGTTTGGGTGGCGCTGTGTGACCACCAGCTCTTCCTCTGAACTGCACACGTCACGCGCATGACCTTGATTCCATATGGGGTCTAGGACCTCATCATCCTCAGCATTATCTTCCACCCACTCTTCACCCCTGCCCTCCTTGCTGGTCTGCATCAGAGATGTGCTGCCATGGTCCTCCCATGTCCACATCCTGAAACATAAGTGGTTGGGCATCAGTGCACTCAATGTCTTCTACTTCTGGGGCATGGCTATGTGGACGACCTACGGAAACCCTGCCATGAGAGTCATCAAAAAGCATAAGAGACTGCTGCATGACTTGGGGCTCAGACTGCTTGACTGATTTGCAAGGGGGTGAGATGAAACACAGATACCCATGGGCTGCAGGTGCCAACTCTGCACTTTAAGCAGGGGAACGGGTGGGAGACAATGTGAATGAACTGGAGGCACTGTCAGCAACCCAATCTACTATCGCCTGTACTTGTTCTGGGATCATACACCGGTATTCGGGCCTACAAAATAACGCTGAACGTTCTGTTGCCTACATGCACCTAAGGAAGGTGTTTCATTTGGGCGTGTAGCTGGCACAGATCGACCACGTCCTCTCCCTGCAACAGAAGCTCCACCAACACCAGCAGCACCATGACCAGGGCCACATACCTTATTTGATGCTCTCCTCATTCTTTGAGGTCACCCACCGAACTAACAGACTGATTAACTATATTAATTTCCATGTCACGTATGCAATGCAGGTGTACCTCACACAAAAATTGGGTATATTTCACCTACCAAACTAACAGATGGATTAAGTATATTTATTTCCCTGTCAGGTATGCAGTGTAGGTGTACCTCACACAAAAAATGGGAATATGTCACCCACCTAACTAACAGACAGATTAACTAATATATTTTTGTGTCAGGGGTACAAAGATGGTAGATTGCACCCACAAAAAATTCACTATAGGTCACCAACAGAACAAATAGTCAGATTCCTAACACTGTCCCTCACTTCAGCTGCCTGCTTCCTGTCCCTGCACTACTCAGAGCTGATCAGCGGTGCTACACGTGATCCAGCTTGTATAGAGGCTGAGTCACATGATGCACTCTCAACTAAGTGCCCACAGCTTAAAAGCTCGTTGATTGACTGCCCTGCTGCCTTTCGACAAGCTTTATTAAATGCCCGAACACCAAACTCAAACCCAAACTTTTCTGGCAAAGTTCGGATTTGGGTACCCAAAATCATAAAGTTCGGTACGGACTCGAACTTTATAGTTCGGGTTTGCTCAACACTAGTGCCAAGTACTCCAACAAAGACTCCTGACTTCAAATATTACCCTCATTATAAGTTCCCCCAATACCTCTAGTGCATGGGTCAGCAACCCTTTGGCACTCCAGCTGTTGAGAAACTACAATGCCCAGCATGCTTCATTCTTTTCTATGAGAGTTCTGAGATGAGCAGAGGTAGTATGCATGCTGGAGTTGTAGTTTCACAACAGCTGGAGAGCTGGAGGTTGCCTGCCCATGCTCTAGTGCATTGTAATCCATCAATAAGTCATTCCTAAAATACATTACCTGAATTCCTTACTGAGACAGTAGGAAGCACTCCTATTTTGATTTTAAGGTGGGGGTTTTCCCACATAGGTTGCATATATGATAGGTCAAATGATGCATAAAATAATCAAGGTGTAAGAATACCTGCAATGGTATAGGCATGATGTGTGAAGGTTGTGTGAAACTATCTTGAGAAAGTTTCCCATAACCAGGAATAATGAAAGAGAACATAGAGCAGAGGACTGTAAGGAAAGACATGAGGATTCACATGACTCTTTGTGCATGCAAATGACTATATTAATCAAGGCTCCTGTACTCTTAAATTCATTGTAGCTTTACATTTCTGTATTACCCTCTAAGCTCTAGTCTTGAGTATGGTTACTTTTATATTTATCTTTGGTGGAGTCACCAACCAGGCCATTTTGCTCTCCCATCAGTCACTAGAACCACTCTGTTCACATAACATAGGGATTGTTTTATTCCCAGACTCCACATTTGTATGCGCTGTCAGAAGTATAACTTGTGTACTTTTCTTATTAGCTAAGATAATTATCTGGTTATTTTCGTTAGTCATTTGTAAATAGAGTTCAGCTAAAGAAAGCATCAAAGTCCATTACTGCATAGCTAACAAAATATCCGGCTATTTTATATTTAAACCTATAGCTGGCTTGTGTACCCACTCTTTTTCCTCATTTCATGGTTGCTTGGACGTCATCTGTAATGGCTCATTTACATCACAGATTTGTAGGACCAGACTACACCGGTAGGTCTCATGATTACACAGAATTACATTGATCGCTGATTATAGTCTAAATGTTTGCTATTCTTTTGCATTAAATGTTGATATAAGTTTGACATGTTTTAAGGCATTGAATGATCTGGCACTCAACTCCATAAAGGGGAAAAAAAATAAAAAAATTAAACATTACATCTGGACGCGAATGTGAATAGCTTAATTAAAACAGAGTTTCTTAAAAGTAAGTAAAGTGTTTCATGTTTATTTAAGGTCCCTATAATATTAAGCATGAGAGTTTTATATAAAACCTCCTAAAAAAAGAGGCAGGCCATTATGGGAAATGTGCTAAAAGCTGTTAAGTAACCGAACTAATTAGTCCCACAGTTCAAGACCCGAGAAAGAAATAAAGCCTGGCACTGTGTTAGAATTACTCAGACTTTTTTCACATTTAGATAAATGACTAGCATCAGCCAAAGGCAAGCGAACATTAATTGAACACAGACCTTGTGTTATAAATCCTGTCCAGCAAGCCGCTTGACATGAGCCACTGCTGTTCACTGTCACCTCTTCGCTATAGTTAGTCTTTGTGCTGGAAGTAGCTGTGTGAATTGAAAGATTTTCCATATTTTCTTCGGCGTAGAAACACCAACAGATTGGACACCTGCCTGGTTTATAGGATAATGTACTGTCTGGTAGAGCAAGAACATATATTCCCTTCTGCACATTGTCTATACTGGGGCATCTGGTTTTATTCCATGCTAAAGTGTCGATTGCTGCAACCTCATTAATAATTATTACTAAGAGATTTTTACTTAGAGATACATTGCTGCGGACCCGCTAAGAATTATTACTACAGGATGTTACTTAGAAACTATTATATATAAATCACAAATCCAATGTAACAATTCATTTTCTGAGCAGAGGAAATAGATGCTTGTTATAATTTTACATTAGATATTTGATCAGAGATTTGATCACAATGGCAAACATAAAAATAACAAGCAGGGAGATAATGGAGTTGGGGAACAAAAAGGAGTCGTAAGCCTCCACAAGCCTGCAGAGACCCAGAGACAGCCAACAGGTCATGGAGGCAATCTTCAGAGTCACGTGACTGCAATATTGGAATGGTGGCCACGTGACTTTGAAGATTGCTGCCAAGAGACTAATCAAGATACAGAGAATTCATGTATACTTTCAGCTGTTATCCCAGAGAAAGCTGTGAAAAAGCTATTCCCCATAACCCAATAAAGAGGTCTATTCTTCCTGATGTTTGCTGAGAGGGACCAGGAATCACCATTGTTAAAGGAGGTATGAAGCTTTGTGGCTGCACAAATTTTGTCCGTGTGTCCGCCCCAAAAAAATTTAAATAATGCTTTACTCATGTATCTTCCCTATGTTTTTTTTTATTTTATTTGGACTTTCCTTCCTCTTTTCATCATGTAAACAGGGCAAGGCAGTGAAAACATCATCACTTGCCTTGTCAATATAAAGTGGAGAGGGCATGGCAGTTGCAGAAAGAGCTCTAGGTGTAATGGCAACACCTCCGATGCTGGTAGAGGCTCATTTGCATATATTAAAGCATAATTTTTCTCAGCAATGTGGACACATATAAACATGGGACCAACACAGATGCCTTCAGCTGCCAAGTACACGTGCAACTGGTCAACCAATTTCATGGATACAAATATGCTGACAAATGTCCTTCAAAGAGGACCTTTCACTAGAATAAAAAATCTAAACTAAGCGTACAGACATGGAGAGCGGTGCCCAGGGATCTCCCTGCACTTACTATTATTCCTGGGCGCCGCTCCATTCTCCCGGTATAGGCTCCGGTATCTTCATATGTTTGGCTCAACTGGGTGGAGCCTGCCGGTGCCTCCTTCTCCCAGGCTGGAGTGCTGGCCAATAGCAGCGCTCAGCTCATAGCCTGAGAGAGAAAAAAAAACTCTCAGGCTATGAGCCGAGCGCTGCAATTGGCCAGTGCTCCAGTCTGGGAGAAGGAGACGCCGACAGGCTCCACCCAGTTGAGCCGAACATATGAAGATACCAGAGCCTATACCGGGAGAAAGGAGCGGCGCCCAGGGATAATAGTAAGTGCAGGGAGATCCCCGGGCGCCGCTCTCCATGCCTGTATGCTTAGTTTAGATTTTTTATTCTACTGAAAGGTCCTCTTTAAGTCTTTATAGCATCGTCATCTCAATGCTTTAAAACTATCTATTTTTGTCTTAATTGTCTTGTCTTAATATGTACTTTAATTACTTTGGTGTATATTATTTTCCTTACTTAAGCTCTTAATTGTCTTAATCGCTTAGGTAAAGAAAAGAATATGCATCAAAGTAATTAGAGTACAAATATTTATTAGTGCATATATGCTGAAAACACCATTAAAGGGGTTCTGCAGTTTGTTTAAACTGATGATCTATCCTCTGAAGAACCCTTTAAAATTGAAAAAAAAAAATACACAAAAAACAATGAAAATTGCAGTATGAAGGTGGTGGTACTGGGTAGGGGTATAACTATAGGGGGTTGCCTCAGTCACAGTTGCAAACTTTGATGAATGGCATCCATGTTAAATCTGAGAAACTGGAGTATAGGAGATAGGGAGGAAGAATTATGATGGTGGACATCCCCCACTGTCACAAAGGAGATCATTAACCATACCATGCTCCTAGTTATTATATGTTCCCCAATAGTGCTTGTTGTCTCCATTAGAGCCTATTACCCCAAGTAGAGCCAATTGCCACCGGTAGTGACAGAATAAAATAAAAAAAACACACACACCTCACTTGTTGGCAATGTGAGAGAATGGCAGGGATAGGAGCCATGAGTAGTATTCAAACGCAGCCCGCGGCCTGCACCCAAGCCATGGATGTTTTCCAAGGAATATTGATGGGCCTTTTAGACAGCCATGGACTCCTCAGCAGCATCAGGCCCAGGATAGCCAACCCAAACGTCCTTATTGTAATCTGCCATTGGATATGCCAAGTGGGGATGGAAATATATTCATTACCAACCCATTTGTGACATGACAAAAGAGCACACTGGACCACCACCTCACCACCCCTATGCACATTTTGCAATCAGGTTTCTCAAGGGAAGGGCTAATGTGCAGCAAACCAATAGGGAACAGAGTTGCAGATATTATGCATGAGTTGCATGTGTAATACACAATTGTAATAGAAGTGCACTTAATTATTTGGTCACATATGATAAAGATATAAAGTACTTGTAAAATACCAAAATTACACTATGTAAACACACAATGTCTCCATCTAAGGCTACTTTCACACTTGCGTTCAGAGCGGATCCGTCTGAGACGGATCCGCTCATATAATGCAGACGGTGGCTCCGTTCAGTACGGATCCGTCTGCATTATAATGTTAAAAAATTTCTAAGTGTGAAAGTAGCCTCAGACGGATCCGTCCAGACTTTCAATGTAAAGTCAATGGGGGACGGATCCGTTTGAAGATTGAGCCATAGTGTGTCATCTTCAAACGGATCCGTCCCCATTGACTTACATGGTAAGTCTGGACGGATCCGCACGCCTCCGCACGGCCAGGCGGACACCCGAACGCTGCAAGCAGCGTTCGGGTGTCCGCCTGCTGAGCGGAGCGGAGGACAAACGGTGCCAGACTGATGCATTCTGAGCGTATCCGCGTCCACTCAGAATGCATTAGGGCAGTACGGATGCGTTCGGGGCCGCTTGTGAGAGCCTTCAAACGGAGCTCACAAGCGGACACCCGAACGCTAGTGTGAAAGTAGCCTAAGATGAGTCGTGTCATGAATTGTCCATTATAGATGAGTAAAGACACCTGGATGCATGAGCACTGCAGCAGCTCCAGAATATGAATAAGGCTAGTGTTTGCACAATGAACTTTATAGGAACAGTTGCCATATTGGAAATTTGGAAATGGGACTAAGAGCTAGGAACCAATGAAAATGCAGATCATTAATGATGTCTGTTAGGATCACCACACATTGTACTATCAGCTAAACCCTCCTTTGTGGTGGAACCAGCTGACAGTCTATGTATGGGGAGCTCTTGACAGTTGATGTTGTAGAAGAAAAGAATTGCACACTTTAAATTTCAATGCCCCATCTCAGGGGTGTTGCTAGGTTAAAATATTAGGGCCTGTGCCCTGGATGTTTTGTCTCAGGCCCCGAATGTACTGCCTGCCGGATAGATCCAACTATATTACCATCCTCAGGACGGCAATACAATTGAATCTAATGCACTGCAAAGGCTGAAGGACCTGT
Source organism: Bufo gargarizans (assembly GCF_014858855.1). Taxonomy (NCBI): domain Eukaryota; kingdom Metazoa; phylum Chordata; class Amphibia; order Anura; family Bufonidae; genus Bufo; species Bufo gargarizans. The sequence goes on along the minus strand of NC_058080.1, from coordinate 175,804,999 downwards.
GATGATATCACAGTCCATGTGATCAGTTCTAAATGCAGTAGCTGAAAAGGACCTGGGATGATGTCACCATCATGTAACCAATGCAGGAGAGGACGGTTCAGCAGTGAAGTGAAGTCCTGGGAAGAAGCTAAGGTGAGGTCTGCTACATGAGGAGAGATAAGTGAAGGGAGAGGCAGAGCAATGTTGGGAGTTGTAGCTATTTAACTGGGACTGTATGTTAGGGCTGAAGAGAGGAAAGTTATTTACATTGGACTGAATGTTGAGGGGTAATATTATTTACATGGGACTGCATGTTGGAGGTGGCTGGGGAGGGGGTGATTTTATTTACATGGGACTGTATGTGGAAGGTGCCTGGGGCAGGGAGGATGTTATTTACATGGGACTGAATATTGAGGGGGTGATGTTCTTAACATGGGACTGTAAATTGAAGGCGGCTGGGGAGGGGGTGATGTTATTTACGTGGGACTTTATGGTGGAGGGGCTGAGGAATTATAATTTCTGAGGACAGTAAACGGAGGAATATAACTAATGGGGGCACTGCAGGGGGCATTATAAATACTGGGGGCACTTCTGGACGAGCATTATAACAGTAGTAGGCAATATAAATACTGGGGTCACTTCCGGACGAGCATTATGACAGTAGGAGACAATATAAATACTGGGGGTACTGTGGGGGCATTATAACAGTAGGGGCGATCTAAATACGGGGGCACTTCAGGGTGAGCATTATAACAGTAGGGGGCATTATAAATCCAGGGACATTAGACATTCTTATTACTACTGGGGGATCGATAGGAGGGACTTATAAATCAAAATTATTTCTATTAAGAGTATTATGGGGAGGCTTAATTACTACTGAGGGGTCTGTTGAGAGCTTTGTTACCACTGGGGGAACAATAGGGGGCCTTATTTCTATTAGGGGCTCTGTAAGGGCATTATTAATACTGGAGGGCTCTTCTACTAATGGAGGAACTCTTGGGGAGCACTATCGCTGTTGGGGGCACTTTTGGGGGCAGTATTACTAACGAGGGCATTCTAGAAGTGAATTACTATTGGTGGGACTATGAGGAGTACTGTTACTATGGGGGGGCACTAATTTTTCTTCTGGATAGTATTTGGGGTATTCGGGATCACAGCGAGCAGCAGGATAACACTGTGGGGACTCCAGGTTTGGGGATGATGATAGAAAATTGAGGAACCTAAGATGTCTGTGTGTCACACTCTGCAGAGACAAGGCGCGGCTAAGAGAAGTTGTCCGGACCGAATGGAAAAGATGATGACAGAGAAGATCTACATCAGAGGAGATGTCACCTCACCTGGGAGGCACTGGATGTGAAAGGTACGTGCTGCTGTAAAGCTGTATAGCAAGTATACTAAAATGTCTTCAGTGCTAGTGTTTGACGGTTGGTCGACTTAGAGAATTGGGCTATATGAAATGGGGCTTGGGCCCCAAAATTTTTAAGACCATAGCAACGACCCTGACCCATCTTTTTATTCTATCAGGAGATCAGAAGCTGCCAGGGGTGTCTGGTATTGGCTTTATCCTCTCTCCCTACTGAAAATGTACATTCAGCTGAACAGAGCATATATATACATCAGTGAGTTGGGAAAGATCACTGTTGGCCAAATGAGGATTCGTCCAACAATTACTGAAGGTTTATGGTAGGGGTACTCAAGTCCTTTTTGTAAAGGTCCACATGCCTGGGTCTGCTGTAGGGTGATGTTCCAAACAATAAAAAAAAAAGGTAAGGAGGCACCACACTAAAGGCCAGTAGCACAACATCAATTTTTATTTTTATAATAAGTCACACCTCTAAGCCCACTTAATCCCCTTTCTGCCAACCACACAGTAATAGAGTCCACTTAGTGCCTCCCCACACATTAATAATTCCCTTTCAGTGCCACCTAACAATAATGATGCTCCTTAGCGCCCCTCAGGCAATATGATATACCTCTAGTGTCACTCAAAGAGCATGATGCCCCCTAAGTGAACCCTCACAGTAGGATGTCCCCTTAGTGCCCCCTCACAGTAGGCTGATCCTTTAGTTCCCCTACACAGTAAAATGCTCCTTTAGTGCCCCTGATACAGTGTGATGGCCCCTTAGTGCCTTCCCACACAGTAAGATAGCCCTAAGTGCCCACACACAAAATGACTCCCATTAAATGCCCGTCACACAGAATGATGTACCCTTAAATGTTCCCCTCACAAAGTGATGCCCCCTTAAATGGCTTCCATTCAGCATGATGTTGCCTTAAGTGCCCCACACAAGGTATGATGCCCCCGGAGGAGCCGCTACACAGTATAATGCTACCTTAAGTGGCTCCCACACAGTATGATGTCCCCTTAAGTAGCTCTCCACAAAGAGTGATGACCTCTAAGTGCCCCCCACACAGTATGATGCCCCCCTAAAGTTCTCCCCACGTAGTATTATACGCCCCTTAAGTGCCCCTCAAGGAGTATGATGCTCCCTTAAGTTGCACCCACAGAGTATGATGCCCCATTAAGTGGTCCCCCACACAGAATGATTCCCTTTAAGTGCCCCCACAGAGTATGTTGCCCCCTTGAGTAGAATCCACACAGTATGATTCCCCATTAAGTGACCCCAACACAGAATGATGCCACCTTAAGTGCCCCTCCATACAGAGTAATGCTCCCTTGGATGACCCCTCAGACAGTGATGCCACACTCATAGTCATGCCTATTAGTTGCCCCCAACACACACACAATGATGTCCTCTTTAGCACCCCCCACCCCACAACTATGCCCCCTTTAGTGGCCCGCTCATTGCATCTTAGATAGCTCCTTTCCAGTTATACCATGTTAGATGGCTCCTACACAGTTATGTCCCCTTTAGTGGCCCCCTCATAGTTATTCCCGCTTAGATGGCCCCCCCATCCAGTTATGCCACCTTAGATGGCCCCCACAAACAGTTATGCCCCTTAAAGTTATGCCCCCTTAGATGGCCCCCAGCCAATTATGCCTCCTAGATGGCTCCCCTCACAGAGTTATGTCTCCACAGATGGACCCCACCCAGTTGTCACTTTAGATGGCCCCCCACCCAGTTATGCCACCTTAGATGGCCCCCACAAACAGTTATGCCCCCTTAGATAGCCCCCAGCCAATTATGCCCCCTACCAATCACATGGTTATGCTCCCTTAGATAGCACCCACAATTTTTTTCCCCTTATGTGGCTTCCTCACAGTCATGCCCCCTCAGATGGGCCACCAGACAAGTTTATGCCCCCTTCATAGTTATTCCCCCTTTAGTGGTCCCCTCATAGTCATTCCTCCTTAGATGCCCTCCCTCTCACAGAGTTGTGCCTCCAGTGTAAATACTCACCTACCCAATGTACCCTCAATTAACAGAGTGGAGCATGTCTGCTCTGCTCTGTGCTGGGTTGTCTGTAGCTCAGCACATAGGATACAGATACAGTTGAATGCAGGATATGCAGGGGTCTGTACAGCTGACAACTGCTTTACCAGTTGAGTACCCCTGGTTTATGAGCACTTCAACAGCAGAGCACATTCCAGAACATTAAAAAGCTGCCTCATGGCATGCAGACGGGTAAAAAAACTAAAACAAAACAGCTTATACTCACCTGGTTGATCCCCAACTGCTGCCATTCTGATGGTGCCCGGGTTTGTATTGAGGTGAACTTCCTGCTCCTGTTCTTAACGCTGCAAGGAATTCCAGGGAATGTTGCAGCAATGATCTGCTTCAACCAGTGATTGGCTGAGTGGCATTATTATCCATTTCCTTGCCTTGTCGAGAATAGAAGCAGAAAGTGTAGCTAACGAGGATCCTGGCACCATCTGAATGGCAGTTGCGGGGGATTGGTAAGGTGTTTTTACCATTTGCATGTCATGGGCAGAGTTTTAATGTGCTGAAATACCCCTTTAAAATTCCTAAACTTATATTTACATTATGTGGCCTGAGAGGTGACTCTTCTGTTAAGGTGGATTTAGATGTGGAGATATTCAGGCAGATTTTCAGGAACTAACATTCCTGCAAACTCTCGTTCCTGACAATTTACCCGTCTAAAGGTGCACCTGATCACCGGACGAATGAGTGAAACCCTCGTTTATTGGGTGAAACTGTCTAAACAGCGATCTGCTGCCCAGAAACAATGCAGCTGTATGAGAAGGAGCAATTGCAATAGCGATCCCTCGTCCTCATACTGTGAAGGTGATCACTGCATGTGAATGCAGCGCTTCACCTCCACTTAACGAGCAGCCGACTGTCAGTAATAAATGTTTCCTCCCTGACAATCTGCTTCTAGTCGTCCCGTGTAAATCCACCTTTGGATAATGCTTAATTGTAAAGGTAATTACTCTGTCTGTTCTTATTTAGCTTGTTTTCTCTATTTTTACTATGCCAATTATAACCTCACAAAGCTCCAAATCACCATTTTCATGAAATCCTTTCTGTTGCCTTAAAGGGATTCTGTCACCAGGTTTCACCCCTGTCAGCTAAACATATGCTGATGTTCAGGGCCTCATCACGATTCCTAATGTGGGCTTTTAAATGTGATCTGTAGCCTTATTTTGCTAAAAAAAAAAACAGCTTTTACTAACCTGTCATTCAAAGAAATAAGGTGCCCAAGGGGATGTCAAGGGATCCAAGCTGCCGGCCACACCCGCTCTGCCTGATGCGCCCGTGCGGACTTCTCCATTTGGCTTCTTACAGCGAAGTGCGCATGCGCCGGCACTTCGCTCAATCCCTGGATGCGCGAGATCTTACAGCAGGAGGAGGGGGAGGGAGAGCGAGAGGCGGCACAGAGTGTTAGGAGGCGGTGCAGAAGTCTGGAAAGGCGGCGCTGGGCACGAACAGCGGCGGGTACGGCCGGCAGCTTGGATCCCTTGACATCCCATTGGGCACCTTATTTCTTTGAATGACAGGTTAGTAAAAGCTGTTTTTTAGCAAAATAAGGCTACAGATCACATTTAAAAGCCCACATTAGGAATCGTGATGAGGCCCTGAACATCAGCATATGTTTAGCTGACAGGGGAGAAACCTGGTGACAGAATCTCTTTAAATATAATACATGTATAGGTAATAACAGTTATTAGATTGCCCAAAACTAGGCAGATAGTGTAACGAATATACTTTAGAGGCTGTAAAACATCTTCAATACAGGCAGCAAGCTATTCTCTTCAGATGTAAATGTAGACAGCGTAGTATGTGCAAGAATATACTTTGGTAAATGACATGAAAACCTAAAGATGATGTCACAGGAGGTCAGAGCAGGCCCCGCAGTGGGGGACATTGCTGTACTTTGCAAATGATATGACCTAAAACATAAATTCCAGTAACAATGCTTAAACTGTAGCACCAACCAGATTATTTAAAGGGGTTGTCACATGTCTGGCTTCCCTCAGCTCTTATCACTGGGGGAAGTCACGGACAGACAAATAGGTGGCATTAAATGCTAAATGTTCAAAAGAATGTCCATCTGTTTAATGCATGGATGTGCTGGGCCTTCTTATAGAGGCACACAGAGGGAGTTTCTAAATTCGGGACTCCCACTTTATGACAGCCCTATGTCTTAATTGGGCATATGGAAAGGCAAAATACATAGAAATTCGTCATAATAATTCCATGTTTTTTGATTCTCAACATTCAACATTTCTCTCCTTTATTTTTGGAATTGACTGTACGTTGAATGTGGCTCACAACACACAACAGATTGAGGACCTCCGCTCTATAACCTGCAGATTAGATACCACATTCAGTGTGAAACATTCCTTTTAGGGTCCATTCACACATCCGCAAAATGGGTCCGCAATTTTGTGGAACGGGTGCAGACCCATTCATTTTCAATGGGGCCGCAAAAGATGCGGACAGCACACCGTGCCATGAAAAATATTCTACAGTTTTCAAACCAGCACCTGGATCTGAATACTTTTGTAATTGCATGTAATTAAAAATTTTGTATAGCCCCTGAGTTATTCAATAAAATGTATCTGTATAGCGCCACCTGCTGTTTGCTCGTTCTCTTATTTTTTTGCCCGGCTCACTGAGAAGGCCGCACATGCTCAGTTTAATCCTTCAACTGCCTCCTGAGCTGTGATAGGGAGAGCTGAGACACGCCTCCTGAGCTGCAGCAGAAAAGACACTCCCCTGAGCTGTCAGTTTGATATAAATCTAGCAGAGCAACAAATGTGGAGATCTCTGGATCCATGTGAGGTACAGGGCTGGTTCTAGCTTTGTTACAAAGAGATTGTCATGTGCTATATGATGTCTGATTTTCAATTTTCACATTAATCCTGGTATAACCCCTTTAATCTTTGCATATACTTCATGTTTCACCATTGTCAAAATCTGCTCAAAGTAAGCAGTAACTTGAAGCTCTTGACCCCTTGCAAAATGTATAACAGGGACCCCAATAAATAAAGTGATTCCCTTCTAAGTAGAAGTGCATGCACCGTTGCTGCTTCAGTGCTTGTGCTGATACCCAGAGCAGCAGTGCAGGTGCAAGATGGAAGGGGGGTGGGGAGTCTCTTGAGCAGCAGGGATAGCCCCTCACTCATCTCTAGTACACATCTTTGATCTCTGACGGGGGAGGGGGGGGCATATTACCTATCACTGGCATCTTCACATTCTTGACACTGGAGGAACAGTCTAAAAGCAATTAAAAACTTTAAACAGGTCACAAAAGGCTAATTGATTTATGGTGCTATGTACCACGTCCATGAAATGATTGTGTGCATGTCTAAAGCTTTTGCTTTCAAATGGATCCCAAAAAATCCAGATGGACCTAATTGACTCCATCAAGTTTCTGACAGGTGAACATTCTTTTTACTTGAATAGAGTTGCAGACTATACTATTCATTCTGTCCAAAAAAGTCAAAAAAGGGAATCCAGTGCAGTGCGAGCAGACCCTAAATGTTTGACCTTATAATAATATCACAAGTTTGAGAGACAGACATTGCATTGTTATAAAATATGCTGTCTGTCCAGATGCAGGAAAACATTGATTACTACTATATCTGCATTTCATTCCATACATTAGTCAATCAATGCACTGTAGAGCATGACAGGCATTGGAAGACAATGAGCAGATTCATTCCTTTTCTGGTCATAATATGCATTACCGAATACCTCAGCAATTATTAAATGTTCATGAGTCCATAAAAAAATCCATGTTATTAACCAGACCTGCTTTATAGCTGTTGATCTCGTTTTGTTTCCATAAAATGGAGCAAGAATGTGAGTGTTAATAGATCAGCTCATCCTACGTGGGACTGCACCTTTACATATCTTTACGATGAGCCTTTTCCTGTGAACTTTAACATTTCCTGGAACTCTTAAAAGTCAGAATCTACTATTTTAGGAAATTGGAAGCGAATAAAAGGATTAAATATGTCTGTCAAGCATATGAAAGTGATCAGAGCAAGATAGGTATGCAGATCTCTATTTGCATTAAACTCTCAACCTTGGTTTTAACTCTGCTTTCTTGGAAACAGAAGCAGAAAGCAAAGTTTCCCTCGACTATCATGTTAGAAGAGTATTTTTTTTATATGTGATGGGTTATCCTATTAATCTAATAATTTTAGTGCATGCTATTTAATGGTTGACTTTAATTTCCTTTAGTAAGACATGCTCAATAATTGAGGTTAGAGAAAGTAAAGCAAGCGGTTGTAGCACTGACTCATGTCATGGTTGCTTTCTCATCCACCATTCATCATCATTACAGCTTGTCTGTCAAGAGCACTGCGTTTCCCGAAATTCCATGTGGAGCTGGCTCATGTTTAATGCAGGGCTCTTTGGATAGGAAAGTGCAGGACAATGTAGCCTATAAAAACAGGAGGTATAAACAGGGGCTTTTAAAAGTGAAGGCCTGGCTGTCATCATCTTCATTAACACGATAACTATTTGGCGTTCCAGTTCAGAGGATGTGAACAGTACTGGTTCTCCTCTGTCACAGTGATTAATCTGGTTGTTGTTTGGTAACATTCAAATGACTTACATGTAATTTCTGACAAGACTGTTACTTTAATACACTTTTTTTTTTATTTGCTTTTTTGAACAAATGCAATAAACAGTACATTACATAGAACCAGCCAGGACCAATATCCAGAGAACAAAAGGTATATACTATGTTTATACATGTCAAGTCTTGGATAGTGCAGAATAAATATAGAGAGTACATTGAAGGTCATAGGTAAAGAAACATATCAAGATACAGATCCAATAACATTGGACATCATTTGGGTAGTATATAAAGTCTGTGCAGAAGAACACCATGATCCCCAAATCTTCAAGAATTTAGAGGAGCACCCACTCTTCTTGTAAACTATATACTCATATGGAATAATAGTATTTACCAGTGACTTCCACCGAGTTACAGAAAGACATCTATCCCCCATCCACCTAATTGCAATGGCTTTACGTGCCAGAAACAAAAGCTCCCGTAGGAAGATTATAGGGTAGTGTGAGTAGGTGGCTTCATTGAGAATACCAAACAGGTATACAGTAGGTTGTAAAGGAACAGGAAGGTTCAACATATCAGACAGAAAGTCATAGGGTCATTTCTTCCCAAAATTTTTGAAGACATGCCCACATAAGATGCCAGAAATTTTCCCCCTCTGCTGAGCATCTGTGACATCTGATGTGGGAAAGCCTGCCCATTCTATATAGCTATGAGGGATATACGTAACTTTGAGGAATAATGCATACAGTAGTTGTATAAACCTATTGTTAATGGCTGGTGACACAAAAAGGGATGACTCTAAAACATCAGCTAGATCATCTTCCTTGAGATCTGGGATCATGGCCTTCCACTTATCAACAACTGGTAGCAGTACAGATTGTAATTTAGTACCCAACAAGTGGGTGTATATGGCAGATATGGATCCACCGAGGCCTTGTGAACGGAACACCCCACTCAGTGGGTAAGTAGATAAAGATATCGGAGTACCACTAAAATTTGAATTCAAAGCGTGCCTAAGCTGCAGGTTACTTTAATATACTTTACTATAGCTCCAATTGGATTAACCAAATTATACTTTTTTACACCTTTAAACGTTGCTATCAATATCTTCTGAATTTAAGCTACGGGTTATACAGGGGAAATGATGTGATATAACAGTGTGTGTCTTTTCCAAGGAAAGCAGCACTTTGAATTCAAGGTAGCAGGTATAGGGTGCCAGTGGTCTGGTTCCTGATCCTGGAATACAATTATACAATCCTGAAAAGTCACAGGACTCCCAGAAGCATTCAGAATATGGTTATTTTATTATGATTTTCCAAAGCTTGAGGAAAGCTTCAGGAACATGCAGACTAGGTTTATACAATAATCATATTCTGAATGCTTCTGGATATATATTATAGTATCAGTAGGTATATGTAGTATAATATACAGTAGTATGATTTTATATATATACTCCATAACTCATAGAAGGTGAAAATAGAAGTTTACAAATTTTTAAACATTTATTAAAAAGGAAAAATAAAATTTGCAATGGACATAAGTATTCAGAACCTTTGCTAGGACATGTGAAATTTAGCTCTGGGGGGCCTCGTATTTCTCTTAATTATGTTTGAGATGTTTCTGAAGTCCACCTGTGTTAAGTTCAGTTGATTGGACATGATTTGGAAAGACCCCCTCCCCCCTCTACATAGGGTCTCATAGCTGATAATGCATATCGTAGGAAAAATCAAGGAGAAGGAAAGAGATGCCTGTAGAGCTCAGAGACATGATTGAGTGGAAGCACAGATCTTTAGAAGGGTAGAGTGGTCTTCATAATTCTTAAATGGAAGAAGTTTGGAACAACCAGGACTCCTCCTACAGATGTCCACCCCACCAAACTTTCCAGGGAGAAGGGCTTTAGCAAAAGAGGTGACCAAGAACTCAATGGTCACTCTGGCTGAGCACCAAAGATCCTGTTGGTAGGATGGGAGAAACTTCCAGAAGGACAATGATCACTCCAGCACTCCACCAATCTGGACAAGATTGAACATTTTAGCATCAATTATAAGTGTCATGTCTGGAGGAAACCAGGCACTGAAATACCATCCTTACATTGAATAATGGTAGTGGCAACAGAGGTCAGAGTTGAAGGGAAAGCTGAATATTCGTAATGAAAATCTGATCCAGAATGCTCTGGACCTCACACTGAGCCGAAGATTCACCTGCCAACTAGGCAATGACCCTAAGCCAAGACAACACATGAGTGGCTTAGGGACAACTCTGTAAATGTCCTTGAGTGGTCCAGCCAGAGCTCTGACTTGAATCTTATAGAATATATCTGGAAAGACCTGGAAATGGCTGTCCATCAAAGGTCCCCATTCAACCTGAAATAGCTTGAGAAGATCTACAGAAAAGAATGACAGAAAATCCTCAAAATCCAGGTGTGCAAACCTTGTAGCATCAGACCCAAGAAGACTGGAAGCTTGAAGAAGACTGGAGGCTGTAATTGCTGCCAAATGTGCTTCAACTAAGTACTGAGTAAAAGGTCTGAATATTTATGTTAATACAATATTTCAGTTTTTCCTTTTTAATAAATTAGTAAGGATTTAGAACATTCTGTTTTCACTTTATCATTATGGGGTACTGAGTACAGAATAATGGAGAAAAACAGATTTTTATTTTTATTTTGGAACAAGGATGCAACATAATGTGGAAAAATTAAAAAGGGTCTGAAGACTTTCCAAATACATTGTACACTGTATATAACAAACCTAGTTATATCAGTATGTTAATTAGACCAACAACACATTTTGGCTTCTTTTTTTCTATGTTTTCACTAAAGTCAATTCTATAAGATTCCAAAGAATATGGATTGTCACAGTCTCAAAATTCTTGCCTAATTTTGATATACCCACATGCATCTATAGCCATAAATTCTCAGAGAGAAATGTAAAGGGACCAGCACTGCAGAGTGGCAGCGCATTTGTATACGGGACTGACCATCTGGTGCACTCATCACGGTGCGGAGCTGATACAGGTCTCATTTACACTATTGTTTATATCTTTAGCAGCCAAGGGCGAAGCTGTACACTGGTGCATGAGACTCATCATTTACTCTTCAAGCGGTGTGTAGCCAGCACAGGTTGCATAGGTGCTACCTTGGTATAGGGCTATTTTTATGTATGGTTTTATGCCCATTTTTTAGGGGTCTGTTATTTGTTTTATTTGTTTTATTAAATTGTATACCTTGGCTATTCCAGTGCTCCCATCTGAGTGTGCCCCTTTCTTTTGCTTTTCACTTTTTCACTCTGTGCCTGAGGGTGGGCCAATAAGGTGAGCACCTTATCCATCCACGGTGAGAGGTTGAGCCGCTGAGATTTCTATTTGAGAAATGTAAAGTGTCACCAGCATAATAGCTGTAGCTACATCTTACAAAATATGCAGTCAGGAGAGTACAACAACAAAGCTGACCCTGCAAAGCTCTCATGATATCATTTGAGTGATACTTTAAAGGAGTTGTCTACTTCGGACATCACCTTTTTGTTAGAATGGACCTCAAAAATAGCATACTACAGGTCGTTGGGACCCTTAGTGAGCAGCTTTGTTTGGAACCCAGAGGCAAGTGTTCGTGTCCTTTGCAGCACCACTGTAGGTAAAATGAAGTATTACACAATCCCCATTGACATGAAATATCTGTCTGTGTCTTCAGAGTGAGAGATGCTTTTTGTAGTCATGCTTTGCTCCTGCTAACAGATAAGAGTCCTTAACTCAGATTTCCCTAGTTGGGTATGTGAAAATTGTGTTTTAGACAATCCCTTTAAGACATTTCTATTTGTTATGTTCACATGCTAACAATTAAATGTCTATCTATTTGAAATAGTTTTATTGCCAGTAATTCTTTAAATAATCATGCAATTTACATGCATCATAGGACGCATTTGTAAGTGATCTCGTACAGCCAATTAACTATGTTAAAAAGCTGAAGCAGTCGTCACAAGTAAGCAAATATAGTTTAATGGGTCCCTTGAGAATTTACCAGATTTTAGACCAAATAATTGCAGAATATAATATCCTTTCGCAAAGGAAACGTAATATTATGAACATCCATAATGGAATTTGCTAAAGCATTCCTAAACTTGAACCTCAAATTTTGCAATCTTAGTATGGGGGATGTCAACTCATTTCTGAAATATCCCTGGAGAAAAACAAATTTAAGCATGGCTAAGCTACTGACGTATGTTTTCATGGCCATGTAACTAACAATTTACTTTAGCTATGTGTGTTAAGGTTCCTTTTTGAGAAGCTGTTATATAAACTGTGTTAGGATTAATAAATTATGTTTACAGTATGAGATGTATGATTTGTTTCATGCCACCTATCTAAGTCATTCTTTAGTAAACATTTGAGCAAAATCTTAAGAGATTGGGAAGCTTCTGCTTATCTAACCACTGCAGTAAAGTCAGATGAGGAAGACCAAGATGTAAAGATAATCAAGGCATTAACTTTATAGGGAACCTGCTGTCACCATGAAATGCACTGTAGTATACAAACAGCATGTTATAGAGCAGGAGGAGCTGAGCAGATTGATATATTGTTTACAGTTTTTATATATTTAAATCTCTGCTCTTTCTAAGCTGAAGACAGCTATTAACTGTGATTGATAGCATTGTCTGTGTAGAGGTGAATTTAGATGTTCAGATTATTGGGGATTATTTCGGTTAATGTTTGTTCCCAACAGTCTGCCCGTGTAAAGGTGCAGCAGATCGCTATTGCGAAACGCTCGTTTAATCGGGTGAAACTGTCGTTCGTGCAGGTACCTGAATTATCTTTTCTGGGCAGTTGATTGTGCTGTCTAAACAGCGATCAGCTGCCCAGAGACAATGCAATGTATGAGGACGAACGTTTGCAATAGCGATCCCTCATCATGTGGAGGTAATCGCTGCATGTAAACGAGCAGCCGACTATTGGGAAGGAGCGCTTCCTTTTCCACAATCTGCTGCTCCTCGGCCTATGTAAATCCACCTTATGTGTGTAGCCATGACACTCCCACCACCATGCTTGATCCCTTTCTTCCCAGAATTCCAGAGGAGCATGTATGGCCTATAAGTCTCCTCACACTGATTAAGGCGCTCTCTCCCCAAGGAGACATCATACCCCCCAAATCCTGACTTAGGCTTCTCACCCAGTTAATCCAGTACTCTCTGCTCTGCACTGAGGGGGCATTCACCTCAAAACAGCTGTCCACAGATGAGGTGCTGGCTTATTTAATATTTAAGTCATGTCACAATGTCTATTTATAGGGTTGAACAGTGACTTATTGGATAACTGCCTTACATCTGGTGGCATCAGAGGCAGAGCTTGATAAGAGCTCATTTGCCTCCCTTTCTTCCCAGAATTCCAGAGGAGCATGTATGGCCTATAAGTCTCATCACACCAATTAAGGCACTCTCTCCCCAAGGAGAGATCGTACCCCCCAAATCCTGACTGTAGGCAAGACACACTTGTCTTTGTATGCATCACCTGGTTGCCGCCACACATGCTTAACACCATCTGAACCAATTAAGTTTATCTTGGTCTCATCAGACCACAGAATATGGTTCCAGTAATCCATGTCCTTAGTCTGCTTGTCTTCAGCAAACTGTTAGCGAGCTTTCATTTTTTTAAACTTTTTTCCTTTTTTTATTACTTTTCTTTAGCCCCCTCCCCCAAGGGACAACATGTGACTATTAGTGCAATGTACTGCAGATTCGCTATTTTGCTATGTTCTTATGGAACCCTGCCACCTTCAGGCCTCCATTAGAACTACAGCTGTAATAGACTAGGTTTCTTCAGAGAGACCCAGGGTATTACCACAATGTATCGGCCTCCCTGATCTCAGCACATGGAAGCCCATCTGGCCTTGAGAGTGCAGCAGAGACATTTAACCCCTCAGGTGCTATAGTTACAATTGAGAGGTTAAATGTACTGCTGATTGCAGACTTTAGTCCCCAGTTTCTGCTGTTTGAAACACAGAAATCTGGCGGCTCTAGTGTCCGCTGTGCTTGTGAGCGAGCACCATATTTAAAAATACAACTTCACAACGTGTCATGAAGGCATTAAGCCATCTTGCAGTTAATGGACACAGCACATCATGAGCCATTTCTCAGTGACATAGTGCTAGATCAGATAGATAGCTAAGGAAATACCCCAAAAATCACTAATTATAAGCATGGCTATACTAGCAGTGGTATAATTAAAGTTCTATAGTTCTATAGGACCCAGTGTAAACTTTGGATCAGGCATCCCCCCACGCCGGGCTTGGTCGCACCCTCTGTTACAGAGATTGTAACAACCTTGGTCTCTGGTAATAGTAATATCCCCCCACTAATGTATCTAAAGCGCCCACAGTAATATCCCCCCACTAATGTATCTAAAGCGCCCACAGTAATATCCCCCCACTAATGTATCTAAAGCGCCCACAGTAATATCCCTATAGTGCCCCCAGTAATGTCTTTCCATAACCCTCACTATTGTTCCCCACTGCCACCAGTAATGTCCTCCACTGCCCCAGTAATGTTCCCCTCTTTTTCCAATAATGTCCCCCACTGCCCCAGTCCTTACTCACTTTTAATGGGCCCAATACTGTTACTGTACTTCATGCCTCTAAGCTAGACTCCTGCATGTCAGATTTTAGCTTAGCAAAGCAGGCACAGGGAGGAGCTCACTCCACTCCGCTAATCCTGGCATAGTACATGGTTACAGAGTACCCATGTGCTATGCCAGGAGTTGGTAAACCTCTGGGGGGCACAGGCAGGAGCAGCAATGCGTGCTCCTGCCCGTAGTCCATACACAGCGGCGCTGTGGATTTTAAGTGCACAGAGAAAGTCAGTGCGCTTTAGGGGGGAGGGGGTGAAACTCTATTAAAAATTCAAAATGCATTTTTCAAGTATATTAGAAAAAGCATTATTAGGGCATTAGGGACATTTTACCAAAAAGTAAATTAAAAGTTTAGTTACTCTTTAATTTCTGTGCAGGACTGTGTAGAAAGGTCTGGATTTATACAATGAAAGGTGACTCATGATACAGTATTATTATTATTATTATTTATTATTAAAGCACCATTCATTCCATGGCGCTGTACATGTGATAAGGGGTGCACATACATAATACAGACAATTGCACTAATCATAAACAAGATGAGTTACAAACTGGTACAGAAGGAGAGAGGGCCCTGCCCGTGAGGGCTTACAATCTACATGGTATGGGAGAAGGACACGGTAGGTGCGGGTTGAGTTGGTCATGGTGGTATAGAGGCAGCAGGGTCATTGGTTGTAGGCTTGTCTGAAGAGGTGGGTTTTCAGGTTTCTTTTGAAGGATTCCACTGTAGGTGAGAGTCTGATATGTTGGGGTAGCGAATTCCAGAGTATGGGGGATGCACGGGAGAAATCTTGGAGTCGATTGTGGGAAGAGGCAATAAGAGGAGAGGAGAGAAGGAGGTCTTGTGAGGATCGGAGAGTGCGTGTGGGGGTGTATCGGGAAAGTAGCTCAGAGATGTAGGGAGGGGACAGGTTATGGACGGCCTTGTATGCGTTTGTCAGTACTTTGAAGTGGATTCGCTGGGCAATGGGGAGCCAGTGAAGGGATTGGCAGAGGGGAGAGGCAGAGGAGTAATAGGGTGAGAGGTGGATTAGTCGGGCAGCAGAGTTGAGGATAGATTGGAGGGGTGCGAGAGTGCTAGATGGAAGGCCACAGTACGATTTATAACATAATCTGCACAAATAAGATATAACTCATATAGGATATAAAGTAGGATGATTCAAGCCAGTGTGCCCATCCATGTTTAGCCAAATGTATATAAAGCTAGAGCACGGCCAAACAGCATTGAGACGGACCAGTGTATCTATTGTACCAATCTAACTCTGCTATCTCCACTGAAGTTTGTTAAACCAACAGAACGCTGCTATACCGGCCACAGCTTACATCACTGCAGCCTGCAGTGTGCCGCACCAATCTGGATCGCTGTATCCGCTCCCTCGGTTTGTCACGCGGGACGCCACGGTGACTCACATCGGGAAGCGAGTTAGGAAAGAAGTGATGTTTGAGCGTGCAACTTTGAACATCTGAAAACTTCAGAGATCGTACAAAGACACAAACCTCTGAACCAGGAAGGTTCCAACAACTGGTAACGTTACTTTTAAGTTACATGACACTAATAGAGTCAGCCTGATCCAACCAACTGGCTGAATGTAATATAACACAATCTTTTGACAGCAAAGTGGTCATTTTAATTGGAGTAGTCCAGTTTTATTTGATATATGCGTGAGCTCCACGTTTTTGTATGTTAACCACTTCAGCCCCGCTAGCTGAAACCCCCTTCATGACCAGAGCACTTTTTACACTTCGGCACTACACTACTTTCACCGTTTATCGCTCGGTCATGCAACTTACCACCCAAATGAATTTTACCTCCTTTTCTTCTAACTAATAGAGCTTTCATTTGGTGGTATTTTATTGCTGCTGACATTTTTACTTTTTTTGTTATTAATCGAAATGTAACGATTTTTTTGCAAAAAAATTACATTTTTCACTTTCAGCTGTAAAATTTTGCAAAAAAAACGACATCCATATATAAATTTTTTGCTAAATTTATAGTTCTACATGTCTTTGATAAAAAAAAATGGGAAAAAAAAATGGTTTGGGTAAAAGTTATAGCGTTTACAAACTATGGTACAAAAATGTGAATTTCCGCTTTTTGAAGCAGCTCTGACTTTCTGAGCACCTGTCATGATTCCTGAGGTTCTACAATGCCCAGACAGTAGAAAACCCCCACAAATTACCCCATTTCGGAAAGTAGACACTCTAAGGTATTCGCTGATGGGCATAGTGAGTTCATAGAACTTTTTATTTTTTGTCACAAGTTAGCGGAAAATGATGATGATTTTTTATTTTTATTTTTTTCTTACAAAGTCTCATATTCCACTAACTTGCGACAAAAAATAGAAAATTCTAGGAACTCGCCATGCCCCTCACAGAATACCTTGGGGTGTCTTCTTTCCAAAATGGGGTCACTTGAGGGGTAGTTATACTGCCCTGGCAATTTAGGGGCCCAAATGTGTGAGAAGAACTTTGCAATCAAAATGTGTAAAAAATGGCCTGCGAAATCCGAAAGGTGCACTTTGGAATATGTGCCCCTTTGCCCACCTTGGCTGCAAAAAAGTGTCACACATCTGGTATTGCCGTACTCAGGAGAAGTTGGGGAATGTGTTTTGGGGTGTAATTTTACATATACCCATGTTGGGTGAGAGAAATATCTTGGCAAAAGACAACTTTTCCAATTTTTTTATACAAAGTTGGCATTTGACCAAGATATTTTTCTCACCCAGCATGGGTATATGTAAAATGACACCCCAAAACACATTCCCCAACTTCTCCTGAGTACGGTGATACCAGATGTGTGACACTTTTTTACAGCCAAGGTGGGCAAAGGGGCACATATTCCAAAGTGCACCTTTCGGATTTCGCAGGCCATTTTTTACACATTTTGATTGCAAGGTACTTCTTACACATTTGGGCCCCTAAATTGCCAGGGCAGTATAACTACGCCACAAGTGACCCCATTTTGGAAAGAAGACACCCCAAGGTATTCCGTGAGGGGCACGGCGAGTTCCTAGAATTTTTTATTTTTTGTCGCAAGTTAGTGGAATATGAGACTTTGTAAGGAAAAAAGAAAAAAAAAGAAAAATCATCATTTTCCGCTAACTTGTGACAAAAAATAAAAAATTCTAGGAACTCGCCGTGCCCCTCACGGAATACCTTGGGGTGTCCTCTTTCCAAAATGGGGTCACTTGTGGCGTAGTTATACTGCCCTGGCAATTTAGGGGCCCAAATGTGTAAGAAGTACCTTGCAATCAAAATGTGTAAAAAATGGCCTGCGAAATCCGAAAGGTGCACTTTGGAATATGTGCCCCTTTCCCACCTTGGCTGCAAAAAAGTGTCACACATCTGGTATCGCTGTACTCAGGAGAAGTTGGGGAATGTGTTTTGGGGTGTCATTTTACATATACCCATGCTGGGTGAGAGAAATATCTTGGCAAAAGACAACTTTTCCAATTTTTTTATACAAAGTTGGCATTTGACCAAGATATTTTTCTCACCCAGCATGGGTATATGTAAAATGACACCCCAAAACACATTTCCCAACTTCTCCTGAGTACGGCGATACCAGATGTGTGACACTTTTTTGCAGGCATTTTTAGACATTTGGATCCCAGACTTCTTCTCACACTTTCGGGCCCCTAAAAAGCCAGGGCAGTATAAATACCCCACATGTGACCCCACTTTGGAAAGAAGACACCCCAAGGTATTCAATGAGGGGCCTGGCGAGTTCCTAGAAATTTTTTTTTTTGCATAAGTTAGCGGATATTGATTTTTTTTGTTTTTTTCTCACAAAGTCTCACTTTCCGCTAACTTAGGACAAAAATTTCAATCTTTCATGGACTCGCCATGCCCCTCACGGAATACTTTGGGGTGTCTTCTTTCCGAAATGGGGTCACATGTGGGGTATTTATACTGCCCTGGCTTTTTAGGGGCCCTAAAGCGTGAGAAGAAGTCTGGAATATAAATGTCTAAAAATGTTTACGCATTTGGATTCCGTGAGGGGTATGGTGAGTTCATGTGAGATTTTATTTTTTGACACAAGTTAGTGGAATATGAGACTTAGTAAGAAAAAACAAAAACAAACAAAAAATTTCCGCTAACTTGTGCCAAAAAAATGTCTGAATGGAGCCTTACAGGGGGGGGGGGGGTGATCAATGACAGCGGGGTGATCAATGACAGGGGGGTGATCAATGACAGGGGGGTGATCACCCATATAGACTCCCGGATCACCCCCCTGTCATTGATCACCCCCCTGTAAGGCTCCATTCAGACGTCCGTATGATTTTTACGGATACATGGATCGGATCCGCAAAACACATGCGGACGTCTGAATGGAGCCTTACAGGGGGGTTATCAATGACAGGGGGTGATCAGGGTGATCACCCCCCTGTCACTGATCACCCCCCCTGTAAGGCTCCATTCAGACGTCCGTATGATTTTTACGGATCCATGGATACATGGATCGGATCCGCAAAACACATGCGGACGTCTGAATGGAGCCTTACAGGGGGGTGATCAATGACAGGGGGGTGATCAGGGAGTGTATATGGGTGATCACCCGCCTGTCATTGATCACCCCCCTGTAAGGCTCCATTCAGACGTCCGCATGTGTTTTGCGGATCCGATCCATGTATCCGTGGATCCGTAAAAATCATACGGACGTCTGAACGGAGCCTGACAGGGGGGTGATCAATGACAGGGGGGTGATCAATGACAGGGGGGTGATCAGGGAGTTTATATGGGGTGATCATGGGTGATCAGGGGTTCATAAAGGGTTAATAAGTGACGGGGGGGTGTAGTGTAGTGTTTGGTGCGACTTTACTGACCTACCTGTGTCCTCTGGTGGTCGATCCTAACAAAAGGGACCACCAGAGGACCAGGTAGGAGGTATATTAGACGCTGTTATCAAAACAGCGTCTAATATACCTGTTAGGGGTTAAAAAATTCAGATCTCCAGCCTGCCAGCGAGCGATCGCCGCTGGCAGGCTGGAGATCCACTCGCTTACATTCCGTTCCTGTGAGCGCGCGCGCCTGTGTGCGCGCGTTCACTGGAAATCCTGGCCCTCGCGAGATGACGCATATATGCGTGACTCTGCGCAGGGCTGCCACCTCCGGACCGCACATCTGCGTTAGGCGGTCCGGAGGTGGTTAATAAGGAACGTGGTTATGCATTAATAAAGTGGTTTTAAATGTATTCTTTTATCTGTTTAATAAATTTACATGGATGCAAAGATACCGTGAGCCAGCCTTATTGAGCATTTGGTATATAAATAGAATCCTGTTAATATTTTTTAATTATGTATTCAACAATAGATCAATGCATAGCGTGTGGATGTGAGATCAAAGTCTTTTTTTCCCACAGTGGTTTCTCTACTTGTGGCAAGCTGGCTGGTCTGTTGGCTATCCACATGCCTATTAATATTTGTGGGTGTGAGGTCTAGGAAGTTCACGTTGACTACCCCCGCTTAACATTACTCTTGACTGCTGTAGGCGTTGCTTCTCTGCCCTATGTGAGTGTGTCTGCAATATAATACAGTGGATCTGCAGAACAGATTTGACTGGTGGCTACTCCTCAGGGCACTATGTAAACTGCCTCCCTCTTCTCTACCCTTTCACCCATGTACAAGTTACCTCTTGGGAGGGAGGCAGCTACAGGGAAAGCAGGGGAAGCGGCTGCTTTGGGGCATGAAGTCAGAGGGGCCCACCCAGGAGGAAGACTAAAAGATTTCATTGTCGGGGCCGCCTCAACAGTATTATAAAATAACATTATATACAGAGAATTGTAGAAAACTGACAGCAGCTGTTGGGCCCCTTGAGCAATTTTGACTAGCCACAAGAGTGGTGGTTGGACGGGAGGAGGGGAGTTGCAAACAAGTTCCTGGGGGGCGGCCTCATTCAAAAATTTGCTGTGGGGCCCAGTCATTTCTGGTTAAGCTACTGCTTTCTTGGAGTAGTCTCTGTTCAAGTGAATGCTGACCTGAGTGATAAGGCAAAACCATAGTCAGGCACCAAACCTATAAATATGCTCCACAAGAGAACACAAATACACAATGCCCAGTATAGTATCAAAGAGTATAATCAATTTATTATATAGACAATCAAAAATCCATGATTAAAAACATAAAAATGTGGCAAACATCAGGAGGGGTAACAATGACCACAGTTGCTGTACCAAATCACTGACCACTGATTTAAATGCACCTGAAAAAGATGTAAAACATGTCAAACATATCAAGGTAAAAGAGGAGGAAGTATATCAATAATCTAAAACCGTAGTCAGGGACAGGCCCAAGGCAGGCAGAGCATGTGCAATCATATAAGCAGTCCAAGGTCAGAGCGGGCAGTTTAGGGTCAGAACAGAAATAAGGCAAGGGTCAAGTGAGGCAGCAAAGGGTCAATTTCAGAAGTCAGGCAGAACTCGGTACATAACAGACTGAGCTAACTGCACGCCTTTGCAGGAAACTAGCATACTAGAACTTATCACTCAGGTTCCTATCCACAGGGTAAGGTGCCTAAAGTACCCGAAGGTAACCAGCCATTGGGTTACGCAGATTAGGGTTCACATGCTCTGGACTTTTAATGGTCAGAGAAAACCGTTGAATGTCCTTTGGGCAGAAAGAGGGATTGCTGGCAGGAAACAGGCCTCAGCTTGCATTGAAGGAGTATTATTACTCCAGTGCCTGGGACCACTAGGTCTACTGATGAAGCCAATTTGGTGGCAAAACACGCATTGAGGTATTTCTTCACTGAGTGGAACTGATCATCTTTAATTATGGGTATGAACGTTTAACATAATTGTGTTTTTGCTGGTGGTTGGGCCTTTAAATGGCATTGTTTGGAACATGCTATTTTAGCTTTTTAGTGACATATTTTCATACTTTAGTCATTCCAGTATATAATTATATTATCGTTATGTCCCTGCCTGAGTAGAATTGACTGTTATGGCTATTGCTCTCATGCCCTGAGGTACATTTTTATTTATTAATATTATTCATTTGTGATTTGAATATTTATTGGGCATGTTTGCACCAGCTTAGGCCAATAATATTACATATTAAAAATATGTTTTTTCAATATATGGTTATATATGGCTCTTTAAAAAAGAGATGGATTAACACAAAGTAGGGGGATGTGGTTGAATATTTCATCAAAACCAATTTTTTTACTTACTATACAAGATGCAGGTCTGTTATGATAAGACCAAGTCATGTAGAAAAACAGACTTGACTTAGTCACAATGAGCTGGTTTTCAGTTTCTAACTGGAATTTTCCCACGTCAAAGGATAATTTTTTGACCACAAAAATAGCACACTCAACTAGGAGACTAATTTGTTCAGTATTACAAATAATTGTTAATCTGCAAACTGACTCACTACATGACATGAATGTTATTTGTTCCTTATCGGTCAATGTGATATTCTGTAGTCTAAACGAAAAAATGGTTAATGATACATCATATAAATAAGGTAAAATATGTAACATAATAATGAAGTTCAAGAACAGCTTGTGGCTAATAAAATATAACATTTGCATGCATATCTATATTTATAAATCTATATATTCTTTTTTAATAGTCATGTACATATCACATGGCATTTTAAACAACAAGTAAAGGGGAAAAAACAGACCCGCCAACTGTATGAGTATGTTAGTACCATTGGGTTTCAATAGAGGTTTCACTACTGGACCTTAAAGGAGGTTTTCCAGCTTTGGGCACATTTTAAATCTGAAGCCAAGCCTGTTGTACCTGTTGAAATAACAATATTTATTTGCTCCCTGCTGCTCCGTTCTAGCTCCCTGGCTCTCTTATGCAGTCTTATGGTCTCGGTCCTGTAAAGTTACAGACAGGGTCATGAGTTTCGCTGCAGCCAATGACTGGCGTCAGCGGAGACAAGTCCCCAAGTGGCATGATGTAAATATTGTCAGTAAAACATACACATGGCGGTTACATTGAAGTGCACTTCATCTGTTTGTCTTTAACCTGAGGTTCTCAATACAAAAACATTTAAAGGGTTATTCCAATCACATACAATGGGGGCATATGGGGGCGCTCGGCTATTTTCGGCTACCCTATATAAATTAATGGAGGGTGGCTGCACATGCGCAGTGTGCCCTCTGTTCATTTTCCCGCTCCGTTCTCATTGTAGGTGCGGGTCCCAGAGCTGCCCCCATTGTCTCAGATGGCAAAACCCCTTTAAGATGATTCTACATACAAGATATTCCTTAAATGTTTTATAAGTTGGGGTGTCAACTTACTTTTACCCCAGAACCACCAGGTTAGGCAACTGATGGCCAACACATCTAGGTGTGAATGGATTGAATAGAGAGCTGGGTGCACATGTTGATGACTCTCTCCATTTAAGTTTAATTAATTAACTTTTTTGAATGGAAAACACTGCAGATGACATGCACGGCCACCAGTTTTGCAAAGCTGAAGGCCATCTAACCAACTGTAATAGAAGTCAGGGAATCACTGTTCTTCTAATAATTTGGGGTTTCAGAGATAAGATCTTCATATGTGGATTTCTGACTAGAGTCTAGTTCCTTTATATTCCTAAGACCTTTTAATTAACTTTCTTCAAAGCAAACATAGCGTAATCAATGAAATTGAGCCTTGGTCTTACATAAAATTATTCTCATTACATTCCTTATTTGTAATATTTTCAGTGACCTCAACCCAGAATGAAAAACTTAGATTATGTTAAGAGACTTCACAAATCGTAGCTAAACATTACAATTAAGGCTTGTTTTTTAAGTAGAGACAGGAAAACAAAATAAATCATGTAACGCATTAACCGTAAATGCATACAATAAAGCAAAGTGCTGTCAATGTTTGCAGAAGTCTCACTGGGTGCTGTTCTGGAAAGTCATTTCATGGATTACTGGATAACTGAGCAAGCAGAAATTCCAGACTTACTAATCATAATGCCAGTAATGCATTCTAGCATATTGTCACATTAACAACTAGAATAAAACATTATAATACATTATGAATATTATATATATATATATATATATATATATATATATATATATATTAAAAGCACAGTTAACTGCATAATAGTAAGGAAAAGTTAGCTCCCATATAATAAAGCACATCATTCACTTCACAGCTCAGCAATATTCACTTACAGACTATTCACCCAACTCTTTCTCGGTAAAGAGCCTCTTCTTTTCCTGAAAGTCAATGCCATCTGGCTGCATATTTCCTATCTTGCCAGTGTTTTGCTGATTACTGTAGTAAAAAAAAACAACAATCACTACCAGCAGACTCAACAAAGCAGCGGACTCGCTAGCCGCAACCTTTGTCATTTGCTGGCACTCATCTTTCTTCGATTGAGCACCTTGTTACCTTGTCTCCTGATGAACTTGTAGACTTTAAGAAAAGGGGAAATGCTTTGGGACATTTAGGTAGGAAAGGTCTGGTGAGGGAAAGTCACGAGAAGTGGGGCTGCCCCTTTCAGATTGATTACTCCACTTGTATGTAGGGACGCATACCAGTGATAGGGATAGTGTCCCTCTATACTTCCTACAGTATACCTACAAGTGTATTTGGACAATTATTCATTATATCTCTGGACAGCTCTGGACACTGTTGCCCCCCTCACACATAACAAAATCCGGAAAATCAACAGACAACCCTGGCACACCAACCTGACCAAGAAACTCAGACAAGCTTCCAGGGCTGCTGAGCGACGATGGAAAAAATCCCCTTCTATAGAGCATCTCACTGCATACAAGTAGGGATGAGCGAACTCGAACTGTATAGTTCGGGTTCGTACCGAATTTTGGGGTGTCCGTGACACGGACCCGAACCCGGACATTTTCGTAAAAGTCCGGGTTCGGGTTCGGTGTTCGTCGCTTTCTTGGCGCTTTTGTGACGCTTTCTTGGCGCTTTTTGAAAGGCTGCAAAGCAGCCAATCAACAAGCGTCATACTACTTGCCCCAAGAGGCCATCACAGCCATGCCTACTATTGGCATGGCTGTGATTGGCCAGAGCACCATGTGACCCAGCCTCTATTTAAGCTGGAGTCACATAGCGCCGCCCGTCACTCTGCTCTGATTAGCGTAGGGAGAGGTTGCGGCTGCGACAGTAGGGCGAGATTAGGCAGATTAACTCCTCCAAAGGACTTGATTAACTGATCGATCTGCAGCTGTGGATCATTGAGCTGCTGATCCTCAATTGCTCACTGTTTTTAGGCTGCCCAGACCGTTTGTCAGTCACATTTTTCTGGGGTGATCGGCGGCCATTTTGTGTCTTGTGGTGCGCCAGCACAAGCTGCGACCAAGTGCATTTAACCCTCAATGGTGTGGTTGTTTTTTGGCTAAAGCCTACATCAGGGTGAAGCTGTCACACCAAGTGCATTTAACCAGCAATAGTCTGTTCATTTTTTGGCCATATACAAAATCAGGGGCAAGCTGCGCCTGTCACCAAGTGCATTTAACCCTCAATGGTGTGGTTGTTTTTTGGCTAAAGCCTACATCAGGGTGAAGCTGTCACACCAAGTGCATTTAACCAGCAATAGTCTGTTCATTTTTTGGCCATATACAAAATCAGGGGCAAGCTGCGCCTGTCACCAAGTGCATTTAACCCTCAATGGTGTGGTTGTTTTTTGGCTAAAGCCTACATCAGGGTGAAGCTGTCACACCAAGTGCATTTAACCAGCAATAGTCTGTTCATTTTTTGGCCATATACAAAATCAGGGGCAAGCTGCGCCTGTCACCAAGTGCATTTAACCCTCAATGGTGTGGTTGTTTTTTGGCTAAAGCCTACATCAGGGTGAAGCTGTCACACCAAGTGCATTTAACCAGCAATAGTCTGTTCATTTTTTGGCCATATACAAAATCAGGGGCAAGCTGCGCCTGTCACCAAGTGCATTTAACCCTCAATGGTGTGGTTGTTTTCTGGCTAAAGCCTACATCAGGGTGAAGCTGTCACACCAAGTGCATTTAACCAGCAATAGTCTGTTTATTTTTTGGCCATATACTACATCAGGGGCAAGCTGCGCCCGTCACCAAGTGCATTTAACCCTCAGTAGTGTGGTTGGTCAAGCTGTGACACCAAGTGCATTTAACCAGCAATAGTCTGTTCATTTTTTGGCCATATACTACATCAGGGGCAAGCTGCGCCCGTCACCAAGTGCATTTAACCAGCAATAGTGTGGTTATTTTTTGGCCATATCCCAGTCTAATTCTGTCACTAAATCCATACCGGTCACCCAGCGCCTAAATACTAGGCCTCAAATTTATATCCCGCTAAATCTCTCGTTACCGCTGTCCTGTTGTAGCTGGGAAAGTTATTTAGTGTCCGTCAAAGCACATTTTTTGTTCTGGGTTGAAGTACAATTCCCAATTTAGCAATTTCATAATTTAGTGGTTTCTGCTATATCAGAGCTATTTGAAATCTATCCCTAAAAGGGTATATAATATTCAAGGTGCACATTGGGTCATTCAGAATAACTTCACACACACCCGCTACTGTGTATTTTCAAGTCTAATTCTGTCACTAAACCCATACCTGTCACCCAGCGCCTAAATACTAGGCCTCAAATTTATATCCTGCTAAATCTCTCGTTACCGCTGTCCTGTTGTAGCTGGGAAAGTTATTTAGTGTCCGTCAAAGCACATTTTTTGTTCTGGGTTGAAGTACAATTCCCAATTTAGCAATTTCATAATTTAGTGGTTTCTGCTATATCAGAGCTATTTGAAATCTATCCCTAAAAGGGTATATAATATTCAAGGTGCACATTGGGTCATTCAGAATAACTTCACACACACCCGCTACTGTGTATTTTCAAGTCTAATTCTGTCACTAAACCCATACCTGTCACCCAGCGCCTAAATACTAGGCCTCAAATTTATATCCTGCTAAATCTCTCGTTACCGCTGTCCTGTTGTAGCTGGGAAAGTTATTTAGTGTCCGTCAAAGCACATTTTTTGTTCTGGGTTGAAATACAATTCCCAATTTAGCAATTTCATAATTTAGTGGTTTCTGCTATATCAGAGCTATTTGAAATCTATCCCTAAAAGGGTAGATCATATTGAAGGTGCACATAGGGTCATTCAGAATAACTTCACACACACCCGCTACTGTGTATTTCCAAGTCTAATTCTGTCACTAAACCCATACCTGTCACCCAGCGCCTAAATACTAGGCCTCAAATTTATATCCCGCTAAATCTCTCGTTACCGCTGTCCTGTTGTAGCTGGGAAAGTTATTTAGTGTCCGTCAAAGCACATTTTTTGTTCTGGGTTGAAGTACAATTCCCAATTTAGCAATTTCATAATTTAGTGGTTTCTGCTATATCAGAGCTATTTGAAATCTATCCCTAAAAGGGTATATAATATTCAAGGTGCACATTGGGTCATTCAGAATAACTTCACACACACCCGCTACTGTGTATTTCCAAGTCTAATTCTGTCACTAAACCCATACCTGTCACCCAGCGCCTAAATACTAGGCCTCAAATTTATATCCTGCTAAATCTCTCGTTACCGCTGTACTGTTGTTGCTTGGAAAGATATTTAGTGTCCGTCAAAGCACATTTTTTGTTCTGGGTTGAAGTACAATTCCCAATTTAGCAATTTCATAATTTAGTGGTTTCTGCTATATCAGAGCTATTTGAAATCTATCCCTAAAAGGGTATATAATATTCAAGGTGCACATTGGGTCATTCAGAATAACTTCACACACACCCGCTACTGTGTATTTTCAAGTCTAATTCTGTCACTAAACCCATACCTGTCACCCAGCGCCTAAATACTAGGCCTCAAATTTATATCCTGCTAAATCTCTCGTTACCGCTGTCCTGTTGTAGCTGGGAAAGTTATTTAGTGTCCGTCAAAGCACATTTTTTCTTCTGGGTTGAAATACAATTCCCAATTTAGCAATTTCATAATTTAGTGGTTTCTGCTATATCAGAGCTATTTGAAATCTATCCCTAAAAGGGTAGATCATATTGAAGGTGCACATAGGGTCATTCAGAATAACTTCACACACACCCGCTACTGTGTATTTCCAAGTCTAATTCTGTCACTAAACCCATACCTGTCACCCAGCGCCTAAATACTAGGCCTCAAATTTATATCCCGCTAAATCTCTCGTTACCGCTGTCCTGTTGTAGCTGGGAAAGTTATTTAGTGTCCGTCAAAGCACATTTTTTGTTCTGGGTTGAAGTACAATTCCCAATTTAGCAATTTCATAATTTAGTGGTTTCTGCTATATCAGAGCTATTTGAAATCTATCCCTAAAAGGGTATATAATATTCAAGGTGCACATTGGGTCATTCAGAATAACTTCACACACACCCGCTACTGTGTATTTCCAAGTCTAATTCTGTCACTAAACCCATACCTGTCACCCAGCGCCTAAATACTAGGCCTCAAATTTATATCCTGCTAAATCTCTCGTTACCGCTGTACTGTTGTTGCTTGGAAAGATATTTAGTGTCCGTCAAAGCACATTTTTTGTTCTGGGTTGAAGTACAATTCCCAATTTAGCAATTTCATAATTTAGTGGTTTCTGCTATATCAGAGCTATTTGAAATCTATCCCTAAAAGGGTATATAATATTCAAGGTGCACATTGGGTCATTCAGAATAACTTCACACACACCCGCTACTGTGTATTTTCAAGTCTAATTCTGTCACTAAACCCATACCTGTCACCCAGCGCCTAAATACTAGGCCTCAAATTTATATCCTGCTAAATCTCTCGTTACCGCTGTACTGTTGTTGCTGGGCAAGATATTTAGTGTCCGTCAAAGCACATTTTTTGTTCTGGGTTGAAATACAATTCCCAATTTAGCAATTTCATAATTTAGTGGTTTCTGCTATATCAGAGCTATTTGAAATCTATCCCTAAAAGGGTATATAATATTCAAGGTGCACATAGGGTCATTCAGAATAACTTCACACACACGCTTCTGTGCATTTCCAAGTCTAATTCTGTCACTAAATCCATACCGGTCACCCAGCGCCTAAATACTAGGCCTCAAATTTATATCCTGCTAAATCTCTCGTTACCGCTGTACTGTTGTTGCTGGGCAAGATATTTAGTGTCCGTCAAAGCACATTTTTTGTTCTGGGTTGAAATACAATTCCCAATTTAGCAATTTCATAATTTAGTGGTTTCTGCTATATCAGAGCTATTTGAAATCTATCCCTAAAAGGGTATATAATATTCAAGGTGCACATAGGGTCATTCAGAATAACTTCACACACCCGCTACTGTGCATTTCCAAATCTAATTCTGTCACTAAACCCATACCTGTCACCCAGCGCCTAAATACTAGGCCTCAAATTTATATCCCGCTAAATCTCTCGTTACCGCTGTCCTGTTGTGGCTGGGAAAGTTATTTAGTGTCCGTCAAAGCACATTTTTTGTTCTGGGTTGAAATACAATTCCCAATTTAGCAATTTCATAATTTAGTCGTTTCTGCTATATCAGAGCTATTTGAAATCTATCCCTAAAAGGGTAGATCATATTGAAGGTGCACATAGGGTCATTCAGAATAACTTCACACACACGCTTCTGTGCATTTCCAAGTCTAATTCTGTCACTAAATCCATACCGGTCACCCAGCGCCTAAATACTAGGCCTCAAATTTATATCCCGCTGAATTTGAATACAATACATTGGGCCAAATAATATATTTGTTGTTGTGGTGAACCATAACAATGAGAAAAACATCTAGTAAGGGACGCGGACGTGGACATGGTCGTGGTGGTGTTAGTGGACCCTCTGGTGCTGGGAGAGGACGTGGCCGTTCTGCCACATCCACACGTCCTAGTGTACCAACTACCTCAGGTCCCAGTAGCCGCCAGAATTTACAGCGATATATGGTGGGGCCCAATGCCGTTCTAAGGATGGTAAGGCCTGAGCAGGTACAGGCATTAGTCAATTGGGTGGCCGACAGTGGATCCAGCACGTTCACATTATCTCCCACCCAGTCTTCTGCAGAAAGCGCACAGATGGCGCCTGAAAACCAACCCCATCAGTCTGTCACATCACCCCCATGCATACCAGGGAAACTGTCTCAGCCTCAAGTTATGCAGCAGTCTCTTATGCTGTTTGAAGACTCCGCTGGCAGGGTTTCCCAAGGGCATCCACCTAGCCCTTCCCCAGCGGTGAAAGACATAGAATGCACTGACGCACAACCACTTATGTTTCCTGATGATGAGGACATGGGAATACCACCTCAGCATGTCTCTGATGATGACGAAACACAGGTGCCAACTGCTGCGTCTTTCTGCAGTGTGCAGACTGAACAGGAGGTCAGGGATCAAGACTGGGTGGAAGACGATGCAGGGGACGATGAGGTCCTAGACCCCACATGGAATGAAGGTCGTGCCACTGACTTTCACAGTTCGGAGGAAGAGGCAGTGGTGAGACCGAGCCAACAGCGTAGCAAAAGAGGGAGCAGTGGGCAAAAGCAGAACACCCGCCGCCAAGAGACTCCGCCTGCTACTGACCGCCGCCATCTGGGACCGAGCACCCCAAAGGCAGCTTCAAGGAGTTCCCTGGCATGGCACTTCTTCAAACAATGTGCTGACGACAAGACCCGAGTGGTTTGCACGCTGTGCCATCAGAGCCTGAAGCGAGGCATTAACGTTCTGAACCTGAGCACAACCTGCATGACCAGGCACCTGCATGCAAAGCATGAACTGCAGTGGAGTAAACACCTTAAAACCAAGGAAGTCACTCAGGCTCCCCCTGCTACCTCTTCTGCTGCTGCCGCCTCGGCCTATTCTGCTGCTGCCGCCTCGGCCTCTTCCTCCGCCTCTGGAGGAACGTTGGCACCTGCCGCCCAGCAAACAGGGGATGTACCACCAACACCACCACCACCACCTCCGTCACCAAGCGTCTCAACCATGTCACACGCCAGCGTTCAGCTCTCCATCTCACAAACATTTGATAGAAAGCGTAAATTCCCACCTAGCCACCCTCGATCCCTGGCCCTGAATGCCAGCATTTCTAAACTACTGGCCTATGAAATGCTGTCATTTAGGCTGGTGGACACAGACAGCTTCAAACAGCTCATGTCGCTTGCTGTCCCACAGTATGTTGTTCCCAGCCGGCACTACTTCTCCAAGAGAGCCGTGCCTTCCCTGCACAACCAAGTATCCGATAAAATCAAGTGTGCACTGCGCAACGCCATCTGTAGCAAGGTCCACCTAACCACAGATACGTGGACCAGTAAGCACGGCCAGGGACGCTATATCTCCCTAACTGCACACTGGGTAAATGTAGTGGCAGCTGGGCCCCAGGCGGAGAGCTGTTTGGCGCACGTCCTTCCGCTGCCAAGGATCGCAGGGCAACATTCTTTGCCTCCTGTTGCCACCTCCTCCTTCTCGGCTTCCTCCTCCTCTTCTTCCACCTGCTCATCCAGTCAGCCACACACCTTCACCACCAACTTCAGCACAGCCCGGGGTAAACGTCAGCAGGCCATTCTGAAACTCATATGTTTGGGGGACAGGCCCCACACCGCACAGGAGTTGTGGCGGGGTATTGAACAACAGACCGACGAGTGGTTGCTGCCGGTGAGCCTCAAGCCCGGCCTGGTGGTGTGTGATAATGGGCGAAATCTCGTTGCAGCTCTGGGACTAGCCAATTTGACGCACATCCCTTGCTTGGCGCATGTGCTGAATTTGGTGGTGCAGAAGTTCATTCACAACTACCCCGACATGTCAGAGCTGCTGCATAAAGTGCGGGCCGTCTGTTCGCGCTTCCGGCGTTCACATCCTGCCGCTGCTCGCCTGTCTGCGCTACAGCGTAACTTCGGCCTTCCCGCTCACCGCCTCATATGCGACGTGCCCACCAGGTGGAACTCCACCTTGCACATGCTGGACAGACTGTGCGAGCAGCAGCAGGCCATAGTGGAGTTTCAGCTGCAGCACGCACGGGTCAGTCGCACTACAGAACAGCACCACTTCACCACCAATGACTGGGCCTCCATGCGAGACCTGTGTGCCCTGTTGCGCTGTTTCGAGTACTCCACCAACATGGCCAGTGGCGATGACACCGTTATCAGCGTTACAATACCACTTCTATGTCTCCTTGAGAAAACACTTAGGGCGATGATGGAAGAGGAGGTGGCCCAGGAGGAGGAGGAGGAGGAGGAGGAAGAGGGGTCATTTTTAGCACTTTCAGGCCAGTCTCTTCGAAGTGACTCAGAGGGAGGTTTTTGGCAACAGCAGAGGCCAGGTACAAATGTGGCCAGCCAGGGCCCACTACTGGAGGACGAGGAGGACGAGGATGAGGAGGAGGTGGAGGAGGATGAGGATGAAGCATGGTCACAGCGGGGTGGCACCCAACGCAGCTCGGGTCCATCACTGGTGCGTGGCTGGGGGGAAAGGCAGGACGATGACGATACGCCTCCCACAGAGGACAGCTTGTCCTTACCCCTGGGCAGCCTGGCACACATGAGCGACTACATGCTGCAGTGCCTGCGCAACGACAGCAGAGTTGCCCACATTTTAACCTGTGCGGACTACTGGGTTGCCACCCTGCTGGATCCACGCTACAAAGACAATGTGCCCACCTTACTTCCTGCACTGGAGCGTGATAGGAAGATGCGCGAGTACAAGCGCACGTTGGTAGACGCGCTACTGAGAGCATTCCCAAATGTCACAGGGGAACAAGTGGAAGCCCAAGGCCAAGGCAGAGGAGGAGCAAGAGGTCGCCAAGGCAGCTGTGTCACGGCCAGCTCCTCTGAGGGCAGGGTTAGCATGGCAGAGATGTGGAAAACTTTTGTCAACACGCCACAGCTAACTGCACCACCACCTGATACGCAACGTGTTAGCAGGAGGCAACATTTCACTAACATGGTGGAACAGTACGTGTGCACACCCCTCCACGTACTGACTGATGGTTCGGCCCCATTCAACTTCTGGGTCTCTAAATTGTCCACGTGGCCAGAGCTAGCCTTTTATGCCTTGGAGGTGCTGGCCTGCCCGGCAGCCAGCGTTTTGTCTGAACGTGTATTCAGCACGGCAGGGGGCGTCATTACAGACAAACGCAGCCGCCTGTCTACAGCCAATGTGGACAAGCTGACGTTCATAAAAATGAACCAGGCATGGATCCCACAGGACCTGTCCGTCCCTTGTCCAGATTAGACATTAACTACCTCCCCATAACCATATATTATTGGACTCCAGGGCACTTCCTCATTCAATCCTATTTTTATTTTCATTTTACCATTATATTGCAAGGCTACCCAAAGTTGAATGAACCTCTCCTCTGCCTGTGTGCTAGGCCTAAATATATGCCAATGGATTGTTGCAGTGGTGGCTGACGTGAAGCCTCATTCTCTGCTATGATATGAAGACTGATTCTCTGCTGACATGAAGCCAGATTGTCTGTTACGGGACCTCTCTCCTCTGCCTGTGTGCTAGGCCTAAATATATGCCAATGGATTGTTGCAGTGGTGGCTGACGTGAAGCCTGATTCTCTGCTATGACATGCAGACTGATTCTCTGGTGACATGAAGCCAGATCCTCTGTTACGGGACCTCTCTCCTCTGCCTGGGTGCTGGGCCTAAATATATGAAAATGGACTGTTGCAGTGGTGGGTGACGTGAAGCCTGATTCTCTGCTATGACATGCAGACTGATTCTCTGGTGACATGAAGCCAGATTGTCTGTTACGGGACCTCTCTCCTCTGCCTGGGTGCTGGGCCTAAATTTATGAAAATGGACTGTTGCAGTGGTGGGTGACGTGAAGCCTCATTCTCTGCTATGACATGCAGACTGATTCTCTGCTGACATGAAGCCAGATTGTCTGTTACGGGACCTCTCTCCTCTGCCTGTGTGCTAGGCCTAAATATATGCCAATGGATTGTTGCAGTGGTGGCTGACGTGAAGCCTGATTCTCTGCTATGACATGCAGACTGATTCTCTGGTGACATGAAGCCAGATCCTCTGTTACGGGACCTCTCTCCTCTGCCTGGGTGCTGGGCCTAAATATCTGACAATGGACTGTTGCATTGGTGGCTGACGTGAAGCCTGATTCTCTGCTATGATATGAAGACTGATTCTCTGCTGACATGAAGCCAGATTGTCTGTTACGGGACCTCTCTCCTCTGCCTGTGTGCTAGGCCTAAATATATGCCAATGGATTGTTGCAGTGGTGGCTGACGTGAAGCCTGATTCTCTGCTATGACATGCAGACTGATTCTCTGGTGACATGAAGCCAGATCCTCTGTTACGGGACCTCTCTCCTCTGCCTGGGTGCTGGGCCTAAATTTATGAAAATGGACTGTTGCAGTGGTGGGTGACGTGAAGCCTGATTCTCTGCTATGACATGCAGACTGATTCTCTGGTGACATGAAGCCAGATCCTCTGTTACGGGACCTCTCTCCTCTGCCTGGGTGCTGGGCCTAAATTTATGAAAATGGACTGTTGCAGTGGTGGGTGACGTGAAGCCTCATTCTCTGCTATGACATGCAGACTGATTCTCTGCTGACATGAAGCCAGATTGTCTGTTACGGGACCTCTCTCCTCTGCCTGGGTGCTGGGCCTGAATTTATGACAATGGACTGTTGCAGTGGTGGCTGACGTGAAGCCTGATTCTCTGCTATGATATGAAGACTGATTCTCTGCTGACATGAAGCCAGATTGTCTGTTACGGGACCTCTCTCCTCTGCCTGGGTGCCGGGGCCTAAATATCTGAGAATGGACTGTTCCAGTGGTGGGTAACGGGAAGCCAGATTCTCTGCTATGATATGAAGACTGATTCTCTGCTGACATGAAGCCAGATTGTCTGTTACGGGACCTCTCTCCTCTGCCTGGGTGCTGGGCCTAAATTTATGAGAATGGACTGTTCCAGTGGTGGGTGACGGGAAGCCAGATTCTCTGCTATGGAACCTCTCTCCAATTGATTTTGGTTAATTTTTATTTATTTAATTTTTATTTTAATTAATTTCCCTATCCACATTTGTTTGCAGGGGATTTACCTACATGTTGCTGCCTTTTGCAGCCCTCTAGCCCTTTCCTGGGCTGTTTTACAGCCGTTTTAGTGCCGAAAAGTTCGGGTCCCCATTGACTTCAATGGGGTTCGGGTTCGGGACGAAGTTCGGATCGGGTTCGGATCCCGAACCCGAACATTTCCGGGATGTTCGGCCGAACTTCTCGAACCCGAACATCCAGGTGTTCGCTCAACTCTACATACAAGCAATCCCTTCTCATATTCAAATCCTCACTCGCTGATGCAAAACAGGCCTACTTCTCATCTCTCATATCTTCCCTGTCACACAGCCCTAAACAACTTTTTAGCACTTTTAACTCCCTTCTCCGGCCCCCAGCGCCCCCACCCTCTCCTCTCTTCTCAGCTGAGGACTTTGCCAAATATTTCAAACAAAAGATAGTCCACATCAGAGAAAGCTTTACTACACAGTCCCCACAGACCCTCTACACATCTGCTCGGTCCTCTCCCCCTAAAACCCGCTTCTCCACCATTACAGAAGAAAAACTCTCCACTCTACTCTCCAGATCACATCTCACCACCTGT
Source organism: Bufo gargarizans (assembly GCF_014858855.1). NCBI lineage: Eukaryota > Metazoa > Chordata > Amphibia > Anura > Bufonidae > Bufo > Bufo gargarizans. The sequence continues at coordinate 175,769,942 of NC_058080.1, read as the reverse complement.
GCACTTGACCCGATCCCATCCCACCTCATCCCTAACCTCACCCCTAACCTCACCCCAGTGTTTATCCCAGCCCTAACTCATCTCTTCAATCTATCACTAAACTCTGGTGTCTTCCCCTCTGCTTTTAAACATGCTACCATTACACCCATCCTCAAAAAGCCTTCACTTGACCCATCTTCCTTGTCCAGTTATCGCCCCATATAACTTCTTCCGTATGCCTCAAAGCTACTTGAACAACATGTCCATTCTGAACTGTTCTCCCACCTCTCCTCTTGCTCCCTCTTTGACCGCCTACAATCCGGCTTCCGAACCCACCACTCGACCGAGACTGCCCTTACCAAAGTCACCAATGACCTACTGACAGCCAAAACTAAGAAACAATACTCTGTCCTCCTTCTCCTTGACCTGTCCTCTGCCTTCGACACTGTTGACCACACCCTTCTGTTGCAAACTCTCTCATCTCTTGGCATCACTGACCTGGCTCTCTCCTGGATCACATCATACCTCACAGACCGGACGTTTAGCGTCTCCCACTCCCGCACCACCTCCTCGTCTCATGCCCTCTCTGTTGGTGTCCCGCAAGGCTCTGTCCTAGGACCCCTGCTCTTCTCAATCTACACTTTTGGCCTGGGACAGCTCATAGAGTCCCACGGCTTTCAGTATCACTCCTATGCTGATGACACACAAATCTACCTTTCTGGTCCAGACATCACCACCTTACTATCAAGAATCCCACAATGTCTATCTTCTATATCATCCTTCTTCGCCTCTCGCTTTCTTAAACTTAACATGGATAAGACAGAATTCATAATCTTTCCCCCATCTTGTTCAACCCCCCCAACAGACCTATCTATCACGATCAATGGCTGCACATTATCCCCAGTCAAAAAAGCCTGCTGCCTTGGAGTGACCTTAGATTCTGCCCTTACCTTCAGACCGCACATCCAAGCCCTTTCCACCACCTGCCGCCTCCAACTCAAAAACATCTCCCGCATCCGTGCTTTCCTTAACTTTGAATCTGCGAAAATGCTCGTACATGCCCTCATTATCTCCCGCCTAGACTACTGCAACATTCTCCTCTGTGGCCTTCCATCTAGCACCCTCGCACCCCTCCAATCTATCCTCAACTCCGCTGCCCGACTAATCCACCTCTCACCTTATTACTCCTCTGCCTCTCCCCTCTGCCAATCCCTTCACTGGCTCCCCATTGCCCAACGAATCCACTTCAAAGTACTGACAAACACATACAAGGCCGTCCATAACCTGTCCCCTCCCTACATCTCTGAGCTACTTTCCCGATACATCCCCACACGCACTCTCCGATCCTCACAAGACCTCCTTCTCTCCTCTCCTCTTATCGCCTCTTCCCACAATCGACTCCAAGATTTCTCCCGTGCATCCCCCATACTCTGGAACTCGCTACCCCAACATATCAGACTCTCACCTACAGTGGAATCCTACAAAAGAAACCTGAAAACCCACCTCTTCAGACAAGCCTACAACCAATGACCCTGCTGCCTCTATACCGCCATGACCAACTCAACCCGCACCTACTGTGTCCTTCTCCCATACCATGTAGATTGTAAGCCCTCACGGGCAGGGCCCTCTCTCCTTCTGTACCAGTTTGTAACTCATCTTGTTTATGATTAGTACAATTGTCTGTTATGTATGTGCACCGCTTATCATATGTACAGCGCTATGGAATGAATGGCGCTTAAATAATAATAAATAATAATAAAATAATAATAATAATAATATATCTACGTTTTTTGGGCTATATCAATTGGGCTGTCTCCAAGTTGCTATATTGTCCACATTAGGGGCCCACATGTCCTTTTCATTTATTCCTAGGCTGTCTACCTATTATCGCCTTGTACTTATCTGACATAAATTATTTGTTTGAAGTAGGTATTTTAATCTACATTAATAAAATGTATATTTTAGATTAGAGTAGGTCCAAATATATTTTTTCTGTGATATTGATTACACTGTGCAACAATAATTTTGCTACTGAGAGAAAAACATGTGATTTATACTAAAATGAGGGTGCTGATTCCAAATATGAACTTGTAATCTGCCTGACACGTCTAGAATATAAGTTATGCATGCAAAGCCTTTTCCATTGAGAATGCATTAGGAGAAAACTGATCCGTTTTGGACCGCTTGTGAGAGCCCATGACGGATCTCACAAACGGAAAGCCAAAACACGAGTGTGAAAGTACACTTACACTTAGCAACTACCAGAACAAATAAACCCCATGGCAGTAGCCTTTGTATGTGCTGTGGCACACTGAAATTATTGCTCAGGAATGGTTTGAGGACCATGACAGAGAGTTTAAGGTATTGACTTTAGCCTTCAAATTTCCCAGATCTCAATCCATTTGAGAAAAAACAAGTCCAATTTGTATTTAAATTTATTAAACTATGCTTAACATTTTCAGCCAAACTTAAACCTTAAATAGTATAGTGGAGTTCCTACCTTTTAACAGTAGGCCAGTTATGTTTCCCTATACCCAATACTCACATCCAACATATAAGGAAATACATAGGATAGATGCAGAGTATACACCCTTTTTGTATCATTCCATCAAAACAGATGTTTGCATCATTGGGGTATGATCCAGTCACCCATCCTTTTAGTGTCCTGTATCAAATACAGTATTCTAGCTTGATAGCCAAAGTCCCATTTCTTGGATTTGTCATAGATATGGTGCATGATCCAGAAATGACGTGGATACCTCCGCTATTCTTAATCTCTTCCAGAGGGACCTTTCAGATGGCTATAGATTACTGCTGTGGGTTTGACAACATAAATTAAACCCCCTAACTGGCTGTGTCAGGTGGGTCCCTACGCTGTCCCTCTGCAGAACACCTGCCCTGACAGGGGCAACCCCACTCAGTTTCCCTGTTAGACCATGGTTGGCCCTGTTCTAAAAACATGGATGAGTCAGATATTTTTTTCCGCCCAGATGCATTTCTGCTGGTGACTTAACCAACATTTCTTAGTGAGCAACAAGGTTCAACTCTATAAATGGTTACAAAACGGGTCATAAACATGTATCATCTACTGGTTGCATAGTGGTAGACACCTAAACAGGGTACGACTGAAAGCACCTCTTCAGCGGGTGCTATATCACTCTAAAATCCATCCCAATAATCAAGCCAATCACCAGTTGTGGGTTACTGTTAACCAGTAAAATCCTTTCCAGGTATTGCATGGATGTGAGTACACTCCCCATTGTTGACAGTGTCCTACCTCATCTTGTGTATTCAGGTGTTTCCCCCATTCTCATCATCTCAGTAGGGCAAGAAGGTGTTTCTATTAATTGTATGGATCGGAGTTTCTCCACTCTAACTGTACATGTCTATGTAACCTAAAACTACCGCAAATTCTCATGTAGGGACTTATATAGGAACAGTATTATGGAACTTTGTTGAGTCACTACCCTCCTATTTTAAGGATACAATGGATCTATTAAATAAGTCAGAGGGTGTACAAGTAGAAAGTGGGACCTTGTTGGAAAATATTGATGTGGAAGCATTGTGTTCTTTGACTCCACATAAAACAGGATTTTTTGCGCAGATGCAGTACCCCAGAACAGGGTACTTGCGAATTCTCCTTGATTTCATGTTATTTAATCTGGTCAGGCTGTCTTTAATCTGTATTCCCAAAAGCTGTCTATCGTGGCAATGTTTAGTTAATTCTGCCCTGACTCAGCAGAGGGGACTAGTTTTCCCCTCTGAGAAAGGATCTTTTTTAGTCAGTATTTCATCAGCCACTTGTGTTTCGAGCTCTGCCTGCCATTCAGGACATATGCCAGTTCAGCTCCAAAAGAAACATCATTCCGGTTGAGAGAACAATCCTTGAGGGAAAGTTATAGACTTTGCTGACTGTGGAAGGATTAACAGTTAACATCACCTTTCACACTTATATAACGGTTTGGGCGATCATTTGACAATCTGCATCCCTCAGTTCAGAAATTGCAGAGCTGATTGTGAGACTCTTTACATTTGGATGTTTTATGGTCACTGTCGCCTACCACACTTTCTTACAATGTGCATGGATGGTTTATAGTCTGGGACACCTAACACATTTTTTAGAGTTTTGCACGCCTGTTATCATCTTGGAAAAATTGCAAAGTACCTATTATCATCATTGTTGCTTTTTTCTTATATACAGCTATTGGGAAGAGGCTGCATCATGACTTGCCTTGAAACTGTGCCTTGATATAGTGGTTGTACTACAACTCCTGTTCTGCACTATAGTAAAGAGAAACCTGTTTATTTTCTACAATCGGCCTGGTTAATGACTCCAGCACAATACACCGGCAACTGCTACTATACCTCCTGCCTTGCACCTATACAACACTCATAACACAAATTAACCACCAAGGACCAACCATCACCACTTTAAGCTTACTTAAGTATAACTCCAAAGAATTATAGTATTAAACCACTAAAAGTTGGAGTCCACCTGCTGCGCAATTCATACTTAATCTGATACTCATACACTTTCTGTGCCTCAGACTTAGTCTCAACAGGCAGTCTAATATATCGCCGCGTTTATTTTATTCACCTGCAGCAGCATTCATACTTAATCTGTTTATAATAATAAGTGTTTAGAGAAACAAAGTGAAAGTGAAAGTATCAGTCACACAGTTAGAAAAACAGTTAAAGGGGTTGTCCGGGTTCAGAGCTGAACCCGGACATACCCTTATTTTCACCCCGGCAGCCCTCCTGAGCCTGGCATCGGAGCATCTCATGCTCCGATGCGCTCCTGTGCCCTGCGCTAGATCGCGCAGGGCACAGGCTCTTGTGTTTAGAATAACACACTGCCGGGCGGTAACTTCCGCCCAGCAGTGTGTTCGGTGACGTCACCGGCACTGATGGGCGGGATTTGGCTCTGCCCTAGCCGTTTTACTGGCTAGGGCAGAGCCAAATCCCGCCCATCAGTGCCGGTGACGTCACCGGGCTGCCTGTCAGCCCCATAGAGAGCCCGGTATGTCACCGGAACTCAGAAAAATGCCTTTGCCCTGCGCGATTTAGCGCAGGGCAAAGGAGAGCATCGGAGCATGAACTGCTCCGATGCTCATGTCAGGGGGGCTGCCGGGGTGAAAATGGAGGGATGTCCAGGTTCAGCTCTGAACCTGGACAACCCCTTTAACTCTTTGTGACAGAATGGCTCAATATTTCTTTTTTTACTGTGCTTCAGATTCAGTCTTACCAAGCGGTCTTATATATTGTCACAATTATCTTGTTCACCTGCTGCACCATTCATAATTAATTTGTTACATTACTGATTCAATTATTGTACACTATGGCCAACAGACAGATATGTCTGGTAGCAGTTGAAGGTTGGAACTGACCATGTGCAAACACCTTAGTAGGTGGATGAGCACATTGCTACACAGATTAAACACTAGGGGGCCCTATTATAAAGAAGTAAACAAACGATCACACAACTGGAGCATTTTCATAACAGAAGGTGAATTATGAAAGTAGCTGGTTTTTCATGCTGTATTAAAATAACATTTAGCCCCTTAAGGACCCAGGACGAGAATGCTCATCCTAAATTGCCAGTACTTGGCATCCCAGGATGAGCATTCTCATCCTGCGGTCCGTCTCTTGCCCCACATGCGGTGCCATGATCAGCGGCAGGGGCCCAGCTGTTACTGGCAGCCGGACCCCTGTTGCATCCACCAGCATCGGTGATAACGCTGATACTGGTGGATTAACCTCTCATATGCTGCAGTCAGCATTGACCACGGCATATGGGAGATTTGTGCTCCCTCTCCTGAGCCATCAGGGACCCAATGGCTGCCATGGCAGCCCCAAGCATTTCAAAGCTACAGGCCCAGCAGCTACGGAGGCCTACGAGGTCCAGCCCCCATGCTGGGACTCATAGGAAAACTATCAGTGTATTACACTGATACAGATGTATTGTGCGGCATTGAAACAGGGATCAGACCCTGTAATGTTGAAGTCCCATAGTGGGACAAAAAAAAAAAAGAAAAAAAAGTGAAATAAATGTGTTTTATGTGTTTTTAGCACACACAAAAAAAAGTTTCAAGTAAAAAAAGCCAATTTTCCCATATAAAGAAACATATAAAAAAATAAATAAAAAAAAGACATATTAGGTATCGCAGAGTCCGTACCAAATCCTCTATAAAAATATCACATTATCCATCCTGTCCCTGTCTGTCAACACCACAAAAAAGAAAACAACTGTGCCACCTTACATCACAAAAAGTGTAATACCAAGTGATCAAAAAGTCATATGTACCAAAAAATTCCAATCAAACCGTCATCAAGACAATCGCCCAAAAAAGAAAAAAAAAATGCCTGTCGGAAAATGCTCTTATTGTGTAAAACCAAAATATATAAAAAAAACAGACATATTAGGTATTGCCGTATCCATAACAACCTACTCTATACAAATATCCCATGGTCTAACTGGTCTGTGTGAATGCAGTAAAAATAAAAATAAAATAAAAACCATGCCAAAAAAGCCCTTTTTTTATCACCTTACATCACAAAAAGTAATACCAAGCGATCAAAAAGTCATATGTTCCCCAAAATGGTACAAATCAAACAGTCATCTCATCCTGCAAAAAATTAGATACTAACTGAGACAATCACCCAAAAAATAATAAAATATAACTTTCAGAAAAAGGAGACATAAAAACATGATTGTTTTTCTTTTAAAAAAACTTTTATTCTGTAAAAACAAAAGAAATATAAAAAAGAAAATTAGGTATCACCATGTCCATAACAACCTACTCTATAAAAATATCACATGATTTGACCTGTCAGATGAAAACTGTTAAAAATAAAACACATGCAAAACAAAATCCATTTTATGTCACCATACATCACAAAAAGTTTAATACCAAACTACGCCAAAATAGTAATATCGAACCGTCACCTAATGCCTCAAAAAATGAGCCTTTTTTTTTAGTTTCTACTCTAGGGGTGCATCAGGAGGTCTTTAAATGTCATATGGCAACTTAAAATTATCCCAGTGAAACCTGTCTTCCAAAATCCATATGGCTCTCCTTTCCTCCTGCGCAGTGCCATGCACCCATACAGCAGTTTACGACCACATGTGTGGTGTTTCTGTAAACTGCAGAATCGGGGTAATAAATATAGAGTTTTATTTGGCTGTTAATCATTGATGTGTTACGGGAAAAAATGAAGTGAAAATCTGCCCAAAAAGTGAAATCTAAAAATTTAATCTCCTTTTTCCTTTAATTCTTGTGGAATACCTAAAGTTTGTAAAATCAGTTTTGAATAACTTCTGGGGTGTAGTTTCTACAATGGGGTCATTTATGGGTGGTTTCCACTATGTAAGTGACTTCATAACTGAACTAGTCCTTACAAAGTGGGTTTCGGAAATTTTCTTAAAACTGAAAAAATTTGCCTCTAAGCCTTATAGGATTCTAAAAAATTAAATTACATTTACGAAATGATCATTCATGGTGTCACACCAACACTTTGACAAAAGAGACTGGTTTCTTCTGGCTACCTGCCTCAGCTTCTATTCTGATGCTGCCACCTGCCTGATGCCACACATCTAATGCCAAATGCTCCTTCTTACACCCACCATCACCAGCAGGTACTGATATTGCCACCCACCTCCCCACTCTGTCACCGGGTCACTCTGTGGTCTCCTGATGCTGCTGACGCCTTCACACTATGTCACCTTGCCATTCTGTGGTCTCCTTATGCTGCTGCCACCTCCACACTATGGCACCTTGCCACTCTGTGGCCTCCTGATGCTACCACCATCTCCACACTGTCATTGTGACATCATAATTTATTTGACCCGTCTTCTGATCTGTCAGAAGGAAGGAAAAATGAGATGCACAATGTATCCTGTCTGTGTGATTTGGTAGCCAAAAGCAGAAGTGGGTACAAAAAGCAGAAGACATGCAAATATTCTTTCACGTGTCATCTCTGTTTTAGATCCACTCTTGTTTTTTTTTGCATTAGCAATACTGATGGATTACTGACCAAATGCTGACCGAGTGGATGCTCAACAGACAGGATACGCTTTTTGTGGGTTATTGTTCTGACAAATCAGAGGAAAAGCAAAATAATCAGTGACGTCAACACAAACTTACTGCTGACACCCTCTACAATCTGTCGGGGAACTCTACTTTCAGCGTTTAAAGGGTTTTTGTCACCACATTTTCACTATTAAACAGGCTGACATAATACATGTGCCAATGTTACATGAATTTAACTTTGCTATTTGTTTTTTCTGTGTGCCCCCATTTTTGTGAAATTTAAACTTTTATTATATGCTAATTCCTCTGGAGCAGGGGGGGATCCGTTCGCCCACCTCTTTCCACGCCCTTTTACACTTCTACAGGGCCGGCAGGAGGCAGGGGAAGGACGTCTGCCAGCTGCCGGCTTCCTCACTGCGCCTGCTCCGAATACATCGCAGTGAGGAATCGTCTGTTCGCTCACTGTGCGTGCTGCGAATACTGAACGGGATGGCGCAGGCGTGAGATTTCCCTGGCAGACAGGTCCGGCAGGAGAAGACCAATGCTGTCCTGGCCCTGTCAATCAAGTGTAGAAGGGCGTGGAAAGAGGTGGGCGAACGGAGCCTCTAAGAGCAGGTGCAATGCCCTGCTTGACATGTATTATCTCAGCCTGTTTAATAGTGAAAAATGTGGTGACAGAAACCCTTTAATAAAGCAGGTTCTGTAGACATCTATGAGGAATCAGCTGATGACTGTGTAAAAGGAGTGCACTTCTTCTTGGCGCTATTTGGTCAGTTTTGGCCCCGTAACTGCCCAAATAAGTGAAGTGTGCAGTGATTCTAAGAGCCACGCCTGTCATCTGCATGTCATACCGACTCACAGTATTATTTCACTACCAGAGCAGACTCCCTATGCATGTTACTACAAGGCACAGTGTTCTACACCACTATAAAGGCTCTCTGCAGGGAGGAAATTGCCGCTTTTTAACATAATTTGCTGCAAATAATTTCAGTTCGAACCAAATAAAAAAAAAAAAAAAAGATAACCGGCCGAATGGAATTTTAGAAAAATTTGCTCATCTCTAATCGGAATCAGCAGCCATGAGTATGTTTTTTTTTACGGCTTTTGGGACAGTTTTTTGAGCCGAAGCCAGAAGTGGATCCAGCGGGAAGAAGTACCGGTATGTGATTATGGCTAAAAAAACTGCCTCAAAAACTGCTGCAAAAAGCTGCGTGTGACACCTCTCTAACTGCTCTGCTTTTACCTTTACACCAGTTTTGAGAAACCTTTCATAAATCTGCTTCTTCCAGAAAACCAAAGTAGAAAGTTCTCGGATTATTTACTTCTATTTAACTTGCTGATGTAAGTAATGAAAGGCAATGTTGAATCAGCATGCTGTATTTCTGATTCAAGACAAGGATAGAGGAGGCTCCAGTAAGGGACCTTTTACACAAGCAGATACATTTCTCCTAACAAGTGGAGACTGATGATATAGCAAGTTGATAAGCACTCATTTATTTTCACATTGCAGTTGATATGAGGGGCTTGTACGAACAATCATTTGTGTGACTGTTTGCTATGTTGTTCCCCTAATACAGTTAAAAGTGTTGTATGGTTTCAGGACTTTAATGACTCATCCTCTGGATTGATCATCCATAAACATCAGATTGGACAGGTCCGAAAAACTCACCCCTGCCCGTGAACTGGCTGAAGATGCCATGGCACTCGTGCTGCATCCTCGTCAGTGTTTACCTGCATATCATCTAGAGGTGATCTAATTATAGCTGTTCATCCCATTCAAATGAATGGGAGAGAAATGTGTAATTTTATTTCAAGACACAGAGGCTCATATTGCATTACCTTTCTTTACTGTCCACCAATGGAAGCAAAGAATATAAACAGTAGGAAAAATGGTAACCCAGGTGATAGGCCACTCCCCCGCCCAGTCCTGGTATAATAGGCAGCACCTCCCCATACAACTCCTCTTTCTTTGCTGCTACCAAGGCAGATAAGTATTGCTCTGTTTTCCTGCAATTTAGTATGATTATATTTAGTATGCTTATATGTTTCTGCTAGCTATGGCTGTGGCTCAATTCCATAGCTTGTGCAGCCATTACTAGTGAATTCCGGTGTGTGAATTCCTGTGTCCTCCCTCAGGTTTCTCCTCCTGTAAATTAGGTCTTATATCAGGTTTTATTCACCAGGTGCCCAGACCCCTTGCCCATCATTCACTCACTCTTCCCCGGTCCGCACTCCCCTTGCATCCGGCATTCTCCTCGGTAATCTTGCGAGATTTCAGCAGCCATCTTAGTTTTTCCATCGGCAGTTCTTCAGTCCTCTGGTTACCTCTGTACCTCTGGTCTGGGCCCTGGTGAGCTCCCTGTCGCTTTCCCTCTATTAGGTTGCTAGTCTGGGGTGTTTTACTCCAACTAGCCGTTTCTCCTAGCCCTGCTACAATATTCAGCAGTCTGTGTATTTATAAACTCGGCTGCAGGATTACCAGTTATGTACAACTCTAAAACGCCTGCTCCCCCCTTCCCCTAGGGACTTGAATGTCTCCCAGGTGCTGGACAGCCCTCCGGCCATTTCAGAACCGCCTTCCCCGGCTTATAATCCTAGGCTTACACCTGATGAGGCCCAATCTCTGGCGTTAAAACGCTCGATCTCAGACGCCATTACGGCTGCCATGGGATCCATGTCCTTCACCCCTTCAATTTCCCAGCCTTTGCTAGCACGTCCTATTACCACGAAGGGCCCTGCCACCACGCGGACACGTGCTCCGCATTTGGCACCTATCCCTACTGGGGATGTTCCTAATAAAACTCAAGCCTCCATAAACGATATGACGGGTGAGGCTACTCCCTCCCATGATGGCGTGCTGGTTTCACACAAGAGAGCCTTTCCGTGCCAGGCAGAACTTGAGAACGACTCAGACTCAGAAACCAGGTCTGGTGAGAAGGCTGAGGCTGAGTTTACACATGAGTCTAATTATGACATTGAGGGACAGGACCCTGATCCCTTTGATCCAGCTCTTCCAGGGTTGGTAGTGAGCAGCTCTGGTGGCGACTCTCCCACTACCGCAGGTTCCGCCGTCAGGGACCCATTTGGGGAACCCATGTTTGACCCTGATGCTCTACACCATCCGAGGTCAGCAGAATGGCTCCCGGCCGATCATGTGGCCAAATACCTTGAAAACTGGGTTTGATGCCCCCTTAGCAAGGTGGCATGAAACAAACTCAGGACAGAATGCCCTAGACTCTTGATTCCCAACAAGGTCTGTGAGACTCCCACTGTGGATCCCAAAATGACCCAGTTTCTCTCTAAGATGGGATGGAATCCCCGTAAGGGTCTAGATTCCGCGCTAAAATCATGCAAGGACAAACTCCTAGACATTTTTGGCCCTTTGACCAAATTATTTGACCTAGCTCAACCTTGCCAGATCTGAAAACAAGCAGGTTGACCCGGATGAACTCCGTGGCTGGATTCAGCGGGCGATCTGTATAGCGGGTAGTGTTAAGACCTCATTGTCTATAAAGAGGCGTAAAGCTATTCTCTTCAAGATTGAACCCAAACTGGCGAACCTCGCTCTAACTGAACCGAGCAAAGACGCCCAAGGTGTCACAGCCACTATCTCTGGCTGTGACCTTCCGTCCTTGCTGCTGACCCATGGGATCTGTGTCTGTCTGTTTCCCGTCCTCTTTCCTGTGTGTTGTTATCTGTTCTGCCAGTTATGTTTGAGTTACCCTGTGTATTAATATTTCTCTGTTCAGCAAGCCCTTGCTGCAGAGTGCTATGGGCAAGGCCATGCAGTATACCACTGGTGGAGCTAGTCCTTCTCTGCTCATTGCCACTCCTGTTCCCTTGCGTGAACTCCTGCTTGTGTTATTAGTTGCCCTGTTTGCATTTGCCTGTCTATGTTATGTTTGCCTATGTGCTGTCGGTACCTTCTGGTACCTGTTGTCCATTCGTTCCTGCTGTCACTGTCTAGTTCACGCTCCAGAGTGGACCTTGGCAACTTCCTGCTGCAAAGCCTAACCCTACCATCCGGGGCCCTAGTGAATACCAGGAGTTGCTTAGTCACGCCCCTCTGGAGTATTACTAGACAGTGGCGCAGTGGGGGTTTGCTCCCACTGTGCTGACGGTACATAGAGCTCATGTTTTGTCTGTGCTGCCTTCCCTGTTTTTTGTTTTGTGCAATAAACTCTTGTGTGTCTGTACCTGATTTCCGTTTGTTTATTGCTTGACGACGTGGTGGTCTCTCCTGGGACCTCCAACTCGTGACACAAGGCCTATTGTTTGGAGACTCCTTTATAAAGAAATTAGGGCGCTTTGTAGTTGCCTTTACAGCCTTAGACAAGGCTCAATCCTCTATGAAGAGGGTATTTCAGGGACGGGTCTCTACCAAGACCGGCAGTGTCAGGGGCCGTCTGTCCGGCCGATCTAGTCTCCACGCCCGCAATTCGGTTCGAGGCTCCTACAACCAGGGACCACGCTACCAGGAGGCGCGCCAACATTCCCCTTTCTTCTCATCCCGCGGAAGACCTTGTCGCTCCAGAAACTCCAGAGGGATCCCCAGTTCCAAACGCCCTTACGGTAAGTTTACAGTTACCCCGGTTTTCTTCCAAAACCTGTGCAGGGGGCAGACTCTGCAATTTTTTCAGAGCCTGGTGGGACATCACATCAGATGCCTGGATCTTAGCCACGGTGCTGGGGTTTCACATAGAGTTGGTGGACTCTCCGTGTCGCATCCCTCCCTCTTCCCCTTTATACTGTCTACGACAGACCGCACCTTAATAAACGTGGAACTATTGGCCCTCCATTTGAAGGGAGCGGTGGAACGCCCCCCCATCGTTTTCCATGGGAGTTATGAGCAATATCTTTCTCGTAGAAAAGGGCGGGCAGGCAGATGCGCCCAGTTATCAACCTGTGTGCCCTGAACAGTCAGGTGTGTTATCAGTACTTCAAGATGGAGGGCATTGATCTCCTGAGGGATTTGCTCATTCAGGGAGACTGGATGACAAAATTGGACCTCAAAGACAGTTCCAGTAGCCGAGGCATACAGGGACTTACTTTGTTTTCTATGGAAAGATGAAGTCTGGAGCTTCACCTTCCTCCTCTTCGGACTCTCGTCCACTCCGTGGTGTTTCACCAAGTTGATGCGCCCTGCCATGGCTTGGTTGCGCAGTCGAGGGGTCCATCTAATAATCTATCTGGACGACATCCTCCTAATGGCACAAGATCGCTCGATCCTCTTAACACACCTTCAGTGGGCTATGGATCTCCTCTCTCGACTAGGTTTACTCCTCAATTTGGAGAAATCCTGTCTGTTTCCCCCCCGACGCATGGAATTCCTCGGTTTCACTGTGGACTCGGAAGCGAAATCTCTCAGCCTTCCCCCGGCCAAGATACGTTCCATTCGCAAAGAGCTACGCCGTGCCTTGACGCGCCCACAACTATCGCTGCGTCACCTAGCCAGAATCATCAGCCTACTATCCTCCTCGATCCAAACGTTGTTTCCAGCCCCTCTCCATTACCATGCCCTACAACGTCTGAAAATTGCACATCTTCGCAAGGGGGCTTAATATGCGGACATGATATCACTAGATGCAGAAACCCGGGACTAACTGTCTTGGTGGATCCACAATCTGTCCGCTTGAAATGGCAAGGTCATCTTTGGTTCCCAACCAGAACTTACGGTAGATTCGGACGCAAGTCTCCACGGTTGGGGGGCCCACTGCAACGGAGTAACTACTGGGGGACACTGGTCAGAGGACGAATCCCATCTCCACATCAATGCCCTGTAATTGTTAGCAGGCTCCTTTGGTATCCAGAGCTTAACGAAAGGTACCGTCAATGCATGTATCAGACTGCGCATGGACAACATCTCTGCAGTTCGCTATGTCAATCACATGGGTGGCGCACGCTCAGCGATGTTGGCCCGTTTAGTGAAAGACTTCTGGACCTATTGTTTAAACAAGAATCTAGTCATCCAGGCGGAATACTTTCCGGGTCTCCACAACACCAAGGCGGATTGGAGCTCACGTTATCTTTCAGACAGCAGCGATTGGAGGTTCAATGTAGAGGTGCTCTCCACTATCTCATCCATTTGGTGACCTTTTGTCATCGACCTATTCACTTCCCGGCTCAATAATCAACTATCCCGGTTTTACAGCTGGTGCCCGGATCCAGCCGCGGAAGCAGTGGATGCATTTCTACAAGATTGGACCGGTTCGCTCTTTTACGCATTTCCCCCGTTTGCACTGATCCCTCGGGTTCTTCTCCAGGTTCGGCGCCAGATGGCCGAATTGGTCCTACTAGCCCCATTCTGGGGGTCCCAATCGTGGTTTCCCCAGATCCTGCAACTGGCAATTGATGTTCCCAGACTTCTGCCAGCCCACCAGAATCTTCTGCTGGACCCATTCGGCCAACGACACCCCCTCCTCCTGGACGGCTCGTTGCTTCTACTAGCTTGGAGGATTTCAGAAACCTCTGGGAAATCCAAGGAGTTTCGGACTCAACTCGATGCCTTCTGGCGGATGCATGGGCCCCCGGCACTAGACGTTCATATAGGGCTGCCTGGAGAGCTTGGTCTGCTTGGTGCCTGGCTCAGGACTTGGATCCCGTTTCGGCACCTGTGACAGCAATTCTCCAGTTCCTCACTTCCTTATTTGAGGCTGGCCGAGCTTACCGCACGATTAACCTGTACAGATCAGCCATTTCTTCGGCTCACCAGGGGTTAGAGGGTTTTCCAGCGGGACAACACCCCTTGGTGTGCCGCTTACTTAAAGGGTCACGCCTTTTGCGTCCCCCCAGACCTCGGTACTTGGCTACATGGGACGTTTCTTCCTGACCTCCTAATGCGGACCTCACCCTGCGACAGCTTTCGGCTAAATTAGTTTCCCTGTTTTGCCTCATCTCCTGCAAGCGGGTTTCGAACATTCAGGCCTTAGACTATGATGCAAGGTCTTTCACTCCGGAAGGAGTGACCTTTAACATCTCCAGACACACTAAAACAACTATTCGATCGGTCTCGCATCCGGGTTTTCCAGCTTTGCCGGCTTTATGCCCTGTTTCCTGTTTAAAGGAGCATTAACTACGGACAAAGGCCCATCATTCAGCTTCGTCCCCCCAGCTTTTTCTCTTGTTTCGTCAGCCTACCTTCACTCGGTATCCAGCACTACCTTCACTCGGTGGGTTAAATGGATCATGTCACTGTCCGGAGTGGATATTTCCATCTTTAGCGCTCACTGCACACAAGGGGCTTCAGCCACGTCCATGTTGGCTTCAGGAGCGCGTTTGGAAGACCTTATGAAAGCGGGGATTGGTCACGCGAATCCACCTTCAGAGAATTTTACTTTCGGCCTTTCCCACATGTTTTCTCTTCTGTTATTGATCAGCTTTAAACTTGCAATATGAGCCTCGGTGTCTTGAAATAAAATTGCATTATTTTGCTAATTTATGATGTAAAGTCATGATTTTATGAAAGACACGGAGGCGAGTATTGCCCCACCCTATTAAAGTTTTTTTCTTCCCTCCCTGGCGTCTTAGTTTTAGTGTCTGTGCTATATATTGGATTCACAGACCTCGTTTCTTCCTAGGACTTCACCACGTTGACTGAAGATCTATGGAAGCAATTGTGATCAAATTCCTGTTGCTTGTCATGTCATCGCTGTTGATGGTTCGACCATTGTTCTGAGTTTTGTTGGCTCCGGTTCGCTAGTTCGATGTCTCGTCGCCAAAGAAAGAGGAGTTGTATGGGGAGGTGCTGCCTATTATACCAGGACTGGGTGGGGGAGTGGCCTATCACCTGGATTACCATTTTTCCTACTGTTTGTATTCTTTGCTGCTATTGGTGGACAGTAAAGGTAATGCAATACTCGCCTTCGTGTCTTTCATAAAATCATGACTTTACGTCATAATTTAGCAAAATCATGCAATTAAACTGCAATTCTAGATGTAGACAACATGCAGGTAAACGCTGAAGAAGACGCCATGCTCACATGAGCTCCATGATCTCTTCAACCAGTTGATCGGCAGTGTTGAGCGAATCGTAGTCCACAAAGTAGACTTCAATCGAATTTCAAGATAAATTCGATTCGCCGCAAAGCTGAATTTCCTCGTGCTTCGTGGTAGGAAACAATTCAAGCTGAAATAGTGTAAAAAACAAAAAGAAAATCATACTTACCTCCTCCATTTGCTCAAGATGGGTCGGCCGCCACCTTCTAGCTTGAAGATCTTGCACTAAATTGCGTGCGCTATGATGTATGACATCACCACGCTGGCTGGCGTGATGACATCATCACAGGCCGCACAAAATTTTATGCCAGATCTTCAAGCAAGATGGCGGCGGTCAGCCCATCGCGATCAAATGGATCAGGTAAGTATGATTTTCTTTTTTTAATTTTACATTCTGTTATTTATATCAGATGCAGCGATCATGTATGAACGGGGCATCCAAAGGGGTGCAACGACAAGGAAGCGGCGCATTCGCCGCTCCCTGTCATTGCATGCACTACTTACAAAAAAAGGTGCTTCATGACAAAGTAATTCGTCACAAAGCAAATTTTTTTTTTTATTTGGCATAGCAGCCAAATCGAATTTTTTTATAATTCGCTCATATCTAATTGGCAGGCATGCTGGATTGGATCCCGCCAATCTGATATTAGAGACCTAGGTCGTCAGTATCTGGACACTGCACGATTACTTTAACATCACTTTCAGCAGCTCCTCTGTTTTACACGAGGGGATGTGATGCCAGCAAATGATCATTTTTATGTTTGCATAAAAGATGTGTTTTATCCTATGGCGTGTAATTTACAATGGGCATTGAATTAAGGCGAATGCTCATATGAACTATCATTCAGGTCATTACCAAATGTAAAAGGCCCCTTAGTGGAATCCTGTGATTATAAAATGTCACTAATGGAGCACTGCACAAAATGGGACTGTCTTCCCAGACCTCCTGTAGCTTTATCACAGTACACAAGTTTACACATGGATATGTGCTTTGTGGGCTTGTGTGTCACATAAAAGGGATACTATAATCAATCTGTATACTCCCGTATGTTATTTAACAGCAGACTGACTTAGAGTCTCACTCCAACTCCGCAATCACAATCTTTGCATGTACTTCAGCCGTATATCATTTAAAGCAGATTTTGATAGATGAGAAGAATACTACTCACGCTTCTGAAGAACCTTTGGTACTTTCGATACTTTATACTTCAAAATAAAAGTGTTGCATGGCTCGCAGGCCCATATATTCAGAGAACGCCAAGTTATAGATCATACGTTCAAGCGCAACATTTCGGGGGTCATGCCCCCTGCGTGAAGATCAGGTGTAACCAACAACCTTAAGTATTCAGAGGTATGGGCGTAGTCTGATTTAAGTTTCTATTCTTATTTAAAAACAATCCATTAGTTACACTGTGACCATATCACAAAAATACCCTGAAATTACATGTGTCATTTAACCCCTTTGGTTTTAATGTTTCCATTTTAGTAATACATCTAGTCTCATGTTGCAATAATTTATGTTTATTATCTTCAGGATTCCTGACAATGTTGCAACAATGTGGTTTCTTGGTATTTATTTTTATCCTTTTCTTCTTTTTTGCTATCTGTGGACTCCATAAATCTGTGGACTTGATACATTTTTGTGTCAATACATATTTTTTGTTTTCTGTAATCATGATTTGCTTCTGTTATACGTTTAGCACGTATTAACTGACTTTTTGGTATGCCTCTAAAAATATGTCGAGCATGGTGACTCGTATAAAGTAATATATTGTCACGATCAGTAGGTTTGGAATAAAATGTGGCGTTAGAACCCCATTTATCATCTTTCGTAATTTTCACATCCAAAAATTATATGGTGGTAGGATGATAATGTAACTGAAATGTAATTTATTCGTGACATGTATTCAGATATTCAATAAATGTCAAAAGGGATTCTTCAGTGTCTATCCATAATAAAAAAAATATTGTCCACATAGCGTAGCCACGTGGACGTAGTTTATAATTTTCCTGGGCCAAAATGATTTTTTTTTCATACATAGCCATAAATATGTTTGCAAAACCTGGTGCTGAGGAGGACCCCATCGAAGTCCCCCGCAGCTACAAGTAAAGCATATCATCAAATCTGAAATAATTTTTAGTTAGAACAATTTACAAAAGAGTCATGAGAAAGGCTATGGTTCTTGGCGTTCTCTGAATATATGGGCCTGCGAGCCATGCAACACTTTTAATTTTGAAGAATAAAGTAATGAAAGTACTAAAGGTCCTTCAGAAGCGTGAGTAGTATTCTTCTCATCTATAAAAAATCTGCTTTGAATATATACAGCTGAAGTACATGCAAAGACACAAAAGGGATACGCCATTAAAATCTTGCAGGTGACTTCTGTTTTAAATCTTTGTACAAGATACAATGTTATTGAGCAAGACCGTATTGCTTTGAACAGTGAACTCTATAAACTCCATGGGTTTTACATGGGGCATAAGATCATAGCAAATGGAAGAAAATCAAAAGGCAGCGTAATTAGTGAAGACAAAAACTAGGAGATGCAAAAAACAGATGCTCTCAATGAGGAAATGTTGTTTCCTATTGATGAGGGTCAAAGGTTAGTGTTGCATGTTTTTGGATAAGTATATGATGCTAAAAAAAAAGACCACACATAGATAAAAACAGCCGCAGCATTGACGTAAAATGGAAAGTTAAAGTCATTCTGAGAGGGAATGAATTCTATTGTAAATTGAAATTAAGTTACTAAAGACATGGTACACTGACATTAAAAGGCTGTGTCCACATCACGTTTTTGTCCCATGTTAAACATACACACATGAAATATATCATAGAGTTTCATTTTAACAAAAGGAACCTGTCGTAGCCAAAATGCCCCCTAAACCTCCCGCAGTACCTCACAGCGGAAGTCATCTGGTTTATAGATCGATGGATCTAAACGAGTTCATCCTATTAGAGCTACAGTAATGATTCTCTTTGAATTATTATATTTAGGATGCGTCCCCGTTACCATGACACTGTGGATGCTGCGCTGCAATGACGCCGTGCGTCAGTGCCGATCACGTGCTATGATCATCGGACGCACAGTTGCGCGTCTTGATGTCGTCAACGGGCATGTCACGTGATTACGCGCATCATGATGGAATTGAGGCAGCCGATTGGCTGTAGGAACGAGCGCCGTCAGGTGCCATGGACACAGTGATACACCCTATCAAGTAAGTGCAGCTGTGTGCAGTTGCGCACTTCACATGGGACAACGCCGACATAGCTAATACCGCCATACTATGCCTGTGATCAGGTGGAAGGTAATAACCTATTAGGTGAATACATAGGTGATAGCGATTGGTAAATGACATGATCAGCGATTATCATTGGTGACCGAGTGGGGGGGTGTTTTTATATGTGGGGTATATATATGTGTAATGATGTTGATGTTATTAGGCTTGACAAAGGCTGAGTTTCAGCCGAAACGTTGCTGTATTTGTCTTGAGGTCACAATAAAATTTGGATGATGTGAGATGCTGCCGGTGCCATTCTTATTTTCCGTTTATCATATGGCCTTCTGGATCGTGGGTCAACGTTGAGGCTGTTGCATCGTATGTTTACATTGACCAAGGACCGTGTGGTGCTGCTTCTACCTATATTTCACTGCTGGTTTCTAATAATGTCATTGGCTAGGGCAAGATCGCAGGAAAACTAATTTTACCGTACAATCTTGTTTTCTAAACTAGGACAGTAAGCCCCACTGTATTGTACTTGACCTGGCTTTGCTCACACCGATGAGTTAGTGCTAGAGATGAGCAAAGTTTTGTAACATTTGATTCAGCTGGTGTGCTAAATTTTGCAAAAAAATCGCCGAATTACCCCTCTTAGCTGATTGCTGCATCTGATTGGAATAATACAGTGTAAAAAACATTTTTATAATAATATTTAACTTATTTATTTGCTCGTGACAGGCTGGCCACGGCCATTTTGTTTGAGGGTCTGGCATGAAATCTCGCACGCCCCGAGATGACGTTATCACGCCAACCGGCGTGGTGATGTCATGCGTCGCTGTGCATAGGATTTCAG
The DNA here is from genome assembly GCF_014858855.1 of Bufo gargarizans. Taxonomy (NCBI): domain Eukaryota; kingdom Metazoa; phylum Chordata; class Amphibia; order Anura; family Bufonidae; genus Bufo; species Bufo gargarizans. The sequence continues at coordinate 175,749,863 of NC_058080.1, read as the reverse complement.
CTGAAATCTTCAAGCAAGATGATGGTGATGATGGTCATTTATGAAACAGAAATCCGTCTAATTAGGCGTATTTCACGACACATATTGCGGCGCAAAGGTCCTTTGCACCACAATCTGTGACTTTTCCACTTTCGTTCCAGGTCTAAAAAAGTGGGCAGAAGCTGTATTACTGTTAAAAATGGCAGTGGATCCAGCGAAGTTATGAAGAGGCCGGCGCCTCTACATAACTTGGGCGCTTCCGCTGCCAGCGCAGGACCTTATTAACACTAGCGTTTAAAACGCCAGTCTTAATAAATGTGCCCCAAAGTGTTTTTCTAAAGCTAGATGGGGTAAATTACAACTTGCATCCTGGCACGATTTATGATAATATCTAGGTACACTGTCGTTAGTAATTGCGAGCCATTGGGGGTCATTTAAAATGGCCCTAGTCCAGAAACTGACATAACAAAATCACAAACTGGGGGTTTGCAATATTTTAAAAGCCATTGTGACTACACTTAGTCACAACTGACATTTTATGTCACCCTTGCCACTTTCTCTAAAGGGGGCATGGCAAAGGTGGGATGTGGTCGGGCCCATCAGCTCCAGAAAACTTATCAGCAGTTATGCCAGTTTTCTGGCGTAAATGATGAAATTTGCCCCATCTACTAGCCAGCATAGATTTCGTTAAAGGTGCATGGACTGAAGGAGGATATATATTAAGTGCATCCCCCAGCAGTTCAGGGCACATACAAAACCTGCGTGGTAAAAGCCAGTCTTGCTAAAGCACCTCCATTATCTTCAAGTTGCCTTTAGAAGCAAGTACATATGTAATCGGTTACTGTGGCTTAAAGTATGTTACTGCTCTTTGCTGCATTTCATTAAAGAAACCCCTAGGAGTCAATATATACGGTGCAGCTCTCTCCTTTTCTTCATTATAACTAATGGAGTCACAGGTGCACTAACACCAGATATTGACAAAGGTGTCCGTGAGTGACAAGCTTAAGTGAATGTTAATTTCTCACATTATTGTGTTATCTTTGGCTGGAGCTTCACTTTTTTCCCTCGGATAGTCATATCATTTGACTTCTTGTTTCATAAAGCACATAAATACTACTCTTAATTTAATAATAAGATTGTAAAGCAAACATTATATCTACTATCTGTCTACCTAGAATATTATTTACATTGTGTAACAAAGTGCAGGGCTAAGCAAGAAGCTGACTAAAATACATGCTGGATAAAATTGAATAATGGTATGGTCCAGTGTTCACGTTAGATGTTGGCTACAGTTCAGGACATATCCAGTACTGAAAACATGTCAAAGATTTTCTATTCTAGGTCATATTCCAGTCTAAATGCTTTTCAAAATCCTTTAAAAATACATATCATATACAAAAAGTATATGCTGTATATTTTTTCAAGTGAAACCATTGCTGTTTTTGAATGTTTTCCCATGTTTCTAATTTCCTGCAATGATATCACACTCACGAACAAGCCAAACATTTGGATTTGCTTCAGTGGAGCTGAAACAGCAAGAACCTATGTGTATGAATTGTATCTACTCTTTGCAACTTGTCACTCAATTCATTTCTATCTAAGCGTGGCGAAGATATCAAGGTCAGCTAACTCTCTGTCTGCTTATATCCACTGTGAGACAGGATCATTCAGACAGTCTCTTTTTTTTCAGGGTTTATTGGGCACACAGCAAAACGGTACAGGCTTGCCTCCGCAATCAAAATACCAGTTCATTAAAATAACAAAAAACATGGTGACACAGTTGTCTCACCAGCTTGTAGGCGTTCGCCTAGCGATTCCTCTCTGCCAAGAGGTTTGTTTCCATAGGTCTTCCTCCCAGACCAACACCCACCCACTATACTCTGGCAGCATCTTTCAAAATTAGCTTACCACCTGTGGGAGGTGGTAACTCCCGAGATGGAGTATGGGAGTGACCTTCCCACCCCACCCAAACTCTTCAGTCACTCCTAAATCCCGGACCCAAACTCCAGCTACCACCAACTCAGAGATCTAATATCACTGGTCACAACTTACCTCCGGGTTATATATCACTGAGAGTAGCAGCCTCAGTGACACGTACCTGCCATCTATGACCTCACCCATTGAATGCTTACACCACATGTCTGTAGAGTTCTTAAAATATACTTTTTCTTAGTCCTGGAACCAACTAGAGTATGTCGTGTAACTGCTATAGCGAATGTATTGCGTATACAAGTTACCAAAATACATTTACATTTTAAAAGGACATTATCAATTAAAATGTTTTTCCCGTAACTTCCTCAATATACTAATCACATGCTCATCAGCAATTATTCTAAGGCCCCATACACACCGCAAACCACAGATCGGCAAAACAGGGGTCCCAGCAGTGTGCATGCCGCCATTTTATTTTTGCTGTCACAGCCTTTATACAGACAGCTGTATGTGATTAGTAAGTGATTGTATCATGACAACACTGCACAACCCCTTTAAAGCCATTTCATAGCAGAAATCTGCGAGTCAGCCTTGGATTTCTGCTGAGGCTTCCTCAGCAGATTTTTCCAATGGAGAAATCTGCCGTGTGCACATACCGTAAGCTATGTTCTTTCAGATGCCATAATACAGACAGATTCTCATCTAGGAACCATAGGGAAAAAAAGACAATGTTATATATATGAAACACCTTCTACAGGGTCCTAATATAATCCTTCAATTGCAGAAATCCTTACTATTTTATACGTGCAAAAAGGAAAATAAAAAAGAGGGAAGAAATTATCTGCTGAGACTTTCAATGGACATAGGAAAGGTGATGTATAATATTTGTAGCCTAGATAATCTTGTGAACAACTTTCTCCTTTCCTTATGTGTATTATCTTCCCATACTTGTACAGTACCAACATGTTCCACAGTATATTCCACAGCACTGCACACAGCCACTCACATCCTACATCGACCACATCATCAAACACTCTTGGGCCTATTTGACTTCATTCAAATATTGAGGCTCTTGGGCTTTGGATCACTGTGCTTCCCATCAGATGTCATTTTTCAGACCAGCACACTGAAATAATTTATATGTGGCACCGTTGACCACTATATATTAACTCTCCTGTGGCTAGTTATATGGCCTTTTTTACATTGTGGAATAGTAATGAAATGTCTGTAAAAGTGTACACAAGTATAATGACTCCAGGATATTGTAGTCATTGCATCCATGCCCTACTGTGTGGTTACCCCTGCTAAGTGTAATATATGCCTAAATGGTTGGAAAAACATGTGTGGTCAAATGATGTGGCAAAAAAAAGGTCAAAGATTTATAAAGTCCAATAACTCTGGTTGTATGTTCAGAGTACTCAGCTTTCATCTGTTGGAGCAAAAATATGTTACTAAATCTCCTAGTACATGGAAGTGTAGCTTCATATTCAGTTATTTTTATGCTGTAATGTGTTTTTCTTCCCCAATTAACCTCTCAAAATGATGAGTGTTTCTTGTATGTTATATCCACACTCAATGCTTAAATTATCTGCGTGTGGTTATTATTACATTGTGTGTGTGGTAGTATTATTCCTTCAAGCCCGACTGACCTTTTTTAGTATGTCTACTGGGCAGAAACAGCAATTTGGCTGTGACACTATGCTTCAGCTCCAAAAGCCTGGAGGAAATGGCTTGCTGTTTTTCATGACATTTTTGTTAGGAAACATGGCCATAAGACTGGCAGAGGGAAGGTGTGTCTTGTTCTGCTGCTCCCAGGTGGGTAAAGGAAGTAAATTTGCTGAAACTCAAGTAGTTTCAGGATAATGGAACAATTTGACACTTCATCATGAGCATTTCTTAACGTCAGTACATTATCAGCAAAATAAATGCTGCCAGAACTTGAGTTTTTGTGTATTTTTATTCTTTATTTTTGGAGCATTGAAATTGTAAAAGACTTTCTTTCATAGTCAAATTATTTTGGCAGTCTTCAATGTAAGTTTTAGAAGGATAAGTGCTAATTACCATTACATCAAGGCAAAAGAATGAATTTGGACAGGGAATTAAATCATTTTCCAGTAAGCATTTTTTCTGCTTTAGTTTATTCTCAATTAAACATTGTAAAGTTGCTCCAGATCATGTCTCAGAAACCATCCGTATGAAGTTGCTTCTAAGTCACATTGTTTGTCTTATTGGCTCACTTTACAAGACCGGGTGGTATAAAGCACCAAAATGTGGTTTAATTTGGCACATTTAGTTTTAGAAAAATCTCCTACATCTAGCTAGCCAAGGGTGCGTGACTTTGCGGCGAATTGGTACGGACTAATACGTAGTGCAAAGTAAGCCAAACAATAGGTGGAAATATTGTGATTCAACAAAAAAGTTAGATTATATAGAACAAATGTCCATACTAAGCCTCTGGTAAAAGCTGATCTATATTTGTAAATTTGTCAACTTTACTTACTTAATCTTCTTTTTTAAACAATTTGCTTCTACATTTTGATGTTCGTTCTTTGGAAGTTTTTGCTGATCTTCTCCCTGAAGTGTCTGTATCTAGTTGTCAGATCTCCCTGAGCTAGTGGATAGAGACTAGCTGCTCTGATGTCTCCGACAGACTGCACAGAGAGAAAGCATGAGATTCTGCCCCCTAACTCTCTTATACTCACTTAGAAGCACTATATAAGTAATATAACACTTGAGGTGAGATATAACATTTATTGTTAAAGGGGTTGTCCGGGATTCAGGACTTTGCTCCATTAGTACAAGACAGACATACATATAACATACATCTATGTCCTACCTTTTCCACATGTTTCTGCAGCCCCGTTTTCTTATAGGAAATTCTTCGCCGGAATTGAAGTTTTCTTAGACTCGGTGACGTACCGGGTCCTTTGCAGGAGCGCTAAAGCTTCTTCTTCCGGCTGCTCAGGGAGCCCGGTGACATCACAGGCACTGATGGGCGGGCTTTGGCACTGCTCTAGCCAGTAAAACGGCTAGGGCAGCGCTAATGCCCGCCCATCAGAGCCGATGACGTCACCAAACATACTGCCGGGCGGAAGCCTCTGCCTGGCAGTCTGTTATTGTAAACAAAAGAGCCTTTGCCCTGCGGGACTTAGCACAGAGCAAAGGAAAGCATCGGAGCATGAACTGCTCAAGTCAGGGGGGCTGCCTGGGTGAAAATAGAGGTTTGTCCGGGTTCAGCTCTGAACCCGGACAACCCCTTTAACTGCTACAGCCTATGTGTTTGTGCTTGTATCTCTCTCACTGCAGCTCAGTCTTCCTTTCCCTTTCCATCTCCAAAGACTTCCAAATAGTTGTTATCTGATCCTTCAGTGAACTGATAGTCTGTATTGATCTCACAAGACTTAGCAAAAAAAAAAATAAGTGAATGCTTGTTTAGGCAAGGAGGGGGGGAGATGTGATAAGCAGAGAACACATCTTTTTTTTCTGATAAGACATATTACAAAGTTATATTCCACTGCGCAATTGATTCATGCAAAGTTATGTGAAAAGTTAGTGAACATTTAAGATAAAAATTGTTACATTTCTATATTACACCTATCAATCAATAACCTTTTTCCTATTTTCCCCTTGGTCGTGTTTAGACATCTTGGAACCATATGTGTTCAAAGCCCTCAGTTTCTCATCATTGCAGGGTTTCATTAATCCTTGAGCTCTACTGTGCCATGCTTCACACCTTATTTTTGGCTAAAGGACAAAGCTTGTCCCTTCACATTTCATTTCTGTACTTAGTGTAGCTGATGATCAAAAAATGTTAAAGAGGACCTGTCACCAAAAATGCACTTCAATCTGACAGCACCATGTTATAGAGCAGGAAAAGATGAGTAGATTGATGTATACATTTGTGGGAAAAGATTCAGTAAAAGTTGTAATTTGTACATTTACATCTCTGCTCTTCCACCTTCTGTGAACAGCATTGGTACAGGAGGGAGGTGTTATCAGTGACTGATAGTATTGTGTGTATAAGGCTACATGCACGCAAACGTTGTTTTTTTGCTGTCCGCAACCGTTTTTTGCGGATAGGATGAGTACCCATTCATCTCTATGGAGCCGTAAAAAATGCGGTGTAGTCAACCGTTTGTTTTCTTCGTCCGCTGTCCGTGATTCCCTTTAGCGGATTACCAATGGAAGCAATCCTTATGTCGCCTGCATCCGCATTTTGGATGGTTGCTATGAAACCCCACCAGGCCTGAACTTGTAGAGGAAGTTGAAACTGGTTTTGGCCAGACAGTTTGGAGATACTATCCAGCTTCAGAAGTGTTTGCCAAGTGCTGCTGTCAAAATGCCCCGCTGGGATGTTGAAAAACTTATAACGCTTGTCCAGGAACGCCCAGAGCTCTGAGACACCAGGACAAATATCTATCATGAAAAACAAAAAAAAGATGCGTCCTGGCAGAAAGTAGCAAGAAGGATGAAGCTGGGAGAATGGGACCGAGCAGACAGCAGAGGTCGTGCGGATTTAGGTTCGTGCAAGCTATGTGGTTTGATGTCCCTGCCCTTGTATCCTCCATAATTATTTAGGAATCACATGAGGTAATATTATTGTCCCTTCTGTGGACATACTTCTGTTTTTCCCAGTGCATGTTTGTCATTCATTATGTGTTTTAAATGTCTGAAGACAAACATGTTTAATGCATTTCACGTTTGCTCCAGCACACTGTAGTGATGTATACACAGCGTGCACCCTTTTACAGTTTTGTACATATGTGGGCCTGTTAGAATTGATATTGATACATCTGTCCCCTTTCCAAACATACTATTTTATTATTAAAGGCCTATTCGCAATATTCACATCCTTCATCCATATGGTACACATTAGTATCCATTGGTCCACATCAGTACCACAATATACTGTCTGACATTGTCCTGGTGTGTTTTTTCATAGGCATTTCATGTTAATGTACGTTTTCAAAGATCTGGCCCAACATGTTGTAAAGGACATTGTTTTGCTGATGGGGAGTTCGGCCTGGTGAGGTGACAGTGTAAGGGGCGACAATATTAATCCCTGCTAAACGATGTTGAAAAGCATTAGCTGTGTATACAGACCTAACTCAAACTGGGACATGCCTGGCCCATGTAGTTACAGTGGCCGGCACAGAGACATTTGTGACCGCTATGTAGGCTGCGGCCTGTTATTGAGCTATGCTCTACTGTACTATGTGCTATTTATTATCCCCTTTTTAGCATGTATTTAAAGCTATTTCATTTTACGGTCATCAGAAGATGTTTCTTTGAATGTGTATTTGTACTTTTACACACAACTTCTCTAATGTATTGTTTAAAAAAAAACAAGACAAAAAAGGTGGAACAGTTGTCGAGACCAGTTCCGCCGTGAACTTGCAAAGAAGGGCCGCAGTGGTGAAGGGGGGTCACGTAAAAGGCCCTACTTGTATACCCAACAATTGAGGTTCCTTAGACCAGTGATGGATTTAAGGTTGTAAGTTTTGATCATCAATCCTAAAGCATCTTTGTAACTGTTGGTAATTGGCCACTATTTGGCCATTTCAGGGATGGGCAACCTGCGGACCTCCAGGTGTAGCTAAACTACAATTCCCACCATGCCTGGACAGGCTACAGCTATCAGTCTACAGGAGGTCATTGTGGGAGTTTTAGTTTTACAACAGCTGGAGGTAAGCAGGTTGAGCATCCCTAGTCTATGTAAAGACCTTTCATCCGGATGTGGTATGAAATCTATGATGGCTGTGGCCTACCCATCTGATCATACATTATTTGATAAAAGAGGATGCACAGTTTAGTTTAATGCTAACTTGTACTTGATGGTTGCCAGGTAATTTTAATGTTGGCTTCCAAGCCGCCTGGCCAAAACCCCCACTAAATAACGGTTTATCAAAGTACCTTTATATATACAGACCGCCGGAATTTCCATATTTGGTTAGTTCAGGAATGTTATTACATTTTCTAAACTCTGATAGCTCTAAAGACCCATAAACCAACATAATGTTCTTTGACTATTTGAACAATATTCCAGGCAACAGTATGGCAATTTGTGTTTTATGTGATGTGTTAAAAATTTTTCCTGGCAAACATTTGTAATCCTTCTTGATTATGGGCAGGCTCAACTTAGATGGGGGACATGCAGCACTATAATTGCAAAAAAATGCATTATATTTATAATGCTAGTCCTATATATTTATTTCAGATTTTTCCTACAGTACAGTGGATAGCTTGGATGATCCCGAGCAGGAGGACTCCCAGGCGTCGGATCTTGGAGGTGGGGAAACTCCAGCTGTATTCTCCCCAGCATCCAGTCCAAACCCAACCCCGGCAGAAGAACCACAAACGCAGACAAACAAAAAGTCACCGCCTGCAAAAGGGAGCCCTGCACCAGTCCAATGACCCAGGCGAAGGAGGGTTTGCTGTCATTCTTCTTCTGGGCTAGCTAGTCGGGAAATAATAGATTCCCAATTTGTGGACTACCTAGCCAGGAAGAGGGATGATGTTCAGGAGGAGATAATGATGATGGGGATGGCGCCATTGCTGCGGCATATACCTCCTGAACTCCAAAGTTGTTGTATGTCCTCCATTGCAAGCGTCCTCAAAATATATATCTCTCCCCTTACCAAAGGGACATACATTCATTAATTGATACTCTGCGGTGCCAGGTTGTTTTGGGCCCCAGTCAAATCCCCCCCCCCTTCCATCTTGCCAGCCACCAGTCAGAGGGACTTCCGTACCACAACAACGTTTTAACATGGGCCAAAATACAAACACCCCCCTTTTCACAATCCACTTTTCAGGGCCATTACACACCACTGGCCCCGGACCAGGGATATTCAGCAGGGATCCTCCTACGAGGGATTAGTTAAATTTGTAAGAATATTTGTGTTTGTAACGTTATTCAGGTATTTAAAAAAATTTCAGACATGGTTTGTCTATTTTTTGCACTTTTGAGTTTTACTGTTAAAATCACTTGGCTGTTGGTCTTGCTTGTAAAATCAATTATGTAATCATTTATACCCATTTTTACATAAAAGATACACACACACACAATATATCAAGTCATATTAGTTTAATAATTATCATACTTCATAAAATAATTCTTATTTCAATGAGGTATTAGAAGGTTTTTTGGCCAAGATTGAAAATATATATAATGATTTATTACTAAGTTCAGTTTGAACTGCATCTGTAGTAATTTAAAGCAGAATTTAGTTATGTTTTTAAGGCCAAAAAACCTCAGCCTACAAGCCCACGTCAAGGTTTCTCATTATCTTGTGAGTCTCTACACTCAACTACAAATTACATTCCAGAAGCTATGTATAAAAAAAAAACTACCGAGGCCAGAACATATCAAAGCCTGCCATGAATAGCGTCCAACTGCCATGGCACGGCCCCCTCTGGGCTGCTGAAATAGTCTGCATATGTAACACCCCAGAGTTGTGTTACCACATGACTCTACCCCGCTACTATCGTCTAAGAGCATTTATATTGTCAGATATCATTTATATTATGTCTTCACAAATGTGGATATAAAACTATGTTAAATTCCGTTGTGCTTTTAATTTTCCAGGTTCACCAGCAGGTGGCAGCAACTCCATATGCAAGGAACTAGTCCTAGTTTAGTATAGCTAGGCTGGAATGGATTATTCCAGCTTAGCTCCCCCTCTGTGGAGGTGTGGACTATTCCCACATCCTGCAGCATGGGTGGAGAAAGAAGTTAGAGTCAGTGTAGCCCACCCCCTGCTAGGTGTAGGGTGTGTGTGTGAGGAGTACCCCTGCATAGGGAAGACAGCAAATATCTTGTCTCGGCTGAGACTTGATCATATACCCAGTCTGAGCACCTGCAGCTCAGCTGGATGAAAGAAGAAGAAAACTACAGACAACCTCCAGAGTTCCAGGAAAAAAGCATCCCCTGAGAATCTATCTGTGATTTAAGTCCAGTGACCTAGGAAGAAGCCAATCCCTCCTCAACTAGTCTGTCCCCATACAGCAGACACCTGCATTGTATAGGACCGGATTACTGTACGTTTTTCTTGAACCTACAGGATCTGATTTTCTATGTCAAGTCCACAAAGATGAAGCAGAGCTGCATTTGTTTTGTGGGGTAAGTTTACCGGCAGTTCTATGTAACTCGAGAACACATGTTGCCCTCAAAACAGACTACAAACTCTGCTCTGCTGGATGACAATATAGGTGCTCCCTGGTGCCTGTCAGCCCCTTCCTGGTGAAGTCTGGCCCAGGTTGTGTGACACTACCCCCCGTGTGTAGCCAAGCCTCACAACTAAAGGCTTATTCAGCAGCCTGACTTGTGAGCGATGATCCAGGCTGCGCACTGGATTCAGCCGCCGAGGACCCCGCTAGCAGCTGTGGACCGTGAATGAGTCATCAACGAGGGAAGGGGAACTGATCCCGGCGGCAGAGCCGGTGACACCGCCAGACCCGGGCTAAGGCAAGCTGGTTCCTCACTGGCTTCTGTGCTCAGACGGGCAGAGGACGGCTGGGTGCTGCCGATGGCTGGCGCTGAACATGTATGGGTAGGGCGAGCGGCAATACCCATTCCTGCTCACAGACAAAAGGAGGATGAGAGAGCCGCTGTTCAACCCTGCCAGTCCTGCTACACTCTGGCTTGAAGGAATCAGCACATGGCGCGCCAGGCTGTGTTACCGCAGTGTTCTTCTCCAGACTTGATGTGCCCGATATGTAAACTGAAAGCAGACTGGTGCGGGCGGCGTGTGGAGCGCTGCGTGGCAATTGGTATCTGAGAGGTCTATTTTTCAGTATGGTTTATGTATGGAGGGCAGTGTCCAGAGATCAAACGATTAATCATCTGAATCGAGTAATTAGACACAAAAAGCCAATGTGGTCAAGTTCTCTTGCCATTTAATATAATGTTTATGCACTACTCTTCTAGCGCCCCTTATTCTAACGGGCTTAATGTGTAATATATATATATATATATATATATATATATATATATTTCAATAATAAGTGAATTTTAATAAAATAATGAAAAAATAAACTCATCGATTGATAAAAGGATAAATTCCATAAAGGTATTCATTAATAGAGAAATATATAAATAGAGTCATCAATAAATAAATACATAAATAAATTGATCAATAAATAAAAACATAAATAAATTAATCAATACTGAAATATATAAATAAAGTCATCAATAAATAAATACATAAATAAATTCATCAATAAATAAATACATAAATAAATTCATCTGTACAGAAATATATAAATAACGTAATCAATAAATAAATATCTAAAAATTAATCCCTAAATAAATAGATAAATAAAATAATCCAGAAATATATACAGAAGTTAAAAAACAACAATGTTTTGGAGGGAGAGCCAAGTAGAGGGATTGACCAGGGACCCTTCAGCGCCCTGAACCAACGGTGGAGGCCAAGAAGTCGCCACTGATCCAGAACTCATTCATTTTGATAAATGTCAGTCTATCCACGGAGTCTGTGGACAGACAGGTCCGCTTGTCGATGACCACCCCACCTGCTGTGCTTAATGTCCGCTCAGACAGTAGGCTGGAGGGGGGGAAAGACAGTACTTGCAGTGCATACTGAGCGAGCTCATGGCAGGTGTCCAGCCTGGCAACCCAGTACTCCATGGGGTCATCAGTCATCATGCTGTTGGAAGCACCGACGGACCCCATTTAGTCAGCCACCATGCAGGCCAGCCACTGGTGGTGACTGCTGCTGCTACTGCTACTGGATCGGGCTGGCCTGCTACAGACGGCGGAGCATACAGGCCAGCAGGTGTTGCATACGGGCATCCCATCGGCTGGCTGGGATGAACTGCTCCAGTTTCCCCTTGCAGCGAGGGTCTTAAAGGGTGGCCAACCAAAATTCATCCCTCTCCTTAATTTTCCTAATCCTAATCCGGGGGTCCCTCTGGAGGCAGAGCAGCATGTGGGCAGCCATGGGGAAGAGGACAGCCCGCTGTGCCTCTTCTTGGCTGACCAGGACGTCTTGGTCCTCCTCCTGCTGCTCGCTCTGGGAGTCACCCCACCCCCAGACTAATGGTGCCCCCAGCACCGGCTCTCCCTCCTGACCAGGTCCAGACTCCTGGACGTCAACAACCTCCTCAAAAAATTATTCTTCCTCCTCCTCCTCGTCCTGGGCCTGGTCTTGGTGGAGCAGTGTTGCCTCTTCTTGCTCCGCCATGGCACTCTCCCCAGCATCGAACAGGAATTCTAGTGTCCTGTCCAGCAGGAACACTATGGGGAGCATGTCATTGAGGCCAACATGCTCCCCACTGACCATCTTGGTTGCCTGCTCGAATGGGGCCAACATGTAGCAGACCTGGTGTATCTGCCCCAACTCCGCATTTGTGATGCATTTGTGAAGTGCTTTGGTTCAGCAGGTACTCTTTCAACGCCCATCGCTGCTCCCACAACCTCTCCAGCATATGGAAGATGGAGTTTCACTGTGTCACACTGTCCACAATCAGCCTGTGAGATGGAAGGCTGTTGTCCTGCTGCAATTTGGACAGGGATGGGGTGGCAGTTGGTGAGCGTCAGAAGAGGCTGGCAATCATCTGCACCCTTTGCACAATGTCGCTCAACCTTAGGTATGTGCATAGGAACTTCTGTACCACAAGGTTGAGGCCATGTGCAATGCAGGGCACGTGTGTTAGACTGCCAGCATGGAGGGCGGCGAGGAGCTTGCTGCCGTTGTCACATACAACCATACCTGCCTGGAGCCTCCGGGGTGTCAGCCACTTGTGGACCTGAACCTGGTGGGCGGCCAGAACATCAGTTCCAGTATGTCTCCGTTCCCCTAAGCTCACAAGCTGGAGCACGGCATGGCAGCGGATGTGCCCCATACTTGTGTAGCTACAGGGACACTTGCTGGGGGCTCAGCAGTGGTGGAGACAGTGGCTTGAGGGAGAGCAGCAGTTCTCCCCTGGACACCCCGGGGCTGCACCACAAACTGAGATGCCGCCATATCTGATGATCCCTCCCCGGCGCCTCGGAGGGACACCAAATGGGCTGTGAAGCTGATATAGCATCCCTGTCCATGTCTCCTGGCCCAGGCATCAATTGTCAGATGCACCCTGTCACTGACAGCATGATCCAGCGACAAGGCTACATTCTGCACAATGTGCAGGTATAGGGCAGGGACTCCGGTCCTAGCAAAGAAATGGCGGCTGGGGACACGCTATCTGGCTTGGGCCTGCTCCAACATCTGCCGGAATGGATTGCAGTCCACAATATTGAAGGGCAGCAGATGTTGGGCGATAACCCTTGCCAGGAGCCCATTGAGTGAACGCACCCGTCGGTCCCCGTAGGCCGTGGTGCGTTCAAATGCCTTGGCGTCCGATGGCTGGCGCTGGACGGCAGTGCAGGCGACAGAGGAGGGTCCAGAGGAGGCAGAGGTCTGGCTGCCGGTACCAGTACCTCTAGGAGAGGGAGTGGGGGAGTGGGAATGCATTGTTGGAAGGGGGTGGGGTGGCTGCAGGACCGTGGCAGGAGCTGCTGTCCCCTGCTCACTGCTGCTGGCGCTGCTGCGACCACCCTGCATCTGTTCCCACTCCCACCAGTGGTTGACTCTCAGGTGCTGGGTAAGGGCAGTGGTACCCAGCAAAGCAACAGACCTCCCTCTCCTCACCCTGGCATGGCACAGCTGACAGAAGGCAATTGTCCGATCGTCTTCTGCCAGGGTTAAGTAAGCCCAAACAGGTGACTTACGCACCAACCTATTGTCAGATGGGGTGGTGCTGACTTGCGCCTGGGTCTGACTACGTGCGGGGGTTCTGTGGCTGAAACCACCCGCACAAGTTGGAATAGTTGGAAGAGATGTCACTGGGGTACTGACGGGCGATACCCCCTCCTCCTCCTCTATCCCTTCCAAAAGGTCCTGCGCATCCGGACCAAGCTGCAGCTCACTCTCCTGCATTACCTCCCCCAAGATGTCCCTCGTGCTGTCGTTGTCAAACAGCATCAGGGACAAATCTTGGGGGCTGGCCCTGCAGGAGGCGGAGAGCTGCTGCTGTTCAGACCTGGGGCAGAGGACTCCGTGCCACTGGCTTGTGTCACGAATGGCACAACTGCCTCAGCGTCCTGAAATTATATTGGGTGGTTGCCATGCCCCAACAAATCTCTGATGAGGCGGACGCCCCTGGAACTGACTCCCCTACCAGGACCACAGCTGCCAGCGACCCATTCACTTAAACGGGTCCGCAAATCTGGAGATGCGGAACGGAAGCATGGAACGGAACCTTACGGAAGCACTGCAGAGTGCTTCCGTGGGGTTTCGTCCTGTACTTCCGTTCCGCAAAAAGATAGAACATGTCCTATCTTTTTGCGGAATGGGCGGATCGCGGACCCATTAAAGTGATTGGGTCCGCGATCCGCTGCGGCTGCCCAACGGTTGGTGTTCGTGCATTGCGACCTGCATTTTGCTGGCAGCAGCACGGCCAAGGGGAGCAGCACTTCCTTAAGGGCCGACGTGCTTCACTTCCTTGGCTTTATGGGTTAGGTCATGTGACCTCACTGACCAATCCTAGCCCTCCTACGCATATATAAGTGGCTCAGCCCCCTTCCTAGATGCCTCAGTGTCAAGGTCCTAGTGCTCTGCTAAGGCTCCTGATAACCACTTGTGTTCCTGACTCGTATTTGTGTTATTGGAGTCTGCTACCTGTCTGATCCCTGCCTTCTAGCCTTGACTCTCCTGTTGCCGATCCGGATTTCCTGACCTATATCTGTGCCGCCTGCCCTGAACTTTCTTCTGTCTGACTACGCCTCTTTGCCTGTTGCTCCTGGTAGCTACTCCGCCTGCCTGACTACGCCTGTACTTCTGGTACCTCCTGTTCCAGCTGCTTCATGTGCCTATCCTCCTCAAGAGGTAGCGACCTGGTGTTCCCCTCGGTAAAGTCTATTCCCACCATCAGGGGTGCTGTGAAGAATCGAGGGGTTCACTTAGACAACGCCTTTAGAGGAGGTAGTACACGTGGCACAGTGGGTACACACCCGCTGATTTGCGACACTGAGGCATCCTCAGTTCTAGTTGGTGGCCATATACATTAAGACAATGTGGTTAAAAGTAATGCCCAGCTGGAGGATCACTTACATATGTGATTACATATAACACTTTTCCATAAAATTCTTCTTCTGATGTCAGAAACCTTTAATTGAACAGAGATAAGTGGTACTCTATAGATACTACTTACAGTCATGTGAAAAAATTAGGACACCCTTTGAAAGCATGTGGTTTTTTGTAACATTTTTAATAAAAGGTTATTTCATCTCCGTTTCAACAATACAGAGAGATTAAAGTAATCCAACTAAACAAAGAAAACTGAAGAAAAGTCTTTTCAAGATCTTCTGTAAATGTCATTCTACAAAAATGCCTATTCTAACTGAGGAAAAAGATAGGACACCCTCACATGTATTCCCTCTTAAATTGGCTCAGATCTCACACAGGTATATCACACCAGGTGCACATAATTAGTAGATCGTTACTCTGCATGTTGAATGAGGCTTGCCCTATTTAAACCTCAGACATTTAGTTTGGTGTGCTCCTGACTGTTGAAGTGAGAGTGAGCACCATGGTGAGAGCAAAAGAGCTGTCAGAGGACTTCAGAAAAAAGATTGTAGCAGCCTATGAGTCTGGGAAGGGATTTAAAAAGATCTCAAAAGATTTTGAAATCAGCCATTCCACTGTCCGGAAGATAGTCTACAAGTGGAGGGCTTTCAAAACAACTGCCAACATGCCCAGGACTGGTCGCCCCAGCAAGTTCACCCCAAGAGCAGACCGCAAGATGCTAAAAGAGGTCTCCAAAAACCCTAAAGTGTCATCTCGAGAACTACAGCAGGCTCTGGCTACTGTTGATGTAGAAGTACATGCCTCTACAATCAGAAAGAGACTGTACAAGTTTAACTTGCATGGGAGGTGTGCAAGGAGGAAACCTTTGCTTTCCAAGAGAAACATCGAGGCCAGACTGACATTTGCCAGAGATAAAGTTGACAAAGACCAGGACTTCTGGAATAATGTTCTTTGGACAGATGAGTCCAAAATTGAATTATTTGGACACAACAGCAGAGGACATGTTTGGCGTAAACCAAACACAGCATTCCAAGAAAAGAACCTCATACCAACTGTGAAGCATGGAGGTGGAAGTGTCATGGTTTGGGGCTGCTTTGCTGCAGCAGGACCTGGTCAGCTCACCATCATAGAATCCACGATGAATTCTACTGTGTATCAGAAGGTGCTTGAAGAACATGTGAGACCATCAGTTAGAAAATTAAAGCTGAAGCGGAACTGGACCATGCAACATGACAATGACCCAAAACATACTAGTAAATCAACCAAAGATTGGCTGAAAAAGAAGAAATGGAGAGTCCTGGAATGGCCAAGTCAAAGTCCAGATTTGAATCCCATTGAGATGCTGTGGGGTGACTTGAAAAGGGCTGTACGTGCAAGAAACCCCTCAAACATCTCACAGCTGAAAAAGTTCTGCATTGAGGAGTGGGGTAAAATTTCCTCAGACCGATGTCGAAGACTGGTAGATGGCTACAAGAACCGTCTCACTGCAGTTATTTCAGCCAAAGGAGGTAACACTCGCTATTAGGGGCAAGGGTGTCCTATCTTTTTCCTCAGTTAGAATAGGCATTTTTGTAGAATGACATTTACAGAAGATCTTGAAAAGACTTTTCTTCAGTTTTCTTTGTTTAGTTGGATTACTTTAATCTCTCTGTATTGTTGAAACGGAGATGAAATAACCTTTTATTAAAAATGTTACAAAAAACCACATGCTTTCAAAGGGTGTCCTAATTTTTTCACATGACTGTATATATTTCTGTAGAGGTTACCTTTCACATGTCACTCTTGCAAGAAGTTCATTTTCCTGTATAAACCACTGATTAAGGGTTCTAAGACTTTTTAACTGATGCCCTATCACCTGTAACATTGAACTCAATGGCACCTTTAAAGAGTACCTGCCTCCACTTCTGACATGTCTCTTTAGGTAAATAAGTGTATTCACAGAATAAAAAAGGGATTGTTTTAATAGCGCTTCTTTCCTTATTGCCCCTGATATGGCACGGTATCGCAGTAGGACCGTACGCAACTACTGCATGGAACAACACACTTGAAAAAAAAATATCAAAGATACCGCACACTTATCTACCTGATTTAGCATATACTTTTGCCCTGTTTAGTAAATGTACCCACAGTAATGTGTTGATTTCTATTTGCACAGGTTTCTATTTACCTTGTTACTGAGATAAGTCTTTGTCCGTATCTCTTCCTACCGATGGATACAAAACTCCCGCTCTCACGAGTCCGGTGTCTTGTACTAACAGCTCTGACCCCGACCGGTTGGCGTGGAGCTGTATAGAAAGGAGTTTGCGGCTTGCGCTCACATGGAGCGGCTAGTGACACTACTCCTGCAGCTAAGGGTAGTTGCAGGTGCCAAAATTAGCGTTACCATTTGGGGGGGTGTTCCTGCACAGTCTCACATTGTCCAATTCATGTACAGGGACACCCCCCAACTGATAACGCTCAACTGTACCTTTAGCCATAAACTTCTAGCAAGAATAAGAGAAGAATGGTAGAACATAGAGTCATTAGAATAAATGCTCCAGAATGTAAATGGCTACCAAAACAGACATGTCAGTAGAGATAACAGTAATAATATGGAGAACCACAGAACTCATGCAGATAATTGCAATTGGAGATGTATTTTATTCCATCTGCAAATATAAATATACAAGGTGATCGAAGTTTCAGTCTGTCCTGGACCTTGTTCACGGCCGATCCATATGTTCGTAAAGGAAGGATGGTATGGCGTCTACCATCGCAGACTCATCGCCTTCAGCAAGTAGGGCTTTTTTGCTGATGACCTTAACAGCAGGGTAGATGGACCATTCCAAAACTTCCACGTCCAAGCACATGATGAAATAATAATCTCCTTTTAATATTATCAGAGGCCGTGCTGCCGGAGCCGGTTGGCCACACACCACTACTTCCTAGGAGGAGAATAAATAGAGGAATTACATGGGGCAGATTTACTAATCCTGGCAGGGGCAGGGGCCCAATGTTGTAGGTGGGTCCAAATTGACAGAAGGCTGTGCAACTCAAGTAGGGCCAACACATGTAGTCAGGGACAGCAATATCATAGTGAAGAACAAAATTAAATATTGCCACCTCCACTACAGTATGAAACTGTATATCAGGAGGGCAGGTACATAAGTGCCTTATTCTCCTACATTAATTAATGCTGAGAGCATCAGATCTTTATGTATCTGTCTGGCAACCATAAGGAGGCCTTGGGTGGCCCCATTAGCATCAGCCCATCATGAAATTTCCCTGTAGGGTCTATGGCCAGTCCACCCCTGAATCCTGGCTAAGATTAATGTAGATGTGCAGAATTTATCACAGTGATTGAGATAGGATGATAACTGGCGTGTGGCTAGACTTCTTACTTTAGGCCACCTATTGCTTAGCTTACTTCACATAATTTTGTTCCAAAGATGTGGTGCATAGATATGAGGTGGCTGCTGCACATGCGTGCCTATGTGCGCCTCCATTGTCCTGGCCCACAGAGAGCCCACGTTTTTTCTTATAGTATGCAAGCATGACCACTGATGCTGGATTGCAGGGTGGTGGTAATCCCTGGATATGAACAGTGTATAGTGTGATGGAACAATAAGTCAAACCTGCAAAGGAGGCAATATGGACAATCAGAATACATTAGGAAGGGACTTATAGTAACATTGTCTACATGATAAAGGCCATTTGCTGAAGTGACCCAACCCCTTTAACCTCTTCCGAACATAGGGCGTACAGGTACGCCCTTATGTCCTGGTACTTAAGGACACAGGGCGTACCTGTACGCCCTGTGTATTTTCGATCACCGCCGCGCGGCGGGCGACGATCGGAACCCCGTGCCTGCTCAAATCATTGAGCAGGCACCTGGGGCAAATGCGCCGGGGGGGTCCTGTGATCCCCCCATGTATGCGATTGCAGAAAACCGCAGGTCAATTCAGACCTGTGGTTTTCTGCGTTTCCGGGTTATTCGGAATAACCCGGAACAGGATGGTGATGGTGGTGTGATTTTACCCCACCAATCACCATCCAGCGATTCTGAGAGTTGATGGTGACATCGTTCAACAACAGGGCTCCTAATTGGCCAGGCCTGGTGGCTGGATGCCAGTCAGTGCAGCCGAAATGAGGACATTTTGGGGCATCGTGCTGCATATGGGCCTGGTCAAGAAACCCAGTGTCAGGCTGTACTGGAGCAGGGACGTCCTATACAAGAGGGATGTCCTTATGCTGTCCACAATTCATGGTAACGCCATCACCCCTGTCCCTGTGCGAGGTACCGCGGCAATGGTCCTCAAGCTCGATTGTATCGTCGACTACAATCGGTACATGGGAGGAGTTGATCTCTCTGATTAAATCCTCAAGCCATATAACGCCATGCGCAAAACCCGGGCATGGTACAAAAAAGTTGCGGTCTACTTGGTACAGGATGCCATGTACATCTCTTTTGTGCTGTCCCGGAGCGCTGGCAACACAGGGACATTCCTCCAGTTCTATGAGGCTGTCCTCAAGGCCCTGATCTTTTCGGACCGGGAAAGAGCAGGCCGGGGTACCTCATGAACTGTAGGCGCCCGGATCGTCCCTGGCCAACACTTTCCAGGTGTGGTCCCCCATACTGGAAAGAAGGGACGAACCCCCAAAAAGTGCGGAGTGTGTGGCAGGAGGGGGATATGGAAGGACACCACTACTCAGTGCGACACGTGCCCCAATCATCCGGGCCTCTGCATTGACGGTTGCTTCAGGGAGTATCACACTTCCATGGAGTACTAAATTTATATCCAAATTTAGCACTGACATCGGATAAAAAAACTGGTTCTCAGACTTGAGACACCCAAAAAAACTAAAATAATTTACTTTCTCCTCTATAAAAATATCCCATGACCTAACCCCCCAGATTAACACGCTAAAAAAAAAAAAAAAAACGGTGCCAAAACTGCTATTTTTGCCACTTTTCCATTTCAATCCGTTTTTTCCAGTAACAAAACAAGGGTTAACAACCAAACAAAAGTTAATATTTATTACCCTGATACTGCAGTTTACAGAAATGCCACATTTGTGGTCGTAAACTGCTGTATCAGTAAAAGACAGGCCGCAAAAATGAAAGGACCGACATGGTTTCTGGAAGGCCGATTTTGATGGCCTTTTTCATTGACACCATGTCCCTTTTGAAGCCCCCTGATGCCCCCTAGAGTAAAAACTCCATAAAAGTGACCCCATCTAAGAAACTACACCCCTCAAGGTATTTAAAACTGATTATACAAATGTTATTAACCCTTTAAGTGTTCCTCAACAGTTAATGGCAAATGGAGATGAAATTTCAGAATTTCAATTTTTGGTAACCTTGCCTCACAAAAATGTAATATAGAGCAACCAAAAATCATATGTACCCTAAAAATAGTCCCCCAAAAAATGCCACCTTATCCCGTCGTTTCCAAAATGGGGTAACTTTTAGGGAGTTTCTACTCCAGGGGTGCAACAGGGGGGTTGAAACAGGACTGGAAACCGGTCCATAAAAATCAGCCCTCCAAAAACCAAACGGCGCACCTTTCCCTCTACGCCCCGCTGTGTGGCCGTACAGTAGTTTACGGACACATATTGGGTGTTTCTGTAAACGGCAGAGTCAGGGCAATAAATATACAGTCTTGTTTGGCTGTTAACCCTTGCTTTGTTAGTGGAAAAAATGGGTTAAAATGGAAAATTAGGCAAAAAAATAAACTTTTCTAATTTCATCCCCATTTGCCAATAACTCTTGTGCAACACGTAAAGGGTTAACGATGAATGTAAAATCAGTTTTGAATACCTTGAGGGGTGTAGTTTCTTAGATGGGGTCACTTTTAGGGAGTTTCTACTCCAGGGGTGCATCAGGGGGGTTGAAACAGGACACAGTGTAAATAAACTGGTCCATAAAAATCAGCCCTCCAAAAACCAAACGGCGCACCTTTCCCTCTATGCCCCACTGTGTGGCCGTACAGTAGTTTACGGCCACATATTGGGTGTTGCTGTAAACGGCAGAGTCAGGACAATAAAGATGCAGTCTTGTTTGGCTGTTAACCCTTGCTTTGTTAGTGGGAAAAATGGGTTAAAATTGAAAATGAGGCAAAAAAATGAAATTCTCAAATTTCATCCCCATTTGCCAATAACTCTTGTGCAACACCTAAAGGGTTAACAAAGTTTGTAAAATCAGTTTTGAATACCTTGAGGGGTTTAGTTTCTTAGATGGGGTATATTCTATTATGTAAGCCTTGCAAAGTGACTTCAGAACTGTAGTGGTCCCTAAAAATAGTTTTTTTGTAAATTTTGGAAAAATTTCAAGATTTTCTTCTAAACTTCTAAGCCTTGTACCATCCCCAAAAAATAAAATATCATTACCAAAATAATTCAAACATGAAGTAGACATATGGGGAATGTAAAGTATTACTATGTATTCAGTAGTAGAGAAATTGAAACTTGGAAATTTGAAAAATTTTCTAAATTTTTGGTAAATTAGGTATTTTTTTATGCAAAATAATAATTTTTTTTTTGCTTCATTTTACCAGTGTCATGAAGTACAATATGTGACGAAAATGGCCTGGATAAGTTAAAGTGTTTTAAAGTTATCAGCACTTAAAGTAACACTGGTCAGATTTGCAAAAAATGGCCTGGTCCTTAAGGTGAAATAAGGCTATGTCCCTAAGGCTACTTTCACACTTGCGGCAGTGTGATCCGGCGGGCAGTTCCGTCGTCGGAACTGGCCGCCGGATCCGCCGATCTGCTGCTGCCTGAAAGCATTTGTGAGACGGATCCGGATGCGGATCCGTCTCACAAATGCATTGCAAGGACGGATCCGTCTCTCCGCTTGTCATGAGGACCGACGGATCCGTCTTGTACATCTTTCTCATTTTTACCGATCTGCGCATGCCGGAACGACGGATCCGGCATTCCGGTTTTCTGAATGCCGGATCCGGCGCTAATACATTCCTATAGGGAAAAATGCCGGATCCGGCGTTCAGGCATGTCTTCAGTTTTTTTGGCCGGAGAGAAAACCGTAGCATGCTGCGGTTTTCTCTTTTGCCTGATCAGTCAAAACAACTGAACTGAAGACATCCTGATGCAAACTGAACGGATTACTCTCCATTCAGAATGCATGGGGATATGCCTGATCAGTTCTTTTCCGGTATAGAGCCCCTGTGACGGAACTCTATGCCGGAAAAGAAAAACGCTAGTGTGAAAGTACCCTAAGGGGTTAAAGGAGGACAGGACATTCTAAGGTGAGTTAATTCCAGCTAGCCTAGCATAGGGCTAGGGTAATGAAACACAAACGTGAAGCTGACAGACTAGCTCTTCTGGGACCTGGTACCACCCAGAATAGAGCCAGAACATCTCCAGAAAGCTGATCAGATGCAAGAGAGCAGTAGAGAAAGACCTGTAGAGAGGATCTGTCTTAAAAATAACTTTATTGATTCTACGGCACCCGTATTTAGGAGAAGTCTACGGTGCCTGAGTATGGTCCATAGTTTTGGACCACATGTGTAGTTTTCCACATCTCACAGTTTAAGAGTAAATTAGCAAACTGTACAAATTATGTAGCAGAAGTATGTGCCTGCTGAGGTTGCCAAGTAAAGTATTACACCCCACATCTGGATGCTAAGTCAGTAAGCAAAGTACACCCTAATTGGTTGCAAGATATTGCTTACAGTGAAGTATTATAGAGTGCACATTAAGTAAGATTGATTCAACTATTTTAAAGTGACACCTTTGGCCCACGATTACCTGTTAAGCTGTGAGAATTGTGATATGTGAGGATACTGAATTCTTCAGTAAATAAACCATTCTGCTGCACAATTGTCTCATTGTTACTTCTTGCACTACATTTTCACCGCAAGGTGATGCCGACACGACAACAGGGACCCTGCCTCACACTGTAAAATCATCAGCAAGGGATCCCAAGAACCAGAGTGTGCCCCAAAGTGAAGAAGCGGTGCACCCTTTCCATCACTACATGTCAGCCCATGGAGCTTCAGAACTGATTGAATTGCCCCAGGCAATTGTTTAATGTTTTATATGCAATGTTATGTAATGTGATGTTATGACTAGGGATGAGCGAACTCGAACTGTATAGTTCGGGTTCGTACCGAATTTTGGGGTGTCCGTGACACGGACCCGAACCCGGACATTTTCGTAAAAGTCTGGGTTCGGGTTCGGTGTTCGTCGCTTTCTTGGCGCTTTTGTGACGCTTTCTTGGCGCTTTTTGAAAGGCTGCAAAGCAGCCAATCAACAAGCGTCATACTACTTGCCCCAAGAGGCCATCACAGCCATGCCTACTATTGGCATGGCTGTGATTGGCCAGAGCACCATGTGACCCAGCCTCTATTTAAGCTGGAGTCACATAGCGCCGCCCGTCACTCTGCTCTGATCAGTATAGGGAGAGGTTGCGGCTGCGACAGTAGGGCGAGATTAGGCAGATTAACTCCTCCAAAGGACTTGATTATTGATCGATCTGCAGCTGTGGGTCATTGAGCTGCTGATACTCAATTGCTCACTGTTTTTAGGCTGCCCAGACCGTTTGTCAGTCACATTTTTCTGGGGTGATCGGCGGCCATTTTGTGTCTTGTGGTGCGCCAGCACAAGCTGTGACCAAGTGCATTTAACCCTCAATGGTGTGGTTGTTTTTTGGCTAAAGCCTACATCAGGGTGAAGCTGTCACACCAAGTGCATTTAACCAGCAATAGTCTGTTTATTTTTTGGCCATATACTACATCAGGGGCAAGCTGCGCCTGTCACCAAGTGCATTTAACCCTCAATGGTGTGGTTGTTTTTTGGCTAAAGCCTACATCAGGGTGAAGCTGTCACACCAAGTGCATTTAACCAGCAATAGTCTGTTTATCTTTTGGCCATATACTACATCAGGGGCAAGCTGCGCCCGTCACCAAGTGCATTTAACCCTCAGTAGTGTGGTTGGTCAAGCTATCACACCAAGTGCATTTAACCAGCAATAGTCTGTTCATTTTTTGGCCATATACTAAATCAGGGGCAAGCTGCGCCCGTCACCAAGTGCATTTAACCAGCAATAGTCTGTTCATTTTTTGGCCATATACTACATCAGGGGCAAGCTGCGCCCGTCACCAAGTGCATTTAACCAGCAATAGTGTGGTTATTTTTTGGCCATATCCCAGTCTAATTCTGTCACTAAATCCATACCGGTCACCCAGCGCCTAAATACTAGGCCTCAAATTGATATCCCGCTAAATCTCTCGTTACCGCTGTACTGTTGTGGCTGGTCAAGTTATTTAGTGTCCTTCAAAGCACATTTTTTGTTCAGGGTTGAAATACAATTCCCAATTTAGCAATTTCATAATTTAGTGGTTCCTGCTATATCAGAGCTATTTGAAATCTATCCCTAAAAGGGTATATAATATTCAAGGTGCACATAGGGTCATTCAGAATAACTTCACACACACGCTACTGTGCATTTCCAAGTCTAATTCTGTTAGTAAATCCATACCGGTCACCCAGCGCCTAAATACTAGGCCTCAAATTTATATCCCGCTAAATCTCTCGTTACCGCTGTCCTGTTGTGGCTGGGAAAGTTATTTAGTGTCCGTCAAAGCACATTTTTTGTTCTGGGTTGAAATACAATTCCCAATTTAGCAATTTCATAATTTAGTGGTTCCTGCTTTATCAGAGCTATTTGAAATCTATCCCTAAAAGGGTATATAATATTCAAGGTGCACATAGGGTCATTCAGAATAACTTCACACACACGCTACTGTGCATTTCCAAGTCCAATTCTGTTAGTAAATCCATACCGGTCACCCAGCGCCTAAATACTAGGCCTCAAATTTATATCCCGCTGAATTTGAATACAATACATTGGGCCAAATAATATTTTTGTTATTGTGGTGAACCATAACAATGAGGAAAACATCTAGTAAGGGACGCGGACGTGGACATGGTCGTGGTGGTGTTAGTGGACCCTCTGGTGCTGGGAGAGGACGTGGCCGTTCTGCCACATCCACACGTCCTAGTGTACCAACTACCTCAGGTCCCAGTAGCCGCCAGAATTTACAGCGATATATGGTGGGGCCCAATGCCGTTCTAAGGATGGTAAGGCCTGAGCAGGTACAGGCATTAGTCAATTGGGTGGCCGACAGTGGATCCAGCACGTTCACATTATCTCCCACCCAGTCTTCTGCAGAAAGCGCACAGATGGCGCCTGAAAACCAACCCCATCAGTCTGTCACATCACCCCCATGCATACCAGGGAAACTGTCTCAGCCTCAAGTTATGCAGCAGTCTCTTATGCTGTTTGAAGACTCCGCTGGCAGGGTTTCCCAAGGGCATCCACCTAGCCCTTCCCCAGCGGTGAAAGACATAGAATGCACTGACGCACAACCACTTATGTTTCCTGATGATGAGGACATGGGAATACCACCTCAGCATGTCTCTGATGATGACAAAACACAGGTGCCAACTGCTGCGTCTTTCTGCAGTGTGCAGACTGAACAGGAGGTCAGGGATCAAGACTGGGTGGAAGACGATGCAGGGGACGATGAGGTCCTAGACCCCACATGGAATGAAGGTCGTGCCACTGACTTTCACAGTTCGGAGGAAGAGGCAGTGGTGAGACCGAGCCAACAGCGTAGCAAAAGAGGGAGCAGTGGGCAAAAGCAGAACACCCGCCGCCAAGAGACTCCGCCTGCTACTGACCGCCGCCATCTGGGACCGAGCACCCCAAAGGCAGCTTCAAGGAGTTCCCTGGCATGGCACTTCTTCAAACAATGTGCTGACGACAAGACCCGAGTGGTTTGCACGCTGTGCCATCAGAGCCTGAAGCGAGGCATTAACGTTCTGAACCTTAGCACAACCTGCATGACCAGGCACCTGCATGCAAAGCATGAATTGCAGTGGAGTAAACACCTTAAAACCAAGGAAGTCACTCAGGCTCCCCCTGCTACCTCTTCTGCTGCTGCCGCCTCGGCCTCTTCTGCTGCTGCCGCCTCGGCCTCTTCCTCCGCCTCTGGAGGAACGTTGGCACCTGCCGCCCAGCAAACAGGGGATGTACCACCAACACCACCACCACCACCTCCGTCACCAAGCGTCTCAACCATGTCACACGCCAGCGTTCAGCTCTCCATCTCACAAACATTTGAGAGAAAGCGTAAATTCCCACCTAGCCACCCTCGATCCCTGGCCCTGAATGCCAGCATTTCTAAACTACTGGCCTATGAAATGCTGTCATTTAGGCTGGTGGACACAGACAGCTTCAAACAGCTCATGTCGCTTGCTGTCCCACAGTATGTTGTTCCCAGCCGCCACTACTTCTCCAAGAGAGCCGTGCCTTCCCTGCACAACCAAGTATCCGATAAAATCAAGTGTGCACTGCGCAACGCCATCTGTGGCAAGGTCCACCTAACCACAGATACGTGGACCAGTAAGCACGGCCAGGGACGCTATATCTCCCTAACTGCACACTGGGTAAACGTAGTGGCAGCTGGGCCCCAGGCGGAGAGCTGTTTGGCGCACGTCCTTCCGCCGCCAAGGATCGCAGGGCAACATTCTTTGCCTCCTGTTGCCACCTCCTCCTTCTCGGCTTCCTCCTCCTCTTCTTCCACCTGCTCATCCAGTCAGCCACACACCTTCACCACCAACTTCAGCACAGCCCGGGGTAAACGTCAGCAGGCCATTCTAAAACTCATATGTTTGGGGGACAGGCCCCATACCGCACAGGAGTTGTGGCGGGGTATAGAACAACAGACCGACGAGTGGTTGCTGCCGGTGAGCCTCAAGCCCGGCCTGGTGGTGTGTGATAATGGGCGAAATCTCGTTGCAGCTCTGGGACTAGCCAATTTGACGCACATCCCTTGCTTGGCGCATGTGCTGAATTTGGTGGTGCAGAAGTTCATACACAACTACCCCGACATGTCAGAGCTGCTGCATAAAGTGCGGGCCGTCTGTTCGCGCTTCCGGCGTTCACATCCTGCTGCTGCTCGCCTGTCTGCGCTACAGCGTAACTTCGGCCTTCCCGCTCACCGCCTCATATGCGACGTGCCCACCAGGTGGAACTCCACCTTGCACATGCTGGACAGACTGTGCGAGCAGCAGCAGGCCATAGTGGAGTTTCAGCTGCAGCACGCACGGGTCAGTCGCACTACAGAACAGCACCACTTCACCACCAATGACTGGGCCTCCATGCGAGACCTGTGTGCCCTGTTGCGCTGTTTCGAGTACTCCACCAACATGGCCAGTGGCGATGACGCCGTTATCAGCGTTACAATACCACTTCTATGTCTCCTTGAGAAAACACTTAGGGCGATGATGGAAGAGGAGGTGGCCCAGGAGGAGGAGGAGGAGGAGGAGGAGGAAGAGGGGTCATTTTTAGCACTTTCAGGCCAGTCTCTTCGAAGTGACTCAGAGGGAGGTTTTTGGCAACAGCAGAGGCCAGGTACAAATGTGGCCAGCCAGGGCCCACTACTGGAGGACGAGGAGGACGAGGATGAGGAGGAGGTGGAGGAGGATGAGGATGAAGCATGGTCACAGCGG
This sequence comes from Bufo gargarizans, assembly GCF_014858855.1. Classification (NCBI taxonomy): domain Eukaryota; kingdom Metazoa; phylum Chordata; class Amphibia; order Anura; family Bufonidae; genus Bufo; species Bufo gargarizans. The sequence continues at coordinate 175,722,345 of NC_058080.1, read as the reverse complement.
GGTGGCACCCAACGCAGCTCGGGTCCATCACTGGTGCGTGGCTGGGGGGAAACGCAGGACGATGACGATACGCCTCCCACAGAGGACAGCTTGTCCTTACCCCTGGGCAGCCTGGCACACATGAGCGACTACATGCTGCAGTGCCTGCGCAACGACAGCAGAGTTGCCCACATTTTAACCTGTGCTTACTACTGGGTTGCCACCCTGCTGGATCCACGCTACAAAGACAATGTGCCCACCTTACTTCCTGCACTGGAGCGTGATAGGAAGATGCGCGAGTACAAGCGCACGTTGGTAGACGCGCTACTGAGAGCATTCCCAAATGTCACAGGGGAACAAGTGGAAGCCCAAGGCCAAGGCAGAGGAGGAGCAAGAGGTCGCCAAGGCAGCTGTGTCACGGCCAGCTCCTCTGAGGGCAGGGTTAGCATGGCAGAGATGTGGAAAACTTTTGTCAACACGCCACAGCTAACTGCACCACCACCTGATACGCAACGTGTTAGCAGGAGGCAACATTTCACTAACATGGTGGAACAGTACATGTGCACACCCCTCCACGTACTGACTGATGGTTCGGCCCCATTCAACTTCTGGGTCTCTAAATTGTCCACGTGGCCAGAGCTAGCCTTTTATGCCTTGGAGGTGCTGGCCTGCCCGGCGGCCAGCGTTTTGTCTGAACGTGTATTCAGCACGGCAGGGGGCGTCATTACAGACAAACGCAGCCGCCTGTCTACAGCCAATGTGGACAAGCTGACGTTCATAAAAATGAACCAGGCATGGATCCCACAGGATCTGTCCGTCCCTTGTCCAGATTAGACATTAACTACCTCCCCTTAACCATATATTATTGGACTCCAGGGCACTTCCTCGTTCAATCCTATTTTTATTTTCATTTTACCATTATATTGCGAGGCTACCCAAAGTTGAATGAACCTCTCCTCTGTCTGGGTGCCGGGGCCTAAATATATGCCAATGGACTGTTCCAATGTTGGGTGACGTGAAGCCTGATTCTCTGCTATGACATGCAGACTGATTCTCTGCTGACATGAAGCCAGATCCTCTGTTACGGGACCTCTCTCCTCTGCCTGGGTGCTGGGCCTAAATTTATGAAAATGGACTCTTACAGTGGTGGGTGACGTGAAGCCTGATTCTCTGCTATGATATGAAGACTGATTCTCTGCTGACATGAAGCCAGATTGTCTGTTACGGGACCTCTCTCCTCTGCCTGGGTGCTGGGCCTAAATATATGCCAATGGACTGTTGCAGTGGTGGCTGACGTGAAGCCTCATTCTCTGCTATGACATGCAGACTAATTCTCTGCTGACATGAAGCCAGATTGTCTGTTACGGGACCTCTCTCCTCTGCCTGGGTGCTGGGCCTAAACTTATGAAAATGGACTCTTACAGTGGTGGGTGACGTGAAGCCTGATTCTCTGCTATGACATGAAGACTGATTCTCTGCTGACATGAAGCCAGATTGTCTGTTACGGGACCTCTCTCCTCTGCTTGGGTGCTGGGTCTAAATATATGCCAATGGACTGTTGCAGTGGTGACTGACGTGAAGCCTCATTCTCTGCTATGACATGCAGACTAATTCTCTGCTGACATGAAGCCAGATTGTCTGTTACGGGACCTCTCTCCTCTGCCTGGGTGCTGGGCCTAAACTTATGAAAATGGACTCTTACAGTGGTAGCTGACGTGAAGCCTGATTCTCTGCTATGACATGAAGACTGATTCTCTGCTGACATGAAGCCAGATCCTCTGTTACGGGACCTCTCTCCTCTGCCTGGGTGCTGGGCCTAAACTTATGAAAATGGACTCTTACAGTGGTGGGTGACGTGAAGCCTCATTCTCTGCTATGACATGCAGACTAATTCTCTGCTGACATGAAGCCAGATTGTCTGTTACGGGACCTCTCTCCTCTGCCTGGGTGCTGGGCCTAAATTTATGACAATGGACTGTTGCAGTGGTGGGTGACGTGAAGCCTGATTCTCTGCTATGACATGCAGACTGATTCTCTGCTGACATGAAGCTAGATTGTCTGTTACGGGACCTCTCTCCTCTGCCTGGGTGCTGGGCCTAAATATATGCCAATGGACTGTTGCAGTGGTGGCTGACGTGAAGCCTCATTCTCTGCTATGACATGCAGACTAATTCTCTGCTGACATGAAGCCAGATCCTCTGTTACGGGACCTCTCTCCTCTGCCTGGGTGCTGGGCCTAAATTTATGAAAATGGACTCTTACAGTGGTGGGTGACGTGAAGCCTGATTCTCTGCTATGACATGAAGACTGATTCTCTGCTGACATGAAGCCAGATTGTCTGTTACGGGACCTCTCTCCTCTGCCTGGGTGCTGGGCCTAAATATATGCCAATGGACTGTCGCAGTGGTGGCTGACGTGAAGCCTCATTCTCTGCTATGACATGCAGACTAATTCTCTGCTGACATGAAGCCAGATTCTCTGTTACGGGACCTCTCTCCTCTGCCTGGGTGCCGGGGCCTAAATATCTGAGAATGGACTGTTCCAGTGGTGGGTGACGGGAAGCCAGATTCTCTGCTATGGGACCTCTCTCCAATTGATTTTGGTTAATTTTTATTTATTTAATTTTTATTTTAATCCATTTCCCTATCCACATTTGTTTGCAGGGGATTTACCTACATGTTGCTGCCTTTTGCAGCCCTCTAGCCCTTTCCTGGGCTGTTTTACAGCCGTTTTAGTGCCGAAAAGTTCGGGTCCCCATTGACTTCAATGGGGTTCGGGTTCGGGACGAAGTTCGGATCAGGTTCGGATCCCGAACCCGAACATTTCCGGGAAGTTCGGCCGAACTTCTCGAACCCGAACATCCAGGTGTTCGCTCAACTCTAGTTATGACATTTGTTCATAGCAGAGGAGGTAATGGTTTGCAGGAACACAGCTAACCAACCTGTTCCTCCCCTCTTGGTATGAGTGTGCTTGTTCTGCTTCAGGCCAGGAAGGGGAGTTCCAGTCTTGTTAGGAAGATAGTGGAGATAGATAGTGGGAGAGTGAGGCACACATATCAGATCTTCCACCCCCAGGAACCATATCTTATTCCTTAGTGAGGGAAACTCAAGAACCAGATATTTTCCTGTGAGAAAAACGTAATACTGGCTCAAGAACCCACTTGATAGACAAGACAGAGCAGAGTGATCAGCGAAATCCAGCTTTACAAACACTGCTACGAGGTGAGGGACAACAGCTCAGACCACTACCTACCTAAACCATTGCTTGGCCAGACAAACCCTAAGCCTGTACTACAGTGGACACTAAGTGTTTGCTAATAAATGTGTCCTTAACTGGTGCCAGAGAAATTGTACTTTGTATCTATTGCTGTTGAATGTGCCACAAGTTATATTTTGCAAGTAAAGACAGACTGTTACATGTTTACTTTTGCCTGATTCTTTAGCTTTACACTGCATCAAACCCTAGGGAGCGACAACCCGAGGGAGTACACCATGCCACAACTTCTCATCAGGGCCACTACCACTGCCATTCTCTGCACAGGCTTCTCAGGGGCCATCTGCATCAGTACAACTCTACTAGACCCATCCGGTCACCCACACTCACATCCCTGTGGCACAGTTGCTGCATTTGCATAGCAACCTGTCGTGGCTTTTGGAGTTTCAGAAACAGAGGAGCGCTGGCCACTCGCCTGTTTCCATAACTCCGCTTTCCTGAACGGAGCTTACGATGGCTTGTCATCAGTATAAAACCCCTGCACAACCCCTTTAAGTTTTGTCTGGCTTGGTCTCTGACTTTTTTAACACCATATGCTGGCTATTGCATCTCCTACACGAGCCCTGCTTAGCACCCACATGGACATTAACACTATGGGCACCCCCAAACTACCATTAGGCAGGGATTTCACAGCTACAAGGAGTGCCCTGAAAGCAAACAGGGTGCCCCTCCTTCACTGCATGGACCCCAGGGAGTGATGGCCTGAGGGAGTACACCGTGACACATCATCATCAGGGCCACTACCACTCCAATCTTCTGCTAGAGCTCCTCAGTAGCTAACCAGCCAGCACTGCCAGGTGGAGAGGATTACCTCCGTTTGACAGCGGAGCTAAAGAAGTCTGTGTGTTGGGATCTGAGGCCTGTGCTGGGCTGGAAAGCTGAGACCCGTGTGTCAGGGGAACAGGCCATCTAAAGCCTGTATTTGAACTTTCTGAGGCAGAACTGCCACCAAGGTGACTTTTATAATATTAACTTGCCATTGCATGTGAAGTAACACCAACACTGCAAAAGTGACATTTTGTTTTTGGCATCATGTGTGAATAAACACTTAAGTTTTAATTATAAACTTGTATTTTGCCTCTGTACTGCACCCGCCTATCCTAACTGCCAGAGCGAATCCCACAAACCTTATGACAATAGGGCAATGGTAGAAAGAATGATTGCCACGGCTATGCCCTTCTTTATTATTGCAATTACACCATCTTGAAAATATGGAATTACTTATAATGGAATCCAATAATAGGGATGAGCGAATCGACTTTGAATGAAACATCCGAAGTCGATTTGTATAAAACTTCATTAGAATACTGTACGGAGCGAGTGTTCCGTACAGTTTTAGAATGTATTGGCTCTGATTAGCCAAAGTTATTGCGAAGTCTTGTGAGACTTTGGGTAATAACTTCCGAAATTAATTTTTACTGTTAAAAACCTTTTACCGAACTCAGTTTCAGTTCCAAGTGGTACCTTGGAACTGAGCCCGAGTTTAGTAAAAGTTTTATAATTTTGGAGTGCAAATGACTTTTTGATCACTATTTATTAATTTTTTCACTTTTTATTCAACAAAAAAATAGAATCAGCGATTTTGATTTTTCGTTATGTCACACTCCGTACAGGATAAATACATTTATATTTTAATAGCATGGCCATTTTGGGATGCGATGGTACAAATAATCTTCATTTTTTTATTGTTTATTTTTATTATAAGGGAATAGGGTGATTTGAATTTTTATATTTTTCAAGTCCCCTGGGGGACGTGAACATGCGATCATTCGATAACTTGTCCCATAAACAGCTTATGGGATTTTCATTAGGTTCCTATGGAGCCCTGCCCTTATCAAGACTATTGCTGTGGTAGCCTCAGAGTCTGTAGAAGGCTCTAGGCCAGGGATCTCAAACTCGTGGCCCTCCAGCTGTTGCAAAACTACAACTCCCATCATGCCTGGGCATACTACAGCTATCAGGGAATGATGGGAGTTGTAGTTTTGCAAAATCTGGAGGGCCATGAGTTTGACATCCATGCTCTAGGCTACCACAACGAGCAAACGACTCCTCCAATTTCAGAGCAGGGAGCTGTTCCGGCCTCAAGAGCAAAAAGCCTCTCAAATGCTATGTTCACATGTGACTACGTCATCTGAGGGGTTAAATGTCTGTGATGAGCAATCACAGACTTTAGCTCCAGGTATCTGCTGTTTAAAACAGTAGAAACTTGGCACCATGTTTAATATGGAAGAGGTCAGGAAGAGTTAAAGGGGCATTTTGGGTTCATGAAATGTATGATTAGGGATGAGCGAACCCGTGGAAGTTCAGGTTCGCTGGGTTCGGCTGAACTTCAGGTCAAAGTTCGGGTTCAGGACATGAATTTGACCCTAACTTGACCCTGAACCCCATTAAAGTCAATAGGGACCCGAACTTCACTTTATTATTTTCCATTATAACATGGTTTTAAGACAGAATGCTAAATAAAATGGCCATTGAGGGGTTAAAATAATTTTAAAAAACCTCACCTCATCCGCTTGATCACGCAGCCGGTATCCTCTTCTATCTTCATTCAGCAGGACCTGCGATGATGTCACCGCACTCACCACATGGTGAGCGCGGTGACATCATCGCAGGTCCTTTTGCAGGTCCTGCAGAAAGAAGAAAGAAGAGGATACCGGCTGCGCGATCAAGTGGATGAGGTGAGTTGTTTTTTTATTATTTTTAACCCCTCAACTATGTTGTGTAGATTTATGCACAATCTCTTGATTGTCATTAAAAATGAAGATATATTTATGCTTCTACATTTATTTTATGTGATTGTTTATGATTGTTTATTTACAATGGGAGTGATGTAACTCCTATGTATGTATTCATAAATCTTTAAAAATAAACAGAATTTTAAAGACTGCTATTATTTTCTGTTATAACCATGTTATAATGGAAAATAATAAATAGTGATGAGTGAGCACCAAAGTATTCGGGTGTTTGGCCCGAACACATTACTATATTCGTGTGGTCGGCTGAGCACCCGAGTATAATGGGAGTCAATCAGGCACCCCCTGCTAGGAAGAGAAGAGAGTGTCTGGTTCATAAAAAAAAGGTTAGAAATCAATGGAAAATGGTTTGGAAACAACATTAAGATGATAGCTGGATGCATCTTAGACTCCTATTATGTACAGCATACAATAGAGAACCACACAAAGGCTATGTGCCAAAAGCCAGGTATGTGCAAGTCATCCATCCATCCATCCATCCATCCATCCATCCATCCATCCATCCATCCATCCATCCATCCATCCATCCATCGGCTTAGTCAGCATACCTTACAATGGCAGCCTTGTGCACTATGAGATATTCCAAACCAGCTCTAATCTGACTGAGAACCAGTAAATCTCAAAGTTATTTTGCATCTGTTGGGTGGCTTGGGTGAACCTGCACACCTAGATCAATATCATTAGGGTGACAAAAAGTTTTCCGATTGTCCTAACATAATATTCAATAACCTTTCTATACAGTTTTGTCATGTAACAACTCATTTGCATAAACATGGGAAAGACATGCAAATGAGCAGAATCTGCCTTATTTTTCAACTGTCATAAGACTATGAAAACCAATAGATGGCGCTATTGAGTTATGAATAGCGCCCTCTATTGGTTTCACAGTCTTATGACAAGACAAGTATTCTTGTTAATATCTCAATAGCGCCCTCTATTGGTTTCATAGTCTTCTGACAAAAATATTACGACTCAGTCTTAGAAAAGACTCAGTCTTATGAAAAGCTTATTAGTCTAGCCTTTTGCATGGAAAATATTTTCCATTATAACATGGTTATAACTCCGCCCCCGCCCCCATTATAGTTAATTGAGATGGAGCAGCAGTCCGGGGGCACACGGTCACTAGCGGCAGGACGGATCAGACAGGCTGTTCACCCGATGGAACAGCCTGCCGGAGGTCCGTGCCGCTAGTGTGAAAGTATCCTTACTCCAGTTTTGTAATGCTGAAAAAAAACATAGGCCCATCCTGTTCAGTCTGTTAGGATGGGAAAGTGAGTGTGGTTAGCTATTACTGTAACTTTATAAACTCCCACCAGTAGCTGGGTCACAAAAAAACGGGAGTGGCATTTCTAGACAAAAGTGTAGGGTTTAAAAAGGCACACTATTTTACAAACAAGGTGCAACATTTGATAAATTTGGTGCAAAGTATACCTACACAGTCTCAAGTAAAACTGACAGGAAATATTCCCCTAATGATAAATTCCCCTTATGCGTTTAGTAATCTATAATTTACAATGGCCTGTTTGACAATGAACAGTACAATACAGTGCAAGTGAAAATAATGCAAGACAACAAAAATAATAATGTCATTTATTAATCTGAATTAGGCCTCATGCACACGACCGTTGTGTGCATCCGTGGCCGTTGTGCCGTTTTCCGTTTTTTTTCGCGGACCCATTGACTTTCAATGGGTCCGTGGAAAAATCAGAAAATGCACCGTTTGGCAGCCGCATCCATGATCCGTGTTTCCTGGCCGTGAAAAAAATATGACCTGTCCTATTTTTTTCACTGCCAACGGTTCACGGACCCATTCAAGTCAATGGGTCCGTGAAAAATCACGGATGCACACAAGATTGTCATCCGCGTCCGTGATCCGTGTCCGTGATCCGTGTCCGTTTTTTCCTATCATTTCAATGGCAAACTTGACTTAGATTTTTTTTTCATTTTTCATGTCCGTGGATCCTCCAAAAAGCAAGGAAGACCCACGGACGAAAAAACGGTCACGGATCACGGACCTACGGACCCCGTTTTTGCGGACCTTAAAAAAAAACGGTCGTGTGCATAAGGCCTTAAAAGGGTTCTCTGAGACTGGGAAGCCCTTTTGATATTGCCAAGTAGAGTGCAGGGATTGAAAAAAAAAGACTTGCCTGACACTCCGGGTCCAGATGTCACCACTTTTGACCAATCAGTGCCTCTAGCGGCGGCATTAGTCATGTGTCATGCCTGCATACATCCCCACTAAAGCCATTGATCCACTGGGGACTAGAAACAGAGAACGGAGCTTGGTACTGGAACCAAAGCACCGGTGACAGGTGAGTTCTTTTTTTAATCCCTGCACCCTACTTGGTAATATTAAAAGTGGTTTCCGGACTCGGAGAACCCCATTAATGCTGCTTTATGAGGACATTTCCCATAAGTGAAAATGACATAGCACATATCTATCTCTATACTATATATACTATAGTATATAGTATATATATATATATATATATATATATATATATATTATGTGTGCTTAGTACAATATATCTTGCTACTCCACATGATTCAGTAAGCTGTGAGGTGCAGCTGTAACAACAGAGAACTGCATGTTTGAGAGCCGAAGTGGCATTCCAGGTCTATATGGCATGGATTCAACATTCTTGCTCTGCACATATGGTCTGAATTATTTTAGGATTATATTTTTATTGTTAAAATAGCTTTTTGGGGACTCATTGAGTTGATTTAAAGACAGCTGCCTGCATCATGTCTCATGTGACCTCGTCCACATATGCTTTTCAGTCTACAAATGTAAGTAGAAGCTTGTTAAAATGGAAATCTAGCACACAGTTCATCTCCCTTAGTGGAGATAGCTACGAGTGCCAGTGACACAGCAATTACAAACTCATTAATAAACTTCTTGACAGTAGTTTCTTGCTTGTCACAGTACCACACTCCTAACTTATAGCTTTGGGCAGACATTCAGAAATGACGCCTTTAAAAATAATAATACAATAATTGGTCTTATAAGTAGTTTGACTTATCATTTTCTTATTTCTGTATTTAAACTCTCTTTTTTGTCTTTTGACAATGCCTAACAGGAACCAATCAGGATCTTCATGCTACCCAAATGATGGGCAGAGTAAAATCCTTTGTTACTAACAACAATTTTTTATTCTAAAACGCTGCGAGTGTAACACCCCAGATTTGTGTTATGACACTCCTCTACCCCGCTACTATCTGTTAAGAGCCTTTACCTTGTCATCTGATATGATTTTGCTCATGTCTTCACAAATGTGCATTTAAAACTTTGTTAAATGTACATTTTCTTGTATTTTCCATGTTCACCAGCAGGTGGCAGCAATGGCTTGGTAAGGAGTTAGCTACAGTTTAGTATATCTGAGCTGGAATGGTTTATTCCAGCTTAGCACCCCCTCTGTGGAGGTTTGGACTGTTCCCACATCCTGCACTTGGGTGGAGAAGGAAGTTAGAAAGGTGTGTAGCCCATCCCCTGCTAGGGGTAGGGTGTGTGTGTTAGGAGCTCCTCAATATAGGGAAAAAAGCCAGGATCTTGTCTCGGCTGAGACATTGATCACAACCCCCAGCCTGAGCCCTGCAGCCTCAGCTGGATGACAAGACAGCAGACAATCTCCAGAGTTCCAGGACGAAAGCATTCCCTGAGAATATATATGTGAGTAAAGTCCAGAAACCCAGGATAATTCATATTCCTCCTTAGCTAGCCAGTCCCTATAAAGCAGAAGATTTAGAGAAGTGCAGAATCCAAATTCCTGCCACAGTTTTAGAGCTACTAAACAGACGTCCTTTCCTGAAAGCTCCAGGTTTATAGAGCAGAAGATTCATTACTGCCAACCATTGCCAAAGCCTGCTGGGACCTAAGACCAAAGCTGTACATTGCTTGGATGAAAGTTCTTCAGTAAAGCCAAGTTTGAATTTCATCTAAAGGTCTGGACATCAATTTCTGCTGCAAAATCCCTCTATTACTCCTCCAATCACTACATTCAATTTATTGCAAATGAGCCAGGAGTCCAGCCGTACCCAGGTAAGAGACACCATTGACACCATTATCACCACCATACAGAGACATCATAGACCATTACACCACTCTGCCGGAGTTCTGCAGATCCAGCCTAGCCAGATTCTGCCATTCACTGCTGGAGCCCATTCTGGTGGACAAAAACTGTTGCACGTAGTGATATTTGTCTGTTTGAATACTGGCATAAATGCCAGATCATAGCCAGATACCTGTCAGCTTCCATTATAGTCTGTGGGGTCCGGTGGGCATTTGGTACTATCTGGATATACCAGGTCCAGAGACCTCCTCCAGGCTATTCTCTGCTGGAACTGTCTTGCTCTGTCACCTGTGTTAAAGAAGCTTTAGACTAGAAAGTCAAACAATTGCCAAAATTACCATTCAGAATGAGTCACTGGGATAAATCTGGCACACCTATAGGCCTCTTTTACACGACTGTATGGCTTTTTCAGTGTTTTGCGGTCCGTTTTAAACGGATCCGTTGTTCCGTTTTTTGCTTCCGTTGTGTTTCCGTTCCGTTTTTCCTTTCCATTTTTCCATATGGCATATACAGTATACAGTAAATATACAAATCAAGAGCATTCCAGACTTGCAGGTGAAATAATCAGTGATTTTTATTCAGCCGAACATGGTTATAATAAATTCAGGCAATGTTTCGGGCTATATGTAGCCCTTCATCAGGCCTGGTGTATAATTGCAATCCTGTGGATGCCGGCGCTGTCTACAGTATACAGTAATTACATAGAAAATATTGGGCTGGGTATAACATTTTCAATAGATGGTTCCGTAAAAACGGAATGGATACGGAAGACATACGGATGCATTTTCATATGTGTTCCGTTTTTTTGGCGGACCCATTGACTCGAATGGAGCCACGGAACGTGATTTGTGGACAATAATAGGACATGTTCTATCTTTCAACGGAACGGAAATACGGAAAACGAATGCATTGGGAGTACATTCCTTGTTTTTGCGGAACCATTGTAATGAATGGTTCCGTATGCGGACCGTATTCAGAACGCAAAAAACGTCCCGCAAACGAAAAAAAAAAAAAAAAGGTTGTGTGAAAGAGGCCTTAGACTGTCTAGTCTAGGTCTGCACCTAAGCAACTGACTTTCATATTAAAGTGTAGAAGTAATATTGTAGGTGGGGTTTGTCCCATCTGGACATTTATGGTATATCCAGTGGGAATGGAAATGTGGTTGTGCACATACATCTCACCATTTACTACAGTAGGACATTCAAAATAGCCAGGCGCGCCACCTGGTGCATTACTAAAACTTGCATCTGGCATCACATAGGACCAAAAAGTGTGTAGTACACATTATAAATGGATGGCAGTTTGATTTTGTTATGTTAGAAATGTTCATTCATTTTAGGCCATGTGGATGTCGTCTTGAGCCTTCCGATTCACTTTAGAAAAGTAGCTTTCTAATAGCAGCTGATAAAATAACATGGTATATAAGGCAACCGTCTTGTACAAAAAGATACGGTGTTGTACAAAAAAACAATTTCTCTTTTTTTCAGGTTTCTGTTAGTATTATATACTTGTCCTACTAAACGATTTCTGATCTTAAATCATAAACATATAACATGGGATTTGAATAATTATTGCATTAATAGGTTATATTTAAAAGAAGGAAATTTCAGAAAAGGTACCAAACATTTCTTTCTTTATAAACATATACTTGAAGCAAAATGTAATATTGGACAAAGAATATATAATATATGATATAACTCATTTCTTTTTAAATTATATCTATGCCTAAAGAGGTTTTGCAGGATTACTATGGTTTTTAATGTGGTTGCTTACCTCGTGTACATGTTCCTCATGCTTTCTCTTCAATTTGGACTCTCCTGACCCATTTTTACCATGTAAACATAAAAGTCTGGTTTCTTACATCCTGTTCCTGTATGTAGAACTTCCTATTGCTGTTTCCAACCAAACCCATGATGCACTTCTCCTATCTCTGCCACAGCTCCAGCACCGCCCCTAATAACACCCAGCTCGTGTATAGCTCCTCCCACCCAGCTAGTTACATAGACACCTCCCTATCACTGCCCTTGTTGCTTTGACACACACATGAACATGACATTACAAGAAATAAGAAGGCACTACATGCAGGGGCGTAGCTATAGGGGGTGCAGAGGTAGCAGCCGCTACTGGGCCCAGGAGCCTGAGGGGCCCAAAGACCCTTGTGCCACATAAGAAGACACTGGTATTATAGAAAGTGCATGCAGGTCAGGTTACACTTGTAGCTGGAGGGAAGGGGTAGGACAAGAATTGAATTTGGCATGGGGGGGTCATTTTTCAATTTTTGCCTCAGGCAGCACAAAGGTAATGTCCTTCTCTGCCACTGGTCACAAAGCACTGAGAGCTGAATTCTTGCACCAGGGCCCATGAGCCTTTAGCTACGCCACTGACTTCATGGACATGGTCATGTGACCACAGCTGAGAACAGAAGATAGAAGCAATATGGTAAAAAGAAATACATTACAAAATTACAGCTACATTCAAAAATGACCCTTTAACATCATCCGCCGTACATGTGTGGTGGATGTCGGGTCTTTAATGATGGCACCAGCTCCAGAGAGGAGCGAGCCCCATAGACGCTGGGTGCCTGCTGTTTCATACAGCAGAAATCTGCAGCTAATGTCTGCTATCTTCGGTAATGCCGACGACAGACATTTAATCCCTCAGATGCCGTGGTCAAGGGTGATCATGGTGGCTGACAGGGATAAAACCTGGAAGCGCCCACTTCTGGGGCATGAATGCTTTCCCCTGGCAGAGTTCAATGAAAGCGTTCTATGCACGACGTAATTAGCCTGAGCCTGTACTAGCCATTACTTGCATATTATAGTTCAGACCAGGAGGTGGCAGCACTGAACTGTAATATACCTATTTATGTATCAAATAATGCAGCAAATTCCATTATTCTATACAAATTACAATCTGATGATTGCAAGTAAAAAAAAAATGTAAAAATGTTTTGAAAAATATAAAAAATAGAAAAATTCTAATCCCCTCCAAAATAAAAAGAAACAATTAAAAAAATAACAGAATGGGCATAGCCGCATGTGAAATTGCCTGTTTTATTAAAATATTTTAAAAACTAACCCATATGGTAAATGGCGTAGCAGAAAAAAATAAAATGGGCGATTTGCCGTTTTTCATCACATTACTTCCAAAATAAATTGAAAAAAATTGATGAAAAAGTCATACACATCCCAAAATGGTATTAACAAAAAATACTGATTATCCTGCAAGAAATGGGACCTCACACATCTCCATAGACCTAACTTAAAAAAAGTTATGAGAGTCAGAATACGACGATGACAAGAAACTATTTTTCCAAATTAGGGTACTTTCACATTAACGGCAGGGGAGTCCGGCAGGTTTTTCCGGTGGGTGAACAGCCTGTCGGATATGTCCTGCCGCTAGTTCATGTGTGCCCCCAGACTGCTGCTCCGTCTCCATTGACTATAATGGGGGTGGGGGTGGAGTTCTGGTGGCTGCACATCAGCGCACGGTGAGAGGCAGCCGGACTAAAAGTACGCTGGAACTCCGCCCCTGCCCCCGTTATAGTCAATGGGGAAAGAGAGGCAGTCCGGGGGCACACATGAACTAGCGGCAGGACATATCCGACAGGCTGTTCACCCACCGGAACAGCCTGCCGGACTCCCCTGCCGCAAGTGTGAAACTAGCCGTAAAGGGGATGTCTGAGAGTATAATATTGATCATCTATCAACAGGATAGGTCATCAGTATCTGATTGGTGGAAGTCAGACCATAGGCACCCCTGCGGATCAGCTGTTTGAAGAGACCACAGCGCTCTTCCCAGGCCAGTGACATTATGTTTACCTGTCACATGGCCTGGGTGCAGCTCAGTCCCATTCAAGTGAATGGACTGAACTGCAATACCAAGCACAGTCGCTATAAAATAAATGGTAAGCTGCGAAGAAGCTAGGACGCCACAGCTTCTTCAAACAGCTGATCTTCAAGCGGGTTTGGTTTCTGAGGATAAGGTCATCAATATTAAACACCCAGGAAACCAATTTAACAAACAGCAATGAGTAATCACTTCCTTCATTAATAGAGATGAGCGAATTTTTCATAAATTCAATTCGCCGTTTCACCCATTTTTTTTTTTATCGATTCGATCCGAATATATTTGCGGTGAATTTAGTTAAAACACAGCTATTTCCTGGCTGCAGAGAACCTTTATAGTGCAAATATATATTTTCTTTTTCCACTAATACACGCCACAAAAGGCTTTAAAACATAACTACACCGCTGACCGGCAAATATATTTTCTTTTTCCCCTCCCATTCCCACTGTACATCCTCCTAGGCCTCTGGCCAGTAAGCCTGAGGCTTATCAGGCAGTAGATTGGCACAGGAGGTTGCAATTACATCACCTGCTTCACGGACAGCGGTGTAGAGTTGGACATAGGCGAGTATTTTTTTTATTTTTTTTTAACATTTATATATTTGCACTATTGGGGGCTTTATACTACAGGTGGCCTACAGGAGGGAAAGCTTTATATACAGTATATTACCAGTACAAGGTTTCTACAGGGGGAGAGCATTATATATACTACCACTACAGGGGGGGCATTATACTACAGGGAACTACTACTATAGGTAGGACTGTTGATGAACATTCTTGCTATTGGGGATACTGTAGGGGGCACTATTATTATTGAGGGCAGTCTAGGAGTACTATTAAGGTGGGAGGACTATCAGTAGGGCACTGTTATCTCTGCAGTATAGAAATAGAGGTGGTGTAGAAAGGAGAAAAAAAAAAGGAAGAACCCTTCGCACCCGTTAAAAAGAAAGATGAATAAGTATAAAATAAAAAGACCTTCACCTAGGTCTAATAAAAGAACCAAGAGTTTAAGGGTAGCAACACAACCTTGTATTGGTGATGTCGAGAGATGATCATTTTAAAATAAGAATAATAATAAAATTAGATCAATTCAAAAACACCTGGGACTACTTTTCCCCCCGGCCAGGATCACATGCAGAAATGTAAATAATTGAACACCGCCTACACAAGTGGCTTCTGGTCAATCATTTTAATAATACGTGGCTCAACGCGTTTCGAGGGTCTAAAGCCCTCTTCTTCAGGAGAAAATAAAATAATTTAATTACAACAAGGAAATAAATAAATGCATAAAAACAAAAAACATATGTCTATATAGATACATACACACACACACACACACACACACACACACATATGTGTATGCGCATATATACACACAGACATACAAACATCCATATGTCTATGTCAGTGTGAGAGATTACTTTCTCTTTTCCCCCATATTTTCATTTGGCGCACAACGTGCATCATAGAGGTATACGCATAGAACAAAATATACAATACATCAGGCTTCCTGATAATGTCTATGCAAAAGTGAATAAAGTAAATGAAATAGAATAAATAAATATGAAGAGAATCCAAATGGATCATTAATAGAAAATGGATATGCACGTATACAGGAATAAAAACATATATTGTGCACCCAAAAACTTTTTTGTGAAAATACATATAGAGAAAATGCATAAATATATATATATATATATATATATATATATATATAGAGAAAAAAAAGGGATTCTCAATGAATATTGGATTTATATATCCCAAAATGATTAAATTAATCTGTACCTTCAGGAGTGCTTGGAACAAGTTTCCAGGACCAGTCTGGAGTGTTTAGAGTGGGTTGTTTTCATGGGGTATTTATAGGTAGCCTGCTGGTTTGCACGTGTGTCTTGGTAAATGTCTATGGCTCCTCCCACTTCCTGTTTGTATACATTGAAATAGGTTGTTTTCCTGGGGTATTTATATTTGTATTACATCTATAGTTCTTTTGCTGCTGTCTAGGGGATGCTGTGGGAGGGTCCATGGTTCTATTTAATTAAAATTAAATCTAAAGGCGTCATTAATGGGATATTAAGTATTCCAGATCGCGATGCTTTCCACTGTGTAACGCACCGTCATTCACTTCCGGTTGTTCGTTTTTATGTGGGAAACGTGGGCCGTTTTACTTATGTTTGGATGGATTATATAAGCACATATCTCCAGGAATGAAGGAGGAGGGGGACAGGGGCTCAGTCTGCCTCAAATGACTTGAATTACCTCATGTAGTTGCCGGGCCAAATCGTCTAGCAGTCCGATGCGTTCCACTGTGGAACGCACCGCCATCTTCTTCCGGTGACTGGAGAATGTGGCTTCAGGGGGCGGCGGGCCGGATATGGTAAAGGTGCAGATGCGATGCGTTCCATTCTGGAACGCAACCTCCCCAATGATTGGCTATGTGTGGTGGATATATACATATCGCCTTCTGTCTTATCACTATACTGAATTATTGAACTGAATGTCTGGGGGAACCTTAATATATGTTTTTAGTTAATATCTAGGGATGGGTGGCCCCTCAGGAGCTGTAGTGGGTGGGGGAGTGGGTGATTTCTAAGTGGGAGAATAAATCCAAATTGAATAATTGGATAATTGAATAAAAAGATATTAATTGATAGTGGACATAGTAATAATCGGGATATGACCATTTTGGAGGGGGGTTGGTACCAGTAGTACCAATTAGATTGATAATATTCTATAAAAACATCAATATATATAAATAAATAAATACATAGATAAAAAACATTATTAAATGTATCTAAGCAGTATATATACAGAAAAATATATACGTGTTGACATTCAAGGTATTGTATTCAGTAATTGGTATATCCAAGTGATTCGTTCAGACCGAATGGTGTTAGGGTGTTGAGGCAAAAGATCCAGTACATCTCCTTACGACATAAAGATTGATAGGATTTGGTGTCTTTAGTAGTGTGACTGTTAGGCCTGATGGATCTCCCTCATGAAACATCGCGAAGTGCCTAGATACACTATGGGTTGTTACCTTCCTCATAATGTTCGACCGATGTTCATTCATCCTCTCACGTGCACGATGAATGAACACCGGAGCACGTGATTTGCATAGACATTATCAGGAAGCCTGATGTATTGTATATTTTGTTCTATGCGTATACCTCTATGATGCACGTTGTGCGCCGAATGAAAATATGAGGGAAAAGAGAAAGTAATCTCTCACACTGAGATAGACATATGGATGTTTGTATGTCTGTGTGTATACATGCACATACACATATGCGTGTGTGTATGTATCTATATAGACATACGTTTTTAGTTTTTTGCATTTATTTATTTCCTTGTTGTAATTAAATTATTTTATTTTCTCCTGAAGAAGAGGGCTTTAGACCCTCGAAACGCGTTGAGCCACGTATTATTAAAATGATTGACCAGAAGCCACTTGTGTAGGCGGTGTTCAATTATTTACATTTCTGCATGTGATCCTGGCCGGGGGGAAAAGTAGTCCCAGGTGTTTTTGAATTGATCCTGGCGACTGCCCCCCCCCCCCGTAAAGTGAGTGCATCTAATTTTATTATTATTCTTATTTTATAATTATCATCTCTCGACATCACCAATATAAGGTTGTGTTGCTACCCTTAAACTCTTGGCTCTTTTATTAGACCTAGGTGAAGGTCTTTTTATTTTATACTTATTTCATATATACAATTAAGAACAAATTCTAATCCTCATCACGTCCAGTGACTAAGGAATTTGGCGCCTATTACGTGTTTTCCCTTTCTTTTTAACGGGTGCGAAGGGTTCTTCCTTTTTTTTTCCCTTTCTACACCACCTCTATTTCTCCACAGTGGGCAAGGGTACCCTTGACCCACCGAAACACTTGTGCGGCCTACCCTATTCTATAGTTGGAGACGAGCATAACTCCTATATACACTACTTGTCAGAAATCTCACCTCCACCCCTTGGCGCCTCTGTTAGCCTCTACTTCAGGTACTCTTTTGGTGTTACCTGTTCCGCCTTTAAGACCAGAGAACTCTAACTGTACCTTAATCCTCTCTTTTTTATATTCCTATATTTGCTTTATCTCTTCAGTATAGCATTTGTGGGCACTGGTGAGCAGAGCAGACACAGTATTAGGGATAGCAGCAGGATAACCATGTTGGAGCACCAGGAGGAGAAGCATGATGGAAAAGTGAGGAACCCAAGATGTCTTTGTGGAAACTCTGCAAAGACCAGATGTGAATTAAAGAAGTTGTTAAGACCATCTGATCACTGAATAGAGGAGATATAGAAAGAGAACGTCCAAATCAGAGGAGACATCACTGGATGTAATAGGTATGTAGTGCTGTATTACTCTGAAGGTTTCATAGAGCTGCATGTAATGTCCATCCACATATGTCTTTAACAGTAGGTCTAGGGGGTTGGGGTTGGATTAAGAATTTGCCATTTGGCATGGTGGGTGTGGTGGTTGGGTGGTGGACATTTCAATTTTCACCTCAGGCAGCAGAAAGACTAAGTGTGCCCCTGGCTATGTTGATGGAAAAATAGAAAGTTATGCATCTTGGAACACAAAGATGAAGTTGCTGTGTCCTAAATAAGCCCTTACCACGTGGAGCATCAATCTTGAGGTTAGGATGCGGATGTCTTGTAGCCATACAAGCCACAGCAACTTCATACAGCATTGTTCATGCGGTATGAATTAGTTAATATGATGCAGGTGTGGCTTGTATGAGTGGATTGGTGTGCAGTACTCACAAACAGTCACATCTCAGCTGTAGCATGGTGGCTGTGCCCCTAAGGGGTTAAAATGACTCTAAGGTTTTGCTTAACTTATAATTCTGTCACTTATGTTCCTTTTTAGTCCTGATCATTCTGACTTAAAGAAAATCCATATATGACTAAGAGTCATAAAAATAAATGATGGGAGTTTTCCGGTAAAATCTTTTTTACAAATGTATCTCTGACTGCATTCACTTCCTAGTTGACGAGTAGCAGAGGGTCACCATGAAACCATGAAATTAAAACACCTGAATACAACAATGTAGGCCATTTGCAGGCATAATTTCCCTGAAAGTGAAATGACCCAAATTATGAGCACCAGATGTGAAAGGAATATGTTTGTTATTTTGCAAGTGTAAATCCTGTTACAAACGCCTCCAATTTATTTCCATATTCCAAAAATTGCTACTATCCCCTTCAGAAACAAGAGTTTCTGACCACAGGTATTTCTTGCTCTGTGCGTCAGCACTAATAAAAGTTTTTTTCTGCTCTGCACATGTATTGCTTATTGCTAATATTTTCCATAAATGTTTGACCAGCAGGCAGTGTTGGCCTGGGGCTCCTTGGGCTCACCAGAGGAAATTATTTGTAAGGCCCATCCCCTATATCATCAATAAAGTATAATAGGTTTTGTATCAAAGAAATAGACCCTAGTGGCAAGTTAATGCCTCAAGAGGAAGCCCAATAATTTTTTTTAGAAAAATTTGATATGTCCGTGACTTTTTTGAGGCAGGTGAAACTTGAATAGATTATTTTGGTGGAAATTATCATTTCTCTGCTCACAGTAAATACTGGTAATGAGTTCTCATCACTATATTGAGCTATAGACATACTTATAATCCTTATCATTCATTATGTTTTTCCAATTTGTCCGTAAAAAATGTTGGCTGTCTGTGATTTTGGGATAAGTTGTCCAGAAAAAAGAAAAATTCTGGTTGGCAACCCTCATAGTATCAGAGCCTGGGCCCACCAGAGGATCCTTTGGTACTCTGGTGGGCCAGTCCAACCCTGCTAGCAGCAGTATAACTATTGGAAGCTCTACAATCCTGCAGCTACCATTTTCCAAGAGGGAAAGCCTCACAAGAGTGAGCATCCTCCATAGACAATGGGATATGTGAATGTGATTACTATATTCTATGCACAATATCCATAGACTATAATGGAGAGTTAGCATGTGCATGGTCACTTGAATGATGCAAACATAGGATGCAGGACACTGAGTGTAAAGATACGGCACACAGTCAGGTTTTACTGATACAGTTTTGGAATCCAAAACCAGGAGTGAATTAAAAAAATTGCAGGATGACAGGCCGAACTGGATGGACAGATGTCTTTTTTCGGCCTTATGTACTATGTTTCTATGTTAGGTGAAGTATCTGTACTTTATGCTTTCTCTCCTTTTATTATCCATTCCTGATTTAGGCTTCCAAAACTTCTTACAGAAACCTAACTGTGTGGCCGTACTCTGACCGTCATGGAATAGATGAATACACACCTGGAATATGGATGTACTGCTAGTTCACCTCCCGCTGGAAGAAAGGTGCTTGAATGTGAATTCAAGGATGGAAATGATAAACCTATCTCTGCAACATGTGTCTTAGTAAAGTATGTTTCTAAAAGAGTCAGATGTACATCAAACATTGATTAAACTATGATGAATTTATAGTGCTCAAACATCACAATTAAAAAAGACTAAAATGGTGGATCAGCTCTGTGAGGAAGACATGATTTATCTGCTTTGAGGTCAGGCGGTGCTGCCACAGATGTTTGCCAACTAAGAGAAGCTGCTGCTGAATGATAGATGCTCAGCATGTGGTAACATTTTCTCTTCTCTGAGGAAGCTATTACATTGAATATGTAAATGCTAGGAAATCCCAGACCTGTGTAGGAAGGAAATTGAAAACATTTAGAAACACATATGCCCTTGCACAAGACGTTTATATACATATTTGCTAATGCCATTGTTTTCGAAGGCTCGCTTTATTAACTATGTCTATATTTTCTTATTGGAACCCGACTCGTTTAAAAAAAACACTAGTTCAACCTCTTAATGAGAAACACAAAAATATTGTGGCAAATATGGAGGAACTGTTCAAACCCCGAACACTGTAGCGTGTTTTACATTGGGGGAGCAGTCCCACCGCATGTGGACCGCAGCAGACAACTATCCCCAGCCAAAAATGCATACAATGGAGGATGTCGGCGAGGTCCACATGCACCACTAAGGCATCCCATACACAACAAGGCATTGTGCGGATGAAAATACAATCATATATCACAAAAACATTGCACCAAACGGATATACCACTGACTATACTGGCTAGTCATACAAGTAGATATTAAAAGCTGAGACTTTTGCCAATATATTCCTGTCAGGAAGATATCGGAGCCCATCATGCACCACGTCACGGTCCTCAGCATGGCAAGGGGTCCTACCACTAAGCTACCTATGGTGTGAACAAGGTCTGAAGGTGATGTAATCCAGCTCACAGCCAAGCTTCCACACAACCGCATAGCAGGACAACTAATGCAATGTGAACAAAGCAAGACTGTAAGCCACACCCATATCAGACCATGTGATGATGACCAGAGCGTTTTGGTCCTTATCGGGGTTGTCCAGTAAAGAAAACACATTTGCAAACATTCGATTAGAAGATTCTCAGTTGACAGAGGAGAGTCCCCTGTTCAGGATCTTCAGGGAAGAGCTATTAGAAAGATTGTCCCATGCTCTGGAGGACCTGTCCTATCCTGTATTACAGAAACAGCACATTCCCTTGAATGGGCACTGGATGATGTGATGGTGATGCATGGAAGCTGAGCATATGCTGTATTTCTGTACAGATCACACAAAATCACTGGGGTTTCCAGAGTCGGAGATAGACAACGAGACATGCTTCTGACAAGAAAAGATTTTTCAAAGCAGATAAACAGACACCTTCTAGCAATTTTGTGCATGTAATGGCATTTTTAAGCTTTTTTTTTTTGCAAATCTGTTTTTCTATATAATTAATATTTGGAAGAATTCCTTTAAATGTGCAGTTATCCCCGGAGGAGCTAGTGCAGAGGATGGGAGTGGTAGTGGCCCTGATAAAGTGTTGTGTCACGGTGTACTCCCTCAGGCTGGTACTCCCTGTGGATCGGTGCAGTGGAAAGGTAGTATTCAATAATGAGGCCAGAATTAAATGTAACAAATGCTTTTTACCAAGTGCAACATGGAACTTCAAATACAATAGCAGCAAAAACTCTCTGGCATCATTAAGGATTATGGAGGCAGATTGGATGGTGGCAATTCAGCCCTTAGGTTGTACTGGCCTAGTAATGTTCTGGGTGATGGGTGTCTTTGCTGTAGTCCAGCACCTTGTAGCAGTGTCTGGAGGATGCTGGTTAAAGTTCACTCTGCTGTCAAACTTCTCAAGACTTCACTTGAGTCAGAAGAATAAGTGATCTCTCCGGAGAATCGATAAAATAAACAGGAGCTCTGACATGTGCTTCCTCTCCCCACTAGGTCCTCACAGGAACTCCACCTCCTGGCAGGAAGCACAACCAGCCCACTTGTACCAAGAGGGGAGGAATAGGGCGATTAGCCTTGTTCCTTGCCAACCTTTTGCCAATCAAATACTTGCTGGAACAAATGGCCATAAGCATACAATAAAATACATTACAATATAATAAAAAAAACTATTTACAATTGTAGTTCCCCAAGGTCTGGGGTACTGCACACCTTTTAGATCAAGAGTAGGTTTGCTGCTTTGTTTGAGAGAGGCAGGAAACATTCCTTAAATGGGGTATTTTCATCTTGGCTTTCATGGCCAAGATGGGAATAACCAGAGTAAGCTCTGATAAGGCGTAGGCCAAGTTATGGAAACGTGATCCAGTTACGCTCTACTGTCTCTGTAATTCTATTAACAATTAAGGGGATCTACGCAAACAGTGTAGAAGAGCTAGATACGCTGCTCTCGGTTTTCCAGTAACAGCATAGCTTGCTGTGCTATGCTATTTGTGTAGCTCCCGTTCAATGCTATGGGAGATACGGAAAAAGTAGAGTGCAGCTGTCTCTGATTTTTTCATAAGTCCCCATTGGGGACAGCAAGTGATGCTAATGTCTGTAAAGCGCTGTGGAATATAGTAGCACTATATAAGCGCATAAATAAATAAATAAATAAAATAAGTCTTTGCATCCTGTGGCAAGAGCTTACACAGGCTATTCCAATCTCAGCCATAAAAGAACAAGATGAGAATACTTCTTTAAGCCTTTTAAGGACGAGATGGGAATAACTAGAGTATGCTCTGATCAGAGGTAAGCTGAATTACAGAAACATCTCTTAAAGCTGCACTCTGCTGTCTCCATATTTTCCATAGCAATGAATGGGAGCTACGCAAACAGTGTAGTACAGATAACTATACTGCTTCTGTAACTCCTGAGTCTCTAAAAATAACATAGCTTGCTGTGCTATGCTATTTACGTAGCTCCCATTCACTGGTATGGGAGATACGGAAACAGTGAAGTGTAGTTGGCTCGGATGTTCCGATAATTCTGGCCCCCACTGCACAGAGCTTACATAGATTATTCCTTGCCCATAAAAGAACTAGATAAAAATACCCCTTTAATGAATTATTAGAGGATGTTATCAGGGTCTACTTTTTAATCTAAATCTAATTATACAAGCGATATACACTCACCTGAAGAATTATTAGGAAAACCTGTTCTATTTCTCATTAATGCGATTATCTAGTCAACCAATCACATGGCAGTTGCTTCAATGCATGTGGGGTTGTGGTCCTTGTCAAGACAATCTCCTGAACTCCAAACTGAATGTCAGAATGGGAAAGAAAGGCGATTTAAGCGATTTTGAGCGTGGCATGGTTGTTGGTGCCAGACGGGCCGGTCTGAGTATTTCACAATCTGCTCAGTTACTGGGATTTTCACACACAACCATTTCTAGGGTTTACAAAGAATGGTGTGAAAAGGGAAAAACATACAGTATGCGGCAGTCCTGTGGGCAAAAATGCCTTGTTGATGCTAGAGGTCAGAGGAGAATGGGCCGACTGATTCAAGCTGATAGAAGAGCAACGTTGACTGAAATAACCACTCGTTACAGCCAAGGTATGCAGCAAAGCATTTATGAAGCCACAACACGCACAACCTTGAGGCAGATGGGCTACAACAGCAGAAGACCCCACCGGGTACCACTCATCTCCACTACAAATAGGAAAAAGAGGCTACAATTTGCACGAGCTCACCAAAATTGGACTGTTGAAGACTGAAAAAATGTTGCCTGATCTGATGAGTCTCGATTTCTGTTGAGACATTCAAATGGTAGAGTCCGAATTTGGTGTAAACAGAATGAGAACATGTATCCATCATGCCTTGTTACCACTGTGCAGGCTGGTGGTGGTGGTGTAATGGTGTGGGGGATGTTTTCTGGGCACACTTTAGGCCCCTTAGTGCCAATTGGCTATCGTTTAAATGCCACGGGCTACCTGAGCAGTTCTGAAGGCAAAAGGGGGTTCAACACCGTATTAGTATGGTGTTCCTAATATTCTTTAGGTGAGTGTATAAAACTTGCATAAAAAAGAAAAAATATAATTAAAATTGGTTTCCTTAAAGTTATAGAAAACATCTAAAAGTATAAGATTCTAAGTTTTAATTTTCACAATATAGTTTCCTCCAGTGGGGCAGCCGTAATTGCCCAAGTTACAGGAGAACATAAAACTCTGTGGTGATATTAGTCATAAGCAGAGATAATTGTTCTATGCTAAGAGCTATGGGCTTTGCCATGCAGAATGGATTCAGGGATCTGTCACTATATAACCAGTAGAAGCAATAACATGTAGCCTCTTTATGCTGTATCTTGACTTCTCCAAAGCATTTGACACTGTACCACATAAAAGGTTAGTATATAAAATGAGAATGCTTGGATTGGGAGAAAATGTCTGTATGTGGGTAAGTAACTGGCTCAGTGATAGAAAACGAAGGGTGGTTGTTAACGGTACACACTCAGATTGGGTCACTGTCACTAGTGGGGTACCTCAGGGGTCAGTATTGGGCCCTATTCTCTTCAATATATTTATTAATGATCTTGTAGAAGGCTTGCACAGTAAAATATCAATTTGCAGAGATGACAATAAACTGTGTAAAGCAATTGACACAGAAGAGGGCTTTATACTACAGATGGATCTGGATAGGTTGGAGGCTTGGGTAGAGAAGTGGCAGATGAGGTTTAACACTGACAAATGTAAGGTTATGCACATGGGAAGGTATAATGCATGGTAAAGTACACAATAGATGGTAAAACACTGGGTAACACTAACATGGAAAAGGACCTACAGTCAGGTCCATAAATATTGGGACATCAACACATTTCTAACATTTTTGGCTCTATACACCACCACAATGGATTTGAAATGAAACGGACAAGATGTGCTTTAACTGCAGATTGTCAGTAGGGATGAGCGAACCCGAACTGTATAGTTCGGGTTCGTACCGAATTTTGGGGTGTCCGTGACACGGACCCGAACCCGGACATTTTCGTAAAAGTCCGGGTTCGGGTTCGGTGTTCGTCGCTTTCTTGGCGCTTTTTGAAAGGCTGC
The DNA here is from genome assembly GCF_014858855.1 of Bufo gargarizans. Lineage (NCBI taxonomy): Eukaryota > Metazoa > Chordata > Amphibia > Anura > Bufonidae > Bufo > Bufo gargarizans. The sequence continues at coordinate 175,697,046 of NC_058080.1, read as the reverse complement.
AAAGCAGCCAATCAACAAGCGTCATACTACTTGCCCCAAGAGGCCGTCACAGCCATGCCTACTATTGGCATGGCTGTGATTGGCCAGAGCACCATGTGACCCAGCCTCCATTTAAGCTGGAGTCACATAGCGCCGCCCGTCACTCTGCTCTGATTAGCATAGGGAGAGGTTGCAGCTGCGACAGTAGGGCGAGATTAGGCTGATTAACTCCTCCAAAAGACTCCATCCAGTGATCGATCTGCAGCTGTGGATGATTGAACTGCTGCTATTGAATTGCTCACTGTTTTTAGGCTGCCCAGAGCGTTTTTCAGTCACATTTTTCTGGGGTGATCGGCGGCCATTTTGTGTCTTGTGTTGCGCCAGCACAAGCTGCCACCAAGTGCATTTAACCCTCAATGTGTGGTTGTTTTTTGGCTAAATCCTACATCAGGGTGAAGCTGTCACACCAAGTGCATTTAACCAGCAATAGTCTGTTTATTTTTTGGCCATATACTACATCAGGGGCAAGCTGTCACCAAGTGCATTTAACCAGCAATAGTCTGTTTATTTTTTGGCCATATACTACATCAGCGGCAAGCTGTCACCAAGTGCATTTAACCCTCAATGGTGTGGTTGTTTTTTGGCTAAATCCTACATCAGGGTGAAGCTGTCACACCAAGTGCATTTAACCAGCAATAGTCTGTTTATCTTTTGGCCATATACTACATCAGGGGCAAGCTGCGCCTGTCACCAAGTGCATTTAACCCTCAGTAGTGTGGTTGGTCAAGCTGTCACACCAAGTGCATTTAACCATCAATAGTGTGGTTATTTTTTGGCCATATCCCAGTCTAATTCTGTCAGTAAACGTATACCTGTCACCCAGCGCCTAAATACTAGGCCTCAAGTTTATATCCAGCTAAATCTGTCGTTACTGGTGTGGCTGGTCAAGTTATTTAGTGTCTGTCAAAGCACAGTTTTTGTTCTGGGTTGAAATACAATTCCCAATTTAGCAATTTCCTAATTTAGTGGTTTCTGCTGTATCAGGCCTATTTTAAATTTATCCCTAAAAGGGTATATCAGATTCAAGGTGCACATAATGTCATTCTGAATAACTTCACACACACGCTACTGTGCATTTCCAAGTCAAATTCTGTCAGTAAACCTATACCTGTCACCCAGCGCCTAAAGAATAGGCCTCAAATTTATAGTCAGCTAAATCTGTCGTTACTGGTGTGGCTGGTCAAGTTATTTAGTGTCTGTCAAAGCACAGTTTTTGTTCTGGATTGAAATACAATTCCCAATTTAGCAATTTCCTAATTTAGTGGTTTCTGCTGTATCAGGCCTATTTTAAATTTATCCCTAAAAGGGTATATCAGATTCAAGGTGCACATAATGTCATTCTGAATAACTTCACACACACGCTACTGTGCATTTCCAAGTCAAATTCTGTCAGTAAACCTATACCTGTCACCCAGCGCCTAAAGAATAGGCCTCAAATTTATAGTCAGCTAAATCTGTTGTTACTGGTGTGGCTGGTCAAGTTATTTAGTGTCCGTCAAAGCACAGTTTTTGTTCTGGATTGAAATACAATTCCCAATTTAGCAATTTCCTAATTTAGTGGTTTCTGCTGTATCAGGCCTACTTTAAACTTATCCCTAAAAGGGTATATCAGATTAAAGGTGCACATAGGGTCATTATGAATAACTTCACACACACGCTACTGTGCATTTCCAAGTCTAATTCTGTTAGTAAACCTATACCTGTCACCCAGCGCCTAAATACTAGGCCTCAAATTTATATCCAGCTAAATCTGTCGTTACTGCTGTACTGTTGTGGCTGGGCAAGTTATTTAGTGTCCGTCAAAGCACATTTTTTGTTCTGGGTTGAAAAACAATTCCCAATTTAGCAATTTCCTAAATTTGTGGTTTCTGCTGTATCAGAGCTATTTGAAATCTATCCCTAAAAGGGTATATAATATTCAAGGTGCACATAGGGTCATTCTGAATAACTTCACACACACGCTACTGTGCATTTCCAAGTCTAATTCTGTCAGTAAACCTATATCTGTCACCCAGCGCCTAAATACTAGGCCTCAAATTTATATCCAGCTAAATCTGTCGTTACTGCTGTACTGTTGTGGCTGGGCAAGTTATTTAGTGTCCGTCAAAGCACATTTTTTGTTCTGGGTTGAAATACAATTCCCAATTTAGCAATTTCCTAATTTAGTGCCTGTGTGCTGGGCCTAAATATATGACAATGGACTGTTGCAGTGGTGGCTGACGTGAAGCCTGATTCTCTGCTATGACATGCAGACTGATTCTCTGCTGACATGAAGCCAGATCCTCTGTTACGGGACCTCTCTCCTCTGCCTGGGTGCTGGGCCTAAATATATGCCAATGGACTGTTGCACTGGTGGCTGACGTGAAGCCTGATTCTCTGCTGTGACATGCAGACTGATTCTCTGCTGACATGAAGACAGATTCTCTGTTACGGGACCTCTCTCCTCTGCCTGTGTGCTGGGCCTAAATATATGCCAATGGACTGTTGCAGTGGTGGCTGACGTGAAGCCTGATTCTCTGCTATGACATGCAGACTGATTCTCTGCTGACATGAAGCCAGATTTTCTGTTACGGGACCTCTCTCCTCTGCCTGGGTGCTGGGTCTAAATATATGACAATGGACTGTTGCACTGGTGGCTGACGTGAAGCCTGATCCTCTGCTATGACATGCAGACTGATTCTCTGCTGACATGAAGACAGATTCTCTGTTACGGGACCGCTCTCCTCTGCCTGTGTGCTGGGCCTAAATATATGACAATGGACTGTTGCAGTGGTGGCTGACGTGAAGCCTGATTCTCTGCTATGACATGCAGACTGATTCACTGCTGACATGAAGCCAGATCCTCTGTTACGGGACCTCTCTCCTCTGCCTGGGTGCTGGGCCTAAATATATGCCAATGGACTGTTGCAGTGGTGGCTGACATGAAGCCTGATTCTCTGCTATGACATGCAGACTGATTCTCTGCTGACATAAAGACAGATTCTCTGTTACGGGACCTCTCTCCTCTGCCTGGGTGCTGGGCCTAAATATATGACAATGGACTGTTGCAGTGGTGGCTGACGTGAAGCCTGATTCTCTGCTATGACATGCAGACTGATTCTCTGCTGACATGAAGCCAGATTCTCTGTTACGGGACCTCTCTCCTCTGCCTGGGTGCCAGGGCCTAAATATCTGAGAATGGACTGTTCCAGTGGTGGGTGACGTGAAGCCAGATTCTCTGCTATGGGACCTCTCTCCAATTGATATTGGTTAATTTTTATTTATTTTATTTTTAATTCATTTCCCTATCCACATTTGTTTGCATGGGATTTACCTACATGTTGCTGCCTTTTGCAGCCCTCCAGCCCTTCCCTGGGCTGTTTTACAGCCTTTTTAGTGCCGAAAAGTTCGGGTCTCCATTGACTTCAATAGGGTTTGGGTTCGGGACGAAGTTCGGATCGGGTTCGGATCCCGAACCCGAACATTTCCGGGGAAGTTAAATTGTCAGCTTTAATTTGAGGGTATTTACATCCAAATCAGGTGAACGGTGTAGGAATTACAACAGTTTGCATATGTGCCCACTACTTGTTAAGAGACCAAAAGTAATGGGGCAGAATAATAATCATATATCAAACTTTCACTTTTTAATACTTGGTTGCAAATCCTTTGCAGTTAATTACAGCCTGAAGTCTGGAGCTCATAGACATCACTAGATGCTGGGTTTCATCCATGGTGATGCTCTGCCAGGCCTCTACTGCAACTGTCTTCAGTTCCTGCTTGTTCTTGGGGCATTTTCCCTTCAGTTTTGTCTTCAGCAAGTGAAATGCATGCTCAATCGGATTCAGGTCAGGTGATTGACTTGGCCATTGCATAACTTTCCACTTCTTTCCCATAAAAAACTCTTTGGTTGCTTTTGCAGTATGCTTTGGGTCATTGTCCATCTGCACTGTGAAGCGCTGTCCAATGAGTTCTGAAGTATTTGGCTGAATATGAGCAGATAATATTGCCCGAAACACTTCAGAATTCATCCTGCTGCTTTTAACAGCAGTCACATCATCAATAAATACAAAAGAACCAGTTCAATTGGCAGCCATACATGCCCACGTCATGACACTACCACCACCATGCTTCACTGATGAGGTGGTATGCTTAGGATCATGAGCAGTTCCTTTCCTTCTCCATACTCTTCTCTTCCCATCACTCTGGTACAAGTTGATCTTGGTCTCATCTGTCCATAGGATGTTGTTCCAGAACTGTGAAGGCTTTTTTAGATGTTGTTTGGCAAACTTTAATCTGGCCTTCCCGTTTTTGAGGCTTACCAATGGTTTACAGCTTGTGGTGAACCCTCTGTATTCACTCTGGTGAAGTCTTCACTTGATTGTTGACTTTGACACACATACACCTACCTCCTGGAGAGTGTTCTTGATTTGGCTTTGTGAAGGGTGTTTTCTTCACCAGGGAAAGAATTATTCGGTCATCTACCACAGTTGTTTTCCATGGTCTTTCGGGTCTTTTGGTGTTGCTGAGCTCACCGGTGTGTTCCTTCTTTTTAAGAATGTTTCAAACAGTTGTTTTGGCCACGCCTAATGTTTTTGCTATGTCTCTGATGGGTTTGTTGTGTTTTTTCAGCCGAATGATGGCTTGCTTCACTGATAGTGACAGCTCTTTGGATCTCATCTTGAGAGTTAACAGCAACAGATTCCAAATGCAAATAGCACACTTGAAATGAACTCTGGACCTTTTATCTGCTCATTGCAATTGGGATAATGACGGAATAACACACACCTGGCCATGGAACAGCTGAGAAGCCAATTGTCCCATTACTTTTGGTTCCTTAACAAGTGGGAGGCACTGCAAACTGTTGTAATTCCTACACCATTCACCTGATTTGGATGTGAATACCCTCAAATTAAAGCTGACAGTCTGCAGTTAAAGCACATCTTGTACGTTTCATTTCAAATCCATTGTTGTGGTGTATAGAGCCAAAAATGTTCCAATTGTGTCAATGTCCCAATATTTATGGACCAGGCTGTAACTGCTGCCAAGGCCAATAAGATAATGGGTTGCATCAAAAGGGGCATACTCGAATGTAAACCACAATGTATTCGCTATGATTATCATCTGCATACTGACTTGGCCTGCGAGCCATACCTTGGTACCCTGTTACCCTCTGTTCTTTATTGAAAAATCAATAAAAATATAATAATAAAAGGGGCATAGATGCCCATGATGAAAACATAGTCCTGCTACTTTACAAGTCACTAGTCAAACTACACATGGAGTACTGTGTACAGTTCTGGGCTCCTGTGAACAAGGCAGATATAGCAGAGCTGGAGAGGTTTCAGAGAAGGGCAACTAAAGTAATAACTGGAATGGGGCAACTACAGTACCCTGAAAGATTATCAAAATTAGGGTTATTCACTTTAGAAAAAGACGACTCAGGGGAGATCTAATTACTATGTATAACTATTAGTGTTGAGCGCGAATATCGAACCATGGGAACGTCTCCATATACTAGAATGTACTGTCGGATTTGAGAATTACGTTGAAATCGCAATTCGATTATTTCAAGTTATAATAATCGAATTTCGATTTTAACTTAAAGGTTTCTCTCCTATTGAAATAGCAATGCGATTAATTCGTTATAATAATCGAATTAGATTTTAACTTAGCATTGCTATATTCCATATTCGTTAATTCTAGCCTAATATGGAATATAGCAGTGCTAAGTTAAAATCGAAATTCGATTATTACAACTTGAATTAATCGAATTGCGATTTCAACTTGGACCTGGTTTACTATGGTTGGCTTGGTAGAATTAGCGAATATGACGAATGTATTCGTCATATTCCACAAAACGAATATAACGAATGTATTCGTCATATTCCACAAAACGAAGATAACGAAGTATTCTGCATCTTCGTTTTAGCTACCTATTCATCAATTTCGCTAATTCTAGCAATCATATAGGAAAGTTTACTATAGAGACAGCTAAGTTTAATTCGCTATGCGATTATAATGCTTTTTTTTATAAATAGAATAATTATAATAATTATCAGGTATTATAATTATTCTATTTTTTATTTTAAAAGCAGTCATATAATCGCATAGCGAATTAAACTTAGCTGTCTCTATAGTAGACTTTCCTATATCATTGCTAGAATTAGCGAAGTTGACGAATAGGTAGCTAAAACAAAGATGCAGAATACTTTGTTATCTTCGTTTTGTGGAATATAACGAATATATTCGTCATATTCGCTAATTCTACCAAGCCAACCATAGTAAACCAGGTCCAAGTTGAAATCGCAATTCGATTAATTCAAGTTATAATAATCGAATTTCGATTTTAACTTAGCACTGCTATATTCCATATTAGGCTAGAATTAACGAATATGGAATATAGCAGTGCTAAGTTAAAATCGAAATTCGATTATTATAACTTGAATTAGTCACATTGCTATTTCAATAGGAGAGTAGTCTTTAAGTTAAAATCGAAATTCGATTATTATAACTTGAATTAATCGCATTGCTATTTCAATAGGAGAGTAGCCTTTAAGTTACAATCGCAATACGCGATTATTTAAATCGCATATTAATCGCGATAACAAGAATAATGACGAATATTCGATTTCGGCGAATATAAAACGAATATTCTATCGAATATTCGCGAATTTTGTCGAAATCGAATATGGCCGCTCATCACTAATAACTATATCAGGGTCAGTACAGATATCTCTTCCATCATCTATTTATCCTCAGGACTGTGACTAACAAGGGGACATCCTTTGCGTCTGGAGGAAAGAAGGTTTCTCCATCAACATAGAAGAGGATTTTTTCCCCCTAAAATCATATAAATTGTCTTTGTATGTACTCAAAAAGAGAGAAGTGAAAAGAAAGTCAAGTTCCAGAACTACAAGTAGTCGATTTCAAGAATGGATGTTTTTGGACTGTGCCATGTAGAAAGATGTTTAAGATACAGTATATTTGCATACAATAGATTTGTGGTAGAATTATGTTGTGAACTTCATACATAGTTTTTTTTTTGTTCTTTATTTCAGCATATACATGGATTTCTGCAATGTCAGCTGGAATCTGGGTAGTCAATCTGATGCATCTAAATTTTCACTACCAAAAAAGTCCAGCAATAAAGATACCAACTTATACAGAATAAGGGTAATAATAAAGAAATCAAAAGTCCAAAAAGTACCCTGTTCAATAATTAGATAACTAAATTTTATGAGAATAATAGACTAATCTCTACATAGTCATTCGGATGGGCCACGACACAGTTAGATGCACTATGTAAGTGGTGGGGGAGATGTCCCTACCACTGTGTCACGAGGGTGTCAAGAGCCACGTCTGACTCCGTTATACCCGGGGTCAGGAAGTCGCAGCGGGTGGCTGCGCGCTCTATGTCTAAAGATCACGTTGTTTCTTAGTGATTGTTTTCTGTGTGTGCCTTGCAATCCTTTTTGTCTCACTCAGGGATCCGTAGCTTCTCCTCCTCAGCTGTTTCTTGTCTGCCACTCCCAACCTCCTTATATTCTCCTCTCACACTTCTCTAGTTGCCAGTTATAGAGCTTCCTGCCTGGACATCTATACTGACCCACTGGAGCTGTGAATCCTGGTTGTTGTTCCAGAGTGCTACCCTCCGGATCCCTGTTGGGCTTTTTGTTGTCTCCTGTTGTCGCCCACCTGGGATTATATGTTTAGTCTGTATTGTCTGTCCTCCCCTTGGTGTTTTCCTTTAGAGCTAGTGGTGCGGACTAGTGTTCCCACCGCCCTGTTCACTATCTAGGGCTCATCTTAGGGAAGCCAGGGTTTTAGGCACGTGATCGGCGTACGGGTGAGGAACCCGTCTAGGGACGTCAGGGCAGCCAGGTGCCAGCCGCAAGGTGAGTCAGGGGTCACCACCTTCCCTCTCACTTGGGCAGGGCCTTCCTCTTTCCCTCCCTCTGTGTCACGTATGTGATAGTCACGCCGATCGTGATATTATAACTGGCCCTTATTTTTTGAGAAAAAAAAAATATTTTTTTTTTTTCTCTCTACTTAGAATCCAATATGGATCCTATTGCTGCTTTGGCAAAACAGCTTCAAGGCCTGTCTTTGGAGGTGGCAGGATTGAAGGCGTCTGTCCTCCAACAACAGCAGCAAATGCAGCAGACCGCAAGCCCAGCGGTTGCTATGGGTAACCAGGTTGTTACAGAACCCAAGGTTGTTCTTCCTGACAGATTTTCTGGGGGAAGGGACAAATTTGTGACGTTCCGTGAGGCCTGCAAATTATATTTTAAGCTGCTCCCTTACTCCTCAGGTAATGAAGAACAGCGGGTGGGGATTGTTATATGCTTCAGGGGGACCCGCAATCCTGGGCGTTCTCGTTACCCCCTGGTTCCCAGGCTCTCCGGTCAGTGGAGGGATTTTTTGGGGCTTTGGGTCTCATATATGATGACCCTGACCGAGTCGCCCTGGCTGAGTCGAAGTTACGGAGACTCCTACAGGGAGATCGGCCAGCAGAGGAATATTGCTCAGAGTTCCGTAGGTGGGCTACGGATACTCAGTGGAACGACCCGGCTCTCAGGAGTCAGTTCTGCTCTGGGTTATCTGAAAGGGTTAAGGATGCGCTGGCGCTGTATGACACCCCCCTTTCCCTTGATGCTGTTATGTCCCTCTCTATCAGAATAGATAGACGTCTTAGGGAGAGATCAAAAATTCCTGAGCAATCGGTAACCTCTCCCAAGCAGCAGTTAGTCTGTACTGACTTAGATGAGCCTATGCAGCTAGGAGGAACTTCTCGTCAGGTCCGTCCTCCTGAGGTTCGCCGTAGGTGGGGGGCTTGTTTTTTCTGTGGGGGGGAGGGGGTCATTTAATTAATGTCTGTCCCTCCTTTCTCAAAAACAAAAGACTGTCGGAAAACTACTAACCCCAGGCTGTGCGGAGGATGTCAGCCGGGGGGTATACGTTTCCTCCATACGAACATCTCAATTTGTGTTGCCAGCGGTTATTGTTTTTGGTGTTAAAATGGAGTCTATTTCTTTTTTTCTAGACAGTGGAGCAGGGGTAAATTTGATAGATGCCCATTTTGCCCGCACTATGGGTTTGTCTCTCTGTACGCTGCAGAGACCTATTCCCATATTCGCTATTGATTCTGCTCCTCTGTCTCAGAGAAACCTCACTCACATTGTCCATAACTTACACCTTCGGGTAGGGGACCACCATAATGAGTGTCTTTCATGTTACGTTCTGGAGGGCCTTCCCTCTCCTGTGGTATTGGGTCTTCCCTGGTTGGTAGCGCACAATCCAGTGGTGGATTGGCAGGCCAGGGAGATATTGGAGTGGAGTGAGCATTGCAGAGAGAATTGCTTAAATAACAATTGCTTAATCGCCTCCATAGCTTCCCTACCTACATTTATTTCGGACTTTGAGGACGTTTTTTCTGAAAAGGGTTGTCAGAAGCTACCACCTCATCGTCCTTATGATTGCCCGGTTAACCTGATTCCCGGTGCAAAATTACCCAAGTCCAGGTTGTATAATCTTTCGGGTCCCGAGAGACAAGCCATGAAAGATTATATCTCCGAGAGTCTGGCTAAGGGACACATCAGACCCTCTTCTTCACCCGTGGCTGCAGGGTTTTTCTTTGTTAAAAAGAAAGATGGGGGCCTGCGTCCTTGCCTAGATTTCCGTGAGCTAAACCGGATAACCATCCGAGACCCATACCCTCTTCCTCTCATTCCTGACCTTTTTAATCAGATTGCGGGTGCTAGGTGGTTCTCCAAACTTGATCTTAGGGGGGCCTACAATCTGATTCGTATCAAGGAAGGGGATGAGTGGAAGACAGCTTTTAACACCCCTGAGGGGCATTATGAAAATTTAGTCATGCCTTTCGGTCTGACCAATGCCCCTGCTGTCTTCCAACATTTCGTTAATGATATTTTTAGTCATCTCATCGGCAGGTTTGTAGTCATATACCTAGATGATATCTTAATTTATTCGGCTGATCTGAAAACACATGAAGTACATGTCAGGCAAGTACTGCAGGTCCTACGGACGAATAAATTATATGCGAAAATTGAAAAATGTGTCCTCGCCGTTCAGGAAATACAGTTCCTGGGATATCTATTATCTGCTTCAGGTTTCCGTATGGATCCTAGGAAGGTCCAGGCAATTTTAGATTGGGATCTTCCTGAGAACCTTAAAGCTCTACAACGGTTTTTGGGTTTCGCAAATTTCTATAGAAAGTTCATAAAAAATTATTCAGTGATCGTTAAACCCCTTACTGACATGACTAGGAAGGGGACTGATTTTTCTAAATGGTCTGACGCCGCTAAAATTGCATTTTCCTCTCTAAAAGAGAGATTTACCTCGGCACCTGTTCTAATTCAACAACCCGATGTCTCCCAGCCTTTTATTGTTGAAGTAGATGCGTCAGAGGTGGGAGTGGGGGCTGTATTGTCTCAGGGTCCGTCTCCTGGCAAATGGCGTCCTTGCGCTTTCTTTTCCAAAAAGTTATCTACAGCAGAAAAGAACTATGATATTGGAAATAGGGAACTGTTGGCGATTAAACTGGCGTTTGAAGAGTGGCGTCACTTCTTAGAGGGAGCAATCCACCCCGTCACGGTGATTACGGATCACAAAAACCTTCTGTACCTAGAATCGGCTAAGCGTCTCACCCCTAGACAAGCTAGGTGGTCGCTATTCTTTACCAGATTTAACTTTGTAATCACCTATCGTCCTGGGGCAAAAAATACCAAGGCAGACGCATTATCTCGTAGTTTCCCTGGAGGGGGTAATGTTAGTGATCCGGTACCTATTTTACAAAGAGGAGTGGTTGTCTCTGCTGTACACTCTGTTCTAGAGGGAAAGGTGTTAGAGGCCCAGGGGGACGCCCCGGCCTCTTGACCCTCAGAGAAATTGTTTGTACCATTAAACCTGCGTCTTGAACTATTAAAGGAACATCATAATTCGGCACTTGCTGGGCACCCGGGTAGTAAAGCAACCTTGGAGCTATTGTCTCGTCGTTTTTGGTGGCCAAGGTTGCGTCAGGATGTAATGGATTTCGTGTCTACTTGTTCTACTTGTGCACGCGCGAAAGTCTCTCATACACGTCCAGCAGGGTCTTTATTGCCACTTTTCATCCCCAATAGGCCATGGACACATTTATCAATGGATTTCATCACTGACTTACCTTTGTCTGCGGGTAAAACTGTTATCTTGGTGGTAGTAGTAGACAGGTTTAGCAAAATGGTACACTTTATTGCGCTACCCGCACTTCCTAATGCTAAGACTCTTGCTCAGGTGTTTATCAGTGAAATCGTGAAGCTTCACGGGGTCCCTTCCGATGTGGTTTCGGATCGGGGAACCCAGTTTATTTCTAAGTTTTGGAAAGCTTTTTGTTCCCGTTTGGGGGTACACTTGTCCTTTTCCTCAGCTTTCCATCCTCAGTCGAACGGACAGACTGAGCGTACCAACCAAAACCTAGAAACATATTTAAGGTGTTTTGTGTCTGAAAACCAAGAGGTGTGGTCATCATATTTACCGTTAGCCGAGTTTGCCATAAATAATCGCTGTCAGGAATCCACTGGCAAGTCACCATTTCTTGGTGCATACTGTTTTCATCCCCAATTTTGTACTTTCAAAGAGGGGGGGTCTTCTGGGGTTCCCGAAGAGGAACGGTTTTCTTCATCTCTTTCATCGGTATGGCAGAAGGTGCAAGCTAACTTGAAAAATATGAGTGGTAAATATAAATGCATGGCCGATAAGAAACGGTCGCCAGGTCCGGACCTAGGAGTGAATGACTATGTGTGGTTGTCTACTAGGAATATTAAGTTGAAGGTTCCCTCTTGGAAACTGGGTCCTAGGTTCATTGGTCCTTATAAAATAGTAGCCGTCATTAACCCTGTGGCTTTTCGCCTGGAGCTACCTCAGACTTTTAAGATCCATAACGTCTTCCATAAGTCGTTTCTCAAGAAGTATGTTCCACTTCTAGAACCATCACCGCTGCCACCTCCTCCTGTTATTGTGGATGGTAATCTGGAGTTTCAAATATCCAGAATTGTTGATTCTCGTCGGGTCCGCCGCTCTCTTCAGTATCTGGTGCATTGGAGGGGTTACGGTCCCGAGGAAAGAATGTGGGTTCCAGCGTCAGAGGTAAACGCCAACAGGTTAATTCAGGCTTTCCATGCCTCTCATCCTGAGAGACCTGGTCCTGAGTGTCCGGAGGCCCCTCGTGAAAGGGGGGGTACTGTCACGAGGGTGTCAAGAGCCACGTCTGACTCCGTTATACCCGGGGTCAGGAAGTCGCAGCGGGTGGCTGCGCGCTCTATATCTAAAGATCACGTTGTTTCTTAGTGATTGTTTTCTGTGTTTGCCTTGCAATCCTTTTTGTCTCACTCAGGGATCCGTAGCTTCTCCTCCTCAGCTGTTTCTTGTCTGCCACTCCCAACCTCCTTATATTCTCCTCTCACACTTCTCTAGTTGCCAGTTATAGAGCTTCCTGCCTGGACATCTATACTGACCCACTGGAGCTGTGAATCCTGGTTGTTGTTCCAGAGTGCTACCCTCCGGATCCCTGTTGGGCTTTTTGTTGTCTCCTGTTGTCGCCCACCTGGGATTATATGTTTAGTCTGTATTGTCTGTCCTCCCCTTGGTGTTTTCCTTTAGAGCTAGTGGTGCGGACTAGTGTTCCCACCGCCCTGTTCACTATCTAGGGCTCATCTTAGGGAAAGCCAGGGTTTTAGGCACGTGATCGGCGTACGGGTGAGGAACCCGTCTAGGGACGTCAGGGCAGCCAGGTGCCAGCCGCAAGGTGAGTCAGGGGTCACCACCTTCCCTCTCACTTGGGCAGGGCCTTCCTCTTTCCCTCCCTCACGTGTCACGTATGTGATAGTCACGCCGATCGTGATACACTGCTACCCTAAACTGGTCCTCTGCCCAGGGACGTCCCCTAGTGGTGGGGGCTCCCTGTCCTTGAGCCTAGCCTCACCTCCTGTCTAACCCTGATAAGGTGACAGGTGGAGAGAAGCTAATGTAAGGGTGGCCCCCCAACAGATGACTAGCACAGACAAAAAGAGGGAAAAAAAAGGGTGTCCACTGTATACAACCCTCGTGACGGATCGCCAGGAGGTACAGGGTCCACCTAGTAAATAAAATACGCAGACAAACACACGCACATGGACACACTGATACGATAATTAAATGATATAGATATGATATACCACAACCCCGATGCGTATCACCCACAGAGTGGGATCATCAGGGGGTAATACGAGGTAGGTATAGTATAGACACGGAGCCCATAAACCTAACTAAAGCAGGCCCCGTCCGATAGTGATGCGTAATTTAAAATTGCGTTAGAAAATTACGTAAAGACATCAGACCCAAACTTAATATAAAGAAGAATAGATGAATATGTGCCAAATGGCGGAGTACATAAGGTCATTTGGCAGTAAAAATGACGATGGGGTATGTCGGACGCATACACAATGCAAATCTCTGCAAAGGATAAAAACAGAGATGAGGACATATATATATATATATATATATATATATATGTAGAAACTCGCCATGGGGATACACATCCGATATTTAATAAATACTTGAAGTCACAGAGGGCACCAAGTCACAAAATGATAAATTGTAGGAGTGCTCATCAGAGGGCATCATAAGGTGATGGCCCCGAACCTAAATAGGTATAACTGTAGGAAAGAGGATGATCACCATGCTGATACTGTGTATAACCCCTCAGATATAAGAAGAGGAAATAAAGTCAACTCAAATACCTGAAAGTAACTGCCAATGCAGAGCAGCCCCGCAAGGATTAGCTCCTATAATAAAGAGCTATCAACAATATAGTGCGTGGAATGTAAAAAAACAACAACAAAAAAAAAAAAAACTATATTGTAAAACCTGTAGACTGACTACCTATATGATATAGGAATAGCGAAGTATGTACTTACATAGCGAAATGGGTCTGAGGCAATTGTAGCAAGTTCCCCATCCCTTTAAATACCCCGCCCTCCAGTTAGTGATGGGCAGCAGGCCCCAGGTGGAAGGACAGCCACAAAGCTGCTGGCCCATAGCTGCCGTTGTGCGTGCGTTCCACAGTGGAACGCACGCCGAGATGCACCCCTCTAGACTAGTCAAGTTCCAGAACTACAAGTAGTCGATTTCAAGAATGGATGTTTTTGGACTGTGCCATGTAGAAAGATGTTTAAGGTACAGTATATTTGCATACAATAGATTTGTGGTAGAATTCTATTGTGAACTTCATACATAGTTTTTTTTTTGTTCTTTATTTTAGCATATACATGGATTTCTGCAATGTCAGCTGGAATCTGGGTAGCCAATCTGATGCATCTAAATTTTCACTACCTTTTATTAATAAAGCCTATAGCTCAAAGCAGGGGTACTTAACTAATTTTAGAAAAGATCCACTGGGTCTGTGATAAGTATACTCATTCAGACCCCTGAAATTCATTTAGACCTCAGACCAGATCCTAAAATGAATAAGCCCCTAGAACAGAACCTAAAATTAAATAAGATCCCAAAGCAGGCAATAAAAAAAGAAAAATACATATTAAGTTCTGCTGAGCCTTCTTCACTTCAAGGCACCGCCGCACACAATGTTCTGACACTGGCCAACAACATGTGTGCCAGGGCCCAGTGGTAGTTCTGCTTCTGATGGCAGACTGCAAAATAGAGAAGAGACTATCCTCCTCCAATGCATCTATGTTGGCAGGTGTGCAGGGTCCACACAGCTGGGGACCTAGTTTGTATTTGGACTGCTGGCCTAAGGGCTCATGTACATGGCCACAGGTGTTTTCTGGCCCGCATATTATGGATGTGCAAAACACAGATACTTGCCAAGTGCATTCCTCTATTTTTTTTAAACTCTTGCAGAAATGTCCTATCCTTGTCCACAAAACAGACAAGAATAGGAAATGTTCTATTTTTTTTTCGGGACCGCAGAACGGACTTTTGCTTCTCCCATTGAGATGAATGAGTCCACATCCGATCCGCAAAAAAAGTGGATTGGATGCAGACCAAAAGTACGGCCGTATGCATGAGCCCTAAAGCTTGGTAGAGAGGTTGTGTTTACTTACCAGTAAAGAACCTATCTTGGTCTAATAGATCTTCTTGCTTAAATGTCATACAGTATGTGCAAAAGAGAACAATGTTTTCATATTACTAACAGTCAACGACCTAATTTTCTATAAAACACAATCATATTTCCCTTTATTTTATTTTTAAATAAATTTGGCAATTCTCTTCTCTCTGTTGTAGCTATGATTTTTCAATGAATCACTGTAAATTTTCAAAATTCCCAGTTTTGTTTTAAAAAAACCACCCAACAGATATTCATAAGCACATGCTGTGAGATATGTTATTTACAATGTGTCTTACAGCATAAAATACTAAACAATGATATACATTCTATATCATAGTGCTCAGGGTGCTGCTTTACAGCACAAGAGCTGGGGGGGGGGGGGGACAATGACAAGCATATCAGATCATCAAAAAGCATGATTTGATTTCATTTGATTGAGTATAGCAAACATCCTATCACTGTATATTACATGACATTTCTGCCTCTAAGACTATTTGCTTGGAGATGTCTTCCTCTACATTTTTGTTTATTATACCATGCTTTGTGAATAGCACGGCAGTGACGACACGTGTCTATAAAGGAAGAGTCTGAAATGTAGTTAGGATTTGTCAAGTCATAATATTGGGTGCTGACACACCACATGGCTTCTTGGTGAATGTACCACGTCTGTCAGGAATTGGAAAGAATATAGAGCATGTTACACAGCCTCCAAGCAGTCACAGTTAAGTAAAAAAAAACAACTGAAATGATGCCCGAAATAAATCTAGTTGGTGAAAAACTCAGGTGATTGAAGTGCATTTTAACCCCACTATCTTTAGTGCTTCTGAGAGCATGGGGTGTGGTGGATAGTGTTGGATGATGGATCAGGTTCAGAAGAATAATGACGGAGGGGGGGGTGAAAGGAGAAGAGTTATATTAGGGGATGTGATAAGCTACCCTTAAAAGATGTGTTTTTAGTGAGCGCCTAAAACTGTGGATGTAGTGAATTAACCTAATTGCTTGGGGTAGGGCATTCCAGAGAACTGGTGCAGCTCAAGAGAAGTCTTGAAGATGGAACTGAGAGGTCCGGATTATGATGGAAGATAATCGTAAGTCATTTGCAAAGCATAATGCATGGAAATGAGGGAGGAAATGTAGGGGGATGCAGCACTGTGGAGAGCTTTGTGAGTGAGCAGTTCAAACGGTATTCTATACTGTATGGGTAATTAGGGCAACGACTGGAACAGGGTAGAGGCATCGGAGTAGTAGTAAGGGTACTTTAACACTTGCGGCAGAGGATTCTGCCAGGCAGATTCGTCAAAACGCATGCAAACTGATGGCATTTGTCAGACGGATCAGGATCCTGATCCGTATGACAAATGCATTGAAGTGCCGGATCCGTCTCTCCGGTGTCATCTGAAAAAACGGATCCGGCATTTATTTTTTTCAAATTTTTTGCGGTCTGAGCATGCGCAGACCGCAATGCCGGATCAGTTTTGCCGGAACACTCGGGGCCGGGTCTGTCATTAATGCATGTGAATGGGAAAAAATTGGAAAAAATTTGGGCGGAGATAAAACCGTATTATCTTATTGTCCTGAAAAGTCAAAAAGACTGAACTGAAGACATCCTGATGCCTCCTGAACGGATTGCTCTCCATTCAGAATGCATAGGGATAAAACTGATCAGTTCTTTTCAGGTATAGAGCCCCTAGGACGGAACTGAATGCCACAAAAGAATAACGCTAGTGTGAAAGTACCCTAGACAGATAGATGAGCCTGGCTGCTGCTTTCAGGATGGATTTTAGAGGGGAGAGTTTTGTGAGGGGAAGACTGATTAGATTTGAGTTACCGTAATCAAGATGAGAATTGATCAGTTTTTGTTTTTTTTCCCGCAATAAGAAAGGAGCGGATTCTAGAGGTGCAGACGGCATGAGTGGGCAAGAGATTGAATATAGGGTGTGAATGACAGATCAGAGCCAAGAGTAACAGAGAGAGAGAGAGAGAGAGAGAGAGAGAGAGAGAGCGTGCTGCCTAGAGGTATGGTAGTGCCACACACTGAGAGGAAGATATCAGGTTCAGGTAGATTAGTAGATGGAGAAAACACCAGTCGTTCAGTTTTTTGTGAGATTCTGATTTATATAGTTTTTATTATGTTATGCTACTTGCATAACAAAAAAAAGCACTTGTTTTTTTTACAAAACAATCTGTTTTTGTGTCGCTGCTTTCCAAGACCCAGAACATATTTTTTCTGACTTATATCCATATGAGGAATAATATATTAGATTCCTCTCTAGTGATACTTGTTATTGCTATTACTGTAGAGAATAGACATGCAAAATGATTCTACAGGTTGATTTGTCCAATCAACAAGGCTTATGCAAATGAATTAAGATAGGATATGGACAGGAGGGACAGTGTAAAATAGATGTTTGTGTGTGTGTCTGTGTGTGTCTGTGTGTGTGTGTGTGTGTGTGTGTGGGGGGGGGGGGGGTTCAAGTGTTTAGTGAGACTTATATTATGCTGTGATTTGGACTCTGGTAAATTTCTTGGTTCATGGAATCAATAAATGGCCTATTTTGGCACAGAGGCAAGCACTTATCCTCTCACTCCTTTCTTGGAAAAAAATACCTCCATATGTAGCCTTCTAGACACTGAGTCAGGAATGAAAGCATCTGAAATCTTTTAAACAAGACCAGGCCCACATCTCTAGCTGCTACACAGCCAGAGATATGAAGGGCTAAAGCAGCCTTCCTCCACCCCCAGCCTGCTCCCTGAGCTCTGCTTGGGCTGCAATGCGGCCACGGGGGACACACGTTCACGTGCAAAAGTGGCTACAAAGTGGCTACAAAGAGCATGGGTTTGAAAGTCTTGTTTGAGCTATGCATGGTGGTATTATTTTGGCATGATTTGACAGTATTATATGAGTGTAATGGGTGTTTAGACCCAAGGCACTTCTAGTAAGAAATTCTGAACTTCTAAATATTTGCGGGAAATCTAAACCCAAAACACAACCAAATCAGGTCCAAAGACTACTAATGGAGAAAACATACACAAACTTGCTGGTAGAATCAGAACCTAAATTAAAACCATATCACAAGGAGTCCATACAGATTTTTTCCAATTATCTTCAAATTATATCATTTGTTTGAAATATGTTTTGTGCTTGGTTTCTAACACAGCACTGGAATTGTCTGGATAATCGATGCCATGTAATGTATTCATTCATATCTAATTGTTTGACTTGGGTCATACTGCATTTAGTATTTTACATAATGTTTATGAGATTTACTTTTATCTACTTCTATGATAAACATAATATGTAGTGTTAATAACATGTCTAGTTTAATATCCACTAGATAATGTGAGGTACAGGCTACACAATGATAATCACATACAACATTATTTTGTTCTTGAAGAATTCATTTGCCAAAATTCTGAAGCGAGATCCATGCAATCAGTAATATGAGTACAGTATTTAGTTTTAGTGATGATATACAGTACATACTGACATCTCTGACCAGGCAGTATCAGAATGTTTGGCTCTAACTCTTTGTTTATGTAACACTTGTGTTAGTTAATTACACGTATAGTCTATTTTTTTGGACTTGGGAAAAACGTAAAGGGGTAATTTACTGTCCAGATATACACCTATATAAGGCGTGTCTCTGGCACAGATTGCAGTGCACACAATCTGTGAATTCTCAGCTATCACACCAGGTCTAAAAAAGTGGGCGTGTCATGGGCAGGGAAGGGGATGGGCAGGTAGAGTCATCTCATTCATTATTTTCTGTTTTAGGATCTTGCCATTTTTCACCTTAAAGACCAGGCCATTTTTTGCAAATCTGACATGTCAATTTATGTGGTGATAACTTTAAAACGCTTTTACTTATCCAAGCCATTCTGAGACAGTTTTCTCGTCACATATTGTACTTCTTGACAGTGGTCAATTTGAGTAAAAAAAATATTTTATTTTTATTTATAAAAAATACCAAATTAAAAAAAAATTGGAAAAATTTTCAATTTTCAGAATTTCTATTACTCTGCTTTTAAAACATACCTCATAAAATAGTTATTACTTTACATTTCCCATATGTCTACTTCATGTTTGGATCATTTTGTAAATTACATTTTCTTTTTTTGGGACGTTAGAAAGCTTAGAAGTTTAGAAGTAAATCTTATAAAAATCACAGCTAAGACGATATCCCATCAGAGGGAGTGATAACCACAGAGAAGCAAATCTTAAAAAAATCACAGCTAAGACTATATCCCATCAGAGGGAGTGATAACCACAGGTGGTGTATATGTATAATTAATGTAATCACAGGGTACCCTGTAATTGCATAGAAGCAAATCTTGAGATTTTTCAGAAAATTTCCAAAACCCACTTTTTAAGGACAAGTTCAGGCCTGAAGTCACTTTGTGGGGCTTACATAATAGAAACCACCCATGAATAGCCCCATTTTAGAAACTACACCGCTCAAGGTATTCAAAACTGAGTGTACAAACGTTGTTAACCCTTTAGGTGTTCCACAAGAATTCAAGGAAAATGGAGATGAAATTTCAGAATTTCACTTTTTTGGCAGATTTTGCATTTTAATCCGGTTTTTCCAGTAACGAAGCAAGAGTTAACAGCCAAACAAAACTCAATATTTATTACTCTGATTCTGTTGTTTACAGAAGCACCCCAACTGCTGTACAGGCACACGGCAGGGCGCAGAAGGAAAGGAACGCTATATGGTTTTTGGAAGGCAGATTTCACTAGGATAATTTTAAGTTGCCATGTCACATTTAAAGACCTCCTGAGTAGAAACTCCAAAAAAAGACCCCATTTTGGAAACTACAGGATAAGGTGGCAGTTTTGTTGGTACTATTTTAGGGTACATATGATTTTTGGTTGCTCTATATTACAGTTTTTGTAAGGCAAGGTAACAAAAAATAGCGGTTTTGGCACTATTTTTATTTTTTGTTATTTATAGTGTTCATCTGAAGGGCTAGGTCATGTGGTATTTTTATAGAGCAGGTTGTTATGGACGCGACAATACTAAATATGTTTCAATTTCACATAATAAAGCATTTTTGAAAAATAATATTTGTTAGTTTCTCCATATTCTGAAAGCCATAGTTTTTTTTCATTTTTTGGGCGACTGTCTTATGTATGAGATGACGGTTTGATTGGTAATATTTTATGGTGCATATGACTTTTTGATCGCTTGGTATTACACTTTTTGTGATGTAAGGTGATAAAAAATGGCTTTTTCGACACCGTTTTTATTTTAATTTTTTACCGTGTTCACCTGAGGGTTTAGGTCATGTGATATTTTTATACAGCAGGTTCTTATGGACATGGCGATACCTAATATGTCAACTTTTTTAGTTTATTTAAGTTTTACACAATAACATCTTTTTTTAAACAAAAAAAATCATGTTTTAGTGTCTCCATATTCTGAGAGCCATAGTTATTTTTTTTATTTTTTTGGCGATTGTCTTAGGTAGGGTCTCATTTATTGCGGGATGAGATGATGGTTTGTTTGGTTTGATTTTGGGGTGCATATGACTTTTTGATTGCGTGGTATTGCACTTTTTGTGATGTAACTGCACAGTTTTTATAAATTTTCTTTTTATGGTGTTGACCAGATGGGGTGGATCATGTAAAATTTTTATAGAGCAGGTTGTTACACACACGGTGATAACTAATATGTCAAATTTTTTTGTTTATTTAACTTTTACACAAAAAGATCATTTTTGAAACAAAAAAAATAATGTTTTAGGCCCCTTTCACACGGGTGAGTATTTCGCGTGGGTGCAATGCGTGATGTGAACGCATTGCACCCGCACTGAATCTGGACCTATTCATTTCTATGGGGCTGTGCACACGAGCGGTGATTTTCACGCATCACTTATGCGTTGCGTGAAAATCGCAGCATGCTCCTCTTTGTGCGTTGCGGTGCAATAATCCACGCAACGAAGGCCACATAGAAGTGAATGGGGTTGCGTGAAAATCGCAAGCATCCGCAAGAAAGTGCGGATGCGGTGCGATTTTCACACACGGTTGCTAGGAGACGATCGGGATGAAGACCCGATCATTATTATTTTCCCTTATAACATGGTAACATGGTTATAAGGGGAAATAATAGCATTCTGAATAAAGAATGCATAGTAAAATAGCGCTGGAGGGGTTAAAAAAATAATTATTATAATTTAACTCACCTTAGTCCACTTGATTGCGTAGTCCGGCATCTCCTTCTGTCTCCTTTGCTGAACAGGACCTGTGGTGATGTCACTCCGATCATCACATGTTCCATCACATTATCTTTTACCATGGTGATGGATCATGTGATGACCGGAGTGACATCACCACAGGTCCTGTTCCTGAAATGAATGCTCACCACAGGTCCTGTTCAGCAAAGGAGACAGAAGAGATGCCGGGCTACGCGATCAAGTGGACTAAGGTGAGTTACATTTTTTTTTATTTTTTTTAACCCCTCCAGCGCTATTTTACTATGCATTCTGTATTTAGAATGCTATTATTTCCCCTTATAACCATGTTCTAAGGGAAAATAATACAATCTACAGAACACCGATCCCAGACTCGAACTTCTGTGAAGAAGTTCGGGTTTGGGTACCAAACATGCGCGATTTTTCTCACGCGCATGCAAAACGCATGACAATGTTCCCGCAACGCACCCGCACATTTTCCCGCAACGCCTGTGTGAAAGGGGCCTTAGTGTCTCCATATTCTGAGAGCCATAGTTTTTTTTTTTTTTTTGGGCGATTGTCTTAGGTAGGGTCTCATTTATTGCGGGATGAGATGATGGTTTGTTTGGTTTGATTTTGGAGTGTGTATGACTTTTTGATCGCTTAGTATTACACTTTTTGTGATGTAAGGTGACCAAAAAATTGCTTTCTTTAGCACGGTTTTTATTCATTTTCTTTTTACGGTGTTGACCAGACTGGGTGGATCATGTGATATTTTTATAGAGCAGGTTGTTACGCACACGGTGATAACTAATATGTCTGTTTTTTTTCTATTTTTTACAATTTTATATGTCTCTTTTTATGGGAAATGGGCTTTTTTAAATTAAAACTTTATTTTTTGTTAAAAACACTTTTTTCACTTTTATTATTTTAAATTTTTGTCCCAGTATGGGACTTCAACATTACAGGGTCTAATCCCTGTTTCAATGTATCACAATATATCTGTTATGTATTGGAATACACTGATAGTTTGCCTATGAGACCCAGCCTGGGGGTTGGGCCTTATAGGCCTCCGTACATGTCGGGCCCCAAGACCTTGGAATGGCTTGGGGCTGCCATGGCAACCATCGGGTCCCCACCACCGCAGTGCGGGGACCCAATGGCTAAGGAGAGGGAGCGCAAACCTCCCATATGCCGTGGTCAGCGCTGACCGCGGAATATGTGGGGGTTAATCCACCGGCATCGGTGTTATCACCGATGCTGTTCGATGCAGTCAGTAACAGCCGGATTCCTGCCGCTGATCACTGGTACCACACATGGGGGAACAGAAGGACCGCAGGAAGAGAATGCGGTCGAGCATTCTTGTCCTGGGTCGTTAAACGTAATCTGATATAGGGATTATTAAGTCTTAATAAATAACCCCCAAAGTCCCTTACAGCAAGGAATAACTATATGTGCCAAATAATTTACATTATTAGCTGGTAAACCAGAAATATGAATGTAGTCATATTTATCAAGCATACAGTGTGTGTATTAGAAAAATACATTTTGCTTTGTTTTTATTACAAGACACTAATAAAGCAAAATATGGTAAAATTCTAAAGCAAATTCTCCCTAAAATTTTACAGAGTTACAAAAACACCATATAAAAGTGGTGCTTAAAAGATTGTGCACTCTTGATAATTTTCTATGTTTCTGCATATATTTGACCTAAAGCTACATTAGATTTTCTTACATGTCCTAAAAGTAGATAAAGATAACCAAATCACACTAATGAGTCAAAAATATTGGCCATTTATTTATTTGAGGAAAATTATCCAATATTACATGTCTGTGAGTGGTAAAGTATGTGAACCTTTGATTTCAGTATCTTTTAGCCCATTCCTACATACAAAACAGCTTCAAATCTGATCTGTTGGTGGGTTTCCTCCCATGAACTGCTTGCTTCAGGTCCTTCCACAACATTTCCATTGGATTTATGTCAGGACATTGACTTTGCCTTTCCAAAACTTTAACTTTATTAATCTTTAACCGTTCTTTGGTAAGAAAGACTTGTGTGCTGAGGGTTGACGTACCGTATTTTTCGCCGTATAAGACGCACCGGCGTATAAGACGCACCTAGGTTTTTGGGGAGGAAAATAAGAAAAAAAAAATTTTTAACCAAAAGGTGTGCTGTGGGTTTGGAACTAGGTGGTCTGTGGATGGCACTATTACTGGGGATCTGTGGATGACGGACACTGTTATGGGGGGATCTGTGGATGACGGACACTGTTATGGGGGGATCTGTGGATGACGGACACTGTTATGGGGGGATCTGTGGATGACGGACACTGTTATGGGGGGATCTGTGGATGACGGACACTGTTATGGGGGGATCTGTGGATGACGGACACTGTTATGGGGGGATCTGTAGATGACGGACACTGTTATGGGGGGGATCTGTAGATGACGGACACTGTTATGGGGGGAACTGTGGATGACGGACACTGTTATGAGGGAACTGTGGATGACACACTGTTATGGGGGGATCTGTGGCTGGCACTGTTACAGGGGGGGGATCTGTGGATGGCACTGTTATACATGTGTCATCCACAGACCCTCCCAGCCCATAACTGTGCCATCCACAGATCCCCCGCCGCTCCAGTATACTAATATAATATGTCTTATTCAGTTAATAGTTATTAAATATGCCTCTTTATTCCTAAAAGTACCTTAAATCCTAAGCGCTTTAGTACAATGCCGGCAGGCCGGGCAGCCGGCGCGGCGCGTCACTCACTGACGTCACTTGCCTGCGCCGCCTGCTTCATTCATAAAGTAGGCGGCGCAGGCACGTGACATCAGGGAGTTACGCTGCCGCCCGCCCGGCCTGCATTGTACGGATGCGCTTAGGATTTAAGGTACCATTAGGCATAAAGGGGCATATCTAGTAACCATTAATTGAATATGACATTTTATTAGTACACCGGAGCGGCGGGGCGGGCCTTTAGTACAGTGACTGCACCGCCCCGCCGCTATTGCCGGCCCCAGCTCCTCCTCCCAGTCCCTCCCCGAGTCCCCGCTCGCTTTACATCGCATCCAGCGATGTAAAACTGACTGCATTCGCCGTATAAGACGCAGGGGCATTTCTCCCCCATTTTGGGGGAAGAAAAAGTGCGTCTTATACGGCGAAAAATACGGTAATTCTTAATGACTCACATTCTCTTGCGAATCAGTTCACAGACAGATGTACTGCCATTTTCATTTACAATTTGCTGGTATAATTCAAAATTCATTGTTCCATTAATGATGGCAAGCTGTCCTGGCTCAGATGAAGCAAAACAGGCTCAAACTATGATACGTACGTCCACCGAAAGTTGTATGAGGTTTTTATGCTGAAATGCAGTGTTTTCCTTTCTCCAAATATAATACTTCTTATTTAACCCCTTAAGGACCCATGACAAACATGTACGTCATCTCTGTCCGTGACTTACATCCGATGCCGCGCATTAACCCCTGCACAGCCTCGGTCAGCGCTGACCGCGGCACGTTTCATGTTCGTGTAGGGAGAAAGAAGCCATCAGATTCCCGTGCTGCTGTGACGAGGACCCAATGGCATGGAAGGCAGCACGATGCCTTCCTTAGGCATCGCAGCTGCCTTTCAGCAGAGCCTGTGAGATCCAGCCCCCTGGATCTCACAGGCAGTAAGGCTTTAAGTGTATTACAGTGTGTAATACACTAACACCCAATGCATGACAACACAGAAGTTTTGTCATGCATTGTAAAGGGGATCAGACCCCCAAAAGTTGAAGTCCTAGAGTGGGACAAAAAAAAAAGTAAAAAAAAAAGGTTAAAGTTTCAAGTACATTTTTTTTTTAAATATCCTTTTGCAAAAATAAAGGGAAAAAAATTGTGAAAAGTAGGGAAAATAAGAAAAGTACACATATTAGGTATTGCCGCGTCCGTATTGACTGGCTCTATAAAACTATCACATGTCCTAACCCCTCTGGTGAACACCGTCAAAAAAAAAAAAAAAAAAAACGGTGCTAAATAAACCATTTTTTGGTCACCATACATCACTAAGAGTGCAACACCAAGCGATCAAAAAGGCCTATACCCCCCAAAATAGTACCAATCTAACCATCACCTCATCCCGCAAAAAATGAGCCCCTACCTAAGACAATCACCCCCCAAAAAAACTAAGAAAACCTTTGGCTCAGAATATGGAGAGATTAAAACATTGTTTTTTGGGGTTTCAAAAATTTTGTTGTGTAAAACTTAAGTAAATTAAAAAAAATATATGCATTAGGTATTTCCGCATCTGTAACAACCTTTTCTATAAAAATATCACATATAACCCCTCAGGTGACCCCCGTATAAATAAACAAAAAAAGGTGTCAAAAAAGCAATTTTTTGTCACCTTACATCACAAAAAGTGTAATAGCAAGCGATCAAAAAGTCATATGCACCCCAAAATAGTGCCAATCAAACTGTCATCTCATCCTGAAAAAATGATACCCTACCTAAGAAAATCTCCCAAAAACTGAAAAAAATATGGCTCTCAGAATATGGAGACACTAAAACATGATATTTTTTTGTTTCAAAAATGATATTATTGTGTAAAACATTAATAAAAAAAGGAACCATGTTAGGTATCACCACATCTGTAATAACCTGCTCTATAAAAATATCACATGACCTAACCCCTCAGGTGAATATCGTAAAAAAAAAAAACGGTGTCAAATAAGCAATTTTTCAGCACCTTACATCACAAAAAGTGTAATAGCAAGCGATCAAAAAGTCATAGGTACCCCAAAATAGTGCCAATAAAACAGTCATCTCATCCCGCAAAAATGATACCCTACTTAACCCCTTAAGGACACGGCCATATTTCACCTTATTCATTGTGTCATTGTAAGTGGTCATAACTTTAAAACGCTTTGACTTATCCAGGCCATTCTGAGATTGTTTTTTCGTTACATATTGTACTTCATGACACTGGTAAAATGAAGCAAAAAAAAAAACATTTTATTTATAAAAAAATAGCAAATTTACTAAAAAGTTGTAAAAAATTGCAAATTTCCAAGTTTCAATTTCTCTACTTCTATAACACATAGTAATACCTCCAAAAATAGTTATTACTTTACATTCCCCATATGTCTACTTAATAGTTGGATCATTTTGGGAATTATATTTTATATTTTGGGAATGTTACAAGGCTTAGAAATTTTTCAGAAATGTTCAAAAACCTAATTTTTAGGGACCAGGTCTGAAGTCACTTTGTGAGGCTTACATAATAGAAACTACCCAAAAATGACCCCATTCTAGAAACTACACCCCTCAAGGAATTCTAAACAGATTTTACAAACGTTGTTAACCATTTACATGTTGCACAAGAGTTATTGGCAAATGGAGATGAAATTTGAGAATTTCAATTTTTTGGCAAATGTTTAATTTTAATCATTTTTTTCCAGTAACAAAGCAAGGGTTAACAGCCAAACAAAATGCTGTATTTATTGCCCCGATTCTGTAGTTTGCAAAAACACCCCATATGTGGCTGTAAACTACTGTACGGGCACACAGTAGGGCATAGAGGGAAAGGTGCGCCGTATGGTTTTTAGAAGGTTGATTTTGCTGTGCTGGTTTATTTACACCATGTCCCATTTGATGCCCCCCTGATGCACCCCTAGAGTAGAAACTCCATAAGGCCCCATGCACACGGCCGTTGTTCACAGCCGTGTGCGGGCCGTGGAACCGCGGCCTGGATCCCTCCTGAGAGCAGGAGCGCACGGCGTCACTGGTTGCTATGACGCCGTGCGCTCCCTGCTGCCGCCGCAATACAGTAACACACTGGTACGATCTATACCAGTGTATTACTGTACTGTGCCGGCAGCAGGGGGCGCACGGCGTCATAGCAACCAGTGACGCCGTGCGCTCCTGCTCTCAGGAGGGATCCAGGCCGCGGTTCCACGGCCCGCACACGGCTGTGAACAACGGCCGTGTGCATGGGGCCTAAAAGTGACACCATCTAAGAAACTACACCCCTCAAGGTATTTAAAACTGATTTTACAAACTTTGTTAACCCTTTAGTTTTTGCACAAGAGTTATTGGCAAATGGTGATGAAATTTCAGAATTTAAATTTTTGGCCAAATGTTTAAATTTAATCCATTTTTTCCAGTAACAAATCAAGGATTAACATCCAAACAAAATGCTATATTTATTGCCCCGATTCTGTAGTTTGCATAAACACCCCATATGTGGCTGTAAACTACTGTACAGACACACAGTAGGGCGTAGAGGGAAAGGTGCGCCGTATGGTTTTTGGAAGGATGATTTTGCTGGACTGGTTTATTTACACCATGTCCCATTTGAAGCCCCCCTGATGCACCCCTAGAGTAGAAACTCCCTAAAAGTGATACCATCTAAGAAACTACACCCCTCAAGGTATTCAAAACTGGTTTTATAAACTTTGTTAACCCTTTAGGTGTTGCACAAGAGTTATCGGCAAATGGGGATGAAATTTCAGAATTTCATTTTTTTGCCAAATTTTCAATTTTAACCCATTTTCTCCACTAACAAAGCAAGGGTTAACAGCCAAACAAGACTGTATCTTTATTGCCCTGACTCTGCCATTTACAGAAACACCCCATATGTTGTCGTACACTACTGTACGGCCACACGGCTGGGTGTAGAGGGAAAGGAGCGCCGTGTGGTTTTTGGAGGGCTGATTTTTATGGACCGGTTTATTTACACCGTGTCCTGTTTCAACCCCCCTGATACACCCCTGGAGTAGAAACTCCCTAAAAGTGACCCTATTTTGGAAACTACGGGATAAGGTGGCGGTTTTGTTGGGTACTATTTTTAGGGTACATATGATTTTTGGTTGCTCTATATTTCATTTTTGTGAGGTAAGGTTACCAAAAATTGCATTTCTGAAATTTCATCTCCATTTGCCATTAACTGTTGAGGAACACCTAAAGGGTTAATAAAGTTTGTAAAATCAGTTTTGAAGACCTTGAGGGGTGTAGTTTCTTAAATGGGGTCACTTTTAGGGAGTTTCTACTCTAGGGGTGCATCAGGGGGGCTTCAAAAGGGACATGGTGTAAATAAAAAAGGCCATCAAAATCGGCCTTCAAGAAACTATGTCGGTCCTTGAAGGCCGATTTGTATCTCTAACGTCTAAGAGTCATTTTTTTATTTATTTTTTAGCCGATTGTATTAGATAGGGGCTAATTTTTTGATCGCTTGCTATTAAACTTTTTGTTATCTAAGGTGACAAAAAAATATTTGTTTGCACCGTTTTATTTTTATTTTTGGACCGTGTTAATCTGGGGGGTTAGGTCATGGGGTAGTTTTATAGAGGAGATTATTACCGACGTGGCGAATACCTAATTTGTATACTTTTTAAAATTATTTTAGTTTTACAAACTTTTTGAACAAATTTATTTTGGTGTCTCAAGTGTGAGAACCATAGTTTTTATCGATTGTCAGTGGCTAAATGGAATTGAAATTGGGGAAGGGGATTATAAATTTAGTACTCCATGGAAGTGTGGTATTCCCTGAAGCACCGTCAGTGCAGAGGCCCGGATGATCGGGGCACGTGTCACATTGAGTAGTGGTGTCCCTCCGTATCCTCCTCCTGTGACACACTCTGCACTTTTTTTGGGGTCCGTCCCTTCTTTCCAGTATGAGGGACCACACCTGGAAAGTGTTGGCCAGGGACGATCCGGGCGCCTACAGTTCCCGAGGTACTCCGGCCTGCTCTTTCCCGGTCCGAAAAGATCAGGGCCTTGAGGAGTGCCTCATAGAACTGTAGGAATTTCCCTGTGTTGCCAGCGCACTGGAACAGTACAAAAGAGTTGTACAAGGCAACCTGCACCAAGTAGACTGGTACTTTTTTGTACCATGTCCGCGTTTTGCGCATGGCGTTATATGGCTTGAGGACTTAATCAGAGAGATCAACTTCTCCCATATACCGATTGTAGTTGACGATACAATTGGGCTTGAGGACCGTTGCTGCGGTACCTCGCACAGGGACAGGGGTGATGCCGTTACTGTGAATTGTGGACAGTACAAGGACATCCCTCTTGTCCTTATATCTGACCAGCAGCAGGTTTCCACTGGTAAGGGCACGGGTCTCACCCCTGGGGATAGGTACTTGGAGGGGGTGGGCAGGGAGGCCGCATTGATTTTTCCGCACGGTCCCACAAGCGGACGTGGATCTGGCGGCAAGGGACCTGAACAAGGGGATACTAGTATAAAAGTTATCCATGTAAAGGTGGTAACCCTTATCTAACAGTTGGTGCATAAGGTTCCACACAAGTTTCCTGCTAATACCCAGAGTGGGGGGACATTCTGGGGGTTGAATACAGGAATCTCGCACCTCGTACACATGAAACTTGTTAGTGTACCCTGAGGTACTCTCACAAAGTTTGTACAGCTTCACGCCATACCTCACCCGCTTTGAAGGAACATACTGGCGGAAAATGAGTCTCCCCTTGAACGCAATGAGAGACTCATCAACCGCGACCTCCCTTCCTGGTACGTAGGCCTCCAAAAATTTGACCCCCGAAGTGATCAATGACCGGCCTGATTTTGTACAGGCGGTCATAGGCAGGATCACCTTGGGGGGGACATGCTGCATTATCTGCATAATGCAGGCATTTCCGGATGGCCTCAAACCGGGAGCGTGTCATGGCCGTACTGTCAAGTGGCGTCTGGTAGAGGAAGTCCCCACTCCAGTACAGCCTGGCACTAGTTTTTTTGACTAGGCCCATGTGCTGCACGAGGCCCCAAAATGTCCTCATCTTGGCTGCACTGAACGGGGTCCAGCCACCGAGCCTAACCAAAAAGGAGCCTGGGTTTTGAGCAACGAACTGTTGGGCGTACAGGTTCGTCTGCTCCTTCCATTAGATTTACCAGTTGGTCACTGAAAAATGACTAAAAACGTTGTATTCAGTGAAGCCCACTGTGTAAATCTGGATTCCTGATTGTCTAACAAAATCAGGAATCAAGGGCTCAAATCACTCTGGGGTACACCAGCCAAGTTCACCTGCAGGGGGCTCAGGTGGACTGACCTGGTGGGCCAGAAAACTAGTACGAGCCTCAGAGCTGCTCGTAGTAGGGTGGGCCACAGGGTCCTTAGCATGGGGGTCCCCTCGATCCACCTGGCGGCGTCTCCGCCGCCGTGGAGGCTCATCATATCATCGCTTGATGATGAGGAGGATGCGGATGACAAAAGGAATGTGGGGTCATCCTTGTCCTCACTGGGGCTCTCGGACTCGGAGGCAAGGAGGGCTTATGCCTCCTCAGCCGAGAATGTCCTGCGGGCCATAGGGGGAGTGTGTGTCTGCGTGTAAATCTTTATTTGTTATCAGGTGTGTGTGGGGGGGGGAGGGGGGTGGCACGGGTGTTCCCGGACTTTTCCCTAAACCTAACAGGGAAAAATAACAAACAAAAAATAACTAAAAAAAAAGAGCCCAAAAAAATTTGAAAAATAAAAAAATATATTCTAACTCGCTGATCAGCCACCCGAAGCTGATCAGCGGTGGGGTGGGCGATGCACTAACAGTAAAGCTTTCGCCCCGAAAAAAGGGTGAAGGGTGCATTGGGGCAAGCTGCAGCACCCCTGGGCGGGTCTAAGGTCACACAGCTGTGCTGTGAACCCTAGACACCATAAGAGGATGATGCAACAGTAAAAACTTTAACTTTCCCTAGCACTGCGGAGGATCGAAAGAGGGGGTGCTGGGCACAGATCAGGGGGTGCACTGTGGAGATCGGGCAGTAGGCTCTTCTCTCTGCGACGTCCAACGGCCGAAAGGAGGAGAGGAGAGAATGGGGGAGTTAACCCCCGCCCACCCGTGCAGCGAATCAGAAGAGATCCTTTGAGGTGATGTCACCATCACCTCACAGGATCTAAGGATGGTGGTTGGTGGTGTATTATCACACCACTGATCACCATCCTGTTCCGGGTTATCGGGACCCGAATAACCCAGAAACGCAGCAAACCGCAGGTCTGAATTGACCTGCGGTTTGCTGCAATCGCCGATGCGGGGGGTCACAGGACCCCCCTAGGCATTGTGCCAGAGTGCCTGCCGAACTACACAGGACGTACAGGTACGCCCTGTGTCCTTAAGTACCAGGACATCAGGGCGTACCTGTACGCCCTGTGTCCTTAAGGAGTTAAGACAATCGCCTCAAAACTGAAAAAACTATGGCTCTCAGACTATGAAGACACTAAAACATGATTTTTTTTGTATTAAAAATGATATCATTGTGTAAAACTTACATAAATAAAAAAAAGTATACATATTAGTTATTTGCCACGTCCGTAACGACCTTCTCTATAAAAAATATCACATGACCTAACCCCTCAGATGAATATAATAAAATAAAAAAATGGTGTCAAAAAAGCTATTTTTTGTCACCTTACATCACAAAAAGTGTAATAGCAAGCAATCAAAAAGTCTTACGCACCCCAAAATAGTACCAATCAAACCGTCATCTCATCCCGCAAAAATTACTAACAACATGATTATTTTAAAAAAAATATGATATCATTGTGTAAAGCTTACATAAATAAAAAAAGTTGACATATTAGGTATCACCACATCCATAATAACCTGCTCTTTAAAAATATCACATGACCTAACCTAAAGCCATTTTTTTTCACCTTACATCACAAAAGTCATATGCACCCTTTAATATTACCAATCAAACCGTCATCTCATCTCGAAAAAAACATTAGCCCCTACACAAGACAGTCGCCCAAAAAATATATAAAACTACGGCTTTCAGAATGTGGAGACACTAAAAAATCTTTTTTCAAAAATGATTTGTTATGTAAAACTGAAACAAACAACCAAAGAAAGTAGTCATATTTGGTATTGTTGTGTCCATAATAACCTGCTAGGGCTTGTGCGGGCTGAATCTCCCATATTTTTTCTTTGTAGTATATATTGGAGGCGTGGCGATCTCCAAGCAGTCATGCACACCTGACCAGTTAGTATGCCCTGGAGGCTGGTTTTAAAGTCAGTATAAAACTGAGTCTGCTTATATAGCACCTACCAGTAGCCATTAGGCTCCAGGAGAAGTATATAGTGGGCTTAGCATGCATGTTGGTACTTGCATCCCTGGATCCGATGAAAGCTGTAATGGCACTGGACGGGGTTAAAAGCAGAGTGTGCTTGGCGTGCATGCTGTACCTGCGCTCCCTGGACTTTGTGTGGCTGTCATGGCCCATAAAAGGTAGGAACCAGTGTTAGGGACCACTCATTAAGGCGACCTTGACGTGGTGAGTGGCTTATTACGCTTTGGCCAAAATGTACACCAATGCCTTATTCAACATCCAGCATAAAGGCAGGGCAGAGTGCTGGTTGCAGAGTGCGATTGCATTTTGTGTTTTCGCGTTTGTATCTGTATTTCGCCATAGCAATCTGCACCTGCTAGGGGTTGTGCGGGCTGAATCCCCCATATTTTTTCTTTGTAGTATATATTGGAGGCGTGGCGATCTCCAAGCAGTCATGCACACCTGACCAGTTAGTATGCCCTGGAGGCTGGTTTTAAAGTCAGTATAAAACTGAGTCTGCTTATATAGCACCTACCAGTAGCCATTAGGCTCCAGGAGAAGTATATAGTGGGCTTAGCATGCCTGTTGGTACTTGCATCCCTGGATCCGATGAAAGCTGTAATGGCACCGGATGGGGTTAAAAGAGTGTGCTTGGTGTGCATGCTGTACCTGCTAACAACCTTCCAAAAACCATATGGCATTCCATTTCTTCTGTGTGTTTCTGTAAACTAAAGACTCAAGGCCATAAATATTGAGTTTTGTTTGACTGTTAACCTTTGCTTTGTAACTGGGAAAAAAATGGATTAATGTGGAAAATCTGCCAAAAAAGTGAAATTCTGAAATTTCATCTCTATTTTCCATTAATTCTTGTGGAGCACCTAAAGGGTTAACAAAGTTTGTAAAATCAGTTTTGTATACTTTGAGGAGTGTAATTTCTAAAATGGGGTCACTTTTTGGGAGTTTCTACTCTAGGGGTGCATCAGGGGGTCTTAAAATCTGACATGTCAGCTTAAATTATCCCAGTGAAATCTGCTTTCCAAAAACCATATGGCGTTCCTTTCCTTCTGCGCAATACCATGTGCCCGTACAGCAGTTTACTACCACATATGAGGTGTTTCTGTAAACTAAAGAATCAGGGACATAATTATTAAGTTTTGTTTGGCTGTTAACCCTTGCTTTGTTAGTGGGGAAAAATTTGATTAAAATGGAAAATCTGCCAAAAAAGTGAAATTCTGAAATTTCATCTCCATTTTCCATTAATTGTTGTGAAACACCTAAAGGGTTAACAAAGTTTGTAAAATCAGTTTTGAATACCTTGAGGGGTGTAGTTTCTAAAATGTTATTTTTGGGTGGTGTCTATTATGTAAGACTCACAAAGTGACTTCAGACCTGAACTTGTCCTTAAAAAGTGGTTTTCGGAAATTTTCTGAAAAATTTCAAGATTTGCTTCTACACTTCTAAGCCTTTTAACGTCCCAAAAAAAATAAAATGGCATTCATAAAATGATCCAAACATGTAGACAAATGGGGAATGTAAAGTAATAACTATTTTTGGAGGTATTGCTATCCGTTATAAAAGTATAAAATAGAAATTTGGAAATTTGCACATTTTGTCCAATTTTTGGTAAATTTGGATTTTTTTTTATAAATAAAAATTTTTTTTTACTCAATTTTACCTCTGTCATGAAGTACAATATGTAATGAGAAAACAATCTCAGAATGGCCTGGATAAGTAAAAGCGTTTAAAAGTTATAACCACATATGACAAGTGGCACATGTCATATTTGCAAAAAATGGCGTGGTCCTTAAGGTGAAATATGGCAGGGTCCTTAAGGGGTTAAACAAAAAAGTCTATATTGGTCTTATCCGTCCACAAAACTTTATTCCAATAGTCTTCTGGCTTGTCCAGGTCACCTGATTGTCATCATTGAAAACACTTGTCCAGGTTCACATACTTTTGCCACTCACTGATGTGATATTGGATCATTTTCTTAAATAAATGACCAAGTCTAATATTCTTGACTCATTCGTTTGTTTTGGTTATCTACTTTTAGGACTTGTGTTAATGTGATGTACTTTTATGTCAAATGTATTGAGAAATATAGAAAATTCTAAAGGGTTCACAAAAGTTTAAGCACCACTGTATTATGCCATTTGCACCATTTTTATAAATTTATTTCAAGCTGTGCCATTTTCATTCATAAATTCTAGAGTCTTGTAAAACTACTCTACCACTGAGTACTAAGATTTAATGAAATGGAAGGAAAAATTGCATGATCTAAAAATTCCATAGCTACATACATATATTTCCTTCTGTTTGAGGTGACTAGAAATGCCATGTTTTAAAGGGCAAATCTACACTTTTATAGTTTAGTTTGTGGTTTATTTTATGGAAATGTCCCCTGTATGCCGTCTGTAACCACATTTACTTTGTTGCTCTGTAAAATCCGAGAAGACACTGTACAAGGGAATATACTGTGTACTCAGTATAATACTGTACATTCCACACTTTAAAATCTTTGGAGGGTACTAAACATTTTCATACCATGAAATTTATAGCAAATTTCAATGCTATACTCAGTACAGTGTATGTTTCAACATTAACATATTAACCTTACAAGCCACAACTTCAAACATTATCTCAGGTTAATAGATTCAGCCTACTGTTACTTAATCCTCCAAACATTTGTGTAAATCCAGGAATCCACAGGAGACTTGCACTTCCCGGATTTCTTTACCATTGCCGATCTCTTGTGGAGAATATAGCCATAAATTTGT
Source organism: Bufo gargarizans (assembly GCF_014858855.1). Lineage (NCBI taxonomy): Eukaryota > Metazoa > Chordata > Amphibia > Anura > Bufonidae > Bufo > Bufo gargarizans. The sequence goes on along the minus strand of NC_058080.1, from coordinate 175,661,929 downwards.
TGGTTTAATGGTTTGTCAACGTTTATTTGGACATTTCCTTGATTATTATTAGAAGGAAAAGAGAAACATTTATAGCGGAACTCTAAGGCTATGTTCACATGCTGTAATCTGCATGAAATCTGCATTCCATGCATGAGAATAGGGTTTCCACACTTGCATTGCAAAGGAAAATTTCCACATGGATTTCTAGCAACATGATGGAAAAAAAATCCACCAGACAAATAAGTGGGGGCTTAGGGGGTAATGTATTAATTGTGCTGTGCCAGACAAGTGGAGTCATTTTCACCAAAATGTAGAAAAGTACCAGATGGCACTGCTCAGTGTCAAGGCATCTACAAAACCGGATACACACAGTGGAGTGATAGCTCACATAAGGACAGCGGTGGTGCTCAATCCAAAAAACGTCCAATAGAACATCAGAATAATAAAGAAATAATGGCACTCTCTGCGATTGTCCAACTTTCTTTATTTTCGTTAAAAGACGCATAAAATACAATGGCGGCAGGGGTACAGAGCGCCACTTGGGTCTGAGGAAGCGTATCTACGCGAAACAGCTGTCACCGCTGATGGTGCTCTGTAGTCTGTACCCCTGCCGCCATTGTATTTTATGCGTCTTTTGACAAAAATAAAGAAAGGTTGGATGATCGCTGTGAGTGCCATCATTTCTTCATTATTCTGATATTCAAGTGGAGTAGTTTTACCTGGTGTAGGCATTTACTCTGAATTTATGTGGAACGCACCATGCCTGGCTGTTTAAACACACTAAGGCCCCTTTCACACGGGCGAGTTTTCCGTGCGGGTGCGATCCGTGCGGCGAACGTATGGCACCCGCACTAAATCCTGACCCATTCATTTCTATGGGGCTGTGCACATGAGCGATGTTTTTAACGCATCACTTGTGCGTTCAGTGCAAATCGCAGCATGCTCTATATTTTCCGATTTTGACGTGACGCAGGCCCCATAGAAGTGAATGGGGTGCGTGCAAATCGGATGGCATCCGGATATACATGCGTTGCGTTCAGTTTTTTTTGACGGAAGTCACTTAGCAACACTCCTGGGCTATATAATACAGGAAGTAGGCGTTTTTTTTCTCTGTGTCGGTCTGCATGTGGTTTTTGGCAGCACATGAGGGAGAAGTTTGCTGGATCTATTTCAAGCCCTCGCGGAGCGAATTTTATCGGCAGCATGCCCAAAAATCCTCGAAGCATGGATGTTGAGAAGCTCATTGTCCTGGTGCAGGATAGGCCCTGCCTCTGGGATCTCCGTTGTTCGGACTACCAGGACCGATATAAAAAGGACGCTGCCTGGGAGGAGGTTACCCAGGATCTATTTGCAGCCATATGGCAAACGACGAAAGGGCAAAGTCGCCGGAATTTAAGTAAGTTAACAATGTATACATGTTTGATCTATGTTGTCCTCCCTAGTATATAGGCCTTGTTTGTTTACCTATCACTTTAGAAATTGATCCATGTTCCTTTATTGCCTTTCTATTACCAGTTGAAGAGGTCAAGAATCGTTGGCGGAGCTGCAGAGACCAATTCCGTAAGGAAATAGGAAAGCAGGGGCGGAGCGGGGCTGGTCTCCCCAAGAAAAGGCCGTACCTCTTCCGGGAGCAGCTAATGTTCCTCCGCGCTGTCATGGATCTGCGTCCGTAAGTCCATTCTACACAATAAGCTATATGCACTGTATGGGGATTTTTTACATACTGTGAATGTTTTGAATGGATCAATGTGAAATGTCATATTTATCACTAGCAAACATTCGCATTGCTCCTTTCTTAACCTAAAGTAGGAGATTAAAATGATAAGTTGAGTAAAGATTGATGGTACGTAAATAATGTAGCAGGATGAACCCACATGCTCTATGGGACCTAAGATGTGTAATAAATGTATTTTCAAATTTTCGTTTCCTCGTTTTGGTTAAAGTTAACACGATAGCATACATGAGTATAGACCTTATATTTCTGAGTGTGTGGGTTATCCCTGCTACATCTATACTACCACAATTACCACATATGTCTATTTTAGGTTGGCAGGGGAGTTGCTAGTGTGTGAAAACATCTGAGGCACAAGGCCACTGTCCAACACCCCCGTGAATCAAAGTTCCACCCATGAAGCTATGTCGCTATCCCCGGGGGGGAGGGGGGCATCACACTAGTTATTAACCCCTTTCAGCAGTCCCCCCTTCAGTGAATGGGGGAGTGCTGAAAGTGGTTTAATAACTACTGCGAAGAGACTAGCCATCTGTGCGACCCCCACATCAACCCCCAACCCCCCTTGTACTAGTTCCGCTACTTATCTGCTGCGTTGGCATGAGTTCAGTCACTTCTGTGCCATCGGTGCTCAATCGCAGCAGATAAGTAGCGGAACTAGTACAAGGGGGGTGATCAGGGGGTTGGCCAGTTCCAATCAATGGAAAAATTCACTGGAATATTTCCTTAACATTCTATCAGCAATCCAGCATAACATTCAGGGCACTGGACCAAACATATGGGGCACAAGCCCCGAATGGTTAGCCAAAATGAAACCTCGGTTTGTTGGGCCTGTTAGTACTATGTGACAAATGTAGATGGTGTAGCTTATGACAGGAATATGTTAATCGTTTTTTGGCGAATCGTCATGTTTATAATTTTTCATCCTTTTGTAGAACGGAGGACAACCTAGAGGAGGATGAAGGAGAATCAGCACCCCAATTGTCAAGTGTCTGTGACGATGAGCCGACAGCTGGGCAGCAGGAGAGTCTTCCGGGACCAACACCAGCACCTTCCGAGCCTCCTGCAGCATCAGGAGCTGATTCCCCCCCCCCTCCCTCTGGCTCTACCCATCAGGTCCAGACGACGGGCAAATCCCCCTGCCGAGTCCAACGTGAATGTCCAAGTTTTGGATTATTTATCTCGGGCTCGGCAGGAGGATCATCACGATATGTTTGCCCGTAGTCTGGCCCATTATATGCGGCAGCTACCTCCAGAACGATTGTTACGGACAAGAACTTCCGTAGAAATCGTTCTGGAGCTAGCGAATTCGCTTCCTGATCCCTCGATCATGCATGATGCCCTCGAAAACTTACGCCGCTATGGGCAACTAATTGTCCCCAAACACCCCACTGTTTCCCAGCCATTCCCTGACCAACCACAAATGCCCCCCCCAAGGGATCATTATGTGCCACCGATGGCGCCATATGTTCCCCCGATTCAGGGGGAGCCGAGCTATGGTCCTCCGGGACCCTCGCCCAGTCGAGCTGCCCCACCACAATGCCTTGGCCCCCCTTCCCAGGCCCAATATTCAAGGGCTCCTTCACAGGGCCAATATTCCGGCCCCCCTTCACAGGGCCAATATTCCGGCCCCCCCTCACAGGGCCAATATTCCGGCCCCCCTTCACAGGGCCAATATTCCGGCCCCCCTTCACAGGGCCAATATTCCGGCCCCCCTTCACAGGGCCAATATTCCAGGGCTCCTTATGAGGGACAAGGTCCAAATCAGGCTGGACCCTCACAATATTCTGCCCCTCCTTTTCAGGGATCTTGTTCGCCATCAAGGCAATATGTAAATTTGTAGGAATTTTGGCTGATACATTTATTTATTTTCATATACCACCGATTTTATTTTAATATTGTGTGAAATTAAACACATATTTATTTTCAAGCTTCTAATGTGTGTGATTTTATTTTATTGTGCATACACATACCACAATATATAGCTAGTACATTTGGACTAGACATTAGTAACCACATAGGACACATATGAAGAGTTAATTTTGCACACAAACACTGAGGTTCAATAGTTTTTATTTTTAGGGCTTCTTACATCAAAATGTTGGTCATAATAAATGTAAATGAGTTTGTTTTATTATACATACATACAAAACATAAAAAAAAATAAAAAACGCAGCACATCCACGTAGTAGGAAAAATGAAAAACGTTATTCACCAAACATGCAACGTTTCAATCCTCTCAATGGGATTTTCCTCAAACCGAAAAAAAAACATTTGGACAAATTAGAGAAATTTTGCCACATTTTGGAGGTAATAGAGAAATGAGGTATTAGTACATATTTCACCTACCAGGTAGATTCGACTCTTTTTTGGCAAAATATGTAAGCTCGCAACCCACGTCAAGGGTCCTCATTATCTTGCGAGTCCCTAACTTCCAAAAAGCAAAACTGAACTAAACTCAAACCATCCTGGTTATGAAAATAGACTGCCAAACACAAAAGTCCATGAATTGACAACTACTGTGGAAATGGAAAAGAACCGATAGGGGACATAAAATAATCCGAAAAAAATTCACGCACTCTGAGTCCAGCAGATACAGATCGTCCAAGTAGTAAAGTGTCTCTTGGTGATGGTGTACTGTACACTTGGGCATCTTCATCAGGTGTGGCCTCATAGGTGCGTATGTAGTTATGCAGCACTACACATGCCTTGATGACCTGATTGACATTTTGTGGTGCCAGCTGTATTGACGACTGGAAAACACGCCATTTATTTGAAAAAATGCCGAATGTGCACTCCACAAACCTTCTGGCTCTACTTAACCGATAATTAAAATTGCGCTTCTTGGCATCCAAACCGCGTCGAGGATAAGGACGCATCAGGTGGCTAGAAAGGGCAAATCCCTCGTCCCCTACAACCATATAAGGCGCAGGTGGCCCAGTAGAGCCAGGAAGGTTTGCTGGCTGTGGTACGTCCAGTTGGTTGGACTGAAGCCAGCGACCCATTCTGGAAGCCCTGAAGATGCGAGCATCTGCAGAACTTCCATAGGACCCAATATCTACAATGATAAACCTGTAGTTTGTGTCAGCCAAGGCCAACAAAACTACAGAGAAAAACTGCTTATAATTATAGTATTGGGACCCTGAGTTCGGTGGCTTCTTAACCCGTATGTGCTTCCCGTCAAGGGCACCAATACAATTCGGAAATTGAGCCCTTTCCTGGAAGCCATGGGCTATATCAAGCCACTGCTGCCTGGTTGGTTGTGGCAGCACTGAAGCCTTCAGTGTCAACCAAATGGCGGCACATGTAGCCCGTGCCACGCCAGCAATTGTGGAAGTGCCCATTCGAAAAACAAAATGCAAACACGAAAAAGAATTACCAGTCGCCAGATATCTGAAAAGAAAAAAAAATGGAATTAGATACTTTCATAGCATATGTTGGTAAATCGACAACATTACTTGACATTATTTAATGGAAAAGTAGCTGGTAAATATAAATGAAACAAGCACATAGTGGTATATTTAGTTAACAAATAATTTATATTCTGATATCAAAGTAAATAAGGAATAGCATTTAAACCTTGATAAAGTTCAAGACAATTAACATATACACACACAGGTGAGGTGTCCTCATCATTACAGGCTGCATTTGAATAATTAACCCCTGCGGAACTGGATTCTGGTGTGACTAATCTAACCACACACAGTTTCTCACTACAAATCAGGGAGTTTCAATACAGGTCTACTTCATTTACGCACTCAGGCAGATAATATTTAAACTTTACAATACATAGGCCATTGACCTAAAAAATATGTATTGTAAAACAGGGTGGCATTAAATAAGTATTTAGTATGAAAATATATATAGTCTTACCTTAAAGTAATAATAAGCCGTTCTTCAGGTGACACACTCCGCCGCATATTGGTGTCCTGAAAAGTTAAGGAAGGCCTCAACTCCTCCAACAGACGATCAAACGTAGACACCGACATGCGGCAATAATTGAAGAACTTTGGAGGGTGCGCACGGAGCTCTGCGTACAAGCCAACAAAGATACCTTTGCTGGCCCGCTGCGAAAGTATTGGATGCACCCACATGCGCTTCCTCCGCGGCTCCTCCTCAAGCATTTCGGGCTGTTCGCCAAAACAGCGGGAGACCAGCCAGTGCAAAAACACATGGTCAGTGGATGACAGGGTGAAAGTGGACATCCTGCAAAGGAAAATCCACTAACAAACACACACACACCAATCAACACACAAACCACTCCACCAAAAAATGGAGCTGTCCAACAAAACAATGCATGATGGGGGTATTTATATGGTGTGTGCAGTTACAGGTGAATGTAGTGGATTGATCAGTTTTTTTTAACGCGCGTTGAAAAAAACGCATGCCATCCGGATGTCACACGCACGGGAAAAACGTCGGAACGCGAGCCAAACGTATAATGAACTGACAGCACTCGCCTGAAAAATCGCAAGCTTTTAACTGAACGCACCCTGAACGCATCCGGCTAAAAAACATGACGCCCGTGTGAAAGAGGCCTAAGGGGTGGCTAGATGATTTATGGATGAAGCAACATTTTTAGCCAGATTTATCCTTGTGACATTTTGCTAAAAAGTCACAACTGTACTCCTGTCCGCTGATGGTGCACAATCTGATAGAACATTTGTAATAAATAAGATTATACTTTAAAGGGGTTGCGCCATAATCTAATGTTTACTCTAAAGTTAATTTTCATCAATTACTCTAGTTTCCAGTCCGACTTGATTCTTTTTTTTTTTTATCATCCTCAAATTTGCCTCATTTGCAGCTTTCTCTTACCCTCATGCTTGAATTCGACATACTTCCTAGTTTGTCATTTCACTGCTGTCCCACCATGCCTTAGGGCAGTGAGATGTGTCCTGACATCAGCAGGACATATTACACTCACCACACCCCTTGTACATCCCAAAGACACTTGTGTGTCCTCCATTACAAGACTCTAATGCAGGATGGAACCAACCTCAACTGAATATCAAAACAGATTTTCCAAAGGGTGCAATGGTTGGCTAATAATTTTAGAATAAGGCAGCTTTGTGGTATTTGGAGAAAGAGATATACCAGCGATATCTGTTTGGCGGGATACATTTATATTAGTGGCACTACCTCTTCATACACCATGTAATTTGTGCTACAAATTTAACAAATAACTTGAGACATTTTGTAAATTTGTCACCAAAAATGACTTCAAACCAAGCAGACCTTCCAAAAAAAGGTCAAAAAGTTGCATATTGATACATTACCCTTAGAATAGCACTTGGTCCTTTTCTTCTTATTTCCCCAAGTTGACATTGTTTTTAGTGTAAACCATATGGGGGAGAGATACTTGGGATATGCTCACTAAGAATGACACTATTCATAAATGTTCCCTTTTTTTACTTTAAATTTTTACACCTGCATTGAAAAAAATAATTAACTGAAAACCAGATGGTTACTGTAGATAACACCTTTTGTCGTTTGCTGCGCTAGTTTTAATAAATGAGGCCCATTTATTATTACACCAGAAATAAAGTTTTGATTTTTAAAGAGCAAACATTATGGTGATGAAGGGGAAAAAAGGGTTTAAGTAAATACAGACGTGTGAAATAGATTTTTTTTTTTGTAGTAATTAGCTGCTAAGCTCAATAATGTCATTAAAACACAGACATGATACTCTGCAAGAAAGTTCTTTGACAGCCCTCATTTAAGCTAGTCCACATAACCATATGTGCTTAAACCGATTACATCATCAGCATCTGGATTTCATGAGATACTTGGAGAAGTTACCCTTCAAATGAGTGCATTGTCAGTGTGTATACCCTAGGACATGCATGTATCCAGCTTGTGTGCATAAAGTTAATGCTAAAGTATATTTGCAAAATCAAATTTCCTAGAAGGCAAAGTACAATGTGAATTGTATAACAAGACAAAGACATACAGCATTATGTAGAAATAGAGATGACCTTGATGTGCACGATAACAATGACCTTGATGTTTCCTGCATTGGAGGTTCCATCCATTAAGGGGCTCTATCTCAGAATCCGTAAAAAAAAAAAAAAATGTTGGACAAAATAACGCAGCATGCTGCTCTATTTGTCCTGTAAACGGGGAAACCTGTTGGACCTCATTATATTCAATGGGATAGGCTGGACGCCACTGGTGTCTGTCATGTAACTGATTCATTTTCTAATTGCATTCCATTTTTCTTTCCCATATCAGAACAGAAGAATGAAATGCATGGTGGGTATATGAATGGCTAGAATACCTGAGTGGTATTGGTTTTTGTGGAAATAAATATACGTGAAAAATCTCCTTATTACTAGCCACAATAATGAACAATGGCGCAGATTTATCAGCAAATGTGCTGGAATTCTGGCCTAAAATGAGCCAAAACCTGGTCTAAATGCAGATTACTAGATTTATAACTTTTGTTAGTTGCTCCTCTATAGACACTTTTCAAAAGTATCTACAAAAGGGGCAATGACTAAGTGGGCTTGTAAAATGCAATTTTTTATTACAGATGTGCTTCACAATTGTGCCACAAAATTCTGGTATAAAGTAAGCCAGTGAAGAGTTGGCACGCAGAGACACAAAAGGTGAGATTTATCAAAACTGGCGTAAAGGAAAACTGACCAATCAGCTTCCACCTTTCATTTTCCAAAGGAGCTCTGAAAAATGAAAGGTGGGATCTGATTGGTTGCTGTGGGCAACTAAGCCAGTTTTCCTTTATGCCAGTTTTATAAATCTTTCTAACATCTCTATGAACATAGGCACTCCCACACCAATTTAATAAGAGCAGTAACAACTTTATTAAATGACACAACAAATACAATGTAAATCAAATGAAGTATGATAGGGGGAAACTAACATACACCAAGTGGTGACATATCACTAGGATCAATACATAACAATAAAGTGCCAAGCTTATACAGTACTTAAATAATGTAAATAGTAAACTGGTTCAATACATGGTATAAGCAGCAAAGAGCATAAAGACTGGAAGGGTAGTCGTTATCCCTACTTTTGCTCGGAATTTTTTGGGGCCACATTATTTTTATGTGTTAAATTGCTCACCCCTTGATGCATGTTAGTATCCCCTATCATACGTGGCATATCTTCTGTCTCTCTGGGTTTATGCTGTTTTTTTTTTTTTTAAAGATGTTATTAGTAAATCTGCCACAGTTGATTTTTAATGAAAAAAAAAAAGTGATCAAGAATTACCAAAAGAAATAAAATAATTAAAAAGCTACAGGATTGCAGCTGTGCCTTATAAATATCCGTGAGAGGTTGCTGTGATTTAATAGCTATAAAGATTGTGGCTTCTTTTGTGCTGATTCATTCTGTTACGTGCCTTTTTAAGTGTTGGATATCCGTTTTTCCTCACAGATCTTCATCCCCCCGCTTCCCTTTAGAAAACCATAAAGGGACACCAACCACTTTGCATCCTTTTGGTGTTTCTCTGCCACTCCGAATCCAGCCACTGCTCTCACATCCATCTTTATATAAAACATGTTCACATCTACTTCATACAGCACAGAAGAAATAGAGTTCAATGACAAGTAAGTTGCTGCAAAGCAAACTTTAGTATCTATTCATATCTGCATTGGAGGCTCAGTTTGAACATCCATGTAAGTTCCATAAAATTTGAAACATCTGGTCTGTTTACATCCTGTATGTAGCACTTCCTGGTGCTGTGTCCAACCAGTTCCATGATGCTCTTCTCATTTCTCTGGCACAGCTCAAGCACAGCCCCTGACAATGCTCAGCTCCTCCCACCCAGCTAGTTACATAGACACTCCCCTATCACTGCCCTATTGATTTTTTGACACGCCCACAGAAAATAAGTAAGAGGTACATGGACAAGGTCATGTGACCACAGCCCAGAACAGAAGATAGGAGCAATAAATGTAAAAGAACTACATTACAAAATAAGAACTAACTTCATAAATGATTACATTAAATGATGTTGCTGAAAAATGGAAAACCCCTTTAAATCTTCCATAGAGTACAGTAGATATATCATGCTTTTACTGTATGTACTGTACGTGGTTACTGCATAGTTTCATGACAAATGCTCAATTATAGTACATGTTTGAGGAGTAGATCGAGGAGTTTAACTTTTACTATTGCCATTTATTTAAAACTAAATGTCCCTGTACTGTACGCTCCATGCACTTTATCTGTTTGCTTTATTTAATGATTTATGGCATATTCATATCTGATGGGTCAATAATAGTGCTATGCCATAAAATTCCAAAGCAGGATGTGTTTTAATAGATTAATTGAATTTTACATATACATTTCAATTTCCTACTGATGCCAGTATTCTTGGAATGCAATTGAATATGATAAATAAGCTTTCCAAAATAATGACAGAATAATACTTCACAGCTAGGTTTTACATTAGACACATCCACCGCCACATATGGTTGCCACATTTACATGCTTTGTGAGCTGCTTTGCAGTCTTAAAAGGTCTGGTCCTGCGGATGATAATGTCATTACATCAGTGCTCAGGACCAGATTGTGCAAGGAATTTCACAGTCATTAAAGCAATGCTCTTTTATATACATATGGGCTTTACTGTCATTAGTATCAATGGTATGATGAGGAGTACTGGCCAGTGGTCATACAGGTAAGAATGTGATGAGAAATAGATTAGAACCCGTTCCCGACCAGCGCCGTAATAGCAGGAGGTGACTTGCCACCCATCACCGTACTATTATGGCCCGCAGCTCCTGCACTCGCCCAATCAGCTACAGGGAACTGGCTGTTCCCATTAGCCGAACCCCTGCTGTATGCGCCGGCATCAGTGAAAACACAGATGCCGGTGCAGTAACCCCTTCTTTGCCACAGTCAGCGCTGACTGCGACATAGAAAGGGTTTTCTGCGGGTAAGGGAGCGCATTGGGTCCCCGTGCTGCTGTGGCGAGGTGAACCAGCCTCAGGGTGGGTCTCCTAGGCAACCTGTTAGTGTATTTCCAGTACTCTGTGTAATACACTAACATGCTATGCATTTCACTACAGATGAATTGTAATGCATTGCAGAGGGGATTAGACACTCAAAAGTTAAAGTCAGAAATAAAGTTAAAAAAAGTAAAAAATAGTGTTTTTAATTTAAAAAACTGAAAAAAATGCCCCTTTTCCCCAAATTTTATAATAAAAAATGTAAAAAAAAAAGAAAAAACACACATATTTGGCTCTATAAATATATCACATTATCTATCCCATCTAATAAAAACCATAAAAATAAAAAAATTAAAGCTGTATCAAAAAAGCCATTTTTGTCACCTTACATCACAAAAAGTGCAATGCCAAGCGATCAAAAAGGTGTATGTCCCACAAAAGGATACCAATAAAACCGTCACCTCATCCCAAAAAAATTGCAAATTTTTTGGTCCCCTTGCCCCATAAAGTGTCATTATGAATAATAAAAAAATCATATGTACCCAAAAATGGTACTAATAAAAATGTCAACAATTCCTGCAAAAAACGAGCCCCTGCACAAGACAAATCGGCAGAAAAATAAAAAAATAAGGTTTTCAGAAAATGGAAGCACAAAAAACATAATTTTTTTTAAAAAAGATGCTTTATTATGTAAAACTAAAACAAACTAAGAAAGTAGACATATTTGATATCATTGCGTCCGTAACAACCTGCTCTATAAAAAATTAGCACATGATCTACCCTGTCAGATAAATGTTGTAAAAAATAAAAAGTAAACATGGTGCCAAAACAGCACCAAACACTTTTTGGGGGTTTCTACTGTAAGGGTGCATCAGGGGGGCTTAAAATGGGACATAGCATCTAAAATCCAGTCCAGCAAAATCTGCCTTCCAAAAACCATATGGCGTTCCTTTTCTTATGCACCCTGCCTTGTGCCCTTACATCAGTTTACAACCACATGTCTGGTGTTTCTGTAAACCACAGAACCAGGATAATAAATATTGAGTTTTGTTTGGCTGTCATAGCGCCAAAGTGTTGTCATACACCACTAGTGTGTCAGCGGCTGCTACATCTCTCCACATTTAATTGTTACATTGAGCTCCTGATTAGAGTTGAGCGAACACCTGGATGTTCGGGTTCGAGAAGTTCGGCCGAACTTCCCGGAAATGTTCGGGTTCGGGATCCGTACCCGTACTTCGTCCCGAACTCGAACCCCATTGAAGTCAATGGGGACCTGAACTTTTCGGCACTAAAAAGGCTGTAAAACAGCCCAGAAAAGAGCTAGAGGGCTGCAAAAGGCAGCAACATGTAGGTAAATCCCCTGCAAACAAATGTGGAAAGGGAAATGAATAAAAATAAAAATAAAATAAATAAAAATTAACCAATATCAATTGGAGAGAGGTCCCATAGCAGAGAATCTGGCTTCACGTCACCCACCACTGTAACAGTCCATTGTCATATATTTAGGCCCAGGCACCCAGGCAGAGGAGAGAGGTCCCGTAACAGAGAATCTGGCTTCATGTCAGCAGAGAATCAGTCTGCATGTCATAGCAGAGAATCAGGCTTCACGTCAGCCACCACTGTAACAGTCCATTGTCATATATTTAAGGCCAGGCACCCAGACAGAGGAGAGAGGTCCCGTAACAGAGAATCTGGCTTCATGTCAGCAGAGAATCAGTTTGCATGTCATAGCAGAGAATCAGGCTTCACGTCAGCCACCACTGTAACAGTCCATTGTCATATATTTAGGCCCAGGCACCCAGGCAGGGGAGAGAGGTCCCGTAACAGAGAATCTGGCTTCATGTCAGCAGAGAATCAGTCTGCATGTCATAGCAGAGAATCAGGCTTCACGTCACCCAACATTGGAACAGTCCATTGGCATATATTTAGGCCCCGGCACCCAGACAGAGGAGAGGTTCATTCAACTTTGGGTTGCCTCGCAATATAATGGTAAAATGAAAATAAAAATAGGATTGAACGAGGAAGTGCCCTGGAGTACAATAATATATGGTTAAGGGGAGGTAGTTAATGTCTAATCTGCACAAGGGACGGACAGGTCCTGTGGGATCCATGCCTGGTTCATTTTTATGAACGTCAGCTTGTCCACATTGGCTGTAGACAGGCGGCTGCGTTTGTCTGTAATGACGCCCCCTGCCGTGTTGAATACACGTTCAGACAAAACGCTGGCCGCCGGGCAGGCCAGCACCTCCAAGGCATAAAAGGCTAGCTCTGGCCACGTGGACAATTTAGAGACCCAGAAGTTGAATGGGGCCGAACCATCAGTCAGTACGTGGAGGGGTGTGCACACGTACTGTTCCACCATGTTAGTGAAATGTTGCCTCCTGCTAACACGTTGTGTATCAGGTGGTGGTGCAGTTAGCTGTGGCGTGTTGACAAAAGTTTTCCACATCTCTGCCATGCTAACCCTGCCCTCAGAGGAGCTGGCCGTGACACAGCTGCCTTGGCGACCTCTTGCTCCTCCTCTGCCTTGGCCTTGGGCTTCCACTTGTTCCCCTGTGACATTTGGGAATGCTCTCAGTAGCGCGTCTACCAACGTGCGCTTGTACTCGCGCATCTTCCTAACACGCTCCAGTGCAGGAAGTAAGGTGGGCACATTGTCTTTGTACCATGGATCCAGCAGGGTGGCAACCCAGTAGTCCGCACACGTTAAAATGTGGGAAACTCGGCTGTCGTTGCGCAGGCACTGCAGCATGTAGTCGCTCATGTGTGCCAGGCTGCCCAGGGGTAAGGACAAGCTGTCCTCTGTGGGAGGCGTATCGTCATCGTCCTGCGTTTCCCCCCAGCCACCCCGCTGTGACCATGCTTCATCCTCATCCTCCTCCACCTCCTCCTCATCCTCGTCCTCCTCATCCTCCAGTAGTGGGCCCTGGCTGGCCACATTTATACCTGGCCTCTGCTGTTGCAAAAAACCTCCCTCTGAGTCACTTCGAAGAGACTGGCGTGAAAGTGCTAAAAATTACCCCTCTTCCTCCTCCTCCTCCTGAGCCACCTCCTCTTCCATCATCGCCCTAAGTGTTTTCTCAAGGAGACATAGAAGTGGTATTGTAACGCTGATAACGGCGTCATCGCCACTGGCCATGTTGGTGGAGTACTCGAAACAGCGCAACAGGGCACACAGGTCTCGCATGGAGGCCCAGTCATTGGTGGTGAAGTGGTGCTGTTCCGCAGTGCGAATGACCCGTGCGTGCTGCAGCTGAAACTCCACTATGGCCTGCTGCTGCTCGCACAGTCTGTCCAGCATGTGCAAGGTGGAGTTCCACCTGGTGGGCACGTCGCATATGAGGCGGTGAGCGGGAAGGCCAAAGTTACGCTGTAGCGCAGACAGGCGAGCAGCGGCAGGATGTGAACGCAGGAAGCGCGAACAGACGGCCTGCACTTTATGCAGCAGCTCTGACATGTCGGGGTAGTTGTGAATGAACTTCTGCACCACCAAATTCAGCACATGCGCCAAGCAAGGGATGTGCGTCAAACCGGCTAGTCCTAGAGCTGCAACGAGATTTCGCCCATTATCGCACACCACCAGGCCGGACTTGAGGCTCACCGGCAGCAACCACTCGTCGGTCTGTTGTTCTATACCCCGCCACAACTCCTGTGCGGTGTGGGGCCTGTCCCCCAAACATATGAGTTTCAGAATGGCCTGCTGACGTTTACCTTGGGCTGTGCTGAAGTTGGTGGTGAAGGTGTGTGGCTGACTGGATGAGCAGGTGGAAGAAGATGAGGAGGAAGCTAAATAGGAGGAGGTGGCAACAGGAGGCAAAGAATGTTGCCCTGCGATCCTTGGCGGCGGAAGGACGTGCGCCAAACAGCTCTCCGCCTGGGGCCCAGCTGCCACTACATTTACCCAGTGTGCAGTTAGGGAGATATAGCGTCCCTGGCCATGCTTACTGGTCCACGTATCTGTGGTTAGGTGGACCTTGCCACAGATGGCGTTGCGCAGTGCACACTTGATTTTATCGGATACTTGGTTGTGCAGAGAAGGCACGGCTCTCTTGGAGAAGTAGTGCCGGCTGGGAACAACATACTGTGGGACAGCAAGCGACATGAGCTGTTTGAAGCTGTCTGTGTCCACCAGCCTAAATGACAGCATTTCATAGGCCAGTAGTTTAGAAATGCTGGCATTCAGGGCCAGGGATCGAGGGTGGCTAGGTGGGAATTTACGCTTTCTCTCAAATGTTTGTGAGATGGAGAGCTGAACGCTGCCGTGTAACATGGTTGAGATGCTTGGTGACGGAGGTGGTGGTGTTGGTGGTACATCCCCTGTTTGCTGGGCAGCAGGTGCCAACGTTCCCCCAGAGGCGGAGGAAGAGGCCGAGGCGGCAGCAGCAGAAGAGGTAGCAGGGGGAGCCTGAGTGACTTCCTTGTTTTTAAGGTGTTTACTCCACTGCAGTTCATGCTTTGCATGCAGGTGCCTGGTCATGCAGGTTGTGCTAAGGTTCAGAACTTTAATGCCTCGCTTCAGGCTCTGATGGCACAGCGTGCAAACCACTCGGGTCTTGTCGTCAGCACATTGTTTGAAGAAGTGCCATGCCAGGGAACTCCTTGAAGCTGCCTTTGGGGTGCTCGGTCCCAGATGGCGGCGGTCAGTAGCAGGCGGAGTCTCTTGGCGGCGGGTGTTCTGCTTTTGCCCACTGCTCCCTCTTTTGCTACGCTGTTGGCTCGGTCTCACCACTGCCTCTTCCTCCGAACTGAGAAAGTCAGTGGCACGACCTTCATTCCATGTGGGGTCTAGGACCTCATCGTCCCCTGCATCGTCTTCCACCCAGTCTTGATCCCTGACCTCCTGTTCAGTCTGCACACTGCAGAAAGACGCAGCAATTGGCACCTGTGTTTCGTCATCATCAGAAACATGCTGAGGTGGTATTCCGGAGTCCTCATCATCAGGAAACATAAGTGGTTGTGCGTCAGTGCATTCTATGTCTTCCACCGCTGGGGAAGGGCTAGGTGGATGCCCTTGGGAATCCCTTCCAGCGGAGTCTTCAAACAGCATAAGAGACTGCTGCATAACTTGAGGCTCAGACAGTTTCCCTGGTATGCATGGGGGTGATGTGACAGACTGATGGGCTTGGTTTTCAGGCGCCATCTGTGCGCTTTCTGCAGAAGACTGGGTGGGAGATAATGTGAACGTGCTGGATCCACTGTCGGCCACCCAATTGACTAATGCCTGTACCTGCTCAGGCCTTACCATCCTTAGAACGGCATTGGGCCCCACCAAATATCGCTGTAAATTATGGCGGCTACTGGGACCTTCGGGAGTTGGTACACTAGGACGTGTGGCTGTGGCAGAACGGCCACGTCCTCTCCCAGCACCAGAGGGTCCACTAACACCACCACGACCATGTCCGCGTCCGCGTCATTTACTAGATGTTTTCCTCATTGTTATCGTTCACCACAACAACAAAAATATTATTTGGCCCAATGTATTGAATTCAAATTCAGGCCTTTTTTTAAAGACACCTAACACTATCTGGCTATCTATTTAGGTACCCTATTGCACTAATACAGGCACAGCAGTAACCACAGATTAAGCTGACTATAAATTTGAGGCCTATTATTTAGGCGCTGGGTGACAGGTATACGTTTACAGACAGAATTAGACTGGGATATGCACAGTAGCGTGTGTGTGAAGTTATTGAGAATGACTCTATCTGCACCTTGAATCTAATATACCCTTTTAGGGATAAATTTAAAGTAGGCCTGATACAGCAGAAACCACTAATTTAGAGAATTGCTAAATTGGGAATTGTATTTCAACCCAGAACAAAAACTGTGCTTTGACGAACACTAAATAACTTGACCAGCTACAGCAATAACCACAGATTTGGATGACTATAAATTTGAGGCCTATTATTTAGGCGCTGGGTGACAGGTATACGTTTACAGACAGAATTAGACTGGGATATGCACAGTAGCGTGTGTGTGAAGTTATTGAGAATGACCCTATGTGCACCTTGAATCTTATATACCCTTTTAGGGATAGATTTAATGTAGGTCTGATACAGCAGAAACCACTAAATTAGGAAATTGCTAAATTGGGAATTGTATTTCAACCCAGAACAAAAACTGTGCTTTGACGGACATTAAATAACTTGACCAGCTACAGCAATAATGACAGATTTGGATGAATATAAATTTGAGGCCTATTATTTAGGCGCTGGGTGACAGGTATACGTTTACAGTCAGAATTAGACTGGGATATGGCCAAAAAATAAACACATTATTGATGGTTAAATGCACTTGGTGTGACAGCTTGACCCTGATGTAGGATATAGCCAAAAAACAACCACACTATTGAGGGTTAAATGCACTTGGTGACAGCTTGCCCCTGATGTAGTACAGTATATGGCCAAAAAATAACCACACTATTGATGGTTAAATGCACTTGGTGTGACAGCTTCACCCTGATGTAGGATATAGCCAAAAAACAACCACACTATTGAGGGTTAAATGCACTTGGTGACAGCTTGCCGCTGATGTAGTATATGGCCAAAAAATAACCACACTATTGATGGTTAAATGCACTTGGTGCGACAGCTTCACCCTGATGTAGGATATAGCCAAAAAACAACCACACTATTGAGGGTTAAATGCACTTGGTGGCAGCTTGTGCTGGCACACCACAATACACAAAATGGCCACCGATCACCCCAGAAAAAAGTGACTGAAAAACGCTCTGGGCAGCCTAAAAACAGTGAGCAATTCAATAGCAGCAGTTCAATCATCCACAGCTGCAGATCGATCTCTGAATGAAGTCTTTTGGAGGAGTTAATCACTGCCTAATCTCGCCCTAACGTCGCAGCTGCAACCTCTCCCTATACTGAACAGAGCAGAGTGACGTGCGGCGCTACTGTGACTCCAGCTTAAATAGAGGCTGGGTCACATGCTGCACTGCACTGGCCAATCACAGCTATGCCAATAGTAGGCATGGCTGTGACGGCCTCTTGGGGCAAGTAGTATGACGCTCGTTGATTGGCTGCTTTGCAGCCTTTCAAAAAGCGCCAAGAAAGCGCCAAACACCGAACCCGAACCCGGACTTTTACGAAAATGTCCGGGTTCGGGTTCGTGTCACGGACACCCCAAAATTCGGTATGAACCCGAACTATACAGTTCGGGTTCGCTCATCCCTACTCCTGATTATTCTGATTATGATGAAACGCGTCAAGCTGCTCTGGGAAGTAATATGTGGGAGTGCTAGCTGTAGCCTGGGCTACTAGGAAATTACTTGGTGCGGTTGGGTCACCCTATTTGTTAAGTGCTAATCCTGTAGAAGACACCCTGTAATTATAGAGTCCTTAAATACCAGAAATATGGGTCTGTCTATTACATTACTTAATTCGCTTAGTATATGGTGGTCTATGCCATCTGTACCCAGTGATTTGTCAATTTTAACCTTTTGGAGACACTGCTACACTTCTTCCTGGAACAGACAGGCAACATTTAATCCCCTCCCGACATCCACCATACATGTACGGCAGATATCGGGTCTTTAAAGATGGCATCCGCTCCGGAGCGGAGTGAGCACCATAGACACACACGGCTAATTTCCACGAACACTACTTGTATATTACAGTTCAGGCCAGCAGGTGGCAGCACTGAAGTATAATATAGAAGAAGATGATGATCAGCCGACACTCCTTAATGATTAGCGTGGTGCTCGCGTCCGAGATCACGATCTCATGAATATAGTAGAGAAAGACCAGCACTCACTGAATCTTGAAGAAATGAAATCTTTATTGTCACATATAATCCGTTCCGTGACGTGTTTCGACTCACGTCTGGAGCCTTTCTCAAACGTATAGGATATTATACAAACAGAACTGAAACACGGCATTTAAATAACCCGCCAAGGCGGAAATGACATCACATTACCTTGGTAGCAAAATCAACAAACACAATCAGCCAATTGGAATATAAGGCAGGTAAAGAGAAAAGGAAGGAAAAGATCCCAGCCGCAATCAATTAGCAATTCAAATAATGAAAATATCCTAATGGCAAATGGTAGGGTTAATTAAAGTTGCAAAGTTGTGCTGCCGCTGGGATATCTTCAGGTTTTCTAAAAGTAAAAAGGAAACAAATGATCTAATACATAGAATTGCAACAATGGTAAATGTTTTATATACAAAAAGAATGAAAAAACATTTGTAAATAGTAGCAAATATCTGAGAGCTGAAGATTCACAAGAAACTGTGGAGGTCATACTCCCGGTTCAAGCCTTTGGGCTCCAATGTTTGCAAAGTGTGAATCCAATAGGATTCACGCTTCTTCAACATCTTAACCCTGTCACCACCTCTACGGGGTTGTGCTACCTGTTCTATTATCTGAAACCGCAGTTGCGATATATTGTGGTTGCAAAGTTCAAAGTGGTGCGGTATAGGTAAAAGCAGGTAGACTTATGTTTTGAAAAACGATCCTTCATGCGCATTGCAGTCTCGCCTATGTATAGTAATCCACACGGACACTTTAGTAAATAAACAATAAAGTTGCTATTACAAGTATAGATGCCCCGAATAGGGAATTGTTACCCTGTATGTGGATGTGAGAAATACTCTCCTTTGATCACACTGGAGCAGTGTATGCAGCCTAGACAGGGAAAAGTGCCCTTTTTTGGTGTGGATAGAGTAGTTTGTCGTTGTGTCATATGAACACTGCCTATATCAGCCCGCACCACCATATCACGTATATTCTTGTTCCGTTTATAACAAATCAGCAGACGATTTTGGAATTCCTCCACAGAGGGGTAAGCCCTGGATAGTATGTTCCAATGGTGATGAATAATTCATCTGCATTTGTGAATCCAAGGATGGAATTTTGAAATAAAGGGGATACGGGATTTTTTAGTGGTTTTATCAGACGGAAGGATGGTTTTATTCCTCTCCTGATTGAGTAAGGAAATAGGGTATCCGCGGTGTCTAAACCTATCACTCATTTCACCCAGGCGAGTTTCCTTAATACCAGCTTCAGAGACGATTCTACGAATCCTCTGAAACTGAGAATGGGGTAATGCTTTTTTAAGAGTGGGGGGATGGTTACTAGAATAGTGTAAAAGAGAATTTCTATCCGTACTCTTGATATATAAATCAGTTACTAACGATCCGTCTTGCCCTTTTATCACTACAGTGTAAAGGAAACTAATCCTGTTGTCATCATGGTGTAAAGTAAACCTCAGTTCACTCCACACAGAATTTAAATGTTCAGCGAACTCAAGAAGGGTTCCAATTATTATTTATTATTTAAGCGCCATTCATTCCATAGCGCTGTACATGGGTTCCAATGCCGCCCTGCCACACACAAAACACATTGTCAACAAATCTTCGCCAAAAAATGCAATGAAAATTAAACAACCCATTAGGGTAAATATATTTGTCCTCAAACCATGACATGTATGTGTTTGCGTACGGCGGTGCGGCATTAGAACCCATCGCAGTACCGCAACATTGTTGTAAAATGTGTCTTGAAAGAGAAAATAATTCTTATGCAAAATAATTTCCAATAGACCTAGAAAAAAGTTTTTTTCACGTGCAGTATAAGTAGAGAAGGATAGTAGCCATTCAACCGCACGTATACCTTTAGAATGGGTAATGGAAGTATACAGCGAGCATCCATCGAAGGTTACCAGTAAATCATCATCCTGTAATACCAATGTCCTGATTTGTTTAAGAAAATCATGGGTGTCAAGGAGAAAAGAAGGCATAGTTTTAGTCAGGGGTGTCAAAACCTTATCAAGTAAAATAGCTGGAGGGGACAGAATGGAATCTGTCAAAGCAACAATTGGTCGACCAGGGGGCTGATTAAGGGATTTATGTATCTTAGGGATTGTGTAAAACACCGGCGTGACAGGATGATGATTAATCAGGAATTGTCCCAATTTTGGGTCTATGGTTTTGTCCTGTAAATATGTGTCCACTATGGCACAGAGCTTATTTTTAATAGAAAAAACAGGATCCCCTGGTAATGGTTGATAGACCTCAGTATTAGCTAATTGCCCCAAGATTTCAGAGGTGTAATACTCTTTGTCCATAAGGACAAGAGCCCCTCCTTTATCTGCAGGTTTAAGAATTGAAGTGTTGTCCTGAATGAGATCATCAATAGCTTGTTTCTCAGCCTGTGAAAGGTTATGAGTTAAATGGCACCCACTTTGTCTTAAATCCTGCAAAGCTTGTGAAATATCACGTTGGACAAGGGAGACAAATGTCTCAACAGGATGATAGGATTTTGGCGGACGCGAGCACCACGCTAATCATTACGGAGTGCCGGCTGATCATCATCTTCTTCACTTATTCTGTCTTCAGTGCGAGCACCTGAGGATTTTTCTTCAATGAGTTCCTTTTCTTACACGGATGAAAGGGCACGTAAAATCATGTCTAATGTAACCGCTAATGTGGATTTTCTAAAGATTCCTCCTACTGAATTCCGGGGGCGAGAGCTGGAGAAAGAGCTGAGGAAGTTAACCTCCTGGGAATTGCACGTCTCCACCCTTGCTGAATATTGCCGCTTACAACGTATCCCACGTGGATTAAGGGTCCATCTTCGACCAACTTTCTTTTGCGATAATATTGAGTACTGTACTCACTTTGCTAACATTCTTAACAAATGTTCCATGGACCTTATGGTATTAAACATTGAATTCCTCACAGAGGCTATTGCCACTAGCAAACAAAAAATAGCGTCTATTTAAATTCAATTAAAAAGACGCATTGCCGGCAGAGGAATTAACTATTTTGAAATCAAAGGTTGATAAAATCTGCACTGACCTGAGGAAGGACATTGAAGCAACCAAACGTCAGAAGTTTATCAGGGATTCTGAGGACTATCAGAATAAACGCATCTACAAATGGCAGGACTTGTCGGGTACTGCAACTCCTTTGTTCATTTGTTCACAGCGTCGCACAGGTTCCATGTCTTCTGGGTCTGGCAGCAATTCTACTACCAAAACCCAACGGCCTACTTTTTTAGGAAAACGCTGACAAAGACCCACATCAAAAAGAATACCAGAAGAGCAGGACGTCATTATCAGCGGTCTCGATGCCCCCAGGACAACGCGCTCCCAGGTACAGACTCACAACAAACTTTAGTTTTCAACATTTCTTCTAAAAACCTGAGTCCAGTGCAACTTAATGTACTTGAAAAGGGCCTGTCTTTTTGTCCTACTGCTCCACTAGATAGTTTTGAACTAGATATGGACTGCCAGCATCAGATATGGACTGTGAGCTTCAGGAATGGGACAAGGTAAGTAGGCACTCTGTTTCTTTGCTTTTTCTTTTAACAGAGTGCATTTCTACCATGGAGGGGGCACAGAAGACATTATTACTACAAAGGAGGCACAGATGACATTACTACTACTGTACAAAGGGGGCACAGAGGACATTATTACTACAAAGGCGCAAAGAGGGAATTACTATTATTATGAAGGTGCACAATAGGCATTATTGCTATGAAAGGGGCACAAAGAGCATTACTACTATGAAGGGCACAATGGCATTACTACGATGAAGGGGCACAATGGGCATTACTATTATGAAGGGGCACAGATGGCATTACTACTGTGAAGGGGGCACAGATGGTATTACTCCTGTGAAGTGGGCGGGCATAACTGTTATGGGGCACTGAGTGGGCATTATTATTTTGAAGGGGGCACAATGAGAATTACTACTGTAAAGGGGGCACGGATGGCATTATTATGGGAGCACTGTGAGGGCATAGCTACCATAAAGGGCACAGAGATGGCATTACAACTGTGAAGGGCGCACAGAGAGGGCATTACAACTGTGAAGGGGGCACATAGAGAGCATTACTACTGTGAAAGGGGCACAAAGAGGGCATAACTAATGTGAGGGAGGCACAAAGTGGCTATTGCAACTGTGAAAGGGGCACAGATAAGGAATTACTGCTGTGAGGGGGCGCAATGAAGGGATAAGTACTTTAAGAGGGCACAATGTGAGAATAACTACTGTGAAAGTTGTACAGTGAGGGCATAACTACTGTGAGGGGGCACATATCTGAACAAAACTACTGTGAAGGTTGTACAATGAGGGCAATACTACTGTGAGGGGTACAATTTTCCTAAAGATGCCAGAGAAAGGACCCCCTGGGTGCTAATTACCCTATTGTGGAATATCCATTAACTTGTGGAATATCCCCGTTAAGCTAGGCATGCTTAAGGGAGTTGGGAAACAGCATAGCTTGCTGTGCTATGCTGTTTCCGTAGCTCTCATGCACGGCAATGAGAGCTACTGAAACAGAAAAGCGCGGGAGCACTCTGCTGTTTCTCGGCCAGGAGGTAGTCAGGATCGTGTCTCATCTGGCAAGACGGCGAGATCAATCATTGTAATAAAAAGTGCTACCAATTCTTTGCCACAGTTGCACTTTACGCGGCTTAAAAAAAAGCTGCACACTCTTTGCCCCAGATTTATGCAGCTATATGATAAAGCTGCATACATCTGCCATTTCCTAGCAGTGTGAAGCTATAAACTGTAGATCAGCTGAGAGAAATGCAAATGTATCAAATGTATACTGTATGCTGAATGTAGTGCTAAAAGGCCGTATGCATTATGCTTGAGTAAGGCTAGGTTCACACTGTGTTTTGCAGTGTCCTTTTGATATACGCATTGACAAAGCTCCCAAGTTCATTTGTCAAACATACCATAGGCTTTTATTCTGCATATAAAGTGTCCCTTTAGTCTCTGTCAGGTCGACATACATATGTATAACTTTCTGTATGGAATAGCATAGAGAACTGAGCCATTCCTTACAGTGGCATACAGTAAGTATACCTAGTGGTATATATTTTATAATGAGCCTAGGGGCGACATTGTAGGTACACGTCAGAAATGTAGGTCAGAAAATCCTCCCTCCCAATGTGTAGGCTTGGACTGGCCCACAGGGGTACAGATGAATCCCCCGGTGGGCCCGTGAGTAAGTCGGGCCCCTAGTCTCCCACCCCCTGCACAAGTGGCACATGACACAGTCGACTTACTGAAAAGAGTTCAAAGAGCCCAGCTTCCATAGATAAAAATTCAGTCTTTATTATTCCAAACTGTAATAATGCTCCCCAAGAGTGCCCCCATTAGTTGAAGAGCCCTCCCATATTAATAATGCCCTTACAGAGCCCCTAGCAGAAATAAGGCCCCCCTATTGTTCCCGCAGTGGTAATAAATCTACTGATCCCTCAGTAGTAATAAGACCCCCACAGTGCTCTTAGTAGAAATAATGCGGATCTATAAGTCCCTCCTATAGGTCCCCCAGTAGTAATGAGAATGCCTAATGTCTCCTGGATTTAAAATGCCTCCACAGTGCCCCCAGTATTTATAATGCCCCCTACTGTTATAATGTTCAGCCTGAAATGCCCCAGTATTTATATTGCCCCATACTGTTATAATGCTTGCCCTGAAGACCTCTCACTATTTATAATGCCCACTGCAGTGCCCCCTGTAGTTATATTCCTCTGTTTACTGTCCTCAAAATGTATAACTCTTCAGCCCTTCCACCATACAGTCCCATGTAAATAACATTATTTCCCTTCTCCGCCATAGAGTGCCATGTAAATACCATCCCTTTCTATCTACAGCCCCCTCTAAAATACAGTCCCATGTAAATAACATCACACCATCTCTCCTGCCCCCTCAATATACAGTCCCACGTAAATAACATTAGGCCCTCCCCAGCCGCCTTCAACATACAGTCCCATGTAAATAACATCACCCCCTCAATATTCAGTCCCATGTAAATAGCATCACTTCCTCCCCCAGTCACTTTCCACATACAGTCCCATGTAAATAAAATCACCCCCTCCCCAGCTGCCTCCAACATGCAGTCTCATGTAAATCACATTACCCTTCAACATTCAGTCCCATGAAAATAATATCACTCCCTCCCACAGCCTCCTTCAACATATAGTCCCATGTAAAGAACATCACACTGCCCCATCCACCTCCAACATGCATTCCCATGTAAATAACATCACTCCCTCAGCTTTCAATCCCATGTAAATAACATCACTCCACCCCACTGTCCCATGTAAATAACTTATTTTCCTTCAGCCCTAACATACAGTCCCAGTTAAATAACTACAACTCCCAACATTAATGTACCACTCCTTATGTAACAGACCTCACCACATCTTCTTCTCAGGACTTCTCTTCACTGCTGAGCCATCCTCCCCTGCACTGGTCACATGATGGTGACATCATCGCAGGTCCTTTTCAGCTACTGTATTTAGCACTGATCACATGACCTGTGATGTCATCACAGGTCCTTCAGCTCTTGCAAATCATTAGATTCAATTGTATTGCCGTCCTAAGGATGGCAATACAGTTGTATCTAGCAGGCAGGCAGTACATTCGGGGCCTGGGACAAAACATCAGGGGCCCAAGCCTCGAATGTTTTAACCTATCAACGCCCCTGCCGTGGGGGAATTCTTAGTGTATGATAGATCCTGAGACTATTTTGCTTTGGCTATTTTGTAAGGAGGAGCTCTCATGGAGAACATGGAGGCTGTGTGGAGGACCAGAGCAGTGGGGATCAGATAAGCATAAATCCTTAGCTTAGTAGGGAAGGCTGTTGGAACTTAGTAAAATGTCATTATTACAGGGGAACCCCTTTAACCCCTTGACAATCTCTGCCATACCTACAGATGTAGCAGGGTTAACACACAAACGCTTAACCCAAATTTCTTAACTCATCGTGTTTTCATGAAACAAAAGCCATTGAAAATCTATTGAAGGTGTTTGCTTAACGCATTTAGTTTAGATAACACGTCTCATAAAGAATGTGTGTTAACTCTACTACATCTGTGTATAGCAGGTCCGTTTTACCGCATAGGGAATCCCGTAAGAACAACACCATAAAACTATGGCAAAATTTTTCTTTTTCTTTTTAATTCTACCCAATATGGAATATTTTTCAAACTCCCCACGACATCATATGTAATACTAAATAGTAGCATTAGAAAATACAACTTGTCCCACAAAAAGCAAGTCCTCATACAGCTATGTGAACGAAAAAAATAAAAAAAGTCATGGCTCTGGGAAGGCATGGAGAAAAAATTAAAAACTAAAAAATCTGTGGGTCCTCTAAGGGTTAATGATCCATGGGTTATGTATAGAGCGGGCTCAGCATGCATGGTGGGTAACAGCTATGTAATAAAGTTGACACCTGGTGTCAATGATAGAGATTGGAGATAACGCGTATGCCAGTCACTTAATCCCTCACATGATGCAGTCAACAGCGATTGTGGCATTTGGGCAGTTAAACAGAGTACGGGGCCTCACCCTGTCCTCCAATCGGAGCACCAAATCATGGGGCTCCGATCAGTTGCTAAGACAACCTGCGAGCTGCCTAATAAAGTTGTATATACATTTAGTCATAGACTACTGGTTGCCTACTCTTGACAGGTGCATTTGTATTTTTATTTATTTAAAATTTAACTTTTATTTTGCTTTGTTAATAATAAATTGTGAGCATCTTATTATCTAACCTACTATATTAAAACTATCTCTGGACATCCATGTGTGTGCTGGTATTTTTTTTATTTATTAGCTTTTAGCACTATGAATGCAGCAGTGGTATAAAGATTGCAGTCGCTCTCTTTTGGCTAACAGTAATTAATTCTCACTGTTAGCTGTATGAATACTTTATTTGTAACCTTTTACCGTGAACTGGCTACAATTTAGGCTGATGTTAATTTGCTCAAAGCAGTCTGGTTACTTTGAACCTGGCTGCTTGTGCCTGTTTGTCTGGCCCTTATTGCTGTGGCCATATATTGCAGCACTTGCTGCCTTATGACTAGGGATGAGCGAACTCGAACTGTATAGTTCGGGTTCGTACCGAATTTTGGGGTGTCCGTGACACGGACCCGAACCCGGACATTTTCGTAAAAGTCCGGGTTCGGGTTCGGTGTTCGTCGCTTTCTTCGCGCTTTTGTGACGCTTTCTTGGCGCTTTTTGAAAGGCTGCAAAGCAGCCAATCAACAAGCGTCATACTACTTGCCCCAAGAGGCCATCACAGCCATGCCTACTATTGGCATGGCTGTGATTGGCCAGAGCACCATGTGACCCAGCCTCTATTTAAGCTGGAGTCACATAGCGCCGCCCGTCACTCTGCTCTGATTAGCGTAGGGAGAGGTTGCGGCTGCGACAGTAGGGCGAGATTAGGCAGATTAACTCCTCCAAAGGACTTGATTAACTGATCGATCTGCAGCTGTGGATCATTGAGCTGCTGATCCTCAATTGCTCACTGTTTTTAGGCTGCACAGACCGTTTGTCAGTCACATTTTTCTGGGGTGATCGGCGGCCATTTTGTGTCTTGTGGTGCGCCAGCACAAGCTGCGACCAAGTGCATTTAACCCTCAATGGTGTGGTTGTTTTTTGGCTAAAGCCTACATCAGGGTGAAGCTGTCACACCAAGTGCATTTAACCAGCAATAGTCTGTTCATTTTTTGGCCATATACAAAATCAGGGGCAAGCTGCGCCTGTCACCAAGTGCATTTAACCCTCAATGGTGTGGTTGTTTTTTGGCTAAAGCCTACATCAGGGTGAAGCTGTCACACCAAGTGCATTTAACCAGCAATAGTCTGTTCATTTTTTGGCCATATACTAAATCAGGGGCAAGCTGCGCCTGTCACCAAGTGCATTTAACCCTCAATGGTGTGGTTGTTTTTTGGCTAAAGCCTACATCAGGGTGAAGCTGTCACACCAAGTGCATTTAACCAGCAATAGTCTGTTTATTTTTTGGCCATATCCCAGTCTAATTCTGTCACTAAATCCATACCGGTCACCCAGCGCCTAAATACTAGGCCTCAAATTTATATCCAGCTAAATCTGTCCCTAGTGCTGTAGCTGGGCGAGTTATTTAGTGTCCGTTCAAGCACATTTCTTGTTCTGGGTTGAAATACAATTCCCAATTTAGCAATTTCATAATTTAGTGGTTTCTGCTATATCAGAGCTATTTGAAATCTATCCCTAAAAGGGTATATAATATTCAAGGTGCACATTGGGTCATTCAGAATAACTTCACACACACCCGCTACTGTGTATTTCCAAGTCTAATTCTGTCACTAAACCCATACCTGTCACGCAGCGCCTAAATACTAGGCCTCAAATTTATATCCAGCTAAATCTGTCCCTAGTGCTGTAGCTGGGCGAGTTATTTAGTGTCCGTTCAAGCACATTTCTTGTTCTGGGTTGAAATACAATTCCCAATTTAGCAATTTCATAATTTAGTGGTTTCTGCTATATCAGAGCTATTTGAAATCTATCCCTAAAAGGGTATATAATATTCAAGGTGCACATTGGGTCATTCAGAATAACTTCACACACACCCGCTACTGTGTATTTCCAAGTCTAATTCTGGCACTAAACCCATACCTGTCACCCAGCGCCTAAATACTAGGCCTCAAATTTATATCCCGCTAAATCTGTCCTTAGTGCTGTAGCTGGGCGAGTTATTTAGTGTCCGTTCAAGCACATTTCTTGTTCTGGGTTGAAATACAATTCCCAATTTAGCAATTTCATAATTTAGTGGTTTCTGCTATATCAGAGCTATTTGAAATCTATCCCTAAAAGGGTATATAATATTCAAGGTGCACATTGGGTCATTCAGAATAACTTCACACACACCCGCTACTGTGTATTTCCAAGTCTAATTCTGGCACTAAACCCATACCTGTCACCCAGCGCCTAAATACTAGGCCTCAAATTTATATCCCGCTAAATCTGTCCTTAGTGCTGTAGCTGGGCGAGTTATTTAGTGTCCGTTCAAGCACATTTCTTGTTCTGGGTTGAAATACAATTCCCAATTTAGCAATTTCATAATTTAGTGGTTTCTGCTATATCAGAGCTATTTGAAATCTATCCCTAAAAGGGTATATAATATTCAAGGTGCACATTGGGTCATTCAGAATAACTTCACACACACCCGCTACTGTGTATTTCCAAGTCTAATTCTGGCACTAAACCCATACCTGTCACCCAGCGCCTAAATACTAGGCCTCAAATTTATATCCCGCTAAATCTGTCCTTAGTGCTGTAGCTGGGCGAGTTATTTAGTGTCCGTTCAAGCACATTTCTTGTTCTGGGTTGAAATACAATTCCCAATTTAGCAATTTCATAATTTAGTGGTTTCTGCTATATCAGAGCTATTTGAAATCTATCCCTAAAAGGGTATATAATATTCAAGGTGCACATAGGGTCATTCAGAATAACTTCACACACACGCTTCTGTGCATTTCCAAGTCTAATTCTGTCACTAAATCCATACCGGTCACCCAGCGCCTAAATACTAGGCCTCAAATTTATATCCAGCTAAATCTGTCCCTAGTGCTGTAGCTGGGCGAGTTATTTAGTGTCCGTTAAAGCACATTTCTTGTTCTGGGTTGAAATACAATTCCCAATTTAGCAATTTCATAATTTAGTGGTTTCTGCTATATCAGAGCTATTTGAAATCTATCCCTAAAAGGGTATATAATATTCAAGGTGCACATAGGGTCATTCAGAATAACTTCACACACCCGCTACTGTGCATTTCCAAATCTAATTCTGTCACTAAACCCATACCTGTCACCCAGCGCCTAAATACTAGGCCTCAAATTTATATCCCGCTAAATCTCTCGTTACCGCTGTCCTGTTGTGGCTGGGAAAGTTATTTAGTGTCCGTCAAAGCACATTTTTTGTTCTGGGTTGAAATACAATTCCCAATTTAGCAATTTCATAATTTAGTGGTTTCTGCTATATCAGAGCTATTTGAAATCTATCCCTAAAAGGGTAGATCATATTGAAGGTGCACATAGGGTCATTCAGAATAACTTCACACACACGCTTCTGTGCATTTCCAAGTCTAATTCTGTCACTAAATCCATACCGGTCACCCAGCGCCTAAATACTAGGCCTCAAATTTATATCCCGCTGAATTTGAATACAATACATTGGGCCAAATAATATATTTGTTGTTGTGGTGAACCATAACAATGAGAAAAACATCTAGTAAGGGACGCGGACGTGGACATGGTCGTGGTGGTGTTAGTGGACCCTCTGGTGCTGGGAGAGGACGTGGCCGTTCTGCCACATCCACACGTCCTAGTGTACCAACTACCTCAGGTCCCAGTAGCCGCCAGAATTTACAGCGATATATGGTGGGGCCCAATGCCGTTCTAAGGATGGTAAGGCCTGAGCAGGTACAGGCATTAGTCAATTGGGTGGCCGACAGTGGATCCAGCACGTTCACATTATCTCCCACCCAGTCTTCTGCAGAAAGCGCACAGATGGCGCCTGAAAACCAACCCCATCAGTCTGTCACATCACCCCCATGCATACCAGGGAAACTGTCTCAGCCTCAAGTTATGCAGCAGTCTCTTATGCTGTTTGAAGACTCCGCTGGCAGGGTTTCCCAAGGGCATCCACCTAGCCCTTCCCCAGCGGTGAAAGACATAGAATGCACTGACGCACAACCACTTATGTTTCCTGATGATGAGGACATGGGAATACCACCTCAGCATGTCTCTGATGATGACGAAACACAGGTGCCAACTGCTGCGTCTTTCTGCAGTGTGCAGACTGAACAGGAGGTCAGGGATCAAGACTGGGTGGAAGACGATGCAGGGGACGATGAGGTCCTAGACCCCACATGGAATGAAGGTCGTGCCACTGACTTTCACAGTTCGGAGGAAGAGGCAGTGGTGAGACCGAGCCAACAGCGTAGCAAAAGAGGGAGCAGTGGGCAAAAGCAGAACACCCGCCGCCAAGAGACTCCGCCTGCTACTGACCGCCGCCATCTGGGACCGAGCACCCCAAAGGCAGCTTCAAGGAGTTCCCTGGCATGGCACTTCTTCAAACAATGTGCTGACGACAAGACCCGAGTGGTTTGCACGCTGTGCCATCAGAGCCTGAAGCGAGGCATTAACGTTCTGAACCTGAGCACAACCTGCATGACCAGGCACCTGCATGCAAAGCATGAACTGCAGTGGAGTAAACACCTTAAAACCAAGGAAGTCACTCAGGCTCCCCCTGCTACCTCTTCTGCTGCTGCCGCCTCGGCCTATTCTGCTGCTGCCGCCTCGGCCTCTTCCTCCGCCTCTGGAGGAACGTTGGCACCTGCCGCCCAGCAAACAGGGGATGTACCACCAACACCACCACCACCACCTCCGTCACCAAGCGTCTCAACCATGTCACACGCCAGCGTTCAGCTCTCCATCTCACAAACATTTGATAGAAAGCGTAAATTCCCACCTAGCCACCCTCGATCCCTGGCCCTGAATGCCAGCATTTCTAAACTACTGGCCTATGAAATGCTGTCATTTAGGCTGGTGGACACAGACAGCTTCAAACAGCTCATGTCGCTTGCTGTCCCACAGTATGTTGTTCCCAGCCGGCACTACTTCTCCAAGAGAGCCGTGCCTTCCCTGCACAACCAAGTATCCGATAAAATCAAGTGTGCACTGCGCAACGCCATCTGTGGCAAGGTCCACCTAACCACAGATACGTGGACCAGTAAGCACGGCCAGGGACGCTATATCTCCCTAACTGCACACTGGGTAAATGTAGTGGCAGCTGGGCCCCAGGCGGAGAGCTGTTTGGCGCACGTCCTTCCGCCGCCAAGGATCGCAGGGCAACATTCTTTGCCTCCTGTTGCCACCTCCTCCTTCTCGGCTTCCTCCTCCTCTTCTTCCACCTGCTCATCCAGTCAGCCACACACCTTCACCACCAACTTCAGCACAGCCCGGGGTAAACGTCAGCAGGCCATTCTGAAACTCATATGTTTGGGGGACAGGCCCCACACCGCACAGGAGTTGTGGCGGGGTATAGAACAACAGACCGACGAGTGGTTGCTGCCGGTGAGCCTCAAGCCCGGCCTGGTGGTGTGTGATAATGGGCGAAATCTCGTTGCAGCTCTGGGACTAGCCAATTTGACGCACATCCCTTGCTTGGCGCATGTGCTGAATTTGGTGGTGCAGAAGTTCATTCACAACTACCCCGACATGTCAGAGCTGCTGCATAAAGTGCGGGCCGTCTGTTCGCGCTTCCGGCGTTCACATCCTGCTGCTGCTCGCCTGTCTGCGCTACAGCGTAACTTCGGCCTTCCCGCTCACCGCCTCATATGCGACGTGCCCACCAGGTGGAACTCCACCTTGCACATGCTGGACAGACTGTGCGAGCAGCAGCAGGCCATAGTGGAGTTTCAGCTGCAGCACGCACGGGTCAGTCGCACTACAGAACAGCACCACTTCACCACCAATGACTGGGCCTCCATGCGAGACCTGTGTGCCCTGTTGCGCTGTTTCGAGTACTCCACCAACATGGCCAGTGGCGATGACACCGTTATCAGCGTTACAATACCACTTCTATGTCTCCTTGAGAAAACACTTAGGGCGATGATGGAAGAGGAGGTGGCCCAGGAGGAGGAGGAGGAGGAAGAGGGGTCATTTTTAGCACTTTCAGGCCAGTCTCTTCGAAGTGACTCAGAGGGAGGTTTTTGGCAACAGCAGAGGCCAGGTACAAATGTGGCCAGCCAGGGCCCACTACTGGAGGACGAGGAGGACGAGGATGAGGAGGAGGTGGAGGAGGATGAGGATGAAGCATGGTCACAGCGGGGTGGCACCCAACGCAGCTCGGGTCCATCACTGGTGCGTGGCTGGGGGGAAAGGCAGGACGATGACGATACGCCTCCCACAGAGGACAGCTTGTCCTTATCCCTGGGCAGCCTGGCACACATGAGCGACTACATGCTGCAGTGCCTGCGCAACGACAGCAGAGTTGCCCACATTTTAACCTGTGCGGACTACTGGGTTGCCACCCTGCTGGATCCACGCTACAAAGACAATGTGCCCACCTTACTTCCTGCACTGGAGCGTGATAGGAAGATGCGCGAGTACAAGCGCACGTTGGTAGACGCGCTACTGAGAGCATTCCCAAATGTCACAGGGGAACAAGTGGAAGCCCAAGGCCAAGGCAGAGGAGGAGCAAGAGGTCGCCAAGGCAGCTGTGTCACGGCCAGCTCCTCTGAGGGCAGGGTTAGCATGGCAGAGATGTGGAAAACTTTGGTCAACACGCCACAGCTAACTGCACCACCACCTGATACGCAACGTGTTAGCAGGAGGCAACATTTCACTAACATGGTGGAACAGTACGTGTGCACACCCCTCCACGTACTGACTGATGGTTCGGCCCCATTCAACTTCTGGGTCTCTAAATTGTCCACGTGGCCAGAGCTAGCCTTTTATGCCTTGGAGGTGCTGGCCTGCCCGGCAGCCAGCGTTTTGTCTGAACGTGTATTCAGCACGGCAGGGGGCGTCATTACAGACAAACGCAGCCGCCTGTCTACAGCCAATGTGGACAAGCTGACGTTCATAAAAATGAACCAGGCATGGATCCCACAGGACCTGTCCGTCCCTTGTCCAGATTAGACATTAACTACCTCCCCATAACCATATATTATTGGACTCCAGGGCACTTCCTCATTCAATCCTATTTTTATTTTCATTTTACCATTATATTGCGATGCTACCCAAAGTTGAATGAACCTCTCCTCTGCCTGTGTGCTAGGCCTAAATATATGCCAATGGACTGTTGCAGTGGTGGCTGACATGAAGCCTGATTCTCTGCTATGACATGCAGACTAATTCTCTGCTGACATGAAGCCAGATTGTCTGTTACGGGACCTCTCTCCTCTGCCTGGGTGCTGGGCCTAAATTTATGACAATGGACTGTTGCAGTGGTGGCTGACGTGAAGCCTCATTCTCTGCTATGACATGCAGACTGATTCTCTGCTGACATGAAGCCAGATTGTCTGTTACGGGACCTCTCTCCTCTGCCTGTGTGCTAGGCCTAAATATATGCCAATGGACTGTTGCAGTGGTGGCTGACGTGAAGCCTGATTCTCTGCTATGACATGCAGACTGATTCTCTGCTGACATGAAGCCAGATCCTCTGTTACGGGACCTCTCTCCTCTGCCTGTGTGTGTGCTGGGCCTAAATATATGCCAATGGACTGTTGCAGTGGTGGCTGACGTGAAGCCTCATTCTCTGCTATGACATGCAGACTAATTCTCTGCTGACATGAAGACAGATTCTCTGTTACGGGACCTCTCTCCTCTGCCTGGGTGCCGGGGCCTAAATATCTGAGAATGGACTGTTCCAGTGGTGGGTGACGGGAAGCCAGATTCTCTGCTATGGAACCTCTCTCCAATTGATTTTGGTTAATTTTTATTTATTTAATTTTTAATTTAATTCATTTCCCTATCCACATTTGTTTGCAGGGGATTTACCTACATGTTGCTGCCTTTTGCAGCCCTCTAGCTCTTTCCTGGGCTGTTTTACAGCCTTTTTAGTG
Source organism: Bufo gargarizans (assembly GCF_014858855.1). Lineage (NCBI taxonomy): Eukaryota > Metazoa > Chordata > Amphibia > Anura > Bufonidae > Bufo > Bufo gargarizans. Next base: position 175,627,925 of record NC_058080.1, on the reverse strand, counting down.
CCGAAAAGTTCGGGTCCCCATTGACTTCAATGGGGTTCGGGTTCGGGACGAAGTTCGGATCGGGTTCGGATCCCGAACCCGAACATTTCCGGGATGTTCGGCCGAACTTCTCGAACCCGAACATCCAGGTGTTCGCTCAACTCTACTTATGACGTCTTGGTCTCACGGATATTGAAATACCATTGCCTATCTTATGGTGCTGCTACTTTTCTCACAGCTGCCTGCTAATTTGTAGTTAAATGTTGCTGTTACTTTAGTGTTTTTGCCATTGTTCCTGACTGTAGATATCATCCAAACTCCTACTCTTTCTATCTGTAATCGAGCTGCTTACAGCGTCCTCTGCTAGCTAATAATGCTTTATAGAACTGTGGAGTAACTTGCTTTGCTAACTAAACTACCGCCAGGAGCTTTGACTTTAACCGGCTGGGTGCCCTAGAGTCTAAAAACGAATTACTGCCCCCAGACATGTTTCGCCATATCCATGGCGTCTTCAGCGGATCAAGCAGTCTGCACGGAGTTCATGTGTGGCTGTGTTATTTATTACCTCCCATTTCATCACGTTTTCTTGGGCCAGCCAATCACTGTGCTTGTTAGAAATCGCGCTCTTGATACCTTTGATCTCTTTGGTTGTTTAATTCGATTAGTACTGACGTATGTCTTCACGCGATATTTCATCTAATTTCGCGCATGTCTTCAGACTTAGATCGTGAGGCTATTTTCGATCTGTGAATAGGCTTGTCATGATTATTCGGTACGTAATGTGCATGTCTTTGAACTTAGATCGTGGGGCTGTTTTCGATTTTTCATCTGACTAATTTTGATTCTATGCAATTTTACTATTATACTTTCACTCTGTTTATCTTGCCACCACTTTCGCTGTTTGACTAAATTATTATTATTTTTTATACATACTTTTTTGACCAAACTATGAATTCTACATAATTTTCCAATCATGAATTTAGACTTTTATATATTTTTTTTCTTTTTTGGTCATGATTATAAATTCTACATATGATCATGAATTTTGAGTATTTATTTATTAGTCTACCACTAATTTTAGTAGTTGTATTAGGTACTTACCTAGATACATTAAGTTGTATATCTGTATTTCAATATTGGCAAATCTTTTTATCTATTGTAAGTGAATAATTTGACGGTGTTTAGGTGATTTCACTAATATTGTAGTGCCTATATACTTTTGATGGTGTATTTTTATTAAACTTTTAAATAATTTATGCTTTATTAATATTGACTTTCGTTTTTTTTTGTTTTGTTTTTTGTAGTGTGATTATAGAAATGTTTATATTTTTGTGTTGAAGGGTGAAATAATATATTTTTATGTTTTCTTTTTAATATATATATTTATAGATTTGCCAACTATTTTTATGATTTTAATGTTTTATAAAGACATGATCAGTGGATTTTATTTAACATTTATTTGTTTTTGTTTTCTATCAGGTCTAATTACGTTTCTGTATAAAACGAGAGGTAATGTACCGTACTAGTTTTAAAAAAAATATATATTTAATTATTGGTTATTGCTTTGTTTAGTTTTTGGCCACTACTCCATGATTTATTAATAGCGGTTAGACAACATATATTTCTCATATATTTATGAATTTGTCTATTCCTTTGCTTTTAATTATTTTTACAGGAAAGATGCAGAAGTGAAGCCTTCGTTTAGACCAGGCATGTCCAAACTGCGGCCCTCCAGCTGTTGCAAAACTACAACTCCCAGCATGCCCTAATAACTGTAAGCTATCCAGGCATGCTGGAAGTTGTAGTTTTGGAACAGCTGGAGGGCTGCAGTTTGGACATTCCTGGTTTAGACCTTGGAGTGTAAGGCTTTTTAATCTATATATCCAGCGAGTTTCTTCCTGCTGTAGTTTTTGATCTATATCACCCTGTCTTGGGCCTGATTTTATTTTAATTATCCCCCATATTTTTAGGCTGTCGCTTTGTCCGCCATGTTCAGCTTGTATATGTCTAGATAATGTAGTATCCGTTTTTAGATTGATATCACTAAAATGTTTGGAAACTCTCCTTCGGAGTTGTTGTACTGTTTTTCCCACGTATATTTTGGGGCAACTGCAATGTATAGCATAAACAACCCCCATTGTCTTACAATTTATATACTGGGAGATTTTGTACTTTTTCTGGTCTACCGGATTTACAAATTCTTTACAAGCTAGCATTTTACTGCAAAATTGGCAGTTTCCACATGGATAGGATCCTTTGGTGGTTAGCCATGTGTTTTTTTCTGTGTGTTAATAATTCCACTGGAAATTACTATGTACAAGCTGTTCTCTGAGGTTAGGTCCTCGTCTGTACGTGATTGTGGGGTATGGTGTGATCACTTTCTGTATATCCTCATCCATCCTCAGAACATTCCAATATTTCTTCAGAATGTTACTAACTTCTTGGTATTTGATGTCATAGGTGCCTATACAGCGCACTATTTTTTCGGTGCCCTCTTTTTTGCGATCTTGTAATAGGTCGCCACGATCTACTTCTTTGACCTTTCTATAGGCTTTATGTAGCACTTTTTTTGGGTATCCACGTTCCAAAAATTTTTTGTATAATGTATGACTTTCGCGTTCGAAGCCTTCCTCAGTTGAGCAATTTCTTCTTGCTCTGATATATTGGCCTACTGGGATCCCTTTTTTTAGGGGTGTTGGATGGTAGCTTGACCAGTGGAGGAGGCTATTGCTTGACGTGGGCTTTCTATATATTTCAGTTATTATGGTTCCATCCTCTGAGAGGCTGAGAGCTATATCAAGAAAGTTTAGTCTGTTCTTGTCAATTTCACCTGTGAATTTTAATCCTATGGAATTTACATTAAGGGTTTTAACAAATTGATAAAATTCTGCTTGTGTGCCTTCCCAGAGTATGATGACGTAGTCAATATAACGACCCCAATACATGATGTATTGAGTGAATTGGCTGTGTGCTTCAGAAAAAAACTATTTGTTCCTCCCACCACCCTAAAAAAAGATTCGCGAAATTTGGTGCACATTTCGTGCCCATCGCGGTACCGGTTGTCTGCAAATAAAAATCACCATCAAAAACAAAATAATTGTGAGTGAGTAAAAATTCCAATAATGACAGAACAAACTGGTTATGGTCTTTGAATTGAATACCTCTTGTATCTAGATTGTATTTTACTGCTCTCAGACCCTCAGAATGCTGTATGCTAGTATATGATGTCCAAGCTTGCCAATGATGTTCCTTTTTCCACATGTATATTTTGTAGTTTCGTCAGAACATCTTTTGTATCTTTTAGATGTGATGTTAGACTGGGGACAAATGGGGATATCACCTCATCGACATATCCACTTATTCCTTCACACAGACTTTGGTTTCCAGATACGATTGGTCGTCCCGGAACTGGATGTCGGTTTTTATGTATCTTGGGGATAGCATAAAATGTCGCAAGTACTGGATTCGGTTTGTACATAATTTTGAACTCCTCCTGTGTTATTAAATTTTTTTCTTTCGCTTGTTGTAAAATATTCTTAAGTTGCTGCACAAATTTTATTGTAGGATTACTCTGTAATTTTTGATACGTATCTTGGTCTTTTAAAAGATCCATGACCATTCTTTTGTACTCTTGTTTTTCCATTATTACTATGTTTCCCCCTTTGTCTGATGGTTTAATTTCCAAATTTTTATTTTCTATTAGTTCTTGTAGTGCTCTCTTTTCTTTTGTAGTCAAATTGCTACCTATTTGTGACTTTTTTGCTTTAATTTTCTGCAATTCAAGAGTCACTAGCTCTACAAATGTCTGTATATTGTTATATTTGGTAAATGGTGGTGTGAATTTGGACTGGGGGGTCATTGTAGAAAATGGAGGTTTCGGTACTTGGATTAGTCCCATATTTTCTTGCTGTAATTCTTCTAATATTTTGATTGCTTCTTGTTCTCGTCTCATTATTTCATGGGGATCCTTATCTTTATTTTTAAATTCTTTATGCAACGCTAATTTTCTTGCAAATAGATTTATATCTTTTACCCATGTGAAGCAATCAAAATAAGGTGCTGGTGTATATGAGAGTCCTTTCTGTATGAGTTTTTCATGTTCTGAATCTAGGATAATGTTTGAAAGATTTATTACTTGCATTTCTGTGGTTTTTGAAGGAGGTTCTACGTCTTGGGTTGATATCCCCATTTGTCCCGGTCCCTTAATTGTGCTCCTGATACTAAAAAAAGAGGGTGAGGAAGCTGAGGATGAGGCTGGTATGGATGGAACTATATTTGGTGTTCCTATTGCTGCTGGTGCTGTCACAAATGGAAAGGATGGGACTGAAGAAAATGATGCTGGAGCTGTTTCTATTGCTCGTTCTGCGGCTAATACTGATCCTCTCTCCGTGTATGGTGCAGTTTGGCCTCCAGATGTGCTTTGTGGGTTGCCTGCCCATTTTGATGTACTATTTTGATTATATTTTTTTGGGTATTGTCCAAATTTATTTTTGGCTTTTCTCTTCATGCCTATTTTTGAGGGATTAGACCCTGAGTCTGATTCAGATATTTCTGACTCTGAAATGTCTGTATACTGTATTGGTTTGCGGTAGTTAAAATTTCCGCTTTTGTACCCAGTGTTTTTTTTGGTGTATATATTTCCTGACTCAAAGTCTTTCCTGTCTCGATTGTATTTGCGGTGTTTTCTTTCTTTGATCTCTCCTTGTAGACTTTCTATATTTTTCTGTAAATTGCTTTCTAACTGAGTAAATTCTGGATGAGTTTGGATTTTTTTTTATATCAGCTACTTCTTGTTCTAATTGTTGAGAGATTTTACACACTTGCTTCTTTTCATATTCCAAAAGATACGTTTGCATTCGCAACAAATTTTCTGTTAAGAGGGTTTCCCACCCCTTTATGAACTCTGAATCTTCTTGATGTGAGTTGGGTGTTATATTGATGCGTATTCCTCTGTATACAATCTTTTGTTGTATATATGTATCTAGGCTTCTCATTTCCCAAATTGACCGCACATAGTTTTTATAGGTTTTGTTAAGTTCTTTAAACGCTTGATTGATGTCCAAAATATTTATAGGTAAGTTTTCAGTGGAAAAAACTTGGTTTCCTTCAGCTAGTGATATTTGTGTAGAGGGATGACTGGATAAGAAACCAGCCATACTTAGTTCCAGGTTTTGCTGGTTTCCTGTTTATTTAGGGTACCTATTTTAGGGTTTTCCCCTTTTTTTTAGATATATATTACAATCATATATACCCTGCACGTGTAGAGGCACTTCTATTGTATATACATTTAGTCATAGACTACTGGTTGCCTACTCTTGACAGGTGCATTTGTATTTTTATTTATTTAAAATTTAACTTTTATTTTGCTTTGTTAATAATAAATTGTGAGCATCTTATTATCTAACCTACTATATTAAAACTATCTCTGGACATCCATGTGTGTGCTGGTATTTTTTATTTATTAGCTTTTAGCACTATGAATGCAGCAGTGGTATAGCTGCCTATTAAAGAGCATCTGTCAGCAGATTCATGTGCACTTGGCAGTTGAAGACATCTGTGTTGGTCCCATGTTCATATCTGTCTGCAATGGCCCTCTGGGAGTATGGGGGCATTGCTGTTACACCTAGGGACTATCTCTGAAACTGCCACACCCTCTGCACTTTGATTGACGGATGAAAACATAATTACTCCTGGTCTTGACTTCTCCTAAAGTCAATCAAAGTTCTGGTGGATGCAGTGGTTTCATAGAGAGATGAGCCTCTGAGTGCAAAGGAAACATCTCTGTTGCTCCTAGAGACTCATTTCCACATATGAAAACATAATTTTTCTCAGCAATGTGGGCACATATGAACATGGGACCAACACTGTTGCCATCAGCTGCCAAGTGCACATGGAACAAGTCAGCCAAGTTCATAGCTACAAATCTGCTGACAGATGCTCTTTAAACCATGACTAGAGCATGTCAGTAAAGACACTGAAAATCTCATAGAATGCAATAGTGTTGAGCGTGAATATTCAAATAGCGAATTTTAATCGCGAATATCGCCACTTTGAGAATTCATGAATATTTAGAATATAGTGCTATATATTCGTATTAGAGAATAGTAGTCAATATTCTAATTGCGAACTTATCGTGAATTTATCGCGAATATATTACATTGCCGATTTTCGCAATAAAGTAAACAATGACTGGAGATCACGAATTCTCAAATTTGCAAATTTATGGCAAATATTTGACCAAAAATGTGCGAAATATCGCGAATTCGAATATTGCCTATGCCAATCATCACTAGAATGCAATAGTATTTTATTGCATTCTATGATACAAGTGATCAGACGATTGCATGCTGAAGTCTCCTAAGGCCTCTTTCACACTTGCGTTGTCCGGATCCGGCGTGTACTCCACTTGCTGGAATTACACGCCGGATCCGGAAAAACGCAAGTGAACTGAAAGCATTTGAAGACGGATCCGTCTTCAAAATGCGTTCAGTGTTACTATGGCAGCCAGGACGCTATTAAAGTCCTGGTTGCCATAGTAGTAGTGGGGAGCGGGGGAGCACTATACTTACAGTCCGTGCGGCTCCCGGGGCGCTCCAGAATGACGTCAGATCGCCCCATGCGCATGGATGACGTGCCATGCGATCACGTGATCCATGCGCTTGGGGCGCCCTGACGTTACTCTGGAGTGCCCCGGGAGCCGCACGGACTGTAAGTATACTGCTCCCCCGCTCCCCACTACACTTTACCATGGCTACTAGGACTTTAGCGTCCCGGCAGCCATGGTAACCATTCAGAAAAAGCTAAACGTCATATCCGGCAATGCGCCGAAACGACGTTTAGCTTAAGGCCGGATCCGGATCAATGCCTTTCAATGGGCATTAATTCCGGATTCGGCCTTGCGGCAAGTCTTTAGGATTTTTGGCCGGAGCAAAAAGCGCAGCATGCTGCGGTATTTTCTCCGGCCAAAAAACGTTCCGGTCCGGAACTGAAGACATCCTGATGCATCCTGAACGGATTTCTCTCCATTCAGAATGCATTAGGATAAAACTGATCAGGATTCTTCCGGCATAGAGCCCCGACGACGGAACTCTATGCCAGAAGAAAAGAACGCAAGTGTGAAAGAGCCCTAAGAGAACTAAAAATTACAGTACAAAAAGTTTTAAAAAAATATAAAAAAACACAAAAATATAAAAAATTCAAATCGCTTTTTCTCAATTTCCATATAAAAATAAACAATGAAAAAAAAAAATAACCTGAAAATGTTCGAGCTATTAAAATATTAAAATATTTATTGTGTGCAGTGAATGCCATAATGACAAAAATGGCCAATGTGCTCTTTTTGGTCACTTCACCCCCTAACCCCCCCCCAAAAAGAAATAGTGATTAAAAAGTCATATATACCCTAAAATGGTACCAATAAACAAGCCCTCACACAGCTGTGTAGACAAAACCATTAAAAAGTTAGAATATGGCTGTAACAATATGGAAATGCAAAGAACTTTTTTAAAGGTATTTTTTGTTAAACCCAAAAAAGCACTGGGAATTACATTATTATTTTTAAATTTCACCCCCACAAAGATTCCCCCCCTCCCCATTTTCCAATCTAAGATATGGTACTGTATTGTACCACCTGGGTTTTAGGGGAGCAAAATAAAAAATAGAAAATTCACCAGACCTCAGATTAGACCCCAAATCGGACCCTGAATCTTCATCAGACACCTAAATCAGATCACCAATCTTCATCAGACCTCAATTAAGATCCCTCCCAATCAGACCCCAATCTTTATCAGATCTCAGATTATACCCCCCGATCAGACCCACTATGTTCATCAAACCCCTAAATTAGTTCCCCATTATTCATCAGATCTTAGATCAGACCCCTTCTAATCAGAACCCAAATCTTTATCAAACCACAGATCACATTTGCCTACCAAACCCCCAATCTTCATCAAACCGGAGATCAGACAGTAAAATTAATTAAAAAAATTACCTTTCCTGCTCCAGATGGCGCCACCACTCTGCAGATCCAGCTGGCTCTTCCTGTACTCACTGCTCCCTGGTCTTCTGCTGGCACGGCACTGCACTGTGAGTTGACACACAGCATCAGGTCATAGTGCGCGCCCATGTGCACTATGTCCTGACATTATATGCAGTCAGGACACAGCACAACGTGGTGACCAGAAGAAAACCAGGGAGCAGTGAGCACAGCCATCGCTAGTAGCACTACACTCATTGGTCAATTCACTTCTTGAATACTAATGAACACTTCCATAATAAAAGCACTCTTAGTATTCACGTTATAAGTCTCACTGCCATCCTCCCCCTCCCTTTGGGATAAAAATAAGGCTAATAACAACAAGGACAGGTGCACTCTGCGATCTTCCTAAGCCCCCAAACTGATGTTAAAATTGAGAGATTAGCAAACATGTCCTATCAGGAGGACATGTCTGAGCCCGAGCACCACGCCAAGGTTTCTCAAGTAGCTCGGGTCCTAACACTCACCTACCTGAGCCGTATGGGCAATACCAGGGGCCAGTGGGCGAATTACAGGAGTGTGAGGTAAGACTCACAGACAACTCACCAGTCAACTCCAGCATCTACCATGCTAGCAATGGGAGGAGGGAGGAGTCTGACTGGCTGGTATGGCCTGTGGATGGAAAACAGGCACATTTAAATTGGAGTTTATACACCTCCATATACAAGCAAACTAACAAGAATAGCGTGGTGTTAAACAGGCAAGAAATGCTCAAACCCATATGCAGTTGAGCATATATATAGGGGAGCAAATCCTGCACTTGTAGCCCGCTGCTAATGGCGATCCCCAGCAAAAATGCATACGGTGGAGGATGCCTGCAGCGAACCACAAGTACCACAATAGACATCCTACACAAGATAGCAATTATGTGAATGTGATAACCAATATAACAATCTAATCACAACAAGAACAGGTGCACTCTGCGATCTTACTAAGCCCTCAAACTGATGTTAAAATTGAGAGATTAGCCAACATGTCCTACTAAAAGGACATGTCTGAGTCCGAGCACTGCACCAAGGTTTCTCAAGTAGATCGGGTCCTAACACTCACCTACCTGAGCCGTATGGGCAATACCAGGGGCCAGTGGGCAAATTACAGGAGCGTGAGGTCTGACTCACAGACAACTCACCAGTCACCTCCAGCATGTAACCATGCTAACAATGGGAGGAGGGAGGAGTCTGCGAGTCCCACTCAAGACTGGCTGATATGGCCCAGGACTCACAGGTGCACCTAAATGTGGCCTGTAGATGGAAAACAGGCACATTTAAATTGGAGTTTTTATACCTTCATATACAAGCAAACTAACAAGAATGGCGTGGTGTTAAACAGGCAGGAAGTGCTCAAACCCATATGCAGTTGTGCATATTTATAAAGGGAAGCACCTGTCCTTGTTGTTAATAGATTGTTATATTGGCTCTCACATCCACATAATTGCTACCTTGTGTAGGATGTCTATAGTGGTACTTGTGGTCCGCTGCGGGCATCCTCCACTGTATGCATTTTTGCTAGGGATTGCCATTAGCAATGGGCCACAAGTGCAGGATTTGCTCCCCTTTATATATGCATATGGGTTTGAGCACTTCCTGCGTGTTTAACACCACGCTATTCTTGTTAGTTTGTTTAAAAATAAGGCTACTTTCACACTCGCGTTTGGTGCGGATCCATCATGGATCTGCATAGACGGATCCGTTCAGATAATACAACCGTCTGCATCCGTTCAGAATGGATCAGTTTGTATTATCTTTAATATAGCCATGACGGATCCGTCTTGAACACCATTAAAAGTCAATGGAGAACGGATCCGTTTCCTATTGTGCCAGATTGTGTCACAGAAAACTGATCCGTCCCCATTGACTTACATTGTGTGTCAGAACGGATCCGTTTTGCTCAGTTTCGTCAGACGGACCCCAAAGCGCTGCAAGCAGCGTTTTGGTGTCCTTCTCCAAAGCGGAATGGAGACGTAACGGAGGCAAACTGATGCATTCTGAGCGGGTCCTTTTCCATTCAGAATGCATTAAGGCAAAACTGATCCGTTTTGGACCACTTGTGACTGAGCCCTGAACGGATCTCACAAACGGAAAGCCTAAATGCCAGTGTGAAAGTAGCCTAATTGTATCTTTTAAAGTGAAAAATACAGAAAATTAAAGTGTGCCATTAAAAATACTTGTCCCTCAAAAAATAAGCTCTCATATGACTGTGAATGGAAAAAAATCAAATAAAATTATAACTCTTGGAAAGCAGGGAGAAAAAACAAAAGAAACAAATTGCACATTTCTTAAAGGGTTAAGGACTCCAGGCTATTATATTTTGCAATCTATATTTGTGTCATTAACACAATCGACCATGCCTATTCTCATTCAAGTGATGGTGAACTAGCCAGTGTGCCCAAATTTGTTGGCAATAACTTGCCCATGTCTGATTGGATAGAGAGGGTTGTGCCAAGTATATAGAGCTCGGTTGTGCCAAGTACCAGTGGCCTATCAAACAGACCTTGGTCTGAACGTACTGGAAGGACATGCTCGTAAGACAGTAGTTCTACCCATATAACAGATTATATATTCTAGAGACTAAAGGTTCTTATGGAGCTATTACTCCATAGATTGCTGCAAAAAAGTTTATATCCAGGGTCGGCAAGATGCAGAGACTTTAAAAAAGTTTTTAGTAAGCCTAAAAAGTCTGTGGAAAAGATCTCCCATAAAGATCCAGATAGTTGTGCTACCACCTCAGACCTTTAGCCGTTCCCTCTGTTCTTCTGTTTATAAGCAAATTTAATTTTTGGATAAACAGTTTTGATAAAAATTATTATTTAAAAATTACAATGTTATATTTATTCATCTATATTAACACGTAGGCATTGTTATTAACAATATACAAATAATAGCAATATAGGTGCAGTATAGTTGCAGTACAAACCTTTTTACACTAGTGGAAAATGAGAAAGCTCAAAAGGCTATGTACACCTTCAGGAACAATTTTTTTTATGATTGCATTTGACTAATTTTGGGATAAAAATCATTTTTTCAATTGGTCTATTAAAATATTGAGTTGTTCTGTTGCAAAGGGTTAATTGTTTTATTTCACTTTGTGCCCATCATTTAATAAACACTTAACTCTAAATTACTAAGAGGTCATAAACACTTAAGCCACAGTCTTATCAGTAAAATAAGAATTGAGCTTTAATGAGTGTTTATAAGGTCAGAGATCAGAGACAAGGAGACAGTCAGTTCCTTCTCTGACTTAGCAGAGATTAAATACAGAGATAAATGGCAGATAAACCTCAAAGCTGTGCAGGGAAAACAGCTTATCCTTTTTAATAACGACCAATTGAAAAAAATATGTTTAGCTCAAAATGAGTACAATGCAACAATAAAAAACCAAAGGTGTACATAACCTTAAATGCAATTGAGCAGAGACTAACAAAGTATAAACAGCTAGTGATGGTTCGTCAATGACCACACAACCAATGCAAAATAATGTACCCTTTATTTTGGGTTCAGCAGCGCGGTATATGTTGAAGCAGGGTCACATTAAAGGGGTTCTCCAGGAATTAAAAAAATGAAAATACCTAAATATTATTTTATTATAAATATATTCACAAATACCTTTCATTAGTTATAATGGCTTGTTTTGTCTGGGGAGCAATCATTAGGAGAAATAAAATGGCCGCCATCCTATTAGTTCACACAAAACCTGTCCTAATCATACAGGGGGACAAGTTACTTCACCACAATGAGACATAGCGCTGCCTCCACCTCTATTCCTGTCAGGAATCTTAATCCTGAATACAGGTGAATCTCTGTGGGAATGGAGATGATGAGGAGACATGAGAGGATGGTGGGGGTTATGTGCATAATGAACATCTCTTGTATGCAGTCTCCATTACTACAGCAACACATTACCACAGTCTGTCCTGTCCGTCCTCCCTGTACTTCATGTCTCCTCATGAGCTAAATTCCACAGAGATTAAGCTAAAGTTTTTATCATCTGTGTTCAGGATCATAATCCCTGACAAGTAGAGAGGAGAAGGAGGAGGCAACTCTTAACCTCAGTGTTATAAAGTAACTTGTACTCCTCTGTGATCAGTACAGGGTTTGTGTGAACTAATTGGACAGCGGCCATTTTGTTTCCCCTGATGATTGCTCCCCAGACAAAATGAGCCATTATAAATAATAAAAGGTATTTGAGAATATATTTATAATAAAGTAATTAAGTATTTTCATTTTCTTAATTCCTGGAGAACCCCTTTAACACTGGGTTCCATTCATGAATACTAGATGGGAATGGCCTTGGTAGCTAATGGCGCCCCCACATCCTGTGTTGATCCAATGTCTTTCTGCACTATGCATGATGGCAGTAGGTTCTCTCTAGCTCTGCCCGACAGTCACTGCAGGAGCAACTGCAGGACCACTTTGTGGTGCTGTAGCTATTCCTTGGCATTCAGCAGCTCTCCTTCTACAGCAATCTTAGGATGCATCTGTCTGTCTTGACAGTCCAAAACCCTCTTAAGGTGTGTGATTGTCCTCCTTGGCCCATGTAGAACAACCATTCTTCAGACAGCTGTTTCTGTGTTTCTCCCCCTTCGTCAGTGCATCTAAAACATCTCACACAAGGTTAATATTCCTGATATTTGATCATTCAGATCTGATATCTGGACTTAGATAACTCCCCTGCCAATCCTGAAACCGACCAAAGGGAATGGCATGACCTGTATATAGAATGCAAACCTTTCTGTTTCATTATTTATTGCTTTTCATTGCTTTTATGTAAATCTTACGTAGTGACAGCCAATATCACTCATAACTCATCTATTTGTAATACTCCTTTCAGGTCATCCACCATATGGTGCCTCTTTGAAGCACTTCTTTGATTATTTTCTCTCTTAGAAACAAATCTTTAGGATTTCTTCCACAGATTCCATCATACAGAAATGTACATAATGTCTTGGTCAAAAGATACCAATATTTTTTTTTAAAGCCTAAAGGATGGTCATACCTATAGCCATGGTTTGTTAATGGTTTCCAACTTCATTACATACTGTAAAACACAAAATAGAATTGGCAATATTTTTTTTACAAATTTTCACAGCTCTGTTGATACAGTTGGCTAGCTGGTGGGAAGCTTTAGGCAGGTTATGGTATATTAATTTAAAGAGGACCTTTCACTAGAATAATAAATCTAAACTAACTATACAGACATGGAGAGCGGCGCCCAGGGATCTCCCTGCATTTACTGTTATACCTGGGCGCCCGGTATAGCCTCCAGTATCTTCATATGTTATGCTCCACCCAGTGGAACCTGCCAGCGTCTCCTTCTCCCATGCTGTAGCGCTGGCCAATCGCAGCGCTCAGCTCATAGACTGAGAGTTTTTTTTTTCTCTCAGGCTATGAGCTGAGCACTGCGATTGGCCAGCGCTACAGCATGGGAGAAGGAGACGCAGGCAGGTTCCACTGGGTGGAGCCTAACATATGAAGATACCGGAGCCTATACCGGGAGAACGGAGCTGCGCCCAGGTATAATAGTAAGTGCAGGGAGATCCCTGGGCGCCGCTCTCCATGTCTGTATAGTTAGTTTAGATTTTTTATTCTAGTGAAAGGTCCTCTTTAACATCATTAAAGTTGTTCATCATTTTGGTGGAGATTGCCTTAGCTAGAGATGTCCAGAAAGTATACCACCGTGATATTTTTACTTATGGTTGGACCTTTGCTGCATGCCTTTGGCCCTCCGGAGTAATTGATGCTGTGGGTCTGCAATCAATCTAGACAGAACATGCATAAACTACTTAAAGGGGTTTTCTCATCTCAGACAATGGGGGCATATCGCTAGGATATGCCCCCATTGTCTTATAGGTGCAGGTCCCTGAACGGAGCCCCGAAAGTGAAGGAGAGCGCACTGCGCATGCGCAGCCGCCCTCCATTCATTTTTATGGGGCCGCCGAAAATAGCTGAGCGCTGGCTCGGCTATTGCCGTCTGCTCCATAGAAATGAATGGGAGCATGCACCGCGCATGTACGGCACACTCCCATTCACTTCTATGGGAGAGGCGGGGATTAGCGCTTGGTGGTAGACAGACCCCGGGAAATCTGGGGTCCTCCAGCCACAGTGCGCCCCGCTCCGTTCTCGATATAGGTGCGGACACGCACCTATCATAAATTGGGGGCATAGCCTAGCGATATGCCCCCATTGTCTAAGATGGGAATACCCCTTTAATGCCTGTTATAATTGTACACATAGGTCATCTCATGCATAAATTCTAATAGGGAATTTATGAATTAATCCATAATCTTGGTTGCCTCCCTGACTGTAATTTTTTTGCCTAGTTATCAAGAATAGACAGCTAACATATTGTATGAATACATTGGAAAACAATAATGAATGATAAAGAATAGATTATAGCAATAAATGCCTACAGCTAAATATAATGATATAAACACATTAGCAGCAATGATATAATGATAGACAATGAAAGCAAGTCTCGACAGCCTGTTTGAGAGCTTCACCACACTTCCCAATCAGCAGCCCAGTCCAACAGTGCAGTTTGGCAATCAGTTAATACCATTACTGGGCATATTGCATTATAATTTGTATGGTTCTAATAGTGTGTGAAAGTAATTTAGTCTTTAGTCTTCAATATTCCAACTGTCTTAGACATACATCATAAATCTTCTTACCTCTTCACCAGTTTTCAGATGTTCAGACTTCATCCTCTTATTCAAGATGCTCACAATAACCTGCACATGGTCTTCCAGCTTAATAAAAAAAAAAAATCACAGATAATTTTTTTTACAGATACTGAAAAAAGTCTTCTGTTTTTCCAGATTGTCCAGAAAGTTATAATTGTCCATCCTGCCCATTACTGGCAACAAGTGATGTTCTACAAACCAGTTTCAAATAGAGTTGCCTTCTGATCCATCTCATTCAGGAGGAACATCTGGTGGGTGAGTCCTTGACTAGGGAAACCTTTCGATATATTAAAATATATAAAAGTCATGATTTGACAGATACTTCTTGGTAGAAAGTTGGTTGTATACTTTCTCTCCAGCACTAGTTTGCTTTTATTTAGACTATAATAACATCTAACATCATATAACATGTTATTTTACAATTGACCTCAGCTTTGTAAGTTTCCATTTAAATTCTAACCAGCCCTAACTTGTGACCAACATAACAGTTATTCTGAACACTTAAAGGGACACTGACAGGCAAATCCGCATATTTAGTTATATATCTGACATTACAGGCCTTATACAGTCTATTAAAAGCATCTAAGTATCCCCCCTGTCCACCTTTTAAATACCGAAAAATAAAGTTTTATAACCTGCCTGTCTCCTCACCAATCTGCCCAAGGGGTGGCGTTTCATCTCAAAATGCGCCCAGCCAGCCGCTCCCAACTGCCGTTTTGAAGCCCCGCCCAGCTCATCAATATTCACTTCGCTGGGCGGCGGCTACAACTCTCCCCATTCAGGATCCTGCACATGGGCAATTGAATCCTCCTGGCATCGTATCATCATCATCGCATGCGCATGAGGCAGAGGCTGCAGCGGCCTCGGGGACGCAGGCAGGGTGTGTACGCAGGCGTGATCTAACCACGGCGGGGCGCAGGCGCAGAAGATTAGACATGAACGATGCCAGGAGGATTCTATTGCCCATGCGTAGGATCGTGACTGGGGAGAGTTGTAGCCGCCGCCCAGCGAAGTGAATATTGATGAGCTGGGCGGGGCTTCAGAACGGCAGTTGGGAGTGGCTGGCTGGGCGCATTTTGAGATGAAACGCCGCCTCTTGAGCAGATTGGTGAGGAGACAGGCAGGTTATAAAACTTTATTTTTCGGTATTTAAAAGGTGGACAGGGGGGATACTTAGATGCTTTTAATAGACTTTATAAGACCTGTAATGTCATATATATATATATATATATATAACTAAATATGCTGAATTTGCCTGTCAGTGTCCCTTTAAATCATGAAGGTTATTTACCCCAAACTACTGGATGTAATAGGTTATAATCACATATCTAAGGTTCAATCACATTTTGTTATTGCTTTATGTCCCAGTTTTTGAAGCCAATACCAAGAGTAGATTCAAAGAGAGAAGTAGTATCAGCCCTTTATATTTTACCTTATTTTAAGACTTGCTCCTGATTTTGGCTTTAAAAACTTCATAACAAATCTGCATTTGTGACTATTCACTTATAATGATGAATTAGAATCATTTAAAAGAAATATAGACTCCTGAATGCAAACAGGAATAAAGACAAATAATGTAAAAACAAGTGACAACAATATACTAATGTTTTTAGTCACCATGCATATACTATACAGAGGTGGGGGAGGTCCTCATTCTTACTCCGTGAATGGCATGTGTGTGGGGTAACACAAACACAGCACATCACCCGCTAAAGTAAAGCAGATGGTTTGTAGCATTTAATTCTGGAGATTTTGTACATCACTGGGGAGAAGAAATTGTGTGAGGATTGAAGCAAAGATGGATGGGGAAAACTACAAGCAGGAAAATTCACTCCAGCCTGCCAAGGATCTCAGAGTGGGGACACAATTCATCTTTCACTAGAATAATGATACTTGTCACAAAGCAGAAGCAACAACGAGTTAGCTCAGCAGAATAAAATTAATGACTTTGAATAGCCCAGGCAAAGCCCAGAGCTGACTCCAATTCAAAATCTATGGCAAGGCTTAAGGACTGCATTCCACATGTAATTGCCAGCCAAGTTTAAGAGGACATTATTCTGCCAAAAACAATAAGCAAAAAATGGCACTGTACTGCGCTGTCAAGATGAGGCGCATCCAAAATGACTTGTGGTTGTTATTACTGCAAGCAAGACTTTGATCAAGTGTTATGCATACTGTGGTGATCTTCAATTGATTATTGTGTTCAGTTCTCATTTTTTAACTACATTAAGAAACTCTAATTTGTATGTATATTATGCTACTAAGGCATACACCATTCTGCATTGTGATATTGCATGTTGAATATTAGTGGAATTACTGAAGAGTATAGAATCCACAGAAAATATTATGGTATTCTGTAATAAGAAGGACAACCATACATGTGAATAATGCTAGATATTTTGTGTCCCTGCCCCGTGTTGTTCCTGTTGTGTTATATATCTCTGCACACTCAGCAGAACAAGTAGCAGGGAATAGAGAGTCATAGGATGTAGCCGTGTACAGTCCATGGAGATCCATTGGACACCCGATTACAATTTGTTTGTGCTCTTCCTATGAGGCAGGACCAAAATGACACAAGAATGTGAAGTGGACACTATCCTAGTTATCCAGGTCAAGTGTTTCAACCATACCCATGGCAAACAGGTGCGAAAACATCAAGGGCAACACCATGCAATCTCCATAGACAAACATTGGTAGTAGTTTGGGTTGCACTGAAGAGACACCTTTGTCACAAGTCAGTTTGTGCTTTTTCTGATTCACTAGGACTAGTTCTTGCCCAGCCAACAGTCTTCTGTTGCATCTTCTGTTGCCCATTTTCAAAACTTTCTCTTGAGGTAAGATCAGCACAAGAGCAGTGCCTTGGTAGCTACCTGAAATGTGTTTCCATGTTCAAGAAGCTGCATGGAAGCCTAAGATCACCATAGAAAATGCCAAGAGATCTCTGGATGGGCCAACGCTGGTGGAGAAAACAGGTAATTTATAACAAGTTATTTATACCAATGGTGCAGTCCTTGTAATGCCCTCACTCTGCCATCACCACATCCCATTTTGTTTAAAATGCATATTGCAACAAAAAAAATTAGCAAATGCATTGAGAAGTAGTAAATGGTGGATTTGCGACTTTTCTCTGCCAAAAAAAGGCATAAGGGAAATAATGAATTTCTCCCTATGACTATATAACATCTGTAACATGTATTCTTTATAATTAGTAAAAACAATGGGCTGGAAGAGATGAAGAGAATATACTGGTGACAGTTCACAAATACTCAAGAGCTGGAAGTGGTACTATTGTGAGTTTGGTGGAAATAGTTTTCATAAAAGATTGGCATAGATTCTAACACAAAAGAATTATATGAAGAATAATTTAAGTGTTTATTAGTTGCTGGCTTTTCAACATTTCCCATGTTGCAATTTAACATTTTGTCTTTGCCAGATATGTTGCATGTTTTTCTTTTATCTAACAATACATATTCTATAAAATAAAAAAAAACATTTATGAAATATAATAACTGAATATCAACCACTTTATAAAAGGATAACATTTCCCTTTGATCTTATAAAATGTTAAATTGGACCTTTCACCACTCCATAGCTACATGCATTCCCTATGACATAAAAATTCTGGAGCATCTATTCTTATGTCTGTATGTTGTGTCATTCCTGTATTATTTCTACTAGAAGTTATGAATTAATTGCTATTAGGGTACAGAGTGGAGGTAACCAGTAAGAGGGGGGGGGGGGGGTGTACCTGCACAGACTCACTCTATCCAATCAGTGCTGACCTTTTCAGACTGTGCCACCACCCCCAACTGGTCACCTCCCCTCTGTACCCTTATGAAGACTAATAGCAATTCATTCATAACTTCTAGTGCAAATAATAAAGGAATGGCACAACATAGAGCCATAAGAATAGATTTTAGAATTGTTAGTACGTTGGGAATGCATGTAGCTATTAAAATAGGCAGGTCAGGAGTGGTGAAAGGTCCTCTTTAACACTTAGATTTCTGTTTTGATTTAAAAAATGTTTTTAGCAAGTTAACCGTGTTTGCAAAAGAGGTCCAAATATATGTGTGTAACACAGCGGGTGTGGAACCACTGTGTCAATCAAACCGATTTGACTTGGGGCTACTCCTAAGGACATTATCCTGGCAGTCCCCTGCAAAGGGACTTGAACTTTACTACAGGGCAGCCACCAGGCTCCTACCTCCTGGAGTAGTGTCTGTATGACAGCTGACCCATGATGGTCAAAAGACATGAGGCAGCGAGGGGGTCAGATAAAACCATAGTCAGAGACAGGCAGAGGTGAGGGAGTGCAGAGTAAGTGCAATCTGATAAACAATCCGAGGTTGGGGTGGGCATCTCAGGGTAAGTACAGAAATCATTCAGTGATCGGGTCACCCAGCAACTGGTCAAATCTAGGAAAACAGGCAGAAGTCAGTACATGGGCAAACATACAGTCAGCACACCTTGCAGGAAGACTAGAACCTTAGAAACTCACTAGAGGACTAGAACCTATTTCTCAGGCACATTTCTACAGGGGTATGTACTCCAAAGTAACCAGCCATTGGCTTAGGAAGTTTCAAGTGTGCGTGCTGCACATTTAAGATGAGGGGGGAGTGCACGCATGCCCTAGGGGCAAGCTGTCCAGCAGGCCTCAGTTGGTGGGTCCAAGCCACAAAAGACCAGGAGCATGACGCTTGTAACCCAGGGGGCGGCTGTATCACGCAGGGAGTGTGCAGCAGCAGAGGGCAATGTAACAGTGTGTAGCCCCACATAAAAGTATAGAACTGCATGAGCAATAATATATATCCTAATATATATGTGTTGTTGGATTGGTTTTTTCGATAGTGGGACTTATCAGGGAAGGTATGGTGCACTCACATTTAAAGGAGTTTGTAGATGGGGAATAAAGTTTGCATCCTTTTAGTATTTTATTTTGAGACATTTTTAGTAAATCAAAAGCATCTTTAATACTGTTTCTGATTCACAGAACAGCACTCTCAGTTTATAATTGTAACCCTCCTGCTTGTAAATACTATGTGGGATATTGTTCCCCGCCTGTGAATTCTAAAAATATTAGGAGTCACTCAGGAATTAAATTATAATTTCTCAGTACAATAGGATTTTTACAATTGAATATTACTACAAAACATATTAAAACCATGAGGAATGCATTATATAAACACAGCTTTGGACTTGTTTCAGTAAGAGATAATGCTGTCACATTTTAAATTTTATATTACAGCTGCAACATCCAAACATTCCACAGTCCTACTTAATCATAAAATATGATTCCATAAAGGATATGCACACCTTTGACAATAAAAATTACGTGAACATAGTGCTTGTTAGTGGTTACCATGTTCAAGTATTACAAGCCAGATGTGAGCTCTGTGTGTCCAGGTTGCTGCTATCTTCACTAGCTCTTCATGTAAAAGCACAGTTGCATCCCTGTTCTGTTTTACCCTTCTAATCCTTGTGACCTCCTTTCCTCTGTACAGACTTGATTTCATGATGCTTTGGAGTATGTGAAATCTCTCATCTCTCTCATGCTGCTTGGGTGATGGCTTCTCTCTTTTCCCTCTTTGCACAGCATGTATATGTGGTTTCTTCCCTTGCAGTTTATGCAGTGGGCTGTCCTTTCTCACTACACAGGCTGTGTTACCTCACAGCAGACTCTAGGTCCTCTCTCTTCTCCCTAAGGCCTCGTTCACATGATTTGCGAGCCAACACCAGAATTGAAGCCTACACAGAAATAAGGTATAATGGAAAGCTCTGCACCTGTACTGTGGTTTTGACCCACACCTGGTTTTGTCTCACAAATCACTGATGGAAATCACAGACCAAACACTGAAGTGTAAACGAGCCCTAATAACTTGCTTCCACCCCCTCCTCCTCCTTACTGCTGCAATCTCTAAGACTAAGAGAGGGAGGGGTAGAGCAGAGAGAGCTGGTGAGGTTAGACCTGAGCCTACAGCAGCAAGGAGCAGCGCACTGCCGGATCTACATCAGGAGCAGCAGCATAGCTAGTTACAGTATGTGAAGGAGTTGCACAGACTTTACAGTAACAAAATGGTATACATTTTCAATAGACATCATAGTGGGAATCTCCCAGTTAATCGCTCACTCCCCATCCCTGAGGCCAAATGGAGAGCCACTTTGTACACGTTACTTCAATTCTTGTCAACTAGAGCCAGGACACCCATTAATTT
Organism: Bufo gargarizans; assembly: GCF_014858855.1. Lineage (NCBI taxonomy): Eukaryota > Metazoa > Chordata > Amphibia > Anura > Bufonidae > Bufo > Bufo gargarizans. The sequence continues at coordinate 175,607,020 of NC_058080.1, read as the reverse complement.
GAATCCCTGCTATGTAGCACTGCTGGAAACTTTAGTAGCCTCATAAAATTCTAGATGTGGTCTGTTTAAAAGGATCCAACATCAACAGGGTAGGTGATTTGTACCCACTTTGTAAGGACTTTCATAGCTGGGTTGCAGTAGTAGCAATAGTGTGGCTATTTGCATTTTCTCTTTAAATAATTGAGTCTTTATTTTTTTCTCATAAATCAATAGTACAAGTGTTCGTAAAAAACCTTTCAAAATATTTTATTGCAGAAGTATAAGACGCTTCTCTCATACCACTTATCAAACACACACATTCTCTTATTCTTGCCTTCTGCACTGATCGCCAACTCTGAGAGAGATGGATAGATACAAAGAGATGCTGCTGCTTCAAGTAATTGTTCTATCTCACCCTAGTGCTGGATTCTCAAAAACACTGCTCATTACTGGTCCATAATTCCCTCCATGTTGATGCTGCAGCTGAGTGTGTGCTACAAAGAAATGGGAGATCGGGAACTCCTCTTCTATGTGTGTTTTATAAATGGGAGACGACATAGCAGCTAGTCTTCACCCCCAGCTAAGGGAAAACTGATAATTAGAGATGGATGGAGCATTCAGAAGGATATGACTGCTGACTGCAGGCTACAAGTCATATAATTCTGAAAAGTCCCAATGGTTAGCCTTTAATTACATTGCATATATTTGCAGTATACACTTGTCTGTTCCACCACAACATCATATGGGGTGATACAATAAATTACCTTATTATTTGATTTATAATTTATACAATAGCGTTTTATTGACAAATTGAAGCCATTGGTGCTAATCTGATAAGAGCAAGACTTCCATTTGTTTCCCTAGTGTTTGTTTTTGTATTGTGGTAAACTGAGTATAGCACAAAATGAAATGGCTTCATTACTGATCATTATAGTTTATTTGGTGCCATTGTTTTTCTAGATAAGTTGACTGCAGTAAATTTGACATATTCTGTTGGTATTGCACTTTTATTTAATAATACTTGATTTAATGCCACAGTCCCCCCCAAAAAAAGAAAGAAAGAAATTTCCTCCTATTAAATTGCTTCATGACCAATAATGGGGGACTTTAGACTTTAGAATATTTATTCAATTCGTAATTTAGATACAACTTGCTTTAATAGATGTTTTATGGGCTTGTCATTCCTTCATCATTTTGCTTTGTTATCTTGTTTAACCCCTTAAGGACCCGTGCCATACATGTACGTCACAGCTGGACGTGACTTAAGGACCAGGGATGTATATGTACGGTAGGCTGATCGGGCGGGTGCAGGAGCTGCGCCCACCCGATCAGCGGCACAGACCCGGCACGTCACTGACAGCTGGGTCCCTGCTGCATACGCAGGTATCAGTGAAGACACTAATGCCGGCGTATTAACCCCTTGTATGCCGCATACCCTCCGCTTCCCCATCGGGTCCCCGCGCTGAAGTGGCGGGGACCCGATGGCAGATAAGGCAACCCCGATGCCTTTCATAGGCATAGGGGCTTGCTTCCTATGGAAGCCTGTGAGATCCAGTCCTTAGGCTGGGTCTCACAGGCAGGCTGTTGGAATAAAAGCTGACAGCCAATGCATTACAATACAGGTTGTATTGTAATGCATTGCTAAGGGGATCAGACCCCAGAAGTCGAAGTCCCATAGTGGGACAAAAATAAAAAGTAATAAAAAAGCGCTTTTCATAAAAAAATTAAGTTTTAAGTATAAAAAAAATATTACATTTCCCAAAATAAAACACATAAAATTGTGAAAAAAGAAATATAAAACACAGACATATTGGGTATTGCTGTGTCCGTAACGACCTGCTATATAAAAATATCACATGATCCACCCCCTCACCTGAACGCAGTAGAAAATATAAAATAAAAACTGTGCTAAAACAACATTTTTTTTGTCACCTTGCATCACTAAAAGTGCAACACCAAGCGATCAAAAAGGCATATGCTTCCCAAAATTGTAAGAATTAAACCATCACCTCATCTCGCAAAAAATTAGCCCCTACCTAAGACAATCGCCCAAACAATAAAAAAACTATGGCGCTCAGAATATGGAGACAGTAAAACATGATTTCTTTTGTTTCAAAAATGCCTTTTTTCTGTAAAACTTAAATAAATTTAAAAAAATAGACATATTATGTTTTGCCACGTCTGTAACAACCTGCTGTATAAAAATATCACATGACCTAACCCCTCAGGTTAAGGCTACATTCACACGACCGTATGTGTTTTGCGGTCCGCAAATTGCGGATCCGCAAAACACGGATACCGGCCGTGTGAATGTAGCCGGCCCTATGATAGAAATGCCTATTCTTGTCCACGATTTCGGACAAGGATAGGACATGCTCTATCTTTTTTGCGGGGCCGCGGAACGGATCTAGGGATGCGGGCAGAACACTGTGTGCTGTCCGCATCTTTTGCGGCTCCATTGAAATGAATGAGTCCGCACCCGTTCTGCAAAATTGCAGAATGGATGTGGAGCCAAAAATACGGTCGTGTGAATGTAGCCTAACACCATAAAAAAATTAATAAAAACTGTGTCAAAAAAGTCATTTTTTTGTCACCTTATATCACAAAAAGTGTAATACCAAGCGATCAAAAAGTCATATGCACCCTAAAATATTACCAATCAAACTGTCATCTCATACCGAAAAAAATTAACCCTTACATAAAAAAAAACAAAAAAAACCTCTGGCTTTCAGAATATGGAGGCATGACATTTTTTTTTCAAAAAATGCTTTATTATGTTAAACTTAAACAAACAAAAAATGTTGTCATATTTGGTATTGTCGCGTCGGCAACAACCTGCTCTATAAAAATAGCACATTATCTAACCTGTCAGATGAACATAAAATAAAAATGGTGCCAAAACTGTAATTTTTTTTAATATAGAGCAACCAAAAATCACATGTAACCTAAAATAGTACCAACAAAACTGCCACCTTATCTCGCAGTTTGTACTTTTTTGGAGTTTGTACTCTAGGGGTGCATCAGGAGTCTTCAAATGTGACATGGCAAATTAAAATTATCCCAGAGAAATCTGCCCTCCAAAAACCATATGGCGTTCCTTTACTTCTGCGCCCTTCCGTGTGCCCGTACAGCAGATTACAACCACATATGGGGTGTTTCTGTAAACTACAGAATCAGGGTAATAAATATAGAGTTTTGTTTGGTTGTTAACCCTTGCTTTGTTACTGAATTTTTTTTATTAAAATGGAAAATCTGCCAAAATAGTGAAATTATGAAATTTCATCTACATTTTTCTTTAATTCTTGTGGAACACTTAAAGGGTTAACAAAGTTTGTAAAAACAGTTTTGATCACCTTAAGGGTGTAGTTTATAAAATGGGGCCATGTATGGTTGGTTTCTATTATGTAAGCCCCACAAAGTGACTTCAGACCTGAACTGGTCCTTAAAAATTGGGTTTTGGAAATTCTAAGGTCCCAAAAAAAGAAAATGTAATTTACAATATGATCAAAAACATAGACATATGGGAAATGTAAAGTAAGAACTATTTTAAGCCCCCTACAGCTGGTCAGTGGAAAGGCTTGGTAAATCAGGCTATGTCTATGGAAAAGGTAGTCTATATTCATAGGAAGTGCCCGAAGAAATTTGAAAAAGTATGGGGGGAGTGGTGCTCTTCGACTCACTCACTACATCTCTCTCATATGCATTCGGTGTCGGAGGACCCTTGGGGATGATAGCCATTGCTTGCTGACTATTACCTGGGTACTACACGTTAATTGATGTGTGGTAAGGTGCTGGTTTGCCTACTGCTCTTGCACATAATGTCACTGTTTCTCTTGATGTTCTTATGATATGTATCTGAACATTTGCTTGTGAAGTCTGGGACTCCCCTGCGTGGGCTGTCACTACTTCCTGCTGTCTTGATTCATGCCTAATGTTAAACTTCAATAAAACGAGTTTAAAAAAAAGAACTATTTTAAGAGGTATCACCATCTGTTTTAAAAGCAGAGAAATAGAAATTTTGAACATTGAGAATTTTTTTTATATTTTTTACTCAAATTTACCACTGTCATAATGTACAATATGTGACAACAAAACAATCTCAGAATGGCTTGGATAATTAAAAGCGTTTTAAAGTTATCACCACATAAAGTGACATGTCAGATTTGACCTGGTCCTTAAGGTGAAAAATGGCAGGGTCCCTAAAGGGGTTAACTCTGCTCTATTTAGGTATTATCCATAATTTCTTGAGTTCCACAGTCAATTGTTAAGGATGAAGCCATTTAAGACAAAAAAATGCCTATCTGACCTGCTAATAATCACTGCTTTTCATGGAGATTTACATCTGTTTGTGTATGCCACGTTTATATGTACTTATGTATGCCAGGTTTATACATACTTATGTATGCCAAGTTTAAGTCTGTTCAACTTTTTTTGTGTGTTTTCACTAAGTAAAGACAATACTGATTTAACCTAAAAGGGTTGATGCCTATGTAATTGATTTATAACAGGGCTGGTTTCCATTTGACACATTTACGCAGCGCATATTTGCCTGTCACTTTTTCTTTGCTTTTGGCAAACCAGTAGCTTATTTTCAGTTGGCTAGCACTCTCTCAACCTTGTTTTGGATTTTGTACCTCTATTGGGACTGATAGGAATGTTTTTTGTCAGTCTACTTTAGATGTGAGCCATTTACTTTACACAGCAACTAAGTTGCATAATTAAAACGGTTTCACTTTTTTATTGTGCCTTGACAAATAGAGTTGAGCAGACACCTGGATGTTCGAGAGGTTCACCCGAACTTCACCGAACTTCACCAAAAAGTTTGAGTTCGGGACCCGAACTTGACCCCGAACCCCATTGAAGTCAATAGGGACCCGTAATTTTGAGCACTAAAATGGCTCTAAAAATTTCATGGAAAGGGCTAGAGGGCTGCAAATGCCAGCAAAATGTGGTTAAGAGGATGGCAAGTGCTCTGCAAACAAACGTGGATAGGGAAATGACTTTAAATAACATAAAATACATAAAATGTTAAAATAATAATCTTGATCTAGGAGGACGAGGTCCATATGGAGTAGGAGGTTGAGGAGGCAGTGGATGTGGCGGTGTAGGTGGAATCAGCGGTGGAGGAGGAGGAGGTAGCCTACACTGGTTTTTGGTTTTACATTTTTATTTTTTTTTTTAAATTAGGGTACACCCCAAAACATTGGGAAATATAACCTGTGATAACCCCCTCCAGTCATGCTAAACAAACGTTCAGACAATACACTGGCTGCAGGGCAGGCCAGCACCTCCAAGGCGTAAAGGGCAAGCTAAGTCCATATGCCCAATTTGGAGACCCAGAAGTTGAAGGGGGCAGACCCATAAGTCAGTTTGTGTAGGCGTGTGCACAAATACTTCTCTACCATGTCGCATGTCCCCATGATGTTCACGATCCAATTGGATATCTGGTCTATCAACTTTCGATGTTATTTTCCTGTGCCTACCATGTTGATCACGGTTAGCTGCGAATCAGTGTTCCACGCCGGAGAGGAAGCGTGAGAAAGGGATAGCACATCCAAGGGAGATCAATGGATGAAATTTAATTGTGATCGAGTGGAAAAGTCGGACAAATTATTGAAGCCAAAGCTTACAAGTAAAGGAGATGGCGCGCGTCAATTAAAGAAGAATTTTTGAAATTTTAAAATTGGAAAAGCTATTAAAACGGAAGAATCGAAGGAAAGGAGGGGGTGCGCGGAAAATACCCACTCCCGACTTTGGGAGGTAGTGATGATAAATAACAATACAGGACTCTTAAGATGCCCTGTTATTGGAATGATTAATAAAAAATTATAGGGAATGTCACTGGGGTATTTTGGATTTGGAAACGTTAGGCCCTGCTGCCTCTTTGTTGACTCTAGATAACTTCTGCCTGATCGCACGTCCCCGTGACATCCACAATCCATTTGGATATCTTCTCTTTGAACTTTCAATGTTCTTTTCTGAGCCTACCATGTTGATCACGGTTATCGGCGAATCAGGGTTCCACACCAGAGAGGGAGCGTGAGCAAGAGATGCCACATCCAAGGGAGGTCAATGGATGAAATTAAATGTTGATCGAGTGGAAAAGTCGGGCAAATTATTGAAGCCAAAGCTTACAAGTAAAGGAGGTGGCGCGCGTCAATTAAAGAAGAATTTTTGAAATTTTATTCCCTGTCACCTATGCAGAGCAGGGGTTTGTATACGGCAAAATTGTTAAAATGTCACCTGACAATGTAACAGTCGATTTTTTTAAATGTATATCCCTATCACCTATGCAGAGCAGGGGTTTAATCACAGAAAAATTGGTCAAATGTCACCAAAGAATGTAACAGATAAATTAGTGAAATGTTTTTACCTGTCTACTAGGTATAGCAGGGGTATATCACAGCCAAAAATTTGTGAATTTCACCTGAAAATGTAACAGACAAATTAGTGAAATATTACCTGTCTACTAGGTATAGCAGGGGTATATCACAGCCAAAAATTGTTGAATTTCACCCGAAATTGTAACAGACAAATTAGTAAAATGTTACCTGTCTACTAGGTAGAGCAGGAGTATATCACACCCAAAAATTGGTGAATTTTAACCAAAAATTTAACAGACAAATTAGTGACATTTTTTTTAACCCGTCTACTAGGTATAGCAGTGGTATATCACAACCAAAAATTTGTTAATTTCACCAGAAAATGTAACAGACAAATTAGTGAATTTTTTAAACCTTTTTTTCTAGGTATAGCAGTGGTATATCACACCCAAAAATGTATGAATTTCCCCCGAAAATGTAAGAGACTTATTTGTGAAATGTTTTTACCTGTCTATTAAGTACAGCAGGGGTATATCACACCCAAAAATTGGTTAATTTCACCTGAATATGTAACAGACAAATTAGTGATTTTTTTGTACCTGTCTACTAGGTACAGCAGTGGTATATCACACCCAACAATTTGTGAATTTCACCAGAAAATGTAACAGACATAGTAGTGAAATCTTTTTACCTGTCTACTAGGTATAGCAGTTGCAAAACACACCCAAAATTTGGTAAATTTCACCCAAAAATTTAACAGACAAATTAGTGAAATGTTTTTACCTTTTTTTCTAGGTATAGCAGTGGTATATCACACCCAAAAAATGTATTAATTTCACCCAAAAATGTAACAGACAAATTTGTGAAATGACATAAAATAAAATACGTACAAAAAAAAAAAAAGAATAGATTTATAAGGAGGAGGTCCATATGGAGTAGGAGTTTGAGGAGGCGGTAGACGTAGAGGTGTAGGTGGAAGCGGCGGTGGAGGAGGACGAGGTAGCCAACACTGGTTTTTAGTTTTAATAATTTATTTATTTATTAGGGTACACTCCAAAAGAGTGGGAAATATTCAAAATACAACAATGAGCAATTGCGCTGTAGTATAACAATGGCTGGTTAAGGCCGGTATACATGTCTATTCTGCACAAGGTACGGACAAGTCCTGTGGGATCCATGCCTGGTTCTTTTTAATAAATGTGAGCTTGTCCACATTGGCTGTGGACAGGCAGCTGCGCTTGTCTGTGATAACGCCCCCTGCCATGCTAAACACACGTTCAGACAATACACTGACTGCAGTGCAGGCCAGCACCTCCAAGGCATAAAGGGCAAGCTCAGGCCATGTGCCTAATTTGGAGACTCAGAAGTTGAAGTGAGCAGACCCGTCATTCAATACGTGTAGGCGTGAGCACACATACTGCTCGACCATGTTGCTGAAATGCTGCCTCCTGGTAAGACATTTCATATCAGCTGGTGGTGCTGGTTGTTGTGGCGTGCTGACAAAGCTTTTACACATTTCGACCATGATAACCCTGACTTCTGAGGTACTGGTGGTGCCCCAGCTGCGTTTGCGACCTCTTCATCCTACTCTGCCTTCACCACTGTGCCCCCGCTGTCAGGTGGGAATGCCACCAGCAGCACGTCTGCCAGCGGGCGCCTGTACTCGCGCATCTTACAATCACGCTACAGTGACGGAATTAAGGATGTTACGTTATCTTTGTATTGGGGATCCAGCAGCGTGGCCACCCGGTAATCAGCACAAGTTAGAATTTGGGCAACTCAGCGGTCATTGCGGAGACACTGCAGCATGTAATCGCTCATGTGTGCCAGGCTGCCAGAGGCAACGAAAAGCTGTCCTCTATGGGAGGTGTATCGTTTGTGTCCTCTGTATCCCCCCAGCCACGCACCAGTGAGGGCCATGTGCTGGTTTGGGTGCCACCCTGCTGTGAACACTGTTCCTACTCCTCCATCTCCTCTTCCTCATCCTCCACCTCGTCATCCTCCAGAATTGTGCCCTGGCTGGACAATTGTGTACCTGGCGTTTGTGGGTGCAGGAACCCACCCTCGAAGCCACTTTTGAATGACTGGCCGGAAACCCTATGAAATGATCCCTCTTCCTCCTCCTGTGCCACATGCTCTTTCATCATCGCCAGCAGCGTTTTTTCAAGGAGGCATAGAAGTGGGATAGTAACGCTGAGAGCGGCGTTATCGGCACTGGCCATGTTGGTGGAGTACTGACAGCATTTCAAAGGACAGTCATTTTGAAATGCTGGCATTCAGGGCCAGGGATTGCGGGTAAGTAGGGGGGTACTTTCTCTTCCGCTCCAGTGCTTGGGAGATGGAGAGCTGAACGCTTCCGTGGGACATTGGTGAGATGCTTGGTGACCCAGGTGTTGGTGTTGCTAGCAGATCCTCTGTTTACGGGGTGGCAGGTGGTACTGTCATTCCAGAGGTGGATGAAGAGGCCGAGACTGCAGCAGAAGAGGAAGCAGGAGGAGCCAGAGACCTTTCTTGGTTTTTGAGGTGTCTTCTCCACTGCAGCTCGTCCTTTGCACTTAGATGCCTGGTCATGCAGGTTGTGCTCAGGTTGAGAACGTTTATGCCTCGCTTCAGGCTCTGATTGCACAGCGTGCAAACCACTCGTGTCTTGTCGTCAGCACATTGTCTTAAAAACTGCCACGCCAGGGAACTCTTTGGAGCTGGCTTTGGTGTGCTCGGCCCTTTGCTGCGGTGGTCAGTAGCAGGCGTAGTGTCTAGGGGATGGTCGCTCTGCTTTTGCACCCTGCTCCCTCTTCTGCTGTGCTGGTGGCTCTGTGCGACCACAGCTTCTTCCTCCGAACTACACAGGTCACTCGCATGACCTTGATTCCATGTGGGGTTGAGGACCTCATCGTCCTCCACATCATCTTCCACCCAGTCTTCACCCCTGCCATCCTTGTCAGTCTGCACACTTTTGAAAGCCACAACAGTTGGCACCTGTGTTTTGTCATCATCTAAGACATGCTGCGTTGGTCCTCACATGAGCTCATCTTGAAACATTAGTGGTTGGGCATCGGTGCACTCAATCTCTTCCACTTCTGGGGCAGGGCTAAGTGGATGGCCCTGGGAAAGCCTGCTAGCAGAGTCATCAAAAAGCAGAAGAGACTGCTGCATGACTTGGGGCTCAGACTGCTTGTCACGACTGTGACTGATCCAGACAGGTCTGGGAGGAGAAGGTCGCAGCGACTTGCTACTCGCGATAGCTTGTGAGTTTGCTCTGTGGTTCAGGGTATGTCATCAGGGTTTTGCCTTATGAACCTTTTTGTCCTGACTGGGAGTTTGTAGGCATCCTTCTCAGGTGAGTCCTGTCTGCCACTCCCAGCTACTATATTAGTTTCAGTTTCACTTGCAGTCATTGCCAGATATAGTCCTTACTTCCAGTGTTATGCTGACCTTTGAAGGAGATTGTTTGATGGTGTTGCTGTGGAGCTCTTGTCTGGCGTGGACTGTCGTTATTGGGATCACCTTCTCTGCTCGTGACTGGATAAGTCTATTCTCTGTTATAGATTGTTTGTTTGTTGCTGTCTTCCCCTGTTGTTCTCCTAGACATGAGTGATGGTGACTAGTGCTCCCATCTGCCTTTCCCCAGTCTAGTATTGCTAGGGTGACTGAGGGTTTAGGCATCCTGCTCGCCGCACGGGTTCACACCCCGTCTAGGGTATCAGGGCAGACAGGTGCCAGCTTAGGGTTAGTCAGGGGTGGCCGTTCTATCTCCCATCCATAGATAAGGGTCCCCCTTCCCCTCCGTCTGGTACGATACGACTGCTGCTGGGATAGCGGTCGTGACAGTATATCTGGCCATTTAAAAAAAAAGTGACATTTCTTTTTTTTTTTTTTTTTTTTGCTTGCTGTTTTTGCTTTGTATTTTTCTGTTCCACTATGGATCCGGTTACGGTTTTGGCAAAAGAATTACAGGGGTTATCCCTTGAAGTGGCAGGATTAAAAGCAACAGTGCTGCAGCAGCAGCAGCAATCCTTGGGTTCCACCGTTGCTACGGGAAACCAAGGTACTCCTGAGCCAAAAGTGGTTTTACCTGATAGGTTCTCAGGAGGGAGAGACCAATTTGTAACCTTCAGAGAAGCTTGTAAATTGTTCTTCAGGTTACGCCCTAGATCCTCTGGCGGCGAGGAACAACGGATGGGCATTGTAATTTCTCTCCTGCAAGGAGATCCACAGGCTTGGGCTTTCTCCCTACCATCAGACTCTCCAGCCTTACGATCAGTGGAGGAGTTTTTTGAAGCCCTGGGTCTCGTATATGATGACCCGGACAGGGTCTCACTGGCTGAGCTACGTGGACTTCGGCAAGGGAAACGGTCTGCTGAACTATATTGTTCCGAATTCCGTAGGTGGGCTACTGATACATTATGGAACGACTCGGCCCTTTGGAGTCAGTTCTGCCAGGGGTTGTCTGAAAAATTAAAAGATGCGCTGGCGGTATACGAGGTCCCTGGGTCTCTTGAGGCTGCTATGTCTCTGTCTATAAGAGTCGACAGACGACTCAAGGAGAGACTATTAAACTCTACAGAGGCCTCTATAGGGCAGGGATCAGTTTGTTATGATCCAGTCGAACCAATGCAAATAGGGGGCGTCACTAGACGGGTGAATCCTCTGAAGGACCGCCATAGGTCAGAGGTTTGTTTTCGTTGTGGGGGGAGGGGTCATTTTGTAAAGGTATGTCCCTCAGAACCCAAGAGAACAAACAAAGGAGCCACGGGAAAACTAGAGTCCCCAGATTGTGCGGAGGATAACAGTCTGGGCGTATTCGTTTCCTCCATACGCATGTCTCCGTTTTTGTTGTCCGCTACCGTTAAGGCTGGCAATAAGACTGAGATCTGTTCCGTCTTTTTGGACAGTGGGGCGGGGGTCAACTTGGTGGATTCACAGTTTGCTCAGGCTCTGGGTTTTACTCCAGAACCGGTACGCAGAACTATTCCTGTTTTTGCCATCGACTCCTCCCCTCTTACTCAGAGAGAGTTAACTCAGATCATCAATAACATCCATCTGCAGGTAGGGGACCTCCATAAAGAGCATATCTCTTGTTATGTCCTGGATGGTCTTCCGGCTCCTATGGTATTGGGGCTTCCCTGGCTGGTGACTCACAATCCAGTGGTGGATTGGCAGGCCGGGGAGATTGTGGAGTGGAGTGATCATTGTAAGGACAACTGCTTGAGTAGTAGGTGCTCTACACTCTCTGTAACATCTCTGCCTGCCTTTCTGTCAGATTTTATGGATGTGTTCTCTGAGAAGGGTTGTCAGGGGTTACCACCTCATCGTCCATATGATTGCCCAATTAACCTAGTACCTGGGGCAAAATTACCTAAAACCCGGTTATATAATCTTTCCGGCCCGGAGAGGAAGGCTATGCAAGATTATATCTCGGAGAGTTTGGCTAAGGGACACATCAGACCCTCTTCTTCACCTGTGGCTGCAGGGTTCTTTTTCGTTAAAAAGAAAGATGGGGGCCTGCGTCCTTGCCTGGATTTCCGGGAGTTAAACCGGATAACTATCCGAGATCCCTATCCTCTTCCTCTCATTCCCGACCTCTTTAATCAGGTTGCTGGTGCTAAATGGTTCTCCAAGATGGATCTCAGAGGAGCCTATAACCTGGTTCGCATCAAAGAGGGGGATGAGTGGAAGACGGCTTTTAATACTCCAGAAGGGCATTATGAAAATCTGGTTATGCCTTTTGGTCTTACTAATGCGCCTGCGGTGTTCCAACATTTTGTCAACGATTTTTTTTGTCACCTTATCGGGAGGTTTGTTGTGATATATCTTGATGACATCCTGGTCTATTCTCCAGATCTGGATACACATAAGATCCATGTGAGACAAGTGCTGCAGATATTAAGGGCCAACAAATTGTTTGCTAAATTAGAGAAATGTGTGTTCGCCGTAAAAGAACTGCCATTTCTGGGGTATGTGTTGTCAGATTCAGGTTTCCGCATGGATCCAGAGAAAGTCCGGGCGATTATGGACTGGGATCTGCCTGAGAACCTGAAGGCATTGCAACGCTTCCTGGGGTTTGCCAATTTTTATAGAAAGTTTATAAAGAACTATTCTTTGGTGGTCAAACCACTGACGGACATGACCCGAAAGGGATCCGATTTTTCCAAATGGTCACATGCAGCCAAAACTGCCTTTACATCTCTGAAGGAGAGATTCACCTCAGCCCCTATTCTCGTACAGCCAGATGTCTTGCTTCCTTTTATTGTAGAGGTTGACACATCAGAGGTGGGGGTGGGAGCGGTACTATCTCAGGGCCCGTCCCCTGGTGAATGGCGTCCGTGTGCTTTCTTTTCGAAGAAATTGTCTACTGCAGAAAGGAACTATGATATTGGCAACAGGGAACTTTTGGCTATTAAGTTGGCTTTTGAGGAGTGGCGTCATTTTTTGGAGGGGGCGGTTCATCCCGTCACGGTGATTACTGATCACAAAAACTTATTATATCTGGAGTCTGCTAAACGTCTCACCCCTAGACAGGCTCGGTGGTCGTTATTTTTTACTAGGTTTAATTTTGTAATAACCTATCGCCCGGGTGCATAAAATACTAAGGCGGATGCATTGTCTCGAAGTTTTCCTGGAGGGGGTGATGTTGATGTACCAGAGCCTATTTTGCAAAAGGGGGTGGTGGTCTCTGCATTACACTCAGGTTTAGAGGGGAGGGTGTTGGAAGCTCAGGGGGACGCCCCGGCCTCCTGCCCCTCGGGTAAACTGTTTGTGCCAGAAAATTTACGCCTGGAGATACTAAAAGAACACCATAACTCCACACTGGCAGGACACCCAGGTAGTAGGGCAACCTCTGAATTAGTGTCTCGTCGGTTCTGGTGGCCTAAGTGGCGCCAGGAGGTGTTGGATTTTGTGTCTGCATGTGCTACCTGTGCTCGTTCTAAGGTAGATCATACTCGTCCAGCAGGGCGTCTTTTACCTCTGGCCATTCCCAACAGGCCTTGGACGCACCTATCAATGGATTTCATTAATCTACCAGTATCAGCGGGGAAGACTGTTATTCTTGTAGTTGTTGACAGGTTCAGTAAAATGGTGCACTTTATTGCTCTTTCCGCATTGCCCAATCGTTTCGGATCGTGGTACCCAATTTGTTTCTAAATTTTGGAAAGCTTTTTGTTCTCGTTTAGGGGTTCATCTGTCGTTTTCTTCATCTTTCCATCCACAGTCCAACGGTCAGACTGAACGTACCAATCAAAACCTAGAGACATATTTGAGATGCTTTGTTTCCGAAAATCAGGAGGAGTGGTCATATTATTTACCATTAGACGAGTTTGCCATTAATAATCGTCGTCAAGAATCCACCGATAAGTCACCATTTTTTGGTGCGTATGGTTTCCATCCTCAGTTTTGTACGTTTAGTGAGGGGGTGCCGTCTGGGATTCCCGAGGAGGAACGATTTGCGTCTTCACTTTCATCAGTGTGGCAGAGTGTGCAAGAAAGTTTGAAGAGAATTGGTGGTAGATACAAACGTGTGGCTGATAAGAAGCGCTCTGAAGGTCCGGACCTTGGGGTGAATGACTTGGTGTGGTTGTCTACCAGAAATATCAAGTTGAAGGTTCCCTCGTGGAAATTAGGTCCGAGATTTATTGGTCCTTATAGGGTAATTAAGATCATTAACCCGGTGGCTTTTCGTCTGGAGCTACCTCAGACTCTAAGGATCCATAATGTCTTCCACAGATCTCTGCTTAAGAGATATGTAGAACCTCCTGAACCATTGCCATTACCGCCTCCACCGGTGGTTGTTGATGGCAGTCTGGAGTTTCAGGTAGAAAAGATTGTTGATTCACGATATGTTCGCCGCTCTCTTCAGTACCTGGTGCACTGGAAAGGTTATGGTTCCGAAGAGAGAATGTGGGTGCCAGCATCAGAGATAAAGGCGGACAGACTCATTCGGGCTTTTCATAGGTCCCATCCGGAGAGGCCTGGTCTTGAGGGTCCGGCGGCCCCTTGTAGAAAGGGGGGTACTGTCACGACTGTGACTGATCCAGACAGGTCTGGGAGGAGAAGGTCGCAGCGACTTGCTACTCGCGATAGCTTGTGAGTTTGCTCTGTGGTTCAGGGTATGTCATCAGGGTTTTGCCTTGTGAACCTTTTTGTCCTGACTGGGAGTTTGTAGGCATCCTTCTCAGGTGAGTCCTGTCTGCCACTCCCAGCTACTATATTAGTTTCAGTTTCACTTGCAGTCATTGCCAGATATAGTCCTTACTTCCAGTGTTATGCTGACCTTTGAAGGAGATCGTTTGATGGTATTGCTGTGGAGCTCTTGTCTGGCGTGGACTGTCGTTATTGGGATCACCTTCTCTGCTCGTGACTGGATAAGTCTATTCTCTGTTATAGATTGTTTGTTTGTTGCTGTCTTCCCCTGTTGTTCTCCTAGACATGAGTGATGGTGACTAGTGCTCCCATCTGCCTTTCCCCAGTCTAGTCTTGCTAGGGTGACTGAGGGTTTAGGCATCCTGCTCGCCGCACGGGTTCACACCCCGTCTAGGGTATCAGGGCAGACAGGTGCCAGCTTAGGGTTAGTCAGGGGTGGCCGTTCTATCTCCCATCCATAGATAAGGGTCCCCCTTCCCCTCCGTCTGGTACGACACGACTGCTGCTGGGATAGCGGTCGTGACACTGCTTGGCTGATTTGCAAGGGGGTGAGGTGAAAGACTGATGGACATTGGCTGCAGGTGCCAACTCTGATCTTTCAGCAGGAGACTGGGTGGGAGACAATGTAAAGGAACTGGAGGCACTGTCAGCAACCCAATCTACTATCACCTGTACTTGTTGTGGCCTCATCATTCGTAGAGCCACATCAGGCCAGACCAAATACAGCTGAAGGTTCTGTCGCCTACTCGCACCTGAGGAAGGTGTTTCACTTGTGCGTGTAGCTGGCAAAGATTGACCACGTCCTCTCCCTGCAACAGGAGCTCCACCAGCAGCACCACGACCAGGGCCACGTCCCTTATTTTAAGCTCTCCTCATATTTCTCAAATTTAGGATCTTGCCCAAAATGGGTGTTTTTTTTAATAGCAGAATGGAACACCAGTATCTAACGCGTGTATTTCACAATGACAGATGCAGAAAATGCTGCAAAATAAAGTTTTTTTAGACAAAGTAAAATGCTTTGACTTATCCAGGCCATTTCGAGACAGTTTTTTCTTGACATATTGTACTTCATGACACTGGTAAAATGAAGTCCCCCCAATTTTTTTTTTTTGCATAAAAAAATACCTAATTTACCAAAAATTTTGAAAAATTTGCAAATTTCAAAATTTCAGTTTCTCTACTTCTGTAATACATAGTAATACCCCCCAAAATTGTGATGACTTTACATTCCCCATGTTTACTTCATGTTTGAATTATTTTGGGAATGATATTTTATTTTTTAGGGGTTTATAGGCTTAGAAGTTTAGAAGCAAATCTAGATATTTTTCAGAAATTTACAAAAAAACTATTTTTAGGGACCACTACAGGTCTGAAGTCACTTTGCGAGGCTTACATAATAGTAACCACCCAAAAATGGTAACCATAATAGTAACCACCCATTCTATAAACTACACCCCTCAAGGTATTCAAAACTGATTTTACAAACTTTGTTAACCCTTTAGGTGTTGCACAAGAGTTATTGGCAAATGGGGATGAAATTTGAGAATTTAATTTTTTTTGCCTAATTTTCAATTTTAACACATTTTTTCCACTAACAAAGCAAGGGTTAACAGCCAAACAAGACTGTATCTTTATTGCCCTGACTCTGCCGTTTACAGAAACACCCCATATGTGGCCGTAAACTACTGTACGGCCACACAGCAGGGCGTATAGTAAAAGGTGCGCCGTTTGGTTTTTGGAAGGCAGATTTTGCTGGACTGGTTTATTTACACCATGTCCCATTTGAAGCCCCCCTTAAGCACCCCTAGAGTAGAAACTCCATAAAAGTGACCCCATCTAAGAAAGTACACCCCTCAAGGTATTCAAAACTGATTTTACAAACTTTGTTAACCCTTTAGGTGTTTCACAAGATTTAATGGAAAATAGAGATACAATTTCAAAATTTCACTTTTTGGGCAGATTTTCCATTTAAATGATTTTTTCCAGTTACAAAGCAAGGGTTAACAGCCAAACAAAACTCATTATTTATGGCCCTGATTCTGTAGTTTACAGAAACACCCCATTAGGGATGAGCGAACCCAAACTGTATAGTTCGGGTTCGTACCGAATTTTGGGGGTCCGTGACACGGACCCAAACGTTTTCGTAAAAGTCCGGGTTCGGTGTTCGTCGCTTTCTTAGCGCTTTTTGAAAGGCTGCAAAGCAGCCAATCAACAAGCGTCATACTACTTGCCCCAAGAGGCCGTCACAGCCATGCCTACTATTGGCATGGCTGTGATTCGCCAGTGCAGCATGTGACCCAGCCTCTATTTAAGCTGGAGTCACGTAGCGCCGCACGTCACTCTGCTCTGATCAGTGTAGGGAGAGGTAGCAGCTGCGACTGTTAGGGCGAGATTAGGCAGTGATTAACTCATCAAAACACTTAATTCAGTGATCGATCTACAGCTGTTGATCATTGAACTGCTGCTATTTAATTGCTCACTGTTTTTAGGCTGCCCAGAGCGTTTTTCAGTCACTTTTTTCTGGGGTGATCGGCGGCCATTTTGTGTCTTGTGGTGCGCCAGCACAAGCTGCCACCAAGTCCATTTAAACATCAATAGTGTGGTTGTTTTTTTGCTATATCCTACATCAGGGGCTTGGCTGTGCTTGCTATTTTATTGAGGGGTGAAATACAATTGCCAAATTAGCAGTACCCTAAATCTGGTGTTTCAGCTGTGGCCAGCCAATTGTAATACTGTCTGCTGTCTGGCAAAGGATATATTTTTGTTCTGGGCTGAAATACAATTCCCAACTTAGCAATTCCCTAAATCAGTGGTTTCTGCTGTATCAGACCAAGTTTAAATCTATCCATGAAAGGGTATATTAGATTGAAGGTGCGGATAGTGTCATCCTCAATAACTTCACACGCTACGGTGCATTTCCAAGTCTAATTATGTCCGTAAACGTATACCTGTCACCCAGCGCCTAAATAATAGTCCTAAAATTTATATTCAGCTAAATCTGTGTTTATTGCTGAGGCTGGTCAATTCATTTAGTGTCCGCCAAAGCACAGTTTTTGTTCTGGGTTGAAATACAATTCCCAACTTAGCTATTCCCTAAATCAGTGGTTTCTGCTGTATCAGGCCTACTTTAAATCTATCCATAAAAGGGTATATTAGATTGAAGGTGCGGATGGGGTCATTCTCAATAACTTCACACACACGCTACCGTGCATTTCCAAGTCTAATTCTGTCCATAAACCTATACCTGTCACCCAGCGCCTAAATAATAGGCCTTAAATTTATATTCAGCTAAATCTGTGTTTATTGCTGAGGCTGGTCAATTCATTTAGTGTCCGCCAAAGCACAGTTTTTGTTCTGGGTTGAAATACAATTCCCAACTTAGCAATTCCCTAAATCAGTGGTTTCTGCTGTATCAGGCCTACTTTAAATCTATCCATAAAAGGGTATATTAGATTGAAGGTGCGGATAGGGTCCTTCTCAATAACTTCACACGCTACCGTGCATTTCCAAGTCTAATTCTGTCCGCAAACGTATACCTGTCATCAGGAAACATAAGTGGTTGTGCGTCAGTGCCTAAATACTAGGCCTACAATTTATATTCAGCTAAATCTGTCGTTACTGCTGTGCCTGTATTAGTGTAATACGGTACCTAAATAGATAGCCAGATAGTGTTAGGTGTCTGTAAAAAAAAGGCCTGAGTTAGAATTCAAAACATTGGGCCAAATAATTTTTTTCTTATTGTGGTGAGCGATAACAATGAGGAAAACATCTAGTAAGGGACGCGGACGCGGACATGGTCGTGGTGGTGTTAGTGGACCCTCTGGTGCTGGGAGAGGACGTGGCCGTTCTGCCACAGCCACATGTCGTAATGAACCAACTACCTCAGGTCCCAGTAGCCGACAGAATTTACAGCAATATTTGGTGGGGCCCAATGCCGTTCTAAGGATGGTAAGGCCTGAGCAGGTACAGGCATTAGTCAATTGGGTGGCCGACAGTGGATCCAGCACGTTCACATTATCTCCCACCCAGTCTTCTGCAGAAAGCGCACAGATGGCGCCTGAAAACCAAGCCCATCAGTCTGTCACATCACCCCCATGCATATCAGGGAAACTGTCTGAGCCTCAAGTTATGCAGCAGTCTCTTATGCTGTTTGAAGACTCTGCTGGCAGGGTTTCCCAAGGGCATCCACCTAGCCCTTCCCCAGCGGTGGAAGACATAGAATGCACTGACGCACAACCACTTATGTTTCCTGATGATGAGGACATGGGAATACCACCTCAGCACGTCTCTGATGACGAAACACAGGTGCCAACTGCTGCGTCTTTCTACAGTGTGCAGACTGAACAGGAGGTCAGGGAGGAAGACTGGGTTTAAGACGATGCAGGGGACGATGAGGTCCTAGACCCCACATGGAATGAAGGTCGTGCCACTGACTTTCACAGTTCGGAGGAAGAGGCAGTGGTGAGACCGAGCCAACAGCGTAGCAAAAGAGGGAGCAGTGGGCAAAAGCAGAACACCCGCCACCAAGAGACTCCGCCTGCTACTGACCGCCGCCATCTGGGACCGAGCACCCCAAAGGCAGCTTCAATGAGTTCCCTGGCATGGCACTTCTTCAAACAATGTGCTGACGACAAGACCCGAGTGGTTTTCACGCTGTGCCATCAGAGCCTGAAGCGAGGCATTAACGTTCTGAACCTTAGCACAACCTGCATGACCAGGCACCTGCATGCAAAGCATGAACTGCAGTGGAGTAAACACCTTAAAAACAAGGAAGTCACTCAGGCTCCCTCTGCTACCTCTTCTGCTGCTGCCACCTCGGCCTCTTCTGCTGCTGCCGCCTCGGCCTCTTCCTCCGCCTCTGGAGGAACGTTGGCACCTGCCGCCCAGCAAACAGGGGATGTACCACCAACACCACCACCTCCGTCACCAAGCATCTCAACCATGTCACACGGCAGCGTTTAGCTCTCCATCTCACAAACATTTGAGAGAAAGCGTAAATTCCCACCTAGCCACCCTCGATCCCTGGCCCTGAATGCCAGCATTTCTAAACTACTGGCCTATGAAATGCTGTCATTCAGGCTGGTGGACACAGACAGCTTCAAACAACTCATGTCGCTTGCTGTCCCACAGTATGTTGTTCCCTGCCGCCACTACTTCTCCAAGAGAGCCGTGCCTTCTCTGCACAACCAAGTATCTGATAAAATCAAGTGTGCACTGCGCAACGCCATCTGTGGCAAGGTCCACCTAACCACAGATACGTGGACCAGTAAGCACGGCCAGGGAAGCTATATCTCCCTAACTGCACACTGGGTAAATGTAGTGGCGGCTGGGCCCCAGGCGGAGAGCTGTTTGGTGCACATCCTTCCGCCGCCAAGGATCGCAGAGCAACATTCTTTGCCTCCTGTTGCCTCCTCCTCCTACTCGGCTTCCTCCTCCTCTTCTTCCACCTGCTCATCCAGTCAGCCACACACCTTCACCACCGACTTCAGCACAGCCCGGGGTAAACGTCAGCAGGCCATTCTGAAACTCATATGTTTGGGGGACAGGCCCCACACCGCACAGGAGTTGTGGCGGGGTATAGAACAACAGACCGACGAGTGGTTGCTGCCGGTGAGCCTCAAGCCCGGCCTGGTGGTGTGCGATAATGGGCGAAATCTCGTTGCAGCTCTGGGACTAGCCGGTTTGACGCACATCCCTTGCCTGGCGCATGTGCTGAATTTGGTGGTGCAGAAGTTCATTCACAACTACCCCGACATGTCAGAGCTGCTGCATAAAGTCCCGGCGTAACTTCGGCCTTCCCGCTCACCGCCTCATATGCGACGTACCCACCAGGTGAAACTCCACCTTGCACATGCTGGACAGACTGTGCGAGCAGCAGCAGGCCATAGTGGAGTTTCAGCTGCAGCACGCACGGGTCAGTCGCACTGCAGAACAGCACCACTTCATCACCAATGACTGGGCCTCCATGCGAGACCTGTGTGCCCTGTTGTGCTGTTTCGAGTACTCCACCAACATGGCCAGTGACGATGACGCCGTTATCAGCGTTACAATACCACTTCTATGTCTCCTTGAGAAAACACTTAGGGCGATGATGGAAGAGGAGGTGGCCCAGGAGGAGGAGGAGGAGGAGGAGGAGGAAGAGGGGTCATTTTTAGCACTTTCAGGCCAGTCTCTTCGAAGTGACTCAGAGGGAGGTTTTTGGCAACAGCAGAGGCCAGGTACAAATGTGGCCAGCCAGGGCCCACTACTGGAGGACGAGGAGGACGAGGATGAGGAGGAGGTGGAGGAGGATGAGGATGAAGCATGGTCACAGCGGGGTGGCACCCAACGCAGCTCGGGTCCATCACTGGTGCGTGGCTGGGGGGAAAGGCAGGACGATGACGATACGCCTCCCACAGAGGACAGCTTGTCCTTACCCCTGGGCAGCCTGGCACACATGAGCGACTACATGCTGCAGTGCCTGCGCAACGACAGCAGAGTTGCCCACATTTTAACCTGTGCGGACTACTGGGTTGCCACCCTGCTGGATCCACGGTACAAAGACAATGTGCCCACCTTACTTCCTGCACTGGAGCGTGATAGGAAGATGCGCGAGTACAAGCGCACATTGGTAGACGCGCTACTGAGAGCATTCCCAAATGTCACAGGGGAACAAGTGGAAGCCCAAGGCGAAGGCAGAGGAGGAGCAAGAGGTCGCCAACGCAGCTGTGTCACGGCCAGCTCCTCTGAGGGCAGGGTTAGCATGGCAGAGATGTGGAAAAGTTTTGTCAACACGCCACAGCTAACTGCACCACCACCTGATACAGAACGTGTTAGTAGGAGGCAACATTTCACTAACATGGTGGAACAGTACGTGTGCACACCCCTCCACGTACTGACTGATGGTTCGGCCCCATTCAACTTCTGGGTCTCCAAATTGTCCACGTGGCCAGAGCTAGCCTTTTATGCCTTGGAGGTGCTGGCCTGCCCCGCGGCCAGCGTTTTGTCTGAACGTGTATTCAGCATGGCAGGGGGCTTCATTACAGACAAACGCAGCCGCCTGTCTACAGCCAATGTGGACAAGCTGACGTTCATAAAAATGAACCAGGCATGGATCCCACAGGACTTGTCCATCCCTTGTGCAGATTAGACATTAACTACCTCCCCTTAACCATATATTATTGTACTCCAGGGCACTTCCTCATTCAATCCTATTTTTATTTTCATTTTACCATTATATTGCAGGGCAACCCAAAGTTGAATGAATCTCTCCTCTGTCTGGGTGCCGGGCCTAAAAATATCTGACAGTGGCCTGTTCCAGTGTTGGGTGACGTGAAGCATGATTTGCTGCTATGACATGAAGCCTGAATCTCTGCTATGGGACCTCTCTCCTCTGTCTGGGTGCCGGGGCCTAAATATATGACAATGGACTGTTCCAGTGTTGGCTGACGTGAAACCTGATTCTCTGCTATGACATGAAGACTGATTCTCTGCTGACATGAAGCCTGAATCTCTGTTATGGGACCTCTCTCCTCTGTCTGGGTGCCGGGGCCTAAATATATGACAATGGACTGTTCCAGTTTTGGCTGACGTGAAGCCTGATTTTCTGCTATGACATGCAGACTGATTCTCTGCTGACATGAAGCCCGAATCTCTGTTATGGGACCTCTCTCCTCTGTCTGGGTGCCGGGTCTAAATATCTGACAGTGGCCTGTTCCAGTGGTGGGTGACATGAAGCCAGATTCTCTGCTATGGGACCTCTCTCCAATTGATATTGGTTAATTTTTATTTATTTCATTTTAATTTTTATTCATTTCCCTATCCACATTTGTTTGCAGGGGATTTAACTACATTTTGCTGCCTTTTGCAGCCCTCTAGCCCTTTCATGGGCTGTTTTACAGCCTTTTTAGTGCCGAAAAGTTCGGGTTCGGGACGAAGTTCGGGTCGGGTTCGGATCCCGAACCCGTACATTTCCGGGAAGTTCGGCCGAACTTCTCGAACCCGAACATCCAGGTGTTCGCTCAACTCTACACCCCATATGTGGTCATAAACTGCTGTACGGGCACACGGCAGGGCGCAGAAGGAAAAGAATGCCATACGGTTTTTGGAAGGCAGATTTTACTGGTCTGTTTTTTTTGACACCATGAAGCCCCCCTGATGCACCCCTGGAGTAGAAACTCCAAAAAAGTGACCCCATTTTAGAAACTACGGGATAGGGTGGAAGTTTTGTTGGTACTAGTTTAGGGTACATATGATTTTTGGTTGCTCTATATTACACTTTTTTTGAGGCAAGGTAACAAGAAATAGCTTTTTTGGCACAGTTTTTTTTTGTTATTTACAAAATTCATCTGACAGGTTAGATCATGTGGTATTTTTATAGAGAAGTTTGTTACGGACACGGCGATACCTAATATGTATACAATTTATTTATTTATGTAAGTTTTACACAATGATTTCATTTTTTAAACAAAAAAAATCATGTTTTAGTGTCTCCATAGTCTGAAAGCCATATTTTTTTCAGTTTTTGGGAGATTATCTTAGGTAGGGTCTCATTTTTTGTGGGATGAGATGACGGTTTTATTGGCACTATTTTGGGGTGCATATGACTTTTTGATCGCTTGCTATTACACTTTTTGTGACGTAAGATGACAAAAAATGGCTTTTCTTACACCGTTTTTATTGTTATTTTTTTACGGTGTTCATCTGAGGGGTTAGGTCATGTGATATTTTTATAGAGCCGGTCGAAACGGACGCGGAGATACCTAATATTCTATACTTTTATTTTATTTATGTCAGTTTTACACAATGATTTAATTTTTGAAACAAAAAAAATCATGTTTTACTGTTTCCATAGTCTAAGAGCCATAGTTTTTGGGCAATTATCTTGGGTAGGGTATGATACCTAATATGTGTAGTGTATTTAATTTTTTTTTAATTTTTATTCAGTGATAAATGTTTATTTTTATCTTAACTTTTTTCCATTTTTTTTCCATTTTTTTTGACCCAGACCCAATTGGTTCTTGAAGATCCAGTGGGTCTTATGTCTGTATAATACAGTACAGTACACTATATAGGGTATTGTACTGTATTTTACTTACACTTTGTCTGAACAGATCTATGCCTTTAGCACAGATCTGTTCAGCACCATGGACAGCAGGATGCCTGAGAAGGCGTCCTGTTGCCATGGGAACCTTCCCCATCTGCTCAGTTGTGGCCACAACTTCGCAGACGGGGAAGGGTAAAGAGGGGGGCTGTCTGGGGGCTCCCTTTGTCACCCCATCCTGTCGGGGGGCTGCAAAGGCACAGCAGTCCCCTGATGGGAGAGGGAGGGAGCCCCCTCTTACTGTTAACTTTTTCCATACCGCGGTCCGTACGGACCGCGGTATGGAAAGGGTTAAACTGCTGACATCGCGGCACAGATGTCAGCCGTTTATACCAGTGTCAGCAATGTGCTGACACTCACACTCTGGTATACCACTGGCCACCTCTCGCACCACCCGCAACACCCCCCCGCACCACCCGCCACCATAAAATCATTCAGGGGTGCAGGGGGGGTGAAATAAACTTTATTTGGGGAAGAATCGGCAGACCTGCGCAGCAAACCGCAGGTCTGAATTGACCTGCGGTTTGCTGCGATCTTAGATACGGGGGGGGGTCATGACCCCCCAGGCTTTGTGTCAGGATGCCGGCTGAATGATTTCAGCCGGCATCCTGTTCGGATTAACCCCCGCAGCGCCGCAATCTAATTTTAAACTCATGATGTACCAGTACGTCATGGGTCCTTAAGGTCTCGGGAAACATGCCGTACCGATACGTCATGCGTCCCTAAGGGGTTAATAACAGAATAGAACACCAGTATCTAACTCAGGCATGTCCAAAGTGTGGCCCTCCAGATGTTGCAAAACTACAACTCCCAGCATGCCTGGATAGCTTACAGCTATTAGGGCATGCTGGGAGTTGTAGTTTTGCAAGAGCTGGAGGGCTGCAGTTTGGACATGCCTGATCTAACTCGTGTATCTTACAATGACAGATGCAGCAAAGGCTGCAATATTAAGCACTTTGCCCAAAATGGGTGTTTTTTTAAACCCTGAATATTATTGCTGTATTTCAAGCTTGTATCTCACATTGAGAGATGCAGACAAGGCCACAAATTTAGTATTTGGCCCAAAATGGGTGTTTTTTTAAACCTAGAATATTATTGCTGTATTTCAAGCGTGTATCTCACACAGACAGATGCAGCAAAGGCTGCAAGTTTAGTTTTTTGCCCAAAATAGGTGTTTTTTTAATAACAGAATAGAACACCAGTATCTAACGCGTGTATCTCAGAATGAGAGATGCAGCAAAGGCTGCAAAATTAGTTATTAGAAAATTATTTCTGTATTTCTAGCTTAAATTTCACACTGACTAATGGGCCCAGATGGAGGGTATTGCTAAAAATGGGTGTTTTTTAAAACACAGAAAATGATTGAAGTATTTCAAGCTTGTTTTTAACAATGACAGATGCAGCAAACGCCGCAAAATTTGGATTTTGCCCTAAATGGCAATTTTTTTAATAACAGAATATGACAGCAGTATTTAACGCTTGAATTTCACACTGACAGATGCAGCAAGGGCTGTAAAATTTAGCATTTTGCTCAAAAAGGGTGTTTTTTTAAATTATTGCTGGATTTCTAGCTTAAATTGCACACTGACTAATGCGGCATAGGCCACAGATGGAGGGTATTGCGAAAAATTGGTATTTTATTTTTCTGGGTCACTGGGCTCAGGGCAGGATAAAAAGATTGTGCACTGCACCCACAAAACAAAATCTAGGTAGATCACTGAGTTAACAAGCACTTCATATTAAAGATTCTGTCTTATTCTTTCCCTCACAGCAGCAGCATCCTATCCCTACACTAATCAGAGCAGAGTGACGTTCAGCGCTACGTGACTCCAGCTTAAATAGAGGCTGGGTCACATGCTGCACTGGCAAATCGCAGCCATTCTATTAGTAGGCCTGGCTGTGATGGCTTCTAAGGGCACAGAGTTAAACGCTTGTTGATTGGCTGCTCTGCAGGCTTTCAAAAAGCGCCATTAACACCGAACCCGAACCCAAACTTTTACTGAAATGTTCGGGTTCGGGTCCGGGGTCCAAAAATCCTAAAGTTCGGTACGAACCTGAACTTTACAGTTCGGGTTCGCTCAACCCTATTGACAAATCCAAGCAGCCATGAACACTGCCAAAAGCTTGAGCTCACAAATGATTTGGAGTGAAGAAATGGAATTCAAAAGTCAAGCAATGCTCAACGTCTAGGTTAATTACTGTCAATTATGAGAAAAAAAAAACATTTAAAGGGAGTCTGTCAGCCGTTCTGACCATGCTAAACTGCCGCCATCAGAAGGTAGGGCCAGATAGAACAATACAAACTTGCCTTTTGTGGAGGTTCTAGTCAAAGCAGTAAGACATTTTGTGATGGACGAACATCTGCCGGGACGGTTTGCGAACGCGATCAATTGTTCGCGAACCGCAAGTTCGCAGCGGGTCCCATTCATTTTAATGGCAGGCGCACCTGAAAAACCTTCAGCTCATATTTGCAGACAAGAAATAATTACTAGAAGTACACAAATAGTCCCACAACATGGACAGTGACATACCAGATGTATTATTCAAATTTGTGATCTCCATTCATTATTTTTTTCAATGCAAAATATCGGCAATATAATTTTCGCGTACGTGCATGCGCACACCAGTTACAATTATTTTTTCCAATTCCGTTTGTCACTGTGTGTAGCAGAGGGAACGCAGCAAAACCGCAAACAAATGCTGCAGTTCCCAAATACACTATATAGAAAGAATATTATTGGTATACACCCCGCTTCAATCAGTTTTTTGGGGGGGCGACTGGTATATCACACCAGTTATAATTTTTTCCAATACCGTTTGTCACTGTGTGTAGCAGAGGGAACGCAGCAAAACAGCAAACAAATGCTGCAGTACCCAAATGCACTATATAGAAAGTATATTGTTGGTATATAACACCCCGCTTCTATCAGTTTTTTGGGGGGGCGACTGGTATATCACACCAGTTATAATTATTTTTTCTAATTGCATTTGTCACTCTGTGTAACTGCAGTATCGCTTCAGAACCGCTCACCACTGCCGCACAATACAAATCCACTATAATATGCTTTCTATGTTAGAAAGTATATTATAAGTATATTACACCCCTCAGTATATCACACCTATCGATAGCACTCCTATACCAGTCCTTAAAAGGACTTTTGTGGACCTATTTGATAGCGTATTTGTCCCTAACAGTCTGTCCCTGCTCCACACAGCAACCTCTCCCTACACTGGTAAAAGACTGAATGTAAAATGGCGGCCAGATCAGGTCTATTTATAAGGTACGGGGTATGTCCATGTGCTGAAACATCACAATTGGCTGTCCTGTACAACCTGATGGATGTATCATGGGTCAAAGTTCTTCACAATGTAAAAGAATATGGAGGGGGCGAATATCGCCATATGTTCGCATGTTCAGCGAATCGCGAACAAGCAAAGTCCGCCGCGAACCGACCGCCGGGCGTACCGCAAGGCCATTACTAGTAAGAATATGAAGTTTTATTCTGGCAGACTTTGCTAATGCAAGTGCCCAGTATAGGGCTTTACTGTGAAGTGTTCTCTGCATTTAGTTGCTTCATAGACAGTCCCCTCTGATCTCAGTGACCGCTGTAGCATCCAGCCAGGAGATTCGTAGAGCTCCCACTCAGAGGACAGGGACTATGAAGCAAATCAGTGAAGAGAGCATGCCAATGAAGCCCGACCCGTGCACTTGTGTGGTAGAAGAGGGTGTTCTTCATTGTAAAATCTTCATTATTGCATCCATATACCCTAATAGAGTAAATGGAAAGGAGCAGTCTAAACCATTCCATAAAGATGCCAAAGATGCCCACATAGTTATTATTGTATTATTGTTCATAATTTTGACACTTAAGTGAGTTTTCATTTCTAGTTATGGTGAACATATGCATGACTATATAATTTGACAATTTACTTACAATTCTGCTATAAATGATACTCCTCAACATTGGAATGTCAACACCATGAAGAAAAATATCACGGAATTATGGAACTCACAGGATCCATAGACATTTTAATCAGAGATGAGCGAAGTTTTAGAAAAATTTGATTCAGCAGCTTGACCAAAGTTTGAAAATAAATTTGATTAGTTACAAATTAAGTCGTCACAAATACCCATTCAGCCTGTCAATCAATGGGACCTTTTTAACGGCTGCTTAGACAGAAGTGCACCTGTCCAATGGCCTTTAAAAACGGTAATACGCTAGTGCAGTGATGGTGAACCTATAGCACGGGTGCCAGAGGCGGCACTCATAGCCCTCTCTGTGGGCACTCGCACTGTGAAAAAAGTCTATGGTGTACCAATATGCCTTAGACTTATCCTGCTATTCATCAGCGCAGGGCACGCTATGAACAGCACAGGCAGGGCACTGAATGTAGGCAGGCTTTAATAGCTAAATGATAAAGTACCTGGAATATATACTATATTGAACTATAGTATTCAGGTTAAATTGCCATGTTGGCACTTTACGATAAATAAGTGGGTTTTGGGTTGCAGTTTGGGCATTTGGCCTCTAAAAGGTTCGACATCACTGCGTTAGTGCAATATCGCCTTTTGGGTTTAAATTTTTTTTACTTACCTCATCCAATTGCTCACTCAGAGGCAGTCCAAAGGACCTGTGCTGAGTGTGATGTCATCACCACATGCTCCCAGCATAATCACGTGTTGCAGTCCATGTAACATGTTAAGCCACACAGGCTGCTCACAGTAGCACAAGCAACATGAGGTCTGGCATTAACCTGTTGAAAAATAACTCCTGGGACACTTTGGAGAAATGGTCATACCACTCGTTCCACACACAAATCAATTTAACACCAAGATTTTAGTGCACCTGAAAGGTATACTAGAGGGCTATCAAAATCCCAGAAGTAGGACTGGTTTGACATTCCCTTGGGCAGGCCTTTTCACAGCGTTGCCTATGTCATCTCCAGGCCAATCTCCAGCTATCATTGTACTCAAGACAAAAGTGGAACACATCACTGAAGAAGACATACCTGCAATCCAGCCTCCATTGCCATTTTGCTGTGCACCATGGTAGCCTTGGAGAGAAGTGGCATGAAGTCAATGGAACACCTGTAGCTGGATGTCTGGCTCCTAGCCCAATGTTGTGCAAACACCTTCCAGTTCAGTGATATGCCACAGTGATAAACCAAAATCTCTGAGTTCAAGGGTTCTGTCTATCTCAGTTTGCAACAAGTGGCGATAACTGGCTAAGGCCTGTTTCACACTTGCGTTGTCCGGATCCGGCGTGTACTCCACTCGCCAGAATTACACGCCGGACCCGGAAAAACGCAAGTGTACTGAAAGCATTTGAAGACGAATCCGTCTTCAAAATGCTTTCAGTGTTACTATGGCACCCAGGACGGTATTAAAGTCCTGGTTGCCATAGTAGTAGTGGGGAGCGGGGGAGCGGTATACTTACAGTCGGCGCGGCTCCGGGGCGCTCCAGAATGACGTCAGAGCGCCCCATGCGCATGGATGACGTGCCATGGGATCACGTGATCCATGCGCTTGGGGCGCCCTGAAGTCACTCTGGAGCGCCCCGGGAGCCGCACGGATGGTAAGTATACTGCTCCCCCGCTCCCCGCTACACTTTACCATGGCTGCCAGGACTTTAGCGTCCCGGCAGCCATGGTAACCATTGAGAAAAAGCTAAACGTCGGATCCGGCAATGCGCCGAAACGACGTTTAGCTTAAGGCCGGATCCGGATCAATGCCTTTCAATGGGCATTCATTCCGGATCCGGCCTTGCAGCAAGTCTTCAGGATTTTTGGCCGGAGCAAAAAGCGCAGCATGCTGTGGTATTTTCTCCGGCCAAAAAACGTTCCGTTCCGGAACTGAAGACATCCTGATGCATCCTGAACGGATTTCAGAATGCATTAGGATAAAACTGATCAGGATTCTTCCAGCATAGAGCCCTGACGACGGAACTATATGCCGGAAGAAAAGAACGCAAGTGTGAAAGAGCCCTAAAAAAAAAATTTGCTTTCAGTCTGGCTTTTATGCCCCTCCCACATTCCACAGATTGTAGCTAGGTTCTTGAAAATGTGATCATTTTCAGATCTTGGCGACACCTGCTACTTCCCTGATTTGCAGAACCTAAAAGTTTGCCCTTGGTATTGGAATTTCAATGTTTTACAGCCTTACATGTCCTCCACATCATCCAAGACTTTTTGGAAAGGGATCCACCGTGTATGAACTTTTGTATACTCCAGAAAAATTTAGTTACTTTCATGGATATATACACTGTGATTCATGTGGTGTATGTACCCTGGTGTCTTAGGTGCACAGGGAAGGATCTACAGAGAAAGCTCTTGAAGTTCTGACATAGCTCATCTGATAGATCTACTCTTCATACATACAAATGGTGATGTCTGCTCCTGCTGGGGTCTCCTTATCAGAGACTTATCTGATACTCCGAGCACATTCACTAGCTTGATCTCACTAGATGCAGGTCAACTAAGTTGGGTCTCCATTGAGTCCCTGTTCCTGATTCCTCTGGAACTCCTTTTGGGAAGCTGTCTGTCTCTCTCTAAAGCATCTGTTGCTATCTTCTCTAGTCTCATTATCCCACCTTTGACTTCTATGTAGCTACTTGCAACAAGAGCACCAAACTGGAACCTTATATTGAGTATCAAAAGGCCCTCTCACAGTTACCACAGTAAATGCTTTCATGCCTAGTTTCCCTATCATGTGACTCCAGGGTTCCAATATGGTACCTGTGACTGCCCCCACCCATATCTAAGACAAATGTTTCTGGTGCTCCCAGCTTCTTCACCCAATTCCATAAAGAGGAGGTGGCATGACAACCATGATGAGAGCCGCCACCCTATTTAGGGTACAAATGTCACATTCATCACCAACAGCAGTGGCATAATAAAACAATAAAAAAACATGCACAACACATCTAATATATAAAGCTGAGTGTATGTGTGTGTGTGTGTGTGTGTGTGTGTGTGTATGTCCGCTAAAGGAATCCGCACTGTCGCATTTACAATCAAGAAATTTGGCACACAGGTACATCAGGTGTCCGGGAAGGTTTTAGACCAGGTCTCAGCTCTCTAGGATGTACTGTTCCCGAGATAGTCCAAAATGCATTAGCCAATAGTGTTGAGCGCGTTTTTTCGCGAATATCGGCACTTCACTAATTCGCAAATATTTCGAATATCGTGATATAAATTCGATATTTCGAATATTCTTTTTATTTTTTATTTTTTAATTGTTTTATTTTTTCTTTCCCACTTCCCTAAAGTTGTTCTTACCTGTGCTTTGGATTCCTGGCTTCCTAGCTGCTCCAGTCAGTGCCCGTTGCCGCTTCTGCCGACTTCCGTGCTCATGGAGCGTCCCCATCACCATGGGAACGTCTCCATATACTAGAATGTACTGTCGGATTTGAGAATTACGTTGAAATCGCAATTAGATTTTTTCAAGTTATAATAATCGAATTTCGATTTTAACTTAAAGGCTACTCTCCTATTGAAATAGCAATGCGATTAATTCAAGTTATAATAATCGAATTTCGATTTTAACTTAGCACTGCTATATTCCATATTCGTTAATTCTAGCCTAATATGAAATATAGCAGTGCTAAGTTAAAATCGAAATTCGATTATTATAACTTGAATTAAAAAAATACCAAAATTACCCAAATGTTTGAAAAATTTTCAAATTTCTAAGTTTCAATTTCTCTACTTCTATAATACATAGTAATACCTCCAAAAATAGCTATTAGTTTACATTCCCCATATGTCTACTTCATGTTTGGATCATTTTGGGAATGCCATTTTATTTTTTGGGGACGTTACAAGGCTTAGAAGTTTAGATGCAAATCTTGAAAATTTTCTGACATTTTTAAAAACCCACTTTTTAGGGACCAGTTTAGGTCTGAAGTCACTTTGTGAGGCTTACATAATAGAAACCACCCAAAAAGTGATCCCATTCTAGAAACTACACCCCTCAAGGTATTCAAAACTGAATTTACAAACATTATTAACACTTTAGGTGTTCCCCAAGAGTTGATGGCAAATGGAGATGAAATTTCAGAATTTTAATTTTTTGCCAAATTTTCAATTTTAATCTATTTTTTCCACTAATAAAGCAAGGGTTAACAGCCAAATAAAACTCTATATTTATTGCCCTGACTCTGCGGTTTACAGAAACACCCGATATGTGGTCGTACACCACTGTACGGCCCCACGTCAGGGCGTAGAGGGAAAGGAACGCCGTGTGTTTTTGGAAGGCAGATTTCGCTGGACTGGTTTATTTACACCATGTCCCATTTGAAGCCACCTGATGCACCCCTAGAGTAGAAACTCCAAAAACGTGAACCCATTTTGGAAACTACAGGATAAGGTGGCAGTTTTTTTTGGTACTATTTTAGGGTACATATGATTTTTTGTTGCTCTATATTACACTTTTTGTGAAGCAAAGTAACAACAAATAGAAATTCTGAAATTTCATCTCCATTTGCCATTGACTCTTGTGGAACACTAAAAGGGTGAACAAAGTTTGTAAACTCAGTTTTGAATACCTTGAGGGGTGTAGTTTCTTAAATGGGGTCACTTTTTGGAGTTTATACTCTAGAAGTGCATCAGGGGGGCTTCAAATGGGACATGGTGTCAAAAAACAAGTCCAGCAAAAACTGCCTTCCAAAATCCATATAGTAAAAAAGTATTGTGGAATCGCACTCACCAGAACTCATGGTCATCCGGAATGCAGCAGTCTACTTGGAGTACAAGATCCATCAGGGCTCCTATGTAAACAATCCAATAAATGAAGGTGGAGGCAGCATGTCCGGTACAAAAAGATCCCTTTACTGGGAGCCGCTCAAGTGAACAAACGTGCAGAGGGTAGTTACGTTTCGGCTGACTCACAGCCTTTATCAAACACAATGTGTATTCTAAAAGATCATGTTTAAATACCATAAAACACGCCACTCTCACAGGAGAGGCCAATCACCCAGTCAGTGAAGTGCTGATGTCATCATAAGTGAATGCAAATACGCTCATAAGTAGTGTCATAATATGCGCCCACTCTGGGCATATGATCCAACTCCACACATACCTTCATGGCGCACATCTTCTCGAGCGTCCTCCAGCAACCAGCGCGCATGTCCGGGGAGGTGGGGTTATGTCGACGCATGACCATCTCCGAGTCACCTGATCACCAGCGTCTCCGCCCATGTGACCATAGCGTCACCCAGACTCCTCCCAAACCTCCTCTAACATGCGCACCATTGCTAGGGACGCCAGTGGATCAATCCGCCCTCCTCCCCGCAGTGGATGCGACGAACCCACAACAGCGCATCAGGGATCTCGGCGGAAGGGCAATCACCCTAACAGTAAGGTAACCTCAGTGCAATCTCATGCCATCTGCCGCTCACCTCACCCGTGTCGTCCGGCAACTTCAGGGACCGTCAAGGGGGGCCGAGTCGCCAAGCCTCCAGGCCACCAGCCGAATCCACGACCAGAGTGACATCACGGCTCCGCCCCCTCTCAGTCCAGCCAGCCCTGTGTTGTCAGGGACGCACCCGGGGCCTAACTCCGCCCGCATCACCGACGCGCCTGTCAGGCTCCACACACCCACGTCAGGGATCCAAGCAGGAACGAGCCACACTAAAATTTCAGTGCAGCATGACGCAGTGTGGGCTGGAAATTAAAGTGTATGTGAAATAGTAAAAAACAAAAATCTATTAAAATCACTATACAGATAGCAGATTCAGATCAGAGGTCACGGACCATTTACACATTTCCCACATAGAAGTCTAGGTTCATCCCACAGGGCTGGAGTGCTCTCATCTCAAAAATCCATTTGAGCTCTTTTTTACATAGGATCCGCTCCTTGTCTCCCCCACGTCTCATTTGGCCAACCGAATCAATGATTCGAAACCTGAGTTGGTTGACCACGTTCCAAGAAATGTTTTGCCACCGGTTTGTCAATCTGGGCCCTTCTGATGTTACTCTTATGAGAGTTAATGCGCTCCCGGGCTTCCATTGTGGTCTCACCTATATAGATGAGGCCACAAGGGCACGTGATCATGTATATCAAGGCTTTTCTTGAATTTGTATTGTTTAGTAATAGAACGCATTGCTCATGGATTATGATATGCATAATTCTGCCAAATCCCCTTAGTTGGCATTTAGATAGCTAAAATCCTATACAGGATACTAATGAGTATGTGCTGGAAAGCTTTTCTAAACATCAATATACAGTATGCTGCTAATCATTTCATCTAAGTAATTGAGGCTGGGGTCCAACACACTTCAGTGAAATGACTTTCATTGTAAGACATACTACAGATACAAAATATTCTTACTGCCAAGTAGGGGAAGTATAAAGGCAATATGCAGTATTATGGGAGTGTAAGGCTACTTTCACACAAGCATTTTAGTTTTACGGTATTGAGATCCGTCATAGGGGCTCACTACAGGAAAAGAACGCATCAGTTTTGTCCCCGTTCATTGTCAACATGTTGTAGTTTGTTTTCTGTCCTGGGATGCGGAGCAAGACGGATCCGGCATGACCCCCAATGCAAGTCAATGGGGACGGATCAGTTTTCTCTGACACAATCTGCCACAATCGAAAATGGCTTTCATTGGAGTTCATGACGGATCCGTCTTGGCAATGTTAAAGATAATACATCCGGACACGTTCATAACAGATGCAGACGGTTGAATTATCAGTAACGGAAGAGTTTTTGCTGAACCCTGCCGGATCCAGTAAAAATGCTAGTGTGAAAGTAGCCTTAATCTTCATACTGTTTGTGTCTGAGTTACTTTTGGTCACTCATGTTATTCTGTACTTCTTTTCATTAGATAGTTTTAGTGGTTGCTTTTTATTATCGATCATATGATGGTTTCATGTGTGACATACAATACCTGGTTTAGAAAGTCTCAGGGACAGCATTATTTATTGACATATAACATCCTTTACTAGTACAGCTTAATTTACTCAGATACATTTTAGATGAGTATTATCTACTGTGCCTCAAACTCCTTGATAGATAAATAGATAGCTTAGATAGATAGATATGCATGCAATATAACATGCGAGTAAGAAACCAATGTATTACTGCCAACTGTCATTGTGTAATCACGGTCTAGTAAAAATATTTGTAAAAAGCTATAAACATAAACACTCAATATTTATTTATTCTAGTTTTGTAATCCAGTTTTATGATTTATTTGACAGAAATCTTTTACAGTGTCACAGTCAATAATAAACTAAGATTTCCAGAAATACTACCCTACCAAAAAAGACCAAAAAGTTTCATAAAACCAGAGAATCTTGTTTCTCATTGTCTAAGAGTCCTTTGGATGCTTTTTTGCAAACTTCCATTTGTCTTTTACTGAGGAGAGGCTTCTTTCTGGCCACTCTATCATAAAGCCTAGTTTGGGGAATGCTGCAGTGATAGTTGACCTTTTAAAAGCTTCTCCCATCTGCACACAGAATCCTAGGAGATGAGCCAGAGTAACCATTGGGTTACTGGTCACCTCTCTTACCAAGGCCATCCCCACCCCCTCCTGATTACTTAGTCTGCGGGGCAGTCAACTTTAGGAAGAGTCCTGGTTCCAAACTTATTCCATTTAAGAATTATGAAGGCCACTGTGCTCTTGAGAACTTTCAGTGCAGAAGACTTTTTTTTATACCCTTCTCTAGATCTGTGCCTCCACAGTCTCATGTCTCTGAGCTCTACAGGCAATTCTTTCCTCCTCATAGCTTGGTTTCTGATCTGATATGCAATGTCAGCTGTAAGACATATAGACAGGGGTGTGTCTTTTCACATCATGTCCAATCAACTGAATTTATCACAGGTGGACTCCAATCAAGGTATAGAAATATCTGGAAGATGATATAGGTCTGATAGGTCTGAATCACTGGCGTAAATATAGGGTCATCAGTAGTAAAAAGAGGACAACCCCTTTAACAGTAGGACTGGATGGAAGGGGGGGCATTTCAATATTTGCCTTGGGCAGCAGAAAGGCTAGGTGCACCATCGCTGAGTGAAGGGAGGGGAAGGGGGGCCCAAGCTGAACTCTTGCACCAGGGCCCATGAGCCTTTAGCTACGACCCTGTTCCGAATACTTATGTCTATGTAAAATTTTAGTTTCTGCTTTATAATAAATTTGCTAACATTTCTAAAATGCTGTTTTAATTTTCTCATTAAGGGGAATTGAGGGCAGACTGATGTGGGAAAACTTGATGTTTTTTAATTTTAGCACAGGCTGCAACATAACAAAATGTGAAAAAGTGAAAGGGTCTGAAGACTTTCCGAATACACTATAATATTATAGTACAGTATCAGCTTAGTAGTATGGAGTAGAGAGGGAACCCTTGTGACTGTTGCCTGAGGACCTGCATAATCCAAGAGCGAGCCCCATGAATATAATTGATAAGGATGCATTTATGTCCTAGAAGACCACATGACTTTTAGGGCACTTTTGATTCAGACTGAATATACTGTATTTACCTCAGATCAAATGCAACACATGATTCAATCAAATTTGACCTGAAATTAGCTAATTTCTATCCCATACAGGACTATACCATCATGAGTGCATCTATGCATTTTTGCATAAAAAAAAAAAAAAAGAATAAATAAATATATATATATATATATATATATATATTTATTCAGATTTAAGTGTGAGAAAAGGTTTGACCCATGCAGAACCTGGAAAAAACAAAGCTTGCCTCTTACCTTACAAAAGTGTAAGATGCTCACAGAATAATCGAAACTGAAGAAACCAGAACTATCAATAATTTAGATACAGTAAACAGTTGGGTCATCTCATCTTCTCACCCCACTTGGTTCTTGAAGATCTAGTGGGTCTGATGTCTGTATAATACAGTACAGTACACTATATAGTGTACTGCACTGTATTTCACTCACACTTTTTCTGAACAGATCTCAGCCTTTAGCACAGATCTGTTCAGCACCATGGACAGCAGAATGCCATGGGAACCTTCCCCGTCTGCCACAACTGAGCAGACGGGGAAGGGGAGGGAGAAGGGCTCCCTCCCTCTGTCACCCTATCCTGTTCAGGGGCTGCAAAGGCACAGCCCCCCGATGGGAGAGGGAGCTCGATCCCTCTTCACTTCTTCCATACAGCAGTCCCTACGGACCGTGGCATGGAAGGGGTTAAAACGGCTGACATTTTCACAGATGTCAGCCGTTTGAATCAGAGTGTCAGCAATGAGCTGACACTCTGATTCAACCGCTCGGTCATCCTGAGAATAAACGGGGGGGCGGGCGGAAGATCGCGCACCCGCCCTCCACACTGCCGCCCGCCTCCCGCACAGCCCGCAATCCCCCCCCCCACTGCGCCCGCAGGCACAAAACACAGAGGGCTGCGGGGGAGGGGGGTTAACATCGAAATATAGGCACTTTGATGTTTCTGATCCCTGCGGTCACGGACCGCAGGGATCAGAAACTTGCATAAGCGCTACAAACCGCAGGTCTGAATTGACCTGCGGTTTGTAGTGATCGGCAATGCGGGGGGGGTCACAGGACCCCCCCCTAGGCATTGTCACAGGGTGCCTGCTGAATGATTTCAACAGGCACCCCGTGTTCCAATCACTGCCGGCCGTGCGGCAGTGATCAAAACTACACAGGACGTACCGGTACGCCCTGGGGCCTTAAGGACTCGGCAAATATGGCGTACCGGTACGTCCTAAGTCCTTAAGGTGTTAAGGGATGGGGAACTGTGGGGGTGGGGTCAGTGTTAAAGGGGTGGGGTGCTGTAGATGTTACTGTTATAGTGTATATATCTTTTAATGACACAAACATGAAATAAAATAAAATGGATAAACAGGGCACTCACGGATAGCCGAGACCAAGTATTAGAAGCAATTATTAGCTTTTATTACTACAACAAATAAAGTCGATAAAACAATGTAGCACAATGTGGCACAATAATAATAGATAAAACAATGTATCACAAAAAACAGTATCGTAGGTGAGCTGTAGATAGGATATATTGTAGTCTATTGACCAGCTGAAAAATGTTCAATGATGCGATCTAATATATCTCCAGTCCAATGACGTTGCATCCGAAAATGCTATCAATGAATCATTGACTGCAGTGTTTCAATTGAGAATGGCGGCGTCACGCCGAAGCAATAAGGTAGCGGCGTCCCGCTCCTGAATAGCTTGCAAAGAAAGATAATCCGTTACCTTTACATCGACCTGTAGTTCGTCCGGAAATGTCACTTTAAGCCTTCAGATGTTTTGTTCCCAGAATATGCCTTTTGTTGTATTTTAGCACTATTCCATCAGGATATTGAATTCGGCTCGTTTTTTTCCGTTACGGTCGGTTAGTTGGTAACTCCAATATTTCAGTACAGCAATGGGGTGTAGCACCAGACGCGTTTCGGGGTCCAAACCCCTTCCTCAGTGGCATGCTTCACCCCATTACATACCCCTCTTTTATACTGAATGTTCTTTGCTTTGATTGGTCCCAATTGGATCGTAACTTCCTGTTTGTCGATCATACTCAGGTGTTCTACCCTACAGCTCTAATATGGGCATAGTATTGCATGGGAAAGAATTGTCAAAATTGTAAGGCACCAAGAAAAAGTCTTCTTTAGCGGCTTTAGCAGTTTGATATAGTTCTGCAATTTCATCCAATTGTATATCTACAACTGCTGCATACTATGGAATAAAAAACGCATCTACACCTTATGCGTTTTTGATGCGGTTTTAATGCGTTTTCCGCTTTTATAATTTTTTTTTTTTATTTTTTTTTATTTTTTTTTATTTAAAGTGGATAAGAGCAGAACTAGATCAACCAAAAGCGTCTTACTCATGTACAACATCACAATATTTATAAAAATGAAAGATTCCACTTTTTAGGGGATACTTTGTAACCCAGTAGTTGTTTATTACATACCACATCTATATATTACATAGTGTCGCTTATATAACCATATATAAATCAAACTTTAGTTAAAACATATTATGAGCACAAATATGATATTGCAAATAAAATAAAGTAAAAAGACTTCACCAATGTCTAAAATGTATAAAATATACATGATTAAAATGTTAAAATGAGGGATGTGTTGTGGTGGGCACCCATGTCTAGAGGAGAAACCGACTGTGAGTAGAAACAGTCGGTTAGTCGTCGAAACATCGGTGACCACCACTTTCTCATAGGAACCCAAAGAGCTCAAATTCTGCATTGAGCCCCCTGGGCATCAGGGTATCAAGTTCAAAAATTCTTTTAGTTTCTAATCTAGACATTTTTTCTATGTGGTTGCCTCCTCTCCATTCTTTCTCCACTTTATCAATGGCAAAAAATTTAGACCTGAAGGGTCCTGATTGTGTGTAATTTTAAAGTGGTAAGATAGTGAATGGTTTTCAACTCCCTTCCGTATATTGTTTATGTGTTCCGAAATACGCTTTTTTAGAACCCTTTTAGTTCTGCCTATATATAGTCGTTTACACGGGCATTCTATGGCGTAAATTACATTGTCTGAGTTACAGGTTAGGCAATCCTTTATTGAATGGCAATAGTTGTTGTGGGTAGATACCAATTCACTAGTCTTTTTCTGGAAGGATGTAACTTTACAGTTTTTACAACTCCCACACCTGAAAAAACCTTTTAGGCCTATCCAACCTGAAATGGTAGATTCCCTGTTTATTTGTTTTTTCACAGTGGGTGCCACTTTTAGGCCTAAATTGGGTGCCTTCGTAAAAATAATTCGTGGATTTACTGGTATGGCAGTGCCTATGGTTTTGTCCTTTTGTAATAAATGCCAGTGTTTGGTTATAATTTGGCGTATTCTTTTATAATCATCGCTAAAGGGTAAGATTAACTGTAACGATTCTTGGGGAGATTCTGAATTATGTATTTTATCCTCAAAAAAGGACTTTCGATCCATGGTTTTTACTTGCTGAAGTGCTTTGTCCAGGATTTCTATAGGGTAATTTTTCTCCAAAAAACTTTCCCTCATTTTATTGGCCTCCAACATATATTGTGTTTCCAATGTACAGTTTCTTTTTATTCTTCGGAATTGTCCTTGTGGGATGTTTAATAGCCAGCTAGGGAGGTGACAACTATTAAAAAGAATATAGCTATTCTTGGCAGTAGGTTTAATGAAAGTGCTGCAAATAACATCTTGATTTACTATATTAATGTGCAAATCTAAAAATTCTATCTTCTCCTGACTTGTCACTCCTGTAAATTTAAGGTTAATATCGTTAGAGTTAATGTCCTTTAAAAAAGTTTGTAGGCTCTCATCTCCACTTTGCCATATAAATAAAATGTCGTCTATATAACGTTGCCAGAGCACCAGGTCCGTCCCCAGCCTGGGCCGTATGACCAATCTTTCCCATTCCGCCATAAATAAATTGGCGTAGCTGGGGGCGAACCTGGTGCCCATGGCAGTACCCTGTGTTTGTAAGTTAAAAATTCCCTCAAAATTAAAATAATTATGATTTAAAATGAAGTCTATTCCCTCAATAATAAAATCAATTTGTTCAATTTCCAATCTACCCTCTAGTGTTAATTGGGATCTTACTGCCTGTTTACCCTTATCATGATCTATTACTGTATATAGGGATTGTACATCCCTAGATTGGATGTACAATCCCTGGATTGATTGGAAATTGAACAAATTGAATAGATTGGAAATTGAACAAATTGATTTTATTATTGAGGGAATAGACTTCATTTTAAATCATAATTATTTTAATTTTGAGGGAATTTTTTACTTACAAACACAGGGTACTGCCATGGGCACCAGGTTCGCCCCCAGCTACGCCAATTTATTTATGGCGGAATGGGAAAGATTGGTCATACGGCCCAGGCTGGGGACGGACCTGGTGCTCTGGCAACGTTATATAGACGACATTTTATTTATATGGCAAAGTGGAGATGAGAGCCTACAAACTTTTTTAAAGGACATTAACTCTAACGATATTAACCTTAAATTTACAGGAGTGACAAGTCAGGAGAAGATAGAATTTTTAGATTTGCACATTAATATAGTAAATCAAGATGTTATTTGCAGCACTTTCATTAAACCTACTGCCAAGAATAGCTATATTCTTTTTAATAGTTGTCACCTCCCTAGCTGGCTATTAAACATCCCACAAGGACAATTCCGAAGAATAAAAAGAAACTGTACATTGGAAACACAATATATGTTGGAGGCCAATAAAATGAGGGAAAGTTTTTTGGAGAAAAATTACCCTATAGAAATCCTGGACAAAGCACTTCAGCAAGTAAAAACCATGGATCGAAAGTCCTTTTTTGAGGATAAAATACATAATTCAGAATCTCCCCAAGAATCGTTACAGTTAATCTTACCCTTTAGCGATGATTATAAAAGAATACGCCAAATTATAACCAAACACTGGCATTTATTACAAAAGGACAAAACCATAGGCACTGCCATACCAGTAAATCCACGAATTATTTTTACAAAGGCACCCAATTTAGGCCTAAAAGTGGCACCCACTGTGAAAAAACAAATAAACAGGGAATCTACCATTTCAGGTTGGATAGGCCTAAAAGGTTTTTTCAGGTGTGGGAGTTGTAAAAACTGTAAAGTTACATCCTTCCAGAAAAAGACTAGTGAATTGGTATCTACCCACAACAACTATTGCCATTCAATAAAGGATTGCCTAACCTGTAACTCAGACAATGTAATTTACGCCATAGAATGCCCGTGTAAACGACTATATATAGGCAGAACTAAAAGGGTTCTAAAAAAGCGTATTTCGGAACACAAACAATATACGGAAGGGAGTTGAAAACCATTCACTATCTTACCACTTTAAAATTACACACAATCAGGACCCTTCAGGTCTAAAATTTTTTGCCATTGATAAAGTGGAGAAAGAATGGAGAGGAGGCAACCACATAGAAAAAATGTCTAGATTAGAAACTAAAAGAATTTTTGAACTTGATACCCTGATGCCCAGGGGGCTCAATGCAGAATTTGAGCTCTTTGGGTTCCTATGAGAAAGTGGTGGTCACCGATGTTTCGACGACTAACCGACTGTTTCTACTCACAGTCGGTTTCTCCTCTAGACATGGGTGCCCACCACAACACATCCTTCATTTTAACATTTTAATCATGTATATTTTATACATTTTAGACATTGGTGAAGTCTTTTTACTTTATTTTATTTGCAATATCATATTTGTGCTCATAATATGTTTTAACTAAAGTTTGATTTATATATGGTTATATAAGCGACACTATGTAATATATAGATGTGGTATGTAATAAACAACTACTGGGTTACAAAGTATCCCCTAAAAAGTGGAATCTTTCATTTTTATAAATATTGTGATGTTGTACATGAGTAAGACGCTTTTGGTTGATCTAGTTCTGCTCTTATCCACTTTAAATAAAAAAAAAAAAAAAAAAAAAAAATTATAAAAGCGGAAAACGCATTAAAACCGCATCAAAAACGCATAAGGTGTAGATGCGTTTTTTATTCCATAGTATGCAGCAGTTGTAGATATACAATTGGATGAAATTGCAGAACTATATCAAACTGCTAAAGCCGCTAAAGAAGACTTTTTCTTGGTGCCTTACAATTTTGACAATTCTTTCCCATGCAATACTATGCCCATATTAGAGCTGTAGGGTAGAACACCTGAGTATGATCGACAAACAGGAAGTTACGATCCAATTGGGACCAATCAAAGCAAAGAACATTCAGTATAAAAGAGGGGTGTGTAATGGGGTGAAGCATGCCACTGAGGAAGGGGTTTGGACCCCGAAACGCGTCTGGTGCTACACCCCATTGCTGTACTGAAATATTGGAGTTACCAACTAACCGACCGTAACGGAAAAAAACGAGCCGAATTCAATATCCTGATGGAATAGTGCTAAAATACAACAAAAGGCATATTCTGGGAACAAAACATCTGAAGGCTTAAAGTGACATTTCCGGACGAACTACAGGTCGATGTAAAGGTAACGGATTATCTTTCTTTGCAAGCTATTCAGGAGCGGGACGCCGCTACCTTATTGCTTCGGCGTGACGCCGCCATTCTCAATTGAAACACTGCAGTCAATGATTCATTGATAGCATTTTCGGATGCAACGTCATTGGACTGGAGATATATTAGATCGCATCATTGAACATTTTTCAGCTGGTCAATAGACTACAATATATCCTATCTACAGCTCACCTACGATACTGTTTTTTGTGATACATTGTTTTATCTATTATTATTGTGCCACATTGTGCTACATTGTTTTATCGACTTTATTTGTTGTAGTAATAAAAGCTAATAATTGCTTCTAATACTTGGTCTCGGCTATCCGTGAGTGCCCTGTTTATCCATTTTATATTATTTGCTGTATTGAGAGAGTGGTCTCAATTTACAGGAGCACCTGGTGTGGTTTCAGTGCCCTAGTGCGACATTTATATATTTAATGAAATAAAATAGATTAAATATACGCAAGCGAAGCCGGGTCCTTCAGCTAGTGGTATATATATTAGCAAAGTAAATGTGTTTTAACCTAGTTACACCCGATTACAAATGTGTACAGTTAATAGAGGACAAACAGTATCTGTAACGAAAACCATTTACATTATTTTTAACTGCTCTGAAAAGATGAAATGGTTTTCCGGCAAAAAGCAAAAAAGAATATTATGATCAGAGGGTTAATGAAAGCCATTCTGCAACTGAAACTATAAATAGATCAAAAGTCAAGGCTTTTCTTGAATTTGTATTGTTTAGTAATAGAACGCATTGCTCATGGATTATGATATGCATAATTCTGCCAAATCCCCTTAGTTGGCATTTAGATAGCTAAAATCCTATACAGGATACTAATGAGTATGTGCTGGAAAGCTTTTCTAAACATCAATATACAGTATGCTGCTAATCATTTCATCTAAGTAAGTGAGGCTGGGGTCCAACACACTTCAGTAAAATGACTTTCATTGTAAGACATACTACAGATACAAAATATTCTTACTGCCAAGTAGGGGAAGTATAAAGGCAATATGCAGTATTATGGGAGTGTAAGGCTACTTTCACACA
Organism: Bufo gargarizans; assembly: GCF_014858855.1. Classification (NCBI taxonomy): domain Eukaryota; kingdom Metazoa; phylum Chordata; class Amphibia; order Anura; family Bufonidae; genus Bufo; species Bufo gargarizans. Next base: position 175,563,463 of record NC_058080.1, on the reverse strand, counting down.
AGCATTTTAGTTTTACGGTATTGAGATCCGTCATAGGGGCTCAATACAGGAAAAGAACGCATCAGTTTTGTCCCCGTTCATTGTCAACATGTTGTAGTTTGTTTTCTGTCCTGGGATGCGGAGCAAGACGGATCCGGCATGACCCCCAATGCAAGTCAATGGGGACGGATCAGTTTTCTCTGACACAATCTGCCACAATCGAAAATGGCTTTCATTGGAGTTCATGACGGATCCGTCTTGGCAATGTTAAAGATAATACATCCGGACACGTTCATAACAGATGCAGACGGTTGAATTATCAGTAACGGAAGAGTTTTTGCTGAACCCTGCCGGATCCAGTAAAAATGCTAGTGTGAAAGTAGCCTTAATCTTCATACTGTTTGTGTCTGAGTTACTTTTGGTCACTCATGTTATTCTGTACTTCTTTTCATTAGATAGTTTTAGTGGTTGCTTTTTATTATCGATCATATGATGGTTTCATGTGTGACATACAATACCTGGTTTAGAAAGTCTCAGGGACAGCATTATTTATTGACATATAACATCCTTTACTAGTACAGCTTAATTTACTCAGATACATTTTAGATGAGTATTATCTACTGTGCCTCAAACTCCTTGATAGATAAATAGATAGCTTAGATAGATAGATATGCATGCAATATAACATGCGAGTAAGAAACCAATATATTACTGCCAACTGTCATTGTGTAATCACGGTCTAGTAAAAATATTTGTAAAAAGCTATAAACATAAACACTCAATATTTATTTATTCTAGTTTTGTAATCCAGTTTTATGATTTATTTGACAGAAATCTTTTACAGTGTCACAGTCAATAATAAACTAAGATTTCCAGAAATACTACCCTACCAAAAAAGACCAAAAAGTTTCATAAAACCAGAGAATCTTGTTTCTCATTGTCTAAGAGTCCTTTGGATGCTTTTTTGCAAACTTCCATTTGTCTTTTACTGAGGAGAGGCTTCTTTCTGGCCACTCTATCATAAAGCCTAGTTTGGGGAATGCTGCAGTGATAGTTGACCTTTTAAAAGCTTCTCCCATCTGCACACAGAATCCTAGGAGATGAGCCAGAGTAACCATTGGGTTACTGGTCACCTCTCTTACCAAGGCCATCCCCACCCCCTCCTGATTACTTAGTCTGCGGGGCAGTCAACTTTAGGAAGAGTCCTGGTTCCAAACTTATTCCATTTAAGAATTATGAAGGCCACTGTGCTCTTGAGAACTTTCAGTGCAGAAGACTTTTTTTATACCCTTCTCTAGATCTGTGCCTCCACAGTCTCATGTCTCTGAGCTCTACAGGCAATTCTTTCCTCCTCATAGCTTGGTTTCTGATCTGATATGCAATGTCAGCTGTAAGACATATAGACAGGGGTGTGTCTTTTCACATCATGTCCAATCAACTGAATTTATCACAGGTGGACTCCAATCAAGGTATAGAAATATCTGGAAGATGATATAGGTCTGATAGGTCTGAATCACTGGCGTAAATATAGGGTCATCAGTAGTAAAAAGAGGACAACCCCTTTAACAGTAGGACTGGATGGAAGGGGGGGCATTTCAATATTTGCCTTGGGCAGCAGAAAGGCTAGGTGCACCATTGCTGAGTGAAGGGAGGGGAAGGGGGGCCCAAGCTGAACTCTTGCACCAGGGCCCATGAGCCTTTAGCTACGACCCTGTTCCGAATACTTATGTCTATGTAAAATTTTAGTTTCTGCTTTATAATAAATTTGCTAACATTTCTAAAATGCTGTTTTAATTTTCTCATTAAGGGGAATTGAGGGCAGACTGATGTGGGAAAACTTGATGTTTTTTAATTTTAGCACAGGCTGCAACATAACAAAATGTGAAAAAGTGAAAGGGTCTGAAGATTTTCCGAATACACTATAATATTATAGTACAGTATCAGCTTAGTAGTATGGAGTAGAGAGGGAACCCTTGTGACTGTTGCCTGAGGACCTGCATAATCCAAGAGCGAGCCTCATGAATATAATTGATAAGGATGCATTTATGTCCTAGAAGACCACATGACTTTTAGGGCACTTTTGATTCAGACTGAATATACTGTATTTACCTCAGATCAAATGCAACACATGATTCAATCAAATTTGACCTGAAATTAGCTAATTTCTATCCCATACAGGACTATACCATCATGAGTGCATCTATGCATTTTTGCATAAAAAAAAAAAAAAAGAATAAATAAATATATATATATATATATATATATATATATATATTCAGATTTAAGTGTGAGAAAAGGTTTGACCCATGCAGAACCTGGAAAAAACAAAGCTTGCCTCTTACCTTACAAAAGTGTAAGATGCTCACAGAATAATCGAAACTGAAGAAACCAGAACTATCAATAATTTAGATACAGTAAACAGTTGGGTCATCTCATCTTCTCACCCCTCTATTAGATAAACAACTCCTGATGTAATCTTACGTCAGCGGGATGCGAGGGATATATGGAGTGAGAGGTGCCAACTATGTAATACAGCTGACACCCAGTCACAACAGCCAAGAATTGAGATAACTCCAGTCCAGGTCATTTAACCCCTTAGATACTCCAGTCAATAGCGACAGCCGCATCTGGGGAGTTAAACAGAAGGAGGGGGCTCCCTTTGTCCTCTAGTCAGGGCCCCTATCGCTAAATTGTGGGTTTACGATTGGCTGCTATGGCAGTCTGGGGCTTTGTCAAGGCTGCAGCACAGCTTGACAAGCAGCCAGTAAAAATCCTATAGAATGCAATAGTAGCCTTTTTAAAAAAATATACAGTATAACAACACAAAAACTATAAAAATTCAAATCACCCCCTTTTACAAATTTTACATACAAAAATAAACAAAAAAAATAATCATCCAAAAATGTTCAAACTATTAAAGCTTAAAAATATTTAGAATGTGGGGTGAATGCTGTAATGGGAAAAAAAATGTCCCATTTGCAACCACAAAATATTAATTAAAAGTGCAGCTTTTTTTCAATTTCAGTATACCAAGAATTATTTCCTATTTTTCAGTACAATTATATGGTTAATAAAACATGTATATATTTGCTTTTTCTAACAGCTATATGTAGGTACATGAGGGAGGTGTTATCAGTGACTGACAGCTATCTCTTATACACACAATACTATCAATCACTGATAACACCTCCCTCCTGTACCGATGTTGTTCACAGGAAGTGGAAAAAGCTAAGATATAAGTGTTTAAATTACTGGTTTTACTTGATCTTTTTCCACAAAACTATATACACCATATTTGGCTTTTGGGTACATTTTATGGAAAACGTAAAAAGTACACACTACAGTGATATTATATAATTAAAGTATGGCATTTAGGTAGAATCAGCAATGGTGATTTCCTCATCTCAAACAAAAGCGTAAATGTCTCAAAAACTTGTTATGTGGCCTTGGGCATCAATTACAACATCTCATGTTCACAAGTCATTTTAATGTCTTCTGAGGCATGGCATCCCACTCTTCTTGAAGGGTGGCCCTCAGGTCATTGAGGTTCTGAGGTACAGAGTTATAAGCCTCTACACGGCGACTCAGCTGATCCCATAGGTTTTCAATAGAATTAATGTCCAGAGAAAGTGCAGGCCACTCAATTTGAGAAACCCCAGTCTCCAGCAGCTGTTCCCTAATTATGTGACTTTGATGAGCTGGCACATTGTCATCCATGAAGATGAAATTAGGCCTGTGTTGATCATGCAGAGGCACAATGACTGATATTGATATTATTCAAGTAGTATAGGCTTGCCGCTGTACCATTTCCAAAGTGTAGTGCAGTTTTATATTGAATAGACACACCTGCCTACACTGTAACACCACCATCATCAAAGGTTCATCTGATGACAACAGTGGTTAATGCATAGTGCTCTCCTTGACGTCTCCAACATCGTTGTCGGTCATCATTTCTGCTCAGCGTGAATCGACTTTCTTCAGTGAACAGCACTGAGACCCACTGGTCCCTCGTCCGGCGTAGATGCTCCCTAGCCCATGCAAGATGATGACGTCTGTGATCATTTGTCATCTGTGTGGGATGTGGCCAAATTTCATCCACTTCTAGGCCTTTCTGTGACTCTTCCAGTCTCTCTGTATCTCTGTTGCAACCTTCTGACACTTTGTGACACTCTAAGTTCAGTGGCCACTTCCATTTGAGTACATCTTGCTTGAAGCCTCGCAATGGTGAGGTACTATTGATCAATTGTTAGGTGTCATCTTGGTCTCATGATGTCAAAATGTAAACAGCATGATGAGAAGGACTGTTTAAATATTAAATCTAATTGAACCAGGACATTTATTGGGCGGTTCATGGATCAAACACCTGTTGTGAAGTTTGCCCTCAAGCTGCTTGTTAGAGAACAGCAAGTTGTGCATGAAACATTGAACAATTGGATGTGCATTCAAAAGTTCAGAGAAGGTCACATTACGTTCACCTGTAAAGATTCATCCTGAAATTTCACCCACAAGTTTTTTTGTGAGTAATGTATCAATCTGCTCAGCTCCTGAGGATGTTCTGGTTCGACAGGTTCGGCTGAACTTCACAAAAAAGTTTGAGTTCAGGACCGGAACTTGACCCCGAACTCGAACCCCATTGAAGTCAATGGGTACCCGAACTTTGGAGCACTAAAATGGCTGTAAAAAAGTCATGGAAAGGGCTAGATGGCTGCAAATGGCTAAGAACATGGCAAGTGCTCTGCAAATAAATGTGGATAGGAAAATGACTTCAAATAACATAACATGAAGGGTGCTTTTTTAAACCCATAAAATTATTGCTGTATTTCAAGCTTGTATTTAACAATGACAGATGCAGCAAACAAAGCAAAATTAGGATTTTGCCCTAAATGGGTGTTTTTTTAATAACAGAATATGACAGCAGTATATAACGCTTGAATTTCACACTGACAGATGCGGCAAGGGCTGAAAATTTAGTATTTTGCCCAAAAAGTGTTTTTTTAAACCCAGAAAATGATTGCAGTGTTTCAAACTTAAATTGCACACAGACAAATGTAGCATAGGCCCCAGATGGAGAATATTGCCAAAAATGGCTGGTTTTTAAAACCCAGAAAATTATTGCAGTATTTCAAGCTTAAAAGGTACACTGATAAATGCTGCAAAGGCCACAAATGTAGGGTCTTGCCAAAAATGGGTGATTTTTTTAAACCCAGAATATAATTGCTGTATTTCAAGCTTCTGTTTGACTGTCACAAATGCACATATGCTGTGCTGGTGCACAGAACTTGCATAAAATGGCTGCCGCCGCCCACCTAACTAACATTGGATAAAAGTTATTTTTCTGTGTCACTGGGCTCAGGGCAGGGTAAAAAGAGTGTGCACCCACAAAAGCGAATCTAGGTAGATTGCTGAATTAACAAGCACTTCAGATTAAATATTCTGTCCTATTCTCTCCCTCACAGCAGCAGCATCCTATCCCTACACTAAGCACAGCAGAGTGATGTGCAGCGCTACATGAATCCAGCCATAGAGGCTGGGTCACATGCTGCACTGGCCAATTACCGCAGTGCCATTAGTAGTCATGGCTGTGATGGCTTCTAAGGGCACACAAGTTAAACGCTTGCTGATTGGCTGCTCTGCAGCCTTTCAAAAAGCACCATTAAATCGCCGAACACCGAACCCAAACCCGAACTTTTACAGAAAAGTTTAGGGTTCGGGTCCGGGGTCCAAAAATCCTAAAGTTCCTGGGTGTCAGCTGTATTACATAGTTGGCACCTTGCAATTCAAAAAATGGGGGCACATCCAACAATAAAAAAGGAAGAGTGCTGGCTCACGGTATGCAATACACAATGAGGCAAAAAAAAGGAGAAAAAGAATACCGAAACATGAGCCTCACATCTAAAGTATAACAAATTTATTCAAGAAGACAGACACAACACAAAAAGGTTAAAATTGTTGTATACAACAAATCAAGGCCATGTGAACCATGTATCAGCACGTGCCAACCTGACTCACCACAAATTCATGGACAGACCCCCACATCCATAAGCATATAACATTATAAAGTGCATGTAATCCATCAACAATGAATAGAGCTCAAATACTTATCATAAAAGTGGCATGATGGGGGGCATGCGTGGTGGTCAGGAAAAAAAGCCCCAAAAAGCCCAGGGCTTTTTTCCTGACCACCATGCATGCCCCCCATCATGCCACTTTTATGATAAGTATTTGAGCTCTATTCATTGTTGATGGATTACATGCACTTTATAATGTTATATGCTTATGGATGTGGGGGTCTGTCCATGAATTTGTGGTGAGTCAGGTTGGCACGTGCTGATACATGGTTCACATGGCCTTGATTTGTAAATCATATGTACCCAAAAATGGTACCCTTTAAAAACATCAACTCTTCCTGCAAAAAATGAGCCCCTGCACAAGACTATCGGCAGAAAAATTAAAAAAAAAAATAGGGTGTTCAGAAAATGGAGATACAAAAACCTAATATTTGTTTTCAAAAATGCTTTATTATGTAAAACTGAAAAAAAATCATAGAAAGTAGACATAATTGATATCATTGCGTCCGTAACAACCTGCTCTATAAAAATAGCGCATGATCTAACCTGTCAGATGAATGTTGTTAAAAAAAAACCAAAAAAAACAATACAATACATCAATTTTTTGGTTACCTTACCTCACAAAAAACGTAATCTAGAGCAATAAGAAATCATATGTACCTCAAAATAGTACCAATAAAACTGGCACCATAGTAGTTTCCAAAATGTAGTCACTTTTTTGAGTTTTTACTAAATGGGATATGGCATCTAAAAACCAGTTCAGCTAAATCTGCCTTCCAAAAACGATATGGCGTTCCTTTCATACTGCTCCCTGCCGTGTTCCTGTACAGCAGTTTGCGATCACATGTGGGGTGTTTCTGTAAACTGCAGAATCAGGGTAAAAAATATTGAGTTTTATTTGCCTGTTAACCCTTGCTTAGCTACTGGAAAAAAATGATTAAAATGTAAAACCTGCCAAAAAAGTGAAATTCAAGATTTTTTTGCTGTCATTTTCTGACCCCTATAACTTTTTTGTAGTTATGCGTACGGAGCTGTAAGAGGGCTCATTTTTTTAGGGCCGTTCTGTACTTTTCATTGATACCATGGGGCGTGTACAACTTTTTGATAATTTTTTTATTTAATTTTTTGTGCCTTTTTCCGTATATGATTAATACTTTTATATTTTAATAGTACAGGTGTTTTTGCATATGGTGATACCCATGACGTGTATTTAATATTTTTTTTTTACATTTTTTTATTCTCATTTTGGGAAAGGGGGTGATTTGAACTTTTATATTTTTTAATTATTTTTATTTATAAAAACTTTATACATTTTATTCTTGTACACTTTGTTTATAGTTTCCGTAGGGAACTATAACAAACAATCATTAGATTGCTGTTATCATAGACTCCAATGCACTAGCATTAGAATCTATGATGATTTTACTACTTTCCTATTGAGCCCCATTAGAGACCAGGGCTCCATAGGAAAGACTGTGCAGCAGCCTCCTCTCATTCACTATGACAGGGGCTGCCGACAAGCTTTCAGTTTTCAGCGAGGTCAGATGCTGTGATCAGGTTTGACCACGGCATCTGAGGTGTTAAATGGTCACGGTCGGCTTTAGCTATAGGCACCATTTTTAAAGATCCAACATGTGACGTAATAGTACATCACATGTCGGGAAACGGTTAAATCTAGAGCTTTGATTGTGTGATCATTGAATGATTCTTGGCTTTAAAATCAAAGCAAAGCAAAAGTTCTCTTATACTCTAGTTGTGGTAATCATATAAAGTATGTGCATCCTTTGCAGTGAGAAGGTTGAACTATTTATGGTGGGCTCCCACATTAGTATTAGTAATAGAAAACAGATTTACAAGAAAAGAGGAAGTTACATGACAGATAGAGAATATATATATACTCATATACACTGAACAAAAATATAAACGCAACACTTTCGGTTTTGCTCCCATTTTGCATTAGTTGAACTCAAAGATCTGAAACATTTTCTACATACACAAAAGACCCATTACTCTCAAATATTGTTCACAAATCTGTCTAAATCTGTGTTAGTGAGCACTTCTCCATCTCACAGGTGTGGCATATCAAATTCCTGATTAGACAGCATGAATATTGTAGAGGTGTGCCTTAGACTGCCCACAATAAAAGGGCACTCTGAAATGTGCTGTTTGATCACACAGCACAATGCCACAGAAGTCGCAACGTTTAAGTGAGTGTGCAATTGGCATGCTGACTGCAGGAATGTCTACCAGAGCTGTTGCCTGTGCAATGAATGTTCATTTCTCTACCATAAGCCGTCCAAAGGCGTTTCAGAGAATTTGGCAGTACATCCAACCAGCCTCACAACCGCAGACCACGTGTATCCACACCAGCCCAGGACCTCCACATCCAGCATGTTCACCTCCATGATCATCTGAGACCAGCCACCCGGAAAGCTGTAGCAACAATCAATTTGCATAACCAAAGAATTTCTGCACAAACTGTCAGAAACCATCTCATGTTGCAGCATGATAATGCACGGCCCCATATTGCAAGGATCTGTACACAATTCCTAGAAGCTGAAAACATCCCAGTTCTTGCATGGTCAGCATACTCATCAGACATGTCACCCATTGAGCATGTTTGGGATGCTCTGGATCGGCTTATACGACAGCCTGTTCCAGTTTCTGCCAATATTCTGCAACTTCACACAGCTATTGAAGAGGAGTGGACCAACTGTCAAGGAACCATGAACCAGACGTACAACAGAGATAAGTGGAAGTAAGAAGGCTTTATTGAAAATAAAGCTGTAAGCAAAAGTCCAAACGGATGGCTAAACCGAAGCAGGGTCTTGCGTAGACAGAGGTCAGGAACCAGGGGGGTGGTCAGACGAAGCCTGGATCAGGAACCAGCAGGGTAGTCAGACGAAGCCAGGATCAGGAACCAACGGGGTAGTCAGACGAGGCCAGGATCAGGAACCAGAAGCAGCAGCAGTCTTAGAAGCATGTGCACACAGGAGGACCAAGCAAGGAACTGAAGCCACAGGCCTCCTATATATATGAGCTAGGCATCCAGCTCCTCCCAGTGGGAAGGAGAAGCCGCAGGGTGGGAGGCTACAAAAAACCCAGAAACCAAGATGGCCGCCAGCACATGTCAAACGAAGGAGAACAGTGGAAGGTAAGACCATGACAGTACCTCCCCCTCAAGGGCCCCTCCTCCGCGGAGTAAGGAACGGTTTCTGAGGGAAGCGTGCGTGGAAGGCTCGGAGCAAAGCAGGAGCATGGACATCTGCGGAGGGAACCCAGGAACGCTCCTCAGGACCATAACCACGCCAATGGACCAAAAACTGCAACCGACCGCGGACCAGGCGTGAGTCCATGATATTGCTCACCTCATATTCCTCACGATTGCCCACTTGGACCGGACGGGGCCGAGGAACCGAGGAAGTGAAACGATTACACACCAATGGCTTCAACAGGGAGACATGAAACACGTTGGAGATCCGCATGCCAGGAGGAAGCGCGAGGGCATAGGCTACCGGGTTTACCCTGCGAAGCACTCGGAAGGGACCAACAAAGCGAGGCGCCAGCTTGGGAGTGGGCACTCGAAGGTTGAGGTTGCGGGTGGACAACCATACACGGTCTCCGACCTGGTAGGAAGGAGCGGGCGCTCGTCTGCGATCAGCCTGGAGTCTCTGGCGCTGCGCAGAGACCTCAAGGGACCTCTGGATCTGTACCCAAGAAGCACGTAGGACGGAAAGGTGATCCTCCACAGCCGGAATATCCTGGGGAGAGAATACCTCCGGTAACACGGCAGGTTGGAACCCATAATTGGCCATGAAGGGAGACGTCCCAGAGGAAGAGTTCACCGCCGTGTTCCTGGCAAACTCAGCCCAAGGCAGGAGGTCAACCCAATTGTCTTGGTGATCGGAGACATAGCAACAAAGGAATTGCTCCAAGGCCTGATTGGATCGTTCTGCGGCCCCATTGGACTGAGGGTGGTAGGCCGAGGAGAAAGAGAGATGAATCCCCAACTGGGAGCAAAAGGCGCGCCAGAACCTGGACACAAACTGACTCCCCCGATCCGACACAATCTCCTTGGGCAAACCGTGCAACCGGAAGACCTCCCTGGCGAAAATCGTGGCCAACTCTTGTGCATAGGGTAACTTCTTGAGAGGAACACAGTGGCACATTTTGGAAAACCGATCCACAATCATGAGAATGACCGTATGGCCTCGGGATGCAGGGAGGTCCACAATGAAATCCATCCCCAGGTGTGACCATGGGCGCTCCCCGGTGGCTATGGGTTGCAAAAGGCCCAAAGGAAGGTGCCGGGGGGACTTACTCTGGGCACAAACGGAGCATGCCGCTACATATGCGGCGATGTCGGAACGTAGAGAAGGCCACCAGAACAGACGTGAAACAGCCCAGGACAGCTGATTCTTCCCAGGATGCCCCGCGGCCTTGGAGTTATGGTAAGTTCGCAACAACCGAGTGCGCAACTCCTCAGGCACAAAACACCTGCCGTTGGGTCTCCCAGAGGGAGCACCAGATTGAGCCGCCAAAATCTGCTCACCCAGGGGAGAGGTCAGGCTGGTGCGAATGGCGGCCAGGATCTGATTCGGAGGTATGACCGAAGTCGGAATCGACTCCTCCCTGGACAGCTCGGAGTACTGCCGTGATAAGGCATCCGCTCTGATGTTCTTGGAACCGGGTAGGTAGGAGACCACGTAATTAAAACGTGACAAGAACAGAGCCCATCTGGCCTGACGTGGTGTCAATCTCTTGGCCTCAGAAAGGTAGGTCAGATTCTTATGGTCCGTCAGGATGAGAACCGGAACCACCGAACCCTCGAGCAAGTGCCTCCATTCTTTAAGGGCCTGCACGATGGCCAATAACTCCCTGTCACCAATCTGATAGTTGCACTCCGCGGAAGACAGTTTCCGGGAGTAAAACCCACAAGGAAGCAGAGGACCCTCTGGTGTTCTACGCTGAGACAGAAGGGCGCCTACTCCCGTCTCAGACGCGTCCACCTCGAGGACAAAGGGCAACCCAGGGTTGGGATGCGACAGAATCGGAGCCGACACAAAGGCGGACTTTAGAGCCTCAAATGCTCGGATGGCCTCGAGCGGCCAGACCTGGAAATTACTGCCCTTCCTGGTCAGATCCGTGAGAGGCTTGGCTAGCATAGAAAAGTCCCTGATGAACTTCCGATAATAATTGGCGAAGCCCAAAAAGCGCTGCAGGGCACGGAGACCACTGGGCTGGGGCCACTGTAAGACAGCCGAAACCTTCTCAGGATCCATGGAGAAGCCCTCAGCGGAAATGATGTAACCTAAGAAGGTTACCTGGGATCGGTGAAATTCGCATTTCTCAAGCTTACCGAACAGCCTGTTCTCTCGTAACCGTTGCAACACTCGTCTGACATCCATAATGTGGGCCTCCATGGATTCAGAATATACCAAGATGTCATCCAAATAGACCACCACACACTGCTGCAACAGGTCACGGAAAACATTGTTGATGAATTCCTGGAAGACTGCGGGCGCATTGCACAACCCAAAGGGCATAACCAAGGATTCATAATGACCGGTCCTGGTGTTAAACGCGGTCTTCCACTCATCGCCCGCCTTGATCCTTACCAGGTTATATGCCGCCCTCAGGTCGAGTTTGGTAAAGACCGTGGCCCCTTTGAGGCGATCGAACAGCTCGGAAATCAAGGGTATCGGGTAAGCGTTCTTGATCGTGATGCGATTGAGACCCCTGTAATCGATGCAAGGCCTCAACTCACCGCCCTTCTTTTTCACAAAGAAAAATCCAGCCCCTGCCGGGGACGAGGATTTGCGAATGTGTCCGCGTGAAAGCGCCTCCCTCACGTACTCCTCCATGGCCGTTTCCCGGACGGTTCGGACATGCCAACCGAAAATGCCCACCGAGACCACAGTACATGCATCGGCCCTCGCGTCTCCGGAGTACCCTCTCCCCCTCGGACAGGCGAGCAAACCCCAGCTGCATGGGTTCACCCCCAGACAAGTCATCCCCAGGAGGCGTGGGAGGAGAGGGAGGCACGGGTGGGACAGCAAACGTAGGCGCCAATCTGTTAGAAGACCTCCGCAGGCTCTCCTTAAAGGAAGGTCTCTCCCTGAGTCTGGTGTCAATCAAAATCAGGAAAGAAATAAGAGACTCAAGCTCCACTGGTAGGTCCTTAGCTGCAACCTCATCCTTCAAGGCATCCGAGAGACCATAAGAGAAAGCAGCGACCAGAGCCTCATTATTCCAGCCCACCTCTGCTGCCAGGGTACGAAACTCAATGGCGTATTCAGCTACGGATCGTGAACCCTGTCTGATGGACATAAGGAGCTTTGCAGCAGAAGCAGCACTAGCCGGCACATCGAATACCTTCCGAAGAGAAGCAACAAAACCGGAAAACTCGGCAACCACCGGATTGTTGTTCTCCCATAAAGGGCTGGCCCAGGCCAAGGCCTTGTCCGAGAGCAGCGAGATCAAGAAGCCCACCTTTGATCTCTCAGTAGGAAAGGCATGTGGCAGCAACTCGAAATAAATGCCCACCTGGTTAAGGAAACCTCGGCACTGAGTTGGCTCTCCCCCAAAGCGCTGTGGAAGGGGGGCAGAACCGGTCATACCCCGAGACACCGCAGGCGCAGCAACAGGTGTCGGGGTAGACTCTGGCGCAACAACCGGAGCGGCAGTAGGAGCGGGCCCAGGAGCGACAACCGACCCATCGGCAACGGAGGCGAAATGAGCCGTGCGTTCAAGCAGGGTTTGCAACGCCACAGCGAACCGACCCAACAGGTGATCCTGCTGATCAAGTCTGGCAACCAGCGTAGGTAGCGAGGATGGCCCTGTACCGTCAGAATTCATGGCTTGGTCCTAATGTCAAGGAACCATGAACCAGACGTACAACAGAGATAAGTGGAAGTAAGAAGGCTTTATTGAAAATAAAGCTGTAAGCAAAAGTCCAAACGGATGGCTAAACCGAAGCAGGGTCTTGCGTAGACAGAGGTCAGGAACCAGGGGGGTGGTCAGACGAAGCCTGGATCAGGAACCAGCAGGGTAGTCAGACGAAGCCAGGATCAGGAACCAACGGGGTAGTCAGACGAGGCCAGGATCAGGAACCAGAAGCAGCAGCAGTCTTAGAAGCATGTGCACACAGGAGGACCAAGCAAGGAACTGAAGCCACAGGCCTCCTATATATATGAGCTAGGCATCCAGCTCCTCCCAGTGGGAAGGAGAAGCCGCAGGGTGGGAGGCTACAAAAAACCCAGAAACCAAGATGGCCGCCAGCACATGTCAAACGAAGGAGAACAGTGGAAGGTAAGACCATGACAGTACCTCCCCCTCAAGGGCCCCTCCTCCGCGGAGTAAGGAACGGTTTCTGAGGGAAGCGTGCGTGGAAGGCTCGGAGCAAAGCAGGAGCATGGACATCTGCGGAGGGAACCCAGGAACGCTCCTCAGGACCATAACCACGCCAATGGACCAAAAACTGCAACCGACCGCGGACCAGGCGTGAGTCCATGATATTGCTCACCTCATATTCCTCACGATTGCCCACTTGGACCGGACGGGGCCGAGGAACCGAGGAAGTGAAACGATTACACACCAATGGCTTCAACAGGGAGACATGAAACACGTTGGAGATCCGCATGCCAGGAGGAAGCGCGAGGGCATAGGCTACCGGGTTTACCCTGCGAAGCACTCGGAAGGGACCAACAAAGCGAGGCGCCAGCTTGGGAGTGGGCACTCGAAGGTTGAGGTTGCGGGTGGACAACCATACACGGTCTCCGACCTGGTAGGAAGGAGCGGGCGCTCGTCTGCGATCAGCCTGGAGTCTCTGGCGCTGCGCAGAGACCTCAAGGGACCTCTGGATCTGTACCCAAGAAGCACGTAGGACGGAAAGGTGATCCTCCACAGCCGGAATATCCTGGGGAGAGAATACCTCCGGTAACACGGCAGGTTGGAACCCATAATTGGCCATGAAGGGAGACGTCCCAGAGGAAGAGTTCACCGCCGTGTTCCTGGCAAACTCAGCCCAAGGCAGGAGGTCAACCCAATTGTCTTGGTGATCGGAGACATAGCAACAAAGGAATTGCTCCAAGGCCTGATTGGATCGTTCTGCGGCCCCATTGGACTGAGGGTGGTAGGCCGAGGAGAAAGAGAGATGAATCCCCAACTGGGAGCACAGAACAGTGGAAGGTAAGACCATGACACCAACATTCCACAATCAACAACCTGATAAACTCTATGCAACGGAAATGTGTTCCACTGCGTGAGGCAAATGGTGGCCACACCAGATACTCCCCCAGTAAGACAAAACTGTGCACATTTCAGAGTGGCCTTTTAATGTGGGCAGTCTAAGGCACACCTCTGCAATATTCATGCTGTCTAATCAGCACCTTGATATGCCACACCTGTGAGGTGGGATGGATTATCTCGGCAAAGGAGAAGTGCTCACTAACACAGATTTAGACAGATTTGTAAACAATATTTGAGAGTAATGGGTCTTTTGTGTATGTAGAAAATGTTTCTGATCTTTGAGTTCAGCTCATGCAAAACGGGAGCAAAACCGAAAGTGTTGCGTTTATATTTTTGTTCAGTGTATATATAAATAATGGAAAGTTACAGAAAATTAATTGTGGGGAAAATAAAATGTACGTTACCTCAAAGGTTCAGATTGTACTCCATTGAACATTATGATATTTAAATGAATGACTATTGATGTAGATTTATATGGCTTCAAATGAAAGGACATGAAAGAACAAACTTTTCAAGACTGCAGTAAATGTTCTTGAAGGGCCAGACAAGACATTATTGTTCTCTATAAAAAGCAGGTGCTATATTAGTCTGACATAAAATAACGCAGAATCAGCTAGTTTGCGTTCCAAATGATATGATGGAGTACAATGAACCACATTTGAGGTTATCAACATATGGTATAAACTGATTTTTGAATAGGGGAATTTTTATGAATATGAATGCACTTGAGATTAGATTACACTGAAGTGCACGTGGCTATGTCCTCTGGATGGATGTCCTTAAATTTTCAATATTACTTTATAATATATATATCCAGACAATTTGCAGTAAAAAGGTTATTTTCTATTTGTGCAATACAATATATTAAACTTGCAATTTCTTCATAGAAAATATCATTGATCCGGGGGAGAAAGAGCATATCTTTTCTTCATAATATGGATGTTCACAATTCACATTAACAATAGCTACAACATCAGGACAAGTAGCTACGTGAATGAGTTGTTCAAACTGCACAATCATAAAACAATCATAAAACAGTAGGACATTTGCAAAGAAAGCTACATAGAAATTTGCTTAATTTTGCATTTAGTAAGCAAATGAACCAAAAATAGTCTACAAGTGTTCAAGCTTTTTCCGTAAACGTAAGATCAATTTCTGGAAAAGACAGTAGACAGCATTGCTAGAGTGTGTTTATACTGATATGGATTCACCAGTTGGATGGTTCACACAAGAGTAACGTTTACTTGAAGAGGATCTGTCATGTTATAGAGCAGGAGGAGCTGAGCAGATAGATATATTTGTGGGAAAAGATTCAGTAAAACCTGTAATTTTGATATTTATATCTCTGCTTTTTCCACTTCCTGTGAAGAGCTATCGGTACAGGGAGGACATGATATCAGTGACTGGCAGCTATCTCTGTATACACACTTAGGCCTCTTTCACACTACCGTTTTTTTTTTCCGTTTTGCGGTCCATTTTTTTCGTTCCGTATACGGTCCGTATACGGAACCATTCATTTCAATGGTTCCGCAAAAAAAACGGAATGTGTTCCATATGCATTCCGTTTCCGTATTTCCGTTTTTCCGTTCCGTTGAAAGATAGAACATGTCCTATATTTGGCCGCAAATCACGGTCCGTGGCTCCATTCAAGTCAATGGGTCCGGAAAAAAAAACGGAACACATACGGAAATGCATCCGTATGTCTTCCGTATCCGTTCCGTTTTTTATGCGGAACCATCTATTGAAAATGTTATGCCCAGCCCAATTTTTTCTATGTAATTACTGTATACTGTATATTCCATACGGAAAAACGGAACGGAACAACGGAATGGAAACGGAACCACAACGGAAGCAAAAAACGGAACAACGGATCCGTGAAAAACGGACCGCAAAACACTGAAATGGACATACTGTAGTGTGAAAGAGGCCTTATACACACAATGCTATCAATCACTGATAACACCTCCCCCTGTACCAGTGCTGTTCACAGGAAGTAAAAAAAAAGGCAAAGGTTTTACTGAATCTTTATATATATATATTTATACAGGTGAAACTCGAAAAATTAGAATATCGTCCAGTTCATTTATTTCAGTAATGCAACTTAAAAGGTGAAACTAACATATGAGATAGACTCATTACATGCAAAGCGAGATATTCCAAGCCTTTATTTGTTAAATTTTGGATAATTATGGCTTATAGCTTATGAAACCCCAAAGTCACAATTTTGAGGTACCCTTTGCTCAGGGGGTATGGATTATTTAGCTGACTAGAGGGTGACACTTTGAGCCTAGAATATTGAACCTTTTCACAAAATTCTAATTTTAAGCTACATTAATGCAATTCCTTTTAATTTGCATTACTGAAATAAATGGACTTGGTGTGAAATTGTCAGGGCTGCAATGCGAAAACTGAAATGGCCCCAACCCCCAATGCCAATTTCTTAACGTAACCCCTTCCCTCCAGCCCTACTGTTAAAGACATACTTGGAAAACATTACATACATAGCTACAAAATATACAGGGTAATAAAGCTCCACTTACTGCGCCGATTGTTCTTCCCAATACTATACTGCAGAAACAGATAATCCACTGCCCCCCTCTTTCCCCTAACTGGTGCTGTCTAACACAATCACCTCACTTTGCCTCATTGGTGGTGCACCCATGGATATTGTATTGAATTGGGTTCACCCCTAGGCATTATTACCTACATTTCTTAAACCTGAATTGGCAATTTGCCTATTATCACTAGAGAGATAGAAATAGCCATTTACTGATGATGAGAGTTGTAGTGGTGGCCACTACAGATTTAACGTTCCAAATATAGTTAGGGCATTAAATCAAGCAGCACAGTGGCTAGGTGGTAATCAGGAACAAATGCATGGAGTTTCATGGTTCTACTGTGTTTGCATAGATTTACTTCGGTTCCCCCAATCTAAAATTCATCTTGATAGGGTAATAGGCTTTCTTTAAAATAGGTCTCTGTGTGTTTATGGTCAAAATAAAAAGTATATTGTTTTGCTAAATATAAAAAAAACCTCTCTGCATGCAGACATTGTACCTGGTAACTGCATGCAGAGAGGTTCTGTGCCCTTCGATCCTGTTGGTTGGCTTGCTGGGACTTGTGGTGCATCACCACAGCGATCTTCAGTGCTTCTGTATTCCTGTGAAAAGAAGAATTCTCTGGAACTGCTGCAGTGATCACAGATTTTTTTGTATTCATCTGCAGTTTCAGATCCCTGATCTGTACCCCATAACAAAATGATTTTCCTATTTCATGACGTAAAGTCATAGTTTTATTAAAGACACGGAGGCGAGTATTGCTATCTCCTTCTTTACTTTCCACCAATAGCAGCAAAGAAGAAATTTACATAATCATAACAATAAAGGACCCTCCCCTGATAGATCCTATAATAAGCAGTGTCCTCTTTAGTAACTTCCTCTTTCTTTGTATCCGTGACACCAACTGCATAACCGTAACTGGAACCGTAACCGGAAACTGGAACTGGACCCAAGAACGACAACTATTCTGGTCCATCACACTGTAGAATTCAAGCCAACATGGCTAACACCTCAGGAAACCTGGGACAACGTAGAAGTCCATACGCCGTGGAACCTTCAACCTGAAACAGAGCAAATAATATAGCCAGTGTAAGAGTCAGGCAGAAACTGAACAAGATCGACCCTGGAAACGGTCGTACATTACAAGGTCGCTGAAAACAGAACCATAAACAGTCATTAATATAATTATATGTAATAAATAACCATAAAAGACAATGTAAACAGTCCAATAAAAATAACACCACAAAAGGGCGGGCAGGAAAAACCCAGGGCGGGCATTACTCGCCTCTGTGTCTTTAATAAAACTATGACTTTACGTCATGAAATAGGAAAATAATTTAGTTTTACAGCAAGACACGGAGGCTCATATTGCAAGTTCAAAGCTGATCAACAATAGATGAAAACACATGAGGTGGCGGACGAAAATAAAATTCTCTAAACATCGAGGCCCTAGACCAATCAGCCAAACGCAAAATGTCCTCCAAACGAGCCCCCAAAACAGCCAGGGCAGTGGCCGCCGCACCCCTGGTCGAATGAGCGGTAAAAACCCTGTATCAATCCCCTAAAGGGACATGACCCACTTCATCCAACGTGCCAAGGTGGGACTAGTCACCGGGCCAAAAGGATGGCGAATAGAGAGGAACAGTTGTGGGATGTCCGCAGAGTGGTGAGTCCGAGTGCGCAACTCATATTCCCGCAAGCAGGCTACAGGACAAAGCGCCGGAGAAGACGGGAAACAGGGATAAGACACAGACCGAATATTGGTCTTGGTGCACCGCGTAATGTTAAATGTGACGCCCTCGGGAGTAAAGGATCTCGAATCATGATCCAGAGCCCTGACATCAGAAACCCTCTTACAGGAAATGAGGCAAAAAAGGGTCAGCAACTTGGCTGACAGCTGACGGAGGGAAAGAGCAGCGTTTTCAGGCCACGCAGAGAGAAAAGAGAGGACCAGGGAAACGTCCCACGTAGTGGTGAAGCGTGGCCAAGGAGGCCGAGCCAAGCGTGAGCCACGTAGTAGGCGTGACACCAAAGGGTGTTGACCCGCCGGAACACCATCAAAACCCTGATGAGTAGAAGAAATCGCTGAACGGAACAAATTAATGGCCCGATAAGCTTTCCCTGCTTCAAAAAGAGAGGTAAGGAATTGTAATAAATGGGTCACAGGTGCCAAAATGGGATCCAGGTCCCGTTCCACGCACCAGCTAACCCAAGATCCCCAAGCTGCCCGGTAAGACTTTCGGGTGCCGGGAGCCCAAGCGTTGTCCAGGAGGCGTCTAGTAGCCTCCAAAATGCCCTCGACCTCTCCGGGAGTCCTGAGATTCGGCACGCCAGAAGTTGAAGGGAGCCGTCGACCAGCAGGGGATGTGGAGCACTCAGAGGGTCCTGGAGGAGATCTGTCCGAACCGGGAGGAGGAGAGGTAAATCCACCAGAAGTTCCAGGAGGATCGGGTACCAGGCTTGAGTCCCCCAGAAGGGAATCACCACCACCAATTCCGCATTCTGACGACGAGTCTGTAGCAGCATCCTCGGGATCATGGCAAAAGGTGGAAACGCGTAATGTAGAGCTGATGACCAGTCCTGGAGAAACGCATCCACCGCTTCCGCCTCCGGATCCGGGCGCCAGCTGAAGAACCTGGGCAGGTGAGTATTGAGCTGGGACGCAAAGAGGTCTATGGCGTAAGGACCCCAGGTGTCCGAAATCGTGGAGAACATCTCCGGCGCGAGCCTCCAGTCGCTGCCGTCCGTGAAGCATCTGGAACTCTGATCCGCTCGGTAGTTGTGTAGACCCGGAAGGTACACCGCCTGTATCATGATGTCCCTGGAAAGACAGTAGGACCAGAACTCTTTCGCCAATCGGGCCAAGGTAGCCGATTGGGTGCTGCCCGGGTGATTGACATAGCGGACCGCCGACACATTGTCCATGCATAGTCGGATGCATGCATGTGCAACGCCATTGGTAAAACTCCGGATGGCAAACGAGCCCGCCAGGAGTTCCAGAGCGTTGATGTGAAGTTCGGTCTCGGCTTCCGACCATCGACCCCCTGTGGAAATACCCTTGCAGTGGGCACCCCAGCCTTGGAGACTCGCGTCCGACTCCACTGTGAATTCTGGTTGAAATACGAAGATTGCTCTGCGGTTCCAGGCTTCCAAGTGGCAAATCCACCAACGAAGTTCCTCCCGAGCTTCCTGATCCAGAACCACCGCGTCCGCGAACGAGGCCCGGCACAAAGGTGGGCAATCTTCAGACGTTGTAGGGCCCGATAATGGAGAGGAGCGGGGAACACCGCCTGGATAGAGGAGGCCAACAGGCCAATGATGCGAGCCAGGTGGCGTAGGGATAGGGAGGTAGCTGAGAGGGCATGTCTCAACTCCTTGCGGATCGCAACTTACCTGATGGAAGACTGAGAGATTCCGCAACAGAGTCCACAGTGAAGCCCAGGAACTCCAACCGTCGAGACGGTGTGAGGCAGGACTTCTCGGGGTTCAACAGAAAGCCAAGAGCCGTAAGGAGGTTCGAGGCCCACTGAAGCTGTTGTAGCAGCGTCGACTGACATTGATGCATAATGAGAATGTCGTCTAGATAGATGACTAGACGCACCCCCCGACTCCATAGCCAGGCCATGACCGGGCGCAGAAGCTTGGTAAAGCACCAAGGCGCCGAAGAAAGGCCGAATGGAAGGCAAGTGAAGCGCCACACTTCGCCCCTCCACAGAAAGCGCAGGAGATCCCTGGACGAAGAGGCAATTGGGACCGTCAGATAGGCATCCTTGAGGTCCAGCTTCAACATCCAGTCCCCTGGAATCAGCAAGTCCCGAAGGAGGTGAATTCCCTCCATCTTGAAGTGGCGATAGCGCACCACAGCGTTCAGGGCACGGAGATTTATCACCGGACACATTTGCCCACCCTTTTTCTGTACCAGAAAAATGTTGCTGAGAACACCCTCTGGAGTAGGAGGGGCCCTTTCTATCGCCCTTTTCTGAAAAAGGGAATATAGTTCTGAATCCACGAGCTCCCTGTCTGGTAGCGCCAGATGAAGTGGTGGGGGTGAAGGGATGAGACTTGGCGATTCCGTAAGTTCTATGTGGAACCCCTGCACAGTGGTCAGCACCCATGGGTCTGATGTAATGCTGGACCAAACATGGGAACAAAGACGGAGTCTGCCCCGACACAAGGAACCAAAGAAGTCCCCACTGGGGAAAGACTTACCGAAGGACTTTCGGAAACTCGGATTCCCTCTAACGGACCTCGAACGCCATTGGCCGCCTCTGGCCGGGAAGAATGGAGGAGGATTCCTTTGGTCCTGGAAGGGCGGTCTTTGGGCGAAGGAGCCTCTGCCCGAGCTGCGGGCCTGGAAACTTGAACGGCCGGACAGACGGCCCCTACTACTGCCGGCCCTGGTGGAGACCCGTCCCTGGAAAACCCTACGCATAGAGGACTGGGCCTTGTCCAGGGCAGTAAATGCTCCCACATATCTGCTGAGGTCCTTGATAAAGGAATCCCCAAAAAGCAGACCCTGTGCATCCTTCCCTGCCTCAGTGAGTGCCAGGTTGGCCAGTTTAGGGTCTATTCTGAACAGTATGGCTTTTCGCCATTCAATGGCCAGGGAGGAATTGGTACTGCCCGCAATACAAATGGCTCTCTGTATCCAGCCAGTAAGCTCCTCCGGATCTATCAGAGAGCCATCTGCTCTGGCCGATTCGGCCATTTCAAAAATTTTGGCAAGGGGGCCAAAAATGTCAAGGAGCTTGTCCTGACAGCTCTTAATTGCCGAATCCAACCCCTTACGGGGGTTCCAGCCGGACCTCGCCAAGAACTGTGTCATCTTGGGATCAACAGCTGGCGTTTCACAGACCTTGTTGGGGATCAATGGTCTGGGGCACTCAGATCTGAGCTTTCTGCGCGCCTCTTTGCTCAGAGGATGGCGCACCCAATGCTCTAAATAGTTGCTAACATGAGCAATCGGAAGCCACTCCGCTGACCTGGGGTGGTGGAGGGCATCAGGGTCGAATAATGGGGCCCCAGAGGGGTCCAAAAGGGCGGATTCTGCATTAGGGGCAGTGGAGGTCTGACCCACAGACCCAGAGGTGGAAGGCATAGGGCCAGCGGTACCTGGAAAATCAGATTCCATCTCCTCCTCAGAATGGCAGCTCGCCTCCGCAAAAGCCTCCACATCGGATTGAATCCAAGTCACTAGTTTGTGCTCTAGCACATTTCCACATGCGCGCCCTTTCTGCCTGGCGCGGTTAGGCTCTTTTGCGCGATTTAAGCGCGCTATCATGGGTGGCTTGCATCACACCAGTCAAAGTCTCCTGGGTTGCAGGAGGTTCACAAATGACAGGCTGCGGATAAAGCCTCACAAGTGACTGATCAGAGGGACCAGGGGCATGGGCAGACAAGGCCTGGGAGATGGTCTGGGAGATCATAGAAGACATTGATCCCATGGCTTCAATAATAGCGCTGGAGACTGAGCGCTGTAACTCAAGTGCCTGTGCATTAATATTAGGCATGGTCTCCCCAGAGGCTGGGGGGGGATTAGGCCCAGAGGGGGAGCGATCCGAGGACATGGTCAATAAAGGTAATGCTGGGTAGGGATGGTAAAACCTAAGCTAAGGGTAGGGCTAATAATAAGCAAGGGTGCAGACAAAAAGAAACCCACTTATCTAAAGAACGAGGGGTTAATCACCCCAGAAGCTGCAGAACAGGAGCCGACACGTCCGGATCGTACTGCAGAAGTCGCCGAAGTCCCACGAGAAGAGGCGTGGGAGCTCCCAAAATGGCCGCCGAGCTCTTGCGACCCGCGGGAAAAACCAGGCCGAAGCGGCGCCGGAGCGAGATAAGTGATTGGAGGAAGGGGGGAGGAATGCGAATATGGAGGGACCCCTCCAAGACGCAGGAGCAGGCCGCAGGTAGTAGGTAAGAGAGAGAGAGCAATCGGCAGTAGAAACGCCGAGATTAAAAGGGAAAAGGGCAGGCAATAAACGTAGAGTAATCGGAAAAAGGGGGGGGGAGACCCCCGATATAAGCAGGCGTGGAAATAAGCGCCTAGAGTGAAAAAACAGCAAAATACAAAAAGGGGGACCCTATAAGGCAAAAGGCATTAAGAAATACTTCTCCCCTGAGTAACTGAAGCTCAGAGATTAACCCCTGAACCACAGCAAACATGCACAACAATGTAAAATATAGATGTTACTTAGCTTTGGTGGAAGCAGCAAAGAAAGAGGAAGTTACTAAAGAGGACACTGCTTATTATAGGATCTGTCAGGGGAGGGTCCTTTATTGTTATGATTATGCAAATTTCTTCTTTGCTGCTATTGGTGGAAAGTAAAGAAGGAGATAGCAATATGAGCCTCCGTGTCTTGCTGTAAAACTTAATGTCCCTATCCCTCAATGTGAATTAATTTAGGACATTTTTACGTTACAATGACAACATACAATGTATGGTCGCCGTGCTCAGTATCACAGCTCAGCTCCTTTCACTTCAATTGGTCTGAGCTGTGCCTAGACGATGTAAACGATGAATGTGACATCACATGGCATAGAGAAAGCTATAAGCAGGCCGTGGCGCTACTGCAAACAGGATCATTCCTTCCATTTCAAGAGGTGGTGATCAAGGTCCTAGTTTTTCAGGGGAGGGCCCTAGTACTAGGGCCCCTAGTAAGTTATGGAGCCTGTGTTGTACCAGGGCAACATTTTCCTGGTAAAGTCCCTCAAACAGGAAGGAAGGAAAGGACCTGAAAAGATGCAGAATGTGTTTCAAAAGAGTATACAAAAAAACGAAATCTTTCATAGTTAAACCTGCTGTGACAAACCTGGCCTGTGCATAAAGGATTGCTTCAGAGCATACCACAAATCCATGCAGTATTAATTTTAGCCTTAATGCGTCCTGTAATTTTACCACCTTATTACCATATTTACCGTATTTTTCACTTGGGGGGAAAATGGCAGTGTGTCTTATAAAGCGAATGGTGCCATTTTTTCATTGCTGACACTGATACATTGCCGCAAAAAAACGAAGAGCAGGAGCAGCACTCAAATCGGCCTCTCCAGAGCTATAGTTGTAGGAATGCAGCAGCTGAGCTGAAGACCCCAGATCCAGGGTTGTCAAATTGAAGGCAGTAGAAAGCGAAGGCTACAGCAGCATCTCCAAACAGTTACCTCTTTATTCAAAGCTCCATGGCCCGGTGTACAAAAATGCAACGTTTCAGCTACATCTAGCCTTTGTCAAGCATATATGTATCCTTAACAAAGGCTAGATGTAGCCGAAACATTGCATTTTTGTACACCGTGCCATGGAGCTTTGAATAAAGAGGTAACTGTTTGGAGATGCTGCTGTAGCCCTCGCTTTCTTCTCATACATTGCCGGCAGCTATGCTGCACAGCGCGGCCTGTGATGTATTTGTTACAGTTAACCTCTATCACGCGGGGTGGGAGGAGGGGCTGGAGGGCGGCAACTGCTGTTGCACTAGCGGTAGGGCCCAGTGCAGTCACTGTACTCCATTACAACGGGCCCTGCTCACAGCAGTCTTCAAATGTAAAGTCTATTCATGTAATCCTCAACCAGTGGCTCTGCTTTGTTAAACTACCATAATCGTCTGTAGTAGTACTCACTGTCAAACGAGCAGGCAGGCCAGCAGAGTAACATCACTCACTCCGTCATGCTCCTCCCACTTCATTAATGAAGCTGGCGGAGCAGGAGTGTGACTGAGTGAGTGACGTGACGCTTCTGGCCTGCCTACTGCTTTGATAGTGAGTACTACTACAGACAATTACAGTAGTTTAACAAAGCAGAGCCACTGCTTGAAGATTACATGAATAGGCGATGCAAATTGGACACAACATACTAGGCACTAAAATGGCATATCTGTGGAAATATTGAAATTTCATTTTTCACTTTCCACTATACATTAATTTATTATTTAAACTGTTAGGTCTAAGTGCTCACTACACACCTTAAAAAATTAGCTGGATGGTGTAGTTTACAAAATAGGTTAACTTTTTGGGGCTTTCTGCTGTAGGGGTACCTCAGGGTGCCATCAAATGTAACATAGCACCCAAAAAGCACTTCAGCAAAATCTGCCCTCCATAAACCTTACTGTGCTCCTTCCCTTCTGAGTCCTGCGTTGTGCCCATAAAATAGTTTATGACCACATATGGAGTGTTTTTGTAAAACGCAAAATCTGGGTAATAAATAATGAGGTTTGTTTTGCTGTTAACCTTTGCATTGTTACAGGGGGAAAAAAATGATTGATATGGAAAATCTGCAAAATAAAATTTTAAAATGTAATCTCCATTTTGCTTTTATCCCTGTAGAACACCTAAAGGGTTCACAATGTTTTTAAAATCAGTTTTGAATGATTTCAGGGGTGTAGTTTCTAAAATGACATTTACAAAAATGATGTCAAAATTCTAATTAAAAAGATTGCAATTTTTCAAATTTTCAGTAATTTTTTTTTATAAATAAAGGTAAAACACCAACTCAAATCGGCAACTAAAATGAAGTATGATGTGTCCCAAGACAACAATCTCAGAATCTAAAAAGCATTCCAAAGTTACTGCCTTTTAAAGTAACACGTCAGATTTGCAAAAATTGGTCTGGTCCTTAAGAGGAACAAAGGCTCAGTTTTCAAAGGGTTAATTGCCTTTTTCAAAAGCTTCTGTGATATAATAACGCACCGTGATGTGATATCACACTGAAGTTAAGAATTATACAATCCATATGTTTAGATAGTGTCCTTTTCTGCAAACCTCTGGCTCGTGTTTGGCCATAATGTCTTATTAATGTTTTAAATCCAGACATAAGCTGTGAACAAGGATGCCAAATTTAAAGTGATTTTAATTGGGCAAGGTGGTGAGTGGTAGAGGTATTGTGTTACTGGATGAAGTAAGGGGTTATGGGCTTACCAATACTTCACAGCTCTCATAAATCCTTTGGACAGCTCTTTAGTAATAAGCTATATACAGCTGATTCATTACCCTGCAGGTGGTTTTGCTTCTCAAAGAAGCAGCGAACATCAAGTTTTAAAATGACAAGTATAGTTTGCATTTAATAAATATTTACATACTAATATTTTAAATAATTTTTAGAAATGTGTAATTTTAATGTTGGTTTTAAATGTATTTGGAGTGTGTAATGATAACAGGTGCGTAAAGCTGTTTATCCTTCCCACATGTTTATGTTATTTCCCCTAGGATTTTATTGGGAAACCAAGATTCTATCTACATGCATCTGTTTGCTTGTAGCTTTGTAGTTTTTTACTTTATGAGATGGAATGTTTTAGAAATGTTATAAATCTTAAAGCTGAATACAATATACTACCCTAAGGTCTTATGCACTCAATCATATTTGTCATTCTTATACTATCCGCATTTTTTGCGGATGGCACACACTCCCATTCATTTCTATGGGGCCATGCACACATCCATGTTTTTTGTAGTTCTGTGTGGCCCTTTGCAAATTATTATTATTATTTATTATTAAAGCACCATTCATTCCATAGCATCGTACATACAGTCAGGTCCATAAATATTTGGACACAATTGTACATCGACACAATTGTAACTTTTTTGGCTCTATACACCACCACAATGGATTTGAAAATGAAACGAACAAGATGTGCTTTAACTGCAGACTGTCAGCTTTAATTTGAGGGTATTTACATCCAAATCAGGTGAAGGGTGTAGGAATTACAACAGTTTGCATATGTGCCTCCCACTTGTTAAGGAACCAAAAGTAATGGGACAGAATAATAATCATAAATCAAACTTTCACTTTTTAATACTTGGTTGCAAATCCTTTGCAGTCAATTACAGCCTGAAGTCTGGAACACATAGACATCACCAGACACTGGGTTTCATCCTTGGTGATGCTATGCCAGGCCTCTACTGCAACTGTCTTCAGTTCCTGCTTGTTCTTGGGGCATTTTCCCTTCAGTTTTGTCTTCAGCAAGTGAAATGCATGCTCAATCGGATTCAGGTCAGGTGATTGACTTGGCCATTGCCTAACATTCCACTTCTTTCCCTTAAAAAAAAAACTCTTTGGTTTCTTTTGCAGTATGCTTTTGTTCATTGTCCATCTGCATTGTGAGGCGCCGTCCAATGAGTTCTGAAGCATTTGGCTGAATATGAGCAGATGATATTGCCCGAAACACTTCTGAATGAATCCTGCTGCTTTTGTCAGCAGTCACATCATCAATAAATATAAGAGAACCAGTTCCATTGGCAGCCATACATGCCCACGCCATGACACTACCACCCCCATGCTTCACTGATGAGGTGGTATCATGAGCAGTTCCTTTCCTTCTCCATACTCTTCTCTTCCCCTCACTCTGGTACAAGTTGATCTTGGTCTCATCTGTCCATAGGATGTTGTTCCAGAACTATGAAGGCTTTTTTAGATGTCGTTTTGCAAACTCTAATATGGCCTTCCTGTTTTTGAGGCTCACCAATGGTTTACATCTTGTGGTGAACCCTCTGTATTCACTCTGGTGAAGTCTCCTCTTGATTGTTGACTTTGACACACATATACCTACCTCCTGGAGATTGTTCTTGACCTGGCCAACTGTTGTGAAGGGTGTTTTCTTCACCAGTGAAATAATTCTTCTGTCATCCACCACAGTTGCTTTCAGTGGTCTTCCGGGTCTTTTGGTGTTGCTGAGCTCACCGGTGCGTTCCTTCTTTTTAAGAATGTTCCAAAACAGTTATTTTGGCCATGCCTAATTTTTTTGCTATGTCTCTGATGGGTTTGTTTTGTTTTTTTTCAGCCTAATGATGGCTTGCTTCACTGATAGTGACAGCTCTTTGGATCTCATCTTAAGAGTTGACAGCAACGGATTCCAAATGCAAATAGCACGCTTGAAATGAACTCTGGACCTTTTATATGCTCATTGTAATTGGGATAATGAGGGAATAACACACACCTGGCCATGGAACAGCTGAGAATCCAATTGTCCAATTACTTTTGGTTCCTTAACAAGTGGGAGCACATATGCAAACTGTTGTAATTCGTACACCGTTCGCCTGATTTGTATGTAAATAACCTCAAATTAAAGCTGACAGTCTGCAGTTAAAGCACATCTTGTTTGTGCCATTTCAAATCCATTGTGGTGGTGTATAGAGCCAGAAATTGTAGAATTGTGTCGATGTCCCAAAATGTATGGACCTGACTGTATGTGTGTCAAAGTCAACAATCAAGAGAAGACTTCACCAGAGTGAATACAGAGGGTTCACCACAAGATGTAAACCATTGGTGAGCCTCAAAACAGGAAGGCCAGATTAGAGTTTGCCAAACGACATCTAAAAAAGCCTTCACAGTTCTGGAACAACATCCTATGGACAGATGAGACCAAGATCAACTTGTACCAGAGTGATGGGAAGAGAAGAGTATGGAGAAGAAAAAGAACTGCTCATGATCCTAAGCATACCACCTCATCAGTAAAGCATGGTGGTGGTAGTGTCATAGCGTGGGCATGTATGGCTGCCAATGGAACTGGTTCTCTTGTATTTATTGATGATGTGACTGCTGACAAAAGCAGCAGGATTAATTCAGAAGTGTTTCCGGCAATATTATCGGATTATATTTAGCCAAATGCTTCAGAGCTCATTGTGTGGCGCTTCACAGTGCGGATGGACAATGACCCAAAGCATACTGCAAAAGCAACCAAAGAGTTTTTTAAGGTAAAGAAGTGGAATGTTATGCAATGGCCAAGTCAATCACCTGACCTGAATCTGATTGAACATGCATTTCACTTTCTGAAGACAAAATTGAAGGGAAAATGCCCCAAGAACAAACAGGAACTGAAGAAGGTTGCAGTAGAGGCCTGACAGAGTATCACCGGGGATGAAACCCAGCGTCTGGTGATGTCTATGCGTTACAGACTTCAGGCTGTATTTGACTGCAAAGGATTTGCAACCAAGTATTAAAAGTGAAAGTTTGATTTATGACTATTATTCTGTCCCATTACTTTTGGTCCCTTAACAAGTGAGAGGCACATATGCAAACTGTTGTAATTCCTACACCATTCACCTGATTTGGATGTAAATACGCTCAAATTAAAGCTGACAGTCTGCAGTTAAAGCACATCTTTTTCGTTTCATTTTCAAATCCATTGTGGTGGTGTATAGAGCCAAAAATGTTAGAATTGTGTCGATGTCCCAATATTTATGGACCTGGCTGTATGATAAGCGGTGCACATACATAATACAGACAATTGCACTAATCATAAATAAGATGAGTTACAGACTGGTACAGAAGGAGAGAGGGCCCGGCCCGTGAGGCTTACAATCTACAAGGTATGGGAGAAGGACAGTAAATGTGGGTGATGATAAAAAATGTCCTATTTTATTTGGTACTGCAGGCAAAAATATTCTTTTCTATTGATGGGAATGACAATAATGCAGAATGCACATAGAAGATATCCATATTTTGTGGATCCATTTTTTGAGAACCAAAATACGGACATGGCTGTCTGGAGAGAGCCTAAGTCATTCTTTCACACATAAAGGAAAGGATACTGAAATAAATGGATAAATGTAATATACCCTTCTTCCACTGCAATTTTCTTAACTTACAGATGTATCAAATGGTAGCTTGATACATTTATCCTGTACATGGCCCAGCGCTGTACATGTATGGTGCTTTCATCAGTAGGTTGCAGTAGCTGCGCCCGCACTATAAGCTGCAGGGGTCCAGCTGTTCCTGACAGCTGAGCCACTGCTGTAAACGCCAGTGTATACACTGATGCCGGGGTATTAACCTCTTGTATGCTGCGGTCAGCGCTGACCGCGGCATCCACGGGCTTTGCAGAGGGTACTGGCTCCCTCTCCGTCCCCATCAGGTCCCCGCACTATGGTAGTCGCTGAGACCCAGCCCCCTGTCTGGGTTTCATAGGCAGGCTGTCAGTTTATTACACTAGTAATATACTGACAGTCAATGCATTACAATACACATGAATTGTAATGCATTGAAGAAGGGATCTGACCCCCAAAAGTTGTCCCACAGTGGGACAAAAATAAAAAGTAAAAAAAAAAGTTTCAAAAGTGTTTTTCATAATAAAAAAAATGAATATCAAGTAAAAAAAATGCCCCTTTGCCATAATAAAGACATAAAAGTGTAAAAAAGAGAAAAAAAGAAAAAGAGAAAGGTATCATTGCATCCGTTGACCAGATCTATAAAAATGTAACATGACCCACTTTGTCAGATGAATGCTATAAAAAAATAAAAACTGTGCCAAAACAACCATTTTTTGGTAACTTTGCTTCACAAAAAGTTTAATACCATATTAAAAATTCATATGTACACCAAAATGGTACCAATCAAACCATCACCTCAACCAAAACAAATGAGCCCCTACATAAGAAAATCGGCAGAAAAAAAAAAAAATTGGATTTCAGAAAATGGAGACACAAAAATTATTTTATTTTTTTCAAAAATACTTTTATTGTGTAAAACTGAAACAAAAAATAACAGTAGACATATTTAGTATAGTTGCATCTGTAATGACCTGCTCTATAAAAATAAAACATGATCTATCCTGTCAGATGAATACCGTAAAAAAAAATAATAATAATAATAATATGCCAGTACATCCATTTTTGATTACCTTGCCTCATAATATTGAACAATCAAAAATCATATGTACCCCAAAATAGTAAAAATAAAACTGTCTCCATATCTTGTAGTTTTCAAAATAGGGTCACTTTTGGAAGTTTCTACTGTAGGGGTGCATCGGGGGGTCTTCAAATGTGACATGGCAACTTAAAATTATCCTGGTAAATCTTCCCTCCAAAATCCATATGGTGCTCTTTCCCGTCTGATCCCTACGTTGTGCCCATACAGCAGTTCACGAACACAGATGGGGTGTTTCTGTAAACTACTGAATCACGGAAATAAATATTGAGTTTTGTTTGGCTGTTAACTCTTGCTGTGTTACAGGGAAAATGGATTAAAATGGAAAATCTGCAAAACAAGTGACATTTTGAAATTTCACCTCCATTTTCCTTTAATTCTTGTAGAACACCTAAAGAGTTAGCAAAGTTTTTAAAATCAAATTTGAATAACTCGAGGAGGGTAGTTTCAAATTGGTTCATTTATGGGGGGTTTATATTATGTAAGCCTCATAAGGTGACTTCATAACTGAACTGGTCCTTAAAAAAGTGGGTTTTGGAAATTTTCCTAAAAATTTTATGAGTTGCTTATAAAATTGTAAGGCTTTTAACATCCTAAAAAACTAAATATCATTTACAAAATGATGCAAACATAAAGTAACTAAATTAAAGCAGCACTCCAAACCAAAATAGGCTTTAGTTAATTTCAGAACAACTCCACTTGTTACCTGGTAATGGTGCATGGGGTGAGTGGTGCACGTGGATGGGGACAAAGGCTGATTGTCCCACCAGACGTAGAAAATCTAGAAAATCCACAGCACTCAATATATTCAGATGGTCTTGTGACAAAATGGAACTTAAACAGCCCAGGTATAGGTGGAAGAGAGGTAAACTCCTCCTCTAAAGGTGTGCATAATTAAAAACAAATTTGCAGTATCCCTAAATTTCATAACATCTCTCATCACACAGCTCACTAATAAAAACCTCTCAGTGGTTAAAGGGTGAGTATATGTGCAATAGATAAATGTGATGACACTTACATAAACACAGATATCTATGCAGTCATGGTGTCCATCATGGGAGAAAGCTCCCAGTGTCTGGGAGCTCAAAATTTGAAATGATTTACAACTGATATTCGATTGATTTAATGCTATTTTATCACGATCGGCGTGACTATCACATACGTGACACAGAGGGAGGGAAAGAGGAAGGCCCTGCCCAAGTGAGAGGGAAGGTGGTGACCCCTGACTCACCTTGCGGCTGGCACCTGGCTGCCCTGACGTCCCTAGACGGGTTCCTCACCCGTACGCCGATCACGTGCCTAAAACCCTGGCTTTCCCTAAGATGAGCCCTAGATAGTGAACAGGGCGGTGGGAACACTAGTCCGCACCACTAGCTCTAAAGGAAAACACCAAGGGGAGGACAGACAATACAGACTCAACATATAATCCCAGGTGGGCGACAACAGGAGACAACAAAAAGCCCAACAGGGATCCGGAGGGTAGCACTCTGGAACAACAACCAGGATTCACAGCTCCAGTGGGTCAGTATAGAAGTCCAGGCAGGAAGCTCTATAACTGGCAACTAGAGAAGTGTGAGAGGAGAATATAAGGAGGTTGGGAGTGGCAGACAAGAAACAGCTGAGGAGGAGAAGCTACGGATCCCTGAGTGAGACAAAAAGGATTGCAAGGCAAACACAGAAAACAATCACTAAGAAACAACGTGATCTTTAGACATAGAGCGTGCAGCCACCTGCTGCGACTTCCTGACCCCAGGTATAACGAAGTCAGACGTGGCTCTTGACACCCTCGTGACAGTACCCCCCCTTTCACGAGGGGCCTCCGGACACTCAGGACCAGGTCTCTCAGGATGAGAGGCATGGAAAGCCTGATTTAACCTGTTGGCGTTTACCTCTGACGCTGGAACCCACATTCTTTCCTCGGGACCGTAACCCCTCCAATGCACCAGATACTGAAGAGAGCGGCGGACCCGACGAGAATCAACAATTCTGGATATTTGAAACTCCAGATTACCATCCACAATAACAGGAGGAGGTGGCAGCGGTGATGGTTCTAGAGGTGGAACATACTTCTTGAGTAACGACTTATGGAAGACGTTATGGATCTTAAAAGTCTGAGGTAGCTCCAGGCGAAAAGCCACAGGGTTAATGACGGCTACTATTTTATAAGGACCAATGAACCTAGGTCCCAGTTTCCAAGAGGGAACCTTCAACTTAATATTCCTAGTAGACAACCACACATAGTCATTCACTCCTAGGTCCGGACCTGGCGACCGTTTCTTATCGGCCATGCATTTATATTTACCACTCATCTTTTTCAAGTTAGCTTGCACCTTCTGCCATACCGATGAAAGAGATGAAGAAAACCGTTCCTCTTCGGGAACCCCAGAAGACCCCCCCTCTTTGAAAGTACAAAATTGGGGATGAAAACCGTATGCACCAAGAAATGGTGACTTGCCAGTGGATTCCTGACAGCGATTATTTATGGCAAACTCGGCTAACGGTAAATATGATGACCACACCTCTTGGTTTTCAGACACAAAACACCTTAAATATGTTTCTAGGTTTTGGTTGGTACGCTCAGTCTGTCCATTCGACTGAGGATGGAAAGCTGAGGAAAAGGACAAGTGTACCCCCAAACGGGAACAAAAAGCTTTCCAAAACTTAGAAATAAACTGGGTTCCCCGATCCGAAACCACATCGGAAGGGACCCCGTGAAGCTTCACGATTTCACTGATAAACACCTGAGCAAGAGTCTTAGCATTAGGAAGTGCGGGTAGCGCAATAAAGTGTACCATTTTGCTAAACCTGTCTACTACTACCAAGATAACTGTTTTACCCGCAGACAACGGTAAGTCAGTGATGAAATCCATTGACAGATGTGTCCATGGCCTACTGGGGATGAAAAGTGGCAATAAAGACCCTGCTGGACGTGTATGAGAGACTTTCGCGCGTGCACAAGTAGAACAAGTAGACACGAAATCCATTACATCCTGACGCAACCTTGGCCACCAAAAACGACGAGACAATAGCTCCAAGGTTGCTTTACTACCCGGGTGCCCAGCAAGTGCTGAATTATGATGTTCCTTTAATAATTCAAGACGCAGGTTTAACGGTACAAACAATTTCTCTGAGGGGCAAGAGGCCGGGGCGTCCCCCTGGGCCGCTAACACCTTTCCCTCTAGAACAGAGTGTACAGCAGAGACAACCACTCCTCTTTGTAAAATAGGTACCGGATCACTAACATTACCCCCTTCAGGGAAACTACGAGATAATGCGTCTGCCTTGGTATTTTTTGCCCCAGGACGATAGGTGATTACAAAGTTAAATCTGGTAAAGAATAGCGACCACCTAGCTTGTCTAGGGGTGAGACGCTTAGCCGATTCTAGGTACAGAAGGTTTTTGTGATCCGTAATCACCGTGACGGGGTGGATTGCTCCCTCTAAGAAGTGACGCCACTCTTCAAACGCCAGTTTAATCGCCAACAGTTCCCTATTTCCAATATCATAGTTCTTTTCTGCAGTAGATAACTTTTTGGAAAAGAAAGCGCAAGGACGCCATTTGCCAGGAGACGGACCCTGAGACAATACAGCCCCCACTCCTACCTCTGACGCATCTACTTCAACAATAAAAGGCTGGGAGACATCAGGTTGAATTAGAACAGGTGCCGAGGTAAATCTCTCTTTTAGAGAGGAAAATGCAATTTTAGCGGCGTCAGACCATTTAGAAAAATCAGTCCCCTTCCTAGTCATGTCAGTAAGGGGTTTAACGATCACTGAATAATTTTTTATGAACTTTCTATAGAAATTTGCGAAACCCAAAAACCGTTGTAGAGCTTTAAGGTTCTCAGGAAGATCCCAATCTAAAATTGCCTGGACCTTCCTAGGATCCATACGGAAACCTGAAGCAGATAATAGATATCCCAGGAACTGTATTTCCTGAACGGCAAAGACACATTTTTCAATTTTCGCATATAATTTATTCGTCCGTAGGACCTGCAGTACTTGCCTGACATGTACTTCATGTGTTTTCAGATCAGCCGAATAAATTAAGATATCATCTAGGTATATGACTACAAACCTGCCGATGAGATGACTAAAAATATCATTAACTAAATGTTGGAAGACAGCAGGGGCATTGGTCAGACCGAAAGGCATGACTACATTTTCATAATGCCCCTCAGGGGTGTTAAAAGCTGTCTTCCACTCATCCCCTTCCTTGATACGAATCAGATTGTAGGCCCCCCTAAGATCAAGTTTGGAGAACCACCTAGCACCCGCAATCTGATTAAAAAGGTCAGGAATGAGAGGAAGAGGGTATGGGTCTCGGATGGTTATCCGGTTTAGCTCACAGAAATCTAGGCAAGGACGCAGGCCCCCATCTTTCTTTTTAACAAAGAAAAACCCTGCAGCCACGGGTGAAGAAGAGGGTCTGATGTGTCCCTTAGCCAGACTCTCGGAGATATAATCTTTCATGGCTTGTCTCTCGGGACCCGAAAGATTATACAACCTGGACTTGGGTAATTTTGCACCGGGAATCAGGTTAACCGGGCAATCATAAGGACGATGAGGTGGTAGCTTCTGACAACCCTTTTCAGAAAAAACGTCCTCAAAGTCCGAAATAAATGTAGGTAGGGAAGCTATGGAGGCGATTAAGCAATTGTTATTTAAGCAATTCTCTCTGCAATGCTCACTCCACTCCAATATCTCCCTGGCCTGCCAATCCACCACTGGATTGTGCGCTACCAACCAGGGAAGACCCAATACCACAGGAGAGGGAAGGCCCTCCAGAACGTAACATGAAAGACACTCATTATGGTGGTCCCCTACCCGAAGGTGTAAGTTATGGACAATGTGAGTGAGGTTTCTCTGAGACAGAGGAGCAGAATCAATAGCGAATATGGGAATAGGTCTCTGCAGCGTACAGAGAGACAAACCCATAGTGCGGGCAAAATGGGCATCTATCAAATTTACCCCTGCTCCACTGTCTAGAAAAAAAGAAATAGACTCCGTCTTAACACCAAAAACAATAACCGCTGGCAACACAAATTGAGATGTTCGTATGGAGGAAACGTATACCCCCCGGCTGACATCCTCCGCACAGCCTGGGGTTAGTAGTTTTCCGACGGTCTTTTGTTTTTGAGAAAGGAGGGACAGACATTAATGAAATGACCCCTCCCCCACAGAAAAAACAAGCCCCCCCCCTACGGCGAACCTCAGGAGGACGGACCTGACGAGAAGTTCCTCCTAGCTGCATAGGCTCATCTAAGTCAGTACAGACTAACTGCTGCTTGGGAGAGGTTACCAATTGCTCAGGAATTTTCGATCTCTCCCTAAGACGTCTATCTATTCTGATAGAGAGGGACATAACAGCATCAAGGGAAAGGGGGGTCTCATACAGCGCCAGCGCATCCTTAACCCTTTCAGATAACCCAGAGCAGAACTGACTCCTGAGAGCCGGGTCGTTCCACTGAGTATCCGTAGCCCACCTACGGAACTCTGAGCAATATTCCTCTGCTGGCCGATCTCCCTGTAGGAGTCTCCGTAACTTCGACTCAGCCAGGGCGACTCAGTCAGGGTCATCATATATGAGACCCAAAGCCCCAAAAAATCCCTCCACTGACCGGAGAGCCTGGGAACCAGGGGGTAACGAGAACGCCCAGGATTGCGGGTCCCCCTGAAGCAGGGAAATAACAATCCCCACCCGCTGTTCTTCATTACCTGAGGAGTAAGGGCGCAGCTTAAAATATAATTTGCAGGCCTCACGGAACGTTACAAATTTGTCCCTTCCCCCAGAAAATCTGTCAGGAAGAACAACCTTGGGTTCTGTAACAACCTGGTTACCCATAGCAACCGCTGGGCTTGCGGTCTGCTGCATTTGCTGCTGTTGTTGGAGGACAGACGCCTTCAATCCTGCCACCTCCAAAGACAGGCCTTGAAGCTGTTTTGCCAAAGCAGCAATAGGATCCATATTGGATTCTAAGTTGAGAGAAAAAAAAATATATATTTTTTTTTTCTCCCAAAAAATAACGGCCAGTTATAATATCGTGATCGGCGTGACTATCACATACGTGACACAGAGGGAGGGAAAGAGGAAGGCCCTGCCCAAGTGAGAGGGAAGGTGGTGACCCCTGACTCACCTTGCGGCTGGCACCTGGCTGCCCTGACGTCCCTAGACGGGTTCCTCACCCGTACGCCGATCACGTGCCTAAAACCCTGGCTTTCCCTAAGATGAGCCCTAGATAGTGAACAGGGCGGTGGGAACACTAGTCCGCACTACTAGCGCTAAAGGAAAACACTAAGGGGAGGACAGACAATACAGACTCAACATATAATCCCAGGTGGGCGACAACAGGAGACAACAAAAAGCCCAACAGGGATCCGGAGGGTAGCACTCTGGAACAACAACCAGGATTCACAGCTCCAGTGGGTCAGTATAGAAGTCCAGGCAGGAAGCTCTATAACTGGCAACTAGAGAAGTGTGAGAGGAGAATATAAGGAGGTTGGGAGTGGCAGACAAGAAACAGCTGAGGAGGAGAAGCTACGGATCCCTGAGTGAGACAAAAAGGATTGCAAGGCAAACACAGAAAACAATCACTAAGAAACAACGTGATCTTTAGACATAGAGCGCGCAGCCACCCACTGCGACTTCCTGACCCCGGGTATAACGGAGTCAGACGTGGCTCTTGACACCCTCGTGACATATTTAATATGAAATACCTATATTTAGAAATGACGGAGAACAAGAAGTGCATCGAGACAGTGGAAATTCAACAGGACTCCATTGCATCTAAATCAGAACTTGCAGCTTTGAATGTACACCTTACTAACAACCTTCAGAGATTCCGTGCGAACATTGAACTTACTAAAGCCAGAAATGGTTCCGGGACTTAGATGATTATAACAAAGGGGAGGTCTATAAGAAATTATGTGACAGTCAAAAGAGATCCCAACCCAAAAGACCAAGACCTAAATCCAGACGAGCTACTAAGAGATCTGATGTGGATACAACAGCCACTAAATCGGAGGACATGAGTGACAGCACCTCTTTTTTAGGCCAAGGACGGGCCCCACACACGGCAAAAATCACAGACGAGGGGAGGACTTAAACATTGACAATGGAGGCACCACCAGGATCACCAGATCCAATAAACCCCCGACGGGCTTGGATCCAACCTCACAAATGGGAACTCTACGGTATCTTTCACAGACCAAAAAATAACTGAGAATCTACTAGTTAATATCTCCTCACAAACTTTATCTGAATCTGACCTGTCCCTCCTTAATGAGGGTCTTTCTTACTGCCCTACAACAGGGATCAATTGGTTTGAGCTTGAAATTGATTTACATGCCTTCTTTAGGCATCTTAGAATGAAGGCTTTATTTTCTTCTTCTGAATCTGAAAAGACCTCTTTGACACCTGTACACACTGACAATGAGACCTTGTACTTAAAAAAAAAACTTTGACCTTGTTAATAAGAGTAATTTCCAAACTCCCACACAAAATAATGTAGTTGAAGCCTACATTTCCCTAGTCAGAGAGGGCATAAATAAACAAAAAAATCAGGCCCCTGACATTAGATTTAGATCCAATCTTAGTGCTATGGAACGCTTAGCTTTGGAAAAACGTAACAAGAGAAAGGATATTGTTATCAAACCAGCTGAAAAAGGGGGTGCCATCGTCATCAATATGATAGTGAACTTTTGCGGCAACTAAATGACACGTCTGTATATCGCGTCATCAACCATGATGCTAAGTTTGACTTTATGTGTAAAATCGAACTCCTGGTTGATGAAGCCTATGCAGACGACATTATCGATGGTCAATTACATGACTTTCTAATCAAATGACATACCATAACTCCGGTTATTTACATTCTACCAAAAACCCATAAAAATAGACAAAACCTTCTCGGGCGACCAATTGTTTCGGGCAGGGATTCTATATTCTTCCCCCTAGCCATTCTTTTAGACACATTTTTACAAGTCTTTGCTTCATCCACCACTTCCTTTGTTAAGGACACTTCACATTACTTGAACAAAGATAGAGTGCTCCAATATATTCGCGATTGCGAAAATTGTCAATTAATGATGCACATATTTTTGCACAATACGTGCAACTTCACATTTTAGCAGGTCTGACTACATATTACTGATTGGAGCACTAAGCATTGTTGTGAACTTGTGACATCGCAGCACTATGTATGTAGCATGTATGTATGGACAGCAGAACCACATCAGCTGCACTATATCACTATCTAACCTAAACTGACTATCTCCCACTAACTATCTTTATAATATATATTTAAACTAACTAACTATTTAATGTAATTAAACAGTAAAGCACCGAGCACATGGCTGCTGGGGAGGTTCCTATATAGTAAGTTCAGACAAAGAAATTGCAGCCTTCTCATTGGCCCACAAGCAAGAAGGGAGGTTACCGATGAAAAAAAAAATCTAGAATATTCGAGAATACAAATATATTACACTATATTCGAAATCTTTGTGAATTCTCGAAGTGGCGATATTTGCGATTAAAATTTGCAATTCGAATATTCATGCCCGACACTAGTCTTGAGCCTATACACCAGTCCACACCAACAGACTTGAGGCCGTTCAATACACTTTAGGCGATTCTAGATATTCACAGCAACAGAAAGACTTTTTACTCTCTCTCCTTGAAATTATACTAACCTGCAATTATTTTATCTTCAATTACAAATTCTTTTCACTTCTGGTGCAGGGCTATGTGTATGGCCCACGGAAACCCTGCCAGCAGAGTCATCAAATAGCATAACAGACTGCTGCATGACTAGGGTCTCAGACTGCTTGCCTGATTTGCAAAGGGGTGAGTTGAAAGATAGATGGCCATGGGTTGTAGGTGCCAATTCTGATCTTTCAGCAGGGGACAGTATGGTAGACA
The DNA here is from genome assembly GCF_014858855.1 of Bufo gargarizans. Lineage (NCBI taxonomy): Eukaryota > Metazoa > Chordata > Amphibia > Anura > Bufonidae > Bufo > Bufo gargarizans. Next base: position 175,524,062 of record NC_058080.1, on the reverse strand, counting down.
ATGCGAATGAACTGTAGGCACTGTCAGCCCCCCAATCTACTATAGTCTGTACTTGTTCTGGCCTCACCTGATTCGTACTGTCCTAAATGCAGGGTAGGCCGCAAATGTACTTTCTAGCGCAAAAGATGAGCATTTGTCACCCAACAATGTAATAGACGAATTAGTGAAATGTATTTCCTTGTCCACTATGTAGAGTAGGGTATATCACAGCCAAAAATTGGTAAATGTCACCCAACTATGTAACAGACAAATTAGTGAAATGTATTTCCCTTTCCACTATGTAGAGCAGGGGTATATCACAGCCCAAAATTTGGGATTTTCACCCAACAATGTAACAGACAAATTAGTGAAATGTATTTCCCTATCTACTAGGTAGAGCAGGGGTATATTGGTGAATTTCACCCGAGAATGTAACAAATTCGTGAAATTTATTTACCTGTCTACTATGTAGAGCAGGGGTATGTCATAGCCAAAATTGGTGAATTTTAACCGAATATGTAACATACAAATTAGTGAAATTTATTTACCTGTCTACTAGGTAGCGCAAGGGTATATCACAGCAAAAAAATTGTGAATTTCACCCGAAAATGTAACAGAAAAATTTGTGAAATTTGTTTAGCTGTCTAATAGGTAGAGCAGGGGTATATCACAGGCAAAAATTTGTGAATTTCACCCGAAAATGTAGCAGACAAATTAGTGAAATAACATTAAATAAAATAAAATACGTACAAATAAAAAAAAATTATCTTGATGTATGAGGTGGAGGTCCTTATAGAGTAGTAGGTTCAGGAGGCAGTGGATGTAGCGGTGTAGGTGGATGCGGCAGTGGAGGACGAGGTAGCCAACATTGGTTTTTGTTTTAAATTTTTTTTTTTTATTAGGGTACACCCAAAAGAGTAAGAAATATCAAAAATACAACAATGAGCAATTGCGCTGTAGTATAACAATGGCTGGGTAAGGCCGGTATACATGTCTATTCTGCGCAAGGTACAGACAAGTTCTATGGGATCCATGCCTGGTTTATTTTAATGAACATGAGCTTGTCCACATTGGCTGTGGACAGGCGGCTGCGCTTGTCTGTGATAATTCCCCCTGCCGTGCTAAACACACGTTCAGAAAATACACTGTCTGCAGGGCAGGCCAGCACCTCCAAGTCGTAAAGGGAAAGCTCAGGCCATGTGCCCAATTTGGAGACCCAGAAGTTGAAGGGGGCAGACCCATTATTCAGTACGTGTAGGCGTGTGCACACATACTGCTCCACCATCTTGCTGAAATGCTGCCTCCTGCTAAGATGTTCCATATCAGCTGGTGGTGGTGGTTGTTGTGGCGTGCTGACAAAGCTTTTCCACATTTTGACCATGCTAACCCTGCCTTATGAGGTGCCTGTGGTGCCCCATCTCTGTTGGCCACCTCTTCCTCCTCTCCTGCCTTCGTCTTGTGCTTCCACTGTGCCCCCGCTGTCAGGTGGGAATGCCACAAACAGCGCGTCTACTAGCGTGCACTTGTACTCGTCCACCTTACGCTCACGCTCCAGTGACGGAATTAAGGATGGTACGTTGTCCTTGCAATAGGGATCCAGCAGCGTGGCCCCCCAGTAATCAGCACAAGTTAGAATGTGGTCAACTCGGCGGTCATTGCAGAGACACTGCAGCACGTAATCGCTCATGTGTGCAAGGCTACCGAGAGGCAACGATAAGCTGTCCTCTGTGGGAGGTGTATCGTCTGTGTCCTCTGTATCCCCCCAGCCACGCACTAGTGATGGCCATGAGCTGGTCTGGGTGCCACCCTGCTGTGAACACGGTTCCTCCTCCTCCATCTCCTCCTGCTCATCCTCCACCTCCTCATTCATCAGAACTGTGCCCTGGCTGGACAATTGTGTACCTGGCGTTTGTGGGTGCAGGAACCCATCCTCGGAGCTACTTGTGAATGACTGGTCTGAAACCCTATGAAATGATCCCTCTTCCTCCTCTTCCTCCTGCGCCACATCCTCTTCCATCATCGCCAGAAGCGTTTTTTCAAGGAGGCATAGAAGTGGGATAGTAACAATGAGAACGGTGTCATCCGCACTGGCCATGTTGGTGGAGTACTCGAAACAGCGCAACAAGGCACTCAGGTCTCGCATGGAGGCCCAGTTATTGGTGGTGAAGTGGTGCTGTTTCACAGAGCGATTCACCCGTGTGTGCTGCAGCTGAAACTCCACTAGCACCTGCTGCTGCTCGCACAATCTGGCCAGCATGTGCAAGGTGGAGTTCCACCTTGTGGGCACGTTGCATATGAGGCGGTGAGCGGGAAGGCCGAAGTTAAGCTGCAGCGCTGACAGGCGAGCAGCAGCAGGGTGAGAAAGCTGAAAGCGCGCACAGATGGTCCTCACTTTCTGGAGCAGCTCTGACATATAGGGGTAATTTTTAAGGAACCTTTGCACCACCAAATTCAGCACATGCGCCAGGCAAGGGATGTGCGTCAAACCGGCTAGTCCCAGAGCTGCTACGAGATTTTGCCCATTATCACACACCACCAGGCCGGGTTTGAGGCTCACTGACCCCAACCACTCATCGGTCTGTTGTTCCTTGCCCGTCCACAGCTCCTGCGTGGTTTGGGGTTTATCCCCCAAACAGATACGTTTTAAAACTGCCTGCTGTCGTTTACCCCTGGCTGTGTTGAAGTTGGTGGTGAAGGTGTTACGCTGACCGGATGAGGAGGTGGTAGAGGATGAGGAAGCGGAGTAGGAGGAGGAAGCAACAGGAGGCAAACTGAAGCGCCCTGCAATCCTCAGTGGTGGAAGGACGTGCGCCAAACTGCTATCCGCCTCAGGCCCAGCCGCCACTGCATTTGCCCAGTGTGCTTTTAGGGAGATATAACGTCCCTCACCGTGCTTACTGGTCCACGTATCCATAGTTAGGTGGACCTTGCCACAGATGGCGTTGCGCAGTGCACACATGATTTTGTCCACCACTTGGTTGTGCAGGGAAGGTATGGCTCGCATGGAAAAGTAGTGGCGGCTGGGCACGACGTACTGTGGGACAGCCACCGCCATAATGCTTTTAAAACTCTACGTCTCCACCAGACAGAATGACAGCATGTCAAAGGCCAATAATTTAGAAATGCTTGCATTCAGGGCCAGGGATCGTGGGTGGGTATGGGGGTACTTCCTCTTCCACTTCAGTGTTTGGGAGATAGAGAGCTGAACGCTTCCATGGGACATTGTGGAGATGCTTGGTGACCCAGGTTGTGGTGTTGCTGGCAGATCCTCTGCAGGGTGGCAGGTGGCATTGTCACTCCAGAGGTGGATGAAGAGGCTGCGACTGCAGCAGAAGAGGAAGCAGGAGTAGCCAGAGACCTTTCTTGGTTTTGAGGTGTCTACTCCACTGCAGCTCGTGCTTTGCACTTAGATGCCTAGTCATGCAGGTTGTGCTCAGGTTGAGAATGTTTATGCCTCGTGTGGGTTTTTTTCTCTGGTAGGCAGATGGTAGCGGTGGCAGTATAGAGGCTCAGGAGACAGGCTTTGTGACCAAACCGTGCTCTTTTATTCTCTCCAGTGCATCGCATCAAAACTGTGCAATTCACCCTTTTCCATAAATCCCACCTCCCACAACGGATCTCCAAACTGCTGCAGGCGTCTTGGTGCCTGTTCACACAGTCTCTCACATCCGTGATCAGTACTACACCTTGTCGTGGGGCGGGATTGTCCAAGTTCGTGCAAGTTAGACAGGCCACGTGTCGGCCTGGACAAGGGATTGGCTCCGGCCAAAGGATCCCTTCTTTTGGTCCTTCGCTGAGCCTGCTGCAATTGGGCAGTCTTTGTTAGACGAGCGGACTACAGAGCTCAGCCCGACCGTGCGATGAAGTTTGGTCTCCTGTCTCACTGCAGGAAGCTGTGCGGGAGGCACAGCTTCCTGCAGTGAGACAGGAGACCAAACTTCATCAGCCCCACAGTCAGTGAGCATCAAACCTATATTCACAGCCCTGGGTGTAGCAGGCAGACCACACCCAGCGAGCCTAGTGAAAGATTAACTCCTTCCCTACCCAACTAAGGCCAGAGATAACCAACCTGCCAGGATCAGTGTAGACTGACACCAACAACCGAAACCCATCCACACGTGGTGGTCCGTGGGGAACAGACACCCACCCTGCTCTTTGCCTGTTCCCAGTAAGAGCCGGCGCGGACCGCTGTGTGACAGCACTTACTGCTGACAAAACAAAAAAGACCCGGCTCATACTCCACTGGGGCCACGACCCCCAGTGGCACGTATCTTCCATCCACTACCACTCCAGACACTCTCTTACATATCCCCCACCCTTTGTTCACCCCTGAAGGCTTGACGACCCTGTTCAATCCTACCGGGGTGAACACTCATATAGCAGTGTACCCGGGACAGGGCATCAGCGTTCCCTTGCAGGCAACCTTCCCTGTGCTCAACCCTGAACTTAAAATTCTGGAGGGATAAGAACCATCTGGTGACCCGAGCGCTCCCCTTCTTAGCCTGGCTCATCCACCGGAGAGGGGAGTTGTCAGTCACCAGACGGAACCTTCTCCCCAACAGGTAATACCTGAGCAATTCAAGTGCCCACTTGATGGCGAGGCATTCTCTTTCTACCACGCTGTACCGGGTTTCTGCTGGGGTGAGCTTGCGGCTCAGGAAACCAACAGGGTGTTCTTCACCATTGATTTCCTGGGAGAGTACCGCCCCGAGGCCTACTCCAGAGGCATCCGTCTGAACTATAAACTCCCGTCCAGAACTGGGGACCCGCATAGGGCCGACTTCAAACGGGAGAACGCCTCTTCCGCCTGCTCATCCCAGCGAACCATTACTAACTTCCTACCTTTCAGGAGTCCTGTCAATGGGGAAGCTATAGTGGCGAAATGTGGGATGAACCGCATATAATACCCTACCATCCCTAAAAATTACCGCAGTTGCCTGGTCGTAAGGGGTCTAGGCCAATTTCGGATCGCCTTGATCTTATTTATTTGGGGCTTAACGACTCCGCGTCCAATGACATAACCCAAATACCACGCTTCCTCCAGGCCCACTGAGCACTTTTTTGGGTTGGCGGTCAATCCTGCCATCCTGAGCGAGTCTATCACTGCTTGAACCTTCGACAAGTGACTTTCCCAGTCATGGCTAAATATGATTATATCATCTAAATATGCTGAGGCATACCGGAAATGGGGTCTGAGGATGATATCCATCAGCCGATGAAACGTGGCTGGAGCACCGTGCAACCCGAAGGGCAACACTCTATAATGGAACAGCACCTCCGGTGTGACAAAGGCAGTCTTCTCTTTTGCTATCTCTGTTAAAGGTACCTGCCAGTATCCTTTTGTGAGATCTATCACCGAGAAAAACCTGGCTTTACCCATTCGCTCATTTAACTCATCTACTTGCGGCATGGGATAGGCGTCAAACTTTGGAATCTCGTTTAGTTTCCGGAAATCATTACAAAAACGTAATGATCCGTTGGGCTTTGGGATAAGAACGATCGGGCTAGCCCATTCGCTTCTAGACTCCTCAATGACCCCTAACTTCAGCATAAACTTTACTTCCTCTGAAATGGCTTGTCGCCGAGCCTCCGGTACACAGTACGGTCGTAAACTGACCTTTTCCTGGGGCTTGGTGACAATGTCATGTTGGACTAGATTGGTACGTCCCGGAAGGTCAGAGAACACATCTTTATTCCTGCTAATGAACTCCTTCACTTCTTGAGTCTGCTTAGTCGACAAACCGCTACCTATCTTTACTGCAGGGGTGTCCTCTGGTACCACCGAAGGGCCGGGGACGTTCTCTGCAGCCAAGACAAAGCGCTGGTCATCCCCAAGGAGACTTTCTCTACCTTTCCAGGCTTTCAGCAAATTAACGTGGTACACCTGCTCGGGCTTCCGCCTTCCTGGCTGGTATACCCTGTAATTCACAGGGCCTAACGTCTCTATTATCTCATATGGTCCTTGCCACCTGGCCAGGAATTTGCTGTCTACGGTGGGCACTAGTACTAACACTTGGTCGCCCGGGTTAAACGTCCTTATCTCGGCAGCCCGGTTGCACACGAGGCTCTGGGCCAGCTGTGCCGCTTCCATATGTTCACGGACTATGGGCAGAACTGTTCCTATCCGGTCCTGCATCTTTTCGATGTGCTCGACTATGCTTTTGTGAGGGGTAGGCTGTTGCTCCCATGCCTCATTAGCGATATCCAACAGCCCTCGGGGATGCCTACCATATAACAGCTGAAACGGTGAGAACCCCGTGGACGCCTGGGGCACTTCTCGCACCGCAAATAATAGATATGGCAGCAAGAGGTCCCAGTCCTTTCCATCTTTTGCCACCGCTCTCTTGAGCATGGACTTTAGGGTCTTATTAAAGTGTTCCACCAGCCCGTCAGTTTGGGGGTGATAGACGTACGTACGCAAGTGCTTAATATTTAATATTTTGCAGAGCTCCCTCATCACTTTGGACATGAAAGGGGTATCTTGGTCCGTCAATATCTCCTTTGGGATCCCCACCCGGGAGAACATCCCCATCAGGTCCTTGGCTATTAGCTTGGCTGACGTGTGGCGCAGGGGTATCGCCTCAGGGTAGCGAGTAGCGTAGTCTACTATGACCAGGATATGTTGGTGGCCTCTGGCTGACTTGTTAATGGGGCCTACCAGGTCCATAGCGACCCTTTCGAAAGGTACTTCAATAATGGGCATGGGCACCAGAGGACTACGATAATGAGGCTGGGGGCTGGTCCTCTGACACTCTGGACAGGACTGGCAAAACCTCCTGACTTCTTCATATATCCCCGGCCAATAGAAACGCTGCTGTATACGTTCCTGAGTTTTCTGGACCCCCAGATGTCCTCCTAAGGCCTCATGCACACGACGCAAAACGGGGTTCCGTTGGTCCGTTATCCGTGACCGTTTTTTCATCCGTGGGTCTCCCTTGATTTTTGGTGTCCGCCTGGCCGTGCAGAGCCAAACGGATCCGTCCTGAATTACAATGCAAGTCAATGGGGACGGATCCGTTTGACGTTGACACAATATGGTGCAATTGCAAACGGATCCGTCCCCATTGACTTTCAATGTAAAGTCAGGAGTCCCTTTACTTTCCCACTTGCGTTCAGAGTGGATCCGTCTGAGACGGATCCGCTCATATAATGCAGACGGTGGCTCCGTTCAGAACGGATCCGTCTGCATTATATTGTTAAAACATTTCTAAGTGTGAAAGTAGCCTCAGACGGATCCGTCCAGACTTTACATTGAAAGTCAATGGGGGACGGATCCGTTTGAAAATTGAGCCACAGTGTGTCATCTTCAAACGGATCCGTCCCCATTGACTTACATTGTAAGTCTGGACGGATTTGCTTGCCTCCGCACAGCCAGGCGGACACCCGAACGCTGCAAGCAGCGTTCAGGTGTCCGCCTGCTGAGCGGAGCGGAGGCTGAACGCTGCCAGACTGATGCATTCTGAGCGGATCCGCGTCCACTCAGAATGCATTAGGGCTGGACGGATGCGTTCGGGGCCGCTTGTGAGCCCCTTCAAACGGAGCTCACAAGCGGACACCCAAACATTTTAACTTGAAGCGTCCCCATCACCATGGGAACGCCTCTATGTTAGAATATACTGTCGGATATGAGCTACATCGTGAAACTCAGATCCGACAGTATATTCTAACACAGAGGCGTTCCCATGGTGATAGGGACGCTTCAGGTTAGAATATACTAAAAAACTGTGTACATGACTGCCCCCTGCTGCCAGGCAGCAGGGGGCAGACCCCCCCCCCCATTTTTAACTCATTGGTGGCCAGTGTGCGCCCCCCCTCCCTCTATTGTAATAATAGCATTGGTGGCAGTGTGCGCCCCCCTCCCCTTCCTCATTGGTGGCAGTGTGAGGCCTCCCCTCTCCCCCCCCCCCGATCATTGGTGGCAGCGGAGTAGAAGCATCATACTTACCTGGCTGCTGGCTGCTGCAATCTCTGTGTCCGGCCGGGAGCTCCTCCTACTGGTAAGTGACAGGTCTGTGCGGCGCATTGCTGTCACTTACCAGTAGGAGGAGCTCCCGGACGGACGCAGACATTGCAGCAGCCAGCAGGTAAGTATCATGCTTCTACTATTGCTAAGGCTAAGTAACCATGGCAACCAGGACTGCAGTAGTGTCCTCGTTGCCATGGTTACCGATCGGAGCCCCAGCGATTAAACTGCCACAAATGTATTAAAAGAATAGATGGAGGAAGGGGGGGGGGGGCGGGGGGGCGCACACTGCCACCAATGTATTAAAAGAATAGAGGGAGGAAGGCAGGGGGGGGGCGCACTGGCCACCAATGAAATTTAAACTGGGGAGGGAGGCGGGTCTGCCCCCTGCTGCCTGGCAGCCCCGGATCTCTTACAGGGGGCTATGATAGCACAATTAACCCCTTCAGGTGCAGCACCTGAGGGGTTAATTGTACGGATCACGGCCCCCTGTAAGAGATCGGGTGCTGCCAGGCAGCAGGGGGCAGTCATGTACACAGTTCGTTGTATATTCTAACTAGAAGCGTCCCTATCACCATGGGAATGCCTCTGTGTTAGAATATACTGTTGGATCTGAGTTTTCACGAAGTGAAAACTCAGCTATGAAAAAGCTTTTATGCAGACGGATCTTTGGATCCGTCTGTATTAAAGTAACCTACGGCCACGGATCACGGACACGGATGCCAATCTTGTGTGCATCCGTGTTCTTTCACGGACCCATTGACTTGAATGGGTCCGTGAACCGTTGTCCGTCAAAAAAATAGGACAGGTCGTATTTTTTTGACGGACAGGATACACGGATCACAGTCTCGGCTGCAAAACGGTGCATTTTCCGATTTTTCCACTGACCCATTGAAAGTCAATGGGTCCGCGAAAAAAACCGGAAAACGGCACAACGGCCATGGATGCACACAACGATCGTGTGCATGAGGCCTAACACATGAGTATGCGCTAGGTCTAATACCATGCAGCGGTATAGCTGGGGTACTACCAACTGTTCTATTACCTTTTGCCGGACTTTGTCAACCCGGTACAGTAGGTCCTGGTTACAGGCCAGGTGGGGAGATTCTGAGTCGGCTCCCGGGTGCTGAGCCACTCCATTGATGACAGTCACCCCTTCTCTGGCCCGTGACAATGTAGGATCCTGGAGCTGGGCGGTCCTGAATGTGTCTCGGGATACTTCTAGTTCTGGAACAGATGGGGCTGCCACCGGCTCACCAGCCAACCCTTCTAGGGACAAGCTATCGGGGTGACACTCTTCCTCCTTATTGGTGACCCCTACAGCTGGTAGCCCCTCTTCAGGATCAACGGGCACCGGCTCTACACCATGTCCCTCCCAGAGAGACCAAAACAGGGGACAATCCCTACCTAGGATGGCAGCGTAAGGGATTTGTCGCCCCACCCCAACCACCTGCTGTATATCCCTTCCGAGGGTAGACAAGGTCACACAGGTTGTAGGATATTCTCGCTGGTCCCCGTAAATGCACACAATCCTGATGGTTTGCTTGCGTGGGACGCGAATGGCCACCAGGGACTCGTGAACGAGGGTCACTAAGCTCCCTGAGTCCAACAATGCCTTAACTGGGTGTCCATTAATAGAGATGGCACACAACGGAGGTGTATCAGTGGATAGCAGCGAAGCAGCAACATACACCGGCTGGCCGAAAAAGGAGGACCGGCATTCGAACCTGCAGTCCATAGGCTCTGCCGCCCTCGGGCAGTTGGCAGCAACGTGTCCCAGGCCCTGACAGTGCCAACATCTAATCCCCGGGGCCTCTTGTCTCCCCAGGTTTGGCCTCCCAGGAGTGGAAATCACCTCCCCCCCTTTAAGCGGTTGAGCCCCCTTCTCAGGTCCCCTTTGTGGCAGGGAGAGTGAACGCGGCTTTTGCAGGAAGGCGGACTCTCTGACCAAGTCCTGGGTTGCCATGTATCTCTCGACTAGGCCAACAACTTGCTCCAGGGTGCCTGGATCACCTTGTCCCACCCAGCGCTGTATTGCTCTTGGGAGGGTACGCACCAAACGATCGACCACCACCCATTCCACCATCTGCGAGGGGCTCAATGTCTCAGGCTGCAGCCATTTTTTTACGAGTTGTAACAGGTCATATACGCCTGGGACCGAGCAGGCCGGGACTCGGAGAAAACCCACTGGTAGACTCGATGTGCACGCACATAGGTATTAACCCCAAGACGAGCCAACACCTCCCCCTTCAGCCTCTCATAGCTCTTGGCTTCCTCCTGACTGAGGTCGAAGTAGGCCTTTTGTGCATCTCCCACTAAAAATGGCGCCACTACTTCGGCCCATTGTTCTGCCGGTAACCTTTCCTGTTCCACAGTGCGTTCGACCATCAGGAACGCCTCGATATCATCCTCGGGGCCCATCTTTCTTAACGCTGAGCGCACCTTATCCCGGGCAGTGGGTAGGATTGCGGTCCCCCCCGGGACGGCTTGTTGTTGTAACACACGCATGGACTCCTGCATAGTCGCCAGTTGCTGGGCCAGTAGACTATTCAACTGCCGCTGGTCTCTCAGGGTTTCCTCATGTCTCCGAGTAGCCTCCTCATTACTTTGCACCAAGTGTCTAATGGCCTCCTCCATCTTATCTGGAGCCACAAAACTTGCTGGCTTAATATATGGCATACAATCCAAACAACACAATTTTCGGCCTCACTGCCGTTTGTCCGCTGAAGCCACCAATTGTGGGGGTTTGCTCTGGTAGGCAGATGGCAGCGGTGGCAGTATAGAGGCTCAGTAGACAGGCTTTGTGTCCAAATCGTGCTCTTTTATTCACTCCAGTGCATCACATCAAATTTGTGCAATTCACACAACAGCAATGTCCATAAACCCCCCCTCCCACAACGGATCCCAAAACTCTGCAGGCAGGTCTTGGTGCCTGTTCACACAGTCTCTCACATCCGTGATCAGTACTACACCTTGTCTTGGGGCGGGTTTGTCCAAGTTCGTGCAAGTTAGACAGGCCACGTGTTGGCCTGGACAGGGGGTTGGCTCTGGCCACAGGATCCCTTCTTTTGGTCCTTCGCTGAGCCTGCAGCAATTGGGCAGTCTTTGTTAGACGAGCGGACTACAGAGCTCAGCCCGACCATGCGATCAGCCTCCCGCACAGCTTCCTGCAGTGAGACAGGAGACCACACTTCATCAGCCCCACAGTCAGTGAGCATCAAACCTATATTCACAGCCCTGGGTGTAGCAGGCAGACCACACCCAGCAAGCCTAGTGAAGGATTAACTCGTTCCCTACCCAACTAAGGCCAGAGATAACCAACCTGCCAGGATCAGTGTAGACTGACACCAACAACCGAAACCCGTCCACCAGTGGTGGTCCGTGGGGAACAGACACCCACCCTGCTCTTTGCCTGTTCCCAGTAAGAGCCGGCCCGGACCGCTGTGTGACAGCACTCACTGCTGTCAAAACACAAAAGACCCGGCTCTTATTCCACTGGGGCCACGACCCCCGGTGGCACGTATCTTCCATCCACTACCACTCCAGACACTCTCTTTCACTCGCTTCAGGCTCTGATTGCACAGCGTGCAAACCACTCGTTTCTTGTGGTCAGCACATTGTCTGAAGAACTGCCATGGCAGGGAACTCCTTGGAGCTGGCTTTGGTGTGCTCGGTCCCTTACTGCGGTGGGCAGTAGCAGGCGTACTGTCTAGGGGACGGCCTCTCCGCTTTTGCACCCTGCTCCCTCTTCTGCTGTGCTGGTGGCTCTGTGCTACCACCGCCTCTTCCTCCGAACTACACAGGTCACTTGCATGACCTTGATTCCATGTGGGGTCAAGGACCTTATCCTCCTCTACATCATCTTCCACCCAGTCTTCACCCTGCCCTCCTTGTCGGTCTGTACACTGCAGAAAGCCACAGCAGTTGGCACCTGTGTTTTGTCATCATCCGAGACGTGCTGCGGTAGTCCTCCCATGTACTCATCTTGAAACATAAGTGGTTGGGCATTGGTGCACTCAATCTCTTCCACTTCTGGGGCAGGGCTATGTGGATGGCCCTGGGAAACCCTGCTAGCAGAGTCATCAAAAAGCATAAGAGACTGATGCATGACTTGGGGCTCAGACTGCTTGGCTGATTTGCAAAGGGGTGGTTGAAAGACTGATGGACATCGACTGCAGGTGCCAACTCTGATCTTTCACCAAGAGATTGGGTGGGAGACAATGTGAAGGAACTGGAGGCACTGTCAGCAACCCAATTTACTATCACCTGTACTTGTTCTGGCCTCACCATTCGTAGAGCCGCATTAGGCCTGACCAAATCGCACCTGAGAAAGGTGTTTCACTTGTGTGTGTAGCTGGCACAGATTGACCACATCCTCTCCCTGCAACAGAAGATCCACCAGCAGCACCACGACCTGCGCCACGTCCCTTATTTGACGCTCGCCTCATTCTCTGCAAATTTAGGATCTTGCCCAAAATGGGTGTTTATTTAATACCAGAATATAACAGCAGTATCTAACGCTTATATTTCACACTGACAAATGCAGCAAAGACCCCAGATGTAGGGTATTTCCAATAATGGGTGTTTTTTTAAACCCAGAATATTATGGCAGCATTTCAAGCTTGTATTTCACACTAACAAATGCAGCAAATGCCCCAGATGTAGGGTATTGACAAAAATTGGTCATTTTTTTTAACCCAGAATATAATTGCAGCTTTTCAAGCTTGTATTTCACACTGACAAATGCAGAAAATGCCCCAGATGTAGGGTATTTCCAATAATGGGTGTTTTTTTAAACCCAGAATATTATGGCAGCATTTCAAGCTTGTATTTCACACTAACAAATGCAGCAAATGCCCCAGATGTAGGGTATTGCCAAAAATTGGTCATTTTTTTTAACCCAGAATATAATTGCAGCATTTCAAGCTTGTATTTCACACTGACAAATGCAGCAAATGCAGCAAATGCCCCAGATGTAGGGTATTTCCAATAATGGGTGTTTTTTAAACCCAGAATATTATGGCAGCTTTTCAAGCTTGGATTTCACACTGACAAATGCAGAAAATGCCCCAGATGTAGGGTATTGCCAAAAATTGGTCATTTTTTTAAACCCAGAATATAATTGCAGTATTTCAAGCTTGTATTTCACACTGACAAATGCAGTAAAGGCCGCTAAGTTAGTATTTTGCTTAAAATGGGTGTTTTTTTAAATAACAGAATATTATTGCAGTATTTCAAGCTTGTATTTCACACTGACAGATGCAGCAAAGGCCCCAGATGTAGGGTATTGCCAAAAATGAGTGTTTTTTTAAACCCAGAATATTATGGCAGCTTTTCAAGCTTGTATTTCACACTGACAAATGCAGAAAATGCCCCAGATGTAGGGTATTTCCAATAATGGGTGTTTTTTTAAACTCAGAATATTATGGCAGCATTTCAAGCTTGTATTTCACACTAACAAATGCAGCAAATGCCCCAGATGTAGGGTATTGCCAAAAAATGGTAATTTTTTTAACCCAGAATATAATTGCAGTATTTCAAGCTTGTATTTCACACTGACAAATGCAGCAAATGCCTTAGATGTAGGGTATTGCCAAAAATGGGTCATTTTTTTAAACCCAGAATATTATTGCAGTATTTCAAGCTTGTATTTAACTGTCACAAAAGCACATATGCTGTGTTGGTTCACTGAACTTGCATAAAATGGCTGCCGCCGCCCACCTAACTAACAGATGGACAAAAGTTATTTTTCTGTGTCACTGGGCTCAGGGCAGGGTAAAAAAAAATTGTGCACTGCACCCACAAAACAAAATTGCTGTAGATTGCTAAATTAAACAAGCACTTCTGATATATGATTTCCTATTCTCTCCCTCACAGCAGCAGCATCCTATCCCTACACTAATAAGAACAGAGTGATGTGCAGTGCTACGTGACTCCAGCTTATATAGAGGCTGGGTCACATGCTGCACTGGACAATCACAGCCATGCCATTAGTAGGCATGGCTGTGATGGCTTCTAAGGGCACACGAGTTAAACGCTTGTTGATTAGCTGCTCTGCAGCCTTTCAAAAAGTGACATTAATTCGCCGAACACCGAACCGGAACCCAAACTTTTACTGAAAAGTTTGGGTTCGGGTCTGGGATCCGAAAATCCTAAAGTTCAGTACGAACCCAAACTCTACAGTTTGGGTTCGCTCAACCTAATCCTAAGCCAATTCCTAGGGCTCAGGAGAATTGAGGAAGACAGGGTTCAAATTAGATTAGGCGACATGACTCAAAAATTTGTCAATAGGGGTTTCCCCGGCACTTTGTCGCCCCAACACTGTGAACAGGTGAGACAAACAACACGTATCGAACTGTTAAAAGAAAGGGACTCGAGACACAAAACGGCTAGAATTCCTTTTGTATTACAATATACCTATCTTAGTAACAAGGTTTCATCCAATGTCTGCAACAACTGGCGCATACTTACCCAGACTTTCCCACCAGTCCCCGAATTCCAGAATCCCCCGTTAATTTCCTACAAAAAAACTGCCAATCTTAGGGACACATTGGTACAAGTCAACTCCTACAGATTGGAACTGCCTCTTACAGCTAAAACGGGGTGTCACCCATGCCTTAACTGCTGCCATTGTAGGGTATGCTAAAAGGTAACTCCTTTGTACACTCACACACGGGTGAAATTCGACAACATTTTACATGTAGCTCTACCTTTGTCATCTATGTTTTGCAGTGCCCTTGTGGCCTCCTTTATGTTGGGGAAACTGCCCAGGAGGTCAAAGAGGAGGATTACACAACATAAATCTAAAATTCGTAACTGTAATACTGAATACCTGTGTCCGAAAAAATTTCTACATTTCAACATAACGTGCCACAATTAAGGTTCCTTGTTATTGATGGTGTTCCACCGCCCCACAGAGGCGGAGACCGTGAAAGACTGTTAAAACAACTGGAACTTAAATGGATTTTTAGATTGAATACAGTTATCCCCAAAGGTCTCAACTGACTTAATATCTTTCTCTAGCGCTATTATCCTTCCGAGGGGTCCCCTGTTGCGACCATTTCCCTATCTGCATATTGTTTGTAACACGTCAATATTATGCGCTCGACAAATTTTGTTGGTTAAGTTGGTGCCCAAAAATCTGTATATTGTGTTTTTTTATTTTTTCCCTTCTTTTCTTTAGACGCAGTTCCAAGCAGAGTCATGCTCCTCTCTCCTTTTAAGTATGTCCATTTATAATCCCATTGCTAGGATTGTGCAGGCATTTCTATTACATGACCACATCCCCGTTATCATCAACTAGAAAATCCAACAGTGAGGTGAGTAGGTTACCATGGGTATGTTGAGCAATGAATGATGCCCGCATGCATGGACAGACTCCACACCATTTTCTCAATTGGTCTGTGTCATTTAGATAATGACCAACTGGGGATTTAAAAGTGAATAACGTGTTTTGGTTTAATGTAATATTATTTTACTGTTTTGATGTGACCATCAGGGATTGGTGCAGGTTTATGACCTTTACCTGTGTTCTCATCTATTACAGTTGGGACGGGACTCCCGATACTTAAGTGAGTCTTGTCAGGGCCATCTTTACCAAGGGGCAAAAGGGGCAGCTGCCCCGGGCCCAGTTGCTCCTGGGGGGCCCAAGGCAGCTGCCTCTTGAGCCCTGCTAGCCACTGCCCCGGGTGTCAGGCTGTCAGCTCTACCAGGAGTCCAGGCATCATGATCGTACTGTGTTAAAGTTGTGCTTTAGGACCTTAATGACATCATCACCATGTGACCAGTAACCTAGCAATTGCTGGTCACATGGCTATGAGGTCATCACAGGTCCTGTGGAGTGTTGCAGAAGTTAACTGTGGAACTTTTTTGTGTGAAGATTACATCAGAAAAAGGTGACACTCAGGGGCTGTTATGTTAATATACTGTAAACTACTGTATAGTGGGGTGCTGTATACTGTGTGGTGGACTGTATACTGTGTGGGACTGTATACTGTGTGGGACTGTATACTGTGTGGTGGGCTGTATACTGTGGTGGGCTGTATACTGTGTGGGACTGTATACTGTGTGGGACTGTATACTGTGTGGGGGCTGTATACTGTGTGGTGGGCTGTATACTGTGTAGGGGCTGTATACTGTGTGGGACTGTATACTGTGTGGGGGCTGTATACTGTGTGGGGGCTGTATACTGTGTGGGGGCTGTATACTGTGTGGTGGGCTGTATACTGTGTGGGGCTGTATACTGTGTGGGGGCTGTATACTGTGTGGTGGGCTGTTTACTGTGTGGGGCTGTATACTGTATGGGGCTGTATACTGTGTGGGGGCTGTATACTGTGTGGTGGGCTGTATACTGCGTGGGGCTGTATACTGTGTGGGACTGTATACTGTGTGGGGGCTGTATACTGTGTGGGGGCTGTATACTGTGTGGTGGGCTGTATACTGTGTGGGGGCTGTATACTGTGTGGTGGGCTGTATACTGTGGGGGGCTGTCTACTGTGTGGGACTGTATACTGTGTGGTGGGCTGTATACTGTGTGGTGGGCTGTATACTGTGTGGGACTGTATACTGTGTGGGGGCTGTATACTGTGTGGGGGCTGTATACTGTGTAGGGGCTGTATACTGTGTGGTGGGCTGTATACTGTGGGGGGCTGTATACTGTGTGGGGGCTGTATACTGTGTGGTGGGCTGTATACTGTGTGGGGGCTGTATACTGTGTGGTGGGCTGTATACTGTGGGGGGCTGTATACTGTGTGGGACTGTATACTGTGTGGTGGGCTGTATACTGTGTGGTGGGCTGTATACTGTGTGGGACTGTATACTGTGTGGGGGCTGTATACTGTGTGGGGGCTGTATACTGTGTGGTGGGCTGTATACTGTGGGGGGCTGTATACTGTGTGGGACTGTATACTGTGTGGTGGGCTGTATACTGTGTGGTGGGCTGTATACTGTGTGGGACTGTATACTGTGTGGGGGCTGTATACTGTGTGGGGGCTGTATACTGTGTAGGGGCTGTATACTGTGTGGTGGGCTGTATACTGTGGGGGGGCTGTATACTGTGTGGGGGCTGTATACTGTGTGGTGGGCTGTATACTATGTGGTGGGCTGTATACTGTGGGGGGCTGTATACTGTGTGGGACTGTATACTGTGTGGAACTGTGTGGGGCTGTATACTGTGTGGGACTGTATGCTGTGTGGTGGGCTGTATACTGTGTGGGGGCTGTATACTGTGTGGGGGCTGCATACTGGGTGGTGGGCTGTATACTGTGGGGGGGGGGCTGTATACTGTGTGGGAGCCTGTATACTGTGGGGGCTGTATAGTGTGGGGGTGCCTGCATAGTGGGGGGGGGGCTATACTGCTGTACTGTATACTGTGGGGGGCTGTATAATGTATACTGAGGGTGCGGTATAGTGTGGAGTGCTATACTGCTGTACTGTATAGTGTGGGGGGCTGTATAGTGTGGGGGGGCCTGTATAGTGGGGGGGGGGCTATACTGCTGTACTGTATACTGTGGGGGTCTGTATAATGTATACTGAGGGTGTGGTATAGTGTGGAGTGCTATACTGCTGTACTTTATAGTGTGGGGGGCTGTATCGTGTATTGTTTGGGGTGCTGTATACTGTGAGGTGTTGTATACTGTGGGGTGCTATATACTGTGGGGTACTGTATAGTGTGGGCTGCTATACTGCATAATGTGTGGTGCTGTATACTGTAGGGTGCTATACTGCATACTGTGGGGTGCTTGGGTGCACTGTAACACTAGGGTGAGTCGAGCCCTGGTCTCCTTCCTGCAGAGCGGTGCCCACTTCCAGCCTGAGCCCAGCTGCCCAGAGCACTGTCTGTAAGTATTTACAGTCATTCACTGTACTCTACCGGGTGTGTGGATTTATTGTGTGTGTGTTGTGATGGAGGGCGTGATTGCCTGCTAAGGTGTGGGAAGGCGGGATCCAGGGGGCCCAAGTAAATTTTTGCCCAGGGTCCAATCTATATTTAAGACGGCCCTGAGTCTTGTGTCACCTAAATGGTGACCTCACCTTTGCGGGATTCCTGACCCCCTCTTCTTCGCATGAAACATGTATGTTTGATCGCTGTAGTACCTGAATAGAGGTTTGGATCAGTCATCTAAATGATGACCTCACCCTATGGGTAAATAGCGCCATTGAGTGCAGATCACTTGCTCTATGAACCTATGTAGTGACCCCTCACCTATCTTCCATTTGGTTCTCTGGCTTTACCTACACTTGAGGACCGATATATGGGACTTAAACTATAATTTTTCTTGGACCTTTATTATTAGACCTTCTAATCACCAGTTATGTAATAGTTTACTTACTATATATCTTCCCAGCTTTGTATAGCAACCAGCGACGTCACCAGTGTCCAATTATTCTCATTGGTGGCGCTATAGTGGAGAGATTTTAGTGGAGAGGTTTATTCACCAGGCAACCACGGACGTCACTGGCCGGGTGACGTTCCTACCGCTCATTGGCTGTTTCATCGCAGGCAGATTGGCTGTTACATCACATCTGCGCAATCCCCGCCTGGGAACGCTGGACACTGGGAGCTTTCTCCCATGATGGAACACCACGACTCTGCATGGATACCTGTGTTTATGTGTCATCACATTTATCTATTTCACATATACTCACCCTTTAACCACTGAGAGGTTTTTATTAGTGAGCTGTATGATCAAAAATGTTTTTAAACTGCAAATTTGTTGTTAATTATGCACACCTTTAGAGGAGGAGTTTACCTCCTCCCCACCTACACCTGGGGCTATTTAAGTTCCATTTTGTTACATGACCCATTGCTTGATAAAGACCACAGGTCGAAAAGTCACTATGTTTGTTGCTCATCAATAAACCGCAAACATAAAGTAGACATATGGAAAATGTAAAGTAATAACTATTTAGGAGGTCAAAGCAGAGATTTTATTTTTTTTAAATGGTGAGTTTTCACATTTTTGGTACATTTTGGATTTTTTAAAATGAATAAAGGTAAAACATATTGACTCAAATTTATCACTAACATGAAGTACAGGAAACAATCTCAGAATGGCTTGGATAAGTAAAAGCATTCCAAAGTTATTACCACAGAAAATGACAAGTCAGATTTGCAAATATCAGCCTGGGATTTAAGGTGAAAAGTGGCTCGGTACTGAAGGATTTAAAGGGGTTGTCCAAGTTATGTAAAAAAAATAAAAAAGCGCAGTAAATCTGATGGTCAGTAATACATACATAACTAAGCAAGTTTTAGGCCCCCAAAAATTACAAATTACTCATTTCCCTAGTTCTGTTCTGGCCCTTTTGTTGACATGCAGTTGCAGATCTGTGGGGGCGTGTAGCAACAATCTCTGAGGTTTTTCTCATGGATATTTGTAGGAGTCAGCAAAGACTGCCTTTGCCCACCCCCTGCTTTTCAAAGGGAGTGAATAAAATGACTGCCGTCTGCAGTCTGACTATTGAGATACTCATGTAGTATGTGTGGGACTACAAATCTCAGCTGTACAGTGCAGTGACATTGCTAATACATACAGGATCTTTTCCCTACCTGTTCTTGTGCACTAAAAGTACAGAGGAGAGAACTCACCTGGTCTTTGTCAGCTCTGTGTTGGCAGGGGCGAGGAGGGGGGGAAACTGTGCACAGCATTTGTCTCCTCAGTGCCTGGAGAAGAAACCCCATAGTTGCTCAGTATCCGAGGCAGAGCAACCAACCCTTTTTCTGTGCTGCTGATGGTAGAAGGGATGAATTCAGTGGGAGGCACAGGGCAGACAGCTCAGCCAGCACATTAGGCAGTGGGGCTTGTCACTCTAACCAGCACAGCCTTCACAGTGACATCCTGTGCACAGAGGCAGACCTGCTTCTCCTGCTCTCTCAGGCTTGTGCACGGAACATCATCAGAGCAAGGAAAGAAGATGACATCTTAGGCCATGTGACACCCAGCTAACTAGGAGAACAGGGCCACTCTAGATGAAGTAAGTGAATTGAAAATCCCTTACATTTGCTTAGTTAGAAACATACAAAGAAGAAAAAAATAAATTGGACAACCCCTTTAATGTGTTAGATACACAGTTATAGTAAATTTTAACTTGAGTTTTACGATAGCTTTAGTTGTGTTTAGGGTATAGCCACGGTGAAATTCAATGTGACTGACTACCCGGTTTTGCAGGCTACACTGTTGCCCTGAACTATGAATGCTGAATAAAATAAATAATCTGTTTCTAAAGTGTTCATTGAATACCTCCATGACTTGCATGGCCATATGGTTCAAGACACATGGCCGACCACGTCTCAACGGCACTGTGTGGTGGCTGTACCCTAAAGATACAGCCATGTAGTCAGGTTTCCCAATGCAGTTTTAGAAGCCAAAATCAGGAGTTGATCATAAAAAGAGAGAAAGTATAAAAGACAGATACGTCATACCTAGTTTTGTCTTCCAAAACTGTTTGCACAAACCTGACTATGTGACTGTACTCTAAGTGTCAATTTAACAAATATTAC
Organism: Bufo gargarizans; assembly: GCF_014858855.1. Classification (NCBI taxonomy): domain Eukaryota; kingdom Metazoa; phylum Chordata; class Amphibia; order Anura; family Bufonidae; genus Bufo; species Bufo gargarizans. Next base: position 175,503,621 of record NC_058080.1, on the reverse strand, counting down.
ATCTACGGTACTTCTGTTTCCTAGGTTGGATATCTTCCTGACCTGGTCCCTCTTATAGTTTCCATCCTACTTCGGTCCAAATGCAATGTCATTTGATATTACATGAGACTTAAACAGCTATTTGTGGTGAAACCAAATAAACTCTACACATATTTAACCCCTAGAGTGCCATCGCTATACACATAAAGCAGAAGGAGGAGATTTAAAAATGGTGCCCGCTGGCAAGTGCAGGGTTGCCATAGCAGCTGTGCCTCTACTGTATCAAACAGCAGAGGCCTGGGTCTAAAGTTTGCAACCGCTGCAAATTGCATAAATTGCATAAATGTAATCCTTTAAATGTTGTGGCCGATCGGGGAAGCTGTTCCTTTGCGCTGATGCACTGAGTCTCTCTGAAGCTGTAGGTGGCAGGACTCTAGGATAACAGTAAAACAGGCTTGCATTGTAGTTCTATGTAACTCATTTAGAAAATATAAAAAATATATACAAATTTAATTCCTCCCCCCTTCCCCATAGAATAAATAAATGAAGAAATAAATAAATAAGGATTCTAGACATCACCCGTGCCCAAATGCCAGAACTATTAAAATAGAAATAATATTTATCCTATACGGCAAATGGCGTAACAAAAAAAAAAAATCTAAATGGCCAATTTGCCATTTTTTCATCGCTTACAAAAATAGTTGAATAAAATGTGATTAAAAAGTCACACAATTTCCAAAATGATATCAATAAAAATTACAGACCAAAAAAGATTTCAGACCGTCCTGCAAAAACTGAGCCCTAAAACAGATCCATAGACATAACTATAAAAAAGTTATGGGGGTCAGAATACTGCGATCAAAAGAAGAAATGTAAAAAAAATAGAGGTTATCCTTGAAAAGATAATGATGACTTATCCTCAGAATAGGTAAAAATTATCACATCAATGGGGAGCCAAGTCCTGTCATCCCGCCAATCAGCTGTTCCATAGAGCCACTGCGCTCACTAGAGATCTAGGGAGAGATGCAGGCTCCTGACTGCTTTCCAAGGACAGCGCTGCACACTGTATAGTGGCAGTGCTTGGTATTGCAGCTCAACCCCATTGACTTGAACGGGACAGAGCTGCAACTAGGCCATGTGACTGATGTACCGTACATTGATGTCACATGACCTAGGAAGAGGCTGCAGTGCTCAAGGCAGGATTTGCTGCTTTTAGATCAGGCATGTATTCTGGTAATGTGGACAAATAATCCAGAGCACCTTGATCCAGAATTCCTGGTGTTTGCCTAGGTGTTAACTTTAGTCTTGTCCTGATATTCTATGGACCACCAAGGGTATCATCCTGGTACACCTCCCATCTAGATCTAATTTGTGTAGACTGTTCTCAATGCTAGACTTACATATGTCTTAATGTCAATAGTGCACAGAGCTATATGTATATTCTGTGAAGTTGTTCTATGGGGTAAAGATGTTTCCATATCCAGTGGTCATGGTCAGTATCTCACTTAAGTTCAATCATTTTTCTTTGAAAAGTTTCACTTTTTCTTGTATTTTTAATGAACACTAATCATGTTTGAGTTAGATTTCTGAGAACAAGTCACACTCTATGAGTGATGCATTCTAATGTTACTATAGAGATTTGTGCCATTTGTGCATATATTTTACAAAACCAGCAGTCTATTGCAGTGTTGTGCCAGTGTGAGCATTACCCCATGCTGCCTATGAGTTTGTGCCAAGGGTGGAACTGTTATGGTCATTTGTTATTTCATGAAATCATCATTTGAGCATTTTCCTATGTTTGTGAAGTACAGTACTAATGGCTCAACCCTTACGCCTTTTCATTCCCAAGAAACTAAACAGGACAAAGCATTCAATAATGCACTTAAAACAGAAGGTTTAAAGTAGAAATATATTTGCAGTGGAAACTGAACTGTGAATATAAATTACTCAGATTTTTTAAAGTATCCTGAACAAAATGACATTTGTATTCAGGATTTCTGGTATATAATCCAAATGTCATCACCACCTTCCTTCACCCTTACAAATACTTATACTTTAAATTCCTCTGGTGCACAATCCTTAAAGGGGTATTCTCATCTCAGACATTTATGACATGTCCACAGGATATGCATAAATAAATGCTTGATAGATATGAGTCCCGCCTCTCAGACCTGCACCTATTTCTAGGATTGTCTCACCCCGTCCCACTCGATGTCTCAACCACGCTGCAAGAGGTGTTATGCTGTGCTATGCTGTTTCCATAACTCCCATAACAATCTGATAGAATAACACAGTAAACGTCCCTGCGAAGACAGCGTACCTCACTGTGTCCTGTCATTTCTGTAACTGCCATTCACTTCTATGAAAGTTGCAGAACAATATAGCACAGTGAGGGTGGCTGTGAATTCTGCCACCTTTTGCAACCTGGATGTGATGGCCCGTGGGAAGAGGTGGGGTGGGACAAGGTAGGGTGACCCCCATTGTAGACATAGATGCTGGGTCTCAGAGGTAAATCCTACACCTATTTATAGTGTTATGAGTTATGCTTTAATCAGGTGAATATGGCTCATCTTTAACGGTCCTGGACAATGTACCCTCTCTGGGGAATAACTGAATTAGCTTGCAGACAACAGCCTACAGGAACAAAACGCTGTGCCTATTTTACACAGATATGTTAATGATATGATTTCGAGACACAGACTTCATGTCTCCACTCCAGCCCACACCATGGAAGGTCCTTTAAAAAATACAAATACAAGTATAATACTTCAAAGCCAGCCCTGTCATAATCCATATTTTATAATAACACACTTATGTACTTATGATCAGGGAACATAGCCACTTCAGCCACAGCTCTGGGATTTTCGGCCTTAGGAAACCTCAGGATAGCATATTAGTTCAAATTAGTAATGTTTGATATTCATATTTGGTATTGCTAGATCGGTAAAGATTTGCTAGGGATCATCTTGGCAGGAGGTTTCTATGCGAAGATGCCATATAGCCCAGCATTATGACTGTATTTCTTGCTTCTGATTAGCCATCCTCCTCTTGACATGAGCAGATGGATGGATAAAGGAGCTCTGGCTTCAGACCCTTTAAAAATGTCATATCAAGATACAGAACAGATTCAGGAGATGCAACCAGCTTTGCTCATCTGTCCAAACTTCCAGAAGCTCTCCTCAATGGATCTCACTAATAAATAAGAGGCCTGTTATTCTTTTACTTAATCTCTTTTTATTTACATTGTTTTGCTTATATGTTAACAGTATGTCATTGCTTTTTCAATATTTTTGTAACTTTTTTGAGCACTGTACTGTTGTATATTAAATCCTAACAAGTTTTCTATATTGCTCTCCATAGCCACAGCTTCGAAGAGTAAAGTACCCATTAGTTATGTTAACCTTTCGACTGACAGTGTTAGCAAATGACCTGCTTGATGCTGGAGAGCACAGTGTCTGTTTGTAGGTACTTGTACTTTAAAGTGTTGGTATCTCGTTGGCCAAAACAATGTGGTGGCAGCATTTTGTATAGATGCATGGACTGGTTTTGGAGTGTGTTTAAAGGGATTCTGTCATTATCCTGTGTCTGTTCTATGCTTTCTGTATATTTTGTTTTGCTTGTATGGATTGTAAGTGCCATGCTAGAGGCTTTTGTCCATATTCCTGTATTCGCTATGTCTGAATGAGTTCCTAAAGTATGTCTTGCTAAGTTACTGCCATGTATTGCAATTCCCTCCATGTAGACCTTTCTAATAAAGACCTACACCGCCTGCAGCTAGTACAGAATGCTGCCACAAGACTGTTAACAAGACAACCCCTCCACTGTCACATAACACTAATCCTCCGCTCACTACACTGGTTACCCATAAAATGGAGAATCCTTTTCAAAATTGGCATGCTAACATTCAAATCCCTACACGACCTAGGCCCTGGATACCTGAGGGTCACACCTCACACAACCTCAGATCAAAAGGATCCAATAACTTGACCACCCCCAGAATTCAACTAAAAACCTTTGGAGCCAAAGCTTTCTGTCATGCTGCCCCTACCTTGTGGAATGCCCTGCCAAAATCAATCAAGACAGCTCCAACCCTGGACACATTTATATCAAAACTGAAAAGCCACCTGTTTAGCCTGGCATTTACGATCACATTTACGGGAGAAATGAGCTTTACAAATGTTTTGTTGTTGTTGTTATTTGCTATGTATGAATTGTTTCCTATACTCTGTATGTCTGGGTTCCTAAAGTCTGTCCATCTGTCATTGCCTCATTCCAGTATTACATGTTTTCCTTGGATTTGCCTGTATTCTACCTAGCTCTGAATCTAATCTATGCCTCTGGTTCCTTGCATTAGTGTCTCTAACCCATGTGTATCAGCTACCAACTATGCCAGGACTATCACAGGAGGTAGCGGTTTCGTTGCTAACCTGCAGGGAAGTCCATATCCCTAAAAATAGGTTAATGGGTGAATACTGTAGAGGCTCCAGAATAATGACCTTAAAGGGGTTATATGAGACTAAAAAATGCACTGCCGCTGCTGCTTCTCCCTGTGCGCGGATGAAAAACAGTGTCAAGGGGGAGCAGCCAATGACAGACGGGGACAGGGACGAGCCTCCCTAGTATCAAAGGTGACACTAGGGAGGCTGGTTCCCATACCCACCTGCCATTGGCTGTAGGGAGCAAGGAGCCAGGTAAGTATATTCAGTGTGAGGGGCCCCTTTAAGGTTTAGCCCTACACCAAACCAGTTAGTTGGCACAGTGGTTCCACAACCATTGTCAGCAACAGATTTTCTGGAACTAAGGACTAGTCTTCTTAGGAGTGAGCACATGTAGCTCCTCTTTCTTCCACAGAATGGGGTAGACCTAAGTCCATCTCTCAGCTTCCTACAAGGTCAGAGTTAGGATTGTTAACCCTGACTTATCTATACAGAACTATGTGGGTAATACAACACATCAGAACATTAAATAAAATTTAAATAGCAAAAAACTATTTTGCAAATACCCTATTCTAGAGTACTGCAAAAGTAAAACAAGCTCGGTAATGATGTGATGGACAGATACAGAAGTCCAGTTATGGACAGTTACAGATTCCCACTGACAGACAGTAACAAAAGGACAGAAATGGATTCCTACTAATTGACACCTACTTGCCAACAGTAATAGATTGACAGTAACAGACACCTAGTTACAGATGCCTATTGATTGACAGTAACAAACGGACAGTAACGGATGTCTAGTAATGGATGCCCACTGGCCAACAGCAGAGGACGGACAGTCATAGATTCCTAATAATGGACAACTGCTGACCAACAGTAATTGATAGAAAGTAATGAACACTTAGTAACAGATGCCCACTGAGTTATGGACAGATACAGTAACCGAAGTAACGGACAGCAAGTAACCAATGCCTGCTGCCAAGGGGGGTCGGGACCACACCTGATCGAGATATAGGTGTTCTTATAGGTGTGTTGGTGGTCACCAAGGGGTTGTATAGCAACTCTCCCAACATTGATAGCAAACAGTCAAGCAGTCAAGAAATGTCTGTTACTTTTAACACTCAGTCCTTATTTTTATTAGGACATACTTGCTAACAGTTCTCGCATCTTATTGTTTTTCATGCCTATTTTTATTTGACAAGTAACTAATAAGATGGCAGTTACTTATAACAAGCTGGATAAAACCACTTTGATGAATTTTTGTGAGAAAAGAGGGCTTGATGGGACTGACAAAACAAAAGAAATGCTGATATGGATATTGATAGAGGATAATGGTAAGCACCAATGATGTGTATGTAGTTCTTGAGCCAGGGGCCAACAAAGCATTGATATGAAAGCACAATGAAATTCCGGCACTCACGATTTTGGTAGCTAAAATCTTCGTCTTTTATTCAGGCAGTAGACATATAAACAGGACATCCACCCACAAGTGCAGCAACCTTGACGCGTTTCGAACAGTAGTTCTTAGTCGTAACAATGAGCAGTGTCTCCTCTGGTACCTTTATACCAGTCTGAACTAAAAAATGTAAATTGAAAAATAAAACCAAAAATAAATCAAAGCAAGATAACCGCAACTATAAATCAAAGTCCCAAAATAAATCACCAAGAGTGAGTTTTTCCTCTGAACTGGATACCGCTGACACCTCTGATGGCTCACAGGATTTATCACAAAGCCCTCAACAAATCATGGAATATGGAGCGAAACACAAACTGTCATACTATAGAAAATCTAAAAATATCAACCCGGAGAACAATAAAAATAAAAAGGAGGATACTGCAACAAAATCGTCAAAAAACGAGTGCGCCGGGCGGGACGTAAACATAAAAACGCCTCAAACCAGGTCAACACGCTACCAACAAAGATAGCTGACTGTGCACAATTAGATGTTATAAATTTGTCTGCCATAATCCTCTCAACTGAACAAATTGAAGTTCTCAAATTGGGTTTAAATTTTGTACCTTCTGTAAATTTTGATTTATTTTCTACTTTATTAGATATAAATAAATTTATAAGACAACTGACAGTTACCAGACATTTCAGTGATGTGGATATGAATGAGCCCATACGAAATATCGATCAGACATGTTCGGAAAGTAGAATTGAAAATGAATATTTTCATTTATCATTCCAAGAACAACTGGCCCTAACATGTCTCACCGATCTTCAAGGGGAATCACTGGAATATGATAGATGTGTTGATGCTCAGAAATTTAAAACCACCAATCCGGATTTCTATCCTATCATGTCCAGAACCACCAATATGGACACCTTTCAAGATATCATAGAGAGGGAGCTAAAAGAAATACATAGTCACATCCAGGACGAGGGGGGATATACCAACCTGCCTATGAAATATAAAAAAGCTATCAAGGAACTAGCTGATAATGAAAGTATTGTTATAAAAATGGCCGATAAGGGAGGTTCCGTCGTCGTCCTGGATTGTGACATGTACTGTGAACAAATGAATAAACTGCTCTCTGATCTCTCAGTATACCAAAGGTTAGATATTGACCCTTTACCCAAATACAAAGGGGAATTTTTTGAGATTTTGCGAAAAGGTTTAGAATATAATCACATTAACCAAAAACAATTTAATTATTTAAATGTAGAATTTACAGTTACACCTATAATGCATGCCCTTCCTAAAGTCCACAAGGGCCAATTTCCCCCCCCTCTACATCCCATAGTCAGCGGGATCGGATCCCTAACAGAGAGGCTGGGTGAATGGCTAGACTGTAGTTTACAGCCCCTTGTCAAAAGAATCCCAGGGTATATTAAAGATACCACATCAATTCTGCAATCTTTTTATGACATGACTTGGGCTGAAAACTACAGATGGTTGTCCATTGATGTGGTATCGCTTTATCCATCAATACCACATCATGTGGCGATGCTAGCACTTGAATTCCATTTGCATAAATACAGCAATTTTTCTGAGGATTTTATAGATTATACTCTGGAGGTTACTCAATTTCTGATGTCTCACAATTATTTTTCATTCAATTCTATATACTATGTACAGATATCTGGTGTATCAATGGGTGCGAAGTACTCATCCTCCCTGGCCAATTTAACAATGTCCTATTGGGAGGAGGCATATGTATATAGTGTTAAAAATCCATTTGCGGAACATGTGGTGTGGTATGGCAGGTACATCGATGATATGCTCCTTATCTGGAGTAGTGATGTACCTGCCATACAACACTTCATGCAATATCTGGAAAATAATACATATAATTTAAAATTCACATATACGGAACATCCGCAAAGTATCAATTTTCTTGATCTTACACTTTCAGGAAAACCGAACCAGATTATACAAACCAAAACCTACCGCAAGGAAATAACAGGAAATACAATACTTCGGGCAAATAGCCATCACCCCCTACACACAATAAAATCAATTCCTGTGGGAGAATTCACACGTACCTACAGAAACTGCAGTACAGCAGCGGCTTTTGAAATAGAGGCTCAAACTATTAAAAATAGATTAAAACAAAGAGCATATCCAAACTGGATGATATCCAGAGGCCTAGCTATAACTAAAAAGAAAAATAGAGAAGATTTACTCTTTTCAACTTCTAAAAATAAAAATAAAAATATCTCTAAACAGATATAAAAAATTGAGAGTTCAGATAAAAATGTAAATAAAAACGAAAAAGATAATTTACCTACACTTGTTTTGACGTACAGTAAGCAATTTGAAAAAATTCAACAAATTATTAAAAAATATCTACCCATTCTTCATGATGACGAAATAATGCACTGTGCGCTAAAACAAGGTTGTAGAATTGTGTCAAGACGGCCAAGAACTATAGGAAATGATTTATCACCCTCCATATATATACATCGAAACAAATATAAACGGGATCCCTGGCTTATATACAAGGGTTTCACTAGATGCAGAAGTTTGCGCTGCCGCACTTGTACATACGCAGTAAATACCAAAACTTTCCATGATGCAAATAATTCACATATATATCCAATCAAATCTTATATTAATTGGAATTCTATAGGGGTGGTATATATCATAAAATGTATAGCCTGTGACATGTTATATGTGGGATGTACCACTAGAAAGTTCAAGGTTCGAATTTTAGAGCACCTCAATTATATAAAAAATCCGCACAGTGTGAACACATCCAATGCGGCTAAACACTTTATCTGCAAACACGAAAGCCAGGTGCGCAATTTCAAAGCCTTTGCAATTGAACAGGTGAAATTACCTAGCAGAGGAGGAGATTTAAAACGTTTAGTGAGACTCAGAGAGGCTTTTTGGATTTTTAAGTTGAATACCAGACATCCAAATGGCCTCAATAAGAAAAATGAACTTATGTATTTCTACTAAATCATGACTCTCCCATTTTTCACTTTTTTTCATCATAGTTATGTATTTTTTCAATTTAATTAAGAGCAGTAATAGAGAAAAAGGATCCATGCCAGAATTAGCAACACAGCACTAACATATGTGGATCCATACAAATAAGTTGGCTATATATATAACCAATGTGGTGTTCTGATGCTATCCTGACAATTGACATTCTTTGACAATTTTAATATGTTCACTGTTTTTATTTAATGGTTATTTTTCAATACAAATTTTTGTAATAATCAGTGACTTTGTATAGATGCATGAATTTTCTATTGTGAAACACATGAGCAGTGCCTCACCTGGAAAACAAGAGGTTAAAATGTTCCCTGCCTCCTACACTCCCCCACCTCTCAGGTGGGGTGAAAGTAATTACATTTTTTAGTTCAGACTGGTATAAAGGTACCAGAGGAGACACTGCTCATTGTTACGACTAAGAACTACTGTTCGAAACGCGTCAAGGTTGCTGATCTTGTGGGTGGATGTCCTGTTTATATGTCTACTGCCTGAATAAAAGACGAAGATTTTAGCTACCAAAATCGTGAGTGCTGGAAATTCATTGTGCTTTCATATCAAGAATTTATGGGCTTGCCAGCCTTTTTCGTGCACGCAGGTGTTTGAACAATTGGGTGAGCTGGACTTTTCTTTGTGCATATTCACGCCAACAAAGCATATAAGTATCAAGCAGCGGATCTAGTTAAACAACTGTTTGACCCACAGTTCACTAGCAGCTGCAATTGTGAGAGTGAAATGGACTCTTGTTTGCCACTACAGATCTGAATGAGTTTGAGCCGCAAATGTGTGTACAGCTTGTTTTAAAAGAAAGTTAAGCTGAGATAGAGTTTGCAGGCTGCCAGATGCAGCAAGAGGCTGTTAAGGCAGTGGGTGTGAACCACTCTGTCAATCAACAGGTTTGACTTAGGGTATACCTATGGCATTTTCTTGGAAGTCCCCTGGTATTCACCCTTTAACCCCTGTAAAGGAATCTAGACTTCACTGCAGGGGAACTACCAGACCGCTACTTCCTGGAGCAGTCTCTGCGTGATTGACAGCAGAGCCATGGGTGTCAGAGACACCGATGCAGGGCACCGAGGGTTCAGACACAATCATAGTCATGGAAAGGCCAAGGCCGAGCTGGCAGAGTTCATTCAATACAGTAAATGCTTTAAAGTCAGGGCAGGCAGCAAAGGATCAATTCGGAGGTCAGGCACAGGTCCGGTATAAGATCAGAGGGTCAGAATCCCCTCAAATCCCACCAGTACATGGGCAGGTGACAGAATACAGCACATGTTTGCAGGGAACTAGTAAGCCAGACAGCCTATTGCTCTGGCACCTTCCCACAGGGGAAGGTGCAAAGCTACCCCAGGGTTATCAGCTATTGGCTGTTGAAGATTAGGCTATGTGCTCATTGGCCCTCTAAGAGCTGGGGGAGCATGGCATGCTAGGCCCACCAGCAAAAAGACAGCAAGAGGTGTATCCGGACCTCTGAGCAAGGTGAGTGGAACAGTGGCTGGCTGTCGCTGCAACAGAAGCCAAGGAATGCCAAGGCAAAGCACTGAATGGAATTGGAACGGCTCCAAATGCACCATTCTATAGCATAGAACCAATAGTCTAGTGTTACAACAACAATTCAAATGTAAATCTGTTTATGTCTAATATAGTGTAGAGATATTAGTCTTAAATATTTTGTAATATACTTTACTCAGAAAAGATGTTCCTTTTTATGAGAAAACATGATGTAATGATTCTCCCTAGAAATGCTCTACATGAAAAGAGTCCATCTTCAGCTTACTACTGAGTGCTGAAGACAACTATGTGGTACATGCTGTGCAGAGGCAGGCTTCTCAGGCCTACTTCTTAGCTCACTACTATTTTTTCTGTGTCCCTGTCTTGACTTGCTGCCATCACTGACAGCTGGAACCTCTACACTTGAAAGAAATCAGATAACTAAGTGATGGAAGCATCATTCTCCGATATCATCCCTGCCTTCAGTAACAGAAAAGCGCAGGTAAGAGAGAAATCTAGAGCTGGCAGCGGGTTAGCCCCAGAAGCCTGCCTCTGTATATTTCACATAGTCATCTTCAGCATATTCAGTCATCTTGTAAATATATTATAAAAATGTTTAGCATATCTGTCCCTACACAATATTGAGATTAAATAACAATTGTTGCACTTTAAAATCCATTTAGGGCACTGGAAATTATGGAAAAGGATGGGGATCTGAACACTTTCCTAAGAGGATTTGAAAACACTTGCATACAGTACCAGCTACTCCATGAACAGTTGGCTATATACTTAACACGGGGGGAAAAGGAAAAGCTCTGGAAGTGTTTTTCAGATTTGGCTTGAGACCTGGATGGGGATTTTGATGTGGTTATCCCCTTCAGTACCCATCCAATTTTTGGTTTCGTATTCTTGTTTTTTTCTCCCCATGTTCAAATAGCCATAACCTTTTTAATTTTCTGTTCATATAGTTATATGAGGACTTTTTTTTTTGTGGGGTAAGTTAAAAGGTACCATTTAATTTACCATGTGTGTTATTGAAAAATGGGGAAATACATTATTTGTGTGATAAAATTGAAAAAACGCAATTCCACCAAGGTTTTTAAAATATCACGGCGTTCAATGTGCGCTAAAAAGCTAATTCTGCAGCTCAGTATGAATACAGCGAAACCAAACTGGTCTAGTTTTTTTTTGTTTTACTACTTAAAAAAAGAAAAACCTTTAAAAAAATCAAAATTTTCTTTGCTTCGCCATATTCCGACAGCCATAATTTTTTGTTTTTTTCTGGTCTGTAGTTTGTATTGGTATCAGTTTTGTGGTACGTACAACTTTTTGATCACCGTTCTAAAAAAAATTTGGGGGGGGCAAAGGTAACTAAAAAATGTTGATTCGTGTGTTTTTTTCCATTATGACATTCACCGCACAGGGATTTTTAAAAAAATATTTTAAATAGTTTAGATATTTTCAGACACGGCGATACCTGATATGTTTATATTTTTATTGGTAATATATTTTTATATGTAAAATAGGGAAAAGGGGTGATTTCAACTTTTAATATTTTAATTTAAAATGTTATTATAATTTTTTTTTACTTTTTATTTAAAAACTATTAGCCCCTTAGAGGGCTATAAATAGAGATGAGCAATAACTCCCAACGGATTCTGTCTGTGGAGCATACGCCTTCACTATGTCAGCATTTGTTCAGTAATCCATCAGTATTTCTAATGCCCAAAAAATAGGAGTGGATCCAAAACAGAGATGACCTTTGTCCACTAATACACGCCACAAAAGGCTTTAGAACATATAACTGCACCGCTCACCAGCAAATATATTTTTTCTTTTTCAACTAATACACAACAAAAAGGGCTGTCATTTTAGCACTTCACCGCACAATGGCTAATAAGCCTCTTTTGTCCCACAAATGCAAGCCAAAAAATGCTTTAGAACATATAACTGCACCGCACAAGGACAAATAAGACGTAGAAAATTTTCCTTGTAATAAACCCTGTTAATGCCTGTATCAAACAGCACTTGCACCCTAATAAGAACGGTTTGCTGGAATTACAGAGCTGTATAATGGCAATTTGGGTCCCCAGACAGTGCAGCTGTAACCAGGCTGTAACCTCCCCTACTGAACCCTGATCAACAGAAATGCAGTGGATTGATTTCTCCCTATCCTTTCCCTACACCTTGAATAATCTTTCCCTGCACTTGTAAATCGTTTTTTTTGGCACAATGACGTTTTTTTCTAACACTGTCCCTAGCGCTTGCTGACATCTCTCCCTGCACTAAGTACACTGGTAAATGGCAGAATCTAAGATGGCTGCCGCTATTTATAGGGCTGTGACATCACAGGGCTGGTTGGCTGCTGATTGGCTGCATGCATGGCATTATGGGTGATCCCGCCTTCCCGGAGTTCCTTTCTCCGTGTCCTCAAACGTGCAGCAGCCATTTTAGGAAAAAATTTGATTCGTTACCACGAAGCACGATGAAATTCGGCTATGGTGCAAATCAAATTTTTGATTCACTCATCTCTAGCTAGAACCTGTGATCTTTTGATCCCTTGATCACTAATAGAGATTTATTAGGGTGAATAGATTTTCACATGCTCCAAGCTGAGCTGTGCTTTGTGCACACAGCAGCAGGGAGCTTACCATGACAGGCCTGGAAGGCTTCAGAAGCATCCAGGCTGCCATAGAAACCAATTTGAGCCCTGCGATTTCACTGCATTGGCTCTGATCTGAAGGCAGAGGGAGCCCCATCCCTCTAAATTGCCTCATAGGTGCCGCGATCAGCGTTTGCGTTGGCTCTGATCTGAAGGCAGAGGGAGCCCCATCCCTCTAAATTGCCTCATAGGTGCCGCGATCAGCGTTGATCGTGTCACCTGAAGGGTTAAATGACAGGGTTCAGCGGGATTGCCATTCCCCATCACTGTGGCGTATGGAACGGCCTCACTGCAGCAGCCCGCTCCATACATCACCTCAACCACCATGATGTACGGGTGCATCGTGGTGGTTGAAAAGATTAAACAAGCTCTGATTAGGGTTGCCACCTTTCCCAACAAAAAATACAGTCCAAGTTAATCCACACCCCAAAGGGGGTCTGGCTGTGGGCGTGGCTTAACACAGGGTGTTAAGTCGCTGTCATACTGTGGCTCCCAATAATATTAATACCCCCAGTAATATTAATGTCTCCATTAGTGCCACCCAGAATTAATACTGTCCCCATCAATTCCCCCAGTAATATTAATGCCCCCATTAGTGACCCCCAGTAATAGTAATGTCCCCATTAGTGCACCCCAGAATTAATTCCCCCCATTAGTGTCCCCAAGTAAGAGCAATGGCCCATTGGTGCCCCCCAGTAAAAATAATGCCCCCATTAGTGCCCCCAGTAAGAATAATACCCCCATTTGTACCACCCAGTAAGAATAATGCCCTCATTAGTGCACCCCAGTAAGAAAAATGCCCCCTATTTGTGCCCCCAGGAAGAATAATGCCCCCATTAGTGCCCCCAGTAAGAATAATGCCCCCATTAGTGCCCCCAGTAAGAATAATGCCCCCATTAGTGCCCCAGTAAGAATAATGCCCCCATTAGTGTCCCCCAGGAAAAATGATGCCCAATTAGTGCCCCCATGAAGAATAATGCCCCCATTAATGCCCCACAGGAAGAATAATGTCCCCATGAAGAATAATGCCCCCATTAATGCCCCACAGGAAGAATAATGCCCCCATGAAGAATAATGCCCCCATTAGTGCCCCACAGGAAGAATAATGCCCCAATGAAGAATAATGCTTCCAATAGTGCCCCCAGGAAGAATACTGCCCCCATTAGTTCCCCCTTAAGAATAATGCCCCCCATTAGTGCCCCTTGTAAGAATAAAGCCTCCTTCTCTGCTTCTGCCAAAAAAAAAAAAAAAAAAAAAAAAAGCACTCACCTTCTCCATTTGCTTGTGCCGCTGTGAACGCTCACTGCTGACTGGAAGCTCCGAACAGGGCCTGTGCTCCAGCGTGATGATGTCTCGCGGGTGCTGTCCTGAGCATCCAGTCAGCAGCACGAGCAAATGGAAGAGGTGAGTCCTTTTTTTTATTTTTTATTAACACAAGTGTGGGAAGGTAAAGGCTGCACTAATGAGTGCTCCGCAATGGTTGCGCTCATTAGTAGCAGTCCTTGTAGGGGTCTATTTACTGAATAGATAATGGAAGTAGTTATATAGGTAGATAGGTAATACAGTTGAAAAAAGACATAAGTCTATCAAGTTTAACCAAGGGATAGGTGGGGACAGAAATCCCAGAAAAGAAGTGAAACTCAGATTTTTACACATTTTCTTAAGCATTAAAGGGGTTTTCCAATCCTATAAAATGTCCCCACATATGCTGGGCCCCTCACATTGAATATACTTACCTGGGTCCCTGCTTCCTGCGCCATTCCTGGTCCCTGCACCGCCGCTGCTGCTTCTCCCATGCGCGGATTAAAAGAACTGGTGTCGGGGGGGAGCAGCCAATGGCAGGCGGGGACGGGGACAAGGTTATAAGTGCTCAGGCATATCCAAACCATAGGCCTGATCATCAAACCTGGGAAGTGCTAAATGGTCAGGGAAACTCTAAAGCTCGAGCCTGAGAATCTAGATGCCATCTAAGGCTGGCCCACCCGTAAAATGAAACTAGGTTATGTCATTTTTGGTTACTGCTGGGTACTATGGGAAGTTGTACCTAACTATAGTAACCTTGCTAGGCCCATGTCTGACCTCACCAAGAAGAAGCTGACTCAATTGTTATGGCCTGGGTGCAGTTCTCAGCGAGGGAAATTCAAGTAGAGAATAATATCCAGTGATGTATCTGATGAGTAGAAAGTTTAAGGCTGTATGTGTATGCCACCACAGAAAAGTATTTTCTGGCCATTCTATGGGCCCATGCAGAACCATCTACAATTCCTTTATAGGTACAATTTCACTTTATTGACAGACCACAACCCTCTCCACTGGTAAGACAGGGTGACCAGTGAACCTGGAAAATTACTTCAGTGGAGCTTAGCCCTACAGAAGCATGACTATCCAGCATAAGAAAGGCAGTGTACATGGGAATGCAGACAAGTTGTCGCACAGGGGGAAAATCACAGAGATTGTGATCTGCAAATCATGCTCTCATGTCATCTCTAAAAGGGGATGTGTTATGAGTTAACTACTAGACTGCATGATAATTGGACAAATTATCGGGAACAAGTGTTCATAGGAATGCAGTTTCCGATAATTAGCTCTTATAAATGAGCAGTTGATCAGCTGATGAATAAATAAATGCTCGTTGACTTGCAGATGGGCCTCTTTCATCAGGAACAAAGACGCCCGATTACCAGTAATACATTAATAGAACAGAATACGGGAAGTGCTGTAGCAACAGTTCCTTCCACATTCAGTTTGCACTGGTTTGTGCAATCATGCTGGTAAAAATGAGCACCTGTAGATATGTTATCATCAATTGATGCTTGCACTGCAGGATTATTGGGCAGTGTAATAATACCTTTATGCCTTAATCAGTGGAATGAGACACATACCAAACAACTCTAGACAGATGTCCTTTCTCCAGGGGATAAGTGAATTAGCTCACAGACAATAGCTGACAAGAACCAAATGCTGTGTCCAATTTACACAGAGGTGTAAATGAGATGAATGCCCAATAAAGACATAGTCTATGCATCTCCAGCCCACACCATGCACTGGAAATAACTGAAATCCTCTATTGTAGATTGTAAGCTCTTGCGGGCAGGGTCCTCTACCCCTCTGAACCAGTCTGTTAATAGTTTCTTGTTTCTTGTATTTTTATATTTTATAACCCAGTCTGGATGTACAGAGCCATGGAATTAATGGCGCTTTAAAATAATAATAAACTTGCTAGATTGGTGAAAAAAAGTTGGGAACTTGCTGGGCATATTGTCTCGCAAAGAGGTTCCTATAAGAAGGTATAATATAGGCCAGGATTTTATCTTGCAACTGTATTTATTTTTTTTGCTTATGATTGGCTGTGCTCTTCTCACATAACCAGGTGGTAGGGCAAAAGGGGTCTGACGGAGGCCAAAATTATGTATGAAGATAAATAACAGACGCTGTGCAGATCTGTCACAACTTCAAGTGGTTCCATGGATCTCACAATCAAGTAAGAGGTCTTTTATACTTTTGTTATAGTACTTTTTATTTCTATAACTGTTTAGCCTATTAGTCATTGTTTTTTCAACATTTTTGTAATCTTTTTTTTAACAAAGGTTCTTTGTGGTTCTCCAGAGCCACACTTAATGCAGAGTAATTTAGGTGACAGTATGAATGATCTTATCACTCTATCACCTGTTTTGCTTGTTCATCGGGTAATCAGTGGCACCTTTACACAGGCAGATTATTGCTAACAAGCATTCCCTGCTGGAACGGCCTGCCGGATCCCTAGTGTTAGTGATTCCCTAGTGAATCCCTAGTGAATCTAGCCTTAGCGATAATCTGCCCGATGTTTGGGCAGTGTAAAGATGCCTAAACAGTATACTAGCAGTTACCTGCCTGTTCTTCGAGAGTGCGGTCTGTGCCAGTGTGTTCTTTTTTGTACGTTTAAGTGTTGGCATCTTGTGGGCCATAAAAATGACTGGTAGCAGAATTTTGTGTGGATTCATGGACTAGTTTTGAGGTGTGTTTATCTCATTTTGTATGAAAGGTTTGGGAAGCAGAGTAACTCCTTCCAAAGTCACCAAAGTCATGTGTGCAGTGGGCGGTGATTGTGACATATAGCATAACCTGTGGATATAAAGTATTGGAAGTGTGTGAGATGACAATTACTTAATTACGATAAGGTTAGAACTTCCTTATGAGGCCCCTTTCCTATCTGCAAAGGAGGCAGCATTTTAAAGATTAGGCTACTTTCACACTTGCGTTCAGAGCAGATCCGTCTGGTGTCTGCACAGATGGATCCGCTCTTATAATGCAGACGTTGGGATCCGTTCAGAACGGATCCGTCTGCATTATATTTGAGAAAAAATTCTAAGTGTGAAAGTTGCTCAGACGGATCCATCCAGACTTTACATTGAAAGTCAATGGGGGACGGATCCGTTTGAAATTGAGCCATATAGTGTCAACTTCAAACGGATCCGTCCCCACTGACTTACATTGTAAGTCTGGACAGATCCGTTTGCCTCTGCACGGCCAGGAGGACACCCGAACGCTGCAAGCTGCGTTCAGGTGTCCGCCTGCTGAGCAGAGGCCAAACGCTGCCAGACTGATGCATTCTGAGCGGATCCGCATCCACTCAGAATGCAGTAGGGCAGTACGGATACGTTCGGGGCCGCTTGTGAGAGCCTTTAAACGGAACTCACAAGCGGAGCCCCGAACACTAGTGTGAAAGTAGCCTAACATATATACAGTTCATTCCTGCACTTTTCAATCTTCTGTTTGGAGGGGGGCTGTTTCACTTTTTTGGTAGGAAGTGGAGATGAACAAATGTTTAGGGTCCGTTTTAAACAAATCAGTCAGTGGATTCGTTATGGGTATGAATAAATTCGAACTGAATAGAAAGCGCTAAGATTGCCCAAATATAGTCACGTGTGACAGTCTGGGGTCTCCTGGGATTGTACAAGACCCTTTTGAAGCACTAACACCAAGACAACATTATAAATGTCAACGTGACGGTCACATGTATAACTATGGGTAAACTCATGGTAACCAGTAGTAACAAGCAGCCTGCTTAAAAACACACTGCACTGTTGGATTCTGTCACCATCGCAGAGCGTTTGCATAGCACTACAGCTTTCCTATTGTCATTTTCAAACATACTTTTATGTTCTATTCCCTAGAAATACAGGTTGTTCTACCTATGCTAATAAGTATAAAAGAGCCTAAGAGACTGTACTGATCGCTAAAAGCCATACTTCTCTATGCCTCGAGCTGCTGCCCACAGAAGGTAACAGACGGCACTGGCACACCATCACGGAACATTTTTAACTGTTTGCATAGCCCAAGGGACTGTACTTATCGCTAAAGAGACATACTTCTCTCCCTCTCCAGCTGCTGCCCATAGAAGGTAAAAGACGGCAAAGGCGCACAGATGAAAGAACTGTGCGCCTTCGTGAGATTTGCAGTGGCTTCATGATGATGTCGATGAGACAAAAAGGTGGAGAGAAAAAGAGGAGGGGAGGAGAGTGGCTCCTTTAGTGATAAGAACAGCCCCTTGGTTTCAAGCCTCTTAAGGCCGGTTTACACAGCCCGATGAAGCATGGTCAGGAAGGAAGCGTGGAGGTGAAGCAAGGCCTGTCTCCCAGAAACGATGATTAAGTTGTCCGCATGAGTGTTTTGCTCATTCATCAGATGATTAGCAGCACCTTAACACAGGCAGATTATCAGGAACAAGCGTTCATATCAACATCCATTCCCATTAATCTGCCCAACAATCAGGCAGTGTAAAGCCACCTTAAGTTCATAGCACGGTATTAGACATGGGGTTGATGATGTTATATGTCAAGTAGACATCAACAAAACTTGCTCCTGTTCATAATAAGAGCTCTCAGTGGTGTAAGAGTCAGAAAGTTGAGTCTTAAATCTTATTAACATTTAGGATACTGTACGTCCAGACATAATGGATTTACACAACTTTTCAGTCCAATACTGACCTTTATTAAGTTGTAGTAGTAAGTCCAATAGGTCGGCACTGCAGGTGAATAATTTGTGGTGCTCGCGTCCTAGGATTGGCATCCCACAAAACAAGAACAAGAAGGACCGGCACTCACTGTGAATTGTCTGCAAAAGGTACTTGTTTATTGTCACATGAAATCCTGTGACGCGTTTCCGACACTCACAGGTGTCTTTGTCAAACAGCAATGCAAGTGTCGAAACGCGTCACAGGATTTCATGTGACAATAAAAAACGAACTTTTGCAGACAATTTACAGTGAGTGCCGGTCCATCTTGTTCTTTGTGTTGTCTGGGGAAGGAATAACCACAATACACTTAAATTGTAATCATATGGCAGATATGTGCAGTAAAGCAATAAAATGTAGATACATGGACAGTCAGATAGTACATAAGCACAGCACTATTTTCCTATTATAATTAAGATGACGTGGCTATACATCCATGAAGACAAATATGTGTGCCTTTATCATGAAAGACAACTATGTCAGTAAATAGGATCATATGAGGCATAGTATTCTATATAATAAAGCCAGTTATTTATCTTTAAAAATGTAAACTATGAGAAGTCTGTATATGGGATAGGAGCCCAAATTAAGCTAGTATAGAGGCATAAATTAACTAAAAGGCATTAACCCCTTCACGCAACATCACGTACATGTACGTGGGGGAATGTGGTGCCTCACCGCATCCCCACGTGCATGTACGTGATCGGCTTTCACTGTCAGCGCAGGGACCGAAGCGCTGAAGATTCAGTGAAGCCGGCATGCTGGGGTTGCTAGGCAACCAGAGAAGCCGGAAGGAGTTGTATTTGACCCCTGACCCGCCCACGATCGCTGTGATTGGTCCAATACTGCAGAGGGACCAATCGCAGCGCATCGGGGCAGGTAAGGGGGGGTTAGGGAGGGACTGTGTGCTTCTCCTTCTCTGATCGTCCCCATTCCTGTCAGGGAAGCGATCAGAGAAGGAGATAGTGTGAAAAGCTGATGTACCTATGACATGTATACTAGTCATGGAGCACTGCTACTTAGCGCTCCATGACTAGTATACTCGTCATCGCATTTAACTGTCACCATGTCTGCAGACATGGTGACAGCTCTCAGTGCCGGCTGTTACACACAGCCAGGCACTCAGGCTCAATGCCGAGGGGGGTCCTGTGACCCCCGTATCGGCGATCGCTGCAAACCGCAGGTCAATTCAGACCTGCGGTTTGCAGCGCTTTATGTCGTTTCTGATCCCTGCGGTCCCTGACCGCAGGGATCAGAAACCTAAAAATTGCCCAAAATCGATTTTTTTTTAAAATCCCCCTGCACCCCTGAATTCATTTATGTGGCGGGGTGCATGGGGGCGGTTTGTGGGCGGTGCGGGGCGGTGCGGCAGTTGCGGGAGGCGGGCGGTGCGGCAGGCGAGATCGCGATCCCCCGCCCGCCTCCCATTATAATAATCGTTGGTTTCTAGTTGGTTAATCGTTGATGCGATGTCAGCCGTTTAACCCTTTCCATACCGCGGTCCGTATGGACCGCGGTATGGAAAAGGTTAACAGCTCAGGGAGCTCCCTCCCTCTCCCATCGGAGGGCTGCTGTACCTTTGCAGCCCCCCGATGGAGAGGGAGAGAGCCCCCAGACAGCCCCCCCAGAGCCCCGTCCTTACCCTTCCCCGTCTGCGCAGTTCTGACCATAACTGAGCAGACGGGGAAGGTTCCCATGGCAACAGGATGCCTTCTCAGGCGTCCTGCTGTCCATGGTGCTGAACAGATCTGTGCTGAAAGCATAGATCTGTTCAGTGTAAGTAAAATATAGTACAGTGCAATATATATTGTACTGTACTGTATTATACAGACATCAGACCCACTGGATCTTCAAGAACCAAGTGGGTCTGGGTAAAAAAAAAAAAGTGAAAAAAGTGAAAAAAAATCAAAAAACACATTTATCACTGATTAAACATGAGAAAAATAAAATTCCCTACACATGTTTGGTATCGCCGCGTCCGTAACGACCTGAACTATAAAACGGTCATGTTACTTTTCCCGAACGGTGAACGCCATAAAAATAAAAAATAAAAAACTATGATGAAATTGAAATTTGGCCACCTTACTTCCCCAAAAAGGTTATAAAAGTGATCAAAAAAGTCGCATGTACGCCAAAATTGTAACAATCAAACCGTCATCTCATCCCGCAAAAAATGAGACCCTACTTAAGATAATCGCCCAAAAACTGAAAAAACTATGGCTCTTAGACTATGGAAACACTAAAACATCATTTTTTTTGTTTCAAAAATGAAATCATTGTGTAAAACTTATATATAAAAAAAAAAGTATACATATTAGGTATTGCCGCGTCCGTATCGACCGGCTCTATAGAAATATCAATGACCTAACCCCTCAGGTGACCACCGTAAAAAATTAAAAATAAAAACGGTGTAGAAAAAGCAATTTTTTGTCATCTTACGTCACAAAAAGTGTAATAGCAAGCGATCAAAAAGTCATATGCACCCCAACATAGTGCCAATCAAACCGTCATCTCATCTCGCAAAAAATGATACCCTACTTAAGATAATCGCCCCTAAACTGTAAAAACTATGGCTCTTAGACTATGGAGAAACTAAAAAAAATTTTGTTTTAAAAATGAAATCATTGTGTAAAACTTACATAAATAAAAAAAAATGTATACATATTAGGTATCGCCGCGTCCGTGACAACCTGCTCTATAAAATTACCACATGATCTAACCTGTCAGATGAATGTTGTAAATAACAATAAAAAAAAACAATGCCAAAAAAGCTATTTCTTGTTACCTTGCCGCACAAAAAGTGTAATATAGAGCAACCAAAAATCATATGTACCCTAAACTAGTACCAACAAAACTGCCACCTTATCCCGTAGTTTCTAAAATGGGGTCACTTTTTTGAGTTTCTACTCTAGGGGTGCATCAGGGGGGCTTCAAATGGGACATGGTGTCAAAAAACCAGTCCAGCAAAACCTGCCTTCCAAAAACCATATGGCGCACCTTTCACTCTACGCCCCGCTGTGTGGCCGTACAGTAGTTTACGACCACATATGGGGTGTTTCTGTAAACGGCAGAGTCAGGGCAATAAAGATACAGTCTTGTTTGGCTGTTAACCCTTGCTTTGTTAGTGGAAAAAATTGGTTAAAATGGAAAATTAGGCAAAAAAATGAAATTCTCAAATTTCATCCCCATTTGCCAATAACTCTTGTGCAACACCTAAAGGGTTAACAAAGTTTGTAAAATCAGTTTTGAATACCTTGAGGGGTGTACTTTCTTAGATGGGGTCACTTTTAGGGAGTTTCTGGGGTGCATCAGGGGGCTTTCAAATGGGACATGGTGTAAATAAACCAGTCCAGCAAAACCTGCCTTCCAAAAACCAAACGGCGCACCTTTCACTCTACGCCCCGCTGTGTGGCCGTACAGTAGTTTACGGCCACATATGGGGTGTTTCTGTAAACAGCAGAGTCAGGGCAACAAAGATACAGTCTTGTTTGGCTGTTAACCCTTGCTTTGTTAGTGGAAAAAATTGGTTAAAATGGAAAATTAGGCAAAAAAAATGAAATTCTTCAATTTCATCCCCATTTGCCAATAACTCTTGTGCAACACCTAAAGGGTTAACAAAGTTTGTAAAATCAGTTTTGAATACCATGAGGGGTGTAGTTTATAGAATAGGGTCATTTTTGGGTGGTTTCTATTATGTAAAACTCGCAAAGTGACTTCAGAGCTGTAGTGGTCCCTAAAAATTGGATTTCTGAAAAATTTCAAGATTTGCTTCTAAACTTCTAAGCCTTGTAACATCCCCAAAAAATAAAATATCATTCCCAAAATAATTCAAACATGAAGTACACATATGGGGAATGTAAAGTCATCACAATTTTTGGGGGTATTACTATGTATTACAGAAGTAGAGAAACTGAAACTTAGAAATTTGCAAATTTTTCCAAATTTGGGGTAAATTTGTATTTTTTTATGCAAAAAAAAATAATTTTGGGACTTAATTTTTCTAGTGTCATGAAGTACAATATGTGACGAAAAAACAATCTCAGAACGGCCTGGATAAGTCAAAGCATTTTAAATTTATCATCACTTAAAGTGACACTGGTCAGATTTGCAAAAAATGACCTGGTCCTTAAGGTGAAATAAGGCTGTGTTTCGAAGGGGTTAAGGATAGCTCAACAGTTGTCCCAATCATTTGCATTTATTCTGGAGTGCTGTTTTCCTTGAATGTATGCAAATCAAATAATCTTTCTGCTAAAGCACTCAACACAAAATGTTGTGCGGTACAATCACTTTATTGGACACCACAGACACAGGAAATAATACAATGGCTGCATGTTACTGGGCTGTATAGGAGAGGTTACCAAAATGACAGCCTTACTCAATAGAAGGGATGAGCGAATCGATTGTAAACTAATCAGATTTTACCCAAAGTTGCATCTATATGCAAATTTTTTATTCCATTCAGATGAATTTTGGGAAGAGACTTTGCGTAGAAAGATTTGCTTAGAATCAAATTGGACCTAAATAGAATCGGTAACACTATTTGCTCAAATTGAACCCAAAATGAATTTTGAACTAATCGCTCATCTCTACTCAGCAGTGTGCCTTTTCTAAACTATAGTTTCACTAGATGGGATTCTGCTGCCCCCAAAGTATTGGGGCACTCACAGGACATGTCTCCTCCTCTGATCGTTTTGAGCTTTCCAGGACCTCTATCCAACCTCATTTCACATTTTTTTTCTCTTCCACTCCACCCAGGAACATTTTTGGCTTTACTCGTTCTCTCCCTATTATTTTCCATTCTATTGACTTCTGTAATGCTGCCTCTTCTCCTTTTCTTCTCTACTTCTTCCATCATAGTTAACAAAATAGTGATTGTTGTTTCCATGATGCATTTTGCATTCTTTCTTTATTTTGTGCTGCATTACTCTGTGCTGTTAGTTGGGTCTGGACTATTTTGTTTTCTATCCTTTTTGAGGGTGGCTATGAGTCCTGTAATCCATTTCCTAAATAATAAAATCTTATTTACGTAATTAATAATATTGTATCACTTGGATGGCTGTAATTATGAAAAAGTATTAATAATCAAATAGACATAAAATAATTTTTGCAGATTTCAATGTTTTTTTATAGTTTTCCATATTGTCATTGTAACATGCAGTGCGCTGGTTATTGTTTGCTGACAGTTTGCAGGCGGATCATGTAAATATAAACGGTTTAAACTCTGAAATAAACAGAATATTCCCTAGTTTCTACTGCTGAGCATCATCAATTTGCAGAGACGTGTCTTTCTCTTAAACAAAATGTATTCTTAGTAGTTAAAAAAGTAAAACTATAACCATAGCATTAAAGCAATACAAGCTTGATAAAAGAAAGATTCCCATTAGAATGGTGTAATCGTTTTACCAGATTCATTGTGATCTAAGCTTCTGTCGCTGTAAGTAAAGTCAGTTAATTGATGTTAGAGGGGGAATACAGAACATGGTGTATAGAGATAAAATGTGGGACTGGTTTTATGTTGGGGCTGTGACTTGGTTTTCTGTGACCTATCACTGTCACCCTGCATAATGGAATTTTTCGGCTAGCTAAAAACTCCATTGGGGTTATCATTGGCTGCAATGAATGGGGAAGCACAACATATATTTAGCAGTCCTGGAACAGTCTTCAGCTTGCACAGCTGCAAAAAAAAAATACTGCTGCTCCCCAGAGACCCTCTAAAGTTGATGAAGGTGCACTGTAAGGAAATATGACTAATATTTTGTGAATGTTCATTTTTATGGGACATATTTCTTTACAACAATAATGAGTAAAAGGAGCATTGTTATGTATTTAACTAATTTTATTACTGGTCTACAAAAGGGAATGTATGTAGTATAGCATGCACCAAATGCTAAACTAAGTTTAGCTACTACAAAAATTTCAACACATCACCTATTATAGGTTAACAACAGTATATAGATAAATATATCTAAAGATAGATAGATAAATCTTTATCAACCTGTTGCACCAAGGATTGTTCTTGAGTGTAAAATTTACTTTATGCCATATAGCTTTTTAATGAACAGACTCGGATTAAGCCCAAAAAATTAAGCCAAAAATTTACTGTGACGGAAAATCAGTTCCATTCATTTGAATGTGGTTGTTTTGGTGGCAAACACATCGATTTCTACACACCCAATTCATTAGAATGCAACTGCAACAAAATGTATGAAGGTACCCTAATGCAGACTTTAGAGAGACATTGTTTTCTTCCACAGATTATCATAGCAGCAACAGATTTATCTATCACCAGAAGTCGTGGATGAATTAAACCACAGGCTGTTCCCCAAACTTGGATACCCACATGGCTTTATAGGGTGTATTTTAGCAAACCTTTTGAGATTTGGTTTGTTTCAGGTTTGGGTTTTTCAAAAAGTTTGATTCAGACCCAAATTGATTCTATCCAAACCAAAGTTGCCCCAATTGCCCTGAAAATTGGTATATAACTCTCTCTCTCTCTAGTCAACTAGGACTTTTTTTGGGAAAAGATGTTACCTCTTTTTGTTATTTTTCTTTTTTACAGATTTTTGCATTTTCTTTACCCCCTCCCTAAGCTCTTGAAGGCAACAACAGAAATTGTAAATAATGTCAGAGTGACACTGACATACATAGCTAAGGGTAAAGCCATGGTTGATGATGTTAATAAACAGTGTGTCTAAGAACACACAGCGCCATTGCATGTTTTATGCATTTTTATAAAATTGTCCCTTTTTGGGGGCAGGTGATGCTTAAACAAATGGGAAAAAACTTAAAATGGGCAGAATGCCCATGCACAAGTAATAATTGTCAGAAGTTCTCAACAAGCCTAGAAAAATTCTCACTTTTCATTGAGAGCAGCAGGAGTACAGTCTAGATGTGAAAAAAGTAGGGTAATCATGGCATGTGTCTACAATAGAAGCAACGGCAGTAGCCGCATAGCAAGGAACAAGTAGATTGGCTGTTTAGGGGCAGTAGTTGTAGTAGTAGTAGTGGCGGTGTGCGTTAATAGTGGTTAATAGTGGTGGCAGTAGGAAGATTATCAGCAAGGAGCAGCAGCAGGTGCTGGCAGCAGCAGCATTCGTATGGTTTGTAGCATGTTGGCAGGCAGATAGCGGCAGTGGCATGATGACGGCAATGGCATTATGTTGGCAGCAGTAGTCATAATGTATAGAATATGATGGTAGGAAGGCAGACAATGGCATTGACATGATGGCAGAGGCAGCAGTGATACCGTAAGGAACATAATAGTAGGCAGGCAACATGATGGTAGGCAGGCAGACAGCAGCAATCACAAGATGGGGCATCATCAGCCTCAGCCAGAGGAGTGAGAAAATCCTCCCCAGTCCAGGCTTGGTTAATGTTGACAAAAATGTTGTTTTTGACACTGGAGGACAACTTGGTCTGTTTGGATGTCACTACTCTCCCTGTGGTGCTAAAAACACTCCCTGAGATGACACTAGAGACTGAACAATTTATAAAAATAAAAAAAATGGACAGATGGCCAGATGCACAGAAATCATACAGCGGAATTTAATTTTAGTGGGTGTATGGACGTTTGCCACATTTTCACATAGACAAGACAAGTTTTGGTTCAGAGCCACATTTACAATAAGTAAGTGGCATAGCAACAACTGAACCAACTGCAACCTAGCCAGGTGGGAGTTTAGCTTGCACACAAGCTAATTTCTGGTTGCTAATAGTTTTCTCATGGCCGCACATTCTGTTATTGATATCTCATAATGGAACAGAGAGCAAGGAGGAGGAGTCTGAGCAGGAGAAGAAGCAACTGATGATGTAAAAGACACTGTTCTGCTTGAGGATGCGGCCAGGAGACAGTGTACAGACTTGTTCTGATTCAGAATGCTGGCCAGGCTATTTTCCCACAGCATATGGTGATGCCACCGTATGTGCTGCAATAGAACACTAGGACCTATGATTGTTTTTGGACGATTATAGCTTATTTTAATAATTCAGAACTTGCAAATGGCTGAGGAAGAGCAAAAGGAATGCTATGACCCCTGGCTTTAGAAAAAAGAAGGGAGCAACTTACACAGCATTTGAAGCAAAATATATGCTATTGGGGTGCTGGCAAGAAGCCTATGAACTGTAGAAGCTTGAGATTTTTACAAAACACATGCTGGCTAGCTGTTTATACAGAAACATAATGTGGTTTCTTGCAGGATTTTGTAATACAGAACTTGCCAGCAAGCTGTATGAACTATGATACAAAACACAACTCAGAGTGACCAGTCCCTCACTCTCTATGCTAAGCTTTCCCTGATAAAACCCCAAAATCTATCCAATTATGTTTCCTTGTTCTCTCCTTATAGTGTTTCTAGTACAGCTAAGGTACTGGCTTGTGTCTGTAATTGCAGACACCGCCACAGCACCTGCTATCAGAACACGAGCTGAGAATTCAGTGATGAGAACACAAGCTGAGAACTCAATGATGAGAACACAAGCTGAGAACTCAATGATGAGAGCACAAGCTGAGAACTCAATGATGAGAGCACAAGCTGAGAACTCAATGATGAGAACACAAGCTAAGAACTCAATGATAAGAACACAAGCTTAGAACACAAGCTGAGAACTCAATGATGAGAACACAATCTGAGAACTCAATGATGAGAGCACAAGCTAAAAACTCAATGATAAGACCACAAGCTTAGAACACAAGCTGAGAACTAAATTGATGGGAACACAAGCTGAGAACACAATGCTAAGAGTACAAGCTGAGAACACAATAAAACAATAAAGGTTTTCTCAGCAAAAGGACCAGCCAGAATTCTGCCCCTGATTGGCTGATCTAAGCAAGCTCCCCGCCCAGGGTCAAGTAATCCTCCATTTTCTTCCTTCCTGTTGTTTGTTTTTTTTTTGCCAATTTTCACAGTGAAATGGCACTGAGTGCCATCTTTGTGCGATTTGTCTGAAGAGAATCGCCAAAACTTTGGATTCGCTTAGCAGATGAATTAGAATAAATTTGTAACACATGCAATTTGCTTAGAATCGATTCACATACAAATTTGTTACACTTAAATGTTTCAGAATATTGTTTGTAAATTATTGTAAAAAAAATGCTGTTCAACCCTACCTGGACCCATGTGAAAATGTAACTGCCCCCTTAGCAACTAAATCAGCCAGTAAATCAAATTAAATTGGGTTTCAATTTAATTAGCCAAATCAAGGCATGATTACTGCCAGACCTGATTTATCCTGTGTTGTACAGTCAATCAAGGCAGACCACAAATTTGCTATGGGACCCACTGGGTTGGGGGGGGGGGGTTTACATTTTATCCTACTTTTTTCAGATTGTCTCTGCCAGGTCTTGACCTAGGACCAGCTGTATGGGAGGCAGAATCCTTACCAGTTATAGCCATATTGGGGTGGGGGGGAGGCATGATTTCTGCTCCTGCTTGAATCTAAACATCATCTGTAAAGGGTTACAAAGCCATTGCTCATTGTTCTGGGACTTCAGCGAACCACAGTGGGAGCCATTATCCACAAGTGAAGAAAACTTGGAACAGTGGTAAATCTTCATAGGAGTGACCAGCCTACCAAATTTCACCAAGAATGCATTGATGGCTCATGCTGGAGATCACAAATTAACTCAAACATCTAAACAACTGCAGGCCTTTCTTGTGTCAGTTAAGGTCAATGTAAATGATCCACCAGTAAGAAAGATATCGGGCAAAAAAGACATGGGATAGATGCAAGGTGGAGACGACTACTGACAAAAACGCAAATGCTTGTCTTACATCTTCTAAAAAACATATTGATGACCCTCAAAACTTTAGGATAATATTCTGTGGACAGTTAAATTAAAGGAGGGACTTTTACATTACATGTGGAATAAAGCTAACCCCATATTGCACTATATAAACTTCATACCAACAGTGAGGCCAGATCTGCGTTTTAGCATTCCAATAATCTGTACTGGCAGAGGAACAGAGTACCCGGATTTTTGTGTCCGGCATAGCTGGACACCATCGAGGCCCGTCGGATCCCTATTCATTACATTCAACTTAGTGCTCTGGGACTTAGGGTCCTGATGTGATTCAAGCCCCCCACTGTCTCCTTCAATTGGCTGGACATGTAAAGGGAAGCTGTCTTACCTGCTTCCCAGTCCTAGCTCCTGGCTCCTTCTCCTGCTTACTTGCGGTGCTCCACTGTGCTCCCTCTCTGTAAAAACTTGGTTTGATCCAATCACTGGCTGTGTGACCGGAACCCCTTGCGTCATGTGACCACTTGTCTGCAGGCGGTGTCAAGCCAGATATTTACAGCAAGGGAGAACAGTGGAGTATTGCATGCCAGGAGGAGAAAGATTAGGGGGCCAATGACAGGAAACAAGTAAGTAAGCTTCCCTTTAGAGGTCTGGCCAAGAGGAGGGGGGGTTCCCAAATCCCCCTTCACTCTTGCATAACCCCTTTAAGAGGTTAAAAATAGTTGCATTATGTTAAATGTTTAAATGTGACGAATAAAAAAATAAAAAATAGTGTAAGGGATGAGCACTTTAGCACTGTATGATCTCCGTGGTATTGTGATTATGATCTCTATTGTAAGAATGCCACAATAGAATGTTTTCATAAGATAGATCTATTATTTACAGTTAGGAATTTAACTTTAAATAAAAGAAGAACACAAAGAATGGACACTTCATACGTTAAATATTAGCTGACAGAGATTTCAGGCTGTACACATGTTGTAATGGTGTATATATTTGTAAGCTGTGTTTAATCAATATGATCTCATTTATATGAGGTTGATTATTTGTATTTCTAGTCTTCTAAAAGTCGTCTAGTCTGCTTTCTTTTGTGTCACCAAAGAATGTGTGTGTGTTTATTTGTATCTCTGTTCTGATGATGTCACAAGACTGTTTGTACTTGTAGGCTCCATTCTATTCTGTTGAATTCACAGTTGTCTATCTATCTATCTATCTATCTATCTATCTATCTATCTATCTATCGATTCTAATGAATTAATTTCTCTCATTAGCAAGCGTTCCTTACCTTTTAGGGGGCTGTCCTTGCAGGTGAAGAAGCGCCCACTTGCCTGTTGATTGATGGGGCTGAATATCTGGCCTAGCCCTGTCAATCTCATGCCAGAGGCTCTGCTTCTATTTCAGGAGCAGAAACTGTTCATACCTTACCAACTGGAAATCTAGTGGCACATGCGCAAATTGTCAGGGCCAGGCAAGATGCCCTCACACACCTATATTGGTGAAAAAATAAAAAAGATCTGGACTTTAGTATATGACATTGCAAAATTTAATTATTTTTAACACAAAAGTGATTTTATGCTGAAAAAGTAGTAAAACATAAAGAAACTATATAAATTTGGTATCACCATAACAGTATAAAATGATCATATCATATTTACTGCAAGACGAACTCCATGAAAAAAATAAGTAAAAAACTGACAATTACTATTTTTACCCACCTCCACAATTTTTTTTATAAAAAGCGATCAAAAAGATGTATGAACCCCAAAATGATACCAATAAAAACTACAGCCCGTCCTGCAAAAAAATCCCTCACACATTGGTGAAAAAATAACAACATTTATGGACTTTAGTATATGACGATGCAAAATATAATTTATTTTTAACACAAAAGTGATTTTATGCTGAAAAAGTAGTAAAACATAAAAAAGCTACATACATTTGGTATCGTCATAACTGTATAAACCCACAGATGGAACCCCATAAAAAATAAAAACACTGACAAAATTGCAATTTTTACTCACTTCAGCTCAACAAAAAATGTTATTAAAAGTGATCAAAAAGACATATATACCTGTCCTGCAAAAAACAAGCCCTCAAACAGCTACATTGGCAAAAACATTTTTTAAATGTTATAGCCCCTAAAAACAATTTCAGATTTCAAATTACATGTTAGAAAATTAGTATGCCGCTCCTTCGCTTCTGAATGCTGCCGTGTCCCCAAATAGTGCTTTACGACCACATATATGGTGTTGCCGTATTCAAGAAAAAAATGCATAACAAATTGTGGGGTGCATTTTCTCCTGTTACCCCTTGTGAAATAAAAAAAATTGGAACTAAAGCAACATTTTATTGGAAATAAAAGTACATTTTTCATTTTCACAGCCATATGTTTCTAAATTCTATTAAATGCTTGTTGGGTCAAAGCATTCACTTCACCACTAGATTTATTCCTTAAGGGGTGTAGTTTTCAAAATTAGATCACTTTTGGGTTTTTTCTTTCTAGGGGTACCTCAGGATCTCTTGAAATGTGACATGGCACCTGAAAACGATTCCAGCAAAATCTGCCCTCCATTAACAATATGGCACTCCTTTCCTTCTATGCCCTGCCGTGTGCCCATACAGCAATTTACGACCACATATGGGGTGTTTCTGTAAACTGCAGCATCGGGGTATTAAATGTTGAGGTTTGTTTGGCTATTAACACTTGCTGTGTTACAGGAAAAATTTATCAAAATGGAAAACCTGCACAAAAAAAAAATGAAATTTTTAAATTTTCCCTTTCTATTACTTTAATTCTTGTGGAATACCTAAAGGGTTAACAAAGTTTGTAAATTCCGTTTTGAATAACTTGTGGGGTTTAGTTTCTAAAATGAGGTGTATGGGTTGTTTCTACTATGTAAGCCCCAAAAAGTAACTTCATAACTGAACTGGTCTTTAAAAAGTGGGCTTTGTCAATTTTCTTTAAAAATTTTAAATTAGCTTCTAATTTTATGAAAAAATAAAATTACGTTTGAAAAATGATGCAAACATAAAGAAGACATATGGGGAATGTAAAGTAATAACAATTTTATCACTATCCGTCTTAAAAGCAGAGAAATTCTAATTTTGAAAAAAGCGAATTTTTCAGAATTTTCTGCAAATTTGGGATTTTTTTATGCACAAAGGTAAAATGTATCAACTAAAATTCACCACATTGTGACATCACTGGTCCTGCGGTAAACAGGGAGAAGGCCGCGGTGCTACTGTCAGCGCCGCTGCCTTCTTAAACAGCTGATTGGCAGCGGTCCCGGGTGTCGGACCCCCCGATCAGATGCTGATGATCTATCCAGAACTGCAGAACCCCTTTAAATGCAGATCATAGGTGTAGCACATGACCTGCCTCTGGGAGGTGGTTCCCCCCCCCCCCCCTCTATTTTTGGTCGGGGGAGTAGATCTACTTAAACCTGAAGGTTTGGCAGTCCATTTGGTTATGACTAAGAATGCTATAGTTCCAAAAGCATCAATTGTGTGGTGGTGTAAGGTGGAGTCCACATGCTTTAATTTGTTACCAAAAATAAAGACGAAGCAACAAAATGATTTACAAGTACTGGAACTTTCTTTACGTTGTTTATGTCTGGAGAAAAAGCCAGCTCACCATGTATCCATCATCCTTCGTGCACAGAACGTGCACGGAGGATGATGGATACATTGTGAGCTGGATTTTTGTTTGTGGACTATATGAGTAGAAGGTTTTTCCATGCCTTACCCTTTACCTGCTATGTTTTCACAAGTTGCAAGACTCGGTTACTACTAAGGATATTCTGTGGACCCCCTCCCACTCTGCACTCTGTCTTGTAATGGCTTTCGCTTTAACACCTGACCGCAGATCCAAAGCGGATCATGTATTCTCTACACGAGACCAACATTCACATGACCAGCTGGATATGAAAAAATAAAATGCAAGAGCTAGAAAAACGTATGATTCAAGAGACTAAATTATGGTGGGATCATACAATGCTGGTAAAATATGTGGAAAAGTCCATGATTCCACGTGGACTAAGAATTAAAAAAATACTGACTACTAATTTTTATGATACTTTTGTCTCACAGTGGAATAATTTATTATCAGAATGCTCCCTAAAGTTGATGTCTCTAGTTATTGAATATGAGAATGAGGAACTCACAAGTATTCAACATGAGATAGAAACATGTAAAAGTACTCAGAGGAGACTCTATCTGCTGAGGAGACTGAGGTCCTTTGGAGTGCAGGGGACTGGTTTGTTGTGGAAGCAGCTTATCTGTGGCTGAGAGACAGATATTAGATAAGATCATTAAGAAGGCCAGCTCTGTCCTAGGTTGTTCCCTTGATCCAGTGCAGGAGGTGGGTAACAGAAGAACTTTAGCAAAATAACATCACTGTTAGACAATGTCTTCCCACTCCATGCACGAAGCTGTTGCGGAGATGGAGAGCTCCTTCAGTGACAGACTGCTGCATCCTAGGAAGGAACGTTATCGGAGGTCCTTCCTCCCAGCAGCGGTTAGGATCTATAACCACTACTGTTCCCATAAACCCAGTAGTGCATTTTTTAAGTAAATTCTGTGTTATGTTTTTCTTCTATTTTACTTTATTTTTGCTCCTGTTATGCCCAAATTTCCCCACTGAGGGACAATAAAGGGATTTTCTTCTTCTTTTCTTCTTCTTCTTCTTCTCCTCTGAATAAATATGAGTCTATACCGGAGTACGCCACGATGTAACAAAAAATTGTGACTTCGGTCAAATAACTTGAGAAGAACATAATTGAAACCAAGCATAATAAGTTTCAGAAGGATCTTTATGACTACAGTAACAATCAGATCTATGAATGGGGGAGATATGATAATTTTTACTATACCCCCAAGTCTATATTAAAACTAAAAATCACAGAGAAAACCAGTGAAACACAATGTATCATGCAAAGTAAGTTTAAACTCATCTGAATTTGAAACATCAGAGGCAACCAGTGATTCTCAGGATTCAGCTGAGGATTACACTCTGGAAACACAGGAACAGACGGTGCTGCAAGCAAAACCCTCATATTACAAAAAAGCTAATAATAATACGAGGTTGGGAGGTCTTTCAAAAAATGACCAAGACCAGCCAGACGGAAACATAAAAAGACCTCATTCTATGGTCATGCGGCTACAGAAATAATAGAAAGTTGTGCAAATCAACAACTATCGCTCAATGTTATTAACCTGTCTGAACACTGCCTTACTGATGACCAAAAAATGTCTTGTCTTTGGGTCTGAACTTTGTGCCTACAATAGATTTTAATTTATTTACTACCATTCTTGATATTAACAAGTTTAACCCTTAGGAGACATTTTCATAATTCAATTGATAGATTGGGGGATTCGGAGACAGATACAGAACCGGCTGTTAATAATTATATCAACCTTTCATTTCTGGAGCAGCTGTCTCTGGTCTGTCTTGAGAATCTCCAGATAGAACTTGTAGCCTCTCCAGAGTCGCACTCATGGATACCTTCCAGGAGGTTATTGAAAAATAACTTACCTCAATACAGATTGTAACGGATCTCCTAGCACCTGACCGGGTACCTCCGTCGATAGATGCTCCTAGTGCTTCCCGAGGTCTCCAAGCACTCCACTTGACACCATAAGCGCTGCAGACCCCACGAACCGCCGAAGCTTGGTTGAGGCCTCACCGTCTCCTACCCACCCTGGACCTACGACAAGGCTCCAGTGGGTGAACCTCTCCTACAGCCAGAGAGCAGGAACAGCTCTTACAAGAGCTAGTAGTTATGCCAGGGGAGTATAGCGAATCTTCAGTGTATAGCAATCCCCCAGTGTTGATCAGTTACCCAAACACCAGCCTCAACATGATGAAGGATAAAACAGGCACTCTTTATTTGGACACACAAGCATTGATTTATACACATTTTCCAACAAGGTTACCACCCACAGGGTTTTGTAAAAACAGCCAATAACCACGTAGAATACACTCAGACACTCCCACACAAAATCCTCCCCTCTGCTCGTGATAAAATTACCTCACACTGGGTTGATGTAATCATCACAGGCAGGCAAATACACAATACCCTCTGTCCTGGAGACAACCGAGAAGTAATTCAATTATCTCTCAGGACAAAGGACATCGCCAATACACACAGAGAGACAATGGAACAGACCTCACTACTAAACGTATACAATGTCCCACCCTTTTCAATACACATTTAACATCCCAAAATGGCACGAATTAGACCAGAGGTTCAAGTTAGTCCAAGTCCTTTATGAACAAAGGAGGCCTGGCTGATGAGAGGGCCCATAATCCTGGGGCAGGAGGCAGGCAAACAGCCCCCTCCAAAACACTGTGGCGAAGTGGCTTTCGCCATACATACCAAATATCTCATAATAGCAATACAAATCATAATCTAACTAGGAAACAAAAAAATGCTTTGAGGGAGCTGGATGGTAAAACTGACATTAAAATTAAAATGGCAGACAAAGGGGGTTCGGTGGTGGTTTTAAATAAGGAAACATATTACCAACAAATGATGGATTTTCCTTCCGATGCTTCCACATATCAGAAATTGGATAGAAATCCTTTATCTGAATATCAAAAATATTATACTCTACTCCTCAATAAAGAGAGAGGAGATGTGGGTTTTTATGAACCACAGACAATATGATTTATTGAATGTGGAGGCACCGGTCACACCCATAATACAATCATTACCAAAAGTTCACAAAAATGTGACTCCCCCTTGCGTCCTATTGTATCGGTTATTGTCTCTCTTATGGAAAGGATGGGAGATTGGCTGGACCCTGTTGCAACCACTTGTTAAAAGGATACCGGGTTATATTCGAGATACTACTGATGTACTCAGAAGTTTTTATGACAAACAGGGGCACAGAGAATATACATGGCTGACTCTTGACGTTGTTTCGCTTTATCCTTCTATTCCTCACAATGTAGCTATTGGCTTGCATTGGAGTATCACCTCCACAGGTATAGCAAACATTCTGTGGAGTTTATTGACTATATCTTGGAGGTGACATCCTTTCTTATGACACATAATTATTTTTCCTTTGACAATACATTTTTTGTTCTAACAATTTGTGTCTATGAGTGCAAAATTCTCACCTTCATTAGCGAATTTAACTATGGCATATTGGGAGGAGAGATACATTTTTTCTGAAAATAACCCTTTTTTGTGTGAGGAGGTCTAGTATGGCATATACATTGATGATTTGCTCCTAATATTGGACGGCGATGTGTCTGCCATACCAGCCATCATTGATTACGCGAAAAAGCATCCATACAATTTAAGGTTTTTCTCATTTAGTTGATTCATATACTATCAATTTTTTGGATTTATCAGAATCTGTACAGCAATGTTCCGTAAAAGGTGTCAGGGAATACAATATTAAAAGCCAATAGCCATTACCCTGTTCACACTTTGAAAGCCATTCCAGTAGGAGAATTTATAGGGGCCTGCAGAAATTGCAGTACAAATGTTGCGTTTATACTGTAAGCAAATGCCAGTTAATTCGGACTTGCTTGCTCCAAAAGGGTTATACAGATTGGATGTTATCTAGAGCTTTGAATATAGTGGCAAACAAATCTAAAAGGACTAGAATAATTAAAAATTATACAACATATTCAGAACAACCTACACTTGTCCTTACATACAGCTGCCAGTTCACACAAATCCAATAAGTTATCAGGAAATGTCTTCCTATTTTGTATGAGGACAGTATTCTATATGACACCTTAAAAAGTGGATGCAGAATAGTATCAAGGCGACCCAGTACATTGGCTAGTGTGCTCTCCCCCTCGCTCTTCACACGTACTGCAAATAAATCATCGGGTACCTGGATAAAATATCTAGGTTTCACCGAATGTGGAGGACACCCATGTAAAACGTGTGGCTATGCGACACCAACAAGAAATTGTCATAATTCCACACATACAGAAACATTTCCGATAAAAAGCTATATTAACTGCAATACAATGGGCATTATTTATGTTATTGAATGTATAATGTGTGATCTGATTTATATAGGGAGTTCCAGCAGGAAATTTAATACAAGACTGCTGGAACATGCTAATAACATTATTAATAGTGATGAGTGAGCACCAAAGTACTCGGGTGTTTAACCCGAACACATTGCTATATTCGTGTGCTAGGCCAAACACCCGAGTATACCAGAAGTCAATGGGAGACAAACAGGCACCCCCTGCTTGGAAGAGAAGAGAGTGTCTGGTTCATAAAAAAAAGTTAGAAATTTATGAAAACCCCATCAAAATGGTTTGGAAACAGCATTAAGAGGATAGCTAAATGTGTCTTAGACTCCTAATATGTACAACATACAATAGACAACCACACAAAGGCTATGTGCCAAAAGCCAGGTGTGTACAAGCCATCCATCTATCCATCCATGAGACAGATAACAGCCAGCATACCTTACAATAGCAACCTTGTGCACCATGAGATATTCCAAACCAGCTCTCATCTGACTGAGAACCAGTAAACCTCAAAGTTATCTTGCATCTGTTGGATGGCTTGGGTGGACCTGCACACCTAGATCAATATCATTAGGGCGACAAAAAGTTTTCCAATTGTCCTAACATAATATTCAATAACCTTTCTATACAGTTTTGTCATGTAAAAACGAATTTGCATAAACATGGGCATATGGCAAAGACATTCAAATGAGCAGAATCTGCCTTTGTTTTCAGCTGTCATAAGACTATGAAAACCAATAGATGGCGCTATTGAGTTATGAACAGCGCCCTCTATTGGTATCACAGTCTTATGACAAGACAAATATTCTTGTCAGAAGACTATGAAACCAATAGAGGGCGCTGTTCATAACTCAATAGCGCTATCTATTGGTTTCATAGTCTTCTGACAAGAATATTAGACTGAGTCTTAAGACAAGCTTATTAGTGTAGCCTTTAGAGTAATTACCCAGCTTTTCCAGTGTCAGATATTATTACTGACTTACTACATAATTATTACATAATATTCTCTATATTGCTATATATTCGTTTTTTAGAATATTCGTAATGTGTGTTTGATACTGTCCCACAAGGACGTCTAATGGATAAATTGAGGTCTATTGGCTTAGAAAATATACTTTGTAATTGGATTGAAAATTGGCTTCACACTTATATCCAAAGAATTGTGGTCAACAATTCCTACTCTGAATAGTCCCCGGTTATAAGGTTCTGTGCTGGGTCTACTATTATTTACCTTATTCATTATTGACATAGAGGATGGGATTAATAGTGCTGTTTCTATTTTTGCAAATTACACCAAACTTTGTAATACGGTACAGTCTATGGAACATGTTAATAAGATACAAGCTGACTTGGACAAACTTACTGTTTAGGCCTCCACTTGACAAATGAGGTTTAATATAGATAAATGTAAAATTTTGCACCTAGGGGCAAATAATCTGCATGCAGTGGATGAGAAGGATCTGGGTGTATTAGTAGAAAATAGACTAAATAACAGCATGCAATGCCAGTGAGCTGCCTCTAAGGCCAACAGAATTTTGTCTTGTATTAAAAGAGGTATGAGCTGGTGGAACAGCAATGTAATATTGCCACTAGACAAATCATTAGTGTGGGGAAACTAACCTTGCCACTGGGTTTTGGAGGGGCCTGTTTGCCAGCCTCTTGCCTCAGAATTATGGCACATATACTAACTTTGAAGGAGAAGACAGACCGGCCGCACAGCCTAAATCTGTGGAACTGTTTTGGGCAGGAAAGCCATGCCTGCGGTTGGCCAAATGTGACTTCCATGGAATTCGGGAACCCCTTCTCGGATCTGGATGATTTATTGGATGTATAAATTATGGGGATATGTGGGGTTTTGAGGTGGTTTCTGTGTTTTGGGGAAAAATTTGAGTGTTCTGCCTGTGAGTGATTTAGTTAGCCCATTATGTTTGTTGATTGCGTCAAAGACAATGCCTATTCTGTTATTGAGTGCGTCACAGGCAATGCCATTGTGTTTGTTAATTGCATCACAGACAATGCCATTGTGTTTGTTGAATGTATAGTTTTTGTGTTTAAACTGTAAAACTGTAAATGGATTGGCTGCTATGCTACAGTGGGATGCAAAAGTTTGGGCAACCTTGTTAATCGTCATGATTTTCCTGTATAAATCGTTGGTTGTTACGATAAAAAATGTCAGGTAAATATATCATATAGGAGACACACACAGTGATATTTGAGAAGTGAAATGAAGTTTATTGGATTTACAGAAAGTGTGCTATAGTTGTTTAAACAAAATTAGGCAGGTGCATAAATTTGGGCACCACAAAAAAGAAATGAAATCAATATTTAGTAGATCCTCCTTTTGCAGAAATTACAGCCTCTAAACGCTTCCTGTAGGTTTCAATGGGAGTCTGGATTCTGGTTAAAGGTATTTTGGACCATTCCTCTTTACAAAACATCTTTAGTTCATTTAGGTTTGATGGCTTCCGAGCATGGACAGCTCTCTTTAAGTCACACCACAGATTTTCAATTATATTCAGGTCTGGGGACTGAGATGGCCATTCCAAAACGTTGTACTTGTTCCTCTGCATAAATGCCTTAGTGGATTTTGAGCAGTGTTTAGGGTCATTGTCTTGTTGAAAGATCCAGCCCCGACGCAGCTTCAGCTTTGTCACTGATTCCTGGACATTGGTCTCCAGAATCTGCTGATACTGAGTGGAATCCATGCGTTCCTCAACTTTGAAAAAATTCCCAGTCCCTGCACTGGCCACACAGCCCCACAGCATGATGGAACCACCACCATATTTTACTGTAGGTAGCAGGTGTTTTTATTGGAATGCTGTGTTATTTTTCTTCCATGCATAACGCCCCTTGTTATGGCCAAATAACTAAATTTTAGTTTCATCAGTCCACAGCACCTTATTCCAAAATGAAGCTGGCTTGTCCAAATGTGCTTTAGCCCACCTCAAGCGGCACTTTTTGTGCTGTGGGCAGAGAAAAGGCTTCCTCTGCATCACTCTCGCATACAGCATCTCCTTGTGTAAAGTGAGCCGAATGGTTGAACGATGCACAGTGACTCCATCTGCAGCAAGATGATGTTGTAGGTCTTTAATGCTGGTCTGTGGGTTGACTCTGACTGTTCTCACCATCCATCGCTTCTGTCTATCCGAGATTTTTCTTGGTCCGCCACTTCGAGCTTTAACTTGAACTGAGCCTGTGGTCTTCCATTTCCTCAATTTGTTCCTAACTGTGGAAACAGACAGCTGAAATCTCTGAGACAGCTTTCTGTATCCTTCCCCTAAACCATGATGGTGAACAATCTTTGTCTTCAGGTCATTTGAGAGTTGTTTTGAGACCCCCATGTTGCTACTCTTCAGAGAAAATTAAGAGGAGGGAAACTTACAATTGACCCCCTTAAATACTTTTTCTCATAATTGGATTCACCTGTGTATGTAGGTCAGGGGTCACTGAGCTTACCAAGCCAATTTGAGTTCCAATAATTAGTTCTAAAGGTTTTGGAATTAATAAAATGACAACAGTGCCCAAATTTATGCACCTGCCTAATTTTGTTTAAACAATTATAGCACACTTTCTGTAAATCCAATAAAATTCATTTCACTTCTCAAATATCACTGTGTGTGTCTCCTATATGTTATATTTAACTGACATTTTTTATCATAACAACCAACGATTTATACAGGAAAATCATGACGATTAACAAGGTTGCCCAAACTTTCGCATCCCACTGTATGTCCTCATGTCCTCAGTTCCCAACTAGGTCCACGGGGGTGGTACCCTTGTTGGAAAATGTGTATATAAGTCAATGCTTGTGTGTTCAATAAAGAGTTCCTGTTTTACCCTTCATCATGTTGAGGCTGGTGTTTGGGTAACTGATCGACCTGGGGATTGCTATACACTGAAGATTTGCTATACCCCCCTGGCTATAACTACTAGCTCTTGTAAGAGCTGTTCCTGTTCCTGGTTCCTGTGGTAGTTACGGTGTCGAGTAGAGTGCTTGGAGTCCTCGGGAAGCACTAGGAGCATCCATCAACGGAGGTACCCGGTCGGGGTGCCAGGAGATCCGTTACAGTGGTGGCAGCAGTCGGATAGCGTCCTAGTGCGAGGAGAAGCAGCTCGGAGACACCATTCGTGGAACATATTGAGGGCAACGCTAGTATCCGTACAGCGCCCATGGCTACAGCAGGATGGAATTGGCTAGTCTTCGGACAGCATTCCACTATGATGAGGAGGATTATATGGACTGGAGGGATACAGTCTGGAAAGGCGTCTGGCACGAGGACCCTGGAAGATGTACAGCGTTGGCGGGGCGAGAGTCTCCCCAGTAAGGAGCAGCAGTTGCGTATGCGAGAGCAGCCCCTGAATGAGTGGGTGACAGAATGCGAGAGCCTGGTATGGAAATCTAATGGTATGTGATTCGGAACTCCCCCTGGATGGCTGAGCACAACAGACCCGAGGGTGAGGTTTATGATGGCCCTGGCCTGTTGTTTGAGTCCTTCACAGTACCGGAGTTCAGAGATGCTGGAGAGTCCCGGTTCTGGGATATCTATGATTACAGGGAGGCTATGCATGATTGGGCTACAGCGAGAGAGGTGAGACAAGACCTGGCATCTCTAGTGACAATGGAGTGGGAGCTGGAGCAGGATTACCAATACTTCCTCAGCTCAATTCGGCCCCGATATACACTGCCGGAGAGCTGGGTGGCAGTCCTAGACCTACAACCCTACAGCTGGGAAGACCTGACTGAAATATCCCCTACTTCAGTACCAGCTGCGGAGGTAGGGGACCTCATAGACTGGTCCTGGGGGGAACCCCATATGGCAGGTGGGACCGAGGTCTCTTCACCGGCCCTACTGAGAGGCTGGGCATCCGGCCCAGATCCCCAACGGCAGCCGGATTTTCAGGGAGTAGGGATAGTCGGTCCTGCTCCCCAGCGGCAGTATGTTTTGCAGGGAGAGAAGAGCATTGTCTCCATTCCCCAGTGGCAGTGTACCTTGAAGGGAGAGGAGACAACTGGTCTCTCTCCCCAACCACAAGGGGACAGCACCCCTAACTCCAATGGTGCAGATGGGACCGCAGTCTCTGCACCAGGCCTACCGGGATGCTGACAGCCGGTACAGATCCCCCACCAATCCTGCAGGAATGCCAGGAGGAGGAGGTAAGTGATCTCTCCTCTCTACAGCTGATCCGCAACAAGGTCCTGGGGGTAGGATTCCCTGACCCCATCCCAGCAGAAGAGCTGGCATCTGGGCAGAGCGCAGTTGGCCTCTGCCCTCCCCTATCCTCTTGTCCAGAGGCTGACTCCCCACAGGCTACCCCAGCGGAAGAGCTGGCATCTGGGCAGAGTGCAGTTGCCCTCTGCCCTCCCATATCCTCTTGTCCAGAGGCTGACTCCCCACAGACTAGCCTAGCTGATGCGCTGGCACCAGGGCAGAGTACCGCTGATCCCTGCCCACAAAGCAACACAGAGACCGGGAGTACCAGTTACCAACATAACCTTGGTGGACTCACTGGACAGAGACAGGCTACCAAATTCAACAGGTCCAGTATTTGGTTGTAGGTGGACTGCCAGACTAACTCAGATACCAACCGGATTGAGGTCAGGTATCTGGTTAGTCTTCCCTGGGAGGGGTAGATGTGTGGTGAAACTAACCTCGCCACTGGGTTTTGGAGGAGCCTGTTTGCCAGTCTCTTGCCTCAGGATTATGGCCTATATACTAACTTTGAAGGAGAAGACAGACCGGTCGCACAGCCTAAATCTGTGGAACGGTTTTGGGCAGGAAAGCCATGCCTGCGGTCGGCCAAATGTGACTTCCATGGAATTCGGGAACCCCTGCTTGGATCTGGATGATTTTTGGACATCTTGTTCACCCAGATCAGAGCTATCCATCGATGTGTAAATTATGGGGATATGTGGGGTTTTGAGGTGGTTTCTGTGTTTTGGGGAAAAATGTTTGTTTTCTGCCTGTGAGTGAGTAAGTTAGCCCATTATGTTTGGTAATTGTATCACAGGCAGAGCCCATTGTGTTTTGGTAATTGTATTTTGTTGATTGCGTCAAAGACAATGCCTATTCTGTTATTGAGTGCGTCACAGGCAATGCCATTGTGTTTGTTAATTGCGTCACAGACAATGCCATTGTGTTTGTTGAATGTATAGTTTTTGTGTTTAAACTGTAAAACTGTAAAGGATTGGCTGCTATGTTATGTCCTCAGTTCCCAACCAGGTCCACAGGGGTGGTACCCTTGTTGGAAAATGTGTATATAAGTCAATGCTTATGCGTGTGTTCAATAAAAAGTTCCTGTTTTACCCTTCATCATGTTGATGCTGGTGTATGGGTAACTGATCGACCAGTGGATTGCTATACACTGAAGATTTGCTATGCTCCCCTGGCTATAACTACTAGCTATTGTAAGAGCTGTTCCTGTTCCTGGTTCCTGTGGTGGTTACGGTGTCGAGTGGAGTGCTTGGAGTTCTCGGGAAGCACTAGGAGCATCCATCAACGGAGGTACCCGGTCGGGGTGCCAGGAGATCCGTTACAATTGGAATGACCTCACCTGAAATATGTGGTTCAGTTCTGCACACCAGTCCATAAAAAGGATGCTCTGGAGTTAGAAAAAGTGCAAAGGAGAGCAATTAAACTCATAAAGGGCTTGGAAGATCTTAGATATGAGCAAAGATTTAAATAACTGAATTTGTTTAGCCTTGAAAAAAGACGAGTAAGGGGGGATGTGATTAACTTGTACAAATATAAAAACGGACTATACAAAAAATATCGAGGGAAGCTATTCTGTGTTAAACCCCCTCAAAAAATAAATAAAAATAAATAATTCATTAAAAAGAAACATAGTCATAGACATCGCTGCATCCCAAAATGCCCAGACTACTAAAATATAAAAATATTTAACCCGAATGGCATAATGGGGAAACAAAACAAAAAAATGGCTGAGTTGCCATTCTTTTGTTGCTTCACTACCCCCCAAAAATTGAATACATTGAATAAAAAGTGATCAAAAAGTCAAACATATCCCAAATTGGTATCAATAAAAAGTACAGATTGCCCCACAAAAATCAGAATACAGCTAGGAAAATAAATGTTTTTATTTTTTCCAAAGTTTTACATTGTTAAGTTTTAAAACCCAAGAAAAATGATACAAATGTTTTAAATAGGAAAATATAAACAGCAGAGTCCAGCTTCTCCAAAAGTGATATTCTTTATTCAAATTAAAAATGTGCAAATAAAATCCATACTCTCTATATAGCGTCAACGTGTTTCAGACCTCCACATTCAACTTTTTTTTTTAACATTTGTTTTTATTAGGAGAGTTTTGATGTTTCATACAAAAAAATATGTTTACAGTACACAGGTATGAAAGTGTTTATTATGTCCATAACATAATCATTTTACATAATCATATGTATCATTAGTATTGGGGGGGTGAATGGTCTGATAGAAGTGACAAGACTGGTATACAGGTTTATATAGAAAAGCTTGACTGAGGTAAAGTACAATGGAGACAGTCTAGCCATAATTTCCATCTATGGAAGAAGGTTCATCTAGAGTTTAAGGAGGAGGCCCAAGTGCCCTTG
This sequence comes from Bufo gargarizans, assembly GCF_014858855.1. NCBI lineage: Eukaryota > Metazoa > Chordata > Amphibia > Anura > Bufonidae > Bufo > Bufo gargarizans. The sequence continues at coordinate 175,459,287 of NC_058080.1, read as the reverse complement.
TACCAGCAATTATCATTAACTTCTCCAATAATTTTTTGGAGTGAGGGGAGTTCTTGGTTCTTCCAGCATAAGGCAAGGTGCTTTCTAGTGACGATGCAAAAATGCATTATAATGGAGCGCATATCGCTTGGGAATAGACTAATACCTACAGAAAGTAAAGCTAACTCTGGTTTAGAAATATTGATTTTGCATATATTAGAGATGACAGGTGAAAACATTCTTCCACAGTAGCAACACGGAGGGACATCCTCACCACATATGAAAGTATGAACCATTGGTTGTTTGACATTTCCAACATAAAGGAGAGGATTCTTGAAAAATACTGTGTAGAGACATAGGGGTATGATACCATCTGTACAATAACTTTCTTGCTGTTTCTAGGTGACTTGCACAGCGGGAGAGTTTGGAAACTTCCTTTCATTGATCAGGGGATACATTGGTTTATAGGTCCTTGTGCCATAGATTAATGTATTTGGTCAATGGCTCTATTCTGTTTGTTTTGAGGATATGATAGCCCTTAATAATTCCTTTATCTGAGGTTTTGATATGAAAATTAGAGTCATTCTTTTAAGTCTGTAGAAGTCACAGATGATATATAAGGTTTTTGGCGATAGCAATAGATGGTGAATTTGTAAGAACTTATAAAAAATCTTTTTTAGGAATGTTGTATTTGTTTTTTAAGAAGGTAAAGTCTACGAAAAAACTTCCATGTCAGAATTGGGAAAGGGAGATTAATCCTAAATCATACCAGTTTGCCATCGATAGATTAGGAATGGCAATTTCACATATCATAATAGAAGTGGAGTAAAATGGAGTAGGCTTTTTCAGTTCTAGTAAGGGAATTCCATATATTTACTATAGCTTGTAAACAAACATGAGGAGATTTGAGGGAGGTATTAAATAAAGATTGAACATTTAAATATAGGAATACTGGATGTTTGCCTAAGGACCAATTTTCAATGGCTACCCATTTTTTGGAGGAATCGTTAGATAGAACATAGCAATATTGTTCTAATATGATGTCTTTATAGTAATGATGGAGTTGATTCTCAGTTTCTTTCTTCCCCATAACTGATGTAAGAGAAGAAATTGTAGCTTTTTAATATAACATACTGAAAGAGGGATGGGGATATTGCGCAAAGTATATATAATTTTGGGGAGGATTACCATTTTTATAGTAGCTAGTCTGCCCAGCCAAAAAAGAGACTAGAGATTGAGTTCAGAAAAACATTGTTTGATGTTAGCTAGCTGGGGTTCAAATAGGTTGGAGGTTGAAAGGTCAATTTGATACCTAAGTAAGGAAGTGCCTCTTTAACCCATTTAAATCCAAAGGTATTAGAGATTTTTAAAGCTATAGAGAGTTTTATTCCCATGTTGAGCATTTGTGATTTGCTTATATTCACTTTGTAATATGATGCTTTACTGAATTTAGAAATAATCTCAGTGATAGTAGAAAGTGATTTGAGCGGCCGGTAACAGCCATAATCACAACATCTGCAAAAATAAATATTTTATGCTCTTGGTAGCCCACTTTAATTCCAGACATATGTCTAGAGGAAGGTATGTGTTCTGCAAAAGATTCCATCACTAATGCGAATATTAAAGGGGATAATAGACACCCTTGCCTAGTGCCATTAGAGATTGGAAAGAATAAAGATTTAAATCCGGAGGAATAAACTGATGCACTCGGGTGAGAGGGGCAAAGGTTTAAAAGTAATATCAGGAAGTATTACTTTACTGAGAGAGTAGTGGATGCATGGAATAGCCTTCCTGCAGAAGTGGTAGCTGCAAATACAGTGGAGGAGTATAAGCATGCATGGGATAGGCATAAGGCCATCCTTCATATAAGATAGGGCCAGGGGCTATTCATAGTATCCAGCATATTGGGCAGACTAGATGGGCCAAATGGTTCTTATCTACCGACACATTCTATGTTTCTATGAGAGTAGAGCGCCATTACCGCAGATGGAAAAAACTCTGAGAATCCAAATTTTATGCAATGAAGCCACAATGCACTCTATCAAACGCCTTCTCCACATCTAGTGAAAGGAGCAGAGAAGGCGTCTGAGATGAGGAGGCAGTATCTATCAAATCGATAAAGCATCTTGTTCCATTCACTGTTTGTCTATTTTGTATAAAACCAATTTGGTCACTGTTTTTTTTTTTTTTTTTTAATATTGTCTTTATTTTGTTTTATAAAAACATAGAATTAATACATAGACCAATATCAATCACATTAATGTATAAAGTATAACAGTATATATCGTATCCATCGCATCTATGTATACAATATAAGATTCATAAACATCCCTCCCCCCCCCCCATTGGCTGCTGTTCCCCTCAGTTCAATCAAATGCAACATACAACAAATACATTAGTTATTTCTACGTGGCTCTGCGTGCAACTCTCCGATTCCTTTCGCTATCCTCGAATATTTTAATTTGTTGAAGGTATGAATCCCACTCCCTTGACGAAGGCTGGGAGGCAGAGCCCCAGTACCTGACCACTATAGCTTTCGCTACCATCAATCCTCTCATCCAGATCCGTCTAACCTGAGGGGGGACTTCCGTTTCTGAACTATAGTCTCCAAAGATCACTATCAAGATCCCCGGGTTGTAGTTCATTGATGATTCCTTTTGTAGGGCAGAGAAAACCTCTTCCCAATATTTTCTTATTTTGCTGCAACTCCAAAGTAAATGGGCATAGTCAGCATTCACCTCTCCACATTTAGGACAACAACAGTCCCGATCCCTATTTTGGGGGAACCTTCCTTGTGTTTTGGGCGTATAATATAATCTATGAAGGATCTTAAATTGAATCAATCTGTGAGCACTGGATACTGTCGCCCTTCTCACATTCCTATAGATATTAGGCCACTGTAAAGGAGGGCAATTTAACTCTTGCTCCCATTTACCTGGGCCTTTAAAGGGTGTTACAGTAGCCAATGCCATTCGGAGTTTAGCATATAATCGAGATAGTTTCACCTTCTGGTCCTTCTGAGCGTCACAATAGTCAAAAAATATATTCTCTTGTGGGAAAATACGGCCCCTATTCCTAGAGGCTTCAAATACGTGTTTCAAACGTGCATACATAAATAAATCTAATGGTGAGATGTCGGTTAAGCCAAATTCCAAGAGTGATTTAAATCGACCTAAGTGGAATAAGTGAGACACCCTATTAATGCCTTTACGTGTCCAATACCCAAACTCTGTAATTTTGAAAAATTCCACCAGGTCCCCATTCCCCCACAGAGGGGTGAAAACAAACGGTCCGGGAACTTTAAGAAGCTCCTTCAGCCTATTCCACACCCTCTGTATTGAAAAAGGGATCAACAAGGCCTTTCTCATTCCCGTGGACCCAGTTTCCAACCATGAAAAAATATTATCTATTGGTTTGTCGCAAACTTTACTCAAGTACCGTGAAAGTAAGCTCTCTTTCCAATTACAACACCGCTGAATCTGTGCACAAAGGTAATAACCTTGAAAAAAGGGAAGTGACAGCCCACCATCTACCTCCGACAGCCACAGATATCTCTGCTTTATACGGACCCTCTTCCTGCCCCAAATTAGGTCATTAATCAAGGTCTCCAATCTATAAAAGAAGATATCCTCTATCCAAATAGGAGAAGCACACATCGGGAACAAAACCATAGGCAAAATAACCATCCTGATCAGTGCAATTCGATCTATCTGTGCCAATATCAATTTCCGCCAAGCGCCAACTTTGGTCCTAACTTTATCCAAAGCTGGGGCCAGATTGAGCTCATAATACCTGCTTATAGGCACCCCAATCTTAACCCCCAAGTAATCCAATGTATCATTAGGCGCCAAAACACGAACTCGGCTACCCACATCTAGGGCTTTCCGGTTCAGCGGGAGGAGCGATGACTTTGCCCAGTTAATCATATAGCCTGATAATTTACCATAGTGTTCTATTACCTCAATGACATACGGAAGGATTTTCCACCCCTGATCTAGAAACAAGATCACGTTGTCTGCATATAGGCTTATTTTGTCGCTCACTCCCGCCACCCCGAAGCCATCTATACCCCTCTCTAATCGGATCTGACAAGCCAACGGTTCTATAAAGAGCGCGAAGAGGAGAGGAGACAGGGGACAACCCTGTCTCATCCCTCTTCGCATCATAACAGGGGAAGTAGTATTACCATTGATATTAATAAATGCAACCGGCTGTTCATATAGCATTTGAGTCATTTCCAAGAAAGAGTTCCCAAGGCCAAAATGAGACATTGTAGCCCACAAAAAAGGCCACTCCATCCTGTCAAACGCCTTTGCGGCGTCTAATGACAGGATGGAGTGGTCCACACTACCCCCAACAGACAAATTCAAATACACCCTATATATACTCGACTGTATATGGCGGCCTGGGATAAAGCCCGTCTGGTCAGGGTGAACCAGACCAGCTATAACCCTTTTCAGTCGACAAGCCAAAATTTTGGCAAAAATCTTGTAGTCCGTATTTAGAAGTGATATAGGTCTATATGACCCCACATCGCATGGGTCCTTATCCTTCTTCAAGATCAAAACCATCACTGCCTCTCTAAATGATGGTGGTAGAGAGCCGAGTACACAGGATTCATTAAAGACCCGAAGGAGGATTGGGAGGAGGGACTTAGCATGGTACCTATAAATTTCGAAAGGCAATCCATCTAGGCCAGGAGATGAGCTATACTTTAAAGATGGAAGAATCGCTTGGAGTTCCTCCAAACGAATGGGGAGTCCAATATTTCTCTATCCTGGATATTTAGTTGGGGAAGCGCCAGTTGCTGAAGGTATTGATCCATGTCAGTACGACTAAACATAGACTCAGATTCATAGAGGGTAGAATAATATTTTGCAAATTCCTCTCTAATCTCTTCTGCAGATCCTACTCCAATTCCCTGTGAGTTCCTGATTTCTTTTATATTGGTATCCCCTCTCTGGTTGGCTACCAAACGAGCCAAGAACCTACCCGTTTTACCAGACTCACAGAAACGATTCTGGCCCTGAAATAACAGCTTGTGATATGCTTTTTTTATATAACAATGTCTTAAGCTGAGAGTTAGCCTCCTTTAATTGAGTGATGGATTGCTCATTATAACTGTCAATCAGTGCGGCCCGCAAAGTCCTTACTGTATCTGTCAGTTGATTTTCCCTTCGTCGTGATTCCTTTCTGAATCTATGAATCTTGTTGAAGTAGAGACCCCTAATATGGGCCTTCAACGCATCCCACACATAATGAATGTGAGTCGAACCTACGTTGAAGCCCCAAAATTCCTGAATATCCTGGTCTATTCGGGATTGCTCCCCAATAACCTCTAGCCAGTGCGAATTTAATTTAAAAGTTCTTCCTACAGATGGGGCCTCCACAAACCCAATCAGAACCGGGGAATGATCCGAAATTCCATGAGGTTCATACCTCATCCTCCGGACTCGACCGCACAGATCCCAACTTGCAAAAGCCAAATCAATACGGGACATAGACCCGTATGACTGGCTAAAACATGAAAAGATTTTTTTTATTGCCATAGAGGTGGCGCCAGATATCAATCAGCGCCAACTCCTGGCACACAGCAGTTAAAGGGGACCCACTGTGACCGTGCCCAGAAAGTGAAGAGAATCGGTCCAACTCAGGGTCTGGAACTGCATTAAAATCACCCGCCACCAATACGGAACATTGATTTTTGGTAGATATATATTGAGCTAGATGGGAGAGAACTGTTGCTTTAAATGGAGGGGGGATGTAAATAAACGCCAAAATCACCTCCTGCCTTTTCCAATATCCATGAAGAAATACATATCGCCCTTCATTATCGATGGAACTGTCTAGTGGTTGGAACTCCACCCCTCGATGAATATAAACACTAACTCCTCTTGCATAAGAAGAGTAACAGGCGTGGTACTCCAGAGATGCCCATCTCCTTTTCAATGTATAGATCCTGTCAGCTGTTACATGGGTCTCTAGTAGTGCCACAATCGCGGGGAGATGCCGAACCACAAGGTCAAAAACCACCGTCCTCTTCACTCTGTCTCCCAGCCCTCTCACATTCCAACATAAGATATTACACGACATGTCCTATGGGTAGTAGTATCGCCAATCTCAGCGGAGAGGCACGCACAGCCACGTAGCAGAGAACAGAAGCCAATCCCTCCCTAAAAAAAAAAACCTCCCCCAAAAATCCCCCTGCATGGTTGACAAGGCATTTTACAATACCCATCAACCTCTCACCTTCCACCAAACCTCCCCCCCGCCACCTCCCCTCATTAACCTCCCTCCTCTCCACCTCTTCATACTATTTCATAAACCCCTGGAATCCAGCCATTGCCCCACCTCCGCCTGTGTGATGAAAAAATGGACAGAGTCGTTGTATACCACTCTTAATTTAGCAGGGTATAACATTGAGTACTTAATCTTAGCTGAAATCAATCTTTTTTTAACTTCGGAAAAAGATCTTCTTTTGTTTTGGGTCTCTCGTGAAAAATCAGGAAATATTGAGATCAGATTACTATCAAAATATATTTCAGATTTTTCTCTTTTTCGTCTAAGAACCCAATCACGGTCCTTTGAACACACAAATTTTGCTAAGATTGCCCTAGGGGGGGCACCTGGAGGGGTTTTTTTAAATGGGATTCTGTGGGCCCTTTCCACACAGAAGGAGGATGCATCGTAGTCTGAACCCAAACTTTCTACCAACCACTTCTGAACAAAATTCGGTGGATTATCCTGTTCTACCCCTTCCGGGAAGCCTACTAATCGCAAATTATATCTACGAGTCCTATCCTCCAGCTCTACCATTTTCCTTCTTAACCAAGCACGGTCTTCATCAACCTCTTCTAGTCTATTCTTTAGTATCCCATTCTCTACAGTAACAGAATTTACCGTGGTTTCCAATTCCTTAACCTTTACCCTCAGCTTCGTCATTTCATCCCTTATTATAGTGACGTCCCCTTGTACTACTGCAAGGGAGGAGGCCAGATCTACAACCGAAATACTAGTAGCATTTACCACTCCCAGTATATCCTGCAATTTATTATTAATACTCTCAAAGCCTTCACTATGGAGGGAGCTGGTCTTTAATACGCTGTATTCTAACCGGTCCGAATTATCTGTACCTGACTCAACCTGAGGGACAGATCTCTGTACCCCTCCTCTAGTCTTGGGTGGTGGTGACTTCAAAAATGTATCAAGTCGGGCCTGTGGGCTCCCCCCTGATCCACCTTTTGGGGAGGTCAGCCCAGCTGATTTACGGTATTTTGGCGGCATTTTTGTATCAGGCAATGTATTACATCTACATAGAAAATTCCCACACAACAATATCCCATATATTAAAATACAATGCCCCACCCGTCAAATTTAGCTGAGCCAGAGAAAAAATAAAAAAATTAAAATTAAATGCTGAGAAATATAATTGCCAACAGGTATATAACAATAATACAAATTCAGGTGGAACAGAGCCCGACTATAGTCTTGACAGATTACTAATTCTCAGCTTTGAAGGATATGTATCCCACAGGATACCCAGTAGGCACGTCTTCTGCCGTTCAATCTGCGGGCACCAAGGTTTGCCTTTTACGCCTCTCAGAGGCAATATCGGGGCGCCCCATAGATTTTCCAACTGGCGATTAATGCCATAGGAGGGCCAGTTCATCCAAAAGAAAAGGCAGGGTCCAGAGAGTTATTGACCTGTATATTCAAAGTTAATTGCCACAGGTGTGGCCTTTCCAGAGTTACCGCTGAGTAAAGTTCCAAATGACAACCATCTCAAAGAAAAAAAGAGAAAAAAGAAAAAGGCAGGGTACTTGTCAGGTACTTATCAGGCAAAAGAACTTAAGGAAGGGGGCCTCATCAGAGTAAAAAACCATCTGCTACTTCGTGGCGGCCACCCTGCAGCCCACCGGGATCTTCAAACCATGAACATCTCCTGGACGCTCCAGAAATGACTCAGGAAAAGCAGGTAAGCAGAAAGAGGAACCCCGCAGCCTTACTCGCCCGAAGGTGATTGGCCACTATAGCACCTCCCGGAGGTGAGTACCCTTGGCACAACCTCCCCTCACTCCACCCAGAGTACCTGATTCACCGGAAAGACGGATGGCACATTCACCACTCCTGCGCCCCAGCGACCCCTCTATACACCTCAGACATCCAGTGGCAGAAGACAGATGACGGGGACCCGACAGCAGGCAGTAGGCAACCAGGAGTCAGCAGACAGGCAGCCGAAGTTCAGCAGCGGGCATCCGGAGTGAGGTCAGTGCTCAGCCGGTAGTCTTCAAGCAACAGGCAGCGGGCAGCGGCTCAGCGTCAGGACAAGGAGCATCCCAGCGTCTCAGGACACACGACCGCTCCAGAGCAGTCGGGCTCGGCTAGTCACGTCTGGGCAAAGCTCGGCGTTCCATTGCATCAAGGCATGAGGCGAGGAGAGAACGGTGAGGGCGGCCGGAGGAGGAGCGCAGCACACCTACGTCATGCCGCTACGTGGGTTAGGCACAGTTTCTGTCACTGTTTAATAACATGGGGAGAATATCAGATAATCTATTGGCCAGAATTTTGGCATAGATCTTTATATTAGAATTTAATAAGGATATTGGTCTGAAATTGGATGGTGAGTCTGTGGTTTTATCAGGTTTAGAAAACCGCTCCATCTGGATTAGGAGGACACGAGCTCACAGCACAAAATGTCCCTTCTTGTCTCATGAGCACGGACTTGCAGACTTGAAAAAGGAGTATATCCACTCCCAAACGCGTTGTCACCTACATCTCAATAAAAAGTTATTATCTTTAATACATTGAGATTGAGTTTTTGCGCCAAGAAGTATCGAATCGTACAGACTTTTACTTACCATATCTTTCTATTGTCCAGGTTTAGGTAAGGTAATAATAAGAGCTCTAACCATACCTTGTGGTGCAGTGCCCTGATCAGCAATTTGGTTGAATGTGTTCATCAGGTAAAGGGAAAGGATATTACAGAATGACTTGTAATATTCATTTGTCAACCGATCTGGACCTGGTGACTTGTTGAGTTTTAGCAAATGTATTACTTTAGTTATTTCCGTTAAGGATATTGGGGAATTTAGATGTTGGATTTGTGTACTTTTTAATGATGGTAGAGAGATGTCCTTAAGGGAGCTGTCTATACAGGACTGGTTAGGTTGTGGAGTATTGTGGGAGGAGCTAAGATTGTGTAGCCCTGAGTAATAATTAGCAAATTATTCCGATATGTGTTTGGAATAGATTCGTTTTTGTTCCTATCGTATAGAAATTATATTCTTGATCTAGTTTCTTTCTTTTTTATTCTGTTAGCTAGCATTTTGGATGCCTTGTTACTTTGCCAGTAATGATTAGCTTTTAATTTGCGTAAATGTAGCTCATATTAATTTTGTAAATGGATATGTAGTTGATATTTAGCTTTTTTTAGCTGAAGGAGAGCAGGTTGGCTAAGGGTTTCTTTGTAGGTGTCCTCTAGATTTTCTATGGTGGATAATAGTTCATCAATCAAAGCTGTTCTGTTCCTTTTTTGGATAGCCGCAAATTTTAAGAAATGGCCTCTTATATAAGCCTTGTGTGAATTCCACAAGGTGACATCGGAAGTCATCTTGTTGTCATTGATTTGAAAGAATTCTTTCAAAGTTTTGGTTGTGGAAGATAATGATTGAGAGTGTTGAAGTATAGAGTTATTTAGTCTCCAAGGAGAAAAACAAGTATGGTTGAATTGTTTCAGAAATGTGAAAAGAACTGGTGCATGATCTGACCAAGTGATGTTGAGAATTTCTACTGATGGGATTCTTTGCAACAACCATTTATCCACCACAAAAAGATCTATAAGGGATAAGCATTTGTGAGGGTTGAACAAGAATGTGAAATCTCTTTCATTGGCATGTAAGGTACGCCAAGCATCATACAGATTCTCTTTAACCCTTAGAATACCGGAGGTTTTTTCATTTTTGCGTTTTCATTTTCTTCCCTATTTTCCATGAGCCATAACTTTTTTATATTTCTGGTTACATAGCTGTATGAGGGCTTATTTTTTGCGGGACAGTTTTTTAATGCCACCATTAAGTATGGCATAAAATGTAGTGGGTAGCGGTAAAAAAATTCCAAATGGGGTGGAATTAGAAAAAAACGCCATTCCTCCACCTTTTTACGGGTTTTGTTCCCACAGCGTTTTGTTTACAGAAAAACATGACCCATGCCCTTAATTCTCTGGGTTAGTACTATTACAATGATAACCCATATGTATAGGTTCTTTGTGTCTAAATAGTGTAAAAAATTAAAACTTTGATAAAACATTTTTTTGCATCTACTGAGCTGTTTAGGGGCTCATTGTTTGCGGAACAATCTGTAGTTTTTATTGATACCATTTTGGAGTGTGCATGACTTTTTGATCACATTTTGTTACATTTTTTTTGAGTAAGAGAAGCAATAAAAAAAATGGCAAATCGGCCATTTTGACCCTTTTTTCTGTTACGCCAATCGCCATATTGGAATTTTTTTTTCTATTTTAATAGTATGGGCATTTTTGGTTGCGGTGATACCCATAATGTTTATATTTATTGTTATTTAGGTGTTTATTTTTTAATTATACGGAAAGGGGGGTGATTTAAACTTTTATATATTTTTTTACATTTTTTGTGATGATTTTATGGCTCATATATGAGCCTACAAATTATGTTTTTTAAGTTTTTATTTTGGTCTATTAGGGATTTTTAAAATGCCATTTAAACTCGATTTTGCTCACTTCTTATCCTGGCCTGCCATCTGGTGGTCAAAATAAGAATTGCAGCTTGAACAATTTCAGCCTCATCAGCAAAGCTGAGTGTTCTGCGCAAGTACCGATGCTTAAATGCCACGCAGGGCATCGGTAGCGCTTTGGGTTTTTGCGCATTTAGATGCTGTGATCTCACTTGATCACGGCATCTAAAGCATTTAATTACCGCGATCACAGTAATTAGCCGCAGATCTCTTTATGTTTGAAACAGCAGAGATCTACCGGCAATGACGCCCGCTGCCAGTGCAAGCAGATGCCATGTTTACACATTGCCCCAGCACCGTACATGTACGGCACTGGTAGCAAACGGGTTAAGCGCAATATCCTGTAAAGTTTGTTTATTGAGGGTGTGAGAAGAGGAGGTTTTTTTTGTCTTCTTTAGGGTCTGGAGAAATATTATTGTCTCTGCAGATTAGTAAAGAGCCTTTTTGGGTGGAAGAGATCTTATTGAGAACCTCTTTGATAAATCCCAATTGACATGATTATTGGGAGGTTTGCTATTGTATATAGGTTATTGTTAATAGAGCATATAATGATTATATATCTACCATCATAATCAGTATAACTTGAATGGCATTGAAAAGCCAATGAGTTTTTGAAACCAATAATGACACCTACTTTTTTATGATGAGCATGTGCAAAATAAATATGAGGAAATGCAAAGTGGTGGAATCTGTGTGAGTCTGCTTGGTTTAGGTGAGATTCCTGGAGACAAAGATGCCACAGTTCTGTCTCCTGACTTCTGACCAAAACACTGAACGTCGAAGGGACTGTTGAGGCCCTTCACGTTTAATGTCATAATTTTAGCCACCATATTGGTAAGTGAATTTGTGGTAGCTTAAAATGAGACATTTATGTATATGAAATGATTGTGCGTAAAGGTTGTCCAACCTGACATTGAAGAGTGCTATGTCTTCTTATAATGTGGATAGGTAGCTTGATGAGATCTTCAAACCAGTCCTCATATGGTGATATCGAAACTTTCCTTTTAAGAAAACTAAACCAATCAGAAAACGGAAACAAAAAACAAGATCCAACCTGGATCAGAAAAAAAACAAAAGGTTGTGCATTCTGCAAGTGGGAGAGAGAGACAATTGAGTGGATTAAGAAGAACAGGTGAGGCAACACTGTATTGGTGTGCCTTGGTCACATTGTATATATAGAAAAGATGTTACTAAAAGATGAATCTCCTGAGCTTCTCAGGGGTTCTTGTCTCCAACTTTTGACTATTCCTGGGTTAGGGTAGTGGGTTTCTTCCTTGGAGGAGAATCTGGATGATCCTTGTCTTTATATTCTTCTTTCAGTAGAGGGAGGTTCCATCTGGAGAGTGTTTCAGCTGCTTCTTCAGGAGAAAACAAAACATGGGTTGTGCCATTGAGACATACTATTAATTTAACTAGGTAATCCCACTTATATGGAATGTTGTTGTGTCTGAGTCACCTTGTGATACTGGCAAGTTATTTTCGCCTTGATAGAGTTGCTGGAGAGAGGTCTGAGTAGAAGGTCACTTTATTAAATCTTTCTGGTCAATTTTGTTTGGACATAGCCTCTTTCATTAAGGCTTCTTTTAGATGGTAAAAATGGAGTCTAGCTAAGACATCTCTAGGTACACTTGCGGGAAGAGACTTAGGTTTTGGTACTCTGTGAGCCCTGTCAATAACCAAGTCAGATTCTGGGGTATCTGGAAGGTATGAGATCAGAAGATCTGTGATGTATTTTTGAGTGGGAATCTGGGATGTTTTCGGGAACATTGTTCCTTCTGGATCAGTCTTCTAAGTCCACCAATTTTAGCTTCATTATAGCTAGATGATCCTTTATGGCATTATGACTGTCCACCAGACTGTTGTGAGTCCCCACAAATGCCTCCATTTTCTCTTCTAGGTGAGCGATGCAGTTGCCTATGGCAATAACATCAGAATGAATGGTGGATATAGCCTATTTTAGGTCTTGATGTATAGAGTCTTTCAACTCCTGAAGGAGTTGCTATGACGCCGTGTGCTTCATGCCACCTCTGCACTACAGTAATGCACTATACGAGTGTATTACTGTACAGCAGCGGCGACATGAAGCGCACGGCGTCATAGCAACCAATGACACCGTGCGCTCCTGCTCTGAACAGGAATCCAGCCCGGCATACCACGGATCGCTCTCGGCCGCGGAACACGGTCGTGTGCATTCGGCCTAAGCAACAGATAACTAATAAATCCAAAACAGAAAATAATAAAATGCATAAAACTCAATATTGTAAAATCAGATTGTGTCTACGGTTGAGGCCTAGTGGGGTACAACTTTCCAATTGAAAAAGGATTCTCTATGAAGTGATTTTTTCTTGTGATCTCTCCTTCGACTAGGTCTGCTAACCCGCTGCACTCCTTGTACAGAGAATCCAGAAACGTCTCCCTGATGACATACCACAAAGTGTAAACTTGCAGCAAAGATGTTTCTGTCTCTGTAATGTAGTATGTCAGAAAGATGTTTTCTAATTCGCTTTTTAACATCATTAGTTGTGCAACCAACATATTGTATTTGGCAAATTGTACAAGTGACACAGTAAACTACATACTCCATATTGCAATTTATATTTTGTTGGAGTCTAAAAATGTGACCATTGGAGGTAGATTTTATGTATTCATGGGCTTGCAACATATGCATTTCCAATGGCCACACTTGTAGTTTCCTTTATGATGAAGCCAGACTGGCTTATTTTTCACTTGATCTAAAAATAAGCTAGGACTTATCTCTTGTGATAAAGTGGGGCACGCCATGCTAAACACTTTATATCAAAATTCAAAGCTGTCTGCCATTGATCATCCATAGCTAAGATAGAAAAAAATGTGTCTTAACAATAGAACAAATCTGGGAAAATTCTGAGCTATAGGATGTTACAAAGACGGAACAGTTTTCGTTGTGGGATCTGACCTTATTATATGTTGTTGTGGAGATCAGATTATTTCTGGAACTGGATGTAGCAATCAATTCAGCTTGATCCAAAGTCCATTTCGGATATTTTCTCTGTCGCAATCTACCCCTAATGTTTCCCACTTCTTGTTTAAACAATGCTTTAGTAGAACAATTTCGTCTGGCTCTGATCATTTATCCTGTGGGGATGTTGTTCACCACATGAGATGGGTGACAGAATGTGGCAATAAAAGTGGTGTTGCCTGAAGTCTCCTTACAGAAGGTAGCAGTGGCAACAGCATGCCTCTCAACATCCCCCTTAAGAGTAAGATCCAATAAAGTTATGGTACTTTTATCATGGTGCAGGGTAAATTGAAGGTGACAGGGATTCTGATTAAGATATTAATTGAAATTAGATATGGCCGTCACATTGCCCGACCAAATGAATAGCCGGTCGTCGATGTAACGGCCATACCATTGGATATTGAGAAAACATATATTCACTCTCTCACCATGCCATATATATATTAGCCATGGAGGGTGAGAATTTTTCCCCCATGGACACACCTGACAATGGAAGATAATATTCACTATTAAACATTAAAAAATGATGTTTAAGTAGAAACCAAATTACTTGTCAAATAAAATCTTGAAAATCCAAAGAAAAACTCCCATACACTGAAAGAAACCATTTCAAAGCAGTAATCGCCAAGGGATGAGGAATGACAGAGTACAGGGATGTAACATCTGCTGTAATCCATACAGAATCCATATCCCATGAGATACCATTGACTGCCTGTAAAACAGTCTTAGTATCTTGAAGATAGCCAGGAATTAGGATTATTAAAGGTTGTAAAAGGCTATCCACCCATTCTGATAATCTTTCAGAATGGGAGCCAATCCCGGCAACAATGGGTCTCATGGGAGGTGGAAACTGAGAAATGTAAGGAAATGAGTAAGGAATGGAAAATAGGTGTCATAGGATGTTTAACAAAAATGTAGTCTGTTTCTGACTTAAAAAAATAACATTTTCCAATCCTAGATACAGCAGAGAAAAGAGCTTAGGTTGAAAAGAGGGGGTGGGGTCATGAGCAAGCTTGCAAAAAGTATTGGTGTCATTCAACATATTGAGATTTTGTTGTTTGTAAATAGCTCGATCCATGACCACCACCTTTGTCAGCCCGTTTGATAATTTTATCATTCCTCCTTTTTAGTTCACATAAGGCTGTTGCTTCACTAGATTTTAAATTATTTTTTCTCCCTGTTTTTTTTACATCGTATGGATTCATGTAGAGCGTGCAGATCTCACTCCACCCGCTCCTGGAAGCAATCCAGGGCAGGTGAGCAAGATTGTATGGGGTAGAAATCTCGATTGTGGATTTTAAAATCATAGGAGAAATCATTAACATTTTCCTCTGCAAATTGAGATTCCTGCGGGCTCGATATATGACATAAGTTCTGAAAAGAGAAAGATAAAACATTATCACCAACATTATGGACAATTGCATTGGGTATAGAGTTCAAATGAGCAGGCTGTATTGGAGAGGAGTTAGAGTCATCAGACTTAAAAAAATGTATTTTAAAAGTAAGGTTACGAGCCAAGCGGTTAACATCAATAATTGTCCGATAAAGATTGAAGTGGCAGGTAGGTCAGAACAAAAGTCCCTTCACCAACACATCAATCTGAGATTGTGACAAAATAGTAGCTGATATATTGACCACTTGGGAATCAGCTACTGTCTCCTGTTGCTAGAGGGATATTGATTTGACCCTGGCGTGTTTTCTCCCAGCTCTACGTTTTTTGTATGTTCCTTTTTTAGTTTTTGTGTACCCGCTGCTGACTCGGGTATTTTTTGTGAACCTCTGTAATCTATGGAGGCAGTATTTTCAGGAGCCGAGTCCAAGAAATCTGCATCTGTGGAACTGAAACTCACTTTGGAGCTGCAGCTTTTTTTTTTTTTACCCTGGACCATTTTTTTCAGAATCGAGCGAGGGGTACTTGCTCTTAATTCAGACCAGGTATATTCAGAGTCATTTTTATAGTCTTTGAGGTCTCAGTTTAATTTCTCTTGTTTTACTTTGATGAGATTTTCCTCCAGTTAATTCAGTTTATCATCTATGTCTTTAAAAGTGGTGGTATCCACAAAAGGTGTAATCAGATCCTGTGTGATTTTAATCTCCTCTTGCAAATTGGATAGGACTTCCTTTGCTTGTTCTATAACTTTCATAAGTTTCATAATGTTCTAAATACAGTAAAAACAAAATCCATAAATCTGTGTGTTTTTTTTTTCTAATTTCACCCCATTTGGATTTTTTTTTTCCAGTTTATAAATGGCAGGGATTAAAAATGGAAACACAAAAACGGAAAATCACTATGTCCTCAAAGGGTTAAGCTCCCCGGTTGCAAAAGTGGACCTCTGATTCAGAAAATAACTGACAAAAATGCATTTGATGGTATCCTCACCTGGTACCAACCTTCAACATTCCAGTTCAGTTCCTAGTGGTGCTTTGGAACCAAACCCGAGTTCAGTACCAAGGTTTTTTACAGTAATAATTATTTTATAGCTCATTGGAGCCAATACATTCTAATACTGTACGGAGCAGGAACTCCGTACAGTATTAAAACAAAGTTTTTAGCAAATCATCATCCCTAAAAACTATGTATCATTTGCTTATGACTTCACACATACTTGGTCTATCACATTTAATCCCAATAAAATACATTTAAGTTTGTGGGTGCAATGTGAAAAAATGTTAAAAAGTTTAAGGGGCATGAATACTTTTTCAAGGCACTGTAAGGTTTACTAATAACAGCGATGTCTCTGAATCTTCAGGTCAAACTCCTTTTAAGACAGTTTTCAGTAGAAATCAGAATATTTTTTTCCCATTCAGGTACAATGGCTAGTACAATAGCTGGTTCTCACTGTCAAGGGTATTTGCTGCAATTTTTGGGATGTCTGGATAGTTATTCAACAAGAATCTTGAGATTGCTACAGCCAAGACAAAGAAAGTAGCTGATAGAAATCATTGCCCAGGTCCCCAAATTATTCCTGGAGATAAAGTTTTCCTCTCCCTGAAGCACATACAACAGAGTTGTATCTTATAAATGTATTCCTTCCTTTCTTTAAACCATTTCTTATATTTAACCACATAAATCAAATAGCTGTCTGCCCCTAGCAACCACCAGATTACCATCTCTTATTTCTCTATTATGTCCTCTGGTCATCAAATGGTTTTCCTCTAAAATCCAGA
The DNA here is from genome assembly GCF_014858855.1 of Bufo gargarizans. Classification (NCBI taxonomy): domain Eukaryota; kingdom Metazoa; phylum Chordata; class Amphibia; order Anura; family Bufonidae; genus Bufo; species Bufo gargarizans. The sequence goes on along the minus strand of NC_058080.1, from coordinate 175,442,375 downwards.
TGTCCCAAACTCCTGCTTTTGAGTGTCCTATAGAGTTAGTTTGAAGCAAAAAAATTGCAAGAGGGTATGTAGAAAACTCTACTACTTGATAGATTGGAAGAACTGTGTAGGGATTGTAAAGAAGATATATTTAGTTAGCAGGGGAGTAACTACCATAGCGGCAGACCATGCGACTGCTATAGGGCCCAGGACAAGTGGGGGCCCAGTCTTAGTTGGGATTATCTTTTCTTCTACTGGAGGTGAAAACTTGGTCAGGACTCTACCCTCTAAAGCAGGGATGGCCAACATGCAGCTCTCCAGCTGTTGCAAAACTTAAACTCCCAGCATGCCCAGACTACCTACAGCTATCAGCCTACCAGTGGCGTCTCTAGCTTTAAAATTTTGGGGGGGCACACTGGGGGCCAGGACAAAAGTAGGGGGGGCAGCTATAACAACGATACATTTACATAAGTACGCTTAGAAATGCTGCGATACTTTACCCAATACCTAAAACCACAACAGGGAAGAAAAGTCCAGCTGTCTGTGGATGACACTTTTATATAGTGGGGGATCTGTGGATGACACTGCTATGGGGGGATCTGTGGATGCCACATACCGTATATAGCATCTTATGCTATATGTGTCATCCACAGATCCACCCCATAACAGTGTCATCCCCATTTCCCCCTCCATAACAGTGTCATCCACAGATCTCCCTCCTTATAACAGTGTCATCCACAGATCTCCCTCCCCGCCACTCACAGGAGTGTACATATATAACAAACATATTTCACATGAACACTTACAGTTACTTGGCTTGGCCCTTGGGGATCTCGGACGGCACTTCAACACTTGGCCGGGGGCTCGGCGGAGCTGATGTTGTGTTTTATCCTAATGAGAAAGATTTCATAATAAGGATTTGGAGAAGGGGCAGAGGGATAGCAGAGCAGGGAGAGGCTGGTGCTGCTACTAGGGGGTCATACCATGGGGGAGTAATAAAGCCCACCATAATGCCCCCCAGTAGAAATAATTCTCCTTATAATGTGACAATACCCCCTTTTGCCCCCAGTTGAGCTAATGTCCCCCATAATGTGCCAGTATAAAATACCCCTATATAGTGCCCCTAGTGAATGCCTCCATAGTGCTCCTCTCCCCTTCCTGCTAGTGCCCCCCCATAATGTACCAGTATAAAATGCCCCATATATCGTGCCCCAGTAGATGCCCTCAGTGTCCCCCATAATTTGCAAGTATAAAATACCCCTTCTTAGTGCCCCCGTAGATGACTCCATAGTAATCCTCTCCCCCCTTCCCCATAGTACCCACCATAATGTGTCCCAGTTTAAAATGCTACTGTACAGAGCCCCCCATATAAAACACCCCTTCTTTGTGGCCTCAGTAGATGCCCCTATAGTGCCCACCAATAATGTGCCAGTAATAAGTGCCCTCAATAACGTGCCACTGCCAGTAACAAGAGCCCCCATCACGTGCCAGTAACAAGAGCCCATCACGTGCCAGTAACAAGAGCCCATCACGTGCCAGTAATAAGCACACCATCACGCGCCAGTAATAAGCCCCCCCATCATGTGCCAGTATTAAGCCCCCCATCATCATGTGCCAGTATTAAGCCCCCCCATCATCATGTGCCAGTATTAAGCCCCCATCATCATGTGCCAGTATTAAGCCCCCCATCATCATGTGCCAGTATTAAGCCCCCCATCATCATGTGCCAGTATTAAGCCCCCCCATCATCATGTGCCAGTATTAAGCCCCCCCATCATCATGTGCCAGTATTAAGCCCCCATCATCATCATCATCATCATCATGTGCCAGTATTAAGTCCCCCCCCCATTATCATCATGTGCCAGCCAGTATTAAGTCCCCCCCATTATCATCATGTGCCAGCCAGTATTAAGTCCCCCCCCCATTATCATCATGTGCCAGCCAGTATTAAGTCCCCCCCATCATCATCATGTGCCAGTATTAAGTCCCCCCCATCATCATCATGTGCCAGCTAGTATTAAGTCCCCCCCCCATCATCATCATGTGCCAGCCAGTATTAAGTCCCCCCCATCATCATCATGTGCCAGCCAGTATTAAGTCCCCCCCATCATCATCATGTGCCAGCCAGTATTAAGCCCCCCCATCATCATCATGTGCCAGCCAGTATTAAGTCCCCCCCATTATCATCATGTGCCAGCCAGTATTAAGTCCCCCCCCCATTATCATCATCATGTGCCAGCCAGTATTAAGTCCCCCCCCATTATCATCATGTGCCAGCCAGTATTAAGTTCCCCCCCATTATCATCATGTGCCAGCCAGTATTAAGTCCCCCCCCCATTATCATCATCATGTGCCAGCCAGTATTAAGTCCCCCCCATTATCATCATGTGCCAGCTAGTATTAAGTCCCCCCCCATCATCATCATGTGCCAGCCAGTATTAAGTCCCCCCCATCATCATCATGTGCCAGCCAGTATTAAGCCCCCCCATCATCATCATGTGCCAGCCAGTATTAAGTCCCCCCCATTATCATCATGTGCCAGCCAGTATTAAGTCCCCCCCCCATTATCATCATCATGTGCCAGCCAGTATTAAGTCCCCCCCCATTATCATCATGTGCCAGCCAGTATTAAGTTCCCCCCCATTATCATCATGTGCCAGCCAGTATTAAGTCCCCCCCCCATTATCATCATGTGCCAGCCAGTATTAAGTCCTCCCCCCCCCATCATCATCATCATCATCATCATCATGTGCCAGTATTGTAATAAAATAAAAAAAACACTTATACTTACCTCAGTGTCAGCGATGCGATGCAGGCCTCTTCTGGCCTGTGTCCTGCGCTGTAAGGCTCAGGCGGCGTGATGACGTCATTGCGCCGCCTGCGCCGGCCTCTGATAGGCTGCCGGCCTAGTGCGCCGGCAGCCTATCAGAGGAAGGAGAGGGGACACACCTCTCTCTCCCCTGCACCGCCGCAGCACAGGCAGATTACAAGGGAGATGAGCGCAATGGAAGCGCTCATCTCCCTGTGCTTGACTGCGGCGGCGGCTCACTTGGCGGCGGGAACGGGGGCATTTTAGTTGGGGGGGCACATGGGGGGGCACAGCATGATGTAGGGGGGGCCGTGGCCCCCTCTGGCCCCCCCCTGGCGACGCCACTGCAGCCTACAGCTAGGCATGGTGGCAATTGTAGTTTTACAACAGTTTGAGAGCCGCAGATTGGCCATCCCTGCTCTAAAGGAACAACTTTTAGCAATTGAAGCAGTAGAAAAATGGCCCAAGGGTCATTGAAAAGGGTTTAGGCAGAAACCCTTCTGTCCTGTGTGGGTGGGGGGCCTGGTTTGATCCTTGCTATGGGACCCTTATTTCTCCATGTACGCCACTGTTAGCTAGATTGAATTACTAGGTAGTAAGTTAAGATTTATCATTAGGGACAGGATAAGGGCAGTTAGTGTACTGTGTACTAGCTGTTCATAGGATCATGTGTTACACTGAACAAGTTGTGAGCTTTGTAAAGAGACTCTTTATGTGCAAGAGCCAGCTTACTTTGTCCGAAAACAAGTTGCAAGTTTTATACAATTTATAAAGCAAGTTTACAAAGAACATAAATAAGTGTATTTTAGTGCATTAACTGCTGTGTGCTGTATATTCTGTGCTGTATAGAGGACACTATTGTGTCTGTTTTTTTTTTCTTCTACAGTTTATAAGGGTACAAAGAACTTAAAAATGCACATTTTAGTGCATTATCAGCAGCGTATATTTTGGTCACACTCCCTCCTACACATTCTAATGCATGTAATTTTTTTTTTCCCAACATTTTTTCTACCGTTTATAAGTGGCCACTAAAATAATTTGAAATATTTTAGTGTGTCAACATTGGTGTATATTTTGGTCACACCCAGAGTATGTCCTATAGCTTTTTCAAAATGTGTTTTTAAACAGGCTGTTAACACCATCAACCATAGCTATATATGTCAGTGTGAATCTGACGTTATTTTGTATTGCTGTCTTTGTGTTAAAATGCTTAAAGGGGTTATCCAATTTCAAGTAAAAAAAACACATGTGCTGGGCCCCTCATCTGTAATATACTTACCCTGCTCCCAGCTCCGCTGCTGGTCCAATGGCAGGCGGGGACAGATGAGCCTCCCTATCAGGGGTGAAGCTAGGGAGACTCGTCCCCTTCCCTGCCTGCCATTGGTGCCTCCCCCCGACACCAGATGTTTTTATCTGTGTGCAGGGAGAAGCAGCGGCGATGCGGGGACCAGGAGCGGCGCCGGGAGCAGGGTAAGTACTGTATATTACAGGTGAGGGGCCCGGCATATGTGTGGGGGGAAGGTTCTTGAAATTGGATAACCACTTTAAAGGGAAGAGATCAAGAAAGAAAGTAAATTAAAATAAAAAATAATAAAGAGAGAAAGTCAAAAATAGCAAAATAAAATCTGAGGAGACCCCAGGGTGTTATTTCCAGGCCAATTGGAGCACTTTCGGTTCAGGCAGAATCAATTCAGTCTCGGATTACATTTTCTGACTAATTCATTAAAATCAGACCCAAAATTAATTTCAATAAATTCACTCATCTTCGCCAGGGAGTGCTTAAGTATTGATGCAGATGCAAAGTAAATCCAATCAAGGTATGCATGACAACACTGCATTTGACAGAAAGAAGGGGAAATGTAAGAATCTTGCATACAACAGTCCGAGGCTTTGGGACAGTGAACTTATGCAGTCTTAGCATATAAGTAATGTTAAATACTACCCTTTACATATTTATTAAAATCTAAGGAGGTCCAAATCTAAAAAGTTCTAACACTTCAACAAGAAGTTTTTCTGATACAGAGCTCTGGAGGAAGAGGGGAGGGGAGAGAGATATCTGGGGAGGGGAAACTGATTCTCATTGAATAGATCCAGCATACCCATAATTTTGCTCTCTTTTAGTAGAAAGAAACCTATGTCACATTAGCCACACCAGACACCTATCTGTAGACAGTTGGGTACAGAACACTTTGCCTTGGAAGTCCGTGTTCGGGCTCAGTGCTCGGATTCTGAATAAAGCTTGTTGAAAGGCTGCAGTGCAGCCAATCAACAAACTTTTAAGATGTGGGCACTTGGAAGCCATCACAGTTATGCCTAGTATTGGCAGAGCTGTGATTTGTGGGTGCAGCACATGACCCGGCCTGTATAAATGCCGGATCACGTGTTGTGCCGCCATTCTGCTGTAAATAGTGCAGGGACAGTATGCAGCTGCAATGATTGACAGTGTTTGGCTACTGCACAGAGAAGACGTTGTTGATCTGTACTAGCTACTAGCCCCCAAATGAAACACCTTCCTCTGGTGCACGCAGGTGACAGGACGTTCTGCGTTTAGTAGGCCCGAAAACCACTGTACGACTGTACAGAACAATTAGAGGCGGTATTAAATTGGATGGCTGACAGTGCCTCCAGTTCCTGCACATTATCTTCTACCTGGTCCCCTGCTGAAAGCACAGAGTTGGAACCAGTGGCCCATTTGTCTTCCGCCTCACCCCCTTTTCATCAGCCAAGCAGTCTGAGCCCTAAGTCATGCAGCAGTCACATATGCTTCTAGATGACTCTGCTGGTGGAGGTTCCATGGACCATCCACCTAGCCCTGCCCCAGAAGTGTAAAAGATTGAGTGCATATGGGAGGACCACTGCAGCACGTCTCTGATGAAAATGACGAAACACAGGTATCAACTGCTGCAGCTTTCTGCAGTGTGAAGACCGGCAAGGCGGGCAGTGGTGAGGAGTGAGTAGAAGAGGATGTGGAGGAGGATGAGGTCCTACACCCCACATGGAATCGAGGTCATCCAAGTGACGTGTGCAGTTTGGAGGAAGAGGTGGGGGTCACGCAACACCAGCTGCACAGCAAAACACCATCTGGCCCCTAGCCCGTACACCTGCTACTGCCCACCATGCCAAGGGACTTAGCACACTAAAGGCATCTTAAAGGAGTTGCCTGGCATGGCAGCTCTTCAGGCAATGTGCTGACAAGACACGGGAGGTTTGCATGCTGTGCAGTCAGATCCTGTAGCAAGGCATAAATGTTCTAAACCTGAGCACCACCTTCATGACCAGGCATCTAGCTGCAGTGGAGTAGACACCTAAAGAACCAGGAAAGATCTAAGGCTCCTCCTGCTCCCTCTTCTGCTGCAGTCTCGGCTTCTTCCTTACCCTCTGGAGCGACAGGGCCACCTGGCTCGCCGCAAAGAGTGAATGTGACAGCACCACCACCAGCAGTATCACCAAGCATCTCCACACTGTCCCATAGAATCATTTCACTGTCCATCTCCCAAATACTGGAGAGAAAGAGGAAGTACCCCCTACCCACCCATGAGCCCTGGCCATGAATGCTAGCATTTCCAAATTCCTGGCCTTTGAAATGCTGACATTCTGTCTGGTGGAGATGGACAGTTTAAAAAACCTTATGGTGTTTGCTGTTCCGCAGTACGTGGTTCTAAGCTGTTGCTACTTTTCCAGGCAGGGTATCCCTGCCCTGCACAAACAAGTGGCAGATAAAATCAGATGTGCGCTGCGCAACACCATCAGTGGCAAGTTCCACATAACCTCCGATACATGGACCGATAGGCATGGGTAGGGACGTTATATCTCACTAACTCCCCACTGGGTAAATGTAGTGATGTCTGGACCTCAGGCAGAAATCCGTTTGACACATGTCCTACACCACCAACGATTGCTGGACGTTTCTCTGTGCCTCCTGTTGCTTCCTCCTCCTACTCCACTTCCTTTTCTATTGCTTTCTCATCCTCCTCTACTACCTCCTCATCCAGTCAGCATAACACCTGCATTACCAACTTCAGCACTGCCAGGGGGAAACAACAGCAGGCTATTCTGAAACTCATCTGTTTAGGGGCAAAACCCCACACCACGCAGGAGGTGTGGATAGGCATCAAAGAACAGACTGATGAGTGTTTGGTGGCGCTGAGCCTCAAGCCTGGCCTGGTTGTGTGAGATAACACGGAGTTCTGGGCCTAGCCAGTTTGAAGCACATCCCTCTCCTGGAGCATGTGCTGAATTTGGTGCTGCAGAGGTTCCTGAAAAATTACCCTGATATATCAGCGCTGCTGCAGAAAGTTTGGGCTATCTTTGTGGAAGCAGCAGCAGGAGATAGTGAAGTTTCAGCTGCAGCGCGCACAGGTGAGTTGCTCTGTGGAACAGCAACACTTCACCACCTATGCGGAACGCGTGTGCTATGTTGCGCTGTTACGAGTACTGCACCAACATGGCCAGCGCCGATGATGTCGTCATCAGCGTTACTATTCCACTTCTATGCCTCCTTGAAAAAATGCTTCAGGGGATGATGGATAAGGTGGTGCCACAGGAGGAAAAGAAACAGGGATCATTTACACGGTTATCAGACAGTAATCCACACGTAGGTTCCTGCACAGAATGGGTTCCTGCACCAACAGCGGCCAAATCAGCTCACAGGCATCACTGGATTGGACCGTCTTAGCAGGAAGCAGCAAGAATACATAAACAGTGTTGGCTTCCTCTTCTACCTACACCACCATGTCCACCCCTTCCTCCACTTGGACCTCCTGGTTAAAGATTATTTGTTATATTGGCAGAATAGAGAAGTATACCGGCCGCACTCAGCCTCTGTTATACTCCAGTGCAGTTTTCCGATGTTTTGGGGAATTCCCAATTAAAAACTAAAAAAAATTGAGTCAATTGGGGGTCCTGTCCATTGTGTCTATGGCTCATGCAGTTGCTCTCAAAAGACAGGAATTCTTCACATAGTTGTGGCCTCCTGGCCACTGTGAAAACTGTAGAATATACAGTATATATATATAGTGACATGGAATAAAAATTAAAAAAATCTTTAAAAATGCATTTAACATAAAAATGTAATTTAAACAATAAGCCATTTTCTGATGACACATTCCCTTTAAATACTAAAAGCAGCTACTAGCAGCACATTAGCAGTTGCTGTGCTACCTGCTAATTCACAGCTCTAGGCCTACCAATGAGCCTAAGGCTGTCCTGTGAGAACCCTGTTAGGGCATACCTAGGAGCTATCTATGAATTTTACATGTACAACCAGTAATGCATTAAAAAAAAAATACTGCACTGTAGTATTCCAATGTATTACAATAGTCTCTCTTTGTGGAACAAAAAAAAAAAAAATAAGGGGGTCATTTATGACCAGATACAAGCCACTTTTGTAGCGTATATCTGACACAGATTCTGGCGATTTATTCCCTGCTCATCTACGGTCTACAAAAGGGGACGGGCCGCCAGGTCTGTCTCGCTCATCATTTTCTATGCCTGGTTTAGGCGTAGAAAATGGTATAAATGTAAGCTAGCAAGAAAGCTGGATTACATTTAGAATTGGTGGTGGATATGCCAAAGTTATGTAGAGGCTTATTAAAATGCTGGTCTTAATAAATGTTCCCCTAAGTTTAATAAAATAATTATGTCAGTTAACAACATATTATAATAAAAATTCAAACTAAAAATCCCTTTGTGGGATAAAGCAAAGCCAAAAAAACAATAAAAACATTCAAGTTGGATTCTCCCTTAGTGGATAGCTACATTATTTTAATAAACATATAATTATGTTTTTAAATGTACCAAAAACAATAGAAAAAGTAATATAACTTACTGTGAAATGCAATAAATTAAACCTCACACAGCCATGTCTGCAAATAAACAAATAAATAACTAAAGGTATGGCTCTTGGCATGTTGTAAGGCAAAAACTAAACCCCAATGCATCCTGAAGTTCAACATGATTTCCTTTCTTGAAGGGGTTCTGCAGTTTGTTTAAACTGATGATCTATCCTCTGGATAGATCATCAGCATCTGACCAGTGGGGATCCGACACCCGGGACCCCCGCCGATCAGCTGTTCGAGAAGGCAGCAGCGCTCCAGCAGTGCAACAGCCTTCTCACTGTTAACCACTGGCCAAGTGACAGGCGGGCCTAAGTTCCATTCAAGCGAACAGAGCTTAGCCGCGCCCAGGCCATTGATACTAGTCGTGATGTCACTGGGCCTGCGGTAAACAGTGAGAAGACCGTGGTGCTGCTAGAGCACCACTGCCTTCTCAAACATCTGATCGGCGGGGGTCCTGGGTGTCGGACCCTAGCTGGTCAGATTCTGTGATCTATCCAGAGGTCAGATGAACCCGTTTAAGTGGTTAGAATAAAATAATCAATGAAGACAGCTCCCAGAGAACATCAGCACACAAATGAATTGCATGTGTCACCGCCGGCCCTGGGAGAGATCTTAGAAGTTCAAAAAGACGGAAGACTCAGGAGTCTATCTGACAGATCTCTCTTGTTTTCATTGTTGCTGACAGGTTTACACCCTTTCGCAGATGCTGCCCATTATCAGTCAGGTTTCTCTTTATATGTTCTGCCTCTCACTTGTTTCCCTGCAGCTGATAGCTCTTCTGTGGAGTGCTCTGCTTGTGTGGTGGTTCTCCTGTTTCAGTTACATCTCAAGCCAAATCCTTTCCCTTTTCTTGGTCTGTCTGTCCTGACTAGGCCTCAGGAAGACACTAGCTCCTTCAGTTTGGTTGCCTCTTTCCCTGGTCCCTAAGCTGAGGGTTTGGTGCAGTGTTTCAGCAGTCTCAGGTACCTGTGCATGTGCATTTCTACCATTGAGATTTGCACATGTTGTTATCAACTTAGGGAGAGTATCAGGGAATGTTAGGAGGTGAACTCTTTATTCCCTAGGATTGGGGCCTAGTCTGTTGTTGATTAGTTGTGGTTCCCTTTGGTTGTCTTTACTTCCCCGTACTTCCCGGGACAGTATGTAAAAGTCAATTTTTCTGTTTTCTGTTTTCTTTTCTGGAAAATGTATGAGTACAGCTACACTTTCAGGTTTCCTGATGCAATTTTGGAAGCCAAAATCAGGAGTGGATCTTAAAATTGGAAAAAGTATAAAACTGCAAATAGATTCCTGACTGTGTGACTGTACTTTTAGGGTGGGTTCAGATGGAGTTTTTTTAGGCAGATTTTCCTGCAGGTTTTTCAGCCTATGCCAGACATGGATCAAGCAAGAAGAAGTACTGAATTTTTAACTTTATTAGTGGGGGGGAAAGAGCAGTGAGTCTTATAAAGTTAATACTTATGAGCGCTTCTACTACAGAAGTGCTCATTAGCACAGTAGGACCAGGAAGCAGTGAATGTAGCACTAGCACTTGTATTACTCACTGCACCTGGGTCTTTTCTGGGTGCTGTGTTGTGTCCTGACAGCGTACATCAACGGGATGCAGTATGACTGGTCAGGTCACTGTACAGCACAGCAGGAAGAGCGCACTGGATCTCCCAAGATTAGGATCTTATCTGAGGTCTGATGAAGATTGGGGATGTGATGAAGATTGGGGATCTGACGAAGATCAGAGGTGTAATTTGAGGTGTGATGAAGATTAAGGGGTCTGATCTGAGGTCTGAAAAATATTTGTTTTTATTTTTCTCCTCTAAAACTTAGGTGCATCTTATGGTCAAGTGCGTCTTATAGTGAGAAAGATACGGTATACGTCCTTTCTATATATTTCAAATTCCTTTTGAATTCAGTTATGACTTTGGCTGAAAAACCTGCAGGAAAATCTGCCTCAAAACCTTCTCCAAAAAACTCTGTGTGTGAACCTACACTTATAGAGTATTCTGAACCACTCCATATGATGGATGTTTGCACACCTACTATTTGATAATGCACATGGTTGGATATACTTTTGAAACCTTCAATGTCTTTAGTATTTAATTATTATCTGCATTACCTTTCTAATATTGTGTGTCTTTATAAGATCCATTTAATCAACTTTCACAGTTTAACTTATTTCCTATAAAGTTGTGATAAATCATAAGAGGTACCAATTCAAATTCAAGTTTTATTGTATGAGTAGCATCTTGTGAATGTACAATCCGATATGAAAATGAAAATTCTGCAGTGTAACATGACCATCACGCTGAAAGAAGTCCAGATCCAATCAATTGACAATGAAGCAAGGGATCATGAATTTGGCATATTTCATTCTAAGATGGCCACTTGGATCTACATTGTATAGCTGGCAAATTCCTTACAAAAACATTAAAACTTATTGCTACCATGACTTACTCCTTTTTATTCAGTTTTCAATTTCCTGTGTTTTGAATGTTTTAGCTACCCTAGAGTATGAATAGGAACAATTTTTTTTCCTGCAAAACAATAGGGGAACACATATTTTATTTTAGATATAACATGTCTTAGATAGGGATGAGCGAACTCGAACTGTATAGTTCGGGTTCGTACCGAATTTTGGGGTGTCCGTGACACGGACCCGAACCCGGACATTTTCGTAAAAGTCCGGGTTCGGGTTCGGTGTTCGTCGCTTTCTTGGCGCTTTTGTGACGCTTTCTTGGCGCTTTTTGAAAGGCTGCAAAGCAGCCAATCAACAAGCGTCATACTACTTGCCCCAAGAGGCCGTCACAGCCATGCCTACTATTGGCATGGCTGTGATTGGCCAGAGCACCATGTGACCCAGCCTCTATTTAAGCTGGAGTCACATAGCGCCACCCGTCACTCTGCTCTGATTAGCGTAGGGAGAGGTTGCGGATGCGACAGTAGGGCGAGATTAGGCAGATTAACTCCTCCAAAGGACTTCACTTGATTAATCGATCGATCTGCAGCTGTGCATCATTGAGCTGCTGAAATTCAAATGCTCACTCACTGTTTTTAGGCTGCCCAGACCGTTTGTCAGTCACTTTTTTCTGGGGTGATCGGCGGCCATTTTGTGTCTTGTGCGGTGCTGCGACCAAGTGCATCCAAGCTGCGACCAAGTGCATTTAACCCTCAATGGTGTGATTGTTTTTTGGCTAAAGCCTACATCAGGGTGAAGCTGTCACACCAAGTGCATTTAACCAGCAATAGTCTGTTCATTTTTTGGCCATATACTAAATCAGGGGCAAGCTGCGCCTGTCACCAAGTGCATTTAACCCTCAATGGTGTGGTTGTTTTTTGGCTAAAGCCTACATCAGGGTGAGGCTGTCACACCAAGTGCATTTAACCAGCAATAGTCTGTTTATTTTTTGGCCATATACTACATCAGGGGCAAGCTGCGCCCGTCACCAAGTGCATTTAACCCTCAGTAGTGTGGTTCGTCAAGCTGTGACACCAAGTGCATTTAACCAGCAATAGTCTGTTCATTTTTTGGCCATATACTACATCAGGGGCAAGCTGCGCCCGTCACCAAGTGCATTTAACCCTCAGTAGTGTGGTTGGTCAAGCTATCACACCAAGTGCATTTAACCAGCAATAGTCTGTTCATTTTTTGGCCATATACTAAATCAGGGGCAAGCTGCGCCCGTCACCAAGTGCATTTAACCAGCAATAGTCTGTTCATTTTTTGGCCATATACTACATCAGGGGCAAGCTGCGCCCGTCACCAAGTGCATTTAACCCTCAGTAGTGTGGTTGGTCAAGCTATCACACCAAGTGCATTTAACCAGCAATAGTCTGTTCATTTTTTGGCCATATACTAAATCAGGGGCAAGCTGCGCCCGTCACCAAGTGCATTTAACCAGCAATAGTCTGTTCATTTTTTGGCCATATACTACATCAGGGGCAAGCTGCGCCCGTCACCAAGTGCATTTAACCCTCAGTAGTGTGGTTCGTCAAGCTGTGACACCAAGTGCATTTAACCAGCAATAGTCTGTTCATTTTTTGGCCATATACTACATCAGAGGCAAGCTGCGCCCGTCACCAAGTGCATTTAACCAGCAATAGTGTGGTTATTTTTTGGCCATATCCCAGTCTAATTCTGTCACTAAATCCATACCGGTCACCCAGCGCCTAAATACTAGGCCTCAAATTTATATCCCGCTAAATCTCTTGTTACCGCTGTCCTGTTGTGGCTGGGAAAGTTATTTAGTGTCCGTCAAAGCACATTTTTTGTTCTGGGTTGAAGTACAATTCCCAATTTAGCAATTTTATAATTTAGTGGTTCCTGCTATATCAGAGCTATTTGAAATCTATCCCTAAAAGGGTATATAATATTCAAGGTGCACATAGGGTCATTCAGAATAACTTCACACACACGCTACTGTGCATTTCCAAGTCTAATTCTGTCGCTAAATCCATACCGGTCACCCAGCGCCTAAATACTAGGCCTCAAATTTATATCCCGCTAAATCTCTCGTTACCGCTGTCCTGTTGTGGCTGGGAAAGTTATTTAGTGTCCGTCAAAGCACATTTTTTGTTCTGGGTTGAAATACAATTCCCAATTTAGCAATTTCATAATTTAGTGGTTTCTGCTATATCAGAGCTATTTGAAATCTATCCCTAAAAGGGTATATAATATTCAAGGTGCACATAGGGTCATTCAGAATAACTTCACACACACGCTACTGTGCATTTCCAAGTCTAATTCTGTCACTAAATCCATACCGGTCACCCAGCGCCTAAATACTAGGCCTCAAATTTATATCCCGCTAAATCTCTCGTTACCGCTGTCCTGTTGTGGCTGGGAAAGTTATTTAGTGTCCGTCAAAGCACATTTTTTGTTCTGGGTTGAAGTACAATTCCCAATTTAGCAATTTCATAATTTAGTGGTTCCTGCTATATCAGAGCTATTTGAAATCTATCCCTAAAAGGGTATATAATATTCAAGGTGCACATAGGGTCATTCAGAATAACTTCACACACACGCTACTGTGCATTTCCAAGTCTAATTCTGTCGCTAAATCCATACCGGTCACCCAGCGCCTAAATACTAGGCCTCAAATTTATATCCCGCTAAATCTCTCGTTACCGCTGTACTGTTGTGGCTGGGAAAGTTATTTAGTGTCCGTCAAAGCACATTTTTTGTTCTGGGTTGAAGTACAATTCCCAATTTAGCAATTTCATAATTTAGTGGTTCCTGCTATATCAGAGCTATTTGAAATCTATCCCTAAAAGGGTATATAATATTCAAGGTGCACATAGGGTCATTCAGAATAACTTCACACACACGCTACTGTGCATTTCCAAGTCTAATTCTGTCGCTAAATCCATACCGGTCACCCAGCGCCTAAATACTAGGCCTCAAATTTATATCCCGCTAAATCTCTCGTTACCGCTGTCCTGTTGTGGCTGGGAAAGTTATTTAGTGTCCGTCAAAGCACATTTTTTGTTCTGGGTTGAAGTACAATTCCCAATTTAGCAATTTCATAATTTAGTGGTTCCTGCTATATCAGAGCTATTTGAAATCTATCCCTAAAAGGGTATATAATATTCAAGGTGCACATAGGGTCATTCAGAATAACTTCACACACACGCTACTGTGCATTTCCAAGTCTAATTCTGTCGCTAAATCCATACCGGTCACCCAGCGCCTAAATACTAGGCCTCAAATTTATATCCCGCTAAATCTCTCGTTACCGCTGTCCTGTTGTGGCTGGGAAAGTTATTTAGTGTCCGTCAAAGCACATTTTTTGTTCTGGGTTGAAGTACAATTCCCAATTTAGCAATTTCATAATTTAGTGGTTCCTGCTATATCAGAGCTATTTGAAATCTATCCCTAAAAGGGTATATAATATTCAAGGTGCACATAGGGTCATTCAGAATAACTTCACACACACGCTACTGTGCATTTCCAAGTCTAATTCTGTCGCTAAATCCATACCGGTCACCCAGCGCCTAAATACTAGGCCTCAAATTTATATCCCGCTAAATCTCTCGTTACCGCTGTCCTGTTGTGGCTGGGAAAGTTATTTAGTGTCCGTCAAAGCACATTTTTTGTTCTGGGTTGAAGTACAATTCCCAATTTAGCAATTTCATAATTTAGTGGTTCCTGCTATATCAGAGCTATTTGAAATCTATCCCTAAAAGGGTATATAATATTCAAGGTGCACATAGGGTCATTCAGAATAACTTCACACACACGCTACTGTGCATTTCCAAGTCTAATTCTGTCGCTAAATCCATACCGGTCACCCAGCGCCTAAATACTAGGCCTCAAATTTATATCCCGCTAAATCTCTCGTTACCGCTGTCCTGTTGTGGCTGGGAAAGTTATTTAGTGTCCGTCAAAGCACATTTTTTGTTCTGGGTTGAAGTACAATTCCCAATTTAGCAATTTCATAATTTAGTGGTTCCTGCTATATCAGAGCTATTTGAAATCTATCCCTAAAAGGGTATATAATATTCAAGGTGCACATAGGGTCATTCAGAATAACTTCACACACACGCTACTGTGCATTTCCAAGTCTAATTCTGTCGCTAAATCCATACCGGTCACCCAGCGCCTAAATACTAGGCCTCAAATTTATATCCCGCTAAATCTCTCGTTACCGCTGTCCTGTTGTGGCTGGGAAAGTTATTTAGTGTCCGTCAAAGCACATTTTTTGTTCTGGGTTGAAGTACAATTCCCAATTTAGCAATTTCATAATTTAGTGGTTCCTGCTATATCAGAGCTATTTGAAATCTATCCCTAAAAGGGTATATAATATTCAAGGTGCACATAGGGTCATTCAGAATAACTTCACACACACGCTACTGTGCATTTCCAAGTCTAATTCTGTCGCTAAATCCATACCGGTCACCCAGCGCCTAAATACTAGGCCTCAAATTTATATCCCGCTAAATCTCTCGTTACCGCTGTACTGTTGTGGCTGGGAAAGTTATTTAGTGTCCGTCAAAGCACATTTTTTGTTCTGGGTTGAAGTACAATTCCCAATTTAGCAATTTCATAATTTAGTGGTTCCTACTATATCAGAGCTATTTGAAATCTATCCCTAAAAGGGTATATAATATTCAAGGTGCACATAGGGTCATTCAGAATAACTTCACACACACGCTACTGTGCATTTCCAAGTCTAATTCTGTCACTAAATCCATACCGGTCACCCAGCGCCTAAATACTAGGCCTCAAATTTATATCCCGCTAAATCTCTCGTTACCGCTGTCCTGTTGTGGCTGGGAAAGTTATTTAGTGTCCGTCAAAGCACATTTTTTGTTCTGGGTTGAAGTACAATTCCCAATTTAGCAATTTCATAATTTAGTGGTTCCTGCTATATCAGAGCTATTTGAAATCTATCCCTAAAAGGGTATATAATATTCAAGGTGCACATAGGGTCATTCAGAATAACTTCACACACACGCTACTGTGCATTTCCAAGTCTAATTCTGTCGCTAAATCCATACCGGTCACCCAGCGCCTAAATACTAGGCCTCAAATTTATATCCCGCTAAATCTCTCGTTACCGCTGTCCTGTTGTGGCTGGGAAAGTTATTTAGTGTCCGTCAAAGCACATTTTTTGTTCTGGGTTGAAGTACAATTCCCAATTTAGCAATTTCATAATTTAGTGGTTCCTGCTATATCAGAGCTATTTGAAATCTATCCCTAAAAGGGTATATAATATTCAAGGTGCACATAGGGTCATTCAGAATAACTTCACACACACGCTACTGTGCATTTCCAAGTCTAATTCTGTCGCTAAATCCATACCGGTCACCCAGCGCCTAAATACTAGGCCTCAAATTTATATCCCGCTAAATCTCTCGTTACCGCTGTACTGTTGTGGCTGGGAAAGTTATTTAGTGTCCGTCAAAGCACATTTTTTGTTCTGGGTTGAAGTACAATTCCCAATTTAGCAATTTCATAATTTAGTGGTTCCTACTATATCAGAGCTATTTGAAATCTATCCCTAAAAGGGTATATAATATTCAAGGTGCACATAGGGTCATTCAGAATAACTTCACACACACGCTACTGTGCATTTCCAAGTCTAATTCTGTCACTAAATCCATACCGGTCACCCAGCGCCTAAATACTAGGCCTCAAATTTATATCCCGCTAAATCTCTCGTTACCGCTGTCCTGTTGTGGCTGGGAAAGTTATTTAGTGTCCGTCAAAGCACATTTTTTGTTCTGGGTTGAAGTACAATTCCCAATTTAGCAATTTCATAATTTAGTGGTTCCTGCTATATCAGAGCTATTTGAAATCTATCCCTAAAAGGGTATATAATATTCAAGGTGCACATAGGGTCATTCAGAATAACTTCACACACACGCTACTGTGCATTTCCAAGTCTAATTCTGTCGCTAAATCCATACCGGTCACCCAGCGCCTAAATACTAGGCCTCAAATTTATATCCCGCTAAATCTCTCGTTACCGCTGTCCTGTTGTGGCTGGGAAAGTTATTTAGTGTCCGTCAAAGCACATTTTTTGTTCTGGGTTGAAGTACAATTCCCAATTTAGCAATTTCATAATTTAGTGGTTCCTGCTATATCAGAGCTATTTGAAATCTATCCCTAAAAGGGTATATAATATTCAAGGTGCACATAGGGTCATTCAGAATAACTTCACACACACGCTACTGTGCATTTCCAAGTCTAATTCTGTCGCTAAATCCATACCGGTCACCCAGCGCCTAAATACTAGGCCTCAAATTTATATCCCGCTAAATCTCTCGTTACCGCTGTCCTGTTGTGGCTGGGAAAGTTATTTAGTGTCCGTCAAAGCACATTTTTTGTTCTGGGTTGAAGTACAATTCCCAATTTAGCAATTTCATAATTTAGTGGTTCCTGCTATATCAGAGCTATTTGAAATCTATCCCTAAAAGGGTATATAATATTCAAGGTGCACATAGGGTCATTCAGAATAACTTCACACACACGCTACTGTGCATTTCCAAGTCTAATTCTGTCGCTAAATCCATACCGGTCACCCAGCGCCTAAATACTAGGCCTCAAATTTATATCCCGCTAATTCTCTCGTTACCGCTGTCCTGTTGTGGCTGGGAAAGTTATTTAGTGTCCGTCAAAGCACATTTTTTGTTCTGGGTTGAAGTACAATTCCCAATTTAGCAATTTCATAATTTAGTGGTTCCTGCTATATCAGAGCTATTTGAAATCTATCCCTAAAAGGGTATATAATATTCAAGGTGCACATAGGGTCATTCAGAATAACTTCACACACACGCTACTGTGCATTTCCAAGTCTAATTCTGTCGCTAAATCCATACCGGTCACCCAGCGCCTAAATACTAGGCCTCAAATTTATATCCCGCTAAATCTCTCGTTACCGCTGTCCTGTTGTAGCTGGGAAAGTTATTTAGTGTCCGTCAAAGCACATTTTTTGTTCTGGGTTGAAGTACAATTCCCAATTTAGCAATTTCATAATTTAGTGGTTCCTGCTATATCAGAGCTATTTGAAATCTATCCCTAAAAGGGTATATAATATTCAAGGTGCACATAGGGTCATTCAGAATAACTTCACACACACGCTACTGTGCATTTCCAAGTCTAATTCTGTCGCTAAATCCATACCGGTCACCCAGCGCCTTAATACTAGGCCTCAAATTTATATCCCGCTAAATCTCTCGTTACCGCTGTCCTGTTGTGGCTGGGAAAGTTATTTAGTGTCCGTCAAAGCACATTTTTTGTTCTGGGTTGAAGTACAATTCCCAATTTAGCAATTTCATAATTTAGTGGTTCCTGCTATATCAGAGCTATTTGAAATCTATCCCTAAAAGGGTATATAATATTCAAGGTGCACATAGGGTCATTCAGAATAACTTCACACACACGCTACTGTGCATTTCCAAGTCTAATTCTGTCGCTAAATCCATACCGGTCACCCAGCGCCTAAATACTAGGCCTCAAATTTATATCCCGCTAATTCTCTCGTTACCGCTGTCCTGTTGTGGCTGGGAAAGTTATTTAGTGTCCGTCAAAGCACATTTTTTGTTCTGGGTTGAAGTACAATTCCCAATTTAGCAATTTCATAATTTAGTGGTTCCTGCTATATCAGAGCTATTTGAAATCTATCCCTAAAAGGGTATATAATATTCAAGGTGCACATAGGGTCATTCAGAATAACTTCACACACACGCTACTGTGCATTTCCAAGTCTAAT
Organism: Bufo gargarizans; assembly: GCF_014858855.1. Classification (NCBI taxonomy): domain Eukaryota; kingdom Metazoa; phylum Chordata; class Amphibia; order Anura; family Bufonidae; genus Bufo; species Bufo gargarizans. Next base: position 175,423,542 of record NC_058080.1, on the reverse strand, counting down.
TCTGTCGCTAAATCCATACCGGTCACCCAGCGCCTAAATACTAGGCCTCAAATTTATATCCCGCTAAAACTCTCGTTACCGCTGTCCTGTTGTAGCTGGGAAAGTTATTTAGTGTCCGTCAAAGCACATTTTTTGTTCTGGGTTGAAGTACAATTCCCAATTTAGCAATTTCATAATTTAGTGGTTCCTGCTATATCAGAGCTATTTGAAATCTATCCCTAAAAGGGTATATAATATTCAAGGTGCACATAGGGTCATTCAGAATAACTTCACACACACGCTACTGTGCATTTCCAAGTCTAATTCTGTCGCTAAATCCATACCGGTCACCCAGCGCCTAAATACTAGGCCTCAAATTTATATCCCGCTAAATCTCTCGTTACCGCTGTCCTGTTGTGGCTGGGAAAGTTATTTAGTGTCCGTCAAAGCACATTTTTTGTTCTGGGTTGAAGTACAATTCCCAATTTAGCAATTTCATAATTTAGTGGTTCCTGCTATATCAGAGCTATTTGAAATCTATCCCTAAAAGGGTATATAATATTCAAGGTGCACATAGGGTCATTCAGAATAACTTCACACACACGCTACTGTGCATTTCCAAGTCTAATTCTGTCGCTAAATCCATACCGGTCACCCAGCGCCTAAATACTAGGCCTCAAATTTATATCCCGCTAATTCTCTCGTTACCGCTGTCCTGTTGTGGCTGGGAAAGTTATTTAGTGTCCGTCAAAGCACATTTTTTGTTCTGGGTTGAAGTACAATTCCCAATTTAGCAATTTCATAATTTAGTGGTTCCTGCTATATCAGAGCTATTTGAAATCTATCCCTAAAAGGGTATATAATATTCAAGGTGCACATAGGGTCATTCAGAATAACTTCACACACACGCTACTGTGCATTTCCAAGTCTAATTCTGTCGCTAAATCCATACCGGTCACCCAGCGCCTAAATACTAGGCCTCAAATTTATATCCCGCTAAATCTCTCGTTACCGCTGTCCTGTTGTGGCTGGGAAAGTTATTTAGTGTCCGTCAAAGCACATTTTTTATTCTGGGTTGAAGTACAATTCCCAATTTAGCAATTTCATAATTTAGTGGTTCCTGCTATATCAGAGCTATTTGAAATCTATCCCTAAAAGGGTATATAATATTCAAGGTGCACATAGGGTCATTCAGAATAACTTCACACACACGCTACTGTGCATTTCCAAGTCTAATTCTGTCGCTAAATCCATACCGGTCACCCAGCGCCTAAATACTAGGCCTCAAATTTATATCCCGCTAAATCTCTCGTTACCGCTGTCCTGTTGTGGCTGGGAAAGTTATTTAGTGTCCGTCAAAGCACATTTTTTGTTCTGGGTTGAAATACAATTCCCAATTTAGCAATTTCATAATTTAGTGGTTCCTGCTATATCAGAGCTATTTGAAATCTATCCCTAAAAGGGTATATAATATTCAAGGTGCACATAGGGTCATTCAGAATAACTTCACACACACGCTACTGTGCATTTCCAAGTCTAATTCTGTCGCTAAATCCATACCGGTCACCCAGCGCCTAAATACTAGGCCTCAAATTTATATCCCGCTGAATCTCTCGTTACCGCTGTCCTGTTGTGGCTGGGAAAGTTATTTAGTGTCCGTCAAAGCACATTTTTTATTCTGGGTTGAAGTACAATTCCCAATTTAGCAATTTCATAATTTAGTGGTTCCTGCTATATCAGAGCTATTTGAAATCTATCCCTAAAAGGGTATATAATATTGAAGGTGCACATAGGGTCATTCAGAATAACTTCACACACACGCTTCTGTGCATTTCCAAGTCTAATTCTGTCACTAAATCCATACCGGTGACCCAGCGCCTAAATACTAGGCCTCAAATTTAAATCCCTCTAAATCTCTCGTTACCCACCGCTGTACTGTTGTTGCTGGGCAAGATACTTAGTGTCCGTCAAAGCACATTTTTTGTTCTGGGTTGAAGTACAATTCCCAATTTAGCAATTTCATAATTTAGTGGTTTCTGCTATATCAGAGCTATTTGAAATCTATCCCTAAAAGGGTATATAATATTGAAGGTGCACATAGGGTCATTCAGAATAACTTCACACACACGCTTCTGTGCATTTCCAAGTCTAATTCTGTCACTAAATCCATACCGGTGACCCAGCGCCTAAATACTAGGCCTCAAATTTAAATCCCTCTAAATCTCTCGTTACCGCTGTCCTGTTGTGGCTGGGAAAGTTATTTAGTGTCCGTCAAAGCACATTTTTTGTTCTGGGTTGAAATACAATTCCCAATTTAGCAATTTCATAATTTAGTGGTTTCTGCTATATCAGAGCTATTTGAAATCTATCCCTAAAAGGGTATATAATATTCAAGGTGCACATAGGGTCATTCAGAATAACTTCACACACACGCTACTGTGCATTTCCAAGTCTAATTCTGTTAGTAAATCCATACCGGTCACCCAGCGCCTAAATACTAGGCCTCAAATTTATATCCCGCTGAATTTGAATACAATACATTGGGCCAAATAATATTTTTGTTGTTGTGGTGAACCATAACAATGAGAAAAACATCTAGTAAGGGACGCGGACGTGGACATGGTCGTGGTGGTGTTAGTGGACCCTCTGGTGCTGGGAGAGGACGTGGCCGTTCTGCCACATCCACACGTCCTAGTGTACCAACTACCTCAGGTCCCAGTAGCCGCCAGAATTTACAGCGATATATGGTGGGGCCCAATGCCGTTCTAAGGATGGTAAGGCCTGAGCAGGTACAGGCATTAGTCAATTGGGTGGCCGACAGTGGATCCAGCACGTTCACATTATCTCCCACCCAGTCTTCTGCAGAAAGCGCACAGATGGCGCCTGAAAACCAACCCCATCAGTCTGTCACATCACCCCCATGCATACCAGGGAAACTGTCTCAGCCTCAAGTTATGCAGCAGTCTCTTATGCTGTTTGAAGACTCCGCTGGCAGGGTTTCCCAAGGGCATCCACCTAGCCCTTCCCCAGCGGTGAAAGATATAGAATGCACTGACGCACAACCACTTATGTTTCCTGATGATGAGGACATGGGAATACCACCTCAGCATGTCTCTGATGATGACGAAACACAGGTGCCAACTGCTGCGTCTTTCTGCAGTGTGCAGACTGAACAGGAGGTCAGGGATCAAGACTGGGTGGAAGACGATGCAGGGGATGATGAGGTCCTAGACCCCACATGGAATGAAGGTCGTGCCACTGACTTTCACAGTTCGGAGGAAGAGGCAGTGGTGAGACCGAGCCAACAGCGTAGCAAAAGAGGGAGCAGTGGGCAAAAGCAGAACACCCGCCGCCAAGAGACTCCGCCTGCTACTGCCCGCCGCCATCTGGGACCGAGCACCCCAAAGGCAGCTTCAAGGAGTTCCCTGGCATGGCACTTCTTCAAACAATGTGCTGACGACAAGACCCGAGTGGTTTGCACGCTGTGCCATCAGAGCCTTAAGCGAGGCATTAACGTTCTGAACCTGAGCACAACCTGCATGACCAGGCACCTGCATACAAAGCATGAACTGCAGTGGAGTAAACACCTTAAAAACAAGGAAGTCACTCAGGCTCCCCCTGGTACCTCTTCTGCTGCTGCCGCCTCGGCCTCTTCTGCTGCTGCCGCCTCGGCCTCTTCCTCCGCCTCTGGAGGAACGTTGGCACCTGCTGCCCAGCAAACAGGGGATGTACCACCAACACCACCACCACCACCTCCGTCACCAAGCGTCTCAACCATGTCACACGGCAGCGTTCAGCTCTCCATCTCACAAACATTTGAGAGAAAGCGTAAATTCCCACCTAGCCACCCTCGATCCCTGGCCCTGAATGCCAGCATTTCTAAACTACTGGCCTATGAAATGCTGTCATTTAGGCTGGTGGACACAGACAGCTTCAAACAGCTCATGTCGCTTGCTGTCCCACAGTATGTTGTTCCCAGCCGCCACTACTTCTCCAAGAGAGCCGTGCCTTCCCTGCACAACCAAGTATCCGATAAAATCAAGTGTGCACTGCGCAACGCCATCTGTGGCAAGGTCCACCTAACCACAGATACGTGGACCAGTAAGCACGGCCAGGGACGCTATATCTCCCTAACTGCACACTGGGTAAATGTAGTGGCAGCTGGGCCCCAGGCGGAGAGCTGTTTGGCGCACGTCCTTCCGCCGCCAAGGATCGCAGGGCAACATTCTTTGCCTCCTGTTGCCACCTCCTCCTTCTCGGCTTCCTCCTCCTCTTCTTCCACCTGCTCATCCAGTCAGCCACACACCTTCACCACCAACTTCAGCACAGCCCGGGGTAAACGTCAGCAGGCCATTCTGAAACTCATATGTTTGGGGGACAGGCCCCACACCGCACAAGAGTTGTGGCGGGGTATAGAACAACAGACCGACGAGTGGTTGCTGCCGGTGAGCCTCAAGCCCGGCCTGGTGGCGTGCGATAATGGGCGAAATCTCGTTGCAGCTCTGGGACTAGCCAATTTGACGCACATCCCTTGCTTGGCGCATGTGCTGAATTTGGTGGTGCAGAAGTTCATTCACAACTACCCCGACATGTCAGAGCTGCTGCATAAAGTGCGGGCCGTCTGTTCGCGCTTCCGGCGTTCACATCCTGCTGCTGCTCGCCTGTCTGCGCTACAGCGTAACTTCGGCCTTCCCGCTCACCGCCTCATATGCGACGTGCCCACCAGGTGGAACTCCACCTTGCACATGCTGGACAGACTGTGCGAGCAGCAGCAGGCCATAGTGGAGTTTCAGCTGCAGCACGCACGGGTCAGTCGCACTACAGAACAGCACCACTTCACCACCAATGACTGGGCCTCCATGCGAGACCTGTGTGCCCTGTTGCGCTGTTTCGAGTACTCCACCAACATGGCCAGTGGCGATGACGCCGTTATCAGCGTTACAATACCACTTCTATGTCTCCTTGAGAAAACACTTAGGGCGATGATGCAAGAGGAGGTGGCCCAGGAGGAGGAGGAGGAGGAGGAGGAGGAGGAAGAGGGGTCATTTTTAGCACTTTCAGGCCAGTCTCTTCGAAGTGACTCAGAGGGAGGTTTTTGGCAACAGCAGAGGCCAGGTACAAATGTGGCCAGACAGGGCCCACTACTGGAGGACGAGGAGGACGAGGATGAGGAGGAGGTGGAGGAGGATGAGGATGAAGCATGGTCACAGCGGGGTGGCACCCAACGCAGCTCGGGTCCATCACTGGTGCGTGGCTGGGGGGAAAGGCAGGACGATGACGATACGCCTCCCACAGAGGACAGCTTGTCCTTACCCCTGGGCAGCCTGGCACACATGAGCGACTACATGCTGCAGTGCCTGCGCAACGACAGCAGAGTTGCCCACATTTTAACCTGTGCGGACTACTGGGTTGCCACCCTGCTGGATCCACGCTACAAAGACAATGTGCCCACCTTACTTCCTGCACTGGAGCGTGATAGGAAGATGCGCGAGTACAAGCGCACGTTGGTAGACGCGCTACTGAGAGCATTCCCAAATGTCACAGGGGAACAAGTGGAAGCCCAAGGCCAAGGCAGAGGAGGAGCAAGAGGTCGCCAAGGCAGCTGTGTCAATGCCAGCTCCTTTGAGGGCAGGGTTAGCATGGCAGAGATGTGGAAAACTTTTGTCAACACGCCACAGCTAACTGCACCACCACCTGATACGCAACGTGTTAGCAGGAGGCAACATTTCACTAACATGGTGGAACAGTACGTGTGCACACCCCTCCACGTACTGACTGATGGTTCGGCCCCATTCAACTTCTGGGTCTCTAAATTGTCCGCGTGGCCAGAGCTAGCCTTTTATGCCTTGGAGGTGCTGGCCTGCGCGGCGGCCAGCGTTTTGTCTGAACGTGTATTCAGCACGGCAGGGGGCGTCATTACAGAAAAACGCAGCCGCCTGTCTACAGCCAATGTGGACAAGCTGACGTTCATAAAAATGAACCAGGCATGGATCCCACAGGATCTGTCCGTCCCTTGTCCAGATTAGACATTAACTACCTCCCCTTAACCATATATTATTGGACTCCAGGGCACTTCCTCATTCAATCCTATTTTTATTTTCATTTTACCATTATATTGCGAGGCTACCCAAAGTTGAATGAACCTCTCCTGTGTCCGGGTGCCGGGGCCTAAATATATGCCAATGGACTGTTCCAATGTTGGGTGACGTGAAGCCTGATTCTCTGCTATGACATGCAGAATGATTCTCTGCTGACATGAAGCCAGATTGTCTGTTACGGGACCTCTCTCCTCTGCCTGTGTGTGTGCTGGGCCTAAATATATGCCAATGGACTGTTGCAGTGGTGGCTGACGTAAAGCCTCATTCTCTGCTATGACATGCAGACTAATTCTCTGCTGACATGAAGACAGATTCTCTGTTACGGGACCTCTCTCCTCTGCCTGTGTGTGTGCTGGGCCTAAATATATGCCAATGGACTGTTGCAGTGGTGGCTGACGTGAAGCCTCATTCTCTGCTATGACATGCAGACTGATTCTCTGCTGACATGAAGCCAGATTCTCTGTTACGGGACCTCCCTCCTCTGCCTGGGTGCTGGGCCTAAATATATGCCAATGGACTGTTGCAGTGGTGGCTGACGTGAAGCCTCATTCTCTGCTATGACATGCAGACTAATTCTCTGCTGACATGAAGACAGATTCTCTGTTACGGGACCTCTCTCCTCTGCCTGTGTGTGTGCTGGGCCTAAATATATGCCAATGGACTGTTGCAGTGGTGGCTGACGTGAAGCCTCATTCTCTGCTATGACATGCAGACTGATTCTCTGCTGACATGAAGCCAGATTCTCTGTTACGGGACCTCTCTCCTCTGCCTGTGTGTGTGCTGGGCCTAAATATATGCCAATGGACTGTTGCAGTGGTGGCTGACGTGAAGCCTCATTCTCTGCTATGACATGCAGACTGATTCTCTGCTGACATGAAGCCAGATTCTCTGTTACGGGACCTCCCTCCTCTGCCTGGGTGCTGGGCCTAAATATATGCCAATGGACTGTTGCAGTGGTGGCTGACGTGAAGCCTGATTCTCTGCTATGACATGCAGACTGATTCTCTGCTGACATGAAGCCAGATTCTCTGTTACGGGACCTCCCTCCTCTGCCTGGGTGCTGGGCCTAAATATATGCCAATGGACTGTTGCAGTGGTGGCTGACGTGAAGCCTCATTCTCTGCTATGACATGCAGACTGATTCTCTGCTGACATGAAGCCAGATTCTCTGTTACGGGACCTCTCTCCTCTGCCTGTGTGTGTGCTGGGCCTAAATATATGCCAATGGACTGTTGCAGTGGTGGCTGACGTGAAGCCTCATTCTCTGCTATGACATGCAGACTAATTCTCTGCTGACATGAAGACAGATTCTCTGTTACGGGACCTCTCTCCTCTGCCTGTGTGTGTTCTGGGCCTAAATATATGCCAATGGACTGTTGCAGTGGTGGCTGACGTGAAGCCTCATTCTCTGCTATGACATGCAGACTGATTCTCTGCTGACATGAAGACAGATTCTCTGTTACGGGACCTCCCTCCTCTGCCTGGGTGCTGGGCCTAAATATATGCCAATGGACTGTTGCAGTGGTGGCTGACGTGAAGCCTCATTCTCTGCTATGACATGCAGACTAATTCTCTGCTGACATGAAGACAGATTCTCTGTTACGGGACCTCTCTCCTCTGCCTGTGTGTGTGCTGGGCCTAAATATATGCCAATGGACTGTTGCAGTGGTGGCTGACGTGAAGCCTCATTCTCTGCTATGACATGCAGACTGATTCTCTGCTGACATGAAGCCAGATTCTCTGTTACGGGACCTCTCTCCTCTGCCTGTGTGTGTGCTGGGCCTAAATATATGCCAATGGACTGTTGCAGTGGTGGCTGACGTGAAGCCTCATTCTCTGCTATGACATGCAGACTGATTCTCTGCTGACATGAAGCCAGATTCTCTGTTACGGGACCTCCCTCCTCTGCCTGGGTGCTGGGCCTAAATATATGCCAATGGACTGTTGCAGTGGTGGCTGACGTGAAGCCTCATTCTCTGCTATGACATGCAGACTAATTCTCTGCTGACATGAAGACAGATTCTCTGTTACGGGACCTCTCTCCTCTGCCTGTGTGTGTGCTGGGCCTAAATATATGCCAATGGACTGTTGCAGTGGTGGCTGACGTGAAGCCTCATTCTCTGCTATGACATGCAGACTGATTCTCTGCTGACATGAAGCCAGATTCTCTGTTACGGGACCTCTCTCCTCTGCCTGTGTGTGTGCTGGGCCTAAATATATGCCAATGGACTGTTGCAGTGGTGGCTGACGTGAAGCCTCATTCTCTGCTATGACATGCAGACTGATTCTCTGCTGACATGAAGCCAGATTCTCTGTTACGGGACCTCCCTCCTCTGCCTGGGTGCTGGGCCTAAATATATGCCAATGGACTGTTGCAGTGGTGGCTGACGTGAAGCCTGATTCTCTGCTATGACATGCAGACTGATTCTCTGCTGACATGAAGCCAGATTCTCTGTTACGGGACCTCCCTCCTCTGCCTGGGTGCTGGGCCTAAATATATGCCAATGGACTGTTGCAGTGGTGGCTGACGTGAAGCCTCATTCTCTGCTATGACATGCAGACTGATTCTCTGCTGACATGAAGCCAGATTCTCTGTTACGGGACCTCTCTCCTCTGCCTGTGTGTGTGCTGGGCCTAAATATATGCCAATGGACTGTTGCAGTGGTGGCTGACGTGAAGCCTCATTCTCTGCTATGACATGCAGACTAATTCTCTGCTGACATGAAGACAGATTCTCTGTTACGGGACCTCTCTCCTCTGCCTGTGTGTGTTCTGGGCCTAAATATATGCCAATGGACTGTTGCAGTGGTGGCTGACGTGAAGCCTCATTCTCTGCTATGACATGCAGACTGATTCTCTGCTGACATGAAGACAGATTCTCTGTTACGGGACCTCCCTCCTCTGCCTGGGTGCTGGGCCTAAATATATGCCAATGGACTGTTGCAGTGGTGGCTGACGTGAAGCCTCATTCTCTGCTATGACATGCAGACTAATTCTCTGCTGACATGAAGACAGATTCTCTGTTACGGGACCTCTCTCCTCTGCCTGTGTGTGTGCTGGGCCTAAATATATGCCAATGGACTGTTGCAGTGGTGGCTGACGTGAAGCCTCATTCTCTGCTATGACATGCAGACTGATTCTCTGCTGACATGAAGCCAGATTCTCTGTTACGGGACCTCTCTCCTCTGCCTGTGTGTGTGCTGGGCCTAAATATATGCCAATGGACTGTTGCAGTGGTGGCTGACGTGAAGCCTCATTCTCTGCTATGACATGCAGACTGATTCTCTGCTGACATGAAGCCAGATTCTCTGTTACGGGACCTCCCTCCTCTGCCTGGGTGCTGGGCCTAAATATATGCCAATGGACTGTTGCAGTGGTGGCTGACGTGAAGCCTCATTCTCTGCTATGACATGCAGACTAATTCTCTGCTGACATGAAGACAGATTCTCTGTTACGGGACCTCTCTCCTCTGCCTGTGTGTGTGCTGGGCCTAAATATATGCCAATGGACTGTTGCAGTGGTGGCTGACGTGAAGCCTCATTCTCTGCTATGACATGCAGACTGATTCTCTGCTGACATGAAGCCAGATTCTCTGTTACGGGACCTCTCTCCTCTGCCTGTGTGTGTGCTGGGCCTAAATATATGCCAATGGACTGTTGCAGTGGTGGCTGACGTGAAGCCTCATTCTCTGCTATGACATGCAGACTAATTCTCTGCTGACATGAAGACAGATTCTCTGTTACGGGACCTCTCTCCTCTGCCTGTGTGTGTGCTGGGCCTAAATATATGCCAATGGACTGTTGCAGTGGTGGCTGACGTAAAGCCTCATTCTCTGCTATGACATGCAGACTGATTCTCTGCTGACATGAAGACAGATTCTCTGTTACGGGACCTCCCTCCTCTGCCTGGGTGCTGGGCCTAAATATATGCCAATGGACTGTTGCAGTGGTGGCTGACGTGAAGCCTCATTCTCTGCTATGACATGCAGACTAATTCTCTGCTGACATGAAGACAGATTCTCTGTTACGGGACCTCTCTCCTCTGCCTGTGTGTGTGCTGGGCCTAAATATATGCCAATGGACTGTTGCAGTGGTGGCTGACGTGAAGCCTCATTCTCTGCTATGACATGCAGACTGATTCTCTGCTGACATGAAGCCAGATTCTCTGTTACGGGACCTCCCTCCTCTGCCTGGGTGCTGGGCCTAAATATATGCCAATGGACTGTTGCAGTGGTGGCTGACGTGAAGCCTCATTCTCTGCTATGACATGCAGACTGATTCTCTGCTGACATGAAGACAGATTCTCTGTTACGGGACCTCCCTCCTCTGCCTGGGTGCTGGGCCTAAATATATGCCAATGGACTGTTGCAGTGGTGGCTGACGTGAAGCCTCATTCTCTGCTATGACATGCAGACTAATTCTCTGCTGACATGAAGCCAGATTCTCTGTTACGGGACCTCTCTCCTCTGCCTGGGTGCTGGGCCTAAATTTATGAAAATGGACTCTTACAGTGGTGGGTGACGTGAAGCCAGATTCTCTGCTATGGGACCTCTCTCCAATTGATTTTGGTTAATTTTTATTTATTTAATTTTTATTTTAATTCATTTCCCTATCCACATTTGTTTGCAGGGGATTTACCTACATGTTGCTGCCTTTTGCAGCCCTCTAGCTCTTCCCTGGGCTGTTTTACAGCCTTTTTAGTGCCGAAAAGTTCGGGTCCCCATTGACTTCAATGGGGTTCGGGTTCGGGACGAAGTTCGGATCGGGTTCGGATCCCGAACCCGAACATTTCCGGGATGTTCGGCCGAACTTCTCGAACCCGAACATCCAGGTGTTCGCTCAACTCTAGTCTTAGACTAAATAGCAGGATTAGGCAGGTAGAACATTGAAAAAGATATTTGGATTAGCTCACCTCCATACAGGTAAGGTGCACGTGATCTGGGCTGGCAACCTGGAACAATGCAGGAAAAACGTGGATAGCTCAACACACAAATAAAAACAAATTCCTTTATTGACTCAGAACATAGCAAAAAAAAATTAAAACCACTGTCGCTTATGCGTTTCAGGCATACAAGCCCTTCCTCGTGGCATACAAGACATAGAAAATTAAAAAAATATATATACTAACAGGCATGCTGGAAAAGCAGTAACATAGAAAATCTGTTATGGATGGAGTAGGAGCTGGAATGGAAACATCTCTCATAAAAGAGTAATATAATATACCAAGTGTAATAGAGTAGGTAGAACATTTGTTGGTAATGCAGCATCAAGTGATAAAACATCTCATTTAAAATTTTCATCCCATAATACATAACATATTTTTAAAACCATGACATAAACCATTTTACGTGTGATTGTGTATTCAAATGATGGATTCTAGTCACCCAGAAACATTTTGCTACCTAAGCAGAGGTGATATTGCTGATTAAAAAGCAGCCTCTATTGGTATCGCATCCGGCTGACAAGCAGCATCGCTGCATGCTGCAGTTTGTGTCCAGATGATTCTCTGCTTGCCTGCTATCCACAGAAAAGTCAGAGATGGAAATGCCCCTTTATTGCAGGTTTATCCTGTAGTTGATACATGGGAATGAACCCTTGGTAAAAGATTTCACTATGTATTTTCCAGTTGCCTAACAGCTGCACTCAGCAATTGCAAAGGCTTAGAGGAAACATTGGTTGGGACTAAAAAGTAGACACGGCAAAGGTATACAATGTTTTACTTACCATAACTGTACTGATTTGCTCACTGTGACGGCTGTGTAGCGGTAAATATAGTGGCAGAAGGTGTAATGGAAGTGGCAGTAGGCACACTAGCAGCAGGGAGTGGCAGCTGCAGCAGTGGTGGCAGCAGCAGCCATATGGTACAGAACATGATGGAAGGCAGGCAGATAGCAGCATTGGCGTGATGGTGGCAGAAACAGCAGTCATATGGTATTAAACATGATTTAGGCAGGCAGACAGTGGCAGTGGCCTGAAGGCAGCAGTAGCCATATGGTATGGAATATGAAGGTAGGCAGGCAGACAGTGACAGTGGCATGATGGTGGCAGCAGCAGTAGCCATATGGTACAGAACATGATGGTAGGCAGGCAGGCAGTGGCATGATGGGGCGCTATAAGTAAAGGCAGATCTATTCATCTATCTCAACTGGAGAGTGAAAATCCTCACAGATCTCTTGTTCATTCAAACAAAAGTGATGTCTTGTACACTGGTGGAGGACAACTTTGTCCTCTGCCATGCTGAAAACCCTCTCAAGGATTTGGGCCACTGTTGGGTGGTATCTTTGCAAAATCGGAGAGGGGTCTCAGGCACATGGAAAGAAGATCACATGGAAATATGTCTGCTCGTTGCAGCACAGTGCATCCTGGTAATAAACAATTTGGCCTTCTTTTTGGAAAACATTCTCCATTTTACTTTAACCCCCTTAAGGACCCTGCAATTTTTCACCTTAAGGACCAGGCCATTTTTTGCAAATCTGACATGTGTCACTTTATGTGGTAATAACTTTAAAACGCTTCTACATATCCAGCCCATTCTGAGATTGTTTTCTTGTCACGTATTGTACTTTATGACAGTGGTAAAACTGAGTAAAAAAATAATAATTTTTATTTGTAAAAAAATGCAAAATTTACCAAAAATTTTGAAAAATTAGCTAAATTTCCAAATTTCAATTTCTCTACTTTTATACTACATAGTAATACCTTAAAAAATAGTTATTACTTTACATTCCCCATATGTCTACTTCATGTTTGGATCATTTTGTGAATGCCTTTTAATTTTTTGGGGACGTTAGAAGGCTTAGAAGTTTAGTTCAGGTCTGAAGTCACTTTGTGAGGCTTACCTAATAGAAACAACCCAAAAATGACCCCGTTTTACAAACTACACCCCTCAAGGTATTCAAAACTGATTTTACAAACTTTGTTAACCCTTTAGGTGTTAAACAAGAATTAATGGAAAATAGATTATCCATTTGAATCAATTCTGGCCAGTGTGCCCGAGGACCCATTCTTTCTGGCTCCGCCTCTCACGGAGATGATTGGTCATCGGGGCCGGTTTTGTCATAATTATCAGCAGCAGCATGGTCCTCCTGCACAAACAATTCATCCTCCTCCTGCTCATCCTCCTACAGTGACAGTTCTTCATCTTCATCCTCCAGTTCCTACTGGGTACCCAACAGTTACAGGTTGTCCAGCAAAATGCATAAGTTGTTCTTCTTCCGCCATCCCTTTTTGCATAAGTTTGAACATCTGATCTAAGATAAGTATCAGGGAGATGTCATGGTTAATGCAGCAGTTGAACTAACTGACAACCGACAGTTGTCTCTGATGAGATGCCACTGCCCAACCTCAAAATAACACATGGTTCCTGCTGAGGTGATCTGGTGCATGACAAAATCATTCACTGGTTTATGCTGCTCATACAGATGCTTTAAAATATGCAAGGTGGAATTTAAGCACGTTGGAATGTCACAGACAAAGTGATGCAATGTCAGACCGTTCTGATTCTGGAAGTCCAGTCAATGCTACTTAAGAATAGCTGAAATGTGAGAAAAGTCTTCTGGACATGGTCAGCATCCGCTGCAAGCCACTGTACTTTTTCAAAAAGCATTGCACAACTAAATATATAATGTGCACCATGGATGTTGGTAACAGAATGTTGGTAACAGAATGTTTGCTGCTTGATGCATATGATACGAGGGAGGGAAAATGGGAGCAACGTTCGGCCCTGTCTCTGTTGGAGACTGGCGGATGTCCAAGGAGGATAACATGGAAGAAGCAATAAGCACTAAGTGTGGGAACCAGACCGCCATAAATGTGGTGGTGTCAATAGGATCTGGCCTTGTTACTGCTGTGCTGCCTCGCCACTGCCGTGAAAAATATTAACTGAGTGGCTATGGATTGTTGGGCTCGTACAGTTGTTTCTTAACCACATATTCCATTATTGATGGCTATCCACGGAGAGGAGTAGACACTGTACTGCATGTGGATGTGGCCTGGGTGCCACAAATGAGACCAGGATAAGGAGGACACATATTGCTCTAACTGGTGGCCATTTCTATTTTCCAACAGTAACTGGTGATACCATTCCATGTGCTGCAGTATTGCCATGGTGCCTATGTTTGTGTTTGAACACTCACGGCTTAGTTTAATCAGGCAGTTCTTTACCATAATAAATGCAAATCTAGCCCTGGCTGTTTTTTGGGGGGAGGTTATGGACATATGTTGCCTTTGCTCTTTCCTGCTGCTGCCGTGGCCACCACCCTCCTCCTCTCATGTTACCTCCCCCGCAGCACCCCTAGCTCTCAGGCCCTCTCCAACACACACTCATCGTCATCCTCACCCTCTACGACACTTTATGAGACTGAGATATGTCATTAGCCCCACTGTCTCTACTGCCACCACCGTAGCTACAGGTACCACCACCAACATAGCTGTGCATGAGGTTCCCCACCTCCCTCTGAACCTCATCCTCATGGCAGTCCAAATGCTGACTGTTCTCAGACAACTCATCAACAAGGAAATTATTATTAGAATCTTCCTTAGCACATGGGGTTTTGTTGCCTTTTCTTTGGAAAAAAGAAGGCACTCCATTAGCAGAGGGAATTGTTGCAACTGAAAGTCTTTTCTTGGGTTGCAAGGACAAGGAGCAAAAATAATGCAGTGACTCCTGGTCCCAAGGCACTATGTCAGACTGGCATCTTCACCAACCAGATGTGACTAAGAGGAGGAGTGATGCATCTAGTGACTCCAATGTACAATCTTATCCTTTTCCTCCTTTTCTTTTAAATAATTATGTGGTGCCTACTGGATGGCTATCTACATATTGACTCTCAGAAGATGAGGCCTGGGTCTTTTGTTTTGCTTTCTTCCATTTTCCTGGCCTATAAATGAAAAGTCATGGGTTTACTATAATTGAAAAGTCACAGGCTTGGTACACAGATTATTAAACAGTACTAGCAAAATTGCAGGTGTTTTTTACAGTGGCACAATAAATGTCTTGCCCTTCTGCAAATGCACTACACACTAGTATTGACAATTTACTTAGGTAATAATGCAATTTTTGCAGTAAAAATAACACACGGTATATTGCAATAATAGACTGTTCACTAACATGGGTATAACAATACAATTTATTTGCAGTAAATGTGTTTTAACATGGTCTGTTGCAGTGATATGTTCACTAACATGGGTATAAAAATGCAGTTTTTGCAATGTATGTCTTTGAACTACATGGTCTGTTGCAGTGATGCCTTCACTAACATGGGTATAAAAAATGCAGTTTTTGCAATTAATGTCTTTGAACTACACGGTACAACACATTTTTTGCAGTAAGTGAAAATAAAATGTATTTAATAACACAGATATAAAAATGGCATTATTACCATAAAATCTTCAGCTGCATTTGCTGAATTAAAAAAAAAAAGTTGGCCAGCCTGTCGCGAGCAAATGGATGAGGTAAGTGTGATTACATTTATTTATTTATTTATTTTTATTTACACTCTGTTATTGCTATCAGGCGCCATAATACGAGGATCTTCTCAAGATGGTTCCTCTGCCAGTTCTCTGAGACCAGAACTGCCTTTCCTCACATTTGCTTTAGCCAGGAGCTCCCTGCCAACCAATCAGATTGGATTACTGAGAGACACAACTCCTCACTCTGAAGCCTGATACCATCTACACACAGGACTGCAGTGTGAAGGACCACCCCTCTGTCTTCTGCTTACTCTAAGGCTCCATTCAAACATCCGTATGAATAGTCCGCATCCGTTTCGCAATTATGCGAAATGGGTGCTGACCCATTCATTTTCAATGGGGCTGGAAAAGATGCGGACAGCACACAGTGTGCTGTCCGTATCCGCACTTCCATTCCGCGGCCCCGAACTTCCAGTCTGAATAGAACATGTCCTATTCTTCTCCACAATAGCGGAGAAGAATAGGCATTTTCTATTATAGTGTCGGCCATATGCACATGGCCAGTGTCAGTGTTTTGCGGATCTGCAAAACACTTACGGACGTGTGAATGGACCGTAAAGAGAAGACAGAAAAGCCATAGCAATGGTTTTTAAGGAACCAATGAAAAAGGACACTGGACATTAATGAAATCAGTTATTGTACGGTAATTACAGATCTTTTGACATTGACAGACTAACTAGCAAGGTATATATGCCTAGCTGTAATAAACTAGCAAATAAAAAAATAAAAATATGACAGTTACACTTTAAAGATCCGCAAAGTGGATGAAGCAACTATATATTCTAACAGTATATTTTATGTAATGCAACACAATAATACAGTCCTGGTCTTCATGTCAAAGGAGATGGAGGAAAAACATGTTACCAGTCTTTCAAAGCATGGCGACAGTTCAAATCAGCATCAATCAGAACAGAAATTAAGAGGCAACCCATAATAGTCTGAAACATGTCCAGAGGGGTTCACTCCACCACCTTACAGAAGTAAAGCAGCCCTGGAGTTATTCAGAATGGTATTTTTGACACTTAACTAAACTGAACGTTTCAGTTCATCTCATTTTCATGATCTCCACTCACAAATTCAATTTTACCTTCAAGAATAAAGGGTGCAGTGGCCAGGTTTTGGGGTGGCCCCAACACTACGCTGGGTCCCCAAGACACCGTTGAGGTGCCACCACGTGTTGCTGCTCTAGAACCTTCTAGTGGGAGGGGTGGAGTGGAGAAACTCAGCACAAACAGATACATTGTTTCAGCTCCCGTCTGGTATAGACTTACATTAAAGCTTCAATGATACTCAATTGCATTGACACAGCAGGTTTTCCAGAGAAAAACACGTTTCCAGACATAGCAACAGAGCTAAACCAAACATTTAAAAGGTCAGGCTGTCTGCTTTTTGGTGGTAAACAATCCTGGGGTTTTCTCTCCAAAACAGGGCGGTAAACAAGTTAGGGTTTTTCCCTCCAAAACATGGTGGTAAACAAGTCTTCGTTTTTTCCCTCCAAAACATGGTATTCTTTAAACCCTATAGCAGCTGTGGAAAATTACCAGCTTCTCAATCAAAGCCCTAACAGTCTCTCATTAACCCTTTCCACAGAGCCATGTAAATGCAGTGATAATGAACAGGATATATATCACAACATATAAAATGCAGGTACACAGTATTAAACAGTATAAGTTAACCCTTTCAAGAGAAATAAAGTAAGAAATTTTAACTTTGCATAGCGGGTATAGGCAAATGTCCAAATATCAAAGTACTCGCTGCTCTATGGCACTACAAACTTTGTTAACCCTTTAGGTGTTAAACAAGAATTAATGGAAAATAGATTATCCATTTGAATCAATTCTGGCCAGTGTGCCCGAGGACCCATTCTTTCTGGCTCCGCCTCTCACGGAGATGATTGGTCATCGGGGCCGGTTTTGTCATAATTATCAGCAGCAGCATGGTCCTCCTGCACAAACAATTCATCCTCCTCCTGCTCATCCTCCTACAGTGACAGTTCTTCATCTTCATCCTCCAGTTCCTACTGGGTACCCAACAGTTACAGGTTGTCCAGCAAAATGCATAAGTTGTTCTTCTTCCGCCATCCCTTTTTGCATAAGTTTGAACATCTGATCTAAGATAAGTATCAGGGAGATGTCATGGTTAATGCAGCAGTTGAACTAACTGACAACCGACAGTTGTCTCTGATGAGATGCCACTGCCAAACCTCAAAATAACACATGGTTCCTGCTGAGGTGATCTGGTGCATGACAAAATCATTCACTGGTTTATGCTGCTCATACAGATGCTTTAAAATATGCAAGGTGGAATTTAAGCACGTTGGAATGTCACAGACAAAGTGATGCAATGTCAGACCGTTCTGATTCTGGAAGTCCAGTCAATGCTACTTAAGAATAGCTGAAATGTGAGAAAAGTCTTCTGGACATGGTCAGCATCCGCTGCAAGCCACTGTACTTTTTCAAAAAGCATTGCACAACTAAATATATAATGTGCACCATGGATGTTGGTAACAGAATGTTGGTAACAGAATGTTTGCTGCTTGATGCATATGATACGAGGGAGGGAAAATGGGAGCAACGTTCGGCCCTGTCTCTGTTGGAGACTGGCGGATGTCCAAGGAGGATAACATGGAAGAAGCAATAAGCACTAAGTGTGGGAACCAGACCGCCATAAATGTGGTGGTGTCAATAGGATCTGGCCTTGTTACTGCTGTGCTGCCTCGCCACTGCCGTGAAAAATATTAACTGAGTGGCTATGGATTGTTGGGCTCGTACAGTTGTTTCTTAACCACATATTCCATTATTGATGGCTATCCACGGAGAGGAGTAGACACTGTACTGCATGTGGATGTGGCCTGGGTGCCACAAATGAGACCAGGATAAGGAGGACACATATTGCTCTAACTGGTGGCCATTTCTATTTTCCAACAGTAACTGGTGATACCATTCCATGTGCTGCAGTATAGCCATGGTGCCTATGTTTGTGTTTGAACACTCACGGCTTAGTTTAATCAGGCAGTTCTTTACCATAATAAATGCAAATCTAGCCCTGGCTGTTTTTTGGGGGGAGGTTATGGACATATGTTGCCTTTGCTCTTTCCTGCTGCTGCCGTGGCCACCACCCTCCTCCTCTCATGTTACCTCCCCCGCAGCACCCCTAGCTCTCAGGCCCTCTCCAACACACACTCATCGTCATCCTCACCCTCTACGACACTTTATGAGACTGAGATATGTCATTAGCCCCACTGTCTCTACTGCCACCACCGTAGCTACAGGTACCACCACCAACATAGCTGTGCATGAGGTTCCCCACCTCCCTCTGAACCTCATCCTCATGGCAGTCCAAATGCTGACTGTTCTCAGACAACTCATCAACAAGGAAATTATTATTAGAATCTTCCTTAGCACATGGGGTTTTGTTGCCTTTTCTTTGGAAAAAAGAAGGCACTCCATTAGCAGAGGGAATTGTTGCAACTGAAAGTCTTTTCTTGGGTTGCAAGGACAAGGAGCAAAAATAATGCAGTGACTCCTGGTCCCAAGGCACTATGTCAGACTGGCATCTTCACCAACCAGATGTGACTAAGAGGAGGAGTGATGCATCTAGTGACTCCAATGTACAATCTTATCCTTTTCCTCCTTTTCTTTTAAATAATTATGTGGTGCCTACTGGATGGCTATCTACATATTGACTCTCAGAAGATGAGGCCTGGGTCTTTTGTTTTGCTTTCTTCCATTTTCCTGGCCTATAAATGAAAAGTCATGGGTTTACTATAATTGAAAAGTCACAGGCTTGGTACACAGATTATTAAACAGTACTAGCAAAATTGCAGGTGTTTTTTACAGTGGCACAATAAATGTCTTGCCCTTCTGCAAATGCACTACACACTAGTATTGACAATTTACTTAGGTAATAATGCAATTTTTGCAGTAAAAATAACACACGGTATATTGCAATAATAGACTGTTCACTAACATGGGTATAACAATACAATTTATTTGCAGTAAATGTGTTTTAACATGGTCTGTTGCAGTGATATGTTCACTAACATGGGTATAAAAATGCAGTTTTTGCAATGTATGTCTTTGAACTACATGGTCTGTTGCAGTAATGTGTTCACTAACATGGGTATAAAAAAATGCAGTTTTTGCAACTAATGTCTTTAAACTACACGGTACAACACATTTTTTGCAGTAAGTGAAAATAAAATGTATTTAATAACACAGGTATAAAAATGGCATTATTGCCATAAAATCTTCAGCTGCATTTGCTGAATAAAAAAAAAAAGTTGGCCAGCCCGTCGCGAGCAAATGGATGAGATAAGTGTGATTACATTTATTTATTTATTTTTATTTACACTCTGTTATTGCTATCAGGCGCCATAATACGAGGATCTTCTCAAGATGGTTCCTCTGCCAGTTCTCTGAGACCAGAACTGCCTTTCCTCACATTTGCTTTAGCCAGGAGCTCCCTGCCAACCAATCAGATTGGATTACTGAGAGACACGACTCCTCACTCTGAAGCCTGATACCATCTACACACAGGACTGCAGTGTGAAGGACCACCCCTCTGTCTTCTGCTTACTCTAAGGCTCCATTCAAACATCCGTATGAATAGTCCGCATCCGTTTCGCAATTATGCGAAATGGGTGCTGACCCATTCATTTTCAATGGGGCTGGAAAAGATGCGGACAGCACACAGTGTGCTGTCCGTATCCGCACTTCCATTCCGCGGACTTCCATTCCGCGGCCCCGAACTTCCAGTCTGAATAGAACATGTCCTATTCTTCTCCACAATAGCGGAGAAGAAAAGGGATTTTCTATTATAGTGTCGGCCATATGCACATGGCCAGTGTCAGTGTTTTGCGGATCTGCAAAACACTTACGGACGTGTGAATGGACCGTAAAGAGAAGACAGAAAAGCCATAGCAATGGTTTTTAAGGAACCAATGAAAAAGGACACTGGACATTAATGAAATCAGTTATTGTACGGTAATTACAGATCTTTTGACATTGACAGACTAACTAGCAAGGTATATATGCCTAGCTGTAATAAACTAGCAAATAAAAAATAAAAATATGACAGTTACACTTTAAAGATCCGCAAAGTGGATGAAGCAACTATATATTCTAACAGTATATTTTATGTAATGCAACACAATAATACAGTCCTGGTCTTCATGTCAAAGGAGATGGAGGAAAAACATGTTACCAGTCTTTCAAAGCATGGCGACAGTTCAAATCAGCATCAATCAGAACAGAAATTAAGAGGCAACCCATAATAGTCTGAAACATGTCCAGAGGGGTTCACTCCACCACCTTACAGAAGTAAAGCAGCCCTGGAGTTATTCAGAATGGTATTTTTGACACTTAACTAAACTGAACGTTTCAGTTCATCTCATTTTCATGATCTCCACTCACAAATTCAATTTTACCTTCAAGAATAAAGGGTGCAGTGGCCAGGTTTTGGGGTGGCCCCAACACTACGCTGGGTCCCCAAGACACCGTTGAGGTGCCACCACGTGTTGCTGCTCTAGAACCTTCTAGTGGGAGGGGTGGAGTGGAGAAACTCAGCACAAACAGATACATTGTTTCAGCTCCCGTCTGGTATAGACTTACATTAAAGCTTCAATGATACTCAATTGCATTGACACAGCAGGTTTTCCAGAGAAAAACACGTTTCCAGACATAGCAACAGAGCTAAACCAAACATTTAAAAGGTCAGGCTGTCTGCTTTTTGGTGGTAAACAATCCTGGGGTTTTCTCTCCAAAACAGGGCGGTAAACAAGTTAGGGTTTTTCCCTCCAAAACATGGTGGTAAACAAGTCTTCGTTTTTTCCCTCCAAAACATGGTATTCTTTAAACCCTATAGCAGCTGTGGAAAATTACCAGCTTCTCAATCAAAGCCCTAACAGTCTCTCATTAACCCTTTCCACAGAGCCATGTAAATGCAGTGATAATGAACAGGATATACAGTCATGTGAAAAAATTAGGACACCCTTTGAAAGCATGTGGTTTTTTGTAACATTTTTAATAAAAGGTTATTTCATCTCCGTTTCAACAATACAGAGAGATTAAAGTAATCCAACTAAACAAAGAAAACTGAAGAAAAGTCTTTTCAAGATCTTCTGTAAATGTCATTCTACAAAAATGCCTATTCTAACTGAGGAAAAAGATAGGACACCCTCACATGTATTCCCTCTTAAATTGGCTCAGATCTCACACAGGTATATCACACCAGGTGCACATAATTAGTAGATCGTTACTCTGCATGTTGAATGAGGCTTGCCCTATTTAAACCTCAGACATTTAGTTTGGTGTGCTCCTGACTGTTGAAGTGAGAGTGAGCACCATGGTGAGAGCAAAAGAGCTGTCAGAGGACTTCAGAAAAAAGATTGTAGCAGCCTATGAGTCTGGGAAGGGATTTAAAAAGATCTCAAAAGATTTTGAAATCAGCCATTCCACTGTCCGGAAGATAGTCTACAAGTGGAGGGCTTTCAAAACAACTGCCAACATGCCCAGGACTGGTCGCCCCAGCAAGTTCACCCCAAGAGCAGACCGCAAGATGCTAAAAGAGGTCTCCAAAAACCCTAAAGTGTCATCTCGAGAACTACAGCAGGCTCTGGCTACTGTTGATGTAGAAGTACATGCCTCTACAATCAGAAAGAGACTGTACAAGTTTAACTTGCATGGGAGGTGTGCAAGGAGGAAACCTTTGCTTTCCAAGAGAAACATCGAGGCCAGACTGACATTTGCCAGAGATAAAGTTGACAAAGACCAGGACTTCTGGAATAATGTTCTTTGGACAGATGAGTCCAAAATTGAATTATTTGGACACAACAGCAGAGGACATGTTTGGCGTAAACCAAACACAGCATTCCAAGAAAAGAACCTCATACCAACTGTGAAGCATGGAGGTGGAAGTGTCATGGTTTGGGGCTGCTTTGCTGCAGCAGGACCTGGTCAGCTCACCATCATAGAATCCACGATGAATTCTACTGTGTATCAGAAGGTGCTTGAAGAACATGTGAGACCATCAGTTAGAAAATTAAAGCTGAAGCGGAACTGGACCATGCAACATGACAATGACCCAAAACATACTAGTAAATCAACCAAAGATTGGCTGAAAAAGAAGAAATGGAGAGTCCTGGAATGGCCAAGTCAAAGTCCAGATTTGAATCCCATTGAGATGCTGTGGGGTGACTTGAAAAGGGCTGTACGTGCAAGAAACCCCTCAAACATCTCACAGCTGAAAAAGTTCTGCATTGAGGAGTGGGGTAAAATTTCCTCAGACCGATGTCGAAGACTGGTAGATGGCTACAAGAACCGTCTCACTGCAGTTATTTCAGCCAAAGGAGGTAACACTCGCTATTAGGGGCAAGGGTGTCCTATCTTTTTCCTCAGTTAGAATAGGCATTTTTGTAGAATGACATTTACAGAAGATCTTGAAAAGACTTTTCTTCAGTTTTCTTTGTTTAGTCGGATTACTTTAATCTCTCTGTATTGTTGAAACGGAGATGAAATAACCTTTTATTAAAAATGTTACAAAAAACCACATGCTTTCAAAGGGTGTCCTAATTTTTTCACATGACTGTATATCACAACATATAAAATGCAGGTACACAGTATTAAACAGTATAAGTTAACCCTTTCAAGAGAAATAAAGTAAGAAATTTTAACTTTGCATAGCAGGTATAGGCAAATGTCCAAATATCAAAGTACTCGCTGCTCTATGGCACTACAAGGGCCCTTTAAACAGGTTCAGAATCCTAAAGATAAGGGGGATTATCTGGTGGTGTGAATGTACCACTGATTACTAATGAACGATCGTTTATGCACATACAAAAAACATTGTTTACCGGCAGCAGATCTGCTGTTAGCAAACAATGAATCAGTATGGGGAAGAGCAATGCATTAGTGATCACTACTTCCCATACTGTGGAGGAGATTGCTGTATGTAAATGCACTGGTCTCCTCCACCAGCGAGCAGCAGATTGTCAGAAAAGAATTATTCCTTCCTGACAATCTACTGCTCTGTCTTTTACCACATAACACATACATACATCTGGCAGGGCACTTTTCTCAGCTCTGAACAAGGTTGTGACTATTGTTTATATTCCGGCAGCTGATAAACCCTTGGACACCTATTTTATTGCTGATTAATGTATTTGATAGAGATTTTTGTTTTATTTCAGACTGGAGAGATATATACTGAAATGTATAACAACTTTATAATGTCTTAAAACTGTAAAGTACCATAACTTATTTTACAATATTAGCATTACCACAATTTATAGATTATTTTACGAGATAGCACAATCCTAACAGATGATACTGTACCTATAAATGCTTTTTTAGCTAACTATGCTGTTAACGTTGTGCAGTTAAGGTTATGCAATAAAGCCATGGAAGTCAAATGTTTTATTATATAAATGAATGCTCAATCTATGTTGACTATTAAATGGACTCTTTGGTAGTTAACCTTTGTCTGTATGCTATGACATTTACACATGTAATGTCATAATAAGTGATTACATTCTCTAGGGCCGCATTCACACGACCATATTCATGATGGGGTCATGAAATGCCTATTATCGTCCGCAAAATAGACTAAAATAGGTTCTTTTTTCTTTTTCTTTTTTTTTGTGGGGCCATGGAAAGGACATATGTGTGCTTTCCGCATCTTTTGTGGCCCCAGTGAAATGAATGAGCCTACATCTGATCTGCAAAAAATGTGGATCGGATACAGACCAAAGATACAGTTGTATGAATGTGGCCTACGGATGTTTGGAATGGAAGTATCCAAGAGAGGCTTTGAGTAGTGTTGAGCGAGCATGCTCGGCCAAACAGCAGGTCAGCCAAATACTGTGTATGCTCAAACACAATGAAAATCAATGGGAGACCCAAGCATTAAACCAGGCACCCCCTGATCTGAAGAAGAGAGTGTGTCTGGTTCATAGAAAAAGATTAGAAATTGATGGAAACACCATGGGAATTATGTCTGGATGCATCTTGGACTCCCATTACCTATGACATACAATAGACAACCACAAAAAGGCTATATACCAAAAGCCAGGTATGTGCAAGCCAAAAATCTATCCATGAGACAGATACAGTCAGCATACCTTACAATAGCAGTCTTGTACACCATGAGACATTCAAAACCAGCTTTCATCTGACTGAGAGCCAGTAAGCCTCAAAGTTGCTTCATAACTGTTGGATGGCTTGAGTGGACCTGCACACCTAAATCATTATCATTAGGGTGACAAAAAGTTTTCTAATTGTCCTAACATAATATTCAATAACCTTTCTATACAGTTTTGTCATGTAAACTCATTTGCATAATCATGGACATATGCAAATTAGCCGAATCTGCTAGTTTTTCAGCTGACACACTATTTGCATGGAAAATTTGCGATAAAAATTTGCGATTAGAATATTCGCGATCAACACTACTCATGAACTGCGTCATTTATTGGATTCATAGTCTTAGGAAAAGACTATAAATCCAATAGATGGCGCTGGTCATGACTCATGAACAGTGCCATCTATTGGTTTCATAGTCTTTTTCTTTTTAAATACATTTGATACATTTCCCTTCCCCCCCCTAACCCTCCCCACTACTATACAGGTGATGTGGTTTATAATTTTCTTTTTATTATAGGTATTCCTGGAGGTGTGCAGTGTCTCATTTCGGAGTTCAAGTGGATTTATTTTGTGTAGTCTCATGGTAGTGCGTCTTTATGTAAGGATTAATGATGCTTTATATGTTATTGGTTTCATAGTCTTATGACAAGACTATGAATCCAATAGATGGCACTGTTCATGAGTAGTGTAGATTGCGTATATTGTAATCGTGAATTCTAATCGCGAATTTTCCATGCAAATAGTTTTTCAGCTGAAAAACAAGGCAGATTCTGCTTATTTGCATATCTTTCCTATATGTCCATGTTTATGCAAATGAGTTTAAAGGACAAAACTGTATATATAGGTTATTGAATATTATGTTAGGATAATAAGAAAACTTTTTGTCACCCTAATGATAATGATCTAGGTGCCCAGGTCCACCCAAGCCATCCAACAGATATAAAGCAACTTTGAAGCTTACTGACTTTTGGCATATAGCCTTTGTGTGGTTATCTATTGTATGTCATAGGTAATAGGAGTCCAAGATGCATCCAGATGTCCTCCCCATGCTGTTTCCAAACCATTTTGGTGGTGTTTCCATCAATTTCTAACCTTTTTCTGCAAACCAGACACCCTCTCCTCTTCAGAGCAGGGGGTGCCTGGTTTAATGCTTGGGTTCTTCCATTGTGCTCGGGTGCTTGGTAGAGCATCCCAATGTGTTCGGCCAGAGCACCCAAGCACTTTGGTGCTCGATCAACACTAGTTTTGAGTAAATGTGCTTGTATTTGGGTTGGCATCAATAGCAACTTGATGAGGAAGCTACACATGAGGAAAGTACAGCACAATGTCTTTGGAGGCTTTTCTAACAACAACGTTTCGATGATACACTTGGCTGGAAATTACATACATGGTGGTGTTAGATTGTACTTTATTAACTACATATATTTATTGAAGCTCCAAGGCGTGTTACAGTTCAGACATTGTATAGTAGCTTCACTATTACAGGGGTTGTCTTACTTCAGCAAATGGCATTTATCATGAAGGTAAAGTTAATACAAGACACTTACTAATATGTTGTGATTGTCCGTATTGCTTCCTTTTCTGGGTAATTAATTTTTCCATCACATTATACACGAACGGTTTCCATGGTTACGACCATCCTGCATTCCAGCTGCAGTAACTATGCTTGCACATTACAGGAAAAAGCACTGATCTCTCTGATGGCCGGAATCTGGTGGTCGCTTCTGTAATTCAGCAATGGCCGTTATGCCTGGAAATGAGCAGTGTATAATGCAATGGAAAAATGAATCAAGCCAGTAAAGGAGGAAATATGGATATTAATAACACATTTTAGGTGCCTTGTATTAACTTTTTCTACATGATAAATGCCATTTGCTGAAGTGGGACAACCCTTTTATCTGACCCATACTGCATCTATAAATTAATTGTTTTATTAGTTTAATTAGTATAAGAATTTTCTTTTAGGGTAAGGCCACACATTTAGGTTTCTTCATTTAGTTTTAGAAGCCCAAATCAGTACAAATGCAAATTCTCTCTTTTTTAAATTCAATTCTGGTTTTATTTTCCAAGACTGCATCAGGAAATCTAGTAGAATTGGAGCTATTCTACACAGCTCAGTTACTGGTTGCCCGTACCAGTCTATAGACATAATGTAGTACAGCTTCAGGGTATGCTCAATAGCCCTGGATCTATACTACACTGCTTATTCACTACCAGCTGTCTCTAGGAGATCGTGACTCCACTCTTACCATAGCTGGTTGTCATCAGGGGTGCACCACCAATGAGGCCAGGTAAGGTGATCGGCTGAGGCAGCACCAGGTAGGGGCAAGAGAGTGGTAGCCGAAGGGCCATGGGCTGAAGAGAAGGGGTTGGGTTAAGAAATTGACATTGGGGGTTGGGGCGCCATTTCAGTTTTCGCCTCAGGCAGCACCTCTGGTTGTCATGATCAAGTCAAGTCAAAGCTGCTCTTGAAAATGCTTCATTAGCAGCTTGGAAATGTGCATGCACAGACAAGAGGTGCAATGCAATGACATCATTAAAGCTCTGCTTGCCTATGCTATGAATGAGGATAGAAGTTATTGAGCCCCTAAGATACAGAGAGTTCAGGGATGCGGAATATGTGAAATGGTACAATCCTTTTAAAATAGAGACTATAAAATCTACGACATGGAAAGAATGAGGAAATATTATCATATGATATGTTTTGACCTCTCATTGAAAGCTAAATTTTCGCTTTACAAAAAAATTGTGATCATTTAAGAGCTATCATTACGAAAGGCATAGAGGGATTTGTTGTGCTATACTATACCTGTGCTATTCTATACCATGTGCATCAGTTTGGCAAGGAAGATTCATTTGAATAAATACAGGTCTAGATCCACTGGATGTTTCTTTGTTCATTTAGAAGCATATTTAAATTATTTGCAGATGGTTAATAGCAGATGAAAATCTCCAAAAAGGTGTTCTTTTATTCTGTTCTTTCCGTCTCTAGACTATTGGGCTATGTGCTGACACTTGGATACTTATTTTAGTGTATCATTTGACATAAGGGATTTACGTGTCAAAATTGCCTTTAAAGCCAAGTATATGTCAACTTGCAAGGTATGAACAAATGTACAACTCCACTGACTGCTTTTAAGACAGAAGTCAGTCAGAACAGTACACATTGCCAAGTCATAAGCCAGCACCAAACAAAGTAATATTGAGTCCTGCTCCAACAAGTTAAAATATCTTTAATGTTCTCTGCAGAAATTCCATTACAGCCTTTATCATTAGGAAAATAATGTAATAAAATGAGACTTTTCCCCCAAATGCATTAATAAAGATAAAACTGGCTGGGCCAAATCCAAAACCACTGGAGCCACATTTAATTTGCTTGTTTTATGAATCCAGGATTTCGTGTTCTGTTCAATCCACTGCGAGAATACAATAAGATATTGTGATGGTCTGTTTGAGGGAATGTTCTCATTATGTTAATGTTAGTCTATACAACACGCCATTAGAAACATGTAAATATTCTTAGAATGGTTTTACATGGAAATTCAGTACTACGGAGAACCTTATTTACCATTAGGCTACTTTCACACTCATGGCAAGGCTAATCCAGTGGGCTGTTCCGGAATAGCCTGCCGGGTTATCCGGATCTGGACCTCATTGACTATAATGGGATCTGGCTGCTCCCTGGCATAAATGACAGGATT
This sequence comes from Bufo gargarizans, assembly GCF_014858855.1. NCBI lineage: Eukaryota > Metazoa > Chordata > Amphibia > Anura > Bufonidae > Bufo > Bufo gargarizans. The sequence continues at coordinate 175,395,154 of NC_058080.1, read as the reverse complement.
CAGCCAGACAAAAATTTCTGCACGCAACGGTTTTTGTCCTGCCAAGTCTGGGCATTTATTCCAGGGAGTGACCGTATCTCCATCGGATCCCATTATAGTGAATGGGGTCAGGAAGTGCTTGGCACTATCGGATCCGGATAAATCCATCTGGCTGTTCCTCTGTTCCTTCTACACCTCACCGATTCCCCACACTACCATCTTGACACTTGCCTGTTGCTCTCCACTTCCTGGTCCAAGTTCAACTAACAGGAAATGCATAGAGATGCCTGCTCAGCCAATCACTGGCTAAGGAAAGTCACCATTGTGGCCAGTGATTGGCTGAGCATGCAGCTTCTGGCATTTTTTTGTGTGCCTCACTGGGAGCAGTAAATGGACAGTAGCAAAGACCAGTGTGATGAGTAATGCTTCTTTTTTAACCTATTCTACCTTACATATAAATGTAATCTCACCGGTCAAACTCTTTAATATATGGTTTAGAGACCAATCTCTTTCTGTAGTTGCTGTCTTAAATAAAGTTGATATATAAACTACTTTTATTTTTCCAAATTAATGTAATTTAATATTGCTAAGTTTTTTTTCCCCCACTAATATTCTGTTGGGTCTATTACTTTTGTAAAATCCACCCATAAATTGCCCCATTTTAGAAACAACACCCCTCAAGGTATTTATTGAGGGAAGTGTTGGATTTAAATATATATGTATATATGCCCTTACATATATGCATGTATATTGGCCCTTTTGCATGGGCCGATCCAGGTGGTATGGGTGTATACATGGAGATGTATGTATGCCCCCTTGTCAGCATACATCTCTATGTATAATATATCCATAGGCAGGTGGGCTTATTACTGCTCATTTATGCCCCAGAATTATATTGTGTATATGTACATGCAGGTAGATGTGCCCCAAACATCTATATATGTGTATCTGCTATGGCTCTCCCCCAGGTATATATATATGGGCCTATAACTGCCCATGTATGCCCCAGGTTTATAATGAGTATATATGTGTATATAGATGCGCCCCAAGTATCTATATATATATATATATATATATATATATATACTTTAATGCCTCCAATGGGGACAGGGTTCAGCCAGTTCCTGCAGTGGGGTGGATATGTCTCCAGGTGGCTGGTGACTTCAAAGGCTAAGGGATCAATTGATCTGAGGCCTTTTGTTGAGTTTATCAGCCTAGTTACTATGCTCTGCCTCACCTTTGCCTCACCTTATGTTTGTGACATGGCTGGGCATGTGGTGCTGCTAGCCTCAGGGGGCCAACTGGCAGTCCTGAGTGCAGGCATAGGTCACAGTCACACTATGATGTCACATCCCTGAGGAGGGGGGAGGTGGTCTGTTTCTGAGGCTGATATATGAGCCCGAAGCCAGGAACAAGGCTCTTGGAACCATGCTACAATCAGAAACACATGGGAACAGCTCCCTGAAGGAAGAGAGGCCACATGCCCCTGGAGATGGCTGAGTAACCCTTTCCCTCCATACCCCTAATACTCCTGCCCTGATTTACCCCCATTCCACTGACCATCCCCTAACTCCGGCTGCTGAACTCCTGCAGCATTATTCCCTGATGAGCCTGTATCCTTGAGGCAGCCCCAGTTACCCCTGTAGCTGCCCTGTAACCCTACCCCTTCACTGCTGCCTGCTCCTTTGCCTCCCATAGGGATAGCTTAGAGCCAGGTTGGGTGGGCTGCTAAGGAATGTATGTAAGTGTATTATTGTAATTGCAGTTAGATCCGGGGGAGGACTTGGGACTGTGTTAGCGTAGTTAGAACCGTATTAGTGTGTTGTTATAGTGTGTTTACTTATATTGCTGAGTGCTGCTATAAATATATATATCTATTCCATTGATATAGATATATATAATTATAAGCAAATATTAGACTGTTACGTATAGTGTGTTAATAAATACCTTTTATTTAAGCACAGTGTGTAATCTTTTGTAGTAGTAAGGCGCCGCAGCAATAGCTGTAGTGTAGTTCAGTGGAGTGTATAGGTAACAGAGGTAGTTAGCTAGTTAACATAACCTAGATAGGTATTTATATTTTATGATTTAGGCATAAATAGGCGGAGTCATCACTAGACGATTCACACCTATTTATGAATATTAATTATTGAGATTTGCATAAATATCAATAATTAATATCCCCTTTAACAGTATTCAAAACTGATTTTACAAACTTTGTTAACCCTTTAGGTGTTCCACAAGAATTAAAGGAAAATGTAGATGAAATTTCAGAATTTCACTTTTTGGGCAGATTTTCCATTTTGATTTTTTTTTCCGGTAACAAAGCAAGGGTTAACAGCCCAAAAAAACTCAATATTTATTACCCTGATTCTGTAGTTTACAGAAAAACCCCATTGTAAACTGCTGTACAGGGACACGGCAGGGCGCAGAAGGAAATGAACGCCATGTGGTTTTTGGAGGGCAGATTTTACTGGGATAATTTTAAGTTGCCATGTAACATTTGAAGACCCCCTGATGCACCCTTACAGTAGAAACAAAAAACAAAACCCATTTTGAAAACTGTATAATAAGGTGACAGTTTTGTTGGTACTATTTTAGGGTAAATATGATTTTTGGTTGCTCTATATTACGCAAAAAATTGGTAAGGTAACAAAAAATAGCTGTTTTGGCAGGGTGTGGCTTGGCTGCTGAGGGTGATGGCCGCATAAGCGCAGAGCTCCTGCAGCAAATAGACTCTCAAGCAGCATGAACCTCAAATATACAGCCTAATCAATACCTCCATTCAGTGTTCTTACTGCCTGTCACCGGACAGCATTGGCAAGAAAAAAACAGCCCAACCCGCGGACTAGCAGCACAAGCCTGGAGTCCATCTTTGAGAGGGGGAAGCATAAAGATGACGCCGACTCTAGCAGCAAGATAGATTCCCCTGCCTTTATTAAAGGCATGTCACCCGCGCCGCTCCCGCACTCATCATCATCATTGGCAGGACCGGACTCCCCCATCTCACAAGAGCCCTCCATTCCTTCATTCCCTCCGACGCTAGAAGACTGCAGTCATTTATAGAGGCGGACCTTCAGAACGAAGCTCCACATGTGCAGCCAGTGCTATCCCAATCTGGAAGCCTGCAGAGGTTAAGACCCAGAATGGGCAATTTAGATGGCACACAGGTCAGTGCCTCTTTAGGGTATGGGGAGACCAAAAAGCCATACTGATTCGCTTGTCAGTATGCCCACATCAGATAAACCGCTCACAGGAGCATCTCTTAAGCAGATGCTAATATTCTTAAAAGCCTCCATACAACAAGATATTGTTTCAGTGCTACACCCAGTTACTACTAGATTGCAAGAAGTGGAAGACAGGGTATATCATGTAGAAACCAAGATGGTTCAAACGTTCAAAACAGCTTAACGGAGGAATTGGAAGCTATTAAAAGAAAAATGGCGGACATCGAAGACCGCTCACGCAGAAATAACATCAAATAAAGGGGCATCCCTGAAAGTGTACCTGCTCAGGAACTGTCTGCCTATATAAAAAGGCTCTTCAGCAAGCTTTTGTTAGATCTGTCAGAACATGATCTCATCATAGACAGGGCTCACGGAGTTCCAAAGCCGAAGCACCTGGGCACTTCATTTATCTTAAGGAAGCAATTATGGCTGCGGCTAGGAAGGCCGGCACTCTACCCTTGCCTTTCCAATCAGTAAAAATATTCGCGGACCTGTCTACAGTGACCTTGAAACAAAGGCGTACTCTCTTACCTATCACTATGTCTCTGCGCAACTCTAACATGCCCTATCGCTTCCCTCAAAAGCTCCTGATTTCCAGGAATGGACACATTCACGTCGTTCATACTTTGGAAGAAGGCAAAGGCTTACTTCAGGAATAGAAAATCCAACCATCATACCCGGAACCTGGGAATTCTCCTACGATCTCTCCAGTCACACATGAATGGCGACAAGTAACCAACAGAAAAACTAGAAATTCCTAGGAGGACGCAATGGAGTTTCATGAAAGCTCCTTACTTGATCTACAACTTCATATATTGCTGGTCTCACAATCTGCAGGGATTTAGCAAGACTGAAACGTGGTCTTTGGAGGAACTCCGATAACTAAAGTTTAGGAGGTTTCTCTTTCTTTCTTTTGTGCTATTTTCTTAGGTGCAGTATCTTGCTCTCACTAATGGTAGCTGAAATAGATCTGGGACTATGAACTCCCAGCTTCCTCGCAAGGACTCCGACCCCACTCAGCTCCAAACGGAAAACACCATTCTGGTATTTATGTTTTTCATTCTGTTAGTTCCACTGATTTTATTGATTTTCATGGTTGATTTTTCTATCAGGCCTTCTGTTATACTTTGTTGATTCTCTCAGACAACGCTTCTGTCCTCTTAGAGGACATAATCCCATGCCATGGGAATCAAAATAATTTCCTTGAATGTCAAGGGGATAAATTGTCCTCAGAAGAAGATATTTGTTTGGAGGGAGGCACTGTCATTACATGCTGATATATTATGTGTACAGGAATCCCATCTATTACGTGATGATGCCCATCGTATCAAACATAGGATATTCCTTAGTATAGTTCACTTTCATCATACTAAAAAAGCTAGAGGTGTGTTCCTAGCCGTCAAAAACTCAGTTTCCTTCACACCCATTTCCCAAAAAGTGGATCAGAGCGGGAGATACATTATTATGGTCTGTTCCATCAACAATATTGTGTACACTTTAGTCAACATCTATGCCCCGAATGAACGCCAGCTATCTTTACACAAAGTTATGAGACAGTTTCACAAACTCAAGCAGGGTAAACTGGTTTTATGCGGGGACTTCAACGCTTTAATAGACCCTTCCTTGGATTCTACTAATCCCTCCAGAAGGGACACAGGTGGCTTGTCTTCCTTCATACAATCTGAGGGTCTGGTAGATCTATGGTGAGCACACCACAGCCAGTAGAAGGATTATACTTTCTTCTCCCCCCACCATAAGTCATACTCACGTATTGTTCTATTCTTAGTGGACCAAACCACCCTTTTTCACGCTTCACCATAAAAAAATTGGTCTTATTAGTAACTATGATCTCCCGTTACAATTACACTAGAAGACCTATATCAGTTTCACTCTGCTCCAGTGTGGAGAAATAACTCATTCATGTTTATTGTCCCTTCCTACTAGGTGGAAATCTTGCAGGCCATGCAGGAATACTTCTTTTTCAATGAAGGCTCAGTTTCAGACCCCTTTATCACTTGGCAAGCCCATAAGGCCTTCATTTGTGGGTTAATCATTAAAATAAATCACAAAGAAAAGGAAGGAGCGGGACAGTAAGGCACTGCTTGAAAAAATATCTAAGTTAGAAAAAATAAATAAATGGACTCCCTCGGCCCCGGTTACAGAGGAGCAGTGATCGGAAAGGGATAAATTGAGGTTACTGTTAGCGCAGGACTATGAGAAAATCTTACTTAGGTTAAAATCCAAATACTACGCACAAGGAAATAAAGCGGGGCGCCTTTTAGCTAAACAACTTAAAGCACACAAACTAAATCAAAGATCCCATATATACTTTATTCACAGACACAGGAAAAATTAATAGACCCCAGAGATATTGCAGAACAGTTCAGACTTTATTACATGAACCTATATAATCTCAAAGAGTCTATTCCTCTGCCAGAGAATTATACTACATTGCTTTCTGACTTCTTAGCAAAGGCATCACTACCCTCGCTCACCCAAGTCCAGCTAGAAGCTTTAAATTCCCCCCTTACTGAGCTAGAGATTAAAAAATGGTTATCAGCTCTTCCACAGGGAAAATCCCCAGGTCCCGATGGCTTATCAAACGAGTATTATAAGCAGTTCCAAGCCATACTAGTTCCCAAGCTCTTGGTAATATTTAATCAATGTATGAGAGGAGTCCCCTTTCCTAAGGATGTGCTACAAGCGTTGATTATAACGCTCCCTACCCACTTACCACAGAATTTTAGACCCATATACCTAAATTCAGATATAAAAATATTTGCGAAACTGACTGCATCCAGGCTTTCCCTCATACTTCCTTCACTAATAAAAAAGTATCAAACTGGTTTTATTAAAGGCCGCCTAACATCAGACAACACTCGCAGAGTAATGGACTTATTTAACTATGCCGTAATGCATAATTTACCTCTGTTGGCAGTAGCCTTAGATGCCGAAAAGGCGTTTGACCGACTGCATTGGCCATATGCTTTCTCGGTTTTGGATGAGATGGACTTTCAGGGTCCTATTTTAAATGCTATTTCCAGCCTATACTCCAATCCAACCACAAAGGTTTTGTGAATGTTGTGCTATCTTCTAGCTTTCAGATCTCAAAATCATGTTTCAGTGTCTCCATATTCTGAGAGCCATAGTTATTTATTTTTTGAGCGATTGTGTAGGGTCTAATTTTTTACAAAAAATGGCTTTTTGACACCATTTATATATTTTTTTTACAGTGTTTATCTGAGAGCTTAGGTCATGTGATATTTTAATAGACCTGGTTGTTACGGACAAGCCGATACCTAATATGTCAACTTTTTTTTTTTTTTTACTTTTAGCACAATAGTTCACACGGGCGAGATTTCCGCGCGGGTGCAATGCGGGAGGTGAACGCATTGCACCCGCACTGAATCTGGACCCATTCATTTCTATGGGGCTGTGCACATGAGCTGTGATTTTCACGCATCAATTATGCGTTGCGTGAAAATCGCAGCATGCTCTATATTGTGCCGTTTATCATGCAACGCAGGCCCCATAGAAGTGAATGGGGCTGAGTGAAAATCGCAAGCATCCGCAAGCAAGTGCGGATGCGTTGCGATTTTCACGCATGGTTGCTAGGTGACAGTCTATTCACTGCATTATTTTCCCTTATAACAACGGTGATGGACCATGTGATTGGAGCATGTGATCTGACGTCACCACAGGTCCTTTAGCCGGTAGTTCATCATTAAAAAAGTAAAGAAGAGACCGGGAACTACGCGATCAAGAGGAGAAGGTGAGTTAATTTTTTTAACCCTCAATCGACCACCTACTAAGCATTCCAGAATGCTATTATTTTCCCTTATAACCATGCTATAAGGGAAAATAATAACATCTACACAACACCGAACCCAAACCTGAACTTCTGTGAAGAAGTTCGGGTCTGGGTACCACAGTCGGTTTTTTATCACGCGCGTGCAAAAAACATTGCACCCGCGCGATAAAAACTGAACATCGGAACGCAATCGCAGTCAAAACTGACTGCAATTGCGTACCTAATCGCGCGGGTTTGCCGCAATACACCGGGACGCATCCGGACCTAATCCGGACACGCTCGTGTGAACCTAGCCTAAAAGCATTTTTCAGAACAAAACAAATCATGTTTTAGTGTCTCCATATTCTGAGAGCCATGTTTTTTTTATTTTTTGCCCGATTGTTTTATGTAGGGGCTCATTTGTTGTGGGATGAGGTGATGGTTTGATTGGTTGTATTTTGTGTTGCACTTTTTGTGATGTAAGGCAACAAAAAATGATTGTTTTAGAACAGTTTTTTCTACAGAGTTCAGGTGAGGGGTTGAATCATGTAATATTATAGATCTGGTTGTTACGGAGGTGGCAATACCCAATGTCTGTTTTTCTATTTTTATTTTTATTTTTTTTGCAAATGTATGTGTTTTATTATGGGAAAATTTTGAGGGGAATTTTTTTTTTTACTTGAAACTTTATTTTTCTATTATGAAAAACACTTTTTTTACTTTTTTTTTGTCCTACTATGGGACTTCAACTTCTCGGGTCTGATCCCCTCTACATCCTGTATTCTAATACATTGCATGTCAGCTTGTATGATGACAGCCTGCCTATGAGACCCAGCCTAAGGGCTGGATTTCACAGGCTTCTGTAGAAGGCAAGCCTTCTCTGCCATCGGATACCCGCCACTGCAGCACTGGAACCAGATGGAGATGTGGAGGGCACCCATACCACCCGCTAACCCTCTGCCTACTGCAGTCAGCTTTGGCGTGGCATACAAGGGGTTAATACACCGGCATCAGTGTTTTCAATGATACCGACGTATGCAGCAGGATTCCGGATGTCAGTGACTACTGGGTCCATGCCACTGATTGGGCGGGCGCAGCTCCTGCACCTGCCCGATCACACCTGCCGTAAAATAGAGATATTCAACTTACTTTTCAGTCTTACTTGGCTGCATTTACTGAGCAAGTAATGTTCTAACAGTCATTGCCACTTACTTTTGGAAAGTTCTTTATCACCAGGAGTCAATGACGTTGGCATAAAGCATCTCTACAAATATAGATTAAAAATCTTTATTTAAACCCTTCTACATTCGGCGATTTTTCATTTTTGAATTTTGGTTTTTAAATACCTAGCTTCCCAGAGCCATAACTTTTAATTTTTTAATTCACATAGCCATATGAGATCTTGTTTTTTGAGAGACAAGTTGTACTTTCTAATGGCACCACTTAAAGTAGTTGTCCAAGTTACTTTTCTGTTTCTAACTAACCAAAAGTAAGGGGTTTAAAATGCATTTACTTCATCTGCAGTGGCTCCATTCTCAGATCTCACTGAGGGTCACATGACCTGTGATGTCAGCTTATTCACCTTCTCTGATGATGTTTAATGCACAAGCCTGAGGAGCAGGTCTGCGTCTATGCACGAAAAGTCACTGTGCTAACCATACCCCCTCCACTGCCATCTGCTGCTGTCTGCCCTATGTCTCCCCTTCCACTGGATTATTTAGCAAAGTTTAACCCCTTCTACCATCAGCAGCAGAAACTCAGAGTTGGAGGCTTTGATGAGCAGCAGCAGGGCTTCCTGCTCTCTAGGTGGTGAAGAGACAAATGCTGGGCACAGGATCTTCCCTCCTTACCCTGCAAACATACATAGATGTGACAAAGATTGCAGGAGTTCTCCCCTCTGTATTCTTCTGCTGGCTGTGAGGAAGTGTCTGTAAAGCATTGCACAAGAACAGGTAGGGGAAGATCATGTGTGTATCAGCAGGGATTTTTTTCTCAGAGAAAAGGTGGTGGAACTCACCCCCCCCTCCCCTGGCTACGCCCCTACCCACCCCTAGGATCGCCCCCTAAAACCGCCCCTTTAGAGAACAGTAAGTAAGCAGCGGGCCGGAGTGGCGACTATAGGAACAATATATAGGGGGGGGGGGGGGCACAAAGATACCACAGTCAAAAATGGGGGGGGCAAAAACAAAATAAGTATATATAAATAAGATTACAAAATACGAGAGAATTGCAGGGATACCTTTATAATAAATCAATTTACTTACAAAATAAGCTATTTAGTCGTCTGCTGTGCCGTCCTCTGCTTGCTTCCACGGATTCTTTCCCCTTCTTTCTGTCTCTCGTCAGTGCGCAGGGCAGGATCTGTGGAAGACACACTGTTATGGGGGCATCTGTGGATGACACATTATGTCTCTCATTAGCCCTCATTATGCCTCTCATATCAGCCCTTATGCCTCATTAGCCCTATTATTCCTCTTATTAGCCCCCATATGCCTCCAAATACCCCATATGCCTCTAATTAGCCCCCATATGCCTCCAATTAGCCCCCATAATGCCCCCAGCAGCCACATTTTTTATGAAATAAAAAAAACACTTACCTCTCCTGCTACTGGACGGACGCCGCCTGCAATTTTCTCCCTCCTCAGTTGACTGTTCTCTAAACTGGCGCGCACAGCATGAGGTCACAGAGCGACCTCACGCTGTGCGCAGCCCTGCACAGCCTACAGCCGAGAACCAGGAAGTGGTGAGTACAGAGCATTCACCGCTTCCTGGTTCTTCGGTACTTAATGAGCGCTTCCATAATGGAAGCGCTCGTTAGTATTCACCTGGGGAATCAGCGGGGGGGGGCAAGGAACAACGATTGCCCCCCCTCACCCCCCTCTAGCAATGCCACTAGCGGGCCGGCTGGGCCAGTAACTAAAGGGGGGCGGGGCGAGTGGGAGAAAATAGGTGGCGGAATGCCGTTCCAGGGCGTTCCGCCAGAAAAAAAGCCCTGTGTATCAGCAATGTCATTGTCCTGCACGGCTGAGACTGGTCGTGCTAATGCTAATAGTATCCCATCAAGCAGACATTTCACTTAGGGTAGCAATTTTATTCACTACATTTGTAGAGCAGAGGGAGGGAAAAGGCAGTCTTTGTTGATGCCCACAAATATTAATGAGGAAAACCTCAGAGATTATTGTTACATGCCACCAAAGCTCTGCAAATGCATGCAAACAAAGGGCCATAAAAGAACTAGGGAAATAATATATATATATATTTTATTATTATTATATTTTTTTTTGCCTAAGACTTGCTTAGCTTATGTATATATTCTTGACCATCATAACTCGGACAACCCCTTTAATATTTTATATGATGTAGTGGGAAGCTAGAAAAAAATCCAAATGGGGTAATATTGGAAAAAATGCAATTTCATCACTGGTTTATGGGTTTTGTTTTTACGTCATTCGCTATGCGGTAAAACTGACCTATTACTTTCATTCTCTGGGTCAGTACAATCATGAGGATACCACATTTGTGTAGTTTCTCCTGCATTTTAATACTGAATTTTTAAAAAAAAAAACTTGAAAAAAGTTTCTTGTTTTTTTCATTGCCATATTTTGTCTATAGAGCTGTGTGACGGCTTATTCTTTCCAGGGTGATATGTACAGGGTGGGCCATTTATATGGATACACCTTAATAAAATGGGAATGGTTGGTGATATTAACTTCCTGTTTGTGGCCCATTAGTATATGTGAGGGGGGAAACTTTTCTAGATGGGTGGTGACCATGGCGGCCATTTTGAAGTCGACCATTTTGAATCCAACTTTTGTTTTTTCAATAGGAAGAGGGTCATGTGACTCATCAAACGTATTGGGAATTTCACAAGAAAAACAATGGTGTGCTTGGTTTTAACATAACTTTATTCTTTCATGAGTTATTTACAAGTTTCTGACCACTTATAAAATGTGTTCAATGTGCTGCCCATTGTGTTGGATTGTCAATGCAACCCTCTTCTCCCACTCTTCACACACTGATAACAACACCGCAGGAGAAATGCTAGCACAGGCTTCCAGTATACATAGTTTCAGGTGCTGCACATCTCGTATCTTCACAGCATATGCTGCAAACATGGTGGAGGAGTTGGTCTTCTCCTATCAGACACCTGCTCCTACAGCCCAACTCCACTGCCACCCTTCATTACGCTCACCTCATTTGAAGTACACTCTCTTCGCATCTACTCTCCCTCCAACCTTCAAGTAGCTGTCATTTACTGCCCCCAGGCCCAGCCACCATCTTTCTTGGCTACTACACTTTCTTTCTGCCGACATCCCCACTATCATTATGGGTGACTTCAACATGCCTATTGACACCTGCCACTCAGCCGCCTCTAAACTCCTATAACTCTCTTTCTCCTTCTGCCTATCACAGTGGTCTTCAGCTCCCACCCACAGAGATGGTCACACTTTGGATCTTATCTTTACCCGCCTCTGCTCCCTATCTAACTTTTCTAATTTGCCTCTCCCCCTATCCGACCACAACCTACTCACCTTCTCTTCATTTGTCTCTTCTGCTGGTCCCCCGCTCCATACACTAGCACACCGTTGCAGGAACCTTAAACATCTCGACTTTTACTTGCTTTCTGACTCTTCTCCCACTCTCTACATCTGTTCCCTCCAAGACCCAGATGCTTCTACCACCCTATATAACACCACAATAAGTACAGCTCTGGACACTGCTGCCCCCCTCACACACAACAAAACCTGAAAAATTAACAGACAACCCTGGCACACTAACCTGACCAAAAAACTCAGACAAGCTTCCAGGGATGGTGAGCGGCGATGGAAGAAATCCCATTTTAAAGATCATTTCACTGCATACAAGAAATCCCTCCTCATATTCAAATCCTCACTGATGCAAAACAGGCCTACTTCTCATATCTCATATCTTCTCTGTCCCACAGCCCTAAACAACTTTTTAACATTTTTAACTCCCTTCTCCGTCCCCCAATGCCCCCACCCTCTCCTCTCTTCTCAGCTGAGGACTTTATCAAATATTTCAAACAAACGATCAGAGCAACATCAGAGAAAGCTTCACTACACAGTCCCCACAGACCCTCTACGCAACTGCTCGGTCCTGTTCTTCCAAAACCTGCTTCTCCACCATTACAGAAAAAAAACTTTCCACTCTACTCTTCAAATCTCATATGACCACCTGTGCACTTGACCCAATCCCATCCCACCTCATCCCTAACCTCACCTATCCCAGCCCTAACTCATCTCTTTAACCTATCACTAACCTCTGGTGTCTTCCCCTCTGCTTTTAAACATGCTACCATTACACCCATCCTCAAAAAGCCTTCACTTGACCCATCTTCTTTGTCCAGTTATCACCCCATATCACTTTTTCCGTATGCCTCAAAGCTACTGGAACAACATATCCATTCTGAATTGTCCTCTCACCTCTCCTCCTGCTCCCTCTTTGACCGCCTACAATCTGGCTTCCGACCCCACAACTCGACTGAGACTGCCCTTACCAAAGTCACCAATGACCTACTAACAGCCAAAACCAATAAACAATACTCTGTCCTCCTTCTCCTTGACCTGTCCTCTGCCTTCAACACTGTTGACCACTCCCTTCTGTTGCAAACTCTCTCATCTCTTGGCATCACTGACCTGACCCTCTCCTGGATCACATCATACCTCACAGACCGGACGTTTAGCGTCTCCCGCACCACCTCCTCGTCTCATTCCCTCTCTGTTGGTGTCCCACAAGGCTCCGTCCTAGGACCCCTGCTCTTCTCTATCTACACCTTCAGCCTGGGACAGCTCATAGAGTCCCATGGCTTTCAGTATCACTCCTATGCTGACGACACACAAATCTACCTCTCTGGTCCTGACATCACCACCTTACTATCAAGAATCCCACAATGTCTATCTGCTATATCATCCTTCTTCGCCTTTCGCTTTCTAAAACTTAACATGGATAAAACAGAATTCACCATCTTTCCCCCACTGCATTGGAGTGACCTTGCATTCTGCCCTTTCCTCTCGACCACACATCCAAGCCCTTTCCACCACCTGCCGCCTCCAACTCAAAAACATCTCCCGCATCCGCACTTTCCACTTTCCATGCTTGTACATGCCCTCATCATCTCCTGCCTAGACTACTGCAACACTCTCCTCTGTGGCCTTCCATCTAGCACCCCTTCAATCTATCCTCAACTCTGCTGCCCAACTAATCCACCTCTCACCCTATTACTCCTCTGCCTCTCCCCTCTGCCAATCCCTTCACTGACTCCCCATTGCCCAGCGAATTCACTTCAAAGTACTAGCAAATACAAGGCCGTCAATAACCTGTCCCCTCCCTACATCTCTGAGCTACTTTCCCGATACATCCCCACATTCACTCTCCGATCCTCACAAGACCTCCTTCTCTCGACTCCTCTTATCGCCTCTTCCCACAATCGACTCCAAGATTTCTCCTGTGCATCCCTCATACTCTGGAACTCGCTACCCCAGAATATCAGACTCTCACCTACAGTGGAATCCTTCAAAAGAAACCTGAAAACCCACCTCTTCAGACAAGCCTACAACCAGTGACCCTGCTGCCTCTATACCGCCATTACCAACTTCACCCGCACCTACTATGTCCTTCTCCCATACCATGTAGATTGTAAGCCCCCACGGGCAGGGTCCTCTCTCCTTCTGTACTAGTTTGTAACTTGTCTTGTTTATGATTAGTGCAATTGTCTGTATTATGTATGCATACCTCTTCTCATATGTACAGCGCTATGGAATGAATGGCGCTTTAATAATAAATAATAATAATAGACAAAAAAAACTGTGCATCCAGATGGAAATGATAGATTGCTGCAAATCTCAGCACACAGTTATGTCTCAGGCATATATGTAATTGAGTACAGATGTGGTCTGATTAGATTCTGGGTCTTGCTGTAAGAGGGTGTAAAAGTGCCTCCCCCGCTAACCTACATAAATGCTCTCAGAGGCCACCTTTTGGTGAGAGATCATGACTGCTAGACATGCCTCTACAACACATTCAAAGACATCTTGCCTAGTTGATAAACTATGAGAGTCTGTCATTGACATTGGACTGAGAGAAGCCATTCTGATCTAGATGTTAGGAGGTGAAGGGAGCAGTGGCATAGCTATTAGGGAAGCAAGGAAGCAGCTGCTTCGGGGCCCAAGCTCAGGAGCAGCACAGCCACCATCAGGGCAGTACTGACAGTAATGCATTGGCACTAGGGCCTGCTGCAGTCACTGTACTTCATCACACTGGGCCCTTATCACATTGGTTGCCTTTTCCTGCATCTAGTAAGGTCGCATTGATTGCTTTGCCTCTCCACCTTCTGAGTTCTGACGGACAGTGACCAGCATCAGGGCGGTCCCATGTGGGCGGGTCTTCTTATATGCACTTCCTGCAGCCTGAACCTCTCATGCCCAGCCTGCTGAACTTCATTTGGATTGCCACAACCCCACCAGTGAGTGTGGCCATGTACAGTGAGGAACAGAAGTATTTGAACACCCTGCAATTTTGCAAGTTCTCCCACTTAGAAATCACTGAGGAATCTGAAATTCACATTGTAGGTGCATTCCCACTCTGTGAGACAGAATAAAAAAAAAAAAATTTAAAGAATGTATTTGTCTTGCACTGCTGAACGTAAGTATTTGAACACCTTAGAAAATCAGTGTTAATATTTGGTACAGTAGCCTTTGTTTGCAATTACAGAGGTCAAACGTTTCCTGTAGTTCTTGACCAGGTTTGCACACACTGCAACAGGGATTTTGTCCCACTCCTCCACACAGATCTCCTCTAGATCTGTCAGGTTTCGGGGCAGTCGTTGAGCAACACGGAGTATGCTTCGGGTTGTTGTCATGTTGGAAGACCCAGCCACGACCCATCTTCAATGCTCTGACTGAGGGAAGGAGGTTGTTGCTCAAAATCTCACAATAAATGGCCTCATTCATCCTCTCCTTAATACAGTGAAGTTATCTTGTCCCCTTCGCAGAAAAGCACACCCAATGCATGATGTTACCACCCCCATGCTTCACAGTAGGGATGGTGTTCCTGGCATGCAACTTATCCTTCTTTTTCCTCCAAACACGACAAGTGAAGTTTAGACCAAAAAGTTCTACTTTGGTCTCATCTAACCACATGACTTTCTCCCATGTCTCCTCTAGATCATCCAGATGGTCATTGGCAAACTTCAGATGGGCCTGGAGATGTGATGACTTGAGCAGGGGAACCTTCCGTGCAATACATGATTTAAAACCATGACGGCGTAGTGTTCTACCGACAGTGACCTGTCACAACCAGACATCTAAGAAGCTCTGACAGATGCCTTTCAGAACCTCCTCCTTGAGCTTTCTTTGTTTTGGTTTTCAGTTCCTCATCTTGTTAGCCTCTCTCAGCTGTCTTGTAGTTGGACTGATTGCATCCCTTTAAATTCCTCCCCATAATGCATTAGTGTGCGGTTTATACAACTTCCTGGAGTGTGTGTGCATGCTGATCCTATTTCCCAGTCTTCTACAAGATAAGTGTTGTACATTCATTTGTGATTTTATGTTTGCTGGATCCCAGGTGATCCTGACTCCCTCCGTGTCTAGTGTAGGGAGCCGGTGGTCGTGTCCCCTCACTATTGTAGGGTGTTCAGGTGTTATATAGTCGAGGTACGAGGATATGCGATCATCCACCATTGGGGTGTTCGCATAGGCTGAGCAGTCAGGGAGAGTGCCAGGTCTTATGCAGGGGTCTCCCTTTTGTTCCTTAGTTTTGGATCCAGTGAGTCATATATTCATTTTGCATTGTCTTGTTTCCTGTACACCTTCCGTGACATGACCTTTGAAACTATGGTCCCAGCTCTATTCATGTCATTGACCAGCTCCTCCCTTGTAGTTCTGGGCTGATTCTTCACCTTTCTTATCATCAGTGATACCCCACGAGGTGAGATCTTGCATGGAGCCCCAGTCCGAGGGATACTGACAGTCGTCTTTAGCCTCTTTCATTTTCTAACAATTGCTCCAACAGTTGATCTATTTTCACCAAGCTGCTTGGCAATTTGCCCCATAGCCCTTTCCAGCCTTGTGGAGGTCTATAGTGTCCCAAAGGTTCTGGTGTCACAAAGATATCAGGGACCCTGACTTCTCTGCACCTAAAACTCATACCGCCAAGGTCACCTCGACTACCATCCGGCAGGAGAACCCCTTTAACACAGAGAGTGCCCTGAAGGAATCCGGTGCCTTCCTGCCCATCACTGCATGCCAACCCAGGAAGCTTCAGGAAACTGAGAGTACAACTACTGCACCCATCGGGCCAACTACACTCACGTGCACCCCTGCAGGACATCCTATGGTCACATGTGTTACTTCTCATGGGAGGGCTTGCAATTGACATTTCTCAGCAGGATAATACTCGCACATAGCAAGAGTTTCCCAGGAATGTCTCCGCCAGATTGCAACAGTTGCTTGGCCTGCCCAATTGCTAGATTTATTGCTAATCAAGCATTCAAAAGACTAGCTTTGGTGCCAGGTTAGGCAACCTATGAGTGTGCAGAATCTACAGGCACAGATGCAACGTCCGTGGACAAATATGATGCAGGATACCACATGGAACCTGCAGTGTCAAGCTGAGGTGCCTAGGGACCACTAGTGAAATTAATTCTAGGGACCCACTGTACAGCTACATGTAAATATTACCTGCTTATACAGTAAAGGCGACAGCAAGATGATACAAGATGGGTGATGATGCAGCTTCGAGACTACAGGTCCCTTGGAAAAGAGGATGCTGGCTAACCTACCTAACCTACCTTTATACCTAGAAGTCATGTCATCCACCTGATGCATCTATAATAATAAACTGGATAACTTGTTAAATAACTTAGTTTTTATATGAACATAGGGTGCTTGATATGCTGTTTGCTGTCTATCGATATGTAGTGCAGTCAATCTGCTGTGTCATGTGCTACTTGTGAATGGGTGAGGGGCTAGGGGACCACTTTGTTCAAGGGCTCACTAGGGAATTCATCTAGTCCTAGCCTGGGAACCTGAATGTCTCTATGCCAAACTGTCACGGACCCCCCCCTTGTTTGGTTGAACCGGGTGTCCGGGGCCCAGGGATGGATGTTGCGGTAGAGCCTGGCCCTACAGCCATCCAATTTCCCAATTCAACCCAGGCTCTGGAAACCCAAGGCCAATGGCCATGGACTATCTCGGCAAACGGGACTGAAGAGGGTGGACATCCCCAAGTGGACCCGTAGATGGTCTCACAGGGTCTGCCATCCTTTAAATTGCGGGAGCTATGTGACGACATGGTCATCAGTTTGAGTTAAATGTGTACTGGTGTTGGATATGTGTAATTATGTTATGACTGTCAGCAAACCCCCACCCCCCCCCCTTAAGTTATCTCCCATTGTACTCTGAAAGAGCTCAGGACAATGACATTTTGGCCAGGCTCCTGCTAGGGCTGTCTGGAGCTATTTTAGCAGGTAGACCCCTGTGGTGTGGGGGCAGACAGAATGTCTGGGGAGGGGAAGGGGGATGGGATTATAGTCTCATCTGTTCGCTTTCTGTATATAAGTCTGTGCAGTTGTTCAAAAAAGCTGACTTTAACCCCTGAGTCTCGTCCAGTGACTGGGGAAACTGGGAGCTACAGATCAGCGGTTTGTAATATCTCCTGAGGAAGGAAAAATACAGAGGCGGACCTACTCTTCCTGAGTACTGGGGGTCCGTCACATGTATCTCATCTTGTATCCAGGCTAGAGGAAGCTCAACAGGTTACTAGATCCTCCTATCAATTGTACAGTTTTCCCCAATAAACTTATCCTTTAGTTTTAATATTGTAATCACATTTATCATCATTACATTCCCACATAGAAAGTTCTATTGAATTCCAACAAGTCCTTCTTAGAGCATTCATTTTTTGGTCAATGAGTGTAACTGTCAGTGTCAGCACTTTGCTTCCCCTTTTTTCGTCTTCACTGCATCATGACAGGATATTTAGATATTTGCATACAGAAATTCTGTTTTCATCAGCTTCCTGATGGGTTTTCTAACCAACCCAGCATGCATTGCTGTGTACCAATTCACAGAGCTTGCTCTGCTTAGCTAACATGGAGAGCGGAGGTATGTGGCAGAGAGGGCAGTGTGGCAGGTGGAGCAAGCCATGTGAAACATTATAGAGCAAAGCTTGCTGATTTTAGTTTGGTTTGATAATTACCAGTTTAGTTGGCCTGTGTTTTAACTGGTCTCTAACTTTTCACTCATCTTTGCATGTATTAGTAGTACAGGTGATTTTTACTTTGTAATATATCTAATTATATGTAATTCTCCAGTCAGCTGTTTTCTTCACAACCCCTTTTCCCGTTCCTAAACTAAAATCTCTCTGAATTCTGTAATAAATTCATCTTGTGTTATTTCTCACCTGAGTGCTTTATTTACATCTATACTGCTCAGTACTTGTCTTTAACGTCTGAATCCAAAATCTGCTGTCTCCATACACAGTAGTATGGGCAGACATGATTACAGCTAGTCTCCACCCACCAGCTCAGAGAATACTGAGAATTGTAGATGGATTGAGCAGAGGACAAAACTGCTAAAAAAAAATGGCACATGCAAGTCATATAATGGTCAGATATAGTTTTAGCACTCATATATGTACATATGGTAGCGTATTCTGCTGTGTCTAAAGATTATCTGAAAGTATAAGTGTGCTTTAAGCACTGTTGTCACCTTAGAGCAGGGTTTCTCAACTCCGGTCCTCAGGACCCACCTACCAGTCTGGATTTGAGACTATCCCACAGAATGAATACCTGTGGTAATTCCTGATGCATTGACACTAATTATATCACCTGCTCAATACTAAGGAAATCCTGAAAACATGACTAGTAGGTGGGTCCCGAGGACCGGAGTTGAGAAACCCTGCCTTAGAGTGACGTAAATTTAGAGAGATAGTTGGCAGGTTATATAAATAAAGGTATTTCAGAGATGATGAGGGACATGTGTTTAGCTAACATGGAGGCATATTATATCAGAGCAATATGACCCAAGAGGTAAGGGGCTCAAAGCCAAACTTGCCTGGTTCTGTTGTCTGCCTTCTAATAGTGATGGCTCGCAGACTATATTAGTTTGTAACAAGATCTCAATGTTAAATGGGCACTGTATTGGATCTATTTTAGGGCACTGTGTAATGGAACTATTTCAGTATTGTATGGGTCTGTTTTTTTGAAAATATACAGTATTATTATATTTATATTGCTTATACGCCAACTTATTCTGCAGCACTTTTGCAGACATTATCACCAGTTGCTGTCCCTATTGGTGCTCACAATCTAAGTTTCAATCAGTATGTCTTTGGAGTGTGGAAGGTACCTGTAGAAAACCCACGCAGTCACGGGAAGAACATACACACTCCATACAGATGTTGACCTTGGTGGATATAAACCCAGGACTACAGTGCTGCCCAATGAGCTACTCATGACCTAATATGTGCACTGGTTTTGCTATTTGGTGGTACAAAAACTTTTTGTTCACTCATGGTTAGTGGTTGGCTGAAGCCATTTATTGTCAAACAACTGTCTTTAAAAACAAAAGAAGGAAGGTATATGGAAGAAGATAAAGAACTAGCTGACTGCCTCAATGAATACTTCTGTTCAGTTTTTACAAAGGAAAATGAAGGAGAAGGACCTCAGTTTGGAAGGAAGACTAATTAATCTTTTGATGCATGTATCTTTACAGAGGAAAAGGTTCTAAGTCAGCTGTCTAAAATTAATACAAATAAGTCACAGGGGCATGATGGGATAAACCCAAAGCTATTAAAAGAGCTCAGCGGTGAACTAGCAAAACCATTAACAGGGATAGGCATAAGGCCATCCTTCATATAAGATAGGGCCAAGGGCTATTCATACTGTAGTATTCAGTATAATGGGCAGACTAGATGGGCCAAATGGTTCTTATTTGCCGACACATTCTATGTTTCTATGTTTACTCTTTTTAAATCATAATCACAACACAAACTACCCAAAATACCCTGATCAAAAGTTTACATACCCCAGTTCTTAATACCGTGTATTGCCCCCTTTAACATCAATGACAGCTTGAAGTCTTTTGTGGTAGTTGTGGATGAGGCTCTTTATCTTCTCAGATGGTAAAGCTGCTCATTATTCCTGGCAAAAAGCCTCCAATTCTTGGGCTGTCTTGCATGAACTGCATGTTTGAGGTCTCCCCAGAGTAGCTCAAAGATATTGAGGTCTGGAGACTGAGATGGTCACTACAGTACCTTCACTTTATTTTGCTGTAGCCAATGACAGGTTGACTTGGCCTTGTGTTTTGGATCATTTTCATGTTGGAATGTCCAAGTACGTCCCATGCGCAGCTTCCGGGATGAAGAGTGCAAATTTTCCTCCAGTATTTGTTGATACATTACTGCATTCATAATTTGCCATCAATTCTGACCTTCTGTGCCTTTGTAGCTCACACATCCCCAAAACATCAGCGATCCACGACCATGTTTCACAGTAGGAATGGTGTACCTTTCATCATAGGCCTTGTTGACTCCTCTCCAAATGTAGCGTTTATGGTTGTGTCCAAACAGTAAAATTTTAGTCTCATCACTCCAAATGACTTTGTGCCAGAAGGTTTGAGGCTTGTCTCTGTGCTGTTTGGCATATTGTAAGCAGGATACTTTGTGGCATTTACTTAGTAAAAGCTTTCTTCTGTCAACTATACCATGCAGCCCATCTTTCTTCAAGTTCCTCCTTATTGTGCATCTTGAAACAGCCACACCACATTCTTTCAGAGAGTCCTGTATTTCACCTGAAGCTATTTGTGGGTTTTTCCTTTCATCCCGAACAATTTTTCTGGCAGCTGTGGCTAAAAGTTTAGTTGGTCTACCTGACCGTGGTTTGGTTTCAACAAAACCCCTACTTTTCCACTTCTTAATTAGAGTTTGAACACTGCTGATTGGCATTCTCACGTCCTTTGATATTTTCTTATAACCCTTTCCTGTTTTATAGAGTTCAACTACCTTTTCCCGCAGATCCTTTGGCAATTCTTTTGCCTTCCCCATGACTTAGAATCCAAACAACATCAGTGCAGCACTGGATGAAAGATGCAAGGGTCTGTCAGGAGTCAATAAAGTCATAGACCTTTTATACACACCCACTAATTACAAGCAAACAGATTATAGGTGAAGATAGTTACCTTTAATAGCCATTTGTAACCCTTTTGTGTCAAGGTATGTGCATGTTATTAGGCCAAATCACCAGGGTATGCAAACTTTTGATCAGGGTCATTTGGGTAGTTTGTGTTGTGATTATGATTTAAAAAGAGGAAACACAGTTGTTTGACAATAAATGGCTTCATCCAACCACTAACCATAAGTGAAGGAAAAGTTTTTGTGTTATCATTCATATTCTCTGAACAACGGTTAAGAAAGCATAAGTTCTGCAAGGGTATGTAAACTTATGAGCACAATAGTGGTATTATTAAGGCCCTTATTCGGGATGTACAATATTTCTTGGTCGTAGGTGGGATAATGGTTCAGATACTGTATATCAGTATAAGCTGGCCAGGGTCAGGAGCTTACTCACTCATGCATTGGATCTGTAATTGTATGACTGCTCGAATTTAGATGTGATGCTGAAGTTATACAATCTATGAAACATGCAAAATAATCATAAGTGAAAATGGAAAACAAAATACTTGGGTCTTCTCCAAATCCTTCATTCTACACTATTGTTTTATTGCTACATGTGAAGTGGAGGAAAAATATTTATATGTAAAACAGTCTATACTTATATATCACTTCAATGTGGGATAAAATAAACTGTTTCCAGAAAGGCAGCCTTGCCAAGAGAACATTCTCAGTGTCGGCTCCATAAATGTGCTGCTTAATTTGAAATCAGTTTTAAATGCAAAAGTGAACAAGTTCAGAGAGAAAAATGTGCAACCGA
The DNA here is from genome assembly GCF_014858855.1 of Bufo gargarizans. NCBI lineage: Eukaryota > Metazoa > Chordata > Amphibia > Anura > Bufonidae > Bufo > Bufo gargarizans. The sequence goes on along the minus strand of NC_058080.1, from coordinate 175,373,208 downwards.
ACTAATGGAGGAAATATGCATGAAAGGCAATCAGTACACAAAAAATATATATATATATATATATATATATACAATATATTAAATATATATTCTTTGACTATTGAAATAAAAAGCTGCCAATACACATTCAGGTCTGAAGGACATAAAATCCTTTCAGTGCCTGCACTTTATTACTATGTCATTTAGATTAGCCAATCTATTTTCTGTAGATATTGAATGAAAAGCAAAGCCACTTACATAAAATATAATAAATCTAATAGCCTATTAGCACAATTAATATCATTTATTGATGAAGAAATTAAAGAACATGGCCTATTTGCAGTGTAATTGGCCAAAATGCAATATGCAGACATGTATGCTCCATAGAAAGAACACATAACTGTATTGTCCCCCAACTATCCTAATGGAGACTCTTGCTGCAAGATGGTGGTGATCATGCAACGCCCCACTGGGGAGGAAAGCAAAGGAAGAGAGGATAGGACTGATAGTAGAATGGTGGTTGTAGTACACACTCACTGTGTCACTTCTCTGGGCCATGTAGTGATGGGAAGGGTGCACAGTCTTTCCTTTCTGGCACACTTTGGTTCTGGGACCCTCTTGCCTGATGACAGTTGAGGTGCCCTAGATGTTGACGGTTTTGGGGTGCAAAGCAGTCTCCCGACTCTTGACACCAACATTTTGCAGTGTAGCAGTAGAGGAAGCAATTATGAGGCAGTTGTGCAGAAAAACTGTTTTTTACTGAAGAAATCAAATACATCAGTACAGTTCTTAGCATGCAATGGACTGGCAGTTGTTACACAAAATACACTTTCCACAGATGTTACAGGTTTCACAGCTTAAAAAGTAGTTGATAGGCCAGAGTGTCTCTTTAAAGTAGTCTTCCTCCTTTCTCACGCAGCATTTCTGTAGCCGACTTAAGCATCCAGGCATGGGGTGTAATACTTCTTGTAAAGCAATGCAACCAACAGGGCACACCCTAAATGGCACGCTAAGTTCTGAACCTTTTTTGAACAGGTTGCAGGTCCACGCTTTCACTGTGTGATGTGAGCGGTGTACTCACACAGATGGCCAATCTGCAGTGTGTATCCAGACATTGGAGGAATAACCCTGAACACAGAGCAATGCAGACTTAGTGGTCCTCTTACAACAGCAATGCTCCAATTACTTTGACTCTGCACTCTCTCTCGCTTCATCTGGCCTGCTTGTCCAGTAGATAAAGGTCTTTTTTTTTGCCTTGCCCTGGCTGGTACCTAGGTCTAAGACTGGCTGAACTGTCAGCTCTCACATTTTGCATCTGTTCTCACTTCTGTCTCAGACTAGACTGACCCGTCTCTAGAATGTTCTTCCTTTCTATATAGTAGTGATGAGCGGGAGGTGCCATATTCGATTTCGACGAAATTCGCAAATATTCTCGAGAATATTCGTTTCATATTCGTCGAATTCGAATATTCGTAGTTTTCGCGATTAATATGCGATTTAAATAATCACGTATTGCGATTGTAACTTAAGGCTACTTTCCTATTGGTTTGATCTCTAGAATTTGTGAATATGACGAATGTATTCGTCATATTCCTCAAAACGAAGTTAACAAAGTATTCTCCATCTTCGTTTTAGCTCCATATTCGTCAACTTCGCTAATTCTAGCAATCAAATAGGAAAGTTGACTATAGAGACAGCTGTGTTTAATTCGCTATGCGATTATATTACTTTGCTTTTTTTTGATAAATAGAATAATTATAATAATTATCAGGTATTATAATTATTCTATTTATTAAAAAAAAAAACAAAGTAGTATAATCGCATAGCGAATTAAACTTAGCTGTCTCTATAGTAAACTTTCCTATATGATTGCTAGAATTAGCGAAGTTGATGAATAGGTAGCTAAAACGAAGATGGAGAATACTTCGTTATCTTCGTTTTGTGGAATATGACAAATACATTCGTCATATTCGCTAATTCTACCAAGCCATCCATAGTAAACCAGGTCCAAGTTGAAATCGCAATTCGATTATTATAACTTGAATTAATCGAATTGCGATTTCAACGTAATTCTCAAATCCGACAGTACATTCTAGTATATGGAGACGTTCCCATGGTGATGGGGACCCTCAATGAGCACGGAAGTCGGCAGAAGCGGCAACGGGCACTGACTGGAGCAGCCAGGAAGCCAGGAATCCTAAGGACAGGTAAGAACAACTTTAGGGAAGTGGGAAAGAAAAAAATATAACAATAAAAAAAAAAAGAATATCCGATTTCGCGAATATATAGAACTATATTCTAAATATTCGCGAAATCTCGAAGTTACGATATTCTAGAAAAAAAATTGCAATTCGAATATTCGCGCTCAACACTACTATATAGAGAGGGTGATACCGGCCCCATCTAGAGGCGGCAGTGAATATGGCCTATTAATATATTGGTCATTCATAGACAGTAAAGGCATAAATACATTCTTTTGCACTTTTCAGTGTACCGCTGCTACTCTGTAGTGGGGTGCTGAAACCACTTAATCTGGCTGCTCCTGGGCATCTTTTATTCACGCAGCTTTTAAATGGAAAATGGACACATTCAACTATGGGCAGATACAGGCAGCAGAATCCCTTGTATTACAGCACGCTGATAGTATGGCACTGTCCCAGTGCCTGCATAATCAGCAGCAGGATCACACATGAAACATAAAGTCGAGCTTTTGCTGCAACAGTTGGGATGGGTCCTAACTCCAATCCCTGTTAATCTCTTTAGATGCTGAGGGAGAAGACTTCCTCTGTCACCATATCAGCCTCACAATACAATTGCAGGATGCCACTGGGTTGTCATGGAGTTTAAAAATGGCCTCAAGGTCACCATCCTAGTACTCCTATTAGGACCTGTCAGCGGTATGCTAACAGACATTATGTACTGCAATACAGAGGTTCCAGTTCCCAAGTGGGACTAAAATAAAAAGTTTAAAATGTTAAAGATATTTTTAATAAAAACAAAAATACAAAGAACCCTTTTCCCCATAAAGATATTTTATTATGCAAACAATAAAAAAGAATACGTAATTGGTATTATTGCGTCCATAATGAGCTAAACTATATTATCTCATATGCATGTAATTACCAGTACTGCCACTACTATGTACACTGGCCCTGTCAATGAAAGTGGAGAGGGCACAGCAGTTAAAGAGAGACTGGAGCCTCTAGGTGTAATGGCAACGCCCCTGTTGCTCCTAGAGGCTGATTTACATATAATAAAACATATTTCTCAGCAATGCAGGCACATATGAACATGGGACCAACACAGATGTCTTCAGCTGCCAAGAGCACATGTAACAGCTCAGCCAGTTTCACAGGTACAAATCTGCTGACAGATGCGCTTTCAACAAATTTCATTCTTTCATTTTCACATTTTTGTTTTAAATTTCCTGCCTTCCAAAAGCCATAACAGTTTTCCCTTTCTGTACACATTGCTGTATGGGGATTGCTTTTTGCAGGACAAGTTGCACTTTCTAATGACCGCATTTACTATTGCATGCAGTGTATTGATAAGCTGAAAACTAAGTATCAATGGACCGGAATTTTACAAGTTTAGTATTTTCGGAATTCACTGGGATGTAACAATGACACATTACCGCTATTTTGAGGATCAGTACAATTACAGTGATATCAAATTTATATAGGTTGTTTTAAAGGGGTTGTTTGACATAATTGAAAATCTCGAACAAGCCCTAAAACAGTAAAAAAACAAATACAAATAAATAACAAACACACTATAACCGAAAAAAATCCATAAAATACATTACAAATACACTCATAATAAAATTGTACCAATAAAATCGTAACAATAAAATCAATAAATATAGCTAGTTGGATTGCTTGTATGATTATTCGCATTAACTAGCAGCATTCAAGGGTGTGAGTCTATTATTTCGAATCTCAGATCTGAACTCAATATAGGAAGACAGCAGTTTCAAATGCAATTTTTTTTCGAATGAACAGAAATGTCTCTTAGACCTGATTATGACTTGTGTTGGGGTGATTGCCCAAAGTTCGTTCAATCGGCGTCCCGCTAAATTGGATTCTCAGTGGCGTCTCACTGAAATGGCTTAATGTGTATTGCCAACACACAATCGATAATATAAATTCGAACAGTCTTACCATTCGATGTGGCAGGTGCCTGTACAGTGCTCTAGACGTTGGTCTTTAGATGTATTCGACCGTAGTCCTACGAGTTGTATGAATTATTTCGGTCTGAATTTCCCACACCGGCGGCTTGTTTGCACATAAGTTTCGATAATTGTGCACGATCTTTATCAAGCTTTCAATCGCCTCTTGTGTAGCAGACAGTATATTTACCAGGCACTTTCCTGCATCAATATTCCATTGCGTTGTAGTAAGGGATCCTTTAGGGGGTTGGAACCAGACGCGTTTCGGGGTCTTATGTTACCCCTTCCTCAGTCTGGCGTGCTGCATTTTTGTAACTTTTTTCTAACGTATAAGGCTACTTTTACACTCGCGTTTGGTGCGGATCCATCATGGATCTGCACAGACAGATCCGTTCAGATAATTCAAACATCTGCATCTGTTCAGAACAGATCCGATTGTATTATCTTTAACATAGCCAAGACGGATCCATCTTGAATACCATTGAAAATCAATAGAGGACGGATCCATTTTCTATTGTGCCAGATTGTTTCATAAAAAACTGATCCGTCCCCATTGACTTACATTGTGTGGCAGGACAGATCCGTTTGGCTCAGTTTCGTCAGACGGACACCAAATTGCTGCAAGCAGCGTTTTGGTGTCCATCACCAAAGCGGAATGGAGACTGAACTGATGCATTCTGATGCATTCTGAGCGGATCCTTTTTCATTCAGAATGCATTAGGGCAAAACTGATCCGTTTTGGTCCGCTTGTGAGAGCCCATGACGGATCTCAGAAACGGAAAGCCAAAACGCTAGTGTGAAAGTAGACTAAACGACGATCTGAACCCAGCCTAAGTGTCACAGAGGAATCCAGTGTTTTCATGTGTCAGAACTGTTCTGCTGCAATCAGAAAATAAATAATTTGTTGTAAAGAGAATACTTGGTATATATTTCTGAAATTAACTGTTTTTGCCTCCAAGTCCATCCTATAACCAGGGCCGGTGCAAGGATTTTTGCCAACACAAGCAAAGCTACATTTTGGCGCCCCCCCCCCCCCACACTTCTCCTCTCTGTGGTCCTGGTATCTTCTCTCTGCTTCAGACAATCGCTGGTTTAAGGACCATATTTTTCGCCCTCTAAGACACACCTAGGTTTTAGAGGAGGATAATAAGAAAAAAATATTTTCAATTACATCTCAGGTCAGACCAGCAATCAGACCCCCAATGTTAATCAGACCTCAGCTCACAGCCCCAATCAGACCCCCAATGTTAATCAGACCTCAGATCAGAACCCCATGTCAGACATCATCCCCCAGCCATCAGCGCCCCATGTCACATTTCTCCCCCTCCATGTCACATTTTTCCGCCCTCCCCCAGGGTGCGCCCTAAGGCGGCCGCTTGGTCTGCCTTATGGTAGCACCGGCCCTGCCTATAACCACCAAGCATACTGTGCCATCTGGTGTGTTCTTTCAGCCATCAAGCCTTCTGTGCATTTAATAGTGAACTAGAACCATAAAGTGAGTAAGCCAGTCTTGTCAAGAAAATAAAGTTTTCCTATTTTACTGCAATTGCATCATCCATGATTATAGTAAAGTAGAACCCCCTCCAGCAAAGTGATTAGGAAGGGTGCTGACAGTCGAACCCCCACAATCTGAAATTGATTGTCTATCCTGATTATAGGGCATCAATATTATGAAGGCAAAATACCCCTTTAAAGTCCAAACTGTCCTGGTCCTTGACCTCTTAAGGACTTAGGGCGTACCGGTACGCCCCGTTTCCCTAGTCCTTAAGGACCCAGGGCGTACCGATACGTCCTAAGTTTAAATTTACATTCCGGCGCGGCGTGGGTTAATTGTGACAGGATGCCCGCTGAAATCATTCAGCAGGCATCCTGTCACAACGCAGGTCAATTCAGACCTGCGGTTTGCGGCGTTTACCTTATCTGGCGGTGCCATCGGATCCCCATGCGGCTGTTGGGGGGACCTGATGGCCTGGAAGGCAGAGCAATGTCTAAGGAAGGCATCGCGCTGCCTTCCTGTGACGTGCCTGTGAGATCCAGCCCCCTGGATCTCACAGGCCCTGGAAGCTGTATGAGTATTACACACTGTATTACTCATACAGCTAATGCATTCCAATACAGAAGTATTGGAATGCATTGTAAAGGATTAGACCCCCAAAAGTTCAAGTCCCAAAGTGGGACAAAAAATAAAGTGAAAAAAAAGTTTCAAGTAAAATAAACAAAAACGTCATTTTCCACAAATAAAGTAAAAAATTTTTTATAGGGAAATAGGGAACAAAAAATAAGTATACATATTTGGTATTGCCGCGTCCATATTAACCGGCTCTATAAACATATCACATGACCTAACCCCTCAGATGAACACCGTAAAAAAATAAAAACTGTGCTAAATTAACCATTTTTTTGTCACCTTACATCACAAAAAGTACAACAGCAAGCGATCAAAAAGGCGTTTGCCCACCAAAATAGTACCAATCTAACTGGCACCTCATCCCGCAAAAAATGAGCCCCTACCTGAGACAATCGCTCTAATAATAAAAAAAAAACTATGGAGACACTAAAACATCATTTTTTTGTTTTAAAAAAGCTGTTATTGTGTAAAACTTACATAAATAAAAAAGTATACATATTTGCTATCGCCGCGTTCGTATCGACCGGCTCTATGAAAATATCACATGACCTAACCCCTCAGATGAACACCGTAAAAAATAAAAAATAAAAACTGAGCTAAATAAACAATTTTTTGTCACCATACATCACAAAAAGTGTAATAGCAAGTGATAAAAAAGTCATATGCACCCCAAAATAGTGCCAATCAAACCGTCATTTCATCCCGCAAAAATCATATCCCTACCCAAGGTAATCGCCCAAAAACTGAAAAAAATTATGGCTCTCAGACTATGGAAACACTAAAACATGATTTTTTTTTGCTTCAAAAAAGAAATCATTGTGTAAAACTTGCATAAATAAGAAAAGTATACATATTAGGTATCGCCGCATCCGTGACAACCTGGGCTATAAAAATATCACATGATCTAACCTGTCAGATGAATGTTGTAAAAAACAAAAAATAAAAACGCTGCCAAAACAGCTATTTCTTGTTTCCTTGCCTCTCAAAAAGTGTAATATAGAGCAACCAAAAATCATATGTACCGTAAACTAGTTTTAACAATACTGCCACCCAATCCCGTAGTTTCTAAAATGGGGCCACTTTTTTGGAGTTTCTACTCTAGGGGTGCATCAGGGGGGCTTCAAATGGGACATGGTGTAAAAAAAAACAGTCCAGCAAAATCTGCCTTCCAAAAACCGTATGACATTCCTTTCCTTCTGCGCCCTGACGTGTGCCCGTACACCGGTTTACAACCACATATGGGTGTTTCTGTAAACTACAGAATCAGGGCCATAAATATTGAGTTTGGTTTGGCTGTTAACCCTTGCTTTGTAACTGGAAAAAAAATATTAAAATGGAAAATCTGCCCAAAAATTGAAATTTTGAAATTGTATCTCTATTTTCCATTAATTCTTGTGGAACACCTAAAGGGTTAACGACGTTTGTAAAATTAGTTTTGAATACATTGAGGGGTGTAGTTTCTAGAATGGGGTCATTTTTGGTAGTTTCTATCATGTAAGCCTCGCAAAGTGACTTCAGACCTGAACTGGTCCCTAAAAATTGGGATTTTGAAAATTTCTGAAAAATTTCAAGATTTGCTTCTAAACTTCTAAGCCTTGTAACATCCCCCAAAAATAAAATATCATTCCCAAAATGATCCAAACATGAAGTAGACATACGGGGAATGTAAAGTAATAACTATTTTGGGAGGTATTACTATGTATTATAGAAGTAGAGAAATTGAAACTTGTAAATTTTCAAATTTTTTTATTTTTTTTTGTAAATTTGGTATTTATTTACAAATTAAAATGAATTTTTTAACTTCATTTTTCCAGTGTCATGAAGTACAATATGTGACAGAATGGCCTTGATAAGTCAAAGCATTTTAAAGTTATCAGCACTTAAAGTGACACTGGTCAGATTTGCAAAAAATGGCCAAGTCCTTAAGGTGAAATAGGGCTGAGTCCTTAAGGGGTTAAAGGGGTTATGCTGTAATTGATGTAAAAAATGAAAATAAGACATCATATAGTACATGACAATCTCTTTCTAACAAAGCTACAGTAGAAAAAGAACTGTACATCACATGGATCCAGAACCCCCGGCCCCCATTCATTGTTCTAATGGCTCTGCTAGATTTAGTTCAAGCTGGAAGCTCAGATGGCATATCCCTTCTCAGGGAAATGTGGCATATCCCTTCTCAGAAGTAGTGTCCTTTCTGTTGCAGCTCTCTGCCTATAACTGTTACAGCTTCTAACAGTATATATGGCATTTGAAGGATAGAACTGAACATGTGTGACCATTTCAGGAGGTGGACGTGCACATTACTGTACAGACTGGGGCATAACTAGAAAAGGCCAGGACTCATAGGTAATTTTTGAATGCCATCCTCATGAGTGACTCCCCCTGCTACTGCAGTCCCTGTGGCAGCTGCTACTGCGGTAGTTCCGCCTGTGCGTACGGATGAAACACCATGGGGTGCCGTTAACTCCGGTTAAGAGAATCTGGAGCAAAAATGCTCCACAATTGGAGTATTATTGTAACAGAAAATAAATGACAAAGGGGTTTATGTTAAGGGATTAAGACTTTATTAAATGGATTACATTTCGGAAAGATTTATATGTGTTAGAGCTGTTCTGTTGCCCATTCTGATGTTTACATAAGGATAGCTATATAGTAAAGGCTGTGCTGGCATCTCAGAAGGGTAGTCACAATGAAGCAACAGACAGATGATATAATTTTCATTACAGTGGGGGACTTATTTGTCTAACATATTAAGACCACTTTTATTAATGTATCCTTACGCAACAGTATAATTTGCATTGCAATGTCCATAAGTGATCTATATCCAGCTAATTAAGAGTAATTGTATGCTGTCTACATGTAAAAATGTTTTTATGACTTGAATCCTAGACTGACATTTTCTGGAGGGGATATTAATTGTTACATTCTGCTTTGTTCTGAGTATATAATAAAAATGTAATGAGAATTTCACAATAAAGCTTGTGACTATGCTTTTCTGGGCCTTTAACACATGTGGTTTTATAGGTGCCATCAAAATATTTGGTATGTTTTCAGTACCTTTAAAAATTCCATGCAATGTCAGAATCGCAATTATACATCTATGAAATGACTGCAAGTCAAGCATAAAGAACAAGACATCAAAAGAATGAGCAGAAATGAAAATCTGGAAGCCCCAGCATAATACTCAGAATACAACCACAGGGTCAAGTGGGTTGATTCAAGCCATTGTACGAAAACATTTATTTATAAAAAGAATATAAAAAAAATCACAGAAAGTCCTATTAAAGGGAAAATTGTTTTAAAGACCACAAAATTTGTTGTAAAAGTTTACTAAACAATATAGCAATGTCTCATGGTTCATTTTTAGTTACATATAGAAATAATTGGGAAATCTAGCTTATATACTATGGTGTCACATATAAAAAAAATAAAACAGCAATAATCTTTATAAAGTGCTAACATATCCAGCAGGTCTTTAAAATCGCAAGAGTAATTTGAAAATGGGTTCATATTTAGTTAACTCACTTAGGCTACTTTCACACTAGTGTTTTGGCTTTCCGTTTGTGAGATCCGTTCAGGGCTCTCACAAGCGGTTCAAAACGGATCAGTTTTGCCCTAATGCATTCTGAATGGAAAAGGATCCGCTCAGAATGCATCAGTTTGCCTCCGTTCAGTCACCATTCCTCTCTGGAGTCGGACACCAAAACGCTGCCTGCAGCGGTTTTCTGTCCGTCCAGGTATGCGAAGCGAGAACGATCCGTCCTAACACACAATGTAAGTCAATGGGGACGGATCATTTTTCTCGGACACAATAGAAAACGGATCCGTCCCCCTTTGACTTTCAATGGAGTTCATGACGGTTATATTATTGTAACGGAAGCGTTTTTTCAGATCCATGACGGATCCGCAAAAAAACGCTAGTGTGAAAGTAGCTTTATATAGCACCTAAATATTCTGCAGTGCTTTAACCACTTCAACACCCCTAGCTGAAACACCCTTAATGACCAGGCCACTTTTTACACTTCTGCACTACACTACTTTCACAGTTTATTGCTCGGTCATGCAACTTACCACCCAAATGAATTTTACCTCCTTTTCATCTCACTAATAGAGCTTTCATTTGGTGGTATTTCATTGCTGCTGACATTTTTACTTTTTTTGTTATTAATCGAAATTTATCGATTTTTTTGCAAAAAAATGACATTTTTCACTTTCAGTTGTAAATTTAAATTTAAAAAAAACGACATATATATATAAATTTTTCACTAAATTTATTGTTCTACATGTCTTTGATAAAAAAAAATGTTTGGGTAAAAAAAAAAAAATGGTTTGGGTAAAAGTTATAGCATTTACAAACTATGGTACAAAAATGTGAATTTCCGCTTTTTGAAGTAGCTCTGACTTTCTCAGCACCTGTCATGTTTCTGAGGTTCTACAATGCCCAGACAGTACAAACACCCCACAAATGACCCCATTTCGGAAAAGTAGACACCCTAAGGTATTCGCTGATGGGAATAGTGAGTTCATAGAACTTTTTATTTTTTGTCACAAGTTAGCGGAAAATGATGATTTTATTTTATTTTTTCTTACAAAGTCTCATATTCCACTAACTTGTGACAAAAAATAAAAACTTCCATGAACTCACTATGCCCATCACAAAATACCTTGGGGTGTCTTCTTTCCAAAATGGGGTCACTTGTGGGGTAGTTATACTGCCCTGGCATTTTAGGGGCCCAGATGCGTGAGAAGTAGTTTGAAATCAAAATCTGTAAAAAATGACCGGTGAAATCCGAAAGGTGCTCTTTGGAATGTGTGCCCCTTTGCCCACCTAGGCTGCAAAAAAGTGTCACACATGTGGTATCGCCGTACTCAGGAGAAGTTGGGGAATGTGTTTTGGGGTGTCATTTTACATATACCCATGCTGGGTGAGAGAAATATCTTGGCAAAAGACAACTTTTCCAATTTTTTTATACAAAGTTGGCATTTGACCAAGATATTTCTCTCACCCAGCATGGGTATATGTAAAATGACACCCCAAAACACATTGCCCAACTTCTCCTGAGTACGGCGATACTAGATGTGCGACACTTTTTTGCAGCCTAGGTGGGCAAAGGGGCACACATTCCAAAGAGCACCTTTAGGATTTCACCGGCCATTTTTTACAGATTTTGATTTCAAACTACTTCGCACACATTAGAGCCCCTAAATTGACAGGGCAGTATAACTACCCCACAAGTGACCCCATTTTGGAAAGAAGACACCCCAAGGTATTCCGTGAGGGGCATGGCGAGTTCCTAGAATTTTTTATTTTTTGTCACAAGTTAGTGGAATATGAGACTTTGTAAGAATAAAAAAAAAAAAATCATCATTTTCCGCTAACTTGTGACAAAAAATAGAAAACTTCCATGAACTCACTATGCCCATCACAAAATACCTTGGGGTGTCTTCTTTCCAAAATGGGGTCACTTGTGGGGTAGTTATACTGCCCTGGCATTCTAGGGGCCCTAATGTGTGGTAAGTAGTTTGAAATCAAAATGTGTAAAAAATGACCTGTGAAATCCTAAAGGTGCTCTTTGGAATGTGTGCCCCTTTGCCCACCTAGGTGGCTAAAAAGTGTCACACATGTGGTATTGCCGTACTCAGGAGAAGTTGGGGAATGTGTTTTGGGGTGTCATTTTACATATACCCATGCTGGGTGAGAGAAATATCTTGGCAAAAGACAACTTTTCCCATTTTTTTATACAAAGTTGGCATTTGACCAGCATGGGTATATGTAAAATGACACCCCTAAACACATTGCCCAACTTCTCCTGAGTACGGCGATACCACATGTGTGACACTTTTTCTGCAGCCTAGATGTGCAAAGCGGCCCAAATTCCTTTTAGGAGGGCATTTTTAGACATTTGGATCCCAGACTTCTTCTCACGCTTTCGGGCCCCTAAAATGCCAGGGCAGTATAAATACCCCACAAGTGACCCTATTTTGGAAAGAAGACACCCCAAGGTATTCAATGAGGGGCATGGCGAGTTCATCAATTTTTTTTTTTTTTGGCATAAGTTAGCGGAAATTGATTTATTTATTTTTTTCTCACAAAGTCTCCCTTTCCGCTAACTTGGGACAAAAATTTCAATCTTTCATGGACTCAATATGCCCCTCACGGAATACCTTGGGGTGTCTTCTTTCCGAAATGGGGGTCACATGTGGGGTATTTATACTGCCCTGGCATTTTAGGGGCCCTAAAGCGTGAGAAGAAGTCTGGAATATAAATGTCTAAAAAATGTTACGCATTTGGATTCCGTGAGGGGTATGGTGAGTTCATGTGAGATTTTATTTTTTGACACAAGTTGGAATATGAGACTTTGTAAGAAAAATAAAATATCTATTTCCGCTAACTTGTGCCAAATTTTTTTTCTAAATGGAGCCTTACAGGGGGGTGATCAATGACAGGGGGGTGATCAATGACAGGGGGGTGATCAGGGAGTCTGTATGGGGTGATCACCCCCCTGTCATTGATCACCCCCCTATAAGGCTCCATTCAGACGTCCGTATGATTTTTACGGATCCACGGATACATGGATCGGATCCGCAAAACACATAAGGACGTCTGAATGGAGCCTTACAGGGGGGTGATCAATGACAGGGGGGTGATCAATGACAGGGGGGTGATCAGGAAATCTAAATGGGTGATCACCCCCCTGTCATTGATCACCCCCCTGTAAGGCTCCATTCAGACGTCCGTATGTGTTTTGCGGATCCGATCCATGTATCCGTGGATCCGTAAAAATCATATGGATGTCTAAATGGAGCCTTACAGGGGGGTGATCAATGACCGGGGGGTGATCAATGACAGGGGGTTGATCAGGGAGTCTATATGGGGTGATCAGGGGTGATGTCGGGTTGTAATAATTCAATTAAGAATTATTAATTATGGTCACAAAAATAATTAACCATAAAAAAAATTAAATTTATAAAATTTGTCATAAATTCTTAAAATCATGACCTGGTGAATTGTAGACAACCTAATTGTCTACAATTCTGACTATTTCCTCAGATAAATAAGTTCTTTTTGACGTGAGATGACGGTAATGATAAAACTTGTAGTTCTACATTACACAATAATACAAAGATATTATAAAAATATGCAGATTTATTGGTTACAAGATTATAAACATATATAAGTAAATAAACACAATGAAACATGCAAATGAATATATTCAGCGTTGATATAAAGCATTACAAGCTTAACAATACATGTGAGTGGAAATAACTTGTCACATTATAACCAAGCTATTATTAGGTTAGGATATCAAAGTAGGAACATAAGTTATATACATTCCTTCTGTTCAGAGAAAGCCTCATGATATCAGGACGGGCATGTCTAATCCTAGACATCAATATGGAATGCTAAATACATTCCACCCCCCTCTAACCAACTACACATCACATGACTTCAGGCATGGGCAAATCCAATCAAGGATATAACTTAGAAGAGATAACTGTATCCTTCCGCCCCATCCTGGACTATTTTCACACATATAACTTTGGTAAGACTATTAAGACAAATAACAGGGATATATGATCTTTGCTAGACCATATCTTAAATGGGAAGGACTTGAAATAAGTCTTTCCTGTGGGAATCCATCACTTAGCTTGGCGAAGAATGTTCTATCAATATATATATATATATATATATATATCTAAGCAATTATTTAATGCTTTGCTAGATTATGAGTCTTGATTCTTCTGCAGGTAGAATGAAGCCTCACAATATCCTAAAACTACATCTCAATATGGAGATGATCAATTAATTAATGTATTTATTCGCCAATCTAGATGGTATAATTTCACCCACACTATCAAATTAGTCTTAATTAGGGATGAGCGAACTCGAACTGTATAGTTCGGGTTCGTACCGAATTTTGGGGTGTCCGTGACACGGACCCGAACCCGGACATTTTCGTAAAAGTCCGGGTTCGGGTTCGGTGTTCGTCGCTTTCTTCGCGCTTTTGTGACGCTTTCTTGGCGCTTTTTGAAAGGCTGCTAAGCAGCCAATCAACAAGCGTCATACTACTTGCCCCAAGAGGCCATCACAGCCATGCCTACTATTGGCATGGCTGTGATTGGCCAGAGCACCATGTGACCCAGCCTCTATTTAAGCTGGAGTCACATAGCGCCGCCCGTCACTCTGCTCTGATTAGCGTAGGGAGAGGTTGCGGCTGCGACAGTAGGGCGAGATTAGGCAGATTAACTCCTCCAAAGGACTTGATTAACTGATCGATCTGCAGCTGTGGATCATTGAGCTGCTGATCCTCAATTGCTCACTGTTTTTAGGCTGCCAAGACCGTTTGTCAGTCACATTTTTCTGGGGTGATCGGCGGCCATTTTGTGTCTTGTGGTGCGCCAGCACAAGCTGCGACCAAGTGCATTTAACCCTCAATGGTGTGGTTGTTTTTTGGCTAAAGCCTACATCAGGGTGAAGCTGTCACACCAAGTGCATTTAACCCTCAGTAGTGTGGTTGGTCAAGCTATCACACCAAGTGCATTTAACCAGCAATAGTCTGTTCATTTTTTGGCCATATACTAAATCAGGGGCAAGCTGCGCCCGTCACCAAGTGCATTTAACCCTCAGTAGTGTGGTTGGTCAAGCTGTGACACCAAGTGCATTTAACCAGCAATAGTCTGTTCATTTTTTGGCCATATACTACATCAGGGGCAAGCTGCGCCCATCACCAAGTGCATTTAACCAGCAATAGTGTGGTTATTTTTTGGCCATATCCCAGTCTAATTCTGTCACTAAATCCATACCGGTCACCCAGCGCCTAAATACTAGGCCTCAAATTTATATCCCGCTAAATCTCTCGTTACCGCTGTCCTGTTGTGGCTGGGAAAGTTATTTAGTGTCCGTCAAAGCACATTTTTTGTTCTGGGTTGAAATACAATTCCCAATTTAGCAATTTAAAAATTTAGTGGTTTCTGCTGTATCAGATCTATTTGAAATCTATCCCTAAAAGGGTATATAATATTCAAGGTGCACATAGGGTCATTCAGAATAACTTCACACACCCGCTACTGTGCATTTCCAAGTCTAATTCTGTCACTAAACCCATACCTGTCACCCAGCGCCTAAATACTAGGCCTCAAATTTATATCCAGCTAAATCTGTCCTTAGTGCTGTAGCTGGGCGAGTTATTTAGTGTCCGTTCAAGCACATTTCTTGTTCTGGGTTGAAATACAATTCCCAATTTAGCAATTTCATAACTTAGTGGTTTCTGCTATATCAGAGCTATTTGAAATCTATCCCTAAAAGGGTATATAATATTCAAGGTACACATTGGGTCATTCAGAATAACTTCACACACACCCGCTACTGTGTATTTCCAAGTCTAATTCTGTCACTAAACCCATACCTGTCACCCAGCGACTAAATACTAGGCCTCAAATTTATATCCTGCTAAATCTCTCGTTAGTGCTGTAGCTGGGCGAGTTATTTAGTGTCCGTTCAAGCACATTTCTTGTTCTGGGTTGAAATACAATTCCCAATTTAGCAATTTCATAATTTAGTGGTTTCTGCTATATCAGAGCTATTTGAAATCTATCCCTAAAAGGGTAGATCATATTGAAGGTGCACATAGGGACATTCAGAATAACTTCACACACACCCGCTACTGTGTATTTCCAAGTCTAATTCTGTCACTAAACCCATACCTGTCACCCAGCGCCTAAATACTAGGCCTCAAATTTATATCCAGCTAAATCTGTCCTTAGTGCTGTAGCTGGGCGAGTTATTTAGTGTCCGTTCAAGCACATTTCTTGTTCTGGGTTGAAATACAATTCCCAATTTAGCAATTTCATAATTTAGTGGTTTCTGCTATATCAGAGCTATTTGAAATCTATCCCTAAAAGGGTATATAATATTCAAGGTGCACATTGGGTCATTCAGAATAACTTCACACACACCCGCTACTGTGTATTTCTAAGTCTAATTCTGTCACTAAACCCATACCTGTCACCCAGCGCCTAAATACTAGGCCTCAAATTTATATCCTGCTAAATCTCTCGTTAACGCTGTCCTGTTGTGACTGGGAAAGTTATTTAGTGTCCGTCAAAGCACATTTTTTGTTCTGGGTTGAAATACAATTCCCAATTTAGCAATTTCATAATTTAGTGGTTTCTGCTATATCAGAGCTATTTGAAATCTATCCCTAAAAGGGTATATAATATTCAAGGTGCACATTGGGTCATTCAGAATAACTTCACACACACCCGCTACTGTGTATTTCTAAGTCTAATTCTGTCACTAAACCCATACCTGTCACCCAGCGCCTAAATACTAGGCCTCAAATTTATATCCTGCTAAATCTCTCGTTAGTGCTGTAGCTGGGCGAGTTATTTAGTGTCCGTTCAAGCACATTTCTTGTTCTGGGTTGAAATACAATTCCCAATTTAGCAATTTCATAATTTAGTGGTTTCTGCTATATCAGAGCTATTTGAAATCTATCCCTAAAAGGGTATATAATATTCAAGGTGCACATTGGGTCATTCAGAATAACTTCACACACACCCGCTACTGTGTATTTCTAAGTCTAATTCTGTCACTAAACCCATACCTGTCACCCAGCGCCTAAATACTAGGCCTCAAATTTATATCCTGCTAAATCTCTCGTTAGTGCTGTAGCTGGGCGAGTTATTTAGTGTCCGTTCAAGCACATTTCTTGTTCTGGGTTGAAATACAATTCCCAATTTAGCAATTTCATAATTTAGTGGTTTCTGCTATATCAGAGCTATTTGAAATCTATCCCTAAAAGGGTATATAATATTCAAGGTGCACATTGGGTCATTCAGAATAACTTCACACACACACGCTTCTGTGCATTTCCAAGTCTAATTCTGTCACTAAATCCATACCGGTCACCCAGCGCCTAAATACTAGGCCTCAAATTTATATCCCGCTGAATTTGAATACAATACATTGGGCCAAATAATATATTTGTTGTTGTGGTGAACCATAACAATGAGAAAAACATCTAGTAAGGGACGCGGACGTGGACATGGTCGTGGTGGTGTTAGTGGACCCTCTGGTGCTGGGAGAGGACGTGGCCGTTCTGCCACATCCACACGTCCTAGTGTACCAACTACCTCAGGTCCCAGTAGCCGCCAGAATTTACAGCGATATATGGTGGGGCCCAATGCCGTTCTAAGGATGGTAAGGCCTGAGCAGGTACAGGCATTAGTCAATTGGGTGGCCGACAGTGGATCCAGCACGTTCACATTATCTCCCACCCAGTCTTCTGCAGAAAGCGCACAGATGGCGCCTGAAAACCAACCCCATCAGTCTGTCACATCACCCCCATGCATACCAGGGAAACTGTCTCAGCCTCAAGTTATGCAGCAGTCTCTTATGCTGTTTGAAGACTCCGCTGGCAGGGTTTCCCAAGGGCATCCACCTAGCCCTTCCCCAGCGGTGAAAGACATAGAATGCACTGACGCACAACCACTTATGTTTCCTGATGATGAGGACATGGGAATACCACCTCAGCATGTCTCTGATGATGACGAAACACAGGTGCCAACTGCTGCGTCTTTCTGCAGTGTGCAGACTGAACAGGAGGTCAGGGATCAAGACTGGGTGGAAGACGATGCAGGGGACGATGAGGTCCTAGACCCCACATGGAATGAAGGTCGTGCCACTGACTTTCACAGTTCGGAGGAAGAGGCAGTGGTGAGTCCGAGCCAACAGCGTAGCAAAAGAGGGAGCAGTGGGCAAAAGCAGAACACCCGCCGCCAAGAGACTCCGCCTGCTACTGACCGCCGCCATCTGGGACCGAGCACCCCAAAGGCAGCTTCAAGGAGTTCCCTGGCATGGCACTTCTTCAAACAATGTGCTGACGACAAGACCCGAGTGGTTTGCACGCTGTGCCATCAGAGCCTGAAGCGAGGCATTAACGTTCTGAACCTGAGCACAACCTGCATGACCAGGCACCTGCATGCAAAGCATGAACTGCAGTGGAGTAAACACCTTAAAACCAAGGAAGTCACTCAGGCTCCCCCTGCTACCTCTTCTGCTGCTGCCGCCTCGGCCTATTCTGCTGCTGCCGCCTCGGCCTCTTCCTCCGCCTCTGGAGGAACGTTGGCACCTGCCGCCCAGCAAACAGGGGATGTACCACCAACACCACCACCACCACCTCCGTCACCAAGCGTCTCAACCATGTCACACGCCAGCGTTCAGCTCTCCATCTCACAAACATTTGATAGAAAGCGTAAATTCCCACCTAGCCACCCTCGATCCCTGGCCCTGAATGCCAGCATTTCTAAACTACTGGCCTATGAAATGCTGTCATTTAGGCTGGTGGACACAGACAGCTTCAAACAGCTCATGTCGCTTGCTGTCCCACAGTATGTTGTTCCCAGCCGGCACTACTTCTCCAAGAGAGCCGTGCCTTCCCTGCACAACCAAGTATCCCATAAAATCAAGTGTGCACTGCGCAACGCCATCTGTAGCAAGGTCCACCTAACCACAGATACGTGGACCAGTAAGCACGGCCAGGGACGCTATATCTCCCTAACTGCACACTGGGTAAATGTAGTGGCAGCTGGGATCCAGGCGGAGAGCTGTTTGGCGCACGTCCTTCCGCCGCCAAGGATCGCAGGGCAACATTCTTTGCCTCCTGTTGCCACCTCCTCCTTCTCGGCTTCCTCCTCCTCTTCTTCCACCTGCTCATCCAGTCAGCCACACACCTTCACCACCAACTTCAGCACAGCCCGGGGTAAACGTCAGCAGGCCATTCTGAAACTCATATGTTTGGGGGACAGGCCCCACACCGCACAGGAGTTGTGGCGGGGTATTGAACAACAGACCGACGAGTGGTTGCTGCCGGTGAGCCTCAAGCCCGGCCTGGTGGTGTGTGATAATGGGCGAAATCTCGTTGCAGCTCTGGGACTAGCCGGGTTGACGCACATCCCTTGCTTGGCGCATGTGCTGAATTTGGTGGTGCAGAAGTTCATTCACAACTACCCCGACATGTCAGAGCTGCTGCATAAAGTGCGGGCCGTCTGTTCGCGCTTCCGGCGTTCACATCCTGCTGCTGCTCGCCTGTCTGCGCTACAGCGTAACTTCGGCCTTCCCGCTCACCGCCTCATATGCGACGTGCCCACCAGGTGGAACTCCACCTTGCACATGCTGGACAGACTGTGCGAGCAGCAGCAGGCCATAGTGGAGTTTCAGCTGCAGCACGCACGGGTCAGTCGCACTACAGAACAGCACCACTTCACCACCAATGACTGGGCCTCCATGCGAGACCTGTGTGCCCTGTTGCGCTGTTTCGAGTACTCCACCAACATGGCCAGTGGCGATGACACCGTTATCAGCGTTACAATACCACTTCTATGTCTCCTTGAGAAAACACTTAGGGCGATGATGGAAGAGGAGGTGGCCCAGGAGGAGGAGGAGGAGGAGGAGGAAGAGGGGTCATTTTTAGCACTTTCAGGCCAGTCTCTTCGAAGTGACTCAGAGGGAGGTTTTTGGCAACAGCAGAGGCCAGGTACAAATGTGGCCAGCCAGGGCCCACTACTGGAGGACGAGGAGGACGAGGATGAGGAGGAGGTGGAGGAGGATGAGGATGAAGCATGGTCACAGCGGGGTGGCACCCAACGCAGCTCGGGTCCATCACTGGTGCGTGGCTGGGGGGAAAGGCAGGACGATGACGATACGCCTCCCACAGAGGACAGCTTGTCCTTACCCCTGGGCAGCCTGGCACACATGAGCGACTACATGCTGCAGTGCCTGCGCAACGACAGCAGAGTTGCCCACATTTTAACCTGTGCGGACTACTGGGTTGCCACCCTGCTGGATCCACGCTACAAAGACAATGTGCCCACCTTACTTCCTGCACTGGAGCGTGATAGGAAGATGCGCGAGTACAAGCGCACGTTGGTAGACGCGCTACTGAGAGCATTCCCAAATGTCACAGGGGAACAAGTGGAAGCCCAAGGCCAAGGCAGAGGAGGAGCAAGAGGTCGCCAAGGCAGCTGTGTCACGGCCAGCTCCTCTGAGGGCAGGGTTAGCATGGCAGAGATGTGGAAAACTTTTGTCAACACGCCACAGCTAACTGCACCACCACCTGATACGCAACGTGTTAGCAGGAGGCAACATTTCACTAACATGGTGGAACAGTACGTGTGCACACCCCTCCACGTACTGACTGATGGTTCGGCCCCATTCAACTTCTGGGTCTCTAAATTGTCCACGTGGCCAGAGCTAGCCTTTTATGCCTTGGAGGTGCTGGCCTGCCCGGCAGCCAGCGTTTTGTCTGAACGTGTATTCAGCACGGCAGGGGGCGTCATTACAGACAAACGCAGCCGCCTGTCTACAGCCAATGTGGACAAGCTGACGTTCATAAAAATGAACCAGGCATGGATCCCACAGGACCTGTCCGTCCCTTGTCCAGATTAGACATTAACTACCTCCCCATAACCATATATTATTGGACTCCAGGGCACTTCCTCATTCAATCCTATTTTTATTTTCATTTTACCATTATATTGCGAGGCTACCCAAAGTTGAATGAACCTCTCCTCTGCCTGTGTGCTAGGCCTAAATATATGCCAATGGACTGTTGCAGTGGTGGGTGACGTGAAGCCTCATTCTCTGCTATGACATGCAGACTGATTCTCTGCTGTCATGAAGCCAGATTGTCTGTTACGGGACCTCTCTGCTCTGCCTGTGTGCTAGGCCTAAATATATGCCAATGGACTGTTGCAGTGGTGGGTGACGTGAAGCCTCATTCTCTGCTATGACATGCAGACTGATTCTCTGCTGACATGAAGCCAGATTGTCTGTTACGGGACCTCTCTCCTCTGCCTGGGTGCTGGGCCTAAATTTATGACAATGGACTGTTGCAGTGGTGGCTGACGTGAAGCCTGATTCTCTGCTATGACATGCAGACTGATTCTCTGCTGACATGAAGCCAGATCCTCTGTTACGGGACCTCTCTCCTCTGCCTGTGTGTGTGCTGGGCCTAAATATATGCCAATGGACTGTTGCAGTGGTGGCTGACGTGAAGCCTCATTCTCTGCTATGACATGCAGACTGATTCTCTGCTGACATGAAGCCAGATCGTCAGTTACGGGACCTCTCTGCTCTGCCTGTGTGCTAGGCCTAAATATATGCCAATGGACTGTTGCAGTGGTGGCTGACGTGAAGCCTGATTCTCTGCTATGACATGCAGACTGATTCTCTGCTGACATGAAGCCAGATCCTCTGTTACGGGACCTCTCTCCTCTGCCTGTGTGTGTGCTGGGCCTAAATATATGCCAATGGACTGTTGCAGTGGTGGCTGACGTGAAGCCTCATTCTCTGCTATGACATGCAGACTGATTCTCTGCTGACATGAAGCCAGATTCTCTGTTACGGGACCTCTCTCCTCTGCCTGTGTGTGCTGGGCCTAAATATATGCCAATGGACTGTTGCAGTGGTGGCTGACGTGAAGCCTCATTCTCTGCTATGACATGCAGACTAATTCTCTGCTGACATGAAGACAGATTCTCTGTTACGGGACCTCCCTCCTCTGCCTGGGTGCTGGGCCTAAATATATGCCAATGGACTGTTGCAGTGGTGGCTGACGTGAAGCCTCATTCTCTGCTATGACATGCAGACTAATTCTCTGCTGACATGAAGACAGATTCTCTGTTACGGGACCTCTCTCCTCTGCCTGGGTGCCGGGGCCTAAATATCTGAGAATGGACTGTTCCAGTGGTGGTTTCAAAGGAAAGGACCGGCACTTCGCTGATGTAGATCACAATGTAGATTTATTCATAGATTTTATATACCAAAGAGGTGAATAATTGTTACAAAACATACATCTTCACAGACACTCTTTTAGAGACAAAGATTCTCCTAATGAGAAATATATATAATATACTGGATACATGTCTTCATAACATTTAACAATATAATATATAGTAATATATATATATATATATATATATATATATATATATAAATGTCCTACTGATTGTCTTATGCTAAGGACTAAGGCTCATTAAATGAATACATGAATATTATATATTTGCTTTATTGATGAATGCCTAATTGTATAGGTAATTATCACCAGCTGCATAGAGCTTATCTTTATCTTCCGTCATAAATTTAAAAGTAGATAAGAAGGCCTCTTCTCAGACTGGTACATTCATGAGAAGAATAACACTAAAAAGTAGAAACCTTTGTGTGACCTTACTTTGGCCTTCTCAAGACATACAAAATTGTAACTATAGTCGAGCATGGCTCTTAAAGGGAATGAACATCCATCTTGACTAAAATAATTGGATATCAATGCATTTACCTATGAAAAGGCACAACAGTGATCACGGGTTAATAAGGGGTTAATAAGTGACAGAGGGGGTGTAGTGTAGTGTAGTGGTGTTTGGTGCTACTTTACAGAGCTACCTGTGTCCTCTGGTGGTCGATCCAAGCGAAAGGGACCACCAGAGGACCAGGTATATTAGACCCTGTTATCAAAACAGCGTCTAATATACCTGTTAGGGGTTAAAAAAATCGCATCTCCAGCCTGCCAGCGAACGATCGCCGCTGGCAGGCTGGAGATCCTGTCTCTTACCTTCCGATCCTGTGAACGCGCGCGCCTATGTGCACGCGTTCACAGGAAGTCTCGGCTCTTGCGAGATGACGCGTATATGCGTCACTCTGCGCAGAGCTGCCGCCTCCGGACCGCGATCCTGCGTTAGGCGGTCCGGAGGCGGTTAAAGACATTCACTGTCCCCTAGCTCCTAATCTAGATTTCCTATCAGTAGGTCTTTAGAGTGTAGGTGGAAACTGGGATACCCATACAAAGCACGCACAAACGATGGGAGAACATGCAGATGATGTTCTTTGGATAGATTCAAATCAAGGACCTCAGCGCTGAAAGGCACCAGAGAGAAACACTGAGCCACCATGCTGCCCGGTGGCAATTGAGTAGACAAACTAACACCACTGTGCAGTGTATGCTACTGTAAGACCTCATGCACATGACTGTATTTTCAGTCCACATCCACATTAATTTTGATGGTGCTACAAAAAATGCAGACAGCATAAGGATGCGATCCAAGTGCTGTCTGCATTCATGCAGCTGTATGTCTGCCCTGAAAAGAAAATAGAAAATATTTTATTTTTGATTGTTTTGCAGACAAGAATAGGCATGTTTATAATAGGGTGGAAAATTCAAAATGGGGAAGTGTGAGATGCACAAGGCTGGTATCCATGTTTTGCTGATCCTCGGTTTGTGGAACAGATACAGTTGTGCGCATGAAGTCTAAAACTGTGCTAATAGGTTACTAGGTGATTGACTTCCTTTATTTTTGGATCATTTTTGCTTATTCAGCCACTTAGGAGGCATGTGGTCAGGTAAAATAGAAAAAGCTGAGCTAATTCATAGGATTCAGATATATTTGGCAGACTAGATGGGCCAAATGGTACTTATCTGCCGACACATTCTATGTTTCTATGTTTCTATAATAAGAGACAAGAATATTTTAGCACCTCATGAGTCATTTTGGCCTTATTGAAGATTACAGCATATCTCTTATATATATAAAAATGAGTTTCTGTCTGTCTGGACATCTGTCTGTCTGTCTAGACGTCTGTCTGATCTTTATGCACGACCAAACGACTCGACTGATCTTCACCAAATTTGGCACACAGGTACATCAGGTGTTCAGGAAGGTTTTAGAGTGGGTCTCAGCTCTCTAGGACGTACCGTTTCTGAGATATGACCTGCATTAGCCAATACAAGCCCCCAACTGCCATGCACATGATCACATGTCCCTTATCAGCAAATAGAAGCTTGCAGGTTCTACTCCATTCTCCATAACAACTGATATTTTTTTTTAGCAGTTTGCATGTCCTTAACCTCTACACCCTGATGTCCGAGTCCTTAAGGACACAGGGCGTACATGTATGCCCCCTGTTTATTTCTGATCACTGCTGCCCGGCGGGCAGTGATCGGAACAGAGTGCCTGCTGAAATCATTCAGCAGGCACTCTGTGACAATGCCAAGGGAGATCCTGTGACCCCCCCCCCCCCGTATCGGCGATCGCAGCAAACCGTAGGTCAATTCTGACCTGCAGTTTGCTGCGTTTCTGGGTCATTCGGGTCTCCGGTGACCCGATAACCCGGAATAGGATGGTGAACGGTGGTGTGATAATACACCACCAATCACCATCCTTAGATCCTGAGAGGTGGTGGTGACATCACCTCTCAGGATCGCATCCTATTGGCGGTCGGGGGTTAACTTCCCCCAGCTCTGCTCTCCTCCTCCACACTGCTTCCGTGGAGCCAGGAGAGAGGAGCCGGTCCGTCCACCTCTGAGCCCAGCACCCCCACGTGAGCCACCATAGTGCCACCTGGCACTCAAAAGTTATTAGGGACAGGTTTAGGGAAAGGTTAGATTAGGCAGGGAGACCGAGGGATAGTTTTCGGGGGGAAAAAGGTTTTTTTTTGTGCTTCACCCTGATTGGGTGTCTAGGGTCCACAGCACACTCAGCTTGCCCCTGTGAACCCACACACACACACACATTTTTTGGGGCGGAAGTGTTTTTTTTGTGTGCGTGCGCTGACTGTGGAGGGCACGTTTAGCGTCCGGCCACCCCACCGCTGATCAGCGAGTTTTTTCTGTTAGGTTTAGGGTAGGTTAGGGTAGGGTATAACTGAATGTGATCACCCGTCCCCCCACACACACGCACACTAAATACATTTTTACTCACACACACACTCCCCTATGGCCTGCCGGACATTCTCAGCCGAGGAGGCATACGCCCTGCTTGTCTCCGACTCCGAGAGCCCCAGTGAGGACGAGGATGACCCCACTTTTCTCTTGTCATCCACGTCCTCCTCATCATCTAGTGATCATGAGCCCCCAAGGCAGCGGAGATGCCGCCAGGCGGAGCCAGGGAGCCCCATGCCGGGGACCCTGTGGCGAATACTAGTATGAGCAGCCCTGGGGCTCGTACTAGTTTTCCGGCCCACCAGATGAGTCCACCTGAGCCCCCTACCGGTGAACTTGTCTGGTTTACCCCAGAAGATTTTGAGCCCGTGATTCCTGACTTTGTTGGGCAGCCAGGAATCCAGATTCCCACAGTGGGCTTCACTAAATATGACTTTTTAAGTTTTTTTTTCAGTGACCACTTTGTGAATCTGATGGTGGAGCAAACAAACTTGTTCGCCCAACAGTTCATTGCTCAACACCCGGGCTCCTTTTTGTCTAGGTCCGGTGGCTGGACTCCGGTCAGTGCAGCCGAGATGAGGACGTTTTGGGGCCTCATGCTGCACATGGGCCTAGTCAAAAAACCCAGTGTCAGGCAGTACTGAAGTGGGGACATCCTCTACCAGACACCACTCTAATTTATGGCCATGACACGTTCCCGTTTTGAGGCCATTTGGAAATTCCTGCATTATGCAGATAATGCAGTATGTCCCTCCCGAGGTGATCCTGCCTATGACCGCCTGTACAAAATCAGGCCGGTTATTGATCACTTCAGGGCCAAACTTTTGGAGGCCTATGTACCTGAAAGGGAGGTCGCTGTTGATGAGTCTCTCATTGCTTTCAAGGGGAGACTCATTTTCCGCCAGTATGTTCCCTCTAAGTGGGCGAGGTATGGCGTGAAGCTGTACAAACTTTGTAAGAGTACCTCAGGGTGCACTTACAAGTTTTGTGTGTACGAGGGGCGAGATTCCCGTATTAAACCCCCAGAATGTACCCCCACTCTGGGTGTTAGCGGGAAACTTGTGTGGGACCTTATGTACCCACTGCTGGATAAGGGTTACCACCTTTACGTGGATAACTTTTTTACCAGTATCCCCTTGTTCCAGTCCCTTGCTGCCAGATCCACGTCCGCTTGTGGGACTGTGCGGAAAAATCTATGCGGCCTCCCTGCCCACCCCCTCCAGGTACCTATCCCCAGGGGTGAGACCCGTGCCCTTACCAGTGGAAACCTGTTGCTGGTCAGATATAAGGGCAAGAGGGATGTCCTTGTACTGTCCGCAATTCACAGTAACAGCATTGCCCCTGTCCCTGTGCGAGGTACCGCTGCAACGGTCCTCAAGGCCGATTGTATCGTCGACTACAATCAGTATATGGGAGGAGTTGATCTCTCTGATCAAGTCCTCAAGCCATATAACGCCATACGCCTCTGCATTGACCGTTGCTTAAGGAAGTACTACACTTCCATGGAGTACTAAATTTATAATCTCCTTCCCCAATTTTTATTCTATTTGGCCACAGACAATCGCCCAGAAAAAAACCGAAAAAACTATTGCTCTAAAACAAAAAAATTATATTTTGTAAAACTAAAATAAATGTTAAAAAGTATACATATTAGGTATTGCCGCGTCCATAAAAATCTGCTCTATAAAAATAACACATGACCTAACCCCTCAGATAACCAGAGTCAAAAAAAATTGAATAAAAACGGTGTAAAAAAAGCAATTTTTTTGTCACCTTACATCATAAAAAGTGTAATAGCAAGCGATCAAAAATCATATGCACCCCAAAATAGTGCCAATAAAACCGTCCTCCCATCCTGCAAAAAAAGAGCCCCTACCTAAGACAATCGGCAAAAAAGTAGACATATTAGGTATTGCCGCGTCCGTAAGAATCTGCTCTATAAAAATAAGACATGACCTAACCCCTCAAATGAACACAGTAAAAAATAAATAAAAAATTTGCCAAAACAGCAGTTTATTGCCAAATTTTCAATTTTTATCCATTTTTGCCGTTAACAAAGCAAGGGTTAACAGTCGAACAAAAATCTATATTTATTGCCCTGATTCTGTAGTTTACAGAAACACCACATATGTGGTCATAAAATGCTGTATGGCCAAACGGCAGGGCACACAAGGAAAGGAGCGGCATATGGTTTTTGGAAGGCAGATTTTGCTGGACTGTTTTTTTGACACCATGTCCCATTTGAAGCCCCCCTGATGGACTCCTAGAGTATAAACTCCATAAAAGTGACCTTATCTTAGAAATTAAACCCCTCAAGGTATTCAAAACTGATTTTACAAACTTTGTTTACCCTTTAAGGTGTTCCACAAGAGTTATTGGCAAATGGAGATGAAATTTCAGAATTTCATCTCTAACCTTGCCTCACAAAAATGTAATATAGAGCAACCAAAAATCATATGTACCCCCCAAAAAAGGCCCAACAAAGCTGCCACCTTATCCCTATAGTTTCCAAAATCGGGTCACTTTTTTGAAGTTTCTACTCTAGGGGTGCATCAGGGGGGCTTCAAATGGGACATGGTGTAAATAAACCAGTCCTGCAAAAACTGCCTTCCAGAAACCATATGGTGTTTCTTTCGTTCTGCGCCCTGCCGTGTGCCCGTACAGTAGTTTACAACCACATATGGGGTGCTTCTATAAACTACAGAATCAGGGCAATAAATATTGAGAGTTTTGTTTGGCTGTTAACCCTTGCTTTGTTACTGGAAAAAATGGATTAAAATTGAAAATTTGCACAAAAAATTTAAATTCTGAAATTTCATCACCATTTGCCAATAACTCTTGTGGTACACATAATGGGTTAACAAAGTTTGTAATATCAGTTTTAAAAACCTTAAGTAGTGTAGTTTCCAAAATGGGGTCACTTTTTTGGAGTTTCTACTCTAGGGGTGCATCAGGGGGGCTTCAAATGGGACATGGTGTAAATAAACCAGTCCAGCAAAATCTGCCTTCCAAAAACCATATGGTGTTTCTTTCCTTCTGCGCCCTTCTGTGTGCCTGTACAGTAGTTTATGACCATATATAGGGTGTTTCTATAAACTACAGAATCAGGGCAATAAACATTGAGTTTTGTTTGGCTGTTAACCCTTGCTTTGTTACTGGAAAAAATGGATTAAAATGGAAAATTTGCCAATAAAATGAAATTATGAAATGTCATCTCCATTTGCCAATAACTCTTGTGGAACACCTAAAGGGCTAACAAAACCTTATCAAAATCAGTTTTTAATACCTTGAGGGGTGTAGTTTCTAAAATGGGGTCATTTTTGGGTGGTTTCTATTATGTAAGCCTCACAAAGTGACTTCAGACCGGAACTGGTCCTTAAAAAGTCTGTTTTGGAAAATTGTAAAAAAAAGATTTGCTTTTATACTTGTAACGTCCCCAAAAACTAAAATGGCATTCCCAAAATGATCCGAACATGAAGTAGACATTTTTGGTAAATTTTGGTATTTTTTTTATAAATAAAAATGATTTTTTTTGCTCCATTTTACCAGTGTCATGGAGTACAATATGTGATGAAAAAACATTCTCAGAATGTCTGTGAATTTTCTCATTTATCCAGGTCATGGTATATCTGTAAAGAATAAATAAAGGCAACTGGATGTACTGTAGATTTCTTGAAAACGTTTCACTCGTTCTACAGTCTGAGTGACTGTACAAAAATTCTGTGAATAACTGAATCAACATCTGGTAATTATACCCAGCATTGGGTCAAAGGTGTTGATTCCATTATCCTAATTGGAGTCAGTATGTGATAAAGACTTCCCAGAAAAAGGTGTCAAGACAGCATCTACGCAAAAATTGAGAAGCCAAGCTTGAATAGAGGTGGTGGTGGTGTGGGGGGGGGGGGGGGGGGGGTTAGACATCTATTGTCTGCCACATACAATGCTGTCTTGACACCTTTTTCTGGGAAGTCTTTATCACCTACTGACTCCATTTAGGATAATGGGATCAACACCTTTGACCCAATGCTGGGTATAATTACCAGATGTTGATTCAGTTATTCCCAGAATTTTTTGTACTGTCACTCAGAATTGAGAAAGCTTGTTGGAAGAACGAGTGAAACGTTTTCAAGAAATCTACAGTACGTCCAGTTGCCTTGATTTATTCTTTACAGATATTCTCAGAATGGCCTGGATAAGTAAAAGCATTTTAAAGTTATTCACACATAAAGTCACACTGGTCAGATTTGCAAAAAATGGCCTGGTCCTTAAGGTGAAAATGAGCCTGGTCCTTAAGGGGTTAAATATTCCGTCATATCACGTGTCAGGATTAGATACCTAGTTTAGCAGACAGTATCACACAGGATAAGATAAGATACACAGCTTAGTAGACACTATCACACAGGATAGGATTAGATACACAGCTCAGAAGACAGTATCACACATGACAGAATTAGATACACAGCTTAGCAGACAGTATCACACAGTATAAGATAAGATACACAGCTTAACAGACAATATCACACAGGATAGGATTAGATACATAGCTCAGCAGACAGTATCACACAGGATAGGATTAGATACACAGCTCAGCAGACTGTATCACAGCAATATAGGATTAGATACATAACTCAGCAGACAGTATCACACATGATAGGATTAGATACATAGCTCAGCAGACAGTATCATGCATGACAGGATTAGATACACAGCTCAGCAGGCAGTATCACACAGGATAGGATATTAGATACACAGCTCAGCAGTCAGTATCACACAGGAAAGCATTAGATACAAAGCTCAGCAGACAGTATCACACAACATAAGATTAGATACAACGCTCAGCAGACAGCATCACACAGGATAGGATTAGATACACAGCTCAGCAGACAGTATCATACAGGATAGGATTAGATACACAGCTCAGCAAACAGTATTACACATAATAGGATTAGATACACAGCTCAGCAGACAGTATCAAGCAGGATAGGATTAGATACACAGCTCAGCAGACAGTAATGCACAGGATAGGATTAGATACATAACTCAGCAGATACTGTAACACAGGATAGGATTAGATACACAGCTCAGCAGACAGTATCACACAACATAAGATTAGATACACAGCTCAGCAGACAGTATCACACAACATAAGATTAGATACACAGCTCAGCAGACAGTATCACACAGGATAGGATTAGATACATAGCTCAACAGACAGTATCACACAATATAGGATTAGATACACAGCTCAGAAGACAGTATCACACAGGATAGAATTAGATACACAGCTCAGCAGACTGTATCACACAATATAGGATTAGATACACAGCTCAGAAGACAGTATCACACAGGATAGAATTAGATACACAGCTCAGCAGACAGTATCACACAACATAAGATTAGATACACAGCTCAGCAGACAGTATCACACAACATAAGATTAGATACACAGCTCAGCAGACAGTATCACACAGGATAGGATTAGATACACAGCTCAGAAGACAGTATCACACAGGATAGGATTAGATACACAGCTCAGCAGACAGTATCACACATGATAGAATTAGATACACAGCTCAGCAGACAGTATCACACAACATAAGATTAGATACACAGCTCAGCAGACAGTATCACACAGGATAGGATTATATACACAGCTTAGCAGACAGTATCACACAGGATAGGATTAGATACATAGCTCAGCGAACAGTATGACACAGGATAGGATTAGATACATAGCTCAACGGACAGTATCACACAGGATAGGATGAGATACACAGCTCAGCGGACAGTGTCCCACAGGATAGAATTAGATATACAGCTCAGCAAACAGTTGGGCAAGGTGCTGTAAAGGTCACTGTTATGGGGGATACTGTCGATATCTTTTAACGACACACAGAAACATAAAAAATGTAGGTTTTCCTAGTTTTCCTGGTTTCCCTATTACAATCCAAAATTCTAGATATTTGACATACAATGGAAATTTTGTATAAGATCTTAAGGAATTCTAGAATTTGTTGTTTATATGTTTAATATCTTTGATTCGCCTTTCTGCACCCAGAACACATTTTATTACCTCGGCTAGATTTAATCCTTGAAACGATTTCCTATCTTACACTTTTCTGGAACCAGTAAAATAAATGGTGTTATGGAAAAAAAAATCTTGTGTATTCCTCTTTTTGCTTCCATACATGAAGATACATCTATGTGTGCACTGTCAAGATGCGATTGGTCCAGTTCATCTATATTAGTGTTGATAGAGCATCAAAGTGCTCGAGTAGAAAACACCCGAGCACAATGAAAGTCAAAGGGAGAACCCGAGTATTAAACCAGGCACCCCCTGCTCTGAAGAGGGGAGGGTGTCTGGTTCATAGGAAAAGGTCAGAAATTGATGGAAACACCATTGAAATGGTTCGGGAACAGCATGGGGAGGATGTCTGGATGCATCTTGGACTCCCAGGTCATTGCTGAGACTGATTTTGTCCGAGTAGTAACGATCTTTTACAGACTGACAATAACACGCACCAAACCGAAGATAAAATCGATTTTAGAGGAAAAATTGTTAGGAAACATTCTTTTCAGTATATTTACTTGTATATAAAGTGCAAGTGTTGCCAAATGAAGAGGCACTCCGATACAACCTGTATATCACATAAAGGAGGGCCTCATTCACATTGTGGTACAGTTGTTCAGGTAGTGGGACTCCTACACTCATAAAGCCTATGCACTAAGTGAAAGGGCTGCCAAGGAACCGGCACTCCAATACACCCTTTATTACACATCATACACACCCTTGAAAAATTATGATTGATGGACTGCTGGTGACTAGGGATGAGCGAACCCGAACTGTATAGTTCGGGTTCGTACCGAATTTTGGGGTGTCCGTGACACGGACCCGAACCCGGACATTTTCGTAAAAGTCCGGGTTCGGGTTCGGTGTTCGTCGCTTTCTTGGCGCTTTTTGAAAGGCTGCAAAGCAGTCAATCAACAAGCGTCATACTACTTGCCCCAAGAGGCCGTCACAGCCATGCCTACTATTGGCGTGGCTGTGATTGGCCAGAGCACCATGTGACCCAGCCTCTATTTAAGCTGGAGTCACATAGCGCCGCCCGTCACTCTGCTCTGATTAGCGTAGGGAGAGGTTGCAGCTGCGACAGTAGGGCGAGATTAGGCTGATTAACTCCTCCAAAAGACTCCATCCAGTGATCGATCTGCAGCTGTGGATGATTGAACTGCTGCTATTGAATTGCTCACTGTTTTTAGGCTGCCCAGAGCGTTTTTCAGTCACTTTTTTCTGGGGTGATCGGCGGCCATTTTGTGTCTTGTGTTGCACCAGCACAAGCTGCCACCAAGTGCATTTTACCCTCAATGGTGTGGTTGTTTTTTGGCAAAATCCTACATCAGGGTGAAGCTGTCACACCAAGTGCATTTAATAAGCAGTAGTCTGTTTATTTTTTGGCCATATACTACATCAGGGCCAAGCTGTTACCAAGTGCATTTAACCATCAATGGTGTGGTTGTTTTTTGGCTAAATCCTACATCAGGGTGAAGCTGTCACACCAAGTGCATTTAACCAGCAATAGTCTGTTTATTTTTTGGCCATATACTACATCAGGGGAAAGCTGTCACCAAGTGCATTTAACCCTCAATGGTGTGGTTGTTTTTTGGCTAAAGCCTACATCAGGGTGAAGCTGTCACACCAAGTGCATTTAACCAGCAATAGTCTGTTTATTTTTTGGCCATATACTACATCAGGGGCAAGCTGCGCCTGTCACCAAGTGCATTTAAGCCTCAGTAGTGTGGTTGGTCAAGCTGTCACACGAAGTGCATTTAACCATCAATAGTGTGGTTATTTTTTGGCCATATCCCAGTCTAATTCTGTCAGTAAATGTATACCTGTCACCCAGCGCCTAAATACTAGGCCTCAAGTTTATATCCAGCTAAATCTGTCGTTATTGGTGTGGCTGGTCAAGTTATTTAGTGTCCGTCAAAGCACAGTTTTTGTTCTGGGTTTAAAATACAATTCCCAATTTAGCAATTTCCTAATTTTGTGGTTTCTGCTGTATCAGGCCTACTTTAAATTTATCCCTAAAAGGGTATATCAGATTCAAGGTGCACATAGGGTCATTCTGAATAACTTCACACACACGCTACTGTGCATTTCCAAGTCAAATTCTGTCAGTAAACCTATACCTGTCACCCAGCGCCTAAATACTAGGCCTCAAATTTATATCCAGCTAAATCTGTCGTTACTGCTGTACTGTTGTGGCTGGGCAAGTTATTTAGTGTCCGTCAAAGCACATTTTTTGTTCTGGGTAGGGATGAGCGAACTCGAACTGTATAGTTCGGGTTCGTACCGAATTTTGGGGTGTCCGTGACACGGACCCGAACCCGGACATTTTCGTAAAAGTCCGGGTTCGGGTTCGGTGTTCGTCGCTTTCTTCGCGCTTTTGTGACGCTTTCTTGGCGCTTTTTGAAAGGCTGCAAAGCAGCCAATCAACAAGCGTCATACTACTTGCCCCAAGAGGCCATCACAGCCATGCCTACTATTGGCATGGCTGTGATTGGCCAGAGCACCATGTGACCCAGCCTCTATTTAAGCTGGAGTCACATAGCGCCGCCCGTCACTCTGCTCTGATTAGCGTAGGGAGAGGTTGCGGCTGCGACAGTAGGGCGAGATTAGGCAGATTAACTCCTCCAAAGGACTTGATTAACTGATCGATCTGCAGCTGTGGATCATTGAGCTGCTGATCCTCAATTGCTCACTGTTTTTAGGCTGCACAGACCGTTTGTCAGTCTCATTTTTCTGGGGTGATCGGCGGCCATTTTGTGTCTTGTGGTGCGCCAGCACAAGCTGCGACCAAGTGCATTTAACCCTCAATGGTGTGGTTGTTTTTTGGCTAAAGCCTACATCAGGGTGAAGCTGTCACACCAAGTGCATTTAACCAGCAATAGTCTGTTCATTTTTTGGCCATATACAAAATCAGGGGCAAGCTGCGCCTGTCACCAAGTGCATTTAACCCTCAATGGTGTGGTTGTTTTTTGGCTAAAGCCTACATCAGGGTGAAGCTGTCACACCAAGTGCATTTAACCAGCAATAGTCTGTTCATTTTTTGGCCATATACAAAATCAGGGGCAAGCTGCGCCTGTCACCAAGTGCATTTAACCCTCAATGGTGTGGTTGTTTTTTGGCTAAAGCCTACATCAGGGTGAAGCTGTCACACCAAGTGCATTTAACCAGCAATAGTCTGTTCATTTTTTGGCCATATACAAAATCAGGGGCAAGCTGCGCCTGTCACCAAGTGCATTTAACCCTCAATGGTGTGGTTGTTTTTTGGCTAAAGCCTACATCAGGGTGAAGCTGTCACACCAAGTGCATTTAACCAGCAATAGTCTGTTCATTTTTTGGCCATATCCCAGTCTAATTCTGTCACTAAATCCATACCGGTCACCCAGCGCCTAAATACTAGGCCTCAAATTTATATCCAGCTAAATCTGTCCCTAGTGCTGTAGCTGGGCGAGTTATTTAGTGTCCGTTCAAGCACATTTCTTGTTCTGGGTTGAAATACAATTCCCAATTTAGCAATTTCATAATTTAGTGGTTCCTGCTATATCAGAGCTCTTTGAAATCTATCCCAAAAAGGGTATATAATATTGAAGGTGCACATAGGGTCATTCAGAGTAACTTCACACACACCCGCTACTGTGTATTTCCAAGTCTAATTCTGTCACTAAATCCATACCGGTGACCCAGCGCCTAAATACTAGGCCTCAAATTTAAATCCCTCTAAATCTCTCGTTACCCACCGCTGTACTGTTGTTGCTGGGCAAGATATTTAGTGTCCGTCAAAGCACATTTTTTGTTCTGGGTTGAAGTACAATTCCCAATTTAGCAATTTCATAATTTAGTGGTTCCTGCTATATCAGAGCTATTTGAAATCTATCCCAAAAAGGGTATATAATATTGAAGGTGCACATAGGGTCATTCAGAGTAACTTCACACACACCCGCTACTGTGTATTTCCAAGTCTAATTCTGTCACTAAATCCATACCGGTGACCCAGCGCCTAAATACTAGGCCTCAAATTTAATTCCCTCTAAATCTCTCGTTACCCACCGCTGTACTGTTGTTGCTGGGCAAGATATTTAGTGTCCGTCAAAGCACATTTTTTGTTCTGGGTTGAAGTACAATTCCCAATTTAGCAATTTCATAATTTAGTGGTTTCTGCTATATCAGAGCTATTTGAAATCTATCCCAAAAAGGGTATATAATATTGAAGGTGCACATAGGGTCATTCAGAATAACTTCACACACACCCGCTACTGTGTATTTCCAAGTCTAATTCTGTCACTAAACCCATACCTGTCACCCAGCGCCTAAATACTAGGCCTCAAATTTAATCCCTCTAAATCTCTCGTTACCGTTGTCCTGTTGTAGCTGGGAAAGTTATTTAGTGCCCGTCAAAGCACATTTTTTGTTCTGGGTTGAAGTACAATTCCCAATTTAGCAATTTCATAATTTAGTGGTTCCTGCTATATCAGAGCTATTTGAAATCTATCCCAAAAAGGGTATATAATATTGAAGGTGCACATAGGGTCATTCAGAATAACTTCACACACACCCGCTACTGTGTATTTCCAAGTCTAATTCTGTCACTAAATCCATACCGGTGACCCAGCGCCTAAATACTAGGCCTCAAATTTAATTCCCTCTAAATCTCTCGTTACCCACCGCTGTACTGTTGTTGCTGGGCAAGATATTTAGTGTCCGTCAAAGCACATTTTTTGTTCTGGGTTGAAGTACAATTCCCAATTTAGCAATTTCATAATTTAGTGGTTTCTGCTATATCAGAGCTATTTGAAATCTATCCCTAAAAGGGTATATAATATTGAAGGTGCACATAGGGTCATTCAGAATAACTTCACACACACCCGCTACTGTGTATTTCCAAGTCTAATTCTGTCACTAAACCCATACCTGTCACCCAGCGCCTAAATACTAGGCCTCAAATTTATATCCATCTAAATCTCGTCCCTAGTGCTGTAGCTGGGCGAAGTTATTTAGTGTCCGTTCAAGCACATTTCTTGTTCTGGGTTGAAGTACAATTCCCAATTTAGCAATTTCATAATTTAGTGGTTCCTGCTATATCAGAGCTCTTTGAAATCTATCCCAAAAAGGGTATATAATATTGAAGGTGCACATAGGGTCATTCAGAGTAACTTCACACACACCCGCTACTGTGTATTTCCAAGTCTAATTCTGTCACTAAATCCATACCGGTGACCCAGCGCCTAAATACTAGGCCTCAAATTTAATTCCCTCTAAATCTCTCGTTACCCACCGCTGTACTGTTGTTGCTGGGCAAGATATTTAGTGTCCGTCAAAGCACATTTTTTGTTCTGGGTTGAAGTACAATTCCCAATTTAGCAATTTCATAATTTAGTGGTTTCTGCTATATCAGAGCTATTTGAAATCTATCCCTAAAAGGGTATATAATATTGAAGGTGCACATAGGGTCATTCAGAATAACTTCACACACACCCGCTACTGTGTATTTCCAAGTCTAATTCTGTCACTAAATCCATACCGGTGACCCAGCGCCTAAATACTAGGCCTCAAATTTAATTCCCTCTAAATCTCTCGTTACCCACCGCTGTACTGTTGTTGCTGGGCAAGATATTTAGTGTCCGTCAAAGCACATTTTTTGTTCTGGGTTGAAGTACAATTCCCAATTTAGCAATTTCATAATTTAGTGGTTTCTGCTATATCAGAGCTATTTGAAATCTATCCCTAAAAGGGTATATAATATTCAAGGTGCACATTGGGTCATTCAGAATAACTTCACACACACACGCTTCTGTGCATTTCCAAGTCTAATTCTGTCACTAAATCCATACCGGTCACCCAGCGCCTAAATACTAGGCCTCAAATTTATATCCCGCTGAATTTGAATACAATACATTGGGCCAAATAATATATTTGTTGTTGTGGTGAACCATAACAATGAGAAAAACATCTAGTAAGGGACGCGGACGTGGACATGGTCGTGGTGGTGTTAGTGGACCCTCTGGTGCTGGGAGAGGACGTGGCCGTTCTGCCACATCCACACGTCCTAGTGTACCAACTACCTCAGGTCCCAGTAGCCGCCAGAATTTACAGCGATATATGGTGGGGCCCAATGCCGTTCTAAGGATGGTAAGGCCTGAGCAGGTACAGGCATTAGTCAATTGGGTGGCCGACAGTGGATCCAGCACGTTCACATTATCTCCCACCCAGTCTTCTGCAGAAAGCGCACAGATGGCGCCTGAAAACCAACCCCATCAGTCTGTCACATCACCCCCATGCATACCAGGGAAACTGTCTCAGCCTCAAGTTATGCAGCAGTCTCTTATGCTGTTTGAAGACTCCGCTGGCAGGGTTTCCCAAGGGCATCCACCTAGCCCTTCCCCAGCGGTGAAAGACATAGAATGCACTGACGCACAACCACTTATGTTTCCTGATGATGAGGACATGGGAATACCACCTCAGCATGTCTCTGATGATGACGAAACACAGGTGCCAACTGCTGCGTCTTTCTGCAGTGTGCAGACTGAACAGGAGGTCAGGGATCAAGACTGGGTGGAAGACGATGCAGGGGACGATGAGGTCCTAGACCCCACATGGAATGAAGGTCGTGCCACTGACTTTCACAGTTCGGAGGAAGAGGCAGTGGTGAGACCGAGCCAACAGCGTAGCAAAAGAGGGAGCAGTGGGCAAAAGCAGAACACCCGCCGCCAAGAGACTCCGCCTGCTACTGACCGCCGCCATCTGGGACCGAGCACCCCAAAGGCAGCTTCAAGGAGTTCCCTGGCATGGCACTTCTTCAAACAATGTGCTGACGACAAGACCCGAGTGGTTTGCACGCTGTGCCATCAGAGCCTGAAGCGAGGCATTAACGTTCTGAACCTGAGCACAACCTGCATGACCAGGCACCTGCATGCAAAGCATGAACTGCAGTGGAGTAAACACCTTAAAACCAAGGAAGTCACTCAGGCTCCCCCTGCTACCTCTTCTGCTGCTGCCGCCTCGGCCTATTCTGCTGCTGCCGCCTCGGCCTCTTCCTCCGCCTCTGGAGGAACGTTGGCACCTGCCGCCCAGCAAACAGGGGATGTACCACCAACACCACCACCACCACCACCTCCGTCACCAAGCGTCTCAACCATGTCACACGCCAGCGTTCAGCTCTCCATCTCACAAACATTTGATAGAAAGCGTAAATTCCCACCTAGCCACCCTCGATCCCTGGCCCTGAATGCCAGCATTTCTAAACTACTGGCCTATGAAATGCTGTCATTTAGGCTGGTGGACACAGACAGCTTCAAACAGCTCATGTCGCTTGCTGTCCCACAGTATGTTGTTCCCAGCCGGCACTACTTCTCCAAGAGAGCCGTGCCTTCCCTGCACAACCAAGTATCCCATAAAATCAAGTGTGCACTGCGCAACGCCATCTGTAGCAAGGTCCACCTAACCACAGATACGTGGACCAGTAAGCACGGCCAGGGACGCTATATCTCCCTAACTGCACACTGGGTAAATGTAGTGGCAGCTGGGCCCCAGGCGGAGAGCTGTTTGGCGCACGTCCTTCCGCCGCCAAGGATCGCAGGGCAACATTCTTTGCCTCCTGTTGCCACCTCCTCCTTCTCGGCTTCCTCCTCCTCTTCTTCCACCTGCTCATCCAGTCAGCCACACACCTTCACCACCAACTTCAGCACAGCCCGGGGTAAACGTCAGCAGGCCATTCTGAAACTCATATGTTTGGGGGACAGGCCCCACACCGCACAGGAGTTGTGGCGGGGTATAGAACAACAGACCGACGAGTGGTTGCTGCCGGTGAGCCTCAAGCCCGGCCTGGTGGTGTGTGATAATGGGCGAAATCTCGTTGCAGCTCTGGGACTAGCCAATTTGACGCACATCCCTTGCTTGGCGCATGTGCTGAATTTGGTGGTGCAGAAGTTCATTCACAACTACCCCGACATGTCAGAGCTGCTGCATAAAGTGCGGGCCGTCTGTTCGCGCTTCCGGCGTTCACATCCTGCTGCTGCTCGCCTGTCTGCGCTACAGCGTAACTTCGGCCTTCCCGCTCACCGCCTCATATGCGACGTGCCCACCAGGTGGAACTCCACCTTGCACATGCTGGACAGACTGTGCGAGCAGCAGCAGGCCATAGTGGAGTTTCAGCTGCAGCACGCACGGGTCAGTCGCACTACAGAACAGCACCACTTCACCACCAATGACTGGGCCTCCATGCGAGACCTGTGTGCCCTGTTGCGCTGTTTCGAGTACTCCACCAACATGGCCAGTGGCGATGACACCGTTATCAGCGTTACAATACCACTTCTATGTCTCCTTGAGAAAACACTTAGGGCGATGATGGAAGAGGAGGTGGCCCAGGAGGAGGAGGAGGAGGAGGAGGAAGAGGGGTCATTTTTAGCACTTTCAGGCCAGTCTCTTCGAAGTGACTCAGAGGGAGGTTTTTGGCAACAGCAGAGGCCAGGTACAAATGTGGCCAGCCAGGGCCCACTACTGGAGGACGAGGAGGACGAGGATGAGGAGGAGGTGGAGGAGGATGAGGATGAAGCATGGTCACAGCGGGGTGGCACCCAACGCAGCTCGGGTCCATCACTGGTGCGTGGCTGGGGGGAAAGGCAGGACGATGACGATACGCCTCCCACAGAGGACAGCTTGTCCTTATCCCTGGGCAGCCTGGCACACATGAGCGACTACATGCTGCAGTGCCTGCGCAACGACAGCAGAGTTGCCCACATTTTAACCTGTGCGGACTACTGGGTTGCCACCCTGCTGGATCCACGCTACAAAGACAATGTGCCCACCTTACTTCCTGCACTGGAGCGTGATAGGAAGATGCGCGAGTACAAGCGCACGTTGGTAGACACGCTACTGAGAGCATTCCCAAATGTCACAGGGGAACAAGTGGAAGCCCAAGGCCAAGGCAGAGGAGGAGCAAGAGGTCGCCAAGGCAGCTGTGTCACGGCCAGCTCCTCTGAGGGCAGGGTTAGCATGGCAGAGATGTGGAAAACTTTTGTCAACACGCCACAGCTAACTGCACCACCACCTGATACGCAACGTGTTAGCAGGAGGCAACATTTCACTAACATGGTGGAACAGTACGTGTGCACACCCCTCCACGTACTGACTGATGGTTCGGCCCCATTCAACTTCTGGGTCTCTAAATTGTCCACGTGGCCAGAGCTAGCCTTTTATGCCTTGGAGGTGCTGGCCTGCCCGGCAGCCAGCGTTTTGTCTGAACGTGTATTCAGCACGGCAGGGGGCGTCATTACAGACAAACGCAGCCGCCTGTCTACAGCCAATGTGGACAAGCTGACGTTCATAAAAATGAACCAGGCATGGATCCCACAGGACCTGTCCGTCCCTTGTCCAGATTAGACATTAACTACCTCCCCATAACCATATATTATTGGACTCCAGGGCACTTCCTCATTCAATCCTATTTTTATTTTCATTTTACCATTATATTGCGAGGCTACCCAAAGTTGAATGAACCTCTCCTCTGCCTGTGTGCTAGGCCTAAATATATGCCAATGGACTGTTGCAGTGGTGGGTGACGTGAAGCCTCATTCTCTGCTATGACATGCAGACTGATTCTCTGCTGACATGAAGCCAGATCCTCTGTTACGGGAGCTCTCTCCTCTGCCTGGGTGCTGGGCCTAAATTTATGACAATTGACTGTTGCAGTGGTGGGTGACGTGAAGCCTGATTCTCTGCTATGATATGAAGACTGATTCTCTGCTGACATGAAGCCAGATTGTCTGTTACGGGACCTTTCTCCTCTGCCTGGGTTCTGGGCCTAAATTTATGAAAATTGACTGTTGCAGTGGTGGGTGACGTGAAGCCTGATTCTCTGCTATGATATGAAGACTGATTCTCTGCTGACATGAAGCCAGATTGTCTGTTACGGGACCTTTCTCCTCTGCCTGGGTTCTGGGCCTAAATTTATGACAATGGACTGTTGCAGTGGTGGCTGACGTGAAGCCTGATTCTCTGCTATGACATGCAGACTGATTCTCTGCTGTCATGAAGCCAGATTGTCTGTTACGGGACCTCTCTGCTCTGCCTGTGTGCTAGGCCTAAATATATGCCAATGGACTGTTGCAGTGGTGGCTGACGTGAAGCCTCATTCTCTGCTATGACATGCAGACTAATTCTCTGCTGACATGAAGCCAGATTGTCTGTTACGGGACCTCTCTCCTCTGCCTGGGTGCTGGGCCTAAATTTATGACAATGGACTGTTGCAGTGGTGGCTGACGTGAAGCCTGATTCTCTGCTATGACATGCAGACTAATTCTCTGCTGACATGAAGCCAGATTGTCTGTTACGGGACCTCTCTCCTCTGCCT
This sequence comes from Bufo gargarizans, assembly GCF_014858855.1. Classification (NCBI taxonomy): domain Eukaryota; kingdom Metazoa; phylum Chordata; class Amphibia; order Anura; family Bufonidae; genus Bufo; species Bufo gargarizans. Next base: position 175,331,808 of record NC_058080.1, on the reverse strand, counting down.
GGGTGCTGGGCCTAAATATATGCCAATGGACTGTTGCAGTGGTGGCTGACGTGAAGCCTCATTCTCTGCTATGACATGCAGACTAATTCTCTGCTGTCATGAAGCCAGATTGTCTGTTACGGGACCTCTCTGCTCTGCCTGTGTGCTAGGCCTAAATATATGCCAATGGACTGTTGCAGTGGTGGGTGACGTGAAGCCTCATTCTCTGCTATGACATGCAGACTGATTCTCTGCTGACATGAAGCCAGATTGTCTGTTACGGGACCTCTCTGCTCTGCCTGTGTGCTAGGCCTAAATATATGCCAATGGACTGTTGCAGTGGTGGGTGACGTGAAGCCTCATTCTCTGCTATGACATGCAGACTGATTCTCTGCTGACATGAAGCCAGATTGTCTGTTACGGGACCTCTCTGCTCTGCCTGTGTGCTAGGCCTAAATATATGCCAATGGACTGTTGCAGTGGTGGGTGACGTGAAGCCTCATTCTCTGCTATGACATGCAGACTGATTCTCTGCTGACATGAAGCCAGATTGTCTGTTACGGGACCTCTCTGCTCTGCCTGTGTGCTAGGCCTAAATATATGCCAATGGACTGTTGCAGTGGTGGGTGACGTGAAGCCTCATTCTCTGCTATGACATGCAGACTGATTCTCTGCTGACATGAAGCCAGATCCTCTGTTACGGGAGCTCTCTCCTCTGCCTGGGTGCTGGGCCTAAATTTATGACAATTGACTGTTGCAGTGGTGGGTGACGTGAAGCCTGATTCTCTGCTATGATATGAAGACTGATTCTCTGCTGACATGAAGCCAGATTGTCTGTTACGGGACCTTTCTCCTCTGCCTGGGTTCTGGGCCTAAATTTATGAAAATTGACTCTTACAGTGGTGGGTGACGTGAAGCCTGATTCTCTGCTATGATATGAAGACTGATTCTCTGCTGACATGAAGCCAGATTCTCTGTTACGGGACCTCTCTCCTCTGCCTGGGTGCTGGGTAGTGTTGAGCGCGAATATTCGAAAAGCAAATTTTTTTCGCGAATATCGCAACTTCGCGATTTCGCGAATATTTCGAATATAGTGCTATATATTCGTAAAAACGAATATTCGTTTTTTGTTTCCCCCCCCCCCCCCACAAAATTACAGTACACATATAATTGATTGTTTCCCAAAGGTCCAACAGCTCAGATCTTACTCACATTGCCTAGAAAGTGATTGAGGCGCGAATCTTCGTAAGGCGATTTTATTAGCGCACATGCGAATATCGGCACGTCCCAGAACAGAGGCAAAGGGCTTTGCATTCATACATTAGTGAATTGAGTTGCGAATCTTCGTAAGGCGATTTTATTAGCGCACATGCGAATATCTACACTTGTCCCAGAACAGAGGCAAAGGGCTTTGCATTCATACATTAGTGATTGAATTGAGCTGCGAATCTTCGTAAGGCGATTTTATTAGCGCACATGCGAATATCGGCACGTCCCAGAACAGAGGCAAAGGGCTTTGCATTCATACATTAGTGAATTGAGTTGCGAATCTTCGTAAGGCGATTTTATTAGCGCACATGCGAATATCTACACTTGTCCCAGAACAGAGGCAAAGGGCTTTGCATTCATACATTAGTGATTGAATTGAGCTGCGAATCTTCGTAAGGCGATTTTATTAACGCAAATGCAAATATCTACACTTGTCCCCAGAACAGAGAGGCAAAGGCCTGTGCATTCATATAGTATAGCACCATATTCGCGAATACGTAGAACTTCGTAAAATTCGATTTACGAATATTCGTATTTTTTATTTTACTTTCCACCTTACAGATTACATTGATCTGTACTCTGTCAACTACTGTCATCACCCCCCACTGTATCTCGATTGATTCCCAAAAGTCTCACATTCCCTAGAAAGTGATTGAGGTGCGAATCTTCGTAAGGCGATTTTATTAGCGCACATGCGAATATCTACACTTGTCCCAGAACAGAGGCAAAGGGCATTGCATTCATACATTAGTGATTGAATTGAGTTGCGAATCTTCGTAAGGCGATTTCATTAGCGCACATGTGAATTTTGCATAGCATATGTATTATGCGATAATTCGAATTATCGCATATGCGAAATAATAACGAATTTGAATAATCGCGAATATTTTACGAATATTCTTTCGAATATTCACAAAATTTCGCGAATTCGAATATGGGACATGCCGCTCAACACTAGTGCTGGGCCTAAATTTATGACAATGGACTGTTGCAGTGGTGGGTGACGTGAAGCCTGATTCTCTGCTATGACATGCAGACTGATTCTCTGCTGACATGAAGCCAGATTGTCTGTTACGGGACCTCTCTCCTCTGCCTGGGTGCTGGGCCTAAATATATGCCAATGGACTGTTGCAGTGGTGGCTGACGTGAAGCCTCATTCTCTGCTATGACATGCAGACTAATTCTCTGCTGACATGAAGACAGATTCTCTGTTACGGGACCTCTCTCCTCTGCCTGGGTGCCGGGGCCTAAATATCTGAGAATGGACTGTTCCAGTGGTGGCTGACGTGAAGCCTCATTCTCTGCTATGACATGCAGACTAATTCTCTGCTGACATGAAGACAGATTCTCTGTTACGGGACCTCCCTCCTCTGCCTGGGTGCTGGGCCTAAATATATGCCAATGGACTGTTGCAGTGGTGGCTGACGTGAAGCCTCATTCTCTGCTATGACATGCAGACTAATTCTCTGCTGACATGAAGACAGATTCTCTGTTACGGGACCTCCCTCCTCTGCCTGGGTGCTGGGCCTAAATATATGCCAATGGACTGTTGCAGTGGTGGCTGACGTGAAGCCTCATTCTCTGCTATGACATGCAGACTGATTCTCTGCTGACATGAAGCCAGATTCTCTGTTACGGGACCTCTCTCCTCTGCCTGTGTGTGTGCTGGGCCTAAATATATGCCAATGGACTGTTGCAGTGGTGGCTGACGTGAAGCCTCATTCTCTGCTATGACATGCAGACTGATTCTCTGCTGACATGAAGCCAGATTCTCTGTTACGGGACCTCTCTCCTCTGCCTGTGTGTGTGCTGGGCCTAAATATATGCCAATGGACTGTTGCAGTGGTGGCTGACGTGAAGCCTCATTCTCTGCTATGACATGCAGACTAATTCTCTGCTGACATGAAGACAGATTCTCTGTTACGGGACCTCCCTCCTCTGCCTGGGTGCTGGGCCTAAATATATGCCAATGGACTGTTGCAGTGGTGGCTGACGTGAAGCCTCATTCTCTGCTATGACATGCAGACTGATTCTCTGCTGACATGAAGCCAGATTCTCTGTTACGGGACCTCTCTCCTCTGCCTGTGTGTGTGCTGGGCCTAAATATATGCCAATGGACTGTTGCAGTGGTGGCTGACGTGAAGCCTCATTCTCTGCTATGACATGCAGACTGATTCTCTGCTGACATGAAGCCAGATTCTCTGTTACGGGACCTCTCTCCTCTGCCTGTGTGTGTGCTGGGCCTAAATATATGCCAATGGACTGTTGCAGTGGTGGCTGACGTGAAGCCTCATTCTCTGCTATGACATGCAGACTAATTCTCTGCTGACATGAAGACAGATTCTCTGTTACGGGACCTCCCTCCTCTGCCTGGGTGCTGGGCCTAAATATATGCCAATGGACTGTTGCAGTGGTGGCTGACGTGAAGCCTCATTCTCTGCTATGACATGCAGACTAATTCTCTGCTGACATGAAGACAGATTCTCTGTTACGGGACCTCTCTCCTCTGCCTGGGTGCCGGGGCCTAAATATCTGAGAATGGACTGTTCCAGTGGTGGGTGACGGGAAGCCAGATTCTCTGCTATGGAACCTCTCTCCAATTGATTTTGGTTAATTTTTATTTATTTAATTTTTATTTTAATTCATTTCCCTATCCACATTTGTTTGCAGGGGATTTACCTACATGTTGCTGCCTTTTGCAGCCCTCTAGCTCTTTCCTGGGCTGTTTTACAGCCTTTTTAGTGCCGAAAAGTTCGGGTCCCCATTGACTTCAATGGGGTTCGGGTTCGGGACGAAGTTCGGATCGGGTTCGGATCCCGAACCCGAACATTTCCGGGATGTTCGGCCGAACTTCTCGAACCCGAACATCCAGGTGTTCGCTCAACTCTAGTTCTGGGTTAAAATACAATTCCCAATTTAGCAATTTCCTAATTTAGTGGTTTCTGCTGTATCAGAGCTATTTGAAATCTATCCCTAAAAGGGTATATAATATTCAAGGTGCACATAGGGTCATTCTGAATAACTTCACACACACGCTACTGTGCATTTCCAAGTCTAATTCTGTCAGTAAACCTATACCTGTCACCCAGCGCCTAAATACTAGGCCTCAAATTTATATCCAGCTAAATCTGTCGTTACTGCTGTACTGTTGTGGCTGGTCAAGTTATTTAGTGTCCGTCAAAGCACAGTTTTGTTCTGGGTTGAAATACAATTCCCAATTTAGCAATTTCCTAATTTAGTGGTTTCTGCTGTATCAGAGCTATTTGAAATCTATCCCTAAAAGGGTATATAAGATTCAAGGTGCACATAGGGTCATTCTGAATAACTTCACACACACACGCTACTGTGCATTTCCAAGTCTAATTCTGTCAGTAAACCTATACCTGTCACCCAGCGCCTAAATACTAGGCCTCAAATTTATATCCAGCTAAATCTGTCGTTACTGCTGTACTGTTGTGGCTGGTCAAGTTATTTAGTGTCCGTCAAAGCACATTTTTTGTTATGGGTTAAAATACAATTCCCAATTTAGCAATTTCCTAATTTAGTGGTTTCTGCTGTATCAGAGCTATTTGAAATCTATCCCTAAAAGGGTATATAATATTCAAGGTGCACATAGGGTCATTCTGAATAACTTCACACACACGCTACTGTGCATTTCCAAGTTTAATTCTGTCAGTAAACCTATACCTGTCACCCAGCGCCTAAATACTAGGCCTCAAATTTATATCCAGCTAAATCTGTCGTTACTGCTGTACTGTTGTGGCTGGGCAAGTTATTTAGTGTCCGTCAAAGCACATTTTTTGTTCTGGGTTGAAATACAATTCCCAATTTAGCAATTTCCTAATTTAGTGGTTTCTGCTGTATCAGAGCTATTTGAAATCTATCCCTAAAAGGGTATATAATATTCAAGGTGCACATAGGGTCATTCTGAATAACTTCACACACACGCTACTGTGCATTTCCAAGTCTAATTCTGTCAGTAAACCTAAACCTGTCACCCAGCGCCTAAATACTAGGCCTCAAATTTATATCCAGCTAAATCTGTCGTTACTGCTGTACTGTTGTGGCTGGGCAAGTTATTTAGTGTCCGTCAAAGCACATTTTTTGTTCTGGGTTGAAATACAATTCCCAATTTAACAATTTCCTAATTTTGTGGTTTCTGCTGTATCAGAGCTATTTGAAATCTATCCTAAAAGGGTATATAATATTCAAGGTGCACATAGGGTCATTCTCAATAACTTCACACACACGCTACTGTGCATATCCCAGTCTAATTCTGTCCGTAAAACGTATACCTGTCACCCAGCGCCTAAATACTAGGCCTCAAATTCATAGTCAGCTAAATCTGTGGTTACTGCTGTGCCTGTATTAGTGTAATACGGTACCTAAATAGATAGCCAGATAGTGTTAGGTGTCTGTAAAAAAAGGCCTGAATTTGAATTCAATACATTGGGCCAAATAATATTTTTGTTGTTGTGGTGAACGATAACAATGAGGAAAACATCTAGTAAGGGACGCGGACGTGGACATGGTCGTGGTGGTGTTAGTGGACCCTCTGGTGCTGGGAGAGGACGTGGCCGTTCTGCCACATCCACACGTCCTAGTGTACCAAATACCTCAGGTCCCAGTAGCCGCCAGAATTTACAGCGATATATGGTGGGGCCCAATGCCGTTCTAAGGATGGTAAGGCCTGAGCAGGTACAGGCATTAGTCAATTGGGTGGCCGACAGTGGATCCAGCACGTTCACATTATCTCCCACCCAGTCTTCTGTAGAAAGTGCACAGATGGCGCCTTTAAACCAACCCCATCAGTCTGTCACATCACCCCCATGCATATCAGGGAAACTGTCTGAGCCTCAAGTTATGCAGCAGTCTCTTATGCTGTTTGAAGACTCTGCTGGCAGGGTTTACCAAGGGCATCCACCTAGCCCTTCCCCAGCGGTGGAAGACATAGAATGCACTGACGCACAACCACTTATGTTTCCTGATGATGAGGACATGGGAATACCACCTCAGCAAGTCTCTGATGATGACGAAACACAGGTGCCAATTGCTGCGTCTTTCTGCAGTGTGCAGACTGAACAGGAGGTCAGGGATCAAGACTGGGTGGAAGACGATGCAGGGGACGATGAGGTCCTAGACCCCACATGGAATGAAGGTCGTGCCACTGACTTTCACAGTTCGGAGGAAGAGGCAGTGGTGAGACCGATCCAACAGCGTAGCAAAAGAGGGAGCAGTGGGCAAAAGCAGAACACCCGCCGCCAAGAGACTCCGCCTGCTACTGACCGCCGCCATCTGGGACCGAGCACCCCAAAGGCAGCTTCAAGGAGTTCCCTGGCATGGCACTTCTTCAAACAATGTGCTGACGACAAGACCCGAGTGGTTTGCACGCTGTGCCATCAGAGCCTGAAGCGAGGCATTAACGTTCTGAACCTTAGCACAACCTGCATGACCAGGCACCTGCATGCAAAGCATGAACTGCAGTGGAGTAAACACCTTAAAAACAAGGAAGTCACTCAGGCTCCCCCTGCTACCTCTTCTGCTGCTGCCGCCTCTTCTGCTGCTGCCGCCTCGGCCTCTTCTGCTGCTGCCGCCTCAGCCTCTTCCTCCGCCTCTGGAGGAACGTTGGCACCTGCCGCCCAGCAAACAGGGGATGTACCACCAACACCACCACCTCCGTCACCAAGCATCTCAACCATGTCACACGGCAGCGTTCAGCTCTCTATCTCACAAACATTTGAGAGAAAGCGTAAATTCCCACCTAGCCAGCCTCGATCCCTGGCCCTGAATGCCAGCATTTCTAAACTACTGGCCTATGAAATGCTGTCATTTAGGCTGGTGGACACAGACAGCTTCAAACAGCTCATGTTGCTTGCTGTCCCACAGTATGTTGTTCCTAGCCGGCACTACTTCTCCAAGAGAGCCGTGCCTTCCCTGCACAACCAAGTATCCGATAAAATCAAGTGTGCACTGCGCAACGCCATCTGTGGCAAGGTCCACCTAACCAAAGATACGTGGACCAGTAAGCACGGCCAGGGACGCTATATCTCCCTAACTGCACACTGGGTAAATGAAGTGGCAGCTGGGCCCCAGGCGGAGAGCTGTTTGGCGCACGTCCTTCCAACGCCAAGGATCGCAGGGCAACATTCTTTGCCTCCTGTTGCCACCTCCTCCTACTCAGCTTCCTCCTCCTCTTCTTCCACCTGCTCATCCAGTCAGCCACACACCTTCACCACCAACTTCAGCACAGCCCGGGGTAAACGTCAGCAGGCCATTCTGAAACTCATATGTTTGGGGGACAGGCCCCACACCGCACAGGAGTTGTGGCGGGGTATAGAACAACAGACCGACGAGTGGTTGCTGCCGGTGAGCCTCAAGCCCGGCCTGGTGGTGTGCGATAATGGGCGAAATCTCGTTGCAGCTCTGGGACTAGCCGGTTTGACGCACATCCCTTGCTTGGCGCATGTGCTGAATTTGGTGGTGCAGAAGTTCATTCACAACTACCCCGACATGTCAGAGCTGCTGCATAAAGTGCGGGCAGTCTGTTCGCGCTTCCGGCGTTCACATACTGCCTCTGCTCGCCTGTCTGCGCTACAGCGTAACTTCGGCCTTCCCGCTCACCGCCTCATATGCGACGTGCCCACCAGGTGGAACTCCACCTTGCACATGCTGGACAGACTGTGCGAGCAGCAGCAGGCCATAGTGGAGTTTCAGCTGCAGCACGCACAGGTCAGTCGCACTACGGAACAGCACCACTTCACCACCAATGACTGGGCATCCATGCGAGACCTGTGTGCCCTGTTGCGCTGTTTCGAGTACTCCACCAACATGGCCAGTGGCGATGACGCCGTTATCAGCGTTACAATACCACTTCTATGTCTCCTTGAGAAAAAACTTAGGGCGATGATGGAAGAGGGGGTGGCCCAGGAGGAGGAGGAGGAGGAGGAGGGGTCATTTTTAGCACTTTCAGGCCAGTCTCTTCGAAGTGACTCAGAGGGAGGTTTTTTGCAACAGCAGAGGCCAGGTACAAATGTGGCCAGCCAGGGCCCACTACTGGAGGACGAGGAGGACGAGGATGAGGAGGAGGTGGAGGAGGATGAGGATGAAGCATGGTCACAGCGGGGTGGCACCCAACGCAGCTCGGGCCCATCACTGGTGCGTGGCTGGGGGGAAAGGCAGGACGATGACGATAAGCCTCCCACAGAGGACAGCTTGTCCTTACCCCTGGGCAGCCTGGCACACATGAGCGACTACATGCTGCAGTGCCTGCGCAACGACAGCAGAGTTGCCCACATTTTAACGTGTGCGGACTACTGGGTTGCCACCCTGCTGCATCCACGGTACAAAGACAATGTGCCCACCTTACTTCCTGCACTGGAGCGTGATAGGAAGATGCGCGAGTACAAGCGCACGTTGGTAGACGCGCTACTGAGAGCATTCCCAAATGTCACAGGGGAACAAGTGAAAGCCCAAAGCCAAGGCAGAGGAGGAGCAAAAGGTCGCCAAGGCAGCTGTGTCACGGCCAGCTCCTCTGAGGGCAGGGTTAGCATGGCAGAGATGTGGAAAACTTTTGTCAACACGCCACAGCTAACTGCACCACCACCTGATACGCAACGTGTTAGCAGGAGGCAACATTTCACTAACATGGTGGAACAGTACGTGTGCACACCCCTCCACGTACTGACTGATGGTTCGGCCCCATTCAACTTCTGGGTCTCTAAATTGTCCACGTGGCCAGAGCTAGCCTTTTATGCCTTGGAGGTGCTGGCCTGCCCGGCGGCCAGCGTTTTGTCTGAACGTATATTCAGCACGGCAGGAGGCGTCATTACAGACAAATGTAGCCGCCTGTCTACAGCCAATGTGGACAAGCTGACGTTCATAAAAATGAACCAGGCATGGATCCCACAGGACCTGTCCATCCCTTGTGCAGATTAGACATTAACTACCTCCCCTTAACCATATATTATTGTACTCCAGGGCACTTCCTCATTCAATCCTATTTTTATTTTCATTTTACCATTATATTGCGAGGCTACCCAAAGTTGAATGAACCTCTCCTCTGTCTGGGTGCCGGGGCCTAAATATATGCCAATGGACTGTTCCAATGTTGGGTGACGTGAAGCCTGATTCTCTGCTATGACATGCAGACTAATTATCTGCTGACATGAAGACAGATTCTCTGTTACGGGACCTCTCTCCTCTGCCTGGGTGCCTGGGCTTAAATATATGCCAATGGACTGTTCCAATGTTGGGTGACGTGAAGCCTGATTCTCTGCTATGACATGCAGACTGATTCTCTGCTGACATGAAGCCAGATTCTCTGTTACGGGACCTCTCTCCTCTGCCTGGCTGCTGGGCCTAAATATATGACAATGGACTGTTGCACTGGTGGCTGACGTGAAGCCTGATTCTCTGCTATGACATGCAGACTGATTCTCTGCTCACAAGAAGACAGATTCTCTGTTACGGGATCTCTCTCCTCTGCCTGGGTGCTGGGCCTAAATATCTGACAATGGACTGTTGCAGTGGTGGCTGACGTGAAGCCTGATTCTCTGCTATGACATGCAGACTGATTCTCTGCTGACATGAAGACAGATTCTCTGTTACGGGACCTCTCTCCTCTGCCTGTGTGCTGGGCCTAAATATATGACAATGGACTGTTGCAGTGGTGGCTGACGTGAAGCCTGATTCTCTGCTATGACATGCAGACTAATTCTCTGCTGACATGAAGACAGATTCTCTGTTATGGGACCTCTCTCCTCTGCCTGTGTGCTGGGCCTAAATATATGACAATGGACTGTTGCAGTGGTGGCTGACGTGAAGCCTGATTCTCTGCTATGACATGCAGACTGATTCTCTGCTGACATGAAGCCAGATCCTCTGTTACGGGACCTCTCTCCTCTGCCTGGGTGCTGGGCCTAAATATATGCCAATGGACTGTTGCAGTGGTGGCTGACGTGAAGCCTGATTCTCTGCTATGACATGCAGACTAATTCTCTGCTGACATGAAGCCAGATTCTCTGTTACGGGACCTCTCTCCTCTGCCTGGGTGCTGGGCCTAAATATATGCCAATGGACTGTTGCAGTGGTGGCTGACGTGAAGCCTGATTCTCTGCTATGACATGCAAACTTATTCTCTGCTGACATGAAGCCAGATCCTCTGTTACGGGACCTCTCTCCTCTGCCTGGGTGCTGGGCCTAAATATATGCCAATGGACTGTTGCAGTGGTGGCTGACGTGAAGCCTGATTCTCTGCTATGACATGCAGACTGATTCTCTGCTGACATGAAGCCAGATCCTCTGTAACGGGACCTCTCTCCTCTGCCTGGGTGCTGGGCCTAAATATATGCCAATGGATTGTTGCAGTGGTGGCTGACGTGAAGCCTGATTCTCTGCTATGACATGCAGACTGATTCTCTGCTGACATGAAGACAGATTCTCTGTTACGGGACCTCTCTCCTCTGCTTGGGTGCCTGGGCCTAAATATATGACAATGGACTCTTACAGTGGTGGGTGACGTGAAGCCTGATTCTCTGCTATGACATGCAGACTGATTCTCTGCTGACATGAAGCCAGATTCTCTGTTACGGGACCTCTCTCCTCTGCCTGGCTGCTGGGCCTAAATATATGACAATGGACTGTTGCACTGGTGGCTGACGTGAAGCCTGATTCTCTGCTATGACATGCAGACTGATTCTCTGCTCACATGAAGACAGATTCTCTGTTACGGGACCTCTCTCCTCTGCCTGGGTGCTGGGCCTAAATATCTGACAATGGACTGTTGCAGTGGTGGCTGACGTGAAGCCTGATTCTCTGCTATGACATGCAGACTGATTCTCTGCTGACATGAAGACAGATTCTCTGTTACGGGACCTCTCTCCTCTGCCTGTGTGCTGGGCCTAAATATATGCCAATGGACTGTTGCAGTGGTGGCTGACGTGAAGCCTGATTCTCTGCTATGACATGCAGACTAATTCTCTGCTGACATGAAGACAGATTCTCTGTTATGGGACCTCTCTCCTCTGCCTGTGTGCTGGGCCTAAATATATGACAATGGACTGTTGCAGTGGTGGCTGACGTGAAGCCTGATTCTCTGCTATGACATGCAGACTAATTCTCTGCTGACATGAAGCCAGATTCTCTGTTACAGGACCTCTCTCCTCTGCCTGGGTGCTGGGCCTAAATATATGCCAATGGACTGTTGCAGTGGTGGCTGACGTGAAGCCTGATTCTCTGCTATGACATGCAAACTGATTCTCTGCTGACATGAAGCCAGATCCTCTGTTACGGGACCTCTCTCCTCTGCCTGGGTGCTGGGCCTAAATATATGCCAATGGACTGTTGCAGTGGTGGCTGACGTGAAGCCTGATTCTCTGCTATGACATGCAGACTGATTCTCTGCTGACATGAAGCCAGATCCTCTGTAACGGGACCTCTCTCCTCTGCCTGGGTGCTGGGCCTAAATATATGCCAATGGATTGTTGCAGTGGTGGCTGACGTGAAGCCTGATTCTCTGCTATGACATGCAGACTGATTCTCTGCTGACATGAAGACAGATTCTCTGTTACGGGACCTCTCTCCTCTGCTTGGGTGCCTGGGCCTAAATATATGACAATGGACTCTTACAGTGGTGGGTGACGTGAAGCCTGATTCTCTGCTATGACATGCAGACTGATTCTCTGCTGACATGAAGCCAGATTCTCTGTTACGGGACCTCTCTCCTCTGCCTGGGTGCCGGGGCCTAAATATCTGAGAATGGACTGTTCCAGTGGTGGGTGACGTGAAGCCAGATTCTCTGCTATGGGACCTCTCTCCAATTGATATTGGTTAATTTTTATTTATTTTATTTTTATTTTTATTCATTTCCCTATCCACATTTGTTTGCATGGGATTTACCTACATGTTGCTGCCTTTTGCAGCCCTCTAGCCCTTTCCTGGGCTGTTTTACAGCCTTTTTAGTGCCGAAAAGTTCGGGTCCCCATTGACTTCAATGGGGTTCGGGTTCGGCCGAACTTCTCGAACCCGAACATCCAGGTGTCCGCTCAACTCTACTGGTGACCCTTAAAAACATTAGGAGCAAGGGCCTGCTGGTGACCCTCTAAAGCATTAGGGGCGAGGGCCTGCTGCTGATCTGACCATCTAAAACATTAGGGGTGAGGATCTGCTGCTGATCTGACAATCTAAAAAAAAAAGGGATGAGAGTCTGCTGCTGTGCTGACCATCTAAAAAATTAGGGGTGAGGGTCTGCTGCTGATCTGACCTTCTAAAACATTAGGAGTGAGGGTCTGCTGCTGAGCTCACCATCTAAAAAATTAGGGGTGAGGGTCTGCTGCTGATCTGACCAGCTAAAACATTAGGGGTGAGGGTCTGCTGCTGATCTGACCTTCTAAAACATTAGGGGTGAGGGTATGCTGCTCAGCTGACCATCTAAAACATTAGGGGTGAGGGCCTGCTGCTGAGCTGAGCATCTAACACATTAGGGGCGAGGGCCTGCTGCTGATCTGACCATCTAAAAAATTAGGGGTGATGGTCTGCTGCTGAGCTGACCATCTAATAAATTAGGGATGAGGGTCTGCTGCTGATCTGACCTGCTAAAACATTAGGGGTGAGGGTCTGCTGCTGATCTGTCCTTCTACAACATTAGGGGTGAGGGTCTGCTGCTCAGCTGACTATCTAAAACATTAGGGGGTGAGGGCTCGCTGCTGAGCTGAGCATCTAGCACATTAGGGGTGAGGGTCTGCTGCTGATCTGACCTTCTAAAACATTAGGAGTGAGGTCTGCTGCTGAGCTCACCATCTAAAAAATTAGGGGTGAGGGTCTGCTGCTGATCTGACCAGCTAAAACATTAGGGGTGAGGGTCTGCTGCTGATCTGACCTTCTAAAACATTAGGGGTGAGGGTATGCTGCTTAGATGACCATCTAAAACATTAGGGGTGAGGGCCTGCTGCTGAGCTGAGCATCTAACACATTAGGGGCGAGGGCCTGCTGCTGATCTGACCATCTAAAAAATTAGGGGTGATGGTCTGCTGCTGAGCTGACCATCTAATAAATTAGGGATGAGGGTCTGCTGCTGATCTGACCTGCTAAAACATTAGGGGTGAGGGTCTGCTGCTGATCTGTCCTTCTACAACATTAGGGGTGAGGGTCTGCTGCTCAGCTGACTATCTAAAACATTAGGGGTGAGGGCTCGCTGCTGAGCTGAGCATCTAACACATTAGGGGTGAGGGCCTGCTTCTGATCTGACCATCTAAAAAATTAGGGGTGAGGGTCTGCTGCTGATCTGACCTGCTAAAACATTAGGGGTGAGGGTTTGCTGCTGATCTGTCCTTCTAAAACATTAGGAGTAATGATCTGCTGCTAATCTGACCTTCTAAAACATTAGGATGAGGGTCTGCTGCTGATCTGACCTTCTAAAACATTAGGGGTGAGGGTCTGCTGCTCAGCTGACCGTCTAAAACATTAGGGGCGAAGGCCTGCTGCTGAGCTGACCATCTAAAAAATTTGAGGTGAGGGTCTGCTGCTGAGCTGACTATCTAAAACATTATGGGTGTGGGCCTGTTGGTGACCGTCTAAAACATTAGGATGAGGGTCTGCTGCTGATCTGACCTTCTAAAACATTAGGGGTGAGGGTCTGCTGCTCAGCTGACATATAAAACATTAGGGGCGAGGGCAGCCTAATAAGCATGTTGATATGATGGAGGAGGAGGACGACGAGAAAAGGAAGATTGAACCATAAACCCTTTTCTGTGGGGGAAGGGGTGCAAGGGAATACAGTGTATTATAAGAACGGTTAGCTGGAATTGCAGAGCTGTATAATGGCAATTTGGATCCCCAGTCAGTGCAGCAAGGTGTAATAGGATTGTTCCTATTTCACAGGCTGTAAACTCCCCTACTGAACCATGTTCTGCTTCAATACTGTGGAATGCTTCCACTCTATCCTTTCCCTGAACTTCTATACAGCAAAATAAAAGTTTTAGTCTTTCCTAGCACTGTCTCTAGCGCCTGCTAACATCTCTCCCTGCACTAAGTACACTGGAAAATGCCTGACTGCAAGATGGTTGAGGCTATTTATAGGGCTGTGATATCACAGGGCTGGCGGGCTGCTGATTGGCTGCATGCATGGCATTGTGGGTGATCCCTCGTTCCCAGAGTTCCTTGCTCAATGTCCTAACACATGTAGCAGCAATTTTAGGAAAAAATTTGATTCGTTACCACGAAGCGTGAGGAAATTCGGATTCGGTGCAAATCAAATTTTTCCTGAAATTCGGATAGAATTCCACTTCAACTTTGATTCGCTCATCTCTATTCATGACTTTTATGAAAAATCCAATATCCTATATTTTCAACATCTTAATGTCTCTCAGCAGATACCAAATAAGCATTTTTAAACATTTTTACAAATTAGGGAATTTATACAAAATTATATGAGAGCTATCCCATCCTAAAACACAATACCCATAAGCAATTTATTTTATCGAGCTAGAGGTATTTCTCGTTTCTATAGCCTGCTATCAGATAAAGCCACTTTGGTAGAGAATTCCTACATAAGTAAATGGAGTGAAGATCTACAGATACAGTGTATATTTCCCAAGAAGTGTGGGAAAGCTCATTTCGATATATGTATAAGCTTTTCTGCAATGTGTCCTATAGAGGTACTATGCACCTGACTTAAAACCTGTTCGAGGCAATGTGGACATGTAGGTTCACTGCTCCACATTTTATGAAATTGCCACTCTATTAAAGGGAATCTGTCACCTATGTTGAGCCTATAATACTGTTAACATAGCAATGTGCAATAAAGTACCTTTATTCTAGCATGTGTCCTCTTTCTTTTATTCAACTTTTCATTCAGATGAAAAAGCGATTTTTCTGATATGCAAACTAAGTCTCAAGGTGCCCAGAGGGGCGTTATTACTCTCCTCTAGTGCCCAGTAACGCCCCCCTGCAGTGCCCAGCCCGCCTTGCTTCCAAGCCCAGCATGGCTCCTAAGAAATAAATGTACTCCTACATCCTTGCCGAACGGGCGCTGCCCCCTCCACTACGTCATTTAATTTATTCACTGCACCGTCCTTGCTTCCTCCTCTCTTGGCCTCCGAAATCCCGCCCAGGTGCAGTATCGCTGAGTGCCTGCGTCTGTACGATACTCTTGCTCCTGAGGGCAACAGCCTCAATAGTGTTACTGGGCATGCGCCGAGCCCAGTCACGTAATCCGAGAGCTGTTGGCCTCTGGAGCAGGAGTATCGTACAGGCGCAGGCACTCAGCGATACAGCGCCTGTGTTGGATTTCGGAGGCCAAGAGAGGAGGAAGCAAGGACGGTGCAGTGAATAAATTAAATGACGTAGTAGGGCGGGGGCGGCGCCGTTCGGCAAGTATGTGGGAGGACATGTACTTCTTAGGAGGCGTGCTGGGCTTGGAAGAAAGGCGGTGTCACGGATGGTGTTGCAGAAAACTAGAAGATACAAATAAAGATCCGACTGACTTGATCCCAAACTAAGGAACATAAGGGTGAGCCCTATAAAAGCCCTTGAGCTCTCCCTGACTGCTCAGCCCATGCAAAGATCTTTATGATAGATAATTGCATGCCCTCGTACCTAGACTGTGTGACACCTGAAAACCCTATAATAGTGAGGGGACACAGCATTATAGGCTCAAAATAGCTGAAAGATTCCCTTTAAGTCTCTTTGGAGTGCAGCTAATCAAATTTTACATTTGCTTATTGGTAAATCTTTCTCTATTACACCGTAACTGGCTTTACTTCTGCTGGGTAAAGGTAAATTCCCTCCAGAACACAGATCGATGAATCGATCATAGCAGCTATGTTAATGGCAACAAAACTGGATATTACCAGACACTGGAAAAACAAGCTATCCCACATGTTCAAGAAGTATTTAACCTTGTGAATATTACATGTTCCTATGAAAGAATGTTGGCTTGCATACATAATAGAGTTTCTCTATTTCAGCTAACGTGGAATTTCTGGATGAATAGTAGATTCTACTCTGAGTGATGTATAACAATGTCTAAAAACTTAGACCCCAGTTATTGTTTTCGTTAATATTTCCTTTACCATTTTCTATTACGTTTCAGATTGTTACAGTCATTTTCAACACTTCATCTTCTAACATACAGTAATATAACAAGACATCATTCTCTACTTTTGATTATTTTCGATTGTCAAATATGCTTTATGGATATTCTTATCTGATGTACAATAGAAATCATTAAGACTTTAAGATTGATGTCATCCTTTTTTCATTGCTTATTGTATTACGAGCTTTATTTTTCAATTGATTAAAACTAATAAAAATATAATCACACA
This sequence comes from Bufo gargarizans, assembly GCF_014858855.1. NCBI lineage: Eukaryota > Metazoa > Chordata > Amphibia > Anura > Bufonidae > Bufo > Bufo gargarizans. Next base: position 175,315,240 of record NC_058080.1, on the reverse strand, counting down.
AAAATAGGTCTCAGGAATAGAGTTGAGCGAACACCTGGAGGTTCGGGTTCGAGAAGTTCAGCCGAACTTCCCGGAAATGTTCGGGTTCGGGATCCGAACCCGACCCGAACTTCGTCCCGAACCCGAACCCCATTGAAGTCAATGGGGACCCAAACTTTTCGGCACTAAAAAGGCTGTAAAACAGCCCAGGAAAGAGCTAGAGGGCTGCAAAAGGCAGCAACATGTAGGTAAATCCTCTGCAAACAAATGTGGATAGGGAAATGAATTAAAATAAAAATAAATAAAAATTAACCAATATCAATTGGAGAGAGGTCCCATAGCAGAGAATCTGGCTTCACGTCACCCACCACTGTAACAGTCCATTGTCAGATATTTAGGCCCAGGCACCCAGGCAGAGGAGAGAGGTCCCGTAACAGAGAATCTGGCTTCATGTCAGCAGAGAATCAGTCTTCATGTCATAGCAGAGAATCAGGCTTCACGTCACCCACCACTGAAACAGTCCATTGTCATATATTTAGGCCCCGGCACCCAGGCAGAGGAGAGAAGTCCCATAATAGAGAATCTGGCTTCATGTCAGCAGGGAATCAGTCTTCATGTCATAGCAGAGAATCATGCTTCACGTCACCCAACACTGGAACAGTCCATTGTCAGATATTTAGGCCCAGGCACCCAGGCAGAGGAGAGAGGTCCCGTAACAGAGAATCTGGCTTCATGTCAGCAGAGAATCAGTCTGCATGTCATAGCAGAGAATCATGCTTCACATCACCCAACACTGGAACAGTCCATTGTCAGATATTTAGGCCCCGGCATCCAGGCAGAGGAGAGAGGTCCCGTAACAGAGAATCTGTCTTCATGTCAGCAGAGAATCAGTCTTCATGTCATAGCAGAGACTTATGCTTTACGTCACCCACCACTGGAACAGTCCATTGTCAGATATTTAGGCCCAGGCACCCAGGCAGAGGAGAGAGGTCCCGTAACAGAGAATCTGGCTTCATGTCAGCAGAGAATCAGTCTTCATGTCATAGCAGAGAATCATGCTTCACGTCACCCAACATTGGAACAGTCCATTGTCATATATTTAGGCCCCGGCACCCAGACAGAGGAGAGGTTCATTCAACTTTGGGTTGCCCCGCAATATAATGGTAAAATGAAAATAAAAATAGGATTGAATGAGGAAGTGCCCTGGAGTACAATAATATATGGTTAAGGGGAGGTAGTTAATGTCTAATCTGCACAAGGGATGGACAGGTCCTGTGGGATCCATGCCTGGTTCATTTTTATGAACGTCAGCTTGTCCACATTGGCTCTAGACAGGCGGCTACATTTGTCTGTAATGACGCCCCCTGCCATGCTGAATACACGTTCAGACAAAACGCTGGCCGCCGGGCAGGCCAACACCTCCAAGGCATAAAAGGCTAGCTCTGGCCACGTGGACAATTAAGAGACCCAGAAGTTGAATGGGGCTGAACCATCAGTCAGTACGTGGAGGGCTGTGCACACGTACTGTTCTACCATGTTAGTGAAATGTTGCCTCCTGCTAACACGTTGCGTATCAGGTGGTGGTGCAGTTAGCTGTGGCGTGTTGACAAAACTTTTCCACATCTCTGCCATGCTAACCCTGCCCTCAGAGGAGCTGGCCGTGACACAGCTGCCTTGGCGACCTCTTGCTCCTCCTCTGCCTTGGCCTTGGGCTTCCACTTGTTCCCTTGTGACATTTGGGAATGCTCTCAGTAGCGCGTCTACCAACGTGCGCTTGTACTCGCGCATCTTCCTATCACGCTCCAGTGCAGGAAGTAAGGTGGGCACATTGTCTTTGTACCGTGGATCCAGCAGGGTGGCAACCCAGTAGTCCGCACACGTTAAAATGTGGGCAACTATCAAGCTAGGAAAACATTGGCAGCAAAGTGGATCCAATCCATACCTCCTGACATATCAGAATATATTGCTAGATTAAATATAGTGATTCGCTTAGAAAGAGGAGTATATCAAAAAAGGAAATGTCTGTCCAAATTTGAAGCAATCTGGGGCAGCTGGATTGATAACTCTGGGTGCTGCAGCTAATGGTTGGCGCTTACAAGGAGTTTTTCTATATGAGGTGAATGCAGCGAGGATGGAGGATACATAGGATATTGGGTGGTAGCAGGTGTGTGGTGTATATACAGATGCTTATTGGTGAGTGGGTTACCTGGCATTGGAGTGTGGCTGTATGGGAAGATGGCTGCTGGATTGTGATGTCTTATGGAATATCGGGGGTTGGAACTTAATAGTGGAAAATGGTTTACTGAGGGGTATTGTGGTGCCGACACCCCGGGAATGTTGGAATAAAAGAGGTGACTATATATGCGCCCTGCCTTATCGGGAGTGGGAGGGGGGTGGGTTAGGGGTCTTTTTGTTCATGGAGAATATTAGTAATTGCGCTAGAAATGTTTTGATACCTGTGTTTCTTTGCAGATTCATGCCATGTCTTTTGTGGATATGTGTAATATAATGTATATGGTATATATTATATGTGACAGATACTATATAGGTCTGCGACCTGAAAGAAATGTCATGTTAATGTGATAGAATATGACCAAAAAAAAATGTTAATAAAGAAACATCTGATTTAAAAAAAAATGGGGGCAACTCTGCTGTAGTTGCGCAGGCACTGCAGCATTTAGTCGCTCATGTGTGCCAGGCTGCCCAAAGGTAAGGACAAGCTGGGAGGCGTATCGTCATCGTCCTGCATTTCCCCCCAGCCACGCACCAGTGATGGGCCCAAGCTGCGTTGGGTGCCACCCCACTGTGATCATGCTTCATCCTCATCCTCCTCCACCTCCTCCTCATCCTCGTCCTCCAGTAGTGGGCCCTGGCTGGCCACATTTGTACCTGGCCTCTGCTGTTGCAAAAAACCTCCCTCTGAGTCACTTCGAAGAGACTGGCCTGAAAGTGCTAAAAATGACCCCTCTTCCTCCTCCTCCTGGGCCACCTCCTCTTCCATCATCGCCCTAAGTGTTTTCTCAAGGAGACATAGAAGTGGTATTGTAACGCTGATAACGGCGTCATCGCCACTGGCCATGTTGGTGGAGTACTCGAAACAGTGCAACAGGGCACACAGGTCTCGCATGGAGGCCCAGTCATTGGTGGTGAAGTGGTGCTGTTCCGCAGTGCGACTGACCTGTGCGTGGTGCAGCTGAAACTCCACTATGGCCTGCTGCTGCTCGCACAGTCTGTCCAGCATGTGCAAGGTGGAGTTCCACCTGGTGGGCACGTCGCATATGAGGCGGTGAGCGGGAAGGCCGAAGTTACGCTGTAGCGCAGACAGGCGAGCAGCGGCAGGATGTGAACGCCGGAAGCGCGAACAGACGGACCACACTTTATGCAGCAGGTCTGACATGTCGGGGTAGTTGTGAATGAACTTCTGCACCACCAAATTCAGCACATGCGCCAGGCAAGGGATGTGCGTCAAACCGGCTATTCCCAGAGCTGCAACGAGATTTCGCCCATTATCGCACACCACCAGGCCGGGCTTGAGGCTCACCGGCAGCAACCACTGGTCGGTCGGTTGTTCTATACCCCGCCACAATTCCTGTGCGGTGTGGGGAAACATATGGGTTTCAGAATGGCCTGCTGACGTTTACCCCGGGCTGTGCTGAAGTTGGTGGTGAAGGTGTGTGGCTGACTGGATGAGCAGGTGGAAGAAGAGGAGGAGGAAGCTGAGTAGGAGGAGGTGGCAACAGGAGGCAAAGAATGTTGCCTGCGATCCTTGGCGGCGGAAGGACATGCGCCAAACAGCTCTCCACCTGGGGCCCAGCCGCGACTACATTTACCCAGTGTGCAGTTAGGGAAATATAGCGTCCCTGGCCGTGCTTACTGGTCCATGTATCTGTGGTTAGGTGGACCTTGCCACAGATGGCGTTGCGCAGTGCACACTTGATTTTATCGGATACTTGGTTGTGCAGGGAAGGCACGGCTCTCTTGGAGAAGTAGTTGGGAACAACATACTGTGGGACAACAAGGGACATGAGCTGTTTGAAGCTGTCTGTGTCCACCAGCCTAAATGACAGCATTTTTATAGGCCAGTAGTTTAGAAATGCTGGCATTCAGGGCCAGGGATCGAGGGTGGCTAGGTGGGAATTTACGCTTTCTCTCAAATGTTTGTGAGATGGAGAGCTGAACGCTGCCGTGTGACATGGTTGAGATGCTTGGTGACGCAGGTGCTGGTGTTGGTGGTACATCCCATGTTTGCTGGGCGGCAGGTGCCAACGTTCCTCCAGAGGCGGAGGAAGAGGCCGAGGCGGCGGCAGCAGCAGAAGAGGCTGAGGCGGCAGCAGCAGAAGAGGTAGCAGGGGGAGCTTGAGTGACTTCCTTGTTTTTAAGGTGTTTACTCCACTGCAGTTCATGCTTTGCATGCAGGTGCTTAGTCATGCAGGTTGTGCTAAGGTTCAGAACGTTAATGCCTCGCTTCAGGCTCTGATGGCACAGCGTGCAAACCACTCGGGTGTTGTCGTCAGAACATTGTTTGAAGAAGTGCCATGCCAGGGAACTCCTTGAAGCTGCCTTTGGGGTGCTCGGTCCCAGATGGCGGCGGTCAGTAGCAGGCGGAGTCTCTTGGCGGCGGGTGTTCTGCTTTTGCCCACTGCTCCCTCTTTTGCTACGCTGTTGGCTCGGTCTCACCACTGCCTCTTCCTCCGAACTGTGAAAGTCAGTGGCACGACCTTCATTCCATGTGGGGTCTAGGACCTCATTGTCCCCTGCATCGTCTTCCACCCAGTCTTCCTCCCTGAACTCCTGTTCAGTCTGCACACTGCAGAAAGACGCAGCAGTTGGCACCTGTGTTTCGTCATCATCAGAGACGTGCTGAGGTGGTATTCCCATGTCCTCATCATCAGGAAACATAAGTGGTTGTGCGTCAGTGCATTCTATGTCTTCCACCGCTGGGGAAGGGCTAGGTGGATGCCCTTGGGAAACCCTGCCAGCGGAGTCTTCAAACAGCATAATCGACTGCTGCATAACTTGAAGCTCAGACAGTTTCTCTGGTATGCATGGGGGTGATGTGACAGACTGATGGGCTTGGTTTTCAGGCACCATCTGTGCGCTTTCTTCAGAAGACTGGGTGGGAGATAATGTGAACGTGCTGGATCCACTGTCGGCCACCCAATTGACTAATGCCTGTACCTGCTCAGGCCTTACCATCCTTAGAACGGCATTGGGCCCCACCAAATATCGCTGTAAATTATGGCGGCTACTGGGACCTGAGGTAGTTGGTACACTAGGACGTGTGGCTGTGGCAGAACGGCCACGTCCTCTCCCAGCACCAGAGGGTCCACTAACACCACCACGACCATGTCCGCGTCCCTTACTAGATGTTTTCCTCATTGTTACCGTTCACCACAATAAGAAAAATATTATTTGGCCCAATGTATTGAATTCAAATTCAGGCCTTTTTTTACAGACACCTAACACTATCTGGCTATCTATTTAGGTGCCGTATTACACTAATAAAGGCACAGCAGTAACGACAGATTTAGCTGAATATAAATTTGAGGCCTAGTATTTAGGCGCTGGATGACAGGTATACGTTTACGGACAGAATTAGACTTGCAATTGCACAGTAGCGTGTGTGTGAAGTTATTGAGAATGACCCTATCTGCACCTTGAATCTTATATACCCTTTTAGGGATAGATTTAAAGTAGGCCTGATACAGCAGAAACCACTAATTTAGGGCTCTTTCACATCTGCGTTCTTTTCTTCCGGCATAGAGTTCCGTCGTCGGGCTCTATGCCGGAAGAATCCTGATCAGTTTTATCCTAATGCATTCTGAATGGAGTGAAATCCGTTCAGGATGCATCAGGATGTCTTCAGTTCCGGAACGGAACGTTTTTTGGCCGGAGAAAATACCGCAGCATGCTGCGCTTTGTGCTCCGGCCAAAAATCCTGAAGACTTGCCGCAAGGCCGGATCCGGAATTAATGCCCATTGAAAGGCATTGATCCGGATCCGGCCTTAAGCTAAACGTCGTTTCGGCGCATTGCCGGATCCAACGTTTAGCTTTTTCTCAATGGTTACCGTGGCGCATGGGGCGCTCTGACGTCACTCTGGAGCGCCCCGGGAGCCGCGCGGACTGTAAGTATACCGCTCCCCGCTCCTACTATGGCAACCAGGACTTTAATAGCGTCCTGGCTGCCATAGTAACACTGAAAGCATTTTGAAGACGGATCCGTCTTCAAATGCTTTCAGTACACTTGCGTTTTTCCGGATCCGGCGTGTAATTCCGGCAAGTGGAGTACACGCCGGATCCGGACAACGCAAGTGTGAAAGAGGCCTTAGAGAATTGCAAAATTGGGAATTGTATTTCAACCCAGAACAAAAACTGTGCTTTGACGGACACTAAATAACTTGACCAGCCACAACAATAACCACAGATTTAGATGAATATAAATTTGAGGCCTATTTTTTAGGCGCTGGGTGACAGGTATATGTTTACACACAGAATTAGACTTGGAATTGCACAGTAGCGTGTGTGTGAAGTTATTGAGAATGACCCTATCTGCACCTTGAATCTTATATACCCTTTTAGGGATAGATTTAAAGTAGGCCTGATACAGCAGAAACCACTAATTTAGAGAATTGCAAAATTGGGAATTGTATTTCAACCCAGAACAAAAACTGTGCTTTGACGGGCACTAAATAACTTGACCAGCCACAGCAATAAACACAGATTTAGATGAATGTAAATTTGAGGCCTATTATTTAGGCGCTGGGTGAAAGGTATACGTTTACAGACATAATTAGACTTGGAAATGCACAGTAGCGTGTGTGTGAAGTTATTGAGAATGACCCTATCTGCACCTTGAATCTTATATACCCTTTTAGGGATAGATTTAAAGTAGGTCTGATACAGCAGAAACCACTAAAATAGGAAATTGCTAAATTGGGAATTGTATTTCAACCCAGAACAAAAACTGTGCTTTGACAGACACTAAATAACTTGACCAGCCACAGCAATAACCACAGATTTAGATGAATGTAAATTTGAGGCCTAGTATTTAGGCGCTGGGTGAAAGGTATACGTTTACAGACATAATTAGACTTGGAAATGCACAGTAGCGTGTGTGTGAAGTTATTGAGAATGACCCTATCTGCACCTTGAATCTTATATACCCTTTTAGGGATAGATTTAAAGTAGGTCTGATACAGCAGAAACCACTAAATTAGGAAATTGCTAAATTGGGAATTGTATTTCAACCCAGAACAAAAACTGTGCTTTGACGGACACTAAATAACTTGACCAGCCACAGCAATAACCACAGATTTAGATGAATGTAAATTTGAGGCCTAGTTTTTAGGCGCTGGGTGAAATGTATACGTTTACACACAGAATTAGACTTGGAATTGCACAGTAGCGTGTGTATTGAAGTTATTGAGAATGACCCTACCTTGAATCTTATATACTCTTTTAGGGATAGATATAAAGTAGGTCTGATACAGCAGAAACCACTAAATTAGGAAATTGCTAAATTGGGAATTGTATTTCAACACAAACAACAGATTAGGATACTAGAGGACGACCACCTGAATCGGACAGAGAAATTATGTAATAAGTGGTCAAAATTAAAACTTAACATTTAATAGGTATAATTAGAAGATTGGTCCCAAGATATGACGATACATAAACATAAATCAGAAGCAACGCGGCGGGTTGCCACACGGAAAGGCTGGTACCCTATACCAAGTCAAACACTGAAAAGAGATGCTCGGCGGCGCCAAAATAATAACCGTATGGTCCTACCACTCAGATGAAAGGCTTCTGGATCCACAATTGTCCGGCTGGTGTTGATGGATGTGCACACCGTTGCTCTGGCAATTGCGTGAAACAGGGTGGTCTGTAGTGCTGGCTGGCCCTAGTAATACCCTGGAGCCCTACACTGGCCTATGTGACCGGATGGTGGTAAACCGCCACCAGTCACCTACAGGAACCTCACCCTGGAATTTGTGCGCCCTAGAAGGCCCTCGCTTACCTGATCCCTACATGCACGTTTCGCTGAAAAAGATGAGTGACAGGCTCATCAGGGGAAAAACGGTCTGCTTGGGCTAAACCTGTGCAGGGTGCACTGACAGAGATGTCAATGGTGCACTCTGCATAGAGATTAAGTAACACCACGATCCAGATATAGATCAAAAGTGGGCTGGTTAGCTATGAGGGAAGAGGGGGGTCAAGATATAGAGCCCCTCTTCAACTAACTATCTAGACGCCTGGGCTGATGTAGCCTAAGGAGCACCTGAGAATCACTACCTTTTAAAAAGCGAGCCAGCCTCAGAATAAGGCTTGGCTAAGACACGCCTCCCACATCCGGAATGAGCGGTGCACGCCCGCGCATGCGTGGAGCGATGCATCGCATAGGAGGAGGAAGGCAAAGGGGCGGACATGACATGACAGCGATGACGTCACCGCGTCCTATCACGCTGATACAGGCGTGATCACATGACGGTTGCCTGGCAAACGGGATGCATTTCCAGGCACCGTCCGGCATCGCAGCTCCTGATGTGTATCTGCGCACAGTTTAGATTTGGTATTTAATGGCACAAGATAAATATAGGAATCAAGACTGTAGAGGTCTCAAGCGGACACATATAGGGGGCATAGGGAGAATTGGAAATAAAGAGAGGGGCAGGGAAGCAGTAGGTGGACGGGAAAAGGGAAGAGGATAATCATATAATGTCATAAAAAGAGCAATGTAATTATGAGCATCACCAGTGTACTAAATAAAACAGCTATAATTAAGCTGTTCATTAAGACCCGTGGGTGAGACTGTGGACAGAGTGTAAATCCAGCGGGATTCTCTCTGTAATAACATACGGTCCCAGTCTCCACCACGGACCGAACGCACTACTTTCTCAATTCCAATAGCCCGAAGGCAGTTTGCGTTCCCCTGGTGGTAGTCATGTACGTGCTTAGATACTGTTGTGTCCCTGTTATTGGCAATGTCGCCAAGATGCTCGCCAAGGCGCCTGCGCAGCTCACGTTTCGTTTTCCCCACGTACTCCAAACCGCATTCGCAGGTGATCTTATATATGACGCCCTGCGTCTTACAATTGATAAAATCCCTGATGGGGAAGGTTTTTGACAAGTTTGAGCTGAAAAAAGTTTTGCCAGGTTGGATGAAACCACAGGCCACACATCCACTGCACCTGAAACAGCCCGTGGGCCTGCGATCGAGCCAGGTGCCTTGCCTAGGGACTGGTGTGAAGTGGCTGTGTACGAGGAGGTCCTTCAAATTACTACCCCTTCTAAATGTTATCTGGGGGTAGTCGTGCACGGCTTCCTTAATATCAGGGTCCATCAGCAAAATGGGCCAGTGCTTATTTTTTTTTAAAATATTTATTTATGCAGTTTTAAGGTCATAACAGAACATTAGACAAGACCAAAACCACAATACATACAGGCTCATCTCAGTACATTAGAAGAATCACAGTATACAATCCCAATAAACAGGAAGCACATTTCAGCCAGTACAAAACATACTGTAGCATATTCCAATGACCAAGCGGTATCTTCCACATACATGTTTGACTGAGAGAACACACTCACACACGCATTCACTCACCCTGTAGTCGCAAGATCCCCCCCCCCCCCCTTTTCAATCTAGGAGTCTCAAGTGGTCGCCTGTGCCTGAATCCACAGCCCCCAAATAAGGTCAAACCGTCCTGGAACTCCTCTGGCTGCGTACGTCAATTTGTAAAACTGGAGATCTGCATTAATCAATTGCACCCAGGAGTCCAAGGAGGGAACCTTGGGAGGCTTCCAGTGTAAAAGGATAGTTTTCCGCCCATAAAACATGAGCAGGCGCAAAAGCATCCTTCCATATTTAGATGGATCGGCATCACGCACCAATCCCAGCAAACACACTGATGGAGACAGAATCCCCGGGAGCCCCAGCTTGGACACAATAAACTCGCATACCCTCTGCCAAAAGCAGTGTATAATTGGGCATTCCCAGACCATATGAAAGAAGGTACCCCTCTCCCCCCCGCATCTGGTACAAGAGGGGTCCGGAAGTTGACCCATACGGTACAACCGAACCGGGGTAAGATAGACCCTGTGCATCCACTTCAACTGGATTACCTGGTCCCTCGCGCTGATCACAGCTGATTTCCACGTCCCCGACAGTTCCTCCAAGTGTGCCGCTTCAAGCTCCGGAATATCAGCCCTCCAATGCTCAAACGAGCGAGAGAGTGGAGATTCCTGCATTGTCAGTATTTCTAAGTAGAATAAGGAAATGGGCTTAAACAAATGTACCCTTCTAGCCACAGATTCCAGCGGGCCGCACTGTAGAGCAAGAGTCAGAGACCGGAATTGAATAGTGCATGCATGTCTCAACTGGAGATATCTATAGAAGCACGTACTTGGCAGGTTGAACTGTCGCTTTAAAGCCGCAAACTCGCTAAAGACCCCATTAGCATACAGCTGGGTGAGATACTTAAGACCTACTTTGGGCCAGAACTCGAAGTCCGACAGATGAAATAACTCCTTCAAACGGTTGTTCTTCCACAAAGGCATATATGGAGACCAAACGTCTCCCTCATCCTTTTCCCAGTGCGTCACCACCCACCGTTTCCATACAGACACCACCACCGCCATAGCCTTAGTGTAGTACAAGACCAAGTCGCCTCCCCCCCTATACACCAGATTGGCCAGAGACTCGAAGGATCCCGCCAAGGCAGCCTCCAGCACTACCGCTGGGTTATTCGCATCTGCTCTTATCCACCATGCAGCATACACCAACTGCGCAGCAGCATAGTATACCCGGAAATCTGGGAGTCTCAGGCCACCCCGTGTGTACAGGGCCTTCAACGTCCGTCTCGCCAGTCTAGGAGGTCGGCCACCCCACAAAAAGGGAGAGATCAATCTGTCCAAATGGTCAAAGTGCGATTGCGGCAATGCCACCGGGGCCGCCCTATAGAGGTATAAAAGCTTGGGTAACACAGACATCTTTACCAAATTCACCCTGCCCATCAAAGTGAGAGGGAGACTAGTCCACACATCCAACTTTCGGGAAACTTGCTGGACCGCCGGCATAATATTGAGTTGATAGAATCGGTTTGTATCCCTATGGACTCTCACACCCAGGTAGACAAATTGTTCCACCACCCTCAGACTCGACAGTGGAGAAATCCCCCTCCCAGCTTCCTCATCTACCAGACACAGGCTAGACTTACTCCAGTTCACTCTGAGACCGGAGAACCTCCCAAACCCATCTATAATGTCCAACAGGGCTTCCAAAGAGGGGCCCGCATCCGCTAGATACACTAATAGATCATCCGCATATAGCGATATCTTCTCTTCTATCCCCGCAATTGTCCACCCTTCTATTAGCTGGGAGGCATTCACTAGTCTCGCCAAGGGCTCCATGACTAGGGCAAACAGCATTGGAGACAGAGGACACCCTTGTCTGGTCCCCCTATGAAGGGCAAAGGGTTCCGATAGATATCCATTCACACGCACTCGTGCCCTCGGGGCCTGATATAACAACCTAACCCATTTAACAAAGGAGGACGGAAACCCCAGATGGTCCAGCGTCTGCCATATAAACTGCCATTCAACCGAGTCAAACGCTTTCTCATTGTCTAGAGAAGCAATAGCTCGAGACCCTGCATTGTCATGAGTAACCTGTAGATTAGTAAAGAGTCTCCGAAGGTTTATATCCGTCGTCTTCCCAGGCATAAACCCCGACTGGTCCGGGTCAATTACAGACAAAATAACCTCCCTCAATCTTCTCGCCAGAAGCTTTGCTAATACTTTCACATCCACATTAAGCAAGGAGATCGGCCTGTACGAGCTGCAGCTCTCCGGTGGACGCCCCGGTTTATGTATAACCACAATCGTGGCCTCCATCATGGAGTCAGGCAATTTATTGCCTTCAAAAGCATGTGTGAAGAGTTTGTACAACCTCTCACTCTGCTGCTCCAGATTCATCTTATACCATTCCACCGGAAGCCCATCTGGCCCAGGCGATCTGCCCACTGACATACTCTCAATCGCCGCCCTGACTTCCAACACCTCCAGAGGCATATCCAAATAGGCCCTGTCCGTCGGTGAAAGAGGAGTAATCTTAATCTTCCTTAAGTAATCCCTTATATCCCCCTCACCAAAGACCGATTTACTGTCGTACAAGTCTGTGTAGTATCTAGCAAACTGTGAACAAACATCCTCCGGACGAGAAAAGGACTCCCCCCCATCATCAACAATACAAGTCACTACCGTCTGCGGGGCCTCGGTTTTTGCCAGAAAAGCTAAAGTTCTCCCATTCTTGTCTCCCTCAGCAAATACTACCTGCCTCTGACACAGCAACCGCTTTTGAGTAAACTCGACTAGGTGAAGACGGAGATTACGCTGCGCCTCCTCCCATCTAGTACGGTTATCAGTCTTGGGATCCTGAGAGAAAGCCATTTCGGCAGATGTCACCTCGTTTTCTAGCTTATTTCTAGTAGCCACCAGCTCCTTTCTATGTGTCGCAATCGCCTGCACAATGACTCCCCTTTGAACCGCCTTAAAAGCGTCCCATTCAGTCAGCGGGTCAGAGGACCCCCCATTAGTCTCCCAGTACTCCTTTGCCCCTTCTGTAGCGGCCCAAGACACCGGAAGTACCTCCAGCCAGCGCGGGTTAAGGCGCCAGAGTTTAAAGGGAAGCCCAACCGGAACTCTCAGGGACACCAACAGAGGGGCATGGTCAGATATACCCCTGGGAAGATATTCCACCTTAGACAGCCACGGCAACAAATCTCTGTCCGCAAAAACCAGGTCAATCCTAGACAATGACTCATAAGAAGCTGAATGGCATGAAAATTGGCGAACCCCGGGATGTAGGTGTCTCCAGACTTCAGAGAGAGCGTTGCCTTCCGCCCACTGAGCCAACGCATTACTATGCGAAGCATGGGGGTGCAGTCTATCCAACGAGGGATCCAGAACTGAGTTGAAGTCGCCCATAATGAGCAAGGGAGCGACAGGAAAGGTCGCAATCTTGCCCATCAGGTCGTCCAAAAAACGCCTCTGAAACGGAGGAGGGACATAAACCCCAGCCACAATATAATCCCTACCTCTGATAGACGCATGTACAATTACATATCTCCCCAACAGGTCAGTCTGGACCGCATGTAACTGAAAAGGGACAGATCTAGCCACCAACAGCGACACTCCCCTTGCCCGGTTACTATATACCGCATGATATGACCAGCCAATCCACGGCTTCTTCAACGCCAAGGTTTTCTGTCCCATCAGGTGCGTCTCCTGTAACAATAGTACATCTGGAGAAAATTTCCTAAGAAAGTTAAAAACAAGAGAGCGTTTGACTTTATCATTGAGCCCTCGCACATTCCAGGAAATAAAGGTACAGTTAGCCATCACGTAACAAAACCTACCTCGGGCGGCGGAGGGCGACCAGGACCACAGGGCCAACCATGCTCACATACACACCACAAGACAAAACATACAAACATAAACACTGAAAAAGCAGGTTCAAATAGGGAACCCACTAACTGGTAGTAAACCCCCTTAAACATCATTCCCCCCTCCCTGCCCAGACCACCCAACCTATCTGAGCCCAGATCCCCAACTGACTAACAGTAGCAGTCCGTTGCTAACTCAGAGACGTGGAACAGTCCCGGAAACGCACTGCAAGTGCAACAGAGCCGAAGAAGAGGTAAGGGACTAAGCGCCCCAGCTCCGGCCGTTATAGACAGAGGAATGAAACGGCATCCGTGAAGTCACTAAAGCTGGACCCCACTACTAGCAGGCCGCCATCACCCCAGTCCGTCCAGCCACTCCGAAGCCTCTTCCGCCGTCGTGAAAAAACGGACGGATTCACCATCCTGAACACGCAGCTTTGCCGGGTATAGCATGGCATACCGGATCTCTTTGCCTCTCAGACGGGCCCTCACTGCTGTAAATTGTCTTCTCTGCCGCTGAACCTCAGAGGAGAAATCCGGATAGAAGGACAGTCTGGAATTCTCAAATCGAATCTCCTGCATTCTCCGCGCTGCCGCCAAAATTGTATCACGGTCCCGATAATTCAGAACTTTCAGGATGAAAGGACGCGGAGGCGCCCCTGGAGGCGGAGATTTGGTAGGAATCCTGTGGGCACGTTCCACCACAAATGTAGAGGAGAGTTGAATAGGGTCAAGACACTGCTTGATGAATTGCTCAGCAAAGAGTTCTGGTGATGTCCCTTCTGCCCTTTCAGGAATTCCCAGTATACGGATATTATTCCTTCTATTGCGGTTTTCCGCATCATCCACTTTCGCCATCAGTGATTTGACCTGCTGCTGCAAGGTACGCACCATATTGCTGCCGGAGTGGGCCACATCCTCCACCTCACCTAGCCGCCTTTCTACTTCAGTGGTCCTCTCACGGATCTTGTCAATGTCCTGTCTAAGGCAGGTGATATCAGACTGCAAATGATCAATTTTAATCGTGAGGGTGGACTGGCAGGTTGTAATGGCCGCCATTATTTTACTCAAATCGACCTGTTCTCTTTCAGGGTTGTCTCCAACCCCCTTTCCCTCCGTTTGGCTCATTGCGTCAGTAAACAATTTAACCAGTTGCGGGTTACCGGCACCCCCGGTTTTCCGGCCCATGAAGAAGAATAGTTATAAGGCCGACAGGGTCTGATGCAGGCTCTCCAGGCGGAGTAGGAAACAGACAGAGTCCAGAAGGAATTAATCCAGGCACCCCCCCCCCGCGCTGGGCTAAAAGGAGGGCCCCCTTAAATGATGTGTAGTGGAGTATGGCACAGGGGCACACGGAAAACAGACAGAGTCCAGAAGGGGTTAATCCAGGCACCCTCTCCACGCTGGGCTAAATGAGGGCCCCCTTGAATAATGGATACTGGAGTATGGCACAGGGTCTCACAACAGTACCTTGTCGGTTAATTGCTGGACTTGTCTTCCTCCAATCCTCCAGGTAAGATCCAGGGCCCAGTCCCTCCTTGAATCGCAGAAGGGGAGCCGGAGCAGCAGCAGCAGGAGCCCAGAGATGAGAGAAGAGCCGGAGAGCTGAACGCCCGTCACCGACCCGCCGGCCACCGGAGCAGAGAGGGCCACCCGGCAACAGACAGACGCAGGCTGACTCACCGAGGATGCAGCAGGGACCCCGGCCAGGTAAGTAACCAGCCGCTCCGCCGGCTTTCTTTACAGGGCTGCCCCGCTCCCAAGATGGCGCCCGCACACCGCCGCAGCCGAGGACCTAGGCCGCACCGCCAGCCACAGGAGAAGATGAGGACGCCGGAGGCACAGACCAGCACCGGAGACGACCGACCACCGGAGGGACCCACCGCTCGCCAGGAATCGTCAAGATGGACAAGGATGCCCAGGATATCGCCAGGATGGAGCCGGAGCTGAAGGGAAGCACGTCCTCACTCCATGAAGGTTAGGCCACCAATGGGGCCAGTGCTTATTAAGGATCCCTCGTATTCTATCAGCACAGCCATCAAAGGTGCCTAGCAATCGGATCTTCTGGTCTTGAGGCAATCTTACCCTGGGCACCAGGAGGTCCGGACGAGCCGTGTCGACCGCCCTCTGATAGGCCTGCCTGAGTACCTTGTCAGGATACCCCCTGTTAAGAAATCTGGTCCTTAATTCGTTAGCCTTTTTCTTGAATTCGGATCCCTCGGAGCAGTTGCGCCTAAGGCGCAGATACTGACCGCACGGAATGCCCCTCTTAAGGGGGGTGGGATGGCTGCTGCTCCAGTGAAGGACCGAATTGGTGGAAGTAGGCTTCCTAAAAATGGTTGTGGAAAGCTCCTCGCCGTTCTTCCTAGATATGGATATATCAAGGAACGGAAGGCTAACTGGGTCCGATTCGTGTGTGAACCTCAGGCCTATGTCGTTGCGATTAAGTTTCTCAACAAAATCACAAAAAGACGGTTTGGAATCATTCCAAATGAGGAAGACGTCGTCAATGTAGCGGGCCCACAAACCTATGGGCCCGGTACTTGACGACATCTCCTCAGAGAACACACTGGTGGACTCCCACCAGCCCAGGAGCAGGTTGGCATATGTCGGCGCACAAGAACATCCCATCGCCGTGCCCCTAAGCTGGTGGTAGAGTTTCGGTCCGAAATAGAAAAAATTATGCGTCAGCAGATACTCCAGGAGTTTCAGGACAAAGATGTTATGCTCAGAAAATTGACAGCCCCTCATACTCAGATAATGTCCTACTGCCTGGAGACCGACTTGATGGGGGATCGACGAGTACAGTGCCTCGACATCGATGCTACCCAGAATGGCCTGTGGTTCAATACTCACCCTATCAAGTCTCCTCAGCAGGTCCATGGTGTCCCTGACGTAAGAAGGCAGGGACACCACGAAGGGCATAAGGATTTTGTCAATATAGATGCCCAGGTTTTGGCTGATACAGCCAACACCTGACACAATTGGCCTACCTTTTAGTGGGGTTGTCCCCTTGTGCACCTTAGGTAGGCTATAAAAGGTTGCAATAACCGGATGTTTAGGGTACAGGAACTCAAGTTCTTCCGCAGAAATAAGTTTCTTGGTTTTGGCATCCTGCAGAATATCAAGAAGTTCAACTAAATATGAGTCTGTTGGATTATATGGTAAGACTTCATAACTTTTTTTATCCTGGAGGATCTGCTCGCACATCGCCCTATAATCGTCCGTGTCCAGGATCACCGTGTTGCCCCCTTTGTCTGAGGGTTTGACGGTGATCGTGGAGTCATTCTTGAGTGAAGTAATGGCTTCCCATTCTTCCCTAGTGCAATTATGGCAAGAGGGGAGAGATGTGATGTGTTTAAGGTCTGCTGTCACAAGCTGGAGAAAAATATCCAAACATGATACAGTATATCCCCAGAGGGGGGCATCCTGGTACTTTTGTTTTTAAGGGTCGTAAAAGGACCCAGACCAGAAAAACCTCCATCTGGTTCATCCAAATTGTACAGCAGCCTAACATCAGGTAAAATATTTAGGGGAATCCCCAATTCCTGACACTGCCGTACATCCTTATGTCTAAAAAATTTGCGCCACCTAAGTTTCCGAATGAACAGATGTAAGTCCTTAGTCCAGGTGAAGGCGTCAAAACGGCGTGTTGGAACGAAAGATAGGCCCTTACTCAGAACAGCCATTTCAGTGTTATTAAGTACTCTTTTAGACAAATTTATTACCTGGGGGCCTGCTGGTCCCGAGTCTGCGACCTGTTTCTCAGTGGATAGGGGATTGTCTGATCTAAAAAACTCTGGGGTTGACCCCTTCCCCTGCCTCCCCGTCCCCTACCCCTCCTAGACTGAGTCTTCCTCCTTGAAACTGTGCTGGTTTGCTCACGTTCACTATCAGAGAGGTCAGTCTCCGTGGTAGATAATTCGGAGGCCGCCTCCCTGAGGGTGACTTTATCTTTAAGGACAGAATACGCCTTATTTTCTTTAAATTCGGCAAGGTCCTCAGTGAATTGCCGGTGTTTCCTTTCCCTCAAATAGAACTGATACTTTTCTATAGAAGACTGTAGCAATTTTTCTTTGTTAATAAAGTCAGGATCCCCATCAGGGATTTTATCAATTGTAAGACGCAGGGCGTCATATATAAGATCATCTGCGAATGCGGTTTGGAGTACGTGGGGAAAACGAAACGTGAGCTGCGCAGGCGCCTTGGCGAGCATCTTGGCGACATTGCCAATAACAGGGACACAACAGTATCTAAGCACGTACATGACTACCACCAGGGGAACGCAAACTGCCTTCGGGCTATTGGAATTGAGAAAGTAGCGCGTTCGGTCCGTGGTGGAGACTGGGACCGTATGTTATTACAGAGAGAATCCCGCTGGATTTACACTCTGTCCACAGTCTCACCCACGGGTCTTAATGAACAGTTTAATTATAGCTGTTTTATTTAGTACACTGGTGATGCTCATAATTACATTGCTCTTTTTATGACATTATATGATTATCCTCTTCCCTTTTCCCGTCCACCTACTGCTTCCCTGCCCCTCTCTTTATTTCCAATTCTCCCTATGCCCCCTATATGTGTCCGCTTGAGACCTCTACAGTCTTGATTCCTATATTTATCTTGTGCCATTAAATACCAAATCTAAACTGTGCGCAGATACACATCAGGAGCTGCGATGCCGGACGGTGCCTGGAAATGCGTCCCGTTTGCCAGGCAACCGTCATGTGATCACGCCTGTATCAGCGTGATAGGACGCGGTGACGTCATCGCTGTCATGTCATGTCCGCCCCTTTGCCTTCCTCCTCCTATGCGATGCATCGCTCCACGCATGCGCGGGCGTGCACCTCTCATTCCGGATGTGGGAGGCGTGTCTTAGCCAAGCCTCATTCTGAGGCTGGCTCGCTTTTTAAAAGGTAGCGATTCTCAGGTGCTCCTTAGGCTACATCAGCCCAGGCGTCTAGATAGTTAGTTGAAGAGGGGCTCTATATCTTGACCCCCCTCTTCCCTCATAGCTAACCAGCCCACTTTTGATCTATATCTGGATCGTGGTGTTACTTAATCTCTATGCAGAGTGCACCATTGACATCTCTGTCAGTGCACCCTGCACAGGTTTAGCCCAAGCAGACCGTTTTTCCCCTGATGAGCCTGTCACTCATCTTTTTCAGCGAAACGTGCATGTAGGGATCAGGTAAGCGAGGGCCTTCTAGGGCGCACAAATTCCAGGGTGAGGTTCCTGTAGGTGACTGGTGGCGGTTTACCACCATCCGGTCACATAGGCCAGTGTAGGGCTCCAGGGTATTACTAGGGCCAGCCAGCACTACAGACCACCCTGTTTCACGCAATTGCCAGAGCAACGGTGTGCACATCCATCAACACCAGCCGGACAATTGTGGATCCAGAAGCCTTTCATCTGAGTGGTAGGACCATACGGTTATTATTTTGGTGCCGCCGAGCATCTCTTTTCAGTGTTTGACTTGGTATAGGGTACCAGCCTTTCCGTGTGGCAACCCGCCGCGTTGCTTCTGATTTATGTTTATGTATCGTCATATCTTGGGACCAATCTTCTAATTATACCTATTAAATGTTAAGTTTTAATTTTGACCACTTATTACATATTTTCCCAATTGTATTTCAACCCAGAACAAAAACTGTGCTTTGACGGACACAAAATAACTTGACCAGCCACAGCAATAACCACAGATTTAGATGAATGTAAATTTGAGGCCTAGTATTTAGGCACTGGGTGAAAGGTATACGTTTACACACAGAGTTAGACTTGGAATTGCACAGTAGCGTGTGTGTGAAGTTATTGAGAATGACCCTATCTGCACCTTGAATCTTATATACCCTTTTAATGAATAGATTTAAAGTAGCCCTGATACAGCAGAAACCATTAATTTAGGAAATTGCTAAGTTGGGAATTGTATTTCAACCCTGGACAAAAATATATCATTTGCCAGACAGCAGACAGTATTACAATTGGCTGGCCACAGCTGAAACACCAGATTTAGGGTACTGCTATTTTGGCAATTGTATTTCACCCCTCAATAAAATAGCAAGCACAGCCAAGCCCCTGATGTAGGATATAGCCAAAAAAAACACACTATTGATGGTTAAATGCACTTGGTGACACCTTGCCCCTGATGTGGGATATAGCAAAAAAACAACCACACTATTGATGGTTAAATGCACTTGGTGACAGCTTTCCCCATATGTAGGATATAGCCAAAAAATAACCACACTATTGATGGTTAAATGCACTTGGTGACAGCTTGCCCCATATGTAGGATATAGCCAAAAAACAACCACACTATTGAGGGTTAAATGCACTTGGTGACAGCTTGCCCCATATGTAGTATATAGCCAAAAAATAACCACACTATTGATGGTTAAATGCACTTGGTGACAGCTTGACCCTGATGTAGGATATAGCCAAAAAATAACCACACTATTGATGGTTAAATGTACTTGGTGGCAGCTTGTGCTGGCGCACCACAAGACACAAAATGGCCGCCGATCACCCCAGAAAAAAGTGAATGAAAAACGCTCTGGGCAGCCTAAAAACAGTGAGCAGTTGAATAGCAGCGGTTCAATGATCCACAGCTGTAGATCGATCACTGAATTAAGTCTTTTGGAGGAGTTAATCACTGCCTAATCTCGCCCTAACTTCGCAGCTGCAACCTCTCCCTACACTGATCAGAGCAGAGTGACGTGCGGCGCTACGTGACTCCAGCTTAAATAGAGGCTAGGTCACATGCTGCACTGGCCAATCACAGCCATGCCAATAGTAGGCATGGCTGTGATGGCCTCTTGGGGCAAGTAGTATGATGCTTGTTGATTGGCTGCTTTGCAGCCTTTCAAAAAGCGCCAAGAAAGCGACGAACACCGAACCCGAACCCGGACTTTTACTAAAATGTTTGTTACTATACAGTTCGGGTTCGCTCATCCCTACTCAGGAATGTTTATTCAATAGTTTTTCCAGATAGTTCATTTGATGGAGATAATCAGTATTTGTGCTGGTAGCAGCCGCATCCTCCGATCGATCGTAAAGACTCCCCCTCCACATTGTGATTGACAGGCGCAGGCGCACTGAGAGGCGGCCGCTCCATCCTCAATGCGCCTGCGCCGGGTGTAGATGTGACGTCATCGGCGCAGGCTCATTGAGGATAGAGCAGCCGAGCGAGCGGCCGAGCGAGCGGCCGCCTCTCAGTGCGCCTGCGCCAATTGAAGACAGGTACGGCCGCGGCGCAGGCGCAAGATTTTAAATGCAAATAGGCAGGGCCAGCAGAGAACGATCCCGTTCCCTGGCCCTGTCAATCACAATGTGGAGGGGGTGTCTTTACGATCGGAGGATGAGGCTGCTACCAGCAAGTAGCCGTCCTACTTGCTGGTAGCAAGGTAATTAGCATATTTTAAAAGCTTGTTTTAAACTAAATCTACAGGACCAAAATGATTAATTTGATCATCTAACCATAAATCGCAGTGTAGGGATTATAAGTAAGCAAAAAAAAAAAAAAGGTTTAGTGGGGTGACAGAAGCCCTTTCACTTCTCTAATGTGTATAGACATTTGACGGGAAGAAGCTCAGTGCATTGCACTTAGTGCTCACAAACCGGCAAACACACCCCTACACACTGAGAACACGTCTCCAAGCCCGTCAGAAGGTTTTCATACTGACGGTTTTACCACTGGTCCCAATTCAACCCAAGTACCCTCTGCTAGATCGTTCTTCGGTTAAATCAGACACAGGGAGACAGATGACAATCTATAAAAACACACACACACATCCTAAGATAAAATGTCCGCATAATAAAATTTCCACAACATTGGGTTTTTTACTTCTATGGGCCAGGGCTGTGTGAAAAATGCAGCATATAGAACATGCTGCATTTTTAATGCAATGCAGAACTGATGCGTGAAAAAAAACTAAATGGGTCAGGATTCAGTGCGGGTGCAATGCGTTCACGTCACGCATTGAACCCGTGCGGAAAACTTGCTTGTGTAAAAGGGGCCAAAAGGTTAGGTATATTTGGCTTGTGGGTGAAATTTCAGGATGAACCTAAAATGCACTCTAACCTTTAGGCCCCTTTCACACGGGCAAGTTTTCCGCGCGAGTGCAATGAGTGAGTTGAACGCATTGCACCCGCACTGAATCAGGACCCATTCATTTCTATGGGGCTCTTCACATGAGCGGTGATTTTCACGCATCTCTTGTGCGTTGCGTGAAAATCGCAGCAAGCTCTATTTTGTGCGTTTTTCAAACAACGCAGGCCCCATAGAAGTGAATGGGGCTGCGTGAAAATCGCAAGCATCCGCAAGCAAGTGCGGATGTGGTGGATTTTCACGCACGGTCGCTAGGAGACGATCGGGATGGGGACCCAATCTTTATTATTTTCCCTTATAACATGGTTATAAAAGAAAATAATAGCATTCTGAATACAGAATGCATAGTACAATAGGGCTGGAGGGGTAAATTTTTTTTATTTTTTTTAACTAACCTTAATCATGGTGATGGATCATGTGACGGACCATGTGATGAACGTAGTGACGTCATCAAAGATCTTATTCCTCACAGAACAAGACAGAGGAGATGCCGGCTGCGCGAACAAGTGGATTAAGGTAAGTTAAATATATATATATATTTTAACCCCTCCAGCCCTATTATACTATGCATTCTGTATTCAGAATGCTATTATTTTCCCTTATAACCATGTTATAAGGGAAAATAATACAATCTACACAACCTTGAACCCAAACCTGAACTCCTATGAAGAAGTTCGGGTCTGGGTACCACATTCAGTTTTTTATCACGCGCGTGCAAAACGCATTGCACCCGCGCAATAAAAACTGAACAACGGAACGCAATAGCAGTCAAAACTGACTGCAATTGCGTACCTACACGCGTGGGTTTGCCGCAACGCATCCGGACACGCTCGTGTGAAAGAGGCCTTACAGGTGAACTTAATGTAACCTTCCCTAAACTTCTGAATGCACATGTCCAACTTTTCAATGTTTCAGTACTTTTTGCACAACTTGCTGTTCTCTAACAAGGAGCTTAACAGCAAAATTCACAACAGGTGTTTGATCCCTGAATCGCTCAATAAATATCCTGGTTCAATTAGAATTGGTATTTAAACATCCTTCCTCATCATGCTGTTCACATTTTGACATCATGAGACCAAGTCGACCCCTAACAATTGATTAAAAATACCTCTCTATTGCCAGGCTTCAAGCAGGATGTTCTCCGACGGAAGTGACCACTGAGTTTAGTGTCATCAGCAGGTCGCAAAAAAGATACAGAGAGACTGGAAGAGTCACAGAAAGTCATAGAAGTGGAGGTCCTTTGGCCACATCCCACACTGATGACTTCTTCATTGTGAACAATGCCCTGCATAACCGGATGATGAATGGCACAATTCCAAGCACATTTAAGGGAGGTGAGAGGCACCCAAGTGTCACATTAGACCATTCAAAACTATTTATATCAGCATGGTCTGCATGCTAAGGTAGACTACCTGAAAGGGTACCCGACCACACCACCAGGCACAGGCATCATCGTCTGGCATGGGCCAGGGAGCATCTACACTGGATGAGGGACCAGTGGGCCTCTGTGCTGTTCAATTCAAGCTGAGCAGAAATGATGGCCGCCAATGATGTTAGAGACATCAAGGAGAGCTCTATGCATCAGCCACTGTTGTCAGCAGATGAGCCTTTGGTGATAGGGGTGTTGGGCAAATGTGTCTAGTCAATACAGAACTGACCTACACTTTGTGAATGGTATGGTAACAAGCCCATACTACTTAAATAACATCATTAATCCAGTCATTATGACTCTGCATGAACAACACAGGCATAGTTAAATTTTAATGGACGGCAGGGCGCCAGCTAATCATTAGGGAACTGATGCTGGAAACTGGGGTACCTCAATTGGAGTGGCTTGCACTTTCTCTGGACTTAAATCCCATTGAAAACCTTTGGGATCAGCTGAGTTACCATGTAGAGGCTTGTAATTTGTACCCCTCAATAACCCGAGGGCGGCCCTTGAAGAAGAATGGGGTGCCATGCCTCAGGAGACAATAAGTTGACTTGTGAACAGCATGAGACATTGTTGTCAAGCTGTAATTGATGCTTAAGGCCACATGACAAGTTATTGAGACATTGACACTTTTTGTGGGGGTATGTTGGCTTTTGTTTCAATAAATTGTTTGAGAAGAGGAAATTACCAGTGCATGCTTCTACTTATATTATAATATTACTGTAGTGTGAAGTGTATGTTTTCCATAAATTTCGCCCAAAAGCCAAATATCCCTAACTTTTTGTGAGTAGTGCATATGTCTGCATAGGTAATGAATCAAAAAGAGAAAATAAAGAATGCTATGTTAGAAGTTGAATCAACAGGTGTCACAGGTTTTCCCGCGACAGGTGGCAGGAGATCAGTGAGACTGGCAACACGTGGTTTTATTTGACATGTAATGTCACATTCAGGTGTGGGAGGGAAACACCACACCGAACATAGGAGGGAAAGGGGTGAGGGAATAAGGCCTGGAAATTAGGGAAAGGAGATGGACACCTCCTAGTAAAACCCTAATCAAAGTCATGATTAACTACCATTATGAACAGACCCTAGAGGTAGGTGAGTTCATACACAGGAATACCTAGTGTCCTAACTCACCCTATAGGACCCTGGTACTAATGTCAGGACTCAGACAACCTGTTCCACCAAAATGAAGGATGAACAGAAGTCTCCCTCAGGCCTTAATACAAATGACAGGGAAATGCAACAAACAAAATAACCCAAACAAGATACAAAAGGGAAAGAAAACACTTAACTTCAAGTGGCTATGGCAGCACCAGGAACTCAGCCGAGATCCACACACCAGCTATCCACAACTCAAACAGAAACTATAAGCCGCATAGGATTATGGGAGAATCAACAATAAATAGAGAAGGTTAAATGACCATAATAGCCACACCTGGGGAAAGAAGGTATTGAAAGCACCAGAAACAACACAGACGTGATTTGATCCAAACGGAAAACATGACAGATCAAACCATGTGTTGCCAGTCTCACCGATCTTCTGCCATCTGTCACGGGAACGTCCGTGACAAAAGTTTTCACAAATTTTCCTCCAAAGTGATGAAAAGTGCTAAAAAGTCAGGTTAGTACTATAAAGCAGACATTAGCAGCAGATTAGCCAATTATTTAATAGCCAATGGTGTTAGAACAAGGTACAAATTATATTGGTTCTTTATTTTTGTTAGGGACCACCCTCCATAACACAAAGTACAATGCTGTCTGAAAGAAGTGACTCTTGTTCAGGCACATGAAATCATCCAGAACTTAGGATAGGTCTTCAGTATCAGATTGGTGTAGGTTTTACAGTTGCTGACACTGGAAACTATACAGTAGATGAAAGGCTCCATCCGAGGCATTATTTCCAGTGCTGGCATACTGCTGCTCACTTGAATGGAAGCTGAACTGCAGTATACTGACACAGCCACTATACTGTATAATTTCCTATGCCAACGGCTGCAAAAAACATCTAATCGGTGGGGTGTTGTGTGTCAAACAGAGATGGCCTTGCGGTTTGCCACGGCGGTCGTTTCACTACGAACTTTGCACGTTCGCGATTCGCCGAAATTGCGAACATTGCTCCGAACTTTGACCCATGACACATCCATCAGGTGGGACAGGTCAGCCAATTCAGATGTTTCAGCACATGGACACACCCCCACCCTATAAAAAAAAAACGATCTCACAGCCATTTTACATTCTGTGGTTTGCCAGTGTAGAGAGAGGTTGCTGTGTGAAGCAGGGACAGGCTGTTTTGGACATCAAATGCTAGCTAATAGGGCCACAAAAATCCTTTTAAGGACTGGTATAGGTGTGCTATCGATAGGTGTGATATTCTGAGGGGTGTTATATGCTTATAATATACTTTCTAACATATAAAATATATTATAGTGCATTTGTATTGTGCAGCAGTTCTGCTGTGATAACACAGCTATATAGAGGGACAAACACTATTGGAACAACTAATTGCAACAGGTGTGATATACCTGTTGCCCCCCAAAAAACTGATTGAGGGGTGTGATATATCTTCTTCCACAAAAGCAGATAGAGGACTGCGATAAACCTGTTGCCCCAAATAAACAGGGTGGTGTGATATAACTGTTGTGTCAAAAAAAATAATTAAAGGGTGTGATATACCTGCTTCCAAAAAATAGTGATTAAGGGGTTTGATATACCTGCTTCCGCCAAATATTGATTGACGGGTGCGATATACCTGCTTCCACAAAATGCTGATTAAGCAGGTATATCGCACTGTACTGTGCCGGCAGCAGGGAGCGCACGGCGTCATAGCAACCAGTGACGCCGTGCGCTCCTGCTCTCAGGAGGGATCCAGGCCGCGGTTCCATGGGGCCTAAGGGGTTTGATATACCTGCTTCGACAAAATATTGATTAAGGGCTGCGATATACCTGCTTCGACAAAATAGTGATTAAGGGGTTTGATATACCTGCTTCCGCCAAATATTGATTGACGGGTGCGATATACCTGCTTCCACAAAATGCTGATTAAGGGGTTTGATATACCTGCTTCGACAAAATATTGATTAAGGGCCGCGATATACCTGCTTCCTGTCACGACCATGTTTATGGCCGTGACTCCTTGGGAGCCGCGTACAGTTGCCCGCGGTTTGGGTTGTTGTGTCAACCGCAGCTGGAGGCATAATGTTGTTTGCCTCAAGTGCGGTTGCTGCGGACAACAAGTATGTGTGCGGTTGCCTTGGAGTTGTGTGCGTGTATGTATGCACTTTTGTATGTCTGGTGTGCACTCTGTTTTATGTTTGGTGTGCACTGACATCTTTCCTTCACTGTGGTTGCCCGTGGCAACGTTTGGTTCTATGTGTACATGTGGTGGCAGTGTCCCGGCCTTCGGGCTGACTCCCAGGACATGGTTGCCACCCATGTCGTTGCCTGCGGCAACAGCCACAGTGTGTTCTTGGGTTGGACACTTTCCCTTTAAGTTTGTGTTTCCCTTCCCTGGTGCTGGAAGAGTTAACTCCCTTCCCAGTATGTGTGTGCTCTGGGTGTGTTTGTTGGGTGTGGCTACTGGGGCCTATAAAGCCTCACTGTTAGCTTCTGTCTGAGGGTTGCTTCAGCCATGCTTAGCTGGAGCAGCCTTCTGTGTTTTCCACCTGCCAGTGGTGGCCACCCTTGTGGTCATAAGATTTATGTCACATTAAGTTTATGTCATGTTTATGTGTGATGTCTATGTGATGTTCAGTTGGGATTTTCCTTTGTTGTTTGGTGCAGCTTATGGATCTGGATTCCTGTGTGTGGATATGTGTTTGCTGGGTTCATTTCATCTTTTGTGGACATCAGCTTGCCAGCACAGGGATCCAGTCAGCAAGGCTGTGGCAGGTAGGTGGAACTAGTTCAGTTCACCTGCCATATCCGTAAGACTGTTAGTGTTCCCCTTTTCCCTGCAGCTTGGCCAGTGAGACCCCTGTTCCTCCGTGTCCAGAAGGAACAGGCTGTCTTACCCTGACTCCTAGTCTAGGGACCGGTCGGAGGGTGAGTTAGGGATCCAAGGTTCCTGAGCATGGGTCCTCCTACCTTAAAGGTCGGCCCATGCAGCTAGGAGTTAGGGTCAGATTAGGGATGCGATTAGGAGGTGACCTGCTCCCTAATTCTGTCGTCCTGGCCAAGCAGGGGTTAACATCATCTGGCATCGCACGGCTGAGGATTTTCCCCATCCTCAGCCGTGACACTTCCACAAAATATTCATTAAGGGGTTTTGATATACCTGCTTCCACCAAATATTGATTGACGGGTGCGATATACCTGCTTCCACAAAATACTGATTAAGGGGTTTGATATACCTGCTTCCACCAAATATTGATTGACGGGTGCGATATACCTGCTTCCACAAAATACTGATTAAGGGGTTCGATATACCTGCTTCCACCAAATATTGATTGACGGGTGCGATATACCTGCTTCCACAAAATACTGATTAAGGGGTTCGATATACCTGTTTCCACCAAATATTGATTTAGGCATGCTATATACCTGCTTCCAGAAAATACTGATTAAGGGGTCAGATATACCTGTTTCCACTAAATATTGATGGAGGGGTGCGATATACCTGTTTCAACAAAATACTGATTAAGGGGTTTGTTATACCTGCTTCAACCAAATATTGATTGAGGCCTGCGATATACCTGTTTCCACCAAATATTGATTGAGGCCTGTGATATACCTGCTTTCACAAAATACTGATTAGGGGTTTGATATACCTGCTTCCAACAAATATTGATTGAGGCCTGAGATATACCTTCTTCGACAAGTACTGCTCTTCTCTAGGGACTTAGGCACAGGGTCATTTTTAAAATAACAGGCAGAGGAAGAGGCAGGCCGTTCCGCAGGGATGGTAGGGGTTGGGCAGGTGCACCAGGCCAGAGCCTAAGTGGGAAGTTGGAGAAGGCGTGTGCGATTACTTCAAAGGGCGCACCAGAGTTGGTCAAGTGGCTCACTCAGCCTTCAGCTTTTGTACCTTCCTCATCCTCTGTATCTGCACCATCCTCACTCTCTGCTGTGTGCACCCCCAAAGACATCACCACCATCATAGCTAGGAATCAGGAAGAGGAGGTATCAACGGCCGCCACCCAGCAGTCTGACGACAGTACCTAGATCAGCCACAGTAGGGAGGTCCCCGCTGTTGCTGCCTACTCCAAGATCTCAAATGTCAGTGGTGGCGAAGGTGACGATAATGACCTGTCGATGGACGTCAGGTGGGTGCCCACAAGAGAGGAAGAGGAGGGGAGTTCAGAGGTAGAGACTGAGCAGCAGAGAGGGAGGAGAAGCAGGGAGAGGTCGCAGGGCACAGTAGGCAAAAAGCAGACTGCAAATGTATCTGGAGCAAGCCATCCACCATGCACGGTCACTTCTGGTGCTCTCAGGACGCAGGCACATGGCTCCGCAGTGTGGGCTTTTTTTAACATGTGAGCTGCTTACAATAGTGTTGCCATCTGCAGCCTGTGCTGTCAACGCATAAGTCGTGGTAAGCCCAACGCTCACCTAGGGACGACTGTCTTAAGAAGGCACATGCCCTCCATCACCGAGTCCAGTGGCAGCAACGCCATCAGAACCCACAAAGCCACACTTCCGAAGCTCCACGTCCTGCCTCTTCTCCTTCTCCTATCTCCTCCCATTTGTCCTCCACTCCACCTTCCACCGTGCCGTCATTGCGTTCATCTGGCTAAAGACAGGCTTCCGTGGCCCAAATGTTCGAGCGTAAAAAGTTGATGACCCCGGATAACCCTCTTGCTCAACGGTAGACCGCTGGCTTGTCGGAAATACTAGCCCACCAACTACTGTCATATAAACTGGTGTGCTCTGAGGCCTTTAGAAAATTTGTGGCCATTGGCACACCGCAATGGAAGGTCCCCGGAAATAAACAGGGCATCCCAGAAGGGCATCCTAGAGCTATATGGCCACACTAGCGTTTTTGTTTTCTGGTATTGAGTTCCGTCACAGGGTCTCAATACCGGAAAAAATAGTGACCAGTTTTATCCTAATGCATTCTGAATGGAGAGCATTCCGTTCAGTATGCATCAGGATGCATCAGTTCAGTCCCTCTTATGTTTTTTATCCAGAGAAAATACTGCAGCATGCTGCAGTTTTCTCTCCTGCCAAAAATCCTTAACACTTGCCGGAATGCTGGATCCGGCATTAATTTCCATTGAAAAGCATTAATGCCAGATCCAGCCCCAAGTGTTCTGGCAAAACAGATTCGGTTTTGCGCTCTGCACATGCGCAGACCTTTAAAAATGAGAAAAAAATAAACAAAGGATCCGTTTTTCCAGGTGACAACCGGAAAGACGGATCCGGTATTGCAATGCATTTGTGAGATGGATTCGCAATCGGATCTGTCTCACAAATGCATCCGGTTGCGTCCAGATTGCCTGAATCCTTTACCACAAGTGTGAAAGTACCCAAACCCTGCTTAATTTGACAGTTGGTCAAGTGGTGTGCGTGCGGAAACAGGGTAAATGACACACGTGCCGTGCATGGCACACGTCCTGAACTTAGTTGTGCAGTGATTCATTGCCAAATACCCCGGGGTCCAGGATGCCTTGCGGCAGGCCAGGAACATTTCTGGCCATTTTAGAAGATCTTACAAGGCCATGGCTCGCCTTGCTGATGTTCAGCGGCGACACCACTTGCCCGTCAGACGTCTGATTTGTGACAGTCCAACGCGCTGGAACTCCACCTTGAATATGCTTGATAGGCTTCTCCAGCAGCAACGTGCCATTGACGACTACCTGTAAGAACTCTGCAGCAGGACAGGTTCTGGGGAGCTTGGTTTCTTTTCACCACGCCAGTGGCTGCTCATGCGCAACGCATGTAGACTTCTGCAGCCATTTGATGAAATCACCAAACTGGTCAGTCGCAGCCAGGGCGCCATCAGTGACATCGTACCTTACTCCTTCTTTCTGGAGCTTGCATTGCGTCATGTCATTAATCAAGCCGCCGAGGAGCAGGAGCTGGAAGATGAGGAAGTCGCAATGCTGAATGAATTCCCAGGAGGGGCTACTCCATCTGAAACAAGTCAGCAGGATTCTGAAAAGGAGTCAGAAGAGGATGGTGGCTGGCGGGAGGAGGAGCAGGAGCAAGAAGAGCAGGCTTTGAGGGGGACTTTAAACTTTTAGGGAATCCCTTGTGTTGTCTGTGGCTAGGGAGAGGAGGCCGAGGACGACATTCTCCTAGGCCATGAGCAGAAGCCAGGGCGCTCCACCGCTTCCAATTTAGTGCAAATTGGGGCCTTCATGATCCAGTGTTTGAAGAGGGACCCCCGTATAAAAAGCATAATGGGCAAGGACCAGTACTGTGTGGCAACGTACTTAGACCCCCGGTACAAACACAAAATAGCAGACATGTTACCAGCCTCACAGAGGGCTGGCAGAATGCAGCATTTCCAGGCCTTGCTGCAAGAGATACTGCATTCTGCTGTTGTGGGCGCTGGCAGAGGAATTTCCACCCACAGCAAAACAGGTGCAGGTACCAATTCTACCGTGCCTGCAGGAAGAGGGCGGTTTGTAGTTGTGTTGGTCACTAAGAAAATTAGAGCATTCTTGCAGCCAACCCATCGACAGCCGCCCTCCGGATCCAGCCTCAGGGAACGCCTAGACCGACAGATGTCCGACTACATCGGGTTAACGGCTGATGTGGACACTCTCAGAAGCAAGGAACCCCTGGACTACTGGGTGTGCAGGCTTGACCTGTGGCCAGAGCTGGCAAAATTTGCCATGGATCTTTCGGCTTACCCCTTGTGAGTGTCCTGTTCGAAAGGACGTTCAGCCGATAAGCGAACTCGCCTAGCTTGCGACATTGTAGACTACCTCACATTTCAAAAAATTAATGAGGCATGGATCTTGGAGGAATTCAACACCTGTGACGACCACGTGTAATTTAATTTCCTCATGCCAGCCCACACATATCCGCCAATATGCAGAACAAAGAATGGTCCTTGTCTAATGTTTATACTGCGGCTAAAAAGGCCTTTTCTGTCAGGTGAATGCCGAATTTTTGGGGCCTATACTAGCCTACAGTAAAAATGTTATCCAGTGACCACCTAATGTACTTCCAAGCCACATCATCACAAGTTCTTTTCTGTCAGGTAAATGCCTCATTTTTGGGGCTTGTACTCCAGTAGCCTACAGTAAAAAAAAGTATCCAGTGACCACCTAATGTACCTCCAGTCACATCATCACAAGTTCTTTTCTGTCAGGTTAATGCCTAATTTTTGGGGCCTTTACTCAAGTGGATTACAGTAAAAATGTTATCCAGTGACCGCCTAATGTACCTTCAGGCACTTCATCACAAGTTCTTTTCTGTCAGGTGAATGCTTAAATTTTGGGGCCTGTACTCCAGTGGCCTATAGTAAATTTTTTATCCAGTGACCGCCTAATGTACCTCCAACTACATCATCATAAGTTCTTTTCTGTCAGGTTAATGCCAAATTTTTGGGGCCTGTACTGGCCTACAGTAAAATTTTATCCAGTGACCAGCTAATGTACCCCCAGCCACATCATCATAAGTTCTTTTCTGTCAGGTGAATACCTAATTGTTGGGGCTTGTACTCCAGTGGCCTACAGTAAAAATTTTATCCAGTGACCACCTAATGTACCTCCAGCCACATCATCACAAGATATTTTCTCTGAGGTGAATGCCTAATTTTTCGGGCCTGTACTCCAGAGGCCTACAGCAAAATTTGTATCCAGTGACCGCCTAATGTACTTCCATCCACATCATCACAAGTTCTTTTCTGTCAGGTGAATGCATAATTTTTGGGGCCTGTACTCCAGTGGCCTACAGTTAAAATTTTATCTAGTGACCGCTTAATGTACCTTCAGCCACTTCATCACAAGTTCTTTTCTGTCTGGTGAATGACTAAATGTTAAGGCCTGTACTCCAGTGGCCTACAGTAAATTTTTATCCAGTGACCATCTAATGTACTTCCAGCCACATCATCACAAGTTCTTTTCTGCCAGGTGAATGCCTAATTTTGAGGGACTGTACTCCAGTGGCCTACAGTAAAATTTTTATCCAGTTACCGTCTAATATACCTCCAGCCACATCATCACAAGTTCTTTTCTGTCAGGTAAATGCCTAATTTTTGGGCCCTTTACTCCAGTGGCCTACAGTAAATTTTTTATCCAGTGACCGCCTAATGTACCTCCAGCCACATCATCACAAGTTCTTTTCTGTCAGGTGAATGCCTAATTTTTAGGGCCTGTACTACAGTGGCCTACAGTAAAAATTTTATCCAGTTACCGCCTAATGTACTTCTAGCCACATCATCACAAATTATTTTCTGTCAGGCGAATGTGTAATTTTTGGGGCCTTTACTCCAGTGGCCTACAGTAAAATTTTTATCCAGTGACCGCCTAATGTACCTTCAGCCACTTCATCACAAGTTCGTTTCTGTCAGGTGAATGCTCAGTATTTGGGGCCTGTACTCCAGTGGCCTATAGTAAAATATTTATCCAGTGACCGTCTAATGTACCTCCAGCCACATCATCACAAGTTCTTTTCTGTCAGGTGAACGCCTAATTTTTGGGGCATTTACTCCAGTGGCCTACAGTAAAATTTGTATCCAGTGACCGCCTAATGTACTTCCAGCCACATCATCACAAGTTCTTTTCTGTCAGGTGAATGCATAATTTTTGGGGCCTGTACTCCAGTGGCCTACAGTAAAAATGTTATCCAGTGACCGCCTAATATACCTTCAGCCACTTCATCACAAGTTCTTTTCTGTCTGATAAATGACTAATTTTTAAGGCCTGTACTCCAGTGGCCTACAGTAAAATTTGTATCCAGTGACCGCCTAATGTATTTCCAGCCACATCATCACAAGTTCTTTTCTGTCAGGTGAATGCATAATTTTTGGGGCCTGTACTCCAGTGGCCTACAGTAAAAATTTTATCCAGTGACCGCCTAATATACCTTCAGCCACATCATCACAAGTTCTTTTCTGTCAGGTGAATGCCTAATTTTTGGGGCATTTACTCCAGTGGCCTACAGTAAAATTTGTATCCAGTGACCGCCTAATGTACTTCCAGCCACATCATCACAAGTCCTTTTCTGTCAGGTGAATGCATAATTTTGGGGGCCTGTACTCCAGTGGCCTACAGTAAAACTTTTATCCAGTTACCGCCTAATGTACCTCCAGCCACATCATCACAAGTTCTTTTCTGTCAGGTAAATGCCTAATTTTTGGGGCCTTTACTCCAGTGGCCTACAGTAAAAATTTTATCCAGTGACCGCCTAATGTACCTCCAGCCACATCATCACAAGTTCTTTTCTGTCAGGTGAATGCCTAATTTTTAGGGCCTGTACTACAGTGGCCTACAGTAAATTTTTTATCCAGTTGCCGCCTAATGTACTTCTAGCCACATCATCACAAGTTCTTTTCTGTCAGGTGAATGTGTAATTTTTGGGGCCTTTACTCCAGTGGCCTACAGTAAAAATTTTATCCAGTGACCGCCTAATGTACCTTCAGACACTTCATCATAAGTTCTTTTCTGTCAGGTGAATGCTTAATTTTTGGGGCCTGTACTGGCCTACAATAAAAATGTTATCCAGTGTACCCTAATGTACCTCCAGTCACATAATCACAAGTTATTTTCTGTAAGGTGAATGCCTAATTTTTCAGGCCTGTACTGGCCTACAGTAAAATTTTTATCCAGTGACCGCCTAATGTACCTCCAGCCACATCCTCACAAGTGCTTTTCTGTCAGGTGAATGCCTAATGTTTTTGGGCCTACAGTAACATTTTTATCCAATGACTGCCTAATTTACCTCTAGCCACATAAGCACAAATTCTTTTCTGTCAGGCGAATGCCAAATTGTTGGTGCCTTTACTCCAGTGGCCTACAGTAAAGTTTTTTTTCCAGTGACGGCCTAATGCACCTCCAGCCACATCATCACTAGTTCTTTTCTGTTAGGTGAATGCCTAATTTTTTGGGCGTGTACTGGCCTACAGTAAAATTTTTATCTAGTGACCACCTAATGTACCTCCAGCCACATCATCACAAGTTCTTTTCTGCCAGCTTAATGTCTAATTTTTGGGGCCTGGACTCCTGTGGCCTAAAAAAAATAAAAATAATGTCTAGGCTCCAGCAGGGCACATTTTTGAGAGTTTCTTTTTAAGACGTATAAAAATGGCCCCTGATTAAAATACATATTTTTTGTGGGAATTTTTGCCAATGATCCCCCTCTGGTATGTCACTGTCCATGT
Organism: Bufo gargarizans; assembly: GCF_014858855.1. Classification (NCBI taxonomy): domain Eukaryota; kingdom Metazoa; phylum Chordata; class Amphibia; order Anura; family Bufonidae; genus Bufo; species Bufo gargarizans. The sequence continues at coordinate 175,281,003 of NC_058080.1, read as the reverse complement.
TGTGGGACTATTTGTGCACTTCTAGTAAGTATTTTGTGACTGAAAATATGACCTGTTTTTTTCAAGTTCACCTGCCATTGACGTTAATGAGGTCCGCCTCGAACACATATGATCGCGTTCGTGAACCGTCCCGTCCGATGTTGGTCCATCCCTAGTGTCAAACCCCAATAGTCTGATATTGATGACCTATTAATATAGAAGTTCCTGAAAATGCCTTTCAGGCCCCTTTCACACGGGAGAGAATTCAGCACGGGTGCAATGCGTGAGATGAACGCATTGCACCCACAACTAAATCCTGACCCATTGACTTCAATAGGGCTGTCCAGATGAGTGGTGAGTTTCACGCATCATTTGTGCGTTGCATGAAAATCGCAGCATGTTCTATATTCTGCATTTTTCACGCAACGCAGGCCCCATAGAAATAAATCGCATAGCATCTGCAAGCAAGTGAGGATGCAATATGATTTTCACGCATAGTTGCTAGGAGATGATATTAGTAAATTGATAAAAGTCAATTTACTGTATTATTTTCCGTTATAACATGGTTATAAGGGAAAATAATAGCATTCTTAATACAGAATGCTTACTAAAATGTGGATTGAGGATCTTCTATCTTCATTCAGCAGGAACTGCGCTGATGTCACAGCGCTCCCCACGTGGTGAATGCGATTACGTCATCAAATGTCCTTTTGCAGGTCCTGAAAGATAAAGCAAGAAGACAATGCAAGCTGTGCGATCAATTGGATAAGGTGAGTTATTTTTTATTTATTTTTTAACCCTCAATCCACATTTTAGTAAGCATTCTGTATTAAGAATGCTATTACTTTCAATTATAACCATGTTATAAGGGAAAATAATAAAATTAATAGAACACCTAACCCAAACCCGAACTTCAGTGAAGAAGTCCAGGTTCGGTTCTGGGTACAACGTACAGTTTTTTTTTTCACGGGCGTGCAAAACGGATTGCACTCGCACAGAAAAAACTGAATATAGGAACGCAATCGCAGTCAAAACTGACTGCAATTGCGTGCCTACTCGCGCAGTTTTCCCGCAATGCACATGCGACAAATCCGGAGCAAATCCAGAACGCCCTTGTAAAAGAGACCTAAGGCTGCAATGAGTCCTGCTGTTCGATTTTAAATATATGAAAAATAAAGAAAATGTATCTGTATGCTTGAAAACTTCCTTGACATATTGTACAGTTCTCCATCACTCCATGGTTCACTAGATTATAATATTTTTGCACAGTGAACAACAATATGTCCTTTGTATGGAATTGAATTGATGTTCATCCTTCTGCTATGTCATCCCATCCCGGCCGATCAGATTAGAGGAACATATGTACAGTATAATAATCACTATGCATGTATCAAGTGGAAAAATCAAAAACAGCAGTATTACAACACCGAATACACAGCATGGACAGCTAGAACAGGAAACCTTGGGAATGGAAGGAATTAGCAAAAGCTTATTGCTTTAGTTAAACTAACTTGCTGAGCATAGCCTCGGGCTGTTAGCTGTTTTGCCAAGTGGTCTAGCAAAGCCAGTACTGCAATAAACCTCTTTTAGCTTTGTGGTTTTTGGAGTTATGATATTTTTTACTAAATAAAAAAAAAAACAGTACTACATGTCCCAGAATGAAGCTTCACTCATATCTCCTTTACTTAATCTCACATTGTATTGTTCTTTCACCAAACTCCTGTTTTTTATTTCCTGTGTATCCCGAGCTTGTCTTGGAAGCATAAAAATATATAAACTCATCTTTGCAAAATTATTGCTAAATAATATATCTTAATTTACCTGGCGAGGTCCGTATTTGTAGCTTATAGTACTGTGAAAATATGTAAATCATTTAAAGTCACAATAAGTGATACAATTGACTGTATTATGGATCTGTTTGCATCAGATCTGTAATAAGCTGTCTGTAGGCTGCTAAGGGGCCATACAGGAGCTCCATGTAACTTTGACCTTGTACAGAAGCACAAGAGGGTTTTCTTTTTTTTTTTATATATATATATATATGTGATGCCCCATTGTAAAGGTATTTTTTGCTTGGGTATGAAGGTTCAGTGCTTTAAAAAATCCCCATTGTTGAATACATCTTATGCTCAAATGTAGATAAATGTAATTACTTTTGGAAGATAGCTAAATGTTTAAAGAGTATCCAGCACAGGATTTCAGAGGGGAAGCTTCAGTAAGTTATGGGAAGCGGGTATTCATTCTAGCAAATGATTACAATCAGAAGCTAGAATCTACATGTACAGTACATACATTTACCTAATCCAGAATCCCATGGTGATCTTCATACCATGGCTTTAACACTATGGTTGCGTGTTAAGGTGTCAAGTAGCAGTTGACTCAAGCTGTGTATGAACCCTCATGAAAAGTATGAAGATCTCCATGAATTGTCAGAATCGTGGGAACTAGACCAGCTAGGTACAGGGATGGGGTAGCCGCCTTCCTTCCAGTTAGGCTACATGCACATGACCGTTGTGTGTTTTGTGGTCCGTGAAGACTGCGGGTCAGATGCGGACCAAGACAACGGTCATGTGCATGAGGCCTTATTCTGAACATTTTCCTGGAGGATCACTTGAAAAGGTTCAGTAATGTAGATCTGGAAGCTAAATGTGCTGGAAACACCAAATAGATTGTGTCTACTGTTAAAAAAGTTCAAAGAAGGTGTATAGTCTATAAAGAGAACACCAAAAAATAAATAAAAAACACCTTGTACAAAGTAGTATAAATATATTCTTTATTCATTCATCTTGAAAATACATAAAATCATCAAAAGTGAAGATATATGGTGTGAGGATTTGCTCTGGTAGGCAGGGTAAGCGGATGCAGTACAGAGGCAAAACAAGTTCGTAAATCAAAATGTCAGTGTTTATTTACACAAAAGGAAAAAGAAAAAGAACTCATAAATGGCTCTCCACCATGTTGGACACTTGCTACTGTTCCAAAATGGGGGCCTTTATTCTCCCCACTGAAAGGGAGAATAAAACTGAAGTACTACAGAGACATCCTATGTAGACAGTTGCCTCTGCCTATCTGCGCCATCGTCCATCCTCTCGCAGGGCTGACCGGGGACACCCTCTGCGCTCCCATTCCACTGCCATGGCTGCTGGAGAGGGGTGCGGTGACAGGAATAGTAGCAGCTCTATTAGCAGCTGATGAGCAGCTTTCTTCACCCGCATAGTGAAGAAACTACTCACCAGTAGTGACAAGCGGCAGGGGTCATATTCGAATTCACAATATTTAGTCGAATATTCGCAAATTCGAATATTCGTTATTTTCTACGATTTTTTTACTCTAAAAATTGGCAAGGTAATGCAAATTTTTAACTATTAGACAAAGAAGATTATATTCGAAAAAACAAAGTTATAGCAATATAGCGAATATTCGAAAAAAAAACTAATATAGAGCAATTTAGCTAATATAGTGCTATAATCTTTTTTTTTTATAGAACTTCAGATGAGACAAACTTCAGATGAGAAATAAAATTGCAAATATTAGACAAAGATGATAGCACTATATTAGCTAAATTGCTCTATATTTGTTTTTTTTTCGAATATTCGCTATATTGCTATATATTCTTGTTTTAGAATATTACAAAGTTATAGCAATATAGCGAATATTCAAAAAAATATACGAATATAGACCAAAAATATAGTGCTATAATCTTCTTTGTCTAATAGCTGTAATTTTTTTCTCATATGAAGTTCAGATTGGAAAAAAATTACAACTATAAAAAAAAAAGATTATAGCACTATATTAGCTAAATTGCTCTTTATTATTTTCTTTTTTTCGAATATTCGCTATATTGCTATAACTTCATTTTTTCAAATATTCGTAATATTCTAAAACAAGAATATATAGCAATATAGCTATAATGTTCGAAAAAAACAAATATAGAGCAATTTAGCTAATATAGTGCTATAATCTTTTTTATTATAGTTGTATTTTTTTTTCCAATCGGAACTTCAGATGAGAAAAATATTACAACTATTAGATAAAGAAGATTATAGCACTATATTAGCTAAATTGCTCTATATTCGTTTTTTTCCGAATATTCGCTATATTGCTATATATTCTTGTTTTAGAATATTACAAAGTTATAGCATTATAGCGATTATTCGAAAAAAAATATATAATCTTCTTTGTCTAATAGTTTTAAGTTTAAAATTCGCAATAAAAAATTTGCATTACGAAAATTCGCAAACAACGCTGCTCCTAAAGTCAAATATACTGCAGCCTTATCATTGGCCCACAAGCTAGAAGCAGGGAGGGATCATGTGTACTGATTTAAAAAAAAAAATTGAATATTCGAAATTACGAATATATATCTCTTTATTCAAAATATTCGTGAATTTTTAAAGTACCAATATTCGCGATAAAAATTTGAAATTCGAATATTCGTGATCAACACTACTCACCAGCAGCAGGTAGACCTGGAGCAGGACCTGAACCAGCAGGTGGTGGCATACATGGACAGCACCCTGCCAAACTTGATTTGTTGCCACAACTGGCAGAATTTGCATTGCAAAAGCTGTCCTTCCCGGCCAGTAGTGTGACATCAGAGTGGGTGTTTAGTGTGGCGGGGGCCATAGTTACCCCAAGAAGAACTCGCCTGTCCACCCAAAATGTGGAGAGACTTACTTTCTTCAAGATGAATCAGGCGTGGATCGACAAGGCTTTCAACCCACCAATTTGCAGCAGATTAGATCATCCATCTCCACACCATGTCACCAGGCCACTCTGTGTCCTCCTGATGCTTCCATCTCCACACTATGTCACCATGTCACTCTGTGGTATCATGGTGCTACTGTTGCTGCCATCTCCACACTATCTCACCTTGCCACTCTGTGGTATCATGCTGCTGGTGTTGCTGCCACCTCCACACTATGTCACTGTGCCACTCTGTGGTATCATCCTGCTGCTGTTGCTGTCATCTCCACACTATGTCACTGTGCCACTCTGTGGTATCATGCTGCTGCTGTTGCTACCATTTCCACACTATGTCACCTTGCCACTCTCTGGTATCATGCTGCTGCTGTTGCTGCCATCTCCACACTATGTCACCTTGCCACTCTGTGGTATCATGCTGCTGCTGTTGCTGCCATCTTCATACTATGTCACCTTGCCACCCTGTGGTATCATGCTGCTGCTGTTGCTGCCATTTCCACTCTGTGGCCTCCTCATGCTGCCGCCACCTCCAGACTCTGAATTTTGCCACTCTGTAGCCTTCTTGACGTTAACATGGACCTGTAAGACTGAGTTAAATACTTAAGTTATTTGGTCAGTTTTGGCCCCGTGACTGCCCAAATAAGTGAAGTGTGCAGTGATTCTAATAGCGACGCCTGTCATCTGCATGTCATCCTCACTGACAGTATTATTTCACAAACCCAGCACACTCCCTATGCGTGTTACTGCAAGGCACAGTGTTCTACATCCATATAAAGGCTCTCTGCAGGCGCCGTAAATAGCCATTTTTTAATGCGATTCACCGCAAATAAATTCGGATCGTAGCAAATTTTTTCAGAAAATTCAGCAAACCAGCCAAATCAAATTTTTTGGAAATGCGCTCATTTCTAATCGCTATACTCGGCACATGGCGGTACTTGGCCGAGTACCGCATGTGCTCGAGTGCAATGCTCGAGCCTCCTTCCTGCACCTTTTGTGGCTGCTAAGCAGCCAATAAACATGCAGGTAAGTACTGCCCTCACAGTAATGCCAGTAGCCATGTTGGCTACTGGCAATACAGTGATTGGCTGGCCGAAACGCATCATCGGGTGCTTTATAGCACCCGATGACTCGTGTTAGGCTCATTCTAAGTCAGTGAGAGCTGAGCATAGAAAGGGGCAGAGAGTGTAGGGAGTGTAACTAAATAACATTTTTCTACAAGAACATTTTATAGACCAAAAAGTCCTTGTAAGGACTATTGTGTGTGACAGCAGCAATATATGTTCGTAGCGCAACCTGCACTATATTGCTCAGTGTTAGGGAGAGCTGTGCATAGGAAGAGACAGACAGTGTAGAGAGTGTAATAGGATTTTTATACAAAGAACTTTTCAGAGACCCAAAGTCCTTTTTAGGACTATTGTGTGTGACAGCAGCAATATATATTTTTAGCGCATCCTGCGCAAAATACCATGTAATAGGCCTCTGCGGACAGTTAAATTATTTGCGCCACATCTCCTGTGTAAATTGTGCGCATCCCTAAAATATCAGTGACATCCAGCGCAATTTTTCCGTAGATGGTGTCCGCTGCAGACAGTAATTATCTGCGCCACATCTCCTGTTTAAAGTGTGTGCATCCCTAAAATATCAGTGACATCCAGTACACTTTTTCCGTAGACGGTGTCTGCTGCAGACAGTTATTATCTGCGCCACATCTCCTGTTTAAAGTGTGTGCATCCCTAAAATATCAGTGACATCCAGTACACTTTTTCCGTAGACGGTGTCCCCTGCGAATAGTAAAATTATCCGCGCCACATCTCCTGTTTAAAGTGTGCGCATCCCTAAAATATCTGTGACATTCAGTGCACTTTTTCCATAGATGGTGTCCGCTGCGGACAGTTAAATTATCCACGCCACATCTCCTGTTTAAAGTGTGCACATCCGTAAAATATCAGTGACATCAAGTGCACTTTTTCTGTAGACGGTGTCCACTGCGGACATTTTTATTATCCGCGCCACATCTCCTGTTTAAATTGTGCCTGTGGTACCTGTGCTGTATAACGTTTCCTCATCACAAATACCTTGGTAATTTTTTTTGTACACACACGAGCAGTAAGGGACGGGGAAGTGGCCGTGATGCTGATGGTGCACGCAGAGGCCATGGCCCTGGGTGTGGAGAAACAGTGCCTGCTGCTGGAGCACAAGAAAAACAATCATCCAAGATACTTAGCTTCATGTCCCAGTTTGCAGGGCAGCGCAGGACACCACTTTTGAAGTCAGACCAGTGCGACCAGGTGGTCGGTTGGATTGCAGCAGATAATGCTTCCAGTTAGGTTAAGCACCACCCTGTCTTCCACCAAGTTCAGTCTCAGTAGCCAGGAGTCTGGTCAACACAATCCTCACCCTGATCCTCCTTCCTGTCTGGCCAAACAAGTGATCCCACACTTCGACACTTGATTTGGCCCTCTTGCCAAGCACGCTTGAAGAGGGACATGAGATCTTGTGCCCTGATTCCCAACCTCTTGAACATCCACAGTCACAAGAACATGGCGGTGGGGAATGGCAATTAGTGTTTAATGAGGTAAATGATGATGAGACACAGTTGCCAATGAGTCATCCGCAATTACTGTCTCAAGAGGTTGATGAAGAGGATGAGACACAGTTGTCAATCACTGAGGTTGTGGTTAGGTCAACAAATCAGGAAGATGATCAGAGTGAGGAAGTGGAAGAGGAGGTGGTGGATGATGAGATCACTGACCCAACCTGGGAAGGAGAAATGAAGAACAGAGGGGGAGGTACCGCAACAGGCTGGAAGAGGCAGTGGGGTGGCAAAAGGGAGAATGCGGGCCACACCACACAGACCCACAACCTTGCCAAAATGTATGGCGGTTTTTTGAGGAAAGTGTGGACGACAAAAGAATAGCAGTAGCGTGAACACTAGCAGCTTAACCACCAGACACATGGCATCCAAGCACCGTAATAAGTGGGATGAACGCCTGGGTCCACAATCTGTGTCTGCGGGTCACACCACTGCCTCCTTTTCCCCTGTGTTATGTGCTGGCCAATCCCCCGTCAAAGGCGCAGGCCCAGATGCATCCCGCCCTGCACCTGGACCTTCGCAAGCACCATCAGCGACCACATCCACTTCTGTGTCCCAGCGCAGTGTACAAATGTCCTTACCCCAGACATTTGAATGCAAGCGCAAATACCCAGCAACACACCCACAGGCAATAGCACTAAATGTGCAACTTTCCAAATTACTGGCCCTGGAAATGTTGCCATTTAGGATTGTGGACACTGAGGCCTTCCGCAGCCTGATGTCGGTGGCCGTTCCTCGTTCCCAGCCACCACTATTTTTCCCGGTGTGCCGTGCCCGCTTTACACCAACATGTGTCCCTTAACATTACACAAGCCCTGACAAATGCAGTTACTGGGAAGGTCTACTTAAACACAGACAGATGGACAAATGCATTCAATTAGGGATGCTACATTTTCCTAATGGCACACTGGGTGAACGTTGTGGAGGCCGGTAGCGAGTTGTACCCTGGGATGGCACAGGTGCTACCGAAGCCAAGGATTACGGGCCCTACTTTGATCAGGGTTTCCGCCAGTACCTACATTAGTGGCTCCAACCCCCACTTCTCCTCCTCCTCCTGCACTTCCACCTCCAAATTATCCGTGTGCGGCTCCAGTTACTCATTAGTTGGTAGCTGGAAGCAGTGTAGCACTGCAGTGAGGAAGCTGCAACAGGTCGTTCTGAAGCCGATATGCTTAGGGGACAAACAGCACACTGCCGTGAGCTGTGGCTGGGAATAAGAGACGGCTCTTGCCACTCAACCTAGAACCAGGCATGGTTGTGTCTGATAATGGCCGTAACTTGGTGGCGGCTTTGGAGCTCGGCAAGCTCAGACATATCCCATACCTAGCCCACATGTTCAACCTTGTGGTTGAAATTGCCAGCTCACTAGCTGTTGTGCGACGTGAGCATGCATTGGAACTCCTCATTCCACATGTTGGCAAGGCTTTGTGAGCAGCAGAGGGCAGTACTGGAATACCAGCTGCATCATGGTCGTCGCCTTTCCAGTCAGCTTCCGCTATTCACAAGCGAGGACTGGGCATGGATGTCTGTAAGATTTTAAGAAACTTTGAGGAATCAACACAGATGGTGAGTGGCGATAACGCTATAATCAGCGTAACCATCCCACTTCTGTGTCTACTCAAATGCTCGCTGCTCACAATTAAGGATGACACTTTGCATGTGGAAGAAGTGGCAATGGGGAAAGACATTACACACGGTGATAGCTAGACCACCCTCAGTTCGTCTTCTCAGCACGAATTGGATGATGAAGAGGAGGAGGAGGAGAGGGTAGTACCCATGGAAGTTTAACTCTATCTGTTCTGCATGGGAGGACAGAAGAGGAGGGAGAGGTTGAGGAGATTGAGAGTGATCCTCCTGATGACGACAGTGAAGTCTTGCCTGTTGGTACTCTGGCACACATGGCTGACTTTATGTTAGGCTGCCTTTCCCGCGACCCGCGCGTTATACGCATTTTAGACAACAATTGTTCACCCTTCTTAACCTCCACTACAAAAAGAACTCCTCATCTCTCATTCCTCTGGTGGAGAGGACGAGCAAAACTGTGCAATACCAAAAGGTCCTTGTTGAAAAATTGCTTGAGAAATTTCCATCTGTCAACGCTGGCAGCAGAGTCCGTAGTTCCTTGGCCAAACAAGAAGGGAAAAAAGGGGAACACACAGAAGTTCCAAAAGAGGCAGGGCAACACTCTCTAAAGCCTGGGACATTTTTATGACACCCCGCCAGCACCCTCATCCTGATGCGCGACCTAGTGTCACAAGGAGGAAAACATTTTGGAAGATGGTGAAGGAGTACATAGCAGACCGTGTCAGCGTCCTCAATTATCCCTCAGTGCCTTACAACTACTGGGTGTACAAGCTGGACACATGGCACGAACTGGCGCTCTACGCCTTGGAGGTGCTGGCCTGCCCTGCCACAAGCGTTTTGTCTGAGCAGGTATTTAGTGCTGCTGGTGGCATTATAACAGATAAGCATATCCGCCTGTCAACTGAAAATTCTGACAGGTTGACTCTTATGAAAATGAACAAGGCCTGAACATGACTAGAGTTGAGCGGACACCTGGATGTTCGGCAGGTTCGGTCGAACGTGAAAAAAAAGTTTGGGTTCGGGACCCGAACTTGACCCCGAACCCCATTGAAGTCAATGGGGACCCGAACTTTTGGGCACTAAAATGGCTCTAAAATAGTCCTGGAACGGGCTAGAGGGCTGCAAAAGGCATCAAAATGTGCTTAAGAGCATGGCAACTGTTCTGCAAACAAATGTGGATAGGGAAATGACTTAAAATAACATAAAATACAGATTTTTTTTTAATAACAATCTGGATCTAGGAGTAGGAGGTTGAGGAGGCGGTGGATGGGTGGATGTGGCAAATGGACTGATCCCTTAATGGGGACCAAAGGGAATAAAACTTAACATTTAATGGTAATTATATTAGAATAAATGGCACAAAAGAGGATACAAAAATTAGACAAGCCCGGATAGGCTAAAAGACAGATGCACGACAATAGACCAGTGTAAAGAATGGAACGTTCTTTACACTGGACGGACATGGACGGACAGGTCTGTGTGGACAAAACCCGGTTTGCGATGCCTCAGGGGAGAAGTCCGGTTCTTAGAAGGTGGTAGTCACTGGAAAGCGTGCGTTAAGGATGGTACCGAAATTAGCTTGGTGGTAGGCAAGGTCGGGAAAAATAGTCCCTAATGTGTCCCTAAAAGAGGGGGGAAGGGGCTAGTAGACCCTACATACCTATACGGAGTACTTGCTCCGCAAGAAGCGACCCCGTTCGGATACCTAACCCTGGTGCGGGCCGGTGTCCCTAATATGCCCTATAGGTGTCCCAATGTGTCACGTTTCAGTTGGAAAAACTCATCAAGGGACGTAGAAAAATACAGGGTGACAGGCAATATGGCACCTGAAAAATAAGCAATACTAATAGCCAGACAGGCTAGAAAGACTGGCTACAAGGTAAGAGCTGAGTCATTAGGCCAAAACAATGGCTAACTGACACAAAAGAATGGTCCAGTGGGGCCTATTCAAGCTCAGGGTACGGTGGCCAGGCCAGTGGGACCGGACAACAAAAATATCCTAACAGCAGGACCGCAAGTGCTGGCAAGCCAGTGGGCTGTCTAAGCACATAGAAAAGCGCTGTGAAGCGCAGTGTGGTCGCTGTGGGGCCCAAGTCAAGGGGTATAGATTCAGGGGCTGTCGGCACTGCTTACCTAAAAAGCGCTGCTTATAAAGGGAAGAGCAATATATGGCAGGATAGACTCTGTAAAAGCTTAGATAAAGTAGAACGAGAGATCATGGACAGAAAAATAAAAAAAACTCAGATACACACATTGAAATGCCCATTTAAAACCACCACAAAACCACACACAAGAAAGAAGTAGACAAATAGACCACAATGAACAAAAAACACCACAACCAAAACCCATTATCCCAATCACCAACAGATTTGAAATCCTGTCCAATTAACATTTTTTTAGACAAAACCCCACCACACCACAGACCACCAACCAGGAAGACAATACATTGCTCCCCAACCAGAACACAATGCCCCCCCTTCCCCAACTGCACACCAATACAACCTAAGGAACAGACAGGACTATCACAATCAGGATTACATAGAACGACACTACTACAAATCCCCCCAAACACAATACCCACCGACAACATGCGAACTACAACTACAGACAAGAGGACCCACGGAGACAACACCACATACAATACACACAAGAAGAAAGAGAAAGACACAGAGAGGACAACGGAAAAAGAAAATACCCCATCAGACATTAGATACAATAAAAAATGACAACAATGCAGTAATACACCTCAGCACAAAAACTTTGACACAATCACAACTCAATCTTCTTAACAAAGGATTAAAATTTGCCCCGATCACAAAAATGGATAAATTCCACACATTTATCGGGATAGAGAAATTTATTAGAAAACTCTGCCTAAAAATGTACTTCATGAAAAACCCAATTGAACAGAACACAATAAAAGATGAAACACATAAACACACAGAATTAAAGCCCAAATCAACTAAATTCCCCAGACAAGAAATTAGCCAGGAAATGGCTGCAGCACGCCAGACCTGCAGGGTATTGTGAGGTCACGGTTATGGGCAATCGAGGGTTACTCACTTTTTGGGGGAGAACCCTGGGCAGGCATGCGGCAGTTAAGGAGAGGTAGACACAAGTTCCTCTGGGGCACACTCTGTATGGAGGGACCAGGCCTGATGGTGTGTGAGGTGCCCTGGATGTTGCAGGTATTTTGAGTGCCTGAGGAAAGGTCCCTTTAAGGATCGTGACGCCAGTGCCTGTAACGGTGGCACACCGATTTGTAGAAGTAGTAATAGAGTACACAGATGGTAAACCAAAGGTTGCTTTACTTTGGAAGAACAGTTCAACTTTGTACAGACAGTTTACAGTTGATAATGATGCAGTCTCTTATAGCAGAAATGCACAGCAGGTTCACTTCACAATATGGCAGGTATAAATCTTGCAAGATACTTGGAGGGTAAACAGTTAATGCTTCGCAGAGCTATGCTGCTCTATCCCCTCAGCTATTCTAGCTGGCTGGATGCCAAGGCCCGGATGCCTAATTGCAGGCTTGAATCCTTGGTATATAAATCTTCCTCCAGTATTGACCCTTGCTTTATAGTTAAGTACCTCTGCCCCTCAGCTTACTTCTCTGAGCTGGGTGTCCTGTCTCTGCTGGGTTGCTGCAGGTTTCTCCCAGGAGGACCATTCCTACTACTGGGGTGGCTTCATCTGTGTTAGCTGGATTACTGGTCTCCAGGCAGGCTGTACTCCTTCTCTAGCCCCTCCCTGTCTGGTCCTGGACATTTATACTAGGGGCTCCCTATCTCCCTCTAGTGTCTGGGATGTCTAACTACACCCAAATAGGGCTGCTGAGCATTAACAGGGGAAACATACAAATGTAAAAACACATAGAAAAATACATTAAATGCATAGTTAAATATAAATATCACTGTCCCTTGTGAGCAGAAGTAACACGTGACCTAATTGACCCTCGTGTAGTGCCCACTCCTACCTAGTGGGACACTACATGGCCACATTCAGAAAGTGTGTAGAATCGCCTAAAACACAAGAAGAACAGAAACAACTTATCCAACCAGGAAATCCTTGCGATAAAACAGCTACAAACACAGAAAGATATTGTCATTCGCCCTGCAGATAAGGGAGGAGCAACCATAGTTCTGGATAAAGAAAAATATGAAACAGAGTGTCTAAGGCTACTGTCAGACAAAACTACATACCAAAAACTAAATAAAGACCCCATCAACACATGACCAAATATTGAAAGACTACTGCCAGAAAGGGATAGAGAACAAATGCTTATTAGAAAAAGAAGCACACTGTATCCTAAACACACAATGCAGACTCCCGATTTTGTATTGCCTACCCAAAATACACAAAAGCCTTGATAATCCACCAGGCCGCCCAATAATTTCCAGAATAGGATCACTGGCATCAAACCTCTCACAACACATTGACAGATTATATAAAAGACAGTACACAGGTGATCAAAATGATGGAAAACTTAAAATACAACCCCAATTGGATCCTAGGCACCCTAGACGTTCAGTCCCTGTACAGCACAATAGACCAAGAACACGGCATTAAAGCAATACCCACACAGTTAGAAATAAGTAAGGAATTCCAAAAAGACCAAATCAGCTATATAGCTGAAGGTGTGGAACTGATCCTGAAACACAACTATTTCTTCTTCAATTCCGAATACTATTTTCAGATCAGAGGCACGGCCATGGGCACCAGATTCGCCCCCAGCTATGCAAACCTCTTCATGTCACAATGGGAGGACGAGCACATCCAGCATCAGCTGGGGACGAACCTGGTGCTATGGAAGCAATATATCGATGATGTTGTCTTCATCCGGCAAAGAGGAGAATCTGAACTACTGTAAATAGTTTTCTGGAAGAGATCAATAAAAACCAAATCAATCTATATTTCACAGCCCATGTAAACAAAACCGAAATAGAGTTTCTAGAATTAAACATCAAAGTAGAGAATAACGAACTAATTCTGTACCTTCCAGAAACCAACTGCAAGGAACAGCTTCATCTTCTACTCCAGTTGCCACCTTCCAAGGTGGCAGGAGAACATCCCAGAAAGCCAATTCAGACGCCTAATACGCAATTGCACCAAGGAGGACAGATTTGAAAAAGAAGCTGAATTCCTAAAAAATCAATTCATCAAAAAATAATACCCCCTATCCAAAATCGAGACATCGCTTTCAAAAGTACGGAAGTTAGATAGAAACTCCTTCTTCAACGATAAAACTAAAAACAAAGCCAAAACACAAACAAAAGAAACTCCAAATGTCATACTACCATTCAATGCACAATACAAGAATATTGAAAAAATCATCAACACTCACTGGCACCATATTCAAAAGGACAAACTATTAGGCCCTTCCATCTCCATGAAAACACATATCATATACACAAGGGCCCCAAATTTAGGCCCGAAAGTTGCCCCATCCATCACAACACAAAACAAAAAAAAAGAAAAGCACATTAAACACATGGCAAAAACTAAAAGGATTCTACAGGTGCAACCAATGCTCCAACTACAAAATCGCCACATTCAAGAAAAAAACCTGAAAGAATATATTCCACAACTACAGTACTAGAACACAAAATAAAGGAATTCCTCACCTGTAGCAGCACAACAAAAAATACATCGGTAGGACAAAAAGGAGCCTCAAAAAAAGAATATCAGAACACATAAACAATATCAAAAAAAGATTCGAAAAACACTCACTCTCCAAAAATAGAAACAGATTGGAGAGGAGGAAACCATATAGCTAAGATGTCCCGTATCGAATCAAAATTTATTTTCGAGTTCAACACACTCATACCAGAAGGCCCAAATGCTGACTTTGAATTATTCGGCTTCCTATGATCAAACTGGAGTGGCTGCCTCCATTCGACTGGCGGTAGGCATCCAGCTGTTTACCAGCACCCCGACCACCACTCGATACGAGGCCGCCACCCCACCTTATCACACCAATAACCCCCAAAGGAATACCAACACATGGAACATACGAGAATGCCACCCCCCCCCCCCCCATATAACACCACAGTACAAGCACTAAAAGAAGATCTAACAGACACCACATTGTCCCTCACACCCAGCCTACAGCACATGACGTCAACACTAGAAGTAGGACCCTATACTTTAAACTATCCCCCCCCCTTCAGGACCAATACACCAATCAAAACGTAACACCACTGCTCTAGCCACATAGACAATGCACCACCACTGCATGTACGTTATGATAAATACGCCCACATCTCACATATGGTACACAGCAACACAAGCAATATCCCCCAAAATTATGAACTAAACACTAAATAATATACACCACCACAGAACCAGCACTAAAAGAAGGTCTAATAGACACCACTTACAATGTCCCTCACACCCTGCCTACAGCACATAACGTCAACACTAGAAACTATCCCCCCAGGATCAACACATCTATCAAAACGCAACACCACTGCTCTAGCTACATATATAACGCACCACCACAGCATGAAAGTTATGATAGATGTAAATCTCAACATGTCACATGCTTCCTTTATGCGATTATAAAACCAAGTTTCTTACAAAAAAGGAGAAAACAAGAGGGAAAAATCACCATTATGATGTTTATCACATTAAAACAGCTAATCTGGCCCATGGAACACCTCCAAGACATACAACATATCCAAAAATACAATACGCAAACCAGCCATAAAAAAGCACCAACAGCATAAAAAACGCAGCGGTACCGCATAAACGACAAAACTATGAATTTCCAATCTTCAATTAAGGCAATTTTGGCGGGATAAACGAGAGACAAGGCGCTCATAGGGTAGTATTGTTTGGTAAAACATTTTAGAGAGAGTGCTGTATCAGTAGTTGTACTCACCTTCTGGTGCTATGCTTATATAAGCACAGCACTTGCAAAGGCGGGAGGAATAGGGGTACAATCCGGATGAGGTGTGCTGCCGGTATCTTTCTCAATCCTAGGAGTTGCCAGTACTCCAAAGGAGTGATGTAGAATACTGTGAAAGGGCTGTGTACTGGCTTGTACACACTATGATACCTTTTGGCGCAAAACCACAATAGCAAATGTCGTCTTTTAAGAGATATTTATTTGTTCAGATGACAACGCGTTTCGGAGTGACAATACTCCTTTATCAAGTCTAAAAGAAACAGTGGTGGTCCCAGGGGATAAAGCATAAAGGGAAAGATAAAAGACTGTAGGTGCATATGTAAGGTTCATGATGATAATAAGTTAATAGATATAGGATAAAAAATGGGAGGTAAAAAAAAAAATATATATATATATATATATATATATATACATACATATATACACACACATATACAAGTGTACATACACACAATACACAAAATAGACTTATGTAAAAGCTGAACTTAAAATGAGACTTATATAGAAAAGCTGAAATTAAAATTTAAGTTCAGCTTTTACATAAGTCTATTTTGTGTATTGTGTGTATGTACACTTGTATATGTGTGTATATATGTATGTATATATATATATATATATATATATATATATTTTACCTCCCATTTTTTATCCTATATCTATTAACTTATTATCATCATGAACCTTACATATGCACCTACAGTCTTTTATCTTTCCCTTTATGCTTTATCCCCTGGGACCACCACTGTTTCTTTTAGACTTGATAAAGGAGTATTGTCACTCCGAAACGCGTTGTCATCTGAACAAATAAATATCTCTTAAAAGACGACATTTGCTATTGTGGTTTTGCGCCAAAAGGTATCATAGTGTGTACAAGCCAGTACACAGCCCTTTTACAGCAATCTTCAATTAAGGAAAAATAGAGCAACGTCACACCATGTAAAAGAAACTGCTCTACCTGCTATCCAATCAAGAAAATTGAGGAAATAAGAAACAAACTTCATGAGTTTTACACTACTAAAACAATGAAACCCGGATCATGGAATACATCCATACATGGAATACATCCAAGACATGGGAAATACCTAGCAGCACAAGACGCAAAACAGACATAAAAAACGCACCAATGGCGAAAAAACGCAGGGGTACCGCATAAACAACATAACCATGGAATTCCCACCTAAACATCATAATTCTGAATAGAGGACCACGAAAAACCTGTTTCCTAACCAAGTAAAACGAAGACCAGAAAGAAAGAAAAGAAAAAGAAACGCAAGACCAAGTCTATGTGGAACATCACGTCCACACAACCAAATCCAGGCCAGCTTTTCAACAGATCCATAGACAGGGTATAAAAGCCAACACAATGGTAGACAGCGGGTTACCACTGATGAAGAAGGCAGCTCAGACCTTTGAAAATTGTGATTTTCTTAAAAGCCCGCTAGCATATCATTCTGGAAGCGCTTCCAACTATTTTTACCCTCCTACTGGATCAGAAAGATCGCTATATAGCGATCGCGAACCGAACGGAGCGGAAACACGTGGGATGCCATACAAGTGACGTCACATCCACGTGGGATGCCGAAACATCCGAACGGCCAGCACAGAGCGCAGTAAGGATGCTCTAACGGCCGGGACATTTAAACCTTACAAAGAAAGTAAACTACAGTCAGGGTGCAGTCCTTTTTAGTGTGTGAGACTCCACACTAGGTACGGCACCCGACTGCTACATTATCCCCCCTTTTTACTACTATTATTACCAGTGACCGGCTAACAAGTTTTAACAGGGAAGTACCACAAGGGCCGTTTCTTGGGGCAGGCGGGCCGGGTGGGCGCCGTCAGAAGGTGGGCGCTGTCAGGGCACAGCAGGACAAGAGCGCTGCGCTTCCATTGTGGAAGCGCTCACTCATCTCCAAAGTCATCTCATCTGTATTGCCGTCCTCGGGACGGCGATACAAATGTCTGTAATGCGGCAAGGCAGGGAGAGGTGTGTCCCTTCCCTGTTCCTCTGATAGGCTGCCAGTACTAGGCCGGCAGCCCTTCCAGAGGCCGATGCAGGCGGCGCGATGACGTCATCGCGCCGCCTTACCCAGCGAGGGACACAGGCCGGAAGAGGCCTGCATCGCATCCTGAAGGAGGTAAGTATAAGTTTATTTTTATTTTTGTATACAGTATGTAAAAATGACAATCCTTGCACATAAGGGGGGCTGCTGGGCTGGCACAGACATAAGGGGGGCTGCTGGGCTGGCACAGACATAAGGGGGGCTTCTGGCACATAAGGGGGGCTACTGGCAATTAAGGGGGGCTTCTGGCACAGACATAAGGGGGGCTGCTGGCACATAAGGGGGGATACTGGCTACTGGCACATAAGGGAGGCTGCTGGCACAGACATAAGGGGGGCTACTGGCACATAAGGGGCGCTGCTGGCACAGACATAAGGGGGGCTACTGGCACATAAGGGGGGCTGCTGGCACAGACATAAGGGGGGCTACTGGCACATGATAGGGGGACACTCAGGCTACTGGCACATGATGGTGGGGGCTCTTATTACTGGCACATGATTGAGGGGCATCTATGGGGGCACATCTTACTGGCACATGATATGGGGGCACATCTTACTGGTACATGATTGGGGGGCATCTATTGGAGCACTTATTACTGGCACATTATTGGGTGGCACTATAGGGACATCTACAGAGGCTAAAAAGAAGGGGTATTTTATATGGGGGCTCTGTATAGGGGCATTTTATACTGGGACACATTATGGTGGGTACTATGAGAGAAATTTTACTTGGAAACTGCACTGAGTACCACAAACATTTACTTTCCACTTGACTTTTATTCTTATCCTTATTTTTATGGTTATTTTCATTCTTTATTTATACTTATCAACTAATTGTTTACACTGGATATGTATTCACTAACTTGCCAGAAACCATTGATGGTGGAAACTACTGCTGAATGATCGCTATATTGCCACCCATATTTTTACCTTTACATTTTTTTTCAGTTTATGTCTATTTATGAAGGTGGTAACCTTTACTGAACAATACCTTTTTTAAACCTAATCTTATCAGTTAGACCTACGATCCCCCCCTTATACCGTAGCATATCCTATATGATTGATATTGATATTTAAAAAATGCACATTTTTACCCACCAATCTGTCTACATTGCTCTTTAAGTGTTCTACCAGGTGAAGAGTGCCGGTTTTCCACATATTCTCAAAAGTCAATTGTAATCCACAGGAATAATAGAGTTAATTGTAATCCAGTTGGCGGTATAAAATGTCATATAAAACACATATAAGCAGCATATTAAGAACCGTAGTTCCATAAGGCTATCAAGCAACCTGAAAAAGGGGATAAAACAATGTGCAAACTTTGGAATACGGATTAAATATAATTGCAGATGGAGGGAGTCCTTACTACACATGACCATC
Source organism: Bufo gargarizans (assembly GCF_014858855.1). NCBI lineage: Eukaryota > Metazoa > Chordata > Amphibia > Anura > Bufonidae > Bufo > Bufo gargarizans. Next base: position 175,261,794 of record NC_058080.1, on the reverse strand, counting down.
AGGGTGAGGACAAAATAGGGCAACCTGTAAAGAAAAACAATAAAACAATGCCACCGGGTCCTCACCCGTCAGGAACAGTCCATGACGTGGCTCCTATTAGTCCTTTATTTTTTAGAAAAGGAAGACATTTAGAGAAGGACGTCCAGGTGCTCCTCACTGCTTGAACTACTGAAGCGCATTAGGGGCGCTCTTGCTTTTGGTAGCTCAGGGTTGCAGCAGTAGTAGTGCGTCACTGCCTTCTAGTGGTGTCTTTGGGTGGTGGCTGTGCAGTCAGCCTGGTGGATGCAGCTGTGACATGCTGCAAGCCGGGATCCCTAGCCGGTGCAGAGTTGGGTAAAACCTCCGGCTGAAGGGGTTCTGGTAGGCAAACTGAGGTTGCCTGGGGCTGCTTCCATGGCAGAACATAAGGTTGCACCCTGGGGTTGAATGTCAACACTGAGTTATTGATTTGGCCCACCCATAGTGTTGGTGGTGCGGCAAGGTCAGGAATGAGGGGTTCTGGTTCTGGCTGCAGAGCCAGGATCTTCCTGTCAGGTCTCTGGGGTAACTGCAGGGGACAAAGGTTTGGCCAGCAGGGTCACAGCAGCAGAAAAGGGGCCTTGGACGGAGCACATAGGGGTATACTCTATTTGATCCCCTGCGTACAGGTTGTGATGGGCCTGTGATAAGTAGTGGCGCTTGACAGAGAGTGGCGGCCCACAAATATCTCTTCTCCTGAATGGCTGTCTTGGAGGAAGCCCACTCCTCTCTCTACAGCAAACCATAGTACAGTCCCTGTGCGCCTGATGAGCTTTGGGTCACTGGGCCGGGGGTCATCTAACACCTGCTTGACCCATTCCTCAATGGCCGAATTGGATTCCTAGGCCATCTGGGCATGAGCAGGGATTTCCAATGGGACCTCTGGGTTAAGCCTCCCGGACTTGGGGATGTCTTTTCTGGGCGGCGTAGTGGAAACTCCGGCCGCCTCCGCCGCACCAGCAAGTGTGTTCGGGCCTACTAGCAGTGGCGGGACCCACTGGTCACTGTGCAGGGTCAGTTACTGGCTGGACTGGGGCCCCAGGGAGCGGGGCGGCTTCTACCTGATGTTGCGTCCGGGTGGCCGGTTCTGATGCCTCCCGCTGGTGCGTGGGGACCTCCATGGTGACGTCATCGCGGCTGTCTCTGAAGCTGTAGTCCGCTCTGCAGGAGTCGCCGATTGCTTCTGGGCCGGAACGTCAGTCGCCGGTACAGACGGTAAGGTGGTTGATGCAGTCGTCTAGTGTCTTGACAGGGGTGGCAGCTGCTTCCGCTGGAGCGGGCTGGAGTGCGGTGGCCATCTTGTCCTCAGCGCTGGCAACAATCTGGGCTGCGTGCTCGGTAGCCGCAGAGGGATCCTCTGCCTCCGGGATCGCAGCAAAGACGGAGGGGACACTTTTCTTTACCAGCTAAGAAACTCTAATCTCTGGCTGTTGGTCCTCATAGACAGGCTCTCCTCCAATGACCATCTGGTCCCACTTAGGTGATGGGAACGCCATATTTCTTGCGTCTCCTTTCTCACTTGGTACAGGGAATGAGGGTGGAGCCCAAAGGGAGGAGTCTTCACTCCCTTGGCCCACATTGCAAAGTTCTTAGTGTGCAGGCTTGAATGTTCCCTCTTCTAGGGGGGGCGTATTTGGCATTTTTCGCACTCTTGAGAGGGAGTTCTTGAGTTTTCCCACTTCTGAAGGGCATGAAGAAGCGGCGCCATTACGCGAATATGGCGAATTAACCCTTGGAGTGCTGGTGTGCATGTTTTAGCGCTTTCTGGCACCACAATAAAGCAATAAAAGTCAATTTTCAAGGTTTTGCCACAATCCTCAAATCTTGTAGCACTGTGAAACATGCAATTTGATCCTGTTGGCACATAATTCGATCCGATCCTGTTGGCACACAGTTGGATCCGGATGGAAGGGATAGGCACACAATTCGATCCGATCCTGTTCCAGTGACGCCACTTTTGCAATTAGCAGGACCGTGGTATGGTTACACAGTGGGTAGTGGGTCGGGATATGGATATAATAGTCTATAGATTTGTTTGTGATGCCAATTGCAGTGTGCGCAGGGTACTGTCACAGGGCCATCCAAGGTGTTATAACTCACTCCCCAGGTTACAAATGCCAGAGTGGTGTAATGTCTCTGTATGGTGGTGATAATAGTGTCAATGGTGTCTCCTACCTGGGTTACGGCTGGGCTCCTGGATCCTGGCTCACTTGCAATAAATTGAGTGTAGTGCTAGTAGGAGTAATAGAGGAATTTGTAGCAGAAATTGAAATTCAGACCTTGGGTGAAGTTCAAACTTGTCTTTACTGAGTGTACCTTTTATCCAAGCAAGATACAGCTTTAGTCTTAGGTCCCAGCAGGTATTGGCAATGGTTGGCAGGAATTTATCTTCTGCTCTCTCATGTACCTGGAGCTTGCAGGAAAGGACGTCTGCTTTTGTATCTCTATACTGTGGCAGGAATTTGGCTTCTGCACTTTCTATCTTCTGCTGTCTGGGGACTGACTAGCTGAGAAGGAATATGGCTTCTCCTGGGTCTCTGGACTTTACTCACAGTTATCTTCACAGGGTATGCTTTCTTCCTGGAACTGGAGTTTGTCTGCTTGCTTCTTCCAGCTGAGGTTGCCGGGCTCAGGCTGGGGATGATAATCAATGTCTCAGCCGAGACAAGATCTGGTCTGATTCCCTATATTTGGGAGCTCCTAACACACACAGCCTTTCCCAACAGTGGTGGCTGGCACACTCCCTATAACTTCCTTCTCTACCCATGTGGCAGGATGTGGGCACAGCCCGCTCTGCTCACAGAGGGGGAGCTAAACTGGAATGAACTATTCCAGGCTAGATATACTAAACTGTACTTAAAGTGCTTCTGTCACCCCACTAAACCGTTTTTTTTTTTTTTTCGTTTACTTATAATCCCTATAGTGCGATTTCTGCATACATAAGCTAAATAATAATTTCGGTTCAGTAGAATTTGTTAAAAACGTAATTTTAAAATATGCAAATTACCTTGCTACCAGCAAGTAGGGCAGCTACTTTCTGGTAGCAGCCGCATCCTCCGATCCTAAAGACGCCCCCTCCACATGTTGATTGACAGGGCCAGGGAATGGGATCGTTCTCTGCTGGCCCTGTTTGAATTCAAAATATCGCGCCTGCGCCGTACCTGTCTTCAATCGGCGCAGGCGCACTGAGAGGCGACCGCTCGCTCAGCCGCTCCATCCTCAATGCGCCTGTGCCGGGTGTAGATGTGACGTCATCGGCGCAGGCGCATTGAGGATGGAGCGGCTGAGCGAGCGGCCGCCTCTCAGTGCGCCTGCGCCAACTGAATACCGTTACGGCGCAGGCACGAGATCTTGATAGCAGACAGGGCCAGCAGAGGACGATCCTGTTCCCTGGCCCTGTCAATCAACATGTGGAGGGGGCGTCTTTAGGATCGGAGGATGCGGCTGCTACCAGCAAGTAGCCGCCCTACTTGCTGGTAGCAAGGTAATTTGCATATTTTAAAATTACGTTTTTAACAAATTCTACTGAACCGAAATGATTATTTAGCTTATGTATGCAGAAATCGCACTATAGGGATTATAAGTAAACCAAAAAAAAAAAAAAAAAACGGTTTAGTGGGGTGACAGAAGCCCTTTAAGTCCTTGCTAACATATTGCTGCCACCTGCTGGTGACCATGTAAATTACAGCAATATACACTTAAGGTTTACAATGCACATTTGTGAGAATATAAGTTAAAATTACATCTGATGACAAGGTGAACGCTCTTAAGAGATTGTAGCAGGGTAAAAGAGTTTTGTAAATATGTAACACAGATAAAGGCGGCTCTCCACTGGTTTTTCTGGTAGCAGGTGCTCTTGTCCAAATTGACTCACCCTCGTCAATAAAAAGTGGATTTAAAATTATATAGAAATAGTGGACAGGCACTCTATTTATGGGTTCATGAAAAGACGGTTTTATTTATAAAAACAATATATTAATAAAAAATATCAGCAATTAATATTAGTTAGTTAGTGAATATAGCAGCAATAAATAACAATAACAATATAGCAGCAGTTAATGGATGGCACTTGATGAATAAGAGCAATGTTCATATAGTTGCAATAAAGGTTTTTTATATAGTCTCCCCTTGTATAGACCACTGATTAGTGGAGCAATGTTGCAACAATGTTCTTAATGACAATCTTCTTAGTAGCTAAAAATGTCTTCTTATCTTTCTTTTCTATATCGTGCAGATAATCCAGTTTAGCTTATAAAGTCTCTATTATATGTATTCAATATTTCACTCACGATTAAGCTGTTTCTCTGGTGCGGCGTCCCGCTCCTGTTTTGAAAAACAGACTGACTTTTGTGATTCGGATCCTTCAGTTTCAGCTTGTTCAGTGGTCGGCGTGCCACATGCTATGGCGGCGTATCTCTTAGTTGTTAGTTCGCCCCTTCAATGTTCAGGTCGCCTCTTGACCCCTTTGTTTCAGCTGTTAGGACTCCGCTTTGTAAGTAACAGGTCAGTTTCGTGAGTGTCTTGAATTTGGTTCTTCTTAGAGCGCTCCAGTGATGTAAATCTGTTCAAAGTATGCTGTTTCAATCAGACATGTTTCGGAGCTCAACTCGCTCCTTCCTCAATGATCTAGCATACCTCACATCCTGTCTTCTTTTTATCCTATACCGATCCATCAGAAAACCAGGAGTCTGATCCGGAATTGTCCCTTTGCATTATATAACTTCCGATTTTTTGTTATAGAAATATTTGAGCACCGCTGCTTATAAATATTCTTATTTCTAAAAGTTTTAAATATTCTTCAATTGCTTTAAAAGTACATTTGCAATAAATGTTAAAACCATACATAAAAAATATAAAAATATATATATCATTTCAATTATAAAAATATATAAAAATATCCTAATGTAACATCCTGTTGTAAAAAAGCATAAAAATGTATAGTTTTTCTCTGGGGGATATGTAGTTATTTGGGGGACCCCTCGTTGAGGGAAGACGGGGGCGCTGATATATAACAGAAACCACCGTCGTCCCTCAACCAGGGGCACCCCATTTTACAGGAAACCAAAGATCTCGAGTTCAGCATTCAAACCATTTGGTTGGATAGAATCGAACTCAAAGATTCTTCGTGATTCCTGTCGAGACATCCTGGATACATGATCACCCCCCCTCCAGTGTCTACTTATTTTTTCAAATGCTATAAACATTAGACCTGAGGGGTTCTGGTTATGATATTGTTTAAAATGTCTCGACAGGACATGTTTTTCATATCCTTTTTTTATATTTCCAATGTGCTCAGCTATTCTGGTTTTCAGAAATCTTTTAGTACGACCTATATATTGTTTCCCGCAAGGGCATTGGATCAGATATAATACATTATCAGAATTACATGTAAGTAAGTCATTTATTTCGATTTTAAAATTGTTTCGTATAGATTGTACCTCTAGTGTTTTTTTCGAAAAAGTGGTTTGTTTACAGTTTGAGCATCTACCACATCTGTAAAACCCTTTTAAATGATTCCACTGTTGTAGTATTCCTTTCTTTTTTATTGTGGTTTGTTTTGTCGTTGGTGCTATTTTGCATCCTAGGTTTTGTGCTTTTGTATACACAAATTGTGGATTTTTTGATATTAATGTACCTATAGTTTTATCTTCCAAAATGTGATGCCAATAGCGTCTGATAATTTGTTCCACTTTCTTATATTCAGGATTGAAGGGTAGGATGATTCTTGGTGTTTCATCTTTCAAGTCCCCACTCCCTTTCTCTTTCTTATTTTTATCCTTTTTTTTATTTTTAGGTTCAAAGAAGGTGTTTCTATCCTTTTCTCTTATCTTGGTTAGTGAATTTTCTACTATGTTTATTGGATACTTTTTATTTAAAAAATGTATTTTCATATCCTCAGCTTCTTTCTCAAACTGTTCCACTTTTGTACAATTACGTCTAAGTCTGCCAAATTGTCCTGTTGGTATATTCAGCAGCCATCTAGGAAGATGGCAACTGCTGAATAATATATAGCTGTTTCTCCATGTCGGCTTCTGAAATGTACTACATATATATTTTCCCTCTTCAGTTTTAATTAAAAGATCCAAAAATTCAGTTTCTATATTATTCATATTACTAGTAAACTTTAGGTTAAAAGTATTTACATTTATATCTTCTAAAAACATTAAAAGTTCCTCTCTTCCGCCTTTCCAAATAAAAATGACATCATCTATAAAACGTTGCCAGAGCACCAGGTCTGTCCCCAGTTTAGGACCAATGTGGGTGTCCTCCCAATCTGTCATAAACAGATTCGCATAACTGGGGGCAAACCTGGTGCCCATGGCCGTCCCCCTTGTTTGGAGGTAAAAGTCAGATCCAAAATAAAAATAATTATGTGACAAAATAAATTTTACCCCCTCTTCCAAAAAACTTATCTGTTCAGAATGAAATCCACTGTTCTTCTCTAATTGTTTTTTCATTGCTGTGACTCCCTGTTCGTGACTTATGATCGTATATAGGGAGTTCACATCTAATGTCCCCATAATCCAATCTGGATTGTATTCTAATTTTTCCAAAATTTCAATGATCTGGGTAGTATCTTTTATATATGACACACTTTTTTTTACCGATGGTTGTAACATTCTGTCTATATATTGTGACAAGTTTGAGGTCAAAGATCCGATCCCTGAAATTATGGGGCGGCCGGGGGGGTTTTTTGGATCTTTATGAATTTTAGGGAGACAATAAAATACTGGCAATCTTTGTTGCGTTTTAATAATAAAATCGTATTCCTGTTGTAATAAAATGTTACTATCCAATCCCTTTTTGCAATATTGTAGGAGTTCCTGATGGAACTGTTCTCCCGGATCTCCTTTTAATTTAATATACGTGTTCAAATCTGTTAATTGTCTTAGACATTCATTATTATACTTTTCTGTGTCCATTATTACTATGGCTCCTCCCTTATCTGCCGGTCGTATTGTCAAATTTTCTTGTTTTTGAAGCTGTTTAATTGCCTGTCTTTCTTGATTCGTTATATTGCTTTTAGTGTTTCGTCCATATTTTAAGTTCCTTATATCAGAGCTGACACATTGCCTAAAAGCTGCAATTTCCTGACCTATCTCTTGTCTGGGAAATTTTTTTGAGGTTTCCTTTAGTTCTGTATGTGTATATTTATGATTTTTCTCCACCTGTGCTAAAATTGGATTTTTTAAGAAATATTTTTTCAAACAAATTTTCCTTATGAATTTTTCTACCCCAATATATGCTTCAAATTTACTAACCCTTGGTGTCGGTGCAAATTTTAACCCTTTATTTAACACCCTAATTTGTGCATCAGACAATTTTGTGTCGCTCAAATTTACAATAGCATCCATTTCTTTTATGTCCTGTGGTAGTGTTTTCTTTCGTCCTCTCCGTGTTTTTTTCTGTTTTTGTTTTGTGTCTTTTCTTTGTGGTAACGTGTTTCCCCATTGTCCCGTGTTGGTGTCAACCATTGTGTGTCTTGTAAGTGTTGTGCTTTGTTCGGTTGATAATTTCTGTGATTCTGATATCTGTGACGTAAATTGTACTGATGTCTCAATGGTGGAGGTGAATAATGTCTCCTCATTGGTGGTGAGTGTTGGCGTTCTTGTGACTGTGATCTGTGTCGTGTCCTTGTTCTGTGGTGAGGGGGGGTCCCATCTAAAAAATGTTCGTTAGAAAGGGCTTCGTATTTATTTGTGACTGGTATAGTATATCTAGTCTGTTGTATTTTTGGGGGGTTTTCTTGAGCTCTTTCTTTTTCTTCTCGTCTCTGAATATTATCCCTATTTTCCAAATTTCTTTGTTCTTCTCTGTCAGGTTCTATCCTAATATTATAATTATATTTTTTCAATTTTTTATATAAAATTTCTTGTTCTATTTTATCAAGACTTCTACATAATCTCTCTTGCCATTTATTGTATTCTTCATTTTTAGGAAATTGATCTATTTTTGTTTTTATTTGATTTATTTTTTCATTTGTATATTCCAATATTTGTCCTCTTCTTTTTACTATTAATTTTGTTAAGGATATTGATTGTGTTAATAGTAGAGTGTCCCATTCTTCATTAAATTCTGTACTGCATAGATCTTGGGCTGGGGTTTTAGTTAGTAATAGTCCTTTAGGGACTTTACCTATGTGTATATATTGATTCAAAGTTTTTATCTCCCACCTTTGCCGTAATTGTTTATGTAGAAGGTGCTCTACTTCCTTAAATGTCTCTGACATATTTTTCTCAATTGGTGGTTCAAAATTTAAATCTGCAGAATGATTAAATGAAAATTCCTCAATTTTTTGTCTTTTTGTCTCTACATGATCCCATATATCCATATTCCCAGTGGGAGCTCTGCCTTGATGGGTGAGAAAATCGTAAATATGTAACACAGATAAAGGCGGCTCTCCACTGGTTTTTCTGGTAGCAGGTGCTCTTGTCCAAATTGACTCACCCTCGTCAATAAAAAGTGGATTTAAAATTATATAGAAATAGTGGACAGGCACTCTATTTATGGGTTCATGAAAAGACGGTTTTATTTATAAAAACAATATATTAATAAAAAATATCAGCAATTAATATTAGTTAGTTAGTGAATATAGCAGCAATAAATAACAATAACAATATAGCAGCAGTTAATGGATGGCACTTGATGAATAAGAGCAATGTTCATATAGTTGCAATAAAGGTTTTTTATATAGTCTCCCCTTGTATAGACCACTGATTAGTGGAGCAATGTTGCAACAATGTTCTTAATGACAATCTTCTTAGTAGCTAAAAATGTCTTCTTATCTTTTACTTTTAGAAATAAGAATATTTATAAGCAGCGGTGCTCAAATATTTCTATAACAAAAAATCGGAAGTTATATAATGCAAAGGGACAATTCCGGATCAGACTCCTGGTTTTCTGATGGATCGGTATAGGATAAAAAGAAGACAGGATGTGAGGTATGCTAGATCATTGAGGAAGGAGCGAGTTGAGCTCCGAAACATGTCTGATTGAAACAGCATACTTTGAACAGATTTACATCACTGGAGCGCTCTAAGAAGAACCAAATTCAAGACACTCACGAAACTGACCTGTTACTTACAAAGCGGAGTCCTAACAGCTGAAACAAAGGGGTCAAGAGGCGACCTGAACATTGAAGGGGCGAACTAACAACTAAGAGATACGCCGCCATAGCATGTGGCACGCCGACCACTGAACAAGCTGAAACTGAAGGATCCGAATCACAAAAGTCAGTCTGTTTTTCAAAACAGGAGCGGGACGCCGCACCAGAGAAACAGCTTAATCGTGAGTGAAATATTGAATACATATAATAGAGACTTTATAAGCTAAACTGGATTATCTGCACGATATAGAAAAGAAAGATAAGAAGACATTTTTAGCTACTAAGAAGATTGTCATTAAGAACATTGTTGCAACATTGCTCCACTAATCAGTGGTCTATACAAGGGGAGACTATATAAAAAACCTTTATTGCAACTATATGAACATTGCTCTTATTCATCAAGTGCCATCCATTAACTGCTGCTATATTGTTATTGTTATTTATTGCTGCTATATTCACTAACTAACTAATATTAATTGCTGCTATATTTAGACTCTATTAATATATTGTTTTTATAAATAAAACCGTCTTTTCATGAACCCATAAATAGAGTGCCTGTCCACTATTTCTATATAATTTTAAATCCACTTTTTATTGACGAGGGTGAGTCAATTTGGACAAGAGCACCTGCTACCAGAAAAACCAGTGGAGAGCCGCCTTTATCTGTGTTACATATTTACGATTTTCTCACCCATCAAGGCAGAGCTCCCACTGGGAATATGGATATATGGGATCATGTAGAGACAAAAAGACAAAAAATTGAGGAATTTTCATTTAATCATTCTGCAGATTTAAATTTTGAACCACCAATTGAGAAAAATATGTCAGAGACATTTAAGGAAGTAGAGCACCTTCTACATAAACAATTACGGCAAAGGTGGGAGATAAAAACTTTGAATCAATATATACATATAGGTAAAGTCCCTAAAGGACTATTACTAACTAAAACCCCAGCCCAAGATCTATGCAGTACAGAATTTAATGAAGAATGGGACACTCTACTATTAACACAATCAATATCCTTAACAAAATTAATAGTAAAAAGAAGAGGACAAATATTGGAATATACAAATGAAAAAATAAATCAAATAAAAACAAAAATAGATCAATTTCCTAAAAATGAAGAATACAATAAATGGCAAGAGAGATTATGTAGAAGTCTTGATAAAATAGAACAAGAAATTTTATATAAAAAATTGAAAAAATATAATTATAATACTAGGATAGAACCTGACAGAGAAGAACAAAGAAATTTGGAAAATAGGGATAATATTCAGAGACGAGAAGAAAAAGAAAGATCTCAAGAAAACCCCCCAAAAATACAACAGACTAGATATACTATACCAGTCACAAATAAATACGAAGCCCTTTCTAACGAACATTTTTTAGATGGGACCCCCCCTCACCACAGAACAAGGACACGACACAGATCACAGTCACAAGAACGCCAACACTCACCACCAATGAGGAGACATTATTCACCTCCACCATTGAGACATCAGTACAATTTACGTCACAGATATCAGAATCACAGAAATTATCAACCGAACAGAGCACAACACTTACAAGACACACAATGGTTGACACCAACACGGGACAATGGGGAAACACGTTACCACAAAGAAAAGACACAAAACAAAAACAGAAAAAAACACGGAGAGGACGAAAGAAAACACTACCACAGGACATAAAAGAAATGGATGCTATTGTAAATTTGAGCGACACAAAATTGTCTGATGCACAAATTAGGGTGTTAAATAAAGGGTTAAAATTTGCACCGACACCAAGGGTTAGTAAATTTGAAGCATATATTGGGGTAGAAAAATTCATAAGGAAAATTTGTTTGAAAAAATATTTCTTAAAAAATCCAATTTTAGCACAGGTGGAGAAAAATCATAAATATACACATACAGAACTAAAGGAAACCTCAAAAAAATTTCCCTAGACAAGAGATAGGTCAGGAAATTGCAGCTTTTAGGCAATGTGTCAGCTCTGATATAAGGAACTTAAAATATGGACGAAACACTAAAAGCAATATAACGAATCAAGAAAGACAGGCAATTAAACAGCTTCAAAAACAAGAAAATTTGACAATACGACCGGCAGATAAGGGAGGAGCCATAGTAATAATGGACACAGAAAAGTATAATAATGAATGTCTAAGACAATTAACAGATTTGAACACGTATATTAAATTAAAAGGAGATCCGGGAGAACAGTTCCATCAGGAACTCCTACAATATTGCAAAAAGGGATTGGATAGTAACATTTTATTACAACAGGAATACGATTTTATTATTAAAACGCAACAAAGATTGCCAGTATTTTATTGTCTCCCTAAAATTCATAAAGATCCAAAAAACCCCCCCGGCCGCCCCATAATTTCAGGGATCGGATCTTTGACCTCAAACTTGTCACAATATATAGACAGAATGTTACAACCATCGGTAAAAAAAAGTGTGTCATATATAAAAGATACTACCCAGATCATTGAAATTTTGGAAAAATTAGAATACAATCCAGATTGGATTATGGGGACATTAGATGTGAACTCCCTATATACGATCATAAGTCACGAACAGGGAGTCACAGCAATGAAAAAACAATTAGAGAAGAACAGTGGATTTCATTCTGAACAGATAAGTTTTTTGGAAGAGGGGGTAAAATTTATTTTGTCACATAATTATTTTTATTTTGGATCTGACTTTTACCTCCAAACAAGGGGGACGGCCATGGGCACCAGGTTTGCCCCCAGTTATGCGAATCTGTTTATGACAGATTGGGAGGACACCCACATTGGTCCTAAACTGGGGACAGACCTGGTGCTCTGGCAACGTTTTATAGATGATGTCATTTTTATTTGGAAAGGCGGAAGAGAGGAACTTTTAATGTTTTTAGAAGATATAAATGTAAATACTTTTAACCTAAAGTTTACTAGTAATATGAATAATATAGAAACTGAATTTTTGGATCTTTTAATTAAAACTGAAGAGGGAAAATATATATGTAGTACATTTCAGAAGCCGACATGGAGAAACAGCTATATATTATTCAGCAGTTGCCATCTTCCTAGATGGCTGCTGAATATACCAACAGGACAATTTGGCAGACTTAGACGTAATTGTACAAAAGTGGAACAGTTTGAGAAAGAAGCTGAGGATATGAAAATACATTTTTTAAATAAAAAGTATCCAATAAACATAGTAGAAAATTCACTAACCAAGATAAGAGAAAAGGATAGAAACACCTTCTTTGAACCTAAAAATAAAAAAAAGGATAAAAATAAGAAAGAGAAAGGGAGTGGGGACTTGAAAGATGAAACACCAAGAATCATCCTACCCTTCAATCCTGAATATAAGAAAGTGGAACAAATTATCAGACGCTATTGGCATCACATTTTGGAAGATAAAACTATAGGTACATTAATATCAAAAAATCCACAATTTGTGTATACAAAAGCACAAAACCTAGGATGCAAAATAGCACCAACGACAAAACAAACCACAATAAAAAAGAAAGGAATACTACAACAGTGGAATCATTTAAAAGGGTTTTACAGATGTGGTAGATGCTCAAACTGTAAACAAACCACTTTTTCGAAAAAAACACTAGAGGTACAATCTATACGAAACAATTTTAAAATCGAAATAAATGACTTACTTACATGTAATTCTGATAATGTATTATATCTGATCCAATGCCCTTGCGGGAAACAATATATAGGTCGTACTAAAAGATTTCTGAAAACCAGAATAGCTGAGCACATTGGAAATATAAAAAAAGGATATGAAAAACATGTCCTGTCGAGACATTTTAAACAATATCATAACCAGAACCCCTCAGGTCTAATGTTTATAGCATTTGAAAAAATAAGTAGACACTGGAGGGGGGGTGATCATGTATCCAGGATGTCTCGACAGGAATCACGAAGAATCTTTGAGTTCGATTCTATCCAACCAAATGGTTTGAATGCTGAACTCGAGATCTTTGGTTTCCTGTAAAATGGGGTGCCCCTGGTTGAGGGACGACGGTGGTTTCTGTTATATATCAGCGCCCCCGTCTTCCCTCAACGAGGGGTCCCCCAAATAACTACATATCCCCCAGAGAAAAACTATACATTTTTATGCTTTTTTACAACAGGATGTTACATTAGGATATTTTTATATATTTTTATAATTGAAATGATATATATATTTTTATATTTTTTATGTATGGTTTTAACATTTATTGCAAATGTACTTTTAAAGCAATTGAAGAATATTTAAAACTTTTAGAAATAAGAATATTTATAAGCAGCGGTGCTCAAATATTTCTATAACAAAAAATCGGAAGTTATATAATGCAAAGGGACAATTCCGGATCAGACTCCTGGTTTTCTGATGGATCGGTATAGGATAAAAAGAAGACAGGATGTGAGGTATGCTAGATCATTGAGGAAGGAGCGAGTTGAGCTCCGAAACATGTCTGATTGAAACAGCATACTTTGAACAGATTTACATCACTGGAGCGCTCTAAGAAGAACCAAATTCAAGACACTCACGAAACTGACCTGTTACTTACAAAGCGGAGTCCTAACAGCTGAAACAAAGGGGTCAAGAGGCGACCTGAACATTGAAGGGGCGAACTAACAACTAAGAGATACGCCGCCATAGCATGTGGCACGCCGACCACTGAACAAGCTGAAACTGAAGGATCCGAATCACAAAAGTCAGTCTGTTTTTCAAAACAGGAGCGGGACGCCGCACCAGAGAAACAGCTTAATCGTGAGTGAAATATTGAATACATATAATAGAGACTTTATAAGCTAAACTGGATTATCTGCACGATATAGAAAAGAAAGATAAGAAGACATTTTTAGCTACTAAGAAGATTGTCATTAAGAACATTGTTGCAACATTGCTCCACTAATCAGTGGTCTATACAAGGGGAGACTATATAAAAAACCTTTATTGCAACTATATGAACATTGCTCTTATTCATCAAGTGCCATCCATTAACTGCTGCTATATTGTTATTGTTATTTATTGCTGCTATATTCACTAACTAACTAATATTAATTGCTGATATTTTTTATTAATATATTGTTTTTATAAATAAAACCGTCTTTTCATGAACCCATAAATAGAGTGCCTGTCCACTATTTCTATAAAAGAGTTTTGTAACACAACTCTGGGGTGTTACATTTCCATTACTTCCAGACCTTTTGCTTTGAACCAGGCACCCTCCGAGCAGGGGGTGCCTGGTTGTCTCCCATTGACTTTCATTATACTCGGGTGCTCGGCCGAGCGCACGAATATTGCTATGTGTTCGGACCAAGTACCCGAGCACCTGTACATTTTAGTGCTCGCTCATCACTAGTTAAATAACATCATTTAATATACCACATAATCCATGCTTAAAGAACTCCCTCAAAAAAATTTATTCTCTGACCTGCTACAAAGGTAGATGATGTAATCTGTAGTGAATGTAATCTTCTCATCAGCGACTGTATTTGGGAGCTATCCTCTGCCTTCTCATGTGACCAACTCTCTGATCTCCAACTGACACAGGACAAGAAGTCAGTTACTTCTCTATTCATTTCTATTAGACTGACATTGAGGCTCCCAAAGGAATACATAGAGAAATTGACTCCTTGTCTACACATAAGATGCTGTGTTATTTGGACAGTCTGATTGCTGATCACATGAAATACCTGAGAAGCAGAATGGAGGGGATAACTCACAAATAAAGACATTAGTAAGAAGATTAAATTCACCACAGATTACATCATGTACATTTTTAGCAGGTCAGAGAATTTTTTTTTTTTAATAAAGAATCAAGGTACAATAATAATCATGATTGAATAATTCAAGTGTGTACAATGAATTATAAACCATTAATAAGAACCATATTCATAATACAAAAATCATGATAATAAAAGTGTAATAGATGGATAATTATTCGTGAATAACGTCTGCTTAAAGGGAACCTGCCACCGGGATTTTGTGTATAGAGCTGAGGACATGGGTTGCTAGATGGCCACTAGCACAACCACAATACCAAGTCCCCATAGCTCTGTGTGCTTTTATTGCTTTAAAAAAACGATTTGATACATATGCAAATTAACCTGAGATGAGTCCCGTATGTGAGATGAGTCAGGGACAGGACTCATCTCAGGTTAATTTGCATATGCATCAAATAGTTTTTTTTCCACAATAAAAGCACACAGAGCTATGGGGATTGGGGATTGTGGATGTGCTAGCGGCCATCTAGCAACCCCTGTCCTCAGCTCTATACACAAAATCCCGATGACAGCTTCCCTTTAAAAGGATTTTTTCAGAAAAAAAAATCTATCTAATATATACGGGAGATTCAATGACGAATTTGAATCTTTGGTTCCGTTCCCCTATTTCTATCTGGCAAGTATAGATTGCGATGCTTGTAGATTGTGGCGCATCAGGGAACACATTTTAAGTATTAAAGCAGCAAGGGAGGAATCAGGTAAAACAAAATAAAAAATGTGCTAGCTATTCTATTGATACAGGTTTTTTTTATTCAGTTCTCTTTAGTCCTTATAGTACTGCTATTATTATTGGCTTTATATGCTATTTATCTAGTTCATGACCTTATGTTACGGCACCCCCTTGTGTCCTCTTGTGTGAATGCCTGTAGCCACATATCTTCCGTTTTGATGATTTTATGTATTTTCAAGATGAATTAATAAAGAATGTATTTATACTACTTTGTACAAGGTGTTTTTTATATTTTATTTTATTTTAGTGAGCTAAATGTGCTGCCCTATGCAAGAGCAATATATTATAGCTGCAGGTCCATAGTCCTAGAAACCAAAACATCACAAAACATTTTGTGCTATTTGGCTACTAGAAAAACGGAAAGAATACAATGGACATGTATGAGTCTGGTGCATGAACAATAAGAGGGAATGGCCCACGTAGATTAACAAATTAAGGATACATCCACCTGTGTGTGTGGTAAATCCAAAGAATGTTCCAACAAAGTGGATGAGATTTTCAGAAAGATCATACATACCGCCAAAAAATCCACAGTGTAAAATGTGGTGCGTATTTTAAATCCACAAACTTTCACTTTAGGCCGAGTGCATATAACCCCAATGCACAGGCACCGAAAGGGTGCCCGCTGTCTGCCCGCCACTTGAATGAGGTTCGGGATCTGCCTTCGACAGTCATGCATGCACTACTTTTTAGCGGTGCTGAAGCGCTGACTGAAAACCCACGGAAGCACCTTATTTTCCAGACTGTGGACCACAATACGGGCATGGCTGGCACACAGTCATGTGCATAAGTCCTTAGGCTGTGTAATTTCTAGTGCAAGATTTCACCCTTTGTAATGTTGAGTGTGAAACCTATGGAAAATCTCTGACAATATCAGCCCCATATGGTCGTACCATTACCATAATGTACGGAAATCATTTCTCCATCAAGTCATCATTTTTGGCGGTCCGACGACCAGAAGATGAGGATTTGAGGAGAAAATGCATACATAATGAATATATGACAGGTCTCCGGAACAGCAGGCAAAGTTGCACTGGTTCTTGGAAAACAGAATACTGGTTATTATTATAAATGCTCGAGGAGTTAAATTCTATTTAACATATGATGTCCTAATAAGACAGGTTCTGGCATCCAGGATTAAAGCTATTCAAGAGAATTTTATTTTCGAGGCTGTCTTAAAATTCAGTTTCCAGTTATATTTCTCATCGTCTTTGTAAATGTGTCCCATGCAAATATTAAAAGATTTAGGAAATGAAGAGTGTTACAGTTATTTGCGGTGAACTGTTAGTCCCAAACACAACAGCCTGTCTGTACAATATGGATTATTCCAGCGATGTAAATGACTTTGCCTACTAATATATTATAGAACTTTGCATTTCTCCTCTCGGCACGCTATCAAAAATGCAATGAACTGGGCACGGTGAACGAAATGATGTGAGTTTCTTCCACAGGAATGCTGGGATTCGATTCTGAAAATATTCTGGCCAAACTTTTACTCGCTTAGGATTAAAAAGCTGCAAACTCATTCAATTAGAAGACAATTTTGGTAAATTAAGTTCCATGGCCGGTTACATTTGTGGCCAGAGCTGCATAGATTTCCCTTAAAGGGAATAGGTCATTAGTGAATTCCCTAAAAAACTGTTTGCATGGACACATAGCTGTGGTTTATCTGATTAAAACGCTGTTTCTCTTTTGTTGATCAGAGGCTCTGTTCCCGAGGTTCTGTTTCTTAATATACAAATAAAGCCTTGGTGCAAGGTGGGCATTACCATTGCACTTGTTTCAACCAAGCTCTGCTCCACTCTGTGGCTAACCCCCCCCCCCCCCCCCCTCGCTGCTTTGCCACTGCCTGGCCCTGTCAATCAAAGCAGCTGTTGCTGCAACATCAAACTGGAAGCCGATAGCCAGCATCGGGAAGCAGGTAACTATGCTTCCCTTCTCAGGTCTGACCAGAAGTGAGGGGGGAAGGGGTTGTCAAAACACAGTTCCCTTCCCTCAAACATGCACAACCGCTTTAAGCTCAAACGTGACTTTTTTTTCCCACCGGTTATGAGGTTCAATTGGTTAAGAACTCCATTTATCTGTATGGGCTCAATCAGACAACTGTATCTGCAGAACAGGGATACTGGCGGAAATGCGGAGCGCACACAATTGTGGACAAGAATGGAACGGATGCAGACACATAAATACTATCGTGTGAATGAGCCCTATCTCAGTCATTTTCCCCACATTAAAGTGATATGCCACAACTGTGCTTGTGGTGTAATGGGGATAGAAGGGGTCCTCTTCCTATCTCTAACTATTGTGGGGTTTGGCTCTGGTAGATAGGGTAAGCGGGCGCAATACAGAGGCAAAATACAAGTTCTTAACTCAAAACGTCAGTGTTTATTCACGCCTCAGATCCCAAAAACAGAGCGCTCTCTGCTGAGCCCAGCTGCCTATTTAAGGACAGCCAGGTGCTGCTAAAACCCGGACTGGCACTTAAACTCCGGTCCAGTATTTGACCTCAACTGGCTGGAAACCAGTCCAGCCGCACATGCTGGGAGGAAAATGCCTGCCTTACCAGACACAACCCCTCACTGTGTCACACTATTTAGATGCTGCAGTTCCATCAACTGCAGCCTCTAGGGGTTAATTAGCTACAAATGGAGAGAGCCCTGATGCCAGCTGTCAGTCAGTACTGAGCTCCTGTGTCTGCACTCTGCACCATAATTGTATGTCCTGGAGGTTTAACCTCTTGGATATCAGAGTTTTTTTGGTTTTTGAGCTTTAATTTTTCTTCCCTGTCTTCCTGAAGCCATAACTTTTTCATTTTTCTGTTTACATAGCCGTATGAGGGTTTGTTTTTTGCAGGACAAGTTGTACTTTCTAATGCCTCCATTTAATGTGGGATACAACATAGTGGAAAGCAGTAAAAAATTCGAAATTGTGTAGAATTGGTAAACAATGCAATTTTACCACCGTTTTACGGGTTTTGTCCCTACAACTGTTCCCTATGCAGCAAAACTGGCTTGTGCCCTTCATTCTCTGGGTCAATACAATGCCAAAAATACCACATATGTGTACATTTTTTGTGTTTTAATACTGAAACAATAATAAAAAAAATTGAAAAAAATGTATATTTTTTATAGTTATGTCTACTGAGCTGTGTGGGGGCTCATTTTTTGCAGGACAATCTGTTGTTTTTATTGATACCATTTCGGAGTGTGCTTTACTTTTTTATCACATTTTATTCATTTTTTGGGTAAGTTAAGCACTGAAAAAATGGCGAATTGGCCATTTAGATTTTTTTCCCGTTAAGCCATTCGCTGTGTCCATATTTTAAAAATGTTTTCAGACGTGGTGATGCTCATGATGTTTATATATTTTATTATTTATTGTTTAATTCTAAGGAAAGGAGGAGGGTGATTAAAATGTTTATATTTTTTAGCTTTTTTTAACTTTTTTTGCCACTAAAAAATTCACTAGTCAGATTTTTTTTTAGCTTATACTGTAGTTCCACAGAACTACAATCTAAGCTGAATTTTCTATTATCTTATTTGCCCTGCCACCTGCAGATCAATATAGGAACTGGAGCTTTAATATGCTGGGTCTCTCGGAGATACCCATTGTAACTTAGTTGCAGCAGGACCAGTTACTTCATAACACTGAGCTAAAGAGCTGCCTTACCCTCCTCTCTGCTCTACTTATCAGTGATTATGATCCTGAATACAGCTGATAAGATCTTCAGCTGAATCTCTTTAGGAATGGAGCTCATTAGGAGACATGAAGTACAGGGAGGAGAATTGGGACATGGATAATGAGCATCAGCACTTGTATGCAGTCTCCATAACCATGGTCTTTCGTCTCCGTCCTCTCTGTATTTCATGTCTCCTCATGAACTCCATTCCTACAGAGATTCAGCTACGTTTCTTATTAGTTGTATTTAGGATTATAATCCCTGACAAAAAGGAGAGGAGGATGTGGCAGCTGTTTAGCTCATTGTGGTGAAGTAACTTGTCCTGCTGTGTGATTAGGACAGGTTTTGTGAGTACTAATAGGACGGAGGCCATTTTATTTCTCCTATAGATTGTTCCCTAGACAAAATGAGCCATAACCAATGAAAGGTATTTGGGAATATATTTATAATACAATAATATTTAAGTATTTTCAGTTATTTTATTTTCTTAATTCCCGGAGAACCCCTTTAATTGTAAATTATATAGTAATAAGTACATCTGCTCTGTGTTGTTCTTGGTAGGACAAGCACTACTCATATATTTAAAACACTTTCAAGACTACTGGAAGAAATAGGCTTGATGTGCTGAGTATGTCTTTGTGGCCAACAGATGATTCAGTGGCCCACACAGAGTTTATATTTGCAGACACACAGTTTGAAGTCTCAGCTGTTGGTCCCATTTTTTCTACAATGATTTAAGCCTTGGTGGGAACATCAGGCAAAGCAAATAAGGCTACTTATTTAACCATTTACTGCACTGAACATACATACCACAAAGCACTATGAAAATGAAGGCAAGCCGGAAGGATAGTTATATTCAGTGCAATCCTCAAACTCAGCAAATATCCAGACTTGTGGAGTTTCTCCCTGGGAACTCAGAACTCATCATATCTGTGCCCAAGTTTGGAGTAACTGGTCACAAAATAAGGCTTCGGTTTATGATTTAAGGTATTTAAGATATAGAAATTGGAAGTGAACATGGGTAGTAATGCAGACTGCTAAGCATTAACAGAGTTTTCTGGGATTTTTATATTGATGGCCCATTAATATTATTTATATATATATATGTTATATTATATATATATTTATTATTAAAGCACCATTCATTTCATGGCACTGTACATATGAACAGAGGTATACATACATCATATAAAACAATTGCAATAAGAATAGGGACAGGTCCTTATAATTAGAGTTGAGCGAACACCTGGATGTTCGGGTTCGAGAAGTTCGGCCGAACATCCCGGAAATGTTCGGGTTCGGGATCCGAACCCGATCCGAACTTCGTCCCGAACCCGAACCCCATTGAAGTCAATGGGGACCCGAACTTTTCGGCACTAAAAAGGCTGTAAAACAGCCCAGGAAAGAGCTAGAGGGCTGCAAAAGGCAGCAACATGTAGGTAAATCCCCTGCAAACAAATGTGGATAGGGAAATGAATTAAAATAAAAATTAAATAAATAAAAATTAACCAAAATCAATTGGAGAGAGGTCCCATAGCAGAGAATCTGGCTTCACGTCACCCACCACTGTAAGAGTCCATTTTCATAAATTTAGGCCCAGCACCCAGGCAGAGGAGAGAGGTCCCGTAACAGAGAATCTGGCTTCATGTCAGCAGAGAATTAGTCTGCATGTCATAGCAGAGAATGAGGCTTCACGTCAGCCACCACTGCAACAGTCCATTGGCATATATTTAGGCCCAGCACCCAGGCAGAGGAGGGAGGTCCCGTAACAGAGAATCTGTCTTCATGTCAGCAGAGAATCAGTCTGCATGTCATAGCAGAGAATGAGGCTTCACGTCAGCCACCACTGCAACAGTCCATTGGCATATATTTAGGCCCAGCACCCAGGCAGAGGAGGGAGGTCCCGTAACAGAGAATCTGTCTTCATGTCAGCAGAGAATCAGTCTGCATGTCATAGCAGAGAATGAGGCTTCACGTCAGCCACCACTGCAACAGTCCATTGGCATATATTTAGGCCCAGCACCCAGGCAGAGGAGGGAGGTCCCGTAACAGAGAATCTGTCTTCATGTCAGCAGAGAATCAGTCTGCATGTCATAGCAGAGAATGAGGCTTCACGTCAGCCACCACTGCAACAGTCCATTGGCATATATTTAGGCCCAGCACACACAGGCAGAGGAGAGAGGTCCCGTAACAGAGAATCTGTCTTCATGTCAGCAGAGAATTAGTCTGCATGTCATAGCAGAGAATGAGGCTTCACGTCAGCCACCACTGCAACAGTCCATTGGCATATATTTAGGCCCAGCACACAGGCAGAGGAGAGAGGTCCCGTAACAGAGAATCTGTCTTCATGTCAGCAGAGAATTAGTCTGCATGTCATAGCAGAGAATGAGGCTTCACGTCAGCCACCACTGCAACAGTCCATTGGCATATATTTAGGCCCAGCACCCAGGCAGAGGAGGGAGGTCCCGTAACAGAGAATCTGGCTTCATGTCAGCAGAGAATCAGTCTGCATGTCATAGCAGAGAATGAGGCTTCACGTCAGCCACCACTGCAACAGTCCATTGTCATAAATTTAGGCCCAGCACCCAGGCAGAGGAGGGAGGTCCCGTAACAGAGAATCTGGCTTCATGTCAGCAGAGAATCAGTCTGCATGTCATAGCAGAGAATGAGGCTTCACGTCAGCCACCACTGCAACAGTCCATTGGCATATATTTAGGCCCAGCACCCAGGCAGAGGAGGGAGGTCCCGTAACAGAGAATCTGTCTTCATGTCAGCAGAGAATCAGTCTGCATGTCATAGCAGAGAATGAGGCTTCACGTCAGCCACCACTGCAACAGTCCATTGGCATATATTTAGGCCCAGCACACACACAGGCAGAGGAGAGAGGTCCCGTAACAGAGAATCTGTCTTCATGTCAGCAGAGAATTAGTCTGCATGTCATAGCAGAGAATGAGGCTTCACGTCAGCCACCACTGCAACAGTCCATTGGCATATATTTAGGCCCAGCACACAGGCAGAGGAGAGAGGTCCCGTAACAGACAATCTGGCTTCATGTCAGCAGAGAATCATTCTGCATGTCATAGCAGAGAATCAGGCTTCACGTCACCCAACATTGGAACAGTCCATTGGCATATATTTAGGCCCCGGCACCCAGACACAGGAGAGGTTCATTCAACTTTGGGTAGCCTCGCAATATAATGGTAAAATGAAAATAAAAATAGGATTGAATGAGGAAGTGCCCTGGAGTCCAATAATATATGGTTAAGGGGAGGTAGTTAATGTCTAATCTGGACAAGGGACGGACAGATCCTGTGGGATCCATGCCTGGTTCATTTTTATGAACGTCAGCTTGTCCACATTGGCTGTAGACAGGCGGCTGCGTTTGTCTGTAATGACGCCCCCTGCCGTGCTGAATACACGTTCAGACAAAACGCTGGCCGCCGGGCAGGCCAGCACCTCCAAGGCATAAAAGGCTAGCTCTGGCCACGTGGACAATTTAGAGACCCAGAAGTTGAATGGGGCCGAACCATCAGTCAGTACGTGGAGGGGTGTGCACACGTACTGTTCCACCATGTTAGTGAAATGTTGCCTCCTGCTAACACGTTGCGTATCAGGTGGTGGTGCAGTTAGCTGTGGCGTGTTGACAAAAGTTTTCCACATCTCTGCCATGCTAACCCTGCCCTCAAAGGAGCTGGCATTGACACAGCTGCCTTGGCGACCTCTTGCTCCTCCTCTGCCTTGGCCTTGGGCTTCCACTTGTTCCCCTGTGACATTTGGGAATGCTCTCAGTAGCGCGTCTACCAACGTGCGCTTGTACTCGCGCATCTTCCTATCACGCTCCAGTGCAGGAAGTAAGGTGGGCACATTGTCTTTGTAGCGTGGATCCAGCAGGGTGGCAACCCAGTAGTCCGCACAGGTTAAAATGTGGGCAACTCTGCTGTCGTTGCGCAGGCACTGCAGCATGTAGTCGCTCATGTGTGCCAGGCTGCCCAGGGGTAAGGACAAGCTGTCCTCTGTGGGAGGCGTATCGTCATCGTCCTGCCTTTCCCCCCAGCCACGCACCAGTGATGGACCCGAGCTGCGTTGGGTGCCACCCCGCTGTGACCATGCTTCATCCTCATCCTCCTCCACCTCCTCCTCATCCTCGTCCTCCTCGTCCTCCAGTAGTGGGCCCTGGCTGGCCACATTTGTACCTGGCCTCTGCTGTTGCCAAAAACCTCCCTCTGAGTCACTTCGAAGAGACTGGCCTGAAAGTGCTAAAAATGACCCCTCTTCCTCCTCCTCCTCCTCCTCCTCCTGGGCCACCTCCTCTTCCATCATCGCCCTAAGTGTTTTCTCAAGGAGACATAGAAGTGGTATTGTAACGCTGATAACGGCGTCATCGCCACTGGCCATGTTGGTGGAGTACTCGAAACAGCGCAACAGGGCACACAGGTCTCGCATGGAGGCCCAGTCATTGGTGGTGAAGTGGTGCTGTTCTGTAGTGCGACTGACCCGTGCGTGCTGCAGCTGAAACTCCACTATGGCCTGCTGCTGCTCGCACAGTCTGTCCAGCATGTGCAAGGTGGAGTTCCACCTGGTGGGCACGTCGCATATGAGGCGGTGAGCGGGAAGGCCGAAGTTACGCTGTAGCGCAGACAGGCGAGCAGCAGCAGGATGTGAACGCCGGAAGCGCGAACAGACGGCCCGCACTTTATGCAGCAGCTCTGACATGTCGGGGTAGTTGTGAATGAACTTCTGCACCACCAAATTCAGCACATGCGCCAAGCAAGGGATGTGCGTCAAATTGGCTAGTCCCAGAGCTGCAACGAGATTTCGCCCATTATCGCACACCACCAGGCCGGGCTTGAGGCTCACCGGCAGCAACCACTCGTCGGTCTGTTGTTCTATACCCCGCCACAACTCCTGTGCGGTGTGGGGCCTGTCCCCCAAACATATGAGTTTCAGAATGGCCTGCTGACGTTTACCCCGGGCTGTGCTGAAGTTGGTGGTGAAGGTGTGTGGCTGACTGGATGAGCAGGAGGAAGAAGAGGAGGAGGAAGCCGAGAAGGAGGAGGTGGCAACAGGAGGCAAAGAATGTTGCCCTGCGATCCTAGGCGGCGGAAGGACGTGCGCCAAACAGCTCTCCGCCTGGGGCCCAGCTGCCACTACATTTACCCAGTGTGCAGTTAGGGAGATATAGCGTCCCTGGCCGTGCTTACTGGTCCACGTATCTGTGGTTAGGTGGACCTTGCCACAGATGGCGTTGCGCAGTGCACACTTGATTTTATCGGATACTTGGTTGTGCAGGGAAGGCACGGCTCTCTTGGAGAAGTAGTGGCGGCTGGGAACAACATACTGTGGGACAGCAAGCGACATGAGCTGTTTGAAGCTGTCTGTGTCCACCAGCCTAAATGACAGCATTTCATAGGCCAGTAGTTTAGAAATGCTGGCATTCAGGGCCAGGGATCGAGGGTGGCTAGGTGGGAATTTACGCTTTCTCTCAAATGTTTGTGAGATGGAGAGCTGAACGCTGGCCGTGTGACATGGTTGAGACGCTTGGTGACGGAAGTGGTGGAGGTGGTGGTGGTGGTGTTGGTGGTACATCCCCTGTTTGCTGGGCGGCAGGTGCCAACGTTCCTCCAGAGGCGGAGGAAGAGGCCGAGGCGGCAGCAGCAGAAGAGGCCGAGGCGGCAGCAGCAGAAGAGGTAGCAGGGGGAGCCTGAGTGACTTCCTTGGTTTCAAGGTGTTTACTCCACTGCAGTTCATGCTTTGCATGCAGGTGCCTGGTCATGCAGGTTGTGCTCAGGTTCAGAACGTTAATGCCTCGCTTAAGGCTCTGATGGCACAGCGTGCAAACCACTCAGGTCTTGTCGTCAGCACATTGTTTGAAGAAGTGCCATGCCAGGGAACTCCTTGAAGCTGCCTTTGGGGTGCTCGGTCCCAGATGGCGGCGGTCAGTAGCAGGCGGAGTCTCTTGGCGGCGGGTGTTCTGCTTTTGCCCACTGCTCCCTCTTTTGCTACGCTGTTGGCTCGGTCTCACCACTGCCTCTTCCTCCGAACTGTGAAAGTCAGTGGCACGACCTTCATTCCATGTGGGGTCTAGGACCTCATCATCCCCTGCATCGTCTTCCACCCAGTCTTGATCCCTGACCTCCTGTTCAGTCTGCACACTGCAGAAAGATGCAGCAGTTGGCACCTGTGTTTCGTCATCATCAGAGACATGCTGAGGTGGTATTCCCATGTCCTCATCATCAGGAAACATAAGTGGTTGTGCGTCAGTGCATTCTATATCTTTCACCGCTGGGGAAGGGCTAGGTGGATGCCCTTGGGAAACCCTGCCAGCGGAGTCTTCAAACAGCATAAGAGACTGCTGCATAACTTGAGGCTGAGACAGTTTCCCTGGTATGCATGGGGGTGATGTGACAGACTGATGGGGTTGGTTTTCAGGCGCCATCTGTGCGCTTCCTGCAGAAGACTGGGTGGGAGATAATGTGAACGTGCTGGATCCACTGTCGGCCACCCAATTGACTAATGCCTGTACCTGCTCAGGCCTTACCATCCTTAGAACGGCATTGGGCCCCACCATATATCGCTGTAAATTCTGGCGGCTACTGGGACCTGAGGTAGTTGGTACACTAGGACGTGTGGATGTGGCAGAACGGCCACGTCCTCTCCCAGCACCAGAGGGTCCACTAACACCACCACGACCATGTCCACGTCCGCGTCCCTTACTAGATGTTTTTCTCATTGTTATGGTTCACCACAACAACAAAAATATTATTTGGCCCAATGTATTGTATTCAAATTCAGCGGGATATAAATTTGAGGCCTAGTATTTAGGCGCTGGGTGACCGGTATGGATTTACTAACAGAATTAGACTTGGAAATGCACAGTAGCGTGTGTGTGAAGTTATTCTGAATGACCCTATGTGCATCTTGAATATTATATACCCTTTTAGGGATAGATTTCAAATAGCTCTGATATAGCAGGAACCACTAAATTATGAAATTGCTAAATTGGGAATTGTACTTCAACCCAGAACAAAAAATGTGCTTTGACGGACACTAAATAACTTTCCCAGCCACAACAGGACAGCGGTAACGAGAGATTTAGCGGGATATAAATTTGAGGCCTAGTATTTAGGCGCTGGGTGACCGGTATGGATTTAGTGACAGAATTAGACTGGGATATGGCCAAAAAATAACCACACTATTGCTGGTTAAATGCACTTGGTGACGGGCGCAGCTTGCCCCTGATGTAGTATATGGCCAAAAAATGAACAGACTATTGCTGGTTAAATGCACTTGGTGTGATAGCTTGACCAACCACACTACTGAGGGTTAAATGCACTTGGTGACGGGCGCAGCTTGCCCCTGATGTAGTATATGGCCAAAAAATGAACAGACTATTGCTGGTTAAATGCACTTGGTGACGGGCGCAGCTTGCCCCTGATTTAGTATATGGCCAAAAAATGAACAGACTATTGCTGGTTAAATGCACTTGGTGTGATAGCTTGACCAACCACACTACTGAGGGTTAAATGCACTTGGTGACGGGCGCAGCTTGCCCCTGATGTAGTATATGGCCAAAAAATGAACAGACTATTGCTGGTTAAATGCACTTGGTGTCACAGCTTGACGAACCACACTACTGAGGGTTAAATGCACTTGGTGACGGGCGCAGCTTGCCCCTGATGTAGTATATGGCCAAAAAATAAACAGACTATTGCTGGTTAAATGCACTTGGTGTGACAGCTTCACCCTGATGTAGGCTTTAGCCAAAAAACAACCACACCATTGAGGGTTAAATGCACTTGGTGACAGGCGCAGCTTGCCCCTGATTTTGTATATGGCCAAAAAATGAACAGACTATTGCTGGTTAAATGCACTTGGTGTGAGAGCTTCACCCTGATGTAGGCTTTAGCCAAAAAACAACCACACCATTGAGGGTTAAATGCACTTGGTGACAGGCGCAGCTTGCCCCTGATTTTGTATATGGCCAAAAAATGAACAGACTATTGCTGGTTAAATGCACTTGGTGTGACAGCTTCACCCTGATGTAGGCTTTAGCCAAAAAACAACCACACCATTGAGGGTTAAATGCACTTGGTCGCAGCTTGGATGCACTTGGTCGCAGCACCGCACAAGACACAAAATGGCCGCCGATCACCCCAGAAAAAAGTGACTGACAAACGGTCTGGGCAGCCTAAAAACAGTGAGTGAGCATTTGAATTTCAGCAGCTCAATGATGCACAGCTGCAGATCGATCGATTAATCAAGTGAAGTCCTTTGGAGGAGTTAATCTGCCTAATCTCGCCCTACTGTCGCAGCCGCAACCTCTCCCTACGCTAATCAGAGCAGAGTGACGGGCGGCGCTATGTGACTCCAGCTTAAATAGAGGCTGGGTCACATGGTGCTCTGGCCAATCACAGCCATGCCAATAGTAGGCATGGCTGTGACGGCCTCTTGGGGCAAGTAGTATGACGCTTGTTGATTGGCTGCTTTGCAGCCTTTCAAAAAGCGCCAAGAAAGCGTCACAAAAGCGCCAAGAAAGCGACGAACACCGAACCCGAACCCGGACTTTTACGAAAATGTCCGGGTTCGGGTCCGTGTCACGGACACCCCAAAATTCGGTACGAACCCGAACTATACAGTTCGAGTTCGCTCATCCCTACTTATAATAAATTATCAATACGAAATCATCAGGGGTCCAACTCCTGGAACCCATTCAGAAAAGATGCATGAAGATCAGTGGGGGTGCGAGGAGTCGGACCCCTGATGATCAGATATTGATGACCAATTCTGAGGGAATGACTTAGATATGTTAGATATGTTCTAACAGATGGTACATAGTTCATTTTTCAATTTGTTTTGCCAGTCAATATTTAATTTGGATGAGGCCAAAAAGACTTTCAGTAGTGCCCATTATACTCCTTATTGTTTGATATGCTACGAACTCTCCACCTCTCTTGATAATGCTGATAACCTTCTATTTCTGTTGTTCACACCACTTGTATTGTTTTCTTCTGTTATGTAAAAAAATTATAAAAAGATATTTAAAATGTAAGAAGCTCAACACTACTAAAAATTTTCAGGGTATTTGGAGTCCAATACAATGGTGTGCATTTAATCAAGCTGTACCCCAGTTTTCTGCATATAACATTTGCCTTAAAGGGGTTATCCCCATGAATAATGTAAAAAATGAAAATCAGACATCATATAGTACATGACAACCCCTTTTTAAAAAGATAGAACCAGCCCTGTGCCTCACATGGATCCAGAGATCTCCCCATTCATTACTCTGCTAGATTTATATCAAGATGACAGCTCAGGGGAGTGTCTTTTCTGCTGCAGCTAAGTGGCAGGGTGTCCCAGCTCTCCCTATATTGATGAAACTGAGCATGTGCAGCCATCTCTGTGTGCAGGACAACAAAATAAAAAATAAAAACAGCAGGTGGCGCTATACAGATAAATTTTATTGAATAACTCAGTGGCTATGCTACTTTTTTTTTTAATAACATGCAATTAAAAAATAATTCAGATCCAGGTGCTGGCTTGAAAACTATTCAATAATTTCCGTGGGACAACCCCTTTAAGTCTTAGGCTACTTTCACACTAGGGTTTTTGCTGGATCCGGCAGGGTTCAGCAAAGAAAACCTTTCCGTTACTGATAATACAACCATCTGCATCCGTTATGAATGGATCCGGTTGTATTATCTTTAACATATCCAAGACGGCTCCGTCATGAACTCCAATAAAAGTCAATGGGGGACGGATCCATCCCCATTGACTTGCATTGTGGATCATGACGGAGCATGCTAAAGACCACTGCTATTACATGCAGCAATCTCCTCTACAATAAGGGAGGAGATCGTTAATGCCATTCCTCATCCCCATACTGAATTAATGTTTGCCGGCACCAGAGGCTGTTTAGAAAGCACGATCTTCTGTCGGCAAACAATAATTTAAGTGACTGCATGAAAGATCCAATTACCTGATGAATGAGCATTTCACTAGTTCATCGGATAATCGGCGGCACCTTTAAACTGGCAGATCATTGCTAACTAGTATTCCTACGAACACTTGTTAGCGATGATCTGCCCAATGTTTGAGCAGTGTAAAGGGGCCTTTAGGTAGTGGAAGGGCTTCTGGGGGTGCGGTTCTCAAGAGAAGACCTAGGAAATTGAAGCCCAGGCAATTTCCCAGTTTGCAGCTGGCACCATTCATGTGCCATAATAATACAGCAGTTTGCAGGAATGACCTGCTCACCACAATGTACTATTACTGAACAGGGTATAAAGGATGACTTGCAAAACTTGTGCATCCAAAAACCAAACAAAAAATGCACACAGGCACCCAAAGGGTACAGCCACATGGGACAGAAATGCTGAAGATTTTCTAGCTTACATTAGATTACACAAAGATTTTCTACATAGAAATTGATCAGCAGTGAAATCTGCTGCAAAATCCATGCGTTTCTGCAGATTTGTGGCAATAACCAGTAGATTTGAGGTGGCTTTTTCCACTGCTTGTCGACCTACCCTTAGATTTATAAACCTCTATGGCAGCTATTAGTTCACTGCGGGTCCAGCTCCCGCCCGAGAACCCTGACAGACAACAGATTTAGCCAGGAGAAGATTCAGCAGACTATGCATTTCACCCACAGTGGTTGCTGAAGGGAAATGTAGTATTACATGAAGTGTTTGAGTCCCATAGAGCAGTGTTCCTCAACTCCAGTCCTCAGAGCCCACCTACAGATCATGTTTTTAGGATTTCCTTAGTATGGTCAATGCCTCAGGACTTACCACAGGTGTTCATTCTGTGAGCAATTATCAAATCATGACCATCAGAGCATTGAAGACTGGAGTTGGGGGAACACTGCCATAGGGTGAGAACCATTGCCTGGTAGCAGTTCTCCACTCTGACTCATAGAGAGTTTGCTAAGCCACGGGCCTCCCCTCTCAGACTTCCATATAGCCTTATACAGCATAAGGATAGGGGGCTATCCTCATGAGTCAACCACTAAGTCTGCAGGTACACCTACACTTTAGCAGCACTTTTAATTAACTATTGAGTGACAGCTGTGATGCACAAGATTGCATGCAAGTCAATTTACTGCCTTGCACTACAGTTGTTGCTCAATAATTCATTAATTAAACTAAAATTGAATTAAATTAACTAAAAGTGCTACAAAAAAAATCTAGGTGTAGCCCCAGCCTAAAGTATCTCATGAATTTCTATAAAATAAACAATTCTCCAACACATGATGCAAAACTGACAGGGCCAGGCAAGTTGACTATGCAGGATCTCTGGTCCTGTCAATCAAGAAAGTGAGGATGGGGCGGACATCCAAAGTAGGAAGAGCAAGTGTGCACAGAGTGGCTTGGGCCCACCCTTAGTGCACTTAACTGCTCATTTGCATATGGATTAGAAGTACTTTTTCTCCAGAATGAAGTAACAGAACGCTAAGTGAAAGGTATCATTACATTCAGCTGGGATAGCCCTACAAGGAAATATACCTGGTTCATCAATGAATTTCCTGGTGACAGGCTCAATTTAAGTTAACACGTGTCATACAAGTTTTGATAAAAAATGAACAATAGTGAATATATTTGCTTCAACAAAACTGTGCAAACTAAACTTTTTTCTTTCTAGTGTAAGGACATCATTTTCACCATTAAAAAATGTCTTATTTGGAGTCCAGTGATGCAGACATATGAAGGGTTTTCCACACTTTGCTGCATGTGTACAAGTTAATTCTATCTTCTTAGGGCTCATGCCCACGAACGTAAGGATTCCGTGCCCGTGCTTAGGACCGCATGCGGCGGTTCTGCAATACACAGGTCACCAGCTGTGTGCATTCCGCATCACGGATGCGGACCCATTCACTTTAATGGGTCCCCAAATCCGGAGATGCAGTGATGAAGCCTGAATTGGAACCCCATGGAAACACTACGGAGTGCTTCCGCTGTGTTTCTGGTCATGCCTCCGCATCGCAAAAAAGTAGTGCATGCACTACTTTTTTTCAGTGCAGACCATCGGATGCGGATCGTGGACCCCATTCAAGTGAATGGGTCTACGATCCGCATGCGACTGTCCCGTGGTTGGTGCCCGTGCATTGCGGACCGCAATTTGCGGTCTGCAGCACGGGCATGGACCCCTTACGTTCGTGGGCTTGAGCCCTTAATAGCAAATAATATACCCCGAGTAGATGTCTAGGTTCATTACCACGAACAATATTCTACTTTTCAAACCAGCACCTGGATCTGAATACCTTTGTAATTGTAGACGGTGAGGTATTCAATAATATGTGTAGCTACTTGATGTTTGCTCTTTTTCTTATTTCTCTTTCCACCTCACAAAGGTGGACGCACATGCTCTGTTTAAATCTGCAACAGCTACCAGCTGCCTTCTACTGCTAGAAGCTATGACAATTAAAGGGAGACAGATGCAGCAAAAAAGACGCATCCCCGAGAAAGGGTACTCCCTCTGAGCGTAAAATTAAAATAGTTCTAGCAAAGCAATTGGAGAACTAAATGGGGAAATCTTTGGATCCATGAAAGCTTAGGCTTGTTCTAGCTTTGTAAAAAAAAAAAAAAAAAAATTATGTCTGATTTTCATTTTTTACATTAATTATAGAATAACCCCTTTAAATGTTGATTTCAATAAATGAATACATATTAACCTCCCCCCCTTCATCCCAAATGCACTATGACCACAAAAAATATTGCTTCTACATTTTCACCTACTTTGCAATTAAGAATATTGCAAGGATGTACAAAAATATCTAAAATAATAAAACTGTTATTGAAACAGATGGAGTTCATTGCACAGAGAAAAATGAAATGAAAATATATGTGCCCATCCCTCACTTTTACATGACTTGTAGGATTAATAATTCAGGTTACTGAAATACAAGTGAGTTCCATAAATTCCATAAATAATTCTTTAGTGGTAAATGAGGTAAATATGGGAGCGCTCAGCCACAGTGGAAGGCTCCTCGCTTTGCGGCAGCTTGCAACCCAGCTAAAATGTGTTTCAGAGGAAAATGGTAAGAAGTTCAAAGTTTAATACCCTAATGACCAGGCCTTAAAGGGGTATTCCCATCTGGGACATTGATAGCATATGGTTAGGATATGCTATCAGTGTCAAATGGGTGCAGTTCCCACCTCTGTGACCTGCTCCTATCTCCATAAAAGGTCCCTGAAATGATAAGAAACAGATGAGCAGGCATGGACAACCTCTATTCACTAGATGGGAGTTCTGAAAATAGCTGAGTATGCTTCCTCGTGTTTTTTCAGAACTTCCATAGAAGTGAATGGAAAGCAAACTGCACATGTGCAATATGTTCTCCTTCACTTCGGGGGCCCCGTTCTGGAGATAGGAGGTGAGACCCACACCACACCTATCTGACATTGATGACATATTCTATCGACATGCCATTAATGTCCCAAATGGGAATACCCCTTTAATGACCAACACATTTTTTTTTTTTTTTTTCCTCTCTTTATTTCAGTAGCCATAACTTTTTTATTTTTTTATTGATGTTGTTGTCTGTGGCCTTGTTTTACGTGGGAGAAATTATATAACTTTTTGACATTATTCGAGAATAAATACAGGGAGTGCAGAATTATTAGGCAAGTTGTATTTTTGAGGATTAATTTTATTATTGAACAACAACCATGTTCTCAATGAACCCAAAAAACTAATTAATATCAAAGCTGAATATTTTTGGAAGTAGTTTTTAGTTTGTTTTTAGTTTTAGCTATTTTAGGGGGATATCTGTGTGTGCAGGTGACTATTACTGTGCATAATTATTAGGCAACTTAACAAAAAACAAATATATACCCATTTCAATTATTTATTTTTACCAGTGAAACCAATATAACATCTCAACATTCACAAATATACATTTCTGACATTCAAAAACAAAACAAAAACAAATCAGTGACCAATATAGCCACCTTTCTTTGCAAGGACACTCAAAAGCCTGCCATCCATGGATTCTGTCAGTGTTTTGATCTGTTCACCATCAACATTGCGTGCAGCAGCAACCACAGCCTCCCAGACACTGTTCAGAGAGGTGTACTGTTTTCCCTCCTTGTAAATCTCACATTTGATGATGGACCACAGGTTCTCAATGGGGTTCAGATAAGGTGAACAAGGAGGCCATGTCATTAGATTTTCTTCTTTTATACCCTTTCTTGCCAGCCACGCTGTGGAGTACTTGGACGCGTGTGATGGAGCATTGTCCTGCATGAAAATCATGTTTTTCTTGAAGGGTGCAGACTTCTTCCTGTACCACTGCTTGAAGAAGGTGTCTTCCAGAAACTGGCAGTAGGACTGGGAGTTGAGCTTGACTCCATCCTCAACCCGAAAAGGCCCCACAAGCTCATCTTTGATGATACCAGCCCAAACCAGTACTCCACCTCCACCTTGCTGGCGTCTGAGTCGGACTGGAGCTCTCTGCCCTTTACCAATCCAGCCACGGGCCCATCCATCTGGCCCATCAAGACTCACTCTCATTTCATCAGTCCATAAAACCTTAGAAAAATCAGTCTTGAGATATTTCTTGGCCCAGTCTTGACGTTTCAGCTTGTGTGTCTTGTTCAGTGGTGGTCGTCTTTCAGCCTTTCTTACCTTGGCCATGTCTCTGAGTATTGCACACCTTGTGCTTTTGGGCACTCCAGTGATGTTGCAGCTCTGAAATATGGCCAAACTGGTGGCAAGTGACATCTTGGCAGCTCCACGCTTGACTTTTCTCAGTTCATGGGCAGTTATTTTGCGCCTTGGTTTTTCCACACTCTTCTTGCGACCCTGTTGACTATTTTGAATGAAACGCTTGATTGTTCGATGATCACGCTTCAGAAGCTTTGCAATTTTAAGAGTGCTGCATCCCTCTGCAAGATATCTCACTATTTTTGACTTTTCTGAGCCTGTCAAGTCCTTCTTTTGACCCATTTTGCCAAAGGAAAGGAAGTTGCCTAATAATTATGCACACCTGATATAGGGTGTTGATGTCATTAGACCACACCCCTTCTCATTACAGAGATGCACATCACCTAATATGCTTAATTGGTAGTAGGCTTTCGAGCCTATACAGCTTGGAGTAAGACAACATGCATAAAGAGGATGATGTGGTCAAAATACTCATTTGCCTAATAATTCTGCACTCCCTGTATAAATTACAGTGTAAGGCTACATGGACACGAACGTTGTTTCTTTCCACGTCTGATCCGGTTTTTTTGCAGATAGGATGCGGACCCATTCATTTCAATGGGTCCGCAAAAAATGCAGACACCACACTGTTTGCTGTCCGCAACAGTATGTCCATTCCGTAGCCCCACAAAAAAAATTATAGAACATGTCCTATTCTGGCCCGTTTTAGGCATTGTTACAATGGATGGCATACGAATGTGTGCATGTAGCCTAAGTTATAGGCTTAGGCAGGGTGCAAAATCTTCTTCAAGAGACCAGTCCTGTACGGAGACTAATTTGCAAGGCTTCGTGGGAAATGTATATACAAAGCGGTATTTCCAAGAAAGGCAACCATCTTTCCTGGTGAAACTTCTTCTGACTCCGCCATCTGCACTTTGATTGACATGACCAGGTGTGATCAAGTTTACACTGCCTGACCCTGTCAATCAAAGAGGAGAGGGTGTGGCAGTTGCAGAGAGAGCAGAGCCTCTAGGTGTAACCACGACAGTCCCGTTGCTCCTAGGAGCTCATTTCCATCAATTAAAACTTCAGTTTTCTGAGCAATGCAGGTACATATGAACATGGGACCAACACAGATGCCTTCAGCAATGACCCCACATGCAACAGGTCAGCCAACTTCAAAGGTACAAATCTGTTGACATATGCCCTTTAAAGGGGTTGTATGTGGGGTTGGTAACAATACTTAAAGGGGTTGTTTCCCATGAACCAATGCCTCTTCTGTCCTTGGGTTGTACTGATATTGCTACTCAGCACTATTCAAGTGAATGCAGCTGGATGGATTTAAAGAGGACATGTTACCTCCCCTCTGTTTAAGTAAGTAATTGTATTCCACATGGAATGACAATTCTGGAACATCTTTTCTTTTGACTCTACAGTATGCAGTTCTTCTCTTATTGTTTGTAGATGTTTACAGATAAAGGTACAGATGGTGCTACAAATTGGAGTGTGCGTCCCTGCACAGTTTCACATTGTCAAGTAATAGCTGCCAGTGACAGACTGTGCCGGGACACACTGCCAACTGTTAACACCCATCTGTACCTTTATACATAAACTTCTAGCAGGAATAAGAGAAAAGCGGCATAAAATAGAGTCGTAAGAATAGATTCTCTGGAATTGTTATTACATTGGGGATTGGAAGTAGTCACCAAAACAGATATGTCAGGAGACGTAAAGGGTCCTCTTTAAGTTGGATTCTGACCACAAGTCTTGCTTTTTATCCCAATTAAAGAGTTATTCTAGCTTTCTGATATTGATGACCTGTCCTCCGATAAGGTCATCAATGTCAGATTGGTGAGGGCACCTCCACTAAATAGCTATTTTTAGAAACCACCAGCAGCAGAAACTAAACAGTAGATGGATCAGGAAGCAGAAGGTTGCGACTACTATGGCATACAGCAGCTCCGGTACACTTTTTGCTAATAGTGCTTGCAATTTTATGATGCCAGCTTTCAGGCAAGGTCATGATAAATTTTAGTGTTGGGCGAGCATGGTCGGCCGAACACTAGTTTGGCTCGAGCATCGCGATGCTCGTCACATCGCGGTGTTCGGCCGAATATCGCGTGTGCTAAAGCGCGATGCTTGAGTCTCCTCCCCGCCAATAAATGTTCAGGTAAGTACTGCCCTCACTGTAATGCCAAAGCCATGTTGGCTGCTGGCATTACATTGATTGGCTGGCCGAAACGCGTCATCGGGTGCTATATGGCTCAGTATTAGTCAGGGAGAGCTGGAGAGCAGAAGGTAGAGATAGTGTTGGGATTAAAACAGCAATATTATAGTTTTTATACTTGTTATAGACCCAAAAGTCTTTTTAAGGACTATTGTGTGTGGCAACAATATACAGTGGATATAAAAAGTCTACACACCCCTGTTAAAAAATGTCAGGTTTCTGTGCTGTAAAAAAAATGAGACAAAGATAAATCATTTCAAAACTTTTTCCACCTTTAATGTGACCTATAAACTGTACAACTCAATTGAAAAACAAACTGAAATCTTTTAGGTGGAGGGAAGAAAACAAAAAAAACTAAAATAATGTGGTTGCATAT
Source organism: Bufo gargarizans (assembly GCF_014858855.1). Classification (NCBI taxonomy): domain Eukaryota; kingdom Metazoa; phylum Chordata; class Amphibia; order Anura; family Bufonidae; genus Bufo; species Bufo gargarizans. Next base: position 175,225,236 of record NC_058080.1, on the reverse strand, counting down.
AACTGGGGATGTAGTTGTGTTCCGAATTAAGCAATCACATTCAAAATCCTGTTAAATAGGAGTCAGCATACACCTGCCATCATTTTAAGTGCCTCTGATTAACCCCAAATAAAGTTCAGCTGCTCTAGTTGGTCTTTCCTGAAATTTTCTTAGTTGAATCTCACAGCAAAAGCCACGGTCCACAGAGAGCTTGCAAAGCATCAGAGGGATCTCATTGTTAAAAGGTATCAGTTAGGAGAAGGGTACAAAAGAATTTCCAAGGCATTAGATATACCATAGAACACAGTGAAGTCATCATCAAGTGGAGAAAATATGGCACAACAGTGACATTACCAAGAACTGGACATCCCTCCAAAATTGATGAAAAGACAAGAAAACTGGTCTGGGAGGCTACCAAGAGGCCTACAGCAACATTAAAGGAGCTGCAGGAATATCTGACAAGTACTGGCTGTGTGGTACATGTGACAACAATCTCCCGTATTCTTCATATGTCTGGGCTATGGGGTAGAGTGGCAAGATGAAAGCCTTTTCTTACGAAGTAAAACATCCAAACCAGGCTACATTTTGCAAAAACACATCTGAAGTCTCCCAAAAGCATGTGGGAAAAGGTGTTATGGTCTGACGAAACCAAGGTTGATCTTTTTGGCCATAATTCCAAAATATATGTTTGGTGCAAAAACAACACTGCACATCACCAAAAGAACACCATACCAAAAGTGAAGCATGGTGGTGGCAGCATCATGCTTTGAGGCTGTTTTTCTTCAGCTGGAACTGGGGCCTTAGTTAAGCTAGAGGGAATTATGGACAGTTCCAAATACTAGTCAATATTGGCACAAAACCTTCAGGCTTCTGCTAGAAAGCTGATCTTTCAGCATGACAACGACCCAAAGCATACATCCAAATCAACAAAGGAATGGCTTCACCAGAGGAAGATTATAGTTTTGGAATGGCCCAGCCAGAGCCCAGACCTGAATCTGATTGAAAATCTGTAGGGCGATCTGAAGAGGGCTGTGCAGAGGAGATGCCCTCGCAATCTTACAGATTTGGAGTGTTTTTGAAAAGAAGAGTGGGCAAATCTTACCAAGTCAAAATGTGCCATGCTGATAGACTCATACCCAAAAAGACTGAGTGCTGTAATAAAATCAAAAGGTGCTTCAACAAAGTACAGTATTATGCACATTAATGCAGCCATATTATTTTATTTTTATATTTTTCTTCCCTCTACCTAAAAGATTTCAGTTTGTTTTTCAATTGAGTTGTACAGTTTATAGGTCACATTAAAGGTGGAAAAAGTTCTGAAATCATTTATCTTTGTCAATTTTTTTTTTCAGCACAGAAACCTGACATTTTAACATGGGTGTGTAGACTTTTTATATCCACTGCATATTTTTTGTGCAACCTGCACTAAATTGCTAAAACTTGTTAGAGACTAGAGATGGCCTTAAAGAGGACCTTTCACCAAAAAAAAAAAATGTAAACTAAGACTATAGCGTTACTTACATGCCCCCATGATTTCTTGAACGTTAATTCTTTTTTCATTCTGTGCCCCCGTTTGTCCGCTATGCCCCCCGGAATAATTCCCGCCGTCTATGCTAATGAGCCAGCCTCAAATGGGCTGGCTTTAAAAGTTCTCCCGGTCGTGCCTTCCATCTTCTCCCTGGCACGGAGCGCATCCAATCAGCGCGCTCCGCTCTTAGCCAGGGAGAAGACGCTCCAGTTCTCGGAAGACTTCAGAGAACTGGAGCGATTTCGTCTATCACGACCGGGAGAACTTTTAAAGCCAGCCCATTTGAGGCTGGCTCATTAGCACAGACGGCGGGAATTATTCCGGGGGGCATAGCGGACAAACGGGGGCACAGAATGAAAAAAGAATTAACGTTCAAGAAATCATGGGGGCATGTAAGTAACGCTATAGTCTTAGTTTACTTTTTTTTTTTAAGGTGAAAGGTCCTCTTTAAGGTCATTTTGCGGTGATCTTTGCTCGTTCAACAGGCGAACATATGGCGATGTCTGCCGATGCCATATTCTTTGCATTGTTCAGAACTTTGACCCATGAGACACATCCATCAGGTGGGACAGGACAGCCAATTGAGACGTTTCAGCACATGGACATACCCCCTACCCTATAAATAAACCCAATCTGGCAGCCATTTTACATTCTGTTTTTTGCCAATGTAGGGAGAGATTGCTGTGTAGAGCAGGGACAGACTGTTAGTGACACCAAACGCTAGCTAGTAGGGCCACAAAAGTCCTTTTAAGGACTTGTATAGGTGTGCTATCGATAGGTGTGACATACAGAGGGGTGTGATATACTTATAATATACTTTCTAACATAGAAAGTATATTATAGTGCATTTGTAGTGTGCAGCAGTTGTGTGCGTTATGCTGCGATACTGAAGCTAGATAGAGGGACAAACGTTTTTTTCTAAAAACTAATTGCAACTGGTGTTATATACCTGTTGTCCCAAAAAAAAAAAAAAAATGATTGAGGGGTGTGATATACCTATAATATACCTTCTAACATAGAAAGTATATTATAGTGCATTTGTATTGTGCAGCAGTTGTGTGCGGTTCTGCTGAGATACCGCAGCAAGATAGAGGGACAAGTGCTATTTGAATAACTAATTGCAACTGGTGTTATATACCTGTTTGCCCACCCAAAAAATATGTTAGAGGGGTGTGATATACCTATAATATACCTTCTAACAAAGAAAGTATATTATAGTGCATTTGTATTGTGCTGCAGTTTTGTGCGGTTCTGCTGAGATACCGCAGCTAGATAGAGGGACAAAAGCTATTGGAATAACTAATTGCAACTGGTGTTATATACCCATTTGCCCCCTCCCCTAATTCTTGGCATCAGATGAGGAAGAGGAGGAAGCAATGGCCGCCACCCCGCGGTCTGACGACAGCATCCAGATCAGCCCAAGGAGAGTGGTCCCCGGTGTTGCTGCCTACTCCGAGATCTCTAATGTCAGTGATGGTGAAGGTGACGATGGTATGACGTGTCGATGGACGTCACGTGTGTGCCCACAAGAGAGGAAGAGGAGGGGAGTTCAGAGGGAGAGACGGAGGAGCAGATAGGGAGGAGAAGGAGGAAAAGTAGGCAGAACTCGCAGTGCACAGGAGGGAAAAAGCACACTGCAAATGTATCTGGAGCAAGCCATCCATCATGCACGGTCACATCTGCCGCTCCCAGGATGCCGGAACATGGCTCCGCAGTGTGGGCTTTTTTTTACGTGTCAACTGCTGACAATAGTGTTGCCATCTGCAGCCTGTGCTGTCAACGCATAAGTCGCGATAAGCCCAACACTCACCTAGGGACGACTGCCTTAAGAAGGCACCTAGACTCCCATCAGCGAGCCAAGTGGGACCAACACCGTCAGAACCTACAAAGTCACACTCCCGGCGTTCCACGTGCTGCCTATTATCCTTCTCCTCCCATTTGTCCTCCACTCCACAGACTTCCGTGGCCCAAATGTTCGAATGTAAAAAGTTGATAATGCCGGATAAACCTCTTGCCCAACGGCTGTCCGCTGGCTTGTTGGAACTGCTAGCCCGCCAACTACTGCCATATAAACTTGTGGACTCGGAGGCCTTTAGAAAATTTGTGGCCATTGGCACACCGCAATGGAAGGTCCCCGGAAGGAAATATTTCTCCAAGGAGGGCATCCTAGAGCTGTATGGCCATGTTTAGTAGCAAGTGAATGTATCTCTGGCACACAGTGTCGGTGCCAAGATACATCTGACCACAGACACGTGGTCTAGCAAACACGGGCAAGGAAGGTACATAAATTTTACTGCCCACTGGGTGAACATTCTGATGGCTGTCAAGCATGCAACCCGTGGCACCCGTGTGGATTTGGTGTTACCGCCATGAATTGCATGCAGGCCCACCTCTTCTTCTCCTCCTCCTACTCCATCCTCCGTTTCCTCCTCGGCTGACTCCTACTTTTCCATTGCTACCGCCTCTTTTGCTGCACCCCCCTCAGAACCTATTAGACGTGCCAGGTAAGACGTTGCCATGCTGTGCTGCGGCTATTGTACCTGGAAGCCAAGAGCCACACTGGTCCTGCACTCATTTCAGCTCTGCGGTCACAGGCCGTTCAGTGGTTAACCCCGCTCAATTTGACAGTTGGTAAAGTGGTGTGCGACAACAGTGCCAATCTGCTAAGCGCGCTGAAACAGGGCAAAATGACACACGTGCCGTGCATGGCACACTTCCTGAACTTAGTCGTGCAGCGTTTCGTTGCCAATAGGGATGAGCGAACTCGAACTGTATAGTTCGGGTTCGTACCGAATTTTGGGGTGTCCGTGACACGGACCCGAACCCGGACATTTTCGTAAAAGTCCGGGTTCGGGTTCGGTGTTCGTTCGCTTTCTTCGCGCTTTTGTGACGCTTTCTTGGCGCTTTTTGAAAGGCTGCAAAGCAGCCAATCAACAAGCGTCATACTACTTGCCCCAAGAGGCCATCACAGCCATGCCTACTATTGGCATGGCTGTGATTGGCCAGAGCACCATGTGACCCAGCCTCTATTTAAGCTGGAGTCACATAGCGCCGCCCGTCACTCTGCTCTGATTAGCGTAGGGAGAGGTTGCGGCTGCGACAGTAGGGCGAGATTAGGCAGATTAACTCCTCCAAAGGACTTGATTAACTGATCGATCTGCAGCTGTGGATCATTGAGCTGCTGATCCTCAATTGCTCACTGTTTTTAGGCTGCACAGACCGTTTGTCAGTCACATTTTTCTGGGGTGATCGGCGGCCATTTTGTGTCTTGTGGTGCGCCAGCACAAGCTGCGACCAAGTGCATTTAACCCTCAATGGTGTGGTTGTTTTTTGGCTAAAGCCTACATCAGGGTGAAGCTGTCACACCAAGTGCATTTAACCAGCAATAGTCTGTTCATTTTTTGGCCATATACAAAATCAGGGGCAAGCTGCGCCTGTCACCAAGTGCATTTAACCCTCAATGGTGTGGTTGTTTTTTGGCTAAAGCCTACATCAGGGTGAAGCTGTCACACCAAGTGCATTTAACCAGCAATAGTCTGTTCATTTTTTGGCCATATACAAAATCAGGGGCAAGCTGTGCCTGTCACCAAGTGCATTTAACCCTCAATGGTGTGGTTGTTTTTTGGCTAAAGCCTACATCAGGGTGAAGCTGTCACACCAAGTGCATTTAACCAGCAATAGTCTGTTCATTTTTTGGCCATATACTAAATCAGGGGCAAGCTGCGCCTGTCACCAAGTGCATTTAACCCTCAATGGTGTGGTTGTTTTTTGGCTAAAGCCTACATCAGGGTGAAGTTGTCACACCAAGTGCATTTAACCAGCAATAGTCTGTTTATTTTTTGGCCATATCCCAGTCTAATTCTGTCACTAAATCCATACCGGTCACCCAGCGCCTAAATACTAGGCCTCAAATTTATATCCAGCTAAATCTGTCCCTAGTGCTGTAGCTGGGCGAGTTATTTAGTGTCCGTTCAAGCACATTTCTTGTTCTGGGTTGAAATACAATTCCCAATTTAGCAATTTCATAATTTAGTGGTTTCTGCTATATCAGAGCTATTTGAAATCTATCCCTAAAAGGGTATATAATATTCAAGGTGCACATTGGGTCATTCAGAATAACTTCACACACACCCGCTACTGTGTATTTCCAAGTCTAATTCTGTCACTAAACCCATACCTGTCACGCAGCGCCTAAATACTAGGCCTCAAATTTATATCCCGCTAAATCTGTCCCTAGTGCTGTAGCTGGGCGAGTTATTTAGTGTCCGTTCAAGCACATTTCTTGTTCTGGGTTGAAATACAATTCCCAATTTAGCAATTTCATAATTTAGTGGTTTCTGCTATATCAGAGCTATTTGAAATCTATCCCTAAAAGGGTATATAATATTCAAGGTGCACATTGGGTCATTCAGAATAACTTCACACACACCCGCTACTGTGTATTTCCAAGTCTAATTCTGTCACTAAACCCATACCTGTCACGCAGCGCCTAAATACTAGGCCTCAAATTTATATCCCGCTAAATCTGTCCCTAGTGCTGTAGCTGGGCGAGTTATTTAGTGTCCGTTCAAGCACATTTCTTGTTCTGGGTTGAAATACAATTCCCAATTTAGCAATTTCATAATTTAGTGGTTTCTGCTATATCAGAGCAATTTGAAATCTATCCCTAAAAGGGTATATAATATTCAAGGTGCACATTGGGTCATTCAGAATAACTTCACACACACCCGCTACTGTGTATTTCCAAGTCTAATTCTGGCACTAAACCCATACCTGTCACCCAGCGCCTAAATACTAGGCCTCAAATTTATATCCCGCTAAATCTGTCCCTAGTGCTGTAGCTGGGCGAGTTATTTAGTGTCCGTTCAAGCACATTTCTTGTTCTGGGTTGAAATACAATTCCCAATTTAGCAATTTCATAATTTAGTGGTTTCTGCTATATCAGAGCTATTTGAAATCTATCCCTAAAAGGGTATATAATATTCAAGGTGCACATTGGGTCATTCAGAATAACTTCACACACACCCGCTACTGTGTATTTCCAAGTCTAATTCTGGCACTAAACCCATACCTGTCACCCAGCGCCTAAATACTAGGCCTCAAATTTATATCCCGCTAAATCTGTCCCTAGTGCTGTAGCTGGGCGAGTTATTTAGTGTCCGTTCAAGCACATTTCTTGTTCTGGGTTGAAATACAATTCCCAATTTAGCAATTTCATAATTTAGTGGTTTCTGCTATATCAGAGCTATTTGAAATCTATCCCTAAAAGGGTATATAATATTCAAGGTGCACATTGGGTCATTCAGAATAACTTCACACACACCCGCTACTGTGTATTTCCAAGTCTAATTCTGGCACTAAACCCATACCTGTCACCCAGCGCCTAAATACTAGGCCTCAAATTTATATCCCGCTAAATCTGTCCCTAGTGCTGTAGCTGGGCGAGTTATTTAGTGTCCGTTCAAGCACATTTCTTGTTCTGGGTTGAAATACAATTCCCAATTTAGCAATTTCATAATTTAGTGGTTTCTGCTATATCAGAGCTATTTGAAATCTATCCCTAAAAGGGTATATAATATTCAAGGTGCACATAGGGTCATTCAGAATAACTTCACACACCCGCTACTGTGCATTTCCAAATCTAATTCTGTCACTAAACCCATACCTGTCACCCAGCGCCTAAATACTAGGCCTCAAATTTATATCCCGCTAAATCTCTCGTTACCGCTGTCCTGTTGTGGCTGGGAAAGTTATTTAGTGTCCGTCAAAGCACATTTTTTGTTCTGGGTTGAAATACAATTCCCAATTTAGCAATTTCATAATTTAGTCGTTTCTGCTATATCAGAGCTATTTGAAATCTATCCCTAAAAGGGTAGATCATATTGAAGGTGCACATAGGGTCATTCAGAATAACTTCACACACACGCTTCTGTGCATTTCCAAGTCTAATTCTGTCACTAAATCCATACCGGTCACCCAGCGCCTAAATACTAGGCCTCAAATTTATATCCCGCTGAATTTGAATACAATACATTGGGCCAAATAATATATTTGTTGTTGTGGTGAACCATAACAATGAGAAAAACATCTAGTAAGGGACGCGGACGTGGACATGGTCGTGGTGGTGTTAGTGGACCCTCTGGTGCTGGGAGAGGACGTGGCCGTTCTGCCACATCCACACGTCCTAGTGTACCAACTACCTCAGGTCCCAGTAGCCGCCAGAATTTACAGCGATATATGGTGGGGCCCAATGCCGTTCTAAGGATGGTAAGGCCTGAGCAGGTACAGGCATTAGTCAATTGGGTGGCCGACAGTGGATCCAGCACGTTCACATTATCTCCCACCCAGTCTTCTGCAGAAAGCGCACAGATGGCGCCTGAAAACCAACCCCATCAGTCTGTCACATCACCCCCATGCATACCAGGGAAACTGTCTCAGCCTCAAGTTATGCAGCAGTCTCTTATGCTGTTTGAAGACTCCGCTGGCAGGGTTTCCCAAGGGCATCCACCTAGCCCTTCCCCAGCGGTGAAAGACATAGAATGCACTGACGCACAACCACTTATGTTTCCTGATGATGAGGACATGGGAATACCACCTCAGCATGTCTCTGATGATGACGAAACACAGGTGCCAACTGCTGCGTCTTTCTGCAGTGTGCAGACTGAACAGGAGGTCAGGGATCAAGACTGGGTGGAAGACGATGCAGGGGACGATGAGGTCCTAGACCCCACATGGAATGAAGGTCGTGCCACTGACTTTCACAGTTCGGAGGAAGAGGCAGTGGTGAGACCGAGCCAACAGCGTAGCAAAAGAGGGAGCAGTGGGCAAAAGCAGAACACCCGCCGCCAAGAGACTCCGCCTGCTACTGACCGCCGCCATCTGGGACCGAGCACCCCAAAGGCAGCTTCAAGGAGTTCCCTGGCATGGCACTTCTTCAAACAATGTGCTGACGACAAGACCCGAGTGGTTTGCACGCTGTGCCATCAGAGCCTGAAGCGAGGCATTAACGTTCTGAACCTGAGCACAACCTGCATGACCAGGCACCTGCATGCAAAGCATGAACTGCAGTGGAGTAAACACCTTAAAACCAAGGAAGTCACTCAGGCTCCCCCTGCTACCTCTTCTGCTGCTGCCGCCTCGGCCTATTCTGCTGCTGCCGCCTCGGCCTCTTCCTCCGCCTCTGGAGGAATGTTGGCACCTGCCGCCCAGCAAACAGGGGATGTACCACCAACACCACCACCACCACCTCCGTCACCAAGCGTCTCAACCATGTCACACGCCAGCGTTCAGCTCTCCATCTCACAAACATTTGATAGAAAGCGTAAATTCCCACCTAGCCACCCTCGATCCCTGGCCCTGAATGCCAGCATTTCTAAACTACTGGCCTATGAAATGCTGTCATTTAGGCTGGTGGACACAGACAGCTTCAAACAGCTCATGTCGCTTGCTGTCCCACAGTATGTTGTTCCCAGCCGGCACTACTTCTCCAAGAGAGCCGTGCCTTCCCTGCACAACCAAGTATCCGATAAAATCAAGTGTGCACTGCGCAACGCCATCTGTGGCAAGGTCCACCTAACCACAGATACGTGGACCAGTAAGCACGGCCAGGGACGCTATATCTCCCTAACTGCACACTGGGTAAATGTAGTGGCAGCTGGGCCCCAGGCGGAGAGCTGTTTGGCGCACGTCCTTCCGCCGCCAAGGATCGCAGGGCAACATTCTTTGCCTCCTGTTGCCACCTCCTCCTTCTCGGCTTCCTCCTCCTCTTCTTCCACCTGCTCATCCAGTCAGCCACACACCTTCACCACCAACTTCAGCACAGCCCGGGGTAAACGTCAGCAGGCCATTCTGAAACTCATATGTTTGGGGGACAGGCCCCACACCGCACAGGAGTTGTGGCGGGGTATAGAACAACAGACCGACGAGTGGTTTGTGCCGGTGAGCCTCAAGCCCGGCCTGGTGGTGTGTGATAATGGGCGAAATCTCGTTGCAGCTCTGGGACTAGCCAATTTGACGCACATCCCTTGCTTGGCGCATGTGCTGAATTTGGTGGTGCAGAAGTTCATTCACAACTACCCCGACATGTCAGAGCTGCTGCATAAAGTGCGGGCCGTCTGTTCGCGCTTCCGGCGTTCACATCCTGCTGCTGCTCGCCTGTCTGCGCTACAGCGTAACTTCGGCCTTCCCGCTCACCGCCTCATATGCGACGTGCCCACCAGGTGGAACTCCACCTTGCACATGCTGGACAGACTGTGCGAGCAGCAGCAGGCCATAGTGGAGTTTCAGCTGCAGCACGCACGGGTCAGTCGCACTACAGAACAGCACCACTTCACCACCAATGACTGGGCCTCCATGCGAGACCTGTGTGCCCTGTTGCGCTGTTTCGAGTACTCCACCAACATGGCCAGTGGCGATGACACCGTTATCAGCGTTACAATACCACTTCTATGTCTCCTTGAGAAAACACTTAGGGCGATGATGGAAGAGGAGGTGGCCCAGGAGGAGGAGGAGGAGGAGGAGGAAGAGGGGTCATTTTTAGCACTTTCAGGCCAGTCTCTTCGAAGTGACTCAGAGGGAGGTTTTTGGCAACAGCAGAGGCCAGGTACAAATGTGGCCAGCCAGGGCCCACTACTGGAGGACGAGGAGGACGAGGATGAGGAGGAGGTGGAGGAGGATGAGGATGAAGCATGGTCACAGCGGGGTGGCACCCAACGCAGCTCGGGTCCTTCACTGGTGCGTGGCTGGGGGGAAAGGCAGGACGATGACGATACGCCTCCCACAGAGGACAGCTTGTCCTTATCCCTGGGCAGCCTGGCACACATGAGCGACTACATGCTGCAGTGCCTGCGCAACGACAGCAGAGTTGCCCACATTTTAACCTGTGCGGACTACTGGGTTGCCACCCTGCTGGATCCACGCTACAAAGACAATGTGCCCACCTTACTTCCTGCACTGGAGCGTGATAGGAAGATGCGCGAGTACAAGCGCACGTTGGTAGACGCGCTACTGAGAGCATTCCCAAATGTCACAGGGGAACAAGTGGAAGCCCAAGGCCAAGGCAGAGGAGGAGCAAGAGGTCGCCAAGGCAGCTGTGTCACGGCCAGCTCCTCTGAGGGCAGGGTTAGCATGGCAGAGATGTGGAAAACTTTTGTCAACACGCCACAGCTAACTGCACCACCACCTGATACGCAACGTGTTAGCAGGAGGCAACATTTCACTAACATGGTGGAACAGTACGTGTGCACACCCCTCCACGTACTGACTGATGGTTCGGCCCCATTCAACTTCTGGGTCTCTAAATTGTCCACGTGGCCAGAGCTAGCCTTTTATGCCTTGGAGGTGCTGGCCTGCCCGGCAGCCAGCGTTTTGTCTGAACGTGTATTCAGCACGGCAGGGGGCGTCATTACAGACAAACGCAGCCGCCTGTCTACAGCCAATGTGGACAAGCTGACGTTCATAAAAATGAACCAGGCATGGATCCCACAGGACCTGTCCGTCCCTTGTCCAGATTAGACATTAACTACCTCCCCATAACCATATATTATTGGACTCCAGGGCACTTCCTCATTCAATCCTATTTTTATTTTCATTTTACCATTATATTGCGATGCTACCCAAAGTTGAATGAACCTCTCCTCTGCCTGTGTGCTAGGCCTAAATATATGCCAATGGACTGTTGCAGTGGTGGCTGACATGAAGCCTGATTCTCTGCTATGACATGCAGACTAATTCTCTGCTGACATGAAGCCAGATTGTCTGTTACGGGACCTCTCTCCTCTGCCTGGGTGCTGGGCCTAAATTTATGACAATGGACTGTTGCAGTGGTGGCTGACGTGAAGCCTGATTCTCTGCTATGACATGCAGACTGATTCTCTGCTGTCATGAAGCCAGATTGTCTGTTACGGGACCTCTCTGCTCTGCCTGTGTGCTAGGCCTAAATATATGCCAATGGACTGTTGCAGTGGTGGGTGACGTGAAGCCTGATTCTCTGCTATGATATGAAGACTGATTCTCTGCTGACATGAAGCCAGATTGTCTGTTACGGGACCTTTCTCCTCTGCCTGGGTTCTGGGCCTAAATATATGCCAATGGACTGTTGCAGTGGTGGGTGACGTGAAGCCTCATTCTCTGCTATGACATGCAGACTGATTCTCTGCTGACATGAAGCCAGATTGTCTGTTACGGGACCTCTCTGCTCTGCCTGTGTGCTAGGCCTAAATATATGCCAATGGACTGTTGCAGTGGTGGGTGACGTGAAGCCTGATTCTCTGCTATGATATGAAGACTGATTCTCTGCTGACATGAAGCCAGATTGTCTGTTACGGGACCTTTCTCCTCTGCCTGGGTTCTGGGCCTAAATTTATGAAAATTGACTCTTACAGTGGTGGGTGACGTGAAGCCTGATTCTCTGCTATGATATGAAGACTGATTCTCTGCTGACATGAAGCCAGATTGTCTGTTACGGGACCTTTCTCCTCTGCCTGGGTTCTGGGCCTAAATTTATGAAAATTGACTCTTACAGTGGTGGGTGACGTGAAGCCTGATTCTCTGCTATGATATGAAGACTGATTCTCTGCTGACATGAAGCCAGATTGTCTGTTACGGGACCTTTCTCCTCTGCCTGGGTTCTGGGCCTAAATATATGCCAATGGACTGTTGCAGTGGTGGGTGACGTGAAGCCTCATTCTCTGCTATGACATGCAGACTGATTCTCTGCTGACATGAAGCCAGATTGTCTGTTACGGGACCTCTCTGCTCTGCCTGTGTGCTAGGCCTAAATATATGCCAATGGACTGTTGCAGTGGTGGGTGACGTGAAGCCTGATTCTCTGCTATGATATGAAGACTGATTCTCTGCTGACATGAAGCCAGATTGTCTGTTACGGGACCTTTCTCCTCTGCCTGGGTTCTGGGCCTAAATTTATGAAAATTGACTCTTACAGTGGTGGGTGACGTGAAGCCTGATTCTCTGCTATGATATGAAGACTGATTCTCTGCTGACATGAAGCCAGATTGTCTGTTACGGGACCTTTCTCCTCTGCCTGGGTTCTGGGCCTAAATTTATGAAAATTGACTCTTACAGTGGTGGGTGACGTGAAGCCTGATTCTCTGCTATGATATGAAGACTGATTCTCTGCTGACATGAAGCCAGATTGTCTGTTACGGGACCTTTCTCCTCTGCCTGGGTTCTGGGCCTAAATTTATGAAAATTGACTCTTACAGTGGTGGGTGACGTGAAGCCTGATTCTCTGCTATGATATGAAGACTGATTCTCTGCTGACATGAAGCCAGATTGTCTGTTACGGGACCTTTCTCCTCTGCCTGGGTTCTGGGCCTAAATTTATGAAAATTGACTCTTACAGTGGTGGGTGACGTGAAGCCTGATTCTCTGCTATGATATGAAGACTGATTCTCTGCTGACATGAAGCCAGATTGTCTGTTACGGGACCTTTCTCCTCTGCCTGGGTTCTGGGCCTAAATTTATGAAAATTGACTCTTACAGTGGTGGGTGACGTGAAGCCTGATTCTCTGCTATGATATGAAGACTGATTCTCTGCTGACATGAAGCCAGATTCTCTGTTACGGGACCTCTCTCCTCTGCCTGGGTGCTGGGCCTAAATTTATGACAATGGACTGTTGCAGTGGTGGCTGACGTGAAGCCTGATTCTCTGCTATGACATGCAGACTGATTCTCTGCTGACATGAAGCCAGATCCTCTGTTACGGGACCTCTCTCCTCTGCCTGTGTGTGTGCTGGGCCTAAATATATGCCAATGGACTGTTGCAGTGGTGGCTGACATGAAGCCTGATTCTCTGCTATGACATGCAGACTAATTCTCTGCTGACATGAAGCCAGATTGTCTGTTACGGGACCTCTCTCCTCTGCCTGTGTGCTGGGCCTAAATATATGCCAATGGACTGTTGCAGTGGTGGCTGACGTGAAGCCTCATTCTCTGCTATGACATGCAGACTAATTCTCTGCTGACATGAAGACAGATTCTCTGTTACGGGACCTCTCTCCTCTGCCTGTGTGTGTGCTGGGCCTAAATATATGCCAATGGACTGTTGCAGTGGTGGCTGACGTGAAGCCTCATTCTCTGCTACGACATGCAGACTAATTCTCTGCTGACATGAAGACAGATTCTCTGTTACGGGACCTCCCTCCTCTGCCTGGGTGCTGGGCCTAAATATATGCCAATGGACTGTTGCAGTGGTGGCTGACGTGAAGCCTCATTCTCTGCTATGACATGCAGACTAATTCTCTGCTGACATGAAGACAGATTCTCTGTTACGGGACCTCTCTCCTCTGCCTGGGTGCCGGGGCCTAAATATCTGAGAATGGACTGTTCCAGTGGTGGGTGACGGGAAGCCAGATTCTCTGCTATGGAACCTCTCTCCAATTGATTTTGGTTAATTTTTATTTATTTAATTTTTATTTTAATTCATTTCCCTATCCACATTTGTTTGCAGGGGATTTACCTACATGTTGCTGCCTTTTGCAGCCCTCTAGCTCTTTCCTGGGCTGTTTTACAGCCTTTTTAGTGCCGAAAAGTTCGGGTCCCCATTGACTTCAATGGGGTTCGGGTTCGGGACGAAGTTCGGATCGGGTTCGGATCCCGAACCCGAACATTTCCGGGATGTTCGGCCGAACTTCTCGAACCCGAACATCCAGGTGTTCGCTCAACTCTAGTTGCCAAATAACACGGGGTTCAGGATGTCTTGCGGCAGGCCAGAAAAATCTCTGGCCATTTTAGAAGATCTTACATGGCCATGGCTCGCCTTGCTGACGTTCAGCGGCGACACCACTTGATGTCTGATTTATAACTGCCCGATGCGCTGGAACTCCACCTTGTATATGCTTGATAGGCTGCTCCAGCAGAAACGTGCCGTTAACGACTACCTGTACAAACTCTGCGGCAGGACAGGTTCTGGGGAGCTTGTTTTTTTTTTTCCCTGCGCCAGTGGCTGCTCATGTGCGATGCATGCAGACTTCTACCGTCATTTGATGAGATCTCCAAACTTGTCAGTCGCAGCCAGGGCATTATCAGTGACATCGTACCTTATGCACACTGCAAATGTATCTGGAGCAAGCCATCCATCATGCACGGTCACATCTGCCGCTCCCAGGATGCCGGAACATGGCTCCGCAGTGTGGGCTTTTTTTTACGTGTCAGCTGCTGACAATAGTGTTGCCATCTGCAGCCTGTGCTGTCAACGCATAAGTCGCGATAAGCCCAACACTCACCTAGGGACGACTGCCTTAAGAAGGCACCTAGACTCCCATCAGCGAGCCAAGTGGGACCAACACCGTCAGAACCTACAAAGTCACACTCCCGGCGCTCCACGTGCTGCCTATTATCCTTCTCCTCCCATTTGTCCTCCACTCCACAGACTTCCGTGGCCCAAATGTTCGAATGTAAAAAGTTGATAATGCCGGATAAACCTCTTGCCCAACGGCTGTCCGCTGGCTTGTTGGAACTGCTAGCCCGCCAACTACTGCCATATAAACTTGTGGACTCGGAGGCCTTTAGAAAATTTGTGGCCATTGGCACACCGCAATGGAAGGTCCCCGGAAGGAAATATTTCTCCAAGGAGGGCATCCTAGAGCTGTATGGCCATGTTTAGTAGCAAGTGAATGTATCTCTGGCACACAGTGTCGGTGCCAAGATACATCTGACCACAGACACGTGGTCTAGCAAACACGGGCAAGGAAGGTACATAAATTTTACTGCCCACTGAGTGAACATTCTGATGGCTGTCAAGCATGCAACCCGTGGCACCCGTGTGGATTTGGTGTTACCGCCATGAATTGCATGCAGGCCCACCTCTTCTTCTCCTCCTCCTACTCCATCCTCCGTTTCCTCCTCGGCTGACTCCTACTTTTCCATTGCTACTGCCTCTTTTGCTGCACCCCCCTCAGAACCAATTAGACGTGCCAGGTAAGACGTTGCCATGCTGTGCTGCGGCTATTGTGCCTGGAAGCCAAGAGCCACACCGGTCCAGCACTAATTTCAGCTCTGTGGTCACAGGCCGTTCAGTGGTTAACCCCGCTCAATTTGACAGTTGGTAAAGTGGTGTGCGACAACAGTGCCAATCTGCTAAGCGCGCTGAAACAGGGCAAAATGACACACGTGCCGTGCATGGCACACTTCCTGAACTTAGTCGTGCAGCGTTTCGTTGCCAAATAACACGGGGTCCAGGATGTCTTGCGGCAGGCCAGAAAAATCTCTGGCCATTTTAGAAGATCTTACATGGCCATGGCTCGCCTTGCTGACGTTCAGCGGCGACACCACTTGATGTCTGATTTATAACTGCCCGATGCGCTGGAACTCCACCTTGTATATGCTTGATAGGCTGCTCCAGCAGAAACGTGCCGTTAACGACTACCTGTACAAACTCTGCGGCAGGACAGGTTCTGGGGAGCTTGTTTTTTTTTTTTCCCTGCGCCAGTGGCTGCTCATGTGCGATGCATGCAGACTTCTGCCGTCATTTGATGAGATCTCCAAACTTGTCAGTCGCAGCCAGGGCATTATCAGTGACATCGTACCTTATGCCTTCTTTCTGGAGCATGCATTGCATTGTGTCATTGATCAAGCCATCGAGGAGCAGGAACAGGAAGATGAGGATGTCGCAATGCTGAATTAATTATCAGGGGGGCTACTCAATCTGTGACAAGTCAGTAGGAGTCTGTAAGAGTAGAAAGAGGAGGATGGTGCCTGGGGGGAGGAGGAGGAGGAGGAGCAAGAAGAGCAGGCTTTACATTTTTCTTGGATCCCAGGTGTTGTCCGTGGCTGGGGGAGGAGACCGAGGACGACATTCTCCTGGGAGATGAGCAGCATCACAGAGGGCTGTCAAAATGCAACATTTCCAGGCCTTGCTTCGAGAGATGCTGCATTCTGCTATTGCGGGCGCTGGCAGAGGAATTTCCACCCACAGAGAAACATTTGCGGGTACCAATCCTACAGCGCATGCAAGAAGAGGGAGGTTTGAAGATGTGTTGGTCACTTCGGATATGAGATCATCCAGCCTCAGGGAATGCCTTGACCGACAGGTGTTCGACTACATCAGGTTAACGGCTGATGTGGACGCTCTGAGAAGCGAGGAACCCCTTGACTACTTGGTGTGCAGGCTTGACCTGTGGTCAGAGCTGGCACAATTTGCCATGGAACTCTTGGCTTGCCCCTCGTCGAGTTTCCTGTCCGAAAGAACGTTCAGCTAAGCAGGGGGGGGATTTGTGACCGATAAGCGCACTCGCCTAGCTCACGACAGTTTGGACTACCTTACATTTATAAAAATGAATGAGGCATGGATCTCGGAGGAATTCAAAACCTGTGACTACCACGTTTAATTAAATTTCCTCATGCCAGTCCACACATATCCGCCACCACACAGAACAAATAACGGCCCCTGTCTTATGTAAATACAGTATCATAAAAGGCTTTTTTTTTGTCCAGTCAATGTCTAATGTTTGGGGCCATGGAGGAATTCAACATCTGTGATGACCACATGTTATCGAATTTCAGCTATCATATTTTTTTTTTTCAAGAGGGGGGATTTTGTTAGCCATGTTTTTAATCCAAACTAAAAAGACAGGGTAGCATTAGCAGGAGGTGCTCAAACCCACATGCAGTCGTGCATATAAACAGGGGAGCAAATCCTGCACTTGTGGCCCGTTGCTAATGGCGATCCCCAGCAAAATGCATACGGTGGAGGATGCCCGCGGCGAACCACAAGTACCACAATAGAAATCTCACACAAGATAACAAGTGCGTATGTCATAATCAATATAACAATATAACAAAACAATAACAAATACAGGTGCACTCTGCCGTCTCACTAAACCCTCAAACTGATTTTAAAATTGAGAGATTAGTCAACATGTCCTACGGTGTAGAAAATGTCTAACCCCGGGCACCACGTCAAGGTTTCTCAAGTAGCCCGAGACCTAACACTCTCCTACCTGAGCCGTATGGACGATACCAGGAGCCAGTGGGCAAATTACAGGAGCATGAGGCCGACTCACAAACAGCTCACCAGTTACCTCCAGCATGTAACCATGCTTGCAATGGGAGGAGGGAGGAGTCTGCGAGTCCCACTCAAGACTGACTGATATGGCCCAGGCCTCACAGGTGCACCTAAATGTGGCCTGTAGATGGAAAACAGACACATTTAAGTTGGAGTTTATAAACCTCCAGGAATCTATATATACAAACTAAAAAGACAGGGTGGCATTAGCAGGAGGTGCTCAAACCCACATGCAGTCGTGCATATAAACAGGGGAGCCAATCCTGCACTTGTGGCCCATTGCTAATGGCGATCCCCAGCAAAATGCATACGGTGGAGAATGCCCGCGGCGAACCACAAGTACCACAATAGACATCTCACACAAGATAACAAGTGCGTATGTCATAATCAATATAACAATATAACAAAACAATAACAAATACAGGTGCACTCTGCCGTCTCACTAAACCCTCAAACTGATTTTAAAATTGAGAGATTAGTCAACATGTCCCACGGTGTAGAACATGTCTAAGCCCGGGCACCACGTCAAGGTTTCTCGGGCTATTTTGCTGGGGATCGCCATAAGCAACGGGCCACAAGTGCAGGATTTGCTCCCCTGTTTATATGCATGACTGCATGTGGGTTTGAGCACCTCCTGCTAATGCCACCCTGGTATCGCCCATACGGCTCAGGTAGGAGAGTGTTAGGTCTCGGGCTACTTGAGAAACCTTGACGTGGTGCCCGGGCTTAGACATGTTCTACACCGTAGGACATGTTGACTAATCTCTCAATTTTAAAATCAGTTTGAGGGTTTAGTGAGATGGCAGAGTGCACCTGTATTTGTTATTGTTTTGTTATATTGTTATATTGATTATGACATACGCACTTGTTATCTTGTGTGAGATGTCTATTGTGGTACTTGTGGTTCGCAGCGGGCATCCTCCACCGTATGCATTTTGCTGGGGATCGCCATTAGCAACGGGCCACAAGTGCAGGATTTGCTCCACTGTTTATATGCACGACTGCATGTGGGTTTGAGCACCTCCTGCTAATGCCACCCTGTCTTTTTAGTTTGTATATATAGATTCCTGGAGGTGTATAAACTCCAACTTAAATGTGCCTGTTTTCCATCTACAGGCCACATTTAGGTGCACCTGTGAGGCCTGGGCCATATCAGTCAGTCTTGAGTGGGACTCACAGACTCCTCCCTCCTCCCATTGTAAGCATGGTTACATGCTGGAGGTAACTGGTGAGCTGTTTGTGAGTCGGCCTCATGCTCCTGTAATTTGCCCACTGGCTCCTGGTATCGCCCATACGGCTCAGGTAGGAGAGTGTTAGGTCTCGGGCTACTTGAGAAACCTTGACGTGGTGCCCGGGCTTAGACATGTTCTACACCGTAGGACATGTTGACTAATCTCTCAATTTTAAAATCAGTTTGAGGGTTTAGTGAGACGGCAGAGTATACCTGTATTTGTTATTGTTTTGTTATGTTTTTAATCCAATTTTATATTTTTAGTTCTTTTAAACATATGTATTTGACATGTGTATTTGACACATATCCAGTGACCGTCTAATATACCTCCAGCCACATAATCACTTGTTCTTTTCTGTACGTTGAATGAATACTTTTTGGGGCCTGTACTCCACTGGCCTGAAGTAAAATTGTTATCCAATGACCGTCTAATATTCCTCCAGTCACATATTCACTTGATGTTTTCTGTCCGGTGAATGAATAATTTTTGGGGCCTGCAGTAATATTGATATCCATTGACCGTCTAATATACCTCCAGCCACATAATCACTTGATGTTTTCTATACGGTGAATGCATAATGTTTGGGTCCTGTACTCCACTGGCCTGCATTAAAATTTATATTCAATGACTGTCTAATATACCTCCAGCCACATAATCACTTGATGTTTTCAGTCCGGTGAATGAATTATTTTTGGGGCCTGTAGTCCACTGGCCTGCAGTAAAATTGATATTCATTGACCGTCTAATATACCTCCAGCCACATGATCATTTGATCTTCTGTACGGTGAATGCATCATTTTTGGGGCCTGTAATCTAACTGGCCAACAGTAAAATTGTTATATGGTGACCGCCTAATGTACTTCCAGCCACATTATCAATTGTTCTTTTCTGTACGGTGAATAAATAATTTTTGGGGCCTGTAGTCCACTAGCCTGCAGTAAAATTGATATTCATTGACAGCCTAATATACTGTACCTCCAGCCACATAATTACTTGATGTTTTCTGTCCGGTGAATGCCTAATGTTTGGGGCATGTATTCCTGTGGTCTAAAATAAAAATTTTCTAGGCTCCAGCAGGGCACATTTTTGACAGTTTTCCTTTAAGATGCATAAAAATGGCCCTGATTTAAATACATATTTTTTGTGGGAATTTGTCACTGTCCATGCTGTGGGACAATTTGTGCACTTCTAGTAAGTATTTTGTGGCGGCAAATATTACCAGAAGGTTTTTCAGGTTCCCCTGCCATTAAAGTGAATGGGGACAGCAGCAAACTTGCAGTTCACAAACATTTTATCTCATTCGCGAATTGTTCTGGGCAATGTTTATCCATCACTATTAGAGACCCAAAAGTCCTTTTAAGGATTATAGCTGTATCTGGCAGTAATATATATTTTTAGCGCAACCTGCGCTAAATAGCTTGCAATTGTTTGGCCGCTGCAATCAGCCACATTACCCGCCCTACATCTCCAGTATAATGTTAGTGCATCCGAAATATCAGTGACATTCAGTGTAAATTTTTTTCGCCGCTGGTGACAGCGACATTATCTGCGCAAAATCTCCTGTGTAACGTGTGTGCAGCCTAAAAATATCTGTGACATCCAGTGTACTTTTTCAGTAAACGGTGTCCACTGCGGACAGTTACATAACCTGCGCTACATCTCCTGTATAATGTTTGCGTATCCGAAATATCTGTGACATTCAGTCAAATTTTTTTCGCCGCTAGTAACAGCGACATTATCTGCGCTACATCTCCCGTGTAACATGTGCGCAGCCTAAAAATATCTGAGACATCCAGTGTACTTTTTCTGTATACGGTGTCCGCTGCGGACAGTTACATTACCTGCGGTACAGCTCCTGTATAACGTTTGCATATTCAAAATATCAGTGACATTCAGACCAATTTATTTGCTGCTGTTGGCAGCAACATTACCTGCGCTACATCTCCAGTATAACGTTAGCGCATCCGAAATATCAATGACATTCAGTGTAATTTTTTTTGCTGCTGGTGACAGCGACATTATCTGCACTACATTTCCTGTTTAACGTGTGCGATGCCTAAAAATATCTGCGAAATCCAGTGTACTTTTTCTGTAGATGGTGTCCGCTGCGGACAGTTACATTACCTGCGCTACATCTTCTGTATAACGTTTGTGTATCCGAAATATCAGTGACATTCAGACCAATTTTTTTGCTGCTGGTGGCAGTGACATTACCTGTGCTACATCTCCTGTATAACGTTTGCCCACCCTAAATATCAGTGACATTAATTCAGTGTAATTTTTTATTAGACGCTAATGACAGCAACATTACTTGCGCTATACCTCCTGTTTAACGTGTGCGCATCCTAAATATCAATGACATTCATTCAGTGTAATTTTTTATTAGGCGGTGGTGACAGCGACATTACTTGCGCTATACTTCCTGTTTAATGTGTGCACATCCTAAATATCAGTAACATTCATTCAGTGTCATTTTTTTATTAGGCAGTGGTCACAGGGACATTACTTGCGCTATACCTCCTGTTAAATGTGTGCGCATCCTAAAAATATCTTTGACATTCTGTGTACTTTATTTGCGCATACACTTACAAAACCTGCGTTACTGTACGTGTAACATACTTGCAAGCATATATACCATTTAATATGCGCAAGGTGAGTAGTAAGGGATGGGGAAGTCGCCATGCTGCTGATGGTGCACGCAGAGGCCATGGCACTGGGCGCGGAGAAACTGTGCCTGCTGCCAGAGCACAAGAAACACACTCATCCACAATATCCAGCTTCATGTCCCAGTTTGCAGGGTGGCACAGGACACCACTCTCAAAGTCAGACCAGTGCGACCCGGTGGTCGGTTGGATTGCAGCAGATAATGCTTCCAGTCGGTTAAGCACCACCCTTGCAGTGGGTAAGGGACTAGACTGAGCTGTGGCTCTCGCCATTCAAACTAGAGCTCGGCAAGCTCACACACATACCATGCCTAGCCCACGTGTTTAACTTAGTGGTTCAGCGGTTTCCTCAAACCTACCCCAATTTGCCTGAGCTACTGGTGAAGGTGTGCCGCGTGTGTGCCCTTTTCCGCAAGTCATTGACAGCTTCCGTCGTTCTGGCAATGCTGCAGCAGTGCTTGCAATTGCCAGCTCACGGACTGTTGTGCAATGTGAGCACGTGCTGGAACTCCACGTTCCACAGGTTGGCCAGGCTTTGTGAGCTGCAGAGGCCAGTAGTGTAATACCAGCTGCAACATGGTCATCGCCTTTCCAGTCAGCTTCTGCTCTTCACAGGCCATATGTGGGCATTGATCTCTGACCTCTGTGAAGTTTTATGCAACTTTGAGGAATCAACACAGATGGTGAGCGGCAATAACGCTATTATCAGCGTAACCATCCCACTTCTGTTTCTACTCAAACGCTTGCTGCTCACAATTAAGGTGGACTCTTTGCATGTGGAAGAGGTGGAAATGGGGGAAGAAAGTACACAGTGTGATAGCCAAACCACCCTCAGTTCGTCTTCACAGTGCAAATTGGATAATGAGGAGGAGCAGGAGACGGTTGCCTCCGCTACAGAGGGTAGTACCCATGGAAGTTTTATTCCATCTGTTCAGCGTGGATGAGCCGAAGAGGATGAAGAGAATGAGGAGATTGAGAGTCATCCTCCTGATGAGGACAGTGAAGTCTTGTCTGTTGGGACTCTGGCACACATGGCTGACTTTATGTTAGGCTGCCTTTCCCGCGACCCTCGCGTTGTACGCATTTTGGTCAACACAGATTACTGGTTGTTCACCCTTCTTGACCCCCGCTACAAAGAGAACTTCTCATCTCTCATTCCTGTGGTGGAGAGGATGCGCAGAATGGTGCAATACCAGAAGGTCCTTATGGAAAAAGTGCTCCAAAAATTTCCAGCTGACAACGCTGGCTGCAGAGTACGTAGTTCCTTGACTAAATGAGGAGGGGAGATGAGGGGAACATACAGCAGTTCCAACTGAGGCAGGGCAACACTCTCCAAGGCCTGGGACAGTTTTATGACATCCCACCAGCACCCTCAACCTGATTAGTGGCCTAGTGTCACAAGGAGGAATATTTTTTTAAAGATAGAGTATGTAGCAGACCGTGTCAGCATCCTCAGTGATCCCTGTGTGCCTTACAACTATTGGGTGCCCAAGCTGGACACGTGGCACAAACTGGCGTTTTGTCAGAGCATGTATTTAGTGCTGCTGGGGGCATAATAACTGATAGGCGCATCCGCCTGTCAACTGAAAATGCTGACAAAATGTTGACTCTTATGAAAATGAACAAGGCCTGGATTGCCCCTGACTTCTCTACTCCACCAAAGGAAAGCGGCCGAACATAAAGGCACTCTAAATGTGGCTTTTATGGTGTATTGAATACGCTGTATTCCCATGCACCCCTTCCACCACTAAAAAGGGTATATGGTTCAATCTCCCTTTTCTCATCCTCCTCCTCCATCATATCAACATGCTTATTAGGCTGCCCTCGCTCCTAATGTTTTACCGGGTCAGCTCAGCAGCTGGCCCTCACCCAAAATGTTTTTGAGAGTCACCAGCAGGCCCTCGTCCATAATGTTTTAGAGGGTCAGCTCAGCAGCAGACCCTCACCCCTAAATTTTAGATGGTCAGCTCGGCAGCAGGCCCTCGCTCACAACATTTTTTAGATGGTCAGTCCGGCAGCAAGCCCTCACCCACAACATTTTTTAGATGGCCAGCTTGGAAGCAGGCCCTCACCCACAAAATTTATTAGATGGTCAGCTCAGCAGCAGGCACTCGCCCATAATGTTTGAGATGGTCAGCTCGGCAGCAAGCCCTCGCCCACATTTTTTTTTAGATGGTCAGCTCGGCAGCAGGCCCTCGCCCCTAATGTTTTAGATGGTCAGATCAGCAGTAGACCCTCACCCCTAATGTTTTAGATGGTCAGATCAGCAGCAGGCCCTCGCCGATAATGTTTTAGAGGGTCACCAGCAGGCCCTTGCTCCAAATGTTTTTGAGGGTCACCAGCAGGCCAGAAATCATAATTTTTCAAGGGTGTATATGATGCCATCCTTTATGTGTAATAAAGTGTGTATTGGAGTGCTGGTTCCTTGAAATTTTTGGCATCCCTTTTCCTTAGTGCACAGGCTTTATGAGTGTAGGAGTCCCACTACCTGAATAATTATACCACAATGTGAATGAGGCCCTCCTTTATGTGATATGCATGTTGTATTGGAGTGCCTCTTCCTTGTGATTTTTGGCAGCATTTGCACTTATATACAATTAAATATACATGAAAGAATGATTCCTAACAATTTTTTCTCTAAAATCGATTTTATCTTCTGTTTTGTGCGTATTATTGTCAGTCTGTAAAAGTGGCGTACTACTCGGACAACATTGTTCCAAGCAGCGACCTAGGAGTCCAAGATGCATCCAGACATCCTCCCCATGCTGTTCCCATTTTTAGTGGTGTTTCCATCAATTTCTGGCCTTTTATTATAAACCAGACACCCTCACCTCTTCAGAGCAGGGGGTGCCTGGTTTAATGCTCGGTGTGAGGAATATAGATTAATATTTACTGTCAGCCATGTCCCCACACCAGCCATCAGCTGAAAGGTGGCAGAGGTAGTGAGCTCAACAGGGGGGCCCTGCTTCAAAGGTCCACCAGTGTTTACAACTTTTAACACTTCCGTTCAGCCAGACAGGAACCCAGCTAAAGGAATAGGAAAGACTTCTCTGCAGGAGGTCTAGTGCATTCCCGAGTTCAATGGAAATGATCAGACTTTCTTGCGCCGGTAGTTCATAAGGAGTTATAAATCGCCCAGCCATCACAGGCACAAACCGGATACATATTTGTGTCCCTGTGGCCACGATGAACAGGTCCATGGTCATGGTTTGGTGGTGGGATGCCAGGGAAGGGAGATATACATATCTCCCCACAGAAACTAAATAACGGTACCATGCTTGGACTCTACTTGTAGCCGAAACCCAGGTGGGTCTGTTGGTCCCAGAACAATCTCCCTGTGACCTTCTCGTCTCGAGCTATGAACCCTAAAGGGTTTTGTGGGTCATTGAGCTGCCAGGATAAGCAGGGAGGGGTGAACCCTTCCCAGAGACTGGAAGAGGAGGGGTCAGCTACAGTTTAAAAGGCTTGTGTCAGCAAGAGGGTGTGTCTTTTCTCTGAAGGAGGGTCACATCGTGACATGTGTTTAGAGGGACCTGACACCTGCTGACATCACTGCCCCTCCATGTGAATACAGCTAAGAACTCATTACAACCTAAAAGGACTCATCCATCTGGTAAACTGACTTTTTTCTCTTTAATTATGTTTGTACAATACCACCTGTAACCTCAGACCACTGTATATATTCCTTGTGTGTAGAGTGTATTGTATAGTGAGCCCTTAAGGCGATTAAATATATTATTTAATCTTGTGCTGTCTGGTATCTCGTGCAACCAACAAACTTGTAGGTCCCTCAGGGGACTCTATCCCGGTGGGGTGCCTGATTATTTCTCAGGTCTTTAACCCTTTTAGTCTAATGCACTCTATCCCGGTGGGGTGCCTAATTGTTTCTCAGGTCTTTCCCCCTTACTCGTAGGTTCTATCTATCATTATCTGGATAGCTTCTTCCACTCTGGGATCCCTGCCTCTCTAGCCCGAACTGAAATCTATTGCCTGCATCCCTACATGTTTCGCCGTTCAAGTCGGCATCTTCAGGGGATGGCGTGCAGGTTTATTTATTTTTTTGAAAACCTGCACGCAATCCCCTGAAGGTCGTCGGTTGGATTGCAGCAGATAATGCTTCCAGTCGGTTAAGCACCACCCTTGCAGCGGGTAAGCGTGGTGCTTAACCGAGGAAACCAGTCCTGCTTACATTCTAGGACAGATTTTAGTTCAGGCTAGAGAGGCAAGGATCCCAGAGTGGAAGAAGCTATCCAGATAATGATAGATAGAACCTACAAGTAAGGGGAAAGACCTGAGAAACAATCAGGCACCCCACCGGGATAGAGTGCATTAGACTAAAAGGGTTAAAGACCTGAGAAATAATCAGGCACCCCACCGGGATAGAGTGTATCAGAATAAAGGATACACCTAAAATGTTAAAAATACTAATTCCCACCTGTCTTGTCTGGTATCTCGATCACGAATCCCCACGTCCGTGTTTCGGCCTAGTAATATGCTATCGCTGGTTGGTTTCTTACCCTATATAATCTTGTTAGCGGATCGGGCTTATATCAAACAAGGAACTGGTGGCAGTCTTTCTGGGCTGAGAACATGCTGTTTCACTGGAATCAGGAGTCTGTGAAAACTGTACCAAGACTGACCTTACCCGCTCCTCCAGGAGGGTGTAACGTCACGTCTTGGTAACCAGTGACCATACCGTATCTCGTGAGCTCGACGTAGTTGACATCCGGCGTCAGTCGGGGTACCATATTCGTCACACTTGGGTTCTCCTATTGACTTTCCAAGGTGTTCTACTCGAGCACTCGAGCACCCGAGCACTTTGGTGCTCGACCAACACTAATAAATTTCCAATATTTGTAAATTTTGTGTATTCTGGAAAATGTAATTGCTCTCCTCGAAAGGAATATATGACCTACAATCTTTTAACCAATTAAAAACAGATACTGAAACTTTCTTTTAATACATTTTATATTCCGATGGAAGCTTTGAATTCTGTTTTCTGTACTTTATTAAGTAGGCAGCCAGCATGCCTGAACAGCATTCAGAGATGTGCCACATGGTCCATAAGAACTTGCAATCCTGTTTGTGATGATAATGAGATACCTTCTGAAAACTGATTTCTTCAGAACAGGAACTGTCAGCATATTATGATGTTCAGTGGCTAGAATGAAAACTGCAAGATTTTAAGGGATTTTTTTTTAATATAGTTTAAAATAAAAGTTTAAATGAAACTTTAAATAGGTAATTTTCTGTTGACACATTCATTTTCAAAGACTTCATGACTATTTTGTGAAAGTAACACATATTAAAATAACCAAAGCAAGTATACAACAAGTAAAATATTGTTTCTTCTCAATAGTTTGTACAAATAATAATAGTATTAAACATTTTTATACAAAATCTTTATTTTGGCATATAATGAAAACTGCATTTAAAACACAGCTATTTGAATACATTTGGTTCAGTCTGAAAAATAATATCCCTTTTTCATGTATTCATAATATTTCCTGAATTCTGTATACATATAAAATAGAAAATAATTTGGTAAACATAATTAAAGTTACATTTACAGCTTGTAAGATTCCCCACTCAATATCACAAAATTGATTCCAAAGTGGGGTTAAACAGGTCTTAGACAATTATTAAGCATTAGATCAGGAATAGGCAAGTCATCACCTATGCACCACTGAACTACTATTCCAAAGCTCAGCCAATAAGTAGGTGGTGATGTACTGAGCCTCGGGAAATATAGTGTTAAAAATTGCCATCCTTGGTTTACTTTAAGCACCAGTCAAACAAAACCAAACAGCCACAATGGAGAATATTTATCTAATATTATGCAAAAGGAAAGTGGAGCCTTTGCCAATAGCAACCAGATAGACTCTACTTCTCATTTTCCAGATGCCTTTTGAAATATGGAAGCAGCAATTTGACTGGTTGCTATGGGCAACTGCACCAATTTTCTTTTTTAGTCTCTCCACTGTGCATATATTTCTTCAGGACATGCCCATATAACTTGAGTAATAATGGAATTTTATTTTACCATCTATGAAGAAATGTGAAGCACCATTAAAGTAGCTTATTCTACCGTATATGGCATTGTAAATACTCATGTTTATTTACTTGTTTTCTTTTTCCTGTGCTATTTATACATTTTTTAGGTCACTGAAAAGTTAACAACTTAAAGGGGAATTAATTAAAATGACCACCAGTAACTGTCCTAGAATGTGAGCAGGACTGGCTGCCTGGGAGAATGAGGGGACACAATATACTACATAATGGTGAGTGTTACTGTCAGGCTGCTCAGCCATGATGACATATTGTAGGCAGGATCACATCATTACCATCTATTGTAGAGCAGTATAGTGAGGTCCTGTCCCCTTGACAGCTCTTCAATTGGAGGAAACCCGTCCTGCTCACATTCTAGGACAGGTTGATGTCGGCCATTTTAAATAGTAAATGGAAAAATTATATGTCCCTCTTTGGAACCATCCTTTCCTTTTCTATGAAAAGAGCAAAGTTGGCCACAAAGAGATAATCAAACGTATTTTTAAATGTTCTTGTGTGATATTCTGCCCTTATGACTAACAAAAGTGCTTGATTTCTCCTTATACTGTACCTTATTAATAATTATAAGATACTTTGGGGGGTTGTATGATTATTATACATTCTAGGTTACATTAAAGGTTGGATAGTGATGATAGGACATGATGCATTAATGGAAAACCTTATAGTTGGGTAACACAACAAACAGGACATTTCCTTTGCCACTTAAGGCAACAGAATTTATAGATTTTTTGATGCTCATATATGTAAAAATATGTTCTCATAGGTAATACAATATGATAGAACCCTTGGTGTAGGACAGTTGAAATTAACCTATATTAGGTAATTGTCTTCATATATTAAAAAATATCATAGTACAATTCTTTTGTTTCAAAAATCAGCATATAGCATCTTGTATTTAACATCAGCATAAGATACATTGTGGCAGCATGATGCCTGGGGGTATAACAATTCACATTAAATTATAATTCCATTATTAACACCGTTTAAGATTGCATAAAAGGTTTTAGTAGCTTTTAAGAAGTATTTCCCCATCTCAGACATTGGTGGCATATCACCTATATCAGATAGGTGCGGGTTCCACCTCTGGGTCCCACTACTCTTACCTCCAAAGTAAAGGAGAGTACTCCAAGTGCGGTCACCCTCCATTCACTGGTATGGGAGTTTGGAAAATAGCAGAACAATGGCTTAATTATTTACAGTCCCATAACAGTGAATGGAGAGGTGATTATGCATGGAAGTTCAGAAAATACCTGAGTGTTCTTGCTCGACTAATTTCGTTACTCCCATAGAAATGAATGGAGAGCACTGCATGCATGGGTGGTGTGCACTTCTTCACTTTGGGGAACATGTTCTGGGGATAGGAGCAGCTGTCAGAGCTGTACCCACACCTATCTAACATTGGTGGCATATCCTAGTGATATGCCTTCAATGTCCGAGATGGATATAACCCTTTAACACTAATTTACTTTCTTTGTTGTTTTTGTGCTGGTTTTGAGATATTTTTTCTTCTGCTTCAAAAGCTGCTTTGTAACTTGGCCTAACAGCTTAGAAAAACTCATCTATGTTCCAGTTAGAAACAAAAATGAGTTTTAAAATGGATTCCACATTGATGCAGATCATGTGCCATCTGTTTCCCCTTCAGATTTATTAATTTGAATGTATGAGTCTTGCTGAAAAAAAAGTGCAAAAATAGAATATGCTGCAATTTTCTATTTGTAAACTCCAACAATTCCAAGATGTCTACATTGCCCATCTGAAAGCAGCCTTAGCTTTTCTGCACATGCTATAGATGTAAGCAAGGACCCTATGTGGTGGCACAATGAGCCCTCACAGATTTATATCATAGTCCAGTAGGCATTTTGCATGCGGATGAATGGTGTCTTCTCAAGTTACTATATTCTTCTCTTGAACCAGTGCATCTCCTAGGGGAATAGTTTAATTTGCAATGAAACATGACATGTTTTTTGTTCTTACATACTCCATATGGATCTGTAAGGGAATAAAAAATCTGTATATGCTTCTCCTAGCAGTCTATGACTGATGTATTTCAGAGCCATATAATATTCATATGGTTGCGTACATGGGCCCTAATTGTAATCTACCAGTCATCTGAGCTCCTATAGTGCACTGCTCTCTAATAACAGAAATTCAAAGAATTCAAAGTTTAGTTTTGCTAGTGAACAAATGACAGAACATCACATAACTCAAAACCGGTCATAGATTCGATTAACATAGTATTTACAAAATTGCCCAACACTTTAGGAAGATTGTACAATGACTGTGCAAAATTGTAAATTTCTGCTGAAGAACTGTTGAGTTTGAGTTGAGTTGAGTTTTTCATTGTTATTAGAAAAAATATTCTGAATAACTGTACAGATGTATATTCTGCCTGACATACTTCCTTTATATACATGCAGTCTCATTAACACAAAGAGACAGAATTAGATATAGGGTAGCCTGCCACCCAACCCATATTGGTCCATGTTCCCAAAAGTAAAAAGCTTTGTGACCTTGCCACAAATACATTTCATGGGACACTATTCATTTTGTCATCATTTACTGGCTCAGTTAGAGGGGTTTTAAATAAGTGGGCTAGTTTTAATTCCAGCTACATTTGTGGATGATCATTTGTTATTGATATTGTACACAAAAATCATGAGAGGCTATAAATAAAAGATTGTTAAACTCTAGTAGTAGTAATATACAGTATAATTAAATGCTGGTAAATACTGGCCTATGATAAGGAGTTTACTAGTTGCACAAATGGTTTTCAATTCAGACATGTTCATGCATTGTGGACACTGGAGAATCTGAAAACTGTCACAGAAATGGAGACAGGTAAACAAAACGTTTTCATATAGACATAAGACAAGCAGAGCAGTCCCTCGGTTTGGCCATTTTAATTGACTACAATTTACTGGACACCATATATAGGTAGTTGAAATGCAGTGTCTTAATGATTTTTTTTTTGTCTACATGCCTTACTTGGTCCCCGCAAGTTCTTACAGTTGTGAATACCACACATGGGTCTTATACTTGAAACTCTTGTTGTATCAACAGTTCCTCGGACAGTGCAGGCACTGATGTTCCATTAATTCCTATGTCTGAACGCAGGGGTGAGGTCGGACTGTGAACCGAGAGCATAGACAGTGAAGGCGAAAAGGTTGGGGTCATTGTTGAAGACTGACATGCCAAATTAGAGAAATAAGGTGATCGTGGATATTTTACAAATGTCTGTCCTGACATTATAGTTGGCATTCGAGGTGGTACTGCCCTTATCCCAGGCTGTGCCACAGATGTGATTAATGGGGGTGGAAAAATGAAAGGTTTCTTTTGCTTAGGCACATGCCGATGAATCTTTTCATCTTTCAGCCTACCAATATCACAGAAAACAGAGGAAAGTGTCTGAAACCTGGGTTCCCAGCTAAGCAGGTAATCCCAATTATAACTTCCTCTAAGGTCCTCATCAGAGGCCACTAAAGATGCCAAAGAACCATATCTTGAGTCATATGACATAGGAACATAGATGTAGTCCTGACTGGTCTCTGGCAGGGAGTTTTTGTCCTTTGGGTTATTTTCACTGTCATGTTGTGTTGCTGGTATCTCCTTTTTGCAATTATAGTATGCATGGCATTCTCCTTCTGCTTTTTCCTCCTTAAGGATCACCACACTTTCTGTGTTTTCTGACCCAATCACCACATCTGTTTCATCTGATTCACATGACAGAAGATCAGAGTATCTTGGAATTCCAGAGTCTGGAACTCGTGAGGCTCTTTCACTAAGAACAGAACCAGATTCTTTTCTAATGGGGTATTCATTGATCATCTTTATTTCTTCATCTTCAGCAGTTTCCCCTTCTGTTGAGCCATGACCACTCGAGTCTGAATTCCTGCATTTGTTCCCAGTGTCTTTCTTTTCTCTAATGCCAACTAACCCCAGCCACTCTGCTGTATCTGGAGGTATGCTGTTCTTGGTATTTTCATACTTTGGACACTCATCAGACATGCAGTCTTTAACATTTGAATTTGGGAGAGCAGGAAGAGCAACTTCTTTTATCCCGCAAGCATTTACAACATCTTTTCTCTTATATCGCAGAATTATGCCAATAAGGCTTATAGCCAGTAGCAAAAAAACCACAAAGGAAATGCCGAAACTGATGGAAAGTATGTTTGCTGACATAACAGGGTAACTTTCTAGAGCTGTTGAAATGTTAACTCGAACAGTGCAGGTCGATGACTTTGACTCTAGCTTTGGGCTTTGGGCTCTTACCACTAACTCAATAATGTCATCATTTTGTCTTGAGTTAGTTCGTATCTTTTGAACACTTCTTTTTAAGTATATGACACCACTAGTTGCATTGACAGAGAAAAACTGAGAAGACTTTTCAAGATTATAATAGATCACCCCATCAAGTCCTTCATCCTTGTCTGAAGCTGCTACTTTGCCTATGACTTGTCCAGGTTTGTTTTCTTGTGGTATGTCAAATAAATATTCATCCTCTTGGAATAGAGGTGGAAACTCATCCTGCCCCTCTATGTCTACATAAACCAGTACGCAGGCTGTGGATTCACTTCTGTCTTTAACCTGGACAACAAGGCAATACTTTTTATGAGTCTCATAATCGATTTTGCTCTTTGTATAAATGTCCCCAGTTAATGAGTCTATGAAAAACTTATCTTGCTTTAGCTCATTTAGGCACATCGATTGAATAGAGTAACTCAAGGCACCAAATGGTCCAGAATCTAAGTCAATGGCATTTGCTGTGCACACTGGTGAGAAGGGCGGCATATTTTCAGAGAGACTACAGCTCAAACTGTTAAACAGGAATTGAGGTGGGTAGTCATTGTCATCAAGCACTGTAACGAAGAGTCTTGTAAATGCATCATTATTTTTAGTTCCCCAGGCATTAGTAGCTTTTAAAACTAAAGCAAAATTTATAACAAGTTCATAATCCAGAGGCTCTGCTAGAGTGACAGTCCCATTTTGTAAATCAACTGTGAAAGTGCCTCCATCATTTCCAGAAACAATGCTGTATACTAGGTCAGCATTATCTCCACTGTCATAGTCAAAAGCTGATATTTTGGTCACTTCCATATTTATAGGATAATGTTCTCTGACACTGATATGGTACTCCTGGTTGTTAAATATTGGTGGATTGTCATTGGTATCAAGAACAGATATCAAAACAGTAGCACTAGAGCTTAAAGGCGAGACTCCTTGGTCAGAAGCGATTAAAACCAATGTATGAGTGGTGCTTGTCTCATAATCTAAATTCCCATTTAGAATTAGTTTGCCAATGACTACAAATGGAGGCTGCGAAAGAATCCCAATGCTTTGCACGTAGAACAGATTGTAGGAATTTCCACTGACAATTGAAAGGTCACTATATGCATTCTCATGGGTCCAATCCAAATCTGTAACTGTAAAGGTAAGAATAGCCTCTCCAACCACAGCGTCTTCACTTATATTAACATGGTACACCTCTTCTGAAAATGAAGGGGAATTATTGTTTACATCATGAATCTGTAGCTCCAGAATAGTAGTGGAAGATAACGGAGGAACTCCACTATCCTTGGCTTCTATCAAAATAGGAATCACAGTACTTTTCTCCTTTATCCCCACCGGCATGTCTGTATGCACTGAACCTAAAATGATCAGATTACAGAAAATTAATTTATTTCAAATAAAATCCAATGATATAATACTAATGAAGTAGATTTTTCTTGCAATGCTTCAAAAGTATTCAGTTTTGCACATAAAATATTTGAAGTAGCATTGGGGATTCATAAATATAATATGGTGTTCAGGTAAGAGAACTATATACTATATGTAGGCTACATAACTGAAGTACATATATTAATATTCCTACCTCATTATGCATTCCTGTAATCAAATTCATCTTTCAAAGTTCTTTATATTGGTATAAGCATGTAATTGGAATAGAACTGAAATGGCTGAATTCAGCTTCCTTCAACACTTCTTATATCTACATCTAGTATGTTCAAACTCGTTAGGGACCTACTGACCAACAGTTGGAGTGGTATGCTAAAGCTTTTGTTACCATTAGAGATGGGCGAAGTTCTCAAAACTTTGATTTGGCTGCTTTACCGACTTTCACAAATATATTTGCTTTGTGACAAATCTGAGCATCTGAGATTGCCATTAAGGGTTGTCGGGTAAAAAACAAACAAAAAAAACCCAAAAAAAAATACCTTATCCATTTGATCTTGAAGAGCGCGCTGTGGCCATCTTGCTTGAAGATCTAGTGCGAAATCTCACATGGTGCGTGATGAAGTCATCACGCTTGCCAGTGCGTTGACATAATACATCACTGTGCACAAGATTTTGTGTGGGATCTTCAACCAAGATGGCCGTGGAAGACTCTGTGCGCAATCGAATGAGGTGAATTTTTTTTTTTGTTTTACTGCCATTTTAGGGAAAATTGATTCTACCAATGAAGCACGAGGAAATTCGGCCTATTGGAGAATCAGATTTCCCCTGAAATTCAAATCAAAGTCCATTTCGTGAACTTCGATTTGCTCAACACTAGTTACTAGTGTTGATCGAGCATGCTCAGCAGTACCACATGCCGAGTACCACATGTGCTCGAGCGCCATGCTTGAGTCTCCTCCCCGCACATTTCTTGCCTGCTACGCAGCCAATAAATGTGCAGGTAAGTACTGCCCTCACTGTAATGGCAGTAGCCATGTTGGTAGCTGGCATTCCATGATTGGCTGGCCGGAACGCGTCATCGGGTGCTATATAGCAAAGGAAGGGACAGAGTGTAAGGAGTGTAATTGAATATTTTTGTGTACAAAAACATTTCAGAGACCCAAAAGACCTTGTAAGGACTATTGTGTGTGACAGCAGCAATATATGTTTGTAGCGCAACCTGCGCTAAATTGCTCAGTAAAAGGGAGAGCTGTGCATAGTAAGGGACAGACAGTGTAGGGAGTGTAATAGGAAGATTTTTATACAAAAAACTTTTCAGAGACCCAAAAGGACTATTGTGTGTGAAAGCAGCAATATATATTTTTAGCGAATCCAACGCTAAATACTGTGTAATAGGCCGATGCGGACAGTTAAATTAACCACGCCACATCTCCTGTTTAAAGTGTGCGCATCCCTAAAATATCAGTGACATCCAGTGTACTTTTTCTGTAGACACTGCGAACAGTGACATTACCTGTGGTACCTTTGTAAATTTTTTTGCGCATACACTTCCAAATCCTACACTACTGTACGTGTGACATACTTTTAAGCATATATCACATTTAAAATGAAGAAGGCGAGCAGTAAGGGACGGGAAGTGGCCGTGATGCTGATGGTGAACGCAGAGGCTGTGGCCCTGGGTGCGGAGAAACTGTGCCTGCTCCCACAGCATAAGAGAAACAATCATCCACGATACCTAGCTTCATGTCCCAGTTTGCAGGGCAGCGCAGGACAACGCTTGCGAAGTCAGCCCTGTGCGAGCAGGTGGTCGGTTGGATTGCAAAAGATAATGCTTCCAGTCGGTTAAGCACCACCCTGTCTTCCACCAAGTCCAATCTCAGTAAGCAGGAGTCTGGTCAACACAATCCTCACCCTGATCATTCTTCCTCCCACCATGTACAGTCTGGCCAAATAAGTGATCCCACACTCGGATATTCCGAGGACTTCTTTTCATCACCATTACTTGATTTGGGCCTCTCGCCAAGCACGCTTGAAGAGGGACATGAGATTTTGTGCCCTGATTCTTCAGCTTCCACAGTCACAAGAACATGACAGTGGGGAACGGCAATTACTGTTTAATAAGGTGGATGATGATGAGACACAGTTGCCAATGAGTCAACCGCAATTACTGTCTCAAGAGGATGATGAAGAGGATGAGACACAGTTGTCAATTACTGAGGATGTGGTAAGGTCAACTAATTAGGAGGATGATCAGAGTGAGGAAGTGGAAGAGGAGGTGCTGGACGATGAGGTCACTGACCCAACCTGGGAAGGAGGAAAGCCGAGCAAAGACAACAGTACAGAGAGGGGGGGGGGGGATCTGCAGCACCGCAACAAGCTGGAAGAGGCAGTGGGGTGCCAAAAGGTAGATGGCGGGCCACACCAAACAGGCTCGCAAATTTTCCACGCAGTACCCCCTTGCGGAAATCTCCCTTTCCAAGGGGTAGATGTTCCACAGTGTGGCACTTTTTTGAGGAAAGTGCGGCCGACAAAAGAATAGTAGTTTTCAGCCTGTGCCATATGAAAATGAGCAGGGGCGTGAACACTAGCAACCTCATGACCACCAGCATGATCCGCCACATGGAATCCAAGCACCATAATAAATGAGATGAATGCCTAGGTCCACAATCTGTGTCTGCGGGTCACACCACTGCCTCCTCTTCCCCTGTGTTACGTGCTGGCCAATCCCCTGTCGAAGGCACAGGCACAGATGCATCCCACTCTGCACCTGGTCCTTTGCAAGCACCATTAGCGACCACATCCACTTCTGTGTCCCAGCGCAGCATCCAAATATCTTTATCCCAGGCCTTTGAATGCAAGCAAAAATACCCAGCCACCCACTGTCACGGCCATGGTCATGGTCGTGACTCCTGATCGCATGCGGTTGCCTGCGGTTTTGGTTTGGTTGTTCAACCACAGGTGAGGGCCGCTAGTGTGCTGCCTCACTTGTGGTTGCCGCAGGCAACAAGTGTTGTATTGTCGCAGTATAGCAGCCTGAGCCGGTGCTAGGCAGCTTGCTGCAATGGCATGCGGTTACACCTAGAAACCTCTCTGTTAGTTGGTGTGTGTTTGTTATGCACTTTGTATGTCTGGTGTGCACTTGGTCTTATGTTAGGTGTGCACTGTGACACTTCCCTTCACTGTGGCTGCCCGTGGCAACGTTTGGTATGATGTACATGTGGTGGCAGTGTCTCGGCCTTCTGGCTGACTCCCAGGACATGGTTGCCACCCATGTCGTTGCCAGCCGTAACAGCCGCAGTGTGATGTGCATTTGGACACTTCCCCTTTAAGTGGTTTCACTCCCTGTAAGTTTGGAAGGGTTAATTCTCTTGCTTTGTGTGTCTGTGTGGGTGTGGCTACTTTGGGCTATAAAGCCTCAGTGTTAATCTCCAGTCTGAGGGGTACTTCAGCCATGGCTAGCTGGAGTAGCCGCCTGGTAATTCCACCTGCCAGTGGGGGCCACCCTTGTGGTCATAAAATTATTGTTATATATTTTTATACACGATGTTCTGAAGATGTTTTCCTTTGTGATGTTATGCACCTATGGATCTGGGTTCCTGTGTGTTTGTGTGTGTGCTGTGTCCACTGGTGTTTGGGTGTGGACACTTGCTGTATTGCACGGGATCCAGTCTGTGTGTCTGTGGCAGGTAGGTGTGGAAAAGCTTTTCATCCTCCTGCCATATCCATAGGCTGTTTATGTTCTCTTCCCTTTGCAGCTTGGCTAGTGAGACTCCTGTTCCTCCGTGTCTAGGAAGAACAGGTTGTCATACCCTGCTCCTTGTTCCAGGGCAATCCTGAGGGCTAGCAGGGACCCCAAGGCATCCGGTGTATGAGTCCTCCCACCTTCAGGGTTGACTCATATGGTTAGGAGTCAGGGTCAGTTTAGGGACACGATAGGAGGTGACCTGCTCCCTAATACTGTCGTCCTGGCCAAGCAGTGCTTAACATCTACGGGCATCGCACGGCTGAGGGTTTCCCCATCCCCAGCCGTGACACCCACCCACAGGCCATAGCACTAAATGCGCGCAGCATTCCAAATTACTGGCCCTGGAAATGTTGCCATTTAGGCTTATGGACACTGAGGCATTCCACAGCCTGATGTCGGCGGCCGTCCCGCGTTACGCAGTCCCCACCTATTTTTCAAGATGTGCCATGCC
This sequence comes from Bufo gargarizans, assembly GCF_014858855.1. Taxonomy (NCBI): domain Eukaryota; kingdom Metazoa; phylum Chordata; class Amphibia; order Anura; family Bufonidae; genus Bufo; species Bufo gargarizans. Next base: position 175,187,872 of record NC_058080.1, on the reverse strand, counting down.
AGCCTTACACCAACATGTCTCCCGTAACATCACACGTGCCATGACGAACGCAGTTACTGGGAAGGTCCACTTAATCACAGACACATGGACAAGTCCAGGGAAGCTACATTTCCCTGACGACACACTGGGTGAATGTTGGAGGCCGGGAGCGAGTCGTACCCTGGGATGGCACAGGTGCTACCGACGCCAAGGATTGAGGCCCTACATCGATCAGGGTTTCTGCCAGCACCTACGTTAGTGGCTCTAAACCAAAATTCTCTTCCTCCATCTCCTCCTCCACTTCCACCTCCGAATTATCCGCGTGCAGAACCAGTCAGTCATCAGTTAGTAGCTGGAAGCAGTGTAGCACTGCAGTGGCGAAGTGGCAACAGGCCAGGCTGAAGCTGATATGGTTAGGGGACAAACAGAACACCGCCGCAGAGCTGTGACATCGGATAAGAGACCAGACTGAACTGTGGTTCTCGCCACTCAACCAACAACCAGGCATGATTGTGTCTGAAAATGGCCGTAACTTGGTGGCGGCTTTGGAGCTTGGTAAGCTCAGACACATCCCATGTCGAGCCAACATGTTCAACCTTGTGGTTCAGCGGTTTCTCAAAATTTGCCAATTTGCCTGAGCTACTGGTGAAGGTGCGCCACGTGTGTGCACATTTCCCAAGTCATCAACAGCTTCAGCCGGTCTGTCAGTGATGCAGCAGTGCTTGAAATTACCAGCTCACCGGCTGTTGTGCGACTTGAGCACGTGCTGGAACTCCACGTTCCACATGTCGATTAGGCTTTGTGAGCAGCAGAGGGCAATAGTGGAATACCAGCTGCAACATGGTCGTTGCCTTTCCAGTCAGCTTCCGCTCTTCACAAGCCACGAGTGGGCATTGATGTCTGACCTCTGTGAGGTTTTACGCAACTTTGAGGAATCAACACAGATGGTGAGCGGCGATAACGCTATTATCAGCGTAACTATCCCACTTCTGTGTCTACTCAAACGCTCGCTGCTCACAATTATGGTGGACGCTTTACATGTGGAAGAGGTGGAAATGGGGGAAGAAAGTACACAGGCTGATAGCCAGACCACCCTCAGTTCGTCTTCTCAGCGTGAATTGGATGATGAGGAGAAGGAGGAGCAGGAGACGGTTGCCTCTGCTACAGAGGGTAGTACCCATGGAAGTTTTATTCCATCTGTTCAGCGTGGGTGGGCAGAAGAGGAGGAAGAGGAGATTGAGAGTGATCCTCCTGATGACGACAGCGAAGTCTTGCCTGTTGGTACTCTGGCACACATGGCTGACTTCATGTTAGGCTGCCTTTCCCGCGACCCGCACGTTATACGCATTTTAGACAACACGGATTACTGGTTGCTCACCCTTCTCAACCCCCGGTACAAAGAGAACTTCTCATCGCTCATTCCTCTGGTGGAAAGGATGAGTAAAAGGGTGTAATACCAGAAGATCATTGCTGAAAAATTGTTACAAAAATTTCCAGCTGACAATGCTGGCGGCAGAGACTGTAGTTCCTTGGCCAACCGAGGAGGGGAGACAAGGGGAACAAACAGCAGTTCCAAAAGATGCAGGGCAACACTCTACAAAGCCTGGGACAGTTTCATGACACCCCGCCAGCACCCTCACCCTGATGCATGGCCTAGTGTCACAAGGAGGAAAAAAAATTGGAAAATGGAGAAGGAGTACATAGCAGACCATGTCAATGTCCTTAATGATCCCTCAGTGCCTTACAACTACTGGGTTTCAAAGCTGGACACGTGGCGCTCTACGCCTTGGAGGTGCTGGTCTGTCTTGCCACCAGCGTTTTATCTGAGTGGGTATTTAGTGCTGCTGGTGGCATTATAACAGATAAGCGTATCTGCTTTTCAACTGAAAATGCTGACAGGTTGACTCTTATAAAAATGAACAAGGCCTGGATTGACCATGACTTCTCAACTCCACCAGAGGAAAGCTGATGAACATAAAGGCACTTTAATTGTGTTGTTTATAATGTACTGAATACACTATATTCCCATGCACCCCTTCCACCACAAACAAGGTATATGGTTGAATCTTCCTTTTCTCATCCTCCTTCATCCACATGCTTATCCTTCGCATATAACGCCCTCGCATATATGCCCTTCGCATATAATGTTTTACAGGGTCAGCTCACCGGTAGGCCCTCTCCTACAATGTTTTACAGGGTCAACTCACACCAGCAGGTCCTCACATATAATTTTTTAGAGAGTCACCTCACCAGTAGGCCCACGCATATAATGTTTTACAGGATCAGCTCACCAGAAGGCCTTGACCTACAATCTTTTACAGGGCCAACTCACCTGAAGGCCTTCGCATATAATGTTTTAGAGGGTCAGGATTGTAGGATAAAACTTACCAGGAAAGATTAAAGGACCTTAACATGTATAGCTTGGAAGAAAGACGAGACAGAGGGGATATGATAGAAACTTTTAAAAACATAAAGGGAATCAACAAGGTAAAAGAGGAAAGAATATTTAAAAGAAGAAAAACTGCTACAAGAGGATATAGTTTTAAATTAGAGGGGCAAAGGTTTAAAAGTAATATCAGGAAGTATTACTTTACTGAGAGAGTAGTGGATGCATGGAATAGCTTTCCTGCAGATGTGGTAGCTGCAAATACAGTGGAGGAGTTCAAGCATGCATGGGATAGGCATAAGGCCATCCTTCATATAAGATAGGGCCAGGGGCTATCCATAGTATTTAGTTTATTGGGCAGACTAGATGGGTCAAATGGTTCTTATCTGCCGACACATTCTATGTTTCTATGTCAGCTCACCTGCAGGCCCTTACCTAATTATACCTAATAGGTAATTTGCATACATGCTGCCTTGCTTAGATGTGGTAGCCGTAGCTGTTTCTCAGGCTCCCTCTCCGGAATCGAACCATGATTCCCCCATTACCCATGGTCTACATGGTTTGGGCTGAAAATAACATCGAAAGTTGATAGGGCAGACATCCGAATGGCTCGTCACCGTCATGGGAACGTGCGATTGCCCCCAGGTTATCTAGAATCACCAAAGCGGCAGCATGCCCTCGTCCATAATGTATTAGATGGTCAGATAAGCAGGCCCTTGCTCCAAATGTTTTAGAGGGAGACTAGCAGGCCCTTGCTCCTAATGTTTTTAAGGGTCACCAGCAGGCCATCAATTATCATTTTTCAAGGCTGTGTATGATGCCCTCTTTTATGTTTAGCAAACGGTGCATTGTAGTGCCGCTTCCTTGTAATTTTTGGCAGCCCTTTCACTTAGTGCATAGGCTTTATGAGTGTAGGAGTCCCACTACCTGAACAATTGTACCACAATGTGAATGAGGCCCTCCATTATGTCATATACATGTTGTATTGGAGTGCCTCTTCCTTGTAATTTCTGGCAGCACTGGCACTTATATACAAGCAAATATACAGGAAAAAATGTTTCCTAACATTTTTTCCTCTAAAATCGATTTTATCTCTGGTTTGTTGTGTATTGTTGTCAGTCTGTAAAAGTGGCGTACTACTCGGGCAACATCGTTCCCAGCAGCGACCTGGGAGTCCAAGATGCATCCAGACATCCTCCCCATGCTGTTCCCAAACCATTTTGGTGGTGTTTCCATCAATGTCTGTCCTTTTCCTATGAACCAGACACCCTCCCCTCTTCAGAGCAGGGGGTGCCTGGTTTAATGCTCGGGTTCTCCTATTGGCTTCCATTATACTCAGGTGCTTGGTAGAGCACCCGAGCATCCCGATGTGTTTGGCCAGAGCACCTGAGCAATTAGGTGCTCGATCAACACTACTAGTTACCACTAAAATTTGTGTTTATCTTTCTTTATGAAATTTTTTTAAATTGATGAAGCTTAACTGATAGTTGTTAATGTTTGTAAATCCATTATGTACATTGCAACCTGATTTTATAGTTAGGTATCTGTTTAATACTTTGAATTACATTAAAGTGAATGGAAGGAGGAATAAAAATAAAAACAATGTTACAGATGATACTTGTTGTCCGTTGCATGTTTTTTATCATCTGTTGAGAATGTAAAACAATAGATGAAAAATGATGGGAGACATTTATCATTTGCAGTTGTTTTTGTGTCAGTGAAGTCTGGCTTTGCCTTGTGTGCCTGTGCCAAATTTATGAAATATTGCAACTTAATAATATATTTGGCATGAGTGCATTGTGGTTTACACCTATATGTGTGAAAGTACCCCAGGGGGTTGCCTGGCATAGCTTGCAACTATTTTGTGACTTTTGCAAAAGTTGCACATAGTAAATAAGGCATAAACCAGGTCTAATCTTGTTTTTACTTCTAAAATATAGAGCACTTTGAAAAGTGGTGAGGAAAACCAAATGTTACAAAATTTGACCAAATGGTGCAGTTACCATGACTTGCAACATTTTTTAAGCCACAAAACTGCCACATCTGAATTGCTAAATGCCCCGCTACATCTTTGCCTTGAAACGGCAAACAATGATAGTAATTAGCAAAACGGTTAATCATGGATGAATTTTTAGATGATTTTGAAATGAATACATAGGATAGGAGGTCTCTTGGATAACAGGCTTGAGTATGAAATATTCACTTCATAGCCATACAACTGATTAAATGAGATTATGTATGTGATTTAGCTTCCTCTCTGTAAGCACATAGGTCTGTGAAAGGTTGAACTTGATAGCCACAGTTAGAAAGCCATTTTGAAGACTTCTGCATCTATTTATTTAGGTGGAAAGATTGTTCTTGTAGAAAACATCCATAGGTATCTATATTTGAGCGAGGGCTTTGACTATCCGCTAAAAAGTAATACCTATACCCATTTTTTGGGGAACTCAGTGGTGGGAGTTATATCCTAGCACTTAAACCCTCACCAATTGATCATCTAAGGTGTTATCCTAAGAAAACTCCTTCAAATAATCATATCATCTTCACAGTAAAGCCTTTGATCTAGTAGAGTATCTGATCAATACAACAAGAAAAAAATACCTTTATATAAACTTGGTCTAAATGCAAATATCAAATCCATTGTGTAAACTAGATCTTTTAAATATAGTTGATAATCTCATGTAGGCTTATATCATTTGCTATAAACACGTTAAGCATACAGTGAATGCGAATGAAGTTACCTACCAATAGTTGGATGGATTGTAAATCCGTTAAGTGGAGAAATAATTTGATAGGAAACAGGGCCATACATCTCAGAGTCTCTATCCGTAGCAGACACTGTTATAATATATGTATCAGGGGCAGTCAGCTCCGGTATTGATGCCTTTAGGACAAAAAGCAAGAGAAAACAGTCACATAAAATAAAATCATATTTCACCACTCGAATTGAGAAAGGCCTTATATTTAATAGCTATTCCTCTAATGTTTTTGTTGCTGATCTATGCGTGGAACTAAAAGATGTTATTAACTGTACCTTAGTTCCAATATACCTTGTGATTTATTAAAGCTTTCAGCTGAAGATTTGGATTTAGATGGCGTTTTCTGATGTTTTAGGTGTAATTTTATACTAATAGAAGCAAGGCTTCACACAATATTCCTGTCTATATTGGCTTCTCGTGAAGCTACGGCTGACATGCCACTGTAAATATACCCAGTGTTCTGCATACTTTCATCACTTTGATTGACTCTCTACTTATTTGTACAACCATTTTTTTTTTACATTTTTGCATTATCCTTCAATCTATCTATACCCGCTGTGTAAATTGTATATATGTATAATTATACACCAAAGCATTGTCCCCAGGTACTAGCAATAAAGCCCATTGTGTAAAAAAATATAACAGTCTCTAGAAATTCTGCCCCCTAATATGCCATGACTCTACTACCTGGGTACCACCACTCTGTCCCCTGGGTATGCCATCACTGTCCCCTGTAAGTCATCATTGTGCCCTGTGTGTCACTGTTGTGCTCCTTGTATGCCAATTGTGCCCAAATTACAATGGAAGCAAGAAATGATTTATTGATTTTCATTTTTCTTGAAACATTATAATACAAAATGTAGAAGCATTTGCAGTAACTGTGGACCTCTCTCTGCATTTTGCATTGCAGTTTTAATAAAGAAATTTATGGTTTTATATATTTTTTGCTCCCCCGATATCTATTATATGGACTGTATCCACAAACTCACCTTCAGATAGTGACCCCCCCCCCCCCCCCCTCTACTAGTGACTCACTTAATAAAAAAGAAGGTGCAAGGCTAATCATTTCTCACCCATGCTGGGATAATCCACTACTCAATACTACTATAAATACACACTGGCAGACTCCACTACTCAATACACCTCTTCCTGAAGTGGAGGAAAACAGGATGAAGAGGGTAGTGAGTAGTGGAATCCTATCTAAAACTGTGTTTATTGCCCATAGCAACTAATCAAGGCTCGATTTTCATTTCTTAAACTGATCCAGTAAATCGAAAGCTATGCTGTGATGCTGAGTTGTGAGATATTTTCTTTGGATTATAATGGCACCCCCTGGTGTTTGATCTGTATAGTAATGTGTGTGTCCACCTACTGAGGTGGTCGCACATGCTCATTTTCATCCTTACTGCCACCAGCGACATGTTCTGTTAGAAGCTGTGAAGGGTAAAGAGAGAAAGCTGCAGCAGAAATGATATGTCCTATCAGAAAGGACATGCCTCCTGAGCTGCAAGCTTGAAGAAAATCTAGATGTACATGGCTGGAGCTTTGTAAGAAAGAGACTGTCAGGTCCTATATGATATCTTTTATATATATTCATTTTTACACCAATCATGGTATAACCCCTGTGACACAGTAAAGGGAATTGTATGTGGAGGCAGGTATTTTCCTCCCAGTGTGTGCTGCTGGACTAATTAGCAGTCAGGTAAGGTCAAACACCGGACTGGATTGCAGGTGCTGGTCAGGGTTTTTGTTTAAAAGACAGCTGGGTTCATGCAGAGGGGATCTCTGTATTGGGATCTGTGGCTTGTGCCGGGGTGGACGGCTGAGACCCATTTGAGGGGAAACAGGCCGACTGAAGCTTGCTGATGGACTCTTGTTGGCAGAACAGGCCGCATGGTGTGAACTGACACCAATGCTGCAAGGTGACTTTTTTGCTTGAACGTGTTTTTTTGTTCTGTGAACTTTCTAAAGTGTGAATAAACACTGAACTTTTGGTTCACAAACTGGTTGGTGCCTCTATACTGCGTCCGCTTATCCTGTCTACCAGAGCGAATCCCCACACCCCTTTAAAGGTTTTCATATATATTCACAACATTTTATTTTTGAGTTAAATATGTTTTATATTGCCTTTGAATACGAATATAAACTTCTTAATTTTAGGCTTTCAGACATTTGGGGATCCCTAAGTATCTTATCATAACTTGGGCTCTTAGCATAAGGCCTCATGCACACGACAGTATTTTTTCACTGTCCGCAAAACGGGGTTCCGTTGGTCCGTGATCCGTGACCGTTTTTTCGTCTGTGGGTCTTCCTTGTTTTTTGGAGGATCCACGGACATGAAAAATGAAAAAAAAATCTAAGTCAAGTTTGCCATTGAAATGATAGGAAAAAACGGACACGGATCACGGACACGGATCACGGACACGGATGACAATCTTGTGTGCATCCGTGATTTTCACGGACCCATTGACTTGAATGGGTCCGTGAACCGTTGGCCGTGAAAAAAATAGGACAGGTCATATTTTTTTCACGGCCAGGAAAAACGGATCACGGATGCGGCTGCCAAACGGTGCAGTTTCCGATTTTTCCACGGACCCATTGAAAGTCAATGGGTCCGCAAAAAAAACGGAAAACGGCACAACGGCCACGGATGCACACAACGGTCGTGTGCATGAGGCCTAATGGTAAGGGTTTAGCAAAAGAGACTGTTGGAGTTCACTTCAACCAAATGGAAGGGGTTTTGTAAAAACACATGCTTAGCAATTCACAGTTTGTACATTATAAAGCTATTGTGGCTTCTCTCTACCATGGCCAAAAGAAACAGTGATTTGAGGGCATTTTATCATTGCTATGCAATCTAAGGAATTTGCAGAATAATAAATGACCCACTTATATTTTGTATAAGTATAAAATGTATGCTTCATTAAATATTTTCATTGCGCTGAAAGACTTCTGTATTCAATGAAATCATCAGAAGAATATATATGTATAAATGTTCTTGTGTGACCTAGTCAAAATATGAGGTCCTTGTGATTCAGCAAATCCAGATTAGAAGCCCAGCAGTGAGACAGCCAGTGAAAACTTGATATGACACACAATTATACAAAGAGTAATGATGGGCATAACATTACAGTCAAAGCAACCTCCAGTGTAACATAAAACACTCTGGTAGTACAAACATTACACTATACACAATACATTCAAGCCGAACTGTCTAGAATAACCAAGGACATATGTATACTTTACATGCAAGACGCACACTACTAGTACAGTGGGGCAAAAAAAGTATTTAGTTATCCACCAATTGTGCAAGTTCTCCCACTTAAAAAGAGGAGAGAGGCCTGTAATTTTCATCATAGATACACTTCAACTATGAGAGACAGAATGGGGGGAAATAATACAGGAAATCACATTGTAGAATTTCTAAAGAATTAAATAAAATAAGTATTTGGTCACCTAAAAACAAGATTTCTGGCTCTCACAGACCTGTAACGTCTTCTTTAAGGGGCTCCTCTGTCCTCCATTCGTTACCTGTTTTAATGGCACTTGTTTGAACTTGTTATCAGTATAAAAGACACCTGTCCACAACCTCAAACAGTCACACTCCAAACTCCACTATGGCCAAGACCAAAGATCTGTCGAAGGACACCAGAAACAAAATTGTAGACCTGCACCAGGCTGGGAAGACTGAATCTGCAATAGGCAAACAGCTTGTTGTGGAAATCAACTGTGGGAGCAAATATTAGAAAATGGAAGACATACAAGACCACTGATAATCTCCCTCGATCTGGGGCTCCACGCAAGATCTGAAAAATGATCACAAGAACGGTGAGCAATAATCTCAGAACCACACAGAGGGACCTAGTGAATGACCTGCAGAGAGCTGTGACAAAGGCTACCATCATTAACACACTACGCCGCCAGGGACTCAAATCCTGCAGTGCCAAACGTGTCCCCCTGCTTAAGCCAGTACATGTCTGGGCCGTCTGAAGTTTGCTAGAGAGCATTTGGATGATCCAGAAGAGGATTGGGAGAATTTCATAAGGTCAGATGAAACCAAAGTAGAACTTTTTGGTAAAAACTCAACTCGTCATGTTTGGAGGAGAAAAAATGCTAAGTTGCATCCAAAGAACACCATACCTACTATGAAGCATGGGGGTGGAAACATCATGCTTTGGGGCTGTTTTACTGCAAAGGGACCAGGACGACTGAATCGCGTAAAGGAAAGAATGAATGGGGCCATGTATCGTGAGATTTTGAGTGAAAACCTCCTTCCATCAGCACGGGCATTGAAGATGAAAGTGGCTGGGTTTTTCAGCATGACAATGATCCCAAACATCTCGCCCAGGCAACGAAGGAGTGGCTTCGTGAGAAGCATTTCAAGGTCCTGGAGTGGCCTAGCCAGTCTCCAGATCTCAACCCCATAGAAAACCTTTGGAGGGAGTTGAAAGTCCATGTTGCCCAGTGACAGCCCCAAAACATCACTACTCTAGAAGAGATCTGCATGGAGGAATGGGCCAAAATACCAGCAACAGTGTGTGAAAACCTTGTGAAGACTTACAGAAAACATTTGACCTCTGTCATTGCCAACAAAGGGTATATAACAAAGTATTGAGATGAACTTTTGTTATTGACCAAATACTTATATTCCACCATAATTTGCAAATAAATTATTTAAAAAAATCAGACAGACAATGTGATTATCTGGATTTTTTTTCTCATTATGTCTCTCATAGTTGAAGTATACCTATGATGAAAATTACAGGCCTCTCTCATCTTTTTAAGTGGGAGAACTTGCGCAATTGGTGGCTGACTAAATACTTTTTTGCCCCACTGTATATCTTATTCAGTCTCTGAAACAACATGGATGAGTATAACTGCAACTTTCCCAAAGCAGACAGTAAATTAGTATAATGCAGCAACATTGTTAATTACAGGACTGTTATGCTTACAGGATCATTAATGAAGTTTAAAAAAAAATAATTTACTGACAGATAAGCTTTATCTTAGCTTTTCATCCTATTGCATATAACCTAACTGAAAAGTCATATGACAAATATTACCTATGTCTTCAAAGGCTATGGCTATACTGTACAATAAAAATAAACATATTTGCAATTAGTTCCCTTTTAGTGTTAAACCCATCAGACAAATGTTCTAATGGCTGTAGCCCCTCAAACTGCTTTTCTGAGCACAAATCTAAGCCCTTACTGCCAAATAAAATAACTTTAAATAAAAGGGATATCAGGCATTTTAAACATCTTATTAAAGCATCACTCAGAAGAGCAGAGAGAAGGACTACAGGAAGAACCTGCAGAGAGCTTGTCTGATGGATTCACACAGAACAGAAGTGAGCAGCCTGCAGTGTATGAGAATACATGCAGGCTTCAGAAGACAAGTGGAACAACTTTTTATTGTAAAACACAAATCCACAAAGAAATGGCAAATGTCCCAAAGGTATCCAAAGCCTTCAAATGCAAATAATTGGGCGAAGTTATGTGTAATACATGGTTCTGATAGATATCACAGATTTGTAGCAATACTGGTTTCAGTTATGATTAATTGGGTTATTAAATTTTATCCCATACCATATGTTTTTAGGCTTGTAAGAAAGGAAAGTACATGATGGAGATACATTTTGGGCACATGCTTGGATTCAGTTTAAAATGTGACCACATGTCTGGGTTCTGGCTACAAGACATGCACTGTTTTTTGGCTTTTCACATTTTCCATACCAAGAATTTGTCTGTGTAACACTCTCATGAACTCAAGCTATACAGTCATGTGAAAAAATTAGGACACCCTTTGAAAGCATGTGGTTTTTTGTAACATTTTTAATAAAAGGTTATTTCATCTCCGTTTCAACAATACAGAGAGATTAAAGTAATCCAACTAAACAAAGAAAACTGAAGAAAAGTCTTTTCAAGATCTTCTGTAAATGTCATTCTACAAAAATGCCTATTCTAACTGAGGAAAAAGATAGGACACCCTCACATGTATTCCCTCTTAAATTGGCTCAGATCTCACACAGGTATATCACACCAGGTGCACATAATTAGTAGATCGTTACTCTGCATGTTGAATGAGGCTTGCCCTATTTAAACCTCAGACATTTAGTTTGGTGTGCTCCTGACTGTTGAAGTGAGAGTGAGCACCATGGTGAGAGCAAAAGAGCTGTCAGAGGACTTCAGAAAAAAGATTGTAGCAGCCTATGAGTCTGGGAAGGGATTTAAAAAGATCTCAAAAGATTTTGAAATCAGCCATTCCACTGTCCGGAAGATAGTCTACAAGTGGAGGGCTTTCAAAACAACTGCCAACATGCCCAGGACTGGTCGCCCCAGCAAGTTCACCCCAAGAGCAGACCGCAAGATGCTAAAAGCGGTCTCCAAAAACCCTAAAGTGTCATCTCGAGAACTACAGCAGGCTCTGGCTACTGTTGATGTAGAAGTACATGCCTCTACAATCAGAAAGAGACTATACAAGTTTAACTTGCATGGGAGGTGTGCAAGGAGGAAACCTTTGCTTTCCAAGAGAAACATCGAGGCCAGACTGACATTTGCCAGAGATAAAGTTGACAAAGACCAGGACTTCTGGAATAATGTTCTTTGGACAGATGAGTCCAAAATTGAATTATTTGGACACAACAGCAGAGGACATGTTTGGCGTAAACCAAACACAGCATTCCAAGAAAAGAACCTCATACCAACTGTGAAGCATGGAGGTGGAAGTGTCATGGTTTGGAGCTGCTTTGCTGCAGCAGGACCTGGTCAGCTCACCATCATAGAATCCACGATGAATTCTACTGTGTATCAGAAGGTGCTTGAAGAACATGTGAGACCATCAGTTAGAAAATTAAAGCTGAAGCGGAACTGGACCATGCAACATGACAATGACCCAAAACATACTAGTAAATCAACCAAAGATTGGCTGAAAAAGAAGAAATGGAGAGTCCTGGAATGGCCAAGTCAAAGTCCACATTTGAATCCCATTGAGATGCTGTGGGGTGACTTGAAAAGGGCTGTACGTGCAAGAAACCCCTCAAACATCTCACAGCTGAAAAAGTTCTGCATTGAGGAGTGGGGTAAAATTTCCTCAGACCGATGTCGAAGACTGGTAGATGGCTACAAGAACCGTCTCACTGCAGTTATTTCAGCCAAAGGAGGTAACACTCGCTATTAGGGGCAAGGGTGTCCTATCTTTTTCCTCAGTTAGAATAGGCATTTTTGTAGAATGACATTTACAGAAGATCTTGAAAAGACTTTTCTTCAGTTTTCTTTGTTTAGTTGGATTACTTTAATCTCTCTGTATTGTTGAAACGGAGATGAAATAACCTTTTATTAAAAATGTTACAAAAAACCACATGCTTTCAAAGGGTGTCCTAATTTTTTCACATGACTGTATATAAGACTCACTTGTTACAAATATTAGATACTGAACATGATACACCTTCCATTTGATTACATCATATGCTGTCTCCTAACTTCTCACAGGAGCCCTGGAAAAGATTTCTCCACTTACCTTGTAGGAATCTTTAGTAAATAATGGAGGATTATCATTAATATCTAGAATAACAATGATGAGTTCTGCTTCAGCTAGATGCATCCAATCTGAGGCCTGAACCCTCAAATTATATTGCGATGTTTCTTCATAGTCCAAGTCACCAATGAGGGTTACAACCCCTGAGTATTTGTCAATGGCAAACTTCATTCCAGGATTTCCATCTTCAGTAAAACTATACAATACATTTGGCTTCAGGTCCACATCGTTTGCTGATATGCAAGCTACATTGAAGCCAGGGGCAGCATCTGAAATGTGCAATAAAATGTACCTTTACCTATGACAACTGAAAGCAACTTTGGAAACATTTAATTATTTTGGGCTATACAAAAACATTTTTTTTTTCAATATTTAACAGGTTTTCTTCTTCATTTTCGAGTTTCAGTGCATCTGCAGGCTTTGTGCCTCAAACTAAATCTATCAGGGATCTGCACTTTCAGCTGGATCAGTAGCCTTATCTCTGAACTCCTGACAGCCCAGGTATCCATAGCCCTTAGGGTTATAACCTACTTAAAGCTTATCTCCAGGTTGTTCCTTACTGAAACTCATTTAACTCAGATAATCTTCCTTTTTTTCACATTTGGTTTAGGTGCCTGGGTCTTATAATTCTATCCTTACTGTAATGCAATCTGTTCTGCATGTCCTGAAGTTATGATGAGCTTGTGCTTAGACACATCAATGATGTAATAATTACAATATCAGAGATAAATGCTGTTACTGCTGGGTACACAAAAGTGCATGTGCCTAATCCACAGGAATGGTACACTACCCACCAAACACCATGAGGGTATTCAGCATCCCAGTGTGGATTTTGCACAGAATTTGTCAGGGGGTGCTAGATCAGAGCTGAATTACTGCCTCATTTCATTCCGATGTGTTTTCTACAAATTGATACCCATTAAAATAGCACTAAAAAATGGGAAAGTGTTACAGTATATGTAATAATGGCACATTAATAGGACCAATGTCCAGATTACTATGCATTTTGAAAGGAAATATGAATAGAGTTTATTCTATTACAAATAATAATAGTAATAACAATGTAGCATTAGAATAATTCTTACTAATACAACTGTCTGCAGTCATAAAAGTGGTGTTTTCATAATGCTTTGCATTGTTTCATGAGATTGCAAAGCTTGTAAAGGACTGCATCATTTATCTGGTGACATACCTTCAGGAATGAATGCTGTCTCCAGCGGGGGTATTGTAGGGGCATTGTCATTGATGTCAATAACTAGTACTGTTACGATGCTCGTTGCAGAAAGACTTGGAAATCCTCTATCAGCAGCTTGGAGGACCAGCCTGTAAATCAAATCAGTGGAAGCTATAACACATCATGATATTCTCAATAAATACTCTGCAGATTGCAAACTATCCATATTGCAAGACTGATGCAGCCCATGTGTGTGTCATTGTGATTGAATCTGATCCATTTATGACTTGTTCTATATGTAACCATTCAACAAGTTCAGCACACCGTACACAGATCTTTTAGACCTGTGCATATTTACATGGTACTCTAGTCTTTATAAATCTCTTCAAACCAATGCAGTGGTCTCATGAGAAGATCTAACATGGAGAGTTGAGCTGTGAGGTCAGATAACAATTTGTCACACTATCAGTAAAACCACAAGCCAAAGACAACATACACTGACAGTGATAATAGCAAAGTCAGAAAGCAAGTGCCGTTCACGGCAGACAGATTGTGAAGGGAATGTATATGGATATTTACAGTAATTTAACTTGGCGGACATTCAAGGACGACAATGGAGTATTTACAGTATCTCACAAAATTGAGTACACCCCTCAAATTTTTGTAAATATCTCATTATACCTTTTCATGGGACGATACTGAAGATATGACACTTTAATACAATGTAAAGTAGTCAGTGTACAGCTTGTATAACAGTGTAAATTTGGTGCGCCCTCAAAATAACTCAACATCACAGCCATTAATGTCTAAACCGCTGGCAACAAAAGTCGGTACACCCCTAAGTGAAAATGGCCAAATTGTGCCCAATTAGCCATTTTCCCTCCCCGGTGTCATGTCACTCGTTAGTGTGACAATGTCTCAGGCTTTAGCATAAACTGGCAGGCAAACTCAACTCTGCTTTTATCTCTTTCTCTCTGCTGTACTGACAGGCTAGCTTTATACTGCACTGCAATCTTTAGTCTGACATAGTTTCAGCCAAGGAATAGGTTAGTTTCCTGTCATCTCAAACATGGAGTCTGAACTGGCCCAAACTAGAACTGCCACCCCTCCTTCTGGTAGCAAGCAGGACTGGCCCACTTCTGCCCAAAGGGGGAGAATGGAATGGTGAGTTCCATTCTGTCTAAGATAGCTCTGCCAGAAATGCTGCAACATGCTGGTGAACCAGGCATATTACATGTACATATTTAGCATGGCTGGATCTTAACAAGGTTCCAAGTAGAGCTTTAACATGCAACAAGAAAAAATGGGATTGAGATAAAACATTTTTTGAGCATTCAATTTAATGAAAACAATGAATAAACTGAAACAGGCTGTTTTTCAGCTGATCAAAAGTTTAGGACCACACCTCCAAAAAAAAACTAAACCCCCCCAAAACAGAAATCCAACTTCCAAACATGAACTCAGTAATGAGTAGCTCCGCCATTATTGTTTATCACTTCCAAAATTCGTTTTGGCAAGCTTGATGCAAGCGTTTCCATGAGGTGAGTGGGAACATTTCTCCAAGTGGTAAAGACGGCCGCACGAAGGTCATCTACTGTCTGGAACTGTTGTCCATTTTTGTAAACTTCCCTTGCCATCCATCCCCAAAGGTTTTCAATTGGATTTAGATCAGGGGAACACGCAGGATGGGCCAAAAGAGTGATGTTATCCTCCTGGAAGAAGTCCCTTGTCCTGCAGGCATTGTGTACTGTAGCGTTGTCCTGTTGAAAAACCCAGTCGTTACCACACAGACGAGGGCCCTCAGTCATGAGGAATGCTCTCTGCAACATCTGGACATAGCCAGCGGCCGTTTGACGACCCTGCACTTCCTGAAGCTCCATTGTTCCACTGAAGGAAAAAGCACCCCAAACCATTATGGCTCCCCCTCGACTGTGGCGCGTAGAAAACATCTCAGGTGGGATCTGCTTGTCATGCCAGCAACGTTGGAAACCATCAAGACCATCAAGGTGAAATTTTTTCCCATCAGAAAATAAAACTTTCTTCCACCTTGGAATGTCCCATGTTTGGTCCAAACGAGCAGTTCTGTGGCGTTCAAGGAGACGAGGTCTTTGAAGACGTTTTTTGTTTTTGAAGCCCTTCAGTCTCCGTCTGATGCCGTCTGATGGTTATGGGGCTGCAGTCAGCACCAGTAAGGGCCTTAATTTGGGTCGAGAATCGTCCAGTGTCTTGACGGACAGCCAATTGGATCCTCCGGCTCAGTGCTGATGAAATATTTTTGGGTCTTCCACTTGACCTCAGGATCATTTAAGAAATTCCAAAGGACTGTCTTACTGCGTCCCACCTCAGCAGCGATGGCTCGCTGTGAGAGACCTTGCTTATGCAGTTCAACAACCCGACCACGTTAAAAAAGGGAGAGTTTTTTTGCCTTTGCCATCACAACGTGTGACTACCTGACAGAAAATGACAATGAATCCACATCTTTTCACAGATTTGGCCTTTTAAAGGCATGTGGTCCTAAAATTTGGATCAGCTGAAAAACAGCCTGTTTCAGTTTAATCATTGTTTTTAATTAATTGAATGCTCAAAAAATGTTTTGTCTCACTCTAATTTCTTCTTGTTGCATGTTGAAGCTCTACTTGGAACCTTGTTAAGATCCAACAATGTAAAATATGATTTTTTGCCATTTTTCAAGTGGTCTTAAACTTTTGATCAGGACTGTATTGCATATACAGTTGCAAAACAATATTATAGATGCACATTGTGGTGAACCTGGAACAGAATTACAAAGATGACATTTATATTACACCATTAAAGACAGTATCAGGGTGCAGAAGTGGTAACACCACTATGGGGTGTTACAGGAGTGTCATGGTTGGGGCTGCATGAGCGTTGCCGACTGTGGGGACCTACAGTTCATTGAGGGAACATGTACTGTGACATATTGAAGCAGAGCCTGATTCCCTCCCTTCAGAAACTGGTCCGCAGGGCAGTATTTCAACATGATAACGACCCCAAACACACCTCCAAGACGACCACTGCCTTGCTAGAGAGTCTGAGGGTAAAGGTGCTGGACTGGCCAAGCATGTTTCCAGACCTAAACCCTATTGAGCGTCTGTGCGGCATCCTCAAATGGAAGGTGGAGGAGCATAAGAGGGGGAAGAGGATTCCAGTGGCAACCTGTGAAGCTCTAGTGAACCAGATGCCCAAGAAAGTTAAGGCAGTGCTGGAAAATAATGGTGGCCACACAACATATTGACATTTTGGGCACAATTTGGCCATGTATACATTTATACTTAGGAATGTAAGCGCTTTAGTTGCCAGCGTTTTAGACATTAATGGCTGTGTGTTGAGTTATTTTGAGGGCACACCACATTTACACTGTTATACAAGCTGTACACTGACTACTGTACATTGTACAAAAGTGTCATATCTTGAGTATGTTCAATGAAAAGATAGAATAAAATATTTTGTTAGATACTGTATGTCCCATTCAATTCAGTAAAAAACACAGCTCATAGACAAGCTTTGCACTGTTTATGGGGTGGAAAAAAATGGTTAATTGTGAACAACCCCTTTACAGTATGTCACCTACAGTTGATATAACAGGAAGTTTTCCATTTGTCTGCTTGGTCTTGGTGCTTTGTGTATCATTACATCTTCACTACCTTCTGTGGGTAACTAATATTATCGAAGTGATTATAACCTATGAAACTCCTTTAACATACCCCTTAACTGCTGTGCCCCTCAACCTGCTATTTTGAATAGGGATGAGCGAATGCGAACTGCAAAGTTCGGGGTCGTACCAAACTTTGCGAGTTTAGGTACCTGGACCCGAACCCGGACTTCAGTTTAGGTGATTTTATTATTTTCAGTTATCTTAAGACAGAATGCAAAAGAATATGGCCATTTAGGGGGAAGAAAACAACAACTCACCTCATCCACTTGATTGCACTACCACAATGTCTTCTATCTTCTTTCAGCAGGACTTGCAAAAGGAACTGCGATGATGTCACTGCGCTCACCACCTGGTAAGCTCTGTGACGTCACCGCAGGTCCTTCTATTTTCATTCAGCAGGACCTTCCAAAGGACCTGTGATGACGTCACCGCTCTCACCACGTGGTGAGTCCGGTGACGTCATCGCAGGTCCTTTGGCAGGTCCTGCTGAAAGAAGATAGAAAACACTGCGGCAGCGCAATCAAGTGGATGAGTTTATTTATTTTTTTGTATTCTGTCTTAAGAATGCTATTATTTTCCTCTATAACCATGTTTTACCAGAAAACAATAAAGTGAAGTTCGGGTCCCCATTGACTTCAAAGGAGTTCGGGGGCAAGTTTGGGTCCCGAACCCGAACTTTGACCTGAAGTTTGGCCAAACCTGGGGAACTCTAACTTCCACGCAAAGTTACTCAAGATTCAAACCAACCAACCAGGCCCCGGTCTCTTGTTCTGGTGAAAACATCACGGGTTTCCAGTCATCATGGAAATCAAAAGGAGGGCATCCTGTGGTGCAAGGAGATGCAGAGGGTTCCCCCCGCACTATACGGACGTCTCAGAAATGAACTGCTGCTCCCGACAGCTGCTCCTTGGAAGGTCATGGAGTGTCCCGGTCATCCGGCATCTATTCGCCCCACTGAAGGACTATTTTGAAAGTGTGTAGAAGCCAACATGGGGCTCCCACGCTGCAGATTTATCATGGAGACACCGGATTTTACAATATTACATTATTATTTTGTGCTTTAGCAATACTGATGGATTATTGAGCAAATGAGTGAAGGCGGATGCTCCACAGACAGCATACGGGTGGATCTTGGGGGTTATTGTTCTGATGAATCAGAGGAAGGGCAAAATAATCAGTGACGTCAACACAAACTTACTGCCGACACCCTCTCCATTCTGTTGGGGGGGCTCTACTTGTATAAGCATTTAATAGAACAGGTCATGTAGACATCTATGTGGAATCGTCTGACAACGGTGTAAAAGGAGTGCACTTCTTCTTGGCCCTAATATCTACCTGTAAGGTTGAGTTAAGACTTGAGTTATTTGGTCAGTTTTGGCCCCGTGACTGCCCAAATAAGTGAAGTGTGCAGTGATTCTAAGAGTGACGCCTGTTATCTGCATGTCATACTGACTGACAGTATTATTTCACTACCCCAGCACACTCCCTATACCTGTTACTGCAAGGCACGGTGTTCTACACCCATATAAAGGCTCTATGCAGCCCGGAAATAGCCGTTTTTTAATCGCAATTCGTGGCAAATTGGCCGAATCTAATTTTTCTGAAATTCGCTCATCTCTAGTCCACATGTATGCTATCGGTGTCCTTAAGGGTCCATTTCACGTCCGCAATTTCGTTCCGCATTTTGCAGAATGGAATTGCGGAACTATTCATTTCTATGGGGCAGCACGATGTGCTGCCCGGATACGGAATTGCGGACCCGAACTTCTAGGTCCGCAATTCCGTTCCCAAAAAAAATAGAACATGTCCTATTCTTGTCCGCAATAGCGGACAAGAATAGGCATATTCTATTAGTGCCGGCAATGTGCGGTCCGCAAAATGCGGAACGCACATTGCCGCTGTCCGTGTTTTGTGGATCCGCGAAACACACGTGGATGTGTGAATGGACCCTTAGGCCTCTTTCACACGGGCGTTGCGGGAAAATATGCGGGTGCGTTAACTCATCTTAATCCACTTGATCGCGCAGCCCGGCATCTCTTCTGTCTTCATCTTAGCTGTGTGCAGTAACAGGACCTGTGGTGACGTCACTCTAGTCATCACATGTTCCATCACATGATCTTTTACAATGGTGATGGACCATGTGATGACCGGAGTGATGTCACCACAGGTCCTGTTACTGCACACAGCTAAGATGAAGACAGAAGGAGATGCCGGCTGCGCGATCAAGTGGATTAAGGTGAGTTAAATTATTTTTTATTTTTTTTAACCCCTCCAGTGCTATTTTACTATGCACTCTGTATTCAGAATGCTATTATTTTCCCTTATGACCATGTTATAAGGGAAAATAATAATGATCGGGGCTCCATCCCGATCGTCTCCTAGCAACCGTGCGTGAAAATCGCACCGCATCCGCACTTGCTTGCGGATGCTTGCAATTTTCACGCAACCCCATTCATTTCTATGGGGCCTGCGTTACGTGAAAAACGCAAAATATAGAGCATGCTGCGATTTTCACTCAACGCACAAGTGATGCGTCAAAATCACCGCTCATGTGAACAGCCCCATAGAAATAAATGGGTCGGGATTCAGGGCGGGTGCAATGCGTTCAACTCATGCATCACATCTGCGCGGAATACTCGCCCGTGTGAAAGGGGCCTTAAGGTGCTGGGTAAAGTAACAACTGCTATTCTTGCCAGTTATATCATTGACCAAAATGTGCAGGCAGCATGTTTTATCATTGTTGACATAGCACATTCTCCACAATATCATTTCATACATTACTGTCTTGATTATATGGAACACATGGAATTATTTCTGTCTTTCTATCCTATTTTACTGACTGTATTGTAAAACAATACTGAACTACTGAATGTTAAAATAGCTAATTTTGACAATCACATTATTTGGCTTAATACAGTAACTGAGAGTTCTAATACCAAATGTCTATGTTATTACCAAGGGTTCTGACTTTTCCTGGAAGCACTATCAGTACCTGAGAACTTCACACAGTTGGGGCTGGGGGTCAATCTCAGCGAGTGTTCCATTCCCCCACCACTCACTGGGCATCACACTGAAATACCTTCTGCCAACAATCACTAACACTAGTTCTTGTTCTCTCCCTGTTGTCCACCCTAACATAAATCTGTCTTCGATTTCAAAGTCTTCAAAGAAATGTAACTATGAGAACACAAGAAGATGATTGAACCCAAAAATATCTATAAATTAGGCTGCCAAGTGTACTGTTGCAAAATTATATCAGTTGAAAATCGGAGCAATCTGCTGTTAGTTAACCCCAATATCCACCAACCATGATATAAGTACAGCTGTCTGGAAAACTGAGATAGAGTACGGGGAGCTTTATAGTAGGCCCTAAGACTGGAGAGCTGTTGGTTACAGTGATTGCTGATCATTTAATTTCCCTAGCTAATAAAATAATTACTCTGTGGGTCTTAAATCAAAAGCAATTTTTCAGGGTGGATTCACACATCCACGGATTATATGCCCATATGACCTGTGTGTGTCATAGCCTGACTGAAGGCTTAGCTTAAAGGGGTTGTCTGACTTTAGCAAACGGCATTTACCATGTAGACAAAGTCAATACAAGGCACTTACTAAAGTATTGTGATTGTCCGTATTGCCTCCTTTACTGGCTTAGTAAATTTTTTCATCACATCATACACTGCTTGTATTCAGCAGATACAAGGTGGCCAGGATCGGAGCTACTGCTCACATGTGTCTATGTGTGCTCCTGTGGTCACGGCCACCAGAGAGACTGAAACCTTTTCCTATAGTGTGCAAGCATGGCCATCACTGCTGGATTTGGTCATAAACCCTGGATACAAGTATGAGCAGTGTATTTTTTGTGTGCTAAAATCATCTTTTCTGAATTTATCTATGACATGGTGCTCCTTTACAAAAACAAAACTCTGAAAATAAATGTCTGGTGTGAAAACTAACACAAGGAATTACGAAAACCAATTGCTTTATAAATATGGCACCTGTACTGGCACATGACTCCACACTTTTTCCCAAATATGTTGTTGACCCTATAAAAATATTGCTTTGTTATAAAGAATATAAATTGCAACTACCAGCTTAAGATAACCAAATCCCCAATTCCTCTTCTTCAAAAAGAATGGGATTTCAGTGCCAGTGGAAAGTGTGAATAGGCAGTGGGATTTTTTGAGGGAAATTTGTGAAATTTGACTTTAAAGTTAGTTGATTATGAAAATATGCCACACTATTCAAAGAAGACCCCTGCCCTACTGACCAACAGAATCAAGTGCATTGCCATATCTCTTTCACTACAGTATCTCAACACAATAGTAATGTCCATGTACAGTAAGTGTGTCTGGTACTGCATGTTAATGAGGCTGGTTGAACTGTCATAGAACCATAATCACATGGACCTCACTGTTTTGCGTACTGCAGTAATGAGGTTGTGGAGCTCCAGCATGTGTCATTGCCCCTTCATTTTGCTGATGGGTCAGATCATGATCACCAAGATCCTAGGAGCTCAAGCCTCGATTCTCTAACTGGAATTTTTGTTTTTACTTGTTTTTATATCCAAGTAGTCTTGATGTATAGTTGCTAAGGACTGTCCTTTGGCTTATATCTCTCATGTCAATAAATGTGACATAAACATTTCTTTAACACAGCTGTGGGTAACAAAGTCAATGCTTTAAAAGTTTGTCATCTGGGACTTTGATAGCATATCACTAGGCTATACAAACAAAGTCAGAGACCCGCACTAATTTCCAGAACGGGTCCTCGAAAGTGAAGGAGAGCACACCTTGCATGCGTGACATGCTCTCCATTCTTTTCTGTGGGATTTCCGAAAATAGCCAGGCAAGTGCGCTTGGCTATTTTCAGCAGTCCTATAGAAATCAGTGGAGAGTACACTGCATGCGGCCACCAGCCCATTCACTTGTATGGGAATGCCAGAGACAGCAGAGCCCTCGGCTATTTTCGTCCCATAGAAATGAATGAACGTCGGTCATAGAAATGAATGAAAATCGGTTACTCTGGAGATCCCATCTCTGAGTTCCGCAACTATCTGACATTGGTGGCATATGCTAACGATATCCCACCAATATCTGAGATGAGACATCCGCTTTAAGAACCCATTTTAATAGACAGTATACAAAAAAAATTGAATCTGTCCATTGCTCTTTTAGTTTAGACATATTTATGTATTTATGGAGAACCTCTTTAAGTCTCAAAGAAAATAATTGAACATTCATGGAATACCGTAGGTTCGAAGAGAAAAAAAAAAGACAAAAAAATCCTGGAAAGGACTGGCATAAAATCATTTCATCTTAACAGTAAGAGTAGGTACAGTAAGTCATTCTTTCAGGCTATTACATGCTTTTTGTTGTTACACTGTGGATATGATTTATTAGTCTATGGTGGTGTGAATATGGAGAGCAGCCAGCCAGAAGAATCAAAACCACTCTAAAGTGTTTTCTCAGCATAGTAATTAATGACTTGTTATTTCTAAAATACCGCCTCTAGATTTAGAACATATTTCAAAGCATAACAAATGTTAGATAAATACGTAAAAGTGCGACTAATGGACTGTTCTACATCTTGTAAAGTGTTCATTTCCCTGTACGATGGCTGTCTGTGTTTTCCCTTGCTGGAATACAGGTATTATTTTAGAATTTGTTAGCTTTCTTGGTTGTTTTTACACAATTTAATCTTAAACGGCACTCAAACTTCATTTTTAAACACTTTGTCAAACTTTCTTTCGTTTCCAAATACCTAAAAAAATGTTAGAAGTGGAGTCTTGGAAATGAAGGGGGATCAGCTACTCGCAACAACTAGAAAGGCTGTGTTTGCAGTAGGAGAAGAGGGAAAGCATAAGTACATGTCCCGTTTTTGTATTTTTTATGTATTTACAGTTGCAAGAGAAAGTATGTGAACCCTTTGGAATGATATGGATTTCTGCACAAATTGGTCATTAAATGTGATCTGATCTTCATCTAAGTCACAACAATAGACAATCACAGTCTGCTTAAACTAATAACACACAAATAATTAAATGTTACCATGTTTTTATTGAACACACCATGTAAACATTCACAGTGCAGGTGGAAAAAGTATGTGAACCCTTGGATTTAATAACTGGTTGAACCTCCTTTGGCAGCAATAACTTCAACCAAACGTTTCCTGTAGTTGTAGATGAGATGTGCACAACGGTCAGGAGTAATTATTGACCATTCCTCTTTACAGAACTGTTTCAGTTCAGCAATATTCTTGGGATGTCTGGTGTGAATCGCTTTCTTGAGGTCATGTCACAGCATCTCAATCGGGTTGAGGTCAGGACTCTGGGCCACTCCAGAAGGCGTATTTTCTTCTGTTTAAGCCATTCTGTTGTTGATTTACTTCTATGCTTTGGGTCGTTGTCCTGTTGCAACACCCATCTTCTGTTGAGCTTCAGCTGGTGGAGAGATGGCCTTAAGTTCTCCTGCAAAATGTCTTGATAAACTTGGGAATTCATTTTTCCTTCAATGATAGCAATCCGGCCAGGCCCTGACATAGCAAAGCAGCCCCAAACCATGATGCCCCCACCACCATACTTCACAGTTGGGATGAGGTTTTGATGTTGGTGTGCTGTGCCTCTTTTTCTCCATACATAGTGTTGTGTGTTTCTTCCAAACAACTAAATTGTGGTTTCATCTGTCCACAGAATATTTTGCCAGTACTTCTGTGGAACATCCAGGTGCTCTTGTGCAAACTGTAAACATGCAGCAATGGTTTTTTCTGGACAGCAGTGGCTTCCTCTGTGGTATCCTCCCATGAAATCCATTCTTGTTTAGTGTTTTACGTATCGTAGATTCGCTAACAAGGATGTTAGCATATGCCAGAGACTTTTGTAAGTCTTTAGCTGACACTCTTGGATTCTTCTTCACCTCATTGAGCAGTCTGCGCTGTGCTCTTGCAGTCATCTTTACAGGACGGCCACTCCTAGGGAGAGTAGCAGCAGTGCTGAACTTTCTTCATTTATAGACAATTTGTCTTACCATGGACTGATGAACAGCAAGGCTTTTGGAGATAGTTTTATAACCCTTTCCAGCTTTATGCAAGTCAACAATTCTTAATCGTAGGTCTTTTGAGAGCTCTTTTGTGCGAGGCATCATTCACATCAGGTAATGCTTCTTGTGAAAAGCAAACCCAGAACTGGTGTGTGTTTTTTATAGGGCAGGGCAGCTGTAACCAACACCTCCAATCTCATCTCATTGATTGGACTCCAGTTGGCTGACACCTCACTCCAATTAGCTCTTGGAGATGTCATTAGTCTAGGGGTTCACATACTTTTTCCACCTGCACTGTGAATGTTTACATGGTGTGTTCAATAAAAACATGGTAACATTTAATTCTTTATGTGTTATTAGTTTAAGCAGACTGTGATGGTCTATTGTTGTGACTTAGATGAAGATCAGATCAAATTTTATGACCAATTTGTGCAGAAATCCATATCATTCCAAAGGGTTCACATACTTTTTCTTGCAACTGTATATTGGTATGACAGATTTAAAGATTACATTGTAAATGTATCAGTGCCATCACTTTTTTATCAATCAATGCAAATAGCATATTTATGAAAACTAGAGACGAGTGAATCTATTCTAAATTAATCAAATTTAACCAGAATTTTCCCAAAATGTGGGTCAAATCTGAATCAGAATTTTTGGTGATTCAATTTAGGCAATTTTCTCAATCAGCCATTTTTCAGATCAGAAAATAGGAAAGATGAAGAAGGAGGTTCGCATGACCCTGGCAGTGTGTGTATACACTCTGGCAAGCATTTGCTGCCAAAAAGACAATTTAACAAAAAACATAAAAAATCCTACAGTATAAGTTGTTACTACTAGCAGCCATGCTTTTACTCACAGTCATATGCTCCCCTGCCAATTTAGGGTTACTAATGCTGGCTTGATGTTAAAAAGCTTGAAATGAGTTGTATATAGTCTTAGGAGACCCCAGTATGTCATCCACAATTTTTCAGGAGAATTGGAGCAGTTTTCAATTTGGTCGAATTTAGTAGGACCCGTTCAGATTTCCATTTTTCACTGACGTGTGCTGTCCGCATTTTCTGCAGACAGCACACGTACCCATTGATTTGAATGAGTCTGTTTACATTTTAGCATTTTTTTACTGACTGTATAAAAACGCAAGAAAAAATATACATATGTGGTATCGCCGGATTAGTACTGAAAGTAACTGGTCAGTTTTCCTGTACAGGGAATGCCGTAAAAACAAAGCCCCAAAAACTGTTGCAGTATTGCTTTTTTTTTTTCCTATTTCATCCCTTTGTAATCTTTTCCCGCTTCCCTACCACATTGTATGCAACCATAAATAGTGCCATTAGAAAGTGCATCTTGTCCCACAAACAACAAGTCCTCATATGGCTATGTGAATGAAAAAAAAAAAAAGTTATGGCTTTGGGAGGGCTGGGAGTAAAAACGAAAACGGAAGATCACCCTGTCTTAAAAGAGTTAACTAGCACTGAGAACTAGATAGTGACATGAGACCAGATCCTGAGAATGTCAGAGGATGTAGTCCTGCTTTGGTCCAGTATACCTGAAATATAGCCTTAGGCTGTTCCATATCCCATGCTGCATCTGACGCATCTGTAAAAGTCATATTCCAAGCAGAGCCGTCCACAGCCATGTGTCTAACATGTGTTCTCTGGAGGATCGGCCCCTTCTTCTTTCTGTTGAATTAATACCAATATAGATATAACCTGTAGCTGAACTCACTTTCGAGGAAAAAAAGCTACCGTTTATATCTATATCAGTAATGTTTCACTGGAGACTTCAGACAGTCCCTGTTCTTCTTCATGTAGCTCTCATTTATGGTATAATATGAGTTGGTGCTACAGCTTTCCACTTTCCGTCCTGTCAAAATACTGTACATATAATAACCGTACACTCGTTTTGCAACAAACCTGTATGAGGATTTAATCTCCCGATCCAGTATAGCGTTTGTAGAGAGGACACCTCGTCGTGAGTCAATCAGAAAAGCGTTATTTTCATTGCCGTCCACAATAGTGTAATCTATCTGTCCATTCAGCCCACTGTCAGCATCGCTAGCAAAAACCTGTGAAAGGAAATCGTATGTTAGGTTATATATTGCGCAATGATTATAGCACGACTTGGGGGTCATGTAGGGGATTTTCTTAATTTATTGTCACGATAGGGAGTGGGGAAAAACTCCCCACCATATAACGTGGGTAAACGGGGAAGCAGTTGGGCCTGGACATCAGGAAAAGGGAGCAGGTCACCTCCTAAGCCACCCTAATCCTGGCCCTGACTCCTAACTGTATGAGCAGACCCAGATGGTAGGTGGGCTCATACACAGGAACCTCGAACCCTGAATCACCATGATGATCCCTGAATAAAGGTTAGGAGCTAGAGACGACCTGTTCCTCCAGAAGGCAGGCCAAGCAGAAAAGGTAAGGGAAGACGAGCAGCAAGTTGGTCAGCAGGTAAGAACCCAGTGATACAACAAAACATCGGAGCAACAAGCAATTACCTGCTGAAGCAACAGGGTGGAGCACCAGCACCAATACTACCTAGACCCCCATGCGGACCAAATGCATGGCGGCCCCAGGCAGAGCTTCTCACTGACTAGTGGTTTCCCCTCCGGGGAACCCAGGGGCCCTCTCACCGAAGGCACAGACAGACAGGGGAATGTCTAGCAACTATGCTGGACAACACATCAAACAGACCAGACATTGAACACAACACTAGACATAACAACACACCCTGTACATAAGCCTTCACCAAACATATACATGAGAAGGAAGGGGTAAATACATAAGGATGACATCAGATGACATTGATGTCTAACTAGGTGGCCCTCACACTGGAAGGATGTAATATCCAGGGCAGGAGCATAGCTCCAGCACACACCAAGGCTGGAGAACTACTGACCTCATGCTCACAGCACCAGATTAAGAAGAGCCATGAGGCCACACCCAGAACACACCTAGCCTTGAAGTTAACCCCTCTAGCACCAGACAGGGAAAGCACAAATGCGTTGCCCCTGGCAACCAGCATGCACAGCTAACGTGTCATGACGAACAACAACAAGACCGTGACACAGCCGTGAGATTTATTTAATAATGATCAAATAATTAAAATTTGGCTTGAAGGATTAAAGAGGACCTTTCACTTGGAAAAACATTGTGAACTAAGTATCCTGACATATACAGTGGCGCCCAGGGATCTCACTGCACTTACTATTATCCCTGGGCGCCGCTCCGTTCTCCCGTTATGTCCTCCGGTATGTTCGGGGACTTGGTTATAGTAGGAGGAGACTGCCCTTGTTCTGCTGGGCGTCTCCTCCTCCTAGGCTGTAGCGCTGGCCAATCGCAGCGCACAGCTCACAGCCTGGGAGAAAAAAAACTCCCAGGCTGTGAGCTCTGTGCTGCGATTGGCCAGCGCTACAGCCTAGGAGGAGGAGACGCCCAGAAGAACAAGGGCAGACTCCGCCCACTATAACCAAGAGTCCTAAGTCTCCGCCTACTATAACCAAGTCCCCGTACATACCGGAGGACATAATGGGAGAATGGACCGGCGCCCAGGGATAATAGTAAGTGCAGTGAGATCCCTGGGTGCAGCTGTATATGTCAGGATACTTAGTTCACAATGTTTTTCCAGGTGAAAGGTCCTCTTTAAGCATGGGCAGAGAGCTAGCAAATCAAGCTACAAATGAATGTGGCTTTCTAAAGAATACCTTGCTTATATCATGAAGATTCCCTTCTTGGCACCACACTGTCGGACTCCCCATTGACTTCAACAGAGATCCCATATACTGTACATGTATGCAGTCATTGGAGAGCTCGGAGAGGACACAACACTTTGACATGATACAGTCCCTTTTATAGATGCATCTAAGGCTACTTTCACACTATAGTTTACATTTTACGGTATTGAGATCCGGCGAGAATCTCAATACCAGAGAAAAACGCTTCATTTTTTGTTCCCATTTATTGTCAATGGAATGTTCAGTGAACAGAACGAAATGCTCCAAAATGCATTCTATTCCGTTTGGGAATTCCGTTCGGTTGCGGTTTTCTTTCCATCATGGGATGCGGACACAATAAAAAACAAATCCGGCCCCTATTGACTTTCAATGGTGTTCATCACGGACCCGTGATTACATGGCTATGTTAAAGATAATACAACCAGATCCATTCATAATGGATGCAGACGGTTGTATTATCAGTAGTGTGAAAGTGTGCCTAAGATAACTATGTCTTTGACGATGAATCAAATGACACAATATTTTTTTTTTCTGTTTTTAGCATATAACTCCAATATATTTTCTGTATTTAGTTCTCATATTTTCTTGAGATCTGTGTTTGCTGTCATTCAATATGGGAAGATATATCTGTCCGGCATACATGATGATCACACACATTCTTGACCCATTACAGTTATCAGAGATGTCCAACCCATGAACCCGTATGTCTATCACAGGACAGATATTATCTACTGGAAGAAAGCAAAGTTTTTTATTGAATGACAGCAAGTAGAGATCTTGAAAACTGTGTGAAATTGACACAAAAAGTGAAGTATATTTGAAAAGTCTATACAGATATAGCAAATCGCCAAATGATTGTTCGGCATGCTGCACCATTTAAAGGGGTTTTACCCAGGATAGGTCATTGATATCTGACACCCGCCACCCCAGGTTACTGCAGCTCAGCACATTCACTTCAATGGGAGTGAGATGCAGTAACCCAGCATGGCCACTACACTTGGAACGGAGCTGTGCTTCGTGTTCCATTCACAGCGCTAGTTCCAGCACCGAAGGTTTCAAGAAATAGCTGATCAGACAGTATGCAGACTTGCACTGATCAGATATTAATGATCTATCCCGAGGATAAGTAATCAACATCAGGAGCCTGGAAAACTCTTTTGATGCAGCACACCCATTGCATTCTAATACTAAGAGTATGGTGCATATATAGAATTAACAGCATAGCACGCCACAAATTGGGGCATACTACATCTGTTTCTTTTCATTATACAAAGAATAACATTTATTTGCTGAAACCAGTTACCCCTTTAAGATTTTTTTTTAATTCAGCCCAGAAAGTATGGACATATTTATTTGTAGGCTATTAGCTCATGTACAACAATAGCGTTATTTCTGGAGAAAAATCTGAAGTTTTTCTCTAATCTCAATAGAAATTTATCATTTGATCCCTTTTTAAAAATGATGCCAGACAGCCAGGTGGACTTAGGTGGTATTGATTGCATGCTCCCATGGCTAAATGTACCGAGCTCAATATTAAAGTTATGTAATTGCTATTTATGCATTTAACTGTGGTGGCTTCAACAGCAGCTTCAATGTGGAAAGTATATTCTGTATGAGAAGACGTCTGACAGCCATACAGGCTGCAAGAATTATCACTCAAACAACAAACCCTTGCGGTAAAAGTCAATGATGCATAAAGCTGCCAGATCATGCCAGTAAAATAAAGCAAGTTAATTTTACTATACGCTAATAATTCACGTCCAGACACAGTAGGAAGATAGTTGAACGATATACAATTCATTAGTTGGGTCCAGAACACAGTTTCTGAGAAAAAAATATATCAACTGGCAGTAAAATATAAATAATTCTTTGGTGAGGTTTCTAGCCCACAATATTCATAATCCTAAACCAGTTCCTGCAATTTGACGGCCATAAATAAGTAAATTGTGAAATTATAACTGACTTTGGAAAATTAATTTAGTGCATGAATAAAAGGTTCTAACACTAAAAATTTTTATATCAATATGTGATCGTCATCATTCATACAAATCTCCCATAATCCACATCAAACAGTAGTTTCTCTACCTGGATAACAATCATGTTGTAGGCCTGACCTTCCAAGACCCATGTAAAGTGGTGATCCCGGTCAAACACTGGTGGGTTATCATTCTGATCTTGGATTACCACAGTGACCCTGCAGTAGATAACTGACCGGCTGGTTTCGGCAGAGATGATTACATTTGTCGTATTTCTGGCTTCGAAATCGAGCAATGACGCGTCCTGTACCGTGAGGGCTCCTTAGAGGTGAAAACATTGGTGCTTATTATAATATGGTCATAAGAGATACAAATGAAATGTATACTGTATATGAGAGATATACAAATATGCATACTTTAAACATACACATTATTATATTATCATAGTTGCTAGAAAATGTGAGACCAGTGGACTTTTGCATTGTATGTTTTTATTGTATATATGGTTTTAGCATACTGAACTGTAGCCAATATGAACTGTAGCCAATATGATGAATCCCCCTGATTTCAATCAGATTTAGTTTAAAGGGGTTGTACTGTGGCGTAATAGTAATGACCTATTCTCAGGATAGTACAATAAATTTGCGGCACATTTCTTTAGAGATGCGAATAAGGTCACATTTATTAATCCGTATGACAATATCACGTTATCTGGAGTAGGCAAGAGAATAATCAGCTGGAGTAGACAGGAGAGCAGTGAAAAGTGGCAGTGCCACCGCGTGTATGCTGAGGAGTATGGCATCACTGTTGCTTTTTACTACTCTCCCGCCTACTCCAGATTTGGCTTGATAAAGGTCTGCAATTGGCTAAAACGTTGCTTGGAAGAATCTGGATTCCTTTTGATTCATGCTGAAAATAATGTGATATTGTCATATGGATTAATAGTTGTGACCTGATTTGTATTTTCAAATTTATTGTACTAGTATCTGGACTGAAGGGTCCTTTTGTGGGCACCTACATACTTCAAGGTGTGTGGTACCATTGCTATTTGGACACTATACCCAGGATAGGTCATCGATCTCATATTGGCCGGGGTGCCAGGAAGAAGTGCTTTTGCAAGTGCAGCTCCTTCATCAAATTCTTCTTCATTCAGTTGAATCTTATACAGTGTTTAATGCTAAGTGTTATTAATTGTATAGTTGATAAATTGTTATATTATTATATAGTCTCTATATATTCTCCACTAGAGTACTGCATGACTTTTGATGCTTAAGGCTAGCAAAAAACTAGTGTTTAGAGAGCTCTCTGGATCAGGCATTGCTGGACGCCGCCTGAATGCCCCAATGACTATAATAGGGAACGGCAAATATTTTAAGAATCAGCTGGACAAATACCGCTGCACGGGCAACTGGTTAAAGTGTCCATATAATACAATTCATTCTTTTATTTAGCCCTTAGAGGACCGAGCAATTTTCAGTTTTTGTATTTTTTCGTCTTTTTCTCTCTGCTTTCCCAGATCCATAGCTTTTTTATTTCACATAGCCATATGAGACTTCTTTTAGACAGGACAAGTTTTACTTTCTAATGGCTCCATTTACTATTGCATACAATTTAGGAAGCTGAAATGGGGTTAAATGGGAAAGAAAACACAGTTTCATGGGTTTTGTTTTTACGGCGTCCGTTCCCTATACACTAAACCTGACCCATGCCGTTCATTCTGTGGGTCAGTACAATAACAATACCACATTTGTATAGCGTTTCTTGCATTTTAATACTCAGAAAAATGTTTTATATTTATGTCTGTGTGAATGCTCATTTTTGCAGGATGATTGGTAGTTTTTACTGATACCATTTTGGGGTGTGTATGACCTTTTGATCATTTTTTATAAAAAAAAAAAATTGCGGGGGAGTTAAGTCACAAAAAAGGGAAAGAGGGGTGATTTGAATTTTTATATCTATCTTTTTAAAAACTTTTTTACATTTTTTCCTTCCTTTTTTTTAGGCCGCCAAGGAGACCTCATGCTATCATCAGATTGCCGTTTGAATTCAGTAAAGGAATTTGATTAAATACCGAATTGAAATTCCAATGTAGTTTTGCCCCCTGCAGGCTTGCACTGAAATATACCAGGAATCAGCCTCATGCCTATTACTACTAAGATGAATGACACTGACAATAAAAAAAATCCCTCTAAAACTTAACTTTTATTAATTTACATGCTTATAAAACAAAACATGATTCATTCCAAAACTAAATTAGAAAATTAAAAAGATAATTATTATATATTTAATATATTTTTCTAATTTAGTTTTGGAGTTAATCATGAGTGGTTGTATAATCATGTAAATTAGTAAAAGTTACGTTTTAGAGGGATTTTATTCTTGTCAGTGATATTCATTTTCTAGATATCTCTCATGGTATCTACAGTGGATATAAAAAGTCTACACACCCATGTTAAAATGTCAGGTTTCCGTGATTTAAAAAAATTAGACAAAGATAAATAATTTCAGAACTTTTTCCACATTTAATGTGACCTATAAACTGTACAACTAAATTAAAAAACAAACTGAAATCTTTTAGGTAGAGGGACGAAAAAATATAAAAATATAAAAATATAATAATATGGTTTCATAAGTGTGCACACCATAAACTAATACTTTGTTAAAGCACCTTTTGATTTTATTACAGCACTCAGTCTTTTTGGGTATGAGTCTATCATCATGGCACATTTTGACTTGGCAAGATTTGCCGACTCTCCTCTGCAAAAACACTCCAAATCTGTAAGATTGCGAGGGCATCTCCTGTGCACAGCCCTCTTCAGATCACCCCACAGATTTTTTATCGGATTCAGGTCTGGGCTCTGGCTGGGCCATTCCAAAACTGTAATCTTCTTCTGGTGAAGCCATTCCTTTGTTGATTTTGATGTATGCTTTGGGTCCTTGTCATGCTGAAAGATGAAGTTCCTCTTCATGCTCAGCTTTCTAGCAGAAGCCTGAACGTTTTGTGCCAATATTGACTGGTATTTGGAACTGTTCATAATTCCCTCTAGCTTAACTAAGGCCCCAGTTCCAGCTGAAGAAAAACAGCCCAAAAGCATGATGCTGCCACCACCATGCTTCACTGTGGGTATGGTGTTCTTTTGATGATGTGCAGTGTTGTCTTTGGGCCAAACATATCTTTTGGAATTATGGCCAAAAAGTTCAACCTTGGTTTCATCAGACTATAACACCTTTTCCCACATGCTTTTGGGAGACTTCAGGTGTGTTTTTGCAAAATGTAGCCTGGCTTGGATGTTTTTCTTTGTAAGAAAAGGCTTTCATCTTGCCACTCTACCCCATAGCCCAGACATATGAAGAATACGGGAGATTGTGTCACATGTACCACACAGCCAGTAATTGCCAGATATTCCTGCAGCTCCTTTAATGTTGCTGTAGACCTCTTGGTAGCCTCCCAGACCAGTTTTCTTCTTGTCTTTTAATCAATTTTGGAGGGAGTCACTGTTGTGCCATATTTTCTCCACTTGATGATGACTGTCTTCACTGTGTTCCATGGTATATCTAATGCCTTGGAAATTATTTTCTACCCTTCTCCTGACTGATACCTTTTAACAATGAGATCCCTCTGATGCTTTGGAAGCTCTCTGTGGACCATGGCTTTTGCTGTGAGATGCAACTAAGAAAATTTCAGGAAAGACCAACTAGAGCAGCTGAACTTTATTTGGGGTTAACCAGAGGCACTTTAAATGATGGCAGGTGTATGCTGACTCCTATTTAATATGATTTTGAATGTGATTGCAGATGTAATTCTGAACACAGCTACATCCCCAGTTATAAGAGGGTGTGCACACTTATGCAACCAGATTATTATTTTTTTGTTGTTGTTTTCTTCCCTCCACCTAAAAGATTTCATTTTTTGTTTTTCAATTGAGTGGTGCAGTTTATTGGTCACATTAAAGGTGGAAAAAGTTCTGAAATGATTTATCTTTGTCTCATTTTTTTACAGCACAGAAACCTGATATTTTAACAGGGGTGTGTAGACTTTTTATATCCACTGTATATATAGCTGCGCTACTACTAAGGAACACCTTCTCTGATTTCAGCCAAGGGAAGGTTTAGCTTACAGATGCCGTGGCCACATTTGAGGCATAACGCTGATCTCAGACATTAGCCTAGGCGGCTATGGATCCACCTGTGCTTGTGGGCGGGCACCATATTTAAATTGATGATTTCCGTTGTACATGTATGGTGGATGTCGTCAGGGGATTAAAGACTATAAAGGCATATAATAATAGGGCTAAATATAGTGCAGTATTTTATGCACTACCATTACAATTTAGAACTGAATATTGTATGTGTCACCACAGTTTAGTTTAGTTTTGTACATTCCCTCTTAATCTGTTAGAATTTGTAATAACCCTACATTATATATATTATATTGCACTGTACAGCATTTTAAAGTATTTCTAAGCTAATTGTAACCTAATTTTGTTTATCTTTTTATGTTTTGTATAACAATAAAAACAATGGGCCAGATTTATCATTAGCTCAGGTCAGAATAATGGAGTGAAAAAGTCCCCAAAAAAGTCCCAAACGCTAAAACTGCGCACAAATTTGCACTATGCTCGCCAGTATTGGGACTATTTAAAAAGTCGCTAAAAAATCACAATTTCACTCCAGTGAGGACCATGCTTATCTTATGAGACTTTTTAATAGAACATGCGACTTTTTCATAAAAACTTGCAACTTTTTTGTAAAGATGTACGACTTTTGTAAAGCTGCTTACTGACGGATAAACTGCTACCGTCAAATCACATTTATTACAGTCTTAAAGGGGTGATCAGAAATCTGACTTGGCTAAAACTGACTTTAGCCATATGTTAAAGTGGAGTAAGCTGTCAGAGTCATGATAAATCTGGCCCAATGTTCAAAAATGATTTATGTTATATATAAAATCATAAATGCAAATACATTTTCTTTAACAAATGCATTTATAAATTAAATAAATACATAACTATTATATATTTAATAAGAGGGATCACCTAGCTGATAAACATACAGGGCACACTTTTCAACCCTTCCCTATAAGGGTATAGTAGAGCTGACTTGTTTTTTTGTATCAGCTGATGAACTGATGACTTCATTTAAAGAGATCTTTCTGCTGACCTGCTCACTTTAAGATGAAGAGGCTTGACAGATTTCATGTTGCTTAACCATTGCCCCTCATAAGGCATACCTAATGCATACTGCACTCATAAAATAGGAGTTACCTGTTTTAGAATTAAGCATAAACGTTTCTTTGTCTCCGCTGATAATTCTATAGGATATGGATTGGTCAGATGGCCTAAAGTACTTGGCCTCTACTTTCACCACTGCTGTACCTGGTTATAAGAAGTAAGAAATAAAAATAATTTATATAAAAACAGAATTGTGAAGAGTATATTCCAGGCAAAACGTTAATATTGGAACTTTCTAAAATAGTATAAAGTCCAATCAGAGAAGATAAAGAATAATACAATACAATAAATACACACATACAGGCATGCTAATTAATTAAAAAAACAAGCCTACTGTCATGTTATACAACCCCCCCAACTATCGCCCACCATTCATTATGATATAGTGACCCTTCTAGTCACTCCAGGACCTAAGTATAACCACAAACACTGTAACCTGGTGGGTACACCCCTGGTTAGAAATATATACACAATATTCATATGCAAGTGGATTACAGGTATATAACTTCTATAAGAATTACAGTTCTTGTTTCTGCGATATTAACGTATTAGGTTTACAATACTCAAAATGTCCCCAATAATGACATTATGATGATGCTGACCTGCTTTGCTATTTTCCAATATGTTTACTTCATAAACATTCTGCACAAAATAAATATCCTTCTCCTGGCCTTCAAGATCGATGGTCACAAGACATGTCGATGTTCTCACTGGGTTACCAAGATCTGAGGCCTGCACTTTGAGAACTGTGTTCCTGAAGGTATGAGAGATTGTTTTCTGAAGTTTAATCTCTCCTGTATCCTGGTCGATAAAAAAAAGTGGATCCGTTTCGACTAGACTATACACCACTGTTCCATTCAAGCCTTGATCTGGGTCACTTGCACGTACTGTAGCAATTGTTGTATTCACTAAGGATTGGTGGGAAATAAGACCTTGTACAAGATCCTCTGAGAATAGAGGCATGTTATCATTGATATCATCAATATGAACTAACACTTTGACGGTGGAACTTAGTGGACCATATATGCTACTGTCACTAGCTGCCACCCGGAACGCATATTGATGTTTCGATTCTCGGTCCAAGGTCTTCGCAGTTACAATGTTTCCAGTTGCATAGTTTATAGTGAAAACACCTTGGGTATCATCAATCAAGGAGTATGTTACTTCACCATTTGAGCCTTCATCTACATCAACTGCATGAAGGCTAAGAACCATTGATCCAACAGCTAGATCCTCTCTAACAGATGTGCGGTACTGGCTCTTAGGAAATGTAGGTGGATTATGATTTTCATCCAAGACTTTAATATGCAGCTTGGCTGTAGTACTTCGCTGGGGACTGCCCAGGTCATGGCATTCCACGATAATGGTGAAACTGCTGACATCCTCTCTATCTAGGCTACGGGTGGTCCAAAGCTCGCCTGAAGTGTTATTGATGGCAAAATATCCGCCCGTGTTTCCACCTTTAAAAGAAAATAGACATAAAACAAAAACTGACACTAAAAGACAGTGGAAATATATATCATGGCAACACCATAAAAATATGTTCTGTCCAATAACATGAAACATTTCTGCTTGTACAGCAAATGTTTAAGTGTCTCTGGCATGTGACTGCCTTCTGTTTAAAACCTGTATTTCATTTAAATCAGTGGGTGGCACTGACAGTAACTTAAGAATGCCTTATCCATTACCAAGAAATGACTTTTCCAGATGTGAAGCATTTTTTCAATTGGACACACCCTATAAAATGCAGTATATATATATATATATATATATATATATATATATGTATATATTTTCAACAAACAATGCAGTGCTCTCTCCTACAGATACCCAAAATGATGAAGTTTGGTATCCTCTTCTCTACCACATTTGCTAATAAGGTCAAAGTTTTCCTACAGAGACTAGGGAACACTGCTTATGAAGACATACTTAAAGGGGTTCTAAGGTCTGAATACTTTTGTAATTGCACTCAATTAAAAATGTACCATAGCTACAGAGTTATTTAATAAAATTTAATCCATCTGCTTAGTGCCACCTGCTGTTTGTTATTTTTCAAATTTTTCTGTCCACCTCAGTGAGGTGGACACACACGCTCACTTCCATCCTTCAATTGCCACAAGCTGCAGAACTAACTGCCAGTTTTAAATAAATCTAGGAGAGCAATTGGAACAATGAGTGGGGACAGCTCTGAATCCATGTGAGGTACAGGGCTGGTTCTAGCTCTGTTAGAAAGAGATTGTCATGTACTAAATGCGGTCTGACAGTTATCATGGTGTAACCCCTTTTAAAGTTTTTACATTTTATCCTCTCAAAGAGGACCTGTCATCACTCCTGACAAGTGTCATAAGGAAAGATGCCCCAGAACTGTTATTGCCTGGGGAACGCAAGTAGTTACTTAAATAGACATGTCAGGAGAGGAGACAGGTTCTCTTTAAAATTCTGTCACTGTGCTTATATCTCAGGGATCATGGTAGGAGCTGACCACGTATATAGGTGCAATATAGAGACTGTATAGGAGATGTATCAAAACTGGAGAAAAGGAAAATTGACTTAGTAGGCCATAGCAACCAATCAGATTGTTTGTTTCATTTTCCAAAGGAGCCCTGAAAAATGAAAGGTGTTTCCTTTTGCACCAGTTTTAACTCTCCCCCTTTGTGTCACCCTAGAAGTCAAGCCAGATTTATTTGGCAAGTGTGCAATAGTGAGATAGGATATAGAATGGCTTGTCCGTAGGTTGGATTGTTCACAATAATGTGCTTGGGGAAAGGAGATAGTGGATACACATTTGTTGCTGAAGAGAAAGTTAAGGGATTAAGAGTTCCGTTCTCTGAAGAGTCTTTCTGATCTTAGGAAGAAGCTTCCATGAAGGTTATTAGACTTCCATACTAGCCGGTTGGCATTCTGAGACTTGAGTAATGGGTTTGAGATATTGTGTAGACCACCCAGGATCCTGATGATTGTGCAACTGGATAGAATCAATTTACATGAGAGGACAAATTTGTGGCAACCTTCAGACGATCTCAAAACCAGAGGAAAATGCTTCAGTTTTATCCCCATTCATTGTCAATAGGGACAAAACTGAACAAACCGGAACGTAGTGCACCAAAATGCATTCCGTTTTGATGTGTTCCCATGCTGGACACGAAAACTATGTAAGTCAATGGTACTGGATCAGTTTTGGACATGAAAAAGAAATGGATCCGTTGCCCATTCACTTAAAATGGTATTTAATGCATGTCCATTTTCGATATAATACAACCGGATCCATTCTGAACAGATGCAGCCGGTTGTATTATTCAAATGGATGTAAAAGTAGTCTTATAGTGGAAAAGGAAGAATGAATAGGAGGGGGATGTTGTGATACATAAGGTAGTCATAAAACAGTACAATTATACACACAACGCATGACCTAGAACATACAGGGCCCAGGGTCAGGGAGATGGTCCTGAAATTATAATAAATATGCAAATATGGAGCTTATGTCAATGAAACTATTGAAACCTTTCAATGAGGTATTATTACATAAATGTTCCAAGCATAGTGTAGGATATTCTCTATATTCTCTATATTATCTGCTATGATTTACTAGAATGAATTTTAAGGAGAATTTTAGGCGCAGGAGATTTACGATATTTCCCGGTTTGAAAATTGCCTTTCTGCTATATCTTTTGACATCGGCAGCGCGTAGTTAATGAATAGTGATGAGCGGAATAGGCAATATTCGAATTTGCGATAGAGAATTTTTGCCCGATTATTCGCCATAAATTCGTAAATGCGATAATTTGTGATCTACAGTCATTGTTTACTTGATTTTCGAAAAAATCGGCAATGTAATAAATTTGAAATAAATTCACGATTAGAATATTCAACACTATTCGCAAATACGAATATATAGCACTATATTCTAAATATTCGTGAATTCTCAAAGTGGCGATATTTGCAATTAAAATTGGCGATTAGAATATTTGCGCTCAACACTATTAATGAAGGAAGTCACGTGTTGTGAGTTGGCATGGTGGGTATATAAGATGTGTGTGAAAAGCTGTCTGCATGGGTAAAAGGGGTGATCAGAGTTGCAAAAAGAGATTATTATTGGCAGCATTTCTGAAACTGCGCAGTTTGTGAATTGTTCTCATCCAACTGTAGTGAAAGGGTATTGTGAGTGGACAAATGGCATTATTGTGAATCAGCAACATGGAATCTGTGGAGCATCATGTACCATTGATCTGAGAGGTGAATGTTGAATATGAAGTGAAGCCGCTCACCACCAAAATGAACCAGAAAGCTATCAGATGTGTGTCAGAGAAGCGTATTGTGTATGGGGCTCTGAAAGAGGTGGACGGTCACTGCTAATGAAGTTGTATCAGCAGGAAAGGCTTCAATTTTCGCTGCAGTATCAGAATTGGACCTCCGCTTATTGGCAGAGGATTGTCTTCTCTGAGTCTCGTTTTCTACTTCATCGAATGGATGGACTTGGTGTGTCAGGCAAGAAACATCAGAAAAGAAATGCCCTGCAACCATTACTGGAAGAACACACGCTGGTGGGAATGTTTTATTAGCATTCTCTGGGGCCCTTATCCGTGCGGAAGGTACTGTCAACCGATTTGGCTGTTACTCTGGATATTAGCTGGTGGTCATGATACTGTGAATCGACTGTGTAAATTAAAAAGATGGAGTAGGTAAGCAAAATGTGTGCGTGTGTGTGTCAGCTCTTCTATTATTTTACTACCTATAAAAATACCATTCTTAGATTATTACTACATGTTCATTGCTACATGAATAAATCCTTTTGACTACATGAGTATTCTTAATGTGCACATGGGACTGCTTTGCAAGCGATGCACTGGTCAAACTATGCAGGGTTGCTCCGCAATAATATTTCTGAGAATGGTGACACAACTTCTCTGTCTAAACAATCAGGCTTACCTAGAAGAGACAACTATTATAACTAACATCATGTGAAGCTTGGTTCTATGCCTTACCAGTATCATACAATATTTCAAATAGAGGAGACTTGCTTGATAAAAATACATTTTACACAAAATCTGAAATAGATCTAAACAAGATACTAAATTATGTGATAGCGAACATTGAGAAAACAGGAAACAAATTTTAAGGGTAGAAAGTTCCTGAGATGTCTGACATATAATAAACTGATCAGCACTAGTAAAATCCCGAGTGCAATGCTGATTTAAACATCTGCTCAGACAGTTTAACAAGCATCATTAATTACCAATTATTTGGAATTGTATTCTGCCATTGTTGCCAGCATCCTTGTCTATGGCCAGAACTTTGTGAATTATTCCCAGATCTTGGTTTTCAGGGACATGGATCTCAGCCTCAGGAAGTAAGAGCTCAGGAGCATTATCGTTCTCGTCCAGCACGGTACACACAACGGTCGCTGAACTGGAGAATGATGGGGATCCGCCATCTGTCACCAGTACTAGTGATGAAGAAATGCCAGTAAATGCACAGCCAGCATAATAAAAAAGGAAAAAAGTAAGGAAAATACAGAGCAAATGTATTTTATTACTAAAAGATAATGGCTCCAAACAACAATGAACGACTAGATGTAGCACAGTCCAAGTCTTTCTGAGATACTGCAGCATCACCCTAGTTCCTGTCAGAATATACTGTATGCTATACAACCACACAAGAGGATGGAGGGTTCAAGATACAGCAGGGGAGGCTACACCGCACAATTAGGCAGACTTACAACATTCAAGAGAGTAGTGAAGCTGGGTGACAACCTCTTTGGGAGCTGTAATACCACGCCTATTAATTGAAATTGATATAACTAAGAAATGGTTTCATCAAACTTTCAAGGTCTATTTTAGAGAGGATTGATCTTTAAAGACCTTTTTTTCACTTTTTCTTATTGATGGCATATCATTAAGATAGATTGAAGGTAGTGGCAAAGGTGCTAAGGAAGCAATGATTCCTACCGACTCTTATAGACTGTCTTCAGGAGTCCCATTGTTGGCTCAGGATAGGCAATGGCTGACCTGTCTGCTTCGAAAACAGAGTGGAAATAACAGGAGCCAGAGGATACCAAGGCTTTTTCAGCATCAATGTCACGTTCTCTGAGCAATAGTTAGAGATCACAATAGTTGGACTCCCCTGCTTGGACTTTGATGGTGTGCCCTACCCATATGGATACATATAAATGTACTATATTGAAGGGGTTGTCCTGGGATTCTTTAGAAAGCACTCAAAGTGGGATGAAAATAAAATAAAAGTAGGCATACTCACCCTCACCAAGCTCCCACAACTCCTGATCTGATGCTTACCAGGTCCCCACTAGTCTCTACTTTTTGATCCTGTCTCTACACCAGGAAATGCTTGGAGAAGACAGCTCAATCACTGTCCACAGAGGTGAGCCACCAGCCCTGGCATGACGAGAGCAGACCAGTAAGTAGAGACCAGCAAGTACACAGTTAGCGCTGGAACAAGAGTAGCAGGGAACTGGCTTTGTTTTTTATTTTTTTACTCCCCTGGACAACAGCTATAAATCAGGAAAACCCTTTAGGATGGCTAGAAATAGTGACTAGTCTAAGGTTTTTAAAAAATGTACATTTACAACGGTGTTTGCATATGTACGATATCAGGATGACTCCAGTCATGAAATTTTCATGTTGTGTTTTTCTTATTGAGCAATCACATAAAAACATGGTATATGAACCCATACAACCTCTTCCATGTCTAATGAAAAAAGCTGAAATGACTTTCCAATAGGTTTACAGTACATCCACAGATATCTGCTGAGAGGGCAGATTAACTCACAATACTCCAATGTCCTAGTTGTAGGACGTTAGTGCGGCCTAGTACAATATATACAGTGCAGTCGTCATGGTCAGTGTAAGACTTACCCCTAATAATAAACTGATCCTGTTTCTCTCTGTCAAATGATGCCGCTGTAATCAGCTCTCCAGTATCAGGATTTATTCTGAAAAATCCATGTGCTGGACCTGGCAACATGTGATATGTCAGTGCAGCATTGACTCCTGAAAAATGAAACACACAGGAAAGGGGTCACTTTTTCCAATGGCACCAACAGTTATTTATGATAATTATTTTCTGAATCCAGAATAACAAATCCAGTGCTTGCTTGTGCTATCAGACTAGATTGAAAAGACCTATCATGGGACCACAAAATCCTACAGGGAGCTAAGCCTCTGAAGGGATAATTGGGCCGGTCCTTAGTACAGCCTATATAGTCCAATAGCAGACCACTCTTACAAAAGCTAACAGCAGAAGACGACACTTACTGCCGGGGGGGAACTTAAAGAGGGAATGAACTTAGATAAGCCCTCAGTGTAAGTTTCCTCAAGCAATTCCTATAGAATATATATCGTCGGCCTCTGAGCTCTGGGAGGACACTTTATATACACATTCTTCATCCATGAAACAAGAACCAAGCTCAGAATGGTAAACAAGGAAATACATATTCTATTGCACACTAATGTTTGTGCTATGCACAATAATACAAGTAGTGATCCACCATGGTGCCTCAGTGGTTAGCACTGGTGCCTTGCAGAACTAGGTTTGAATCCATCTGCATGGAGTTTGTATGTTCTCCTCATGTTTGTATGGGTTTCCTCTGGGTATTCTAGTTTCTTTTTACACTCCAAAAACATACTAATAGATTAATTTGGAATTTAGATTGTGAGCCCAAATGGGAAAGTGAGATGTCTATCTATCTACAGCGCTGCAGAATATATTGCTGCTAAACAAATTAGTAAAAGCAAGAAAAAGGAATAAACATGGGCTGCAGGTGATATACTATAAGCATGAGCAACCTCCGGGCACTTCGCAGAGAGCTTTTACCCTCTCTGAAGTGTGAAGAACTAGAATTATAGGGAGGATAATATTTTATAGTTTGTGGTTACATAAAAATTTAATTTAAGGAAAGTAGTTGAAAGACTAACGTAAGACTGGACAACAGCGCCACATAGTGGTTAGTCGTGGTAAAGACACAGGACGTTATTCTGCTGCAGTCATTGTTACCATTTACTGTTACAGCGGATGATATAAGTAAACCATCTACTAATATATTATATTTACTGTCAGATGAATGATGAGAAGGGCATGGTGTGATAGAGGAAATGCACTGCTTTAAATTTACAATCAGGTGAGACAAGGAGATCATGCTGTGATTTCTCCTGTCATAATGACTGACACTTTTTAGAAGCCCTTTATAAGTCAGTGGGCTCTATCAGGCGCCACTGGGGTGTAATGGATCCAACACAACATTGTCTATTCTTTATATACGGAAGCTGCGATGCAGTGAACACAGCCCTGGTTACATTTGTTGCTAGGAAAGCTGAGTTACAAGAAACAGAGCTATCATCTCAATAGTGGGTATTATTCATCTTTTCCAGAGAAACATATCTGCCTTTTTATACAGCAGAATAATAGTAAAGAATGCATTAGTAAACAAAGCATAGATTCGATTGTAAGCTCTTGCGGGTAGGGTTCGCTACCCTACTATACCAGCCTGTTGATAGTTTCTTGTAGTTTCTTGTTTTTTTATATTTGTGTAACCATGTCTGGATGTACAGTGCCATGGAATTAATGGCACTTTAAAATACTATTACTAATAATAATAATAATAATAATAATAATAATAATAATAAAACAAGCATATTTTTCCTTCCATTTTGGTTTCAGGCTAAAATTCTGTAAGGGGATGCCCGCAGCGAATACATCAAAAACAGTTTTAATGCACAAGTTTAGTAGTTTTCAAAGCACCTGTAATCAGTACATTACGTTGGACTTATGAGGCATCTGTCAGCAGACTTGAAACTGGCTGACCTGTTGCACCAGGTGCAGAGAAAGCAGAGCCTCTGGGTGAGAAAAATGTGGTTTTAATACATGCAAATTAGCCTCTAGGAGCAAGGGGGGCGTTGCCATTGCGGAGAGAGCTGAGCCCAATGCTTATAGAGGCTCATCTGCATATAATAAAACTTCATTTTTCTCAGTAATATGGGCACATATAAACATGGGACCAACACAGATGCCTTCAGCTGCCAAGTGC
Organism: Bufo gargarizans; assembly: GCF_014858855.1. Lineage (NCBI taxonomy): Eukaryota > Metazoa > Chordata > Amphibia > Anura > Bufonidae > Bufo > Bufo gargarizans. Next base: position 175,143,342 of record NC_058080.1, on the reverse strand, counting down.
ACATGTAACAGGTCAGCCAGTTTCATAGCTACAAATCTGCTGACAGATGTCCTTTCACAGTGCTTCCACACAAAAGTTGCGATTTGTCATAACTGGTGCAAAGTAGAACTGGCTTAGCTGCCCATAGCAACCAATCAGATTCCACCTTTCATTTTTTAGAGCTCCTGATTTTTTGGGGGTAGTGTTATTAGTGTTTTCTTTTCTTCATAGAAATAAGTCTACAGGCAAGTCAAAAGTGTCAAAAAGAGTAAAATAAAGCCAGGAAACTGTCTTAAAAAGTTACTACAAAAAAAAACTCTGTGGTGCATGCAACCATCCTAGTGGTAGAGGATAATATGAAGATTCCGAGACAACCCTTCCCAGCATGTCCTGTAACTATAGGATTTGCTTGTATTTTCTTTTACACTTGCATGTTGATTTGAATTTTGGGAAATAGGTCAAACCAGATCTCATAAATTGCCAGAATACTGAAAAAATAAGCCAAATCGCTAATCCGATTTATTGAAATCTCAGGTACCTGAATCACTGTCCTCTGCTTCAACCTTCATCACATGCTGTCCAGGCTCTAGGTTTTCAGGAATGGCCACTTCATACAAGACTTGTTTAAATGTCGGTAACACATCATTTACATCAGCAACCGTGACTGTAACAATCTGTGTTGCATACAGAGCTGGATTTCCATTATCGGTGGCCAATATGGTTAAAGTATAATGTTCCTGGATCTCACGGTCAACTGCTGCGGATAAGCTCAGCCATCCTAGAGAATTAAGATTTTAAAAAATATAAATAAATAGGGTTTGTCCTATGAATTATTCAGATGAATAAACTGCAATAAATATATGATATACTGTATATACAACAAGAAATTTGGTAAAAAGAGGTTAGCTTAGTAACAATGAAGAGCCTGCAGCTCTCGCATGAGTGCAGCAGCACCATCAAACAGCAAATCGGCAGGGGTGCCAAGGCTTGGACATCCACGGATCTGATATTGATGGCCTTCCTTAAGGATAGGCAATCAGAAATGTCATCTTGGACAATAATTTAAGTAACAAAACTATAAAACTAAGGAATTTTATGTGTCACAGACATGTCTGAAATTGACATTATTTGCAGAGTAACATAAGCTGGAGGAGAATAATTCTCTTTTGGTAAAGTTCCAATCTTTCAATAGGTTGTACTGCTGGTTAGTATATTTTTTTTTACAAAAGGGTCAGAACGGCAAAATTTAACAAAAAAGTAATACTCACCTACCCAATGTCCCCAGCTTCCGTTCCAACCTTCCTGAGTTCCTCACTGGTCTCTATTTCCTTTGCTCTGTCAATACACAGGAAATGACCTCTCAGCCAATCAATGGCCGAGGCAGGTCACCACTGTGGCCACTGATTGACTGAATATTGAGAGGAACCAGGAAGCAGAAACCAGCAGGGATGCAGGATGTGTCAGAATAGTAGTATTATGTATTTTTATGCAATCGGTCCTTTAAAAAAGATACCAACAGGAAAGCCCCTTTAACATTGGCTATATAGTCAGCAAGGGCAAATCTAGCATCTTCTGTTTTTACATTACTGTTCAGTTCAATTGGTCTTTCTGATATTTTTTACAGCAAGAATAGAGGAGTCAAGCTAAACCATGGGAACATGTCTTGAGCCCTCAGCGCTGGAGTGAGATGAACCTAATTTATTAAGAAGTAGACTATAGTGTTGATCGAGCACCAAGGTGCTGGGGTTCTCGAGTAGAACACTTGGGGATGCTTGGGTGCTTGCAGCAGCACAATGGAACTCAATGGGAGAACCCAAGCATTAAACCAGACACGCCCTGCTCTGAAGAGGGGAGGGTGTCTGGTTCATAGGAAAGGTCAGAAATTGATGTAAATACCACTGAAATGGTCAGGAACAGCATGGGGAGGATGTCTGGATGCATCTTGGACTCCCAGGTCGTTTCTGGGAACGATGTTGTCCGAGTAGTACACCACTTTAACAGACTGACAATAACACGCATCAAACCGAAGATAAAATCGATTTTAGTGGAAAAATTGTTAGAAAACATTCTATCCTGTATATTTATATACACTAAGTGAAAAGGCACCCCAATACCTCCTTTATTACACATAAAGGAGGGCATAATACACACCCTTGATGCCCTGCTGGTGACCCTCAAAAACATTAGGTGCAAGGGCCTGCTGGTGACCCTCTAAAAAATTAGGGTCGTGGGCCTGCTGCTGATCTGACCATCTAAAATATTAGGGGTGAGGGTTTGCTGTTGATCTGACCATCTAAAAAATTAGGGGTGAGGGTCTGCTGCTGAGCTGACCATCTTAAAAATTAGGGGTGAGGGTCTGCTGCTGAGCTGACCCTCAAAAACATTAGCGGGGCAGCCTAATAAGCATGTGGATATGATGGTAGAGCAGGGAGACGAGAAAAGGAAAACTGAACCATATACCTTTTTTTGTGGTGGAAGGGGTGCATGGGAATACAGTGTATTCAATACACCATAAAAGCCACATTTAAAGTGCCTTTATCTTCAGCAGCTTAGAGTAGAGTAGTCAGGGGCAATTCAGGTCTTGTTCATTTTGATAAGAGTCAACCTGTCAGCAATTTCAGTTGACAGTCGGATGAGCTTATCAGTTATTATGCCCCAGCAGCACTAAATACCCGCTCTGACAAAACACTGGCGGCAGGGCAGGCTAGCACCTCCAAGGCGTAGGGTGCCAGTTCGTGCCACATGTCCAGCTTTGACACCCAATAGATGTAAGGCACAGAGGGATCATTGAGGATGCTGACACGGTCTGCTACGTTCTCCTTCACCATCTTCCAAAACTTTTTCTCCTTGTGACACTAGCTGCGCATAAGGGTGAGGGTCCTCGCGGGTTGTCATGAAACAGTCCCAGGCCTTGGAGAGCATTGCATTGCCTCTGTTGGAACTGCTGTATGTTCCCCTCGTCTCCCCTCCTCAGTTGCTCAAGCGTTTTCAGCTGGAAATTTTTTGGAGCATTTTTTCCACAAGGACCTTCTGGTATTGCACCATTTTGCTAGTCCTCTCCACCACAGGAATGAGAGATGAGAAGTTCTCTTTGTAGCGGTGGTCGAGAAGGTTGAGCAACCAGTAATTGCTGTTGGCCAAAATGCGTTAAACGCGAGGGTCACAGGAAAGGCAGCATAGCATAAAGTCAGCCATGTGTGCCAGAGTCCCAACAGACAAGACTTCGCTGCCTCCATCAGGAGGATGACTCTCAATCTCCTCATCCTCTTCCTCCTCTTTGGTAGTATGTGTACTACCCTCTGTAGCGAAGGCAACCATCTCCTACTCCTCCTCCTAATCATCATCCAATTTGCGCTGAGAAGATGAACGGGGGGTGGTTTGGCTATCACCCTGTTTACTGTCTTCCCCCATTTCTACCTCTTTCACATTCAAAGCGTCCGCCTTTATTGTAAGCAGCAAGCGTTTCAGTAGACACAGAAGTGGGATGGTTGCGCTGATAATAGCGGCATCGCCGCTCACCATCTGTGTTGATTCCTCAAAGTTGTGTAAAACCTCACATAGGTCAGACATCCATGCCCACTCGTCGCTTGTGAAGAGCGGAAGCTTACTGGAAAGGCAACAACCATGTTGCAGCTGGTATTCCACTACTGCCCTCTGCTGCTCACAAAGCCTGGCCAACATGTGGAACGTGGAGTTCCAGCGAGTGCTCATGTTGCACAACAGTCGGTGAGCTGGCAATTGCAAGTTCTGCTGCAGCGTTGCCAGACCGGCGGCAGCTGTAGATGACTTTCAGAAATGGGTAAACATGCGGTGCACCTTAACCAGTAGCTCAGGGAAATTGGGGTAGATTTTGAGAAACCTCTGAACCATTAAATTGAACGCGCAGGCTCGGCATGGTATATGTGTGAGCTTGCCAAGCTCCAAAGCCGCCACCAAGTTACAGCCATTATCAGACACAACCATTTTTGGTTGTAGGTTGAGTGGCGAGAGCCACAATTCAGTCTGGTCCCTTATACTCTGCCACAGCTCTGCAGCGGTGTGCTGTTTGTCAGCTAAGTAAATTAGTTTCAGCACGGCCTGCTGCCGCTTCCAGACTGTAGTGCTACACTGCTTCCAGCTACTGACCGATGGCTGACTGTTGCTGCAAGATGAGAATTCAGAGGTGGAAGTGGAGGAGGAGGTGGAGGAGAAGAAGGGTGGGTTGCAGCCACTAATGTAGGTGGTAGCAGAAATCCTGATGGGAGTAGGGCCCACAATCCTTGGCATCAGTAGCACCTGTGCCTTCCCAGGGTATGACTCGCTCCTGGCCTCCACAACGTTCACCCAGTGTGCCGTCAGGGAAATGTAGCATCTCTGGCCAAAAGCACTTGTCCATGTGTCAGTCGTTAAGTGGACCTTTCCAATAACTCAGTTGGTCAGGGCACAGGTGATGTTCCAGGGCCAGCAATTTCAAAAGGTGCGCATTTAGTGCTATGGCCTGTGGGTGGGTGGCTGGGTATTTGTGCTTTTGTACAAAGGCCTGGGGTATGGACATCTGTACTCTGCGCTGGGACACAGAAGTGGATGTGGTATAAGATGGTGCTTGCGAAGGTCCTGGTGCAGGGCGGGAGGCATCTGGGCCTGCGTCTTGGACAGGGGATTGGCCAGGACGTAACACAGGGGAAGAGGAGGCAGTGGTGTGACCCGCAGACACTGATTGTGGACCCAGGTGTTCGGCCCACCTATTAGAGTGCTTTGATGCCATGTGGCGGATCAGGCTGGTGGTGGTGAGGTTGCTAGTGTTCACGCCCCTGCTCATTTTGGTACGGCACAGGTTGCAAATGACAATTCTTTTATCGTCCGCACTTTCCTAAAAAAAGTGCCAGACTGCCAAACACCTACCCTTTGGCATGGGACATTGCCGAAAGGGTGTGCTCCGGGGAGCAGTTGCGGGCCTGTTTTGTGTGGTCCACCTTTTTCCTCGCTCGGCTTGCCATCTTCCCAGGTTGGGTCAGTGATTTCATCGTTCACCATCTCCTCTTCCACTTCCTCACTCTGGTCATCCTCCTGACTTGCTGACCTAACAAGAACCTCACTTATTGACAACTGTGTCTAATCCTCATCATGAACAACTTGAGACACTAATTGGGGTTCTTATTGGCAACTGTGTATCATGATCATCATCATCCACCCCGTGAAACACTAATTGCCGTTCCTCACTGTCACCTTTTTCTCACTGTGGATGCTCAAGAGTTTGGGAATCAGTGCACAAGATCTCCTCATGTCCCTCTTCAGGCCAAGTCAAGGAATGGCGATGAAAAGAGCTCCTCGGAATATCAGAGTGTGGGATCACTTGTTTGCCAAGACTCTCCATGGTGAGAGGAAGGAGGATCAGGGAAAGGATTTGGTTGACCAGACTCTTGGCTACAGAGACTGGACTTTGTGGAAGACAGGGTGGTGCTTAACCAACTGGAAGCATTATCTGCTGCAATCCAACAGACCACCTGGTCGCACTGATATGACGTCGAGAGTGATGTCCTGCGCCACCCTGCAAACTGGGACATGAAGCTAGGTATCGTGGATGAGTGTGTTTCTTGTGCTCTGGCAGCAGGCACAGTTTCACCGCGCACAGGGCCACGGCCTCTGCGTGCACCATCAGCAGCACGGCCACTTCCCCGTCTCTTACTGCTCGCCTTCAGCATATTAAATGGTATATATGCTTGCAAGTATGTCACACGTACAGTAGCGCAGGTTTTTTAAGTATATGCAAAAATAAATTAGACTGAATGTCACCGATTTTTAGGATAGGCAAATGTTATACAGGAGATTTAGCACAGGTAATGACACTGCCACCAGCAGCGAAAAAATTAGACTGAAAGTCACTGATATTTAGGATGGGCAAACATTATACAGGAGATGAAGCGCAGCTAATGTCGCTGCTACCAGCAGCAAAAAAATTCGACTGAATGTTAATGATATTTAGGATGGGCAAACGTTATACAGGAGATGTAGCACAGGTAAGGCTACTTTCACACTAGCGTTCGGGCGGATCCGTTCTGAACGGATCCGCTCATAATAATGCAGACGGAGGCTCCGTTCAGAACGGATCCGTCTGCATTATATTAGCAAAAAAAAGCTAAGTGTGAAAATAGCCTGGGACGGATCCGTCCAGACTTTCAATGTAAAGTCAATGGGGGACGGATCCGCTTGAAGATTGAGCCACATTGTGGCATCTTCAAACGGATCCGTCCCCATTGACTTACATTGTAAGTCTGGACGGATCCACACGGATCCGCACGCCTCCGCACGGCCAGGCGGACACCCGAACGCTGCAAGCAGCGTTCAGCTGTCCGCCTGTCCGTGCGGAGGCGAGCGGAGCGGAGGCTGAACGCCGCCAGACTGATGCAGTCTGAGCGGATCCGCTCCATTCAGACTGCATCAGGGCTGGACGGCTGCGTTCGGGTCCGCTCGTGAGCCCCTTCAAACGGAGCTCACGAGCGGACACCCGAACGCTAGTGTGAAAGCAGCCTAATGTCGTTGCCAGCAGCAGCAAAAAAAATTGACTGAATGCCACTGATATTTAGGATGCGCTAACGTTATACAGGAGATGTAGCGCAGGTAATGTTGTGTCATTAGCGGCCAAACAATTGCACGCAATTTAGCGCAGGTTGCGCTAATAATATATATGGCAGCTAGATAAAACAATAGTCCTTAAAAGGACTATTGGGTCTCTAACACCTTTCACCAGTAAAACCTGCCTAACAAACAAACCAATTCCTATCCCTACACTATCTGTCCCTTCTGCTGCAGCTCTCCCTGACTAGGACTAAGCCGAACCACGTGTCATCGGGTGCTACAGTCAGGTCCATAAATATTGGGACATTGACACAATTCTAACATTTTTGGCTCTATACACCACCACAGTGGATTTGAAATGAAACAAACAAGATGTGCTTTAACTGCAGACTGTCAGCTTTAATTTCAGGGTATTTACATCCAAATCATGTGAACGGTGTAGGAATTACAACAGTTTGCATATGTGCCTCCCACTTGTTAAGCGACCAAAAGTAATGGGACATAATAATAATAATCATAACTCAAACTCTCACTTTTTAATACTTGGCTGCAAATCCTTTGCAGTCAATTACAGCCTGAAGTCTGAAACGCATAGATATCACCAGACGCTGGGTTTCATCCCTGGTGATGCTCTGCCAGGCCTCTACTGCAACTGTCTTTAGTTCCTGCTTGTTCTTGGGGCATTTTCCTTTCAGTTTTGCCTTCAGCAAGTGAAATGCATGCTCAATCGGATTCAGGTCAGGTGATTGACTTGGCAATTGCATAACATTCCACTTCTTTCCCTTAAAAAACTGTTTGATTGCTTTTGCAGTATGCTTTGGGTCATTGTCCATCTGCACTGTGAAGCACCGTCCAATGAGTTATGAAGCATTTGGCTGAATATGAGCAGATAATATTGCCCGAAACACTTCAGAATTCATCCTACTGCTTTTGTTAGCAGTCAAATAATCAATAAATACAAGTGAACCAGTTCCATTGGCAGCCATACATGCCCACGCCATGACACTACCACCACCATGCTTCACTGATGAGGTGGTATGCTTAGGATCATGAGCAGTTCCTTTCCTTCTCCATACTCTTCTCTTCCCATCACTCTGGTACAAGTTGATCTTGGTCTCATCTGTCCATAGGATGTTGTTCCAGAACAGTGAAGGCTTGTTTAGATGTCGTTTGGGAAACTCTAATCTGGCCTTACTGTTTTTGAGGCTCATCAATGGTTTACATCTTGTGGTGAACCCTCTGTATTCACTCTGGTGAAGTCCTTTCTTGATTGTTGACTTTGACACACATACAACTACCTCCTGGAGAGTGTTCTTGATTTGGCCAACTGTTGTGAAGGCTGTTTTCTTCACCAGGGCAAGAATTCTTCGGTCATCCACCACAGTTATTTTCTGTGGTCTTCCGGGTGTTTTGGTGTTGCTGAGCTCACCGATGCATTCCTTCTTTTTAAGAATGTTCCAAACAGTTGTTTTGGCCACGTCTAATGTTTTTGCTATCTCTCTGATGGGTTTGTTTTGTTTTTTCAGCCTAATGGTGGCTTGCTTCACTAATAGTGATAGCTCTTTTTTATCTCATCTTGAGAGTTGACAGCAACAGATTCCTAATGCAAATAGCACACTTGAAATGAACTCTGGACCTTTTATCTGCTCATTGTAATTGGGATAATGAGGGAATAACACACACCTTGCCATGGAACAGCTGAGAAGCCAATTGTCCCATTACTTTTGGTCCCTTAACAAGTGGGAGACACATATTCAAGCTGTTGTAATTCCTACACTGTTCACCTGATTTGGATGTAAATAACCTCAAATTAAAGCTGACAGTCTGCAGTTAAAGCACATCGTGTTCGTTTAATTTCATTTTCATTGTTCTGGTGTATATAGCCAAAAATATTACAATTGTGTCGATGTCCCAATATTTATGGACCTGACTGTATATAGCACCTGATGACGCGTTCCAGACAGCCAATCACTGTAATGCCAGTAGCCAACATTGCTACGGCATTACAGTGAGTGCCAGTACCTCCGCGCAGGTTTATTGGCTGCATAGCAGCCAACAAAAGTTCGGGGAGGAGACTCTAGCATCACGCTTGAGCACACGCGGTGTTCGGCCGAACACCGCAATGTGCCGAGCATCGCGATGCTCGAGTAAAAAAAAGTGTTCGGCCGAACACCGTGATGTGCGTAGCATCGCGATGCTCGAGTAAAAAAGTGTTCGGCCAAGCATGCTCGCCCAACACTTGTAGACGCCTCTTAATAAATTGGGCACAACTCTGTCAGTCTGTGTGTCAGAAACTACTAGGGGCTGGTGCAGATTTCAGCTATAACATACAAGAAAATGTATTGGCTCAATATTGGATATACAATCAGAAAAGGTTACTCCTACCATATCTACCCTATACTGTACTAGAAGATTTTCTGATGACAGATTTGATTAGGAACTAATTTATATTCTAAACACCTCTATAAGACAGGTTCAAAAACAGCAACAAACACTAATTGGACCCAAAATGGGTTAAATTTGCAGTAAGCCTTTCATTTTATAGACAATTATATGATATCAGCTATATAATTATTTACTGCTAAAGTAGTGAACTGTAAAAATCAGTTAAGGAGAATTTGTAAATTTAATTGCTTCCTGGCTGCCATATGGCTATTTACATCAGCGATCGGGACTTTAAAAATGGAGCCCACTCACGAGCGGAGCAGGTGCCATAACCAGTTGTTTCATACTGAAGGCACCCGCGGCTAATGTCCGTGACCAGCAATAATGCCGGACATTTAACACTTCAGATGCCGTGGTCAATCCTGCACTTCCGGGTATGCTCCGGCTGCCCCCGGCAGGGATCAGGGGTGCCAAAGTGTGTTAGCTGCAGCCCCTGTCCCCCTATGTGACAGGAGGCTGCTGCTTAGTCATTTCTATGGAGCCCCTGCCTGAAAAACACTTAAATCATCATAGACTTCAATGCTAATGCTAATGAGAAAAGCAATCCAATGATTGCTTGTTATAGCTCCCTATGGAAACTATAAAAATAAGTGTAAAAAAATGTTATTTATGTTTTATAAATTAAAACAAAATTTTAAAAATTAAAAATTCAAATCACCCCCCCATTCCCCAAAATGAAAAAAAAAATGAAAAAAATAATACACATCATAGGTATCCCAGCATGCAAAAATGCCCATACCAAGTGATCAAATAATCTTACACGCCCCAAAAAAAAATTGTCTTCACATAACTCTGCATACATAAATATGAAAAAGATATAAGGGTCAGAATATAGAGATATAGAATATTATTTTTAAGGTTTTCATTCTTTTTCAGTATACAAACGCAATACAAATATACATATGTGGTATTGACAGATTCGTGCTGACCTGGAGAATAAAAGTAACTGGTCAGTTTTATAATATAGGGAACGCCGTAAAAACAAAACCCAAAACAACTGTTCTGGAATTGTGTTTTTTCCAGTTTCACCCCATTTATATTTTTTTCCTGCTTTCCACCACATTGTATGCAACCATCAATAGTGCCATTAGAAACAGCGTTTTGTTCTGCAAAAAATAAGCCCTCATACAGCTATGTAATCAGAAAAATAAAAAAGGTATGGCTTTGGAAGGGCTGGGAGTAAAAATCAAAAACTAAAAAACAGAAAATCACCTGGTCATAAAAGGGTTAACATTAAAGTAGTTGTACATGATTAGAAAAACATGGCTGCTCTCTTTCAGAAGAGTGACACTCGTGTCCATTGGTGGTGTGTGGTTTTACAGCTCATCTCTATTGAAATGAGCGCAGCTGAGCTGCAATACCACACACAAACTGTGGACAGTTGTGGCACTGTTTTTGGAAGAAGACACCCACATATTTATAATCCAGTGCAACCTCTTTAAAGGTCCATTCACACATCCGCAAAATGGGTCCGCATCCGTTCCGCAATTTTGCGGAACAGGTGCAGGCCCATTAATTTTCAATGGGGCCAGAATGTGCTGTCCGCATCTGCATTTGCGGATCCGCACTTCCGCATCCGTGTTTCCATTTCCGCCAAAAAATAGAACATATCCTATTCTTGTCCGCAATTGCCGACAAGATTAGGCATTTTCTATTATAGTGCCGGCGATGTGCGGTCAGCAAATTGCGGAATGCACATTGCCATATCCGTGTTTTGCGGATGCGCGAAACACTTACGGACGTGTGAATGGACCGCAAGACTGTATAAGTCTCTTTTCTATTGCACTATGTAAAACTCGCCTACGTGGCAGCTAAAATGAATACGTTATAGATAGAATGCTTATAGGCATACATAGTGCATATTAGGCATAGGCGTTTATTTTAACAACCAAAAAATAGAGCTGAATCTATTGACAGCACAATAATGCTACAAATGTGATAATACCCTGCCATATACACCTCATCTATTATCATTATTTGACAAAAAATAAAGCATTCCCATAAATTACAAGCAGATGTGTTGAGCATCACCATAGCCAAGTCTGAGTTTTGGCAGCTGTATGATCAGTTTGAAGTGAGAGCATGGATCATCTTAAAAACTGTCTTCAGAAACACATTTTCCTATTTCCACTACCAAGTTACGAAAGTATCTACTGCCATATTTGATTCCAAGGAAAATTGTCTCTCTTGAAAAATTAAGTATAATACCTGTTATTTCATCCAGTAAAAAAACTTGCTTTGAATTTCCATCCATAATGTGAAATGTTATTTTTCCATTCTCTCTCTCATCCGGATCTTCAGCCACCACCCGATGTATGAGCGAGCCAATTTCTGTGTCCTCTATTACAGAAGCAGCGGGCAATGATAGGAAACTTGGAGGGTTGTCGTTGACGTCTTGAATGATAATCCGAGCTGTCAGTGAACAGTGTCGGCGCTGTGTGATATTAGCTGCCTGGTCTGTTGCAATAACTGTCAGAATAAATGACTCCTTTGTTTCTCGATCCAAAGCTCGGTTTGTAGTTAAAGTTCCATCCCATTTGTGAATAACAAAGGGATTTTCTTTTCTAGGATCAGAGTTTAATGAATATTTAATTTTGCTGTTTGCTATGTTGCCATCTCCATCTTTTGCCTTAAATGTATACAATATTGTTCCAATAGGGGCATTTTCTGCAATCCCTATGACCACAAGGTGGTCAGGAAAGACAGGATAATGGTCATTTTGGTCTTCAACATCAACTTTTAGGATGACAGAGTGGTTCTGAGAAAGTACCTTGTTATGATCTTGTATGCTAAGACTTATCATATATTGAGGATTTGTTTCATAATCTATAGTTCTCGAAAGGTAAATGTCACCACTGGAACTATCAATGGCAAAATGACCATCGTGGTCTTCTTCGGATAGACGATACATGAGCTTCGAATTATGCAAAATCTTATCTTCATGCAACTTCGCTGAGCCAATCCTTTGAGCAGGTTTCATACTTTCTGGAATCTTTACTGTCTTGACCTCAATCAGATCTTTTAATTTCTCTGTGGATGTTGAAATGACCTAAAACATAGGATTCATAGTTTAGAAGACAAATTATTTATAATATCCAACTTCAAACCATATGCTAGTTTCCTCTATAACAGCACTGGTGACAAACACATTTCATAGTCTGAGGAGATTTAAATTGGCACTCTACATTTTACTAATATTTCCTATATAATGAGAAAATATAAAGACTGGCATATTTGTTATACATCTGTTAAGGCATATAGGGGCACGTCCATCACAACGGGTATTTTTAACTCAATATTCACAGGAAACAGTTTAAAAAAAAGTTTTTTTTCAGCAGTACAATGTCATTGAAGATTAAATGCTAAATATTGTCCTTCTGTAGCAGTCAGCACAAATGATTAGACCTCCTATATAGATAAGTAGTCCATTGTCTTACTACTACTCAGTGGGGTACACACATTCCATGGGGCCCCGATGCAAAACTGATCTATGGGGCCCCACTCCAGTGTGATCAGTTGCCTTCAGAAGTCAACAGTGATGCCAAATGATTTACGTAATGGTGCAATTCCTCAATAGTGCTGTAATGTTCTATTCTGTGTAGAAATATTTTTATAAATTACATTAAATGGGATCTCTGCCTGGACAATCTCTAACTTGTTAGAAACGTCCCTTGACAATAAACTGATCACAAAGTCTGATCAGGTCCTCCAGAGCAAGAGACCCTCTGTCTTTTAAATTATGCTTGTAGTGAAAAGTTTTACAACAATTCAGACATTAGTTGTTCCTATTTTACATTCCTTAATATAAACACGAAAAAGGGTAGGGGGTCTGGAAGTGCTGGCATGACCAGAGAGCGCAAGTCTCAAAGTGGTCACATAACAGCATAAACAGTAGATGAGAAAATGAGAAACAATATTATTCTCGCATATATGCTGGCACAGGTACCATACATAGAAAAAAAGAGGGGTTAGGAATAGCTAGATGGAAGGGAAGAAGGAGCTCCTATTATAAATGTAAAGTGATGGCAAAAGAGTCAAAACTGTTAAAATGACTAGGCCGGTGTCCTCATAGAGAACTAACTGCTAAAAAACTGTTGTAACCATAAGCTTGTTGCCCCTTGTTTAAAGGGGTTTTCAGGAATGATTTATAATGGCCACCAGCAACCTGTCCTAGAATTGAGCAGGACAGTGTTTTTTTCACTTGCAGAGCTGGGTGAGGGATGATGTCACACCACCCACTACATTCTGGCACTTGTATATACTACATATTGGTGAGTTTTCCCATCAGGCTGCTCAGCCATGATGGCATATCATAGCCAGGATCACATCATTGCCATCTATTGTAGAGCAGTGTAGTGTGGACCCTGCCCCTAGACAGCTCCTTTAAGTGGAGGCAACCAGTCCTGCTCACATTCTAAGACAAGTTGCTGTCGGCCATTTTAAATCTTTCCCAGAGAGCCCCTTTAAGTTACAACTGTGTTTATCTGATTCCTTCTGCTATCCTACAGTCGGAAACCACACATTCCATTCAGGGTCAAAAAGATTCTTACTTATAGGAAGAGGAACTACAAAGTGATGTGTGACAGAAAGTAAAGGAAAATGGCTGCCCCCATGGTTAGTACTTTAACTAAAGTACCTTGAGTTCTGAGCTATAGTTCCAAACCTGATTTCAGCTCCACATAGCTATGGTCTATACTAAATATATTAATAGACGGTACAAATAAATATGACATTGTATTTGTGAAGGTCAGTAAGCAGTCTTTTTTTCCACAATATATATTAGAGTAGCGATATATGTCTCCTTAGACCAGGGTTTCCCAACCAGTGGCTCTCTGGTTAGCAATGGCAGATACTATTGTCCTTTAGTGACACCAGGGAAGTTATAGTAGAGAGAAAACGGTATCACTTGCAGTTAACTCTAGAGAACAGGGCCTATGACCCATCATACCTCCAATAGGCTGTTTCCATTTTCAGATTGTGTTGGGGATTTCCACCTTATTTTAAACAACCTCATACTCTGCTTGTTTCACTAAGGCCTAATGCATACGACCTTTTCCAATTTCTGGTCCGCAAGTTGGGGATTTATAAAATACGCATGAGGTCTGTCTGTCATCCATATTTTTTCTGCGGGCCCATTGACTTCATGTTCTGTCGTTTTGCGGAACAGACATATGGATGCGGAAAGCACACGGATGATTTCTGCATCCATATGTCCGTTCCACAATACGATAGAACATGTCTTACACTTGCCAGCAAAATGCGGACCACACACCCACTCAAGTTAATGGACCCGCAAAAAGGCAGATGAATCACAGACAGTATCCATATTTTGCGGATCTGCAATTAGCAGACCTCAAAATACATATGGTTGTGTGGATGAGGTCTAAAGCTGAAATAAGGTGACTGCTCGTTATAGTGTAACATGATTTTGCACTTTTTTTTAAAACTTGTTTAGTTACCTGAATGTTAACTATAACATATTCCTCCAGAGCGGGGGTGCCTTGATCACTTGCAGTGATTGTTAATTGATAGTGGGATTTTAGATTTGCTGATAGTGTCTGGGTAGTCCATATTTCCCCACTAGTAACGTTAATAAAAAAATGAGCCAGGTCATCATCTGTAAAGATCAAAAAGTAATGAAAACAATATCAGTAGCAATTCATATACAGTAGCATATACAGTATATATATATATATATATATATATATATCTGCAATCAATACCCGCAAATTAATTAAAAAGAAAATGAAAACGTTGCATGGATATAAGTATTCAGACCCTTTGCTATGACACTTTTCAGAGCTTTTGCCGCATCTGCGTTCAGGAACAAAACAATCGTCAGAAACACACTGCTGGCTACTCTCAGGTACTGCTGGCGGCTTCAGATGGTTTTTGAAGGTGACAGGTTCCCTTTAAGCATTAATTCCTCAGGTAAAAAAGAGGGACATTTAAGGATCAAAGAGGGACAGGGGGGCGCTTGGGAGGCATGCGAATGTATACTACCAGCCTTATACATGTACCACTTGCTTTTTATCTAGACACATGTATAATATTGCTATGGGATGCCGAAACAGTTTCTGTGACTATTTGATACATATCTAACCACACAATATTTTATTTAATCATTCATTAGACACCAACACCATCATCATTTTCTAAAAAAACCAATAGCAGACATAAAGTGCGGCCATTACCTGAGGACATTGAGTACACCACTGTCCCGTTATTAGCAGCATCAGGATCCTTTGCATAAACAGCAGTCACGAACATATGTCCGGGCTGGCCATCTGGAACCTTAGCATAAAGAAAGCAAATTATAATGTATCCAAAAATAAAGGGGTGAGTACAACACACATTATATTAAATATGGTTTGTAGTAGCTTTATATATATTTATTTGTTTGATTGTACCCCAGTCCAACAACATGATGATAATCCCTATCCAAATGATCTATTAGGGCATAAGAACATCATAAATGGGATCCCTCCATGAGCCACAGTGGAAGAGTAGATCCTGTTCTTGGGGGTCTAGAGCACCCATGTACCACATGGTCAGCCATTTGAATAGATGTTGTGTAGAGATGAGCGAATTTCTCAAGAATTCAATTCGGCCAGTTAGCCAAATTTTTCAAAATAAATTTGGTTTGATCCGAATTTATCCATGGCGGATACAAAAACGGCTGCTGAGAGCCTTTATAGTGGTGTAGAACACTGTGCCTTGCAGTAACACGCACAGGGAGTCTGCTGTTGTAGTGAAATAATACTGTCAGTCAGTATAACATTCAGATGACAGGCGTCGCTCTTAGAATCACTGCACACTTCACTTATTTGGGCAGTCACGGGGCCAAAACTGACCAAATAACTTAAGTGTGAACTCAGCCTTACAGGTCAATGTTAACGTCAAGAAGAAGCGCACTCCTTTTACACCGTCGTCAACTGATTCCACATACTGTAGATGTCTACAGAACCTGTTCTATTAAACGCTTATACAAGTAGAGCCCACCGACAGAGTGGAGAGGGTGTCAGCAGTAAGTTTGTGTTGATGTCACTGATTATTTTGTCCTTCCTCAGATCCATCAGAACAATAAACCCCAAAAAATGGATTCTGTCTATTGAGCATCCGCCTTCACTTGGTCAGCATTTGGTCAGTAATCCATCAGTATTGCTAAAGCCCCAAAAAAACAGGAGTGGATCCAAAACAGAGATGACACGTGAATGGAATATTTGCATGTCTTCTGTGTTTTGTACCCACTCCTTCTTTTGACTACCAAATCATAAGCCAATTCTGATGCAAAATAGGGACCATGTCATGCAGGCCTTACAGCTATTACATAGACAGGATCCGTTGTGCATCTCATTTTTCCTTCCTTCTGACAGATCAGAAGAAGGGTCAAATAAACTATGATGTCAGCCAGGCCGAAAGGCAAAATAGTGGCCCAGTCATGAAGTGGGGAAGGTGGGAACAGCATGAGAAGTCCACAGAGTGGGCCTATGACATAGTGGTGAGGTGGAAGCAGCATGATGAGGCCACAGAGTGGCCCAATGACAGAGTCTGGAGGTGGCAGCAGCATGAGGAAGAGGCCACAAAGTGGCACAATGATAGTGTGGAAGTGGCAGAAGCATCAGGAGGTAACAGAGTGGCACAATGACAGAGCGTGGAGGTGGCGGCAGCATCAGGAGGAGGCCAAAGAGTGGCACAATGACAGTGTGGAAGTGGCAGCAGTAGCATCAGGAGGCCACAGAGAGGCACCTTGACAGAATGTGGAGGTGGCAACAGCAACAGCATCAGGAGGAGACGACAGGGTGGCACAATGACAGTGTGGAGGTGGCGGTAGCATCAGGAGGCCACAGAGTGGCACAATGACACATTGTGGAGGTGGTGGCAGCAGCATCAGGAGGAGGCCACAGGAAGGCACAATGACAGTATGGAGGTGGCAGCAGCAGCATGAGGAGGAGGCCACAAGTTGGCAAACAATGACAATTTGGAGGTGGCTGCAGCAGTATCACGAGGCCACAGAGTGGCAAGGTGACATAGTGTTAAGGTAGCAGCAGCATCAGGAGAGCCAGAAGTCATCCCTCTGCCAAATGCTGACAATTCGGCTGTCACTATGCAAGCAAGTGAACATGGATCGGGCCATTTTTCCAATTGATTTGGATGGACTCCCTGCCTCCATCTCCACTGCATACTGCCACGGTGTGTCTGGGTCCTCTGCCTCGTCTTCCTCATTTCCCTCAGCTCCTGGCTTCTCCTGCTCCTCCTAACCTGTCACTTGTGTATAAAAACCACCCATTTCTCTACACATTGCTTGCGCTCCAATGTCCTCCTCCTCCTCCAGTTCAGCCACCACAGGACTCATGTGGCCGTGGGATCTAGGCGCCATGTCTCCAGTCCCCTGACAAGCAGGATTTACCAGCAACTGTTCCAGGACATGAAGCAGTGGAATGACATTCATCCCATAGTCCTGGCGACTGACAAATAACGTGGCCTCCTCAAAGGGCCTGAGCAAACGGCAGGTGTTACGCATGAGCTGCCACTGGCTGACATCAAAGTTACACAGGGGAGTACTCCTGTCCACTTGGAACATCAATAAATCGTTTATGCCCTTTCTCTGCTCGTATAGTCGGTCCAACATATGGAGGGTGGAATTCCAACGGATGGAAACGTTGCATACCAGCCTATGTTGGGGGATGCCGTTCTGCCGCTGCAGCTCAAAGAGGGTGTGCTTTGCGGTGTACAAATGGCTGAAGTGCATGCAAAATTTCTGCCCATTATTAGGATGTCTTGAAGAAGGGTGAAAGACTTTAGGTACCGCTTTACAACCAGATTAAACACGTGTGCCATGCAGGGCGCATGGCTCAGCCCTCTTTTACGCAGCACCAACACCATGTTCTTCCCGTTGTCAGTCACCATGGTTTTGATTTTGAGTTGTCGTGGAGAAAAGCCAGGATTCAATTTCTTGATGAAGGAGACGGAGCAGTTCCTCCCCTGTGTGACTCCATTCACCCAGGCAAAAGAGGTGCAGAACTGTAAGATCCTCACCTGTCTCGCACTCCGGTGTGACCAAAAAGGGTCCTCGTGGAGGTGCGGGACAGGTTACACGTGTCTCCATTGATACACCAGCTCCGACCCCTTTGCAAACCGACGCGGGGATGTGTTCGCATGCGCACCGGAGGGGAAGACCTCATGGCTTTCGGGGACAGCTTGGCCGGGCTAGCGGTAGTACGCTGCGGGCAAGCAGCCTATTAGGTGCCTATTGCGGATTCCATTCCGGTGTGCTCGCGTACTCTCACAGAGCCTGTTGTGCATCCACATTTACGCATTCAAAGCAGATTATGGGGCCGGCATTGGTCTAATTGACTAATGACCGACCAAAGCCTTGTACACAGGTGTAGGGCAGGATCATGACCTATGGGGAGTGGACACTTAGCACCCTGGGATTTGTTAGCAGGCACATAAAAGGTGGCCTCCCAGGTCGGTTATCCTTCCTTACAGGTGCAGGTCAGTACTGCTAGCTACTGACTGAAGTTTGCAGGGACTCTGTCCGTTCCAGTGGGACCCAGGACCCGGGACTTTCCGTGACGCATCCGCTTACCTGGCAAGTTGCACAGAGACTTATGCACGGATCGGACTACTCCTGGCTTTCCTTTGTTTTTTGTTTGCCTGATATTTGCCCAGTGAAGTTTACCTGAACTTTGTTTATTTTGTTAATAAACCCTTTTGACTTCATCCTCACTGGTCTGTTTCTTTGGTGCCTTGCATTACAAGAACAGCATGACACCGCTGAGCCCTGCACATGTGATATGCTGGAGGGGCACTGTGAATTGTTCCTGCAGTGGAGGCTGAGGACACGTGGAGGATGAGGAGGCAGAGGTGGACATTGTTGCAGGACCAACAGTGTGAGAACGAGGAGGTGGAAGCGGCGTCGCCTGGCCAAGTTGCTGGTGTGGCTGTGCAGGAACCACATTTACCCAGTGGTCCGTAAAGGACATGTATTGTCCCTGACCGTAGTTACAGCTCCACACGTCAGCGCTGCCGTGCACTTTGGCAGACACCGACAGGCTCAAGGACTGGCCCACCTTCTGTTCTACATACGTGTGCAGGGCTGGTACTGCCTTTTTGGCAAAGAAATGGTGGCTTGGGACTCTCCACTTTGGCTCGGCACAAGCCATCAGTTCGCTGAGAGGTGAAGAGTCCACCACTTGGAAAGGGAGGGACTGCAGCACCAGCAACTTGGCCAGGATCACATTCAGCTTCTGCGCCGTTGGATAAGTGCGTGCATACTGTTGTCTCTTGGCAATCACTTCGGTGATCGATTGCTGACGGAATGACTGACGAGGAGGAGGAGCAGGAGCACCAGGACCAGCAGTTAATGGGAAGGACAGACAGCTCCCTTTGAATGAGGTAGTGGAGACTTGACTGCCTGAAAATGGATGCCACGGTTCTCTCAGGCCACTTTATGGTGACACTGCATATGTTGACACAGGGCCGTGGCACCCTGGCCACGCTTCACCTTCTGCCCACAGATTCTACAAATGGCCATGTTGACCTCCTCCGGCAGCGTAACAAAAAACTGCCACACTGCCGAGTAGGTGATTTTACCCCCAACCCTATGCACTGACTGACTGCTACAGCCGCTGCTTCCGCGAACTGGTGCACCACTACTTTCCGGGCAGGTAGGCTCCTGCAAAGCGGATGGTCTACCCCGGGCACGTTTGGCTCCCGACCTCCCACTGCTGCCACCCTGCTGACTCCTGGCCACGCTAGCAACTTGCTGGCTCCGCCGCTGCCTCACTGGCAAGTTGCCACCCTCTTCTCCCAATGATGATGAAGCCCTAATTCCCCCGGCAATCAAGTGCGATCAGCTACATCATCATCATCGAGTACTGTCTGCTTGTCATAGATGTCCTCCTCAACGGTCTCTGGGTCAGGAGCCTGCTTCCACGCCACTCTCCTCATCACTAATACATGCCAAAAAGGGCTTTAGAACATATAACTGCATCACTGAACGGCAAATAATATATATTTTTTTGCAACTAATACAGGCCAAAAAGGGCTGTAATTTTCTCACTTCACTACACAACAACTAATAAGCCCTTTTTTTCCAACTAATACAAGCCATAAAAAATGCTTTAGAACATACATATAACTGTACCGCACAAGGGCAAATAAGATGTATAAATATTTCCTTGTAATGAACTCTGTTAATGGCTGTATCAAACAGCACTTGCACCCCAATAACAAGAACGGTTTGCTGGAATTACAGAGCTGTATAATCTGCAGTCAGTGCAGCAAGGTGTAATAGGATTGTTCCTATTACCCAGGCTGTAACCTCCCCTACTGCACTCTGTTCTGTTTCAATACTGTGGAATGATCCCTCCCTATCCTTTCCTTGAACTTCTTTACAGCAAAATAAAAGTTTAAAAGTCTTTCCTAGCACTGTCCCTAGCTCCTGCTAACTAAGTACACTGGAAAATGGCTGAATCCAAGATGGTTGAGGCTATTTATAGGGCTATGACATCACAGGGCTGGCTGGCTGCTGATTGGCTGCATGCATGGCATTGTGGGTGATTCCTTGTTTCCAGAGTTCCTTGCTCCATGTCCTAACACGTACAGCAGCCATTTTTGAAAAAATTTGATTTGTTACCACAAAGTGTGAGGAAATTCGGATTCAGTGCGAATCAAATTTTTCCTGAAATTCTGATAAAATTCCACTTCGTCAACTTCGATTCGCTCATCTCTAATATTGTGTAATGCTACATTTCTCTACTATGGCTGCTGCTGGGGAAAAAAGCTACAGCTTCCTACTCATGCCAGCTGAATACCAGGGGTTAAAAAAAGTTGGACCCAGTCCTGAATTGGCGTGGTTGTCTTCATGAAACAAATCCTTAAGGGCCCCATCACAAAACAAATTTGGCCTGACTCGTTTTTTGTTCACTGGAAAAACTAAATAGAATCCATTTGTGCATTTTTCCATGCCACATGCAGTTTTTATGACAGTTTTTTAGTAGAGCTTTCTGCAAAACCAATGTTTGAATAGCATTTTTTCTGATGTTTTATTCCTTATAACAATTAAACAATGGGAAAAAATGCTAAAAACTTCAACATGCTGCACTCTTAAAACACATGCCAGAGAGTAGGGACAGACTGGCCATTGACCCTTCAGGGAAATTTCCCGGTGGCCAATGGTACAGGGGGCTGTCCAAGTCTTCTCATGACCTCCAGCTGGGTACCTAATGATCTGATGCTCTCAGCATTAATTAATTCTAGGCTGACAGCTGCTCTGCTGAATTCAATTCATTGTATTGGCATCCTCAGGACAGCAAATAGTTGAATACTAGGGCGCGGGTGACAGTATTTGGTGCTGCACTGT
This sequence comes from Bufo gargarizans, assembly GCF_014858855.1. Lineage (NCBI taxonomy): Eukaryota > Metazoa > Chordata > Amphibia > Anura > Bufonidae > Bufo > Bufo gargarizans. Next base: position 175,121,993 of record NC_058080.1, on the reverse strand, counting down.
GTTTATTGGTTCTGCTGGGACGGTATTTTGTGCTGCACTGTGTTTATTGGTTCTGCTGGGATGGTATTTTGTGCTGCACTGTGTTTATTGGTTCTGCTGGGATGGTATTTTGTGCTGCACTAAGGTACTGCTGGCCCCTTCCTACTTCTTTTGGCCCTTGACTTCTTTCACACTAGTGTTAAAGAAATCCGGCAGGCTGTTCGGCCATGGGGACCGGTGGAGACCCGGCCGCAACCAAGCAAATATGCTGATATGCGGTTTTTGTCCAGTCGATTCCCGGCCATCTATGAACATCCTGCCAGAAGGCTGTACCGCTAGTGTCAAACTAGCCTTATTGAGTGGAAAACTGATGCTTCTGTTTTAGTGTTTATGAATTTCTTAAGTTCTTGTGGATGTCATCAGATTTCGTGCCTTTTTCATATGTAATAAAAAAAAAACTGAAGACTAAGGCCCCTTTCACACGGGCGAGTTTTCCGCGCGGGTGCAATGGGGGAGTTGAGCGCATTGCACCCGCACTGAATCCGGATCTATTCATTTCTATGGGGCTGTGCACACGAGCGGTTATTTTCACGCATCACTTGTGCGTTGCGTGAAAATCGCAGCATGCTCTATATTGTGCATTCGCAACGCAGGTCCCATAGAAGTGTATAGGGCTGCGTGAAAATCGCAAGCAAGTGCGGATGCAGTGCAATTTTCACACATTGTTTCTAGGTGACAATCAGGATGGGGACCTGATCATTACATGGTTATAAGGGAAAATAATTGCATTCTTAATACAGAATGCTAAGTAAATTAGGGATAGAGGGGTTAAAATAAACCATTAAACTCACCTCATCCACTTGTTCGCGCAGCCTGGCTTGTCTTCTTTCTTCTTCTTTGATGACCTGAGAGGAAAAGGACCATTGGTGACGTCACTGCGCTCATCACATGGTCCATCACATGGTCCATCTCCATGGCGATGGACCATGTGATGAGCGCAGTGACGTCACCAAAGGTCGCTTTCCTCCCAGAAAGACGAGCCGGGCTGCACGAACAAGGGGATGAGGTGAGTTTAATTATTTGTATTTATTTTTTTAACCCCTCCATCTCTAATTTACTTTGCATTCTGTATTAGGAATGCTATTATTTTCCCTTATAACCATGTTATAAGGGAAAATATTAAAATCTACAGAATACCTAACCCAAACCGGAACTTCAGTAAAGAAGTCCGGGTTTGGGTCTGGGTACCACATTAAGTTTTTTCTCACGCACGTGTAAAATGCATTCCACTCGTGTGGGAAAAACTGAAGAACGCAACGCAATCGCATACAAAATTCACCCTACTCGCAGACAAAATCGCACGATTTTCCCGCGACGCACACGCATCCTATCCGGCCCTCACACATGACGCCCGTGTGAAAGAGGCCGAATACTATTGACTTTAATGGATCAACTTTCAGTCCAGGTACTTGCAGTTTTAAACACAAATGTCACCTGAGTGTTAAAATTGTGTGCATGAGCCTTAAAGGGCTATTCTGCTTGGTGAAACCTATTCCCTATCCGCAGGATATACACAGGACCCCCCTGCAGCCCCCTGCAGCCTCCCTGAAAAGAACAGAGCGGCCAGTCTCACATGCGTGCGGCCGCTCCATTTTTTGCAGGGAACTGCAGGTGGTAGAATATGAGCAGATCTTTCCCTTATACCTTATGTATGTGGAGGCTCCAATCCTGGTATCCTGGTTGTGGTTCACAACAAGGCCTCTTGCACACGAACGTGTGCTGCACGTGCCCGTGCTGCGGACCGCATGAACGGGCACCGGCCGTGGGCCAGCCACATGCGGATCGCGACCCCATTCACTTGAAGGAGGTCCGCAATCCGTCTGTTCCGCAAAAAGATTGGACAAGTTCTATCTTTTTGCAAAACAGAAGCATGGAGCGGAACACCACAGAAGCACTTCGTAGTGCTTCCGTAGGGTTCCGTTCTGTGCTTCCGGACAGAACCGCAAAAAACGGCACGTTCGTGTACATGAGGCCTTAGGCTTACCACACAGCTTCTACTAGCAACCATCAGTGAAAACTCGACTGCATCTAGATGCCACCCATGTGCTGTCAGTTTTTTTTGCTGACGTATTGATGTGAATGGACCAGCCCACGTGATAAAGATAAACGTGCTGCGGTTTTTACTGATTGAATAGATGGACGGTGAAAAAAATGCAATGCTCACTTGCATATAGTCATTGAAATCAATTGGTCAGTGTTCACTCCAGATGCTATCCATTGCAAAAATGGACTGTGTCCAGACAGAACGCTCGCTTGTATGAAATAAGCCAAAGGGTACTTTCACAAAAAAATTCTTGTAAAAAAACCACTATGAAATTCATAAATTTTAGGGGGGTTTGGGTGAAGGGGTTTAGTCACATAACATTATTCTAGCTTTTTTTTTTTATATATATTATTGTAGAGCATGCCACAATAAAAAAAAATATATAAAAAAAAACATGTCAAGGGAAACGCCACTCAAAAAAGTGCAATGTTTGTGGGGCATTTTATATTTTTCCACAGCACAATAAGTAACATGTGGATACAGCTTTTTCCACTGAAAAAACACACTGAAAAAATGCTACAAAAACATGGTGGAAAACCATGGCAAAAAGCCAAAAGCCATGGCTCCATTCGTGTGGCTTTTGGGTCGTGGCCATGCTGGGATCAAGAACTGAAGCGGCCAATACTATGCCGACATTTTTTTTCTGCAGGAGTCTATATTATAAAATCAGTTTGTAGGTTCTGGTATTTAATAGGAAAATAATAAATACTAGCTATCTAATGTATATGCAAGTAAAAGATAATTATCACTATTATCCAATAGACGTCTGTCTTACAGTATCTGTATCTTAGACATGCAGTTGACCACTACAGAAATAAAATGCATTGTTACCGAGCGCTCTGGTCCTGTAGGTGGCAGCACTTCACCACCTGATAATACAGCCACCACACTATAACAGCCACTATGTTATAGCTAGTTATTACCTTGTTTATCAGAATGATCCTAGTTAACCCATACTGTGCCGTAACCTAATATGATTGTCAATGCTGTCATTACATGGGCTTGGTTACTGCAGCTGTAATCTGATCAAAAATGCTTGTCATAGACATATTTTAACAATCAGAGTCATATTAGCTCCACCAGAGAAAATAATCCGATACCCACGTTCCAGCCATAGAGTATATATCCATTATAGCAGCATCACTGCACACAGGACATATAATTAAAGAGAACTAATAAGATATTGATGTAATAGCCTAAAACTGTACCAAAACCCATCAGCAGGTTATAGCCAAATGGGGAGGTCAGCTATAAGTCCTTATGTGTCCTGTTGTGGTCAAGCCCCATTTATGTGCTGGAACTTGGGCCCTTCAGCAAATCCTTTTCTGGGTCAGTCTGAACATATTAATATTGTACTGTGATGAGAAGCTGACCAGAGCAGTACATCTCCTGGGAAGGTTTTTTTCTGAATTGCGAATATGCTATTTAATAATCATCAAATATGTTCATTGAATTATTACAATTCATCAGTCACAATTAACACAATTTAAGAAATCATGCACACAAATGTATTTTTTTGTCCGCATCCGATACGCATTTTTTGTGGTTTGGATGTGGACTAGTGTTGGGCGAGTATGCTCGGACGAACACCATTTTGACTCGAGCATCGCGATTGGCTACGCAGCCGAAAAACGTGCGGGGAAGTACTGGCACTCACTGTAATGCCGTAGGCATGTTGGTTACTGGCATTACAGTGATTGGCTGGCTGGAACGCGTCATCGGCCAAGCCTTAGTCAGAGCGAGCTGGAGCAGAAGGGACAGATAGTGTAGGCTGCAATATATATTATTATTAGCACAACCTGCGCTAAATTGCGTGCAATTGTTTGGCTACATCTCCTATATAAGGTTTGCGCATCCTAAATATCTGTGACATTCAGGGAAATTTATTTGCGCATACACTTACAGAACCTCCGCTACTGTACGTGTAACAAACTTGCGAGCATATATACCATTTAATATGCTCAAGACAAGCAGTAAGGGACGGGGCAGTGGCCATGCTGCTGATGGTGCACGCAGAGGCCGTGGAACACACTAATTCACAATACCTAACTTCATGTCCCAGTTTGCAGGGTGGTGCAGGACACCACTCTCAAAGTCACACCAGTGCGACCAGGTGGTCAGTTGGATTGGAGCAGATAATGCTTCCAGTCGGTTAAGCACCACCCTGTCTTCCACAAAGTCCAGTCTCTGTAGCCAAGAGTCTGCTCAACCCAATTCTCACCCTGATCCTCCTTCCTCCCACCATGGAGAGTCTTGGCAAACAAGTGATCCCGCACTCGGATATTCCGAGGAGCTCTTTTCATCGCCATTCCTTGATTTGGGCCTCTCTCCAAGCCTGCTTGAAGAGGGACATGAGGAGATCTTGTGCACTGATTTCCAAACTCTTGAGCATCCACAGTGAGAAGAAGATGACAGTGGGGAACGGCAATTTTTAGTTTTTAACAAGTTGACACTGTTGCCAATAAGTGAGGTTCTTGTTAGGTCAACAAGTCAGGAGGATGACCAGAGTGAGGAAGTGGAAGAGGAGGCGGTGGACGATGAAACAACTGACCCAACCTGGGAAGGTGGCAAGCCGAGCGAGGACAGTAGTGGGGAGGTATCCGCAGCACCGCAACAGGTTGGAAGAGGCAGTGGGGTGGAAAACAGGAAAAGGAGGGCCACACCAAACAGGCCCACAACTGTTCCCCAGAGCACCCCCTTATGACAATCTCCCTTGCCAAGGGGTAGCTGTTTCGCAGTCTGGCGCTTTTTTGAGGAAAGTGCAGACGATAAAAGAATTGTCATTTGCAACCTGTGCCGTACCAAAATGAGCAGGGGCGTCAACAATAGCAACCTCACCGCCAGCAGCATGATCCGCCACATGGCATCAAAGCGCCGTAATAGGTGGGCCGAACGCTTGTGTCCACAATCAGTGCCTGGGGGTCACACCACTGCCTCCTTTTCCCCTGTGTTACGTGCTGGCCAATCCCCAGTCCAAGACGCAGGCCCAGAGGCCTCCCGCCCTGCACCTGGACCTTGGCAAGCACCATCAGCTAGCACATCCACTTCTGTGTCCCAGTGCAGCGTACAAATGTCCATACCCCAGGCCTTTGAACGAAAGCACAAATACCTAGCCACCCACCCACAGGCCATAGCATTAAATGCGCACCTTTCCAAATTGCTGGCCCTGCAAATGTTGCCATTTAGGCTTGTGGACACTGAGGCTTTCCGCAGCCTGATGGCGGCGGCCGTCCCTCATTACTCAGTCCCCAGCCGCCACTATTTTTCCCGGTGTGCCGTCCCCGCCTTACACGAGCATGTGTCCCGTAACATCACCCGTGCCCTTACCAATGCGGTTCACTTAACGACTTACATATGGACAAGTGCTTGTGGCCAGGGTCGCTACATTTCCCTGACGGCACACTAGGTGAACGCTGTGGAGGCCGGGAGCGAGTTGTACCCTGGGATGGCTACCGACGCCAAGGATTGCGGGCCCTACTTCCATCAGGATTTCCGCAACCACCTACATTAGTTGCTGCAACACCTTCTTCTCCTCCTCCACCTCCTCCTCCACTTCCACCTCTGAATTCTCATCTTGCAGCACCAGTCAGCCATCAGTCAGTAGCTGAAAGCAGTGTAGCACTGCAGTGGGGAAGCGGCAACAGGTCGTGCAGAATTTTATTTGCCTAGGTGACAAACAGCACACCGCCACAGAGCTGTGGCAGGGTATAAGGGACCCGACTGAGCTGTTGCTCTCGCCACTCAACCTACAACCAGGCATGGTTGTGTCTGATAATGGCTGTAACTTGGTGGCGGCTTTGGAGCTCGGCAAGCTCGCACACATCCCATGCCTGGCCTACGTGTTCAACTTAGTGGTTCAGCGGTTTCTCAAAACCTACCCTAATTTGCCTGAGCTACTGGTGAAGGTGCGCCTTGTGTGTGCCCATTTCCAAAAGTGAGCTACAGCTGCTGCCGGTCTGGCAATGCTGCAGCAGTGCTTGCAATTGTCAGCTCACTGACTGTTGTGCGAAATGAGCACGCACTGGAACTCCACGTTCCACATGTTGGCCAGGCTTTGTGAGCAGCAGAGGGCAGTAGTGGAATACCAGCTGCAACATGGTCGTCGCCTTTCCAGTCAGCTTCCGCTCTTCACAAGCGACGAGTGGGCATGGATGTCTGACCTCTGTAAGGTTTTACACAACTTTGAGGAATCAACACAGATGGTGAGCGGCGATGCCGCTATTATCAACGTAACCATCCCACTTCTGTGTCTACTGAAACGCTCGCTGCTCACAATGAAGGCGGACACTTTGCATATGGAAGAGGTGGAAATGGGGGAAGAAAGTACACAGGGTGATAGCCAGACCACCCTCCATTCATCTTCTCACCGCGAATTGGATGATGAGGAGGAGCAGGAGATGATTTCCTCCGCTACAGAGGGTAGTACCCATAGCGGGTTTTTTCCATCTGTTCAGAGTGGATGGGCCGAAGAGGAGGAAGAGGATGAGGAGATTGAGAGTCATCCTCCTGATGAGGACAGTGAAGTCTTGTCTGTTGGGACTCTGGCACACATGGCTGACTTTATGTTATGCTGCCTTTCCCGTGACCCTCGTGTTATACGCATTTTGGCCAACACCGATTACTGGTTGTTCACCCTTCTTGACCCCCGCTACAAAGAGAACTTCTCATCTCTCATTCCTGTGGTGGAGAGGACTAGCAAAATGGTGCAATACCCGAAGGTCCTTGTGGAAAAATTGCTCCAAAAATTTCCAGCTGAGAACACTGGCGGCAGAGTTTGTAGTTCCTTGGGCAACTGAGGAGGGGAGATGAGGGGAACACACAGCAGTTCTAACAGAGGCAGGGCAACACTCTCCAAGGCCTGGACCAGTTTCATGACTACCTGCCAGCACCCTCATCCAGATGCAGGACCTAGTGTCACAAGGAGGGCAAAGTTTTGGAAGATGGTGAAGGAATACGTAGCAGACCATGTCAGCGTCCTCAGTAATCCCTCTGTGCCTTACAACTATTGGGTGTTGGGTGTCCAAGCTGGACACGTGGCACGAACTGGCGCTCTAACCCTTGGCCTGGCTGCCAGCGTTTTGTCTGAGCAGGTATTTAGTGCTGCTGGGGGCATAATAACTGATAAGCGCATTCGCCTGTCAACTGAAAATGCTGACAGGTTGACTCTTATCAAAATGAACAAGGCCTGGATTGCACCTGACTTCTCTACTCCACCAGAGGAAAGCGGCTGAAAATAAAGCACTTTAAATGTGGCTTTTATGGTGTATTGAATACACTGTATTCCAATGCACCCCTTCCACCACAAAAAAGGGCATATGGTTCAATCTTCCTTTTCTCGTCGTCCTCCTCCTCCATCATATCAACATGCTTTTTAGGCTGCTCTCACTCCTAATGTTTTAGAGGGTAAGCTCGGCATCAGACCCTCACCCCTAATGTTTTAGATGGTCAGATCAGCAGCAGACCCTCATCCTAATGTTTTAGAGGGTCACCAGCAGGCCCTCACCCATAATGTTTTAGATAGTCAGCTCAGCAGCAGACCCTCACCTCTAATTTTTTAGATGGTCAGCTCAGCAGCAGGCCTTCGCCCCTTATGTTTGAGAGGGTCACCAGCAGGCCATCAATCATAATTTTTCAAGGGTGTGTATGATGCCCTCCTTTATGTGTAATGGAGTGCCTGGTTCCTTGTAATATTTGGCAGCCCTTTCACTTAGTGCCACTACCTGAACAATTGTACCACAATGTGAATGAGGCCCTCCATTATGTGATATACAAGTTGTATCGGAGTGCCTCTTCCTTGTAATTTTTGGCAGCACTTGCACTTTATATACAAGTAAATATACAGGAAAGAATGTTTCCTCACAATTTTTCCTCCGTCTAAAATCGATTTTATTTTCGGTTTGGTGCGTATTATTGTCAGTCTGTAGAAGTGGCGTACTACTCGGACAACATCGTTCCCAGCAGTGACCTGGGAGTCCAATATGCATCCAGACATCCTCCCCATGCTGTTCCCGAACCATTTCAGTGGTGTTTCCATGAATTTATCACTTTTTCCTGTGAACCAGACACCCTCCCCTCTTCAGAGCAGGGGGTGCCTGGTTTAATGCTGGGGTTCTCCTATTAAATTCTATTGTGCTCTGTGCTCTGTACAGCACCCGAGCATCCCAAATTGTTCTACTCGAGCACTTTGGTGCTCGATCAACACTAATGTGGACCTATTCACTTCATTGGGACTGCAAAAGATGCAGACAGCACATTGTGTCCTATCCTCATCCGTTTGTCTGTTCCATGGCACCCATAGAAATATAGAACATGTCCTATTCTTGTCCGCATTACAGACAAGGTTAAGACTGTTCTATTGTGGCCCAGGTGTTTCGTTCTGCAAAATGCGGAATGCAGACACCCGATATCCATGTTTTGCGGATCCGCAATTTGCGGACCGTAAAACAGGCAGCAGTCCTGTGCATGAGCCGTAATAATGTTGTATTCAGGGGGGGAATTAAATAGATGTTTCATGGATTATTTTGTTACTTTAAAAGGGTATTCCATTAATTTAAAGTTATACCCTATGCACAGGATGGGGGGGATAACTATTAGATTTGTGGGAGTTCTACCATTGAGAAGCCCACCAATCATGAGAATGGAGGCCATGTATACTGCAGTCTCCACCAAAATGAGCAGAGTTTACTGTCACTCCACTCATCTCTATAGGACTGCTGGAAATTGCAAAGCGATTGTACTCAGCTATCTCAAGCAGTCCCACAGATATTAAGCCAATGCAGGCACTGATCTCCAGTAGGAGACCTCTGACGCCAGTGATTGGTTGCAGTGGGAATGTGTGGTATACAGCCATGGAGCGGAGCAGATGGCAGAGCGGGAATAAGTTAGTATATGTTCTATTATTATGTTGACACACTTAGGTGCTTTGAGAAGGTTTTGAGATTAGTCAGACAAACCCCTTAATTTAAGGAACAGACAATTTGTAGTATGTTTCTAAAAAAAAAATTCATGTCATGAGAAGCTAGGGATAGTACTTAAAATGTCATGTTGGAAATCTTAGGAAGACTGAACGTACAGGTAATGCAAATTTAGTTTCAATATTTCAGGGCTTAAGAGTGCATAACAGAATATAAAACCATGTAGTAAACAGAACACTTGCTTTTTTACATGGTTTCCACTTGCATAATACAATTCCAGCATTTTTTATGCAATCCAGGCTGGTTGGTGCAATTAGATGTTATGACCACTAGATGGCAGCCTCATGCACTGAATAAAAGTCATACGGTTCCAGACAAACCTTTACATGCAGCTGCTTCCCTGATGGCGACTGGGGAAAGAATGGCTTGTTGTCATTAAGGTCAGTGACTGTGATGTAAACTGCAGCTGTGGCATTGCGGCGTGGCGTGCCATGGTCAGTCACCAATACAGTGAGGTGATGATATGCTTTAACTTCACGATCCAAGGATTCAGAATTCATCAATTCGCCTGTACAAAATATAAGCAAAGACAATAGGGAATTTAAAGTTATAAAACTGCCAGTTGTTACGTGATTATCTGTAAGACTAACGGCCAGACTTACTAATCCTTAGACCGGCTATCTAGACCTGCACCAGATTTATCACAGGGGCTCATGGCATGAGAAATGTGGTGCAGGGATAGGTACATTTAGATTAGTAGATAATAGTTACAATTCGAACGCTAAAGGTTGTCTTACACAACCCAATTCTGAAGGCGATTGTCGGGAAGGAAGTGTTCCTTCCTAGCAATCGCCTGCTCGCTAGCGGAGGAGAACGCTGCTATTACATGCAGCGATCTCCTCCACAGCATGGGGAGGGGGCGACTCTTATGTCATCGCTTGTCCCCATAAGGACTCATTGTTTGCCAGCAGCAGATCGTGATTAGACGGTTGCTTGTTCATTGGCAGCAGTATTAGCCTGCCATATGATCGCTAACGACCGTTACTACGAACACTCGTTAGCGATCATCTGGCGGAAAATGTGCCAGTGTAATACAGGCTTAACATTTCATGTTGGACGATAATGGTGTAGTGTAAATGTATGTAGATACAGAAGGCCTGTACTGAAAGCGTTCACTCAACGCCTGTAATATTATTTATGTGAACAAATCCATTATTTGCCATTTTTGAATTGTGGTAATGTAAAGATGCATCATGTGATCTTTTAGTAAAGTGAACAATGTAAAAAACAAGTGTGTTTTATGCAAATCATTGCCACCTAAATATAGTGAATGATCCTCTAATAATCAAGTAAATGATTGCAGAAAATAATTTGTAATCTTTTCATTGACTTTAAATCACTAAATGTGGTTGCCTCGGCGACTTAACTTTAAGCCAACTATATTGGATAGCTTGCTTTGAGACTTTACGCAAGAACTGTGACATAATTTTGACATAAAATGTAGCGGCTCAGGCCACTCCTCTTTTCCGTGCAGCCACACCCATTTTTGTGAGCCATACTCCCTCCTCCCCTTTTTGGACTAGGGGCAGAAACATTCTTTACACCTAGATGTACCAAATTGCGCCACTTCTTGGAGTCCTTAATTCCTCCATTGAATGATAAATATTTTCAATAATTCATTGAGTATCAAGCTTCACATTTGAAGACACATACAGTATTTAGGTCCTGATGAGGAACTTAAAGGGGTTTTGTCATTTCAGCAAGTGGCATTAGGAAGAGAAAGTTAATAAAAGGCAATTACCAATGTATTGTGATTGTCCATATTGCTTTCATTCCTGCCTTAAATAATTTTTCCATCACTGTTCATTTCATGGTTACGACCACCCTGCAATCAAGCAGCTGTGGTCGTGCATCTCTAGAATTCGATTTGGCTGCTTTGCCGAATTTTCAAAATAAAATTTGCTTCGTGACGAAGCCTAGCAGAGCTTCTGTAATGTAGTAGAGCACTTTTACCTACTGCATTTTTCGCTCCATTATGGAAGTGCTCATTAGTACCAGAGGACCAGGAAGCGGTGAAGGCTCTGTACTCACCGCTTCCTGGTCCTCTGCTGTTGGCTGTGAAGGCTGCACACAGCGTGAGGGCGCTCTGTGACCTCACGCTGTGAGCGCCAGTTTACAGCACAGCCAACAGCAGGAGGAAGAGGATCGCAATATGAGGAGCAGTGGCGTCCAGGAGCAAAAGAGGTAAGTGTTTTTTTTTATTTTGTGATTTGAGGCTGAATTATGGCTGGGGGCTGCTCACATATGGCTGGGGGCTGAGTACAAATGGCTGGGGGCTGAGTACAAATGGCTGGGGGCTGAGTACAAATGGCTGGGGGCTGAGTACAAATGGCTGGGGGCTGAGTACAAATGGTTGGGGGCTGAGTACATATGGCTGGGGGCTGATATGAGACATGGGGGTCCTTTTTAAAGTCTGATTGTTGTCTTCTTTATATTGGGCTCTGATCTGAGGTCTGATTCGGGGTCATTCACATTGGGGTCTGATCTGAGATCTTATTAACATTGGGGATCTGATTGGGGCTGTGGGCTGAGGTCTGATTAACATTCGGGGTCTGATTGCTGATCTGAGGTCTAATGAAAAATATTTTTTTCTTATTGTCCTCTTCTAAAACCTAGGTGTGTCTTATCGCCCAGTGCGTCTTATAGGGCAAACAATACGGTATGTCATGTTACTGTGTAGTGCCTGCTATAAAGATGACCCATTCCCAATCACCACAGGAGAATAAAGTGGAGGCACTGGTGAGTCTATCATAAAGGTGCCACGGGGTAGCAAAAAGGAACCTAAAGTTAAACTGAGCCTCTCTTAAACCGTAGGTTCAATTACAGAATGGACAATGTTTGTCCTTCAAAAGTTCCCTCATCTGCACGGCTGCTGGGACAGTAAAGCACAGCCCAGAAGTTGGGATGACTGCCACCTGAGGACTAACTTGGGATTTAGAGTATATAATGGAGTGGCGACCCAAGAATCAACACAAGAAGAGAGAAGACATCTTTGACATAAATAAAGAGCTCTTCCAAATAGCAGACAGAAACAAAAGATACCTTTTTCCATAAAGCAATACAAATAAATAGTGATGAGCAGCAGGGGCTATATTTGAATTCACGATATTTCACTAAAATTTGGGTGAATATTCGTCATATATTCGCGAATTTGAGATTATTTTCTTGATTGCAAAAAATTGGCAATGTAATATTCGTGTAATGTGTGCGAAATACAGGCGTGGGTCACTTTTGCTACATTTTCCAAGCTGCTAGAAGTTTCCTGAGACTAGAGAAAATGGTTGGCACGGCAGAACATTAAAAATGGCTTTATATGCAGTTAGAGTGCTCTAATATATTCGCGATTGAGCTAATCGGCACTAATGATGCAAATATTTTGGCACAATATGTGAAACTTCACATTTTAGCAGGTCTTCCTAACACACTGCAACAGCTACACTATATCAGGATATAACCTACACTGACTATCTCCCACTAACTATCTGTATTATATATAAGCTATCTAACTATCTATCTAATGTAATGACACAGGAAAGCATAGAGCACAGCAATAACACTGCTGTCTCTCTCAGAACTTAAAAAACTGTGAAAAATGGCTGCTGGGGAGGTTCTTATATAGGAAGGGGTAAGCATCTTTCCTATTGGTTGCTAGGGATGTTGCTAAGCTCTGACAAAGACATTGCAGCCTTCTCATTGGCCCAAAAGCAAGAAGGAAGGTTACTGTTGAAAATAAAATCTAGAATATTTAAAATTACGAATATATATCACTATATACTAAATATTCGCGAATTCTCGAAGTGCTGATATTCGCAATTCGAATATTCGCGCCCAACACTGCAAATAAAGTATGTTAAGGTAATACTTGCAGATCCATATAAAATATTGGTGACTGTACAAGGTCTTCTCCACCATAGTACATCAATAGATGAAATTCTAGCGACAGAATTTGTGTGGCATTACCTGTCTTAGAGTTGATATGAAAATAATTGTCCTCAGAAAGAAGAAAGTATGAGAGCTGTCCATTCCTCCCTGAGTCCATATCCAGTGCCCTGATTGTCCCAACCACACCATGAGGAGATGGATTTTCAGGAAGAGTGAAGAAATAGATGTGCTGATTGAAAATTGGGTAATTGTCATTTACATCCAAAATCTTCACAATTATAGAAGTGGTTGCAGTCTGATCTTTAAACGGGTCCATGCTTCTTGCCACTACAATCAGATTATATATGTTCGCTTTCTCATAATCCAAAGACCGACGCAGAAAGATCCATCCTGTATTCCGACTGATTCCAAATATAACTGAATCCGCAGGGAGCAAGGAGTAAATGATTCTAGTCTGCTGACTTTGTGCCCCATCAAAGTAGGCTTTTACCTGAATGATTCTTGAGTTGATAGTGAAATCTTCATTGATTTCAACTTGATGCACCAAATTTCCAAAAGTCAAAGCATTACCAAGATTGTTCTTTGTAACACTAACAGTTAATGTGAGGAGGGAACTTAAGGGAGGACGTCCGTTATCTTCAGCCGTTATTAGGAGAATATGCTCACAGACCATTGTTAAAGTTGTATTTAGGTACAAAATTCCAAGGTTAGGGTCAATGCTAAACATGTCTTGCTTTTCACTAGCAATGCTGTAGGTGATCAATCCATTATAATCATCATCTATGTCTTCTGCTTGAGCAATATACAGTGCACTGCCAGGAGAAGTTGTCTGGGGTAAGCTTATTCTTTCATTCACCCTTAAAAAAACAGGCGGGTTGTCGTTGACGTCCGTTATAGTAATGTTGACCTGTGTACTGCTGAAGACCGGAGAGCTCCCTAGATGTGCCTGGACAGTAAGAACAATAATGGGCTGAGATTCATGATCCAGTAGCTTTCTTGTTGTAATGATACCAAACTGGGAGTTTATGGAGAACATCTGATGTGGATCACCAGACAATATTCTGTATGATACAGGATCAATGGAATCTAAACAAGATAGTACAAAGCAGAAGAATAATGTTATTAAAGGGAACAGTACATACTGTACTAGGTACATATCAACTGACAAACAGTCAAGTCGGAAAGTGCTCATATTAAATGGGGTTTTCCGAGACTTTAATACTGATGACCTATTCTCTGGATTGGTCGTCGGAATCTGATTGGTGGGTGTCCGACAACCAGGAACCCTCAGCTGTTTGAGAAGGCAGCGGCGCTCACTGTAGTGCCGAGGCCCACTCTCAGCTTTTCCTAGGCCAATGACAATACATTCATCAGACAGGTGGCCTAGGAGCAGCTCAGCCCAAGTGAATGGGGCTGAGTGCGATACTAAGCACAGCTGCTATATGTGCGGCGCAGTGCTTTCTAACATGTAAGAAGGCCGCGGCCTTGTCATTGGCCTAGGAAAAGCTAAGAGAGGGCCTCGGCACTACAGTGAGCGCCGATGCCTTCTTGAACAGCTGATCTGTGGGGTCCCAGGTGTCAGACCCCCACAGGTCAGATACTGATGACCTATCCAGAGGATAGCAAATACTCAAATACTATATTCAGAACAGCACTCAAATACCACGTAGACTCTAGCCGAAATGCATCAGCCCATCCACAACCTCAGATCCACCTTGGTCATCCGATCAGCAAACACAAGTTGATGGAAGCATATCAAGAAGTGAACTTTATTCACAGTGGGTCCATGATAAAATGTGCAATAACGCCAATAAAGTGCAACGTTTCGACTACATAGTATGTTTTGACTACATAGTATGCTTGATAAAGACTACTGGAGCTGGCATGAGTATACCCCTGATTCTTTGTCTCCCTGACGAAGGGTGTGCAGTCATAGTCGTTACACAGGGACAATCAGAGGCATGCAGAGAGGTGGAAATTGGAGGAAGCTATAGGGTCACATAGGGGAAGAGACCCAGTACCTGTGTCCCACTAGCTTTTCCTCCTCAAGACATTTTTCTATCTCCCTCTCATTCCTTTATTCTTTTGTTTTGTATGTGGGCAAAATTTATGCATACATGTGTTTTGTACAATTTTTTGTTTGATTTTGTTGTATACTTTATGGGCCTATATTTATATTATGTCCTTGGATTGGCCAGAACTTCTCACATAAACAGTGCTGGACAATCAAAGAGCATGGCTCCACAAGCGGAAAGTGTCTTGGACTAACAAATGAATCAGATAGTCTGAGACGTGGTGCAGCCATCTTGTAGGACAGAAAAGGGAGCCTAGAAATTTGTGGATTTGTCATTGAAAAGATGAAAAGGAGGGCCCCAAGTAAGGCTTCTTTCCCAAGTTCATGTGATTTTTTTTTTCTTGAATCAGAGGGTTGCTTAAACATGTTAAATGCACTGTTGCATAACATTTAACTTGTCTTTTGGCAATTTAACGTTTGATTCATATGCAGTTAGCTAGTTATCGCATATTGATACCTGGAATGAGAAAAAACATGTCTGTTCTTGATTAACCATAGTCAGACCTAGCATTTCCACTGAGACAAAGTAAAACCCTCTGGATGAATTGAGCTGCTGTTACAGGGGGTCATACAGTACATTCCTCCCTGACCCCGCAATGGCAGTCATATAATTTATCTTGATAAATAAACATCATTCAACGCCAATTATAATTTTCCATGCCATCAGTCAGAATAAATCTCAAACTTTTATGACAATTGTTTTTGCCATTCCTATCACTCTTGGCAGCGCTCTCCAAAGTTCAACTAGTCTGAAATAAAGAACCCTAACCCCTAATTCAATTAGCTTTAAAATACAAAGGTGTATGAGAGTGACAAATATAAGGGCATTCTGTTTTTTAAGCAGCCTGTCATGTTGTATATTATATATGTATACCTTCTGCTCCCATTAATATATATATATATATATATATATATATATATATATATATATACAGTATATATACTGTGCAGTATGCTGGAGTATCAGTCAGCTACACTTTGCTAAGTGGTTGAGGCAAAGGTATACATATGTATACTGCAATAAGTGTATGTAGTAGTCTATGGTCCCGCTGAACAAGGAGTATTCCAGATTTAGAATACACTCTCATTTGTTTGTCGTCTCTGATGATGGAAACACATAGATCCTTTCTCTCTGGCTGCTTCTTTAGTGTATCATTCGCTGGTTCTACTTCTAATCTTCCTCTTGCTGTTGGGGTTCCTCAGGGTTCAGTCCTAGGTCCTTTACTCTTCTCTGTCTACACAGCCCCCATCGGACAGACTATCAGTAGATTTGGCTTTCAATACCATCTCTATGCTGACGACACCCAACTATACAGTTCATCCCCTGACATCAGCCCTGCTGTACTGCAAAACACCAGTAATTGTCTGGCAGCTGTCTCTAACATATTGTCCTCTCTGTATCTTAAACTGAACCTCTCAAGAAATGATCTTCTTGTCTTTTCCCCATCTACTAAGGCTACTTTCACATCTGCAATTTCCTTTTCCGGTATTGAGATCCAGCAGAGGATCTCAATACCAGAGGAAAAAAAGCTTCTGTTTTGTCCCCATCCATTGTCAATGTGGATTAAGCTGAACTTAAGGGAATGTAATGTACCAGAATGCATTCTGTTCCGTTTGGTTGCGTTCCCATACCGGAGAGCAAACCGCAGAAAGCAGCTGTTTTCTGTCCGACATGGGATGCAGAGCATGACCCACAATGCAAGTCAATGGTGTCGGCACTCATTGACTTGCAATGGTTTCAATGTTGGATCCGTCATTACTATTTTAAAGATAATAAAACTGGATCAGTTCATAACTGATGCAGATGGTTGTATTATTAATAATGGAAGCATTTTTGCTGATCCCTGATGGATCAGGCAAAATCGCATATGTGAAAGTAACCTAACCCACCTAAACTTTATATTTCAGTTTTGGTCTGCAGCACTATCATAACTCCTGTGCAACATGCCCGCTGTCTTGGGGTCATGTTTGACTCTGATCTTTCCTTTATTCCCCATATCCAGTTGCTTGCTCGCTCTTGCCATCTGCACTTTAAGAATATCTCCAGAATCCACCCTTTTATTACTGTGGAAATAGCCAAAACTCTTGTTGTTGCTTTGATTCATTCTCATCTTGACTACTGCAACGCATTACTAATTGGTCTCCCTCTCACTAAACTCTCCCCTCTTCAGTCTGTCCTAAATGCTGCAGTCAGGCTCATCTATCCATTCATCCAAGCGCTACACTGATGCTACTAGTCTGTGCCAGTCACTTCACTGGTTGCCCATCCAACACAGAATACAGTTCAAACTTCTCACCCTCACCCATAAAGTTCACCACAGTGCTGAACCTCCAAATATCTCCTCCCTCATCTCCATCTACCACCCTACTCGTGCTCTCGTTCTGGTGACCTAAGATTAATAACCTCCATAATTCGTACCTCTCACTCCCGTCTTCAAGACTTTTCTTGAGATGCACCTACTCTCTGGAATGCTCTGCCCTGGAATATCAGGTCAATTTCCAACTTCCCTACCTTCAAACATGCCTTAAAATATATTTTTTCAGGCACGCTTATCAAGATTCCTATAATGACTGTTCCCCTAGTAACCCCTCACCCCAACTCCTCAGACCTAGACTCTATCTTCTAACAGTCCCACACACACCCAAAGCAGATCGGCCTATACCACTGCTTCCAGTACAATAATGGCTTGACTACTACATATCACAATCAACTACCTTGTGTGTCACCCCCACTTCCTCATAGATTGTAAGCTCTTGTGATCAGGGCCCTCACTCCTAGTTTATCAGTTGTATATTAGCCAGTTACATTGTCATATTTTTTTTTTGCTTTGTACATGAACCCTCTGAATTGTAAAGCACCGCGGAGTATGGTGGCGCTATATAAATGACTATCTGCATAGAAGCTGTAGACAAAAAGTTTTCTTTTCAAATACTTTTTTCAAGTTCTTTTCTTATTATTGTTTACCACAGGAACAACTATGTAGTTCAGAGCCAGATTTCATGAATACACTTATCCCACTTACCACATTATATTTTCTGCAGATTTGAGTGCGGTTATTTGAGTATCAATGGGTATTTGTATAAATTACAACAGAAAAGAGCCAGAATCCCATAAGCTGGCAATGTTATATGAGAACAGCCTTTTCAGACTGTATTGCGAATATTCCTGTGACAGATGGACAATTACACATGCTGCAAAACTGTTTAGCTAACGCTGCAGTAAATGTACGGTACATGCATATATATGTTCAGTTAGATGCACAGTCTGCAAACAAAATTAAAGTAGAATTATTTTTGAAAATAACTCCTTTTTAAGTTCCTACCTATTCAGATCCATTTTCTGATTCAGGGGGGAGGACTGTAATATGAAATATGTTGTCTAAAACACAGTGGGAGAGATTTATCAAAGTGGTGTAAAGTAGAACTGGCTTAGTTGCCCATAGCAACCAATCAGATTCCTCCTTTCATTTTTCACAGCTCCTTTGGAAATAGAAAGGTGAAATCTGATTGGTTGCTATAGGCAACTAAGCCAGTTATACTTTACACTAGTTTGATAAATCTCCTCCAATATATTTAACTTTATAAATGAGCGGGCGTGAAAAATAATGAAAATGTCCCCAAGGCAATTGTTACCTCTCTTCTCCCAGTCCCCATAGCAAGTCATAGAAATTGTAGGCGAAGACAAAGAAGATGGAGCTAGAAGCCTTTGGTGAATTGTGAGGCATCATAGGAGGAAATTGGAATGGTTGGACTGACTTGATCTTTAATGGATATGTGTACATATTTATAACCGTTCTTGTTCATTTTTCCAACAGATTTAAAATACAATAAATAATCAAATTTTGCTAATTGTCTTTACAAAAAATGTACTGTTATTTGTATTGTCCATGGTTAGTAGGTATTGTTGTATTGCTTTTTTGTTGTTCTATCTGCAATATCTATATATGCCCTAAACTTTAGATTGTTTCATCTTCCCTTTCAGTGGTTCAACACTGATAAATTTAAGAAGCAGGCAGCCATACATTTTTCCTCTTGTGGCCACTGGCCACGGCATAGAAATGTAGTAGAAGACCAGCTTCTCATATATCCAGGAGTCAGTCTCAGATCCCCTTCGGGAACGCCAGAGGAAAATATCATAGTGGGATCATTCATATTCATCCAGTGCATCACTGATGACTCTAGATGTCAAATGGCGCAAGCATGCAGAGTTTCCTGTCCGGTGCTATCAGTGTATAGACGCCGAATCTGTGCACTGCAGTGCACATATATTAGTTGTGTCTGGCTCCCAGCCTGAAGTAGCTGGCCAAACACAATTGATATACAAGAGCTGGAGAGGGTACAGAGGAGGGCAACTAAAGTAATAACTGGAATGGGGCAACTACAGTACCCTGAAAGATTATCAAAATTAGGGTTATTCACTTTAGAAAAAAGACGACTGAGGGGAGATCTAATTAATATGTATAAATATATCAAGGGTCAGTACAGAGATCTCTCCCATCAGCTATTTATCCCCAGGACTGTGACTGTGACGAGGGGACATCCTCTGCGTCTGGAGGAAAGAAGGTTTGTACACAAACATAGAAAAGGATTCTTTACGGTAAGAGCAGTGAGACTATGGAGCTCTCTGCCTGAGGAGGTGGTGATGGTGAGTACAATAAAGGAATTCAAGAGGGGCCTGGATGTATTTCTGGAGCGTAATAATATTACAGGCTATAGCTACTAGAGAGGGGTCTTCCTCTGGATCAACTTGCAGGATAACAGGCCGAACTGGATGGACAAATGTCTTTTTTCGGCCTTATGTACTATGTTACTATGTTACTATGTTACCTAAAGAATTATTAGGAACACCTGTTCTATTTCTCATTAATGCGATTATCTAGTCAACCAATCACATGGCAGTTGCTTCAATGCATGTAGGGTTGTGGTCCTGGTCAAGAAAATTTCCTGAACTCCAAACTAAATGTCAGAATGGGAAAGAAAGGTGGGCTACAACAGCAGAAGACTCCACCGGGTACCACTCAACTCCACTACAAATAGGAAAAAGAGGCTACAATTTGCACGAGCTCACCAAAATTGGACTGTTGAAGACTGGAAAAATGTTGCCTGGTCTGATGAGTCTCGATTTCTGTTGAGACATTCAAATGGTAGAGTCCGAATTTGGCGTAAACAGAATGAGAACATGTATCCATCATGCCTTGTTACCACTGTGCAGGCTGGTGGTGGTGGTGGTGTAATGGTGTGGGGGATGTTTTCTGGGCACACTTTAGGCCCCTTTGTGCCAATTGACCATTGTTTAAATGCCACGGGCTACCTGAGCATTGTTTCTGACCATGTCCATCCCTTCATGACCACCATGTACCCATCCTCTGATGGCTACTTCCAGCAGGATAATGCACCATGTCACAAAGCTCGAATCATTTCAAATTGGTTTCTTGAACATGACAAATGAGTTCACTGTACTAAAATGGCCCCCACAGTCACCAGATCGCAACCCAATAGAGCATCTTTGGGATGTGGTGGAACGGGAGCTTCATGCCCTGGATGTGCATCCCTCAAATCTCCATCAACTGCAAGATGCTATCCTATCAATATGGGCCAACATTTCTAAAGAATGCTATCAGCACCTTGTTGAATCAATGCCACGTAGAATTAAGGCAGTTCTGAAGACAAAAGGGGGTCCAACACTGTATTAGTATGGTGTTCCTAATAATTCTTTAGGTGAGTGTATGTGAAGGGGACCTTACATGGAGGTCTCCATTTGGTACATGGATGGACTGAGTCCACCAGAGTGAAAACCACTGCTTGTTTGTGACTCCCTTGTTTGGGTCATAGAGCAGAGCAGAATGGGTAATCCTCCACATAGAAAAGGGTTGTCCTTTAAAAGAGGACCTGTTGCCACAAAATGCAGTGCAATCTGAAACGAGCAGGAGGAGCTGAGCAGATTTATATCTATTTTTGTGGGAAAAGAATCAGTAAAACCTGTAATTTATGTATTTCTATCTTTGCTATCGGTTTGGGGGGAGGTGTTATCAGTGACTTATAGTATTGTGTGTATAAGTGTGTATACAGAGATAGCTGCAAGTCACTGATATCATCTTCTTCCTGTACCGATAGCTGTTAGAAAAAGTAGAAATATAAATGCATACATTTCAGGTTTTATTGAATCTTTTCCGAAAAACTATATATCAATCTGCTCAGCTTCTCCTGCTCTATAACATGGTGCTTTCCGATTGCACTGCATTTTGTGGTGACATGTCCTCTTAAAGTTAGATAGGGTAGTTTTCTTGGTTATCGGTGTTACCAGCGTCTCTCTTTTCCCCTTAGGTGAAACTGATAAGTTGAAGAAGAGTCAGTCACTGATCTTATCATTCTACAGGACTGCAGTTTTATAGTTTCTTTTTACAGTTCTACTGCTGTACTTATTATGCAATCTGCAAAGTGTCACATTGCACACTTAGGTGTAATTATTTAGATACTCTTTTTACATTGCTTTTATATTACAGAAACTGTGCTAGCTCCAGGTGCTTTACTGTGCAACACATTATATAGTTATTCCTCGGTTATTTCTTTGGAAAGCCTATTTTCTTGATAAAACGGACACTTAAAAACAAATATTGCCTGCACATTTACTAGTTTATTATGTTAAACTAGTAAGATGCCGAGAGACATGTACTATACCGTTGTAGTTGTAGTCTTTTATTTACTTCTTTTATATGTGTGTGATAAATGAAACTATGCACAAGTTTATGCTTACGTGTACATCCATAAACAGTACAACTGGAGCACAGCTACGTTTATCATGTAGCATAATGTACTAGAAAATCATGCTGTATCAGCATAGACCTGCTATTATTAAACATATCACACTAGGTCAGCAGGGGATATATTTATTAGTCATTGTGACAGAATTTAGCTAATTTTGCACCACAGACCTGTTGTACATGCTTTACACCACATCTAACTGTTGTAGACACTTTTCCTGACTTGTCTGTCAAGGGCATGGCTTAACACAGTGTTTCCCAACCAGTGTGCCTCCAGCTGTTGCAAAACTACAACTCCCAGCATGCCTGGACAGCCTTTGGCTGTGCGGGCATGCTGGGAGTTGTAGTTTTGCAACAGCTGGAGGCACACTGGTTGGGAAACACTGGCTTAACAAGACAGGTGTGTAGCCTATCAGTGAAAAAGGCATGAGGATTAGAAATTAGCAAATTTATTTGCAATAATTGATTCATGGCATGAAGCAGAGTTCTACACCCGTGACGGGATGTCCCCAATGCTGAGTACGCCGACTCCACCTCTTGATTGACAGAGCTGGTGCTCCAAGTAACAGCTCAACCATTTATCATCCAGCAGTCACTGAGATAAATCTGGTACATTACTAGACTGTTTTGTCTAAGGGGGTACTTTATTATGTGGATCAGTAGAAGAAACATGCAGCGGCACTCACCGGTGTACGTCAAAACAGCTTTATTCAGCCACAATCAGGCCGGGGGTGGACAAGTCAGACACGCAATGGCAGCGGCGGCCGTTTCGCGCTAATTGCGCTTCATCAGGCTGTGCTTCAATGCGCGTCTGTGTCCGCACTTCCTTTAACCTCTAGTGCAGGCCGACGTCATACAAATGAATGAATCAGGCCGCACATAGGTAAAAGGGGTTGCGCTAAACAACTAAAAACATAGAAAGTGCAACATATTTGCAACACATCAGCAAGAAAAAAGAAACAAACATACAAGTATATACAGCACCTATGAATAAATAAAAAATCAAAGGATTAGAAATAGTACCCACTCCTCTGCAGGGAGGGGATAGACACCGCCTCCTCCTGCAGAGGGAAGCCCGTTGGATCCTGCGTACACAAGCGTTAGGAGAACTCGGATTAAACGACAGAAACGACAGAAATGACCTCAGCCCTTTCCTGTAATCAAATTCCTTTGATTTTATTTATTCATAGGTGCTGTATATACTTGTATGTTTGTTTCTTTTTTCTTGCTGATGTGTTGCAAATATGTTGCACTTTCTATGTTTTTAGTTGTTTAGCGCAACCCCTTTTACCTATGTGCGGCCTGATTCGTTCATTTGTATGACGTCGGCCTGCACTAGAGGTTAAAGGAAGTGCGGACACAGACGCGCATTGAAGCACAGCCTGATGAAGCGCAATTAGCGCGAAACGGCCGCCGCTGCCATTGCGTGTCTGACTTGTCCACCCCCGGCCTGATTGTGGCTGAATAAAGCTGTTTTGACGTACACCGGTGAGTGCCGCTGCATGTTTCTTCTACTGATCCACATTTGTTACACTCTACTCACTGTTTGCAGCAGTGCACCGCCGAGCGTCTCTCTCCTCGCTGGCCTTGGAGCATTTGTGATCGCCGCATACTGACTGTGTGCTTGTTTGACTGTGCCGCCCCCTGCTCTTTTTCGTATGGGTACTTTATTATGCTGGTGATAATTAAAGTACTTGGGGTTGTTTTTCGCCATTTTTTATATCCCCTGTGTTGCTGGAGGATGTGCTTAACCACTTCAGCCCCGCTAGGTGAAACCCCCTTCATGACCAGAGCACTTTTTACACTTCGGCACTACACTCCTTTCACCGTTTATCGCTCGGTCATGCAACTTACCATACAAATGAATTTTACCTCCTTTTCTTCTCACTAATAGAGCTTTCATTTGGTGGTATTTCATTGCTGCTGGCATTTTTACTTTTTTTGTTATTAATCAAAATGTAAAGATTTTTTCAAAAAAATGACATTTTTCACTTTCAGCTGTAAAATTTTGCAAAAAAAACGACATCCATATATAAATTTTTCGCCGAATTTATTGTTCTACATGTCTTTGATAAAAAAAAAATGTTTGGGCAAAAAAAAAAAATGGTTTGGGTAAAAGTTATAGCATTTACAAACTATGGTACAAAAATGTGAATTTCCGCTTTTTGAAACAGCTCTGACTTTCTGAGCACCTGTCATGATTCCTGAGGTTCTACAATGCCCAAACAGTAGAAAACCCCCACAAATGACCCCATTTCGGAAAGTAGACACCCTAAGGTATTCGCTGATGGGCATAGTGAGTTCATAGAACTTTTTATTTTTTGTCACAAGTTAGCGGAAAATGATGATGATTTTTTTTTTTTTTTTTTTCTTACAAAGTCTCATAATTCACTAACTTGCGACAAAAAATAAAAAATTCTAGGAACTCGCCATGCCCCTCACAGAATACCTTGGGGTGTCTTCTTTCCAAAATGAGGTCACTTGTGGGGTAGTTATACTGCCCTGGCAATTTAGGGGCCCAAATGTGTGAGAAGAAGTTTGCAATCAAAATGTGTAAAAAATGACCGGTGAAATCCAAAAGGTGCACTTTGGAATATGTGCCCCTTTGCCCACCTTGGCAGCAAAAAAGTGTCACACATCTGGTATCGCCGTACTCAGGAGAAGTTGGGGAATGTGTTTTGGGGTGTCATTTTACATATACCCATGCTGGGTGAGAAAAATATCTTGGTCAAATGCCAACTTTGTTTAAAAAAATGGGAAAAGTTGTCTTTTGCCAAGATATTTCTCTCATCCAGCATGGGTATATGTAAAATGACACCCCAAAACACATTCCCCAACTTCTCCTGAGTACGGCGATACCAGATGTGTCACACTTTTTTGCTGCCAAGGTGGGCAAAGGGGCACATATTCCAAAGTGCACCTTTCAGATTTTGCAGGCCATTTTTTACACATTTTGATTGCAAGGTACTTCTCACACATTTGGGCCCCTAAATTGCCAGGGCAGTATAACTACGCCACAAGTGACCCCATTTTGGAAAGAAGACACCCCAAGGTATTCCGTGAGGGGCATGGCGAGTTCCTAGAATTTTTTATTTTTTGTCACAAGTTAGCGGAAAATGATGATTTTTTTTTTCTCTTTTTTCCTTACAAAGTCTCATATTCCACTAACTTGCGACAAAAAATAAAAAATTCTAGGAACTCGCCATGCCCCTCACGGAATACCTTGGGGTGTCTTCTTTCCAAAATGGGGTCACTTGTGGCGTAGTTATACTGCCCTGGCAATTTAGGGGCCCATATGTGTGAGAAGTACTTTGCAATCAAAATCTGTAAAAAATGACCGGTGAAATCCGAAAGGTGCACTTTGGAATATGTGCCCCTTTGCCCACCTTGGCAGCAAAAAAGTGTGACACATCTGGTATCGCCGTACTCAGGAGAAGTTGGGGAATGTGTTTTGGGGTGTCATTTTACATATACCCATGCTGGGTGAGAAAAATATCTTGGTCAAATGCCAACTTTGTAAAAAAAAAATGGGAAAAGTTGTCTTTTGCCAAGATATTTCTCTCAACCAGCATGGGTATATGTAAAATGACACCCCAAAACACATTCCCCAACTTCTCCTGAGTACGGCGATACCAGATGTGTCACACTTTTTTGCTGCCAAGGTGGGCAAAGGGGCACATATTCCAAAGTGCACCTTTCAGATTTTGCAGGCCATTTTTTACACATTTTGATTGCAAGGTACTTCTCACACATTTGGGCCCCTAAATTGCCAGGGCAGTATAACTACGCCACAAGTGACCCCATTTTGGAAAGAAGACACCCCAAGGTATTCCGTGAGGGGCACTGCGAGTTCCTAGAATTTTTTATTTTTTGTCACAAGTTAGCGGAAAATGATGATTTTTTTTTTTTCTCTTTTTTCCTTACAAAGTCTCATATTCCACTAACTTGCGACAAAAAATAAAAAATTCTAGGAACTCACCATGCCCCTCACGGAATACCTTGGGGTGTCTTCTTTCCAAAATGGGGTCACTTGTGGCGTAGTTATACTGCCCTGGCATTTTAGGGGCCCATATGTGTGAGAAGTACTTTGCAATCAAAATCTGTAAAAAATGACCGGTGAAATCCGAAAGGTGCACTTTGGAATATGTGCCCCTTTGCCCACCTTGGCATCAAAAAAGTGTCACACATCTGGTATCGCCGTACTCAGGGGTGTTTGTACTGCCCTGGCATTTGAGGGTCTCCGCAATCATTACATGTATGGCCAGCATTAGGAGTTTCTGCTATTCTCCTTATATTGAGCATACAGGTAATGAGATTTTTTTTTCCGTTCAGCCTCTGGGCTGAAAGAAAAAAATGAACGGCACAGATTTCTTCATTCGCATCGATCAATGTGGATGAAAAAATCTCTGCCAAAAAAAAAAAATGGAGGGGAAAGGCGTCTGCCAGGACATAGGAGCTCCGCCCTACATCCATACCCACTTAGCTCGTATGCCCTGGCAAACCAGATTTTTCCATTCACATCAATCGATGTGGATGAATAAATCATTGCCGGGATTTTTTATTTTTTTTTTATATATATATATATACAAAGTGCTTGCCAAAGCATAGGAACGCCGCCTCCTCCTCAGCTCGTATGCCTCGGCAAACGTATCTGTCACTGCAGAGGAGAAAATCCCGTCTTGCAGCGCCGCATACACTGACTTGCGTGTAATCTGACAGCAGCGCAATGCTTCTGTCAGAATGCACATCGGTGCTGCAGCTAGTCAATCGGTTGGTCCACCTGGAAGGTAAAAAAAGAAAAAACCAGGCCGCAACGCAATAATTTTATTAACTTTGCAACAGAACATATAAACTTTAACTTTTTTAACTGAACATTAACGTGTTTGCTTACTGGTGTGTTTTTTTTTTTGTTTTTTTGTTTTTTACCTTTATAGAACAAACCTCTCCTTCCCCATGGGTCAATGTGCAAAGCGCAAATCGCCCAAAGATGTGGCGAAGTGCGTTATGCACTTTGTCCCATGTGAAAGGAGACGTTTGCAGCAGCAGTGAGTGAATGGGCCCTAATAGCCCTGTGTGCCTGTCCTGGTGAGATGATCCCTATGCTAATAGTGTACCTGTAAGTGGTACTTCCGGAAACACTCTCCAAAGCATAGGGCAGGGTGGTCCGGACAGTCAGGACAGAAATAGCGGGTGTCACGCCTTATTCCACTCCTGCTACAGACACGACATCTTTTTCGGGGTGACTGTTGGGTTGAGGTACCAGGAACGACATTGGGGAAATGTCGCTCGTGTAGACGGCTAACTACACTGGTGGTTGGGGCCACGGAACCTCCTGGATACAGGAGGTTCTCGATGATCTCTTCCTGAAATTTGAGGAAGGATCCAGTTCTCCCAGCCTTACTGTAGAGAACAAAACTATTGTACAGAGCCAATTGAATTAAATATACAGACACCTTCTTATACCAGCGTCTGGTGCGTCGGGAAACTAAATACGGAGACAACATCTGGTCATTGAAGTCCACCCCTCCCATGTGGAGGTTATAGTCGTGGACTGAGAGGGGCTTTTCAATGACACGGGTTGCTCGCTCAATTTGTATTGTCGTGTCTGCGTGAATGGAGGAGAGCATGTAAACGTCACGCTTGTCTCTCCATTTCACCGCGAGCAGTTCTTCGTTACACAGTGCGGCCCTCTGCCCCCTTGCAAGATGGGTGGTAACGAGCCGTTGGGGGAAGCCCGCGCGACTAGTTCGCGCGGTACCACAGGCGCCAATCCGTTCTAGAAACAAATGCCTAAAGAGGGCCACACTTGTGTAAAAATTGTCCACATAAAAATGGTACCCCTTGCCGAATAAGGGTGACACCAAGTCCCAAACTGTGTTCCCACTGCTCCCCAGGTAGTCAGGGCAACCGACCGGCTCCAGGGTCTGATCTTTTCCCTCATAGACCCGAAATTTGTGGGTATAGCCTGTGGCCCTTTCACAGAGCTTATACAATTTGACCCCATACCGGGCGCGCTTGCTTGGGATGTATTGTTTGAAGCCAAGGCGCCCGGTAAAATGTATCAGGGACTCGTCTATGCAGATGTTTTGCTCTGGGGTATAAATATCTGCAAATTTCTGGTTGAAATGGTCTATGAGGGGCCGAATTTTGTGGAGCCGGTCAAAAGCAGGGTGGCCCCTGGGACGGGAGGCGGTGTTGTCACTAAAGTGCAGGAACCGCAGGATGGCCTCAAAACGTGCCCTGGACATGGCAGCAGAGAACATGGGCATGTGATGAATCGGGTTCGTGGACCAATATGACCGCAATTCATGCTTTTTTGTCAGGCCCATGTTGAGGAGGAGGCCCAGAAAAGTTTTAAGTTCGGAAACTTGGACTGGTTTCCACCGGAAAGGCTGGGCATAAAAGCTTCCCGGGTTAGCGGTGATAAATTGTGTGGCATACCTGTTTGTTTCGGCCACAACTACGTCTAAAAGCTCCGCAGTCAAGAACAGCTCAAAAAATCCCAGGGCCGAACCGATCTGAGCCGTCTCAACCCGAACTCCAGACTGGGCAGTGAAAGGGAAAACTACAGGTGCGGCTGAAGTTGGGGACTGCCAATCAGGGTTTGCCAGCACCTCAGGGATTCTAGGGGCTCTACGGGCACGTCTTTGCGGTGGCTGCGACGGGGTCACTACTGCACGTGCCACCGTACCAGCTTCAACTGCCCTTCTGGTGCTCGCTACTTCACCAGGTTGTACGGCAGTGCTGGTACTAGGTCCAGGGAGGGCTGGGCTGCTGGTGTATGCCTCACCACGTAATCCGACAGCACCAGCCCCACTCTGCTGCTCTTGAAGCAGGATCCTGCGCAACCTGCGGTCTAGCGACACGGGGCCGGGTACGCCTGGTGGTATCAGGGACCTCAGCCTCCTCGTCCGAACTTTGGGTCAGAGAGCCACTGCTTTCTACAGGTTCGTATTCTGACCCGCTGGATTCATCAGATGAGGGTTCCCACTCCTCATCCGACTGGGTCAGAAGCCTGTAGGCCTCTTCAGAGGAATACCCCCTG
Organism: Bufo gargarizans; assembly: GCF_014858855.1. Classification (NCBI taxonomy): domain Eukaryota; kingdom Metazoa; phylum Chordata; class Amphibia; order Anura; family Bufonidae; genus Bufo; species Bufo gargarizans. The sequence goes on along the minus strand of NC_058080.1, from coordinate 175,093,174 downwards.
TTAGACATGTGGGCAACTAAATTTAGGGGTATTCCCTGAGACTACCCAAGAAAAAAAAAGCAAGCCTGTCTTACAAAGGGGAGGCTAGCGAAGTATCGGAGGCCGCTGCGGTTGATAAAAAATATCAAAACTGATTTTTTTATCGCCGCAGTGCGTGTAAAGTGAATGTGCAGTGATCAAAAAAAAATTTTTTTTTGGTCACTGCGGTGGGGCGGGTGTGGGCGAACGCACGTGTGGGCGACCGATCAGGCCTGATCGGGCAAACACTGCGTTTTGGGTGGAGGGCGAACTAAAGTGACACTAATACAATTATAGATCTGACCGTGATCAGTTTTGATCACTTCCAGATACTATAAAAGTACAAATGCTGATTAGCGATACGCTAATCAGCGAATAACGGACTGCGGTGCGGTGGGCTGGGCGCTAACTGATCGCTAACTACCTAACCAAGGGACCTAAACTATACCTAAAACCTAACGGTCAATACCAGTGAAAAAACACTGATCAGTTTGCACTGATCACTTTTTTCCTTTCACTTGTGATTGACAGGGGTGATCAAAGGGGTGATCAAAGGGTTAATTGGGGTTCAGGGGGGTGATCAGGGGCTATAGTGTAGTGTTTGGTGTACTCACTGTGAAGCCTGCTCCTCTGCTGGATCCAACCGACGAAAAGAACCAGCAGAGGAGCAGGCAGCCATATAACAGATCATATTTACAAATATGATCTGCTATCTGGCACTTTGATTGGATTTTTTTAAAATCAGCAACCTGCCAGCCACGATCATTGGCTGGCAGGTTGCTGACGAAATACTGCTGTGCGAAATGCCGGCGCGAACTGCGCATGCGCTCGCGCATATTCGCGTCATCTCGCGTCTCGCGAGATGACGCGTATATGCGTGACTGTGCGCAGCGCTGCCACCTCCGGAACGCACATGTGCGTTAGGCGGTCCGGAGGTGGTTAAATAATAAAGAGGTGCAAACCTCAGCATAAATTAGGTGCATCCTTCGCCAGTCCATGTACACAAGTCAAAATATATTCCAGCCCCTCCCTATATTAGATTTCAATCATCATTGACTCCAGGAAACTGTCGTAAATAATTGTGAATTTGCCAGGGCTGATGGCCCATCCCTCACCTCTCCCCACACTATCCCCGTCACTCCCCAGTGCGGAGGTTGGTGTAAAAACACAGTGTGTGCCTAAATTTAGTCATATGCGAGTGAATTTTTTTATGCCAAAACTGGCACAAGGGGCCATGAAAAATGCCCCCCACTTTTTGCTTTAGTTTGCATCGGCATACTTTGCGCCAAATTTATCAAACAATACATTTGCTGCATCTTTAAATCTTGCACTTTTGTCTAGTAACTCTACTCCATTTCGGTTACACTACCCTCCTACGGGAGCCACTTTTTAAAAGTCACAAAATTCGAGGTTTTCTTGCAGTCCCATATAAAACTGCTGATAATTAATCATATTATTAACCAACTCTAGACCAGGCCATTTACCCCCCTACCTGACCAGGCACATTTTCCATTTTTAGTATTCTTTAAATATCATCTAGTCATTTTTATTTGAGCATTTTTCTGGTTTTATTTTCTATAAAAAGAAGAAATGTAAAAGTAAAAGGAAATGATTTGTTTTTCACATTCAATATTTTGTTAATAGCACAACGTGCAACTAAAATCTTTTTTTGTTATGTACCCCTTCAATAACAATTGTTTTGATATTTGGGATATGAGCTAAAAGCTGCGTTGCAGCGTGTGGTGGTGTACTTTTTTATAATTTTTTATATTTTATTATCTTTTTTATATAATTTTTTTTAAACTTTGTGCCCTCCCATAAGGTTACATAAGACCTTTCGGTAACATTTAACATAATTTTTTTAAATTAATTTATTACTGATTTCTCCTGTGACTTGGGCTGACATATTACCCTCAGTTACAGGGGAAATACAGCCCTGAGACAGACTGTATAAGGCCTCTTTCACATGAACGTGTGCACTCCGTGGCTTTTGCGGACCGCATTTGCGGATCCGCAATACACGGGTGCCATTCCGTGGGCATTCCGCATCACGGATGCGGACGCATTCACTTGCATGGGTCCGCAAATCCGGAGATGCGGAATGGTGCGGAACAGAATCACGGAAAGGAGTGCTTCCGTTGGGCTTCGTCCCGTACTTTCGTTCCGCAAAAAAATAGAACAAGTCTTATCTTTTTGCATAATGGGAGGATCACGGAGCCATTAAAGTAAATGGGTCCGCGATCCGCTGCGGCTGCCCCATGGTTGGTGTTCGTGCATTGCACGAGAGGCCACAAGAGGCCTAAGGCTGTAAAATCTCTCTACAGAGCTGATATGGGTCTGCTAAGACCTAGCAGCTTTTGCAGACTCCTAGTCCCAAGCATTCACATAATGCTGGGACTGAAGCAGGAAGTGACATTGCCACTTCCTGATCTATATACGCAGCGCTCATTCAGCGCTGTGTATAGAGAAATTTGGAAAGCAGGGACTGTGAAAATCCAACCCTGCTTTCTCTATGGGGAGCTCTGGTGTCACTGACAGCAGGCTTCCTGCTCCCACAGCTGCACTATAAGTGTGCTGCTGCAATCTCTGCATGGACGTTTTAAAATATCCATGCAGAGATATGTGCAGACTACCCGGAAATATATAGTCAACAGGTACTGTTAAGTTTTTTTCTTTTCTTTCACTCATATTGAACCCCTTCAAATTCAAATGGAAACGTCTTGATCAGGTTACTACTCTACCATGGATTTGTGATACTTCTGCAGCGGTTTCTCATGCTCCTGATTAAGAAGGATGGGACTGTATAATGTACTAGAATATTTAAATAAATTACTAATATAATCACTGTAGAAAACATTGAAGTAATTCTAAACATCTGCAGGAGACATCTGGGCCTTGTAGCTAATGTCCAAACACAGTGGGGGCAGATTTTTGAAACTGTCTAAAAGTAAATATGTTTTAGTTGCCCTTAACAACCAATCAGAGCACAGCTTTCATATTCCAGAAATGAAAGCTGAGCTGTGATAGGTTGCTCTAAGCAACAAAGACAACATTTCTTGTGATATTAACAGAATGTAAGCTCTTGTGAGCAGGGTTCTCGTCTATTGTTTAAGTTATTGCAGGGGCAGACATACTGTCTGTGCAGCCAGTTTAGCTGCACAGGGGCCCAGCGTGGAAGGAGGCCCACTCAGCTGGGACTGGCCCAATGGGGAGCCGGTGAAATCCTCGGTGGGCCCCTAACTAACAAGTGAGCTATCGTGCTTTTAACTCAGTTGCCGGTAAGCTCCCCCCCCCCCCTTTGAGGTCGTACACAGTAGGAAAAGTGGCTGGCTGGCTGCAGTAGGCCACCCCTTCCTGAACTTGAGAGGGACTCGGAGATAACGTGCTGCTCAGAGGCCCTGCTGCCCCAAGCAGCTGGTATAGGCAGTACATCCTGAATACTAGCGCTGATTAATAGGACAACTGACAGGTTTTAGTGTAATCAGCGCTCCTGGTCAGTAAGGTCTAATTTTTACAAAATCGCATTAAAAAAACATGGCATTTTGACGCGATTTGCTGGCAAATAAGACTAGGTATACACAGCCTTACTGACCAGGAGTGCTGATTACACAAAAACCTGTCAGTCAAAAGCACTAACAGGCTCTCCTCCAATTAGCCACCACTGCTAGAAGGAAGGACTGCTGCCTGAATGGAGCCGGAGCCCTGCTGCTGCGAGGGGGAGGAACTCGGGGACAACAAGCAGGAGCTGCAGCCCCAAGAACCAGCAATACAGAGGGCCAGGAGATAAGGAAGGGATCTATATGTATTGTAATATGGTGTAAAAGAGTGCCTGCATGTATGACAGTGTGTATACAACTTTGTATATAATAGTGCCTGCATTTGTATAAATGTGTATGTAAGAGTGCCTGCATGTATACAACTGTGTATATAAGAGTGCCTGCATGTATATAAGTGTGTATGTAAGGGTGCGTGCATGCATACAAGTGTGTGTATGTAAGAGTGCCTGCGTGTATATAAGTGTGTGTATATAAGAGTGCCTGCATGTATATAAGTGTGTGCATGTAAGAGTGCCTGCGTGTATATAAGTGTGTGTATGTAAGAGTGACTGCATGTATATAAGTGTGTGTATGTAAGAGTGCCTGCGTGTATATAAGTGTGTGTATGTAAGAGTGCCTGCGTGTATATAAGTGTGTGTATGTAAGAGTGCCTGCGTGTATATAAGTGTGTATGTAAGGGTGCGTGCATGCATACAAGTGTGTGTATGTAAGAGTGCCTGCGTGTATATAAGTGTGTGTATGTAAGAGTGCCTGCGTGTATATAAGTGTGTATGTAAGGGTGCGTGCATGCATACAAGTGTGTGTATGTAAGAGTGCCTGCGTGTATATAAGTGTGTGTATGTAAGAGTGCCTGCGTGTATATAAGTGTGTATGTAAGGGTGCGTGCATGCATACAAGCGTGTGTATGTAAGAGTGCCTGCATGTATATAAGTGTGTATGTAAGAGTGCCTGCGTGTATATAAGTGTGTGTATGTAAGAGTGCCTGCGTGTATATAAGTGTGTGTATGTAAGAGTGCCTGCGTGTATATAAGTGTGTGTATGTAAGAGTGCCTGCGTGTATATAAGTGTGTGTATGTAAGAGTGCCTGCGTGTATATAAGTGTGTGTATGTAAGAGTGCCTGCGTGTATATAAGTGTGTATGTAAGGGTGCGTGCATGCATACAAGTGTGTGTATGTAAGAGTGCCTGCGTGTATATAAGTGTGTGTATGTAAGAGTGCCTGCGTGTATATAAGTGTGTATGTAAGGGTGCGTGCATGCATACAAGTGTGTGTATGTAAGAGTGCCTGCGTGTATATAAGTGTGTGTATGTAAGAGTGCCTGCGTGTATATAAGTGTGTATGTAAGGGTGCGTGCATGCATACAAGTGTGTGTATGTAAGAGTGCCTGCATGTATATAAGTGTGTATGTAAGGGTGCGTGCATGCATACAAGTGTGTGTATGTAAGAGTGCCTGCGTGTATATAAGTGTGTGTATATAAGAGTGCCTGCATGTATATAAGTGTGTGCATGTAAGAGTGCCTGCGTGTATACAAGTGTGTGTATGTAAGAGTGCCTGCGTGTATATAAGTGTGTGTATGTAAGAGTGCCTGCGTGTATAAAGGTGTGTATATGTAAGAGTGCCTACATATATATGTGTGTATGTAAGAGTGCCTGCGTGTATATAGGTGTGTGTATGTAAGAGTGTCTGCATATATATGTGTGTATGTAAGAGTGCCTGCGTGTATATAAGTGTGTGTATGTAAGAGTGCCTGCGTGTATATAGGTGTGTATATGTAAGAGTGCCTGCATATATATGTGTGTATGTAAGAGTGCCTGCGTGTATATAGGTGTGTGTATGTAAGAGTGTCTGCATATATATGTGTGTATGTAAGAGTGCCTGCGTGTATATAGGTGTGTATATGTAAGAGTGCCTGCATATATATGTGTGTATGTAAGAGTGCCTGCGTGTATATAGGTGTGTGTATGTAAGAGTGTCTGCGTGTATATAGGTGTGTATATGTAAGAGTGCCTGCATATATATGTGTGTATGTAAGAGTGCCTGCATATATATGTGTGTATGTAAGAGTGCCTGCGTGTATATAAGTGTGTGTATGTAAGAGTGCCTGCGTGTATATAGGTGTGTATATGTAAGAGTGCCTGCATATATATGTGTGTATGTAAGAGTGCCTGTGTATATAAGTGTGTGTATATAAGGGTCCATGCATGTATACAACTGTGTGTATGCAAGGCTACTTTCACATTAGCGTTTTCAATTCCGCTATTGAGGTCCGCATCAAAATGCATTCCGTTCCATTTATTTGCACTCCCATCGCGGATAGACTAACGCTGCAAGCAGCGTTTTTCTGTCCGCAGTGTTGTGCGGAACAAGAAGGATCCATCCTGGCACACAATGAAAGTCAATGGGGACGGATCAATTTTCTCTGACACAATGGTGTTCATGATGGATCCGTCTTGGCTATAGAAGACATAATACAACCGGATCCATTCATGACGGATGCATGCAGTTGTATTATGGTAACAGAAGCATTTTTGCAGATCCTTGCGTCGTTGGCCAAAAGCACTGGGCTTACTGGTCCTTATATGCTCCTTGGTCTTCCAGGATCAGGCACGTATATGTTTATATCTGTATGTGTGGTTTGGGGGGCAGCCCAAGCTTGAAAAATACTTTTAATTTAAAATGTTGTCTTCTGTTCAGTGCTAATAAATACACAATTGAATTAAAGATTGGGAGTGCTATGGTTTTTTCAAACCTTTTCAGTAATTGAGGGGTCCCTTGGGCCAGGGCCTGACTCCGCAAGCACCGCCGCCAAATGATGGACAAACATACGTCAGTAAGTGGTGCTGTCCTTTCTCTATGTGTTCTATGATTTGGGGGGGCAGGCACTTTCTTTGCACAGGGTCCCTCTGCCGTCTGTGTCCACCCCTGTGTTGTTGGTTAGTTTACTATGTAATGTATGACTGTACATTCATCTTGTGATTGCAAAGTGCTGCAGAATATGTTGGTATTATATAAATGAAGATTACTAGATTACTAGCAGAAGAACCCGGCTTCACACGGGTATATTTCATCTAGTTCATTTAATGTTTGTGTGTGTTGTTAAAAGATATCCACAGTATCCCCCATAACATTGACCTCTACAGCATCCCGCCCCCTTAACAGTGAACTCCACAGCCCCTAGCCCTTAACACTGACCCCACCACAGCACCCCCCCCCTCCTTCAAATGTGACCACCACAGCATCTCACTCTCCTTAACTTTAACCTTCACAGAAGCCCGCCCCTTTAACAGTGACCTCCACAACACCCCACCTGCCCCCCTAACAAAGACCTCTACAGCGGCCTGCTCCCCTTAACGTGACCCTCCACAGTGGTCTACCCCATAACAGTGACCTCCACAGCACAGCATCCTCTTAACTGTGACCTTCACAGCTGCCTACCCCCTTTAACAGTGACCCCCTCACACCCTCTCGCCCCTTTAACGGTGGCCTGCACAGCACCACTGTCCCCTTAACAGTGACCTCCACAGTGCCCTTCCCCCTAACAGTAACCTCCACAATGCCCTCCCCTTTAACAGTGACTTCCACAGTACCCCACTGCCTTAACAGTGACCTTCACTGCACCCGCCCCTTTATGTGAGTTACATCAGCCTCTACAACAACATTGGCTAAGCGTCGCAATGGAAATCATATTAACTCACACATAAGCTGTTTTATAATAAGAATGTCCTTCGTTGCCTATAGCAACCAATCAGAGCTCAAATTAATGACCTGTAGTAAAATAGAAGCTGAGCTGTGATTGGTTGCTATATGCAACCTGATGAATATCCAGGCTAACCGCTACAACAGACAATGGCTCCTGTAGTTTGGCGCTTAGGTTACTAAGCGTATTTTTTGGCAAATAATTGGAAAGCGTGGGGTAAAAATCTCCATACAAAACAGTCTATATGGCTTTCCCCGAGTCACAGGAGGGCCGCTGTGCAAAATTTTGTGATTGTAAATGCGACGACATACATACATACAGTACAGACCAAAAGTTTGGCCACACCTTCTCATTCAAAGAGTTTTCTTTATTTTCATGACTATAAAAAATTGTAGATTCACACTGAAGGCATCAAAACTATGAATTAACACATGTGGAATTATATACATAACAAAAAAGTGTGAAACAACTGAAAATATGTCATATTCTAGGTTCTTCAAAGTAGCCACCTTTTGCTTTGATTACTACTTTGCACACTCTTGGCATTCTCTTGATGAGCTTCAAGAGGTAGTCACCTGAAATGGTTTTCACTTCACAGGTGTGCCCTGTCAGGTTTAATAAGTGGGATTTCCTGCCTTATAAATGGGGTTGGGACCATCAGTTGCCTTGTGGAGAAGTCAGGTGGATACACAGCTGATAGTTCTACTGAATAGACTGTTAGAATTTGTATTATGGCAAGAAAAAACAGCTAAGTAAAGAAAAATGAGTGGCCATCATTACTTTAAGAAATGAAGGTCAGTCAGTCCGAAAAATTGGGAAAACTTTGAAAGTGTCCCCAAGTGCAGTCACAAAAACCATCAAGCGCTACAAAGAAACTGGCTCACATGCGGACCGCCCCAGGAAAGGAAGACCAAGAGACACCTCTGCTGCGGAGGATAAGTTCATCCGAGTCACCAGCCTCAGAAATCGCAGGTTAACAGCAGCTCAGATTAGAGACCATGTCAATGCCACAGAGTTCTAGCAGCAGACACATCTCTAGAACAACTGTTAAGAGGAGACTGTGTAAATCAGGCCTTCATGGTAGAATATCTGCTAGGAAACCACTGCTAAGGACAGGCAACAAGCAGAATAGACTTGTTTGGGCTAAAGAACACAAGGAATGGACATTAGACCAGTGGAAATCTGTGCTTTGGTCTGATGAGTCCAAATTTGAGATCTTTGGTTCCAACCACCGTGTCTTTGGGCGACGCAGAAAAGGTGAACAGATGGACTCTACATGCCTGGTTCCCACCATGAAGCATGGAGGAGGAGGTGTGATGGTGTGGGGGTGCTTTGCTGGTGACACTGTTGGGGATTTATTCAAAATTGAAGGCATACTGAACCAGCATGGCTACCACAGCATCTTGCAGCGGCATGCTATTCCATCCGGTTTGTGTTTAGTTGGACCATCATTTATTTTTCAACAGGACAATGACCCCAAACACACCTCCAGGCTGTGTAAGTGCTATTTGACCATGAAGGAGAGTGATGGGGTGCTGCGCCAGATGACCTGGCCTACACAGTCACCGGACCTGAACCCATTCGAGATGTTTTGGGGTGAGCTGGACCGCAGAGTGAAGGCAAAAGGGCCAACAAGTGCTAAGCATCTCTGGGAACTCCTTCAAGACTGTTGGAAGACCATTTCAGATGACTACCTCTTGAAGCTCATCAAGAGAATGCCAAGAGTGTGCAAAGCAGTAATCAAAGCAAAAGGTGGCTACTTTGAAGAACTTAGAATATGACATATTTTCAGTTGTTTCACACTTTTTTGTTATGTATATAATTCCACATGTGTTAATTCATAGTTTTGATGCCTTCAGTGTGAATCTACAAATTTCATAGTCATGAAAATAAAGAAAACTCTTTGAATGAGAACCTTCTACAACTTTTGGTCTGTTTTGTACACTCAGCTTTATATATAAGATAATTGTTATTATTATTATTATTTGGCAATATATTCTATGTATTTATCTATCTATCTATCCCTAAGTATCTTATTTTTGGCTCTATCACTCGCTATAGATCCTTGTGTATCTATAATTTTCTGTGTACAGTTCTACTGATCTGTTATTTTCTTTACCTGCACCTGAAGTATGAATTGTGGAGTGCACCTGCATTTAATACAATCCACAACCAGTGACAGCTCACAATTTATATAACAGTCTGCGTATTTATTTGGAAAGAAAAGCTGAATATTCACTCCAATTAAACTGTGCAAGGTCACAGTCTGAATACTAAAGTTTTGCCAGTCACGTCACAATAAAGCACACAGCTGCATATTTAAGGGCTCCAACAGAAGAATGACTTTCTCATAACTTACACAGCTGTCGACAGATAATGCTTAACTAAATTGGAATTTGAGGTATCCACAAAAATCAAACATATCTGGATTTGGCAAAGCAGGTTGGAAGCAGACATTGTGAGCACAGGAGTAACATGTAGTAACACTGGATTACTATTAAACGAATGTATCATCAGAAATGAACTTTTTGTTTAAATTACATTTGTATGGTAATCATGTTTTTAGAATCTTTGGTGATTTTTAAATTTTCTTTGTGACTATTAACTGTATGGTTTATAAAAGAACTAAAATCACAGAGAGCTAACACAGGATCCACTATTCACAGGACGATATTTTCTGATAACACATTCCCTTTAAGAGTGGTGTATAATGAGATTATCATTTTGATTTCAATTGTACACAGTCTGTGTCTACATGTATACTGTATACAGAATTGTGTCATCTTCAAGCATAGAAACATGCTAATATATTTACAGGATTGTCTAGAAAACTCATGTTTATACGCCCTTTAAGTAGGGATGAGCGGACCCGTGGATGTTCGGGTTCGCCGGATTCGGCCGAACTTCGGGTCAAAGTTCGGGTTCAGGACCCGAACTTGACCTGAACTCAAACCCGAACCCTATTGAAATCAATAGGGACCTGGTTTTGGTGCACTAACATGGCTGTAAAATAGTCGTAGTAAGGACTAGAGGGCTGAAAAATGAAGCAAAATGGGAGTAAGAGCAGGACAGTTGCCCTGCAAACAAATGTGTATAGGGAAATGACATAGAATAGAAAAAAATAAAAGATAATAATCTTGAACTAGTAGGCAAAGTCGAGTAGGAGGTTGAGGAGACAGTGGACATGGTGGTGTAGGTGAAAGCGGAGGAGGAGGTAGCCAACACAGTTTTTTATTTTTTTTAATAAATTTGGGAAGACCCCAAAACATTGGGAAATAGAAAAGAGAATGCAAAGAGAAAGTGCGCTGTAGTATAACAATGGCTGGGTAAGGCCGGTATACATGTCTATTCAGCACAAGGTACGGACAAGTCCTGAGGGATCCATGCCTGGTTCATTTTAATGAATGTGAGCTTGTCCACATTGGCTGTGAACAGGCGGCTGTGGACAGGCGGCTGATGACGCCCCCTGCCGTGCTAAACACATGTTCAGACAATATAAGGCATACAGGGCAAGCTCAGGCCATGTGCCCAAATTGGAGACCCAGAAGTTGAAGGTGGCAGACCCATCAGTCAGTATATGTAGGCGTGTGCACACATACTGCTCCACCATGTTGCAGAAATGCTGCCTCCTGGTAAAACATTTCATATCAGCTGGTGGTGCTGGTTGTTGTGGCGTGCTGACAAAGCTTTTCCACATTCTGGCCATGCTAACCCTGCCTTCTGAGGTGCTGGCGGTGCCCCAGCTGCATTGGCGACCTCTTCCTCCTCCTCTGCCTTCGCCTTGTGCTTCCACTGTGCCCCCGCTGTGAGGTGGGAATGCCACCAGCAGCGTGTCTACCAGCATGCGCTTGTACTCGCGCATCTTACGATCACGCTCCAGTGATGGAATTATCCACTATCGCCTGCTGCTGCTCGCACAGTCTCTCCAGTATGTGCAAGGTGGAGTTCCCTGCCTGGAAAGAAAAACACTAAAAAAAACATTTTATTAAATATATTCACTTAAAAAATTTGGCTAAACCGCCTAAAGATACTTAAATTAGGCTAGGTGTAGGGGGGTGGTTATTATTAGTTAATTTCGTTATATCCGCACCTTCCTACTGTTACCTTTAAAGGGAACCTGTCACCGGGATTTTTGGTATAGAACTGAGGACATGGGTTGCTAGATGGCCGCTAACACATCCGCAATCCCCAGTCCCCATAGCTCTGTGTGCTTTTATTGTGTCCCTGACTCATCTCACATACAGGACTCATCTCAGGTTAATTTGCATATGTATCAAATCTGTGTTTTTACACAATAAAAGCACACAGAGCTATGGGGACTGGGTATTGCGGATGTGCTAGTGGCCATCTAGCAACCCATGTCCTCAGCTCTATACACAAAAATCTCAGTGACAGGTTCCCTTTAAATACTATTTTCCCAAATAGGGATATGTGGAGACATACAGAACCATTAGTGTTTTTTGAAAATACATATGTATCACCACATCTCATTAACTCTCCCCATTTATCATATGGGTAACAAATACACATACGTAGAGCTGTCTTGGAGATGATGTTAGGGGTTCAATAGGTGCTATTATCTCTGTGGTTCTTTTAAGCCTACAGCACCTCTCCACTTGTATCCCCAACACCTCCGGACAGACCCTCATTCACTGTATATCTTGTAACTGAATTGCGTCTGCTCGACGCGTTTCTATGCCCCCTGAGTAGTTGCTGGCATGTCATCAGGGGCAGAAGACAAAGTACAAGAGTTTCATAGATGCTGCACGCCCATAAACTTGGCGATAAGCAAGAAAGACAGAAGAAAGAAGACGCTGCCTGCCACTGATGGCGAGTGTGCAGCATTGATGATGTGTAAGCCTGCGGCACTGTAGGGGCCATAGTGCGGCCGCAAATAGCCGTTCCTTTTATAGACACAGTCACGCCTACTGGGCGGAGCTCTAATGACGGGGAACCAGCAGAATGGTGAGGAGTATTAAGTCCTCCGATTCCCCTGTCTTCTAAACATCGCTATATGCTTCAGTGGGTATCTAATATTATGGCATACATACAGTAGCTAATACACAGCCTCTACTTGTTCTGGCCTCACCATTCATACACCGGTATTCGGGCCTACAAAATAACGCTGAACGTTCTGTTGCCTACATCGCACCTGAGGAAGATGTTTCATTTGGGCATGTAGCTGGCACAGATCGACCACGTCCTCTCCCTGTAACAGGAGCTCCACTAGCACCAGCAGCACCATGACCAGGGCCACATACCTTATTGGATGCTCTCCTCATTCTTTGAGGTCACCCACCAAACTAACAGACAGATTAACTATATTAATTTCCCTGTCACATATGCAGTGCAGGTGTACCTCACACCAAAAATGTGTATATGTCAACGGCCGAACTAACAGACAGAATAACTATATTAACTTCCCTGTCACATATGCAGTAGAAGTGTACCTCACACCAAAAATGGGAATATGTCACCAACTGAACAAAGGGTACTGTCACACTAGCATTTTTCTTTTCCGGTATTGAGTTCCGTCCTAGGGGAGCATTCTGTTCAGTATCCATCGGGATGCATCAGTTCAGTCCCTCTTACGTTTTTTGGCCGGAGAAAATACCGCAGCATGCTGCATTTTCTCTCCGGCCCAAAATCCTAAACACTTGTCTGAATGCCGGATGCGGCATTAATTTCCATTGAAATGTATTAGTGCCGCATTGACGGATCCTTTTAAAATGTGGGGAAAAAAAATACCGGATCCGTTTTTCCGAATGACAACCGGAAATACGGATCTGGCATTGCAATGCATTTGTCAGATGGATCCGCATCTGGATCCGTCTTACAAATGCATCCGCTTGCGTCCGGATTGTTCCAGCGACGGAACTGCCTGCTGGAATCCTCTGCCGCAAGTGTGAAATTAGCCTAACAGATTAACTATATTAATTTACCTGTCACATATGCAGTGCACGTGTATCTCACACCAAAAATGGGAATATGTCACCCTCAGAACTAACAGTTAGATAAACTATACTCATTTCCCTGTCACGTATGCAGTGCAGGTGTACCTCACATCAAAAATAGGTATGTCACCCATCGACCTAACAGACGGATAAACTATTATATTTTTGTGTTAGAGGTACAAAAATTGTGCATTTCACCCACAAAAAATCACTATAGGTCATCCACAGAAATAACAGCCAGGTTTATTATCATATTTCTGTGTCAGGGGTGCAAAGCTGGTGAGTTGCACCCACAAAAAATCATTATAGGCCACCCACAATACAAATAGCCAGTTTCCTAACACTGTCCCTCGTTTCAGCTGCCTGCTTCCTGTCCCTGCACTACTCAGAGCTGATGGGCGGTGCTACACATGATCCAGCTTGTATAGGGGCTGGGTCACATGATGGCACCGGCCAATCACAGCCATGCATTACAAGGCATCGCTGTGATGGCTTCTAAGTGCCCACAGCTTAAAAGCTTGTTGATTGGCTGCCCTGCAGCCTTTCAAAAGCTTTATTAAATGCGCGAATACCGAACTCGAACACAAACTTTTCCAGCAAAGTTTGGGTTTGCTCAACACTACCTTTAAGTTAATTCTTACTTTGATAGAGATAGGCTTCCTCTTAAGGATCCTCTCATCTCTTGACCAGAGTGGAGATCAGTTACAAACAGCAGCCACTCTGGAAGACCTGTCCTTTGTTTATTTTAATGGGCAAAGTGTGATGCTTAAAGGCTATGTACACCTTTGGGGACAATTTTTTTTTAATGATTGCATTTTACTCATTTTGGGCTAAAACTCATTATTTCTATTGGTCTTTATTTAAAATATTGAGCCATTCTGTAACAAAGGGTTAACTGGTCATCTAATAACACTAAACTACTAAAATTAAAACTAAATTACTAAAAGGTCATAAACAATTATTTAAAGATGCATTTACACAGCCCAAGAATCGTTCCCAACAATCCGGTCATGTAAATATGTCGCCGAGCGAAATGCTCATTCATTGGGTGATCTTGTCGTTCATGCAGACATCACCGATCATGGCTTCTGGGCAGCAGATCGTGCTCGTCCTCATATTGTGAAGGAGGTCGCTGCATGTAAATGCAGCTGTCTCCTTCACTGAACGAGCAGCCGACTGTCGGGAAGGAAGCCTGTGTAAATCCAATAAGATAAGAATTGAGCTATGATGAGTGTTTATAATGTCAGAGAGCAGAGATAAGGAGCCCGTCAGCTACCCAACTGACGGAAAAGAGAGAAAATACAGAGGCTACTACTAGAGCATCTCAGCTCTGTACAGAAAAAAAGGACTCTGTATTTTTAATAAAGACTAATTGAAAAAATAATTTTAAGCTCAAAATGAGTACAGTAATAAAAAAAAAAATACCACCAAAGGTGTACATAGCCTCTAATTTCCCATGTGGTGTTTCTGCAGATAAACACAGCAGTTACAGATAGCTGATTGCCGGGGGTCCCAAAAGGAGGACACTTTGTGATCACCTTATTGTCAATAGACCAATCTAACAAGTAGGAATTTTCCAAAGCACAGGACCCACTTTGAAGATAATTTTAGATAGTTACAAGTTATACATAGACATTTTTTACAGCTTACTTTACAGAGTTCTGTAGTGGTGGCCATTGTTTTAAAGGTGACAACAGGATCTGCTGCAATATTGGTTGTCATTTTATAATTAGCTTCTCATGAACCAAGAATCACCTGTAAACTGTCACTATTAGGCCTCATGCACACGACCGTTTCTTTTTAAGGTCCGCAAAAACGGGGTCCGTAGGTCCGTGATCCGTGACCGTTTTTTTGTCCGTGGGTCTTCCTTGATTTTTGAAGGATCCACGGACATGAAAAATGAAAAAAAAATCTAAGTCAAGTTTGCCATTGAAATGATAGGAAAAAACGGACACCGATCACGGACACGGATCACGGACGCGGATGACAATCTTGTGTGCATCCGTGTTTTTTCACTGACCCATTGACTTGAATGGGTCCGTGAACCATTGGCCGTGAAAAAAATAGGACAGGTCTTATTTTTTTCATGGCCAGGAAAAACGGATCACGGATGCGGCTGCCAAACGGTGCATTTTCCGATTTTTCCACAGACCCATTAAAAGTCAATGGGTCCGCAAAAAAAAACGGAAAACGGCACAACGGCCACGGATGCACACAACGGTCGTGTGCATAAGGCCTTAGACTGTATGTATTTTGCAGTCCACGTGGATCTGCAATATACTAACACAGGCTGTGTGACTTTCCTTGCTCCTCGTTATAGAAATGCAAAATGCACAAGAATAGGACATGTTCTATAATTTGCAGACAGCACATGTATGACATGTCTGTGCTGTCTGCATTTTTTTGTGACTTCCTAGAAATGAGTGGGTCAGTGTGGGATCCACAAAATATGTGGATCGGATGTGAACCCAAAAGTCAGTTGTGTGAATGTAGCTTAAATTTTGACAAACATGTAGACATTTTGATGTTTTGGGTGGGTTTTCCAAACTGTTCTTTTTATAATTTAACAGCTTGCCAGTGAATTACAACTAACAGCCACCATAATCCAAACTTCTCATTCCCATCTCCAAGACTTCTCTCGAGCTGCACCAGTTCTCTGGAATGCCCTACCCCAAGCAATTAGGTTAATTCACAACATCCACAGTTTTTGCCGCTCCCTAAAAATAGATATTTTTAGGGTGGCCAATAATGTTGAGTTTTTTAGGGTGGCCAATAATGTGGAGTGAATCGTTCCAAAGTCGATTTGCTCAAAACTTTTTTGTTTGACTGCTGTACAGAGATTCATCTCCGTTTCACATTTAAATGTATGGGTTCTGGACAGGAAAATGTGTTATCACCAAAGTCCTGTGTTTTCAGGATTTGATTTTTCAACTTTAAAACCATTTTAAAACTTGGATCCGAAGTCAGGCATTGGCACAGAGGTACCAGCCGGTACTGAAGCCAACTTATGATTCCTGTTTTAAATTGGTTTTAAAGTTTAAAAATCAAATGCCGAAGTTATTCACCTAAGTCTCACGAGACTTCGGTGATAACTCATTTCTACTAGACAGAGCCCATACATTTTAATGCGGTATGGAGATGGGTCTCCGTACAGCATTAAAACAAAGTTTTGAGAGAATCGACTTCGGATCTTGGATCGGAAGCTCCATTCGCTCAGCACTAGTAACCAATCACATCGCCATGCTCTCAGAAACAGTACAAAT
Source organism: Bufo gargarizans (assembly GCF_014858855.1). NCBI lineage: Eukaryota > Metazoa > Chordata > Amphibia > Anura > Bufonidae > Bufo > Bufo gargarizans. The sequence continues at coordinate 175,076,684 of NC_058080.1, read as the reverse complement.
ATCAGCTGATGACTGGCTCATGCAGATTTATATCTACTCCTCCCCCAGTGTGTTAAGATCGTTGGACTATTGTACAAAAAAAGCACTTTTATACAATTTTGTCACTCCTATCTCCACATAGACTGTGAGCTCATAGACTGTTTGTTGCTATGTAATAAAAAAAATCAGCACTTACTTGGAGGTTCTCTAGCCTTGACAGTACCAACAGCAGTGCCATTTGGAACATCCTCCGATATTACAAAGGTGTAGCGGGATTTTTCAAACAGTGGAGGTGCTACCGTAGTTTTTTGGATGTTAACAGTCACAGACGCGTTCACTGCGGACGTAAGGCCGCCTTTATCTCGAGCGCATACAGAGAACGTCACTTGCGAATCCTCCAGATGTTCGAGAGCAGCAATCAAATACATAATTCCTAAAGATGAAAAATGATAACCAATCATATGGAATATTACACTGAATATTTACAAATGATGTGCGTGAAGGAAATTAAATCATAAAATCTCCTGTATATATCTGGACGGCTAATAAAGCAGAAGAACACCAATAATTTCATACATTTGTCAAAACTTCAACTAAACTTTATAAAACTGGTCTATATTGATGAACATCTGTGACAACCTAGCCATGAAATCTTATTTAGAACGAGGTAAGACTGTAAATGCATATAGTTCATATAGTCACACTGTGATAGCACATAGCACATGTTTCAGAAGCCAAATTCACTCTGTTTTCAGCCAATGACACAAGAATCCTCCTTGATGACATCATGACTACAGAGTATCAAATAGTGCAGTACCCCCTTTTAAAATGCTATCACCTTTTTTACTAATTAAAACCAGATACTGACAGGGCGGCCATTTTGCCTGAGCTGCTCCTAACAGCATTTAGAGTTATGCTTTACAGCAGCCATGGTGGGCCATAGACACAATAAACAGGAGGGGACCTCAATGACCTCTATGAGAGAGTTTTCTAGGCATGCTCTGTGACTTGTGCAGAGGTCATTGGCCTGGGGGGTCGGGGACATGGGGGGCCTTGATATCACTTATTGTGAATAGTGGATCATGTGGCCTCCAGAGTATATATAGGTGTGTATATTGTATCTATCTTGGATGGTGGATCTAGTGTTATCTATATACTGGTGTATATATATTGTAAGTGGTCGATCCTGTGTTATCTGTCACTGTAATCTTGCCTGCAATGATAATGACTATTGAAAAGTGATATGTACAGAACAGGAATGTTCAGCCTATTATGCAGCTTATTAGACTGGTAGATAATCTTTCATTAACAAGCGGCCATCGTCGATTTAGCAAATCATTTGAATTCAAAACACACAAAATATAGTACCCACCATCTATAAACTAGTAGAACTGCTCCAACCAGACAGCTTCCACGTGCTGAACTCTGCCCTTAAATATTATCATAAGCCATAATTCACATTCTGTACTGAACCTACATTCTGTCTACAGTGTGCACTCTACTGATACAGATTTGGACACCACCAGGAATTGGATTTCTGTTACAACAGAATTATCGGGAATAAGTCTTTAGCCCTGGTAGGTTCTGAACAGAATGTGTGAATTATAGCATATAATTAACACCTTAGGGCAGATTCCAGTGGGTGAAAGTCGTCCAGTTGGAGCCACAGCACTGCTAGTTTATAAATAGTTGGCTTGGGTACTATATTTTATATATACATAATAGTTTTTATTGGTCAGATAGCTCTACTGTCTAGTATCTTGCAGCACTATCATCGTTATTGAGATTGCTGATCGTTGCCCCCAGGGCATTAACACTACCAACGGGTCAAGGGGATATGCCATTGATTAATGATAATCTTTCAGTCAGGCAGATTTGTCAGATTCACAGAGAACAAATGCTATTACATGCCTCGCTAATTTCTCAAAAGTACACGAAAATTCTATTGATATTCGCTCCATCTAATATGCCCTAAAGTGCGAAAACAGCAGGATTTTAATAATTTTTTTAAAGTATACATCACCAAAAATTCTTAATTGTGTTTAACATAAAACAATTTGTCATTTTCTACAGACACCTTCCCTTATTTACGTATATAAATCACTTATATACCGCTGACATATTCGGCAGCACTTTACAGTCATTATTATCACTCGCTGTCGCAAATGAAGCTTACAATCTAAGTTCCCTTGCAGTATGACTTCGGAAGAAACCCACGCAAACATGAGAAGAGCATACAAACTCCATGCAGATGTTGCCCTTGTTCGGATTCAAACCTGCGACCCCAGCGCTGCAAGACACAAGTACTAACCACTGAGCTGCCTTTTAAGGTAAATTTGTGCGTCTCCCCTCATATATCCTTCAATAATATCCTTAAAGGGGTTGTCCGAGTTATTTTTTTATTCTTTCTATGTTCCTAACTAGGCAAATGTAACAGCGTTCCAATTAACTCACTTTATCTCCGGTGGCTGGTTTCTCAGATTTCACTGAGGGTCACATGACCTGTGATGTCAGCTTCTCTCCCTGCTCTGATAATGTTCCTGCACAATCCTGAGAGATCTGTACAGGAGAGGTCACTGTGCTGGCCACGCCCCCCTGCACTGCCGGCTGCTGCTTATTGCTCTCTCTTAACCCCTTCAGCTGCACAGACTCAGGGCTGAAGTGTTTACTGTGTAGCTGCAGGCAGTGAGGAAACAAATGCTGGGCACAGGAGCTGAAAGAAAAGTTCTGCAGAGCATTGCAGGTAGGGGGAAGATCCTGTGTGTATTAGCAGTGTCATTGTACAGCTGGGACTTGTAGTCTTATACATACAACATGCTGCAGAGTCTCCCAGCAGGCAATGTTACTCAGGGCAGCATCTGTATTCACTCCCTTAGCAGTGTCATTATACAGCTGGGACTTGTAGTCCTACACATACACCATGCAGCTGAGTCTCCCAGCAGGCAGACATGTCACTCAGGGCAGCACTTGTATTCACTCCCTTAGCAGTGTCATTGTACAGCTGGGACTTGTAGTTCTACACATACAACATGCTGCTGAGTCTCCGAGCAGGCAGACATGTCACTCAGGGTAGCACTTGTATTAACTCCCTTAGCAGTGTCATTATACAGCTGGGACTTGTAGTTCTACACATACAACATGCTGCTGAGTCTCCCAGCAGGCAGACATGTCCCTCAGGGTAGCACTTGTATTCACTCCCTTAGCAGTGTCATTGTACAGCTGGGACTTGTAGTTCTACACATACAACATGCTGCTAAGTCTCCCAGCAGGCAGACATGTCCCTCAGGGTAGCACTTGTATTCACTCCCTTAGCAGTGTCATTGTACAGCTGGGACTTGTAGTTCTACACATACAACATGCTGCTGAGTCTCCCAGCAGGCAGACATGTCACTCAGGGCAGCACTTGCATTCACTTCAATGGGTCCGCAAATCTGGAATTGCGGAACGGCCGCACGGAACGGGAGCCCTCAGCAGCACTACGGAGTGCTTCCGTGGAGTTGCGTCCCATACTTCCGATCCGCAAAAAAGATAGAACAGGTCCTATCTTTTTGCGGATTGGGCAGATCGCGGACCCATTAAAGTGAATGGATCCGCGATCCAATTCGGCTGACCCACGGCCGGCGATCGTGCATTGCGGCCCGCAATTTGCGGGCCGCAGCACGGGCACGGGTCACACACGTTCGTGTGAACTCGGCCTTACAGTGCTATATCTTTTTTTTCCATAACTCGGACAACCACTTTAAATGTGGGTCACCTGGTATTTTTAGCTAAAGAAACCTTTCGAAAATAGAATATCTGCAGTTAAAATTATTCACCTACTAATTATAAAGAACATATTTTAGGAAATATGTCTGGTGTCTAAAAATGGCACAAAATGAATTTCAAGTGTTGGGACAAGATTGAAGATGACTTAGTACAGTGCAGTAATAGTCCAATTAACCTTTTAGCTATCTGTTCTGTGGGCCGGGATCCAATATGTCAAACTTTGCAAATGGATTTGTAAAATATGCTTCTAAAACAAGTGTAAATTCAGTTAATTGTAATTTATAGGTCGCCTTCTGCTGGCTTAAATAAAATACAATTTCTACAAGATGCACTTGTATAATTTTACTTGAGGAATAAATGTTGTGCTATAATAAAGTGGTGTCTTAGCCACCGGATATAACATATTGCTTCAGTGCTAAGGTCACTAAGTAGCCAGAATTTAATCAGACAGGAGGCAGATGGCCAAGTGGGGCGAGCAGTTTGTCACCCAAACTAACCTTATACTTTAGCAGACAAATTATTTGAAAATCTTTAAGATGAAGATAAACGGAACAAGATTAGTCATTTAAAGGGTCGTGTATGGCAGATATCAATAGTGTGAGACCTTTATGAAGGTCACAGTAAATTAGGCTTAAATGAGCTCAAATTTTTGGTGAAAAACATACTGATACAGTGAAGAACGTACTGCATAATGAACTAAAACTATAACTATAACAAAAATTTTAAAAAGAGAATCAAGTTTTACTAAGGTAGCCTAACCAATAACTAATGGTCTTAATGAATGTATTATTATGACAATGTTTTCTGCATCATCAGCATGGTTCACTAGGCATGCAGCACATGAGAACACGTTATTTGCTGTCTTTTTAGACACCTGTGTGCTGTTATATGTTGTAAAATGACAAACCTAAAGTTTTTTTGTGTCAATCTACTTTTATGCAAAAGGTGCCTGTATATCTGCCATTTTAAAGAGTTATGTCAATCTCCACCATATGCACCCATGAAAAGACAGCTGCGCGGTACATGGGGTATTTATATGATGCCTGTATAAAGTCAATCCTACAAGGGCTAAACACGCTGCCTGTTTAACCATCTGAACTGGAGTTCAGGTGGGCTGTATATGGACTGTGTCACCCAGCTGAATTTCAGCATTTTTATGTACTTATATTTATTCTCATTTTTTTTTTGTTTTAAAAGTTTAAAAAACACCTCATTGTAGCGATATATATATATATATATATATATATTTACTTGGTACCACACTTTTAGTGAGATGCCTTATATTCCGGCAAGAGATTGGCAAGCTGTAGTTCTCCCATGATGGAGTCCGGCCACATCCTGTAAGGAATCATACTGTATATTATGAGTAACATAGGAGATCAAGATTTGTTTGTATTGTTGGAGAAACCATAAAAGCTAAAATAAAATGAGAAGGAATAGTGCTGATGAGGTGTGCACCAGGCAGAGGCAAATCATCTATACATCAGCAAATTCCAGAACTTTTTTTTTACGATTCGTAGAAAAATATGTGTGATCTGTTTATGATCCGTTCTGTAATTATTATAATTATCATCACAGTAATCGATGATAATGTGTTTTAGCAGTACATTGAACTACAGACAGATATGACTTACAGGTGAAACTCGAAAAATTTGAATATTGTGCAAAAGTCCATTTATTTCATAAGGGCTCATGCACACGACCGTTCTGTTTCTTGCGGTCCACAAATTGAGGATCCACAAAACACAGAAGCCGCCCGTGTGCCTTCTGCAATTTGCGGAACGGAACAGGCGGCCCATTGTAGAAATGCCTATTCGTGTCCTCAAAACGGACAAGAATAGAACATGTTATATTTTTTTTTGCGGGGCCACGGAACGGAGCAACGGATGCGGACAGCACACAGAATGCTGTCCGCATCTTTAGCGGCCCCTCTGAGGTGAATGGGTCTGCACCCAAGCCGCAAAAACTGCGGCTCGGATGCGGACCCGAACAACGGTCGTGTGCATGAGGCCGATGGCAAATTAAAAGGAATTGCATTAATGCAGCTTAAAATTAGAATTTTGTAAAAAAGGTTCAATATTCTAGGCTCAAAGTGTCACCCTCTAGTCAGCTAATTAATCCATACCCCCTAAGCAAAGGGTACCTCAAAATTGTGACTTTGGGGTTTCATAAGCTGTAAGCCATAATCATCCAAATTATAACAAATAAAGGCTTGGAATATCTCGCTTTGCATGTAATGAGTCTATCTCATATGTTTCACCTTTTAGTTGCATTACTGAAATAAATGAACTTTGCACGATATTCTCATTATTCGAGTTTCACCTCTATAGTTTTCCAGTTTGTCCATTTAAAATGTTGGTTGCCTGAGACTTTTGGATAAGTCGTCCAGAAAAAAAGGGGAAAAAAAACGGTCTGGCAACCATGCCTGTAGGTGTACAATGAATTTCCTGATGCGATTGGGCTATATGTATAACAGATTTATACCACACAACTGCTTCTTATGATGTAATACTGTTGTAAAATGATGCAGGGGAGTCATGGTGCCAGGATGCACCAGGGAGGAATTCTCCAATACCTACATTCTCCAATGATCTACCATACCTACACTTGGAATCTAAGCACCTTAAAATACCACTGTAAACTGATCCTCATAGATAGTGGTAATAGATAGTTTTTTCCTAAAATGGCTGCTGCACGTGTTACAAAGTGAAAGTAAGAAGCCCGGGAATGCGAAATCACTCATAATGCGGTGCAGCCATATGTAGATAGCCATCCCCACAGCTGTATAAAACTTTCATACCTCTCAGTCTCCACCATTGTCCTCTGAGCTGAGCATAGGGAGAGACATGGCGAGCACTCATGTGCTAGGGACAGTGCTGCTGAAAATGATTAATAGAAGACTATTGGAGAGGGAGAGGGCAGGGAGAGTGCAGGGAGAGTGCAGAGAGAGTGCAGAGAGAGTGCAGGGAGACTTATGCTGTGTCAGTTTCATTTATTTATTACTATATTTACTTATTTCTACATCAGCCGTAAATGTAATTCAATACCAATATGATGGAAACCTTTATTATTCCGGTGCCAACCAATATCATTCAACCTCCCCCCCTTTGGGGGGCCAGGTATTAATGATGACCATTCTCATATTTTGGTGGCTTTCTTCCTAGAAAAGTCAGAAAGAGGCAGAGAGAGGAGGAGCTGGATTTTTCTGATGACATATTTTCATCAATATTATTTAGATGATGTGGAAAAGGAGGAAAAGCAGATGGTAGAAGAAGGGTTCCCACCTGTAGTGCAAGAGAGCGCTGGGTTTGGAGAAGTGGGTATGCCAAAGCTGATTAATATTTGGAGTTTACTGGAAATAACCTGCAGGGGATTTCAGGCCAGAACAGCAATAATATGCATATTGTCCCCCCACCTAACCAGCCAAACCCCATACCAGCAATAACCCGTGTTTAAAGATGCCTGACGGCCATTAACAATGAAGAAGGACTATACAGTGAGGTCTTCATTATTAAATGAAAGGCAGCTGTGGACTAATTGGCCCCGTGGTTCTTCACCACGGCATGGCCACAACCCACCCTCAGCATGGCTGCACCCTAAGACCAAGTGGCCTGGGTGCACCTTGTTTATAGTGATTCATGACAAATTAATTAGTAAAAAGTCAATTTTAACAGATCAAACCTTGGGATGTGCAGCCAGCTCTGTGAGTCAGATAAAGAGATGAAAAAAGAATAACTCAGTGGCTATACTACATTTTTAATTAAATACAATTACAAAAGTATTCAGATCCAGTTCCTGGTTTAAAAACTGTAGAACAGCCCCTTTAACTAGTTTTAGACCCATATTCTCAATATCTACTGCCTCGGTCATCACAGTAGGATTCATATAAATCTAAGTCCCATCAGACTGTTTACCTCATATCTTCTAAACCCATAAAAGAAATGGAACCTTGCGGCCCAAGACTATATTCTGAGATGAATTAACCATGTTTATACTCTTCCAAATATGCATATTTATTTCCAGTACAATGTTTAATTGTGTGTTATTTAAAGAACGAATTAAAATATGGGGCCACATAAGGGAAAATTCTTCTACCTCCAGTTTTACTAGTGAATTCATGTATAGACCGAGACGTTCCAAATGTCTCAAAATAGAAACAGCAAAAAAAATCTGCAATTCAACAAAGCAAACAAACATCTGCTTTGCGGTTTAGTAAAAAGATGTATTGTATGTATAACTTTCTGTCACTGTAAAATATTAGATGTAATATTCAGAATAGGGGTGAATTAAACTGAAAGAAACATCTTTATCTTCTCATTCAACCTTTTTTATTTAGCAGCCAGCAGCTAGCTAGTTGTTATTGCAATGTTGCTGTTTTTTCCTACCTGTGTTAATTAAGCGGTATAATTGTCATGCTTTTTAATCAGACATACACATGGATGCGGAAACTTTTTTGCTAATTGACAATCAGCTTTCCATAGATTATGTTAAGCAAGGAGGCAGAAAGTAGTGTTTTGATGTTACTAAGTGCTACGTGTTGTTTGTGTTTTATTCCGTAATTTCCCTTCCCAATCACTCCGCAATAAAAAGTTAATTTAGCCAGGTAAACAAGTCAGGATTTTTTTCCCCCTCCCAGACGTGATATGTAATATTTGTGACAATGAGAAAACAGTTGGGTGGTTTTTCAGGCAAATATATAAACATGCCCAAGGTCAGAATCTTATTTGTACCTTTGATGAAATAATATAAAACAGCATGTTTTTCGGCGTATTGAACGGCAACCAAAGTCATGTAGCTATCATCTAACGTCTTCACATGGTTCTTATTAAATACATCATATTTTTTCCTAATGGAAAAACAAGCAGGATCAAGCACTCAAGTTTTGAGTTAAGTTTAGCTACAAAACATATCCACCACAAAGGTTTATATATATAACTCAAATATTTAAACCTGTCATGCTGTGCCAAGCAATCTTATTATAGAAATGCCATTAAGAAAAGTAACATAGAAATAAGCCAATGTGTTTGTTTCAAACTTTTTTTTATGCATCAAACACACAGCACATAAGGAACAAACCAATTGTTACTGAATGTTCTCAAGATGACTGAGTGAGTGCACACTGGAGACCGATGACTTGATAGCGCGTAATGCTGCATTAAGATTGCTGCTCTGTACTAATTTCAAAGGTCAGATATCAGGGTCTCTGGAACTTCATACTGCATGAGTAAACAATGGTCTGGTTCCCAGCATGATGGAATATTTTTACAACTTTTATCAATATACAGTTGGAAACGTTAATCTATTGTGCTCGAAAACAATGCCGGTTTATTTGGATTACTCACTGTTAGGAGTCTTGTGCCTGAAAAATGCACAATATACTGTATGCCATTAAAATCATCTTTATTCAAATAAATGTTATATAAAATATGAAAATTGGACACTGGTTTCTGTATGTTCAAAGGGGCAGTCTAAGTGTAGAAGAAATAATCACTTTCTCCAATGACAGTAGCCTTCTTATCCATGGACCAGCTCAGCATTCACCATTTAGGCCAGATTCCGTCAGGGGTATACGTTTTTTCAATATCCATAATTGGCATTCGAACATATACCTCAATGTGTACATTCAATTAAATAAAGCAAATGGATTGCATAGGATTCGTCCTAAAACTTCTGTTGATCTGTTATTTCCAGCTTTTTTGTGGGACAGAATGCGTGGACTGTGCTATTCTGTCCAGCAAATACACTAGAAACAAACATAAGCAAGTCAAATGAAGCTATATGCCTAATTGTGCCCATTGCAATATACAAGTACAGACCAAAAGTTTGGACACACCTTCTCATTCAAAGAGTTTTCTTTATTTTCATGACTATGAAAATTGTAGATTCACACTGAAGGCATCAAAACATGTGGAATTAGATACATAACAAAAAAGTGTGAAACAGAAAATATGTCATATTCTAGGTTCTTCAAAGTAGCCACCTTTTGCTTTGATTACTGCTTTGCACACTCTTGGCATTCCCTTGATGAGCTTCAAGAGGTAGTCACCTGAAATGGTTTTCACTTCACAGGTGTGCCCTGTCAGGTTTAATAAGTGGGATTTCTTGCCTTATAAATGGGGTTGGGACCATCAGTTGCGTTGTGGAGAAGTCAGATGAATACACAGATGATAGTCCTACTGAATAGACTGTTAGAATTTGTATTATGGCAAGAAAAAATCAGCTAAGTAAAGAAAAACGAGTGGCCATCATTACTTTAAGAAATTAAGGTCAGTCAGTCCGAAAAATTGGGAAAACTTTGAAAGTGTCCCCAAGTGCAGTCACAAAAACCATCAAGCGCTACAAAGAAACTGGCTCACATGCGGACCGTCCCAGGAAAGGAAGACCAAGAGTCACCTCTGCTGCTGAGGATAAGTTCATCCGAGTCACCAGCCTCAGAAATCGCAGGTTAGCAGCAGCTCAGATTAGAGACCAGGTCAATGCCACACAGAGTTCTAGCAGCAGACACATCTCTAGAACAACTGTTAAGAGGAGACTGTGTGAATCAGGCCTTCATGGTAGAATATCTGCTAGGAAACCACTGCTAAGGACAGGCAACAAGCAGAAGAGACTTGTTTGGGCTAAAGAACACAACGAATGGACATTAGACCAGTGGAAATCTGTGCTTTGGTCTGATGAGTCCAAATTTGAGATCTTTGGTTCCAACCACCGTGTCTTTGTGCGACTCAGAAAAGGTGAACAGATGGACTCTACATGTCTGGTTCCCACCGTGAAGCATGGAGGAGGAGGTGTGATGGTGTGGGGGTGCTTTGCTGGTGACACTGTTGGGGATTTATTCAAAATTGAAGGCATACTGAACCAGCATGGCTACCACAGCATCTTGCAGCGGCATGCTATTCCATCCGGTTTGCGTTTAGTTAAACCATCATTTATTTTTCAACAGGACAATGACCCCAAACACACCTCCAGGCTGTGTAAGGGCTATTTGACCATGAAGGAGAGTGATGGAGTGCTGCGCCAGATGACCTGGCCTCCACAGTCACCGGACCTGAACCCAATCGATATGGTTTGCGGTGAGCTGTACCGCAGAGTGAAGGTAAAAGGGCCAACAAGTGCTAAGCATCTCTGGGAACTCCTTCAAGACTGTTGGAAGACCATTTCAGGTGACTACCTCTTGAAGCTCATCAAGAGAATTCCAAGAGTGTGCAAATCAGTAATCAAAGCAAAATGTGGCTACTTTGAAAAACCTAGAATATGACATATTTTCAGTTGTTTCACACTTTTTTGTTATGTATATAATTCCACATGTGTTAATTCATAGTTTTGATGCCTTCAGTGTGAATCTACAATTTTCATAGTCATGAAAATAAAGAAAACTCTTTGAATGAGAAGGTGTGTCCAAACTTTTGGTCTGTACTGTATGTTTGAATACCACTTCTGGGTATTTAAATGTATATCCCTGATGGAAAGCCCAGTGGAGAGCTACCACATTTTTCTCCTATAAGACGGAACTGCCCATAAGACACCTCTAGGTTTTAGAGGAGAAAAATAAGAATAAAAATATTTTTCATCAGACCACCAATCAGACCACCAATTTTAATCAGACCTCAGCTCAGAGCCCCATTCAGACCCCTAATGTAAATAAGACTCCCAATCAGACCTCAACTGAGACCCACAGTGTGAAAAAGACCACCATTGAGACCTCACCTCAGACTCCCAATGTAAATGAACCCCAATCAGACCTCAGATCAGAGCCCCAATGGGCATAAGACCCCCCCATTCAGTCCTCAGATCAGACCCCCATGCTCAGAGCAGACAAAAAAAATACAACTCCAGATGCCGATGCCACTCCTGACATCCAACGCTCTTCCTGATGTTCCTGCTGTCACTTGTTGGGGGGGAGGGATTGCGTCTTATTACTGTATCAAAAATACAGTGTTTTTGTCACTTTAATATTGACAGTCTATCCTTAGGATTTTACACTGGACCCCTGCTGATCAGTTCAATGAGCACAGAGTTTGGAGCGTCATCTCCTTCATTGTCTATACCAGGGGTCAGCAACCTTCGGCACTCCAGCTGTTGTGAAACTACAATTTCCAGCATGCTCCATTCATTTTTATAGGAGTTCTGAGAAGAACAGAACAAGTAAGCATGCTGGGAGTTGTAGTTTCACAACAGCTGGAGTGCCGGAGGTTGCCTAGACTCTATACAAAGAGCTTATCTGAGCAAGGTAGCCCACTGCCAAAACATGCTATGAGCTGATCATCAACATTTCTCCCTTTTCCCTTTTTTATGTCCAGTTTTTATTATTTTATATGTAATTTTTAGCTTTACTATTGAATAAATAGTCCCTTTTGTGCAGTGCCCATTCTACTGATAAAGGCATCATTGTTTATACAGGCACTTATAGCAAGCAATGGGAAAAAAAGTTATGGAAAGCTGCACCTCTACTACCACCTATTTGGGTAACAGTCTTTAAACTGGCCTTGGAGCACGTATACAAGGAGAAACTTTTCTCCCAAACTCAGCCTTTCACCCAGCCAAACCAGTACTGTACTCTGCACTGAAGAGGGGCAAAATTCCCCAAACTGTACCTTATCGGAAGATTCCTATTTACCTGAAAAAGGTCGGACATTGACTTATAGGGCCGCTACCCGCAGTAGGTGGCCCAAGAACGACAGCTGTACTTCTTCCCGGGAAACTACTTTGCATATATCTAGTATAGCATACTAAGCCTTCTGTCTTTGAATTCATATACCGTAAGTGCATTTCAAAGAGATCCAGTACTGAAAATAGCTTGAAGCAATGAGTATTAGTTTACACCACACACCTACACGGATGCATAAGGTGCACCCCGTGGTTTTAAACTTCGTCATTTCATCTCCATATATAAATATCTGGCTTTTTAATCTCTAAAGACACTGATTAAAACAAGACCATCTTGCATTTTATATGTAACAGAAATGTAATTGAAATTTAATAGGTTTCCCTTAACAATCATATTTCCTTTTTCGACATCCATCCTCATGGTGTATCCTGTTTATTCTATCAATTGCACTATTTACCTTTCCCATGATGTAACGTTCCTGCACAAACCATCAGACCATCACATGAAATTATCATACTCTTTCAGTCAGGCTATTCCCAGGGATATACCTAAATCATTGCTTTCTCTATCACATTTGGGGGAGAAGTACATTGAAAAGCTTTGTCTGAAGTAGAACAAGTGTCCTTAATATTTGGATAAAGTAACCGGGGAATTCAGTTGTATCATGTTTCATTATTTCATTTTAAGTACATGTTTAACCATTCCTTAAATCAGGCATAACATATTACCCTGATAAATTACCGTGGTCTGATAAAATAGCAATAACAGAAAGAGTTACATGTATATCGCATGTAGTAACATTGTAAAAGCAAACATAGCTTCATGAGACACTGGATATTCTCTGCTCAGCAGAAGACCTTGCCTTTATTGTCTTAAATGATACAACTACTGCATAGAAAAACAGGACAACTGCCTTACAAACAAGCCAGTGTCTAAAAATGGCCTGAATCTAAAGGCTGTATTAGGCTACTTTCACCCTGGCGTTTTGGTTCCCGTTTGTGAGATCCGTTCAGGGCTCTGACAAGCGGTCCAAAACGGATCAGTTTTGCCCTAATGCATTCTGAATGGAAAAGGATCCGCTCAGAATGCATCAGTTTGCCTCCGTTCAGTCTCCATTCCGCTTTGGAGGCAGACACACCAAAACGCTACCTGCAGTGTTTTGGTGTCCGTCTGACGAAACTGAGCCAAACGGATCTGTCCTGACACACAATGTAAGTCAATGGGGTTACCTCTTCTCATATGTACAGCGCTATGGAATGAATGGCGCTTTAATAATAAATAATAATAATGGGGACGGATCCGTTTTCACGTTTCGACAGCCAGATTTAACAGACAATTGTTGGAAAGGAAGCATTCCTTCCCAGCAATCGTCTCCTCGCTAGTGGAGGAGGCCATTGCTATTACATGCAATGATCTCCTCCAGTATAGGGAGGAGCGATCATTATACAATCACTCTTCCCTATATTGAATCATTGTATACTGGAGGCAGATCCTTATTAGACACCAGTGATGGTCAGTTCGCAGTGTTCGCCAGCGAACACATGTGGGCTGCCATCTTGACTCACAAGTCTGGCAATGCACAGGTAAGCCCTTACCTGTGCCTGTGCCGGGATTTGGTCTGAAACAAATGCGGTTACCGGGAGCAGGCAGTTCCGAGAAAAGCCCAATGAAGGCAGAACTGCCTGCTCCCGGTGACCGCATTTGATTTAAGACCGGCTCCCGGCACAGGTAAGGGCTTACCTGTGCATTGCCGGAAGGGTGAGTCAAGATGGCAGCCCGCATGTGTTCGCTGGTGAACACTGCGAACTGACCATCACTGTTAGACACCACGATCTGCCACCTGCAAACAATGATTTTTTAAATTGTCAAAAGATTTGGATTGCCCGATGAACAAGCGTTTGCTTGTTCATCGGGCAATCAGCGACAGTATTAGACTGCCAGATGATAGCCAAAGAGCGTCACTATGAACTCTCGTTAGCAACCATCTAGCCAGGTGTAATACAGGTGTAATACAGGCATAAAGTTTGTTACACCTGCAGATTTTGCAGGCGATTGTTGAGAGGAAAGCGTTCCTTCCTGATAGTCGCCTGCTCATCAGAGGAGGAGACTGCTGCTATTACATGCAGCGATCTTATCCTCAGTATGGGACCGATCGATCACTAGTGACATCACTTGTCCTTGTCCCCTTACTGATTCATTGTTTGCGAGGACTTTTAAACATCTTGAAAGATTCAAATTACCCAATGAATGAGTGTTTCAGATCATCGCTAACAAGCGTTCTTCATGATTGTCTGCAGGTCCATAATGGTCACATAAGTAGAAGGTAGACATAGTTATCCTTTTAAATGAGCTTGATCAGCTTTATTTAATACCTTAGCTTCCTCATGCTACTAGGTACACCGTCTACCCCAACCAGAACTAGGTAGGGGTTGTTTCATGACACAGGAATCCAAAGAACACAGAAGAGGAGGACTATGGGTGATGCACTGCTCAATCAGGACCTGCTGTAGGTGTAACACATCAAAATGTAACAGAATAAAAAAAAACACACCTTGCACCAAATTTGTGTTATAGACACGTTTTGGCTTATCCAACACGGTGAGTGACTAAGTGAGAAAAGGAAAGGATCAGGGGCCCACAATAAACTTCTCAAGAAGCCGCAAGAAGCAGTTTTGCTTTCATAGACAGCACAGTGCTATAGTCCAGAATAGTGATGGTGGGTGGCTAGGCCTTCTATCAGCCGAACTTCAGTGCATGCCATAGCTGGACTCCTATGAGTAAGGCTACTTGCACACTGGCGTTTGGTGCGAATCCGTCACGGATCTGCACAAACGCATCCGTTCAGATAATACAACTGCATGCATCCGTTCAGAACGGATCCGTTTGTATTATCTTTAACATAGCCAAAACGGATCCGTCTTGAACACCATTGAAAGTCAATGAGGGACGAATCCGTTTTCTATGGTGCCATATTGTGTCAGTGAAAACGGATCCGTCCCCATTGACTTACATTGTGTGTCAGGATGGATCTGTTTGGCTCAGTTTTGTCAGACGGACACCAAAACGCTCCAAGCAGCGTTTTGGTGTCTGCCTCCAGAGCGGAATGGAGACGGAACGCAGCCAGACTGATGCATTCTGAGCAAATCCTTTTCCATTCAGAATGCATTAGGGCATAACTGATCCGTTTTGGACCGCTTCTCAGAGCCCTGAACGGATCTCACAAACGGAAACCAAAACGCCAGTGTGAAAGTAGCCTAATGTGTTTTCTGACTGCCAGGTGCCAGCTTGGTCAAGCAGAGTGACTGTCTGCTACACACTTACATTTTAATTTCTGATATAAAAATGTTAGTCAATAGATTTCAGCTGGCACAAATGTATTGGAAGAATCAGATGCCAGACATTCTTCACAGCCTTCCTCTTCTGATATTTCTGATGTGTCCCACTAAATTCTTGCTGATTCCTCTGTGTCCTGAGGTCGTGGCCTCAAAGCACTTTAGTCTTCCTGTCTGCAGCTACCTGGTAACTACTATTCCTCTGAACATTGCCTGCCTCGCAAGTGTCCCTGGCTGTGAACGTTAGGTATACAAGGCCCCATGTTATGAAGTCTCAGAAAGACACGGTAAACCGTGTGCAGCACTCTACACTACAATATGTGTGAAGCCAGTATTAGATTCCTATGAAATGTGGTGGGAGGCAAGCATCAATTCATAGACCATGTTTAGGCATGTCAGACTTGCAGAGCGTTTTCTACCCTGCTAATCTGCAGCAATGTGCAGTAAAATACACGGGGACAGAGCGTCAGAGTCCTATTCCATATGATATTTCCAAATCTCCAGAATTCTCAATGTGAATGCAGAAGAGCCACAGGTTTACAGCATTGATTTCACCATTTCTATACATTGGTTGGAATCTACCAGTGAATTTGGCAAAGCATAATTCATTTAGGTTATTATAATCAAGAGGGGGCCCAGTCGTAAGTTTGCTCTGGGGCCCATGGTACTCCATTTATGCCACTGGGGAAGAGCCAGGTGGTTTGGCATAAGATGCAGCCAATGTGTGACACAACTGCACCAAAAAAGTCATTTAATAGGTGCTATAAAATTTAAAAGTCTGCACCAAAGTTATAATCCAGGATCAGCCATTAGGATCAATCTGGCCCTGAATATACAGGGTGATGTGCTGCCAAGAAATGAAGACTTATAAGGCTGTATAACTGGACAGTCTGTTCTTAACAAGGACACATTTAATAGTATCATTATTAATGTTTAGGTTGTGGAGAGGCTGTGTCCTTTCCAATATGGTGACGGGAATGTATGGCTCCAGATGCCATGATTGGTGGGATAATACCTGGTACATAAACCCAATCCATGAGAACCCAGAGGCATGGGGGTGCCACGTTCCTGATGTGGGTCTAGTGGCTGTGGTGCCAATAGGAGTTGTCCTAAGGGCTCTTTCACACTTGCGTTGTCCGGATCCGGCGTGTACTCCATTTGCCGGAATTACACGCCGGATCCGGAAAAACGCAAGTGAACTGAAAGCATTTGAAGACGGATCTGTCTTCAAAATGCGTTCAGTGTTACTATGGCAGCCAGGACGCTATTAACCACTTCAACCCCACTAGCTAAAACCCCCTTAATGACCAGGCCACTTTTTACACTTCTGCACTACACTACTTTCACCGTTTATCGCTCGGTCATGCAACTTACCACCCAAATGAATTTTACCTCCTTTTCTTCTCACTAATAGAGCTTTCATTTGGTGGTATTTCATTGCTGCTGACATTTTTACTTTTTTTGTTATTAATCAAAATGTAACGATTTTTTTGCAAAAAAATGACATTTTTCACTTTCAGCTGCAAAATTTTGCAAAAAAAACGACATCCATATATAAATTTTTCACTAAATTTATTGTTCTACATGTCTTTGATAAAAAAAAATGTTTGAGCAAAAAAAAAAAAATGGTTTGGGTAAAAGTTATAGCGTTTACACACTATGGTACAAAAATGTGAATTTCCGCTTTTTGAAGCAGTTCTGACTTTCTGAGCACCTGTCATGTTTCCTGAGGTTCTACAATGCCCAAACAATAGAAAAACCCCACAAATGACCCCATTTCGGAAAGTAGACACCCTAAGGTATTCGCTGATGGGCATAGTGAGCTCATAGAACTTTTTATTTTTTGTCACAAGTTAGCGGAAAATGATAAATTTTTTTTTTCTTACAAAGTCTCATATTCCACTAACTTGCGACAAAAAATTAAAAATTCTAGGAACTCGCCATGCCCCTCACGGAATACCTTGGGGTGTCTTCTTTCCAAAATGGGGTCACTTGTGGCGTAGTTATACAGCCCTGGCAATTTAGGGGCCCATATGTGTGAGAAGTAGTTTGCAATCGAAATCTGTAAAAAATGACCGGTGAAATCCGAAAGGTGCACTTTGGAATGTGGGTCCCTTTGCCCACCTAGGCTGCAAAAATGTGTCATAGATGAGGGTTCCCATTCCTCATCCGACTGGGTCAGAAGCTTGTAGGCCTCTTCAGAAGAATACCCCCTGTTTGACATTTGGGCAACTCAATTTAGGGGTATTCCCTGAGACTACCCAAGAAAAAAAGCAAGCCTGTCTTACAAAGGGGAGGCTAGCGAAGTACCGGAGGCCGCTGCGGTTGATAAAAAATATACTCCTCAGATCACTCTTTTGCTTCTACACTTAATCAGATATTGTTGCAAATCTTCTGAAGGATCTACAATGGATTTGTCTTAGGCTGTATGAATGTTGCCTTAAGGCACAGTTGCTGCAATTTGGCAGTAAATAAAAGTCTTATAGAGCTGCATTTTCTAATTGGGAGTTGATTCTCCAATCTAGTAATATACACTATACAATATTGAAAAAAGTGTACACTGTATTAGCACACAATAAATAAGGACTGCATTGGCTTACAAGGAAAACTGGAGTTATTCAGTATAACACTATGCCATAAAAATAAAAATAAAACTCTCACATGTGGCTTGCCACACCAGTCCAGTCTTAGAAAACTCAGTCTTTGTTGTGCTGCCTTTTTTTGTATTCTACATTTTGAGAACATCTTTATATGTTCAAACACGTAAATAACTACAATGGTAACGTGTCTTTTTTTCCCAGTTGTTCATAGATGTAAAAATATGACCAAATGCATTACAAATCGTGCAACAAAACAATTCATCACTTGTAATTAGCATTCCTTTCCCTTCTGAAAGTCAATGTGCTAGTAATTAAATCTGAAATAAACTGTGCGTTTTAAATCACAATAGTAATAAAATAAACATCAGCATTTAATTAAACGTTACTGGTTAAAAATGTCAGCATGAAAAGTCAGATTCAAAAAAATATTTATAGCTGGAAACGTATGGAAGAAAAAACATTTCATATACCATTGTAATAGTCATATTAGCCTGGGATTAGTAAACCTCTGGAGATGGTCATTGGAAAACAAACAATACAGCATTTCAAGCCATGCTCTTTACCCTAGAAGCTGCGGCACTCTTCGGAATAAGTGTCCAAAAAAATATGGGAAGTAGCAAAGTGTTTGGGTGAAAGTTCTATAATACTATTCTTTTTTAATAATACACAATTTCTCACTTAATATAAAGTTTACAGTGGACTAATCTGCACTAGCCTGTTAAGTGAAACACCAAAGCAAATCACTTATCCACTTAGTTCCATTTAAATGGGTTTCTGGTAATGTTATCAAGTGCCCCCAGCATGGTCCCTGAAACAGAATATTCATACTTACCTGATCCACTTCCATCCTGTCCTCCCTGCTTCCTCCACTATCACCATCTTCTGGTCTCCACACTGTTTACATCTGGCTGGTGCTTCAAGCTCGAGAGGAGTGGAGGATCGAAGTGGTAGTGGCCTTGGATGCAATAATTATTTACAGTGGCAATCCTCGCACAGATTCTCCCTAGGCCCATGGCAGTGATACGAGGATGCACCCTTTCCCTTGGGCCACCTCCCAATGTTGGGGCTCCTGCCTGATGGTTGGGGTGCCCATGTTGTAACAAGTGCTGTACAGGTGAAGGCAGGAGAGGTAGGTACCATGGCCGGAGTATGGTGCTGGAGTCAGTAATAAGACCAGTTGTAGAAGATAAACATCTCTCTTTACTAAAGTGCAGAATGTGAGTTGTAGTACCTCCAACTGTGTCAAAACACAGTTCCAAACAATTCTCAGGGCACATCTTCCCAGATAACAAAGTATGGATTTAGGTCAGAATGGCCTTTATGGTACTTCTTCCCTCTATTTCTCCAAAGTCTCTCTCTGCAGATTCTGAAGCTGGCAATATTATTCTACGTGGCTGTAATTCCTAGCTGAAGGGTCGAGAGAAGATACGGTGGGCCAGACCATGTCCAAGTGAAATGGGTGTTTTAATAAGGTCCCTCTCACTGCAGTCTCTTTCAGCCTTAAACAGCAAATACCATAATGATTGACTCCAATGTTTAGTCATGCATATTGTGGACCTTCTAGTTGTTTCCTTTCTCTTTTCCTGAAGTACTGTGAAGTAGAGATGGGGTTATCTCTGTGGATCCCTCAAATATAGTGGTTCTCTGGAGTTTAGGCCTAGAACTCTGATGAGTGAGCACATGTAGCTTCCTCTCACTTCCTCAGCTAGCTCAATTGTGAGCTAAGGTAGGCTTAAGTCCAACACCTAACTTCCTACAGGGGCAGAGTCAGGATTATTAACCCAACTAATCCATACAAAACTATGCAGGTGCAATACAATACATCAAATAACAGTAAACAACAATAACAATTAGCAAGTACCCTATTCTGGGGTACTGCATCAGCCATGGTCACTTGCACCACTTCAGCCAATGACTAGCTTCAGAGGTGATGTGTCCTCAGTACATCACCCCTGAACCTAGTCATTGGCTAAGGCAGTGTATGCGACTATGCCCATGGCCAGCCATACAGTATGTATACAGCGTGTGGAACAGACGATGGGAACAGCAGAGGCAGCATAAAGGACTGCAGTGGCGTGGGGCAGGTAAGTATGAATCTTCTGTTTCAGGGTGCAGGCTGCGAGCATTTAATTAAAGAAAATTAGTATTGGAAAATCACTTGGATTTTCCCACATAATAATGAGTGGCATACCACCAGAACCTCCACTAATCACCTACTGATTAGTGGAGGTTCTACTGCAAGTACCTTGCAAAAAACTTCTAGGGCAGTTGCTGTAAATGTTTGCTTGACAAACACTGAACATTGAAATTATGCCTCAAACAGGTTGTTATCCTAACCAGCATCACAATAAGGTTCTTATGAGCATATCTTTGACCTCAAAGAAAACACACAGATACAAAATGGTCATCATAGTTAAAATGTCACAACATTGGATCTTTGCATAATTTTTTACAACTTTCAAAGCCAAGATTATCTGTTAATATGTAGGGTGTTCAGCAAAACACAGGAGGCACTTGGTGTACTAATATTATGATTAGCTAAGACTTCAGAGAATTTAGCACAGTGTGTTGTATGAGGATCCTCCAGACCCTGTTTAATAAGTCACTCACCTGAGCACCCCAGTGATAACTGCACTGATCAGGCCTGGCTGAGAATGTTATTGTAAAGGTCGCAAATGCCAGGTTTGCAAAACCATGCTGCATGACTCTTTAATGGGTTATAATTTAACACTTCAGTAACACAGTGAGCAACAATCAAATACCTGATCTGGAACTGGTCTAGAACACCAAGGCATTTTAGACGCCGGTCTTAATAAGGTCCTGTGCTGGCGGTGGATTCGCCGAAGTTATAAAGAAGTACCGGACTCTACATAATTCAACGCATCCACCTCCGCTTCTAAATGTAAGACAGCTTCCTAGCTGTCTTACATTTAGACCATTTTCTTCGACTAAAACAGGTGTAGAAAATTGTAAATTAGACAGGCCTGCCGGCCCATCCCCTTCCCTGCCCATCCCATGCCCCCTTTTTTAGACCTGGCATGAGCAGGGTGAAGTCACAGATTATGGTGCAAAGGACCTTTTTGCCACAATCTGCGCCAGAAATACGTCTAATATAGGCATATTTCTGGTTAATAAATGCCTCCCCCCCCCCCAGTCTCTTTTAGGTATGCATTGAGGTGCTCAGGTGCATGACTCATTTCACAGTATTGGGATTTATTCAAACAACTGCTAAATTATAACTACACAGACTCTGATTTGAAAGTTGACCATCAGGTTGGTACACCAGCTGCCTCCTGTGTTTTGCTCTTCTGCTGACACGACACCACTGCTTTGCTGCTTCTCACACTGACCAGATGCTTCCTGCAGTCTCTGATGCATTCTAGTGACCCTTTTGATTTGGTGGTAATGCAACCCACATGCAGGCTGCACTGCTTCGGTGTACACTATGTATAAAAGGCTAGTCCTGTCCTGTCGCCGGCCTTGCACTATTTCTGCTTTCTCTTACTACTTGGCTACTTCTAGTTCTTTTTGGTACTCTGGACCACACTTTGCGCTCATCTGCTTGACATACAGCACATAGGATCCTGCCTTACATCAGACATTGCCCACTTACCATCATGTTGTGCCATTTAGCACAGGCTACCTAAAAACAGTTGCATTAAAAATAGATGCTAGATTGTACCTATAATTCAGTTTCATGAAATGTAAATACAAATAGGATGAAAACTGAATCCATTGGAACTATATGAGTGATCTAGCTTTACAAAGTATTACTTAAAAACCTTTTTCTTACATCAGTTAGGTAGGTGTGCCTACTATATTAACACATCCCTGTAAATGTAGGCATATGTTGACTCTTGACTCACTATGTATGGATGTATCGTGTTAATCCAGTGTTGACTTTCACACTATGTATTTACATGACTGATATTTTGGCTTTTACACATATTTTTAAGAGAGATTCTGAATCAGTGGAAACAAACTTGGGAATAACAGTTGTTTTGGGATAAACAAAGTAAGAATAAAAGAAAATGAGTAATCTTAAAAGCACAGCAGACTAAAGACATCTGGTTTGGAGTTATTTAGATCATGAGTACTGAAGTTCAGTTAATATTTTGCCAAAACAAAAAAAAATCTCCAGTTCTCATACATGTTAGGGATACTTTGTGACTAGAGTTGAGCGAACACCTGGATGTTCGGGTTCGAGAAGTTCGGCCGAACATCCCGGAAATGTTCGGGTTCGGGATCCGAACCCGATCCGAACTTCGTCCCGAACCCGAACCCCATTGAAGTCAATGGGGACCCGAACTTTTCGGCACTAAAACGGCTGTAAAACAGCCCAGGAAAGGGCTAGAGGGCTGCAAAAGGCAGCAACATGTAGGTAAATCCCCTGCAAACAAATGTGGATAGGGAAATTAATTAAAATAAAAATTAAATAAATAAAAATTAACCAAAATCAATTGGAGAGAGGTTCCATAGCAGAGAATCTGGCTTCCCGTCACCCACCACTGGAACAGTCCATTCTCAGATATTTAGGCCCCGGCACCCAGGCAGAGGAGAGAGGTCCCGTAACAGAGAATCTGTCTTCATGTCAGCAGAGAATTAGTCTGCATGTCATAGCAGAGAATGAGGCTTCACGTCAGCCACCACTGCAACAGTCCATTGGCATATATTTAGGCCTAGCACACAGGCAGAGCAGAGAGGTCCCGTAACAGAGAATCTGGCTTCATGTCAGCAGAGAATCAGTCTGCATGTCATAGCAGAGAATGAGGCTTCACGTCAGCCACCACTGCAACAGTCCATTGGCATATATTTAGGCCCAGCACACACACAGGCAGAGGAGAGAGGTCCCGTAACAGAGAATCTGGCTTCATGTCAGCAGAGAATCAGTCTGCATGTCATAGCAGAGAATGAGGCTTCACGTCAGCCACCACTGCAACAGTCCATTGGCATATATTTAGGCCCAGCACACACACAGGCAGAGGAGAGAGGTCCCGTAACAGAGAATCTGGCTTCATGTCAGCAGAGAATCAGTCTGCATGTCATAGCAGAGAATGAGGCTTCACGTCAGCCACCACTGCAACAGTCCATTGGCATATATTTAGGCCCAGCACACACACAGGCAGAGGAGAGAGGTCCCGTAACAGAGAATCTGGCTTCATGTCAGCAGAGAATCAGTCTGCATGTCATAGCAGAGAATGAGGCTTCACGTCAGCCACCACTGCAACAGTCCATTGGCATATATTTAGGCCCAGCACACACACAGGCAGAGGAGAGAGGTCCCGTAACAGAGAATCTGGCTTCATGTCAGCAGAGAATCAGTCTGCATGTCATAGCAGAGAATGAGGCTTCACGTCAGCCACCACTGCAACAGTCCATTGGCATATATTTAGGCCCAGCACACACACAGGCAGAGGAGAGAGGTCCCGTAACAGAGAATCTGTCTTCATGTCAGCAGAGAATTAGTCTGCATGTCATAGCAGAGAATGAGGCTTCACGTCACCCACCACTGCAACAGTCCATTGGCATATATTTAGGCCTAGCACACAGGCAGAGCAGAGAGGTCCCGTAACAGACAATCTGGCTTCATGACAGCAGAGAATCAGTCTGCATGTCATAGCAGAGAATGAGGCTTCACGTCACCCACCACTGCAACAGTCCATTGGCATATATTTAGGCCTAGCACACAGGCAGAGCAGAGAGGTCCCGTAACAGACAATCTGGCTTCATGTCAGCAGAGAATCAGTCTGCATGTCATAGCAGAGAATGAGGCTTCACGTCACCCACCACTGCAACAGTCCATTGGCATATATTTAGGCCTAGCACACAGGCAGAGCAGAGAGGTCCCGTAACAGACAATCTGGCTTCATGACAGCAGAGAATCAGTCTGCATGTCATAGCAGAGAATGAGGCTTCACGTCACCCACCACTGCAACAGTCCATTGGCATATATTTAGGCCTAGCACACAGGCAGAGCAGAGAGGTCCCGTAACAGACAATCTGGCTTCATGTCAGCAGAGAATCAGTCTGCATGTCATAGCAGAGAATGAGGCTTCACGTCACCCACCACTGCAACAGTCCATTGGCATATATTTAGGCCTAGCACACAGGCAGAGCAGAGAGGTCCCGTAACAGACGATCTGGCTTCATGTCAGCAGAGAATCAGTCTGCATGTCATAGCAGAGAATCAGGCTTCACGTCAGCCACCACTGCAACAGTCCATTGTCATAAATTTAGGCCCAGCACCCAGGCAGAGGAGAGAGGTCCCGTAACAGACAATCTGGCTTCATGTCAGCAGAGAATTAGTCTGCATGTCATAGCAGAGAATCAGGCTTCATGTCAGCCACCACTGCAACAGTCCATTGGCATATATTTAGGCCTAGCACACAGGCAGAGGAGAGGTTCATTCAACTTTGGGTAGCATCGCAATATAATGGTAAAATGAAAATAAAAATAGGATTGAATGAGGAAGTGCCCTGGAGTCCAATAATATATGGTTATGGGGAGGTAGTTAATGTCTAATCTGGACAAGGGACGGACAGGTCCTGTGGGATCCATGCCTGGTTCATTTTTATGAACGTCAGCTTGTCCACATTGGCTGTAGACAGGCGGCTGCGTTTGTCTGTAATGACGCCCCCTGCCGTGCTGAATACACGTTCAGACAAAACGCTGGCTGCCGGGCAGGCCAGCACCTCCAAGGCATAAAAGGCTAGCTCTGGCCACGTGGACAATTTAGAGACCCAGAAGTTGAATGGGGCCGAACCATCAGTCAGTACGTGGAGGGGTGTGCACACGTACTGTTCCACCATGTTAGTGAAATGTTGCCTCCTGCTAACACGTTGCGTATCAGGTGGTGGTGCAGTTAGCTGTGGCGTGTTGACAAAAGTTTTCCACATCTCTGCCATGCTAACCCTGCCCTCAGAGGAGCTGGCCGTGACACAGCTGCCTTGGCGACCTCTTGCTCCTCCTCTGCCTTGGCCTTGGGCTTCCACTTGTTCCCCTGTGACATTTGGGAATGCTCTCAGTAGCGCGTCTACCAACGTGCGCTTGTACTCGCGCATCTTCCTATCACGCTCCAGTGCAGGAAGTAAGGTGGGCACATTGTCTTTGTAGCGTGGATCCAGCAGGGTGGCAACCCAGTAGTCCGCACAGGTTAAAATGTGGGCAACTCTGCTGTCGTTGCGCAGGCACTGCAGCATGTAGTCGCTCATGTGTGCCAGGCTGCCCAGGGGTAAGGACAAGCTGTCCTCTGTGGGAGGCGTATCGTCATCGTCCTGCCTTTCCCCCCAGCCACGCACCAGTGATGGACCCGAGCTGCGTTGGGTGCCACCCCGCTGTGACCATGCTTCATCCTCATCCTCCTCCACCTCCTCCTCATCCTCGTCCTCCTCGTCCTCCAGTAGTGGGCCCTGGCTGGCCACATTTGTACCTGGCCTCTGCTGTTGCAAAAAACCTCCCTCTGAGTCACTTCGAAGAGACTGGCCTGAAAGTGCTAAAAATGACCCCTCTTCCTCATCCTCCTCCTCCTCCTCCTGGGCCACCTCCTGTTCCATCATCGCCCTAAGTGTTTTCTCAAGGAGACATAGAAGTGGTATTGTAACGCTGATAACGGTGTCATCGCCACTGGCCATGTTGGTGGAGTACTCGAAACAGCGCAACAGGGCACACAGGTCTCGCATGGAGGCCCAGTCATTGGTGGTGAAGTGGTGCTGTTCTGTAGTGCGACTGACCCGTGCGTGCTGCAGCTGAAACTCCACTATGGCCTGCTGCTGCTCGCACAGTCTGTCCAGCATGTGCAAGGTGGAGTTCCACCTGGTGGGCACGTCGCATATGAGGCGGTGAGCGGGAAGGCCGAAGTTACGCTGTAGCGCAGACAGGCGAGCAGCGGCAGGATGTGAACGCCGGAAGCGCGAACAGACGGCCCGCACTTTATGCAGCAGCTCTGACATGTCGGGGTAGTTGTGAATGAACTTCTGCACCACCAAATTCAGCACATGCGCCAAGCAAGGGATGTGCGTCAAATTGGCTAGTCCCAGAGCTGCAACGAGATTTCGCCCATTATCACACACCACCAGGCCGGGCTTGAGGCTCACCGGCAGCAACCACTCGTCGGTCTGTTGTTCAATACCCCGCCACAACTCCTGTGCGGTGTGGGGCCTGTCCCCCAAACATATGAGTTTCAGAATGGCCTGCTGACGTTTACCCCGGGCTGTGCTGAAGTTGGTGGTGAAGGTGTGTGGCTGACTGGATGAGCAGGTGGAAGAAGAGGAGGAGGAAGCCGAGAAGGAGGAGGTGGCAACAGGAGGCAAAGAATGTTGCCCTGCGATCCTTGGCGGCGGCAGGACGTGCGCCAAACAGCTCTCCGCCTGGGGCCCAGCTGCCACTACATTTACCCAGTGTGCAGTTAGGGAGATATAGCGTCCCTGGCCGTGCTTACTGGTCCACGTATCTGTGGTTAGGTGGACCTTGCTACAGATGGCGTTGCGCAGTGCACACTTGATTTTATCGGATACTTGGTTGTGCAGGGAAGGCACGGCTCTCTTGGAGAAGTAGTGCCGGCTGGGAACAACATACTGTGGGACAGCAAGCGACATGAGCTGTTTGAAGCTGTCTGTGTCCACCAGCCTAAATGACAGCATTTCATAGGCCAGTAGTTTAGAAATGCTGGCATTCAGGGCCAGGGATCGAGGGTGGCTAGGTGGGAATTTACGCTTTCTATCAAATGTTTGTGAGATGGAGAGCTGAACGCTGGCGTGTGACATGGTTGAGACGCTTGGTGACGGAGGTGGTGGTGGTGGTGTTGGTGGTACATCCCCTGTTTGTTGGGCGGCAGGTGCCAACGTTCCTCCAGAGGCGGAGGAAGAGGCCGAGGCGGCAGCAGCAGAATAGGCCGAGGCGGCAGCAGCAGAAGAGGTAGCAGGGGGAGCCTGAGTGACTTCCTTGGTTTTAAGGTGTTTACTCCACTGCAGTTCATGCTTTGCATGCAGGTGCCTGGTCATGCAGGTTGTGCTCAGGTTCAGAACGTTAATGCCTCGCTTCAGGCTCTGATGGCACAGCGTGCAAACCACTCGGGTCTTGTCGTCAGCACATTGTTTGAAGAAGTGCCATGCCAGGGAACTCCTTGAAGCTGCCTTTGGGGTGCTCGGTCCCAGATGGCGGCGGTCAGTAGCAGGCGGAGTCTCTTGGCGGCGGGTGTTCTGCTTTTGCCCACTGCTCCCTCTTTTGCTACGCTGTTGGCTCGGTCTCACCACTGCCTCTTCCTCCGAACTGTGAAAGTCAGTGGCACGACCTTCATTCCATGTGGGGTCTAGGACCTCATCGTCCCCTGCATCGTCTTCCACCCAGTCTTGATCCCTGACCTCCTGTTCAGTCTGCACACTGCAGAAAGACGCAGCAGTTGGCACCTGTGTTTCGTCATCATCAGAGACATGCTGAGGTGGTATTCCCATGTCCTCATCATCAGGAAACATAAGTGGTTGTGCGTCAGTGCATTCTATGTCTTTCACCGCTGGGGAAGGGCTAGGTGGATGCCCTTGGGAAACCCTGCCAGCGGAGTCTTCAAACAGCATAAGAGACTGCTGCATAACTTGAGGCTGAGACAGTTTCCCTGGTATGCATGGGGGTGATGTGACAGACTGATGGGGTTGGTTTTCAGGCGCCATCTGTGCGCTTTCTGCAGAAGACTGGGTGGGAGATAATGTGAACGTGCTGGATCCACTGTCGGCCACCCAATTGACTAATGCCTGTACCTGCTCAGGCCTTACCATCCTTAGAACGGCATTGGGCCCCACCATATATCGCTGTAAATTCTGGCGGCTACTGGGACCTGAGGTAGTTGGTACACTAGGACGTGTGGATGTGGCAGAACGGCCACGTCCTCTCCCAGCACCAGAGGGTCCACTAACACCACCACGACCATGTCCACGTCCGCGTCCCTTACTAGATGTTTTTCTCATTGTTATGGTTCACCACAACAACAAAAATATTATTTGGCCCAATGTATTGTATTCAAATTCAGCGGGATATAAATTTGAGGCCTAGTATTTAGGCGCTGGGTGACCGGTATGGATTTAGTGACAGAATTAGACTTGGAAATGCACAGAAGCGTGTGTGTGAAGTTATTCTGAATGACCCAATGTGCACCTTGAATATTATATACCCTTTTTGGGATAGATTTCAAATAGCTCTGATATAGCAGGAACCACTAAATTATGAAATTGCTAAATTGGGAATTGTACTTCAACCCAGAACAAAAAATGTGCTTTGACGGGCACTAAATAACTTTCCCAGCTACAACAGTACAGCGGTAACGAGAGATTTAGAGGGATTTAAATTTGAGGCCTAGTATTTAGGCGCTGGGTCACCGGTATGGATTTAGTGACAGAATTAGACTTGGAAATGCACAGAAGCGTGTGTGTGAAGTTATTCTGAATGACCCTATGTGCACCTTCAATATTATATACCCTTTTAGGGATAGATTTCAAATAGCTCTGATATAGCAGAAACCACTAAATTATGAAATTGCTAAATTGGGAATTGTACTTCAACCCAGAACAAAAAATGTGCTTTGACGGACACTAAATATCTTGCCCAGCAACAACAGTACAGCGGTGGGTAACGAGAGATTTAGAGGGATTTAAATTTGAGGCCTAGTATTTAGGCGCTGGGTCACCGGTATGGATTTAGTGACAGAATTAGACTTGGAAATGCACAGAAGCGTGTGTGTGAAGTTATTCTGAATGACCCTATGTGCACCTTCAATATTATATACCCTTTTAGGGATAGATTTCAAATAGCTCTGATATAGCAGAAACCACTAAATTATGAAATTGCTAAATTGGGAATTGTACTTCAACCCAGAACAAAAAATGTGCTTTGACGGACACTAAATATCTTGCCCAGCAACAACAGTACAGCGGTGGGTAACGAGAGATTTAGAGGGATTTAAATTTGAGGCCTAGTATTTAGGCGCTGGGTCACCGGTATGGATTTAGTGACAGAATTAGACTTGGAAATGCACAGAAGCGTGTGTGTGAAGTTATTCTGAATGACCCTATGTGCACCTTCAATATTATATACCCTTTTAGGGATAGATTTCAAATAGCTCTGATATAGCAGAAACCACTAAATTATGAAATTGCTAAATTGGGAATTGTACTTCAACCCAGAACAAAAAATGTGCTTTGACGGACACTAAATATCTTGCCCAGCAACAACAGTACAGCGGTGGGTAACGAGAGATTTAGAGGGATTTAAATTTGAGGCCTAGTATTTAGGCGCTGGGTGACAGGTATGGGTTTAGTGACAGAATTAGACTTGGAAATACACAGTAGCGGGTGTGTGTGAAGTTATTCTGAATGACCCAATGTGCACCTTCAATATTATATACCCTTTTTGGGATAGATTTCAAATAGCTCTGATATAGCAGGAACCACTAAATTATGAAATTGCTAAATTGGGAATTGTATTTCAACCCAGAACAAGAAATGTGCTTGAACGGACACTAAATAACTCGCCCAGCTACAGCACTAGGGACAGATTTAGCTGGATATAAATTTGAGGCCTAGTATTTAGGCGCTGGGTGACCGGTATGGATTTAGTGACAGAATTAGACTGGGATATGGCCAAAAAATGAACAGACTATTGCTGGTTAAATGCACTTGGTGTGACAGCTTCACCCTGATGTAGGCTTTAGCCAAAAAACAACCACACCATTGAGGGTTAAATGCACTTGGTGACAGGCGCAGCTTGCCCCTGATTTTGTATATGGCCAAAAAATGAACAGACTATTGCTGGTTAAATGCACTTGGTGTGACAGCTTCACCCTGATGTAGGCTTTAGCCAAAAAACAACCACACCATTGAGGGTTAAATGCACTTGGTGACAGGCGCAGCTTGCCCCTGATTTTGTATATGGCCAAAAAATGAACAGACTATTGCTGGTTAAATGCACTTGGTGTGACAGCTTCACCCTGATGTAGGCTTTAGCCAAAAAACAACCACACCATTGAGGGTTAAATGCACTTGGTGACAGGCGCAGCTTGCCCCTGATTTTGTATATGGCCAAAAAATGAACAGACTATTGCTGGTTAAATGCACTTGGTGTGACAGCTTCACCCTGATGTAGGCTTTAGCCAAAAAACAACCACACCATTGAGGGTTAAATGCACTTGGTCGCAGCTTGTGCTGGCGCACCACAAGACACAAAATGGCCGCCGATCACCCCAGAAAAATGAGACTGACAAACGGTCTGTGCAGCCTAAAAACAGTGAGCAATTGAGGATCAGCAGCTCAATGATCCACAGCTGCAGATCGATCAGTTAATCAAGTCCTTTGGAGGAGTTAATCTGCCTAATCTCGCCCTACTGTCGCAGCCGCAACCTCTCCCTACGCTAATCAGAGCAGAGTGACGGGCGGCGCTATGTGACTCCAGCTTAAATAGAGGCTGGGTCACATGGTGCTCTGGCCAATCACAGCCATGCCAATAGTAGGCATGGCTGTGATGGCCTCTTGGGGCAAGTAGTATGACGCTTGTTGATTGGCTGCTTTGCAGCCTTTCAAAAAGCGCCAAGAAAGCGTCACAAAAGCGCGAAGAAAGCGACGAACACCGAACCCGAACCCGGACTTTTACGAAAATGTCCGGGTTCGGGTCCGTGTCACGGACACCCCAAAATTCGGTACGAACCCGAACTATACAGTTCGAGTTCGCTCATCCCTATTTGTGACAATTACATATTCTTCTAAAAATACGGCACAAGATTGATATTATAAACTTAAAGGGGTTATCCAGGACATTAGAACTGATTGGCAGTCCTTAGGATCAGGTAACAAGGGTTGTGCTATTAAGGCAACTTATACTCTATCCACACTAAAGGGGATAAGTATCTGATCGTCGGGCGTCTGACCGCTGGGTTCCCCGCCGATTGCAAGAACAGGGGGCCCCCGCTTCTGTCACGAGGGTGTCAAGAGCCACGTCTGACTCCGTTATACCCGGGGTCAGGAAGTCGCAGCGGGTGGCTGCGCGCTCTATGTCTAAAGATCACGGTCTTTCTTAGTGTTTGTTTTCTGTGTTTGCCTTGCTATCCTTTTTGTCTCACTCAGGGATCCGTAGCTTCTCCTCCTCAGCTGTTTCTTGTCTGCCACTCCCAACCTCCTTATATTCTCCTCTCACACTTCTCTTGTTGCCAGTTATAGAGCTTCCTGCCTGGACATCTATGCTGACCCACTGGAGCTGAGAATCTGGTTGTTGTTCCAGAGTGCTACCCTCCGGATCCCTGTTGGGCTTTTGTTGTCTCCTGTTGTTGCCCTCCTGGGATTATATGTTTAGTTTGTATTGTCTGTCCTCCCCTTGGTGTTTTCCTTTAGAGCTAGTGGTGCGGACTAGTGTTCCCACCGCCCTGTTCACTATCTAGGGCTCATCCTAGGGAAAGCCAGGGTTTTAGGCACGTGATCGGCGTACGGGTGAGGAACCCGTCTAGGGACGACAGGGCAGCCAGGCGCCAGTCGCAAGGTGAGTCAGGGGTCACCACCTTCCCTCTCACTAGGGCAGGGCCTCCCTCTTTTCCTCCCTCCGTGTCACGTATGTGACAGTTACGCCGATCGTGATATTATAACTGGCCCTTATTTTTTATTTTTTTTTCTCTACTTAGAATCCAATATGGATCCTATTGCTGCTTTGGCAAAACAGCTTCAAGGCCTGTCTTTGGAGGTGGCAGGATTGAAGGCGTCTGTCCTCCAACAGCAGCAGCAAATGCAGCAGACCGTAAGCCCAGCGGTTGCTATGGGTAACCAGGTTGTTACAGAACCCAAGGTTGTTCTTCCTGACAGATTCTCTGGGGGAAGGGACAAATTTGTGTTGTTCCGTGAGGCCTGCAAATTATATTTTAAGCTGCGCCCCTACTCCTCAGGTAATGAAGAACAGCGGGTGGGGATTGTTATTTCCCTGCTTCAGGGGGACCCGCAATCCTGGGCGTTCTCGTTACCCCCTGGTTCCCAGGCTCTCCGGTCAGTGGAGGGATTTTTTGGGGCTTTGGGTCTCATATATGATGACCCTGACCGTGTCGCCCTGGCTGAGTCGAAGTTACGGAGACTCCTACAGGGAGATCGGCCAGCAGAGGAATATTGCTCAGAGTTCCGCAGGTGGGCTACGGATACTCAGTGGAACGACCCGGCTCTCAGGAGTCAGTTCTGCTCTGGGTTATCTGAAAGGGTTAAGGATGCGCTGGCGCTGTATGAGACCCCCCTTTCCCTTGATGCTGTTATGTCCCTCTCTATCAGGATAGATAGACGTCTTAGGGAGAGATCGAAAATTCCTGAGCAATCGGTAACCTCTCCCAAGCAGCAGTTAGTCTGTACTGACTTGGATGAGCCTATGCAGCTAGGAGGAACTTCTCGTCAGGTCCGTCCTCCTGAGGTTCGCCGTAGGTGGGGGGCTTGTTTTTTCTGTGGGGGGAAGGGTCATCTCATTAATGTCTGTCCCTCCTTTTCCCAAAAACAAAAGACCGTCGGAAAACTACTAACCCCAGGCTGTGCGGAGGATGTCAGCCGGGGGGTATACGTTTCCTCCATACGAACATCTCAATTTGTGTTGCCAGCGGTTATTGTTTTTGGTGTTAAGACGGAGTCTATTTCTTTTTTTCTAGACAGTGGTGCAGGGGTAAATTTGATAGATGCCCATTTTGCCCGCACTATGGGTTTGTCTCTCTGTACGCTGCAGAGACCCATTCCCATATTCGCTATTGACTCTGCTCCTCTGTCTCAGAGAAACCTCACTCACGTTGTCCATAACTTACATCTTCGGGTAGGGGACCACCATAAGGAGCGTCTTTCATGTTACGTTCTGGAGGGCCTTCCCTCTCCTGTGGTATTGGGTCTTCCCTGGTTGGTAGCGCACAATCCAGTGGTGGATTGGCAGGCCAGGGAGATATTGGAGTGGAGTGAGCATTGCAGAGAGAATTGCTTAAATAACAATTGCTTAATCGCCTCCATAGCTTCCCTACCTACATTTATTTCGGACTTTGAGGACGTTTTTTCTGAAAAGGGTTGTCAGAAGCTACCACCTCATCGTCCTTATGATTGCCCGGTTAACCTGATTCCCGGTGCAAAATTACCCAAGTCCAGGTTGTATAATCTTTCGGGTCCCGAGAGACAAGCCATGAAAGATTATATCTCCGAGAGTCTGGCCAAGGGACACATCAGACCCTCTTCTTCACCCGTGGCTGCAGGGTTTTTCTTTGTTAAAAAGAAAGATGGGGGCCTGCGTCCTTGCCTAGATTTCCGTGAGCTAAACCGGATAACCGTCCGAGACCCATACCCTCTTCCTCTCATTCCTGACCTTTTTAATCAGATTGCGGGTGCTAGGTGGTTCTCCAAACTTGATCTTAGGGGGGCCTACAATCTGATTCGTATCAAGGAAGGGGATGAGTGGAAGACAGCTTTTAACACCCCTGAGGGGCATTACGAAAATGTAGTCATGCCTTTCGGTCTGACCAATGCCCCTGCTGTCTTCCAACATTTCGTTAATGATATTTTTAGTCATCTCATCGGCAGGTTTGTAGTCATATACCTAGATGATATCTTAATTTATTCGGCTGATCTGAAAACACATGAAGTACATGTCAGGCAAGTACTGCAGGTCCTACGGACGAATAAATTATATGCGAAAATTGAAAAATGTGTCTTCGCCGTTCAGGAAATACAATTCCTGGGATATCTATTATCTGCTTCAGGTTTCCGTATGGATCCTGGGAAGGTCCAGGCAATTTTAGATTGGGATCTTCCTGAGAACCTGAAAGCTCTACAACGGTTTTTCGGTTTCGCAAATTTCTACAGAAAGTTTATTAAAAATTATTCAGTGATCGTTAAACCCCTTACTGACATGACTAGGAAGGGGACTGATTTTTCTAAATGGTCTGACGCCGCTAAAATTGCATTTTCCTCTCTAAAAGAGAGATTTACCTCGGCACCTGTCCTAATTCAACCTGATGTCTCCCAGCCTTTTATTGTTGAAGTTGATGCGTCGGAGGTGGGAGTGGGGGCTGTATTGTCTCAGGGTCCGTCTCCTGGCAAATGGCGTCCTTGCGCTTTCTTTTCCAAAAAATTATCTGCAGCAGAAAAGAACTATGATATTGGAAATAGGGAACTGTTGGCGATTAAACTGGCGTTTGAAGAGTGGCGTCACTTCTTAGAGGGAGCAATCCACCCCGTCACGGTAATTACGGATCACAAAAACCTTCTGTACCTAGAATCGGCTAAGCGTCTCACCCCTAGACAAGCTAGGTGGTCGCTATTCTTTACCAGATTTAACTTTGTAATCACCTATCGTCCTGGGGCAAAAAATACCAAGGCAGACGCATTGTCTCGTAGTTTCCCTGGAGGGGGTAATGTTAGTGATCCGGTACCTATTTTACAAAGAGGAGTGGTTGTCTCTGCTGTACACTCTGTTCTAGAGGGAAAGGTGTTAGAGGCCCAGGGGGACGCCCCGGCCTCTTGCCCCTCAGAGAAATTGTTTGTACCGTTAAACCTGCGTCTTGAGTTATTGAAGGAACATCATAATTCGGCACTTGCTGGGCACCCGGGTAGTAAAGCAACCTTGGAGCTATTGTCTCGTCGTTTTTGGTGGCCAAGGTTGCGTCAGGATGTAATAGATTTCGTGTCTACTTGTTCTACTTGTGCACGCGCGAAAGTCTCTCATACACGTCCAGCAGGGTCTTTATTGCCACTTTTCATCCCCAATAGACCATGGACACATCTATCAATGGATTTCATCACTGACTTACCTTTGTCTGCGGGTAAAACAGTTATCTTGGTAGTAGTAGACAGGTTTAGCTAAATGGTACACTTTATTGCGCTACCCGCACTTCCTAATGCTAAGACTCTTGCTCAGGTGTTTATCAGTGAAATCGTGAAGCTTCACGGGGTCCCTTCTGATGTGGTTTCGGATCGGGGAACCCAGTTTATTTCTAAGTTTTGGAAAGCTTTTTGTACCCGTTTAGGGGTACACTTATCCTTTTCCTCAGCTTTCCATCCTCAGTCGAATGGACAGACTGAGCGTACCAACCAAAACCTAGAAACATATTTAAGGTGTTTTGCGTCTGAAAACCAAGAGGTGTGGTCATCATATTTACCGTTAGCCGAGTTTGCCATAAATAATCGCCGTCAGGAATCCACTGGCAAGTCACCATTTCTTGGTGCATACGGTTTTCATCCCCAATTTTGTACTTTCAAAGAGGGGGGGTCTTCTGGGGTTCCCGAAGAGGAACGGTTTTCTTCATCTCTTTCATCGGTATGGCAGAAGGTGCAAGCTAACTTGAAAAATATGAGTGGTAAATACAAATGCATGGCCGATAATAAACGGTCGCCAGGTCCGGACCTAGGAGTGAATGACTATGTGTGGTTGTCTACTAGGAATATTAAGTTGAAGGTTCCCTCTTGGAAACTGGGTCCTAGGTTCATTGGTCCTTATAAAATTGTAGCCGTCATTAACCCTGTGGCTTTTCGCCTGGAGCTACCTCAGACTTTTAAGATCCATAACGTCTTCCATAAGTCGCTGCTCAAGAAGTATGTTCCACCTCTAGAACCATCACCGCTGCCACCTCCTCCTGTTGTTGTGGATGGTAATCTGGAGTTTCAAATATCCAGAATTGTTGATTCTCGTCGGGTCCGCCGCTCTCTTCAGTATCTGGTGCATTGGAGGGGTTACGGTCCCGAGGAAAGAATGTGGGTTCCAGCGTCAGAGGTAAACGCCAACAGGTTGATTCAGGCTTTCCATGTCTCTCATCCGGAGAGACCTGGTCCTGAGTGTCCGGAGGCCCCTCGTGAAAGGGGGGGTACTGTCACGAGGGTGTCAAGAGCCACGTCTGACTCCGTTATACCCGGGGTCAGGAAGTCGCAGCGGGTGGCTGCGCGCTCTATGTCTAAAGATCACGGTGTTTCTTAGTGTTTGTTTTCTGTGTTTGCCTTGCTATCCTTTTTGTCTCACTCAGGGATCCGTAGCTTCTCCTCCTCAGCTGTTTCTTGTCTGCCACTCCCAACCTCCTTATATTCTCCTCTCACACTTCTCTTGTTGCCAGTTATAGAGCTTCCTGCCTGGACATCTATGCTGACCCACTGGAGCTGAGAATCTGGTTGTTGTTCCAGAGTGCTACCCTCCGGATCCCTGTTGGGCTTTTGTTGTCTCCTGTTGTTGCCCTCCTGGGATTATATGTTTAGTTTGTATTGTCTGTCCTCCCCTTGGTGTTTTCCTTTAGAGCTAGTGGTGCGGACTAGTGTTCCCACCGCCCTGTTCACTATCTAGGGCTCATCCTAGGGAAAGCCAGGGTTTTAGGCACGTGATCGGCGTACGGGTGAGGAACCCGTCTAGGGACGACAGGGCAGCCAGGCGCCAGTCGCAAGGTGAGTCAGGGGTCACCACCTTCCCTCTCACTAGGGCAGGGCCTCCCTCTTTTCCTCCCTCCGTGTCACGTATGTGACAGTTACGCCGATCGTGATAGCTTCCTGTTTGAATGGACTCTTAGTGAATATACACTCACCTAAAGAATTATTAGGAACACCTGTTCTATTTCTTATTAATGTGATTATCTAGTCAACCAATCACATGGCAGTTGCTTCAATGCATGTAGGGTTGTGGTCCTGGTCAAGACAATCTCCTGAACTCCAAACTGAATGTCAGAATGGGAAAGAGGTGATTTAAGCAATTTTGAGCGTGGCATGGTTGTTGGTGCCAGACGGGCCGGTCTGAATATTTCACAATCGGCTCAGTTACTGGTATTTTCACGCCCAACCATGCGGCAGTCCTGTGGGCGAAAATGCCTTGTTTATGCTAGAGGTCAGAGGAGAATGGGCTGACTGATTCAAGCTGATAGAAGAGCAACGTTGACTGAAATAACCACTCGTTACAACCGAGGTATGCAGCAAAGCATTTGTGAAGCCACAACACACACAACCTTGAGGCGGATGGGCTACAACAGTAGTAGACCCCACCGGGTACCACTCATCTCCACTACAAATAGGAAAAAGAGGCTACAATTTGCACGAGCTCACCAAAATTGGACTGTTGAAGACTGTAAAAATGTTGCCTGGTCTGATGAGTCTCGATTTCTGTTGAGACTTTCAAATGGTAGAGTCCGAATTTGGCGCAAACAGAATGAGAACATGTATCCATCATGCCTTGTTACCACTGTGCAGGCTGGTGGTGGTGGTGTAATGGTGTGGGGGATGTTTTCTGGGCACACTTTAGGCCCCTTAGTGCCAATTGGCCATCGTTTAAATGCCACGGGCTACCTGAGCAGTTCTGAAGGCAAAAGGGGGTTCAACACCGTATTAGTATGGTGTTCCTAATAATTCTTTAGGTGAGTGTATGTCCACCGCTCCATTCTTATCTATGAGATATCCAAGATCAAGCACTCAGCTATCCCTGGCAGCCGCATAGAGCTGAATGGGGCAACAGCAGTGCTATTCAGAGTGGCTCGTCCAAAGCCTGACTTTGGAAGTGCAATTGCTAAACAGGTTATTTCCCCACAAAAAGATAAGCTGTCAATATTTGATCAATGGGGTACGACTTTCTGCAAATTTATTTGAAGTGATCATGCCCCAAGAGGGCATAAACATGCTTCCCTCCTCTCCCCTATAAAAAGGTTCTCAGAGGCTTCTTTTAAGTAGTGAGAAATTGTTGAGAGATTGTTAACTGTTATAAATTTCTCTACAATGCGCTGAAAGACATTCTGTGGAGGATGGTTTGAGAGAAGCAGGAGGGTCGTTTGGAAGAATTGCCCGCCTAGGACGTTCTGACATAGCTTTTAGAAAGTTTTGGGAGCAGTAGTTAAGTGAGGGCACAAACACAAGGAAAAGAGGCTCCGGCCTGCCCATAAAGACCACCAGTAGAGATGATTATTGATTATTGATGATATGAGCAGCTCCCACAGTTTTGTTCACCATCCAGAAACAGGTGACACTTTCATTACATACTCCATTTCCAGTGGGAGGAAATTTTGTGTCATGGCGCCTGTTACATGCCCTGCCATTGACAGCCAGTTGCCTTCGTTTGCAATAGTGTTCTTAATAAGAAATTTTGACTGTTTATCATCTTTAGAGATGAATCCAGGTTCTGTTTGGTGTTATTTTCTAGGGAGCCGTCGCATATAACAGTCAGTCACCCCTAGTAGTAATATGAGGGAAACTAACAACTGCAGTATGTGCAGGACGTCCTGCAACCACATGTGTTGCCTTTCACGACAGGGCTTCCAACTGGCATTTTTCAGCAGCATAATGCTCGCCCACATACAGCAAAGGTTTCCTAGGGAATGTCTCAGTCTTCTTTTGCCTGCCCGATCGCCAGATTTATCACCTATTTAGCATTTATGTGAACAGATGGGATGTCATCTTCAGCAATGAGCGTAATATTGATGGTCTATCCTACGGCTAATGATTTTAAAGTCTACTTCCATTTGTGTATCGCCTATGCTGTGTATATTATTGCAATAGTTAAAGGGGTTATCCCATGAATAATGTAAAAAATGAAAATCAGACATCATATAGCACACGACAATACCTTTTATAACAAAGCTAGAACCAGCCCTGTACCTTACATGTATCTAGAGATCTCCTCATTCAATGGCCTGATAGATGTATATCAAGCTGACAGCTCAGGGGAGTGTCTTTTCTGCTCCAGCTCAGGAGGCGTGTCCATGCTCTTCCTATCACAGCTCAGGAGGCAGTTGATAGATAAAAACTGAGCATGTGTGGCCTTATTATTGAGCAGGTCAAAGAAATAAGAAATTAAGTGGCACTATACAGATACATTTTATTGAACTCAGTGGCTATGCTAAATTTTTAATTACAAGCAATTACAAAAGTATTCAGGTCCAGGTGTTGGTTTTAAAACTGTCTAATATTTTTCGTGGGACAACGCCTTTAAGATGCAAAGCATTCCTAAAGTCTTGAGACTCTTTCACTTTTTATATTTTATGTTGCGGCCTTCTGCTAAAATAAAATAAAAAATCACGTTTTTCCCCATGATTCTGCAGTCAATACCCCATAATGACATAGTGAAAACAGAATGTTTGAAATCTTTGCTAATGTATTAAATAGGAAAAACTAACTATTTATATTTGTGTGTACATCTATCCAACCTTCCAAAATATCCTACTGGAAAGGCTTTGAGTCACAAAGAGAAAGGGTCCTACTACAGAAGGCAGAAGTGTTTGCTTAGTATTGTGGGGAATTTTGAATAATGCTGAATAAGCCAGTCATCTAAATACTTACATATGCCTTCGCAATAATTGGCTAGTAACACTTTCTGTCTGTCTGTGTCTCCTTAACAGCCTGTGAAAACGTCTTCATGCTTTTCAGAAATCCAGGTGCAGCGGCACAGATGTAGGCTCAAGGCGCTTCCAAGTCTGCTATAGTACTTGTTTCAGTCATTTTGCTTGTCTTAGACAATGGTCATTGTGTATTTCCTCATTTTTTTTGTTTTCAGAACAAATATTAATATTTGTGCACAAGTAATTTGGTTTCGTATATTATTTAATATATCCTCAAATGCTATTTAGGGAAATAACATATCCTCCATATAAAAAAAAGAAAAAAGAACAAGAGTCTGCCTCCCCCAAAAAAATGCTCATTTTTCCAGAGGCCGGTTTTTAGTTCTCTACCATCACTCTAAATTCACAAGCCAGGTGGAAACTACTCTACATGCACGAACACATAATATGTGTCTCACAGAACACAAGATAAAGTATACACCACATGTATCACATGTCTGCAACAATACATATCATGTTAAAAAATGTGCATTGTAGATTTTCTTATCCACATCTGGGAACAATGCTTCTGATCTCATTGCTGCTGCTGGTAGTGTTTCAAAGTTTATGCACGTAGCTTAGAAATTATCATGGCAGACGATCGTAACTCTAGAAATTTTATTCCACTCACACAACTGCAGCAATCTGGCTGTCAGCAGACCTTCCGAAAGAGCCAGGAGGCACCATGTTGAGTCCAGAGCACTACCACTGCAAAAATGAAAACAGGCGCTTAAATCAACTATGAATGCCACTAGCTTGGGAAGAACAGCAGGAGCTATCATACAGGGGATTGAGTTTAGATGGGAGCAAATCCATCTCTTGTATTGCCGAACCACAACAATTCTTATTACTGATTTATTACAACATGCTACTATGTTCTGCACTGTGTTAACCAGGTTGACTACACTCTGGTGTTTTACAATAATAACCTTTACTTAGCCGGGATCCACTAATACTATCTTATATTCTGTATGTATAAGGGGAGGAATGAAAATCTGAGCAATGGCAAATTCTGTGTTGTTTGTGGATATATCTGTGGCTTATACAAAAGCGATGGGGCCCACACACATCAGAATCACGCCTCATGCACACAAACGTACTTTCTTTCAGTGTCCGGTTTTTTTTTTTTTTGCGGACCGTATGCGTAACCAATTTTTTTAATGGATCTGCAAAAAAAATGAAGGTACACTGTGTGCATTCCGTTTCCGTATGTTCATATTTCCGTTCTACAAAAAAATAGAACATGCCCCATTATTGTCCGCATTACGGACAAGGATAGGACTGTTCTATTAGGGGCCAGCTGTTCCGTTCCGCAAAATACAGAATGCACACGGACGTCATCCGTATTTTTTGCAGATCCGTTTTTTGCGGACCACAAAATACATACGGTCGTGTGCATGAGGCCTCAGGGGGTGATGAAGCTTTCAGCAAAACGTGCATCGGGGCGCAGGGTTCTCTCCGTCTGTATGGTAATTTTATGACTTGTACTGAATGTGGTTTCATCTGGCATCTTTATAGGCGCTTTCTATTTAGCCCATGCTTATTTGCTTATTTGGTTAGTTTTTTCAGCACTTGCACTTTACGAGTTACATTATCTACTAGGTTTATCTACTTGGCATTGAATATTATACTACCTTTTCTGCCCGTGTATGTCCCCTGCTATGGCTATAGGTCTTATGTATTCTATTTAATCCTTTTTAATTGTGTGTTTTTTATTGCAATCATGGAATAAAGATATACTGATTTATTAAATCCCGGTTTTTGCTATATTTTAGGTTTCTATATTTTGTGGGTAATTCTGGGTAGATGGTTTCTATTTTGTCCAACTTGTTTATTGGTGGGCTTCAATACAAGTCAATAGGAATGACCAAGCAGTTTCCAGACGTAAACAGCTAAACCAGAAAGACAAAAGTTCAGTCTCTGGCTTTTCCCTTTAAAATTCAGCTTTGAATAGTGCCTTATAACAACAGTGAAAATTCCTACCTTTTCAGTGCAAAGGCTAGAAATTCCTAAAGTCTCAGGGTGAACTGGCGTTCCATTAACTATTCCCACAATTCAGTGCAAAAACAGTGCAAATAAACAAAATATATCATATTAAATGCAATTTAACAGTATAAAACAGTATAAGTGCAAACAATACCATAAATCATAGTTAACCCTTCACAGTTAACCCATCACTTGCATTAAAGTAGTGAGTTAATGGCTTTCATAGCAGCAGATGTCCACAAACATCCAGACTCCAAAGTACCCTTGCTCCAGGGCACTGTACATGCTCTATATCTTCTTAGCTTTCCCTAGTAATCAATACGATAGTAACAGGCAGAGGTAAACTGTAGCTCATTCTTTTTCACACCTGGAAAAGATTCTTTTATGCCCACTGTTGTAGGACTGTCTGTCTTATAGCCCTTTCAATGATGACCGTTACAACATCCAGAAACTTTGACAAATGTTCTTCAACTCGTCCACCATAGCTATTATTAATCTTGCCTCTGGCTAACTAGAAAGTAGAGCTGTTTGGTACCAGTCATAATGGTACAACATCTCGGGGCATAGATAGTTGAGGTTGTTGCTGATGGGTAGAAAG
The DNA here is from genome assembly GCF_014858855.1 of Bufo gargarizans. NCBI lineage: Eukaryota > Metazoa > Chordata > Amphibia > Anura > Bufonidae > Bufo > Bufo gargarizans. The sequence continues at coordinate 175,034,521 of NC_058080.1, read as the reverse complement.
AAGCCACCTAGTCCACACACCCTGGAGGCAGCCAAGGCCTATATGAGATGGGCCTGTAGCTAAGACCAGAAAGCCTGCAGGCTGTAAGCCAGACTGTATGAGAGACACTGTATATAAGAAATGGAGATTGCGTCTATCCCGTGCGGCGTGCACTGAGTGCTGGCTGATCCATTTACTGTATGAACAAGGGCATACCATTACTGATAACAGTGTGCACAGTGGTTGTGAAGACAAAGACATTGTAAACTGTAAGCACCTGTTAGAGGCTTTATAGATTGTGCGGTACTGCACCATGTGCAGAGATAACCATGATGATAACTGCAGATGCAACCATCTACATTGCTGCCACTCTGAAGAGACTAAAGCCAGGAGGCTAACAACCAGGGAGCTAGGTGTACCACAAGCCAGAGAGATAAAGTTGTTGCCTCTTAAGGGGACTATTTTATTTGCCAGTTCCTACTTAAACACAGTGGGAGAGATCAAAACTGTCATAACGGAAAACTGGCTTAGTTGCTCATAGCAGCCAATCAGATTCCACCTTTCATTTTTTCCAACTCCTTTAGAAAATGAAAGGTGGAATCTGATTGGTTGCTATGGGTAACTAAGCCAGTATTCCTTTACACCCGTTTTGATAAACCACCACCCCCCAGTGTATCTAATTACCTGTGGCTACTTAGAGCCCAGTTAAAACAATCTTAACTTGCAGCTTTCTTTGCCTAATTTCTCCCATGATTCAGTGGGGATCCTACGGATACCACTCAGGGCCAAAAAGATTCAGTCTGACCCCTTACACACTCACATTCCTATTCAGCAGCCGTAAAACTAAAGACTAAACACTTTTGGACAGTTTCTGCCTCCTCGTGGACATATTCATGTGAATGTGTGCCTGCCTTCCTGAACTGGCTCCTTATTGTACTCAAATATGAGTGATGACTCACATGCTGTGGGTGGTTATTATACCCAGCAGGATGTCCACAAAGAGGGTGGACATTACCATTTCTCAGCATCTCTATTTAATTATAGATTAAATTTTTGTTACTTTTCCCGACGTTATAACCTATGTAAACGTGGGTGTTAGAATGGAGGCAATGGAGAAAAAGTAGTTCCATAATTCTGAAGCATGGAAAATTGTGTATCTGCACAATTCAGTTATCCCAGTATATACTGAAAAGATACATTTAGACAATAAAGTCCAAGTATTAAAAAGTAACTGTCATATATTTTTTTATGTAATTGGATTGGTCTGACTAAGTTTACCTTAGTTTCCTAGTTAATACTTTTGTATAGGTATTGAATTACCTAGTAATTGCAGCATGTTCTTTCCTCCCCCAGGAATTTCAGTGGTGCGGCTAAAACAGCGTTACTAGGTGTCCTCCATCTTCTATCTTCTATATACAGAAGATGGAGGACGTAGTAGTAGGCAGTCCCGAATGCTGTGTGTGCTCCAGTCGGACTGGGATAGTGCCGATATTTGCGATAAAAATTTGCGATTAGAATATTTGCAATAACAATTTGTGATTAGAATATTTGCGATCAACTACTCAAGAGGAAGAGGGCGTGTTTAAGTCTGGAGAAAGCCTATTGGTTGGGGTGAGGCTGCGCATTCACAAGATGAGCCGAATGAATTCTGGGTAGTTAGGGAGGGAGGTCTTAGCCTCAGGGTAAGGGCATCGGTAGCCATCTTGAGAATATAGTCAGAAAGAAGTCTTGTGAGGAGCGGTTGCTATGGACGGAATCTTATTAAACAAGTGGTATGTGAACAAAATGTTTTGTGATTATGGATTATCACCACAACAGCATATATGAAAAATGAATTTTGAGTGAAAATATGACAGTTTTCTTTTAAAGGAACAACTCTATCCAAGTCCTTAATTGATTCTCAAAGTAACTGCCTCTTGATAATGGCAGAAGAGATTCATTCAACCATTCTGTGTAATGAAAGACAGGACATGTCCTCCAAAACAATTAACAGTGTTTGTAACCATTATCCAGACAGGCCAAGAGATTAGGCTTATTAACAGGCCCCCACCCCCTTTAACTTAGAATTGCCTAATAGGGCATATGAAAATGGGTTTTCCAAGCTAGTCCCCCTTTAAGCTGCTTTAGACAAACAATTTTCTCTATCTCAACTTCTATATGTTAACCATAAATAAAGTATAAATCTGTACAAAAAAACTCACTATATTATATACCTTCCTGAGGTATATGAACTGAAGAATAAGCCTTAAAGTTTTAATCTGGTTCTAGAAAAAATGAATTCAAGGGAAATACATGTTCCAGCACAAATAACATATGATGATGGTTCATAGCATTTCATCCAGTATACTGAACAAGAAGAAGATGATTTACCATATAATAATGGGCATTAGAAACCCCAGGCACAAACTTAGTGAAGGCTCTGAGGTTCCCTCTGTAACCCAGTCCATAATTTCTTTTTAAGCAACCTTTGTAATATTTGTTTGGCACCAAAAATTGTAATAGTTTTTTTTGAAGAATAATTTGTTTTATTAGTGGATGATTAGTGGAATTTGGTTTGGATTTGATTTCCAGCTTGAATAAATAAGTGCTCCAACTGCCCTGAAAAGTTTCCTTTCATTTCAAGCTCTATGACTCCAAGCCAGTATGACTATGGATAAAGGTATGGCATGGATGGTATGGATAAAGGTATGGTAGTAGCAAACAACCGCTTAAAAAAAATAACTGCACTGTAGAATGTTTTTATAAAAAAAAAAATGGTTTCACTTTTTGGCAGTAAATACCAACCAGTGTGTATACATACACACATATACATATGGCTTAGGGTCACATCCTCCCCATCTTCTAATCTGAAAACTGATACAATTTTAAGAAATTTGTCTGAATCGAATCACCCAAAAAATTGGGTAAAGTTCTGTTTCGATTTGTTCATCCCTAGACAAAGCTCATTAAATACTGTACACTCCAAGAAATACTAGAATATGCAAACATATACATGTCACATTTACCATGAGGTTTGAACAACATTTTCTAATCCAAAACAGTTATAAAATGTCATAGTGCAAACCCTGATTCCCAAAAGTGTTCTAAATAAAAGTTTTAGATATAGTTGAATCCCTGTGAATGATTTTGATTGCAAATGTTCTGTAACTCAGTGTGACCAAGCTCAATTAGCTCTTCAGTAGATCCTCATTGTATTATGGTTGAAACTGCTCTCACTCCTATCCACCAGAACAGCCATTTGCTGGAAGTAGCCAGGAGGCCATACTTCATAATATGAATTTAGGCCCCAGCCCTATATGCCAATGTAGCAAAATTTTAATTGTAGGAGGGTATGAATGATTTAGCTAATATTATGTCCTACATAAATTGGAGGACAGAAACCACAGGTAAGTCTGACTACCATTTTTCAATGCAGCTACATAATGTGACCACTCTGTTCTTCCATTTACATAGTCACTGTGCTGCCATCTTCTGAAATAGTCTCATCTAGTATTCCTACCCTATCAGAACAGGACATCAAACCCACATTCTCTTGCAAAGCCAGACCAACTAACTGAACCCTTCCCAAATAGATTTACTTAATTTGAGCATATGACAATCCCGTCCTGTGTAATATGTGGCAGAAATCCAGTACTAATGTAGTAGGAAGTATGCACTTACCTGAAGATGAGTCAATAGTAAAGACTGGTGTCTTATCTCTAGGTATTAGCTCATATAACACTTCCCCAAACATTCCTCCATCTCTATCAGTGGCCACAACATTTAGTATCTCTGTTCCTGGTTGAGTGTGACTGCTAATGCTTGTCACGTAATTAGTTTGATCAAAGACGGGTGCATTGTCATTTATGTCTTCTATATCGACTCGAACAAATGCTTGGGCACTTAAGCCACCCTGTTAAAAATAAAAAACATAAAATATATAAGACAATATTTGAAAAAGACAAACCCAAGTTGTCTGTAGAAGCCAAGAACAATATGTAAAGCATAAAAAGGCTTCTTTGACCTTATGCAAGGTGCAATAATATCACTGGAGTACATCCATTAGTATCTCGAAATTGAAATAAATTCAGTGCAACTCTTCGGTTCTCTGATAAGTGCAAAAATGATCTCTCAAAGAATGTGAAGTCACCAAGTTCAGTACACATACCAACATTACCAGATTAATCTTAGGAGTCAGTAAGTACAAATTGTTCTCCTTAAACTCCGCACACCACATAGACCCCACTGTAACTCATGTATCTCAGAGAAAGTTTTGTCTGCTCTTAAAGAGGACCTTTTATGGGTTTGTAGTTATTGAGATACATATCTGTACCCACGGGGTACCCCCCACTGTGCTGCCACCCTGCCTGTTTTTTTTAAATAGCACTCCTGCGCCCCGTTATGGTCCCCCGCAAATTTCTCGCTCAGTGTGCTAATACTGAGCATGGGAGCAATGGGGAGGAGACGCAGTCTTTCTCTGTGGGCGTCTCCTTCTCCCTGGCTTACACTGAGGATCTTTCTCACAGCATTTGCATGCGATTTCTTAAAATTTAATCCACTTTGCTCGTACTGTAAAATGTTGTGGATCAACCTCATGCGAATCTGTTGCAGCAGATCCACAGCTTATATCTCACGTGGACAAAATTTGCAGTGAATTTCTCACATTTCCATCTTTTTGTAGCCTTCTGCTTACCCATCCCTAGCAGTCCTCTTCTACTTAATTACCATACATCCACACATAACATTTACATATGAATAGACATATTTTAATTACCTCAAATATAAATTTCCCTTCACCTATGGAGCTAGTAGGTGAATCCTACCCTGTAAGGAATATATTCATATAAAGAGGTTGCCCAACTTTTTTTTTTTTGGGGGGGGGGGGGGACCTCAGCAAGATGCACCTGTGGAAAAATCAATACCTACCTTCTCCCTGTCAATCTATTCTAGATCTCCTCAGTGGTTTACTGGTCTGCATCTGTCAACTTCCAGAAGGACAGAGTCACATGCATCACTATTGCCAATGACTGGCCTCAGAGGTGACATGTCCCCAAGTGGCTCATATGCCACTTTAGGGAATGTCATCACTAATGTCAATCATTGCACACATGACCCTCTCTGTGCAGAAGTTGACAGATGGGGACCAGAAGATCAGGGAAGTTAACCAGGAGCTGGAACTGGTTGGCAAGGAACAGGTGAGTAGGGAAATTTCCACAGGTACAGCCGGGATACAAAGTAAAAAAAAAACTGGACAACCATTTAAGTAGCACTAATCTTGAGTTCAATAGTCGTTGTTAGGTCTAAAGGCCTCTTTTGGTCAAAAAAATTGTGCAACTGTATAATAATTTTTTTTATCTAGCTCAAATCACAGATTTACCATCTTCCATAATTCTGTCTGATAAGCAGTAATATTTAGATTAGGCATTAACTTCAAGCTGACATTCAAGATTATACGGTCTACCTATAAACATTATAATTTAATCTCTATTTTATGCTTCTTACTATATTATTCAGTACTTTTCTTGCCAATATCTAAGAAGGGCTCAGGTCCAACTTTTAAACAACCTATTCACAATTTAATGGAAATTGTGGTCATTTTTAAATGAATTGGCAGGGAGATGATCTTCATAGATGATGAAAATGATTCCCTTGAAGAGGTTTATCATTTCTATCAATTACCATCTTGGCCTGTACTCAGTCTAACTCATTGAGGAGCAGATCATACTCGACTCATTCACATGACACCACATTTTAGTTCATTTATATTTCAATGGTTGTACTTTACTCTGAACACCACGTAGACCCCACCATAGCATGCATGTTCCAATGGTCTACCGATATTATGTTTTATAATCATTGCAGTACAGATAGGCCGAATGCATTATGACTCACAACACTTGTTTTCTATTAAATAAATCAATGACTTTTAGCATTCTGAGTAAACCTGTCTGGCTATCATTGAGTTCCTTCTGGTAAACGTGATACTATTTGTTTTGCATCTGAACCTAAATCAGTAACCTTCTGCATTAATTGAAATTGCAGGCAGACTTCTGCTTCAAACTTGAAAGAAAATAGTATTTTGCCTTTATTCATCCCCTGAAAGTTCTTTCTTTAAGCCTCAGGGAACAGTCTGAAAATAGAAGGAAGGCATCCTAAGGCTGAGTTCACACGGGCGAGATTTCCGCGCGGGTGCAATGCAGTAGGTGAACGCATTGCACCTGCACTGAATCCTGACCCATTCATTTCAATGGGGCTGTGCACATGAGCATTTTTTTTCATGCATCACTTCTGCAATGCTTTAAAATCGCAGCATGTTCTATATTCTGCGTTTTTCACGCAGCCCTGGCCCCATAGAAGTGAATGGGGCTGCGTTAATAACGCATTGCATCTGCAAGCAAGTGCGGATGCAATGCGTTTTTCACTGATGGTTGCTAGGAGATGTTGTTTGTAAACCTTCAGTTTTTTATCACGCGCGTGAAAAAAGCATCAAAACGCATTGCATCCGCGCGGATAAAACTGAACAACTAAACGCAATTGCAGCCAAAACTGACTGAACTTGCTTGCAAAATGGTGCGAGTTTAACTGAACGCACCCTGAACGCATCCGGACCAAATCTGTCACGCTCGTGTGAACTCAGCCTAAGGCTGAGTTCACACGGGCGAGATTTCCGCGCGGGTGCAATGCAGTAGGTGAACGCATTGCACCCGCACTGAATCCTGACCCATTCATTTCAATGGGGCTGTGCACATGAGCATTTTTTTTCATGCATCACTTCTGCAATGCTTTAAAATCGCAGCATGTTCTATATTCTGCGTTTTTCACGCAGCCCTGGCTCCATAGAAGTGAATGGGGCTGCGTTAATAACGCATTGCATCTGCAAGCAAGTGCGGGTGCGATGTGTTTTTCACTGATGGTTGCTAGGAGATGTTGTTTGTAAACCTTCAGTTTTTTATCACGCGCGTGAAAAAAGCATCAAAACGCATTGCACCCGCGCGGAAAAAACTGAACAACTAAACGCAATTGCAGCCAAAACTGACTGAACTTGCTTGCAAAATGGTGCGAGTTTAACTGAACGCACCCTGAACGCATCCGGACCAAATCTGTCACGCTCGTGTGAACTCAGCCTAAGGCCTCTTTCACACGACCGTTTTTTTTTTTCCGTTTTGCGGGCCGTTTTTTGCGGTCCGTATACGGTCCGTATACGGAACCATTCATTTCAATGGTTCCGCAAAAAAAACGGAATGTACTCCGTGTGCATTCCGTTTCCGTATTTCCGTTTTTCCGTTCCGTTTAAAGATAGAACATGTCCTATATTTGGCCGCAAATCACGTTCCGTGGCTCCATTAAAGTCTATGGGTCCGCAAAAAAACGGAATGCATACGGAAATGCATCCGTATGTCTTCCGTATCCGTTCCGTTTTTTGCGGAACCATCTATTGAAAATGTTATGCCCAGCCCAATTTTTAATATGAAATTACTGTATACTGTATTTGCCATACGGAAAAACGGAACGGAACAACGGAACGGAAACGGAACCACAACGGAAGCAAAAAACGGAACAACGGATCCGTGAAAAACGGACCGCAAAACACTGAAATGGACATACTGTCGTGTGAAAGAGGCCTAACTCACTGTCACTATAATGACAGCATTGCCACTTTATAATGTTCTAGGCCGTCAATAAGAATCCGTCTTTTTTACATTCTGAGCAACAGACGTGCGCAACCAGACATTTGTATTAGAAATATTAGTTAATTTGCTCTGTAGGAAAGTTAATGCATATTGATTACACCAGATCGATCTATGGGAATAGACAACACAAGTCATCACTGGCTGAATGAAAGAATATCTATTTCAATAGATTAAATAATTGCTACCCAGGGACAAACGGGCATGTTTAATGTTGTTTTTTTTGGGTAGACTATATTTGCATTATATTTGGATTTCACATTTTTCCAGTACACATTTGTGTCAGATGTAGAGGCTTTCCTTGTCAGTGTAAAGAACTCAAGTGCCTTTGTCACAATAATGATTATTCTAGACATGGACAATTAGATGAGAATTTGGAGACACCTTAAAAATGTTAAACTGTTCTTAAGATACAGACCATTTAAAATTCCAAACACTTTGGTAGCCAAAATGTAAAACGTATCTATCTTAGAATGTTCTATGCCTAGAATATGAGGAAGGGAGGTACCAGCATCCCCCCACCCTTTTATGTATATGTCCAGAGCAGCCTTTCAGCCTCGTGGATGCCCTTGAAAATCTCGGGGGGAAAAAATTTGTATTGAAATTGACTTTGTAAGAGTCCACATTTAAGATTCATAGATTAGAAAACCATGTGGTTTTTGGAGCCATGATTTATAAACTTTTAAAATGTCTGAAATTTTCCGTTCCCATAGCCATATGAGGGATTATTTTTTATAGGACAAGTTATATGTGTTAGTGGCACTGGTTAATTTTCCATATCTTGTATTGGGAAATAAGAAACACATTCTTTGTGGGGTGAAATTGAAATACATTGAAATACATGCTTTTAGCGTTCAGTATGGTCTAAAAATGACACAATGAGCTTATTCTGTGGGTCAGTAGGATTACAGTGAGACCAAATTTATATACTTATGTTTAAAACTGTTTAAAAATACAAACCTTAGAAAAAATTTAGATTTTCTTTGCATCGCCATATTCTGACAATCATACATTTTTTTAGATTTCTGTCTACAGAGGTTTGTGAGGGCTTACACTTTTGCAGGGCAAGAAGTTTTCATTAGTACAAATTTTGGGGTACATACCACTTATCACATTTTATTCATTTTTTTTTTTTGGGGGGGGGGGAGGCAATGTGACCAAAAATTGGTAAGTCACGCATTTTTTGGCATTATGGCATTCATGGCACAGGAAAAACATTTTTCTTTTTTAATAGTTTGGAAATTTTCAGACGTGGCTATACCTAGTATGTTTATTTTTTGTTGTTTCTTTTTATATTCAAAAATTGGAAAGGGTGTGATTTGAATTTTTTATAAATATGTTTTAAAGTCTTTTCCTGCAATTTGTAGTCACCCGAGATGCTAGGGAGGCTCGTTTCCATCAAGGCCTGATATTGGCTAAACCCCCCGCCTGCTGGATGTTTTGATCCGCATGATGGGGGGATGCAGAGGCGGCTGTGTGGGCATCTTGAGCGGCGTGGGTGCTGGGGAGCAGGGTAAGTATAACCTGCATGAGGTGCCTGGGCATTTTGGGGGGGCATTATAGGGGTTGGAAAACCCCTTTGATACTGGAAAAAAATTGAAAGAAACATTTTTCTTCTTTAAATCACCATATTCTGACCCTAATATCGTAATGTGTACGGAGCTTTATGAGGGCTCATTTTTTTTGCAGGTCTGTAGTACTCATTGAAACCATTTTGGGGTGTATTTGATGTTTTGATCACTTTTTATTAATTTTTTTGTGTTAGGTGAAGTGACCAAAAACACCAAATCGACCATTTTTATTTTTTTCCATTTCGCCATATGGGATAAATATTTTTATATTTTAATAGTATGGATGTTTTCCCACACGGCGATTCCCATGATGTTTTTTTAAAATTGTTTCTGCTGTTTAAAACGCCTCATCGCCAACATGGTTTTACGTTGGGGAGGCGGGAATGGGTTAAACAATCTTGATAAATGTGCTATGTCCCTACCTCCTGGCACCAAAAATAATATGATAACAACATTAAACACCCATTCAATGTGCATAGAGATTAATAGATTTCCCAAAATTCGTTTCAGGTTTGATTCAAACGAAGCAGCTATCAGATTCAATTCCGGTCCAAATTGCCCTGAAAAGACTTGCATGACACTGTGAGGTCTCTTAGAGACCAAGACAGCATTAGTAATGTCAAAGTGACAGTGACATATAGGGCTATTGGTAAATGGATGTGAGCCGGTGGCAACAAGAGCAAAGTGATGAAAAAAGTTCACTAAAGCCTCTGGATAGAAACACATAGTGCACTGAAAAATGCACTTCCCGTGACGTGCTTTGGATGTATACAACACTGTTAGGGCTTATGCACACGAACGTATTTTCTTTCCGTGCCCATTCCGTTTTTTTGCGGACGTATGCGGAACCATTCACTTCAATGAGTCCGCAAAAAAAAACGGAAGTTACTCCATGTGCATTCCATTTCCCTATGTCCGTATTTCCGTTCCACAAAAAAAAAAAATAGAACATGTCCTATTATTGTCCACATTATAGAAAAAGACAGTACAGTTCTATTAAGGGCCAGCTGTTCCGTTCCGCAAAATACGGAATGCACATGGATGTCATCCTGTATTTTTTGCGAATCTATTTTTGCGGACTGTAAAATACATAAAGTCGTGTGCATGAGCCCTAAGTCATAGCAAGTGGTGTGAATACTGCTGCTGCTTATATCTGAAACTCGGGCAGAGCTGAATTCATTAATTAAGAAATGTAATACATGTGTGGCAGCAGCTCACAGTGAATGACCCCTCTTGCTTCAAATACAACAGCCACAGCAAAATACGCAGGAAACAAGAAAGTAGACACCAACTAAACTGAAACAACTAACAAACAAACCAGGTCAAAATCAATAATGTAATATAAAATCTCGTCTTTTCTGGGTTTAGTCTATTAGGTACACAAGTATCCAATTTGAATTACATAGAATAATCACATATACCTTGGGCTGCTAACACGTGATTAAAATGTTGATTCCTTTAAAGGGCTTCTGTCACCCCACTAAACCGTTTTTTTTTTTTTGTTTACTTATAATCCCTATAGTGCGATTTCTGCCTACATAATCTAATTAATCATTTTGGTCTAGTAGATTTTGTTTAAAACGTGCTTTTAAAATATGCAAATTACCTTGCTACCAGCAAGTAGGGCGGCTACTTGCTGGTTGCAGCCGCATCCTCCGATCCTAAAGACGCCCCCTCCGCATGTTGATTGACAGGGCCAGGGAACGGGATCGTCCTCTGCTGGCCCTGTCTGCTATCAAGATCTCGCGCCTGCGCCGTAACGGTATTCAGTCGGCGCAGGCACACTGAGAGGCGGCCGCTCGCTCGGCGCTCCCTCCTCAATGCGCCTGCGCCGATGACGTCACATCTACACCCGGCGCAGGCGCATTGAGGATGGAGCGGCCGAGCGAGCGGCCGCCTCTCAGTGCGCCTGCGCCGATTGAAGACAGGTACGGCACAGGCGCAAGATTTTGAATGCAAACAGGGCCAGCAGAGAACGATCCCGTTCCCTGGTCCTGTCAATCAACATGCGGAGGGGGCGTCTTTAGGATCGGAGAATGCGGCTGCTACCAGCAAGTAGCCGCCCTACTTGCTGGTAGCAAGGTAATTTGCATATTTTAAAAGCACGTTTTAAATTAAATCTACTGGACCGAAATGATTAATTTGACGGTTTAGTGGGGGGACAGAAGCCCTTTAAATCTAACTAACTAGATATTGTCTTGTCTTCCCTGTCTCTAAACTAGATTTATTCTGTTCATAAAAATACAATCAATGAACAATCAAGAAGCATACAAGCCCAGAAAACACATGCATTTCCTAGTTGGAATCATGTATGGTGCTTATGACATGAGTCAGTCTCCTGTAGTTCATCCTGATTAGCTGAGATTGATTGCAAGGAAATATGGGCAAGCCCGCCAACTGGGGAGCCATACAAGGTCATGTGATCCTCATCCTCTTCCCTAATGTCTTCTGAAGATCTGAATGATCCGTAAAATGGTGTACACTTTGATGACATTTTTCTTTCAATGGTACAGAGCTACCTTGACAAAACATTTGAACAGTGCTGGTGATGAGGCAGCATTCAATGGCTGCCACATTCAACCAAGTTGACCCCTATGGTAGTAGTAAAAAAACTATTAGGTATAGTATAGGAACAGGCTTTTGAGAGGAAGCCTCACACAAAGGATGAATTGAAAGAGTTTATCTTGCAAACATCTATCAACATTGGGGCAAACCAGAATGTGTGTTACTGTGTGTAAGTGTTAGGTGGTAGCATAGGCACTAGAAATCTTGCAAGGCTAAAGGGAGATATTCAAGCACCTAAGAGGCTGAACTGTTTTCTTACTTTTGGCTTAATTTCGAGCACTTAAAGGGGTTATTCCATGATTAATGTACAAAATGAAAATCAGACATCATGTAGTACATGACTATCTTTTTGTAACAAACTAGCCCTCTACCTCACATGGATCCAGAGATCTCCACATTCATTGGTCTGCTAGATTTATATCAAGCTGACAGCTCAGGGGAGTGTCTTTTCTGCTGCAACTCGGGGGGGGGCGTATCTCAGCTCTCCCTATCACAGCTCAGGAGGCACTTGAAGGATGAAACTGAGCATGTGCAGCCTTTCTCAGTGAGCCGGAAAAAGAAATAAGAAAAAGAACAAACTGCAGGTGGCGCTATACAGATACATTTTATTGAATAACTCAGTGGCTATATAAAATTTTAAATTGCATGCAATTACGAAAGTATTCAGATCCTGGTGCTCGTTTGAAAACTGTAGAATATTTTGTGTGGGACAACCCCCTTTAAGAGACAAAACATGAACTGATCAGTACTGTGTGTCTGTGTACTTACTTTTGTCCCACCCTGTAGAAGTCATTCCTTGCTGCCCAGCAGATATTTGCACATTTCCTCATTTCTCCATACATACATATAAATGTGTCTTTACAGCTTTGACTACAACAAAGTCTGCTCCTGCAGCTAAAAGATATTTTCATCAAAACTGAAAAAAAATATGGTTTTATGCTTCTCCAGTGCTATATTTTTGTCATAACTGTGCATCCAAAGTAGACTATTTACAATGTAACATTTATAAGCTCTCACAATGCTATGTCTGGCAGTTAGTTTGCAATAATGATTGACCTTGTTTCTCAAGTCTGCTAAGAGTTGGTATAGAAAGTATATGAATTAGGAGTGCATGAAATAAGGTTTATGCTGTTGACTATTAAAATAACCATTACAAAGCAATAGAATTCGGTAATCAGTTGAGCTTCATTGTTCCACACTCAGTACTTTAAATGTACTGAAGCTTTGCAAGCTAATTCATTTAACCCCTTCCTGCTCTAACATATTATGACAACACTGCAGCAGGGTTATTTCCACTCTTTGCCATGTTAGAATATTATGGCTATGGTGTGGGCTCAGCAACTGGGCCCTTGCCATCGTATGTGGCTTCCAGCTGTATCATACAGCAGACACCTGGCTCTCACTGCTGATCAAAAATACAGTAACTCTGAGTCTGACAGTTTAAGTCCTCAGATGCCACACAGTGAGAGGAAGTTCCCTCTGTTCTCCACTCGGCCCTCCGCGAATGTATTCACAAGGTGCAGAGTACTCATCATGGCAGATGGGCTATCTAAATGGCCCCAGGCCTGCAATATCCTGGCTTGCCTCTGGCAGGATGTCAGACCTCCCAAGTGTCCCTCTTTTTGACCCAAGTCCCTCAGTCCCTCTTTGCTCCTTATATGTCCCTCTTTTTAATCTTAGGTATAGATTTGCATTATTACATTCACAATATTGACTCAAAACGTGTTTATCTGGTTCCTTTCTGTATATTTGAGCCTGTTTTGCATATTGTTTAATTATTTGATGCAGTTGGGAGTTTAGAAATTTCAATATTCCGATTTATTTTGGGGTTATTTCATAAGGGATAACTATTGAAGTGTATAGATTTGCTGGAAAAATACATCTTTCACACAATTGACCATAAATGTCCCTCTTTGACCATCGAAAAAGTTGGAAGGTATGTACAGTATTGTCGTGCCTGTAAAATGACTATGGGACTAGATGGGACAGGCCCAGGCACTTAGCATTTACACAAATATAATACACAAATCTATATCCAAAAATATATCTTTGTTGAAATCAATAAAACAAATAAATACGGATGGAGTTCAGTTGTAGATGCATACATTGGCCAAGACAAACACAACCACATAGAGAGTGCACAAAACACGTCGGGACATCAAGTTATAGCATTACAAGTAAAGGAGAAGGTAGGATGGAAAAACAAGTATAAATAAATACAAAATCAAACCCTGTGGCTCCCCCACCTAGATAAAAAAAAACATGATTCACAACAAATACACAATACAGACCCGGCTAATGGCACCTCCAAGAGACCTCCAATGGATGAGCCCCCAGCGATGCTAGGGAGGCTCATCCCCATTGCAGCCTGCTATTAGCTGCTCCCCCCTTCACCAGATGTTTTGATCCGTGCAACGGGGGGATGCAGCAACGGCCGAGCGGGGATCAGGAGTGACGCGGAAGCCAGGAAGCGGGGTAAGTATAATCTATACAAGGGCCGCGGGCATTGGGGGGCATGCTTTAGACTTTGGATACCACATTTAAATAGTAAAACATAACAAAAACCATATGAATTTGGTATCTCTCTCATAATGACCCGCAGAATAAAGTTAAAATGCCTTTTTTACTTTGCATTCAGCACTGTAAAAACAAAACTCTAAAAACAATGATGAAATTGCATCATTTTCTACAGTTGCCTCCCAAAAAATGTTTAAGTTATACAAATCATCTGATGTACACTAATAAAATTACAACTTGGCTATTTTGAGAGACAAACCAAAAAGCTATAGCTTTGGAAATGTGGAGATAAAAAAAACTGTATAAAATCACCAAGCCCAATTTCCAAACGAGGCTGCGTTCTTAATGGATTGACATGGTGGGCTGTAAGCCTTTATGATTTCTCATGCAACATTTGTATAAACCGCAGAATCACAGGTCATGCTATAATTTATCTACAAAATACTCTGTACATTCTGATATGCTGACTGTGTGAAGATGTGCTCTTGGAGAAGGATGTTCTGTATACTCTACTATGTTCGTGTTTTTACTACACGTTCTCAGTGTGCGAGGTAAACAGTGTGCCAGTGGGAAAAGTACCATGGATTACCATGGTTTGTTCAAGACAAAGGATCCAGTTAGGTTATACATTTCTAGTGGTTTAAAGGGCATCTGTCAGCAGATTTGCACCCAAGAAACTGGATGACCTTTCACATATATTTTATATATGCAAATGAGCCAATAGGAGCAACGGGCGCGTTGCCGTTACACCTAGAGGTTCTTCTTTTTCTGCAAGGCCGCACCCTCTGCACTTTGATTGACAGGGATCATGTTTACACTGCCTGGCCCTGTCAAAGTACAGATGGCGTGGCAGTTGCAGAGAGAGCTGAGCCTCTAGGTGTAACAACAAAGTTGCTCATAGAGGCTTATTTGCATATATTAAAACTTAATTTTTCTAGTCAATGCCTTCAGCTGCCAAGCATACATGCAAATCAGCCATTTTAATAGGTACAAATATACTGACAGATGCCGTCTAAAGTGTATTTTTAATTTTAAAATGTTTATTCTACCTAAGAGTACAGTAAATGTTCAAGTCAAATCATTATTTTCAGAAAATGTTTTGAAGCTTCTACAACATGCGGCCCTAATACTGAAATATGTTCTCATGGCCATTTCCTATTGATTCCTGCTTCAAATTTCTCAGCCTAAAAGCCTTTTTACATGGGGTCAGTATTCCAAACTTCTGAGGAGTAATCTATGGTTTGAAAAGTTATTCAATGAGGACAAAAGTTATTCCATTAGGACAATCATCACTGGCAAGCAAGAAGCATCATGGCTACCCAATGACTGTTCTTGTAAGAGCAGTCACACAAGGTCAATGGAAATGTCACTTTGAGCGTCAAAGTAACAAATAGTAACAAATAAAGAACAAGTATAAATAAAAGTTCACATTGGCCAATCATTATGATTGCTCAGAAATGAGCAATTTCTAATGATAATTGCTCAATGTAACTGAAGATAACATTCAGGATAGTAAATTGAGAAGATAACCCTATTACAGTACATGGAAAAAAAGAGGAATATGGGAATTCTACTGTTTTTTTTGTAGGCAACCATAACATTTATCCACGGCCTTTAAAGCATTTTAGGAGGTTCTACTGAAGTTGTGACCTTTTATATGACCCTTCATGATCTACATTCATATTTTAATGACTTCTACTTAATTTATGTTGATTTATAGGTATATTATTTATTATATAGTGTTGCCTTAGACCAATTATTACTTGAGCTGGAACCTCTCAAAGTATGAAAAGGACATTTTCTTTATACTTCAAATGGATCAGATCACGTCTTCAATGGCTTTTAACCTTACTGTACCAATCAAGCTGGAATGGAGGATATGTCATCTGACAGACATAGATCCTGTTTTGATCTAATTCTACATACTAAACCAATGACATACTCTGGCATGCGCTGTCGAAGTAATTGCTGTTATATTAGTTCTTCCCGTGACGTCATGATGACTCTTTAAATTTCCACTTTCGAGAGTTCATTTGTACTTCAGTGGGCGAGGCCATTTTAGATGCTGACCTGGAATGTGCATGAAATTAATACAACACACTTTGGTATCCATTTCAAGAAGCTGAATAGGCCTTTAAAAAGTTGAAATAAATTACATCTAGCTACAAGAGGATGTTACTCATCTCTGAAAGGCAAGGCAACAAAATAATGCATTTCATGGATCAAGAACACACATTTGTGATTCATATATATCCACTGAAGATTTGATAAGGTCTATGGTGAGGTCATACAGAGTAAGTGAAATAAATAACTGATGTCATATATTAAGGGAAGGAGTAAATCAAATCTGTTTCAGCTATATAAAGAATGTTATACTCTGGTCAGGGTTCAATTTTCACACACAAGAGATAAATGTCTATGTGAGGCCCCGTAGAGGATAGCATCTGTTGATAAGACCAGGATTAGATTACACTTCATGCACTGGGAATGGTTCTGCAGTCTCCACTTAATACCTATATGCACTTAATTTAACTTATCATAGCATATATACATATATATATATATATACAGTATATATATATATATATGCACACACACACAGTACCGTATTTTTTGCCCCATAAGATGCACTTTTTCTCCCCCAAAAATGGGGGGGGGAAATGCCCCTGCGTCTTATGGGGCGAATGCTGTCAGTTTTATATTGCTAGCTGCGATGTACGAGCAAGCGGGGACTCGGGGAGGGACTGGGAGGAGGAGCTGGGGGCCGGCAATAGCGGCAGGGCGGTTCAGTCACTGTACTATAGCCCCGCCCCGCCGCTCCGGATACTAATATAATATGTCTTATTCAAGTAATAGTTATTAAATATGCCCCTTCATTCCTAATAGTACCTTAAATCTTAACAGCTTCAGTACAATGCAGGCCGGGCGGGCGGCAGCGTAACTCCCTGATGTCACGTGCCTGCGCCGCCTACTTTATGAATGAAGCAGGCGGCGCAGGCAAGGGACGTCGGTGAGTGACGCGCTGGCTGCCCGGCCTGTCTACCTCCATTGTACTGAAGCGGTTAGGATGTAAGGTACTATTAGGAGTTGAGGGGCATGTTTAATAACTATTAATTGAATAAGACATCTTATATTTGCATACTGGAGCGGCGGGGGGGGGGGGGGGATCTGTGGATGCCATTTTTATGGGGGACATCTGTGGATGGCACAGTTATGGGCTGGGGGGGTCTGTGGATGGCACTGTTATGGGCTGGGGGGGTCTGTGGATGGCACATATATAGCAGTGCCACCCACAGATCCCCCCTCTAACAGTGCCATCCACAGATCCCCCCTGTAACAGTGCCAGCCACAGATCCCCCTGTAACAGTGCAAGCCACAGATCCCCCGTAACAGTGTCCATCACAGATCCCCCCATAACAGTGTTCGTCATCCACAGATCCCCCCATAACAGTGTCCGTCATCCACAGATCCCCCCATAACAGTGTCAGTCATCCACAGATCCCCCCATAACAGTGTCAGTCATCCACAGATCCCCCCATAACAGTGTCAGTCATCCACAGATCCCCCCATAACAGTGTCAGTCATCCACAGATCCCCCCATAACAGTGTCAGTCATCCACAGATCCCCCCATAACAGTGTCAGTCACCCACAGATCCCCCCATAACAGTGTCCGTCATCCACAGATCCCCCCATAACAGTGTCCGTCATCCACAGATCCCCAGTAATAGTGCCATCCACAGACCACCATTAGTTCCAAACCTACAAACACACAGCACACCTTTTGGTTAAAAATATTTTTTTTCTTATTTTCCTCCCCAAAAACCTAGGTGCGTCTTATGGGCCGGTGCGTCTTATAGGGCGAAAAATACGGTATATATAATATCTATATATATATAAATCAGGGAATGCAGACAGGGGTACCATGGAGAGAGTAGAGCTGATGATTACTTAGAGGACGCATTGATATATGTAAAACTAACCCACACCCAATTCCAAAAAAGCTGAGATAAGTCAGACAAGTCTAAAATGGAAAAATGCACAAAATGCAGATCTAGAAGTGGTCACACTGTTGGGACAACTCACTGCCAGGATAAACCACAGAGGCACTTAATTAGTTAACCCTATTTGTAGACGATTAGGTTCTAGCACAGTTATGTGGGTTTATTAGTTAGTGGTGTACATGCATATTATACCTACAAGCGAAATTTATTATGAGGGTAATTCTTTAAGTGACTTTTTCCTTGGGTTTGTGTTGGAGTACTTTGTGGCAAATGTATCAAATGTTGCATGTGGGTTGATCAATTTGATGCATCTTTAAACCTTACACTTTTGTCTACAAATGCTTCTCTAGTTTTTCTATAATTTTTCCTAGTGACTCACTCCGTTTAAGGCCTCTTACGGAGAACTGTTGCCATTTTATGGTATGCAAACCACAAATCAGCATTTCTGTCCGTTGTGCTTTAGTTCCACAAGTTCTGAAAATATGGTCATATTATTTACGTGTGTCATCTGCACACATTTTTTGCAGACCCATTGACTTGCATGGGAACACTGACCACTGACTATGGGACCAGTAGGACATGCTCTGGTGTAGGACATGCTCTGCACAGATATATGGCTCTATTGGAATGAATGCTGATCGGATGCGGACAATAAATATGGTCATGTGCATGAGACATAATGGTAAACTCTAGGCATAAGAATATAAAAAAAATTTTTTTTAATATTCTAGAAACAATAACAGTTAGGCACAGACTGTATGAGTTACTAAAATAGAATCCTTTTCTTATCTTAAAAAGAAACATGGAATCAGTTTTTGGAGAGAGGCAAAAACAATAAAATGTACATTTATGTAACTGAGGGAAAGAGCTAATGTGTTTTATTGTTGCGTTCCAAATTCTCAGTGCAATTGATTAAACCTGTCAAGTTCTGGAGTTTTGTCGTACAGAGATGTAATTTTCGGATGGTGATTAATTATATATACAAATGTTTGTTCACACCTCCATTTATTTAATGCATCTGTTTGTAAAATATCATGTTTCATAGATAGCAGCTGGGCTGGCAATAAATATAGCATGCCATAACTAATGTTCATGTGTAATAAAGGGCATTTGATAAAGTCTAAGGCTACCTGCATGGTTTTTCGTACTGATTTCTGTGTGTTTCTGTGGCAAAAACTGCATGTGTTACTTCCAGTTTTTGTTGTAGATTTGATGCAGATTTTCCACAGATCTAATGTTTGCATTGCAAAGGGTAAAATCTGCACACACAAAAAAATCCCCCCCAAAAATCGCACAAACAATTGACATACTGTCTAAATCCGCATGGCAGGTCAATTTCCGCATGGAAAAAAGAGCAAAGCGTACAGTCGTGGCCAAAGGTTTTGAGAATGACACAAATATTAGTTTTCACAAAGTTTGCTGCTAAACTGCTTTTAGATCTTAGTTTCAGTTGTTTCTGTGATGTAGTGAAATATAATTACACGCACTTCATACGTTTCAAAGGCTTTTATCGACAATTACATGACATTTATGCAAAGAGCCAGTATTTGCAGTGTTGGCCCTTCTTTTTCAGGACCTCTGCAATTCGACTGGGCATGCTCTCAATCAACTTCTGGGCCAATTCCTGACTGATAGCAACCCATTCTTTTATAATCACTTCTTGGAGATTGTCAGAATTAGTGGGTTTTTGTTTGTCCACCCGCCTCTTGAGAATTGACCACAAGTTCTCAATGGGATTAAGATCTGGGGAGTTTTCAGGCCATGGACCCAAAATGTTAACGTTTTGGTCCCCGAGCCACTTAGTTATCACTTTTGCTTTATGGCACGGTGCTCCATCGTGCTGGAAAATGCATTGTTCTTCACCAAGAAGTTGGAAGAAGTTGCTGTTGGAGGGTGTTTTGGTACCATTCTTTATTCATGGCTGTGTTTTGGGGCAAAATTGCGAGTGAGCCCACTCCCTTGGATGAGAAGCAACCCCACACATGAATGGTCTCAGGATGCTTTACTGTTGGCATGACACAGGACTGATGGTAGCGCTCACCTTTTCTTCTCCGGACAAGCCTTTTTCCTGATGCCCCAAACAATCGGAAAGAGGCTTCATCGGAGAATATGACTTTGCCCCAGTCCTCAGCAGTCCATTCACCATATTTTCTGCAGAAGATCAATCTGTCCCTGATCTTGTTTTTTTTAGAGAAGTGGCTTCTTTGCTGCCCTTCTTGACACCAGGCCATCTTCCAAAAGTCTTCGACCTCACTGTGCGTGCAGATGCGCTCACACCTGCCTGCTGCCATTCCTGAGCAAGCTCTGCACTGGTGACACTCCGATCCCACAGCTGAATCCTCTTTAGGAGACGATCCTGGCGCTTGCTGGACTTTCTTGGACGCCCTGAAGCCTTCTTAACAAGAATTGAACCTCTTTCCTTGAAGTTCTTGATGATCTTATAAATTGTTGATTGAGGTGCAATCTTAGTAGCCACAATATCCTTGCCTGTGAAGCCATTTTTATGCAATGCAATGATGGCTGCACGTGTTTCTTTTCAGGTCACCATGGGTAACAATGGAAGAACAATGATTTCAAGCATCACCCTCCTTTTAACAGGTCAAGTCTGCCATTTTAACCCAATCAGCCTGACATAATGATCTCCAGCCTTGTGCTCGTCAACATTCTTACCTGAGTTAACCAGACGATTACTGAAATTATCTCAGCAGGTCCTTTAATGACAACAATGAAATGCAGTGGAAAGTTTTGGGGATTAAGTTAATTTTCATGGCAAAGAAGGACTATGCAATTCATCTGATCACGCTTCATAACATTCTGGAGTATATGCAAATTGCTATTCTAAAAACTTAAGCAGCAACTTTTCCAATTTCCAATATTTATGTAATTCTCAAAACTTGGCCACGACTGTATATTAGATTTGTAAAGTGTCATTCACTTTGCTGGTTCTGTATAAGGGCATACTGTATGCACACAAACTTATTTTTTGTCCTTATCCGATTGTTCTATTATGACCCGGACGTTCCATTCCGCAAAATGTGGAATATGCACGGCCAGTATCCGTGTTTTGCGGATTCACAATTTTTGCACAGGTAACAGTTGTTTGCATGAGCCCTTAGGCTGCATTTGCACAAAAATCTGAGCAGAAAAAACTCGCATAATGCCCATGTGCGGGTAGTCTCAGAAATCTCAACAGAGTAACCACTGAGTAACAAAAGTTATATAGCACCTTTCATTTATCTGAAACTTTTAATTTTTCATTAGAACTAATTCGGCTATGTCAATTTGGCATTTAAAATATTTTCTATTGAATGAGTTATGGCTAAACAATTCAGTTAGTACTAGATTCCTACTTAAGTCCTAATCACATAACAAAGCTATCTTACGCCATGTGCCCGTTGCAGCCAACTTAACTTAGCGGCTCCCACATCACATGCTATTTGTGCAGTAAGACCATGGTAAAGAACAGCAATACCCACCCAAGTAATGCAATCTTCCTACATGCCTCTGATGTACCAAGAGGATGCCATTCTCAATACATATTATTATTTATTATTAAAGCGCCATTCATTGCATAGCGCTGTCCATATGATAAGGGGTGCACATACAAAATACAGACAATTGCACTAATCATAATCAAAACAAGTTACAAACTGGTACAGAAGGAGAGAGGGCCCTGCCAGTGAGTGCTTACAATCTACATGGTATGGGAGAAGGACACAGTAGGTGCGGGTGAAGTTGGTAATGGCGGTGTAGAGGCAGCAGGGTCACTGGTTGTAGGCTTGACTGGAGAGGTGAGTTTTCAGGTTTCTTTTGAAGGATTCCACTGTAGGTGAGAATCTGATATGTTGGGATAGCGAGTTCCAGAGTATGGGGGATGCGCGGGAGAAATCTTGGAGGCGATTGAGGTTATAAGAGGCGAGAAGGAGGTCTTGTGAGGATCGGAGGGTGCGTGTGGGGATGTATCGGGAAAGTAGCTCAGAGATGTAGGGAGGGGACAGGTTATGGACGGCCTTGTATGTATTTGTTAGTACATTGAAGTGAATTCGCTGGGCAATGGGGAGCCAGTGAAGGGATTGGCAGAGGAGAGAGGCAGAGGAGTAATAGGGTGAGAGGTGAATTGTAGAGAGACAGGTGAGATAGAAAAAACATCTTGCATTTTAGTTAATGTGATGCCACGCTGTACTCCTTTTTTTTCAATGGGAGTTAATGGGCATCAGATGTATTGTCACATACACAGTCGAGTCACATTATTATGACCATCAGCTAATATCCAGAGTAACTGCTATGTGCAGCACGGACAGCAGCTAGATGGGCTGGGAGTGACTCAATTAGGTCCTAGTTGCCGAAGCCATGATGACTCTAGTGCATCCCACAGCTGCTGGAGGGGGCCTGGGGGAGGATCCATAGAGAGAACACAACTATCAAGGTGGTCCCATAGATGTTCAATTGGGTTCAAGTATGAGGAATTAGGGGCTAGGGTAGTACTTGTAAATCTTGGTCCTGCTCTTCCAACTAATGTCAGACACTTCCAGCTGTGTTGCATATTGCATTGTCTTGATGGAAGATCCCATTCTCCCCAGGGAAGACAATCAACATGTATGGGTGTACGTGATCTGCAAGGATGGATTCATACCCAAATCGGTTGAGGGTTCCTTCCACATTGATGAGTGGGCCCAGAGAATGCCATGAGAACATTCCCCAGACCATAATGCTGCCACCAGTTTGTGTTCTTTCAGCAATTGTTACAGGTTTTTAGTTTTTTTTCCTGATATTTCTCGACTGACACGCAAAGTCCCTCCATCCTATGAAGCAGTAAACATGACTCATTAGAGAAGGCAACCCTTTGCCAATCAACAGAGACCCAATTTCAATACTGATGCGGAAATTGAAGTCTTTTCCGCTGATTCAACTTCATTAGCAGAGGGGCAGTGACCATCTGTCTGCTTTGGGGCCCCATATGCAGTAGGATTTGCTGAACTGTTGTTTTAGATACATGTCTGATATTCTCCTGGTTTATTTTGGTGGAGAGTTGCAAGTTGGTCCACCATCACGCACCTTCATAGTTGACATTTACCTCTCACATCATTGGCATGTGGTGCTCTGCAGTTTCCACATTGTTTATTCTCAATGGTGCCATTTGTACACTTTTACCCCAGCAGCACGTGTACAGTTCACAAACTGCACAGAAAGCCAATATTCATCCCTTTTTGCAACTCTGATAAATCGCCCCTTTTATCCATGATAACAACGATGTGTGCAGACAGCTTATCGCATCTTATATACCCACCAAGCCAGTTCACGACACGTGACTTCTTCATGAGCTATGCGCTTCCCACATTGAACGTAGGAGGTGATCATAATAATGTGACTCGACTGCGAAGTTGTATATGTGGGAAATACCCATTGGGTTTATAAGACATCAAATATGACCTGTGGTGTGAACAGAACCTTGAACACTGTCCATTTTTCTGTTTAGATTACATATTCTCTCATTTACAATTAGTTTTGCAGTTTTTACTCAAAATAATTGGCCTTCAAAATCATAGATAGACAACTTTGTGAATGATAGACAACCATTGCTATACAAGTTCATCATCTAAGTTTTCAGTTATCTTTTTAAATGTTCCAGCAGTGCACTAGAATGCCAGTGTAAACTAATATGGATTTTGTGTCATGGGAACTGCTAAAGCATTATCAGACAATTATAGCAGAATGGCAGGAGAACATCAATGTTCTAGTCCCAAAAAATGTTGTAGGCTAAGAAGCTATAAGAATGATGTCTGCTTTTGCAAAGTACAATTTTTGTGCACAATGTACAAAACACATAAAACAAAAAGATAAAAAAAAGCATCAAAATAACTGGTGAACACTAACAGGGAATACACTACACATAATTGGGGTCATTTATCAAAACTGGTGTAAAGTAAAACTGGCTAAGTTGCCCATAGCAACCAATCAGATTCCACCTTTCATTTTTGACAGCTCCTTTGGAAAATATCTGTAAAGAATAAATCAAGGCAACTGGACGTATTGTATATTTCTTGAAAACGTTTCACTCTGTCTTCCAACGAGCTTTCTCAATTCTGAGTGACTGTACAAGAATTCTCTGGGAATAAATATGTAACTGAATCAACATCTGGTAATTATACCCAGCATGGGGTCAGAGGTAATTATACCCAGCATGGGGTCAAAGGTGTTGATTCTATTATCCTAATTGGAGTCAGTAGGTGATAATGACCTCCCAGAAAAAGGTGTCAAGACAGCATTGTATGTGGCAGACAATAGATGTCTAAACCCCCTCCCCCCGCCTCTATTCAAGCTTAGCTTCTCCATTTCCTTTGGAAAATGAAAGGTGGAATCTGGTTGCTATGGGCAACTAAGCCAGTTCTACTTTACACCAGTTTGATAAGTGGCCCCAAATCATACACTGTCATGGGTGCCAAAATTCTGGTTGAGCAAGGTCAACACATACCACCAACACATTTGCAGACAGGTGGGTGACAATCTGTTTATCACAGAATTTACTACCTTTTGACAGCACATACTGGTGTACTACCTGGTCAACTGATAGCAGCTCTATTGGGGAATTTCATTGAGAAGCAGAAAGAACCATCTGTGGAGCAGTGAAAACTGAAGATTGTAGAAGATAAAGTATTGATTTTTTTTATAAAGACCAATTGGAAAAAAAATATTGTTGCATAATTACAAAGGGAAAACCTTATTCTTTTGAATGTTCATTTTGCAACTTTTCATAACATTCTTGAATTATTTTTACTATGTATACCACCTGGCTCCATTCATATTGTACTCTACTACATATGTGTCTCTTTAGATACAAGTATAGAGAGATGTTCCTACACAGAAAGCATGGAGAAAAGGTTAATGTCTTTAGCATATATTTATAAAGCTCTTTTATATCAGGAACAACAACACAGCATTACATAGAGCATCTGTTATTCTTCATGTATTAGTATCTCTTTAGCATTTACAAAGATCACATTTGTTTACAGTCAGATTATTCTGTCATGTGGTAATTAATTCAGCATTTGGCTGTGTTCGACATGCAAGTTCAGTATAAATGAATTCAATTTATTTCGTTTCTATGTTATAAATATCTGTATTTTCCCTGAACTCGGCTAGCTTCATCAGTCCCTTAGACTTTGGAGAGACAGTGTTAATGTTTGACTGCCTCTCCATTAAAATCAGTAAAATGGGAGACACATATCCTGTTGTAATGATGGGTGGGGTCCCAGCAATGGGAACCCTCCACGACTAGAATAGGTGATAAGTGCTGATTCCAGGAAAACCCCAGAACTCTCCTCCTAACACTTCTCACCTACCTATCAAACTGTTTACATAGACACATCCGTTTACTTGATTAAAAAGCATTTTTTTATGTTTTTTCAAAGCTCCATTCCCAAGTTGTGACACTTTTTCTTCTGAAAATAAGCGTATAATGCAGTTTCAGAACAGGTTTATATGGGACCAGTCTTGTCAAACTAATCTAATCAGTTTCTATGAGCAGGTAAGTTCTAGTCTGGACCAGGGTGAGTTGTTGGATGTCATTTGTGTTGACTTCTCCAAAGCATTTGATATTGTGCCACATAAAAGGTTAGTACATAAAATGAGAATGCTTGAGGGTTAAGATCTTGTGGGAATAACTGAGACATGGCAGGATGATAGCTATGACTGGGCAGTTAATGTACAGGATTACAGTCTTTTAGAAAGGATCGTGAAAACCAGAGAGGAGGAAGGGTTTGCCTGTATGTAAATTTCTGTCTAAAGCCCACACTCCAGAAATACATAAGTGAGGGACATGAAAATGTGGAGTCACTGTGGGTAGAAATACATGGAGGAAAAAAACAATAATAAAATACTAATAATAAGGCTGTTAACAGCCTGCATTTGTGGGAGGGGCGTCTGGCTATTTATCCCCCCACCTGCCGCTCAGCCAGGCGCCCGAGCCTCACGCATCACTGCTTCTTCACGCTCCCTCCTTCAGTGTCGTCACTTCCGGGTTACCGTGGTCACGTGCCGCCGACGTCAGCTTCGCTGCCAGCCTGTCAGGTAATCGGGGTACAGTGTCCCCGCTCCAGCTTTACTTTACGTCCGGCCTGGTATCTGGCTCCGGGGGTGGCGCGGTCGGGATGCCGCTCTCCCCCAGTACGTTCCGCCCACGCAGTTACAGGCGGCTGGGTCGGGGGAGCGGTGTCCTAGCTTGTGCTCTTCCGTCTAATCGGTGTCCGGGAGTCAGGTCACTCTGCTACCCCACCAGATTACCAGGGGAGAAAGCATATGATGGGAGTACAGGGGAGGTAGATGGTTCTGGAGAGTGCCTAACCCAGCTAGATGTAACGGTGATGAGTATGCCGTGGTATCACCGTATGTCATCTGTATTTTTCCATAAGGCTGCATTTAAATCCTTCAGAGTTATCGGATAAGGGTCATGAAGGATTTAAAGGGCCAGTGGTAGTCAGGGCGAGGCTATATTTGAGATTGTTGAAGCAGTGCTTCCAGCACAGCAAGGGTTGTCAAATTCCGGTGTTATGGTGCAGGGGTACTCCTGCGTTCAGGGGGGGGCATTGCTTCATTCATGCTCCCTAACCCCTCCAGCAGGTTACCGGCGGGTTTAACACACCATGCGTGTGCCCGTTTTCAGAGCAGCGATGCAGGCTGGCTATTTTAAAAAAAAAAAAAAAAAAAAAGAAGAAGAGAGGGGGAGTTTAAATATAATAAAAAAAAATATATATATAAATATATAAATACATATAATAATTCTTGCATATTTAACAGTTTTCAAACCCTACAGCATCATAATGCCAGAATTTGCGGTCTAGTTGAGGGGAAGTTTTCACTTTACTGTTTCAAGTCAGCGGTTTTGTTTCAGTCGCATTGGGCGTCTGTCTCGGTTGTCTATGTCCCTGGATCGCCCAGGTTGTCTATGTCCCTGGATCGCCCAGGGTGTCAATGTCCCTGGATCGCCCAGGGTGTCAATGTCCCTGGATCGCCCAGGTTGTCTATGTCCCTGGATCGCCCAGTTTGTCTCTGTCCCTGGATCGCCCAGGTTGTCTCTGTCCCTGGATCGCCCAGGTTGTCTCTGTTCCTGGATCGCCCAGGTTGTCTCTGTCCCTGGATCGCCCAGGTTGTCTTCGTCCCTGGTTCGCCCAGGTTGTCTGTGTCTCCCGGTTCTTCAGGGGGTTCAATCCCTTTAGATTGGCTTTTAGTTGTACGTTTTCTACGTTTTCGGCCAGGCAATTCCGAGGCGCTCTCTGGTAAGTCAGTTTATAGTTGATTAGCAAGGCAGGGCGGCAAACTTCGGTTCCACTCAGGGTCATTTTCCTTTCATTAGCTCCAACTTTAGCATTTGGGGTTTTGGAGCCGTGCTTCCAAATCCGTTCGTGTCCTACCAGGTAGGTTGTTGGTCCATTGGGCATTTTACTCACCATTATTGGCCTCACGCTCCGCCGACATCCGGATCGCAGCACGCTAGGCCTGCCGGGTGATCGAGGCTCAGCTGGCTCCGTGCTAGCTGCGTCTCGCACCCGACCTGGTTCCCTTCCCCCGGCTGGTGCACGCTTGATTGCCGCTCCCCCCAGCATGTTGCGCTCGCACGAGTGCGGGCGGCGGGGTTGGGGGAGCGGCGTTCTAGTCAGGGAACTGCCGGTCACATGCCGGCTCGGCATGAGAGCCTATTGTGTTAAAAAAGGGTGTCATAGGTTGATTCTGGTTTTGGGATGCAGGTTGCCCTCCCGCTGTCAGGGGGGGGAGCGCAGTTTTGGGTTCCCTGCCAAATTAGTTGGGGCTCTGTACGTTTAATTTTAAGTTTATCTGCCTTGCATCACAATACCAGAATTAGCGACTTACGTGTTTTCACTTTACGGTCTCAGAAATCAGTGGTTTATCGTTTTCTGGTTCAATCTGCTTCTGTCTCCTGGTCTTTACGTATGGCCGGGGTCCCCTGGCCCCCCCGGGATCTCAGTGCCTCCCGGATCGCCCAGGTTGTCAATGTTCCTGGATCACCCAGGTTGTCGGGGTCCCTGGTTCGCCCGGGTTGTCAGGTTCCCTGGATCGCTCAGGTTATCAGTGTCCCTGGATCGCTCAGGTTGTCGGGGTCCCTGGATCACCCAGGTTGTCGGGGTCCCTGGATCACCCAGGTTGTCGGGGTCCCTGGATCGCCCAGGTTGTCGGGGTCCCTGGATCGCCCAGGTTGTCAGCTTCTCTGGATCGCCCAGGTGGTCAGCGTCCCTGGGTCGCCCAGGTTGTCAGGGTCCCTGGATCGCCCAGGTTGTCAGGGTCTCTGGATCGCCCAGGTTGTCAGGGTCCCTGGATCGCCCAGGTTGTCAGCGTCCCTGGATCGCCCAGGTTGTCAGGGTCCCTGGATCGCCCAGGTTGTCAGGGTCCCTGGATCGCCCAGGTTGTCAGGGTCCCTGGACCGCCCAGGTGGTCAGCGTCCCTGGGTTGCCCAGGTGGTTAGCATCCCTGGATCGCCCAGGTTCTGTCTTCGTTTAAATGTCAGTGTTCCTGGATCGCCCAGGTTGTCAGTGTCCCTGGATCGCTCAGGTTGTCAGCTTCTCTGGATCGCCCAGGTGGTCATCGTCCCTGGGTCGCCCAGGTTGTCAGTTTCTCTGGATCGCCCAGGTTGTCAGCGTCCCTGGATCGCCCAGGTGGTCAGCGTCCCTGGATCGCCCAGGTTCTGTCTTCGTTTAAATGTCAGTGTCTCTGGATCGCCCAGGTTGTCAGCGTCCCTGGATCGCCCAGGTTATCAGCATCCCTGGATCGCCCAGGTTGTCAGCGTCCCTGGATCGCCCAGGTTGTCAGCGTCCCTGGATCGCCCAGGTGGTCAGCGTCCCTGGATCGCCCAGGTTCTGTCTTCGTTTAAATGTCAGTGTCTCTGGATCGTCCAGGTTGTCAGCGTCCCTGGATCGCCCAGGTTGTCAGCGTCCCTGGATCGCCCAGGTGGTCAGCGTCCCTGGATCGCCCAGGTTCTGTCTTCGTTTAAATGTCAGTGTCTCTGGATCGCCCAGGTTGTCAGTGTCCCTGGATCGCCCAGGTTGTCAGTGTCCCTGGATCGCCCAGGTTGTCAGTGTCCCTGGATTGCCCAGGTTGTCAGTGTCCCTGGATTGCCCAGGTTGTCAGTGTCCCTGGATCGCCCAGGTTGTCAGTGTCCCTGGATCGCCCAGGTTGTCAGTGTCCCTGCATTGCCCAGGTGGTCAGCGTCCCTGGATTGCCCAGGTGGTCAGCGTCCCTGGATCGCCCAGGTGGTCAGCGTCCCTGGATCGCCCAGGTGGTCAGCGTCCCTGGATCGCCCAGGTGGTCAGCATTCCCGGATCGCCCAGGTGGTCAGCGTCCCTGGATCGCCCAGGTGGTCAGCATCCCTGGATCGCCCAGGTGGTCAGCGTCCCTGGATCGCCCAGGCGGTCAGCGTTCCCGGATCGCCCAGGCGGTCAGCGTTCCCGCTTCGCCCAGGTTGTCAGCGTTCCCGGATCGCTCAGGTTGTCAGCGTTCCCGGATCGCCCAGGTTCTGTCTTCGTTTCTAAAGCCACCCTTCGGGGTATTCAAAAGGAGGGGAAGGGGTCCGTGAGCCATAGGCAACCTGTGTCCGGTAAATTGTTCAGGGATCTTTTTTCGTCATTGGATGGTAATCCTTTTTGGGCCCTTCACTAACCTGATTTTGAAAGCGGCCATGTATCTCACCTTTTATGGATTCCTCCGGCCCGGTGAGGTTCTGGCGGGTTCAAATCGCCATAACCATCCTCTGAAGCAGCATCTGTTATGGGGCCAGGGCCATTACACTCCCCTGCTGCCTTCCACCAAAACCATTTAGACGGGACCCCCTTCCGAGGTAAATTCTATCCCACGCTGAACGATTGGTGCCCAGTTCAGGGGCTGCATCAACTGCTAGCCCTCATCCAAGGTTCATCACCAGATAGCCCGCTCCTGCCACACGCAGGCAAGCTTCTCAGCACCCTCAGTTTATATCTTTCATCCGTGCCCTCGCCCAGGGTCTAGGCTAGGACCCCAAGGTAAATTCGGGCCACTCATGTCGCTAGGGGCAGACTCCGCTGCTTCTCGGCATCAGGTGCCAGCTCATGTCATCCGGTCCATGGGGCGGTGGCGGCCCTCCTGCTTCACTAGGTATATACACAATCCTCGAGTAGAGATATCTCGTGCCTTTCGATCACTGGCTTTGTGGTTTGCAAAAAAGTGTTGTACCTAACTGATGTTTTTTGCCCCCTTTTTTCACTGGTGTACCCGCGCCGTGGCTCCCGGCACAATTCAGCCACTATGTTCAGGGCAGGGTCTCTGCGTGCGCCGACGTTGTCCTAGCCCTGACCATAAATATGAGTTTGTTATAAACCACCTAATATACCAGAAGCCACAAAAAAATCTACTACTAAAGGAATAGATGAGGTGATAAATCATAATGAGGTGGCCAAGCTAGAGACAGAGAGACTTATTGGCAAAAAGAGCAAAACTAGCCCTAAAATAAAAGAAACCTTCAATTATATAAAAGGTAAAACATTTAAACCTGAACTTGTTGGCCCTTTACAGAGTGATGAGGGAGGAATTGTAGACAGTGATGAGGAGCTATTGATGGTGAATTCACAAAAAGAGTTCAAGAGAAGCCTGGATGTATTTCTGGAGCTAAATAATATTACAGGTTATAGTTACTAGAGAGGGGTCGTTGATCCGGGGAGTTATTCTGATTGCCTGATTGCAGTCGGGAAGGAATTTTTTTCCCCTAAAATTAGGAAAATTGGCTTCAACCATATAAGGGATTTGTTTTGCCTTCCTCTGGATCAACTTTGCAGGATAACAGGCTGAACTGGATGTAAAGATGCCATTTTGCAGCCTTGTAAACTATGTTACTAATATGCAAATTATGCCTTTGGTGCATCCAAGGCATCAGCTTTCCTCTTGTTGCATCCAAGCTCCACTCCTTTCTGTGACCAACCCTCCCTTGTTGCTTTACCACTGTCTGGATCTGTCAATCAAAGCAGACAGGGATATAATAAATAATATATTTTATTATGTAATTTTGTTCTTTGATGGAATGTTGTTTCTAGAACTCGAAAGTAAACCTTGATTAGCTTTCTGCAGGAAATAGGTAATTTAGCCAATATAGCTCTTGCGGGCACACACCTTAAGTGCAGCAGTTTTATAAGAGGACAGTACACATATGTTATACACATATTATATCGGTATATTAAAAACATTGTGAGAGGTAAACTGTATAGGGAAGTGCCAAGATAACCTCTGTGCCGGCACATACGCGGGCTGGCTCTGTGACGTCATATCACTGCGCCAGCCTATATACACTACCTGAAAATATGCTTGTCGCCGATACCGGTCATTGCATCCAGGTGTTGGCTGTAGTATACATTCAGCACCCACCATTTATGGATCTCGCTTAGCATGTAAGCTCGCTCCATGCATCTCCTTAATGCTAATCACATACATGTAGGTAATTATGCATTAAGGGGTTAAGCAGAACAGTGGGAATTTATGAATAGTCCCTATTGTGTGTCCTCTTACACAATGGGAAACTGAACATATGAAATATACTGTCAGGGGTGGAATTTATCATTGTAGGTGTATTCGAGGTTAGTTTTTAAAATGGACTTGATAGGCGCAGCTGCGTTAAATTTATTAAAGTAGCACACAGTAATAATAAATTTGGAGTAAGTGCAATGTGGTTGTGCCTATTTCAGTAAAAGTACGCCAGGAGGATGCCTGTCATTGCATCAACCAGGCAAGTGTGCCACGAAAGTGATCTTCTCTGAAATTCTGAACAAATTTTCACACCATATTTGTAGGTGGCGCTGGAAGACGCAAACAGTCAAACAGTCACAAACTTTATGTGCAAGTAACCCCCAAAATTTGCAAAACCATTATTTGCTACTTTTGAAGCCAGAATTCTGGCGTGCATGGACTGATAAATTCCTCCTTATATTTCTACTTATGTCAATAAATATGTTTCTTCATGTTTCATTTTCAGTTCGAACCCAAACAATAACAATGAATTCCTCCATACCTATAAACACTTTTTTATGATATGTGATGCGTGACTACGACGTCTTCTATTATATTAAATGAAGCTTTATATTTTGCCTAGGGTTGTACTTACATTGTATAACAGTGTGCAAAAACTGGCACACACATTTATCATAAGATGTTTTTCCCATCATAAGTTGATGGAAATCCCAGTACAGATTCATGTGTCAATGTGTTTATGCAGTTTCTTACATCAAAAAACTTTTAATTATTATCATTAAAATTATTCTACAATAGGAAAGGTTTACAAATTGCAAATGAAGAACAAAGTAAACATGTTATAATATATAAATACATTGCAAGAGCGAAATTGATAAAAGCAGAGGATATTCAACCTTCATGCCACATACTGCATAGCCATTCACAGACTGGTCTGTATGGGCCGTGTCTTCTACTCTATAAGATGCTTTTTGAAAAAACAACAAATTGTTGTTGTAGATCGGTGAAGCCCAACAGTAGTCCTACCCGAGAGAAAGGTAAATTCATATGTTGCAGCAGCCTACTGCCAAATAATTGATCAGGCATGATAGCTCCTGTATTCAACAGAATGCACTGGCCCGCTACTGTTGGCTGTCTCTGCGTGTGTAATGTACATGTATCTGGGAATGGTGCTTTTATATGACTGTATTTGTAGTCTATGTTTCCTTTAAATACAGTTGCAAGAATTTGGAATGATATGGATTTCTGCACAAATTGGTCATAAAATGTGATCTGATCTTCATCTAAGTCACAACAATAGACAATCACAGTCTGCTTAAACTAATAACACACAAATAATTAAATGTTACCATGTTTTTATTGAACACACCATGTAAACATTCACAGTGCAGGTGGAAAAAGTATGTGAACCCTTGGATTTAATAACTGGTTGAACCTCCTTTGGCAGCAATAACTTCAACCAAACGTTTCCTGTAGTTGCAGATCAGACGTGCACAACGGTCAGGAGTAATTCTTTACCATTCCTCTTTACAGAACTGTTTCAGTTCAGCAATATTCTTGGGATGTCTGGTGTGAATCGTTTTCTTGAGGTAATGCCACAGCATCTCAATCGGGTTGAGGTCAGGACTCTGACTGGGCCACTCCAGAAGGCGTATTTTCTTCTGTTTAAGGGTACATGCACAATATCAGGATTGCGTGTGGATTTTCCGTACGGAAAATCCGCACCGTAGGTCATATACATTATATTCTATGAGAATTTGAAATTCTCAATGCCCATGATGCAGATTTTTTCCGCGCGGATTTTGACCTGCGGTGCGGATTTTTAAATCCGCAGCATGTCAATTTATTTTATTTTTCCTGACCGGATTTTCTTCATTCACTTAGTGAAATCCGCATGCGGAAAATCCGCACCAAATCCGCACGCAAATCCGCACCAATTAATGCGGATTGACCGCACAGATATGCCTGCGAACACCTGCGGATTTGAGTGCGGATTCTCCGCACATGAATCCTGAACGTGTGCATGTAGCCTAAGCCATTCTGATTTAATTCTATGCTTTAAGTCGTTGTCCTGTTGCAACACCCATCTTCTGTTGAGCTTCAGCTGGTGGACAGATGGCCTTAAGTTCTCCTGCAAAATGTCTTGATAAACTTGGGAATTGATTTTTCCTTTGATGATAGCAATCCGTCCAGGCCCTGACACAGCAAAGCAGCCCCAAACCATTATGCCCCCACCACCATACTTCACAGTTGGGATGAGGTTTTGATGTTGGTGTGCTGTGCCTCTTTTTTCTCCACACATAGTGTTGTGTGTTTCTTCCAAACAACTCAACTTTGGTTTCATCTGTCCACAGAATATTTTGCCAGTACTGCTGTGGAACATCCAGGTGCTCTTGTGCAAACTGTAAACGTGCAGCAATGTTTCTTTTGGACAGCAGTGGCTTCCTCTGTGGTATCCTCCCATGAGATCCATTCTTGTTTAGTGTTTTACGTATCGTAGATTCGCTAACAGGGATGTTAGCATATGCCAGAGACTTTTGTAAGTCTTTAGCTGGCACTCTAGGATTCTTCTTCACCTCACTGAGCAGTCTGCGCTGTGCTCTTGCAGTCATCTTTACAGGACGGCCACTCCTAGGGAGAGTAGCAGCAGTGCTGAACTTTTGCCATTTATAGACAATTTGTCTTACCGTGGACTGATGAACAGCAAGGCTTTTGGAGATACTTTTATAACCCTTTCCAGCTTTATGCAAGTCAACAATTCTTAATCGTAGGTCTTCTGAGAGTTCTTTTGTGTGAGGCATCATTCACATCAGGCAATGCTTCTTGTGAAAAGCAAACCCAGAACTGGTGTGTGTTTTTTATAGGGCAGGGCAGCTGTAACCAACACCTCCAATCTCATCTCATTGATTGGGCTCCAGTTGGCTGACACCTCACTCCAATTAGCTCTTGGAGATGTCATTAGTCTAGGGGTTCACATACTTTTTCCACCTGAACTGTGAATGTTTACATGGTGTGTTCAATAAAAGCATGGTAACATTTAATTATTTGTGTGGTATTATTTTAAGCAGACTGTGATTGTCTATTGTTGTGACTTAGATGAAGATCAGATCACATTTTATGACCAATTTGTGCAGAAATCCATATCATTCCAAAGGGTTCACATACTTTTTCTTGCAACTGTATATATGTAAAAAAGAAAAGGCGCGTGTGTGCTTACCTTGACTTTGGCCTGACTGAATGGGCTGTATTTAAAACCTCTCACAATTTGTTTGGTTGACCACTGCTACATTTTTAAATTGTGATACACATGCCTCATGCACACACATCTCACACAGCGGAAACATACAACAGTCACACTCAGCTCATACAGAGGGTTCATGCCATATGCATACACATGCTGCACACACACACACAGCTGATACTGCAGACACATGCTGCATACACACATAGCTCATAGAGCAGACATACACTGCATACACACATAGCTAATACAGCAGACACATGCTGCATACACACATAGCTCATACAGCAGACACAGGGTGCATACACACACAGCTCATACAGCAGGCACACGCTGCATACACACATAGCTCATACAGCAGACACACGCTTCAGACACACATAGCTCATACAGCAGGCACACAGGGCATACACACATAGCTCATACAGCAGACACACGCTGCATACACACACAGCTCATACAGCAGACACACGCTGCATACAAACACAGCTCATAGAGCAGACATACACTGCAGACACACATAGCTGATACAGCAGGCACACGCTGCATACAAACACAGCTCATAGAGCAGACATACACTGCAGACACACATAGCTGATACAGCAGGCACACGCTGCATACACACAGCTGATACAGCAGACACACAGGGCATACATTTTATACTTAAGTACTGTTTGACTTAGGGTCCATTCACACATCCGCAATTGTGGTCTGCATCCATTCTGCAATTTTGCGGAATGGGTGGGGATCCATTCATTCTCTATGGGGATGTAATGGATGTGGACAGCACACAGTGTGCTGTCCGTATCCGCATTTACGGAGCGCGCCGACGATCTTCCGGTCCACGTCTCCGGAAAAAAAATAGAACATGTACTATTCTTGTCCGCAAATGCGGGCAAGAATACGCATTTCTATGGGGTTGCTGGCCGGGTGTATTTCGGATCCGCAATACACTACGGACGTGTAAATGGACCCTTATATTATGAAATTCTCTTTAATCCTAGGGCTGGGCTCTTTTTGAAATATTCAACTACTATTCCATCCAAAGGGTCAAATAAATGGAAAGCACTGCATCATATGGGGTTGGGGAACACATAGGATAAGTCCACTGACCTGGGAAAAGCCCATTACTGCTGTGAAGTCAGGGAGGAAATCAGAAGCAGCATTCACTAAATAAGCTCAGCCTCCATCCTGGAGGAATATAAGGGGAAGTGCTAGGAAAGAGTGAATTCTGGTGTGGATCACCTTGGATGATCTTAGCTGCCTGCCTCTGTGTTGGTGCAGCAACCAAATTCCCATAAAAAAAGAAAGAGCAGAATCTGCAAGGTTTAAACCATGGGACTGCCCCGTTGTGTACGCCCTTAGGCTGAGTTCACACTTCAGTTATTTGGTCAGTTATTTCCATCAGTTATTGTGAGCTAAAACCAGGTGTGGGTCAAAACACAGAACAGGTGCAGATCCCTGAGTAGGTTTCACTACTGGTTTTGCTCACAATAACTGATGGAAATAACTGATCAGATAACTGCAGTGTGAACTCAACCTTTAGTCATACAGATATTATTGTAACCCTCGAATTATAGGCATCTGACATAAGTTTATGATACTTTGCTTTGAAGATATGTTTGAAAGAAGAATATAGAAATGATAACTTACCCCATCTTGTGCTTTTATAATAAGATCATAACTTCCAGGCTCTCCTTCTCTATCAACATCTTGAGATACGCAAATACGTCCAGAATCATGATCAATCCAGAACTTCTCAGATTCTTTAGTGATTTGGAACCTATCATATAGAAAGTAGTGGACTTCTCCAAAGGAACCTGAGTCAGCATCCGTGGCCTTCACCTGGAAAAAGAGGTGGAAGTTCCTCAGCAAATTGCAATTCATTAAAACTTTATGTAGTCTCTTTTTAATGAATAAAAACATGCATACGCTATACAAGACAAATCAATTATTTAGATAATCGTAAAAACTCTTAAGCTCAAGAACAAAACTTATGAAAATGAGACCATTTTTGCATAGCAGTATTTTGGTTAATGTCTTGCATCAGTGTTTGTGCGCCACAAACAGGAGTGGAATATCAACTATAAAGAAATACAATGTTAGGATTTGCACCTCCACTCCCGATTTTGGCTTACAAATACTATTGTAAAATGTTGACCTAAA
Organism: Bufo gargarizans; assembly: GCF_014858855.1. Taxonomy (NCBI): domain Eukaryota; kingdom Metazoa; phylum Chordata; class Amphibia; order Anura; family Bufonidae; genus Bufo; species Bufo gargarizans. The sequence goes on along the minus strand of NC_058080.1, from coordinate 174,997,319 downwards.
GGCTACATGCACACGAACGTTGTTTGTTTCCGTGTCCGTTCCATTTTTTTTTAGGATGGTATGCAGACCCATTCATTTCAATGGGTCCGCAAAAAATGCGGACAACACACCGTGTCCTGTCCGCATCAATATGTCCGTTCCGTAGCCCCGCAAAAATAATAAAACATGTCCTATTCTTGTCCATTTATGGCATTGTTACAACAGATGTCATCCGCTATTTTTTGGGCGGATCCGCAATTTGCGGACTGCAAAACACATACGGTCGTGTGCATGTAGTCAAATACAGTATATGTTAATGAGGCCTGGAGATGTGTGAGCTAATGTAATGATCATAGGAGTATATTTCCTGAAAGTAATTCCATTGAAGAACACTTCACCTACAGCTTCTCACCTGTTTACACATTGTCATTAATTACTATAATTAGTAATAAGCAAACTTATGCTTTACAAAGAAATTCAGTTTATGATGGATTACTTCGCCATGAAGCGCATTCCTTTGTATGTAGCAGGCGCAATGACGGGACATAGTGATCGCGCCGCCCCTATCATTGAACCCTTCAGATGCTGCATTCATTGCTGATCACACCATCTGATGCTACAATTGTGTTTTAAGGGGTTAATTCGGTAAAAAAAAAAAAAAAAACATATTCATCTTATCCATTTGCTCGTGGAGAGGCCGTCACGGCTATCTACATTGAAGACCGCGCCAAATCTCACATGCTGACGTGAAGATGTCATCTCATCATCTGCCCGGGTGCTGTTACATCATCACTAATGACGTCACCACGCCCGTCCAGCACGCTGGCGTTGTGACGTCACATGTTACCCCACATGAGATTTTGCGTGGTATCTTCAATGAAGATGACCGCGACTGCATCTCCTAGAGCAAATGGAAAAATAGATTCGCTATTCGCTAAGTTCTGATTAAAGTCAATTAATTTGGTCATGGTCAGCTGGACTCTTCTCCTGAGAGTGTCCACCTCTGTGACTCTGGCAAGGAGATTAGCATACTATATCACATGCTTGGGAATTAACTCTTTCCTGAGCGTGAATATTCAAATAGTGAATTTTAATCGCGAATATCGGCACTTCGAGAACTCACAAATATTTAGAATATAGCGCTATATATTTGTAAAATCGAATATTAGGTTTTTTTTGTTTGTTTTTTAACACAGTACACATTAGGTAATCATCCTTCCCGTCTTCTAGCTTGTGGGCCGATGAGAAGGCTTTGTCACAGCTTAGCAACATCCCTAGCAACCAATAGAAAAGTTGCCTATTGCCGAAAATTCGCAAGCGCGAACATATTGGAGCACTCTATCTGCATATAAAGCTATAGTAATGTTCTGCCGTGCCAACCATTTTCTCCAGTCTCAGGAAACGTATACAAGCTTGAAAAATGTAGCATAAGTGACCCGCGCCTGTATTTCGCACACATTATGCGAATATTACATTGCCTATTTTTGCAATCAAGAATATAATCTTGAATTCTCGAATTCACGAATATATGACAAATATGCTACAAAATATTAGCAAAATATAGCGAATTTGAATATTGACCCTGCCGCTCATCATTATTCCTGATGCAGTGATTTTCATTTTTTTTTTTTTTTTGCATTTCCGTTTTTTAAACACCCTGCCTTCCAAGAGCCATAACATTTTTATTTTTCCATTCACTTAGCCATATAAGGGCTTGATTTTTGCAGGAAAAGTTGTACTTTCTAATGGCATCACTTAACCACTTAAGGACCACAGGTTTATACCCCCCTAGTGACCAGGCCCTTTTTTACAAATCGGCACTCCACAACTTTAGCAGTTTATTGCTCAGTCATGCAACTTACCACCCAAATTAATTTTACCTCCTTTTCTTCTCACTAATAGAGCTTTCATTTGGTGGTATTTCATTGCTGCTGACATTTTTACTTTTTTGTTATTAATTGAAATTTAACGATTTTTTTGCAAAAAAATGACATTTTTCACTTTCAGTTGTAAAATTTTGCAAAAAAAACGACATCCATATATAAATTTTTCACTAAATGTATTGTGCTACATGTCTTTGATAAAAAAAAAATGTTTGGGTAAAAAAAAAAAATGGTTTGGGTAAAAGTTATAGCGCTTACAAACTATGGTACAAAAATGTGAATTTCCGCTTTTTGAAACAGCTCTGACTTTCTGAGCACCTGTCATGTTTCCTGAGGTTCTACAATGCCCAGACAATAGAAAAACCCCACAAATGACCCCATTTCGGAAAGTAGACACCCTAAGGTATTCGCTGATGGGCATAGTGAGCTCATAGAAGTTTTTATTTTTTGTCACAAGTTAGCGGAAAATGATGATTTATTTTTTTCTTACAAAGTCTCATATTCCACTAACTTGTGACAAAAAATAAAAAATTCTAGGAACTCGCCATGCCCCTCACGGAATACCTTGGGGTGTCTTCTTTCCAAAATGGGGTCACTTGTGGGGTAGTTATACTGCCCTGGCAATTTAGGGGACCATATGCGTGAGAAGTAGTGTGAAATCAAAATCTGTAAAAAATGGCCTGCGAAATCCGAAAGGTGCACTTTGGATATGTGCCCCTTTGCCCACCTAGGCTGCAAACAAGTGTCACACATCTGGTATCGCCGTACTCGGGAGAAGTTGGGGAATGTGTTTTGGGGTGTAATTTTACATATACCCATGCTGGGTGAGATAAATATCTTGGTCAAATGCCAACTTTGTATAAAAAAATGGGAAATGTTGTCTTTTGCCAAGATATTTCTTTCACCCAGCATGGGTATATGTAAAATGACACCCCAAAACACATTTCCCAACTTCTCCTGAGTACGGCGATACCAGATGTGTGACACTTTTTGGCAGCCTAGGTGGGCAAAGGGGCACACATTCCAAAGAGCACCTTTAGGATTTCACCAGACATTTTTTACAGATTTTGATTTCAAAGTACTTCTCACACATTTGGGCCCCTAAATTGCCAGGGCAGTATAACTACCCCACAAGTGACCCCATTTTGGAAAGAAGACACCCCAAGGTATTCCATGAGGGGCATGGCGAGTTCCTAGAATTTTTTATTTTTTGTCGCAAGTTAGTGGAATATGAGACTTTGTAAGGAAAAAAATAAAAATAAAAAAATCATCATTTTCCGCTAACTTGTGACAAAAAATAAAAAATTCTAGGAACTCGCCATGCCCCTCACGGAATACCTTGGGGTGTCTTCTTTCCAAAATGGGGTCACTTGTGGGGTAGTTATACTGCCCTGGCAATTTAGGGGACCATATGCGTGAGAAGTACTTTGAAATCAAAATCTGTAAAAAAAGGCCTGCGAAATCCGAAAGGTACTCTTTGGAATGTGTGTCCCTTTGCCCACCTAGGCTGCAAAAAAGTGTCACACATCTGGTATCGCCGTACTCGGGAGAAGTTGGGGAATGTGTTTTGGGGTGTCATTTTACATATACCCATGCTGGGTGAGATAAATATCTTGGTCAAATGCCAACTTTGTATAAAAAAATGGGAAATGTTGTCTTTTGCCAAGATATTTCTCTCACCCAGCATGGGTATATGTAAAATGACACCCCAAAACACATTCCCCAACTTCTCCTGAGTACGGCGATACCAGATGTGTGACACTTTTTGGCAGCCTAGGTGGGCAAAGGGGCACACATTCCAAAGAGCACCTTTAGGATTTCACCAGCCATTTTTTACAGAATTTGATTTCAAACTACTTCTCACGCATATGGGCCCCTAAATTGCCAGGGCAGTATAACTACCCCACAAGTGACCCCATTTTGGAAAGAAGACACCCCAAGGTATTCCATGAGGGGCATGGCGAGTTCCTAGAATTTTTAATTTTTTGTCGCAAGTTAGTGGAATATGAGACTTTGTAAAGAAAAAAATAAAAATAAAAAAAATCATCATTTTCCGCTAACTTGTGACAAAAAATAAAAAATTCTAGGAACTCGCCATGCCCCTCACGGAATACCTTGGGGTGTCTTCTTTCCAAAATGGGGTCACTTGTGGGGTAGTTATACTGCCCTGGCAATTTAGGGGACCATATGCGTGAGAAGTAGTTTGAAATCAAAATCTGTAAAAAATGGCTGGTGAAATCCTAAAGGTGCTCTTTGGAATGTGTGCCCCTTTGCCCACCTAGGCTGCAAAAAAGTGTCACACATCTGGTATCGCCGTACTCAGGAGAAGTTGGGCAATGTGTTTTGGGGTGTCATTTTACATATACCCATGCTGGGTGAGATAAATATCTTGGTCAAATGCCAACTTTGTATAAAAAAATGGGAAATGTTGTCTTTTGCCAAGATATTTCTCTCACCCAGCATGGGTATATGTAAAATGACACCCCAAAACACATTCCCCAACTTCTCCTGAGTACGGCGATACCAGATGTGTGACACTTTTTGGCAGCCTAGGTGGGCAAAGGGGCACACATTCCAAAGAGCACCTTTAGGATTTCACCAGCCATTTTTTACAGATTTTGATTTCAAACTACTTCTCACGCATATGGGCCCCTAAATTGCCAGGGCAGTATAACTACCCCACAAGTGACCCCATTTTGGAAAGAAGACACCCCAAGGTATTCCATGAGGGGCATGGCGAGTTCCTAGAATTTTTTATTTTTTGTCGCAAGTTAGTGGAATATGAGACTTTGTAAGGAAAAAAATAAAAATAAGAAAAATCATCATTTTCCGCTAACTTGTGACAAAAAATAAAAAATTCTAGGAACTCGCCATGCCCCTCACGGAATACCTTGGGGTGTCTTCTTTCCAAAATGGGGTCACTTGTGGGGTAGTTATACTGCCCTGGCAATTTAGGGGACCATATGCGTGAGAAGTAGTTTGAAATCAAAATCTGTAAAAAATGGCTGGTGAAATCCTAAAGGTGCTCTTTGGAATGTGTGCCCCTTTGCCCACCTAGGCTGCAAAAAAGTGTCACACATCTGGTATCGCCGTACTCAGGAGAAGTTGGGGAATGTGTTTTGGGGTGTCATTTTACATATACCCATGCTGGGTGAGAGAAATATCTTGGCAAAAGACAACTTTTCCCATTTTTTTATACAAAGTTGGCATTTGACCAAGATATTTATCTCACCCAGCATGGGTATATGTAAAATGACACCCCAAAACACATTCCCCAACTTCTCCTGAGTACGGCGACACCACATGTGTGACACTTTTTTGCAGCCTAGATGCGCAAAGGTGCCCAAATTCCTTTTAGGAGGGCATTTTTAGACATTTCGGTCCCAGACTTCTTCTCACGCTTTAGGGCCCCTAAAAAGCCAGGGCAGTATAAATACCCCACATGTGACCCCATTTTGGAAAGAAGACACCCCAAGGTATTCAATGAGGGGCATGGCGAGTTCATAGAAAAAAACATTTTTGGCATAAGTTAGCGGAAATTGATTTTTTTTTATTTTTTTCTCACAAAGTCTCAATTTCCGCTAACTTGGGTCAAAAATTTAAAACTTTCATGGACTCAATATGCCCCTCAGCGAATACCTTGGGGTGTCTTCTTTCCAAAATGGGGTCAGTTGTGGGGTGTTTGTACTGCCCTGGCATTTGAGGGTCTCCGCAATCATTACATGTATGGCCAGCATTAGGAGTTTCTGCTATTCTCCTTATTTGAGCATACAGGTAATGAGATTTTTTTTCCCGTTCAGCCTCTGGGCTGAAAGAAAAAAATTAACGGCACAGATTTCTTCATTCGCATCGATCAATGTGGATGAAAAAATCTCTGCCCAAAAAAAAAAGGAGGGGAAAGGCGTCTGCCAGGACATAGGAGCTCCGCCCAACATCCATACCCACTTAGCTCGTATGCCCTGGCAAACCCGATTTCTCCATTCACATCAATCGATGTGGATGAATAAATCATTGCCGGGATTTTTAATATTTTTTTATATATACAAAGTGTTTGCCAAAGCATAGGAACGCCGCCTCCTCCTCAGCTCGTATGCCTTGGCAAACGTATCTGTTACTGCAGAGGAGAAATCTCGTCTTGCAGCGCCGCATACACTGACTTTTGTGTAATCTGACAGCAGCGCAATGCTTCTGTCAGAATGCACATCAGTGCTGCAGCTGCTTGATCGCTTGGTCCACCTAGAAGGTAAAAAAAGAAAACAAAAAAAAACAAAACCAGGCCGCAACGCAATAAATTTATTAACATTAACTTTTATAAACTTTTGAAACAGAACAATAACTTTTTTGCTTACCGGTGATTTTTTTTTAGTTTTTTTTTTTTTACCTTTATTGAACAAACCTCTCCTTCCCCATGGGACAATGTGCAAAGCGCAAATCGCCCAGAGATGCGGCGAAGTACATTATGCACTTTGTCCCAGGTGAAAGAAGAGGTTTGTGGCAGCTCTGTGTGAAAGGGCCCTAAGACCCCTGTGTGCCTGTCCTTTGTACGCAATCCCTATGCTAATAGTGTACCTGAGTGTGGAACTTGCGGAAACACTCCCCTATGCATAGGGCAGGCTGGTCAGGACAGTCAGGACAAAAAAAGGTGGTGTCACGCCTTATTCCACCCCTGCTACAGACACGACATCTTTTTCTTGTGGAACGTTGAGTTGGGGTACCAGGATAGACAGACGGGAAGTGTCTGCCATGTAGCCGGCTCACTACATCAGGGCCTTGGGGCACGGACCCTCCTGGATACAGGATTTCCGAAATGATCTCTTCCTGGAATTTTAGGAAGGATCCTGTTCTCCCAGCCTTACTGTAGAGAACAAAACTATTGTACATCGCCAATTGGATCAAATAAACAGACACCTTCTTATACCAGCGTCTGGTTCTGCGGGAAACTAAATAGGGAGCCAACATCTGGTCATTGAAGTCCACCCCTCCCATGTGAAGGTTATAGTCGTGGACAGAGAGGGGTTTCACAATGACTCCAGTTGCTCGTTCAATTTGGACAGTCGTGTCTGCGTGAATGGTGGACAGAAGGTAAACGTCCCTCTTGTCCCTCCACTTCACCGCGAGCAGTTCTTGGTCACACAAGGCAGCCCTCTCCCCCCGTGCAAGTCGGGTACTAACGAGCCGTTGGGGGAAGCCCCGGCGACTAGGTCGCGCGGTGCCACAGCATTGAATTCCGACTAGATGTAAGTGCCGAAAGAGGGCCACGCTTGAGTAAAAATTGTCCACGTATAAGTGGTACCCCTTGTGGAGTAAGGGTGACACCAAGTCCCAGACAATCTTGCCACTGCTCCCCAGGTAGTCAGGACATCCGACCTGCTCCAGTTTTGAGTCTTTTCCCTCATAGACCCTAAAACGATATGTATAGCCTGTGGCCCTTTCACAGAGCTTATACAGTTTGACCCCATACCGGGCGCGCTTGCTGGGGATGTACTGTTTTATGCCAAGGCGCCCGGTAAAATGTACTAGGGACTCGTCTATGCAGATGTTTTGATTAGGGGTATACGCATCTGCAAATCTGGATGACAAATGGTCTATGAGGGGCCGAATTTTATGGAGCCGGTCATAAGCAGGGTGACCTCTTGGATGACAGGTGCTATTGTCCGTAAAATGCATAAAGCACATGATGGCCTCAAAACGTGCCCTAGACATTGCAGCAGAGAACATGGGCATGAAATGTATTGGGTCTTTAGACCAATATGACCGCAATACATTTTTTTTAGTTAGACCCATGCTGAGGAGAAGGCCCAAAAAAAATTTAAACTCGGAAACGGTGACTGGTTTCCACCGGAAAGGCTGGGCATAGAAGCTTTCCGGATTGGCGGTAATAAACTGTGTGGCGTAGCGGTTGGTTTCTGCCACAACTAGGTCATAGAGATCCGCGGTGAAGAACAGCTCAAAAAACTGAAGGGCCGATCCTAAATGAGCCGTCTCCACGCGAACTCCAGACTGGGCGGTGAAAGGGGGCAATACGGGTGCGGCGGAATCAGGGGATTGCCAATTAGGATTTGCCAACACCTCTGGGAGACTAAGGGTTCTACGGGCCTGTGAACGCGGTGGCTGCGACAGGGGAGTTATTGCACGTGCCACCGTACCAGCTGGAACTGCCCTTCTGGTGCTCGCCACTTCACCAGGGAATACGGCAGTGCTGGTAGAAGGTCCAGGCTGTGCTGCGCTGCTGGTGTATGCCGCACCATAAACAAGATCAGCGCTAGCACCACTCTGCTGTAAATGAGGATCATCATGCAGGGTAGGCAGAACTCTTACATGGGATCGGGTACGTCTGGCCGTAGCAGGGACCTCTACCTCGTCATCCTCACTAGCCGTTAGAGTGCCACTGCTGTCTACAGGTTCATATTCTGAACCACTGGATTCAGCGGATGAGGCGTCCCCATCGCTTTCATCCATCACGGCCAGAATCCTGTAGGCCTCTTCAGCGGAATACCCCTTGTTTGACATTTTGGGTTCACTAAATTTAGGGGGTATTCCTCTGAGACTACCCGGGAAAAAGATCAAACCTGCTTAGTAAAAGGGAGTGCTTGCGAAGTAAAGCTGCGATCGCTAATAAAGATCCAAAAAGCTCAAAAGTGATCTTTATAGCGCCGCAGCGATTTTACGGTGTTTTTGCAGTGATCAGAAAAAAAAATTCTGTCACTGCGGCGGGGCGGACTGAACGCAAGTGTGCGCACAAGATCAGGCCTGATTGGGCGAACACTGCGTTTTTTGTAGAACCTAAGGTGACCCTAATGTACTTATATAGATCTGATTGCGATCAGTATTGATCACTTACAGATACTATATAGTACTAGTGCTGATTAGCGACAGCGATGACGCTAATCAGCGACTAATCGGTGACTGCGGTGCGGTGCGGTGGGCGCTAAACTACCTAGCAAGTAGCTAACTACCTGGCAGGGATGAGGGACCCTTACAGGGGGGGTGATCAATGACAGGGGGGTGGACAAGGGGGTGATCAGGGAGTCTAATATGGGTGATCAGGTGCTAAATAAGGGGTTAATAAATGACAGGGTAATATCTAATGTGTAGTGTGGTGTTTGGTGCTACTTACTGAGCTGCCTGTGTCCTCTGGTGGTCGATCCAAGCGAAAGGGACCACCAGAGGACCAGGCAGCAGTTATATCAGACGCTATTTTCAAAATAGCGTCTGACATAACCATTTCATTGGACGATTCAAAAATCTACAGCCTGCCAGCCAATGATCGCGGCCGGCAGGCTGCAGATGAACTTGTGCACTATGCGTTCCTGTGAACGCGCGCTCCTGTGTGCGCGCGTTCACAGGAAATCTTGGCTCACGCGAGATGACGCCAATCGGCGTTAGCGTAGCCTGGGAGCGCCGCAGAGATGACGCCTTTCGGCGTTAGCGTAGCGGTAAGTGGTTAATATTGCATTCATTGTAGTGAGAAGCTGGGAAAAAATTCTAAATGGGGTGCAACTGAAAAATTCTGCCACCGTTTGATGGGTTTTGTTTTTACTGCGTTTCCTAGATGGTAAAACTGACCCATTGCCTTCTTTCTCTCGATCAGTATGATTACAGTATACTTTTAAAAAAAATCTACGAAGCTGTGTGAGGGCTCCTTTTTTGCAGGGTGAACTATGGTTTCCATTGAAACTCCATTTTGGGCGTTTATGAATTTTTGATATTTTTTTATAAACAAACAAACTGCAAATCGGCCATTTAGTTTTTTTCTGGCACAGTGTTCACTGTTTGTGATAAATACATTTATATTTTAATGGTCTGGGCATTTTAGGATGCGGCAATGCCAATGTTGTTTATTTTTCAGTTTATTTTTATTACAGGGAAAGGGGAGGTGATTTAAACGCTTTTTTTTTACTTTTTTAACCCCCTTAGAGGTCTTGAACATGCAATCTTTTATTGTATTTATCATATTCTACTGTAATTTTATACAGCAGATTATGAGGGATTCAGTCTATTCCTATGGAGTCCTGCTACCTGCAGGCTACCACAGGAACGATACAGTACAGCTCTAATATCTTGGGTTTCCCCTCCAGCTGTTGCAAAGCTACAACTTCCAGCATGCCCGAACAGCCTATGGCTATCAGCCTACAGCAGGGCATTGTGGGAGTTTTACAACAGCTGGAGGGCCGCAGGTTGAGCATGCCTGCTTTAGAGCAGCCCAGGGTATTAGAACAACCAATGGCTCCCCTGATAGCAGCACAGGGAGCTATGCCGACCCTGGGAGCGCATTACTCCCATGGAAAAGCCTCTCAGATGTCATGGTCATGTTTGACCCAAGCATCTGAGGTATTAAAGGTCTAAAAATTAGGTTATCGCTGATCGCAGACATTTTCCCTGGGTATCTGCTGTGTGAAATAGCATGAACTGAGCGGTTATGACATGTATGGCATGTACGGCGGATATCAGGAAGGGGTTAAGGTGCATCTTTAAAGGGTTTCTACCACCAGAAATACTGTTATTAGCGATGCGCCCATGTCAGCACTACATAACAGTATGTTTCTAATGTTAGTCCCTGCAGCCGTTTTTGTTAAAAATGCACTTTTATTATATGCTAATGAGCCTCTAGGTGCTATATGGGCGTAAAATCAGCACTTAGAGGCTCCGTCCACTCACCCTGTATTCCGGTCCAGTGTTGTGCCCGCCCAGCTCCTCTTGATTTATGCCACTGTTCCCTGCATCATTGGCGAAATCCCACGACTGCGCCGTTCACTTCTGTCTTCGGCGCAGGCGCAGTGAGTGAATGATGCGATCCTGGGGCCGGCTTCCTCACTGCGCCTGCGCCGACTACGTCACAGTGAGGAAGCCGGCACCAGGATCGCATCATTCACTCACTGCGCCTGCGCCAAAGACAGAAGTGAACGGCGCAGGCGCGGGATTTCGCCAACAATGCAGGGAACAGTGGCATCAATCAAGAGGAGCTGGGCGGGCAAAACACTGGACCTGGGCGGAATACAGGGTGAGTGGACGGAGCCTCTAGGTGCTGATTTTACGCCCATATAGCACCTAGAGGCTCATTAGCATATAATAAAAGTGCATTTTTAACAAAAACGGCTGCAGGGACTAACATTAGAAACATACTGTTATGTAGTGCTGACATGGGCGCATCGCTAATGCTCAGTCAGCTACATAACAGTATTTCTGGTGGTAGAAACCCTTAAACAAAATTCTGCTTTTATTTTTCCTGATAAAAATTGAAAGAAAGGCAGCTATCTAACAGCTGATAGTGGTGGTCTAGGAGGCAAAACCAGAACTGTGGATTAGCAACCAAGACATATATTTGGGCTCTTTATCAATAACAGCAATTATGCAAAAGTTTGTTATATACAGAAAATAACAGACATGCATTTACAGATGGTTAAAATGGGACATGAAATAGAATTCTAGCATTTATTACAATTAAAATTGCAGTCGTGTGATATATAACTGTGTGTATGTGAATTTTTCTCCCATATGGCAACTATAAGCTTTTGTTATCCCTCTATCTATTATAATCCTTATCCTTTAAGCACATTAGATCTAAGGTAACCCCTGGCATCTTTACTGTTGAAACACATATTACACATAGCATAAAACTGTCAAAAAAGGTTAAGTCACAACTGCTAAGATCTGTTCTTTCCCCCCCAACCGCTAAAATGACAAAAAAAAATAAGTGCAGTTTTTAGGATGTAAGGTATGATTTCATAATTAAAGGGTTCGAGCGTTCTCAGCGGCAGCACTAGGAAGAAATGTACTGCTGCTTTGAAATGGCAAAGTAGGAAATCTAGAACCTAATTATTTATTTATTTTTATAACACTAAGGCTAAGGCTACTTTCACACTTGCGGCAGTGAGATCCGGCAGGCAGTTCCATCGTCGGAACTGGCCGCCGGATCCGCCGATCTGCTGCTGCCTGAAAGCATTTGTGAGACGGATCCGGATGCGGATCCATCTCACAAATGCATTGCAAGGACGGATCCGTCTCTCCGCTTGTCATGCGGACCAACGGATCCGTCTTGCACATTTTTCTCATTTTTACCGATCTGCGCATGCGCATGCCGGAACGACGGATCCGGCATTCCGGTATTCTGAATGCCGGATCCGGCGCTAATACATTCCTATGGGAAAAAATGCCGGATCCGGCGTTCAGGCATGTCTTCAGTTTTTTTCGCCGGAGAGAAAACCGTAGCATGCTACGGTTTTCTCTTTTGCCTGATCAGTCAAAACGACTGAACTGAAGACATCCTGATGCATACTGAACGGATTACTCTCCATTCAGAATGCATGGGGATAAAACTGATCAGTTCTTTTCCGGTATAGAGCCCCTAGTGACGGAACTCTATGCCGGAAAAGAAAAACGCTAGTGTGAAAGTACCCTAACTAAAATATTTTTTTAAATATTATGTCCCCTTCCTGTTATGATTATGTTACATAATATATAGTTTATGGTTGATGGAGGAAGGGCTAGAAGCTGGCATTTATTTATTTATTTGTTATTTTGTTTTTTCTTTCTTTCTTTCTTTCTTTCTTTCTTTATTTTACACACTGTGCCCCGATAAGGTTATGCAAGACCTATGAGGAGGATACAGCTTCTAAAGATTCACTGCACAAATGTGTTGAGACCTAGCAGCTGGCGATCATGGGATGGGAGAAGGAAGTGTCATGGCCACTTCCTGAACTGTAGATATGACACGCACAGAGCACCATGTTTTCAGCAATTGGGAAAGCAAGGACTGTAAGGGGTATCCGTACAGCTGCAGACTCACCAAGGATGCGACATGTGGACCTGCCAGACATTTTAAGTCCTCTTGTGGTTCTGCAAGTAGTTAAAGTTTATAGTAAAATACTGCCAAGCTCTGGGCATGGCATTTTTTTTATGGATTTAAGTAAGTACACCAGCCTCACCAGGTATGAGATATATTTAACAATGTATGCAGTTAACTTGTGAAATCTGGTAACAGAACCTATTTTAAAAAAAAACTGGAATTGGTATACCAAAATATACCTACCAAATGCAAAACTGATTTTCCTTTAAATTATGCAGCTAATTTCATTACAACATTCAACCTTTCTCAACAATTTAGCAATGTTGATGTGAAAGCAAATAACCAATTATTCTTAAATTTCTTGCTGTGTATTGAGTTAATATTTTATACAAACTTTTAGCAATAAGCATACAATTACACAATATATAGTAATTGCTTTGCTGAAACTATATATCATACACATGTACAAAGTTAATGTTTTCCAGAAAAGGAGCTTTAATGGTAGGTTTTTTGGTACTTGCAGATATTTCATAGGAGAGAAATATATATCTACAAAAAAAAAAAAATTGGGTATTACAGTTAAAGCCCATTCATCTTGTTAATGTTTTTCTCCAGTTTTTGTCCTGAAGAAGAAACAAAGGCAGATGGGTCACATTCTTTTCTACCCAGTTATTATTGCATGTCATGTATTTAATTTTTAAAAGGACAAGAAACAGAAAACAGCAGTTTGAAATTAATGAAAGTACCATAAGGAGTTAATTGAATATGTAGCAATAGGTTTAACTACAATAAGAGCTTTATAGTGCGACCACAGGAAAGTAACTCGAACCACTGTGTTACTAGCAGCAGAGCTCTCATTAAGAGTGCCACCCACTCCTACATTAATACCATTGATCTGTTTTATGACACTGGCTTTTCAATGGCAAATGAAGCATGATTTACAGAACTGAAAACAATAAAAGCACCGCAGATGCTTATTCTGGAATACGGATGTAGTTGAACTGAATTCTTTCTATGAAAACAACACTGGCTTTAAATCATGCTATTAAATTCAGCATAACATCTAGGATCCCGCAGCTGGGCAGCCATAGTAAAAAGCTGGGAGAGTATCTTACTCTATGCATTGCTATGTTGTTTTTACCAGGTTTATTGGAGGATACCTGTATTTACTTGAGTATAATTTTAGTAATTTGGCCGTGAGCCATCGTAGATGGCATAGTAATGAAATGCTTGAAGTCTACAGGAATGATAAATGAAAGTTCATTACATGCTTTGTTTCTAAAGCAGGTTATTCATCAAAGCAAAAAGTTCACATTTCAAATAAATTTCTGAATATTAAAATTCTAATTCACCTTACATTACCATTTCCCACTCTTTTGAAGATCATTTTAATGCTCATTTTAATGATTGTCTGTCACCTCCAAAATTGGTTTCAAGGTAAGCATATAACCATATAGAGTAGGCGTCCTGAAACATAACTGGTACTGTACCTATCTTATAAAATTCTGGTCCTCTTTTCATGAAAACGCATATATATATTTTTTTTTTTCAGTTTTCTTTTTTTTTTTTTTAAGGTTTCCGGTGTATTGTGGGTCTTCCATTTAATGTGCCATCACTCCACCAGTAATGCCTCCCAGGGCTTCTAACTTTTATTTCAGTGACAGTCCCTGAGATTTTAAACCGGGTAGCAATGACCAAGGGGACATTAGGTGCACCAAAACCATATTTGCACAAAAATACAAAGCAGCATTTTTCAGGATTAGGCACAAGAAATGTATGATTATGTTTCAGAGCACCTCCCCTTCATGGTGGTATACTTACTTTCAAATTGATTTTGGCCATAACAGACTCCGTTCAACCCCTTCCTGACACATGATGAAGTACTATTACGTCATGGTGATCCGGCTGGCATTAGAGCGGTGTGCACCCGATCACTGCAGGGGTCTGGCAGTCCCTGATAGCCGGGCCCCTGCTGCATCTGCCGGCATCACTGTAAAAGACGATGCTGGTGGATTAGCCACTCCTATGCCGCGTCATAGAAGGGGTTTGCGGCGGGTGAGGGAGCCCATCGGGACGCCGCGCTGTTGTGGCGGGGACCCGATGGGTGACAAGGCAGCCCAATGCCATGCAGAGGCTGCTAAATGCCTTGCATGGCATCGGGACCTGCCTTCTATGGGGGCCGAGGAGATCCTGCCCCAGGCTAACAGGCAATGCATTACAATACAGATGTATTGTAATGCATTGCAGAGGGGATCAGACCCTCAAAAGTGGAAGTACCAGAGTAGGACAGAAATAACGTTTTAAAAAAAGCAAATATTAATTGTGAATATCGGCACTTCGAGAATTTGCTAATATTTTGAATATAGTGATATATATATTCGTAATTTTGAATATTCTAGATTTTATTTTCATCAGTAACCTCCCTTCTTGCTTGTGGGCCAATGAGAAGGCTGCAATGTCTTTGTCTGAGCTTAGCAACATCCCTAGCAACCAATAGGAAAGTTGCCTACCCCTTCCTATATAAGACCCTCCCCAGCAGCCCTTGTATGCAGTATTTTGCAGATCTGAGACAGACAGCGGTGTTATTGCTGTGCTCTGTGCTTTCCTGTGTCATTACATTAGATAGTTAGTTAGTTTATATATATAATACAGATAGTTAGTGGGAGATAGTCAGTGTAGGTTAGATAGTGATATAGTGTAGCTGATGTCTGGTTCTGGTGTCCATACTTACATGCTACATACTTAGTGCTGTATGTATGTATGTACAGTGGATATAAAAAGTCTACATACCCCTGTTAAAATGTCAGGTTTCTGTGATGTAAAAAAAATGAGACAAAGATAAATCATTTCAGAACTTTTTCCACCTTTAATGTGACCTATAAACCGTACAACTCAATTGAAAACAAACTGAAATCTTTTAGGTAGAGGGAAGAAAAAATATAAAAATAAAATAATATGGCTGCATAAGTGTGTACACCCTTAAACTAATACTTTGTTGAAGCACCTTTTGATTTTATTACAGCACTCAGTCTTTTTGGGTATGAGTCTATCACCATGGCACATTTTGACTTGGCAAGATTTGCCTACTCTTCTTTGAAAAAAGACTCCAAATCTGTCAGCTTGCGAGGGCATCTCCTGCATCGGATTCAGGTCTGGTCTCTGGCTGGGCCATTCCAAAACTTTAATCTTCTTCTGGTGAAGCCATTCCTTTGTTGATTTGGATGTATGCTTTGGGTCGTTGTCATGCTGAAAGATGAAGTTCCTCTTCATGTTCAGCTTTCTAGCAGAAGCCTGAAGGTTTTGTGCCAATATTGACTGGTATTTGGAACTGTTCCTAATTCCCTCTAGCTTAACTAAGGCCCCAGTTCCAGCTAAAGAAAAACAGCCCCAAAGCATGATGCTGCCACCACCATGCTTCACTGTGGGTATGGTGTTCTTTTGATGATGTGCAGTGTTATTTTTGCGCCAAACATATCTTTTGGAATTATGGCTAAAAAGTTCAACCTTGGTTTCATCAGACCATAACACCTTTTCCCACATGCTTTTGGGAGACTTCAGATGTGTTTTTGCAAAATGTAGCCTGTAGATGTTTTTCTTCGTAAGAAAAGGCTTTCGTCTTGCGACTCTACCCCATAGCCCAGATATATGAAGAATACGGGAAATTGTTGTCACATGTACCACACAGCCAGTACTTGCCAGATATTACTGCAGCTCCTTTAATGTTGCTGTAGGCCTCTTGGTAGCCTCCCAGACCAGTTTTCTTCTCGTCTTTTCATCAATTTTGGAGGGACGTCCAGTTCTTGGTAATGTCACTGTTGTGCAATATTTTCTCCACTTGATGATGCCTGTCTTCACTGTGTTCCATGGTATATCTAATGCCTTGGAAATTCTTTTGTACCCTTCTCCTGACTGATACCTTTTAACAATGAGATCCCTCTGATGCTTTGGAAGCTCTCTGTGGACCATGGCTTTTGCTGTGGGATGCGACTAAGAAAATTTCAGGAAAGACCAACTAGAGCAGCTGAACTTTATTTGGGGTTAATCAGAGGCACTTTAAATGATGGCAGGTGTATGCTGACTGCTATATAACAGGATTTTTAATGTGATTGCTTAATTCAGAACACAGCTACATCCCCAGTTATAAGAGGGTGTGCACACTTATGCAACCACATTATTTTAGTTGTTATGTTTTCTTCCCTCCACCTAAAATATTTCAGTTTGTTTTGTACAGTTTATAGGTCACATTAAAGGTGGAAAAAGTTCTCAAATGATTTATCTTTGTCTCATTTTTTTTATATCATTTACATCATAGAAACCTGACATTTTAACAGGGGTGTGAAGACTCTTTATATCCACTGTATGTATGTATCTACATGCATACATAGTGCTGTGATGTCACAAGTTCACAACAATACTTAGTGCACTGATCACTAATAAGTAGTCAGACCTGTTAAAATGTGAAGTTGCACGTATTGCGCCAAAATATTCACATCATTGGTGCCGGTTTACATATTGATTACACGCAACAAAATTTCCACTGCCAGGAATACAGCAATATTGCAGCTGTACAGAGCATCCACGCTGTGCCAGCCACAGAGCCCTCATTGCCAGCCACTGAACATCAACACTAATTTAGTTAGGTATATCTTCACACTGCCATACCATTGTCTCCTCTACAAGACTGTGGTCATCTGTGGGCAACTATTCATATTTCTCAAATGTATCCTTCTACAGTGAGAATTCTTCCCTAACTGATCACTTCTACAAGGACACATCATCATATCCTCAACAGTAAGACAGTTCTGGATCAGGTACCAGCTTGATATAAATCTGGCAGAGCAATGAACAGGGAGATCTCTGGATCCATGTGAGGCACAGGGCTGGTTCTAGCTTTGTCATGTACTATATAATGTGTGATTTTCATTTTTTACATTAGTCATGGAATAACCCCTTTAACTCCACTCCTCTTCAGAACACATTAGTGTGTGTGGCAATTCATACAGTCACCATTGCACATCCAACCAAGAATGAATTTAAGAAAAGTTTTATTGCGAATATCCTGATATTGCACTGCACGATTTATCTTTATAAACATATATTTGTTCTCTTTCTATAATTGCAATACTACTAACAGCATTTGCTGAAGAAACACATAAATATAGTGGAATTTACATACTATTTTAGTGCATAAAATGATGCCTTCAGAACAAGTTTATTGATGAGGTTCCTTACAGAGAAAGGGTTGTTGAGATAATGGCCATCAGGGTTGCCAACCAGAATTTAAATTTTTTCTGGACAACTTATCCCAAAATCATGGACAGCCAACATTTTTCATGGATAAATTGGAAAACCGTACCAAACCATGAATTATAAAGATGATAAGTAATACATGTCTATAGCTAAATATACTGATAAACCTCATTACCAGCATTGACTGTGAGCTGTAAAATGATGGTAATTAACACCAAAATAATTTTGTCAAGTACCACCAGGCAAAAAGAAAAAATCACAGATAAATCAATTTTTTTCACGGACGCAAGAAAAAAGTCTCCTATTTTAACAGACTGTCCAGAAATTTCTGGATGGTTGGCAACACTGATGGCCATAGTTTGGATATAATGTGTAACATGTAAATAACATGAGGTGGAGTATACATAACAGACAGGTAATCAAATAAAAAATGTATCAATCTAAAGTGTTCAAGGTTCATTTGGCTGCAGCTTTCTACCATTTATGTCCAAGTATCATTTGTAATCAGCTGAAGTCCCTTTGGTCACAGAGACTCAGGCACACAGTTCTCTACTTGGCTGCTTGCCTGTGCAACAGACTCATAGCAAAAGGGTTTCATTAAGACTGTAAAACAAACAAAAATAGTATTGGCTCAATTTAAACCTCGCAGATGCGGATCAGGGCATCTGACATTCCACAGAAGACAGAATGTTTTCACAAGCTAAAATAACAGAGATTGCGGACAGGTTGAATTTGTTTGGTGTTTATGTTATAGTATAGATTATAGAAGCGTAGGTTTCTATTGATTGCATATGTTATTAGGTCACTTTTGCCTAAAAATATTATTTGCGCTATATATATACAGTACAGACCAAAAGTTTGGACACACCTTCTCATTCAAAGAGTTTTCTTCATTTTCATGACTATGAAAATTGTAGATTCACACTGAAGGCATCAAAACTATGAATTAACACATGTGGAATTATATACATAACAAAAAAGTGTGAAACAACTGAAAATATGTCATATTCTAGGTTCTTCAAAGTAGCCACCTTTTGCTTTGATTGCGCTTTGCACACTCTTGGCATTCTCTTGATGAGCTTCAAGAGGTAGTCACCTGAAATGGTTTTCACTTCACAGGTGTGCCCTGTCAGGTTTAATAAGTGGGATTTCTTGCCTTATAAATGGGGTTGGGACCATCAGTTGCGTTGTGGAGAAGTCAGGTGGATACACAGCTGATAGTCCTACTGAATAGACTGTTAGCTGTTTTTTTCTTGCCATAATACAAATTCTAAGTAAAGAAAAACGAGTGGCCATCATTACTTTAAGAAATGAAGGTCAGTCAGTCCGAAAAATTGGGAAAACTTTGAAAGTTTCCCCAAGTGCAGTCACAAAAACCATCAAGCGCTACAAAGAAACTGGCTCACATGCGGACCACCCCAGGAAAGGAAGACCAAGTGTCACCTCTGCTGCGGAGGATAAGTTCATCCGAGTCACCAGCCTCAGAAATCGCAGGTTAACAGCAGCTCAGATTAGAGACCAGGTCAATGCCACACAGAGTTGTAGCAGCAGACACATCTCTAGAACAACTGTTAAGAGGAGACTGTGTGAATCAGGCCTTCATGGTAGAATATCTGCTAGGAAACCATGCTAAGGACAGGCAACAAGCTAAAGAACACAAGGAATGGACATTAGACCAGTGGAAACCTGTGCTTTGGTCTGATGAGTCCAAATTTGAGATCTTTGGTTCCAACCACCGTGTCTTTGTGCGACGCAGAAAAGGTGAACGGATGGACTCTACATGCCTGGTTCCCACCGTGAAGCATGAAGGAGGAGGTGTGATGGTGTGGGGGTGCTTTGCTGGTGACACTGTTGGGGATTTATTCAAAATTGAAGGCATACTGAACCAGCATGGTTACCACAGCATCTTGCAGCGGCATGCTATTCCATCCGGTTTGCGTTTAGTTGGACCATCATTTATTTTTCAACAGGACAATGACCCCAAACACACCTCCAGGCTGTGTAAGGGCTATTTGACCATGAAGGAGAGTGATGGGGTGCTGCGCCAGATGACCTGGCCTCCACAGTCACCGGACCTGAACCCAATCGAGATGGTTTGGGGTGAGCTGGACCGCAGAGTGAAGGCAAAAGGGCCAACAAGTGCTAAGCATCTCTTGGAACTCCTTCAAGACTGTTGGAAGACCATTTCAGGTGACTACCTCTTGAAGCTCATCAAGAGAATGCCAAGAGTGTGCAAAGCAGCAATCAAAGCAAAAGGTGGCTACTTTGAAGAACCTAGAATATGACATATTTTCAGTTGTTTCACACTTTTTTGTTAAGTATATAATTCCACATGTGTTAATTCATAGTTTTGATGCCTTCAGTGTGAATCTACAATTTTCATAGTCATGAAAATAAAGAAAACTTTTGGTCTGTACTGTATATATACATATATATATATATATATATGTAAATATATATATATATATATTACAGAATTGCACTACTGTACATATTTAGCTCTCATCAATTCTACAAGCAGGTTTTGCAGGCTTGCTGTGGAAAGTGTTCTGCGCTGCACAAAAAAAAAAAAAAAAAAAAAAAAGAAGTAATATTTCTAGATAAAAGTGTTAGGCTTAAAGGATTGTTTAAAGATACTGATGAACTACCTCAGAACAGGTTTAAAGATATTGATGACTTATTCTCAGAAGAGGTCATGGTGATTATATATATATATATATATATATATATGTGGGGGTCAAACACCTGACACCTTCACTGATCAGCTGTTTTATACAGTGATGGCAGCAGAAGTCTCTGTACACTGTGCAGGTTGTGGCACCGGTGTACTGCAGCTCAGCTCCCATTCCATGCAGTACACCAACATGGGTATTACACATTATACAGAGCTGTCTGCTTCCAACTCTGTACACTGTAGATGGAAAAATAAAAAAAAGGTTCATTGAATGCTGAAAGGGAAAAAGAAAACATTGCTGCCCAGTTGGATTGGTCTTTAAGGGGATAAAGTATAAGACTGAAGCACAAATACTGATGGTTCAGATTTACAAGGTTTAAAGATTTAAGGTGTAATGTCGATCAGTCTTCAGAATATGGCATCCTATTGAAAGGCAGCATTATACAATGATGAGTCCACTGTCCACAAGATGACACAAAAAATATCAGTTATGAGTCCAACAAAGTACATCTATTGTAGACTCTTCCAAAAACCTTATAGTCAAGAAGGTGATATCTAACAATGAATTTAGAAATGTAAAATTTCCAAAATTCAGCTTTACTGTGCTGTTCTCTTCCTGGTGCATTTTTGTAACTGTTTCATGGTTTACAAGCTTTTTGTTCTGACTGTGTTTAAAGGGGTTTTCAGGAGTTTCATATTCATGACCTATCCTTAAGATAAGTCATCAATTTCAGGATCTGGTGTTCTGGTTTAAGCCAGAACCAGGCACCAGAACACCACAGCTCTGTAGACTGTGTAGCAGACATGACTGGCTGCTTCCGCACTGCTCCCATTCACTCTTGAAAACAGCTGATAGATAGGGGTGCCAGGGTCAGACCCTCACCAATCTGATAGTGATGACCTATCCTAAGGAGGTCAACTTTATAGAGGACGGGCAGGTAAACTTTGTAGAGGACACAGCGCTCTAACAAGCGCTGCAGCCTCTTCAACTAGCTGATCAGCACGTGTGCGAGAAGTCGGACCTCCACCAATCTGATATTGATGACCCTGCACAACCCCTTTCAATATCAGAAAACCTCTTTAATGGTAATCTGAAATGACAAATATTTTCTCATCACTGATGCGTAACCTCTTATTTACTGTATATGCCAATGAAACAGCATGTTTTTGGCCAAAGATTTATGTGTTTTCCTTATTTAAAATGGCAATAGTTTATTTATGCCAGCTAAATTATGCTTTTTTTTTTACTTTTTTTTGCAGGAATAAGGACTGGTATATATGGTACTGTAAGTACTGTAATTTTTTTAACACTATTTAGAGAAATTGGAATCATTGTATGTTTTGTTTATTTGACATGATTGATGCTTCCCCAGTGTCTAGAGGGGTGTCAATCATCTTTGGAGTTAACTGCATTTATATCCATATACCATATTATATGCTTCTCATATTGACAGTTGATGGTTAGGGCCATCATACCTAAGATAACATTCGACATAATTACTCACAATAGACAGTCACTCAGTTACTCACAGTCACTCAGATTATCATGCATCGCCTGGAGATTTCAGGAACAAGACAAGTAGAGTCACTGCTTCCCGATGCATTCGTAGAAAACTGGCATAAATTATAGGTGAAATTTACATTAGCTCATGAATGACACACCATTGAATTCGGCATGTCTGTCACTACTTTATTCTGCCATCAGGGAGGGAAGCATAAAGTGTGTGTTTTTTTTTTGTCAAAACTGTTTTTATTAAAAATTGTTATTGAAATAAATAATAAGAGTCAAGCATGAACATAGGTCAATAGCAATGGTTGGCACACAGGCCATCGCAATCTAAGACAATATCCATACACATCAGTGAATTCCAGTTGACACTTGGATCAAAGTAAAAGGTAAATAAAATAAGGAAACACATATCAGTAAACTGCTTACCAGGAGAAACAACTGACGAACAAACAGCAACACAAAGTAGAAAGCCAAAGAACGATATTGGCAGAACAAAGTGAGCTTTAGCAATGGTTTGGAAGTATCAGAGAGAATGGTTAGGAAGCGGACCTTATTAAAGGGGTTGTCCGGGTTCAGCTCTGAACCTGGTCATACCCATATTTTCACCCAGGCAGACCCCCTGATGTTAGCATCGGAGCATCTCATGCTCTGATGCGCTCCCTTGCCCTGTGCTAGATCGCGCAGGGCACAGGCTCTTTTGTTTACAATAACACACTGGCGGGCGGAGGCTTCTTCCACCCAGCAGTGTGTTCGGTGATGTCACTGGCTCTGATGGGCATGCTTTAGCGCTGCCCTAGCCTTTTTACGTGCTAGGGCAGCGCTAAAGCCCGCCCATCAGTGCTGGTGACGTCACCGGGCTTCCTGGCAGCCCCATGGAGAGCCTGGTTCTTTACCAGAACTCCTGAAAATACCTTTGCCCTGCGAGATTTAGCGCAGGGCAAAGGAGAGCATCGGAGCACGAACTGCTCCGATGCTCAAGTCAGGGGGGCTGCCTGGGTGAAAATGGAGTTATGTCTGGGTTCAGCTCTGAATCCGGACAACCCCTTTAAGTAATTTTTTTACTAGATGCCCAGAGGAGGGGACCAAATCTTTAAGAAAGATGCCCTGTTCCTTGCCTCCCAACCTGCAAATTATTCAATTTGACAGATCTGCTGCACCTTGGTCATCCACATACTGACTGGGCTCCTCCATTTGAAAGATATGAAATGTTTAGCTGCTGCAAGAAGAGGAGCAGCATATAGTTGATGACAGGTTCCCTTTAATAAATTAGCCACATTATACTCCAGCAGGGTTTTTATATTGTGTGAAACTCCAGTCCTTCGTAAATAAGCCCAACCGTCTTTTGATGGCAGGCAGAGCAGCCCCTATGTCTGCATCAATGTTTTGGCATTGACTGCTTTGAAGCTCCTGATCCTGCAAGTCAGATGCTCGGGGACCTAAGGAGAAGCTGTTTATAAAGGCTTATATCTTATCTCTTCCAGCTATATAGCCCTCATTATGTATTTGGTAATGCTGCTGCATCTATTGGACCACAGATAACAGGATGGAATAACTGATGGATCTTAGCAAGTCATGTCAGTACTGCCAGTGAACGTCATGGCAAGATGCTATTTTCCCCTGAAAATATATTTTTAAAAATACATTTAGGGCTCATTCAGACGGCCGTATGCTATCCGCAAAAATGCGGATCCGTTTTTTTTGCGGATTAGATGCTGACCTATTCACTTCTATGGGGCCCTTTTCTATTCCAAGGTTCCGCAAAATAAATGAAACATGTCCTATACTTGTCCGTGAAAATCAGGACATGGCCCTATTGAAGTCTATGGGTCAGCAAAAATACTGAATGCTATCCGTTTTTTTGCAGATCCGTTTTTTTGCGGATCCGCAAAAAAACGGATAGCATTCAGTATTTTTGCGGACAGCATACGGCCGTCTGAATGAGCCCTTACTGTAAGATATACAGTTTCCTGGGGTATCTGGCGCAGATTGAGGTGCAAAGGTTATGTGCACCACGATCTGCTACTTTTCCCTGCTCACGCCAGGTCTTAAAGGGGTTGTCTCGTCATATCCTAGCGATATGCCCCCATTGTCTTATAGGTGCGGGTCCCACGGCTGGGATCCACACCTATATTAAGAACAGAGCCCCGCAAGGTGGTGGCTGGAGGACTCCGGTCCGGCCACCACCAAGCCGACTCCCCATGGAAGTGAATGGGAGCGCATCACGCATGACCGGCCACTGCTCCCATTCACTTCTATAGGCTCAAAGGAAATAGCCGAGCTATTTTCACTGGCCCCATAGAAAATGAATGGAAGGCGACTGCGCATGCGCAGTGCACCCTCCTTCACTTTCGGGTCTCTGTTCTCGATATAGGTGCGGGTCGCATAGGTTTTTTCCTCCCAGGCTGTGAGCTGTGAGCTATGCGCTGCGATTGGCCAGCGCTGCATCTAGGAAAAGGAGACGCCCACAGGACAAGGGCAGACTCCGCCTACTATAACTTACAGAGCGAAGATACCGGAGGGCATAACGGGAGAACGGAGCGGCGCCCGGGGATAATAGTAAGTGCAGTGAGATCCCCGGGCACCGCTCTCCATGTCAGCATACTTAGTTCACATTGTTTTTACAGGTGAAAGGTCCTCTTTAAACATTTGCTAACTACCTTATTTTTTGCGTTACAAGGCGTACTTTTTTTCCACCTCCAAAGTGGAGAGAAAAAGTCAGTGCGTCTTATAAAAGAAAGGTGACCCCAAATGTGCAGGCTGCAGCAGCTCAGGAGCTCTCACTAATGGCTCCTGAGCTGCCATGAAACTGGGATGGCGGCCGGGGGTTAGCACGAGCAGGTAGCATAAGATAGCCTTCAGTGAAGGCTATAGCCCACGCATATATTGCGGCACTAGGCAGCACCTTGGGCGGGCTGGCGGCTTCACTAAATGCTAAATGATGCCGACAGCTCGCGCTTCCATTCACTATCACTATCATTGGGCAGGCTGGCGGCTTCTCTGTGCTGCCTGACCACCCAGCTGATTGGTGGTGAGCGCGTCCTGCTCCCCCCCCCCCCCCAGCCTCCACCAATCAGCTCCCTACATGTCTTTAGTAAATATGACTATAACCCCCTCATCCTATGGATGTGGGGGTTATAGTCATATTTAAAATAAACACTGTTCTGTAATTGGCATGTGTCTATATTAAATATGACTATAACCCCCTCTCATCCATAGGAATGCACCCATGTACTGCAGTATATGGGTGGATTCCTATGGATGAGGGGGGTTATAGTCATATTTAATATAGACACATGCCAATTACAGAACAGTCCCAGTGTTTATTTTAAATATGACTATAACCCCCCTCATCCATCAGAATCTACCTATATACTGCAGTACATGGGTGCATTCCTATGGATGAGAGGGGGTTATTGTCATATTTACCGTAATATAAACACTGTCCAGGGATTGTTCTGCAATTGGCATGTGTCTATATTAATTATGACTATAACCCCCCTCATCCATAAGAATCCATATACTGCAGTATATGGGTGGATTCCTATGGATGAGGGGGGTTATACGGTAGTCATATCAGTTACCATAAGCTAATATTGGTACAGTCCCTGGACAGTGTTCATATTTAATGTGACTATAACTCCCCTCATCCTTAAGAATACACCAATGTACAGTACCTACAGTACATCAGTGTATTCTTTAGGATGATGGGGGTTATAATCACATAACAGTGTCGTCCACAGATCCCCCCATAACAGTGTCATCAACAGATTCCCCCATAACAATGGCATCCACAGATTCCCCCATAACAGTATCATCCACAGATCCCCCCATAGCAGTGTCACCCACAGATTCCCCCATAACAGTGCATCATCCACAGATCCCCCATAACAGTGCATCATCCACAGATCCCCCATAACAGTGCGTCATCCACAGACCACCATTAGTTCAAAACCCACCAAAAGCACACCTTTTGGTTAAATTTTTTTTCTTATTTTCCTCCTCAAAAACCTAGGTGCGTCTTATGATCCGGTGCGTCTTATAAAGTGAAAAATACGGTAAATAAGTGATTTACTGAAAAAAAAGCTGTAAAGAAACAGTCACAGGTCAGGTCTTGATAAGATATTGTTGTGTGTAAATGCCCAAGATGGCAGCTAACAAGACACCAGGTAGCGTGTTCAATAGACATCTTATTTAACCGCTACATGCACAAATATAAATTGTTGTCATATTGTCATGATGTTCACCTGAGACAATACATAATACATATCAAAATGACCAAAACAAAATGAGGATCCCATATTAATAATTTATCTTAATGGGAATTTGCAAATTTAACGAATAAAGACAATACAATGGAAAATATCTATTTTTTTGTGCACTTTTTCCCGAATAAAACAGAAAAATAAAAATATATATTTTTCTTAAAAAAAGGCATCACAAAAATATTTTGGTAACCTAAGAAGGGGCTGTTAAAGGGATTTTCTCACTTCAGCAAATAGCATTTATGAAGTAGAGGACGTTAGTACAAGGCACTTACTAATGTATTGTCCATATCGCCTCCTTTGCTGGCTGGATTTATTTTTCCATCACATTATACATTACTCATTTCCATGGTTACAACCACCCTGCAATCCATCAGCAGTGGCCGTTGCTTGCCTACTAAAGGAAAAAGCACTGGCCTCTCAGGTGGCCAAGATCATGGTAGCGCACATAAGCTGTTGCATTTTCGTACAGTGTCCAAGCACGGCCACCACTGCTGGACTGCAGGGCGGTTGTAACCATGGAAATAATCAGTGTAAAATGTGATGGAAAAATGAATCCAGCCAGCAAAGGAGGCAATATGTATTTATTTTCTCTACATGATAAATGCTATTTGCCGAAGTGAGAAGACCGCTTTAAATTACAGTGTGTGTGCAAAATCAATGAGAAGCATGTGCTCATTTAAGACCTAAACACTCTGGTTGCTAAACTACTATGCTCAAGTATTCTAAATCAGTTTCTTTGCCAACATGGAGCTGTTCTGAAAATGCACACACAACAGAAGGTTAAATCATCTATGAACATTTATTGGAATATGGGAGACAACATTAGAATACCTTACAAACTCCTCGCCAACATAGCTCAGTCTTGGATACAAACCTGAGACCCCCCCCTTACTACACTGCTAACCCTATTGCCGCCATCTTTCCTTGCCAACATAGAAACACTGCACAAAAAAGGTTTCTGGATATCTATATACATAGAATTTTGACACTTACACTCCCTACTATAAAACATTTTTCTACAATGAGAATTTTTTTAACTAGGATACTTAGCAATCCAACCTCTGCTGATTCTCCCACAGCTATATAGTAGGGAGATTTATGAGGTTGAAATTTGGAGCTTGAGATAGAAATATGAATCTCTAAACCGTAACAATAAAAAAAGCTAAAAAAAAAAAAAAAAGTGCAGTCAAGAGAATTTTCACCCACTTCAATTTCTTTTGGCACAAATATAACTCAGAGAATACTTTCATTCATGTGAACTTCTCTGTTTTGATCTGTTCTGCTGTGTTTTGTGGCATTTAAAGGATTTGGAAAAACATGAAGAATATACGATAGATTTAACAGCTTTAGTATAGTATAGGAAATTAGATATTAGAGAATCTGTATTAGAGAATCATAGCTCCTATGATTGAAAAGAAACAATCTTTCCCATTATTGACTATGTTTAAATGAGTTTTCCAGGAGTACAATATTGATGATCTATTCTCAGGATAGGTCAACACCTTCTGATTGGTTGGGGTCCATTTCTCAGTATCTCCACCCATCAACTGTATCTTTGGTGAGAGCCGTAGACTTTTCTTAGTCCAGTGACGGCATGGTTATTGGTGACATGGCCTCTATGCAGCTCAGTCCAATACCCCTGGGCTGTAATACCATGCTCAGCCACTATGCAATTTATGGCACCGTGCTTGGACCTCTTCAAAAAGCTGATCAAACAGCGACACAGTTCAGCTGATTCCAGGAATGTGGGGTGTTGGCACTCCAGGGATCAGTTATTGATGGCCATCCTGAGAATAGGTCATCAATTTTTTATTCCCGGAAAAACCCTTTTAAAGCATTAATTAATGATGACTCTCTGCCACGTCATTCATCCTCATAAGCCACAGGCCACTAGGCCTGAAGCCTATGAGCTAGTCTAATCAAATAAAGAAATGTATTCCAGCTCACCATAAAATCACTCTGCATGGAACAGACTAGACCGGTCCTTGGCATGTAAACAAAAGAAAAAGTTCCAGCATCCAGGATAAAATGTTGCCAACTTCTTTATTAAACTTCGGTTAAAATCCAAATAAACAGACATGATCTCCCTCCACCGCTCAGTTACCATGTTTCGAACCAGCCAGGTTCTTACTCATAACCTCCTATGAGCTAGTCTATTGAAAAGCTTTGGGCGATCTTGAAGTAATGACATAATCATGACCACCTGTGCAGGGTCAAAGGCAGCACAATTATGTAATTGCAACTGTACCGGGGACATGTGCATCATTGTGACCACCAAAACCTGAATACAGGAATCTCAGACAGCAGGCTAGAAAATGCCTTTGGCCTGCATCCCAAAAGTTGACATGTAAGGGGTTCAAATGAGTATTGTATTATTTATTTTTTACTCTATTTGGCCAACTGAGGACATACATTAGAAGACACCATGGGGGCATTACTGGGGGCACTATAGGGGGCATTTTCTGTTACTGGGACACAATAGAAAGCAATACTGAGGAAAATGTTGGGGGAATTATTATTCCTGGGGAAACAAAATTATTATTCCTGGAAACACTATAAGTGGCATTAGTAATACTGGGGACACTATAGGATGCTTTACTATTAATGGTGGACTATAAGGGCATTGTCATTAATGGGGTATTATACAGGTACTAATACTACTGGAGGCACTATAAGAAGCATTGCTACTACTGGGGAACAAAAGTGCCTTTATGACTACTGGGCCACTATGGCATTATAGTATTATAGTAAATAGTATTTGGATCAATGTAGTCACAGTATTGGGGTTGGCAGCAGGATGACACTGTTGTGGCACCAGGATGGGGAGTTTGGGTTGAGAAAGCAGAGAGGATGATGGAAAAATGTCTGTGTGGCAAACTCAGCAGAGATAAGATGTGGCTGAAAGAAGTCATCATGGGGGTGTGAGCTCAATAGAGAATACAGGGGAAGAAAACCTCTACATTAGATAAGACATGTACGCTGCATGTACAATAATAGGTATGTAGTACTGTATTCTCCTGCATGTTTCCTAGACCTGGCAGCATGCAGAAGGTAAGGCTGGCTCAAAGCTGTGGCCTGCATTTCATTTCCTAAGTCCCCAACTCTATATATCAACCAGAGGAAGAGGAGGGCAGACCTTGGCATCTGGCACTGGTTACCACAGAGGGGAAGCTTCTGGGAAGGTATTGTGTGCTGCTAGGGCAGTATTTTGTGTTGCACTGTGGTATTTGGTTCTGCTGGGGCAATATTTTGTGCTGCACTGTGATATTTGGTTCTGCTGGGGCAATATTTTGTGCTGCGTGATTTTTATCTCCACCTACATTGCTGTCACCACTTTTCTATTTTTTTCAGATATTACAGGCTCCCTTTAGTTATATTGAGATTTGCCTCAAAGAATATGTACTCTATTTGTTTTGTCAGCAGTTTATTGTCATTGTATTAAGGAAATTGTTAACAACTACAGATAAAATATACTTTTTATTTTTGTGTATTTTTTTATTTCATTATCAATCATCAGTATAATTTTATTAACTTGTGATCAGCACTGCAGAACAGGAGCGGACACGCAACTGGGGTCCCCTGTGAAACAACAGAATGTCAGCCTCCTTCCACCAACTAAAAGTTATAATTACTCATATTTAAAATAAATAATAACTGCTGTCACTGTTATATGTCTTTTAAATGCCAGTCCTAATTCCCCCTGCAGTGCCAGTCCTAATTCCCCCAGATTAACATCCCTGGTCGTCTAGGACAGTGAAGTGGTTAATGATAACATTCTTGGTGGGAAAGGGCTGTGAAAGGGTTAATGGGAATATTATTAATATTATAGTAATATTAAGAAGAAAGATAATAATAATAATAATAATAATAATAATAATAATAAACAAGGAATTAAAGGAAAACAGTAAAACATCTCCAGCTGTAGTTTTTTTTTTTCTTAATTAGGACATTCTTTAGGCTAGCACCTGAATAAGTCATCTATTAGTCTGTAGATGTTTCCAAATTAAGGAATTTAAAGAAGAATTAAAGGTGGGTAAGGCTTTATTTTCCAACTAATGTATTTTGGAAGAGGGCGTGTTGACAGAGCACAGGAGATTTTCTTTAATTTGATTCCGCCAGGAGCAGTCATGCAATAGCTGAGTAGAATTTACCCTTTCTTCAGGAAAATTGAGTAAAAATGCAAAAGCTTAAATAAATATCTTAATTAGAATTCCTCTGCAACATTCACAAGCTAAATTAGTAAAAAATACATTTGGGAAACATCTGTGCTAAACCACCAAACTGATTGAGCAACTGTTATAAAAACCACACTTACAAATAAATAAAAAAACATGAAAAAGCAAGCAAACATTAAAATATTAACTTACCACATAGAACAATCAGGACCACACCGATTATCATCATTAATTGAAATGCAAGCTCCAAGAAAATGTTGCTCAATTATGAATACATTGACCTTAAGTTATTAATGTCAGAAGTAGTTGAAAAAAAGTGAGTGAAGCAGTAAAATGACAATGAACGTGAAAATTAATTGGAGGTATGTGCTTTAATTGTAGCACAATTTCTCACTTTTTGAAACTTCGTACTAACATTTAGGGTAAGTTGATGTATGTGTGTTTCCAGCAGCACAAATGAAGCTTTTTCTCAGATTTGCAGAAAATTGATGAGCAGTAATTCTTAACAGCTGCATGGGAGGTTTATTTTATGTAATTAATCTTAAATTAATCTGAAAATAGTGAAAAAAAGAAACTAGTTTGTTTGTATGAAATTGTAGTACATATTAAACCATTTTGTGGGAGAAGACCCATTGTAACTGAGAATGGAAGTTACTATATCTCTACAATATTCTACCCCACAGCAATGCCTAAAAGTTCCAGGCAAAACACAGAGAGTATCAACAGGCAGTAAAGGGCTATAGCAACACTCCAGGCCCCCCCTTACTAAAGCTCATAAGCCTCAGTATACGTGCAGAACTGTCTGATAATCATCTTTTTCACTGGTGGTTTATTAGTCTTCCTCTTTCATTCTTTGTCTTTGATGTTATAGAAATCCGCTCTCCTTGTCTTTTAGGGAACCTTTGGTAGACTTGTGTTATACATAGCTGGGAAAAAAGAAGAGAGAGCAGCAGCCTGAGCCAATGAATAGAAAGGTGATGTGTCTCAGACCACCTTAGACTCCCGGAATTTACCATAGCTAAGTTGTAGTTATAGCTCTGCCCGGTTGAGCAAAGCTAAAAGGTAGATTTAAGGTGGATTAAATGGGCAGATAATAGGGCAGATTGTCGGGAATGAACGTTCCAGCGAATGCTCTTTCCCGACAATCTGCCCTTCTAAATGTGCAGCTGATCGCCCAATGAATAAACAAAACATTCCTGCAAATACTTGTTCCCGAAAATCTGCTCGTCTAAATGGGCAGCCGATCACCTGATGAATGAACGAAATGCTCGTTCATCGGGTGTAGTTATCGTGAATGTAGGCACAAAAATTATCGTTTCTGGGCAGCAGATTGTGCTGTCCAAACAGCCATCTGTTGGCCAGAAACAATGCAGATGTATCAGGACGAGCAATTGCAGTAGCGATCTCTCGTCCTCATACTGTGGAGGTGACACTGCATGTAAAATGCTGATTTTCACCTCCACTTAACAGGTAGCTAACTGTTGGAAAGGAACGTTTCTCTCCCGGCAATCTACTGCTCATCCTTCTTTGTAAATCGACCTTTAGTAGCAATCAATGAGGTAAATAAATGGAAGGTAAGCATCAATGATGGATACTCGACAGCTGGACATTTCGGCTAATATGTTAACTGTTGTGACCACAGCACTCAAATAAAGGTTTTTGATGGGTGCTTATATCTTCGGGGGGGGGAGGGGGGGCTGGCTGAGGAATCCATCTCTACCTCAGGATCACCAAACGTGTTGGAATTGTTCAGAGCAATCAGCTGTAAAGAAGTGTAGACAATTCTTGCTTGATCAATATGTATATTATTCAATTTAATAGTGCAAAATATCAACGTTTCAGGCTTTTTTTCAGGCATGTTAGGAACACCTCGGTCAGGGGTATCGGCTGCTATGTTTTTTCGGTTAATATGGTCAGGTCACCAATTGGAGTTGCTTTTATCAGGATAGGTACCCTGTATTAGTCAAGCATAGGGTCAGAATATACAGTATATGTGAACTAGTGTATTACAAACGATGGGGGTAATTTATTAAGCCCTACATGCCAGAATTCTGGCCTCAAAAGTCACAAGTTCTGGTTTTGCGACTTTTTGAGCACTGCACCTTCCAGCAGCACCTACAGATTTGCAGTGGAAATTAAGACAGAATTTCAGAGTAGATCACTTTTGTGCCACATTTATAAAGTAAGACTTTTTAAAAAGTGGCAAAAAAAAGTCACAACTTCATGCCAGGTATCTCCCAGGTGTACTTTTGCTGAAATAGGAGAAACCATATTTCACTTTCACTAAGTTTATTATTACAGTGTGCCAGTTCCATAAATTTGGTGCAGGTGTGTAGAGAAAGCTAAGTCTAAAAACTAACTTCTAATATACGTACCTACAATCATACATTTCCCCCTATGTCCTAAAAAGTTGAATCCCTAAACAATTGAATCCTGCATATAACTGTAAAAGCTGGGCAGCATACATGGTGAGACCACAGACTCATTGACAATTGACTTTCATCAAAATACATCAAAGGCTGAATCAGCCTGAATTTATCTTGCTTAGCACACGGTATCAGACATGAGTTAATGCCTCGTCAAGAAAATAAATACGAATTGGTGGTCTGAGTTCAATTAACTACTTCCTCTATTAAGTAAATATTCAACACAGAGACCCATCACTTACTTCACTGCATTGCTAGATGTTAACCAAATAGTTTTTGATAAAAGTTAGGAAAAGTAGTATACAAGATATTTGATTGGTCTTGTACTTATCTTTTTTTTTGAGCCCAAAAATTGGTTCCTAATTCTTTCTTTAAAATTTCCAGAAGTTTAGTTCATTTTTGTTGCTAACAGGAAGTAAAATTAAAGTATGACTTAGGCCTCATGCACACGAACGTATTTTGTTTCCGTGTCCGTTCAGTTTTTTTTGCGGATAGGATGCAGACCCATTCATTTCAATGGGTCTGCAAAAAATGCGGACAGCACACCGTGTGCTATCTGCATCCGTATGTTAGTTCCGTAGCCCCGCAAAAAAAATATAACATGTTCTATTCTTGTCCGTTTTAGGCATTGTTACAATGGATCCAAAAAAGAAATGGGTGGCATACGGATGTCATCCTTTTTTTTTTTGGGGGGGGGGGGCGGATCAGCAATTTGCGGACCGCAATACACATACGGCCGTGTACAGCCTTAAAGCTCCAAAAAAGTCATAGTATTAAGAATCAATGCAGTTTCCAACTGGTTCCACTTCTAATAACACCAATGCTTAGTATTGAACATCTGATAATCTTGAAATCAAAATGCTATGTGCTCAGATATTGTATAAAAAGTCTCAACGATTTGAGTAAATACTGAGAAATCTTGGTTAATCACATTATTCTAGCATTATCCATCCACCTTCAATAACTGCCGGGCGAATGCTTGCTTAGCTGACAGCTAAACCTCCTTGCTCTCCCATAGTCATACATGCTCAGTTCAGCCGAGTGTGTATGTATTTTTAATGGTAAGAGAGGACACCTCTGGTGGCAGCTTGTCTCCTGGTAGAACAAGAGGATTGGGTGTTAAAATACAAATGCCCAAACCTTTTCTCCCCAGACAGTATCTCTAAGGGCAGAGTCTGGTTTTCCACTTAGATGTCACACTGTCAGCTGGTCCCCAAGAAAAAGGTTTTAACTGACAACAGCATGAAATGTATGGAGGCCTTTAGTCCTAACTTTGTAGTATTGCCCACCTACACCTTACAGTTCTACAGTGGACCCTAATTTAGTTTTCTGCAGCTTTATAATGGTTGCATTTGAAGTGCATTTACAATTTCTCATGTAACTCACTATACATTTTTAGTTTTTCTCTCCATTATATATAAATTGAACAGACAGTTTGTTGACAGGGTGTTTAAATCCCAAATGATGAGCCACTTATGAAACATAGATAACTCGCTGAAACAGAAGGGTCCCTTTAAGCTTATAGTAAGAAAGAATCTTTCCCGAACTAAACTGTCTTAAAGGGAGTCTGTCACCAAAATGTCACCTTCTGTGCTGCTTACATAATGCTGTAGCACAAATAAACAGGATTTAAATGGTACCTTTGTTCCTTTCTTCTGATGTTCATAAGCAGCAAAAACACGGTTTTAATAATATGCAAATTAGGGCTTGCAAGTGCCCAGGGGTCGGGTTCGAGCAATAAGTGCCCAGCCCCCTTTGCCTTCTGCGCGCATAACTCCTCCCTAACCCCTCGTCTGGCTCGCCCTGTAATGCCCTAGTGTCATTCTGTTGAGTGACTGAGAAAAAATGAAGGGCCCTTTTTGCACACAAAAAACAACAACAACAATTTTTTTTTTTTAAATAAAACATGGAGAAATGTGCTCCAAAAGGCTGCTCTGCATTAATAAGGCTTAAATGTTTCTCACTTTTCCCATGGCACTCACTTGCTGAAATGAGTGAGACGGTGGGATCGCTTGGTTCAGTTAATATTTTAAGATGTATTTGTTTTGCTGTACTGGGATAACTAAGTGAACATCTGTGTATATGCTTTTCTCATGTTCTACCCAGATTTCGGACAAGCTTCTTAAAAATACATAAGCATAACAAAATAAGGATTTTTTTTTTCAGGAAAATGATTATTCCACAGTATTTTGCTATTGTTTTACTTTCTTCCAGTGTAGATTTTTTTTTTTTTTTTTACAAATAACCATTTTTAACAAAAAAAACCTGACTACACACTATGTAACTAGATAAAGAAGAGAACTGATCCCAGATAATATAAGAACATTTACAGTTCTTTCCACCTACCAATATCAGATGGAGAACATATACCATACGTCCTCTAAATAAAAGAGAAGACAGCCATTTAGTAGGATGCACCATCTACGCACCATGCCAACTCATTTGTCCATGATTCCCAAAGGTTATATGCCCACCTGACATTGATTTCAAGGGCTCATTCATACAAATTTTTGCTTTGACATTTTTTGGCCTCTAAAAATTTTTTGTAGAAACACTTTGTTTTGGATGCCCAAAAACTTGCTATTTATGGATTTATGTAAGTTTTCAGTGTGTTTTTTCTCTTTACAAATGTTTTTTTCAGGCATTTTTAATTTCCTATAGAGAAGGGAAATAATATACACCTGCAAAAAAATGATGTTGCTTCAACATGCTGCATTGAAAAAAAAAATTACCATTGACCAAAAAACACCCACAAATAAAAATAAACAGCACTATCAAAAAAACATCTAAAGGTGCCATTTTTTTTACAAGAAAAAAAAGTGCAATGGTAAGGGGAAAAAAACGCAGCAATAACTATGTGCGAATCCAGCCTTAGTATTGTAAATTTCAAGGTTTAGCTAGAGATTGAAGACATCTGGCAGGGCATGTAGCCCATTGTCTAGGTAAATAGGCTACAGAGAGATTTTGTTGTACAGTATATACGTGCCCTTTAGCAATATACTACTACAGTGGGTGCATAAAGTTAACAAATAAAATCTGAAACTTGCAGGAATCAGATGTAAGTACGTAACAGTTACAA
Source organism: Bufo gargarizans (assembly GCF_014858855.1). Taxonomy (NCBI): domain Eukaryota; kingdom Metazoa; phylum Chordata; class Amphibia; order Anura; family Bufonidae; genus Bufo; species Bufo gargarizans. The sequence continues at coordinate 174,961,292 of NC_058080.1, read as the reverse complement.
TAACAGTGGAAAAGAACCTCCCTAATACATGGGTGTTCTTCATCTTTATTAATGCCCGTGGAGGCGATATAAAGAAATCAGAACGTGCATGACTTTACCAGGTTTCATGTTATTTGTATAGCAATAGAGTTGGAGAAACATGAGTCACAGAAGTGACATCTAATTGCTAAAAACTGAGCCTGAAATATTAAGTATGGCTCAGCAGAGCTTTAAATCCGATTACATTGACAAAGAGCTACTGCACAATGTGTAAGCCATGCCATGTCATGCAAACGACGACCAGGATAAAACTCACAAGCCATCCATATAAAATATTCAATATTTTTCAAAGTGTCAGTTCTGAATCCTCTTTGTGTACCAGAAGTTCTGCCATCTTACCATGAATTAATACAGGATAACACAGAGGATATATTACATTTGATTGAATCCAATTAACAAGATAAAAGTTTGTTCTTATGCACCCGCCATATACTGTATGAATATTCATACGACTGCATTTTCGATCCACATCTGTATGTCCGTTCCGCAACCCGACAAAAAAAAAAAAAAAAAGATAGACTATTTCCTATTTTTGTCCATTTTGAGGACAAGAATAGGCATTTCTAACAAAGGAAGTGACGTGCTGATCTGCAGAACATACATGGCCGATATCCATATTTTTGCGGATCCACAATTTGCGGACTGCAAAATGGATGCAATCATGTGAATGCCCCCTAAGCTGTGCAGAAATACATTGTCAGGAATGACGTGTGTGCACATGAGTCCTCGCCATTGGGTTAGTATGACACAGCAGCCCCATCAATGTATTTCAGTGCCTCTCTGCTGGCAACATGGGAAAGGGACAATTGGAAGATAAAAATGGCAGCACTACTCATGTATCAGTGTCACCACTCCCTGTATCATTGCATATACAGAGATAGCTGTCAATCACTGCATAGGACCATCCACTACTATGACCAACAAGACTATATTTGTACTATATTTGTTGCTGTGCGCACTGTACTCAAATTGAGATGTGTAGTGGAAGTGGTCACATGCAAATACCAATTATTCTAAGAACACAATTTGTGCAGTAAGTTAAGATGCATCTAAACTTTTGGAAACATTTTATTAAAAACTACTCTAAATAATGTAATGATTTTTTGTAATATACTTTTTTCCCCCCATTTTGCTTATCAAATAGACACTTGAGGTTCAGCAGTATGTAACGCTTTGGGATCTTTAGGCTTATACACCACTGAAATGGTAGTGGAGTATGGGGGTACGGATTCCAATGTACAGGAAGGATCACACGTCCTTGCTGTTTCCTGTGCCAGCTCCGCTCTACTAAAGCTTGGCATTAGTGAAGCAGGCACAGGCAGGTGCAACAACATGATATGCAAAACTTCTGCCTGCGCCCGCTCACTCTGGTAAAAGCCTTGCACAGCACAATGGTGGCGAAGAATGTATTGTTAGCTATAAACAAACAGAACAATTTTTATGCGAATCCTGCAATGCTAGTAAGCTGCCCTAATATTTTGGCCTAGCAGCAGTGATCCTAAATATGATTTCATAAGGTTGTAACCTACCAAATGCAATCTGGTTGTTGCTGGCTTATTGATGAATTGCTGACTGTAACTTACCCAGAGGAGCACAGTAAGTCATTTTCTTTTATTTTCTGACACTGAACTATATTATTATTATTTATTTATTATTAAAGCGCCATTCATTCCATAGCGCAGTACATATGAAAAGGGGTATTCCTGAGATATTCCCAAATAATGCATTAGCCAATAGAAGCTGTTCACATGCCCCTTATCAGCCAATAGAAGCTAGCAGGCCCTTATTCTCCACATACACACAGTTTTACTCCAGGTTTCCATAACAACCCAGCCATTTCTCTTCACTGCTGTAGGGCAGCTTTAAAGGCGCAGGGCGCTGTGGATGACACTGTTAGGCCCCATGCACATGGCCGTTGTTCACAGCCGTGTGCGGGCCGTGGAACCGCGGCCTGGATCCCTCCTGAGATTAGAAGCGCACGGCGTCACTGGTTGCTATGACGCCGTGCGCCCCCTGCTGCCGGAACAGTACAGTAATACACTGGTATAGATCGTACCAGTGTATTACTGTACTGTGCCGGCAGCAGGGAGCGCACGGCGTCATAGCAACCAGTGACGCCGTGCGCTCCTGCTCTCAGGAGGGATCCAGGCCGCGGTTCCACGGCCCGCACACGGCCGTGAACAACGGCCGTGTGCATGGGGCCTTAAGGGAGTGGAGTACAGTGCAGATTACAGTTAAGGGAGCAGGTAGGGTGGCCATTCAGGTCACCCTCAAAAGACAGACTTAAAAACTCTGCCCCCAGGTCCCGCTAAGCCACGCCCCCGACCACTCCGCAGCCAATGGGGATTGAAAAAATGAAGGTAAAAATCAACTTCTGTCAGCTGCAGGGCTGGGAGGGAGAGTGACTTTCTCCCTGCAGCTCACACTCAGACAGCACAGTGCTGCTGTCTGAGAGTGAGCTATTCAAAAGGACTGTGTACTGTGAGGTCACTGTTAAGGCAGCAGGGTACTGTGAGGTCACTGATAAGGGAGCGAGATACAGTAGAGGTCACTGTTAAGGGAGCGGGGTACTGTGGCAGTCATTGTTAAAGGGTCAGTCGCTGTGGAGGTCTCTGTTTAGGGGGCCGGGAATGGTGGAGGTCACAGTTAAGGGGACTGTAACCTATGGTCAGTGATAAGGAGCAGGTGCTGTAGAGGTCACTGTCAAGGAACTCACTGTTAAAAGGAACAGGTTGCCGTGAAGGTCAAAGTTAAGGGGGTGGGCTGCTGTGGAGGTCCCATTTTCAGGGATGCGGCACTGTGGGGGGGGGGGGCAGTGTAAAGGGGCGGGGGGCTGTGGAGGTCTCTGCTAAGGGGGCGGGGTACTGTAAATGTCACTGTTATAGTGGATACTGTCGATATCTTTAAACAACATACAAAAATTAAATTAAATTGATTAAATATACCTGTGCGAAGCCGTGTCCTTCAGCTAGTATATATATATATATATATATATATATACTGTATATAATACTCCCTAATATTCTAGAATATATAAGGAGCACCTGTGTATACAGTATACAGCACATATACCAATAGCACTAATAGACTTGCAGCCATGGAAAGTATGACATCACTGTTAAAAAAAATAACAGATACAGTAAAATATAGTAAATGCCTGTTTTAGTTAATACTAAAGGGAAGTCAGTAAAATCAACTGTTAACGAAGGGGAAGTCAAAATATTGGCCATGTTTCTCCATCCTAGGACCATATTGGAAACACATTTAATTGTGCTTATGGCATGTCCTTACAGGCTTTCTTTGTTTTCTGGCTGTCCGTTACCTCCCAAGTAGTTGAGTCCTTATGCACAAAGGCAGAAATAATTTGCCACATAATTGTTTTATTGAGTTTATTAAAGTTCAAAGGAAAAAAATATAAAAGCCTCTCGAATTACCTTCTGTAGGACTATTTGCATTTCTAAGGGTACTTGCACACAAGCGTTATTCTTTTCCGGTATTGAGTTCCGTCACACAGGCTCAATACCGGAAAAAAAACGCTTCAGTTTTATCCTATAGCATTCTGAATGGAAAGCATCCCGTTCAGTATGCATCAGGATGTCTTCAGTTTAGTTCCTTTACGGTATTTGGCCAGAGAAAATACCGCAGCATGCTGCAGTATTTTCTCCAGCCAAAATTTCGGAACACTTGCCGGAATGCCGTATCTGGAATTAATTTCCATTGAAATGTATTAATTCCAGATCCGGTACCAAGCGTTCCGGAAAAACTGATCCGGTTTCACGGTCTGCGAATCCGCAGACCTTTAAAAATGCAAAAAAAAAAATAACGGATCTGTTAGTATTGCAGAGACAGAGTCAAGAAAAAAATACCCTTTTTCGTGTATCCAGTCATAATTGGTTAAAAAATAAAAACATTAAATGAAACTAGCTACACATAATTGGTATCGCCGTATTCATAATGATTTGACCTATAAAAGGATCATGTTACTTATTCTGGCCCCCACCCTCACCCCCCCAATTTTTTTTTAAAGTACTTTAAAAATAATGATGCCAACATAAAGTATACATGTAAGGCCTCTTTCACACTTGCGTTGTCCGGATCCGGCGTGTACTCCACTTGCCGGAATTACACGCCGGATCCGTAAAAACGCAAGTGTACTGAAAGCATTTGAAGACGGATCCGTCTTCAAAATGCGTTCAGTGTTACTATGGCACCCAGGACGCTATTAAAGTCCTGGTTGCCATAGTAGGAGCGGGGAGCGGTATACTTACCATCCGTGCGGCTCCCGGGGTGCTCCAGAGTGACGTCAGAGCGCCCCAGGCGCATGGATGACGTGCCATGCGATCACGTCATCCATGCACCTGGGGCGCCCTGACGTCACTCTGGAGCACCCCAGGAGCCGCACGGATGGTAAGTATGCTGCTCCCCCGCTCCCCGCTACACTTTACCATGGCTGCCGGGACTTTAGCGTCCCGGCAGCCATGGTAACCACTCTAAAAAAGCTAAACGTTGGATCCGGCAATGCGCCGAAACGACGGTTAGCTTAAGGCCGGATCCGGATCAATGCCTTTCAATGGGCATTCATTCCGGATCCGGTCTTGCGGCAAGTCTTCAGTTTTTTGGGCCGGAGCAAAAAGCGCAGCATGCTGCAGTATTTTCTCCGGCCAAAAAACGTTCCGTTCCGGAACTGAAGACATCCTGATGCATCCTGAATGGATTTCACTCCATTCAGAATGCATTAGGATAAAACTGATCAGGATTCTTCCGGCATAGAGCCCTGACGACGAAACTCTATGCCGGAAGACAATAACGCAGATGTGAAAGAGCCCTTAAAAAATATTAACATTAAAGGGGTTTTCTCAAGACGCAGGTTCATACTTACCTGCTCCCGGCGCGCCGTCCACTTCCTGGTTTCGGCAGGGGGCGGGCTCCATCTTCATAGATGTCTTCTCCCGGCCAGGCCGCGCGCTGTACTGAACGCGCACGCCGAGTCCGCGCATGCGCCCTGGTGACTTCTTCCTGGCCAGTATAGTATACTTGCCAGGAAGAAGTCACCAGGGCGCATGTGCGGACTCGTCGTGCACGTTCAGTACAGCGCGCGGCCGGGAGAAGAAAAGAAGATGTCTGCGCACGCACGGCCACCGTGATTCCTGAGAAGAGCGGTGGCCGTAACCAGGGGAGACGGAAGACAACAGTCAGGTAAGTATAGCTTTATTTTTTTCTAATTTCTAAGGGGTGGGGATTTGTTAATTAAATATATTTAGAAATATGATCACTGTTAAATCATTAACAGATTTAACAGTGATCATTAAGATGATAATACCCCTTTAACTTTTTCTGTGGTATGACAATCTGTCTTTAAAGCATAAAATTTAAAATCCTGAAAATTGCTAATCTTTTAGACAAAAAACATAAAGCATAGCAACCCAAATTCCCAAATTATAATAACACAAAGTATAATATGTCACGAAGAAAACAATGGCAGAATCGTTTGGATACGTAGAAGCATATTATTATATTATATTACGACATAAAGTGACACATGTCAGATTTAAAAAATGGGGCTTTGTCCCTAAGGCCAAAATAGGATTCATCCTTAGTTGGTTACGGGCGGTTACATGTGGGTACACAATCATTGCTCAGTGTAAACATGCCCAGCAATCGAACAGCGAATGATAATTTGCTCATTTGTGGGTGGCCAGCTGTAAATCCATACATATAAACACATATCTGCCTGTCACTTGTAATGTAACTGTACCAGAGGGGGAGAGAACCATCTTGCAAAAAATCATATTTATGTAAAAAATGAACACTTGTAAAAACATGTATAGTAAATGTGAATAAATGATCATCCACTGGTGAATTGGCACTTAGGGGCAATGTATCTGTCCATGTAAATGGTCCAATAGGTCAAATGACAGTTTATTTTTTTTTTTGTTTATTTTTTTTTTTTTGTGGTAGACAATAAAACAGAAGACATCAGCAGAAAGGAAATGTCCATCAAATGGGCTTCCTGGTGTCAATAGAATTTCCTTTGGATCAGAAACTTATTGTTTACATTTTATAAGAAAATGTTTCATGCAAGCATTTTTTTAAAAAAAATCTCTTTGCGATAACATAAAAATAGCTTCTTGAAAATAGCGCAACTTTCTATGGAGATGAGGCTGAAGTGAGATGGATTTGAGCTATGTGACTGTGGCATATGTAATAGCTATTTTCCATCCTCTAATCAGCACTTTCAGGGGCTATTTAATGGCATTAGGACATCTCTAAACTGGCCATACACAACAATGTTGGCTGAGGGTGCTAAATTCTGTAGGGTCTGACAGTGATCAAATGTGTATGGGAGCAGCCCAGCCATTCTTTGACATCATCGTAAATTCGGATCAGGTACATTGTCCACAGGAAAGAAGTTGCTGTCAGAAGTGGTTGTCAGCTACTTTTTCCCTTCCTCCCCTCAATGAAATAAGCATGCACACTCAGCCAAGATGGTCGACAGCTACCTACTGTTTATGTGTTTAGATGTCCCACTGCTTGTCCTGGTGACAGGTTTGCGTTAATAAAAATTTAACAATATTTTATGGTGACTTTGCCGTTTACAGAAAAAACAACTAGTTATGTAACAAAAACCTTAAATATTCCAACCAAAAAAAAAAAATGTTAAATCTGCTATTTTTTTTTCCTGTTGGATCCTTTAAATGTTACCAATATACTATATTCTCACCAGAGTACATGCAGTAAATAATGTGATGTCTCAGGGATTAAGAGCAGCATGTTCACAATATCATTTCAATACTTCCTGGAGACTTAATTCCCACTGAGCAGGCCATCTTTGTGACATACATTTCCTGATGGAGATAGTCCCCATGGACCATGGGCCAGATTTACTATAAAAAATTCTAATGCAATTTATGCCAAGAAGATGATGTACATGCCTTGCACTACATTTATTACCGGCTTTAGGTTTTTCTAGACACTTTTCCTCTTCGTCCAACAAGGTGGTGTAGCTTAGTAGAAACGAAGTGTGGCTTTACGGTAAAGGGGTATGGCTAAAATTTTACACTGTCTGACAAAAAAGATGCCAACATTTTGGTGCTTTTTTGAGTAAACTAAGACAACAAAAAACACTAGACAGTGTAAAGAGGCACCAGATTTATCAGCCAGCATCAGCCACTTTGATGAACCTGGCGCAGTTTGAGACTGTCTTCTGGTACTGTTCTTCAGTAAATTGTTTGTACATTATTTTGTCTTGAAAACCAGTTCAGTCTATTTCAACAAAATACTGCACTTTATAGCAGCCAAGTAATTTTCTGCTAGATCAGAGTTTCCCAATCATTCTGTCAATGTCCCCTACTCAAACCATCAAAATTATACACTATACTGCATATTAAAAGCACAGCATAAGGACAATGTAAGTACCATCTAGAGATGTGTCATATACCCCCACAGTACATTATACAGGTTAACAACCTATGGTTAAGACAATAGTTTTAATGTATATACAATTACCAATCAAGAACCCTGGGAATTTTAGTGTTAAAGAGATTGTCTCATGAAAAACATTCTTCAGTTTTCAAACCAGCACCTGGATCTAGATACTTTTGTAATCGCATGTAATTAAACATTTAGTATAGCCAGTGAGTTATTCAATAAAATGTATCTGTATAGCGCCACCTGCTGTTTGTTTCTCATGAGCTGTGATAGGGAGACAACTGTAGAAGAAAGGTCACACCCTCTGAGCTGTAGAGGTAGAGAGGTACAGCAAAAAGGACATGCCCTCTGAGCTGTAGAGGTAGAGAGGTAAAGCAAAAAGGACATGCCCTCTGAGCTGTAGAGGTAGAGAGGTAAAGCAAAAAGGACATGCCCTCTGAGCTGTAGAGGTAGAGAGGTACAGCAAAAAGGACATGCCCTCTGAGCTGTAGAGGTAGAGAGGTAAAGCAAAAAGGACATGCCCTCTGAGCTGTAGAGGTAGAGAGGTACAGCAAAAAGGACATGCCCTCTGAGCTGTAGAGGTAGAGAGGTACAGCAAAAAAGGACATGCCCTCTGAGCTGTAGAGGTAGAGAGGTACAGCAAAAAGGACATGCCCTCTGAGCTGTAGAGGTAGAGAGGTACAGCAAAAAGGACATGCCCTCTGAGCTGTAGAGGTAGAGAGGTACAGCAAAAAGGACATGCCCTCTGAGCTGTAGAGGTAGAGAGGTACAGCAAAAAGGACATGCCCTCTGAGCTGTAGAGGTAGAGAGGTACAGCAAAAAGGACATGCCCTCTGAGATGCCGACTTGATATAAATCTAGCAGAGCAAAATGGAACAATGAATGGGGAGATATCTGGATCCATGTGCAGTACAGTAGCTGTATGAGTTGGGGGTGCTACAGTGTCAATGGCCACTAATGCACCCCTATAGTGAATGCGAGAATATGACAAGGCTCTAGAGCAGATATCCTCAAACTGCGGCCATCCAGCTGTTGCAAAACTACAACTCCCAGCATGCCTGAACAGCCTACAGGTATCGGCCTACAGCAGGGCATTGTGGGAGTTGTAGTTTTACAACAGCTGGAGGGCCACAGTTTGAGGATGCCTGATCTAGAGGGACTGCATAAAAACATATTTACTGAAAACAACAGCAGAACCAGCATATTTCCCTGCAATTGTTACAAATCTGGAAAGCATTGTAAGAAGGTCCATTTGTTCTAAATTTATATACTATTGTTAAAAAAAATACTTGTTTTTGTTTTTCGCTCTAGCATGTGAAATAGCAGATCTGCAGCTGAGTACCAATCAGTAATATCCTGGACAGTCCTCACATTCTTTCCTCAGCTTCATATTCGCATCACATGAAGTGCTAATGAAAAACAGCCTCTTCCTAATGGTTTAGATTAATTTACCGTATTTATTGGAGGCTTTAATGTGTACACACAAAAAAGCTTCAAAAAAGTAATGCACGTTCAATGGCGACAGATGCCATGCTAACGGAAACACTCAGAGGTTCAAAAGATGTTTGCCTTGGGTGCCTATTATGGTGACATTAATAATCATTTTTTGCATTTCACATAAAAAATTGTACACATTTTTCTTCCATACATAACCCACAGCTGGAAGAAGAAAGGGACAAATGGCAGGCACGAGATATATAAACGACAGGAAATATTTAAAATGTACGGTATGTTCAGGGGTGACAGACTTATGAAATGTTAATCAAAGTCATAAGGGTCATAAGTAGTGATGTTCCATCTGCGTTTTTAGCTCGATATTCTTTTTAAAGATTGACTTTTGCGAGTATAACTGAATGAAACAAATTGTTTGACTGTGACGTCCTGCACGAGTGGTTTTCTCTCTCAAATTTATCTCCTGAGTTGCCACTTTTGCATGAGGGTCCGCAAAATAGCTATAAGAGACGTCATCTTATAGTTTCCTTTCCCGATGAGGGTGAAATGCCCGGAGGGAAAAAGCTATAAAGACCGCCGGACCGCTGAAGTGACAAGTGGAATTTGGCCAGCACTGCAGACTATCACCCGTGTAGTGGTGAGATTTATCTCTCTAAACTGATCCTGTTTTAAATATACTTTATTTTAACAGCACACTCCAAGTCGTCGTACCCTATTGCTCAGAATTACTTCCACTGGCGGGAGTGCAGAACCCTAATTTATCCTAATGACAGTATTGGGTGAGGAAAGTTACTAAAATCAGTATGTAAGAAAAATCTTCAAGGGCTGATGGTCTCAAGCAGTGTTTCCACCACAACATCTAGAAGCATCTCTAAATGGTCAGAATACATTTTTAACAAAGAAAAATAGAAGAAAACCTGTAAATAGATATATTTAAAGGGATAGGTCATCAGTATCTGATCAGTGGGCGTCTGACACCCGGGACCCCCACTAATCAGCTGTTTTAGAAGGCCAAGTGTCACATGGCCTAAGCACAGCTCAGCCCTATAGAAGTGAATAGGGCCAAGCTGCAGTACCAAGCACAGTCGCTAGACAATGTACAGCACTGTGCTTGGTGAGCAGAGAGGCCACAGCGCTACTGCAAGTGCTGCTATCTTCTCAACCAGCTGTTCGGTGTGGGTCCCGGGTGTCGGAGCCCACCGATCAAATACTGATGACCTATCCAGAGGATAGGTCATCAGTATATAAGTCTCAGAAAACCCTTTTAAAGATGATGGGTAGATTCACTAATCCTGTCTAGCATTCAGACAGTGTGAACATAGGGATGTGATATTATTCCGGACTAGAGAATATTTCTAATTTACCAAAAGAGCTTATTCCAGGGCATTCTGGAAATGGTGAATGCAGCACTTCCCGGGCTCTGTACTCACCGCTTCCTGGTCCTCGGCCACTCGCTGTCTTGTGACTGCGCACAGTGTGAGGACGTCGGCGAGCTGTGAGCTCACTCTGTGCACGTCCGGAGCATGACAGGTAAGTAGATTTTTGTTTTCAATCTGATCTGAGCATGGGGGTCATTAACATGGAGGTCTGACTGGGGGACTTATAGATTGCTGATCTGAGGTCTGAATAGGGTTCACTCACAAGGAAGACTGATTGGGGTCATTTATATGGGGGTCTGATCTGAGGTCTAATTGGGGGACTTATTAACATTGGGGGTCTGTTCTGAGGTCTGATTAACATTAAGGGTCTGATTGGGGGTTTGAGCTGAGGTCTGATAAAAAATATTTTTCTTATTTTCCTCTTCTAAAATCTAGGTGCCTCTTTTGGGCAGGTGTGTCTTTTAGGGCTAAAAATATGCATATATATCTATACTAAAGAAATGTACATTACATAGAACCACTGAAAAGTGAGAGCTGTATGATCTGTTTGTCAGGGAGTATATCGTTTAGTGCAAAAAAATACCCATGGGTCTTTGCTTTAATTGCAAAAATAAACACCTTGATCAAAACTGGTTGCTGATTGGCTGTTTCTGAATAACCAATTAAATCACAATCTAGTGGGGGCACTTGTTACTCTCACGATTGGGGGCATCTATGGTTTCACTTGTTACTGGCACACAATTGGGGGGCATCTATGGGGGCACTTGTTACTGGCACATTATTGGGGGGGATCTATAGGGGCACATCTTACTGGCACATTATTGGTTGGCACTGCGGGGGCATCTATAGGGGCACTTCTTACTGGCACATTATTGGTGGCACTTTTTACTGGCACATTATTTGGTGGCACTATGGGGCATCTATGGGGGCACATTTTTTGGGGGGCACTATGGGGGCACATTTTTGGGGGGCACATTTTTGGGGGGCACCTACTGAGGCCACAAAGAAGGGGTATTTTTTATGGGGAAAGGGGGGAGAGGTACACTATGGGAGCTTCTACTGAAGGGTACTATGGGGAAGGGGAGAGAGGAGTACTATGGGCTCATCTATGGGGGGCACTAAGAAGGGGTGTTTTATACTTGCAAATTATGGGGGACACTGAGGGCATCTACTGGGGCACTATATATGGGGCATTTTATAATGGTACGTTATGGGAGGCACTAGGAAGAAAGGGGTAGAGGAGCACTATGGAGGCATTTACTGGGGGCACTATATAGTGGTATTTTATACTGGCACATTATGGGGCACTATGGGGACCTTAGCTCAACTGGGGGCATTAAAAGGGGGTATTTCTTGCACTGGCACATTATAAGGAGAATTATTACTACTGGGGGCATTATGATGGGCTTTATTAGTACTGGGGGTCTATGGTGAACATGATTACTAGTATGGGCACTATGAGAGCATTATTACTTCTGGGGCATAGTGGGGACCAGTTGGGGGCACTGTAGGAGCACTATTACTACCATGTGTGCTCTAGCAGAGAATTATTCCTATTGGTGGGACTTTTGGGAGTATTAATGTGGGGGCACCTTAGCACAGTATCAGCTTACCACAATTATTTTTGGGGGATGCTATGTTTACACTATTAGTGTCAGGGGCACTATTTGCTGGGCGCAATTATTTTAGGGCACTGTGTGCCAATAATTATTGAAGGACAGTATCTGTATGGTACTACTATTATCAGGGAGTTTATCTGTTTCTGCAGTATAGTATTGGGGAGCACAGTGGCACAGTATTAGGGGTGGTAGGATGATTGGTCCAGAAGATTGGAGGATGATGGAAAAGTAGTAAACTAAGATTTTGTTTGTCAAATTGCAGAGACGAGAAATGGCTGAAAAATGGTGGTCTGGTCTGAAGGTCTGAAAGGAGAAGATGAGGAAAAAGAACATCTACATCAAAGAAAGGTCACTGGATGTAAGAGGTATGTGGCGCTGTAGCTGTATTGCCCTGTATGTAGGGGTGGATGGAGGGGTTATCCCTGCATCCACCTGCATACCGCAATACTCTTGTATTTAGTAATCTTATTTATATATACTTATTTCGGGGTTTTTCAGTATTATGATTAAGTGGTGAAAATGATTAGTGCCCTCCCATTTTTGACTGAGGTATCTTATGTGCCCCCCCCCCCCCTATATTTTGCTCCTAGAGTCGCCACTGAGTCTACTCCTTAAAGAGTAACTAAACTTTTGATTGACTTCTTGGTAAAATGTCCCTAATTCCCTAATAACAGTTTTTGTAATATACTTTATTAATGTATTTTGTACTTTTAATACACTTTTCCCTACCTAAAGCGCCCCTTTCCCTGTGCACTAAAATTCCACTTCTCAGTTGTGTACGGAGTATGGGCTGTACAGTTTATGAATGGGGCCCCATGACGCATGGAGCGCACAATGAGAAGTGAACGGTGTACAGAAAAGTGGATTTTAAGTGCACAGGGAAAGATGCGCTTTAGGGGGGATATTTCTATTAAAAATTCTAAATGCATTTATAAAGAACATTACAAAAAGTATTATTATGGCATTAGGGACATTTTATCAAAAAGTTCATTAAAATTTTTCCAGCCCAGGAGCCGACATTAGTGGTTGAAAGGTGTACCCAATTTAAAAAAACACTCACCTGTGTGCAGTCCTGCCATTCAAGTGCCACTACCGAGCCTGAAATGGCTTGGTCCTATGACTACTGCAGCCAATCATTGGCCTCAGCAGTGAGATATCATTGTTTGAAGCACATTTGAATACTGAGGCCAATGATTCCAACTTCCAGGAAGAACCGGAATTGGCCAGGAACAGATCTATGGGCAGGTGAGTCTTTTTTTTTTATGACCACTGGGGTTGTTAGCTCCTAGGCTGAACAACCCCTTTAATTATGTTTAATCAAATTTGTCTTAATGGGGGTACTCTTTGGACAATTATTCACTTATTCACTTATTAGAACCCCCCAGTGATCAACTGTAATCTTTGGGGAGACCTGACAGTAAGTATTCAGCTTCTTTGCAGTGCCACCACAAGGGAAATGAAGCATTACACAGTGTCCATTCAAATCAATGTGCTGTCCATGTGATACAGGACAGAACATGTCCTCCAGAGATGTTCTTTGCAACATCTTTCCACTCTGATAAGGATCCTAAACAAGGGACTCTTATAGTAATTCTGAATCCCCCCCTGGCTTTTATGGCTAAACTGGGTAAACCTTTTAATAAATTATTATACCGTACTACATTTATTCTTATTTTTTTGCTTTTTGGTTGTTCTCATCTGGGATTTTTCTTGCACCTGATTTGAAAAGAAGGAACTCTATTACACAGGCAAGGGTATAATATTTTTCTAGCTATATAATAAACATATAAAAATGCATGTAAACCTACTATACATCTATAAAATAAACTCCATACTTATAAAAACAGTGAAATATCAGCGGTAACACAGACCTAAGAGTTACACAAATGTTTTTACTTCACAGAATATGATCCACTCGCTTTCCTCCATAAAACACAGGTAGGCAAAGTGTGTCCCTGACACAATTATAAAATATTGCGTTTCTCTGCACAAAATAGCTTAACTAAGTGGATTTCCTACTGTTCATATGAGTTTCCTATTGTGAATGGCAGTTTTACAAGCTACACATACTTACCTACATTAAAACGTACATTTCTAGAATAAAACCTGTAAATTCTTTTTATGCGAGTGCAGCATGCAGAAATTATTTCTGGCAGTACAGATTAGGTTTATTGGTATGAATTTGTAGAACATTACTGAAAGCTATACGATTAGAAACATTTTTAAAAGAATTTAGTCTGTGAATGTCAGGGTCAGTAAAAGGTATTCAGAACGTTGGGCAGAAATACTGCAATTAGGCCAGAAAACATCAATTCTTAGAACATTGAAAGAGCATAAAACAGTCCCCAACACTTTACAGCTTAATAATACGTTTTACTGCACTTCCCCAAAGACTGTTATTTAGGGCTTATTCACATGCCCATATTAAAAAATCTCCTGTGTTACGGCTACAGCACATGGACGATTTTTAATACAGCATTGAAGTCTGTACATGCGTAGAATATGGATCTGGCAGTCATCAGTTTAACATTGAGGGAGAGTTATCAAAACTAGTCCAAAGGAAAACTGTCTTAAATCAGATCCCTGTTCCTGTCAATCAAAGTGGAGAGGGAGCAGCAGTTGCAGAGAGAGCAGAGCCTCTAGGTGTAATGGTAACGCCTCCGTTGCTTCTAGATGCTCATTTGCATATATTAAAACATCATTTTTCTCAGTAATGCAGACACATATGAACATGGGCCCAACACAGATGTCTTCAGCTGCCAAGCACATATGTAACAGATCAGCTAGTTTCATAAGTACAAATCTGCTGACAGATGCCCATTATGCAATAAATTGCTTTGGTTTGATTATTTTCATACAATAGAAAAGTACAGAACATGTACCTTTAGTCTAGTTGAAAAACTACCGAGAACCCGAGCACAATGGAAGTCAATGGGGGAACATGAGCATTAAACCAGGTACCCCTTGCTCTGAAGAGGGGAGGGTGTTTGGTTCTTAGGAAAAGGTCAGAAATTGATGGAAACACCACTGAAATGGTTCAGGAACAGCATGGGGAGGATGACTGGATGCATCTTGGACTCCCAGGTCACTGCTGGGAACGATGTTGTCCGAGTAGTACGCCACTTTTACAGACTGACAATAATACGCACAAAACTGAAGATAAAATCGATTTTAGAGGAAAAATTGTTAGGAAACATTTTTTCCTGTATATTTATTTGTATATAAAGTGCAAATGCGGCCAAAAATTACAAGGAAGAGGCACTCCAATACAACATGTATATCACATAAAGGAGGGCCTCGTTCACATTGTGGTACAGTTGTTCAGGTAGTGGGACTCCTACATTCATAAAGCCATATGCACTAAGTGAAATGTCTGCCAAAAATTACAAGGAACTGGCACTACAATACACCGTTTGTTAAACATAAAGGAGGGGCATCATACACAGTCTTGAAAAATTATGATTAATGGCCTGCTGGTGACAGTCAAAAACTTTTGTAGCAAGGGCCTGCTAAAACATTAGGGGTGAGGGTCTGCTGCTGAGCTGAACCTCTAAAACATTAGGGGAGAGTGCCTGCTGCTGATCTGACCATCTAAAACATTATGGACGAGGGCCTTCTGCTGATCTGACCATCTAAAACATTAGGGGTGGGGATCTGCTGCTGAGCTGACCCTCTAAAACAATAGGGGCGAGGGCCTGCTGGTGACCCTCAAAAACATTATGAACAAGGGCCTGCTGGTGACTCTCTAAAACATTATGGGCGAGGGCCTGTTGGTGACCCTCAAAAACATTAGGAGCAAGGGCCTGCTAGTGACCCTCTAAAACATTAAGAACAAGGACCTGCTGGTGACCCTCTAAAACATTATGGGCGAAGGCCTGCTAGTGACCCTCAAAAATATTATGGGTAAGGGCCTGCTGGTGACCCTTAAAAACATTATGGGCAAAGGCATGCTGGTGATCCTCAAAAACATTATGGGCGAGGGCCTGCTGGTGACCCTCAAAAACATTAAGAACAAGGGCCTGCTGGTGACCCTCTAAAACATTATGGGTAAGGGCCTGCTGCTGAGCTGACCCTCTAAAACATTAGGAGCGAGGGCAGCCTAATAAGCATGTTGATATGATGGAAGAGGAAGAGGAGGACGAGAAAGGGAGATTGAACCATATGCCCTTTTTTGTGGTGGAAGGGGTGCATGGGAATACAGTGTATTCAATACACCATAAAAGCCACATTTAAAGTGCCTTTATGTTCAGCCACTTTCCTTTGGTGGAGTAGAGAAGTCAGGAGCAATCCAGGCCTTGTTCATTTTGATTTGAAAAGTCAACCTGTCAGCATTTTCAGTTGACAGTCGGATGCGCTTATCAGTTATTATGCCCCCAGCAGCACTAAATAGCCGCTCTGACAAAACACTGGCGTCAGGGCAGGCCAGCACCTCTAAGGTGTGGGGCGCCAGTTCGTGCCACGTGTCCAGCTTGGACACCAAATAGTTGTAAGGCACAGAGGGATCATTGAGGATGCTGACACAGTCTGCTACGTACTCCTTCACCATCTTCCAAAACTTCCTGGCGGGGTGTCATGAAACTGTCCCAGGCCTTGGAGAGCATTGCATTGCCTCTGTTGGAGCTGCTGTATGTTCTCCTCGTCTCCCCTCCTCAGTTGCCCAAGCATTGTCAGCTGGAAATTTTGGGAGCAATTTTTCTACAAGGACCTTCTGCTATTGCACTATTTTGCTAGTCATCTCCACCACAGGAATGAGAGATGATACGTTTTCTTAGTAATCGGTGTTGACCAAAATGCGTATAACGCAAGGGTCACAGGAAAGACAGCATAGCTTAAAGTCAGCCATGTGTGCCAGAGTCCCAACAGACAAGACTTCACTGCAAGCGTTTCAGTAGACACAGAAGTGGGATGATTACGCTGATAATAGCGGCATCGCCGCTCATCATCTGTGTTGATTCCTCAAAGTTGCATAAAACCTCACAGAGGTCAGATATCCATGCCCACTCCTCGCTTGTGAAGAGCGGAAGCTGACTGGAAAAGTGACGACCATGATGTAGCTGGTATTCCACTTCTGCCCTCTGCTGCTCACAAAGCCTGGCCAACATGTGTGAC
Source organism: Bufo gargarizans (assembly GCF_014858855.1). Lineage (NCBI taxonomy): Eukaryota > Metazoa > Chordata > Amphibia > Anura > Bufonidae > Bufo > Bufo gargarizans. The sequence goes on along the minus strand of NC_058080.1, from coordinate 174,944,266 downwards.
GCGGACTTCCAGCGCGTGCTCACGTTGCACAAAAGTAGGCGAGCTGACAATTGCAAGTGCTGCTGCAGCGTTGCCAGACCGGCGGCAGCTGTAGATGACTTTCGGAAATGGGCAAACACGCAGTGCACCTTCACTAGTAGCTCAGGCAAATTAGGGTAGGTTTTGAGAAACCGCTAAACCACTAAGTTTTATGCGCAAATAAAGTTCACAGAACGCCACAGATATTTTTAGGATCCGCACACGTCAAACAGGAGATGCAGCACAGATAATGTCGCTGTCCGCAGCGTCTATGAAAAAAGTACACTGAATGTTACAGATAATTTTAGGATGCACAAACGTTATACAGGAGGTATAGGGCAAGTAATGTCGCTGTCACCAGCGGCTAATAAAAAATTACACTGAATGAATGTCACTGATATTTAGGATGCGCACACGTTAAACAGAAGGTATAGCGCAAGTAATGTCGGTGTCACCAGCAGCTAATAAAAAATGACACTGAATTAATGTCTCACCCAACACTAGTTACATGACGGCCAATAGGATTCTTCTAAGTCTTGTGTGTTCTTTTATTCCCTTTGGCATTTTTTTTTTTAGCAGCCTAACTGGTTTAGGTGTCAATGTGTGATTATAATAAAATCCAACAGAATAACATTGTTTCTAAATAAATAAAAAACTGTATATAAAAGAGTACCCAGGACATTAAAGGGGTTATCCCATCTTAGACAATAGGGGCTTATCGTTAGGATATGCCCCCATTGTCTGATAGGTGCGGGTGCCACCTCTGGGACTTACACCTACAAGGAGAACGGAGCCGGGGAGAGTTGTGGCTGGAGGACCCCGGGGGTCCGTCCACCACCAGGCGCAGATCCCTGCCTCTCTCATTGAAGTGAATGGGAGCATGCTCAGCTATTTTCGGCGGCGCGCCCTCCTCAAGTTTCTCCACTCCGTTCTCCTTGTAGGTTTGCGTCCCTTGTCGGTGCGCGTCCTAGCGATATGCCCCCATTGTCTAAGATGGGATAACCCCTTTAAACAGACAATATCAGAGAGAACACCTGTTCAATAAACCAATCAATGTCAGCCTGTCTACATTACAGCAATACACAGAGTCTTTGTAAGGATTTGGTGACACTGCCAGGAGAATAACACAATGGCATTAAGCAGAGAAACGTCAGGATGACTTTCTCTTTTTTTCTAATAAATGCTGGCTTTCTGTAGAAATAAAACAGGCTATTCTTTCCCTTCATACATTGTTACTGTCACTGACCAACATCTGCTTCCTGGTTTACACTACAGATGTAAGCAAATATCAGTAATAGGATGATAGCTCAGCGATTAATCCAGAAGAATTTGCTATTTATTTTATTATGAGATTTTCTCTCATTATCTTTTTGACCTGTATGAACAAGACCACATTACAGGAATGTACAGTAAGAACTCACTGATAGAGGTCGAATGATATAAGAAAATCTCATCATAATAAAATACCTAATCCTATCTTCCGGTGAAATAATAGGACGAGCGGCAATTCCACCAGTTATTGAGAACCTTTGCGCTTTCTTATTTTTTCCCCTAATCTGCGCTTCTTGTTGTAGTCATTGTGCACAGCTCCATTCTCTGTCATTGACCCCCAGCCCTGATATGCTGAGACATTATACCCCTTTAAAATGGACCCACCCAGATTCACTCTGTAACCCCTTCCTGACCGCAATCTGTATATATACGTGATAGCTGCACATACCCCGTGCAGCTACCACGTATATAAACGTTCTGGCAGCTCTTTAATCCAAGCGCTGCAAAGCGCTTGGATTAAAGCTTCTGCCCTGTATGCTGTCACGGACAGCATACAGTGCAGTTATGCCGGCAAGGGACCAATCAGAGTGCAGACTAACCAATCGGATCGCGGCAGTGAAGAAAATGCCGGTTTCAGGCTCTGATCTGCGCTCTGCAGATCAGAGCCTGAAAGCAGATAGTGTTCCTCATGCCCCCTGATCTGTGCCCCTCCAAGCCCTTGGTGCCCCTCTGTGCCCGCCCGATCTGTGCCCCTCTCCTGCCTCCTGCGCTCATCTCCTGCCCTGATGCGGTCCGCCCCCTCCCTGCCCCATGCATTCATTTTCTAGCCGCCCCTCCTGCCCCTGCCTCCCTCAATATTGTCGGCAGTACCCCCCGACCCCCCCCCCCCTCTTTCCAGCGCTGCCCCGATCCCACTTATGTGTGTGATGGCGGCGGCTCCATTACTGGAGTCGTAATGGAGCCGCCGCCATCAACAGAGAGTGTCAGCTCTATGCTGACACTCTCCTGTGACCCCATAGATGCCGCGGTTGCGGCATCCATGGGGTTAACAGAGGGAGGGAGCTCCCTCTCTCTACCATCGGGGCTGCAGCGCTGTGATTGCAGCACCCGATGGTTGCTTTTGCAAAGCGTCCGGTTGTCATGGCAAAGGCGTCCAGTGCTGCCACCTACAGGCAATCTGGAAGTATTATACTTTGGAATGCAACAGCATTGCAAAGTATAGTACAGCCATCAGCCCCACTGGATCTTCAAGATCCAAGAGGGAACTGATAAAAAAAAGTGAAAATAATAAAAGTAAAAATAAATAAATAAATTAATTAAAATGTAAATTAAAAAAGAAATTGCCTTTTCCTATAAAAAAAATGAAAAAATTAAATAAAATACACATATTTGGTGTCACCGCGTCCGTAACGACCGTCTCTATAAATATATCACATGATAGATTTCGTCCGATAAACACCATAAAAATAAAATAAAATAAACAGTGCCAAAAAAGCAATTTTTGTCACCTTACATCACAAAAAGTGCAACAGCAAGCGATCAAAAAGGCTTATGACCCCCAAAATAGTACCAATCAAACCGTCACCTCGTCCCGCAAAAAATGATACCCTATTTAAGACAATCGCCCAAAAAATAAAAAAGCTATGGCTCTCAGACTATAGAGACACTAAAACATCATTTTTTTGGTTTCAGAAATGCTATTATTGTGTAAAACTTAAATAAATAAGAAAAAGTATACATATTAGGTATTGCCACGTCCCTAACAATCTTCTCTATAAAACTATCACATGACCTAACTCCTCAGATGAACGCTGTAAAAATAAATAATTGAAAACTGTTCCAAAACAGCCAATTTTTGGGTCACCTTGCCCCATAAAGTGTAATAATGAATGATCAAAAAATCCTATGTACCCAAAAATGGTACCAATAAAAACCTCAACACTTTGTTCAAAAAACGAGCCCCTGCACAAGACGATCGGCAGAAAAATAAAAAACATATGGCGTTTAGTAAACCAATACAGCAAAATCTGCCTTCCAAAAACCGTATGGCATTCCTTTCCTTCTGCGCTCTGCGTACAGCGGTTTACAACCACATGTGGGGTGTTTATGTAAACCGCGGAATCAGGGTAATAAATATTGAGTTTTGTTTGGCTGTTAACTCTCAATGTGTTAAAGAAAAAAAATTATAAAAGGAAAAATCTGCCAAAAAAGTGAAATTTTGAAATTTCATCTCCATTTTCCTTTAATTCTTGTGGAACGCCTAAAGGGTTAACAAAGTTTGTAATATCAGTTTTGACTAACTTGAGGGGTCTACAATGGCGTCATTTATGGGGGTTTCCACTATGTAAGCCCCACAAAGTGACTTCAGACCTGAACTGGTCCTTAAAAAGTGGGTTTTGGAAATGTTCTTAAAAAATTTAAGAATTGCTTCTAAACTTCTAAGCCTTGTAATGTCCTAAAAAAATAAAATGACATTTCCAAAATGATGCCAACATAAATTATACATATGGGGAATGTTAAGTAATAAATATTTTATTAGGTATGACTTTCTGCTTTAGAATCAGAGAAATAGAAATTTGGAAAATTGTGAATTTTTTCACATTTTTGGTAAATTTGGGATTTTTTCATAAATAAAGGTGAAATATATTGGCTCAAATATATGACTATCATGAAGTACAATGTGTCACGAGAAAACAATCTCAGAATGGCGTGGATAAGTAAAAGTGTTCCAAAGCTATTACCACATAAAGTGACGCATGTCAGATTTGTAAATTTTGACCTGGACACTGGGGCATCATTGACCCTTGGTCATGAAAGGGTTAAACTAGATTCACTATACTAGGACTAGGATCATTTAACATGCCAGCGCCAATATTTCTTTAGCCCTAGATCCCCAAATGCAAGAGGGGACAGGGGTTTCGTTTTGGTGACCAAGTAACATGTAGTAGTAGTTATACCTATTTCATGTTAAGGACGTATAGAGTACAGAGAACCCCGGACCCAAAACTGCACGGTGTTACTGAGGTCAGACCGTGACTTCTTTGACTATGTCTCACAAGTATTGAACAAAGGTGGTGCTGTGGATGTCACCTTTCTGGATTACAAAAATGTCTTTACTACACATAAGAGCTGATAAATAACTTATTGATAATTGGACTGTGGATGCATTGGTTAATTGGATCTTTTTTGTTTGTTTGTTTTTTGTTGCATTTTTTGCTTGATTTTCCATGTTACTATCTAGATTTTAAAATATGAATATAATCATGCAATTTTTGTACTGGCCACTAGGCCTAATGATAAGTCATGGTTTTCTGTTCTGTACAGATTACTTGTTAGTAGCTATCTTGTTATCATCACAAGCAGAATACGATGAAAAGTAACCCCACTGTATAGATAACACAGGATCCACCATTCACAGTAGGTGATATCACAGGTCACAGAGCATGCCTAGAAAAAGCTCCCATAGAAGTCAATGAGGTCACCTCCTGTCCAATGTGCCTATGGCCTATGTGGCTGCTCTCAAAGACCAGGAAATCTTGAAATATTTTAGCGCTGGTTGTCAGTGTGAAAAACTGCATGATTTGGGAATTTTTTATTTAAATGAAGATAGTGACATCGAGAAATAAATAGAAAAAATCACCATAAATTAAAAAAATAAAATAAATATATAAGTTTAACAAAAAAAACTCGATTTACAACTATTCACCTACTTAGGTGAATTAAACTTTAGAGCATGCATATCTCCATGACCTTACTGAATGAATGAATAAATCTTATTAAGAAACACTTAACCTATTTCCGCCATGTGCTATACATGTACAGAACATGACAGGTCTTTAAAGATGGCACTTACAGAAGCTGAGTATTTTAGATGGCAGAAACCTAGAGGTAAAATCATCCGGTGAGGAGGGGGTTAATGAAGCCATAGGTTGGTAAAGATAGATCTATAGTATTGTAAGAAACGATGTAGTAAAATGAAAGCTGTGCTCTGATTAGCTATGGGATGAGAGGCAGTACATCAGCAGTTACAGTTATATCGGTGCATTCATTTCACCGCACGCTGCATCAAAAACACATTACTTTATTAAACTCTTCCAGAACCTTGTCACCTGGACTTGACAACCCCCCTGTACAGGGGTGTACATAGAAATCACTGGGCCCCATAGCAAAAATCTAAAAAGGGCCCCCATGCCCTATTCATAGCCCCTCCCACTTCCCATTCCAGTATATACAGCAGTGTACTGATATGTGAGATATGAGGTATAAATTACAGCTCGTACCTCACATATCAGTACATTGCTGTATATACTATATATCTTAACACACTGCATCTAGTATATCTCGTACTTCGCATATCAGTACACTGCTATATATACTATATTTTAACTCATATATGAAACGCATATACAGTTGCAAGAAAAAGTATGTCAACCCTTTGGAATTATATGGATTTCTGCACAAATTGGTCACAAAATGTGATCTGATCTTCATCTAAGTCACAACTATAGACAATCACAGTCTGCTTAAACAAATAACACACAAATAATTAAATGTTACCAGGTTTTTATTGAACACACCATGTAAACATTTACAGTGCAGGTGGAAAAAGTATGTGAACCCTTGGATTTAATAACTGGTTGAACCTCCTTTGGCAGCAATAACTTCAACCAAACGTTTCCTGTAGTTGCAGATCAGACGTGCACAACGGTCAGGAGTAATTCTTGACCATTCCTCTTTACAGAACTGTTTCAGTTCAGCAATATTTTTGGGATGTCTGGTGTGAATCGCTTTCTTAAGGTCATGCCACAGCATCTCAATCGGTTTGAGGTCAGGACTCTGACTGGGCCACTCCAGAAGGCATATTTTCTTCTGTTTAAGCCATTCTGTTGTTGATTTACTTCTATGCTTTGGGTCGTTGTCCTATTGCAACATCCATCTTCTGTTGAGCTTCAGCTGGTGGACAGATGGCCTTAAGTTCTCCTGCAAAATGTCTTGATAAACTTGGTAATTCATTTTTCCTTCGATGATAGCAATCCGTCCAGGCCCTGACGCAGCAAAGCAACCCCAAACCATGATGCCCCCACCACCACACTTTACAGTTGGGATGAGGTTTTGATGTTGATGTGCGGTGCCTCTTTTTCTCCACAAATAGTGTTTTGTGTTTCTTCCAAACAACTCAACTTTGGTTTCATCTGTCCACAGAATATTTTGCCAGTACTGCTGTGGAACATCCAGGTGCTCTTGTGCAAACTGTAAACGTGCAGCAATGTTTTTTTGGGACAGCAGTGGCTTCCTCTGTGGTATCCTCCCATGAAATCCATTCTTGTTTAGTGTTTTACGTATCGTAGATTCGCTAACAGGGAAGTTACTCTGCCCAGTCCAGCCTTTCCACAGTTACTCCAGCCACTCCAACCACACAACAGTTACTCAAGCCACTCCATCCAGTTACTCCGCCCACTCCAGTTGTAGACTACTGGTGGAGGCAAGAACACCACACAATTTCCCCATAAATTTTAGCTTTTCTAGTATCTTTTAATGTTGATTATGGCTTATAGCTAATGGAAACCCAAAATTCAGTATAACACAAACTTAGAATATTAAATAAGACCAACAAAAAAATTATTGATATAGAAATGTCAGTCTACTAAAAAGTATGTACATTATATGCACTCAATACTTGGTTGGGCCTCCTTTTGCGTGAATTACTGTATCAATGTGGTGTGGCATGGAAGAAATCAGCCTGTGGCACTGATGAGATGTTACGGGAAGCCCAAGTTGCTTTGAAAACGGCCTTCAGCACATCTCCATTTTTGGGTCTGGTGTCTCTCATTTTACTCTTGACAATACCCCATAGATTCTCTATGGGGATTAGGTCAGGTGAGTTGGCTGGTCAATCAAGCTCAGTGATATCATGGTTATTAAACCAGGTTTTGGTACTTTTGGCAGTGTGGCCAGGTGCCAAGTCCTGCTAGAAAATTAAATCAGCATCTCCATAAAGCTTGTTGGCAGAGGTAAGCAGAGGTGCTTTAACATGTCCTGGTAGACACTAACTTCACATAGCACAGTGGACCAACACCAGCAGATGGATTGTGTGCCTCTCCGCTCTTCCTCTAGATTCTGGGACCTTGATTTCTAAATGAAATGCTAAATTTACTTTCATGAAAAAAGGGACTTCTAAAGTTGTTTCTGGGTCATAAGTGGCTTGACACAAGGAATGGGAAAGTTGTAGACCATGTCCTGTATTCATCTGTGTGTGGTGGCTCTTAGAGCACTGACTCCAGCTGCAACCCGCTCCTTGTAAATCTCCACCAAATTCTTAAATGGCCTTTTCTTGACAATCCTTTCAAGGCTGCAGTTATCCCTGTGGCTTTTGCATCTTTTTCTACCATACCTTTTCCTTCCACTCAACTTTTCATTACTATGCTTGGATACAGCACTCTGTGATCAGCTAGTGTCTTTAGCAATTAGCTTTTGTGGCTTATCCTCCTTGTAGAGGGTGTCAATGACTGTCTTATGGACAACTGTTCAGTCAGCAGCCTTTCCTAATATTGTGTAGCCTTCTGAACCAGACTGAGGGATCATTCAAAGGCATAGGAAACCTTTGCAGGTGTTTTATGTTGAATAGCTGATAAGAGTATGAAATCAGGAGTCTACAATATTGGATTTATTCACAATATTCAAATTTTATGAAATACTGACTTTAAATTTTTCATTAGCTATAAGCCATAATCTTCCACCTCAAGGCCCCTTTCACATGAGCGTTGTTTTCCACGCATCACTTCTCTATTCTGCGTTTTTCAAGCAGCCCTGGCCCCATAGAAGTTAATGGGGCTGCGTGAAAAACGCATTGCATCTGCAAGCAAATGCGGGTGCGATGCATTTTTCACTGATGGTTGCTAAGAGATGTTGTTTGTAAACATTCAGTTTTTTATCACACACGTGAAAAAACGAATCAAGAAGACACATTGCACCAGCGTGGAAAAAACTGAATGCAATCGCAGACAAAACTGACTGAACTTGCTTGAAAAATGGTGCGAGTTTCACTGAACGCACCCTGAACGCATCCGGACCTAATCCGCTCACTCTCGTCTGCAAGGGGCCTAAAATAAATAAACGCTTGAAATAGATCACTCTGTGCGTAATGAATCTATATCATTTTCCCATTTTAAATTGAATTACTGAAATAAATGAACTTTTTGATGATATTCTAATCTATTGAGATGCACTAGCATGTACCAAGTTTGGATGAGATCCATCAAGGCATGTAAGAGCCTACGAAGAACAAGCCCCATTGAGCTATTTTCTAGCAAATTTATTTCAGGGCTGAATAAGTCTAATGGTTGCGGGTGGTCACATGACAGATCAGCTACAGCTATCAGCTACTCAACACAGTATGAGTATGCTAATGACCTTCTCATAGTGTAGAACATCACTCTAAAATGATTAATACTAAAACATACAAACATATATGGACGTGGTTTTGTACCCAATAATTTTAAATCCAGTTAGGAACTTTTTGCTCAACACAAAATTGTTAACTTAAATCTCTAAACTTGAAAAGGAGGATTTTTCAAAGCATCATTTCACTTTCCCAGTGACACAATGCAGATGAATTTAAAAAGAAAAAAGCTTTTTATTGTACCCAGCAGGACAAATGACGTCCCACTTACTCTATTTCTATGGCACATAAAGCTGTCTTTACCATTTAACTCTAAAGATGATAATAGTAGGACACATATAAATCCTACAGTTAACCTTAATGGAAATGTACAGTTTTATGACTTGTGAAAGAAAAAAATTTCTGCAGCTGTGAAGTTAAATATAATTATTATCTGTGATACTTTTTATCCCTCAGGTCACACATATGATTGGAAGATATGGATTCTTAAATTTCGATTTCTTGATTGTCATAAAAAAATACCTATTGTTAAAATAAATAGAGCAAGCAATTTAATCAGCTACAGAGAACATAGTACAAAATATTGGTCAATTAGTAAACTGTGAGGAAATCTAGAAGCAGGGGTTCAGTTTCACTACAGCACCTCCACAGGAGAAATGAGGCAATGCATAGTGCCCGCTGAAATCAACAGGCTGTCCATGCAGTGCTCTTTTTTTATGCTCTTCACTCTGCGAAAAAAGAGTATGGAAGAACCCTTCTATTGTAAGCGTTATGCCAGAAAAATTATTTATCATCTAACCACAGGACTCCCTGTTGAGCACCGACTCCCCTTTCTGTGCATTTCAGTCCACCACTCCATTTTCTTCTATGGGGCTGACATAAACTGTGCTTCATAAGTCCCATAGAAGTTACTGCTCCATTCAGAGGGGAGATTCATTTTTTTTTCCAATTCCACCACATTTAGAATTTTTTTCCAGCAAAAAAAGGTTATGACTCTTTCAAAGCAGGGTTTAAAAAAACAACAGAAAACGACTGTTAGGAACAGTTCTCCTTAGAGATGAGTAAAACAAATTGTACGAATCGCTCCTCCAGAGGTTACCCCTTGATTGACTGGTCCAGACATCCTTCCTATCGATCTCGCCCCTGTGCCATTACTCCGAGTAGCGGCACAAGCACAGAGGCTCTGCTACTGCTACTGGAGCAGCACAGATGGAGTGCATGTCGGTGCATGCGGAGTTGGCGTCTCCATTTTTGATGCTTCCACTTCAGTGACAGTATATTTGCACCTACATATTTATTTCACAGTGTTAGAAGATGTTGCCTTTTTCAATGAGTAGGTTACTTGTCACAGATTCCTATATACTGAATTGCCTCATTCTGGGCCATGGCCACATGACCATGTTCATGCTTCTCTTTCTTATTTGCTGTGATGCTATGTCCATGGACGAGTCAAAGCAGCAACAGGGGCAGTGATAGAAAGTGTCTATCTAACTAGCTGGGTGGGAAGTAGGGATGAGCGAACTCGAACTGTATAGTTCGGGTTCGTACCGAATTTTGGGGTGTCCGTGACACGGACCCGAACCCGGACATTTTCGTAAAAGTCCGGGTTCGGGTTCGGTGTTCGTCGCTTTCTTCGCGCTTTTGTGACGCTTTCTTGGCGCTTTTTGAAAGGCTGCAAAGCAGCCAATCAACAAGCGTCATACTACTTGCCCCAAGAGGCCATCACAGCCATGCCTACTATTGGCATGGCTGTGATTGGCCAGAGCACCATGTGACCCAGCCTCTATTTAAGCTGGAGTCACATAGCGCCGCCCGTCACTCTGCTCTGATTAGCGTAGGGAGAGGTTGCGGCTGCGACAGTAGGGCGAGATTAGGCAGATTAACTCCTCCAAAGGACTTGATTAACTGATCGATCTGCAGCTGTGGATCATTGAGCTGCTGATCCTCAATTGCTCACTGTTTTTAGGCTGCCCAGACCGTTTGTCAGTCACATTTTTCTGGGGTGATCGGCGGCCATTTTGTGTCTTGTGGTGCGCCAGCACAAGCTGCGACCAAGTGCATTTAACCCTCAATGGTGTGGTTGTTTTTTGGCTAAAGCCTACATCAGGGTGAAGCTGTCACACCAAGTGCATTTAACCAGCAATAGTCTGTTTATTTTTTGGCCATATACTACATCAGGGGCAAGCTGCGCCTGTCACCAAGTGCATTTAACCCTCAATGGTGCGTTTGTTTTTTGGCTAAAGCCTACATCAGGGTGAAGCTGTCACACCAAGTGCATTTAACCAGCAATAGTCTGTTTATTTTTTGGCCATATACTACATCAGGGGCAAGCTGCGCCCGTCACCAAGTGCATTTAACCCTCAGTAGTGTGGTTGGTCAAGCTATCACACCAAGTGCATTTAACCAGCAATAGTCTGTTCATTTTTTGGCCATATACTAAATCAGGGGCAAGCTGCGCCCGTCACCAAGTGCATTTAACCAGCAATAGTCTGTTCATTTTTTGGCCATATACTACATCAGGGGCAAGCTGCGCCCGTCACCAAGTGCATTTAACCCTCAGTAGTGTGGTTGGTCAAGCTGTGACACCAAGTGCATTTAACCAGCAATAGTCTGTTCATTTTTTGGCCATATACTACATCAGGGGCAAGCTGCGCCCATCACCAAGTGCATTTAACCAGCAATAGTGTGGTTATTTTTTGGCCATATCCCAGTCTAATTCTGTCACTAAATCCATACCGGTCACCCAGCGCCTAAATACTAGGCCTCAAATTTATATCCCGCTAAATCTCTCGTTACCGCTGTCCTGTTGTGGCTGGGAAAGTTATTTAGTGTCCGTCAAAGCACATTTTTTGTTCTGGGTTGAAATACAATTCCCAATTTAGCAATTTAAAAATTTAGTGGTTTCTGCTGTATCAGAGCTATTTGAAATCTATCCCTAAAAGGGTATATAATATTCAAGGTGCACATAGGGTCATTCAGAATAACTTCACACACCCGCTACTGTGCATTTCCAAGTCTAATTCTGTCACTAAACCCATACCTGTCACCCAGCGCCTAAATACTAGGCCTCAAATTCATATCCAGCTAAATCTGTCGTTAGTGCTGTAGCTGGGCGAGTTATTTAGTGTCCGTTCAAGCACATTTCTTGTTCTGGGTTGAAATACAATTCCCAATTTAGCAATTTCATAATTTAGTGGTTTCTGCTATATCAGAGCTATTTGAAATCTATCCCTAAAAGGGTAGATCATATTGAAGGTGCACATAGGGACATTCAGAATAACTTCACACACACCCGCTACTGTGTATTTCCAAGTCTAATTCTGTCACTAAACCCATACCTGTCACCCAGCGCCTAAATACTAGGCCTCAAATTTATATCCAGCTAAATCTGTCCTTAGTGCTGTAGCTGGGCGAGTTATTTAGTGTCCGTTCAAGCACATTTCTTGTTCTGGGTTGAAATACAATTCCCAATTTAGCAATTTCATAATTTAGTGGTTTCTGCTATATCAGAGCTATTTGAAATCTATCCCTAAAAGGGTAGATCATATTGAAGGTGCACATAGGGACATTCAGAATAACTTCACACACCCGCTACTGTGCATTTCCAAGTCTAATTCTGTCACTAAACCCATACCTGTCACCCAGCGCCTAAATACTAGGCCTCAAATTTATATCCAGCTAAATCTGTCCTTAGTGCTGTAGCTGGGCGAGTTATTTAGTGTCCGTTCAAGCACATTTCTTGTTCTGGGTTGAAATACAATTCCCAATTTAGCAATTTCATAATTTAGTGGTTTCTGCTATATCAGAGCTATTTGAAATCTATCCCTAAAAGGGTATATAATATTCAAGGTGCACATTGGGTCATTCAGAATAACTTCACACACACCCGCTACTGTGTATTTCCAAGTCTAATTCTGTCACTAAACCCATACCTGTCACCCAGCGCCTAAATACTAGGCCTCAAATTTATATCCTGCTAAATCTCTCGTTAACGCTGTCCTGTTGTGGCTGGGAAAGTTATTTAGTGTCCGTCAAAGCACATTTTTTGTTCTGGGTTGAAATACAATTCCCAATTTAGCAATTTCATAATTTAGTGGTTTCTGCTATATCAGAGCTATTTGAAATCTATCCCTAAAAGGGTATATAATATTCAAGGTGCACATTGGGTCATTCAGAATAACTTCACACACACCCGCTACTGTGTATTTCCAAGTCTAATTCTGTCACTAAACCCATACCTGTCACCCAGCGCCTAAATACTAGGCCTCAAATTTATATCCAGCTAAATCTGTCCTTAGTGCTGTAGCTGGGCGAGTTATTTAGTGTCCGTTCAAGCACATTTCTTGTTCTGGGTTGAAATACAATTCCCAATTTAGCAATTTCATAATTTAGTGGTTTCTGCTATATCAGAGCTATTTGAAATCTATCCCTAAAAGGGTAGATCATATTGAAGGTGCACATAGGGACATTCAGAATAACTTCACACACCCGCTACTGTGCATTTCCAAGTCTAATTCTGTCACTAAACCCATACCTGTCACCCAGCGCCTAAATACTAGGCCTCAAATTTATATCCAGCTAAATCTGTCCTTAGTGCTGTAGCTGGGCGAGTTATTTAGTGTCCGTTCAAGCACATTTCTTGTTCTGGGTTGAAATACAATTCCCAATTTAGCAATTTCATAATTTAGTGGTTTCTGCTATATCAGAGCTATTTGAAATCTATCCCTAAAAGGGTATATAATATTCAAGGTGCACATTGGGTCATTCAGAATAACTTCACACACACCCGCTACTGTGTATTTCTAAGTCTAATTCTGTCACTAAACCCATACCTGTCACCCAGCGCCTAAATACTAGGCCTCAAATTTATATCCTGCTAAATCTCTCGTTAACGCTGTCCTGTTGTGGCTGGGAAAGTTATTTAGTGTCCGTCAAAGCACATTTTTTGTTCTGGGTTGAAATACAATTCCCAATTTAGCAATTTCATAATTTAGTGGTTTCTGCTATATCAGAGCTATTTGAAATCTATCCCTAAAAGGGTATATAATATTCAAGGTGCACATTGGGTCATTCAGAATAACTTCACACACACCCGCTACTGTGTATTTCTAAGTCTAATTCTGTCACTAAACCCATACCTGTCACCCAGCGCCTAAATACTAGGCCTCAAATTTATATCCTGCTAAATCTCTCGTTAACGCTGTCCTGGTGTGGCTGGGAAAGTTATTTAGTGTCCGTCAAAGCACATTTTTTGTTCTGGGTTGAAATACAATTCCCAATTTAGCAATTTCATAATTTAGTGGTTTCTGCTATATCAGAGCTATTTGAAATCTATCCCTAAAAGGGTATATAATATTCAAGGTGCACATTGGGTCATTCAGAATAACTTCACACACACCCGCTACTGTGTATTTCCAAGTCTAATTCTGTCACTAAACCCATACCTGTCACCCAGCGCCTAAATACTAGGCCTCAAATTTATATCCTGCTAAATCTCTCGTTAACGCTGTCCTGTTGTGGCTGGGAAAGTTATTTAGTGTCCGTCAAAGCACATTTTTTGTTCTGGGTTGAAATACAATTCCCAATTTAGCAATTTCATAATTTAGTGGTTTCTGCTATATCAGAGCTATTTGAAATCTATCCCTAAAAGGGTATATAATATTCAAGGTGCACATTGGGTCATTCAGAATAACTTCACACACACCCGCTACTGTGTATTTCTAAGTCTAATTCTGTCACTAAACCCATACCTGTCACCCAGCGCCTAAATACTAGGCCTCAAATTTATATCCAGCTAAATCTGTCCTTAGTGCTGTAGCTGGGCGAGTTATTTAGTGTCCGTTCAAGCACATTTCTTGTTCTGGGTTGAAATACAATTCCCAATTTAGCAATTTCATAATTTAGTGGTTTCTGCTATATCAGAGCTATTTGAAATCTATCCCTAAAAGGGTATATAATATTCAAGGTGCACATTGGGTCATTCAGAATAACTTCACACACACCCGCTACTGTGTATTTCCAAGTCTAATTCTGTCACTAAACCCATACCTGTCACCCAGCGCCTAAATACTAGGCCTCAAATTTATATCCTGCTAAATCTCTCGTTAACGCTGTCCTGTTGTGGCTGGGAAAGTTATTTAGTGTCCGTCAAAGCACATTTTTTGTTCTGGGTTGAAATACAATTCCCAATTTAGCAATTTCATAATTTAGTGGTTTCTGCTATATCAGAGCTATTTGAAATCTATCCCTAAAAGGGTATATAATATTCAAGGTGCACATTGGGTCATTCAGAATAACTTCACACACACACGCTTCTGTGCATTTCCAAGTCTAATTCTGTCACTAAATCCATACCTGTCACCCAGCGCCTAAATACTAGGCCTCAAATTTATATCCTGCTAAATCTCTCGTTACCGCTGTCCTGTTGTGGCTGGGAAAGTTATTTAGTGTCCGTCAAAGCACATTTTTTGTTCTGGGTTGAAATACAATTCCCAATTTAGCAATTTCATAATTTAGTGGTTTCTGCTATATCAGAGCTATTTGAAATCTATCCCTAAAAGGGTATAATATTCAAGGTGCACATTGGGTCATTCAGAATAACTTCACACACACACGCTTCTGTGCATTTCCAAGTCTAATTCTGTCACTAAATCCATACCGGTCACCCAGCGCCTAAATACTAGGCCTCAAATTTATATCCCGCTGAATTTGAATACAATACATTGGGCCAAATAATATATTTGTTGTTGTGGTGAACCATAACAATGAGAAAAACATCTAGTAAGGGACGCGGACGTGGACATGGTCGTGGTGGTGTTAGTGGACCCTCTGGTGCTGGGAGAGGACGTGGCCGTTCTGCCACATCCACACGTCCTAGTGTACCAACTACCTCAGGTCCCAGTAGCCGCCAGAATTTACAGCGATATATGGTGGGGCCCAATGCCGTTCTAAGGATGGTAAGGCCTGAGCAGGTACAGGCATTAGTCAATTGGGTGGCCGACAGTGGATCCAGCACGTTCACATTATCTCCCACCCAGTCTTCTGCAGAAAGCGCACAGATGGCGCCTGAAAACCAACCCCATCAGTCTGTCACATCACCCCCATGCATACCAGGGAAACTGTCTCAGCCTCAAGTTATGCAGCAGTCTCTTATGCTGTTTGAAGACTCCGCTGGCAGGGTTTCCCAAGGGCATCCACCTAGCCCTTCCCCAGCGGTGAAAGACATAGAATGCACTGACGCACAACCACTTATGTTTCCTGATGATGAGGACATGGGAATACCACCTCAGCATGTCTCTGATGATGACGAAACACAGGTGCCAACTGCTGCGTCTTTCTGCAGTGTGCAGACTGAACAGGAGGTCAGGGATCAAGACTGGGTGGAAGACGATGCAGGGGACGATGAGGTCCTAGACCCCACATGGAATGAAGGTCGTGCCACTGACTTTCACAGTTCGGAGGAAGAGGCAGTGGTGAGACCGAGCCAACAGCGTAGCAAAAGAGGGAGCAGTGGGCAAAAGCAGAACACCCGCCGCCAAGAGACTCCGCCTGCTACTGACCGCCGCCATCTGGGACCGAGCACCCCAAAGGCAGCTTCAAGGAGTTCCCTGGCATGGCACTTCTTCAAACAATGTGCTGACGACAAGACCCGAGTGGTTTGCACGCTGTGCCATCAGAGCCTGAAGCGAGGCATTAACGTTCTGAACCTGAGCACAACCTGCATGACCAGGCACCTGCATGCAAAGCATGAACTGCAGTGGAGTAAACACCTTAAAACCAAGGAAGTCACTCAGGCTCCCCCTGCTACCTCTTCTGCTGCTGCCGCCTCGGCCTATTCTGCTGCTGCCGCCTCGGCCTCTTCCTCCGCCTCTGGAGGAACGTTGGCACCTGCCGCCCAGCAAACAGGGGATGTACCACCAACACCACCACCACCACCTCCGTCACCAAGCGTCTCAACCATGTCACACGCCAGCGTTCAGCTCTCCATCTCACAAACATTTGATAGAAAGCGTAAATTCCCACCTAGCCACCCTCGATCCCTGGCCCTGAATGCCAGCATTTCTAAACTACTGGCCTATGAAATGCTGTCATTTAGGCTGGTGGACACAGACAGCTTCAAACAGCTCATGTCGCTTGCTGTCCCACAGTATGTTGTTCCCAGCCGGCACTACTTCTCCAAGAGAGCCGTGCCTTCCCTGCACAACCAAGTATCCGATAAAATCAAGTGTGCACTGCGCAACGCCATCTGTAGCAAGGTCCACCTAACCACAGATACGTGGACCAGTAAGCACGGCCAGGGACGCTATATCTCCCTAACTGCACACTGGGTAAATGTAGTGGCAGCTGGGCCCCAGGCGGAGAGCTGTTTGGCGCACGTCCTTCCGCCGCCAAGGATCGCAGGGCAACATTCTTTGCCTCCTGTTGCCACCTCCTCCTTCTCGGCTTCCTCCTCCTCTTCTTCCACCTGCTCATCCAGTCAGCCACACACCTTCACCACCAACTTCAGCACAGCCCGGGGTAAACGTCAGCAGGCCATTCTGAAACTCATATGTTTGGGGGACAGGCCCCACACCGCACAGGAGTTGTGGCGGGGTATTGAACAACAGACCGACGAGTGGTTGCTGCCGGTGAGCCTCAAGCCCGGCCTGGTGGTGTGTGATAATGGGCGAAATCTCGTTGCAGCTCTGGGACTAGCCAATTTGACGCACATCCCTTGCTTGGCGCATGTGCTGAATTTGGTGGTGCAGAAGTTCATTCACAACTACCCCGACATGTCAGAGCTGCTGCATAAAGTGCGGGCCGTCTGTTCGCGCTTCCGGCGTTCACATCCTGCTGCTGCTCGCCTGTCTGCGCTACAGCGTAACTTCGGCCTTCCCGCTCACCGCCTCATATGCGACGTGCCCACCAGGTGGAACTCCACCTTGCACATGCTGGACAGACTGTGCGAGCAGCAGCAGGCCATAGTGGAGTTTCAGCTGCAGCACGCACGGGTCAGTCGCACTACAGAACAGCACCACTTCACCACCAATGACTGGGCCTCCATGCGAGACCTGTGTGCCCTGTTGCGCTGTTTCGAGTACTCCACCAACATGGCCAGTGGCGATGACACCGTTATCAGCGTTACAATACCACTTCTATGTCTCCTTGAGAAAACACTTAGGGCGATGATGGAAGAGGAGGTGGCCCAGGAGGAGGAGGAGGAGGAGGAAGAGGGGTCATTTTTAGCACTTTCAGGCCAGTCTCTTCGAAGTGACTCAGAGGGAGGTTTTTGGCAACAGCAGAGGCCAGGTACAAATGTGGCCAGCCAGGGCCCACTACTGGAGGACGAGGAGGACGAGGATGAGGAGGAGGTGGAGGAGGATGAGGATGAAGCATGGTCACAGCGGGGTGGCACCCAACGCAGCTCGGGTCCATCACTGGTGCGTGGCTGGGGGGAAAGGCAGGACGATGACGATACGCCTCCCACAGAGGACAGCTTGTCCTTACCCCTGGGCAGCCTGGCACACATGAGCGACTACATGCTGCAGTGCCTGCGCAACGACAGCAGAGTTGCCCACATTTTAACCTGTGCGGACTACTGGGTTGCCACCCTGCTGGATCCACGCTACAAAGACAATGTGCCCACCTTACTTCCTGCACTGGAGCGTGATAGGAAGATGCGCGAGTACAAGCGCACGTTGGTAGACGCGCTACTGAGAGCATTCCCAAATGTCACAGGGGAACAAGTGGAAGCCCAAGGCCAAGGCAGAGGAGGAGCAAGAGGTCGCCAAGGCAGCTGTGTCACGGCCAGCTCCTCTGAGGGCAGGGTTAGCATGGCAGAGATGTGGAAAACTTTTGTCAACACGCCACAGCTAACTGCACCACCACCTGATACGCAACGTGTTAGCAGGAGGCAACATTTCACTAACATGGTGGAACAGTACGTGTGCACACCAATCCACGTACTGACTGATGGTTCGGCCCCATTCAACTTCTGGGTCTCTAAATTGTCCACGTGGCCAGAGCTAGCCTTTTATGCCTTGGAGGTGCTGGCCTGCCCGGCAGCCAGCGTTTTGTCTGAACGTGTATTCAGCACGGCAGGGGGCGTCATTACAGACAAACGCAGCCGCCTGTCTACAGCCAATGTGGACAAGCTGACGTTCATAAAAATGAACCAGGCATGGATCCCACAGGACCTGTCCGTCCCTTGTCCAGATTAGACATTAACTACCTCCCCATAACCATATATTATTGGACTCCAGGGCACTTCCTCATTCAATCCTATTTTTATTTTCATTTTACCATTATATTGCGAGGCTACCCAAAGTTGAATGAACCTCTCCTCTGCCTGTGTGCTAGGCCTAAATATATGCCAATGGACTGTTGCAGTGGTGGCTGACATGAAGCCTGATTCTCTGCTATGACATGCAGACTAATTCTCTGCTGACATGAAGCCAGATTGTCTGTTACGGGACCTCTCTCCTCTGCCTGGGTGCTGGGCCTAAATTTATGACAATGGACTGTTGCAGTGGTGGCTGACGTGAAGCCTGATTCTCTGCTATGACATGCAGACTGATTCTCTGCTGACATGAAGCCAGATTGTCTGTTACGGGACCTCTCTGCTCTGCCTGTGTGCTAGGCCTAAATATATGCCAATGGACTGTTGCAGTGGTGGGTGACGTGAAGCCTCATTCTCTGCTATGACATGCAGACTGATTCTCTGCTGACATGAAGCCAGATCGTCTGTTACGGGACCTCTCTGCTCTGCCTGTGTGCTAGGCCTAAATATATGCCAATGGACTGTTGCAGTGGTGGGTGACGTGAAGCCTCATTCTCTGCTATGACATGCAGACTGATTCTCTGCTGTCATGAAGCCAGATTGTCTGTTACGGGACCTCTCTGCTCTGCCTGTGTGCTAGGCCTAAATATATGCCAATGGACTGTTGCAGTGGTGGGTGACGTGAAGCCTCATTCTCTGCTATGACATGCAGACTGATTCTCTGCTGACATGAAGCCAGATTGTCTGTTACGGGACCTCTCTCCTCTGCCTGTGTGCTAGGCCTAAATATATGCCAATGGACTGTTGCAGTGGTGGCTGACGTGAAGCCTCATTCTCTGCTATGACATGCAGACTAATTCTCTGCTGACATGAAGCCAGATTCTCTGTTACGGGACCTCTCTCCTCTGCCTGGGTGCTGGGCCTAAATTTATGACAATGGACTGTTGCAGTGGTGGCTGACGTGAAGCCTGATTCTCTGCTATGACATGCAGACTGATTCTCTGCTGACATGAAGCCAGATCCTCTGTTACGGGACCTCTCTCCTCTGCCTGTGTGTGTGCTGGGCCTAAATATATGCCAATGGACTGTTGCAGTGGTGGCTGACGTGAAGCCTCATTCTCTGCTATGACATGCAGACTGATTCTCTGCTGACATGAAGCCAGATTCTCTGTTACGGGACCTCTCTCCTCTGCCTGTGTGTGTGCTGGGCCTAAATATATGCCAATGGACTGTTGCAGTGGTGGCTGACGTGAAGCCTCATTCTCTGCTATGACATGCAGACTAATTCTCTGCTGACATGAAGACAGATTCTCTGTTACGGGACCTCCCTCCTCTGCCTGGGTGCTGGGCCTAAATATATGCCAATGGACTGTTGCAGTGGTGGCTGACGTGAAGCCTCATTCTCTGCTATGACATGCAGACTAATTCTCTGCTGACATGAAGACAGATTCTCTGTTACGGGACCTCCCTCCTCTGCCTGGGTGCTGGGCCTAAATATATGCCAATGGACTGTTGCAGTGGTGGCTGACGTGAAGCCTCATTCTCTGCTATGACATGCAGACTGATTCTCTGCTGACATGAAGACAGATTCTCTGTTACGGGACCTCTCTCCTCTGCCTGTGTGTGTGCTGGGCCTAAATATATGCCAATGGACTGTTGCAGTGGTGGCTGACGTGAAGCCTCATTCTCTGCTATGACATGCAGACTGATTCTCTGCTGACATGAAGCCAGATTCTCTGTTACGGGACCTCTCTCCTCTGCCTGTGTGTGTGCTGGGCCTAAATATATGCCAATGGACTGTTGCAGTGGTGGCTGACGTGAAGCCTCATTCTCTGCTATGACATGCAGACTGATTCTCTGCTGACATGAAGCCAGATTCTCTGTTACGGGACCTCTCTCCTCTGCCTGTGTGTGTGCTGGGCCTAAATATATGCCAATGGACTGTTGCAGTGGTGGCTGACGTGAAGCCTCATTCTCTGCTATGACATGCAGACTAATTCTCTGCTGACATGAAGACAGATTCTCTGTTACGGGACCTCTCTCCTCTGCCTGTGTGTGTGCTGGGCCTAAATATATGCCAATGGACTGTTGCAGTGGTGGCTGACGTGAAGCCTCATTCTCTGCTATGACATGCAGACTGATTCTCTGCTGACATGAAGCCAGATTCTCTGTTACGGGACCTCTCTCCTCTGCCTGTGTGTGTGCTGGGCCTAAATATATGCCAATGGACTGTTGCAGTGGTGGCTGACGTGAAGCCTCATTCTCTGCTATGACATGCAGACTGATTCTCTGCTGACATGAAGCCAGATTCTCTGTTACGGGACCTCTCTCCTCTGCCTGTGTGTGTGCTGGGCCTAAATATATGCCAATGGACTGTTGCAGTGGTGGCTGACGTGAAGCCTCATTCTCTGCTATGACATGCAGACTAATTCTCTGCTGACATGAAGACAGATTCTCTGTTACGGGACCTCCCTCCTCTGCCTGGGTGCTGGGCCTAAATATATGCCAATGGACTGTTGCAGTGGTGGCTGACGTGAAGCCTCATTCTCTGCTATGACATGCAGACTAATTCTCTGCTGACATGAAGACAGATTCTCTGTTACGGGACCTCTCTCCTCTGCCTGGGTGCCGGGGCCTAAATATCTGAGAATGGACTGTTCCAGTGGTGGGTGACGGGAAGCCAGATTCTCTGCTATGGAACCTCTCTCCAATTGATTTTGGTTAATTTTTATTTATTTAATTTTTATTTTAATTCATTTCCCTATCCACATTTGTTTGCAGGGGATTTACCTACATGTTGCTGCCTTTTGCAACCCTCTAGCTCTTTCCTGGGCTGTTTTACAGCCTTTTTAGTGCCGAAAAGTTCGGGTCCCCATTGACTTCAATGGGGTTCGGGTTCGGGACGAAGTTCGGATCGGGTTCGGATCCCGAACCCGAACATTTCCGGGATGTTCGGCCGAACTTCTCGAACCCGAACATCCAGGTGTTCGCTCAACTCTAGTGGGAAGAGCTATACACAAGCTGGGTATTATTAGGGGCAGTGCTGGAGTTGTAGCAGAGAAAGAAGAGGTACATTATGGGTTTGGTTGGATAAAGCAACAAGAAATGCTGCATACAAGTTGGAAACAAACCCGAATGATTTGTTATATGGTGAAAAAGGGTCAGGAGAGTCCAAATTGAAAAAAACATGGAGAAGATAAGGTAAGCAATTACATGAGCATATCTGTTAAAATCATAGTAAGGCATCTTTAAAGAGATTTTTCAGTGATATTGATATTGATTAAATGGCATAAAACTCTTATTGGGGGTAACGGGGGTCTGACATTGGAACTACAATCCAATTACAATATGGAAAGGTTTCTAGGGCATTAAATGAAAATGATCAGTCTTAACATCTTGCCTTCTGAGAAAGTTGGAAAAAACTATATTTGTTACTTGCATTCCAATTTAAACTATCAGTGCTGCTTTTTGCTCACACTACCACATGAAGACCCACAAAGCACCATAACTCTTCCCACTGTATACTTGATTAAAATAGCCAATTTGAGATGTTATGGACACAATGGAAATTGAATCTTGAGACACAGATCTGAAGGAATGTTCTGTAATGAATGGACCTAATAAGTTTATAAAGAACTGTCATATAATTTGAATTTCATCAATGGTTGCTAGGACTGAGCAACATTTGATAAATTATTCACTTACAGTGAGGAACAGAAGTATCTGAACACCCTGCGATTTTGCATTTTCCCACTTAGAAATCATGGAGGGGTCTGAAATTCACATTGTAGGTGCATTCCCACTCTGAGAGACAGAACAAAATAAAAAATTCAGGAAATCACATTGTATGATTTTTAAAGAATGTATTTGTCTTGCACTGTTGAACATAAGTATTTAAACACCTGAGAAAATCAGTGTTAATATTTGGTACAGAAGCCTTTGTTTGCAATTACAGAGGTCAAACGTTTTCTGTAGTTCTTGACCAGGTTTGCACACACTGCAACAGGGATTTTGGCCCACTCCTCCACACAGATGTCCTCTAGATCTGTCAGGTTTCGGGGCTGTCGCTGAGCAACACAGAGTTTTAGCTCCCTCCAAAGATGTTCTATTGGATTTAGGTCCGGAGACTGGCTAGGCCACTCCAGAACCTTGATATGCTTCTTACGGAGCCACTCCTTGGTTATCCTGGCTGTGTGCTTCGGGTCGTTGTCATTTTGGAAGACCCAGCCATGACCCATCTTCAATGCTCTGACTGAGGGAAGGAGGTTGTTGCTCAAAATCTCACAATAAATGACCCCATTCATCATCTCCTTAATACAATGCAGTTGTCCTGTCCCCTTTGCAGAAAATCACCCCCAAAGCATGATGTTACCATCCGCATGCTTCACAGTAGGGATGGTGTTCTTGGGATGTAACTTATCCTTCTTTTTCCTCCAAACACAATTGAAGTTTAGACCAAAAAGTTATATTTTGGTCTCATCTGACCACATGACTTTCTCCCATGCCTCCTCTGGATCGTCCAGATGGTCATTGGCAAACGTCAGACGGGCCTGGACATGTGATGACTTGAGCAGGGGAACCTTCCGTACAATGCATGATTTGAAACCATGACGGCGTAGTGTTCTACCGACAGTGACCTTTAAAACTGTGGTCACAGCTCTCTTCATGTCATTGACCAGCGCCTCCCTTGTAGGTCTGGGCTGATTCCTCACCTTTGTTATCATCAGTTATACCCCACGAGGTGAGACCTTTCATGGAGCCCCAGTCCGAGGGAGACTGACAATCATCTTTAGCCTCTTCCATTTTCTAACAATTGCTCCAACAGTTAATCTATTTTCACCAAGCTGCTTGGCAATTGCCTTGTGGAGGTCAACAATTTTTTCTCTGGTGTCTTTTGACAGCTCTTTGGTCTTGCCCATGGTAGTAGTTGGTGTCTGACTGACTGCAAGTTGGACAGGGGTCTTTAAAGAGCTCAGACAGGTGCTACTAAGTTAGATTAATGAGTCGAGTAGAGGTAGACTTTTTAAAGGCACAGTTACAGGTCTTTGAGAGACAGAATTCTTGCTGTTTCTCAGGTGTTCAAATACTTATGTTCAGCAGTGCAAGACAAATAAATTCTTAAAAAATCATACAATGTGATTTCCTGAAAAAAAAAAAATATTCTGTCTGTCAGAGTGGGAGTGCACTTACAATGTGAATTTCAGACCCCTCCATGATTTCTAAGTGGGAGAACTTGCAAAATCGCAAGGTGTTCAAATACTTCTGTTCCTCACTGTATAGTCCAAAGATTCTTTTAATTCAAAGAAAGAGGAAAAACACTGTAACATAGTTTTCTCTTGGTAAATGTGTCTAATGAAGGAAAATCGCACAATAAACCAGGGTATGTTGTTTCCCTTTGCTAAACCTAAACGTATACATTTAGGAATTAAATATTCTAACATTTTCTTTACATGTTGTAAACAGAATAGCAGGTGTTACGACATGAGCAATTAAAGAAGCACCCATGATTTTTTTTCTTTGCCTATATAGTATAAGCCTATATAGGAGAGCTTATACTTGACATTTTCCCAACAGGGATTCCTTGGAACCTGATTCAAAGGTTCCTCAGAAGACAGAAGTAGCAAGAGGTGTCACTACAGTAGTCATGGGATAGTTATTGGGGGGGAAAAAAAGTTCCCAAAAAAAGTCAGGAATTACTCCTTTAAAGGTTTTGAATAAACAGCAATCTGTAAAAAGATGTACAGGAAATGTGGAGACTAAAGGATTTTTCTAGGCTAAATGAGGTATCAGAGTTTTTCACCCTTGACTCCTGCAAGGGGGTAAGGCTTTGACACAGGAAATCCCCAGGGCTTTACTTCATCTCTATTACCCAAAGCTGGTATTTGAATGGTCTGGAAACACCAACAGATATAGAACCAAAGCAGTGGAGCTGAACTGTACTCAGACAGAGGAGGGGTCAAGGCAGGCTATATATGTTCATAAATAGTAGAGAGTCAGATGTGAGAACAGGGAGAAAACAATAAGATACAGTCAAATACACTGACAAGAAGAAACAGCAATAAAGCACCTTTTCAGACAGGAGGAACTGAAAATAATGTATTGCTTAGGCACAATTTACTGTGGGAAGTAAGGATAAGAAGTCTGGGGAAGACTGGCAATAAGTGAAATCAGATATATTTCCAGCAGCAGAGTGGAACATTACAAAGGCAGCATGGAGAGTGTGGAACAGGAGAGTTGAGTCGGTGTTCTATAGGCCACCTATAGTAGCCAGGTTTGGGGTGGTCACAATGACACTCTGGGTCCCCCAGGCACTGCTGAAGTGTCACTACATGTTGCTGCTTTATGGACAAGAAGGTAAGATGCAGTGCACACCAATGAGAAATTATTTTAGAGAGTCAGGGTTATCAGTGCAGATCATTACAGGCAAGACACTGAGCTGGTTTATCCAGTCTCTTCCTTGGCAGAAGACGGTTCTGTGCTGAGAAAAGGCCTGAGCTAGCTTCTCCTCTATCTCTCAAAAGGCTGGCACCCTGGCCAAAGGGCTGTGGCCCAGACTCTGTGGCTCCGTCATGTTGTTGGCCCTATGGTCAAAAGACTGGTGACCCAGGGCCTGTAGCAGTCTCCTTCTGGTCACTCTTGAAGACTGGCAGAGTCTCTCCTACTAAACACTGGCCCCTATCTGCAGACAACTAGGGGCTCCGACTGCTCTTCTTACATACAGTTTCTAGCTGAACTACAACTTTCTATTTGGAGGGGTGGATTGGAGAAGCACAGCCAAACATAAACATTGCTTCAATTTCAGTCTGCCACAGACTTGCATTAAGCCTCAATACAAGTGTATGGGAATAGCTTAGCATTTTTTCAGATATAAACAAGAGAGCTAAACCAGATAGTCAAAATGTCAGTGTATTAGTTTTTTTTTTTTCCAGCTACAACTTTGCATAGTCTCTTATAGTAACTGTGGATGTTTTCTAACTTTTCAGTGCATAGGTACAAAGTCCCAAAGTCTCTCAGTATCAGATGGCTTTGAATTAAACCTTTTCCCAGTGAAGTGCAAATACAGTACAATAATAGGATATATTGCAATAAAAAATAATTTAACAATATAAAACATAAGTTTAAATAAATGCATAAATAACATTGCAAGTTAACCCTTCCAAGCGCACTAAAGTAATGAGCTAATGTCTTTGCATAGTAGCAAAAGGGGAAAATTCCACAAATGTCCATAATCCAAGGTACCCTTGCTCCAAGAGCAGAGACTGGGATGCCTGGGAACAGCACCCCTTTCCCCAATGACCCCACTCTGACTTGTGATGGATGTTCTGAACAGATTCCCAGGCTCTCTCTTCAGGATCAAAAACTTTCAAGTCTATGAGATAAAATATTTTACAATAGGATCTACTGAGATTCAAGATCTGATTAATCTCATATGCAACATCAGGACCAGAAGGATTCAGAAAAAAGGAGAGGTGAGCTGGTGTCCCATCACAGAAACAGTGCAGAGAAAGGGAGCAGAATGCCTTGGAATGGAAGAGGTAATTAGGATAGGAATCCTGTTATACAATATGCCATCATATTGAACCAGGTGTATTGATTCTACCATTTCTAACATTTCACGACTGTTTCAAATGAGGATTATTACTACTTTTATAACTGTATTAATAAATTCTACCTTCAACAATCCCGCTGTTAATTTCATACCAAGACTGGTCTGTGTATTAAAACTGTAATCACAATTTGCAGCTCCAGGTTTTTTTTTAAATAGGGAAATGGTTAACCAACACATTTAAGAAAGCTGCAAAGTTATCTTTGGCTTTGAAATGACTAATCACAACATAAGAAGGTGCTATAACTTTGAGCAAATGCAGCAATTTAGCAGTTATCCAAGAATACCATACTATGTCATAAAATCAACTGTAGAATTTTCATCCCTGGTATATTAATTGATCTAGCATAATCTAATTTTTATTGCATTTTAATAACCTTCTTTCCTTCCTCTTCCTTTTTTCTATAAATAGCAGTTTACTCCCACCATTTGGCACAGATGATTGAAAACCATTCCAAAAGTGTCCATTTCAAATGAGAGGACAGGATACATTTGGACTGTAGACCTGGATACTATACTACTTCTTACCCTAGCTGGGGTGGATATCTGGTATTTACTTTAAGAAATATTGTATTACCAAAATGAGAACTTTCGATCCCATAATAAGCATTTATCATTTCAGTGAAAAACATTTATTTAAAAAAAAAAAATGTTATATGTGAATATAAATATGTAGAGGACCTTGCAGTGCATTATGTTGGCATTGTACATACAGAAACTTCTCACAAAGTAGAGTAACTAATGAGATAAATGTCTGATACAACTAAACATTTGAATGGTTAGCGTAAAGAAAACTATTCCAGATTTGTCTGATGCCTGTGATTGAGTAACTGAAAAAATTTAAATTACACAATTACACATTTCAGAAGTATAATAATTATCTTTACAAATTCACATTGTCTCACCATAAACATGATGACTTATTTATAGGCAAATCAATTCTATATTTTGATATATAAAACCAATTTTAAAATCTATATAAAATTCTATATATATTACTCACAAAAAGTTAAGGATAACTTTTAACTTAATGTGAGCCTCTCTAAACTTTTGAATGCACGTGTCCAACTGTTCATTGTTTCAATGCTTTTTGCACAACTTGCTGTTCTCTAACAAGGAGCTTAACGTCAAAATTCACAACCGGTGTTTGACCCATGAATCGGCCAATAATTTTCCTGGTTCAATTAGAATTGGTATTCAAACAGTCCTCCTCATCATGAGACCAAGATGACACTGAGCTCAACTCTATGAGGGGTGGAGGGTAGTTGCTATGATCCATCCCATGTGCTGCACACATAGAGAGTAGGATATCCTGCTCTCTGTCTCCTTGAGAAGCAGCAGCAACATTGGCGACAATATGCAGCAGTGTAACTGCAAGTCCAGCAATGGAGACAGAAAGCGTACTAGATGCTGTAGAACAGTTTCTGCACCTCATTCTCTCTCCATCTGCTCTTCCCTTCACCCTAGACTTTTATTGGCTGCAGCTGTAACATGATGATATCTGCTAACTTGTCTTCAATAAAGACTGATTTTAGCAGTGAATGGAGAGTGAAAGATCAGTGCAGGAGGGGGAGTCTAATAAATGGAGATATTTTTCTCTAATAAGAAATTTATAGTGGACAGTAAAAAATATATACAGGTCCTTCTAAAAAAATTAGCATATTGTGATAAAGTTCATTATTTTCTGTAATGTACTGATAAACATAAGACTTTCATATATTTTAGATTCATTACACACCAACTGAAGTAGTTCAAGCCTTTTATTGTTTTAATATTGATGATTTTGGCATACAGCTCATGAAAACCCAAAATTCCTATCTAAAAAAATTAGCATATCATGAAAAGGTTCTCTAAACGAGCTATTAACCTAATCATCTGAATCAACTAATTAACTCTAAACACCTGCAAAAGATTCCTGAGGCTTTTAAAAACTCCCAGCCTGGTTCAGTTACTCAAAACCGCAATCATGGGTAAGACTGCCGACCTGACTGCTGTCCAGAAGGCCATCATTGACACCCTCAAGCAAGAGGGTAAGACACAGAAAGAAATTTCTAAACGAATAGGCTGTTCCCAGAGTGCTGTATCAAGGCACCTCAGTGGGAAGTCTGTGGGAAGGAAAAAGTGGGGCAGAAAACGCTGCACAACGAGAAGAGGTGACCGGACCCTGAGGAAGATTGTGGAGAAGGACCGATTCCAGACCTTGGGGGACCTGCGGAAGCAGTGGACTGAGTCTGGAGTAGAAACATCCAGAGCCACCGTGTACAGGCGTGTGCAGGAAATGGGCTACAGGTGCCGCATTCCCCAGGTCAAGCCACTTTTGAACCAGAAACAGCGGCAGAAGCGCCTGACCTGGGCTACAGAGAAGCAGCACTGGACTGTTGCTCAGTGGTCCAAAGTACTTTTTTCGGATGAAAGCAAACTTTGCATGTCATTCGGAAATCAAGGTGCCAGAGTCTGGAGGAAGACTGGGGAGAGGGAAATGCCAAAATGCCTGAAGTCCAGTGTCAAGTACCCACAGTCAGTGATGGTCTGGGGTGCCATGTCAGCTGCTGGTGTTGGTCCACTGTGTTTTATCAAGGGCAGGGTCAATGCAGCTAGCTATCAGGAGATTTTGGAGCACTTCATGCTTCCATCTGCTGAAAAGCTTTATGGAGAGGAAGATTTCATTTTTCAGCACGACCTGGCACCTGCTCACAGTGCCAAAACCACTGGTAAATGGTTTACTGACCATGGTATTACTGTGCTCAATTGGCCTGCCAACTCTCCTGACCTGAACCCCATAGAGAATCTGTGGGATATTGGGAAGAGAAAGTTGAGAGACGCAAGACCCAACACTCTGGATGAGCTTAAGGCCGCTATCGAAGCATCCTGGGCCTCCATAACACCTCAGCAGTGCCACAGGCTGATCGCCTCCATGCCACGCCGCATTCAATCAGTCATTTCTGCAAAAGGATTCCCGACCAAGTATTGAGGTGCATAACTGAACATCATTATTTGAAGGTTGACTTTTTTTGTATTAAAAACACTTTTCTTTTATTGGTCGGATGAAATATGCAAATTTTTTGAGATAGGAATTTTGGGTTTTCATGAGCTGTATGCCAAAATCATCAATATTAAAACAATAAAAGGCTTGAACTACTTCAGTTGGTGTGTAATGAATCTAAAATATATGAAAGTCTAATGTTTATCAGTACATTACAGAAAATAATGAACTTTATCACAATATGCTAATTTTTTTAGAAGGACCTGTATATCTTAAAATGTGCAGTAATAGTACTGTTTTGCTATATTTATATAAGCCTTGTTCAGTATAACACGGATAATCGATGAAAGCAACTTATAATATATAAAATACATTTTGCTAGCCTCGATTTATCTATAGATATGTCTATGGTGCATGTAGAGAATCAACTATATATATATATATATATATATATATATATATATATATCCTTATATCTGAATGTATGAACCAGTTTAGCCTTCTGTACATGAGTTATCAATTCTCTGCAAAAATATCAAAGTGTTTCCAATTATTCATTCTCTTTTGTTTATTATGATATTTTCTTGGAATCTTGCATTTCGTCAATTTCACATTCCTTCATTTTTAGCAATAAAATCAGTAAATTATGTTATTCTAAGGTACACTCAAAAAACATATTTCTGCTATTCCTGATCACTGTGTCCAGAGCTGGTCTCGTGGTG
Source organism: Bufo gargarizans (assembly GCF_014858855.1). Taxonomy (NCBI): domain Eukaryota; kingdom Metazoa; phylum Chordata; class Amphibia; order Anura; family Bufonidae; genus Bufo; species Bufo gargarizans. The sequence continues at coordinate 174,914,008 of NC_058080.1, read as the reverse complement.
TATGGCACCCTGTGCTGTTCCTTCTGTTACCGCCCTCCTATATGGTATAGCATACATGCCAAAAGTTCTGATTTTGCTAGTACAATCCCAGCAAAGGGGAAAAATGGGGGTTGAGTTTATAAAACCACACCTTAAAATGAGTCTTTCTGATTGGTTTGGGGGTACTATTGAACACTTTTTTGTGTGGCTTAAATGTCCAGATTTTGGTTCTGAAAATTTCAAATTTGGGTGTACTGTCATACAGTGTACAGATACCATTACCATATCAATCAATACCTAATTATTCTATACTTGTGTCATATAATATGGTGCCCAAGTAGCAGAGCCATACTGTGGCCATATGACACTTCCAAACAGGCTGAAGCAGTTTTCCAGTACATAGGGGCAGTTAGAGGCAGGCAGAGTCTCCCTGTCTTCTTGAACATTACACTTACTGTCAGTGGTGAGCACTAACAGCACTTTGTTCCTCTATTTTCCAAGCATCTATTTAGCTAGTGAGCACAATAGGGAGATAGAAGAGAGATGTCCTGACAGTGGCCAGCAGTGACAGTCATTATAATAGGCAGGGAGATGATAAAAAATTGTTTTATATTATAATATTCAATTATATAGTGCCGACAAATTCCGCAGCGCTTTACAGACATTAGCATCACTCTGTCCCCAAAGGGACTCACAATCTAATTTCCCTATCAATATGTCTTTGGGATGTGGGAGGAAACCGAAGAACCCGGATAAAACAACACAAACATGGGGAGAACATACAAACTCCATGCAGATGTTTTCCTTGGTCAGATTTGAACCCAGGACCCAGCTCTGCAAGGCAACAGTGCTAATCACTGAGCCCCCGTGCTGCACAGAGCTCTTCAGTGTACAGTACATGCTGAACACTGAAGATAGGTTTTCCTTAGCAATGAACCTCTGAAAGACAACAAAGCCGGCCTTTCTGGTGGCCGGAAGAGCAGAAGCAAGCACGCTTCTCCTGCACATGCTCATTAGCTCTTGTCTCTGGCCACCTTGCATTGCCTGTATCTGAACCACCACCTCATATGTCCTAAGGATCTGCCACAGTGCTGTGCTGAGGCTGCTATCCTTCCAATGAGCTGACCAAGGTTACTATGGAATCATTAGCAGCCTTGGGAGCGCATATCTACAGGCTCAAGGAGAGGAAAACAGTTTCCCAGTGCCGCTGGCCTGAGCTGCCAGTCATGTTAGCGCTGAAGACAGGAGGTGAGAAAATAACCACCTAACTGTTTTCCCCAAGTCCAGCTCCAGCAGTGGAAAAAGTAGCTAACTGTTCTGCCGAACCTGGGCTTGGGCAGAAAATGGAGGGGGGGCTGCTTTAGATGCTGCTATCTCCTGAATGATAGCAGCTAGAAATATGCAACCGGTCTTGTTTGAAAGCTCACATTCCAGGCTTTCATACAAGACAAAATGACAGCAATCAACAGAGGAGAAATCACTGTTAGAAATTGAGTCGGGAATAATCGCAGGTAAAATCTGTTTTTACTTTCACTTTCAGCTGCATTCACAGCATCCCGATTTCTATCAGTGATATCTTCACTTGTACTGAATGTATTGCTGTCATTCTGGTATTGTCTGAAAGCTTGGAATGTCAGCTTTCAAACAATACAAACAGTACCAAACCAGAGATATGAGCAGTTAAAGCAGCCCCCCCTCCTCCTCTTCAGTCTGGAGGAAAATGAGGGAGCAGCTGCAGGAGGAGAGAAAAAAAACTGTAAAAAATATATAGAAATGTGGTATTATCATCAGTGTAGTGACCCACATAATAAAAATTACGTTATTTTACCACACAGTTAACACCGTAAAAAAATTCCACGAAATAATGTAAAAATATATATATTTTTTTCTACTAAAAATAAAATAAGTTAAAACTTAACATTTAATAAGGTATTTGAAGTAAAATTATAGGCCCTTAAGTATTAAACACAGAATTATTGTAGCCACTGGTCACACTATTCTCCTAATAGATGGCGGAGATGGGAGAGGACTGTATATAGGGACAGCAAAAAAAAAATTGTTGACAGACAGGATGAGGGGTACTTAGATGGAAAGATACAATGCTGGGACGAAGCCCTAAGTAGCCCTTTCAATCTATTTAAATAAACCTGGCTGATACTCTGACCCTACTGTCACCCTCCCTAAATGTGGACTGCCCAGCTTTGCCCAAAAAGACAGAATACAGTCCTGTTGGTAAAAGGCCAAATGGATTGCAAAGGGGACATAAAGACTGGTTTAATATGTGCAATGAGTGGGGTCGAATCTAGATGTCCTATGAGTGTAGGGCACCCATGACAACACTCAAATTGATTCGCGCACATATCCATCAATATAGGTATATATGTCTCTGTATATATATTCTCGTCCTAATTAACAAAGTGGCGTGTTCTGGACGACATAGATATACACATATATACACCATCAAAAAGTTTGGAGTGTCCCGACGCGTTTCCTCAATGATATCAGATTCATCAGGGGACAGGAAAAAACAAATACACAAAATTGCAGGAGTTCCCTTTTTGTTCAAGGTATATATCTCCAGTCACAAGGGTGGAGTCACAAGGCATATATTATAATATGTGAAGGCAGGTCAAAATGAGCATGATGTTGGCTCTAAAGACCATGAATGATTCAGTTAGCCTCTTAGTCACACAACACGGGGTGATGTCAAGTTGAACAAACACTTAAGTGTGCATGGCTGAATTACATCAGAGTTATTTTTCATGTACACATATCTCACAGCCCGGACCAATACCCGGGAAAGATCCCATGTATTAAATGCCCTAGTGAAACTCCAGTCCAACAGCAATAGTGTTTCAACCAAGATTCAGGTCACAAAATATATCACAATGATTCACAGGTGTCTACATGTTAGACATTGTAGCAGACCTCCCAGTGCTAATAGTAACACTAGCGGTTAGCGAGGTCTCTGCAGTGTCATAAATTCAATGGTGCTGGATCCCTTTAGTATGCAGGTATCACAGCACTGACAACTTATCTGTCCAGTCCTAGATGTCGACTGTTTCCAGACAACGATGAGCGGAGAATGCTCCCCGGCGTCCCGCGTGTGGCAGTGGCAATAGCGCAATATTCGCGGGTCATTTAAATAGCCGTGTGGTGCCGCCCCCATCGCACACCCTTTCACCGTCACGCAGCGTCATCATCGCGTCATGTGTCAGCTGTCTAGAACTCTCGTCACATGACCGATCTCCTTCCTGAGACGCACAATGTAGAGGCTTGTTTACCGTTGCCAGGAGATCATCGGAGCCTGCGGTCCTCACAGAAGAGCCGTAATCCGATAGATTCAGTTCACCCAGCAGCCAGCCGTGTCCACCTGGTGTGTGTCAGACGGTGAAGCGTTCTCTACTGCGCATACATGAAACGGATGACTAGTGGTGCAGGGTAGAGTCAAGGGGCAAATTTGCTGATCCCCTGCTAGCACTAGAATTCGAATACTAGTCCAGTGGCCTGCCTGGTTCAGCAGTTATCCCAATGGAGAATTGGAGTTTATAAGACGATTTCCTAAATATAGCTGGCATCGATGTACAAATGCTCAAATCGGCCTTTAAATTCATGCTCCTTATCAAGTGACATCTTACAGAGATTTAGTGTGGGGCAATAGAGTGTTTTGCTCCATAACACTATGGATGTCAACTGGGGTGGTGACTGGGATCGGTCCCCAATTAGGGGGGGGGGGCTCAAGAGGCCCTTTAGGACTCTATATAGCAGCTGAATGACAGCTGCTCATTCAGACCCAAAGGGGTCACAGTTTGGAGATGGAAGATCCACCATGTCTCTCTTTGCAAAATTCTCCGATCCCAGTCACCTCCCCTTTTTGGCCTTGCAACGGCCTCAATTCCCATAAATCTCAGGTCCGACGCATCTCCACCATGCACCGAGTTGACATGTTTTGCCAGGGGCGTGTCTCTGTCATTCCTAACGTCACCCAGGTGCTCCCCCACCCGTCGTCGTAGTTCACGGGTAGTTTTCCCTATATATTCTAGGCCGCATATACAGTTGACCCTGTATATAACTCCCTTCGTGCGGCAATTGATGAATTGTCTAATTTGGTAGGTTTTACCCGTGACGTTGGCACAGAAAGACCGTCCCTGTACAATGTGTCGGCATGCCACACAGCCACTACAACGAAAACAACCGATCGGGCGTTGGAGCCATGTCCCTTTTTGATCCCGTGTCTCGATGTAGTGGCTATGCACCAGGCGGTCCCTTAGGCTCAGACCCCTACGGTAGGTGATCTGTACTCTTTCGGGCACCGCGTCCTTGATGTCTGGGTCAATGAGAAGGACATCCCAGTGTTTTTTTAGGATCCGTTTGACTTCTTCCGAGGCGTCATCAAATGTGCCTATAAGGCGTATCTGACCACTCTCAGTTTTTTTAGGTTTAGGATAGAGTAAATCATCCCTCTTGCTTTCACATGCCCTCCTGAAGGCCGACCTCAAGACTGTATCAGGATAGCCCCTTTCCCGAAAGCGACTTCTCAAATCATCTGCCTGTTGTTTAAAGGCCTCCCAAGTAGAGCAGTTCCTCCTAATTCGCAGGTACTGCCCCACTGGGATACCCCTTTTTAGGGGGAGGGGATGGTGGCTCGTCCAGTGTAGAAGTGCATTCGTGGAAGTGGGCTTCCTGAAAATGTCAGTTTGTATCTCATCGTCCTTACCCCTTGAGATTAAAATATCAAGGAAGGGCAAGTGATTCTTTTCAAAGACTGAGGTAAATCTCATATTGATGCAGTTGATATTCAATTCCTCAACGAAGTCATAAAAATCATTTTCTTCCCCCTTCCAGACAACAAAGACATCGTCGATAAATCTAGCCCATGTAATAATACATGGGACATGTCTACTGGGTACATCGCTGAAGACCAGTGTCCTCTCCCACCAGCCCAGGAACAAGTTGGCATACGACGGGGCACAAGAACTCCCCATCGCTGTGCCCCTGAGCTGGTGGTAGAGGACCCCGTCAAACAGGAAATAATTTCTTGTGAGGACAAAGTTAAGTAGCTGCAAGGTAAAGACATTGTGGGGGTAAAACTGTTGTCCTCTAGTCGAAAGGAACGACTCCACTGCTCTCATACCCAAGTCATGGGGTATGGAGGAGTAGAGAGCCTCCACATCAATTGATGCCAAGGAGGCTCCCTCCTCCAGCGTTATCCCCTCCAGACGACCAAGAAGGTCGCTAGTATCCCTCAGGTACGAGGGCAGTGTTTTAACAAAGGGCGCTAAAACTTGGTCCAGATAGATCCCCAGGTTTTGGGTCAAGCTGTTAACACCTGAGACGATCGGGCGTCCTTTTACAGGGGAGCCACCCTTATGGACTTTAGGTAAGCTATAGAAGGTAGCTATAGTAGGGTGCTTTTTGTATAGATAGTCAAATTCCTCCCCTGAGATAAGATTTTCCGTTTTGGCTTGTCGCAGTATTTTAATAAGGTCTTTCGGGATCTATCTAGTCTCATCTCTCATCATGGTGGCTTTAACTGTAGCAAAAACGAATATAAAGCATTGTTAGAACTAGAGAAAAAGCATAATCTAACAATTAAACCCTCGGACAAAGGGGGGAATATAGTTCTGATGGAAACTACTGACTATAAAAACATGTGCCAGACTTTTCTTAATGATGGGGACACCTATGAGAGATTGAGTGGAGACCCTACAGCGAAATATCAAAGGGATCTTATTGAAATACTGCGACAAGCCAAAACGGAAAATCTTATCTCAGGGGAGGAATTTGACTATCTATACAAAAAGCACCCTACTATAGCTACCTTCTATAGCTTACCTAAAGTCCATAAGGGTGGCTCCCCTGTAAAAGGACGCCCGATCATCTCGGGTGTTAACAGCTTGACCCAAAACCTGGGGATCTATCTGGACCAAGTTTTAGCGCCCTTTGTTAAAACACTGCCCTCGTACCTGAGGGATACTAGCAACCTTCTTGGTCGTCTGGAGGGGATAACGCTGGAGGAGGGAGCCTCCTTGGCATCAATTGATGTGGAGGCTCTCTACTCCTCCATACCCCATGACTTGGGTATGAGGGCAGTGGAGTCGTTCCTTTCGACTAGAGGACAACAGTTTTACCCCCACAATGTCTTTACCTTGCAGCTACTTAACTTTGTCCTCACAAGAAATTATTTCCTGTTTGACGGGGTCCTCTACCACCAGCTCAGGGGCACAGCGATGGGGAGTTCTTGTGCCCCGTCGTATGCCAACTTGTTCCTGGGCTGGTGGGAGAGGACACTGGTCTTCAGCGATGTACCCAGTAGACATGTCCCATGTATTATTACATGGGCTAGATTTATCGACGATGTCTTTGTTGTCTGGAAGGGGGAAGAAAATGATTTTTATGACTTCGTTAAGGAATTGAATATCAACTGCATCAATATGAGATTTACCTCAGTCTTTGAAAAGAATCACTTGCCCTTCCTTGATATTTTAATCTCAAGGGGTAAGGACGATGAGATACAAACTGACATTTTCAGGAAGCCCACTTCCACGAATGCACTTCTACACTGGACAAGCCACCATCCCCTCCCACTAAAAAGGGGTATCCCAGTGGGGCAGTACCTGCGAATTAGGAGGAACTGCTCCACTTGGGAGGCCTTTAAACAACAGGCAGATGATTTGAGAAGTCGCTTTCGGGAAAGGGGCTATCCTGATACAGTCTTGAGGTCGGCCTTCAGGAGGGCATGTGAAAGCAAGAGGGATGATTTACTCTATCCTAAACCTAAAAAAACTGAGAGTGGTCAGATACGCCTTATAGGCACATTTGATGACGCCTCGGAAGAAGTCAAACGGATCCTAAAAAAACACTGGGATGTCCTTCTCATTGACCCAGATATCAAGGAGGCGGTGCCCGAAAGAGTACAGATCACCTACCGTAGGGGTCTGAGCCTAAGGGACCGCCTGGTGCATAGCCACTACATCGAGACACGGGATCAAAAAGGGACATGGCTCCAACGCCCGATCGGTTGTTTTCGTTGTAGTGGCTGTGTGGCATGCCGACACATTGTACAGGGACGGTCTTTCTGTGCCAACGTCACGGGTAAAACCTACCAAATTAGACAATTCATCAATTGCCGCACGAAGGGAGTTATATACAGGGTCAACTGTATATGCGGCCTAGAATATATAGGGAAAACTACCCGTGAACTACGACAACGGGTGGGGGAGCACCTGGGTGACGTTAGGAATGACAGAGACACGCCCCTGGCAAAACATGTCAACTCGGTGCATGGTGGAGATGCGTCGGACCTGAGATTTATGGGAATTGAGGCCGTTGCAAGGCCAAAAAGGGGAGGTGACTGGGATCAGAGAATTTTGCAAAGAGAGACATGGTGGATCTTCCATCTCCAAACTGTGACCCCTTTGGGTCTGAATGAGCAGCTGTCATTCAGCTGCTATATAGAGTCCTAAAGGGCCTCTTGAGCCCCCCCCCTAATTGGGGACCGATCCCAGTCACCACCCCAGTTGACATCCATAGTGTTATGGAGCAAAACACTCTATTGCCCCACACTAAATCTCTGTAAGATGTCACTTGATAAGGAGCATGAATTTAAAGGCCGATTTGAGCATTTGTACATCGATGCCAGCTATATTTAGGAAATCGTCTTATAAACTCCAATTCTCCATTGGGATAACTGCTGAACCAGGCAGGCCACTGGACTAGTATTCGAATTCTAGTGCTAGCAGGGGATCAGCAAATTTGCCCCTTGACTCTACCCTGCACCACTAGTCATCCGTTTCATGTATGCGCAGTAGAGAACGCTTCGCCGTCTGACACACACCAGGTGGACACGGCTGGCTGCTGGGTGAACTAAATCTATCGGATTACGGCTCTTCTGTGAGGACCGCAGGCTCAGAGGATCTCCTGGCAACGGTAAACAAGCCTCTACATTGTGCGTCTCAGGAAGGAGATCGGTCATGTGACGAGAGTTCTAGACAGCTGACACATGACGCGATGATGACGCTGCGTGACGGTGAAAGGGTGTGCGATGGGGGCGGCACCACACGGCTATTTAAATGACCCGCGAATATTGCGCTATTGCCACTGCCACACGCGGGACGCCGGGGAGCATTCTCCGCTCATCGTTGTCTGGAAACAGTCGACATCTAGGACTGGACAGATAAGTTGTCAGTGCTGTGATACCTGCATACTAAAGGGATCCAGCACCATTGAATTTATGACACTGCAGAGACCTCGCTAACCGCTAGTGTTACTATTAGCACTGGGAGGTCTGCTACAATGTCTAACATGTAGACACCTGTGAATCATTGTGATATATTTTGTGACCTGAATCTTGGTTGAAACACTATTGCTGTTGGACTGGAGTTTCACTAGGGCATTTAATACATGGGATCTTTCCCGGGTATTGGTCCGGGCTGTGAGATATGTGTACATGAAAAATAACTCTGATGTAATTCAGCCATGCACACTTAAGTGTTTGTTCAACTTGACATCACCCCGTGTTGTGTGACTAAGAGGCTAACTGAATCATTCATGGTCTTTAGAGCCAACATCATGCTCATTTTGACCTGCCTTCACATATTATAATATATGCCTTGTGACTCCACCCTTGTGACTGGAGATATATACCTTGAACAAAAAGGGAACTCCTGCAATTTTGTGTATTTGTTTTTTCCTGTTCCTGATGAATCTGATATCATTGAGGAAACGCGTCGGGACACTCCAAACTTTTTGATGGTGTATATATGTGTATATCTATGTCGTCCAGAACACACCACTTTGTTAATTAGGACGAGAATATATATACAGAGACATATATACCTATATTGATGGATATGTGCGCGAATCAATTTGAGTGTTGTGTCATGGGTGCCCTACACTCATAGGACATCTAGATTCGACCCCACTCATTGCACATATTAAACCAGTCTTTATGTCCCCTTTGCAATCCATTTGGCCTTTTACCAACAGGACTGTATTCTGTCTTTTTGGGCAAAGCTGGGCAGTCCACATTTAGGGAGGGTGACAGTAGGGTCAGAGTATCAGCCAGGTTTATTTAAATAGATTGAAAGGGCTACTTAGGGCTTCGTCCCAGCATTGTATCTTTCCATCTAAGTACCCCTCATCCTGTCTGTCAACAATTTTTTTTTTGCTGTCCCTATATACGGTCCTCTCCCATCTCCGCCATCTATTAGGAGAATAGTGTGACCAGTGGCTACAATAATTCTGTGTTTAATACTTAAGGGTCTATAATTTTACTTCAAATACCTTATTAAATGTTAAGTTTTAACTTAAATAAGCTACCCACTAATGTTAATACAAATTTTTTGGGATCTAAAGGGTCTAGCATTTCAGATATTACCATAGTGTGACCGACTATAATCGGTTGTGTTATTATTAAAAATAAAATAATAAAAGTTATTTAATAAACTATATAACCCAAAATGGTTCCTAAAAAACCTATAACTAATCCCGCTAAATAAACAAAAAAAATTAAGAAAGTTATGACTGCTAGAACACAAAGGGGGAAATATTATTGGTCCTTAAGGCTAAAACTAAGAGGTTAAAAATGCAATAGTGTCCCCTGAGTTGTACACCAACAAGATTTACTGCAGGCACACATAAAAAATCTACAATAAAAAAAAATTGAGTGTTTTTCCAATTTTAACGTGAGTGTTAGGAGGTTAATAAAGTATATTTCAAAAATACTCCTAAGCACTCCCCTACATATAAAACAATACTTGAAGTGACAGTTACAGTTTAGAACTTTAGAGGAATAGTAAAGGCATCATGTGTTTAGAAACAAATCAATTTTTTTTAGGACATTCAGATGTTAAAGGGGTTTTATGAGAGTTTCATAGTGATCAGTGTGGGTCCTATACCAGGGACCCCACTGATCAGCTGTTTGAGAAGGCTCCAGTGCTTGCAGTAGCACCAAATTGATTACAGAGCCGTTCATTGTATAGTGCTGTGCTTGCTATCACGCTCAGCCCCATTCACTTCAATAAGGGCTGAGCTGCGCCTAGGCCACGTGACGAATGAACTCATCATCACTGGCCTAGGATAAGTTGAGAGAAGGCAGCTGCGCTACTGCAAGTGCCACTGCCTTCTCAAACAGCTGAACAGCAAGGTCCCAGGCGTCGGACCTTCACCGATCAGATACTGATGACTTATCCAGAGGATGTAAAATTCTAATTTAATAATGACTTAATCATCCAGTTTTTGAGGCTTCTTTCATCTCCAAATCGATTTTAAAGTAAGCATATCGGAAAGTAGAGTTGGTTGCCCCAAAACCCAATCTGGTCCTCTAATCCACAGCAATGCTTTTTATCTTTACGCTAATCATGCTTTAGGTGCACTGTGAGATGAGTTAAGCCATTTGGTGCACCATTGCTCCATCAATTTCGCCATCAAGCCCCTCTTGCTCTGTTACATGGCCAGGTTTCCCCTATATCATACCTCCTGGCACTGACCCACGATTGTGGCAATTGTTCAAACTTCTGAATAGAGGCCAGGAACAAGAGGATGTTCTGTGCACGCGCCAAAGTATATACAATCAGCGCAGGCATTGGATTTTAGGGCTAGGAGTACTGATGCAGGGAAGCCTGAGTAGAGCGGGAGGTATTGAGCAGTGAAAACAGGAGAGCGATAGCGCACTCAATACTTCACTAGTATGTATATAATATGGATTAGAGAACCAGATTTTCACAAGAATGGTAAGTTTATGTTTTGGGGCAATTACTCTACATGCCGGCAAGCTTACTTTAAATGCGATTTTGGAAGTGACAGTCTCCAGTTAGCGCCATTGAACAGTATATAGCATTTCTATTTCTGGCACATTCATCCTATGAATAGATGACTAGGTGAGATTTTTTATTAGTAACAGGGCTTGCTGATATAGTAGCAGTTTGCAGTCTGTTACTAAGGGGGAGCTTCCGTCATTCTGCAAATGTCAGTGAAAGGAAACTTTCTCTACGTGCTATGGACGCACATCTCCATCATCCATTTATATTTTTTATTTGCACAGAATTTCTTAATCTGTTTTAGCTCATTATGTTTCTGTGAAGCATAAATTCAGACAGTGTGAACTAAATTCCAGAAGGGGATATATTTTGCTTTCAGAAGAACTTGGATGAACTTTAAAAATCCATCTGAATAACACAGATGTGCTATGAGTTGCTTCACTCTTGTTTGGAACCCATTTGCTGTTTCGGAAACTGCTAGTGACATTTATTAAATCTAAATGTCATCCTTACAACTTCAGGGACCTTTCTCTGGGATTTCTGTTTGCCAGAAGAACCTATACCCAACCCTTTCCAGCCAAAACCATTTCTCCATCCTATCACTATAGGAGGTTGCTCCAAAAAATCTTAACCCATTGTTGCTTGTGATACCTTTTCATTTGCCAGCATAATACATCTTATTATCAAGTATGGTTTTAAAATGTTATAAATGTATTTTTTATATTTACTAGAACTTATGATATTTTGAGATATCTTACCACTCATGGTAAAAGTTATTAAAAAAAAATAAAAAATCCCTGCTGCATGTAAACACTGTGGAAGATTCATGTGTCGGCAATCATGGTGGCTCTCCGTGCCCACAGCCATCCTACTATCTGGGGGTGGCAAGGGTGCTGCGTCACTCACCTGGCTGCAGTGCCTTTTCCTGTGTTTGGGATGGGATGACCCTTTTAATAAGAAATGTTTCATTTACTTAGATGGTCAGATACTAAAAAAGAGGCAAGTTGCATTCTGTCAAGGATGAAGCAAAATATGTTTGAAATACATATTTGGCGCATGCCATGTTCTTTACTCCAAAAGTCACTTAAAGAATCATTATACCAAATAATTACATGCCACACTGTGCTACTATATCCAATGGAGGATGCATTTCACATTGAAGTAGTATTTTCGTTCCAAGTACAGTACATAACCTTACATTTTTCCACATTACAGTTCATTAGAATGTTCTCAACCCAAGTCTCCCCAAATCCATCCATACTGTGCTGATTACTTTAGAAAACTAAGTATCTGCAAATATTCAACCCTTACTCTGCAAGCGATCTACATAATAAAAATGTCTCAATATTGACCCACTAGTAGAGATGAGCGATTCGGCAACTTCACTGAAGTTTGCCAAGAAATTTGATTTGTTCCTAATTAATTTGTTGCAAATCACTATAAACCAGGTATACCCTTTCACACCTGCATTCTTTTCTTCCGGCATAGAGTTCCGTCGTCGGGGCTCTATGCCGGAAGAATCCTGATCAGTTTTATCCTAATGCATTCTGAATGGAGTGAAATCCGTTCAGGATGCATCAGGATGTCTTCAGTTCCGGAACGGAATGTTTTTTGGCCGGAGAAAATACTGCAGCATGCTGCGCTTTTTGCTCCGGCCAAAAATCCTGAAGACTTGCCGCAAGACCGGATTCGGAATTAATGCCCATTGAAAGGCATTGATCCGGATCCGGCCTTAAGCTAAACGTCGTTTCGGCGCATTGCCGGATCCGACGTTTAGCTTTTTCTGAATGGTTACCATGGCTGCCGGGACGCTAAAGTCCTGGCAGCCATGGTAAAGTGTAGTGGGGAGCGGGGGAGCAGTATACTTACCGCCCGTGCGGCTCCCGGGGCGCTCCAGAGTGACGTCAGGGCGCCCCAAGCGCATGGATCACGTGATCGCATGGATCACGTCATCCATGCGCATGGGGCACTCTGACGTCATTCTGGAGCGCCCCGGGAGCCGCACAGACTGTAAGTATACCGCTCCCCCGCTCCCCGCTCCTACTATGGCAACCAGGACTTTAATAGTGTCCTGGGTGCCATAGTAACACTGAAAGCATTTTGAAGACGGATCCGTCTTCAAATGCTTTCAGTACACTTGCGTTTTTCCGGATCCGGCGTGTAATTCCGGCAAGTGGAGTACACGCCGGATCCAGACAACTTAAGTGTGAAAGAGGCCTTAGGGTAAAGGCCACACAAACTGTGCAGCCAATTAGCCCACATCAGCCTTTCTTTTAATTATGAAGAATGCACTGTCTGGTCCTTCTTCATTGTTAATGGCTGCTCAGCACCTTTAAACAGGGGTTATTGCTGGTATGGGGTTTGGCTGGTTAGGTGGGGGGTACAATATGCACTTTGCCGATCTCAGAAGGGAAAGCGCGCCATTTGGCTTTTGGTTAGCAGATTTTACTGGAATGGTTTTTGGGTGCCATGTCACATTTGAAAAAGCCCTGAAGTACCCCTACAGTGGAAACAAAGTGAACCTAATATAAAAGCTGCACCCCCTAAAGGAATTTATGGAGGGATGCAGTGAGTTCTTTTACCCCACAGGCGTTTCATAGAATTTAGAAACACTGTGAAAATGAAAAATGTCATTTCTAGAGATGAGCAAATTTTTAAAAAATTCGATTCGCCGGTTCGCCCAATTTTTGGGGAAAAATTCAGTTCGATCTGAATAAACTTGCAGCGAGCTACGTTAAAAAAAATTGCTATTTACTGGCTGCAGAGATCCTTTATAGTGGTATAGAACACTGTGCCTTGCAGTAACTTGCATATGGAGTCAGCTTTGGTAGTAAAATATTACTGTGAGCCCGTATGACATGCAGATGACAGGAGTCACACTTAGAATCACTGCACACTTCACTTATTTGGGCAGTCACGGGGCCAAAACTGACCACAAAACTCAAGTATGAACTCAGCCTTACAGGTCGATGCTAGCTCCAAGAAGAAGCGGACTCCTTTTACACCGTTGTCAGCTGATTCCACATAGATGTCTACAGAACCTGTTCTATTAAACGCTTATACAAACCCCGACAGAGTGGAGAGGGTGTCAGCAGTAAGGCCTATTGCACACGACCGCAGGTGTCCCGTTGCCATATTACGGACCGCATATGCGGATCTGCAATACACGTGCACTGTTCCATGTGCATTGACTTGAATAGGTCCGCAAGTCCAGAGATGCGGAATGGTGTGGAACGGAAGCACAGAACGGAGCCCTACGGGAGCACTACGGAGTGCTTCGGTGGGGTTTCGTCCCGTACTTCCATTCCAAAAAAATATAGAACATGTCCTATCTTTTTGCGGAACGGGAGGATCGTGGATCCATTAAAGTGAATTGGTCCGCGATCCGCTGCGACTGCCCCACGATCGGTGTTCGTGCATTGCAGCACGGCGACAGGGCGCACACGTTCGTGTGCAGGAGGCCTAAGTGGACGTCACTGATTATTTTGCCCTTGCTCTGATCTGTCAGAACAATAACCAACAAAAAATGGATCCTGTCTGTGGAGCATCTGCCTTCACTCGGTTAGCATTTGGTCAATGATCCATCAGTATTGCTAATGCAAAAAAAAAACGTGAGTGGTTCCAAAACAGAGATGACATGTGAACGGAATATTTGCAAGTCTTCTGTGTTTTGTACCCACTCCTGCTTTTAGCCACCATATCACAATCCAATTCTGATTGGACCATGCAGGCCTTTCAGCTGCTACACAGACAGAATCCGTTGTGCGTCTCATTTTTTCTTCCTTCTGACAGATCAGAGGAAGGGTCAAATAAATTATGATGTCAGCCAAGCCAAAAAGGTGGCGGCAGCATCAGGAGGCCGCAGAGTGGCACAATGACAAAGTTTGGAGGTGGTAGCAGCATCGGGACGCCACAAAGTGGCGAAATGACAGAGTGTGAAGGTGTCGGCAGCATCAGAAGGCCACAGAGTGGCCCAATGACATAGTGTGGAGGTAGGTGGCAATACCAGTACCAGCTGAAAACGGTGGGTGAAAGAAGGAGCACTTGGCATCAGATGTGTGGCATCAGGCAGGTGGCAGCATCAGAATAGTAGCTGAGGCAGGTAGCCAAAAGAAACCAGTCTCTTTTGTCAAAGTGTTGGTGTGACACCATGGATGATCTAGTCTGATACATCAGGAATTGGTGGGTGGAAATCCTGGCTGATCCATGCCTGATTCATCTTGACAAAGGTCAGGCTCTCCATATTTTGGGTGGACAGGCAAGTTCTTCTTGGGGTAACTATGGCCCCCGCCGCACTAAACACCCGCTCTGATGCCACACTACAGGCCGGGCAGGACAGCTTTTCCAGGGCAAACTCGGCCAGTTGCGGCCACAAATCCAGTTTGGTTGCCCAGTAGTCCAGCGGATCTTCAAGGTCGGCTGGAAAGGTGCACTCCAAGTACGCCACCACCTGTTGATTCAGGTTCTGCTCTACGTCTAGCTGCTGGTGAGTAGTTTCTTCACTATGCGGGTGGAGAAAGATTCTCATCAGCGACTGTAGACACAGGCTGCTGCTGATGGAGCTGGTACGGCTCCTGCCACCCCACCCCTCTTTAGCAGCCATGTGGAACGTGAGCGCAGAGGGTCCCCCCGGTCAGACCTGCAAGAGGATGGACGATGGTGCAGATAGGCTACATAGGATGTCTCTACGGTAGTTCAGTTTGTCCTTCCTCTCAGCAGGTGTAAAAAAGGCCCCCATTTTGGAACGGTAGAGATGTACCAACAAGGCGGAGAGCCAGAAGTCATCGCTCTGCCGATGTCATGGACGGTGTACAGAAAACAAGACAAAGCAACATGCATATATGACTCACTGTATCCAAAGCTAAGGAACCAAAAGGGAGACCCCTGTAACAAGACCTGGCACTTTCCCTGGCTGCTCAGCCTATGCAAAGATCCTAAAGGTGGATGGTTGCATATCCACGTACCTCGACTATATAACCCCTGAACACCCTACAATAGTGAGGGGACATGACCACCGGCTCCCTACACAAGACACGGAGGGAGTCAGGGTCACCTGGGATCCAGCAAACAGAAAATAACAGATAAATGTACAGCACTTAACTTAGTAGCAGACTGGGAAACAGGATCAGCATGCACACACACTCCAGGAAGAAGTATAAGCCGCCCAGTAATGCATTATGGGGCGGAATTTAAAGGGATGCAATCAGTCCAACTACATGACAGCTGAGAGAGGCTAACGAGATGAGGAACTGAACATCACAACAAAGAAAATTCAAGGAGGAGGTTCTGAAAGGCTTCTGTCAGAGCTTCTCAGCTGTCTGGTTGTGACAATACCCCTCCCTCTACGAGTGGACTCCGGACACTCAGAGCCCACCTTCTCAGGATGGGACCTATGGAAAGCCCTGATGAGACGAGAGGCCTTAATGTCCGTCCCACATCCTCTCCTCAGGACCATAACCCTCCCAATGAACAAGGTACTGGAGAGAACCGCGGACAAGCCGAGAATCCACAATCCTAGAGACCTGAAATTCAAGATTCCCATCAACCATAATCGGAGGAGGAGGCAAAGGCGAGGGTACAATGGGTTGAACATAAGGTTTCAATAAGGACTTATGAAAAACATTATGGATCTTCCAAGTCTGAGAAAGATCAAGACGGTAGGCAACAGGATTGATGACAGATGGGATTTTGTAAGGCCCAATAAACCTAGGACCCAACTTCCAGGAGGGAACCTTCAATTTGATATTCTTGGTAGACAACCACACCAGATCACCAACATTCAGGTCCGGACCAAGCACACGTCTCTTATCTGCCACACTCTTATATCTCTCACTCATGCTCTTTAGATTATCCTGAATCTTTTGCCAAATAGATGACAAAGACGAGGAGAATCTGTCCTCATCAGGTAAACCAGAAGACCCCTCTCCCAAGAAAGTCCCAAACTGCGGATGAAACCCATATGCACCAAAAAATGGTGACTTATCAGAGGACTCCTGACGACGGTTATTTAAAGCAAACTCAGCAAGGGACAAAAAAGAACACCAATCCTCCTGATTCTCCGCCACAAAACAGCGCAGATATGTCTCCAGATTCTGATTGACGCGCTCCGTCTGGCCATTCGACTGCGGGTGGAAAGCAGAAGAGAATGACAACCGAACCCCCAAGCGAGAACAGAAAGCCTTCCAGAATCTGGAAACAAACTGCATGCCCCTATCAGAGACTATGTCTGAAGGAATACCGTGCAATTTGACAATGTGATCAATAAATGCCTGCGCCAGCGTCTTAGCATTGGGCAAACCAGAAAAAGGGATGAAATGCACCATTTTGCTAAAACGGTCCACCACCACCAGAATCACAGTCTTCCCCGAGAAACGAGGCAGGTCCGTTATGAAGTCCATGGACAGACTTGTCCAAGGACGGGAAGGAATGGGTAAGGGAAGGAGAGGACCTAACGGCCGTGAATGAGGGACTTTGGCAGGAGTGCAAGTCTCGCAGGCTGCCACAAAACCCTCAACCGACTTACGAAGCGCAGGCCACCAGAATCTCCGAGCAATGAGATCCAGTGTGGCTCTTGCCCCCGGGTGCTCAGCAAGGACCGTATCGTGGTGTTCCTTAAAAATCTTGTGTCTTAAAGCGAGAGGCACAAACAACCTCCCAGGAGGACAAAGATCAGGAGCCTCTGACTGGGCTGCCTGCACCTCTGCCTCCAATTCAGAAAAAAGAGCAGAGACCACCACACCTTCGGCCAAAATGGGACGCGGGTCTTCAAAATTCCCGCCTCCCGGAAAAGAACGTGACAGGGCATCTGCGTTCACATTCTTAACCCCAGGGCGGAACGTGACAACAAAATTAAATCTTGAAAAGAACAAAGACCATCTGGCCTGTCTCGGGTTCAGACACTTGGCTGACTCCAAGTAGGCCAGATTTTTATGGTCAGTAAACACGGTAATAGGGTGTCTGGCTCCCTCTAGCCAATGGCGCCATTCCTCAAAAGCCAACTTGATGGCCAACAATTCCCTATCTCCCACATCGTAATTTCTCTCTGCGGAGGAGAGTTTTTTCGAGAAAAAGGCACACGGTCGCCATTTGGCAGGAGAGGAACCCTGAGACAAGACCGCACCTGGTCATATCAGTGAGTGGTTTAACAATAGAGGAATAATTCAAATTAAACTTCCTGTAATAATTGGCAAAGCCCAAAAAACGCATCAGCGCCTTCTGATTCTCAGGAAGCTCCCACTCAAGCACAGCTCGGACCTTCTCGGGGTCCATGCAAAAACCAGAAGCGGAGAGAAGAAACCCCAGAAATTGAATTTCTGGAACCGCAAACACACATTTTTCCAGTTTCGCATATAACCTATTCTCCCGCAGAACGAGCAAGACCTGCCGTAAATGTTCCTTATGAGTTTTCAAATCAGGAGAAAAAAATCAAAGTCTCATCCAAATTCACTAATACAAATTTTCCCATCAAATGATAAAAAATGCTGTTCACGAAATGCTGAAAAACGGCTGGGGCATTCATCAAACCAAAAGGCATAACCAAATTTTCAAAATGGCCCTCAGGGGTATTGAAGGCCGTCTTCCATTCGTCTCCTTCTCTGACCCTGACCAGGTTGTATGCCCCTCTTAGATCTAATTTGGAAAATACTTTAGCCCCAACAACCTGGTTAAACAGGTCCGGGATCAGAGGAAGGGTCACGAATAGTGATACTGTTCAGCTCCCTGAAATCCAGACATGGTCTTAAAGAACAATCTTTTTTCTTAGCAAAGAAAAAACCAGCGGCAACAGGTGACTTCGAGGGTCGTATGTGTCCTTTTCTCAGACTCTCAGAGATATAAGCACGCATAGCGATCCTTTCAGGTTGGGAAAGATTGTATAAACGAGATTTAGGCAGCTTGGCGCCTGGGATGAGATTAATAGGGCAATCGTACTCCCTGTGCGGGGGCAAATCCTGAACTCCACTCTCAGAGAAGACATCCGAAAATTCAGAGAGAAAAGATGGTACAGTCTTAGTAGCAACCTCAGAAACAGATGTCGTGAGGCAATTCTCTCTGCAAAAGTCACTCCAACCATTTATTTGCCTCGCTTGCCAATCAATGGTGGGATTATGTTTAGTGAGCCAGGGTAGCCCCAACACTAGAGGAGTAGGCAAACCGCTAAGGACGAAACATGACACATCCTCAACATGAGCATCACTCACAATTAAACGGATATTGTGAACTATGCCCTTTAATGATTTCTGAGAAAGTGGAGCGGAATCAATAGCAAAAACAGGAATATCCTTTCCCAAAGTGCACACCTGGAAACCATGAGTTATTGCAAATTGATTATCAATGAGATTGACCACTGCTCCACTATCCACAAAAATCTCACAAAAAATGCTCTTGCTCTCTAGCGCCACCCTAGCAGGCAGGAGAAAACGGGAACTACAAGCAAACGGAAAACCTTCAATTTCCGCCTCAACCCTGCCAATAGTAACAGACGGAACATTTTTAAAAGATTTTTTCCTCTTTGTTTCTTTATTACTCCCAGAGAACTGCCTGAATCTCCTAGAGGGACAAACATTTGCCAAATGATTTATACCTCCACAACAAAAACAAACCCTCCCATGCGGGCTGAATCTTCTATTGTCAGAAGCAATCAACCCCAGCTGCATGGGCTCCTGCTCAGAAGGGGCTGACAGCGACTGAGACCCCTGCGCACAGAATGGGACCGCTGCACTGTCCTGGGACTGAGTATGACAGGAAGGAGAGATCTCTCCTCTCTCTCTAAGACGCCTGTCAATACGAACGGCCTGAGACATAGCAGAGTCCAAGGAAATAGGCCTTTTATGAAAGGCAAATGCATCTTTCAATCCCTCTGAAAGACCATGGCAAAATTGACTTCGGAGTGCAGCATCATTCCAACCAGTATCAGCTGCCCATCTCCGAAATTCTGAGCAGTATATCTCTGCGGATTGTTTACCCTGGCATAACAGACGTAGTCTAGACTCAGCCAGAGCAATACGATCCGGATCATCATATATCTGACCCAGGGCTAAAAAGAATTCATCCACTGAACGGAAGGGCCGTGCCCCCTCCGGCAGCGAAAAGGCCCAGGACTGAGCGTTACCCCTGAGCAGCGATATAATGATCCCCACCCTCCGTTCTTCATCACCAGAGGAATGGGGAAGAAGGCGAAAATGGAGTTTGCAAGCCTCTCTAAAACGCACAAAATTCTCACTACCCCGGAAAACGTATCCGGGTGCGAGATCTTAGGCTCAGAACAAACTCCATGAACGCCAGCTGAACCGGTCACTTGAAGCTGAGAAAAAGTCCTGCGGAGATCAGCTACCTCCAATGAAAGACCCTGAAGGCGTTCAGCCAAAAGTGAAACCGGATCCATGCTTGAGACGGTTTTGGCGGCTTATAATGTCACGGACGGTGTACAGAAAACAAGACAAAGCAACATGCATATATGACTCACTGGATCCAAAGCTAAGGAACCAAAAGGGAGACCCCTGTAACAAGACCTGGCACTTTCCCTGGCTGCTCAGCCTATGCAAAGATCCCAAAGGTGGATGGTTGCATATCCACGTACCTCGACTATATAACCCCTGAACACCCTACAATAGTGAGGGGACACGACCACCGGCTCCCTACACAAGACACGGAGGGAGTCAGGGTCACCTGGGATCCAGCAAACAGAAAATAACAGATAAATGTACAGCACTTAACTTAGTAGCAGGCTGGGAAACAGGATCAGTATGCACACACACTCCAGGAAGAAGTATAAGCCGCCCAGTAATGCATTATGGGGCGGAATTTAAAGGGATGCAATCAGTCCAACTACATGACAGCTGAGAGAGGCTAACGAGATGAGGAACTGAACATCACAACAAAGAAAACTCAAGGAGGAGGTTCTGAAAGGCTTCTGTCAGAGCTTCTCAGCTGTCTGGTTGTGACAGCCGAATGGTGACAATTTGGCTGTCACTACACTAGCAAGCGAACATGCAGTGGGCCATTTGCGCAAGTGACTTGGAGGGACTCCCTGCCTCCATCTCCACTGCATACTGCCACAATGTGTCTGGGTCATCTGCCTCGTCTTATTAATTTCCCTCTTGCTCCTCCTTCTCCTCCTCGCCTGTCACCTGTGCTCCAATGTCCCCCTCCTCCTCCAGTTCAGCCTCCACAGGGCTCATGTGGCCGTGAGATCTAGACGCCATGTCTCCAGTCCGCTGACCAGTCATATTTTACAGTATCTGTTCCAGGACATGAAGCAGTGGAATTACATCGTTCATCCCGTAGTCCTGGCAACTGACAAATAACGTGGCCTCCTCAAAGGGCCTGAGCAAACGGCAGGTGTCACACATGAGCTGCCACTGGCTGACATCGAAGTTACACAGGGGAATACTCCTATCCGCTTGGATCATCAGGAAATCATTGATGGCCTTTCTCTGTTCGTACAGTCGGTCCAACATATGGAGGGTGGAATTCCAACGGATGGAAACGTTGCATATCAGCCTATGTTGGGGGATGCCATTCTGCCACTGCAGCTCAAGGAGGGTGTTTTTTGGGCTGTACGAGCGGCTGAAGTGCATGCAAAGTTTCCTGGCCATTTTTAGGATGTCTTGTAGATAGGTGGAGACTTCAAGAACCGCTTGATGACCAGATTGAACACATGTGCCATGCAGGGCGCATGGCTCAGCCCTCTTTGACACAGCGCAGACACAATGTCCTTGCCATTGTCGGTCACCATGGTTCTGATTTTCAGTTGTTGTGGAGAAAGCCAGGATTCGATTTCTTGCTGAAGGACATGGAGCAGTGTCTCTGCACTGTGCATTGCCCCTGCAGTTGAGGCTGAGGACATGGTGGAGGAGGAGGAGGAGGCAGAGGTGAACATTGTCGATGGACCAACGGCGTGACAACATGATGGCAGAAGCGGCGTCACCTGGCCAAGTTGCTGTTATGGCTGTTCAAGATCCACATTCACCCAGTGAGCCGTAAAAGACATGAATTGTCTCTGACCATAGTTACAGCTCCACACGTTGGCGCTGCCGTGCACTTTGGCAGACACTGACAGGCTCAAGGACTGGCCCACCTTTTGTTCTACATGTGCGTGCAGGGCTGGTACTGCCTTTTTGGCAAAGAAATGATGCCTTGGGACTCTCCACCTCGGCTCGGCACAAGCCATCAGTTCTCTGAAAGGTGCAGAGTCCACCACTTGGAAAGGGAGGGACTGCAGCACCAGCAACTTGGACAAGAGCACATTGAGCTTCTGCGCCGTTGGATGAGTGCACACATACTGTTGTCTCTTGGCATTCGCGTCGGTGATGGATTGCTGACGGAATGACTGATGAGGAGGAGGAGGAGGAAGAGCTAGAGCATCAAGACCGGCAGATGATGGGAAGGACAGACAGCTCCCTTCGGCTGAGGTGGTGGAGCCTTGATGACACCCTATTCTCCCGAAGATGATAAAGCCCCTTTGCCACCCGGCTCCCAAGTGCAATCAGCTACATCATTGAGTAGTGTCTGCACATTATTGATGTCCTCCTCAACCGTCTCTGGGTCAGGAGCCTGACCGCTCTCAACACCAGCTCCCACGCCACTCTCATCATCACTACTTGCCTGCCTAGCGGAGGAAGCGGCAGATGTCTCCTCCACATCTTGGCTGGGCGGTAGCTGCTGACCGTCCTGTAGTATCTCTTCCTCACTGAAAAGTGGAACAGAGCCTACAGCATATAATTCTTCTCGCGGTGAGGGAACAGAAAAGGACAGTGGAAGGTTGAGGACAGGTCTTAGTTAGCATAGCCTGCTGCCCGGCTATGCTAACTAAGGGTTGTGCCTGATGAACCCACTGACTCTTGGCTGGGGGTGTCTGATGTTAGTTGCGCTGAAGTCGAAGATCGAGTCAACCATTTAAGAACTGCTGGGTTGCTGGTCACGACATGACCACTAGCTGACACTGGGAGCTCAGGCCTCTCGAAGTGACCACTGCTGTTATGGCCCCTTACTCTGCTGCGACCTCTGCCTGCGCGAGGAACATTTAGACCTGACATACTGTTAGATCAAATAACCAAATGTTAGATCAAATATTTTTTATTTCACCACTAACACACAGCAAACAGGGCGTAAGAATATATCACTGCACCGCTAAACTGCAAATAGGCCCAATTTTTTTTCTATTTTTACACAAAAGGCATTTAAACAAATAACTACAAAAATGACAACAATCAAAGGCGTATATACAGTCAGGTCCATAAATATTGGGACATCGACACAATTCTAACATTTTTAGCTCTATACACCACCACAATGGATTTGAAATTAAACAAACAAGATGTGATTTAACTGCAGACTGTCAGCTTTAATTTGAGGGTATTTACATCCAAATCAGGTGAAAGGTGTAGGAATTACAACAGTTTGCATATGTGCCTTCCACTTGTTAAGGGATCAAAAGTAATGGGACATAATAATAATCATAAATCAAACTTTCACTTTTTAATACTTGGTTGCAAATCCTTTGCAGTCAATTACAGCCTGAAGTCTGGAACACATAGACATCACCAGACGCTGGGTTTCATCCCTGGTGATGCTCTGCCAGGCCTCTACTGCAACTGTCTTCAGTTCCTGCTTGTTCTTGGGGCATTTTCCCTTCAGTTTCCCTTCAGTATCCTTTTCCCTTCAGGATTCCCTTCAGTATCCTTTTCCTACACCTTGAATAATCTTTCCGTGCACGTGTAAATCACTGTCCCTAACGCTTGCAGACAAGTCTCTCCCTGCACTAAGTACGCTGGTGAATGGCAGAATCTAAGATGACTGCCATATTTATACGGCTGTGACATCACAGGGCTGGCTGATTGGCGGCATGCATGTCAGTATGGGTGATCCCGTCTTCCCATACTTCCTTTCTCCATGTCCTTACACGTGCAGCAGCCATTTTAGAAAAAATGCGATTCGTTACTACAAAGAGCGAGGAAATTTACATTCAGTACGAATCAAATTTTTCCTGAAATTTGTAACCAATTCCACTTTGCCAGCTTCGATTCGCTCATCTCTAGTCATTTCTTCCAATAAAATGTTGCTTTAGCCCCAGATTTGCAATTTTCACAAGTGATAATAGGAGAAAAAGCCATCCAAGTTTTCTTATATAATTTTTCCCAAGTACAACAATATCTCCTATGTGGTCATAAGCTGCTGTTTGGCCAAATATATAATATATATATATTTTGTTTTGCTACTTTTAAACAATAAAAGTATTTTTTAAAACAATTGACGTTTTTATTGGTACCATTTATTTTACTTTTAGATAGCTTGATATGGAAGGCTATGTGGCCAAAAAATGGCTTTTATGACATTTACGTTCAGTTTCTTGTGTTCTGTATACGGAACCATTCATTTCAATGGGTCCACACAAAAAACTTAATGTACTCCGTATGCATTCCGTTTCCGTATTTCTGTTTTTCCGTTCTGTTCAAAGATAGAACATGTCCTATTATTGTCCGCATAACAGACAAGGATAGCACTGTTCTATTAGGGGCTAGATATTCCGTTCAGCAAAAAACAGAATGCACACAGATGTCATCCGCATTTGTGGCAGATCCAATTTTTGTGAACCGCAAAACACAGAACAAGCCATATGGTTGTGTGCAATAGGCCTTAGTGTCAGATACTAGATTTTTAAAATGGCTGATACTTTATATAGGAGGTTAATTGTGACATATCAACGCCAAACTAAAGTTTATTTTACTTGTCTGTATCTGTCTGTACTTGTCTATAACTTTATCTATAAATATTTATACAAAATTACAATTCATTTTTGGAATTTTGTTTTTGCTGGAAATATCTTCATTCAAGCCTCATCTGTAGAGCCTTGTGCCTCATGCAGGTGGTGTGGCGGAAATATTATTTCAATTTTGCTTATTTTTGTTGGATGAATTATGTTTTGACTGATTTTCAGCTTTGTACACCTGAGAAATTTCATTGTGCAGCTTTACCATTAATAATGTTTAATCCGATATATTTACATCTGCTTTCACTTGTAATCAGTGTGTTTACTACAGCCTACATTTCTTCTCAAGAATATAAACTAAACAGGCAATATAGCATCTAAAGGCAGTATTACACCAGGCGATTGTCGAGTCAATCATTGCTAACAAGCATTCGTATTAACGCTCGTCAGCAATGATCTGGCAGTGTAATACTGCCACAGACTACCCAATTAACGAGCAAATGCTTGTTCATTGGGCAATTCAAATCTTTTGAAAGGTTTAAAAATGATTGTTTGCTGGTCTCAGATGATGGTGTCTAATCACGATCTGCTGCCGGCAAACAACTGGACAGAATGGGGATGAGCGATGGTATAACGATCGTCCATCCTATGCTGTGGAGAAAATCACTGCATGTATGCAATAGCAGCAGTCTCCTCCACTAGTGAACAGGCGACTGCCATGAAGGAATGCTTCTTTCCGGACAATCGCTGACAGAATCGGGCTGTCTCATCACATTCAATGGGATATGCCCCCATTGCCTTATATGTGCGGGTTCCACCACTGGGACCTGCACCTATATCAAGAACTAATCCTCGAAAGTGGTGGAGGGTGCACTGCGCATGCACAGCCGCCCTCCATTCATTTTCTATGGGGCCACTAAAAATAGCAGAGCGCTGGCACTGCTATTTCCATTGAGCCCATAGAAGTGAATGGGAGCGGTGGCCGGTCATGCGCGGTGCGCTCCCATTCACTTTTATGGGGACCACGCTTAGCGATGGTCAGACCGGAGTCTTCCAACCACCACTTTGCAGGGCTCCATTCTCGATATAGGTGCCCGCACCTATAAGACAATGGGGGCATATCCTAGGGATATGCCCCCATTGTCTGTGATGATTAGGAGTTCCCTGTGACTCCTCAGTGTGTTAGGGTCAGGGAAGTTGGCCCTCTAGTGGTGTAATTATTGTAGGGTGTATTATATGCTATTCAGTAACATGGTGGTGGAGAGAGTCAGCCCGAACTGCTATGACTTGAAGAGCATCTATCAGAAATATCAACCCTGCTGACAAGTGCTTGGTTTAACAGAGTTGATCCTCCTGGCATGGATCTGTTCCTGCTCCCAAAGTTACAATTACCTGAATGGTACCATTACAGATATCCTCAGCTGCCCCCTACTAGGCTATAGCTGATATATGTGCTGCCCTAAAATGAAATGTCGAGACAGTGGCCCACATTTACCAACCGTGTCTTAAAGTAAGACAGTGTGAAGTAAGACAGATAGAAGGGAATATATAATTCCCACATGCCAGTGTTCTGGTATAAAAAAGTTGCAATCCTGTGTTTGCAACTTTTAAACACCACTTCTGACTAATTTTGATGCGAGTGCCATTTTTTCGCCACCATCACCACTTTCCTGAAAAAGGGTCAAGGGTTATCTTCATTTACACCAGTTTTCTGCTCTAAATGAAGACAAGAATCTACAAAAGCTCTGAGATTTCTGTTTAGGCTCACGGACTGCTGGAGCATGCGCCTAATTTATGAAAAAGCTTGTGCCTCATCATAAATTAGGTTGCCTCCTTCGGCAGTGTTGGGGAGATGAAACCTAGATGCCTAGGTTTATGCATAGTCATCTCACCTGGTCCTGTCAATCAATGAGGAATGGGAGGGGCTGGCACAGGAAGCAGGTAAAGCAAGAGTGCACAGTGGCTTGGGCCCGCCCTCTGTGCCCTTTATGTGGCAGGCGCAGCACTATGAAGTGCCTTTTGCACTGTGGCATTGGAAGAATTTTGGTATCTCTGGCTTTTAGCCAGACTGTCTATTACTCTGCAATTCCTCTAGCGCAGTTCTATGGTAACAGGTTTAAAGAGCACTCCAAATGTTTGAAATAACATCTTTATTAACTTCAACTTTTCTTCATATATAACAGTGCCACCTCCGCAGCAGATAGTCCATGTACAAAACCCGTGTTATAAAGATATCACAAAATGGCGGTATGCATAAGATGGTGGTTCAACTGTTCAATCTTGTTATTCAACATAAAATAGTGAATATCTTTCTCTCTTTAGTATCTGTACTGTCACTAAGTTATTTAAGCACTTTATGATCTCTCTGAGAGGTATATCTGAGATTTAACAGCTTCTACTAGCTAAACTTGGTTTGCAGTATGCAGTTAGCAGTAACTATTTGAAGATTGGTTGAGTATGATCTGGTATGGTTGCAATTTATATGGATTGTTAAGTAGTTCACAATTTGAAACTATAGCTTGCAATTTGTAGTTTGCAATTGAATTAGCAATTTGTATTTGGTGGAACTGTAAGTAAACACACGTATAACAGTTCAGTATACAGTTCTAATCACTATATTAAAAGTAGGAAAATCATAGAACTGTTCTAAATACCTATTTTGGCCTCTTATTCCCATAAAAACACAACTCTCAATGGAGTTAATGTCTCTTAAGCTCCTGTCTCTGGTGAATAATGATTCTAGCAGCTCCTGCCAGGGGAATTCCCAGACAGGATGTGTGTGAGGCTGGCTGTGATTAGTGGAAACTCTTGTTGTGCGAGAGGCTGACTGTGATTGGTCTAGACTCCTGCCCAACAACAACAGATTAACCCTATGTTTTCTGTTGTTTCTGCTGTGTCACTGAGCTTGCCTTACATTACAAAATGAATCTTAAAGGCATATTATCTTTTTCTGCTTCTATGAACATAAAATATAACAGTTATATGACATCCAAAACATGATGTCACAGTAAATAACTCAGATTTTGTCTTTAACACATAAACATGGGAACTGTATTAAGGCTATTGCAGTTGTAGCTGTATGCATATATAAGGCATATACTAGCAACCTATGATAGGTCCTAGCTGGCCAGCTACACTTTACTGCTCATTTGCATATGGTTTAAAAGTACCTTTTCTCCAGAATGAAGTAAAGGATGAAGTTAAAGGTATCATTATATCCAGCTGAGATAGCTCTATAAGTGTGCCTGCCTTTCCTGGTGACAGGCTCCTTTTCATTTAATAACTTTCCACATGGTAGTAACAGTGATAAACTTGTATAAATAAGTGCATCTACTTTGTATATAGTATCACATGTACGTTACTCTAGGCTGGTCACTGTAAGGCAAGCAGGCGAATGCTGAAGGCTATAATCCCTGTTATGTCGCACACCTTTATCCCAATATCAGGTCTCTGGTAATTGCATTTGTTGAAGGCAAACCAGACACTTTAGAGACCCGTCCTAGGCAATTATATTAGGCAACGTATAACATAAGTACAGTTTAGGAAAAAAACACTCAACAGTAATAAAATTGACACTTAAAATTTCAGAGTTAGGACCCCTGTGCCTCCTTCTGGGTTTATTGCGCCTTTGAATACAAGTCCTTGTTATGTGTCACAATCAAGGGCTCTTCTGAAACGGGAGGGTTTTATGGCGCAATGTGATATTGCGTTATCTTTGATGTGTGCCAGCAAATTGCCTCTCAGCAACCAGTCTAGGCTTGTTTAATGTACTTATGCACATGTTCCTAAGTACAAAGTGCTCCGTATGAAAAGAAACCTGGGAGTACTTAAATTGCAGGAAAACGTTTTCCTTTTCATGTACTGTATTCAATTGTGTACCTTAGCAATAGAGCTACCCCCCAAGTATTACTGACAAGCCAACACACAAAACAAGACCCCGCATATTCCAGACTTCCATGAAACAAATTTATAAGCTGAGTTGCTAGTAAATCTGTACCTCTAACCCCACCTGATAAGAATGGAACAATTACTGCTGGAACACTCAGTGATAAATATCTCTTATGGCAGCCTACAATAGTAGAGTCTTTTTATTGGCCTAACCTGAGAGCAGGAAGAGCTGCTCCACACCATTTATCCTTCACAATATGCATCATTGTTCTGGGGCTGAGAACGTCACATAAATATATATAGATTTTTATCTAAGCTGAGTCTCACACTTATTTCAACTTGTAAAAATGGAGAGGCGATGTTCAAGAGATCAAATTGGTGTTATTTCAAAGGCTGACGTATTGCATTGACCTTACATGGCCGTTTGTTTCATTATAATTCAAGCTGAGCTCATATCTTCACCTGCAGAGAAAATATATTCTCGTCTTCATGTAAATTAGCTATCTCATGTATTGGTTCTGGGTGAGCAATGTACCAAGGAGGTGCTCCGTGTCTGTCGCTGCCCAATATATAGGGATATCACTTATCCAGCTCTTGTCCAGAGGTCGATCTCCACTGGGTCTCTATTGCCTTCCAGCAGTGGGGGCAGCCACCAAGGTTCTTTGTCCCTCAGTGGAGGCTTCAGCCATTGCCAGGCTGCAAGGTCTCTTCATGTCTCCCATGGGGCACATGTACGCAAGTTCCCTTTGCTCTTAAAGGGCCAGTGTACTTTAGCTTCAATCTCTGCCAGCCAATGGCTGGTAATCTGTGGGTATTTAGGTGCCTTTCCTAAGGAAGAGCTGTCTGAGCGTAGGTTCCTAGCTTGCTAGTTTAACCAGTGAAAATGTGCATTCTGATTGTCTGCCGATGTACGGAATCTCTTCCTGTTAACCAATTCTGATACTATGCTGCCTGCCCTGACTATAGCCAGTCTACCTTTCTGATCCTCTGTTGCCTTTCCTGACCTCTGCCTCTTCACTGACTATAAGTATTGTCTGATCTCTAGATGCTTCACACTGGTATCTCTGACCCCCGTGGGTTCGCTGCCAACTACACCAAGACTATGCAAATTGATAATGGTCTGGTGGCTCTCCTGCTGTGAAGACCCGTGCCCTGTAAAAGGGATTCTGTCACCTCGTTTTACTCTATAGAGCTGCGGACATGCACGGCTAGATCGCTGCTAGCATGTCCGCAATATACCTGTCCTATATCTCTGAGTGCTTTTATTGAGTGTAAAAAATGATTTTATATATATGCAAATCAGCCTGGTAAGGTGCCCAAGGGGCTGTACTAACCGTTCTGGAGCCCAGCCACGCTCAAGGGTGACAGAATCCCTTTAAAGGGTGAAAACCAGGGTACCAATAGAATGACACTCTTAGGACTAGAGTTGAGCGAACCCGAACTGTAAAGTTCAGGTTCGTACCGAACTTTAGGTTTTTCGGCACCCGAACCCGAACATTTACATAAAAGTTCAGGTTCGGTGTTCGGCACTTTCTTGGCGCTTTTTGAAAGGCTGCACAGCGGCCAATCAACAAGCGTCATACTACTTGCCCCAAAAGGCCCTCACAGCCATGCCTACTATTGGCATGCCTGTGATTGGCCAACTGCAGCATGTGACCCAGCCTCTATTTAAGCTGGAGTCACGAAGCGCCGCCCGTCACTCTGCTCGGATAAGTGTAGGGATAGGCTGCAGCTGCTGTGAGGGAGAGATCAGGGAGAAATCTTATGAAGAACTGCTTCTTTACTCCCTGAGCCTGCCCTGAGCCAACTACTGCTGAAAACGAACTTTCTTTCCTTCAGTTAGTCAATATCAATACATAATCGGCAGCCATTTTATGCAACGATAGTGCACCAGCACAGGATATCTGCATGTCTGCAAGTCCAGAAATACTGCTTTGAGACACTGGGATTTAAAAAAAACTTTTTTTCATATAGTGCACATCTAGGATTAGACATGCATAAGTGAGTGTCACATTTAGGCCAGAAATACAGCTTTTTGCTTACTGGGGTGAAAAAAACCATCTGTTTTATATAGTGCACATTTAGGATTAGACGTGCATAAGTGAGTGTCACATTTAGGCCAGAAATACAGCTTTTTGCTTACTGGGGTAAAAAAAAACCATCTGTTTTATATAGTGCACATCTAGGATTAGACGTGCATAAGTGAGTGTCACATTTAGGCCAGAAATACAGCTTTTTGCTTACTGGGGTTAAAAAACCCTCTGATATACTGACTACTGGGTGGCCACCCTGCTAGATCCCCGTTACAAAGACAATGTGCCGTCCTTAATTCCCTCACTGGAGCATGATCGGAAGATGCGCGACTACAGGCGCACGTTGGTAGACACGCTTCTGAGAACATTCCCGACTGACGCCGGGGGACAAGTGGAAGCACAAGGCGAAGGCAGGGAAAGAGGAAGAGGTCGCCAACGCTGCTGTGTCAGCGCCAGCACCTCAGAAGGTAGGGTTAGCATGGCCGACATGTGGAAAAGCTTTGTCACCTCGCCGCAACAACCGGCCCCAACTGCTGATATGGAGCGTGTTAGCAGGAGGCAGCATTTGAACAACATGGTGGAACAGTACCTGTGCATACGACTACACGTACTGACTGATGGTTCTGCTCCATTCAACTTCTGGGTCTCCAAATTGTCCACATGGCCAGAGCTTGCCCTGTATGCCTTGGAGGTGCTGGCCTGCCCTGCAGCCAGTGTACTCTCTGAACGAGTATTTAGCACGGCAGGAGGCATGATTACAGACAGACGCAGCCGCCTGTCCACAGCCAACGTGGACAAGCTCACGTTCATTAAAATGAACCAGGCTTGGATCCCACAAGTCTTG
This sequence comes from Bufo gargarizans, assembly GCF_014858855.1. Taxonomy (NCBI): domain Eukaryota; kingdom Metazoa; phylum Chordata; class Amphibia; order Anura; family Bufonidae; genus Bufo; species Bufo gargarizans. Next base: position 174,882,796 of record NC_058080.1, on the reverse strand, counting down.
TCTGTACCTTGTGCAGAATAGACAGTTCTAACAGGTTCAACCATCCATCCTTGTACTCAAGTGCACTTATATTTTTATTTTTTTATATGTCCCAATATTTTGGGGGATACCCGTATGTAAAAATGCAAAATAACACACATCTGTGTTGGCTACCTATTCCTCCGCCGCCGCTTCCACCTAGACTGCCACTTAAGCCTACACAGCCACATCCATCCATTCACCTCCTCCTCAACCTCTTCCTCCTACATCATTCCTAATTTTTATTTTTTTAAGGTCTTTTATGTTTCTTTAATTCATTTCCCTATCTACATTTGCCATTCTCTTAAGCACATTTTGCTGCCTTTTGCAGACCTCTAGCTCTTTCCAGGGCTATTTTAGAGCCATTTTAGTGGCCAAAAGTTCGGGTCCCCATTGACTCCAATTGGGTTCGGGTTCGGGGTCAAGTTCGGGTCCCGAACCCGAACCTTTTTTTTCCTGACCTGCCGAACCCGAACATCCAGGTGTCCGCTCAACTCTACTTAGGACTAGCCCAAAACCAAACTGGTTAGTTGGTACAGTGATTCCACAACCATTATCTGTAACACAGTGCGTCTTCTGAGGTCATTAGCATGCTTGTTTCTCCAGAAGATGTTTTTAACTATGCAATATATAGATGTATTCTGATCTTCTTGAATTAATTGGAGGCCTGCTGGCACAGAGAGAGGTAACTTATAGAGCAGACACAGTATGCATCTGAAGATCGCTCTCCCTAAATTAATTAAAGGCTGGGTGACACAGAGAGAGGTATCATATAGAGTAGGTTCCCATCCAGAAAGAGGTCACCTTGCAATATTTGCTAAGTACCTCATATTCATTTATAGAGTCAATATGACATTAATTCATATATTCAGTGTTTCCAGAGGGCTGTAGAAGCTATAGGTTCACATACTCTGTGTCTGACTGAAGAATCAGCAAGGGTGGTGGCAAGTCTAAGACTAAGAGAAGTGGTCTGTGGATTTAGGTTTAGTTTTAATATATATCAGGCTGATATATTGCACTTGATGATGTTTTGAACATCTAAAAGATTGTTACTGGAGCCTTAACAAATTTGGTGAATATTTTTCTTTTTGTGCACCAGAAACTGAAATTAACTCTTGCTATGTGCAGGTGTCCTGTGATTTTCACAAATTTTTGGTGTAAATTTTGTAAATCAGTCTGACCCATGATGGCCCTTGCCCCTTCCTCTTAGCACCATCCACTTTGCTCACTTTTCAAAAGTGGTGAAACAACTAAAAAGTCAGAAATTTTAGAACAAATATGACGTGTGCTAAAATTTGTGTCTGTCATACTCAAAAATACTTTTATCGTCATACTTCTAACTCAATAAATTCCACCCACGCATGCTTTTTTATCTCGTATTTGAAGGTCAAGGAGGCCACTATCTGCTACTCCCTTTGGTTTTCATCCTAAATTAAAATTCACTATCGAAAGTCATTGTGGTTTTTTTAGTGCTCTTGTGCGATGTACAATGCTTAGCTAATGTACTATGAAAACATTTTTGTGATGTTTGTACTTTTATTATTGTCCAGTAAAAAATACAGTTGCCTCTGTCTTGCTTTTTGTTCTTCCATTAACAAGAATTCATAAGACATAAACAGCAGACATTCATTTTGAATTGTAGAACACACAAGCATCCTATGCATGTAGACCTCCAATAAAGTAACAAGCTTACTCCCGCAGCCTCCTTCTTAATAGGCACATACTGAGCATAAAAGTTGGAAATGTATAACATCCTTATGAAGATGATGCATCCTATTCTTGAAAGAATTGCCTGGGAATAAATACTTTTCCTGATGCCTGCAGCCTGCCTCTACCAGGGAAAGAATCATACTTACCAGCTCCCCAGGGAAAACTAATTTATTCCTGGACAACCCTTTTAAAGACAACATACGATGTGCTCTGAAAACACAATCAGATAGATGAGATACTGATGGCATACCCTAAGAATAGAATATTACTTGTTAAGAGTTGGAAAGCACCTTTAATATTTTTTTTTTATAAAAGCAGAACTTTACTTTTGTAAGTTGACGTCAGGAACGCAGTAAATATAGTAAAATGCAACTCTGTTTCAAGAAATAAAAAATGTACTTAGTAATTAAAAAGCTGAAGTAAAAAATGTAATATCACTGGTTTTCTAAACTTGCTGATGATACAAATGAATAGTAAAAGAGAGATAAAAGCAGGTTTTTTTTTATGATACAGCTGCGTGACTTTACAAACCTGGTTTATATCACCCGTCTAAACTTTCATCCAGTACAGATTAAAGCACATCTTACCTTATACTTCTTTTTTCAGTAATGCAATTGCTTGAACAAAATGAATTTTCTTTTATAAACAAGCTATTGCCATATGGGTGTATACACCACAAAGGCAGTCCATGTGAATACAGTTGGGGAGACCAGCTGAAGCTTCGTCTTTGCAAGTTCATAACACTAGCAGACAGGTGAGGAAGCCATTGGCATTCTTGACCCCATATATGCCATATATTTTGATTAAAAATTTAGTTTTGACTCACATTAGATTTAACCCCTTAGGGACGCATGACGTACCGGTACGGCATGTTTCCCGAGTCCTTAAGGACCCATGACGTACCGGTACGTCATGGCTTTAATTCGCTATTCCGGCGCCGCGGGGGTTAATCGGAACGGGAAATCATTCAGCCGGCATCCTGTAACAACGAAGGGGGGGTCATTTGACCCCCCGTATCGTCGATCGCAGAAAACCACAGGTCAATTCAGACCTGCGGTTTTCAGCGTTTCCGGTCCATTCGGGTCTCCGGTGACCCGATGAACCGGAAAAAGACTGTGATCGGTGGCATGATTACACACCACCAATCACAGTCCGTGCATTTGGAGAGGCGGTGCTGGCCCTGGTGCTGAACGCCGCTGTCCAGGGTGCTGATTGGTGCAGGGGAGAGAGGCGCGAGATTCAAACTTCCTGCGCTCCTCTCTCCCCTCCTCTTCCTGTTCTGCACGAGCACCCTGCAGCACCGTTCAGCACCAGCTCCAGAGTCCCCCCTAATCGCCACCCATCACCCTCCTGTCACGAGGGTGTCAAGAACCACGCCTGACTCCGTTATACCCGGGGTCAGGAAGTCGCAGCGGTTGGCTGCGCGCTCTGTGTAGAAAGATAGGGCTGCTTCTTTATGGTAGCTTTCTGGGTTTGCTTTGCAACCCTTTTTGGCTCACTCAGGGATCCGTAGCTCCTTCTCCTCAGCTGTTCCTTGTCCAGCACTCCCAACCTCCTTATATTCCCCTCTCCCACTTCTCTGGTTGCCAGATATAGAGCTTCCTGCCTGGACTTCTATACTGGCCCACTGGAGCTGTGTTGCTGCGTTCCCTGGTTGTTGTTCCAGAACGTTACCCTCCGGATCCCTGTTGGGCCTTTGTGGTCTGCTGTTGTCGCCCACCTGGGATTATATGTTTGTCTGTATTGTCTGTCCTCTCCTTGGTGTTTTCCTCTTAGTGTCAGTGGTGCAGACTAGTGATCCCACCGCCCCGTTCACTACCTAGGGCTCATCTTAGGGAAAGCCAGGGTTTAGGCACGTGATCGGCGTACGGGTGAGGAACCCGTCTAGGGACGTCAGGGCAGTCAGGTGCCAGCCGCAAGGTGAGTCAGGGGTCACCACCTTTCCCTCTCCCTTGGGCAGGGCCTTCCCTTTTCCCTCCCTTTGCGTGACGCCAGTCATTACATTATATCTGGCCCTTATTTTGTGTAGGAAAAAAAAAATAAAAACTTTTTTTTACCTACTTAGAATCCAGTATGGTTCCAATTGCTGCTTTGTCAAAGCAATTTCATGGCCTGTCTTTGGAGGTGGCAGGATTGAAGGCGTCGGTCCTCCAGCAACAGCAGCAATTACAACTGACCGCAAGCCCAGCGGTTGCTACAGGTAACCAGGTTGTTGCGGAACCCAAGGTTGCTCTCCCTGACAGATTTTCTGGAGGAAGGGACATTCCGTGAGGCCTGTAAATTATATTTTAAGCTGCGCCCTTACTCCTCTGGTAATGAAGAACAGCGGGTGGGGGTTGTTATTTCCCTACTGCAGGGGGACTCGCAATCCTGGGCGTTCTCTTTACCCACTGATTCCCAGGCTCTCCGGTCAGTGGATGAATTTTTGGGGCCTTGGGTCTCATATATGACGACCCTGACCGAGTCGCACTGGCTGAATCAAAATTACGGAGACTCCTACAGGGAGAGCAGCCAGTAGAGGAGTATTGCTCTGAGTTCCGTAGGTGGGCTACGGATACCCAGTGGAACGACCCGGCTCTCAGGAGTCAGTTCTGCTCTGGGTTATCCGAAAGGGTTAAAGATGCGCTTGCGCTGTATGAGACCCCCTTTTTCCTTGATGCGGTTATGTCCCTTTCTATCCGAATAGATAGACGTCTTAGGGACAGATTGAAAGACCCTGAGCAATTGGTAACCCCTCCCAAGCAGCAGTTAGTCTGTACGGACTTAGACGAGCCTATGCAGCTAGGAGGAACTACTCGTCAGGTCCATCCTCCTGAGGTTCGCCGTAGGCGTGGGTTTTGTTTTTTCTGTGAGGAGAGGGGTCATTTCATTAATGTCTGTCCTTCTTTCCTCAAAAACAAAAGACCGTCGGAAAACTACTAACCCCAGGCTGTGTGGAGGATGTCAGCCGGGGGGTATATGTTTCCTCCATACGAACATCGCAATTTGTGTTGCCAGCGGTTGTTGTTTTTGGCGTTAAGACGGAGACTATTTCTTTTTTTCTACACAGTGGAGCAGGAGTAAATTTGATAGATGCCCATTTTTCCCACACTATGGGTTTGTCTCTCTGTACGTTACAGAGACCTATTCCCATTTTCGCTATTGATTCTGCTCCTCTGTCTCAGAGAAACCTCACCCACATTGTCCATAACTTACACCTTCGGGTAGGGGACCACCATAACGAGATGCTTTCATGTTATGTTCTGGAGGGGCTTCCCACTCCGGTGGTGCTGGGCCTTCCCTGGTTGGTAGCGCACAATCCCGTGGTGGATTGGCAGGCCAGGGAGATATTGGAGTGGAATGAGCATTGCAGAGAAAATTGCTTAACTAGCAATTGCTTAGTCGCCTCCATAGCTACCCTACCTACATTTGTTGCGGACTTTGAGGACGTTTTTTCTGAAAAGGGTTGTCAGAAGTTACCACCTCACCGTCCTTATGATTGCCCGGTTAACCTTATTACCCAAGACCAGGTTATATAATCTTTCGGGTCCGGAGAGACAATCCATGAAAGATTATATCTCCGAGAGCTTGGCTACGGGACACATCAGACCCTCTTCTTCACCCGTGGCTGCAGGGTTTTTCTTCGTTAAAAAGAAAGATGGGGGCCTGCGTCCTTTCCTAGATTTTCGCGAATTAAACGGGATAACCATCCGAGACCCATACCCTCTTCCTCTCATTCCTGACCTGTTTAATCAGATTGCGGGTGCTAGGTGGTTCTCCAAACTTGATCTTAGGGGGGCCTACAATCTGATTCGTATCAGGAGGGGGATGAGTGGAAGACAGCTTTTAACACCCCTGAGGGGCATTATGAAAATCTAGTCATGCCTTTCGGCCTGACCAATGCTCCTGCTGTCTTCCAACATTTCGTTAATGACATTTTTAGTCATCTTATCGGCAGGTTTGCGGTAATATACCTAGATGATATTTTAATTTATTCGTCTGATCTGAAAACACATGAGGTGCATGTCAGACAAGTACTGCAGGTCCTACGGACGAATAAATTATATGCTAAAATTGAAAAGTGTGTCTTCGCCGTTCAGGAGATACAATTCCTAGGTTATTTATTATCTGCTTCAGGTTTCCGTATGGATCCTAGGAAGGTCTAGGCAATTTTAGATTGGGATCTTCCTGAGAACCTCAAAGCACTGCAACGGTTCTTGGGCTTCGCAAATTTCTATAGGAAATTCATTAAAAATTATTCAGTTATTGTAAAACCCCTTACTGACATAACTAGGAAGGGGACTGATTTTTCTAAATGGTCTGACGCCGCTAAAATTGCTTTTTCCTCTATAAAAGAGAGGTTTACCTCGGCACCTGTACTAGTCCAACCTGATGTCTCCCAGCCTTTTATTGTTGAAGTCGATGCGTCAGAGGTGGGAGTGGGGGCTGTGCTGTCTCAGGGTCCGTCTCCTGGCAAATGGCGTCCTTGTGCTTTCTTTTCTAAAAAACTATCTGCAGCAGAAAAGAACTATGATATTGGCAATAGGGAACTATTAGCTATTAAACTAGCGTTTTAAGAATGGTGTCACTTTTTAGAGGGGGCAATCCACCCCGTCACTGTGATTACGGACCACAAAAACCTTCTGTACCTCGAATCAGCTAAGTGTCTCACCCCTAGAAAAGCTAGGTGGTCGCTATTTTTTACCAGGTTTAACTTTGTTATTACCTATCGTCCTGGGGCAAAAAATACCAAGGCTGATGCATTATCTCGTTGTTTCCCTGGAGGGGGTAATGTGAGTGATCCAGTACCCATTCTTCAAAGAGGAGTGGTTGTCTCTGCGGTACACTCTGCTCTGGAGGGGAAGGTGTTAGAGGCCCAGGGGACGCCCCGGTCTCTTCCCCTTCAGAGAAATTGTTTGTACCGTTAAACCTGCATTTCGAATTATTAAAGGAACATCATAATTCGGCACTTGCTGGGCACCCGGGTAGTAAAGCAACCTTGGAGCTATTGTCTCGTTGTTTTTGGTGGCCAAGGTTGCGTCAGGATGTAATGGATTTTGTGTCTTCTTGTTCTACTTGTGCGCGTGCGAAAGTCTCTTATACACGTCCAGCAGGGTCTTTATTGCCACTTGTCATTCCCAATAGACCATGGACACATCTGTCTATGGATTTTATCACTGACTTACCTTTGTCTGCGGGTAAAACATGTTATTTTGGTAGTAGTGGACAGGTTTAGCAAAATGGTACACTTCATTGCGTTACCTGCACTACCTAATGCTAAGACTCTTGCTCAGGTATTCATCAGTGAAATCATGAAGCTTCACGGGGTCCCTTCCGATGTTGTTTCGGATCGGGGTACCCAGTTTATTTCAAAATTTTGGAAAGCTTTTTGTTCCCGTTTGGGGGTACACTTGTCATTTTCCTCAGCTTTCCATCCTCAGTCGAATGGACAGACTGAGCGTACCAACCAAAACCTTGAGACATATCTAAGATGTTTTGTGTCTGAAAACCAAGAGTTGTGGTCATCATATTTACCGTTAGCTGAGTTTGCCATAAATAATCGTCGTCAGGAATCCACTGGCAAGTCACCATTTCTTGGTGCATATGGTTTTCATCCCCAATTCTGTACTTTCAAAGAGGGGGGTCTTCTGGGGTTCCCGAAGAGGAACGGTTTTCGTCATCTCTTTAATCGGTATGGCAGAAGGTGCAAGCTAACTTGAAAAATACGGGAGGTAAATACAAATGCATAGCTGATAAGAGACGGTCGCCAGGTCCGGACCTAGGAGTGAATGACTATGTGTGGTTGTCTACTAGGAATATTAAATTAAAGGTTCCCTCTTGGAAACTGGGTCCTAGGTTCATTGGCCCTTACATTGTAGCCATCATTAACCCTGTGGCTTTTCGCCTGGAGCTACCTCAGACTTTTAAAATCCATAACGTCTTTCATAAGTCGTTACTCAAGAAATATGTTCCACCTCTAGAACCGTCACCGCTGCCACCCCCTCCTGTTGTTGTGGATGGTAATCTAGAGTTTCAGATATCCAAAATTGTTAATTCTCGTGGGGTCCGCCGCTCTCTTCAATATATGGTGCATTGGAGAGGTTATGGTCCCGAGGAAAGAATGTGGGTTCCTGCGTCTAAGGTAAACGCCGACAGGCTAGTTCGGGCTTTTCATGCCTCTCATCCTGAGAGACCTGGTCCTGAGTGTCCGGAGGCCCCTCGTAGCGAGGGGGGTACTGTCACGAGGGTGTCAAGAACCACACCTGACTCCGTTATATCCGGGGTCAGGAAGTCGCAGCGGTTGGCTGCGCGCTCTATGTAGAAAGATAGGGCTGTTTCTTTATGGTAGCTTTCTGGGTTTGCTTTGCAACCCTTTTTGGCTCAGGGAACCATAGCTCCTTCTCCTCAGCTGTTCCTTGTCCAGCACTCCCAACCTCCTTATATTCCCCTCTCCCACTTCTCTGGTTGCCAGATATAGAGCTTCCTGCCTGGACTTCTATACTGGCCCACTGGAGCTGTGTTGCTGCGTTCCCTGGTTGTTGTTCCAGAACGTTACCCTCCGGATCCCTGTTGGGCCTTTGTGGTCTGCTGTTGTCGCCCACCTGGGATTATATTTTTATCTGTATTGTCTGTCCTCTCCTTGGTGTTTTCCTCTTAGTGTCAGTGGTGCGGACTAGTGATCCCACCGCCCCGTTCACTACCTAGGGCTCATCTTAGGGAAAGCCAGGGTTTAGGCACGTGATTGGCGTACGGGTAAGGAACCCGTCTAGGGACGTCAGGACAGTCAGGTGCCAGCCGCAAGGTGAGTCAGGGGTCACCACCTTTCCCTCTCTCTTGGGCAGGGCCTTCCCTTTTCCCTCCCTTTGCGTGACGCCGGTCATTACACCTCCTGCACCCATCGCCATCCAGGTAGGTTAGGGTCAGTGAGGGAGAGGCACCGTTAGGCAGGGAAAGAAGGGAAAAGTTAGGAAAAGAAAAAAACTTTTATCCTAAACTTTCTTTGTTCCATCTTTCAGACCCCAGACCCCCCCTGCCACTTGCCTCCCACCACCAGTTTCCGCCAATACATTCCCACAAAGCGGGCGAGGTATGGCGTGAAGCTATACAAAATTTGTGAGAGTACCTCAGGGTACACTTACAAATTTCGTGTGTACGAGGGGCGAGATTCCCGTATTCAACCCCAGAATGTCCCCCCACTCTGGGTGTTAGCGGGAAACTTGTGTGGGACCTTATGTACCCACTGCTGGATAAGGGTTACCACTTGTACGTGGATAACTTTTATACCAGCATTCCCTTGTTCAGGTCCCTTGCCGCCAGATCCACGTTCGCTTGTGGGACCGCGCGGAAAAATCAACGTGGCCTCTCTGCCCACCCCCTCCAGGTACCTATCCCCAGGGGTGAGATCCATGCACTTACCAGTGGAAACCTGTTGCTGGTCAGGTATAAGGACAAGAGGGATGTCCTTATGCTGTCCACAATCCACGGTAACAGCACCACCCCGTCTCTGTGCAAGGTACCGCAGCAACGGTCCTCAAGCCCGATTGTATCATCGACTACAATCGGTAAATGGGAGGAGTGGATCTCTCTGATCAAGTCCTCAGGCCATATAATGCCATGCGCAAAAAACCCGGGCATGGTACAAAAAAGTTGCGGTTTACTTGGTGCAGGTTGCCATGTGCAACTCTTTTGTACTATCCCGAAGCGCTGGCAGCACAGGGACATTCCTCCAGTTCTATGAGGCAGTCCTCAAGGCACTGATCTTTTCAGACCGGGAAAGAGCAGGCCGGAGTACCTCGGAAACTGGAGGCGTCCGGATGGTCCCTGGCCAACACTTTCCAGGTGTGGTCCCCCATACTGGAAAGAAGGGACGAACCCAAAAAAGATGCAGAGTGTGTCACAAGAGGGGGATACGGAAGGACATCACCACTCAGTGTGACACTTGCCCCGATCATCCGGGCCTCTGCGTTATCGATTGTTTCAGGGAGTATCACACTTCCATGGAGTACTAAATGTTTATAATCCCCAACAGTCCACTAGAGAACATAAAAAACTATGTCTCTCAGACTTTGGAGACACGGAAAAAAAAAATTTCCTCAAACTGCAGCCTTCCAGATGTTGTAAAACTATAACTCCCAGCATGCCCAAACAACTTACAGCCATCAGCAGGGCATGGTGGGAATTGTAGTTTTACAACATCTGGAGGGCCGCAGTTTTTAGGATGCCTGCTTAGTGTCTTCAAAGTCTGAGAGCCATACATATTGGGCATCGTCGCATGCGTAAAAGTCGTCGCTATAAAAATAACATTTGACCAAACCCCTCGGATGAACAGCGTTAAAAATATTAAATAAAAACGGTGCCAAAAGAAATTTCCATTTGAATTATTTTTTTCCGGTAATAAAGCAAGGGTTAACAGCCAAACAAAACTAAATATTTATTGCCCTGATTCTGTAGTTTGCAGAAACACCCCATATGTGGTTGTAAATGGCTATATAGCCGCACGGCAGGGCATAGAACAAAGGGAACTCCATATGGTTTCTGGAAGGCAGATTTTGATGGACTGTTTTTTTTTTGACACCATGTCCCATTAGAAGCCCCCCCTGATGTAGCCTAGACTAGAAACTCCAAAAAAGTGACCCCATCTAAGAAACTACACCCCTCAAGGTATTCAAAAGTTACTTTACAAACTATGTTAACCCTTTAGGTGTTCCACAAAACTAAATTGCGAATGTAGAAACAATTTTAGAATTTACATTTTTTGTTACCTTGCCTCAAAAAAGTGTAATATAGAGTAACCAAAAATTATATTTACCCCTAAAATAGTCCCAAAACAACAACCACCTTATCCCGTAGTTTCCTAGATGGGGTTACTTTTATGGAGTTTCTACTCTAGGGGTGTATCAGGGGGCTTGAAAGGGTACATGGTGTAAATAAACCAGTCCATCAAAATCTGCCTTCCAAAAACCATATGGCGTTCCCCTTCTTCTATGTCCTGCCGTTTTGCCAAATATTAGTTTACGACCACATATGGGGTGTTTCTGCAAACTACAGAATCAGGGAAACCCATTTTGAGTTTTGTTTGGCTGTTAACCCATTTTTTCCAGTAATAAAGTAAGGGTTAAAATGGAAAATTTTCCCAAAAATATAAATTTCTAAATTGTTTCTCCATCTGCCATTAACTCTTGTGGAACACCTAAAGGGTTAACAAAGTTTGTAAACCCAGTTTTGAATACCTTGAGGGGTGTACTTTCTTAGATGGAGTCACTTTTTTGAAATTTCTATTCTAGGGGTGCAACAGGGGGCTTCAAATGGGACATGGTATAAACAAAACCAGTCCTGCAAAAGCTGCCTTGCAAAACCCATATGGTGTTCCCCTCCTTCTATGTCCTCCCGTTTGGCCAAACAGTAGTTTCCGACCACATATGGGATGTTTCTGAAGTCTTGTGGAAGACCTAAAGGGTTAACAAAGTTTGAAAAAACAGTTTTGAATAACTCGAGGGGTGTAGTTTCTAGAATGGGGTCATTTTTGGGAGGTTTCTATTATCTAAGCCTCACAATATGACTTCAAACCTGAACTGGTCCATAAAAAAGGAGATTTCTGAAAAATTTCAAAATTTGCTTCTAAACTTCTAAGCTTTGTAACATCCCCAAAAAATAAAATACCATTCCCAAAATGCTACAAACATGAAGTAGACATATGGGGAATGTAAAGTCATCACAATTGTTGGGGGTATTACTATGTATTACAGAAGTAGAGAAACTGAAACTTTGAAATTTGCTAATTTTTCTAAAATTTTGGTAAATATAGTATTTTTTTATGCAAAAAAATTAACTTTTTTGACCCAATTTTAGCAGTGTCATGAAGTACAATATGTGATGAAAAAACTATCTCAGAACGGCCTGGGTAAGTCAAAGTGTTTTAGAGTTATCAGCACTTAAAGTGACACTGGTCAGATTTGCAAAAAATGGCCAAGTCCTTAAGGTGAAATAGGGCTGAGTCCTTAAGGGGTTAAAGGAGATTTCAGGAGTAAAACATTGATAATCTATCCTCAAGGTAGGTCATCAATATCCGATTGGTGGTATTCTGACTCTCAGCAACGCCAATGATCACTGATCAACTGTTAGGAGAGGCCAGGGCATTCCAGTGAGCGTAACAGCCTCCTCACAGCCTACCTAGCATAGCGTTGTACACTGTATAGCTGCTACGGTTGGTATTGCAGCCCCCACCCATTCACTTGTGGGCACCTGAGCACTACAGCTTCTTCAAACAGCTTATTGGCAGGGGTTCTGAAAGTCAGACCCCCATACCTATAAGGTATTAATGCTGAGGATAGGTCTTATCCTCTCTTATGCTAAGGAAAGGTCATCAATATTCTACTCTCTGTAAACCCCTATAAATGGGTCAGTTCCTTATGCCATCTTGGAAATGAAGGAATATCAGTCTAAAAGGTAATGTTTGGGAAGATTTTACTACTTTCTTTTTCCTGGGAGCTAATAACAGAAAAAAAAAACTGTATCAAGTTTTGTTTCTCTATTTATTCAACTAATTTTAACTTTAATTTACACTTTATTCAATACAAAGTTCAACAAGAGTAGAAGGCTCAGCTCACCTGCATTCACTTGGGAAGGCACAGATCATAATCCAAAACAAGGATAGGAGTCCAGCTTCCCATAATGCTAACGCTATGTGTCTGTACTGTGTCATTGGATATTTTATCGCTTTAAAGAATAAAGGCTATCACTTTTTTATGGGAAGCTTGACGTCTCTCCTTGTTTTGGATTATACTTTATTCAATAAATCGCCTAACTTTGTAAAACAAAAAAACATCTGAAATTCCATTACTGGTGCTGTAGAATAAAATAGTCATAGTCTAAGCAGGTCAACAATGAATTGTCTTTCAGCTACTGGAAGCCCTGGAAACAAAATGAGTAAGAGGTCCATCAACCATGATACAATTGATCATAACTGCTTATTAGTCAATCTGATCAAGAGATCAGTCATTTATTAAAACTTGTATGCCACTAGTGTAGCGTAAAAAAATGTTGCAAATGATGGTACAAATACAGTTATTTGGAGCTAATAAAAAAGCCAGTCCAACTCAGCAATGCATAGTCTGTTATTTTATAGCTAGTGATCTAGGTTTATACATGTATCACTGTATTTTATGGTATTTTAATTTTATGTATTTTTACACCAATAAAACTTGATAAATTTCCCCCTACTTGAAGTTAATCTTTCAGCAAGTCAAGATGTTTCTAAGAGAACAACCAAACCACTATTTCTGCCATTATTTGAACCAATCAATGTAATTTATATTTCAAACCTCATGGTGATTTTATTAGAGACACTTTGGTAAATTATATGTCTACATAAACAGTGGCTCAGTGGTTAGTACAGTCACCCTGCAGTGCTGGTGTCCTGAATTCAGATACAACCATGTCCAGCATTTACAGGTACTTTGTATGTTCTCCCTAGGTTGGTTTGGATTTTCTTAAGATGCGTCGGTTCCCCCCTACAACCCAAAAACAAACTAATACAAAAACTGGCCTCCTCTTAAACTGTCCTTAGGGTGTGTCTGAGACACTCTGAAATTACTCTTACTCTGTAAGCAATAAAGTTAAAGGGTTTCTGTTACCTAGATTTTGCATATAAAGGCTCATAGGGTCTGCCAGATCACCTGTAGCATGTCCGTAATATAGCTTTGCCATCGATTTGAATGCTTTCCTTTATTCAGATAATCGATTTTATCAGTATGCTAATTACCTCTGAAAAGAGCCTAATGGGCTGTTCCTAACGTCTCTGGAGCCTAGCCTTGCCCATTCTGAAGGAGCCAAGCACTGCCCTGCATCCCAAAGTCCCTTAGGTCTGTATTCCTGACGTAAGCGCCCTCCCGGTCTTCAATCCCTGTACTGGCATCAGCCTCAGAGAAGTGACTGCTCTAGGAGGGGACTTTGGTATATTGCGGACATACTACAGGAGATCTGGCAGACCCTATAAAGGGCTCTAAATGCAAAATCTAGGTGACATAATCCCCTTAATTCTTTGTAAATAAGAATATAATGAAAAACATTTGGCCTGCATATATGTAACTTTTGCATTTCATAGGAGTACTGTATATACCTTCAAGTCTTTACAAGGTATTCTGTCCAAGAGCAGACATACATGTGAAATAGCCTATGTGCATAACCATGAATACAAACTAGTGGAAAGTACAAAACAGAAAACAGAAAAAGGCAAGATTTATTTTTAGCTGTAATTGCATCTAAAAATAGATGTCATGCTTTTTTATCTGGATGTGGATTATGAATGGATGTGTGTAAAACCCAAAAACCTTCCATTGCGTAAATGCCTGTTAGAACTTCATTTTTTTTTTAAGGTGCTTTAAATCCAAGATGAAAAGCCACATTGAATCATTTCTCTACAAATTAGTGTCAGATTGTTTGCAATTCGTACTTTTAATTTGGGATTGTTGTTGGGTTTGTTCCCAGAGCACACTAAGACAAGAAGAGCACCATATGCTTTAACAAGCCCAGTCAAAATACAGGCTTCATTTGATCAACCTTATGAATTACTCAGATCTGTAAAACATTCGATAAGAAAGTCACATGGACACAAGATCTGAAAAGTCATATCCTTAAGAACTTGAAAACAGATGCTTGAGATAATCCAGCACAAGCACTGTAACCATTGCACAAAGTACTGTCTTTGGTTGCATGTCCCGTACAATACTAAGGTGGGATTTCCATATTGTTTTGAGATTTTAAGCTATAAAATTTTCATGTATCTAAAAGTTCTGCACAATAAGATTAAAAGAAAACAATTATATATGCTTGTGCCAGAGAACTGTGTAAAGGCATTAAACAATTTTTCTACTTTCAATTATTTTAAATATATAAAGTTAAAGGGGTGTTCCAGTACTTATGTTTTCAATGTTTGAGCAGCTGGTTAACGATCTCAAGGTCCCTCACCAATTTATACAATGAAAGAACTGCAGCAGTCCCAGAATCATTCTATTCCCTTACTTGTTATGATGGCAGCCCATGTCCACTGCCGCTCTACTCTCTCTGCCGCTCTGCTCACCTGTGACTCCCATGCTCAGGCAACCCAGTCCTACTGGCCTTCCTATCTTCTTTCTTAACAGCCCCAGCTGCTAGAGTACCTTGGCTGTTTCTTATTGCAGGCTGCAGCTTCCATCCTGATGGCAATGCCTCGTTCCAGTGTTTAAAGGGCCAGTGCAAAATCCCTAAACATCCCGAGCCTATGACCTGCCACCTGGGGGTACTTGAGGCACCTTTTCCTGTGGGAGGGTACCTGAGTAATAGGTTCCAGCTCACAAGTATCTGCAAAGGTGTGCTAATTATGTTTCTTTGCCTGTGCACCAACTCCTGCCAGTTTCCTGGATTTTGACCCTTCTTCACCTGTCCTGACTTCTGAATGTTCTCTGTACTGACCCTGAGCTGACTGACCTAACCTTGGACTGTTTACCGGATTTCATTTACTATGCCTGCCTGGGTCTTGGCTTGTCCCTTAGTAGATTTTACCTGATCCCTTGGTGCTTCTCATTGGTGTTTCTTGTCCCCGTGGGTTAACAGTCACTTGAATAGAGACTACACAGAGTGGTAGAAGCCTGGTGGTTTCATTACAACGGAGTCCAGATCCCTGTACATGAGTTGAGGGGTGAAGACCAGGGGGGCACTTAGACAACACCCTTGGGAGTAGCCTAAAGTCAGATCTGTTCAAGTGACACAGCACAGTGGGTCATACACACACTGTACCACACTATATATCTCTGCTAACTATTGTATGAAAGTCATATGTAATATTTTTTTTTTTTTTAAATCACTCTTTTAAATCACTCTTAGTAGTGGCATATTTCTAAGATATGTCATAACTGATTGGTGGGGTACCAACTTTTGAGATATGTTTGGATGTCTCAAATATCCTTTTGGACAGCAGTAAAATTTGAAAGGGTGTATGTGTATTATTACCAAAGCAGTCCCTTTCTTCTAGTACCCATATAGGTCCCATCAGTCAGACCACCACTAATCGGCGATTAGTGCTGAAGCCAACAACCATTTGGCCACCGTGTACTTGACACCTAAAGTTGGTGAGACTTAAGAATAGTGATGGACGAACATCTGCCGGGACGGTTCGCAAACGCGATCGCACGAACATGCTCAATGGTTCGCGAACCGCAAGTTCGCGGCGGGTCCCATTCATTTTAATGGCAGGAGAACCTGAAAAACCTTCAGCTCATATTTGCAGCCAAGAAATAATTACTAGAAGTGCACAAATAGTCCCAAAAGATATATTATTCAAATTTGCAATCTCCATTCATAATTTTTTTCAATGCAAAATATCGGCAATATAATTTTCGCGTACGCGCATGCGCAAATGCAAAATGCACTATACAATACCCAATACTATAAAGAAAGTATATTGGTATATAACACCCTGCTTCAATAAGTTTTTTTGGGGGGCGACTGGTATATCACACCAGTAGAAATTATTTGTTCCAATAACGCTTGTCCCTCTATATTCCTGCAGTATCGCAGCATAACCGCACACAACCGCCGCACAATACAAATGCACTATAACAGGGGTAGGCAACCTCCGGCACTCCAGCTGTTGTGAAACTATAACTCCCAGCATGCATACTGGTTCTGCTCTTTTAAGAACTCATAGAAATGAATGAAGCATGCTGGGAATTGTAGTTTCACAACAGATGGAGTGCCGAAGGTTGCTGATCCCTGCACTATAATATACTTTTTAACATAGAAAGTATATTATAACATTGTACAAGGAAGGCAATCCATTAGAATATACATAACGATAAAACGTAACCTTTAATAATGTTACTATGAGGGTCCATTCACACATCCGTAAGCAGGGGCGTAGCTAATGGCTCATGGGCCCTGGTGCAAGAGTTCAGCTTGGGCCCCCCTTCCCTCAGTGCGTTGTGTGTCTTCTTATGTGGCACAATGGTCTTTGGGCCCCCTTAGGCTCCTGGGCCCGGTAGCGACTGCTACCTCTGCACCCCCTATAGCTACGCCCATGTCCGTAAGTGTTTTGTGGATCCGCAAAACACGGACACCGGCAATGTGCATTCCGCAATTTGCGGACCGCACATTGCCGGCACTATAATAGAAAATGCCAAATCTTGTCTGCATTTGCGGACAAGAATAGGACATGTTCTATTTTTTGGCGGAAACGGAAGCACGGATGCAGAAGTGCGGATCCGCAAATACGCATGCAGACAGCACATTCTGGCATCATTTAAAATGAATGGGTCTGCACCCGTTCCGCAAAATTGCGGAACGGATGCGGACCCATTTTACGGACGTGTGAATGGAAAAGATATCCCTCAAAATGAAAATAAATTCAATTATTAAAGCTAAGCAAAAAGCATAGATGTGGTAGGCAATAACAAGTGCTTGGCGGCACCAAATCAGAAACCATATATCCTACCACAATCTGGGGGGTTCCAGTGCACATCCATGAATCCCGGAGGGAAAGCAAAAAACATCTATCTCTGGGCTAGATGATTATGTGGTATTGAAGGACAGGGTAGGTAAGAACTGTCCCTGATATTTCCCTACAGGGGGGTGCTATTCTGGCCCTGATAGCCTAACCACAGACCACCCGCCCTGATAAGAGCGACCCCATCTGGAACCTTACCCTATATAAAAATGGCCCTAGTAAGCCCCTAGCCCCTAGGCCCCTGACTTCCAGGTGATCACTATATAGATCTATGTGTTTTTGCCTCATTATAAAAGTACAGTCGTGGCCAAAAGTTTTGAGAATGACACAAATATTAGTTTTCACAAAGTTTGCTGCTAAACTGCTTTTAGATCGTTGTTTCTGTGCTGTAGTGAAATATAATTACACGCACTTCATACGTTTCAAAGGCTTTTATCGATAATTACATGACATTTATGCAAAGAGTCAGTATTTGCAGTGTTGGCCCTTCTTTTTCAGGACCTCTGCAATTCGACTGGGCATGCTCTCAATCAACTTCTGGGCCAATTCCTGACTGATAGCAACCCATTCTTTCATAATCACTTCTTGGAGTTTGTCAGAATTAGTGGGTTTTTGTTTGTCCACCCGCCTCTTGAGGATTGACCACAAGTTCTCAATGGGATTAAGATCTGGGGAGTTTCCAGGCCATGGACCCAAAATGTCAACGTTTTGGTCCCCGAGCCACTTAGTTATCACTTTTGCCTTATGGCACGGTGCTCCATCGTGCTGGAAAATGCATTGTTCTTCATCAAACTGTTGTTGGATTATTGGAAGAAGTTGCTGCTGGAGGGTGTTTTGGTACCATTCTTTATTCATGGCTGTATTTTGGGGCAGAATTGTGAGTGAGCCCACTCCCTTGGATGAGAAGCAACCTCACACATGAATGGTCTCAGGATGCTTTATTGTTGGCATGACACAGGACTGATGGTAGCGCTCACCTTTTCTTCTCCGGACAAGCCTTTTTCCTGATGCCCCAAACAATCGGAAAGAGGCTTCATCAGAGAATATGACTTTGCCCCAGTCCTCAGCAGTCCATTCACCATAATTTCTGCAGAAGATCAATCTGTCCTTGATGTTTTTTTGGGAGAGAAGTGGCTTCTTTGCTGCCCTTTTTGACACCAGGCCATCTTCCAAAAGTCTTCGCCTCACTGTGCGTGCAGATGCGCTCACACCTGCCTGCTGCCATTCCTGAGCAAGCTCTGCACTGGTGACACAACAATCCTGCAGCTGAATCCTCTTTAAGAGACGATCCTGGCGCCTGCTGGACTTTCTTGGACGCCCTGAAGCCTTCTTAACAAGAATTGAACCTCTTTCCTTGAAGTTCTTGATGATCCTATAAATTGTTGATTGAGGTGCAATCTTAGTAGCCACAATATCCTTGCCTGTGAAGCCATTTTTTTGCAACGCAATGATGGCTGCATGCGTTTCTTTGCAGGTCACCATGGTTAACAATGGAAGAACAATGATTTCAAGCATCACCCTCCTTTTAACAGGTCAAGTCTGCCATTTTAACCCAATCAGCCTGACATAATGATCTCAGCAGGTCCTTTAATGACAGCAATTAAATCCAGTGGAAAGGTTTTTTTGGGATTAAGTTAATTTTCATGGCAAAGAAGGACTATGCAATTCATCTGATCACTCTTCATAACATTCTGGAGTATATGCAAATTGCTATTATAAAAACCTAAGCAGCAACTTTTCCAATTCTCAATATTTATGTAATTCTCAAAACTTTTGGCCATGACTGTATATTATAAGTATATCGCCCTCTGTGTATCACACCTATCGATAGCACACCTATACCAGTTCTTAAAAGGGCTTTTGTGGCCTTATTAGCTAGTGTTTTATGTCCCTAACAGTCTGTCCATGCTCCTCACAGCAACCTCTCCCTATACTGGCAAAACACTGAATGTAAAATGGCGGCCAGATCAGGTTTATTTATAAGGTAGGGGGTATGTCCATGTGCTGAAATGTCTCAATTGGCTGTCCTGTACCACCTGATGGATGTGTCATGGGCCAAAGTTCTTCACAATGTAAAAGAATATGGCATGCGCGAATATCTCTATATGTTCGGCGAATCGCGAACACACAAAGTTTGCCGCAAAATGACCGCCTGGCGAACTGCAAGGCCATCTCTACTTAAGAACTCATCCTTTCTATAACAAAAGTATTATATAAGGGTTATTTAGTCAACTGAATGTTATATATGTATTACATATGCCATAGGTTTTTGTGAGACAGCATATCTAGTGCTTATGTTCTTTGGAAAAAAAATAACATTTCTTCATTTTTGCCTCCTTCAGATACCCCATAGACATCCCATAGACATCAACAGCAGATAAACAAGTCAAGCTACACATTTAAACAAAATCTAGTATTAGATATCAAAAACGAAGTTTCTACTGCCAAATAATACTATGTCATTTATGATGGAGGCCACAAGTGGATTATTGCTAATGAACAGTCTCAGCCTTCCATCTTGTGCTGCTTTATTCCTCCCTCACAGGCATCACTTTAAACTGGAGCCAGATCATTAGAAGGAATGAAAGTATGGAGTGGAGAATCCAAATCTGAAATGTTTGTCTGGCAATCACAGTGAATTCAGGGAGGCTTTATAAATAAAGAAACCAATATGGATTTGTCCCTAGTGATTACAGTGCAATTAGCAGAATTAAGCTATGAAGTCTATTTAATACCAGATGATGCCTCAGGGGAAACAGGTTTAGTTATTATCATTTTGTTTATAACTTGGCCAAAGGGGTACAAATTCCTATCACAGCCCAGTAATCTGTGTAAATAAGTGTTAAAGTGCTGGGATATGATGGATTACTCACTGTGTTGGTGCTTCCTTGCAGGGGCACACCATCTGTGCTTCCTCAAGCAGCACCTGTCTCTGACTAAGAACTTTCCCATGTCCAGTTTGTGAGTGGGGGACCCTTTTGATATTTTTGTCAGGCAGCAAAAGGGCTAGAAGCACCAAAGCATAATACCTCTCCACTACCAGTAACATCGGGATAGTGGTACAGGGTACAGAGGTAGCAGTCCCATCTGGATCCTGGTGCCTGAGGAGGACCAAAGGTCCCTTTGCCACATAAAAAAACTAGTGTTACAGGTTGCACATTTTAGGTGGGACCCCTGATATGGTTTTTGATTGGGACCTAGAAGCATGAAGTTAAAGGAGTTATCTGGTCCAGTGGATAGGTCACCAATATCAGTTCTGGGGGGATAAGATACCCAAACCACGACAATCAGGTGTTAGAAGATGCCAGCGCTGTGTAAACATTGCAGCCTCTTCCTAGGCCATGTGAAATCACAATACATCACATGGTCTAGTTGCAGCCAGAGGCGTTCATAGAGAAGTAAAGGCCCCATAGCAAGGATCAAACCAGGCCCCCCACACAGAACAGAAGGGTTTCCGCCTAAACAAAGGGTAGAGTCCTGACCAAGTTTGCACCCCAGTAAAAGAAGGGGTGATCCCAACTGGGCCCCCTCTTGCCCTGGGCCCCATAGCAGCCGCATGGTCTGCCGCTATGGTAGTTACACCCCTGGTTGCAGCTTAAGGGTCCATTCACACGTCCGTAGTGTATTGCGGATACGCAAATTGCAGATCCGCAATACACCCGGCCAGCACACCCATAGAACTGCCTATTCTTGTCTGCAATTGCGGACAAGAATAGAACATGTTCTATTTTTTTCAGGAGCCGCGGACCGGAAGATCGGGGCCGCGCTTTGGAAATGCACATGCGGACAGCACACTGTGTGCTGTCCACATCTTTTCCGGCCCCATAGAGAATGAATAGGTCCAGATTCGTTCCACAACGCTGCAAAATGGATCTGGACCCATTCTACGGACGTGTAAATGGACTCTAACCCTGGTGAAGAAATGGGACTGAGCTGCAATACCAAGGACAGCTGCTATACTATGCACAGTGCTGTGCTTGGAAAGCTGCTGGGAGCTGGCTGTGCTCACTGAGTGTGGAGGCTCCCTGAAACAGCTGATTGGTAGGCGTGCCGAGGACAGGTCATCATTATCTTTACCTGGATAAACCCTTTAAAGCGACCTTTTGGTTCAACAAATAAAATTTGCATTAACAGGAAAATTAACATTTAACTTTTTTGCTGCAGAATCACCAATTCCTGGGCTCCTCTCCTGCCATCCAAGATGTCCACACTGCTTCTCAGACTATCTGATGCAAACTGTGCATTTGGTAGTCCAAGAAACTTCCTGCTTGTCCAGCCATGCCCTTGGACTTGCCAGCACTGCTCACGTGAACAGTGCCGGACGATCTGAGGGCAGCATGAAGTTTCTTGAACTACTAATTCACAGTGTGCATCAGGAAGGCTGTAAAGTGGTGTGGTCATCTTGGATGACAGAAGAGAAGCCTGTGAATTGGCGGATCTGCAGCTGAAAAGATAAGAAAGGAGGTCACCAGGTAAGTTTTCTTGAACTGGCGGGTTGCTTTGAAAACTCTGGGTATTGTCTGAACCTAAAGCATGGGTTAAGGCTACTTTACATGGTCTGGCATGTATTGATCAGAAGCGTTACTTTCTACGCCTAGGAATACTCGTTTGCAATAACTGCCCTGTGTAAAGGAGTCGACAATCACCCCATGAATGAACAAAAACTTTGTCATCAGGTGAAACCATTGCTGATGTGGACACCTAAATCATTGTTTATGGGCAGCGGATCGTGATGTGTAAACAGGGTTCTTCTGCCAAGAAACAATGATTCTCTGTTGGGACAAGCGATCGTTCATCCCCATTCAGAGGAGAAGATTGCTGCCTAGTAACTGTAGCTCACACCTCCTCTGAGCAGGCAGTTATCAGAAACAAATGGTTTATTCCTGATTAGAGATGAGCAAATCACTCAAAATCCAATTCTGTTGAATCAGTCATCCAACTTGCTTTAGGTCCAAATCGATTCTACAAGAAACTAAAGTGCTCCAATTGGTCTGAAATGTGTGTATGATACTCTGAGATGTCATAGAAGTCATAGTCTTCTTTCTTGGTTTTCACTCTTTTTTTACATTTTTTAAAATATTTTTCCCTCTCCCTCTCTCCAAAATTTGCCCAAATCAAATCACCAATCGAATTCCTTTAGAATCATTTCACTCATCTCTATGCCCAATAATTGCCTACTCTTCCATCTGATTCCTGTTACTTTTGACTGATGGAAGGGAGTAACACGACTGCAGGACCAAACCACACACAAGCTTTATTTGTTGTCCGTAGCTATAGAGAAACAAATACTCAAAATGGTTTCTTACAATTTTGACTTTTTTCAAACATGGTTGCATAAATAGTCAAACATGATTGTGTATGCTTTGATAAATTCTGCGCAATGCCAAAGAGGAACCTGACCTGCATCACCATAATATGGCTAATTTAACAAGTGGTTATTTTAAAAAAAAATCATCTACATGTATATGAACAGCGACTTAACAACTTTCTTTTTTACCAGCTATCACTCTTTATCTATTGATCATATATTATACATTTATTCCAATGCTATAAGGTGATGTCCACATAAACTATGCCGTCTATCTTTAAATTAGACAGAAGGCACAATGAGATTGTGACACATAGTCATATTATTACTTCTGGCCAATATGGATAGCTAAGTATAGAAGCTGAGATATAAATAACTGTGAATTAACAGCATGCTGAACTAATCCTGTGGATTACAGGTGAGAAACTGCAAGATGTATATCTAATAATCCCTGCTAATATCTCTTAATCAAGTACCAACACGTTATCCTGAAGGCTGGAGGCTGAAGCAGCTGTTAATAAAATAATGCAAGCCGGGGCAAGCAGCATCCTAGCAGCACCGGGGATCAAATCAGAGGAAACTGTTAATTGTATAAAACAAAAAAGTTATTTGGGATAATTAAAGCAAGAAAATGATATACCAGGGGAGATTTATCAAACTGGCTTAAAGTAGAACTGGCTTAGCTGACCATAGCAACCAATCGGATTTCACTGCTGTGAAAATTGAGAAGTGAAATTTGATTGGTTGCTATGGGCAACTAAGCCAGTTCTACTTTACACCAGTTTGATAAATTACCCCAACCATATTTATCCCCTTTAGGACCAGGCCAATTTTCATCTTTGTGTTTTTGCTTTTTCCTCCCTGCCTTCCAAGAGCCATAACTTTTTAACTTTTCCATTCATATAGCGGTATAAGGACTTGTTTTTTGTGGGATAAGTTGTATTTTGTAATGGCACCATTTAATGTAACATATTTTGTATTGAGAAAACTAAAAAAAAATCTTTGTGGGGTAACACTGGATATAAACTGCAAATGTGTCTTTTTTATTTTTTCATTTATTTGGGTATTTTAACTTTTTTATGGCATTCACTGTTTGCTAAAATGACATGATAACCTTAGTGATAGAATTATTAGATAGTTAGAACAATTGCAGCAATATCATGTTTAGATGTCTTTTTTATGATTTACTACTTTAAATTACCGGTAAATAAAACTATTGAAAAAATTCTCCCACATATAACTTTTTTATATTTCTGTGACAGCTTGTTTTTTTGCAGGGTGAGCAGTAGTTTTCATTCTTACCATTTTGGGGTACATATGACTATTGATCACTTTTTATTTAAATATTTTAGGGGCAATGTGACGAAAAACAACAAATTGGCTATGTTTATTTTTTCCCATTACAACGTTGATCACACATGATAGATATTTCTTTAATAGTTTGAACATTTTTGAACGCAGCGATAAATACCAACTATGCTTATTTTTATAGATTATTTTTATATGTAAAACTACTAAAGGCAGTAAAAAGTTTGTGTTTTTAATTTTTTATTTTTTTATTTTAGTCTCATGAGCCTGAAATTATTTGGCTTTTTCTGGCTGCTAATTTAATAAAAAGAGGTTTTCCATTTATAATCATTTTTAAGTACCTGCAGCGTGCCTGCTGAAGCAGATACTTACCTGCTCCATACTGCTCTGGTACTCTTCTCTTTGTCGCTGTTTCCATCTTCCAGTCCCTGCAATGTTTACATGGGCATGATCACAGGTACTAACTGGCTTCAGCAGTGACGTTCTCTTTGTGGCCACATTACTGCTGAAGCCAGTCATGGACTGGAGCAGTGCATGTGACCATGCCCATGCACCACTGAATGTAAACATTGCGGGGACTGGAAGATGGAGACAGCGAGGCAGAGTGGAGTACAAGAACAGCATGGGAAAGGTAAGTATCAATCTTCTGTTTCAGCAGGCAGGCTGCGGGCACTTGCATAAAAAATTATTCAGTGCCTCATATCTTTTGGCTCTAGAGCAGGACAGGAGAGCTGGACTACTCTTGCTCACATCATTTGGTGTGACCCAGGCAGCAGAGGGGGCTCCTAGGCAGGAGGAAAGGGAAGCCATGATATCTTGGAGAGCAGTCAGTGGCCAAGTGGAGAGTGGGAGGGAGACTCACACACTTTGCTGCCTCAGTAGGAGGAAAGCTGGCTGGGCAGTGCCAGCAACCTGGGGGAGTGGTGACTCACACTCATGTGGTGTGCAGAGGATGGAGGAGATGGTTAGTGGGCTGAAGCCTGCAGAATTGTTGGCATATATTGTACCTCTCTATTAAAGGATGATGTCATTGACAATAGTTGATAGTCACAGCTTACCTCTTCCCCCTCACTGCGCAATAACCTTCACACAGGTGACAGAGCATGCCAGGAACACTCTCCCTTAGAAGTCAGAGTCATCACAAGATTACAATATCATATGTCAATGTAATTGCTGTATAGAAAATCTTTAAATGCGGTTAAAAGCAGATAAGGAAAGATGGCAGCCCTCATATTCATGTACGGATAATGTAATAACAAAAAATCTATAATCAGAAAATTAAAAATAATTGATTTGTATCATTTGTTTTCATTGGCTACAATTCAAAGAAGACCTGTCACCTCTCCTGACATATCTGGCTTACGCAACTTTCACATGCCAGAACAGCATGAATCCTCCAGATCCGGTGTTGCCGGATACAAACAGAATGCCCTGGGAGATCTGTATGGTGTTCCGGCATACAGACATAGAGTTGGCTGGACATAAACTGCTGCATGCTGTAATTTGTGTCCGGATGATTCTCCATTTGTCTGCCTGAACAGCTGCCGGAGTTTCACACCTGAGGTGTGAAACTAGCCTTAGTAAATACATATATTTTCAAAAATTTAAATACTAAAACATTGTTTCTTCGAATGCTATACTATTCTTCCTAGAAATGTATATATTCCTCTTAGAAATGTATACATTCTTTGACAATTGACATGGTGTGACCCTTACATTTTCCAATTAAAACACTGTCCACATGGGATAATTTTTCTGCTTGATGCAATTTGCCCGTGCAGGGGGTTGTCAATTGGGGTATCTGATGATCAAACGAGCTTGCGATACCCATAAAGTGAGTCAAATTAGTAACTGGTTTTCAATTTTTCACATCGAAAGGGGAGACCCCCACTACAATACTGGGCAAGTGCCTTGCTGACTGTCCACATCAACAAGGCATCCGTCTGTCTATGCCATAACCATGGTTAAAGGGGTTCTCCAGGAATAAAAAAAATTAAAATACTTAAATATTATTTTATAGTAAATATATTCATAAGTTTCATTAGTTATATAGGCTTGTTTTGTCTAGGGAGCAATCATTAGGAGACATGAAATGGCCGCCGTCCTATTAGTACACACGAAACCTGTCCTAAATCACACAGGAGGACAAGTTACTTCACAATGAGCCATAGGGCTGCCTCATCCTCCTCTCTACTCTACTTGTCAGTAATCATGATGCTGAACACAGGTGTGGGAATGGAGAAGATAAGGAGACATGAGAGGAGGGTGAGGTGAGGCTAATGAGCACCAGCACTTGTATGCAGTCTCCATTACTACAGCAACACATTACCACAGTCTGTCTGTCCTCCTCGCTGTACTTCATGTCTCCTCATTAACTAAATTCCCCAGAGATTTAGCTAAAATTCTTATCATCTGTATTCAGGACCATAAGAGGAGAGGAGAAGGAGGCCGGTCTTTACATCAGTGTTGTAAAATAACTTGTCCTCATGTGTGATCAGGCTAAGGCTACTTTCACACTCGTGTTTACGTGCAGATCCGTCATGGATCTGCACAGACGGATCCGTTCAGATAATACAAACATCTGCATCCGTTCAGAACGGATCCGTTTGTATTATCTTTAACATAGCCAAGATGGATCCGTCTTGGACACCATTGAAAGGCTGATCGGGCAGGTGCAGGAGCTGTGCCTGTCCGATCAGCGGCACGGGTCTGGCTGTCACTGACAGCTGAGCCCCTGCGATCAGGGCGGGGTGCACCGGCATCAGGGAAAACTCCAGCCCGCTCTATTAAAATATAACATGATCCGCCCCGTCAGGTGAACCTGTAAAAAATATATAAAAGCTGTGCAAAAACAGCCATTTTTTCTTCACCTTCCCTCACAAAATGTGTAATACC
The DNA here is from genome assembly GCF_014858855.1 of Bufo gargarizans. Classification (NCBI taxonomy): domain Eukaryota; kingdom Metazoa; phylum Chordata; class Amphibia; order Anura; family Bufonidae; genus Bufo; species Bufo gargarizans. Next base: position 174,856,100 of record NC_058080.1, on the reverse strand, counting down.
AAGCTTACATTGTATTTTCATGGTGACAGATTCACTTGAAATTTTCATTTACGAGCAATTTTCTGTTTCGCTAGCGATACATTTTTTTATTTCAAACAAAATAAATATTTCTGCACATTTATATGTAAAAATAAAGTTTCTTATGGTTTTGGTGCGGGGAAGGGGGTGCCAGAGTAAAGTACCTGCCCCGGGTGCCGAATACCTAAGTCACACCACTGGTGCTGCTGCACAACTCTCAGTGCAGCATCAATCGTCAGCTCTGCTAAGCTATTTACACTACCTCTATTATTTATGCCCTATGAGCTCCTGATGAACGGCCCGTCACAGGGCTATGAGAAACACGTCGAGCAGGGGGTATCATTATTAGCAAGACTTATGTAGCACTAGCTAGGGTCCCGTGAGATCATGGAATCTAATACAGTACATGGGTCTCATCCGATGCTTTAGGGACGCTAGCTATCTAATACTGGGGTGACAGCACTGGGACTGGACACAATTAGAGTCCCAGCTTGATCACTGTTACCGCATTAGCGGTGAGGTTTTGTTACTGCGGATCAGCTCTGGCTCACTGGACATAGTACAAACAGCCAGTTGACTGTCCACTTAAACTGTGGGGGTTGGAGAATTTTCCATTCCCCCCCCCCCCCCCTTATTTGATACACACTCACCAGAGCCTTTTATATTCATTTCAATCAAGGGACTAATATATTTTAACCAGCAATATAAATAGTGATTTTTTTTTATTTTTATTAAACCGTCAATTCCTCTCAATGAGTTAGTCTATATCTGAGACGGTAAATATATGTACCCTGTTTTTTCTTTGACCATCCTCATGTGTGATCAGGACAGGTTTTGTGTGAACTAATGGGACATCGGACATTTTGTTTCCCCTGATGATTGCTCCCCAGACAAATGAGCCATTATAAATAACAAAAGGTATTTGAGAATATATTTATAATAAAGTAATATTTAAGTATTTTCATTTTCTTAATATTCCAGAGAACCCTTTTAACTTACACGTAACTCGCTGAGCTTGTCTTACCCTGTTCAGCAAATGTGGTTTTCACATTACTAGGTCTGATTGTACCAAACATTTCTTTGATACCACAGGTTACTCATCCAATAAAACATTGTAAAAACCATTTCATCTTCTGGACCAAAAAATAAAGGACAGAAAGCTAGCTTCTGTGCTTATATTTTCATGTAAATCCAGCAATTACACTGGTGTTGCTTGAATTGTCCTTAATCTCTTGGATTCATCTCCTTCTTTCTCAAAGGCTTCTCTCTGGCTTCTACGTTCCAACAAAAGATGAATAATGCTGTCCAAGTTTATATGTAGTATTGTAAATAGTTATTCCACTGCTGATTCTAGAGAATGTGAGGACATATCCTTTCAAGGATATACCAGATGTAAAACCACTATAATACTTTACACTTTTAGTAATCTGGCTGTAAACTCTTCTCAGAATATAGCCGATACTTGTCACTTCTCCCTGTTTGACCACACAGCGTAAGTCTACGGCATCTATCAGTGCAGAAATGATTATATTCATCACCAACAATTCTTTAGGACAAAAACCATATGTATACTATTTATCTATATCTATCTACAGGGGCATAGGTAGGGGACTGACGATGGTTCTCAGGAAAAAGTGTAGTGCCAACAAGACATTCTTACACTTGAGGTGACCATACACTTTAGAAAGCTGACAGACTTCCCCATGCTTCTTTCCTTAACATCTGACATTGGGGGGCACTTGAGACACCCCCATACTGTCACATAAGGCCTAGTTCAGACTTCAGTTATTTGGTCAGTTATTTCCATCAGTTATTGTGAGCCAAAACCAGTAGCGATGCCTATTTAGAGATGAGGTATAATGGAAAGATCTGGACCTGTTCTGTGTTTTTGACCCACACCTAGTTTTGGTTCACAATAACTGATGGAAATAACTGATCAAATAACTCAAGTGTGAACTCAGCTTAAGGCTAATTTTACACTTGCTGTAACAGCGTCCGGCAGGCTGTTCCGGCGGGGGAACAGCCTGCCGGATCCGTGCTAACGCATGTCCACCGTGCCGCTGGAAGTCCGCTCCGGCCCCATTCACTATAATAGGGGCTGGCCAGAAGTACGACCCCAAGTAGCCTTAGATGGTCTCTGGTAGGCCTACGTATACATAATTTGAGGGGTTATAAACAGGTCTGGTTAAGAATATGAAATATATATGATATCTGTTTAAAAAAAACAGCATGAGACTATATTAAAGGGATTGTTCCATGAAAAATATTCAGCTGTTTTTAAACCAGAACCTGGTAATTGCATGTAATTAAAAATGTAGTATAGCCAGTTATTCAATGAAATGTATGTGTATAGTGCCACCTGCTGTTTCTTCTTTTTCATATTTTTCTGTCCACCTTACCAGGGTGGACACACATGCTCAGTTTCACTTGAGCTGCCAGCTTGATATAAATCTAGCAGAACTATTTCAGAAATGAATGGGGAGATCTCTGGATCCATATGAGGTACAGGACTGGTTCTAGCGTTGTTAGAAAGCATGTCATGTACTATATGATGTCTGAGTTTTTACATTAATCATGGGATAACCCCTTTAAATATATAATAGGCACAATAGCCAATGGCTTTGTAGAGTCAATTTCTCAAAGCCATACATATAAAGCTGGGTTCAGATGTAATCTTAAAAAATACATATTATAGAAAGAGGTACACAGCTGTACATAGAATGTATATATCCAAAGTACGCCTCTCAAAAAAACTACTGATACTTACTGTAATGATCCATCAATTTTTTATTTTTTTAAGGAAAACATTTTTTTCTTCTGACAGATCTAAAGGCATACCCATAGAGAGATATGTCTCACACTAAAATATTATAGTGTTAAAAAAATACGTGAGTGGTGACTGTATCCTGTTTATTGAAAGGACAAAACAGTGTGGCAAGCTATGTTTTCCTGTCTCTGGTGTTCGTTCTTGGGTACCGCCAACCAGATCCCATTCACTTAAGTTATGAGTATAAGCTCCAGTACCAAAGAATGGCCACTACATGTGTACTGTCGCTAACAGCTGATGAATGGTGGTGCTGGATGTTGGACCCCTACAATGTGATATTGATGACCTATGGATAGTCATTATCCAGGAATGATTTAAAATGGCCACCAGCAACCTGTCCTAGAATGTGAGCAGGACTGTTTGCTTCCACTTGCAGAGCTACCTTGGGGGGTGAGGGGCAGGGGCCTCACTCCACTGCTCTACAATAGATGGTAACGATGTGATGCTGCCTACTATGTGCCATCATGGCTGAGCAGCCTGACAGGAAAACGCACCAATATGTAGTATAATGTGTAACACCCTGTACATTTAGGACCTTTAGTAATTCTTTCTGTCGAAAACTAGACATCAAAATGTACAGATTTGATGGACTGTTGTTTCTACAAAAGCTGGGTGACAAAATATGTAGCTCACAATACTTCATTTTCAAGAAAATGAAGTATTTCTCACAGAAAAGTATTGCAATAACACATGTTTTGCTATACACATGTTTATTCCCTTTGTGTGTATTGGAAAAAAAAACAAAAAAGGGAGGAAAAAAAGCAAATTAAACATAAGGTCAAACCAAACTCCAAAAATGGGCTGGACAAAATTATTGGCACCCTTTCAAAATTGTGGATAAATAAGATTGTTTCGAGCATGTGATGCTCCTTTAAACTCACCTGGGGCAAGTAACAGGTATGGGCAATATAAAAATCACATATGAAAGCATATAAAAAGGTGAGACGTTTACTTAGTCTTTGCATTGTTTGTCTGTGATCGCCACACTAAGCATGGACAACAGAAACAGGAGAAGAGAACTGTCTGAGGACTTGAGAACCAAAATTTTGGAAAAATATCAACAATCTCATCTCCAGAGATCTAGATTTGCCTTTGTCCACAGTGTGAAACATTATCAAGGAGTTTGCAAGCTATGGCACTGTAGCTAATCTCCCTGGACGTTGACGGAAGATAAATATTTATGAAAGGTGTCAACGCAGGATAGTCCGGATGGTGGATAAGCAGCCCCAAACAAGTTCCAAAGATATTCAAGCTGTCCTGCAGGCCCAGGGAGCATCAGTGTCAGCGTGAACTATCCATCGACATTTAAATGAAATGAAACGCTATGGCAGGAGACCCAGGAGGACCCTACTGCTGACACAGAGACATAAAAAGCAAGACTACATTTTTCAAAAATAAACTTGAGTAAGCCAAAATCCTTCTGGGAAAACGTCTTGTGGACAGATGAAATCAAGATAGAGCTTTTTGGTAAAGCACATCATTCTACTGTTTACCGAAAAGAACACAGTACCTACAGTGAAATATGGTGGAGGTTCATTGATGTTTGGGGGTTGTTTTGCTGCCTCTGGCACTGGGTGCCTTGAATGTGTGCAAGGCATCATGAAATCTGAGGAATACCAACGGATTTTGGGTCGCACTGTAGAGCCCAGTGTCAAAAAGTTGGGTTTGCGTCCGAGATCTTGGGTCTTTCAGCAGGACAATGACCCCAAACATACGTCAAAAAGCACCCAGAAATGGATGGCAACAAAGAGCTGGAGAGTTCTGAAGTGGCCAGCAATGAGTCCAGATCTAAATCCCATTGAACACCTGTGGAGAGATCTTAAAATTGCTGTTGGGAAAAGGCGCCCTTCTAATAAGAGAGACCTGGAGCAGTTTGCTAAGGAAGAGTGGTCCAAAATTCCGGATGAGAGGTGTTAGAAGCTTATTGATTGTTATAGGAAGCGACTGATTTCAGTTATTTTTTCCAAAGTGTGTGCAACCAAATATTAAGTTATGGGTGCCAATAATTTTGTCCAGCCCATTTTTGGAGTTTGGTGTGACATTATGTCCAATTTGCTTTTTTTCCTCCCTTTTTTGGTTTTGTTCCAATACACACAAAAGGAATAAACATGTGTTACTGCAATACTTTTCTGTGAGAAATACTTCATTTTCTTGAAATTTTTCAGGGGTGCCAACATTTACGCCCATGACTGTATGTTTTGCCGAACAACTAGGCAGAAATGCTTTTCTGGTTTCTGTTTAATTTCCCTGGTTGGAGCTGCAATAGTGGTCATATTGGTTGTCACCAAGTTGTGATCGCAAAATAGTTCATGCCAGGCAAATATAACTTTTCACAAGCTGACAGATGAGCACCACTTAATACCTGTAAAGGATTTTCTATTTCTCTATTCGCTGTAAGCAATATTTGCTTGTACCCGTAATACGATAAAACTCTTGTCCAGCCATTTTTCCGGATTATCCCGTGCCACTGCTGGAAATTAAATACAAGATAGATTCACTTATCTATCATACTGTATACTGAATGGGAGACAGAAAAAATACAGAGAGAGGTTAACATCATTTCTTCAAAGTATCCTCTTAGGCCTGGCGTGATTAATTGTATTAAAGATGTATTTCATTTAGATGCACGTCTCTTCTGATTGCGCAGAGTCTCGGAGCTCAGCTCCACATTGCAGCTCCGCTACAGGAAACCTGGAGACCGAGAAGCAGATGTGAGCTACACTTAATCAGCAGGGACTGATGAATCGGGGACAAAAATTGCAATCTCACTGAAATGTTTTGACTAAATGAACTAGTGAAAAGTAGGTAGGAGAACTGCTATACCTACACATTGAATTAACAAGAAGGTCCCGGTATTATACAATGCATCCGCGGTGCAATTCTCACAATACTGAATTTCCTTTACTGTATGTTATGTTGTAAATGCTCACAATACAAACTAGTCTGTCCTTGGAAAGCTGAAAAGATGCCAGTTCAATGGCAAACTGGATGTTAGACACAATTTCAACTGTGAAGACAAAGGGGGAATCAATTCTATGCAGAAATACAGCACTGAATACAGATTGTTCTGTCAGGGCCAGAATACCAAGGGATAAATGCCGTCATGTATGTATTTAGTGTCGGAAAGGGATGGAACAAGTATGTCATATTGCACCTATTCTCAGACATACAGAGGGAGAGTTATGAACACTGGTGTAAAGGAAAACTGGCATAATTGCCCATAGCAACCAATCAGATTCCACCTTACATTTTTCTGAGCACCTTCGGAAAATAAAAGGTGGAATCTGATTAGTTGCTTTGGGCAGTTAATCCAGTTTCTCTTTACACCAGATTTGATAAATCTCCCTCATTGTATCTCAGCAGCCTAAAAAACTTTTGTGTCTTGTATTTTCGGGTGCAATTTAAGTTCCCATCACCGCACCTCACACAGAATTATTCAACTGCTAGAACGACAAATAAAGTGTCACTCATACGCCAAACCACCAACTGAAATGCCCTGCCACACTAAGTGTCTTCTTCATGCCTCATCGGATACAGTGTCTGGAATCACATGCTCTCCCGTATCATATGCTAGCCAAATGCCTCCCATACACAGCTACTGATGTAGTGTCCCACTAGGTAAATGTGAGCACTACACAAGGGTCAATAGGGCCACGTTGTTCCCCACCTTTTGTGGAACAGGGTCATTGTATTTTATTTGATGTTTTTATGTGTTTTTCCTGTTATCTCCTGTACCAGGCCTGTTAGGGGTAGTTCCTCCTCCTAGACTGTAGAGGGAGCTAGGGAACTCCTAGTTTATATTGTCAGGTTCAGGACAGGAAAGGGTCAGTCCAGAAGGGAGTGAAGCTAGCTCTTTAGCTAGAGAGGAGCTGAAGTTCAGTTCCAGCATGCAGCTAGATAGCCCAGGTTCCTAGCTTGCATCCAGGGGAAGAAGTTGCCTCCTGAGAAACCAAGTTCCTTTTAAAAGTACAGCGCAGAGCCAAGTTTATTTCCAGCCAAACAGAGAGCTGAAGGGCAGAAGGATATTCTACAGCAAGGAGATATATACCAGAGGAAGGTTTCCCTACTCAAGGATAAAGCCAGCAATAGGGCATACAGGCCTTGGAGAAAGCCAGACAGGAACTGAGAAAAAATACAGCCTGATCTGTAAGTGTTATTCCCTCTGAGTATCTTGCAAGGACTTTGCCTGCCATTTATATAAAGCCTGCCTGTTAAACCCTTTTACATGTGGAACCAACTAAAGACTGTAAATAGTTGAACTGTTTCAGTAAAAGGAAGTTCTGGTTTACTGCAACTTGTGTTCCTCAATTATTACTACAATAAATTGGTGTGCCACCATTACCGGCACTAGCGTTACAAACTTAAAGGGATCTTGGCACCGGCACATTAAACCTACAACACCCAGGGCACCTCACCTACCACCTGGCCTGGTCCCTATACATAGAGAGTGCCCCAGAGGATCCCTACCCAAATTTTATCTTCTTCCGGAATTTCAATGAAGTGGTATTATCTAAAAGAGTACTAGAAACCCTTGTGAGTCGGGTTTCAGAATAGTCCATCCGTCATTGAGAGAAGCTGTGACCACCCATGTACCTTCAATGACCTCTTCAGAGGAATTTCATTAAATGACAGCCAATGATGGACATTCACATCAATAGTCCCCAAATACATAGATGGGGTGCATTCACCGGACAAAGGCTGCTCTTTGTCTCCTGACTCATAGAGGGACCCACATTATGGTATGCATATTCCCTAAGAGAACACATACAAAGATGTTGCTATAGTAATACAACCCCTTTAAAGGGCATCTGTTAGCAGATTTGCACCTATGAAAGTGACCTGTTACATGTGCGCTTGGCAGCTGAGGGCATCTATGTTGGCTCTATGTTCATATGTGCCCTCATTGCTGAGAAAAAGTATGTTTTAATACATACAAATGAGACTCTAGGAGCAACAGGAGCAGTGCCATTACTCTTAGAGGCTCCGCTTTCGCTGAAACTGCTGCCCCCTCCCCACTTTCATTATCAAGGCCAAGTGTGATGACGTTTTCACTAACTGGTCCTGTCAATCAAAGTGCAGAGAGCACAGCAGTTGCAGAGAAAGCTGAGCCTTTAGGTGTAATGGCAATGCCCCTGTTGCTCCTAGAGGCTCATTTGCATGTATAAAAATTTCATTTTTCTCAGCAATGCTGACACATATGAACATGGGACAAACACAGATGACTTCAGCTGCCAAGTGCACATGTAACAGGTCAGCCAGTTTCATAGCTACAAATCCAGATGCCTATAAATGTCTCTGCATATGATTTGGACTTCTATATCAGAAAAACAAAGCTTGCGTGTGAGGGCCGGATAGAATGCCGGTGCGTCGCGGAAAATGCACGATTTTTCAGCGCGAGTGCAAAGCGTTTTAAAGCACGTCCATGAGAAAAATCGGCATATTTGGTAACCAGACCCGAACCTGAACTTCTTCACAGAAGTTCGGGTTTGGGATCGGTGTTGTGTAAATTTTATTATTTTCCCTTATAACATGGTTATAAGCAAATTAGGGATGGAGGGTTTATAAAAATTTTTTATAAATTAACCTCACCCCATCCACTTGTTCTCGTAACCAGGCTTGTCTTCTATCTTCTTCTTTGAGGACCTGGGAGAAAAAGACCTTTGGTGACATAGGTGCACTCATCACATGATCCATCACCATGGTGATGGACCATGTGATGAGCGCAGTGACGTCACCAAAGGTCCTTTTCTCCCAGGTACTCAAAGAATAAGAAAGAAGACAAGCCGGGCTGCGCAAACAAGTGGATGAGTTCAATTTATTTTATTTTTTTAACCCCTCCATCCCTAATTTACTTAGCATTCTGTATTAAGAATGCTATTATTTTCCCTTATAACAATGTTATAAGGGAAAATAATAAAGATCGGGTCCCCATCCCGATCGTCACCTAGCAACCATGCGTGAAAATCGCACTGCTTGCGATTTTCACGCAGCCCTATTCACTTCTATGGGGCCTGCGTTGCGTGAAAAACGCACAATATAGAGCATACTGCGATTCTCACGCAACGCACAAGTGATGCGTGAAAATCACCACTCAAGTGCACAGCCCCATATAAATGAATGGGTCCGGATTCAGTGCAGGTGCAATGTGTTCACCTCATGCATTGCACCCGCAAAGAAAACTCGCCGGTGTGAAAGAGGCCTTATAGTGTAAAGTACTGTAAATGCAAATATTCAATTTACCTCCATTCTGTGCCCATGTGTAAACATTTTTATGTGTTAATTTCATTATAATAAAAAAATTACGTGGATAAAGGTCCTATATCAGAATCCATCTCTATTTCATCCCATAGGACTTTTGAATACGACCATATGGAGCTTTGTAACCGTAAGTTGTATTGAGCATTAATATGGCATTCATGGATGGGTTAGGGAACCTACTATGTACTTGTATGTCTTATTTCTTACAGAGTTTTTCTTCTGTCAGATTAAAAATCATGGCATTTTTTGATCAAGTATTGTACTACTATTGCTACTTTCTAATGGAAAATATTAGGGAAGAATATCTGCATATAACGGTGCCATACAGAGCACCATATGTATATATACAGAATGTCTATGGTTATGTAATATGGAGCCTTAGGGACTCTGTGTGTTCTGCCGAATGATGCCTTCCTGAAACATCTCATCAGATCCAACGGGACAGCAAGATAATTGCACAAAATCGTCAATCAAGTAAGTCCAGGATCAGAAGAGGGGGCACTGTATACACAACGCTGAAAACTCTTAACTGACCCATAGCCAAAAAATTTATTGTTTGAAAGTGAAATGTAACCTTGTCACCTAAAGTTTACTCCTCCAGGAACATAAGAAGGGGCTGTGACAAAAATGTTATTCAAACACGCATTTCATCTAGACAGTTATGGTGTAAAATTAAACAGTCTTAAAAGCTAAATCTTTCTTCAGTTAATCCAATCAAGCAGATTGTTGGCATGCTTAGCAGGGTGAATCAGGGCACTCAAAACATACATTGTCACTTACAATAATACAGGAAGACTTTGTACTGTTTCTCGAGATGATAAATAATTACATTTTCATTTTTATGATGTATGTTCTGCCTTGGCTTTCAACGTGACATATTCTACCCAAAGAATATAAAGCATGCCAAACAAATATACAGTAAAGATATGCAGATCTTATCATTAGTTTTAATTATTATTTTTCAGACCATAAAAACATTGATCTAAACCACAACTAGACTGTAGGTCAATATAAAGGAGTGGTAATATCAGCAGAGGTGAGATACCTCATTGCAGTACCAGATCAGATGATCATAGCACCAGGCAGGGGCAGATTGGGAACCTAAAGTGGTCCTGGAAAAAATACCTAAAAGTAGCCCCATATTGTAGGAGGGTCTAAATTGACAGAAGGCGGGGCAAAAAAAAGTAGGGAGGTCTGCAATTCCATAGCGCAAAATATCACATACCATAATGTCGCACAATATATTGTCCCAAAAGCTGTCCCTCTGAGTTGGCCACCAATAGAGACCATTTTCTCTTCTCCTCTTCCAGTAGTCTCTGATTAAGTTATGGAGCAGGGGGCTTATGATGTGAGATGCAGGACATAGTTTAATACAGGAGGGAATGTTGCTGGCTGGGTACATGATTACCCGATTCTCACAGAGTTAGATACCACTGATAGCTTATTATGTACCTAGCCAGTGGCAGAGATGGAGGCTTTGACGGCCCCCTGGGCACTGGAAAATTTCCCTGTAAGGTCTATGCCCAATCCGCCCCTGGTGCGAGGGTCAGTGGGTTTAGACTCTGAAAAAATCTGTCCCAAAGGTCCAGCAGAACACAAGCCCATTTGTAGCTGACGTTAGAGGCGATCACTTATTACTGCAGTCTACTTCTTATGGGTTGATTCAGAAACAATCTATTACAGCTCAATGATTATTTGCTCTGTGTGTGCAATAATAACAATAAAGTAAATGCGTCCATGTTCTGTAAAGATGGTGAGTAAACCCTCAGAATCAAAACTATGGTGAGTCCAAGGAATCTTTGGCGTTCACTGGATCTGCCATTGCTACATTAGATCTGGCCGCAACTTGCCAAATATGCAAAAAATTGGCTGGACAAAAACTGAGTTGTAGCCTGATCTTTACCACTCCCTCTTTCAGTTAATGGGGCCAGAGGGCTTTCACGCAGTGTCCGGCAATGCCGTATCCGGTGAGCTCCTGCAGGCTGTTCCCTGTCGTAACAGCCTGCTGGATCTCTTTAACTAGCCTCAATCTGTTAAAAGTAATCTCTGGCTGGATCACATTTTTATGAACATGGGGCAGAATGGGTTGAAAAAAAATGAATACTAGAATCTCACTAGCTACTAATGCTCTCATCCATTTCACATTTCTAATTCATCTAATTTATCGTGTCTCATAACAATCCATTTAACACGAGTGCTTGTCATATTGGGCAGACTAGATGGGCCAAATGGTTCTTATCTGCCGACACATTCTATGTTTCTATATATGCTTGATCTTTACCATTTTCTTTTGTCTCTCACAGGTTATATTACAAACAATAAAAAGAGATTTGATAGATAATTAAAGTACTGCCTACCTCACTGATCCTTGTTGCTGACATTCCAACACTTGCCAGTCACTGCTGGTGTCCACTTTCTCGCCCAAGCTAGACACGCCTATCACTGTCCACCGGATTTACTATGATGCTAGTAACTAGCATAAGTTATAGCTTAAGTCTATGCCAGCCCTCGACTGGAATAGATTTTTGTTTTTGGAGCATGGCGTGCCAGAGATGTGCCTCATTTATTAAGAGGCATCTGCTTCTTAATAAATTAGGCCCATGTCACTCCAGCACACGGGATCAAGTCTGGCAAAGGGGAACACAGGTCTTGATAAATGTCCCCGAATATGCCAAACATACAAATATTGCAGCTGGCTGTAACTTTCAGGTAGTATACCCTGTCATACTAGAGTTGCACTCATCAAAAGTGATGGTTAGTAGTGTTAGGCATAAGTTGTAACGCCCTAGCCTCATAAATGTTGTATGTATACACTAATAACATTAGCAACTTATTTGCCGGGGTATAGATTAGAGGTTGCACAGGTGCCAGTTACTTCCCTTCCCTGAAGTCCTAGGAGGCCTAAAAGCCTCTCTGACACATAAGAAGAAATTAGAATTAAAATGACAGACAGTGGAGGGCCTGTTAAAATGTTGAGTTCCTAGAGCATCAGCTATTGCCTCTGCATGTTTCTAACACTAGAGAGGCACTAGCAGCCTTTCTGGAATGTAATAATGACCTCTTATAGCTAATAACAGGAATTATTACATTCTTAATATACAACTAAGGCTTATAAACTAGATGAAACCATTCATCAGTATGTTTAATGCATTACATTAAGTGAAACAGCAGGACGGAGAGACCAAAATCTATCAAACCAAAGTTTTGACAATCCAGAAATCAACATAGCCAAAAGCGCTGAAGTCCCTAAGCGCACTACTTCTAACAAATTTTATGGCTAATTGCCACTCAGAGGAAATAACCACGGGCTATTAGCCAGAAACACGTCCGGGGCAGCTAGCTTAGGGATGTTGCTGCCTTCAGCTGTTATGCTTGAACTAAACGTCTGATTTATTAGTTATTGACTGGTAGTTTTTCGAACTGAAAACCAAAGAGCTAAAACATTTGTAACTAAAAGACAAAGTGAAGTCCATTATGACAGTTGTACAGATTTAGGTCACATCAGATACCATAGAATCAGGTATTTCCAGCATAAACAAAACAAGAATCAGCCACACTATATCCCTACTAAGTTTTTCTTTGCATTCTAAATGTTCTTTGCGAAATGTGACAAATTCTAGCAAACGCAACAACCAGTGATGATTTAATACCAACTTGGGGATCCATGAAAGGTTATCCACTACAAATTCAAATGTTGTTAAAAGGAAACTCTCATTAGAGTTATTCATTAGGATGATTCTTAGAGTCTTTATTATGTGTTTTTATGTGTATTCTTTAAAAGGGATACTTCTATCAGGAAGGGCTTTATATTTATGGAAAACTATTCCTTCCCGACTCCAATCAGGCAATCAGAATAACTCCCTGGATCAACGACCCATCTCTAGTTGCTATAGCCTGTAATATTATTACACTCCAGAAATACATCCCGGCCGCTCTTGAACTCTTGAGTGAATTTACCATCACCACCTCCTGAGGTAGAGGTTCCATAGTCTCACTGCTCTTACCGTAAAGAACTCTCTTCTATGTTTGTGTACAAACCTTCTTTCCTCCAGACGCAGAGGATGTCCCCTCGTCACAGTCACAGTCCTGGGGATAAATAGATGATGGGAGAGATCTCTGTACTGACCCCTGATATATTTATACATAGTTATTAGATCTCCCTCAGTTGTCATTTTCCTAAAGTGAATAACCCTAATTTTGATATCTTTCTGGGTACTGTAGTCCACCCATTCCAATTATTACTTTAATTGCCCTCCTCTGAACCCTCTCCTGCTCTACTATGTCTGCCTTGTTCACAGGAGCCCAGAACTGTACACAGTACGCCATGTGTGGTCTGACTAGTGATTTGTAAAGTGGTAGGACTATGTTCTCATCACGGGCATCTATGTCCCTTTTGATGCAACCCATTATCTTATTGGCCTTGGCAGCAGCTGCCTGACACTGGTTTCTACAGCTTAGTTTGCGGTTCACAAAAATTCCTAAGTCCTTTTTATGTCAGTGTTACCCAGTGTTTTACCATTTAATATGTACTGGTGACTTACATTATTCCTTCCCATGTGCATAACCTTATATTTGTCAGTGTTATACCTCATCTGCCACTTCTCTGCCTAAGCCTCCAATCTATCCAGATCCATCTGCAGCAGTATACTGTCCTCTTCCGTGTTAATTACACAGTTTAGTGTCATCTGCAAAAATTAGTATTTTACTGTGCAAGCCTTTTACAAGATCATTAGCAAATATATTGAAGAGAACAGGGCCCAATACTGACCCTTGAGGTACTCCACTAGTGACAGTGACCCACTCTGAGTGTGTACCCTTAATAAACACACTTTGTTTTCATTGAGCCAGTTACTTACCCAAATACAGACATTTTCTCCCAGTCCAAGCATTCTCATGTTATATACTAACCTTTTATGTGGTACAGTGTCAAATGCTTTGGAGAAGTCCAGATATACGACATCTATTGATTCGCCGCTGTCAAGTCTAGAATTTACCTCCTCATAGAAACTGATTAAATTAGTTTGATATGACCCATCCCTCATGAATCCATGCTGATATGGCGTTATTTGCTTATTTTCATTGAGGTACTCCAAGATAGCATCTCTTAATAAAACAAAACATGCAATGCAACAGCTCTCTGCAAACCAAATAAAGTACAAAATTGCATCATAATTGCAAGTGCTACACTAATAAGTTAGAGATGCTTGGCAAATCATTTTGTACAAAATTATTTGAGCCCGTCTGCCGCACGTCAAGGCGATCTCTGTTAGACGGGTTCCTAACACTAAATTCTACCTGTTATGTGCCATGACGGCTACCATATAATTCAGCGAGTGTAGGTTCCACATGCATTCTGGGCCTGCTTTAATTTCTGTCATTTTTTGTGCCAAAATGGCTTCCATTATATCCAAGCAATGCAGGTACCAACATGCATCTCTTTATAAAACCTTCAAACAGTTTACTCACGACAGATGTTAAACTTACTGGCCTATAGTTTCCAGGTTCTGTTTTTGGGCCCTTTTTGAATATTGGCACCACATTTGCTATGTGCCAATCCTGTGGTATACTCCCTGTCAGTATAGAGTCCTTAAATATAAGAAATAAGGGTCTGGCTATGAAATTACTTAATTCTCTTAGGATACGGGGGTGTATGCCATCTGGTCCTGGCAATTTGTCTATTTTAATCTTTTTAAGATGCCTTTGTACTTCTTCCTGGGTCTGACAGTGCACTTTTGATGGGGAATTTACTTTTAAATTCTGCATTTCATCTATTTTCCTTAGTGAATACAGTGGAGAAATTTTTTTTTTAATAGCTTTGCTTTCTCCTCATCGCTCTCTGCAACTCCCCCCTCATTACTCTGTAAAGGGCCGACACCTTCAGATTTATACTTTTTACGATTTATATAACTGAAGAACATTTTAGGGTTAGTTTTGCTCACTTTGGCAATTAATCTCTCGGTCTCTAGTTTGGCTGCTTTTATTTGTTTTTTACATATTCAATTTTTTTCCTTATAGTTTTTCAGTGCTTCCTCACTACCCTCCTGTTTTAGTGATATAAATGCTTTCTTTTTGTCATTTATTGCTTTCTTTAGAGTTCTATTAATCCACATTGGTTTCTTCTTGTTCCTTAACCTTTTATTCCCTTAAGGTATGTACCTCTCACAATTAGATTTTAGGATGCTTTTAAAAATATCCAATTTTGTGGCTGTATTTTTATCTTTTAGGACTTTGTCCCACTTAGTTGGCTACATTTTGCTTTATTGAAGTTTGGTATTTTTATACCTCCATGAAGAAACACTCTTTTGAAGGACAATTGGAAGGTTATTACTTTATGGTCATTATTTACTGGGTGTCCCCCAACCTGCACATCTGTTGTTCTGTCAGGTCTATTGGTTAATACTAAGTCCAGTATGGCCGTACCACTAGTTGGAAAAGGTAATTGTCTTTGTTATTGCCAAGAACCTGTTTCCTTTATGAGATACAGGTTTCAGTTTCCAAGTCTATATCTGAGTAGTTGAAGTCCCCCAATAATAACAACCTCATTATGATTTGCCGCCTCGTCTATCTCGTTTAGTAGTAGATTTTCTGTGGACTCTGGTATATTAGGTGGTTTATAATAAACGTTATTAGTATTTAATTATTGTTTTTGCCTCCATGTGTTTCTACCCACAGTGACTACACATACATGTTCATGTCCCTCACTTATATCTTCTCGGACTGTGGGCTTTAGACAGGACTTTACATCAAGGCAGATCCCTCCCCCTCTCTGGTTTTGGCAATCCTTCCTAAACAGACTGTAACCCTGTACATTAACTGCCCAGTCATAGCTATCATCCTGCCATGTCCCAGTTATTCCCACTATGTCATAGCCCTGTCAGTATAGAGTCCTTAAATATCAGAAATAAGGGTCTGTCTATGAAATTACTTAATTCTCTTAGGATACGGGGGTGTATGCCATCTGGTCCTGGCGATTTGTATATTTTAATCTTTTTAAGACGCCTCTGTACTTCTTTCTGGGTCAGAAAGGGCACTTTTAATGGGGAATTTACTTTTACATTCTGCATTTCGTCTATTTTCCTTAGTGAATACAATGGAGAAAAAAAAAATGTAATAGCTTTGCTTTCTCATCGCTCTCTGCAACTCCCCCTCATTACTCTGTAAAGGGCAAACACCTTCAAATTTATACTTTTTACGATTTATATAACTGAAGAACATTTTAGGGTTAGTTTTGCTCCCTTTGGCAATTAATCTCTCGGTCTCTAGTTTGGCTGCTTTTGTTTGTTTTTTACATATTCAGTTTTTTTCCTTATAGTTTTTCAGTGCTTCCTCACTACCCTCCTGTTTTAGTGATTTAAATGCTTTCTTTTTGTCATTTATTACTTTCTTTAGAGTTCTATTAATCCACATTGGTTTCTTCTTGTTCCTTAACCTTTTATTCCCTTAAGGTATGTACCTCTCACAATTAGATTTTTGGATGCTTTTAAAAATATCCCATTTTGTGGTTGTATTTTTATTTTTGAGGACTTTGTCCCACTTAGTTGGCTACATTTTGCTTTATTGAAGTTTGGTATTTTTATTCCTCCCTGAAGAAACACTCTTTTGAAGGACAATTGGAAGGTTATTACTCTATGGTCACTATCTACTGGGTGTCCCCCAACCTGCACATCTGTTGTTCTGTCAGGTCTATTGGTTAATATTAAGTCCAGTATGGCTGTCCCTCTAGTTGGAAAAGGTAATTGTCTTTGTTATTGCCAAGAACCTGTTTCCTTTATGAGATACAGGTTTCAGTTTCCAAGTCTATATCTGAGTAGTTGAAATCCCCCAATAATAACAACCTCATTATGATTTGCCGCCTCGTCTATCTCGTTTAGTAGTAGATTTTCTGTGGACACTGGTATATTAGGTGGTTTATAATAAACGTTATTAGTATTTAATTATTGTTTTTGCCTCCATGTGTTTCTACCCACAGTGACTACACATGTTCATGTCCCTCACTTATATCTTCTCGGACTGTGGGCTTTAGACAGGACTTTACATAAAGGCAGATCCCTCCCCCTCTCTGGTTTTGGTGATCCTTTCTAAACAGACTGTAACCCTGTACATTAACTGCCCAGTCATAGCTATCATCTAGCCATGTCTCAGTTATTCCCAATATGTCATAGTCCTCCTCACACATCACTAATTCCAGTTCCCCAGTTTTATTAGTCAGGCTTCTGGCATTAGTATACTTACAATGTAGAGGTTTATGTATATTTTTTACCCTACACCTTTCCTTCTGAACTGTTTAGTTAACTAAAAGGTCAACTAACTCTTTCAAGGTATTTCAATGGCTTTTTCAATGAGATGACATGAGATAACAGTGTGATGTGTTATCATAGTTATCAGAGTCAATTTTAGCGCGGCTACATCTGTACCATGAATAAAGGCGTTATCTGAGATTTTTGATGACCTATCTCCCAACTGGCAGATACCATTTTCTACTCCAGTTTATAGTGTGAAAAATGGTCCTAAACTACACAAGTAAGGGAACTGGCATGGTTTAAACCATGTCGCATGGCTGGGGGAGCCAAGAGCCAAAGTTATGTAGAGGCCTGCGTCTCTATATAACTTTGGCGCATCCGCTGCCAGCGCAGGGGTATTGAGACTGGCATATAAATCTCCGGTTTTAATAAATGACCCCATAAGTTTGTAACTATGCTTGTCTTGTTTTCTATTAGCAGACTCCACAGCCAGAAGATGGCATACTCGAACCTTCACCCTCCAATGGAGATCAGTCATTTCAATGCGGTATGTCTTATGCCATGTATTGATCATACACTACCAATTCATCCACTCCAACTACTGGAGAAGAATATGGCTGTCCCTGTGCTACATCACAGATTTCTCATTATTCATTTATTAATATTTGTTATACAAGTTTTGAAGAAGCTGACCACGGACTTTGTCTCTCTATGCTGGAGTCCGTTTCCACTTTAAATTAATGCTGTGTTTTGATTTCATTACTACTTACAAGAACATTGGGAAGGAGAAATATCTGTATCAAATAAAACCATAACAAATTCAACCGCAGTAACCAGTGGTAAAACTACAATAAGACCCTCCGAGCCCTGGTGTTTACATTACTTTCATTACATGGTCCACTTGATAAAGAACATAAAATGTCGCAGAGCGAGCAGGATGAAATCTACAAAGAGAGGCGGCTGCTGTTTGTGTATGACATCCGGTAAATACAGATCATCGGCCATGCTTCAGAAGCTGCTCATGCAGTGTGGTAATGTGATCCCGGTAGATAAACATATACAGCGTTGTCTGGAATCTCTTTTGTCTGTATGAGCTGTATATGCTTTTCCATCATTTTATTTAAAGGTTTGTTGTTTTTGAATATGCTTTATATAATTGTTTTTATTGCATTTGTAGTAGAGTCAAAGACAAGTATGGTCTGTATAAACAGAGGTTTGGTGTAGGGCACATGCATCAGACGTTCTTCCTCTCTCAGTGGGGGCATGCACTGTGTATTGTTTATTATTGCTACTATACTTTTACTTTGTGGCATGTATATGATATTGCCTTGAAGTTTAACCACTGTGGGGATTCGCTCTGGTAGGCAGGGTGAGCGGACACAGAACAGAGGCACCAAAACAGTTCTTGACCAAACTGCTGTGTTTTATTCACACAAGCAGGTTTAACAGTTCAGTAAACAACTTCACCTTACTTGAAAGTCCTGGTGGTCATTCACACCATGCTGCAGGTTCTGCATAAAGAGTCCAGGCGGGTTTTCACACTTTGCCAACAGGTCCCCGCCAAAGTTTAAGTCCAGGATTTAGTCGGCCTGTCTTCCCCAAACAGGTCACAAACCTTCATCCAAGCACGAGCCTCATACCTTAACACAGACACCTATATCCCACACTCTAGCTGCCTTTAATGAGAGTTGGGTCTCCGTAAAGCCCTGCTTGACCTCACCTTGCTGCAATCCGTCTCTGCAGCATATGCGGTAAGGAAAATACCTCCCATCAACCAACAGACCTTTCACTCTGTCACACCCCTTAAGGACTCAGTCTAGTTTGGTACTTAAGGCTTCGGTGATTTTTTTCAAGTTTTCATCTGATTATTTCAATAGCCATAATAGCATTTGTCTTTTTCCGTTGACATGGCCATATGAGGGCTTATTTTATGTGTCAATAGTTGTATTTTTTGGGCACCTGTACTGAATTGTATAACTTTCAAAAAATGGGGGACACTGTGCAAAATAACACAGTCCAAATCAACTATAGCCACACACAGGACAATCTTCGGCTGTTTGCTGTGGAGACTCAGCAAGCCCTTATTCACACAATCTGTAATAAACACTGCTCAACAATCAGAAAGTTCATTCACTATATCAGAGTGAGCATCAATATACTACTCAGGATCACAAGGTACTTTTAAAGTGCTGTCAATTCTTTTGGAGAACGCTTACTTTCCTGCTCCATCCGCGGGACATTTCAGAATCATTGCTGCATTTTTTTAAGCCACAGCTAGATGTGATCCAGCAGGAATAAAAAAACATGAGTCCCTCCTTTATATTTTTATTACCTTCCAAACCACTTCTAGCATTGGCTCGAAAAATGAAACTGCCAAAAAAACGTGTGTAATGCCAACCTTACCATGTTATCATCCCCCCTTTACCATTCATGGACCATATGTGGATTCTGGCCTTTTTTTTCTACTACAGGAGTGAGAGGATGCGCAGGTGCAGAACTAATCATCCATCCACCCATTTCATCCAATATATCTGTTGACTCAAAAGTCTACCTGTATTTGGATAAACTGACATCACAGAGATTTAGTTCTAGTGAGTACATGATAATAGCTGCATGTATACCTAGTTATATGGGGAAAGAATGAACTATCCACATCCTGAATTCATTTTTAGCAGGTTTTAAATTTCTAGGGCTCTTAGCATGATTTATTATGCAATTTTTACAAAATTTGACACTTTGATGCCGAATTTCCTTAAGATTGCTATAAAAGTTAAGTAATAGTATTTTCAAAATGTGCCAGGGTTTAAATTCCAGAAAATATATGGGTATGGGACGTACTGTATAATATAATTTATTTATTTTAGAATTCCGGGTTTATTTGCTTTAGGCTACATGCACACAACCGTATGTGTTTTGCGGTCCGACATCTGTATGCCATGCGTTTTTTTTTTGCGTATCCATTTTCACAATGCCTAAAACGGACAAGAATAAAACATGTTCTATTTTTTTTGCGGGGCTACAGAACGGACATACTGATGTGAACAGCACACGGTGTGCTGTCCGCATTTCTTGCGGACCCATTGAAATAAATGGGTCTGCATCCTATCCGCAAAAAAAACGGAACGGAAACAAACAACGTTCGTGTGCATGTAGCCTTAGTCAAACAATGTAAAAATTGTTGTAGCGGCAAAAGGGTTAATTAATTTTACGTAAACTATTCCTTAATGATAGTCTGCTGCCATGGCAGCCCAGTAAAAAGTGCTTGCTAATGCTGCGTCCTGTTGTAACAATTAGTAATCCCCGTTATTACACTATATGTAAAAGCGACTGCTCTTTTTCCCATGTAATGAGTCATTATTAAGGTGGGTGGATTTTAGTGTTTTAAGCTTTTAGAAGCAGAATAACAGTTCTTAAAATTGTCCTTTCTTTCCTCTGCATTTTCTTGAGTTATTATTTTAGCATTACAGCTTCGCCATTCTCTCTCTTTCTCCATTGTCTGCACAAATTGCCTACCCCATACGCTCAAAGTGTGCTCCACATTACTCTTTAGGATTCTGAAAGCCTCCGTATGGCGTGTATTTTTAGGATCTTGGGGAAAGTTAAAAGAAAGGAGAACAGCAAGAATAATCACAGTTTTCTTTCTTCAGCTCGCCACAAAAATGGGACTCAAAACAGGTATGTCTTTTACAGTTAACGGAGGAAACACATGCAACAAGGCTATATTAAAGGCACATAGCAAAACAATCAAACATCGGCGCTTTAAAATGATTAATTGGCTAGAAAACTCAAGCCACATCTGCCATCCTGTTCATTAAAATGCAGGGAGATGTGGACTTCTACTACATGGAGCGGAAGACATTTTTTCCATCTCTATGAAAATAAACCTTTCTCTTACTTAACTTATCAAACTGCAATAAACTCACTTTCGGGTTCCCTTTAATTAAAGTTAATTTAAACAATTTGAACATTTTAAATGTGTTTTTCATTACATTGGTCAGCTACTCGTAATTAAGGGCCTTGTCTTAAAAGTATCACTTGGTAATTATGAACTCTTCAATGTGGTATTACAAAAAACTAAAATCACCATGTTTTAAAATTTGGAACATCTTATTATCATATCAATTTCTAGTTTTCATTGTTATCTTACTAGAAAGAAGTACTCATTTGTAACTGCTGATCGGAGGTGGCTCTGAATGTCAACTTCATCTGAAAAGCAGTTCTCCCGATGCATGAGCGCAGGATCATACTACGCGTGTTTTTTTTTTGTTACCATGGGAACACATAGGTCTATATAGTAGCTTCAAACACAAAACTTTAGGTAATGCTTAATAAAGACTATTTGTAGAGATGAGCGAATTTCTTGAAAGTTCGATTCGGCTGATTTTCCGAATTTCACAAAATAAATTAGCTTTGTGACGAATTCATGCGATAGCGCTGCCCCATCATTGTACCCCTCAGATGCCGCGTTCATACTTGATTGCGGAATCTGAGTGTAAAATTAACAAATATTTTTTTTTTTATATCAAACTTACCGCCTACATTTGCTCGCGACGGGCCGGCCGCCACCATCTTCCTTGAAGATCTCGGCCGAAATCCCGTGTGTGATGATGTAATCTTGCACCGCATGGGATTTTGGTCGAGATCTTCAAGCAAGATGGAGGCTGGCGGCCTGTCACGAGCAAATGGAGGAGGTAAGTTAGAATTTTTTTGTTTTTTATACTATTTCAGGTTAAATCGATTCGCTGACACAAAGCACAAGGAAATTCGGCTTCTAGGTGAATCAAATTTATCCTAATATTCCGATAGATTCCACTTTGTGGGATTCGATTCGCTCATCTCTAACTATTTGCAAAGTTTCTTCATTTGTCATTTGCTATACATTATTACTGTGTACGTTGTGCATTATGCAATATTATTGAACTTCACTATATGATTCCTGTTGGCAATAGGGTTGTTTCGATACCAATATTTTGATTCAGTTAAGATACCATAAAAAAGTATTAAATAAAATTAAACACAAAAAGCCTTTTGATTATTCAAACGTAAAACATTTATTGAATTAAACAGAAAAACCTGCACCAGATATCAGATTGTCAGAGTTCTGAATTTGACAATGTAACAATGCTAATGAGGAGCCTTCACCTCTCCTGCCCAACTCCTCTTTAGGCAAATAATTCTGGAGCATTTATTCTATGTTTTATAAACTCAACCCCAACATTAACCCCATGTTGCCCATTATGTGAGATGGTACACTACTTTGGGGGTTACTTACTATTAATGTGAGGCACATAGGGTCCAGTCCAAATGTGCCTAGCCTGACATTAAAAATAAGTGACCCCCATCATGTTTAAAACATGTCAGTGGCAAGATTGGGGTTAATGAGTCACATTAACCCCAATCTTGCTGACTGCCTCTATACAAATGTTTTTTGCCTGCCTTTATTTTGGGGCAGGCTAATCACTCTAGACTTGCACTGTGTGGGTGTGGGGTACCTTCTATGCTGGCTGTTCAGGGCACTGACTCGGGCTGGGGCTCGGGCTGACAGTAAACTGTGCACTCAGGTGGAGGATTCTGCCACTGCTGCTGTTCGCTGAGCTTACTAACTCAGCAGGCGCAGCGGTAACTTTATTACCTCCCCCATCCCTCCTCATGCTTTTATTAATAGCCAAACATTCATTGGCACACCGTGGAAGTGGTGCGGGCAGCTTCAGAGTCCACTCACTTCATTGGTTTTACAGCTGCATAGGAGGGAGGGATTCCTTCCTTCTCCACTGTCTGCAGAGCGAGGCACACGCCATATTGTCATATAAGAAGAGCGCAGTCTAGTGCAGTATAGTACCAAAAAAACAAACATCCCAATACCGAATCGATACTGACACAACCTGAAATAACCCTATTTGGCAACACTTCTCACAGTATCAAATAGGGACAAGGAACATGACCCTCACAAGAATAGAAACAGAAACCCACAATAGAAGTTATATGTGAGTATATTAGGTGGATAGACAGCAGCTTGTGGGACTTATCAAGCCCTACACTTCAAAATTATGGCTTCAAAAAGTTGTAAATTAATGCTTTGCAGCTATTTGAGTGTATCTTTGCAAAAATTTTGCATCACTTTACATTTTTACACCACTGATGAACAATGGATAGTCGTTGTTAGTTATGCTAGT
Source organism: Bufo gargarizans (assembly GCF_014858855.1). Taxonomy (NCBI): domain Eukaryota; kingdom Metazoa; phylum Chordata; class Amphibia; order Anura; family Bufonidae; genus Bufo; species Bufo gargarizans. Next base: position 174,832,584 of record NC_058080.1, on the reverse strand, counting down.
TTCACTCTATATTTATCAAGTATGACTTTTAGTGTTCAGTGAATCGAAGTATCCGAAGTGGACTTCGATCTGAATTTCAGGAAATATTTGATTCATGCCAAATTTCCTTGCGCTTTGCAGTAACAAATAAATATTTCCTGAAATGGTGGTAAAAAAAAAATCTCATCAATTTAATTGCAGAGAGGCTGTCATAGCCACCTTCATTGAAGAAAACACAGAAAATCTCACATGCGCTGACATGTGACGTCGCCACGTCATCACGCTGGGTGGGCAGGTTCACATATTCAGTTCCATCCTTCAACTGCCATCAGCTGTAGCTTGTTATAGGCTGTGATAGTTACAGGGAGAGCGTTGAGATGGGACATGCCTTGTGAGCTGTGATAGGGAGAGAGCTGCAGAAAAACAGACATGTCCCCTGGATCCATATGATCTGGTTCTAGCTTTATTAGAAATAGATTGTCATGGACTGTATGGTCTTATTTTCATTTTTTACATCAAGTATGGTCTGACCACTGGGGTCTCTGCTGACCACAAGAACAGATATAACTGAGCACAAACGCTTGGCTATCTCTGGAAGCCGTATAGAGCTGACTGGAGCACCAGTGTGCATGCGTGGCCACCACTCCATTCAAACATGGGAGCAAGTACCCTGGTTTTTATGACTGATGGGGACCCCAGCAATCAAATCCCTACCAAACAGATACCCCCTATTTCAATAGGGAATAAGTTGTCTTCATGGGACAACCCCTTTAAAGATGCCTCAAATGTATCAACCATGAAGAGACATTTGATAAATTTGGGAAAAATGAAGTACCAGTTCAACAAAAGCTGACTTCAAAAATGAGTAATGATAAATTTCTTCTGAAACTGAAACACCTATGTTTAAATAATACATTTTTTTAAATGGATACTGCCACATTTTAAACATTTTGTAAAAAGTCAACATGTCCTAAAGAATAGAAAACCAGATCTCAGGCGTTATGGAAAGGTACTGCAGTGGATGGGTATGGGGAGGCCCCAACGCTATGCTGGGTCCCCCGGACAGCTTTGAGGTGTCACCACGTGCTGCTCCTTTCTGGCGTTAATGGTAAGTTGTGGTGCACCTCAATGGGAAATAAGATCAGAGACTCAGGGTTTGTAGTTAACCTACCGTAGTTAACCAGTGTGCTTCTATTGGAGGGACTCAAGTGCAAACCAATACAGGCAAGGCACTGAGCTGGCTTCTCTAGGATCTTCCCTTGCAGAAAAAGATTATTGCTGAGGAAAAGCCTTAGCTAGTTGTCTCTCTCACTCAGACGACTGGTAACCTGGTCATAGGGCTGGTGGGCCAGGGTCTGTGCCTCGGTCATTCGGTTGGCTCTCTGGTCAAAGTGCTGGTGACCTAGAGTCTGTTGATAAGTATCCCACCTCAGCTGCTTCTTCTGGTCACTCATGCAGTCTGACAGAGGCTCTCCTACTAAACACTGGCCCCTATCTGCAGACGACTAGGGGCTCTGACTGCTCTCCCTATATACAGTTTGTAGCTAAACTAGAACCTTCTAGTGGGAGGGGTGGAGCGGGGGAAGCACAGCCTAACAGAAACGCAGTTGCAATTCCAGTCTGCCACAGACTTGTATTGAGTTTTAATGCAAATCTATGGGAATGTGTAATCGGTATTTCCAGACATAAACAAGTCTACAGATACAAACAGCCAAGCTAAACTAGGCAGTCAGAAGGTCAGTGTTGTTTTTTTTTTTTTTTTTTTTTTTTTTTTTTTTGCATAGTCCCTTATAGTAACAGTGGGAAGATTTCTAACCTCTCAGTGCATAGGTAGAAAATCCCATAGATTCTCAGTATTGCTGGCTGTACATTAACCCTTTCCACAGTGCAGTGCAGATACAGTGCAAATGAACAGGATATATTACATAAATATATAAAATGCCGTTCAACAGTATAGGTGTAAACAGTATAGTATAGTATAAAACAGTATAGGTGTAAACAGTATAGTATAGTATAAAACAGTATAGGTGTAAACAGCAGCATAAAACACAGGTAACCCTTTATTGTGCAATAAAGTAGGGAGTTGATGGCTTTGCATATTAGGAATAGGGACAAATGCCCACAAACATCCATACTCCAAGGTACCCTTGCTCCAGGGCACTACTGTATATCGATGGTTGCTGAATATGTTTCTATATTATAGCACTTGAGCTGAGCTGCAGGGCCACTGCTAGAGCTACATGGTACTATTTCCACATGAGAGATGTATTTACTATTATAAAAATTATAAAAATGCCTGGCTAGGGCTGCAATGTAGTCAGTAAATGTTTTCTTGAAGCATAAGAGAGGTTTCAGTACAGAAAACTATTTACAAATTTTAGATGGCACTGAGCATATAGACATTAGGCCAACTGAGCAAAGTACGTAAAAAGTCCCACAGAAGACAATAAAAAGTTTGATACCAGGCATTCATTCGAAAAACGAAGGACAGCTCTCTGTGAGTTACTTTGACTATGCCCTTTAATGTACAGAATTATTGACATCATCCAGAACGATCAAATCCTGCCCCCCACAGAATGACTCTTTAGATTAAATCCTATTCATGTCCTACTGGGTCCTTTTCTGTAGCGTATCCCAAAGGAAAAGTGGTCTAAGCTCAAGTGTCTTTCATCGTATGACTCTTTGCATATACAAAAGAAAAATGGAAAAAGTCTATTCCAAACACTGACATCAAAGCAATGTTAGACGTCATGGTAAGAACATTTAAGAAAAACCCAGAAATAATTAGCTGGCTCAAGTTACACAGTGTCTATTCTGCTCACTAAAGCTATTAGAAATGGTTCATAATTAAATACAATTAATTAAATACTGTGACAATTACTGGTAAATATTATTCATGTAGCAAATTATAAAATTTTGATTTTGTGTAATGCTAAAGGAGTTTCCAGGTGTGCACTACTGATGACCTATCCTCAGGATAGATCATTAATATCAGATTAGTGTACATCCATCTCCCGGAATCCAAAGAACAAGGTGTCACTGGATTAGGAAGAGGCCACAGCGTTCAACAGGGCTTCCTCAAACAGCTGATTGGCTGGAGTGCCCGGAGTTGGACCCTCCACTGATCTGATATTGATGACCTAGCCTGAGAATAGTAGAATATATAAACATCCACAGCACTCTTCAATTTGGGCAAAAATGTTATTCAGTCAGCAGCATACAATTGCGACGTTTCTTCTTAGGCCTCATGCACACGACCGTTGTTGTGTCCCGTGTCCGTTGTTCCGTTTTCCGTGATTTTCTGTGGACCCATAGACTTTCAATGGGTCCGTGGAAAACTCGGCTAATGCACCGTTTGTCATCCGCGTCCGTGACCCGTGTTTCCAGTCCGTGAAAAAAATATGACCTGTCCTATTTTTTTTACGGACAACGGTTCGCGGACCTATTCAAGTCAATGGGTCCGTGAAAAAACACGGATGCACACAAGATTGTCGTCTGCGTCCGGTTTTTTCCTATCACTTGCATGGCAAACTAAACTTAGATTTTTTTTTTTACTTTCCTTCATGTTTGGAGAGAGTTCAGAGAAGAGCTACTAAACTGGTACATGGATTGCAGGATAAAACCTACCAGGAAAGATTAAAGGACCTTAACATGTATAGCTTGGAAGAAAGACGAGACAGAGGGGATATGATAGAAACTTTTAAATACATAAAGGGAATCAACTCGGTAAAGGAGGAGAGAATATTTAAAAGAAGAAAAACTGCTACAAGAGGACATAGTTTTAAATTAGAGGGGCAAAGGTTTAAAAAGTAATATCAGGAAGTATTACTTTACTGAGAGAGTAGTGGATGCATGGAATAGCCTTCCTGCAGAAGTGGTAGCTGCAATTACAGTGAAGGAGTTTAAGCATGCATGGGATAGGCATAAGGCCATCCTTCATATAAGATAGGGCCAGGGGATATCCATAGTATTCAGCATATTGGGCAGACTAGATGGGCCAAATGGTTCTTATCTGCCGACACATTCTATGTTTCTATAAAAAAAAAGGAAGACGGAATAACGGAAACAAAAACGGACACGGATCACGGAACAACGGAACCCCTTTTTGCGGACCGCAAAAAATTATTGTCGTGTGCATGAGGCCTTATTCAAGTCTTTATCAAGCCTTGATAAAGACTTGAATTAGTCGAAACATCGCAATTGGATGCTGCTGACTGAATAAAAGAACCAGATTTTTGCACAAATTGAAGAGCGCTGTGGATGTTTATATATTATACTATCTCAAGGGACCCATAGCCCGGATCTCCTTCCGCTGGCACCATCCTGGAACACTATACTATGCAATGGTCCTACAACTAAAAGAAATACTCTAAGGCCTAGTTCACACGACCGTATGGCTTTTATTGTTTTTTGCGGTCCGTTTTTCACGGATCCGTTGTTCCGTTTTTGAGTTCCGTTGTGTTTCCGTTTCCGTTCCGTTGTTCCGTTCCGTTTTTCCGTATGCCATGTACAGTTTACAGTAATTACATAGGAAAAATTGGGCTGGCCATAACATTTTCAATAGATGGTTCAGAAAAAACGGAACGGAAACGGAAGACATACGGATGCATTTCCGTATGTGTTCCGTTTTTTTTGCGGATCCATTGACTTGAATGGAGCCACGACCCGTGATTTACGGCCAAATATAGGACAAGCTCTATCTTTCAACGGAATGGAAAAACGGAAAAACGGAAACGGAAGGCATACGGAACACATTCAGTTTTTTTTGCGGAACCATTGAAATGAATGGTTCCGTATACGGACCGTATACGGAACACAAAAAAACGGCCCGTACACCCGCAAAAAAAACGTTCGTGTGAACTAGGCCTAATACTCTTATGCTAACCAAAAAGACAATATATTTCATATGGTGGATACAGTGCCTTGAAAAAGTATTCATACCCCTTGAACTTTTCCACACTAGCTTTAAAGTTTTCCGATATTGAGTTCCGCCATAGGGGCTCAATACCGGAAAAAAATTCTTCAGTTTTGTCCCAATGCATTCTGAATGAAAAGCAATCCATTCAGTATGCATCAGAATGTCTTCAGTTCAGTCACTTTTACGGTATTTGGCAGGAGAAAATACCTCAGCATGCTGCGGTATTTTCTCCGGCTAAAATTCCAGAACACTTGCCGGATTGCCAGATCCGGCATTAATTTCCTTTGAAATATATTAATGCCGGATCCGGTACCAAGTGTTCTGGAAAAACAGATCCAGTTTTCCGGTCTGCGCATGCGCAGACCTTTAAGTCTGTGAAAAAGATAAATACTGGATCTGGTTTTCCGGATGACACCGGAGAGACGGATCCGGTATTGCAATGCATTTGTTAGACGGATCTGCATCTGGATCTGGAAACAAATGATATCCGTTTGCACACAGATTTCTGGATCTGGCAGGTATTTCTGGCGCTAGTGTGAAAGTACCCTTACACCCACAAACGTGAAAGTATTTTATTGAGACTGTATGTGATAAACCAACACAAAATAGCAAGTACTGTATCTATGAAGTAAATAGAAAATCATACATGGTTGTCAACATTTTTAACACAAAAACGGAGTTGATTGTGATATGTAGTAGTCAAGCCATTTTTGTACTGAAAGCAGTGGTGTAGGTTAATCTGATTCAGGTGTGGGACTGTTAGAAGATCGAGTTCAGGTCTGAGGAGTTGGGGCGAGAGGTTACTAGGGGAACAGTCAGTTTAGGAAGCTTAATAAGCCTGCCTGAGAAGATGTGTTCTTAAGGCAGGTTTGAAGGTAGGGAAGTTGGGAATTGACCTGATATTGCGGGACAGAGCATTTCAGAGAGTAGGTGCAGCTTGAGAAATGCCTTAAAGAGGGGAGTGAGAGGTACAAATTATGGAGAATTTTAATCTTAGATCTATAACAGAAAGGAGAGCATGAGTAGAGTGGTAGACAGAAATAAGGCAGGAGATGTATGGAGGTACAGTACTGTGGAGAGCTTTGTGGGTGAGGGTGAGAAGTTTGAACTGTATTCTGTGGTGGATGGGCAACCAGTGAAGTGACTGGTGAAGGCTAGTAGCATCAGTATAGTGGGTGGATAGATAGATGAGCTTGACTGCAGCATTTAGGACAGACTGAAGAGGGGAGAGTTTAGTGAGAGAGACCAATTAGTAATGAATTACAGTAGTCAAGACAAGAATGAATTAAAGCAACAACATGAGTTTTGGCCGTTTCTACAGTAAGAAAAAGGTGACTAGATCGAGCAAGTGACTGAATATGGGGAACAAAGGAAAGAAAAGATCCGAGTCAAACATGACCCAAAAACAGCAGGCATGCTGTCCAGGAGTTATGATAAGAAGTTCAGTTTTTCAGAGAGTCCATTTTAGATACAGAGAGGACATGATGTTAGAGACAGCTGCCAGACAATTACTGGTGTTTTGGAGTAAAGCAGGGGTGATGTCAGGGCGTAAAGTGAATAGTTGGGTGTTGTCAGCATAGCGATGGTACTGAAAGCCAAATCTACTGATAGGACCTAGGACTGAACCCTGAAGAACCCCAACATCAAGAGTAAGCGGAGGAGAAGTAGAGCCAGCGAATGATACACTAAAGTAGCTGACAGAGAGATAGGAAGAGAGTCAGGAGGGAGCAGTGTCCTTAAGGGCCGAATTGTATGTTTTAAAGAGATTCTGTCAGCTAGTTTGAGCCTATAGAGCTGTGGACATGCACTACTAGATCGCCACTAGCATGTCCACAATATACATTTTCCATAGCTTTGAGTGCTTTTATTCAGTCAAAAAAACGATTTTATATATAAGCAAATGAGGCAAGTAAGGAGCCCAAGGGGCTGTTACCAACATTTCAGGAGCCCAGCTACGCCCACTGTGAAGGAGCCCAGCACCGCCCGCAACCTCCAAATCTCCTCTTTGCTCCCCTGATGTCACAGAGTTGAAGCGAGTAAGCTGCATGTGAGTGCCGGCATGGCGTTCCTTCCCTGTGCTGGCATCAGTCTCAGGGAATGAACTGCACATGCGCTAGCTGGCTGTCACAGACGGTGTATAGGGAACAAGGCAAAACAACAAGCATAAATGACTCGCTGGATCCAAAAGCTAAGGAACTGGCACTTTCCCTGGCTGCTCAGCCTATGCAAAGATCCGAATGGTGGAAGTTTGCATATCCACGTACCTTGACTATATAATCCCTGAGCACCCTACAATAGTGAGGGGACACGACCACCGGCTCCCTACACAAGATACGGAGGGAGTCAGGGTCACCTGGGATCCAGCAAACAGAAAATAACAGATAAATGTTCAAACACTTAGCTTTGTAGCAGACAGGAGAACAAGACCAGCATGCGCACACACACTCCAGGAAGAAGTATAAGCCGCCCAGAAAAGCATTCTGGGGAGGAATTTAAAGGGAAGCAATTAGTCCAACACATGACAGCTGAGAGAGGCTAATGAGATGAGCAACTGAACAGCACAACAAGAGAACTCAAGGAGGAGGTTCTGAAAGGCCTCTGTCAGAGCTTCTCAGCTGTCTGGTTGTGACACTGGCATGTCCGAGATTACGGTGCTTCAACTATGTGACATCAGGGGAGCAAGGAGGAGATTCAGAGGAATCGGGCGGTGCTAGGCTCCTTCACAGTGGGCGTGGCTGGGCTCCTGAAATGTGGGTAACAGCCCCTTGGGCTCCTTACTAGCGTCATTTGCATATATATATATAAAATCTTTTTTTTGACTGAAGAAAAGAACTCAGAGTTACATATGGGAAATGTATATAGTGGACGTGCTAGTGGCGATCTAGCAACACATGTCCTCAGCTCTATAGGCTCTAACTAGCTGACAGAAGGGTGTAACTGTAGGGTGTAAATGAGTTGCTGGCAGTTAATGGTATGTACAGTAGGTGTCTATACGTGTGAACAGCAGGCTTGTCGTGGGAAGAGTGAGAGGTCTTTATACCAAAGGAAAGAAGACTGTGGTCAGAAAGTGGGAAGGATGATTTAATAAAGTTTGAGACTGAGCACTGACGGAAGAAGACTAGATCAAGTGTACTGCCCTGTCCGTGAGTGGCAGAGGAAGTAAGTTGTGATAGGCCAAGAGAGGAGGTTACAGAAAGAAAGTTGAGACTGAAAGGGATATAGGATCATCAATGGGGGTATTAAAATCACCCATAATAAGAGTTGATGATTCAGAAGATAGGAAGTGAGGAAGCCAAGTGGCAAAGTGATCCAGGAATCGGTAGGGGAAGCCTGGGGATGATAGACAACTGAAAATGGCAGGGGGAATGGGCGGAAGAGTCTGATAGTATGGATTTCAAAAGAGGGGAAGAGGGTACAAGGGGAATGACCTGAAATGTGCACTGTGGAGAAAGTACTATGCCTACTCCTCCACCATGCCTGTCATCAGGTCTGGGGGTATGGAAGAAATTAAGTCCACCAAAGGCAGAGGAAGCAGTTTCAGAATGTTGAAGCCAAGTTTCTGCAAAGGCCAGCAGATTGGATTTTCATAGTAACTGTTTTCACTGTTTTCATTGTAATTTTAGAACTCCAAAATTATATATATTTTTTTTAAACATTTACTTTTCACCATTTTTTCCACATTTGCCTAAAATATTTGCATAGTACTTTACATGTGTGGGAAGATGTTACACCCAACAGAAACTACCTCACACGACTGTGAAGTTGGTTGTCACTTGCTCAATCTCATAGGCTCAGATGTGGTTTGGCTCTTCATTATATCAGAGCCTCAAACGAAGGATCTTCTAGTAGGCCACTCACACCCTGTAAACTATGAGACCACATTTTTTCCATTGATTATAGACTGTTGGTATTTTATAATTGGCCAATAAATCTGAATATAACTTTCAAATGTTTTATTGTCATAATCATCTTGTAAAATGAAGTACAGGTTTTAAGGTTGCTGTGTCTCTGTAAGGGTACTTTTACACCTGCGTTGTTTGATTTCGGCAGGCAGTTCCGTTGATCAGGCAAACTGTATGCAAACGCATGTCATTTTTTCAGACTGATCAGGCATTTTTCAGACTGATCAGGATCCTGATCAGTCAGAAAAATGCATTGCGATACCGGATCCGTTTTTCCGGTGTCATCAGGCAAAACGGATCCGGTATATATTCTTTCGCATTTTTAAAGGTCTGGGCATGCTCAGACCGGAGGGATGGATGTGGCATTCCGATATTTTGAATGCCGGATTCTGCACTAATACATTCCTATGGAAAAAAATGCCGGATCCGGCATTCAGGCAAGTCTTTAGTTTTTTTCGCCGGAGATAAAACCGTAGCATGCTACGGTTTTCTCTTTTGCCTGATCAGTCTTAAAGGGCCGATCATAAATCTGACTTGGCTAAAACTGGCTTTAGCCATATGTTAAAGTGGAGTGAGCTGTCAGAGTCATGATAAATCTGGCCCTGTGACTTCTGAGACCCTTCCCAATCATGACAATGAAGGTGATGTAGGATGGCGTTCCTGGTCTTCAGGCTGTGAAGAGAACTTTGTCCAGACACATAGGGACAGATTTATCATGACTCTGACAGCTCACTCCACTTTAACATTTGGCTAAAGTAGTTTTAGCCAAGTCAGATTTATGATCGGCCCTTTAAGACTGTAATAAATGTGGTTTGACGGTAGCAGTTTATCCGTCAGTAAGCAGCTTTACAAAAGTCGCACATCTTTACGAAAAAGTCGCATGTTTTTATGAAAAAGTCGCATGTTCTATTAAAAAGTCTCATAAGATAAGCATGGTCCTCACTGGAGTGAAATTGCGACTTTTTGCGACTTTTTTGCGACTTTTTAAATAGTCCCAATAGTAAATCTGTCTAGCGATTCATTTACATAAGAAAACACGCCCACTTTCAGAAAACTGGCGAGCATAGTGCAGAGCAGAAAAAAGTCGCAAATTTGTGCACAGTTTTAGCGTTTGGGATATTTTTGGGGACTTTTTCACTCTATTATTCTGACCTGAGCTAATGATAAATCTGGCCCATAGACTTCAATAGGGCTACACTGCATTTCCCTGCACAGTATATGGTTGGGGCACCACTGAGTAAGGGAAACACAGTGAAGTGAATGCAGTGTTGGTGGCCCTATCACTCTCAGGATCTCAAAATCCCAGAGTTTGGACCCCCATGATCATTAAGTTATACCATATCCTAGAGTAAAGCCTCCACAATGGAAAATAAAGTGCAGACTTCATTCATTTTTAGATCGAGTTGATGTCCTAGCGAGTTCTGTAAGTGCTTAGCTGCTTTTTGTCTGTTTGCATTTTTTGCCTCTGAAGTAGACTGAAATGATCCTTCTGTCCTGTCTCTTCAAAGCCTCAGACAGCTGCTGTGGCCATCCCCTATGACACTGAAGATCTTCTTGTTCAATTTGGCTAGCCCAACATAAGCTCACCAGAAAGTCAATGCAGGGAAAACTGAGTTGCATTACAGTAAGGAGAGAATCTAGCAACTCAAACGTTATAGCAAATGAGCCTCAGGGATTAGCGAGTTGTCACAGAAAATGTGTTAACTTTTCACATTTTCACAAGTTTATACTAGGCAGAAAAGGCGCATTCATAGTAACAAGCTAAGGAACTATTGCACATATGTTCACATGAAAAAAAAAACGGATACATTTTACACCCCATGGGGGAGATCTATCAAGACTTGTGCAAATAGCAACTAATCAGATTCCATCTTTTTCAGAGTTCCTCTGGAAAATGAACTAATCAATCTAATTGGTTGCTTCTGGAAAATGAACTGATCAATCTGATTGGTTGCTATGGGCAACAAAGCCAGTCTTCTTTTGCATCAGTTTTTATAAATCACCCCTATGCATGAATACAAAGTACAAAAAAAAAAACTTGGGAGATTTCTAAAACTGTCTAAAAGTCAGTCTGTTCCTCTCACCTCGTGTTCATTGCTGGCTGAAGATTTAGGCTAAAATTGCCTATAGTGTGTATCTGCCTTCTAAGCATAAATGACCTAACAAGTTTTTTTTTGTAAAGGAGTATGCTAGACATCAACATTGTTTCTGCACCTCAGATACAGTTGTATGAATGCAAAGCATGTAGTGCATATCCTTGGCCGCTTTTCCATAGTAGTGCTAGTAAGGGATAGGCAGAACCAACAGATAGAATACCAAAGACATAAATGGGTTGTAAAAAATAAAAAAGGGCAAGGAATCTATTCAAATAGTAAAAAAAGGTAATATTTACCATGCTGAACCCTGTTCGCTCTCATTCCTTAACTCCCCGACACTGCAGCCATGACATCATATTTTGGCTGCAGTGATGACATGCCTATATGCTGCACTGGACCACTGCAGCCAACCACTAGCCTTAGAGATATATATGGCACAGACCACTCAGGCCACTGATCTTCTATGGGCATGTCACCGCTACAGTCATGGGTCAGTAAGTAACTTTTTTATTATTGTAATAGATTCCCTGCCTATTTTTTTTATAACAAAAACATAACCTGGACAACTCCTTTAAAGGTACTGTGTCACCAAATATTTTTTCCCTTAATATAGGGGGTGTCCAACTTGTCCTGTCTTATCCATACACAGAGGTGATATAATTACAGGCAGGATTAAAATGACAGATAAGCAAGTAACTGTAGTAAAGTGATCTGTACAGACCAAGAAAAGGCGTCTATTATAAGGCTTAGTGGCCAGTGCGAAAACTGCAGAGTTTTATGGGTTTTGTTTAAATATAGATATTGGCATGGAAAATAAAAATAACATTCTTTAAATTCTTTAAAAATATGTTGAACATAAAAACATAGCGGGTCATTTATCAAACTGGTGTAAAGAAGAACTGGCTTAGTTGCATAGTAACCAATGAGATTCCACCTTTCATTTTCCAAAGGAGCTGTCCAAAATGAAAGGTGGAATCTGATTGGCTGCTATGGGCAACTGAGCCACTTCTACTTTACATCAGTTTGACAAAAGGAACTCAAAAATTTTAAAAATGTTCTGATGACACATTGTGTGGATAGGTGATAAATCTTGATAGCTACAATACTTTTTTTAAACTTAAAGGGTCACTGGGTTTGCAAAAACTTCAGACACGTTCAGACTCTTAGAAAATTGAGAGGCCAATGGGAAGTGTAATGGACCATTGGAGTCATGGATTAGCTCCAAGGATTTGCATGGGAGAAGATGATCAGAAGAAAAGCATAAGCCACTAAGCAGCATGTAAGTGGAGAAGGGTAAAAGTCTTAGAACTTACCTAGATATACTTCTGAAAAAAGAGTCTCTTTTACAGATTCTATACTGATCACTTTAGCTTCGGGAGTCGTGTTTTGACATCTCCCTAGTACAGGGCTAAATATACCCTTTACCCAAAAGTAAAGCAGAAATAAAAAGCCTCCTATTCTATCCAAAACCTTCTCAAATATTAAACCATTCAAATACCATTCATAATCCAGTGTTAGTTCTTAGCCATCATTTTTTTCTTTCTGTTAGTCTGGACTTCAAGAGATGGTGGGTATTTTACTCAATGTAATAGGCAGTGAAATATATTATATATACATCATAATAATAAAAAAGTTATACTCATTGTTCTCTGAACCCATATACCATACATGACCGCTGACCACTGAGGCCAGTCACATGTAGTATATGACATGTCACCACTGTAGTCATGAAAACAAAGCCTAGAATGGAGGAAAGGAGTGGTAACACTGGAATGGAATGTGTTCAGAACAGTGAATTTAAATTTTTTCATTTAGTATCTTACCATGTCTTTTTTACAAGTTATTTTTAACTCAGACAGTCCCTATGAAAGCAAGGTCCAGCACTGTTAATGTCAGTCCATCCTATCTCTTCTCCAATATCAAGCTATTAAGATATCATCAACAAATTTTTCCCTGTGGAAGCCTAGATCAGGGTCAGCAACCTTTGGCACTCCAAACTACAGCTCTCAGTGTGCTTCATTCAATTCATTCAAACATAGATGAGAATTCTTTACGGTAAGAGCATTTGGACTATGGAACTCTCTGCCAGAAGATGTGGTGATGATGAACTAACCAAAAGATTTCAAGAGGGGCCTGGGTGTATTGCTGGAGGGTAATACAATTACAGATTATAGTTACTAGATTTCTGGAGAGGTCATTGATCCAGGGAGTATTCTGACTGCCTGATTCTGGTGAGGAAGGAAGTTTTTCCCCTAAAATGAGGAAAATTGGTTTCTACCTCTTAATGGTTTTTTGCCTACCTCTGAATCAACTTGCAGGATAACAGGCTGAGCTGGATGGACAGATGTCTTTTTTGAGGCTTACAAACTATGTTACTATGTAATTCTATGAAAGATTCTAGAACAGCTGAGCAAATGTGCATGCTGAGAATTATAATTTCGCAACAGCTAAAGTGTCAGAGGTTTGCTGACCCTTGGCCTTGATTGTAAGGTTCTTCTACTCAAGTGGGAGATGATGCCAGATTTCTTCAAGATCATGATCTATCATTGTCAAGTGCCAGTAACTTTCTCTGTCCACCATACCCATTACCATCCACTGCTGAGTCTGAAAGAACACTCAAGAAAGATGGGGCCAGTCCTAAACTGAGCGGTAATTAATGGTTGATTCTGGAGCATTTTCTACAAGCCACCAAGTGGCCTTAAAGGGGTTGTCTCACTTCAGAAAATAGCATTTATTAAGTAGAGGAAGTTAATACAAGCCAATTACTAATGTATTGTGATTGTCCATATTGCTCCCTTTGCTGGCTGGAATAATTTTTCCATAACATTATACACTGCTCGATTCCATAGTTATGACCACCCTGCAATCCAGCAGCGGAGGCCGTGCTTGCACACTATAGGAAAATGCACCAGCCTATGTGCACTCCCACAGTCCCGGCCACCAGAGAGGCCAGTGCTTTTTCCTATAGTGGGCAATGTATAATGTGATGGGAAAATAAATCAAGCCAAGCAATATGAACAATGACAATACATTAGTAAATGTCTTGACTTTCTCTACACGATAAATTCCACTTGCTCAAGTGACATAACCCCTTTAAATTCCAATGCCATCAGTAATAAGTGTATGTGTGAACTTAGTGTGAACTTAATGTTTTTTTTAGTTTATAGTTTTAGCAATTCTATTGACACTGGAATAATATTTTCTTCATGTCCACTTATTCTCTTTAACAGATTACAGAGTTATTAATGTCTACAGCTATGTTCAGCTAAGTAGATAGATAGATACATAGATTATCTGATCATCTCATTTTGTACTGATTCCATAATATATTCTAGAAGGGAATGTTTTACATTACATGGGTTTCATGAAAGAATGAATTGGTTGTTTGATCAAAGGAGATGCACCTTGAGATCAGTCTTCTACTAAATGGACAACCACCTGGTGAAGAGTTCTCGCAGGACATCAAAAGACCTTATTGACATCATCTAAGTGGAAAAGGATTTACAATTGTTCATGCTCCCTGATTTCTGACATTGCTCATATTATAAACACAGTATCAGGTTAAGAGTAAGGCACTAGAGGATGACTGTTTGCTTCAAGTGAGCGCCACACTGCAAAATGACCTTGTCATAGAGCTGCCACTACAAATATATCACTGTTTCATGGATCACAAAGTCATCTTTTTAAGGCAGCACCTTATGCCCCTAATACTCAGTGCTTCTGTAAAACTATGAAGTATTTGAAAACTTCAAATATTAAAGGCAGTATTTTTGGATTACACAAAATATAGCTTATTAACTATTATTACTATTATTATTAGTGTTAAGTGAAGCATTCAATGTGGAATTTGGTCTATAGTTTAGGAAAGCTTCGATTTGAAACGAATCCGAATTGTCTCGCGCTTCGTGGTAACGAATCAGGTTTTCCTAAAATAGCGGCTGCACGTGTTACAAAGCAAAAGTGTAGAGAAGACAAGCCCAGGAACACAGGATCACCCATAATGCCGCTCAGATAGCCATGTGATTTCACAGCCCTATAAAATCCTCATCCCGTGCAGTCTCTGAGCATAGGGAGAGACATGGCGAGCACTCATGTGCTAGGGACAGTGTTGCTGAAAACGATTAATAGAAGACTAATGGATAGGGAGAGTGCAGGGAGAGTGCAGGGAGAGTGCAGAGAGAGTGCAGGGAGACTTATGCTGCGTCAGTTTTATATATTTATTCTTACATTTACTTATTCCTACATCAGCCATAAACTATGGGGGGGGGAGCTGTCTTAATGATGACCATCCTATTTTTTTGTTGGCTTTACTTCCCAGAAAAATCAGCCAGATGCAGAGAGAGGAGGAGCTGGATGTTCCTGATGACATATTCTCATTGATATTAGATGATGTGGAAAAGAAGCAAAAGCAGAAGGAGGTCTCCCACCTGTGGGAAAGGAGAGCTCTGGGGTTGGAGAAATGGGTATGCCAGAGCTCATTAATATTCTGTGTTTACTGTCAAATAACCTGCAGGAGATTGCAGGCAAGAGCAGCAATAATATGTATATTGTCTCCCCACCTAACCAGCCAAACCTCAACCAGCCACAGCCCCTGTTTAAAGGTGCTGCGCGGCCATTAACAATGAAGAAGGACTACACAGTGCGATCTTCATTATTAAATGAAAGGCAGCTGCAGGCTAATTGGCCACGCAGATCTTTACCGCAGCACGGCCGCTCCGTGTGGCCGTACCCTAAGGCAGAGTGGCCTGGGTATACCTGGTTTATAGCGATTTGTGATTAATTAATTCAGAACAAATCTAATTTGTTGGCGAACTTCGGCAAAGTTGCCAAATCAAATTTTTTTAAACTTCAGTCATCTCTAATTATTCTTATTATATTACCAAAATCATAACCAGGACACATATCTTCATTAGAGATTATAACAAGATGTATTTCTTTTGCTTGGTATCAGGATTAAAGAGGTTGTCCAGGATTTTACAAGTGATGGTCTATCCTTATTCAGCTCACAGCTATCCCTTCCAACTCCAGCATAATCTTACATGGGTTTTCAGATGGGAGAAGAAAATAAGCCCCTGCCAGTGGCTTATCTCTTATGGCAAAGAATCGAGCATGATGAAATTATCTGCTGTTGGCCGATGTTTACTTAATGTGGATGGAAACCCATAAGACTATGCAATTATATCACCAAGCTATGATCACTGCAATGATTCCGGTATGCAAATCAGCTCTCTTTAAAAAAGAAAAGAAAGCTGAGCCTCGAATGCTACTAGATATAAGGACACTAATAAGCCTCATTCACACGTCCGTGTCCGTGCTCAGATCTGTGAGCAGGTGGTCAGTGATGCATCTGTGAAGCTGTCCGTTAAGGATCTGTGTTGGGTCCGTGTGTCCGTATTTTGCTGTCCGTGTTGCATCCGTGTTTCACTGACACTCAACAGCTGAAAAATCATTTTCAAAGAATCTCTTCTTAATGATCTGTAAAAACATGGATGCAACACGGGTGGCATCCGTGGTTTTCACGGATCCATAGACTATAATAGGCTTGACGGACAAAATAGAGCAAGTATCCGTGCTAAAAAAATGCACTCACGGACCATGTTAAAACACTGATGTGTGAATACATACATTAAAATCAATAGGGACGCGTGCTGTCCGTGGAGAACAAGTGCAGCACACGTCCGTGAAACACTGACGTGTGAATGAGGCTTTAGGGATGAGCAAATTGAATTTGTTATGAATTTCACAAAAAATAAATTTCAGAAATGTTGCCATGTGCAAGATCTACAGGATTAAAAATAAGCCGTGGACGTTTTATGGTTTTTGTTTGGATATGGAAAATTAAGAGTATCATCCAAAATGAAATAAAAAATATGTTAAACATAAAAACATGACTTAAATAATGGGTAATTTTCGGATGCAGTTGCTGCAATACCCCTTAGTGGATTCTGCTGCTTTTACGGAACTGATGGAGTGTGTTCAGCCTCCCTGGAAGATATCTAGCTGTACTTGTACTCTGATATGATGTAGAACATGGACTGTTCCTTGCGTTTGTCGCTGTGCGGCAAGGTGCACGCCACGGTGCACGCCACGGTGGAAACCTGGATAAGCTGTTACAGGCAAGAATAGTACACGTCTTTAACAGCCCACTGGGTCAATGTTTTTCACGGCAGTGGCAAGGCAGCACCGCAGTAACAAGGCCACGTCCTATTGATATCCGCGTTTGTGTTCATCTGGTTCCAACAGCAACCACTTACAGTATCTCCTCTTCCACGTTCTCCTCCATGGACATCGTCTCATTCCACTCCTTCTCCTTCCTATCATATTAGTAAAGTAAAGCAATGCCATGCCATGTTAGAGCTGATCAAACTGGGTAAGGCATTTAGAAACAATTTCAGGAACATTGTGGCCACACTGCATTTGGGGGAAATAACACATGTCGTGTGCATGGTGCATATGTTAAATTTAATCATGCAATGCTTTTTGAAAAAGTACAGGGCACAGGGTGCTGGCCATGTCCAGAAGACTGTCTTCCCATTTCAGCAATTGTTATGTGGCAAGGAACACTCTACTGGACTTAGAGCAACAGAATGGTCTGCCATTGCACCTTGATCCGTGACATTCCAATTCAATGAAATTCTCCCTTGCATATGCTAGAGCAGTGATGGTGAACCTTTCACAGACCAAGTCCACAAACTGCAACCCAAAACCCACTTATTTATCGCAAAGTGCCAATACAGCAATTTAACCTGAAAATTATAGTCCAATATATTGTATCTTCCATGTACTTTATCATTTATCTATAATAGCCTGACTACATTCAATGCGCTGCCTGACCACTTCATAGTGCGCCCTGCGCTGATGAATGGCAGAAAAGTCTATGGCATATTGGTTTGCCACCACTGGGCTAGAGCATCTGTACAGGCAGTGTAAAGAGGTGAATGATTTTATCATGCACCAGACCACCTCAGCAGGGAGCATGTGTTATTCTGATGTAGGCAGTGGTTTATCACATATTTAGGCCCTTTGAGGAGGCCACTAGATTTGTCAGTAGGGTCAACTGCGCCATCAACAATGTCATCCCGCTGATATCTAAGAGCAGACGCTTATACTGTTTTAGCAATGGACGGTGGAAGAGCAGCTAATGCATCTTGCTGGCCAAGGTTGAAGAGCTACCACTGGTGGAGGAGCAGCAGGAGGAGGAGTCGCTTGTTCAGGAGCAAAAATCTGATGATGATGAGGACCCTGGCTGTGATAACTGATCATCTCAGTAGGTGCGGAGCCAGAAAGTACTGGGCATGTTGTGACCGTTGCAGCCAATCACATATACAGCTACATCACCACCATTTTTTTTTTTCCATTTGTAACTTGGACAATCCCTTTACGTTTTAACTATCTGCTGTTATATATATGTTGCTTTCGTCTATGACAATATACAATATGCACACTGCAACAATATGGACATGCTACGCTATCAGCTCTAACAGCACAAAAATATGTATTCTACCTTCTTTATTTCTATTACAATCATACTAGCAATGCAAATTATAACAATGGTAATCAAAGTCACACTATGGGTCTATTCACACAGCACTTTTAGTGTACATCAGAGGTATTTTTGTGTGAGGATTTATTAATGTATATCTTCAGTGGATGCCTCCAATGTATGCCACTGAACAGTGGCATGCATGTTTTGGATCTACTGATTATGGATCATGACAGATCAGTGGTAATGTGGAACCACTGTGCCAAGTAACTGGTTTTACATTGGGCCAAACCTTAAGGGCTTTATTCCGTCGCCTTCCTGGTATTTACCCTTTAACCCCTATACAGGGATGTGGACTTTGCTGCAGGTTAGTGACCAAACTGCTACCTCCTGGGATGGTCCCAGTGTACTTTGAAGCTGAGCCTCATACTCAGGAACACAGGCAGTATCAGGAGACACAAAAAACCACAGGCTCAGGCCTCATGCACACAACAGTTGTTTTCTGCGTTCGCTAAAAAAAAAGCGGCATCCGTTTTTTTTTTGGAGGATCCGTTTTTTTCCACAGATCCCTTGTAAAAAATGCCTATACTTGTCGGCAAATGTGAAAAAAGTAGGACATGTACTATTTTTTTTTTTTGCTGAAGGGAAACACGGACAATGGACGCGGAACACAAACTGATGACCCATCAGCATTTTTTTGCTGACCCATTGAAATGAATGGGTCCCCATCCTATCCACAAAAAAACAGAACGGAGGCCGAGAAAAACAACTGACGTGTGCATGAGGCCTCAGTCTGAACAGGACTAGGAAGACTAGAACAAGAGCAGGAACACCAGACTGGATGACAAAACATGAACAGAACTAGGAGGAGAGACATACATGATGGTCATGTTCACATCACAAATATCAGTGGCCAGTACGCACGAGACAGAGGCAGGTGTGCGCTGTCATACCGACACATGGCCCTAGATACACACCACCAGCCCACACAGCATACAATGGAACACATAAACAGATATCATAACAATGCATCACTCATAGCCCATGTTGAAAAGAATATATACCATGTGCTATATGTTTTTGCAGCATACCTCTGTATTACTTACTGTATTATGTACTAGTACAGCAACCTGCGCTATTTCATCCAGCTGAAAAAAATTGTATACTGACCTATACCAACTCAAATGAGACCAAAAGTACACAATTTTAGCCTTTAGCCTTGCTTGAATGGGGCCTACGGACACATTTGGCAAATACGCTAGGACTTTTACTGGTGCACACGACAAGCGTACACCCCAAACGCAGTGTAAATTCAGCCTACCACTTATGGCTACTGCATGGGACATAGTAGAAGTGATCCAGAACTCTATAGATGCCAAATATAGGACACACAATGTTATCAATGGACTTGTGACTCAGTCATCAGTGTCTGTTCACCCACTTTACACCGCACCAGTGGGAGAAATGGAGACCAGGGTGACCTACAGCTTTATAAGGTAAGTATATAGGGGCTTTCCCACAATATAAAGTTATCAGGTATATGATTGTGAGGGTCTGATGGCTAGGAACCCCACGGATCATGAGGGGGTCCCATGTTACCATATGTATAAAATGGTAGTGTACTCAGGAATCCCCGACAGTCCCGTAGAAACTGAATGGAGTAGCAGTGTGCACACTCGACCTGCTGCTCCATTAATTTGGGCGAAGAGGATCCCTATTCTTGTGAACGTGGGAGTCCCAGTGGTCAGACCTCCACCAATCATACAGTATACTTATCTCCTCTCCTGTGGATAGGAGAAGTTGTTGGAAAACCTCTTATCTAAATGATGAATAAAAGCTCTACATTTTTATGACATCTATAAGTAAGAAACGTCAACATTAGAAAACATGTAAAACCAAATATATTTTTGATAACCGTAAACCCCCCCAAAAATCGAGCCATTTGATAAAAAGATTTCTGCAATTAAGAGTCAGAAGACATCCTGATCCTCTGTCTCTAACACTTTGCCATATGCCACAGACTGAACAGAAGGTCACAAGTACAGAGCACATGGGGAGAGGAATCTGCGAATCCCTTTAGACTGTGACATTTGATATCTTTTATGATTTTAACATATTGATTGAGAAGTCAAGATGGAGAAGAGGTACAAACCTTTTTATTTGAAAAGCACACAGTTCTAACCACTGTGCTGGTATCTACTGACTTCTTAAAGGGATATCCTGTGGAAATGCTATCAATATTTAAGATCTGAATAACGCTTTAAGGGAAGTGTGCAAAATTAGATGTATGTGTTTTATCTGTAGGGGGTTATAAATTATGTACAGTCTTCAGAAATGCAAATCAACAAAGAGGAGTGAAATACATTCCTAGATCCTAGACTGTTTTAAAAATTACCAAGAGGTGGCACAAAAAAACTAAACACATCTTGAAATTAGTTAGAAAACACATAATTATGGGAAAACTGTTATTATATAATATACTATGAAAATTATAGTTTCAGTTGCTATATAGTGCAAGGAAAAACATAATTATGGGAAACGTGTTATTATATAATACAGGTGAAACTCGAAATAATATCGTGTTATTTCAGTAATGCAACTAAAAAGGTGAAACTAACATATGAGATAGACTCATTACATGCAAAGCGAGATATTGCAAGCCTTTATTTGTTATAATTTGGATGATTATGGCTTACCGCTAATGAAACCCCAAAGTCACAATCTCAGGTGCCCTTTGCTCAGGGGGTATGGATTAATTAGCTGACTAGAGGGTGACACTGTGCCTAGAATATTGAACCTTTTCACAAAATTCTAATTTTAAGCTGCATTACTGAAATAAATGGACTTTTGCACGATATTCAGATTTTTCGAGTTTCACCTGTATATTCTGAAAACGATAGCTGTAGTTCAAACAATTCCACTGTATTTAAAGGGGATTTCTAGGAATAACTAACTTTTAAGTGATGCTCGCAGCCTGCCTCCATTGGTGAAAGATCCATACTTACCTTTTCCCTGTCGCTTCAGTCCTATACGTTACCAATAACTAACTTTTATGAGATGCTCTGTAGCTATTGTATGCAGCCCATGGCTAGGGCTGCATGGATTGTCAGACAGTTCACTTTTAATATGTAGAGGTGTCCTGCTTATATTGCTACTCAAGACTACCCGACTGGTACAGCAGATATACATTCAGTCTTGACCATATCATATTGATGGGGTTATCTGGTTCTATAGAAATGAGGCTAAACCTTGCAAATTACCATGATTCAATACAAAAATTATACTATCATTACACCTCAGCAGCATAAGACTATATTCACACTCCTTTTATTGTCTACATATATATGGAAAGTCTTCCAACTTATACATGAAACATATGGTCTCAACATACTGTATTTTTCGCTTTATAAGAAGCAGTTTTTTCCCCCAAAAGTGGGGGGAAATGGCAGTGTGTCTTATGAAACAAATACTAATGAGTGCTCTTATTAAAGAAGCACTCATTAGTATGCAGGAGGCGCAGGGAGCAGTGAGTGGAGAGCTACTAGCGCTGGCTATACTCACTGCTCCCTGGTCTTCTTAAGGGCGCTGCACTGAGCTGGACTATGGACTGTGTTACATCAGATCACAGTGCAGTGCCATGCCCAGAAGAAGACTAGGGAGCAGTGACCAAAGTCAGCGCTAGACCAGGGAGTGGTGAGTGCAGGAAGAACTGGATCTGCAGAGTGGCGGCACTGTCCAGAGCAGGCGAAGTAAGTTGGGGGTTCAGTCTTGCTTCTGCACTTATTTACAGGGTTTAGGTTTGTATTTATAAAGTCTGGTGTCTGTATTTATCTAGGATGCCTCATATAAGTTGAGTGTAGAATGTATGGACTTCTAGGATAATCCTGCCCCACAATCGATACTCAAAACCCATGTCTACCACCCGAACAACCATAAACCTAACCCAAACATACCAACACCATACACTCTAAGTTTTACCATCTCATTTGGGGTCTGCATTTATACGGTGTCTGGTTAGGAGACTTATGAGATTAGGGTGTTGTAGGTCTATATTTGTTTAGGAGTTATGGTCTGGGGTCTATATTAATTCTCAAATTCATTTGTTCTCAGGTCTGATCTGGAATCTCCATGAATTTAGGGGTCCTGGTCTTGGTCCTGAATTTATTTAAGGATCTGAAGTCCAAATGTAATTGCTCTGAGGTGAGAAAAAGTTTGGGAAGAGCCCAGGAAGAGCCCAGCCGTTTTGTTCTACTTGATTCGCCTCTGAGCATAATGTGTTTTTACAACAATAAACAGCAAGGCCAGATCCTTTTGTAGAGCACATCATAGCTACTCCTGACTGCCATGATTTTATTTTCTGCATAAGTAAAATAGTATAGGCAGTAAAGCCCCTTTCACACGAGCAAGTTTTCAGTGCGGGTACAATGCGTGACTTGAACGCATAGCACCGGCACTAAATCCTAACCCATTCATTTTAATGGGTCTGTGTACATGAGCGTTTTTTTTTTCACACATCATTTCTGTGTTGCGTTAGAATCGCAGAATGTTCTATATTCTGCATTTTTCGCGCAGCCCTGGCCACATAGATGTAAATGGGGCTTCAGTGAAAAACGCATTGCATCCGGATGTAATCTGGATGCAATCCGGATGCAATGCGTTTATCACTGATGTTTGTTAGGAGATGTTTGTAATTCTTCAGGGGTTTTTTCACGCGCGTGAAACACGCCTCAAAACCGGTTGCTCCCACATGAAAAAAACTGAAACACTGAATGCAATTGTAGACAAAACTGACTGAACTTGTTTATAAAAATCGTGCGAGTTTCACTGAACGCATCCTGAACACATCGCGAGAGAATCTGTAACGCTTATGCGAAATGGGCCTAAAGCGTGCTGTTAATAAGGGGGTTAGCGTTGGATAAAACAGTTGTGTGGTGAAGAAGAGTTGCCTGTGAACAGCTCTATGTTTTGTTTTATGTGTGTCTGTATGTCTCAGTGTATATGTGTCAATGTTTGTACATGTGTGACTATTTGTGTATGTCAGGATGTATATATGTGTGTATTTATGTCAGTAAGTGTATGTTAATATCAGTGTATTTATTTGGATAGAAGTATTTATGCCTTTGTGTATCGCAGTATCAAAAATGAGCTCTTAGCTCATAAATGGCCAAGTCCAAAGAGATAAGAAGTCAGGGGCTCAATATAGTAGTCCTAGGAGTATTTGCTCCACCTTCATTGTTGTAGGACATTGAAGCAGGCATTGTTATGCTGTTTGTCCAGGATCAGAATAGGATTCATCTTTTTGGAAATAAATCACCTCAAGCCAGACCTAAGACATTAGATAAATGTCAAACGATCATGTCAATTCGGCAGGACCAGCTAACCATTTAGGGCCGGCTCCCAGTTTTTGACAACGACAGATGTAGGGGGGGATAAGGATGGGCACTTAGATTTCAATTGCCCAATCCTTTTGTTCTTGGGAAGAAAATCTTCTGCCAGAGGTGTCTGCTAGCATTTTCCTGCCCATTCAGGACACATACATGCTCAGTAGATGGGGAGTGAGGAAGGGTTGGGGGAGATACAGGTAGCTGTTGGCTGTACACTCTAATATCTAATGTCCTTAGTCAAAGAGAAAAACAAACAGTGATAAAAAAAAAAATGTTCATCTCATCATCAATTAGTTGGTAGCTTTC
The DNA here is from genome assembly GCF_014858855.1 of Bufo gargarizans. Classification (NCBI taxonomy): domain Eukaryota; kingdom Metazoa; phylum Chordata; class Amphibia; order Anura; family Bufonidae; genus Bufo; species Bufo gargarizans. The sequence goes on along the minus strand of NC_058080.1, from coordinate 174,808,516 downwards.
AATAAACACAACTTCACAGGATATATATTTTTCCCCAATTTTTTTTTTCAGGCTGTCAGTGAAGTGAATTATTAATCTGCAAACAAGACTTGTTAGACCTATCAGCCAGTGATGCTGCCGCACCTTCATAACTGCAGTCTAACGTGTAGGCATAGCAAGTGTGCTAATGCTGATCTGCCTGCGATTAAACTGGAGAATCAGCAGGGATCGTCTCGTTGTGCTTACAGATGTCTCATTCTTACTGGCGATGCCATTTTCAGATGCCTAAGCACTTAGTAACCCTGAAACAGTATTCTGTACTTTTGTACGTATAGACAGTCCCCCATGACAGATGCTGGTTGAGATAAAAAATATATAAATCACAAGTTATACTCAATCTTTTCCTCATGTTTCTTTATGAATACAAACAGATCTACTGTATGCACGATCAACATGTCTTACAGCAGCAGCTGAGCAGAATAATATATAGTTTTGCAGGAAAAGATTCAGCATAACCTATCATTTATTTCTGCTCAAATCAGTTTATGGGCAGTCCAGTGGGCAGAGTGACTTAAAAGGGTTTTTCTGAGATTTTGATACTGATGACCTATCCTCTGGATAGGTCACCCGTATCTGATCGGTGGGGGTGTAACACCTGGGACCCCCACAGATCAGCTGTCTGAGAAGGCACCGGCGCTCCTGTGAGAGCTGCTGCCTTCTCGCAGCTTACCAAGCACATGTATATACATGTATAGCGGCTGTGCTTGGTATTGCAGGTCAGTCCCTTTCACTTGAATGGGGCTGAGCTGCTCATAGGCCTTGTGACCGATGAATGTGTCATCACCGGCCCAGGGAAAGAAGCGAGAAGGCCGCAGAACTCACAGGAGCACTACTGCCTTCTCTAAAAGCTGGGGTCCTGGGTGTCGGACCCCCACCAATCAGATCCTTGGGATAGGTCAACAGTATAAAAATCTCAGAAAATCCCTTTAAGGACTGATAGCCTTCCCAGCATGATCATGCATATAGATATAACAGTCAATCAGTAAGTAGAACCACCCACTGGACTCCTAAGCTCACAGTGAGCAGGAATTAAATACAACATACAAATATTTTTCTCAACAAACTATATCAATCTTCTCAGTTACTCCAACTCTATAATAATAATGAAGCCTTTAGATAGATATGATTTCATGCATACATAAATTTGGGTGAAATATTTACTTCAACTTGTAATTAATTTTAATCTCCACTGATTCTGGGCTTAGGAGTCCGGTGGGCATTCCTACACAGTGACTGACAGCTGAAACTGTTTAAAGTGCTAAAATGTATGACGTTCAAACATAAAAACTGAATAAATTCTAACGGTGTCATGTGAAACCAGGAACAGGCATGAATAACAATACATTATATAAAAAAAAATTCCTACCTGAAGGAAGCAGTGTCCTATGGTGGAATGTTCCTGCAGGGTTACGTTGTAGAACTGTTGCAAGAAAATGGGTTCATTGTCATTGACATCCTCGACCATTATAGTCACAGGACAAGTGGTGGACAGTGGAGGAATACCATGGTCAGTAGCTACAACAGATAAGTTCAATTCAGTCTCTGCCTCATAGTCAAGTGTTTTGTTAATGCTGAGAACCCCTGTATGTGGGTCCAACATAAAGGCTGAAGAAGTAGAACTGTCCTGAAGAGTATAGGTGATCCAAGAATTTGGACCATCATCGTCCAAGTCTAGGGCACTAAGGGTAAGTACTGCAGTACCAGCAGATGCAGCTTCTGAAACTGTGGCATGGTATCCTTCAGGGTGAGCAAAAACAGGGGTCTCATCGTTTACATCTGTGACAGCAACAAGTAGTGTTTTCAGAGTATGTAGAGGAGGAGAACCTGAATCTCTAGCAAGCAGTTTTAGCTCATATATATCCTTCTGCTCACGATCCAGGGGAGCTTCAACACACAAAAAGTATAGTTGAGGTGCAACAGAACGAAGAGAAAAAGAGCCATCAGAACCTTCCAAATTCAGAAACACCTGTTGTGGTCCATCCACATTAACATATTCAATCTTTTGTTGTTCCTGCATTATGTTTCTATGTAGTTTACTTGTCTCCTCATTAGTGTTAGGTGTTGTATCTAATAGTGAATGTCTCATTATGCCATCATATTCTTCCAGTGTATCACTATGCAGGGTTGTATCTGCTTGCCCCCCTCTTTCTTGACCTTCAGTTATTGACAAAGGAACATCCTGAAGCTGTAAGTCAGGGTCAGATACAGAAATTCTTGCAAGATACTCTCCAACCCTTGCTCCCTCTGATATTTCAGGGCGTCCACTTTCAGTAAGTAGTGTAATTTGTATTTGGGGTTTGTTATCATTAACATCAAGAACTTTTATTACAACAAGGACACTTGCCACTTCCGGTTGTGATCCCCCATCTTTGGCTTGTACCACAAGTTGATGAAAAGCCTTTTGTTCTCTGTCCAAGGGTCGATTAACCCTTACTACACCACTGGTTTCTTCAACAAAAAAGTTGCCCTCATCAGATCGTAGAGTGTACTTCACCTCCCCATTGCTACTTAAGTCTGGGTCAGTTGCATGGACTGTGCAAATTGGTGTACCTACTGGAGCATTTTCCCACACCCATCCTTTATACTCAGACTGGTCAAAGGCTGGAGGGTTGTCATTTGCATCCATCACTGTGATGTCTATTAAAAGTCTTCCAGTTCTACGTGGATATCCTCCATCAAAAGCTTCAACTTCCAGTTGATACCTGTCAAGCTCCTCCCTATCTAACCAATGCACTAACACAAGATCCAGGGGGTGAAAGTTAAAATGCAAAGATGACTCTTCTAATTCCTGCTTTTCATGTGAACCTGCTGGGTTACTATTTTCCCTGCCATACCATTCATAAAGATGAGTCTGTGCATCAGGACTATGGTCTTTTATTGTAAATTCTTGCTGCAGCCCATGTGTACCTGTCCCATAGGTTATGCCTTCTACATGCTCAGACTCAACATCCTTATGTTCTAATTCACTATAAGACTTCATTGCAACATCTGCACCCCTGTGTTTTGCTTGTAACCCTTCACTAGTCTCATTTATAAAGTCTGAGAGATTTAAATTCAATTTATCATATACATTGTCCTGCCCAAACGTGTCATGTTCTTGCCATTCCTGGACATCTGGTCTTTCTCTAGGAACCTTCTCATTCACCCTTACATTCTTTTCAGCCTGACCCCAAACTGCAAAATCTTTATCAGCACCCATAGCAGATTTGTTTGCTCCATACCTGATGATGAAGGCACTTCCTTGGCTGCCCCTAATCAAAGAGTAACCTCTCAGACCATATTCCCCAGTGTCTGGGTCTCTGGCTTCAGGTAACCTAAATGTGGTTCCAGGTGGTGTCAGTTCAGATATTTGTAGTTTCAGCGATTCTACAGGAAAGGTTGGTGAGTGATCATTAACATCTTGCACCTTGATCTCTACCTGGACAACATCTCCTAGCAAAGTGGCAGCCACAAAGCTGTAGCGTTGTCTTTGCTCCCTGTCCAGAATTCTTAATGTCCTCACAATGCCAGTCTCAGTGTCAATGTGAAAGTCCCTCAGCACTGGAGACTCTCCATCCTCCTCAGATAGGAAAAAGCCTTGACCTGGGCTCCCTTCTGGCAGTCCAGCACGGATATCCCCTACTAAGGTTCCTGGTGGCAGTCCTTCATCCACTGACAGGCTGAGATTGTGCACCTGAGCTCTGCAGCAAGTGCCCATACAGAGCAGCATCAGCAGTAGAGGCAATGAATGGCAGCAGCAGCATCCCATCACTTTATCACCTCTACCTCTGCACCTTCTGACTGGCATCCTCTCAATGTAAAACACTCAGTCTCCAAAAGGCTCTGTCAGTGCCATGCATATGCATACACGTCTTCTGTGCCAGTCTGTATGAGGCAACACTTTTATCCTCAGAGTGAAGGGCAGGAAACATCCAGACTATCCTCTCTTAGGTCTGCAGCACATATTTAAAATCAAGGACTGTTCTTAAGGTCCAGATGACCTGGCAGCCTGTGTTAGATTAATGCTTAGATCCAGAAGAATAACTCCCTCCTTCCTGGAAGAAATGCAGTATCCTGTCTCCCGTATTGTCCTAAGTGCAATGAAGAAGAAGAAGAAAAAAAAACCTTCAATATTTCCATTCACATCTGGTTTTCTTCTGCTGGATCTCTGTCCTTTCCCATAGACTCAGGTGCATGCTCTGTATTATTGCATGCTGATATTGTCAATAGGAAAATGATATAATCCTCTGGAGCAAAGATAAGAGAGGAAAAAAGAAGCAGGAAAAGTTGATGTGAATAACAAGTGTGTGAGTGTGGCAGCAGCAGCAGCAGCAGCCTGGTCCCTGCAGTGCTGCCTCCTCCCAGTACAATGTAGAGTGCCTCTCTGCTCTGCCTGTCTAGAGCTGTGCCTTCTCCTGATCATGTGATCCCAGGCAAGGGCAAAGCCTTCTCCTAGCATTGCACTGCAGCAAGCATCTGCTCTGACTATCCCTCACTGCAAGCACTACAGCACCGGCAGCCCCTCCTGCAGTGTATAGTTAGAAAGAAGTATGGTATATAACCAGTGCAGCCTCTCATCATACCCTATATACACTACAAAGTATAGATTGCAGAAGGTGGCTAGCTTTCTTATGTGGGAATATTTGATATTCTTTTTTTTTTTTTTGTCATTTCCATCAGTTGTTTTCGGTTTAACCATTTAGTGGGAAAAAAAACAACACAAACTAAAAATGAAAATTGCAAACATAAATATTATTATTATTATTTATTATTTAAGTGCCATTCATTACATGGCGTTGTACATGAAAAGGGGCATACATACATAATACAATAGTGTTCTCATTTCCCGGTTCCTCAGTTACCTTCTCCTAGTTGTTAAAATTATACTCCAAAGTTCATGCCTTACTGGTGTATTATTTTTTCTAGAAAAGCTGGGTTATAACCAATACAGCTGCCACTAGAGCACAAGTAAGGGTAAGTCAGCTTTCCCAGTTTTCTGAATGATGCATTTAGCTACTTGGGCAGTGAATAAGTGGGTTGCTGTATAACTAATCAGATTTACCATTCAGTGTTCTCACAATGCTAGGTGACAATTTGACAAAGCTAAAGGACATGCTAAACTGATTGCCATTCAGAATTGGGAACAATTTTATTTTTATGCATTCTTTTCATTTTGAGCTAAAAATAATTTTTTTAATTGGTCTTTATTAAAAGTTTTCAACAGTGTTTTTTCTACAGCCAGGGGCAGACTTGGAATTTAAAGTGGCCCTGGAAGAAAAATGAAATTGCAGCAAAATATACTGCCCCGGCAGAATTTCTCAAGATGGCACACACTTGTTATGTACCCAGCAAGCAGCCAGGCAGGGGATTTAGGTGCCCCACTGGGCATCGGCCCGCTAGAAATATTCTCTGTCTACAGCTTTCAGTTTCAGTGTATTTGCATACTAGTAGGCCCTCACTCTGAAGCCGTCAGGATGCTGCCCTGTAGGGTGCTAGCACTATAATGAGTGTTTAGGTGCTGCTATGACAGTACAGATAAGGGCTTCAGATCCAGCCTACAAAGCATCACTGACGGATTCAGTGAGAGGTAGAGAACCTGCTAGCAGGGGCATACATAGAAATCACTGGGTCCCATAGCTAAAAGCCCCCATACCCCATTCATAGCCTCTCCCACTACTCGTTCCTGGCTAGTATATACAGCAGTGTACTGATATGTGAGGTATGTGGTATAATAGATGCAGTGTGTACAGATATATAGTATATACAACAGTGTATTGATATGTGAGGTACAAGGTTTAATAGATGCAGTGTGTATAGGTATATAGTGTATCTAGCAGTGTATTGATATGTGAGGTACAAGGTTTAATAGATGCAGTGTGTATAGGTATATAGTATATCCAGCAGTGTACTGATATGTGAGGCACGAGGTATAATACATAAAAATTATACAGATACAGTATATAGTATATACAGCAGTATACTGATATGTGAAGTATGAGGTATAAATTACAGCTCATACCTCACTTATCAGTATGTTGCTGGGAATACTACATACCTGTGTATTATACTGTATAATAGATGCAGTGTGTGTTTGTTTATATATATAAAGTTTGGACACATCTTCTCATTCAAAGAGTTTTCTTTATTTTCATGACTATGAAAATTGTAGATTCACACTGAAGGCATCAAAACTATGAATTAACACATGTGGAATTATATACATAACAAAAAAGTGTGAAACAACAGAAAATATGTCATATTCTAGGTTCTTCAAAGTAGCCACCTTTTGCTTTGATTACTGCTTTGCACACTCTTGGCATTCTCTTGATGAGCTTCAAGAGGTAGTCACCTGAAATGGTTTTCACTTCACAGGTGTGCCCTGTCAGGTTTAATAAGTGGGATTTCTTGCCTTATAAATGGGGTTGGGACCATCAGTTGCGTTGTGGAGAAGTCAGGTGGATACACAGCTGATAGTCCTACTGAATAGACTGTTAGGATTTGTATTATGGCAAGAAAAAAGCAGCTAAGTAAAGAAAAACGAGTGGCCATCATTACTTTAAGAAATGAAGGTCAGTCAGTCGAAAAATTGGGAAAACTTTGAAAGTGTCCCAAGTGCAGTCACAAAAACCATCAAGCACTACAAAGAAACTGGCTCACATGCGGACCGCTCCAGGAAAGGAAGACCAAGAGTCACCTCTGCTGCGGAGGATAAGTTAATCCGAGTCACCAGCCTCAGAAATCGCAGGTTAACAGCAGCTCAGATTAGAGACCAGGTCAATGCCACACAGTTCTAGCAGCAGACACATCTCTAGAACAACTGTTAAGAGGAGATTGTGTGAATCGGGTCTTCATGGTAGAATATCTGCTAGGAAACCACTGCTAAGGACAGGCAACAAGCAGAAAAGGTGAACGGATGGACTCTACATGCCTGGTTCCCACGTGAAGCATGAAGGAGGAGGTGTGATGGTGTGGGGGTGCTTTGCTGGTGACACTGCTGGGGATTTATTCAAAATTGAAGGCATACTGAACCAGCATGGCTACCACAGCATCTTGCAGCGGCATGCTATTCCATCTGGTTTGCGTTTAGTTGGACCATCATTTATTTTTCAACAGGACAATGACTCCAAACACACCTCCAGGCTGTGTAAGGGGTATTTGACCATGAAGGAGAGTGATGGGGTGCTGCGCCAGATGACCTGGCCTCCACAGTCACAGGACCTGAACCCAATCGAGATGGTTTGGGGTGAGCTGGACCGCAGAGTGAAGGCAAAAGGGCCAACAAGTGCTAAGCATCTCTGGGAACTCCTTTAAGACTGTTGGAAGTCCATTTCAGGTGATGTAAAGGGGGAATATTAATCACCAATATTATGCGAATATCGGTAATTAATATTCATAAATAGGAGGAGCCGTCTAGTGAAGGCTCCGCCTATTTATACCTTTATATAACAATAACAATATCCTCGCTATGCCTTACACTAATCACTAATACTAGCTGCATGCGCCTTACTAACTCGCTACCGCTAACAAGTACACGCTACACAAAGGGTACAAATATAACGGTATTTATTTAACACACTAAGCACGCAATACACTAACAATACACAGCACTACACATATACAATACTCAAACTACGCTACAAGTTCCCAATTCCACCCATAAACTAACTATACAATACACACATACAAGTATAACAACCCACCCGCCTAGCTCTATACTGTCCCTACGGGGTTACAAGAGGGTATAGATTCAGCACTGCAAGGGTTATTTGCCAGTGAGTGCTGAGGTTAATACCAGCAGGAGAGCTGGGGTTCTGGCAGGGAAGGGGTTAATGGGTTAGGGACATCAGGGGCACAGAATATGGTTGGCACTGCAAGGGAGGTACAATGCCATGCCAGCGTATACTCAGCCATCTCCAGGGCCAAATGGGCCTCTCTTCCTTCAGGCAGCAGTCCTCATGTGTCTCTGAATACAGTCTGGTTGCAAGGGGGCCAGGCCTCTGTTCGGTTTGGGTTATTATAGCCCCAAAACAGCCCCCTCCTCCTTCCTCAGGCATGTGACATCATAGTGTGGTTTTTGATGTCTCTGGTTAGAAGGTCCCCTCACAAATGGTGCCAAAGTGTCTGATTGCTTTAGGCCTGAACAAAAGGGGACTAGATGCTAATCAGCTGTTATCCTACAGGCTATCAGCACAAGTTTTACTCTAAACAACTCTGTTGATAACAGTTGGAATTGAACCGGGGGTATGAATGGGCAGCAATAAGCCCACATACATACTGTCATACTGACATAAGTGTATATACATAGACACGTGTGCAAATACATACACACATATCTATATATACACACACCCTCGCATATATCTGGGGCATCACATACAGGGGACATGCATATGTCCCCACTTGCCATACAGGGCCAATATATACACGGTCATACAGGAAATATATACTAACTATAAGGGGACACATATATACTAATATGAGGGGGATTATAAGGGGGCACAGCTTCCAGGGACCACATATTTCCCACAGGGGCCACCATGAGCCCCTGGGGATCACCATGGGCAGACGTGCGCAGATGCTGGGCACATCTGCGCACATCACCCCATGATGCGGTGGTTAATGTATGCATATATATACCATACATGCCCGCACGTGTTTGCAGGCATGCATGGATATACACGCATACGTCTCAACCCTTCCTCAACAGGTGACTACCTCTTGAAACTCATCAAGAGAATGCCAAGAGTGTGCAAAGCAGTAATCAAAGCAAAAGGTGGCTACTTTGAAGAACCTAGAATATGACATATTTTCAGTTGTTTCACACTTTTTTGTTATGTATATAATTCCACATGTGTTAATTCATAATTATATATTATGGTTATTGTGTGAGGTACATGAGGTAATAGTGGTTGTAACTGTCTGCAGTACTATACGTATGAGTGAGATATGAGTTACAATAGGGAATGGGGGTGCAAATGCATACCTAACTTTTGAAAACAAGGAAGAGGGATATTATGTGCGGAATGCAAAGCAATTTTTTTCCACCCTAGGCCACGCCACTAACTCCGCCCAAAACATAACTATAAACCTAATTCTACCCTGTTCCCTAAATGCCCCCACATGGGGATTATTCCCCCTTTATGCTACCACACAATATGTATGTCCACATTGTGTCCCCTTCACAGATTATGCCCAGATATGTGCCTCCTTCACAGTAGTTATGACAGATATGTGCCTCCTTCACAGTAGTTATGACAGATATGTGCCCCCTCACAGTAGTTATGTCCAGATATGTGCCCTTTTTACAGTATTATGCCCATATATGAGCCCCCTCACAGTAGCTGTGTTAGATTAATGCTTAGATCCAGAAGAATAACTCCCTCCTTCCTGGAAGAAATGCAGTATCCTGTCTCCCGTATTGTCCTAAGTGCAATGAAGAAGAAGAAGAAAAAAAAACCTTCAATATTTCCATTCACATCTGGTTTTCTTCTGCTGGATCTCTGTCCTTTCCCATAGACTCAGGTGCATGCTCTGTATTATTGCATGCTGATATTGTCAATAGGAAAATGATATAATCCTCTGGAGCAAAGATAAGAGAGGAAAAAAGAAGCAGGAAAAGTTGATGTGAATAACAAGTGTGTGAGTGTGGCAGCAGCAGCAGCAGCAGCCTGGTCCCTGCAGTGCTGCCTCCTCCCAGTACAATGTAGAGTGCCTCTCTGCTCTGCCTGTCTAGAGCTGTGCCTTCTCCTGATCATGTGATCCCAGGCAAGGGCAAAGCCTTCTCCTAGCATTGCACTGCAGCAAGCATCTGCTCTGACTATCCCTCACTGCAAGCACTACAGCACCGGCAGCCCCTCCTGCAGTGTATAGTTAGAAAGAAGTATGGTATATAACCAGTGCAGCCTCTCATCATACCCTATATACACTACAAAGTATAGATTGCAGAAGGTGGCTAGCTTTCTTATGTGGGAATATTTGATATTCTTTTTTTTTTTTTTGTCATTTCCATCAGTTGTTTTCGGTTTAACCATTTAGTGGGAAAAAAAACAACACAAACTAAAAATGAAAATTGCAAACATAAATATTATTATTATTATTTATTATTTAAGTGCCATTCATTACATGGCGTTGTACATGAAAAGGGGCATACATACATAATACAATAGTGTTCTCATTTCCCGGTTCCTCAGTTACCTTCTCCTAGTTGTTAAAATTATACTCCAAAGTTCATGCCTTACTGGTGTATTATTTTTTCTAGAAAAGCTGGGTTATAACCAATACAGCTGCCACTAGAGCACAAGTAAGGGTAAGTCAGCTTTCCCAGTTTTCTGAATGATGCATTTAGCTACTTGGGCAGTGAATAAGTGGGTTGCTGTATAACTAATCAGATTTACCATTCAGTGTTCTCACAATGCTAGGTGACAATTTGACAAAGCTAAAGGACATGCTAAACTGATTGCCATTCAGAATTGGGAACAATTTTATTTTTATGCATTCTTTTCATTTTGAGCTAAAAATAATTTTTTTAATTGGTCTTTATTAAAAGTTTTCAACAGTGTTTTTTCTACAGCCAGGGGCAGACTTGGAATTTAAAGTGGCCCTGGAAGAAAAATGAAATTGCAGCAAAATATACTGCCCCGGCAGAATTTCTCAAGATGGCACACACTTGTTATGTACCCAGCAAGCAGCCAGGCAGGGGATTTAGGTGCCCCACTGGGCATCGGCCCGCTAGAAATATTCTCTGTCTACAGCTTTCAGTTTCAGTGTATTTGCATACTAGTAGGCCCTCACTCTGAAGCCGTCAGGATGCTGCCCTGTAGGGTGCTAGCACTATAATGAGTGTTTAGGTGCTGCTATGACAGTACAGATAAGGGCTTCAGATCCAGCCTACAAAGCATCACTGACGGATTCAGTGAGAGGTAGAGAACCTGCTAGCAGGGGCATACATAGAAATCACTGGGTCCCATAGCTAAAAGCCCCCATACCCCATTCATAGCCTCTCCCACTACTCGTTCCTGGCTAGTATATACAGCAGTGTACTGATATGTGAGGTATGTGGTATAATAGATGCAGTGTGTACAGATATATAGTATATACAACAGTGTATTGATATGTGAGGTACAAGGTTTAATAGATGCAGTGTGTATAGGTATATAGTGTATCTAGCAGTGTATTGATATGTGAGGTACAAGGTTTAATAGATGCAGTGTGTATAGGTATATAGTATATCCAGCAGTGTACTGATATGTGAGGCACGAGGTATAATACATAAAAATTATACAGATACAGTATATAGTATATACAGCAGTATACTGATATGTGAAGTATGAGGTATAAATTACAGCTCATACCTCACTTATCAGTATGTTGCTGGGAATACTACATACCTGTGTATTATACTGTATAATAGATGCAGTGTGTGTTTGTTTATATATATAAAGTTTGGACACATCTTCTCATTCAAAGAGTTTTCTTTATTTTCATGACTATGAAAATTGTAGATTCACACTGAAGGCATCAAAACTATGAATTAACACATGTGGAATTATATACATAACAAAAAAGTGTGAAACAACAGAAAATATGTCATATTCTAGGTTCTTCAAAGTAGCCACCTTTTGCTTTGATTACTGCTTTGCACACTCTTGGCATTCTCTTGATGAGCTTCAAGAGGTAGTCACCTGAAATGGTTTTCACTTCACAGGTGTGCCCTGTCAGGTTTAATAAGTGGGATTTCTTGCCTTATAAATGGGGTTGGGACCATCAGTTGCGTTGTGGAGAAGTCAGGTGGATACACAGCTGATAGTCCTACTGAATAGACTGTTAGGATTTGTATTATGGCAAGAAAAAAGCAGCTAAGTAAAGAAAAACGAGTGGCCATCATTACTTTAAGAAATGAAGGTCAGTCAGTCGAAAAATTGGGAAAACTTTGAAAGTGTCCCAAGTGCAGTCACAAAAACCATCAAGCACTACAAAGAAACTGGCTCACATGCGGACCGCTCCAGGAAAGGAAGACCAAGAGTCACCTCTGCTGCGGAGGATAAGTTAATCCGAGTCACCAGCCTCAGAAATCGCAGGTTAACAGCAGCTCAGATTAGAGACCAGGTCAATGCCACACAGTTCTAGCAGCAGACACATCTCTAGAACAACTGTTAAGAGGAGATTGTGTGAATCGGGTCTTCATGGTAGAATATCTGCTAGGAAACCACTGCTAAGGACAGGCAACAAGCAGAAAAGGTGAACGGATGGACTCTACATGCCTGGTTCCCACGTGAAGCATGAAGGAGGAGGTGTGATGGTGTGGGGGTGCTTTGCTGGTGACACTGCTGGGGATTTATTCAAAATTGAAGGCATACTGAACCAGCATGGCTACCACAGCATCTTGCAGCGGCATGCTATTCCATCTGGTTTGCGTTTAGTTGGACCATCATTTATTTTTCAACAGGACAATGACTCCAAACACACCTCCAGGCTGTGTAAGGGGTATTTGACCATGAAGGAGAGTGATGGGGTGCTGCGCCAGATGACCTGGCCTCCACAGTCACAGGACCTGAACCCAATCGAGATGGTTTGGGGTGAGCTGGACCGCAGAGTGAAGGCAAAAGGGCCAACAAGTGCTAAGCATCTCTGGGAACTCCTTTAAGACTGTTGGAAGTCCATTTCAGGTGATGTAAAGGGGGAATATTAATCACCAATATTATGCGAATATCGGTAATTAATATTCATAAATAGGAGGAGCCGTCTAGTGAAGGCTCCGCCTATTTATACCTTTATATAACAATAACAATATCCTCGCTATGCCTTACACTAATCACTAATACTAGCTGCATGCGCCTTACTAACTCGCTACCGCTAACAAGTACACGCTACACAAAGGGTACAAATATAACGGTATTTATTTAACACACTAAGCACGCAATACACTAACAATACACAGCACTACACATATACAATACTCAAACTACGCTACAAGTTCCCAATTCCACCCATAAACTAACTATACAATACACACATACAAGTATAACAACCCACCCGCCTAGCTCTATACTGTCCCTACGGGGTTACAAGAGGGTATAGATTCAGCACTGCAAGGGTTATTTGCCAGTGAGTGCTGAGGTTAATACCAGCAGGAGAGCTGGGGTTCTGGCAGGGAAGGGGTTAATGGGTTAGGGACATCAGGGGCACAGAATATGGTTGGCACTGCAAGGGAGGTACAATGCCATGCCAGCGTATACTCAGCCATCTCCAGGGCCAAATGGGCCTCTCTTCCTTCAGGCAGCAGTCCTCATGTGTCTCTGAATACAGTCTGGTTGCAAGGGGGCCAGGCCTCTGTTCGGTTTGGGTTATTATAGCCCCAAAACAGCCCCCTCCTCCTTCCTCAGGCATGTGACATCATAGTGTGGTTTTTGATGTCTCTGGTTAGAAGGTCCCCTCACAAATGGTGCCAAAGTGTCTGATTGCTTTAGGCCTGAACAAAAGGGGACTAGATGCTAATCAGCTGTTATCCTACAGGCTATCAGCACAAGTTTTACTCTAAACAACTCTGTTGATAACAGTTGGAATTGAACCGGGGGTATGAATGGGCAGCAATAAGCCCACATACATACTGTCATACTGACATAAGTGTATATACATAGACACGTGTGCAAATACATACACACATATCTATATATACACACACCCTCGCATATATCTGGGGCATCACATACAGGGGACATGCATATGTCCCCACTTGCCATACAGGGCCAATATATACACGGTCATACAGGAAATATATACTAACTATAAGGGGACACATATATACTAATATGAGGGGGATTATAAGGGGGCACAGCTTCCAGGGACCACATATTTCCCACAGGGGCCACCATGAGCCCCTGGGGATCACCATGGGCAGACGTGCGCAGATGCTGGGCACATCTGCGCACATCACCCCATGATGCGGTGGTTAATGTATGCATATATATACCATACATGCCCGCACGTGTTTGCAGGCATGCATGGATATACACGCATACGTCTCAACCCTTCCTCAACAGGTGACTACCTCTTGAAACTCATCAAGAGAATGCCAAGAGTGTGCAAAGCAGTAATCAAAGCAAAAGGTGGCTACTTTGAAGAACCTAGAATATGACATATTTTCAGTTGTTTCACACTTTTTTGTTATGTATATAATTCCACATGTGTTAATTCATAATTATATATTATGGTTATTGTGTGAGGTACATGAGGTAATAGTGGTTGTAACTGTCTGCAGTACTATACGTATGAGTGAGATATGAGTTACAATAGGGAATGGGGGTGCAAATGCATACCTAACTTTTGAAAACAAGGAAGAGGGATATTATGTGCGGAATGCAAAGCAATTTTTTTCCACCCTAGGCCACGCCACTAACTCCGCCCAAAACATAACTATAAACCTAATTCTACCCTGTTCCCTAAATGCCCCCACATGGGGATTATTCCCCCTTTATGCTACCACACAATATGTATGTCCACATTGTGTCCCCTTCACAGATTATGCCCAGATATGTGCCTCCTTCACAGTAGTTATGACAGATATGTGCCTCCTTCACAGTAGTTATGACAGATATGTGCCCCCTCACAGTAGTTATGTCCAGATATGTGCCCTTTTTACAGTATTATGCCCATATATGAGCCCCCTCACAGTAGTTATGTCTACATATGTGCCCCCTCACAGTATTTATGCACAGATATGTGCCCCCTCACAGTAGCGATGCCCAGATATGTGTCCACTCACAATAGTTATGCCCTAATATGTGCCCCCTCACAGTAGCGATGCCCAGATATGTGTCCACTCACAATAGTTATGCCCTAATATGTGCCCCCCTCACAGTAGCGATGCCTTATGTGTCCCTTCACAGTAGTTATGCAAAGATATATGCCCCATCACAGTAATATGCCCAGTTATGTGTCCCCTCACAGTAATATGCTCAGTTATGTGGCACCCTCACAGTAATATGCCCTGATATGTGCCCCCTCACAGATAAAATGCAGAATGTAAAAGTAAATTCCCCATTAAAAGTTCCCTGTCTTACCCAGGAAGAAGTACAGAGGCAAATAGACAAATCGCCAGGACTAGTTGGCATACACCCCCGTATCCTAAGAGAATTAAGTAATGTTATAGCCAGACCCTTATTTCTGATATTTAAGGACTCTATGCTGACAGGAAGTGTTCCACAGGATTGGTGCTTAGCAAATGTGGTGCCAATATTCGAAACCCTATGACGGATCTCAATACCGGAAAATAGAAACGCTAGTGTGAAAGTAACCTAACACTGACATGGAAAAGGACTTAGGAATTTTAATAAACAGCAAACTAAAGCGTAGAAACCAGTGTCAGGCATCTGCTGCCAAGGCCAATAAGATAATGGGTTGCATCAAAAGGGGCATAGATGCCCCAGATAAGAACATAGCCCTGCCACTTTACAAATCACTAGTCAGACCACACATGGAGTACTGTGTACAGTTCTGGGCTCCTGTAAACAAGGCAGACATAGCAGAGCTGGAGAGGGTTCAGAGGAGGGCAACTAAAGTAATAACTGGAATGGGGCAACTACAGTACCCTGAAAGATTATCAAAATTAGGGTTATTCAATTTAGAAAAAAGACGACCGAGGGGAGATCTAATAACGATGTATAAATATATCAGGGGTCAGTACAGAGATCTCTTCCATCATCTATTTATCCCCAGGACTGTGACTGTGATGAGGGGACATCCTCTGCGTCTAGAGGAAAGAAGGATTGTACACAAACATAGAAGAGGATTCTTTACGGTAAGTGGTGATGGTGAACTCAATAAAAGAGTTAAAGAGGGGCCTGGATGTATTTCTGGAGCGTAATAATATTACAGGTTATAGTTACTAGAGAGGGTCGTTGATCCAGGGAGTTATTCTGATTGCCTGATTGGAGTCGGGATGGATTTTTTTTCCTCTAAATTGAGGAAAATTGCCTTCTACCTCACAGGTTTTTTTTGCCTTCCTCTGGATCAACTTGCAGGATGACAGGCCGAACTGGATGGACAAATGTCTTTTTTCAGCCTTAAAAACTGTGTTACTATGTTAGTAGGTATACAAAGATATATGCTTCATCACAGTAATATGCCCAGTTATGTGCCCCCTCATAGTAATATGCTCAGTTATGTGACTCCCTCACAGTAATATGCCTCGGTATGTGCCCCCTCACAGTAGTTAATTACCGCAGGATCGCGTCCTGGCGGCGGCCCTGTTATTCCTCCTGGACGCGCCGGCGCATGCTCTCACGAGACGCGAGATTTTGGGCAGAGCCGGCCCGCGTATGCGCATTGCGGGCCGGCAAAAGTATTTTGTCACCAGTCTGCCAGCCAATGATCATCGCTGGCAGGTTGGTGATTTTCAAAAAATCGAATCACAAGCCAGTTAACACATTATATTTATAAATATAATGTGTTAAATGGCTTCTGTGCTCCTCTGCTGGTCCTTTTCGTCGGTTTGTCCAAGCAGAGGAGCAGGCATCACTGTGAGTACACAAGACACAACACTTAGCCCCCAGATCACCCCCCATCACCCCAATTAACCCCTTGATCACCCCTGTTAATAACTAGTGAAAGGGAAAAAAGTGATCAGTGTAAACTGTCACTTTTTTTTTTCACTAGTATTGACGGTTAGGTTTTAGGATAGTTTAGGCCCCTTTGTTAGGTCGTAAGCGTCGGTTAGTGCCCAGCCCACCGCACTGCAGTCACTGATTTGCTGATTAGCGTATCGCTAATCAGCATTGGTACTTTTATAGTATCTATAAGTGATCAGAACTGATCACAGTCAGATCTATAATAGTATTAGTGTCACCTTAGCTCGCCCTCCACCCAAAATGCAGTGTTTGCCCGATCAGGCCTGATCGGTCGCCCACACATGCGTTTACCCACGCCCGGCCGCAGTGACAACAATTATATATATTTTTTATTACAGCACAATCACTTTACAAGCGTTGCGGCGATAAAAAATCAGTTTTGATATTTTTTATCAATCGCAGCGGCTTCCGGTACTTCGCTAGTCTCCCATTTGTAAGACAGGCTTGCTTTTTTTCTTGGGTAGTCTCAGGGAATACCCCTAAATTTAGTAGCCCAAATGTCAAACAGGGGGTATTCTTCTGAAGAGGCCTACAGGCTTCTGACCCAGTCGGATGAAGAATGGAAACCCTCATCTGACGAATCCAGCGGGTCAGAATACGAACCTGTAGAAATCAGTGGCAGTCTGACCCAAAGTTCGGACGATGAGGTTGAGGTCCCTGATACCACCAGGCGTACCCGGCCCCGTGTCGCTAGACCAAACGTTGCACAGGATCCGCTTCAAGGGCAGCAGAGTGGGGCTGGCGCTGTTGGATTACGTGGTGAGGCATACACCAGCAGCGCAGCCCTCCCTGGACCTAGTACCAGCACTGCCATAGAACATGGTGAAGTGGCGAGCACCAGAAGGGCACTTGAAGATGGTACGGTGGCACGTGCATTAGTTCCCCCGTCGCAGCCACCGCACAGACAGGCCCGTAGAGCCCCTAGAGTCTCTGAGGTGCTGGCAAACCCTGATTGGCAAAAAAAAAAAATGATTTATTTATCCACATCGATTGATGTGAATGGAGAAATCGGGTTTGCCAGGGCATACGAGCTGAGTGGATTTGGATGTTGGGCGGAGCTCCTATGTCCTGGCAGACACCTTTCCTCTCCTTTTTCTTTGCACATTTTTTGGCAGAGATTTTTTTCATCCACATTGATCGATGCAAATGAAGAAATCTGTGCCGTTCATTTTTTCTTTCAGCCCAGAGGCTGAACGAAAAAAAAAAATCTCATTACCCATATGCTCAATATAAGGAGAATAGCAGAAACTCCTAATGCTGGCCATACATGTAATGATTGCGGAGACCCTCAAATGCCAGGGCAGTACAAACACCCCACAAATGACCCCATTTTGGAAAGAAGACACCCCAAGGTATTCGCTGAGGGGCATATTGAGTCCATGAAAGATTGAACTTTTTGTCCCAAGTTAGCGGAAAGGGAGACTTTGTGAGAAAATTTGTTTTTTTTTAAATTCCGCTAACTTGTGCAAAAAAAAAAAATCTTCTATGAACTCACCATGCCCCTCACGGAATACCTTGGGGTGTCTTCTTTCTAAAATGGGGTCACATGTAGGGTATTTATACTACCCTGGCATTTTAGGGGCCCTCAAGCGAGAAGAAGTCTGGAATCCAAATGTCTAAAAATGCCCTCCGAATTTGGGCCCCTTTGCGCACCTAGGCTGCAAAAAAGTGTCACCATGTGGTATCGCCGTACTCAGGAGAAGTTGGGCAATGTGTTTTGGGGTGTCTTTTTACATATACCCATGCTGGGTGAGAGAAATATCTGTAAAAAAATAAAAATAAAAATAAATCATAATTTTCCACTAACTTGTGCCCAAAAAAATTCTAGGAACTCGCCATGCCCCTAACGGAATACCTTGGGGTGTCTTCTTTCCAAAATGGGGTACTTGTGGGGTATTTATACTGCCCTGGCATTTTAGGGGCCTTAATGCGTGAGAAGTAGTTTGAAATCCAAATGTGTTAAAAATGCCCTGTGAAATCCTAAAGGTGCTCTTTAGAATTTGGGCCTCTTTGCCCACCTAGGCTGCAAAAAAGTGTCACACATGTGGTATCGCCCTACTCAGGAGAAATAGGGCAATGTGTTTTGGGGTGTCTTTTTACATATACCCATGCTGGGTGAGATAAATATCTCTGTCAAATGACAACTTTGTATAAAAAAATGGGAAAAGTTATCTTTTAGAGAGATATTTCTCTCACCCAGCATGGGTATATGTAAAAAGACACCCCAAAACACATTGCCCTACTTCTCCTGAGTACGGCGATACCACATGTGTGACACTTTTTTGCAGCCGAGGTGGGCAAAGGGGCCTAAATTCTAAAGAGCACCTTTAGGATTTCACAGGGCATTTTTTACACATTTGGATTTCAAACTACTTCTCACGCATTAGGGCCCCTAAAATGCCAGGGCAGTATAAATACCCCACAAGTGACCCCATTTTGGAAATAAGACACCCCAAGGTATTTTGTGATGGGCATAGTGAGTTCATGGAAGTTAATATTTTTTGTCACAAGTTAGTGGAATATGAGACTTTGTAAGAAAAAAAAATCATCATTTTCCGCTAACTTGTGACAAAAAATAAAAAGTTCTATGAACTCACTATGCCCATCATCGAATACCTTAGGGTGTCTACTTTCCGAAATGGGGTCATTTGTGGGGTTTTTCTACTGTCTGGCCATTGTAGAACCTCAGGAAACATGACAGGTGCTCAGAAAGTCAGAGCTGCTTCAAAATGCGGAAATTCACATTTTTGTACCATAGTTTGTAAACGCTATAACTTTTGCGCAAACCAATAAATATACACTTATTGCATTTTTTTATCAAAGACATGTAGAAAAATAAATGAAGAGAAAAATGTATATAGAAATGTAGTTTTATTTGAAAAATTTTACAACTGAAAGTGAAAAATGATAGATAGAAGTGGGGCACTCTCTTAAGTATAGGGATCTTTATTACAACAATACATGTAAAATACAATAAAATTGATATAGTAAGTGAAATGCAATAGGATTAATAATCAATGAAGTAGATAGACAATAAAATCGGCAGCAAATAAAACAGAATTTTGATTCTAAAAATGGTATTAAAATTATATTAAATAGCTAACATACACATTGATCCCAGAATAAATAAGTAAATTATTTCATTATTTCTCCACTCTGATAAAAGTTCATTCATATAATAGTTCTGTTAATGTCTTTTATTTATTTAAATATCAGGATTTCCAAACTTGACCAGTCTTTATTTGTGAAGTTTCAGTATTTAACTGAATGGAGAATTCTCCTATTGAGGAATATTAGACTCCACTTCAGTGAGTCTGCAACATTGTGTGCGTATGGTAAAACGTTCAAAGCAATGTAGCTATTTCGCTGGTTGCAACAATGTTAGAAGAGCTACTGGTAAGTACAGCGGCGTCCCGCTGTATATTCGGCAAGCGATCGCTGTGAAGGCAATGTTATCTTACCCGGCGGTCTTTTAGCTGGACGATACACCCTCGACTCGGCTTGTTTAGCTTCTGAAGTCCCGGTCTCAAGGGTGGCTGCTTTAGGTTTGAATCTTGGCGCCGCTTGGATTTGTTTGATCCACGTGTCTCTGGCGTCTCTGATGTCGTAGTGGATAAGTTTAAATAGATCCTTTTTGTGCTGCAGTGTCCAGATCGCCGGAGTTGTATGCCTTGCCTTCCTTAAGGGGGGAGATGTGTACCAGACGCGTTTCGGGGATTTATAATGTTGACCCCTTCCTCAGTGGTTGACATCCCCTTTCTTTTCTCCTATTTTTATAGCGGTTAAAGCAAGTATGAAAGACTGGTCTGGAATATTGGTTTTCCAGGATTGGGATCCAAAGTGTATTGCTTTTCAGCTTAGAATCAAACATATCATTAAATAGCATATTTACAGATAATGTAACATAAAATACCTATATATAATTGGTCTCCATGTATCCTGGAATCGACCAATAGAAAAAATGCATCAATGCCGCATGCGGTTTCGGTGCGTTTTTGATGCGTTTTTTCCAAAAATTCAATTTTCATAGGTATTTCATCAATACAATTCATTACATACCTTCTATAATCATTTAAAAGAGAAAATATTTAAAATATTTAAAAAAAATTCAAATTTTTCAAAACTTCAGGTGGGCATTATTTCTAAAATCATAATGATAGTAATGATGGGGACTCTACAGACATATTAAAAGCTGATTTGTTCATTCCTTCCTCTTTCTAAATCATTACTCTATTATGATTTAGAAAGAGGAAGGAATGAACAAATCAGCTTTTAATATGTCTGTAGAGTCCCCATCATTACTATCATTATGATTTTAGAAATAATGCCCACCTGAAGTTTTGAAAAATTTGAAACATTTTTTAATATTTTAAATATTTTCTCTTTTAAATGATTATAGAAGGTATGTAATGAATTGTATTGATGAAATACCTATGAAAATTGAATTTTTGGAAAAAACGCATCAAAAACGCACCGAAACCGCATGCGGCATTGATGCATTTTTTCTATTGGTCGATTCCAGGATACATGGAGACCAATTATATATAGGTATTTTATGTTACATTATCTGTAAATATGCTATTTAATGATATGTTTGATTCTAAGCTGAAAAGCAATACACTTTGGATCCCAATCCTGGAAAACCAATATTCCAGACCAGTCTTTCATACTTGCTTTAACCGCTATAAAAATAGGAGAAAAGAAAGGGGATGTCAACCACTGAGGAAGGGGTCAACATTATAAATCCCCGAAACGCGTCTGGTACACATCTCCCCCCTTAAGGAAGGCAAGGCATACAACTCCGGCGATCTGGACACTGCAGCACAAAAAGGATCTATTTAAACTTATCCACTACGACATCAGAGACGCCAGAGACACGTGGATCAAACAAATCCAAGCGGCGCCAAGATTCAAACCTAAAGCAGCCACCCTTGAGACCGGGACTTCAGAAGCTAAACAAGCCGAGTCGAGGGTGTATCGTCCAGCTAAAAGACCGCCGGGTAAGATAACATTGCCTTCACAGCGATCGCTTGCCGAATATACAGCGGGACGCCGCTGTACTTACCAGTAGCTCTTCTAACATTGTTGCAACCAGCGAAATAGCTACATTGCTTTGAACGTTTTACCATACGCACACAATGTTGCAGACTCACTGAAGTGGAGTCTAATATTCCTCAATAGGAGAATTCTCCATTCAGTTAAATACTGAAACTTCACAAATAAAGACTGGTCAAGTTTGGAAATCCTGATATTTAAATAAATAAAAGACATTAACAGAACTATTATATGAATGAACTTTTATCAGAGTGGAGAAATAATGAAATAATTTACTTATTTATTCTGGGATCAATGTGTATGTTAGCTATTTAATATAATTTTAATACCATTTTTAGAATCAAAATTCTGTTTTATTTGCTGCCGATTTTATTGTCTATCTACTTCATTGATTATTAATCCTATTGCATTTCACTTACTATATAAATTTTATTGTATTTTACATGTATTGTTGTAATAAAGATCCCTATACTTAAGAGAGTGCCCCACTTCTATCTATCATTTATTCCACTTTTTCAGACTGGGTGTCGTCTGTTAGTGGGAGCACCTCTGGCAGTCCCCCCCTCTTTCTAGTGCGACATTATTTTATATTATATGAAAGTGAAAAATGTCATTTGTTTGCAAACATTTTGGTAAATTTCGATTAATAACAAAAAAAGTAAAAATGTCAGCAGCAATGAAATACCACCAAATGAAAGCTGTATTAGTGAGAAGAAAAGGAGGTCAAATTCATTTGGGTGGTAAGTTGTATGACCGAGCAATAAACCGTGAAAGTAGTGTAGTGCAGAATTGTAAAAAGTGGTCTGGTCATTAAGGGGGTTTAAGCTAGGGGAGCTGAGGTGGTTAAGCAAAGATATTTGCCCCATCAAAGTAATTTGCCCAGTTATGTGCCCACTCATAGTAATATGTCCAGATATGACCCCCCGTATTATGCTCAGTTATGTGCCCCCTCACAGTAATGGCCCAGTTATGTGCTCCCTTCACAGGAAGAAAACTCACCTTGTTCCGCTGATGATCTCCCCAGCAGCAGCAGGATACACAGAGCTGCTGGTCTGTGTAGAAGGAGTATAAGCACAGCTGACTGCCGGCCGGCCCCACCACCTGCACAGACCAGCAGTCTGGAGTTCCAACAGGATGGCTCTCTGCTTCATCATTATAGGCAACTGTCTTTGCTTCCATAGGAAGCGCCTAAGAGCGGGACATACTTCGCCCGCTCATGAATGTGGGACAGCTACTGTAATCTGAGAATGTCCCACCGGATCCGGGATGGTTGGGAGGTATGCCACTCCATTCTAGTCTCTGTGGAGAGCTCATTGTGCAGTTCTTCTCCATGTTGTAGGGGGTTGAAGAACCTGTAATGATGCTATATGCTTATGATGGCTAACCTCCGGCACACCAGCTGTGGTAAAACTAGAACTCCTAAGATGTACACTTGCTTGGCTGTTCTCAGAATTCCATAGAAATTAATGGAACATGCTGGGAGTCATAGTTTCATAACAGCCGGAGTGCCGGAGGTTAGCCATCACCGTTCTATGCAGTTCCTTTACTAGTTGTACAGGACCTGTGATGATGATGATGATGTCATTACAGGTTCTGGCAGATGCTCCTATCTAATCTGGGAATTACACCATGCTCTATGCAGTTCCTTGCAGGAGTCCTGCATAACGGAAACCAGACGGATCTGTTATGTTGCCTATTGACTTCTATTATGATGGAATAAAAAACTGAATGCCTCTTGAAGGCTTCCGTGGTGCATTCCCTCATAGTATTCCGTTATATTCCGTGATAACTGAACCCATAACGGAATTGCACAAATACCTGAACCCAAACGCCGAACCCGAACTTGAAAAACGGAAGTTCGCTCATCCCTAGTTCTAATGGCCATGATCTGGCAGGCTGTTACAACCTGCATGCCAGCAAGGCCAGAAGTTTGGAAAGCTCTGTCTGGCCGCATTCACTATAATGGGGACCAGTGGAGATCTGGCCTCATTTCATCAAATATGCCGGAAATCGGACAGAAGAAAACTGCTGTGCTCTTTGCTGGTCTCCATTATAGTGAATGGGGCTGGATGGAGCCTTACAAACCTCCAGTAATGCCAGAGTGTGCAGAGAATGGACTGCCGCATCACCACCTCTAGTGTGCAACTAGCATTACTTTAACAGGAAATACTGCAATTTACTCTAAAACTACGCCCCAAAACACTTTGACATATGAGTTTAATATCTCTGATTTCATTTTTATTAACATTGTAATCTGTATACTTTTTTTTTATTTGGGTTAAGTTACATTACAATAAGTGAAGGAAATGAGAGAGCCATCACACATGAATACTGGTAGACTCGATTCACACTTGTATTAAAAGACTCTAAGGGCTCTTTCACACCTGCGTTCTTGTCTTCCGGCATAGAGTTCCGTCGTCGGGGCTCTATGCCGGAAGAATCCTGATCAGGATTATCCTAATGCATTCTGAATGGAGTGAAATCCGTTCAGGATGCATCAGGATGTCTTTAGTTCCGGAACGGAACGTTTTTTGGCCGGAGAAAATACCGCGGCATGCTGCGCTTTTTGCTCCGGCCAAAAATCTTGAAGACTTGCCGCAAGGCCGGATCTGGAATGAATGCCCATTGAAAGGCATTGATCCGGATCCGGCCTTAAGCTAAACGTCGTTTCGGCGCATTGCCGGATCCGACGTTTAGCTTTTTTTGAGTGGTTACCATGGCTGCCGGGACGCTAAAGTCCTGGCAGCCATGGTAAAGTGTAGCAGGGAGCGGGGGAGCAGCATACTTACCGTCCGTGCGGCTCCCGGGGTGCTCCAGAGTGACGTCAGGGCGCCCCGAACGCATGGATCATGTGATCACATGGCACGTCATCCATGCGCATGGGGCGCTCTGACGTCACTCTGGAGCGCCCCGGGAGCCGCGCGAACTGTAAGTATACCGCTCCCCGCTCCTACTATGGCAACCAAGTCCTGGCTGCCATAGTAACACTGAAAGCATTTTGAAGATGGTGCTTTCAGTACACTTGCGTTTTTCCGGATCCGGCGTGTAATTCCGGCAAGTGGAGTACACGCCGGATCCGGACAACGCAAGTGTGAAAGAGGCCTTAGGCAGTGGTCCCCAACTTTTTTTGCACCAACAACCAGTTTCATGCAAGACAATTTTCCACAGGGGCTGGGGGTGGAGTGGGAATCAAATGCATAACAAAGCACAATAAAGTGCATAATATATAATTTTATTACACATTTATAATGCAAATGTGACTCCATTCACCATATTGCAGAATCAGTGGAAGCACTGAGCTTGTTTCCCTGCAATAAGACAATCCGATCTAGGGATGATTGGAGACAATGAGACCCGAAGTGTATGCCTTATTCCCAAGCTTTAAAAAGATAGGATGTTTTAATTGGAAGCAGGGTTTTCAGCGCTTTTTTGGTGACCTCACGATATTCTGCCTTGACTTTAATCCAGAATGTTGGGATATCTGAAGCTTCAAACATACTTCAAAGGCCACCATAATTTGCAATCTCAAGCAGTTTCATTTGGTTTTTTCGCAAATGGGTCGCGGATCAATTGATTCCTAGTTCACAGGTCTTTTTAGGTTGGAAAGCAATGTTCAAACTCGTTTAAAAGCTGATATAGGTGATTGTGCAGAGGCTTGGAGAATGAAGACCTAGGCGTTGTCTCTTCCAAAATCCCTGCTAATGTTTGAAACATAGCAAATATCCCTATTTCCTCTCGCCCTTCCTACAATTGGAGTTCAGCTTTTGAATTAAACCACTTTATCTACCAACCTGAAGACAGTTGTCATTCTCCCCTTAAGTGACAGATTGAGTTAATTGAGCAAGCTGAATATGTCACACAGGTCTCATTATTAGGTCTTTCTTCCTTTTCAAAGAAGCTCTGCAGCAATGTTTGTTTATTGCTCATTTTAGAAGGGTTAGTTAACTTGTGGGCTTAATTTACTGGTGCATGGAAAAGAACTGTGACAAGTGCCCTTGTTAAGGTTGCTCTCCAGTATCCAGCACAGTTTTTTTTTTATGGCCCCTCCATTCTCCTGCTACGGCCCCATTCCATTTTTGAGTCCAGTATGTATGCACTTGAACACAGGTACAACGGCACTATTTTGTCCTCTTATTTGTTGTGCGTCCCTAATAAATCCTGCAATTAACAGTTTATTTTATTGGAAACCCACCACATATGGATATTCACAAGTGTATTGTTGCAACGTTTCAGGCAACACTTGATACGCCCTTTGTCAAGCTGTGATTGTCATGTAGTGTAGCGTGGTATAGGCATTGGTGTGCATGTAAATATCCAGTATTCTAGGTACAGAGAGGAGGCTTCATCTCTGTCCAATGGGAGTTGTCTTCCAAATTGCTGCACAGCCAGGAAGAAGATCAGCTGTTCTCCCAAGATTAGTTCATTTTCACGAGAACAGCTTTCTCTTCTCCCTGGCGGTGACACTGTCCTTTTTCTGTGGACCACATCACAGACAAAGACAATGCCCTCTGAGCACACAAAAAATACCTACACATTAACTCCATGTTGCATGGGATTAATATTTTTTTTTTTTAGGCCAAAGTATTGATTGCCTATTATGTGAGAAGGCACTTGATGGGGTC
Organism: Bufo gargarizans; assembly: GCF_014858855.1. Taxonomy (NCBI): domain Eukaryota; kingdom Metazoa; phylum Chordata; class Amphibia; order Anura; family Bufonidae; genus Bufo; species Bufo gargarizans. The sequence continues at coordinate 174,782,196 of NC_058080.1, read as the reverse complement.
ACTTACTATTAATGTGAGGCAAATGGAGGTCTAAATTGATAAAGCCATGAGCCTCGCAGCCTCCTATTAATAGTAACCCCAGAAAGTACCTCCCGACATAATGGACATTGGGTTAATGAGTGAGTTAGTGTAGGGTATGACAAGCTTACTTGCTATTAATGGGAGGCACATGGATTCTAAATTGATAAAACTATGTGCCTCATAATAATCGCAACTTCATCAAGTAATAAGCCAGCATAATGGACAATATAGGGTTAATGCAGGATATAGATGACGCAGTTACTTGTGTTACATGTGAGGCACATTGTTTTATCAATTTGGACCCTTGTGTGTCTCATATTGATAGTAAGTAACCTCATCACGTACCTCATATTAACCACATGTTGCCCAATAGGACAGTGTCAGAGCCACGGCAAAGACAATGCCCTCTGAGCACACAAAAAATACCTACACATTAACTCCATGTTGCATGGGGTTAATATGTGAGTAGTTTTTTTATTTTTTATGGCAAAGTATTGATTGCCTATTATGTGAGAAGGGACTTGATGGGGTCACTTACTATTAATATGATGCAAATAGGGGGGTACTAAAGTAATAATACCATGTGCCTTTATATGAGGCTGGCATAGTAACTCTATCTGACTTTGCTGTACAGGTCTGGGCTGGTGTTATTTATGGATAGGACTGGGGGTCACTGGATTCTGCTGTGCTACACTAAGATATCTGTTCGGCTCTCTGCACACACAGGAAGCGGAACTTCTCAGCTCCCAGGTTATTCTCCCCATCCCGTCTTCCATGACACTACCCTGATCCCCCCCCAGTCTTTTCATTGGTAGCAGTCGCCAGCCGGAATCACAGTGGGAAGGAAAAAACACTCTTTCCACTGTGTAGCTGATGATGAGAGCATGGTGTATTCCCTCCTCCCTGCACCTGCAGCCTGGTACTGGCCCACGGCCCGGTCGTTGGGGGCCACTGCTCTAAAGCATAGCTGACTACTCCATTTAGCCTGCAGTGATATAGCTATACCTTCTTGAACAGCAACACATTTTCACACTTTACAGTATATATATATATATATATATATATATATTATATAAAACATGCAAAAGTTGCAGTGCTCACCTAAAATCGACTCCCAGAAGCACGGACGCAGCCTGGATCAGCTGCTAACTTGTAATGTGAGAAAAAGATGGAAAGGTCCAGCTTCTAAAATCCACATTTTTATTCCAGCGGTTTAAAAAATTTCCATACACAGGACAGTAATACACAATCTGCGTGTTTTGGACTCACAGATTACAGTCCTTACTCATGACAAATGTGCTCTACAAATGCCACTCCATATAAACCCCTATGCCTCCCATCAAACATGGGGCAGGCTAAGCAGGCTCACCTGGAGAATATTATATATATAGGAAAATGGACCAATTTACAGCTCAGTGGGGGTGGGAGGTGGGAGGTGGAGGCCTACACAGTATGATTTAAAATTACACCACAAACTGGTATAAATTACACTTGAAATGTAGACCACCTTCTAGCTGGCGTAGATTTCATTTTCTGGCAGACTTCCCGAGATGTGCCAAAATTATCAAGAGACATGCTCTTCTTAATAAATTTGGCACACCTCATCCCACTGCAAATTAGATCAAGAGACTGGCAGATGATAAGTCATGTTTGCTCTGTTTAGAGGCAATAGGCTTTATATAGTTCCATACCGGTGTGCCAGTGGTGATTGGATGTTTGTAAAATCTTCCAGAATTTTCCATATCTCTGCATAAATTTGACCTAAAACTACAGCAAAGTTCAAAATCAAATCAAATAAATGATTTAAAAATATTAGACTTGGTCATTTATTTATTGAGGTAAATGATCCAATATCACATGTCTATGAGTGGCAAAAGTATGTGAACCTTTAGGATTAGCAGATAATTTAAAGGTGAAATTAAAGACAGGTGTTTTTAACAGGATGACAATCAGGTGGGAGTGGGCGACCTGTTTAAAGAAGAACAGGGATCTATCAAAGTCTAATCTTCCCATTTGTGGAAGTGTAATATGGCACAAACAAAGGAGATTTTGGAGGATTTCAGATGAACAGTTGTTGATGCACATCAGGCTGGGAAAGCTTACAAAACCATCTCTAAAGGGTTTGGACTCCACCAATCCACAGTTAGAAAGATTGTGTACAAATGGAGGCAATTCAGGAACATTATTACCTTCCCCAGGAGTGGTTGGTCTGCCATTGCAGATAATGGCAACACTAACACTGAGGCAGGTAGTTCAATGTAACAGTTTTAACGATATGATTTAAAAAAAGTGTCAGATTCAACTTGCACAAACTGTGAATCTTTTGCACTATTGATGTGTGCAATCTCTAGAAACACTATTCCGTTGTTATGGACAAACACAGTCCTTATACTAGGTGCCCAATATGATTGATGACTTTGTACTGTGCTTTGCTATGCAGCTCTTCCTCTCTACATTCAGCAGGTCGCACTTTCTAGGTGTGTTGCTAGCTCTGTTTCTGGTAGTTTTCAGTCCAGAACTCCTTCCAGATTCTCTATCTGCATCAGTCAAGTTCCTGTGGTGTCCCCAACTGTTTCCTGAACTTTAGTTTCACCTCCTTCGTGCTTCAGGGGAAGTGCAGTTTTTCTAGATGCTACAAATACAGCAGAATAGAAATTATTAGGCAGACTAGACATTGGGTAGATGGATTACTGTCAGTGATGGATCTTCTCCAAACCAACTCCTGCCTACCACCAGTAAGATTTCATACATAATAATCATCCTTTTGTCTTTTAAAAGAAAAATCAACATTTGATTTCCTTGTTGGAAATGGTTTGGGGTAGTCTAACACATAACCAGGACATGCATATCGTTGGATGTAAATTGCTAATTTTGCTTGTGTAAATGAACACTTATGAAACATATTCTCTTAAAGGCATGCTACCATTAAAATTTAACAGCTTATATATATGTGAATATTCTATGTAATCTTTTATACAAACCCGTGGATGGTTTCATGGATAGCTTTCCAATCACTTCATATATTCTACTTTCTTCCTGGCTCTTAACATCCTCCTTTGTTTGGACTATTGGTACAGCAAACAGACCCACGACTTTCTTATTCAAACCATCCACTATGACCAGAGAGGGAAAGGAGATGAGTGACTCAATTAGGGCATCACACATTACACTAATAAGTACAATGCTCTTCTGTGGGCATCTTTATCTATGCCTATTAGGAGAACAACAGCGTTATTATACTGTCAACCTAAATTCTATATCTATTATACTAGCAGATAGCATCTTTTCCTCACAGCAGCAGTAAAATAACAATAAGTTACACTTCTATTAAGGAGTTTTATGTCTTTCCGCCGACTGCCACAGAAGGACAACATTTTGTACTTAATATTCATAGTTAATACAGTTGAAAAAAAGACATAAGTCCATTAAGTTCAACCAAGGGAAAGGTGGGGACGCGAATCCCAGAAGGAATTGAGACTCCGATTTCTACACGTTTTCATAAGCATTAATGTTGTTTACTTTTAAGAATTCATCTAAACCCTATATAGTACTGCTGAAAGATATATTTTTTTTTTATTTTTTTTTTCATTTTTGATGGAAGCTTCCCTTTAACATGCAAAGACTGGCCACCAATTATGACATCTAGGGAAGTCATTTGTTAACATCTAATATCTCTTACGCCTGTAAATAAGTAATCATGATGTTAATTAGATGAAGCAGGATAAATAATTTACTCATGTTAGCTCTCCATTCTCCTAGCATTTTTCCTCCATATAGAGTCCTGCTGATGCTGCTGTGACATGGACCAATCCTAAAGGAATAAAGAATAATTACTAACGGAAAAGGGTTTCCATATCATAGAAATACCATCTGTAAGACGCTTATAATCATAATAAAAACATATAGCTTACATATGTTTATCTCATTTACAGATCTCTCCGTAGATTACTCTCATGTCTGTAATCTGGCAGGTCCATACCACTGAAGGACAAATTATAAATACTGTTAGTCATACGTTTGGCTAAATACTATTTGTGAAAACTAAGTCAATGAATTTAGTGTTTACATGGGGAGTTTCCATTAAAAAAAATAAAAAATGTTTCCTGTATTCACTGTTACAGTATGGTTCCTACATTGTAGCAACTTGTGACTATTATCTGGACAACACATTGGGGGAGATTTATCAAACTGGTGTAAAGTAGAACTGGCTTGGCAACCAATCAGATTCCACCTTTCATTTTTGAATCTGATTCCAGTTTTACTTTCCACCAGTTTGATAAATCTCCCCCATAATTTCCAATATCAGCAGACATCCGTCAAATTCCAGCCCCTTAGATTATTTCTCATTATATAAAACAGTGTAAATGACTACAAAAAAAAGCATGTGACGACTGAGCTCCTCCAAGGATGGGATTGATTATAAAAATGGTGATTGAAATATATACATCATGTAACCTTGCAGAAATACAGTGATAAAAATCTTCATACCTGTGTTCCACAACTAGACATGTGGCTTTGGGTCTACTGCATGTGGCTCCCCGCCTGTTGGCAGCTGCAGGTACAATTGTGTACTAGTGTCACCAGAGCGGTCACATCATTTCTAGAAATTGGTCAACCTCAATCACTGACCTAGAGTACAAGGCTACTTTCACACTGGAATTTTGGTTTCCGTTTCTGAGATCCGTTCAGGGCTCCCACAAGCGGTCCAAAATGGATCAGTTTTGCCCTAATGCAAAGGATCCGATCAGAATGCATCAGTTTGCCTCCGTTCAGTCAGCATTCCGTTCTGGAGGCCGACACCAAAACGCTATGTTATTACACACAATGTAAGTCAAAGGGGACGGATCCGTTTTCACTGACACAATTTGGCACAATAGAAAACGGATCCGTCCTCCATTGACTTTCAATGGTGTTTAAGACGGATTCGTTTTGGCAATGTTAAAGATAATACAAACGGATCCGTTCTGAACGGATGCATGCGGTTGTATTATCGGTGCGGATCCGTCTGTGCAGATCCATGACGGATCCGCACCAAACGCGAGTGTGAAAGTAGCCTAAGCAGTCACATCTTCAATATACTTTTTCCCCTTTTAAAACTAGTCTGGTTTATCATCATCTGTTACATTTGAAAGTTCTCATAACCTTCACTAGGCATCTCTGTTTTATATTTGCATGCTGCCGTTTTGAAGCCTGATCATCAGTGGTATCCTACAAGGGGAGTAATCAATGTAAAGTAATGGCTGGAGATTTTCATTAATTGTATGCACTTGATGAAATGATTAGGTCTCTCATTAGTGAAGAGTAAAGACAACATAGTTTCAATAGAAGCTAATTCTGGATATGATATGTTTTCTATTCAGTCAGACAGAAACATGAAAATGAGTACTTCTAGAAGATCTCTCAATGGAGCCTGTGCGAAACCCCCTCCGTATAAGGGAATGGTATGGCCTCAATGCACTACTGTACGGTCTCATTGTCCATGTGCTAATTCTGCTTATTTAGAAACTAAATGCATTTGTTTTCAAAAATGAGACTCTGATGAGAAAAGGGTCATGTACATAACAAATGCGAATATCCAGTGGTTACTGTGGAACCAAATCAGTATTTAGCTACCTGCAACCACCACTAGGGGAATACCATAACATGCTGCACATTCTCACGTTCAGTGTATAACTGTTTGCTCCCTCTAGTGGTGGCTGTCCGTAGCCAACATTTTATGTTTTAACCCCTTAATGCAAAATGACATACATGTACATTTTTTCTGTGTGGGGAATATATAGAGAAGGCCAATGAGCTGAGCCCACGTCACTGTGTTATTGTCAGATCAGAAGTTCAGAAAAAAATATAGAGTTAACACGACTTAGGTACATAAAGCGTTTACTAAACTATGATGAAAGATATATACAGCGATATACAAAGATTAAGTAAAGTAGTCAGTCACTAACAGTCGTCAAACAAAGGGCAGGCTCCATTGACCAGTGCCCAACATGGCACTTGGCCAACACTCATATGATACAAAGAAAGGTGATGGTGAAGACATCTTACCCTGATGATGTTTTCAATGGAGATGAGCTATGTTCCACAACTATGGGGGTCATTTATTATCCAAAAATATGTCTACATTATACGTATTTCTGGTGCAGATTGCGGCTCTGTGTCTTTTCCCCGCTCATGGCAGGTCTAAAAAAGTGGACATAGCGTGGGTGGGAAAGGAGACGGGCTGGAAGGCCCTTCTCATTCATCATTTTCTACGTCTGTTTTAGACATAGAAAATGGTCTAAAAGGCAAGGAAGCTGTCTTACATTTAGACTGGAGCTGGATGCACCAAAGTATGTAGAGGCCGGCGCCTCTTCATAACTTTTGCACATCCACTGCCAGATATAGGGGTCATTAAGACCGGCGTCTAAAACGCTGGTCTTAATAAATGACCCCCCTAATGTTTTCTACTCTCCTGGCCCCTTCTAGCCCCAACTAAAGGTTAGTACGCATGTACAGTTACCTCAGGTGTAGACATCACTAAATAATTTTATGAAGTTAAAGGGTAAGAACCAATTAAAACCTTGCATCACAGTGGCGGCTGCCTGCTAAGTAATACAACTGACTCCTGGCCGCAATGACCAGGACTGGAGATAATGGCAATCTCAGTCATTTAACTCCAGCCCTCAGATGACAAGATCAATAGTGATTACAGCATCTGGCTGGTTAGACAGAGGGAGGGGGCTCCCTCAGTCCTCAAGTCTGAGCCACTGCAGCAAAATTGCAGCGTTCCTATGGGCGCGTGGCAGCCTGGGACCTTATGAAGGCTTCCATGTCTGCCACAGTAAACTGCCTAATAAGGGGATTGATCAGATTTTCTCGACCTTTTTTCATATATATCACTGTCTTGCAATCACTCATTTCCTAATATAATGCCATTACCTCTATAGAAACTACAAATTGGCGTGGTATTAAAAAGCAGGACGTGCTCAACCCCACATGCAGTGGTGCATCTATACCTGGGGGGGGGCAGATCCTGCACTTCTGGCCCGCTGCTAATGGCAATCCCCAGCTAAAATGCATACAATGGTGGATGCCTGCAACGGACCACAAGTACCACAATGGACATCCTACACAGGATAGCAAATGTGTGGATGTGATAAGCAGTCAAAATAACATAACAAAAACAGAGACAGGTGCACTCTGCGGTCTTACTAACCCTCGTACTGGCGTAAAATTGAGAATTAGCCAACATATCCTGCTTGGAGGACATGTCTGAGCCCGAGCACTGCCCTGGTCACATGCTGGAGGTTACTGGGAGATTGCTTTGAGTCGGACCTTGCGCACCTGTAATTCGCCCACCGGCTCCTGGTATTGCCCATACGGCCCAGGTAGGTTTAGCATTAGGTTCCCGAGCTACTTGAGAAACCTTGGCGCAGTGCTCGGGCTCAGACATTTCCTCCAAGCTGGATATGTTGGCTAATTCTTAATTTTACGCCAGTACGAGGGTTAGTAAGACCGCAGAGTGCACCTGTCTTTGTTTTTGTTATGTTAGATTACCTGTATAGCCCTTATGTTCATATCACAATGCCAGCACCTATCGTCAGCCAGTTGTGATGCATCTTCAGGTTTATATGATGTATAATTATTGTTTTTTTTTGCATTAATCATAGGATAACCCCTTTAAACATTTGTTCATTCGTTGGAGCACACAAGCTAAGGTATTATGCAATATATTATTACTTGCTATACATAATGTATGCTGTAAGATGCTCTCCTCATCATGACCTATGTATGTTCAGTGAGGGACATATAGGAAACTATAGTCTGGATTGTTTAAACACAGGTTAAATGGTGCACCCACCACTAACACTGCACATCACTTTATGACACATGTTAGATGTGAAGAATCCTAGTGTGGGCTGGATCTGAAAGGATGTCTGGGTCCGGAACTATAAAGGACATTTGTGACTGACTTGCTGCATCGGAGGCCAAAGCATTATAATTTTGTGTCCTTTCTTACCATTCCTCTTGGCTAGATGTATCCCAAGATGTCTGGCACAAGATGACTTGCTTAGGAAAAAAACAAAAAGCATGATTTCACGATACTCTGGTGGGAGATGTATAGCTATATGCCTGTACGTGTGGCCACCCAGTGGTTGTAATGTGAATTGCTTCCTGTCCAATGCTTTGCTAACACGTCAAAATAATCTATTGAATTGTTGTCAACAAAATTTGTGGAAGGCTAAGAATGGACAAATCTGTTTGTAGATAGGAAAGACAGGGATGAGCTCATTAGGGGATGGAGTTTTTTTACATTTCCAATATTAGAAGATATGGAAAATGCTCAGGAAGGAGAGGTACCCATGAGAGTTTTGCACCAAGCACAAAATGGCACTGCTTGTTTTTCTGTGCAGCCATTTCTTAAAATAATTGTGCTGTACATAGTACAAACACACCCATTATGGCAGAAAATGGGGCCGTGCTTCGGGGCTCTGCTCTTTATAGCTATGTAAACATAGTTTGCTCTTTTAAAAACTTTATATCACAATGATTGTATCACGTGCAGCTTTGTTATTGTTCTGTTATTAATATTATTTATTTGACATAAACTGTAACGTCTCATGTATTGTGAACTCATCTGGTACCCCTGGGAATGTTGGTCCGTTACCATGTTAGAAATGTGAGAATGAGATTCCTGAAATGGAAAACTGAGCTGAAAAGTGTGAGAAAAACAGGATTTTGGATATTAAAATCATAGTTTTACATAAATCACAGCTGCAGTTTTAAAATAAGATATGCTTTACTCACGTGGAATATTTGATTATGTGTAGGTAACAGTACATTTCGTGACTTGCAGGTTTTGAAGGTTAAAACAGGCAAATCTGAGAATATTAAAGATACAGCGAAGCCAAATGTATCCAGGCTATATATCTGTGCATATAAACTTAAAAAACTTGAGTAAATATTGCTCAAATTCCAATGTGATATCACGACAGTTATTGGAGACCTTTAGGCACAAGTACTGTAGGGTCACTACTAGTTATAATATAAAATAAATACACAATTATATTATGAACTTTATTACCATGATATCCTTATTATTTCTATTTATTTTCTCTCTCTTTTTCTATATCGAAATAAAAAGGTAATCCACCCTTCTTTCTCTACCTTCCAGTGCTAGTCTATGTTATATGTGAAATAATTATATGTGAATAATAATAAGGATGGGACATATGTTAATATCTCTCAACCTGAGTGAAAATAGACATTTGCTGCACTGGAGACTAGTATAGCAAAGCTGGATTTATGTAATTAGTTAATCCCAAAAGTCAGTTTACACCTATTTATTACGAGTATCACTAATTAGTTGAGGAATAAGAGCCCACCAAAAGTCCACCAATGATGTCAGTACATGTTCAGATGATGAAAATGAAAAGAATGTTTATATATTAAATAAACTACCCATGAGAAAAAGGCTTAAAGACTTAAAGGGACTCTGTCACCAGTTTCTAACCCCCCCTTTTAAAACTATTGTTCTCTCCATGGTGCCCTTGTCATTACAAAGCTGTTGTTATAAGATAAATCCGCCGTCTAGTTTTGATAAAAATCGCTTTTATCTAACCTGTCAATCTTCTGGATAAGGTGCCCAGGGCGTTTCTGAAGGTCTGAATCTGCCGCTCGCCGCCGCCGCCGTTGGTGCCCAGCTCCTCCCCTGATCCTTTCAGCGCCGCCGGAATGTAAAAGAAATCCGCCTCCGGCTCTCCTCAGTGCCCCCTCCTCCTTTTCAAAGATCCCGCGCGTGCGCACAGGCCTGTGCCTGATGCGCCCGTGCGGACTTTTAGATTCTGCCTCGTTGAGCGAAGCGTTCGCGCATGTTCGTGCGCATGCGCACTTCGCTCAACGAGGCAGAATCTAAAAGTCCGCACGGGCGGACAGGCCTGTGCGCACGCGCGGGATCTTTGAAAAGGAGGAGGGGGCACTGAGGAGAGCCGGAGGCGGATTTCTTTTACATTCAAGCGGCGCTGAAAGGATCAGGGGAGGAACTGGGCACCAACGGCGGCGGCGGAGAGCGGCAGATTCAGACCTTCAGAAACGCCCTGGGCACCTTATCCAGAAGATTGACAGGTTAGATAAAAGCGATTTTTATCAAAACTAGACGGCGGATTTATCTTATAACAACAGCTTTGTAATGACAAGGGCACCATGGAGAGAACAATAGTTTTAAAAGGGGGGGTTAGAAACTGGTGACAGAGTCCCTTTAAGGATTGAATACTATACACCAGGGATGTCAAACTCGTGGCCCTCCAGCTGTTGCAAAACTACAACTCCCATCATGCCTGGGCATACTACAGCTATCAGGGAATGATGGGAGTTGTAGTTTTGCAACATCTGGAGGGCCATGAGTTTGACATCCATGCTATACACCGTATAGTTGAGCCTTAGCCAAGGTGATGGTTTGGCGGCTTGGTTATGCCATCAATGTTCTATTAGGAAAATGAACAAGTGAGATGAAGGTAAACCACTGCAACCCCTTACAAATTATTCCTACACAGTGGCACTTCTGGCCCGGGATGAGAATAAGCTCTGTATTCCAGAAAGGTCAAATGGTCATTCCCCATTAATTCAAAGGATGCCCCCATTAAATAAACATTGATGATATACTCTAGTGATATGCAATCAATGTCTATGTGTAAAAGTATGTTTAGTAGTTTTTCCCAGAATATACATTTATAGTCAAAGACTTGAGAAAGATGTTATCTGCCACCCATCTGTGGTTTTAAATGGCATCTGTCAGCAGATTTGTACTTATGAAACTGACTGACCTGTTGCATGTGAACCTGGCAGCTGAAGACATCTGTGTTGGTCCTATATTCATATGTGACTGCATTGCTGAGAATAAATGTTTTAATATATGCAAAAGAGGCTCTAGGAGCAACGGGGGCTTTGCCGTTACACCTAGAGGCTCTGCTTTCTCTGCAACTGCTGCGCCCTCTCCACTTTGATTGACAGGACCAGGCATTGAAAACATCATCACTCCAGGCCTTGTCAATCAAAGTGCAGAGGGTGCAGAGAGAGCAGAGCCTCTAGGTGTAATGACAACACCCCTGTTGCTCTTAGAGACTCATTTGCATATATTGAAAATTATTTTATCTCTGCCAGGTTCACATGCAACAGGTCAGCCAGTTTCATAGGTACAAATCTGCTGACAGATGCCCTTTAAAAGCGCAAAGTGCAGTGGCCAGGTTTAGGGTAGCCCCAACGCATTGCTGGGTCCCCACACATCGTTGAGGTATCACTACATGTTTCTGCTCTCCGAAAGGGATGGTAAGGCGTGGTGCACCCCAATGGGAAATAAGTCCAGAGAGTCGGGGTCTGCAGTAACCAGGGTGCTTCTTTACTGGAGGGATTTGTGTGCAAAACAATACAGGAGAGGCGTAGGGCTGGCTTCTCCAGTCTGCTACCTGGCAGAAGAAGGGTTTGATGATCAAAAAATGCCTGAGCTAGCTGTCCCTCTCTCTCTTCAGAAGGCCGATATCCTGATCCAAGGCTGGTGATCCAGGGTCTGTGGCAGAGTATCCCCGTCTCAACGTCTTCTTCTGGTCACTCAGTAGTCTCGCAGAGTCTCCTCTTCCAAGCACTGTTCCCTAACTACAGAACACTAGGGGTTCTGACTGCTCTCCTTATATGCCATTTCTACCTAGACTGGAACCTTCTAGTAGGAGGGGTGGAGTAGAGAAACTCAGCACAAGCAGATACATTAGAACATTTTCCGTCTCTCCGACTTGCATTAGAGATTCAATGATACTCAATGGCAATGACACAGCAGTTTTTCCAGACACAAACACATTTTCAGACATAACAACATAGCTAAAGCCAGACATTCAAAAGGTCAGGTTGTCTGGGTTAGGTGGTAAACAACATCTGGGTTTTTCCCTCCAAAACATGGTTTTCTTGAAACTTTATGGCAGCTGTGGAAAACTACCAGCTTCTCATTCAAAGTCCTAACAGTCTCTCAGTACTCATTAACCCTTTCCACAGAGCCTTGCAAATACAGTGCAAATGAACAGGATATATATCACAACATACACATAAAATGCAGTAACACAGTAATAAACAGTATAAGTTAACCCTTTCAAGAGAAATAAAGTAAGAAGTTTTAGCTTTGCATGGGGAAATAGGCAAATGTCCACAAATGTCCAAATGTCAAAGTACCCCCTGTTCCAGGGAACTACACAATCTGTCATCAGATACATCATTATGATTCCACCTTACATTCCAGATGTGCATTCCACAGTATTTTGTCTATTTCCATATGTGGCTCCACTGTGTAGAAATGTGCATTTTTTATTTTTTTACAAATAAGCCCCTTGATGCAAGAAGGTCAGAGTCATTGCACCTAATTGCACCTGAGGCTCCATTCCTTTCCATTCCCTGCTACGCCCCCACAACATTGACTGCCCGGGCCAGGTAGTGAAGATGAAGTCTTGTGGTAGTGCATTCTATTACACGTTTTGGAACTGGAATGGTCCCTTCATCACATAGTTTTCTTACTATCTGATGAAGGGACTGGTGCGGTCCCAAAACATCTTATCTATATACAAATGAAGTTGTCATTTATTAACTTTACCTCGGAGATCACCCTTTAAGGAAGCATTGTCAATAAAAGCCGTATTTTGCCCAGGATATCACAGTTCATTTGTCAGGGGAGAGTCAGGAGCTCCCTATACACATTAGATTGTCGGATAAATCTACAATTTTCACAAGGTTCGGACAATAATAGTTTAATGTATATGGGGACTGTAACATACTACACAACCAGCATCACTGTACCTTTAAAGGAGGAGCACAGGGGAAAGAACACAGGATGTGGTAAGGTTTGCTATGGGATGGAGAAGAGGAAGATGCAGGATGCAGAGCTGAATGTGTAAGTTCTAACAAAAGAAGTTGCTGCTGGATTCCATCCCATCCTCATTGCCAGTTTGGCACTTTTATCCCAGAGTGCCTATATTTCATTAAGATACCACATGGACCATTACTTATGTAGGAAACAATTTTAAAGGGATTATCCGGGAATTAATATTGATGACTCTGTGGGGATCTGAGACCGGGGACCCATGCCGATCATCTGTTAGAAGAGGCCAGGCACTCTGTGAGCGCCACAGCCTCTTCCTAGGCCAGTAACGTCACTGTACATCGGTCACATGGCCTAGTTGCAGCTCAGCCTCATTGAGCTGCAATACCACACAAAGGCGCTATACAATGTACGGCTCTGTGCTTTGTAATCTGCTGGGAGCTCGCCGCCGAGTCGCCAGCACCCTGAAACAGCTGATTGTGGGGGTCCTGGTATTTCAACCCCTGCCGATTACCTATCTGCATTATCATTTCCTGGATAACCAGGACAAATTCAACCTGTCCAGTCAATATCATCCTCAACAGCAGACCTCAGGTGAATGTCTGACAAGTCCCCTAGACATTAGAGGGTTTGCCATTTTAAAAGCATTGCCCCAACATGGACAACCTATTCTCAACAGGAAACATCCTTACACACACAACTATATGTAGGAGAAATGTGCCTTCTTTTGGGAAAAAATGTAGTTTGAGGATAATACACAAAGTTACCAAAACTCATTGAATTCATTTCCTGAAGGACCTAAACACAATATCCTTTGGCTCAGCTAGACAGAAAATAGGTTGAGCAAATTAAATAGCTTTACAATGCATAGGGACTATTTGACATAACTGACAAATGTGCTTCACTGCAAATCTAACTGGTCTAATAAAATGAACTTGTTATGAAGTGTTTTGGGTTGTTAGGTATCACGTATTACAAAAAAAAGAGACATGATGTGACTCTGAAATGGAAATTGAGCAAATATTCCACCAAATGTGCAACCCATTTTTTATATATATATATATATATATATATATATATATATATATATGTATAAAACTACATCTTCATAATTAATAAAATGGCCCTGCAGAGTTATTCATGCTCTGGAGATGTATGTGTGTGTGGATTGTGGATGGGTAGGTGGCTGCCATATAAATCTCTAGATTACAAAGACATTAAAACAGATGAGGTCATGATGAAGAAACATATGGTTAATAGCTTTCTGCATTGTGTACTATAGGTTACCCTGCTTTACCAAATAATCTGGTGAGTAGTTAAGTAGATAATGAGGTGACTCCATGTACAGGACAATAGTCAATCTGGCCATATTCTAAAAAAAAAAATCAATAAAAGGAGCATCAGAATAAAATACTAAAATACTGACAATATATTAATTAAAAAGGATGTCAGTTTGCCTTATGCAGTTTGTTTAACATTATATATATATATATATATATATATATATATATATATATATTTATATATACAGTGTCTTGCAAAAGTATTCACCCACTTGACTTTTTTTTTGTTTTGTTACACTACAGCCTTAACTTCAAAGTTTTGTTAATATGAATTTTATGTGATGGATCAGAACACAATAGTCTAAGTTGGTGAAGTGAAATGAGAAAAATATATAAATAAAAATATTGTTTAGAAATAGAAAACAGAAAATTGGCATGTGTGTATGTATTCACCCCCTTAGTTAGGAAGCCCATAAAAAAAAACTCCGGTGCAACCAATTACCTTCAGAAGTCACATAATTAGTGAAATGATGTCCACATGTGTGCAATCTAAGTGTCACATGATCTGTTATTACATATACACCTTTTTTTGAAAGGCCCCAGAGGCTGCAACACCGAAGCAAGAGGCGTCACTAACCAAACACTGCCATGAAGACCAAGAAACTCTCCAAACAAGTAAGGGCAGGGCTGGTGCAAGGATTTTTGCCACCCTAGGCAAAGCTAATTTTGCCGCCCACTTGACCCCGCCCATTGACTCCGCCCCTTTTTTGTCAGCCACCTATTTAATGATTGTTGCATGCAACATTTTACTTGACCAGCTAATTTTAGATATTCTACAGCAGTCCCGTTACAATCCCCCCTCCCCAATCAGCCTTTTGACCAAATAATACAAATAGTAAAATAGAACATTTAATTAAAACATTTTAATTGTAAACATTATCTCATATGCAAAACATAAAATAGCAGCATTGCACATATACAGCAGCACATACCTCTCACATCCAGGGCCTCCAGGTAACGTCTCCTCCAATGTAGATCTTCTCTGTCATCATCTTCTCCATTCGATCCGGACACTTATCTCAGGTGCCTCGTCTCTGCAGAGTGTGACACACAGACATCTTAGTGTCCTCACTTTTCTATCATCATCCCCCAACCTGGAGTCCCCACAATGTTATCCTGCTGCTCGCTGTGCCCCGGCCCCAATACCACAATTACTCTTCTGAAGAAATAATAGTGCCCCCAAAGTAATAGTGCTCCTCATAGTCCGACCAATAGTAATTCCCTTCTAGAATGCCCTCATTAGTAATACTGCCCCACATTAAGTAATATGCCCCCCATACTGCCTCACATTAACTAATTTGCCCCCCACACTGCCCCACATTAAGTAATTTGGCCCCATACTGCCCCACATTAGGTAATATGCCCCCCACACTGCCTCACATTAAGTAATTTGCCCCCCACACTGCCTCACATTATGTAATTTGCCCCTACATTGCCCCACATTAAGTAATTTTCCGCCCACTGCCTCACATTATGTAATTTGCCCCTACATTGCCCCACATTAAGTAATTTTCCCCCCACTGCCTCACATTATGTAATTTGCCCCCCACACTGCCCCACGTTATGTAATTTGCCCCCCACACTGCCCCACATTAAGTAATTTGCCCCCACACTGCCTCACATTATGTAAATTGCCCCCACACTGCCCCACTTTATGTAATTTGCCCCCACACTGCCTCACATTAAGTAATTTGCCCCCACACTGCCCCACATTATGTAATTTGTCCCCCACACTGCCTCACGTTATGTTGTTTGCCCCCCCACACTGCTCTCCATTATGTCATTTGCCCCCCACTAAGTAATTTGCCCCACACTAAGTAATCTTGCCCCCACACTGCCCTGCATTATGTAATTTGCCCCCCCACTAAGTAATTTTGCCCCCACACAAGTTAATTTTGCCCCTAGACTGCCCTCCATTATGTAGTTTGCCCCTCCCCCCTTACTTGTGTCACTGATCCTGTACAGTCTGTACTTTTCGGCTGCGCGAGCATGATTTCAGTTAATTTCAGTGTCTTCGGCATGCAATCCCGTCCTGCGGTGAGTGATCCCTTGAGACCCACCTCGGGAGGTCACGGTTCTCACGGGATTGTTCACCAAAGTGACTGAACTCATGCCTGTGCTGCCTGCAAGTATAGGATCAGCGACATAAGTACAAGGGGGCAGGTGCTAGTAGTGTTGGGAACTTGGGTCCGGCGGGCGACACCCGATCAGACTGGTGTCACCCGGTGCGGCCCGCACCTGCCGCACCCACCTCGCAACGCCAGTGGCAGCCAGACATGGCGCCCCCAGAAAAAGTGCACTCTACGCGGTGGCCTACTCTGCTTATGGGTGGCGCCAGCCCTGAGTAAGCAGCACCATGAAATCTATCATAACCAAATGGAAAGAACATGGCACAACAGCAAACCTGCTGCACACTAAAACTCATGGACCGGGCAAGGAGGACATTAATCAGAGAGGCAGCACAGAGACTTAAAGGGGTTGTCCCATCTCAGACAATGTGGGTATATCGCTAGGATATGCCACTATTGTCTGATAGGTGCGGGCCCCACCATTGGGACTTGCACCTACAATGAGAACGGAGTGGGGAAATGAATAGAGGGGCGCACTTCACATGCGCAGCCGCCCTTCATTCATTTCTATGGGGCCACAGAAAATAGCCGAGTGCTGGCTCGGCTATTTCCGTCTGCCTCATAGAAATGAATGGGAGCAGGGGCTGCTCGTGCGCGGTGCGCTCCCATTCACTTCTATGGGAGCAGAGCTTGGTGGTGGACGGACCCCGGGAAATCCCGAGTCCTCCAGCCACAGCTCTCCAAGCTCCGTTTTCATTGTAGGTGCGGGTCCCTAGCGATATTTCCCCATTGTCTGAGATGGGAATACCCCTTTCAGGTAACCCTGGAGGAGCTGCAGAGTTGGAGTATCTGTACATAGGACAACAATAATTTGCACGCTCCATAGAGTTGGGCTTTATGGCAGAGTGGCCAGAAGAAAGCAATTACTTTCAGCTAAAAACAACAAGGCACGTTGTGAGTCTGCAAAAAAGGCATGTGGGAGACTCCCAAAATGTATGGAGGAAAGTGCTCTAGTCTGATGAGACTAAAATTGAACTTTTCAGCCATCAAAGAAAACGCTATGTCTGGCACAAACCCAACACATCACATCACCCAAAGAATACCATCCCCACAGTGAGACATGGTGGTGGCAGCATCATGCTGTGGGGATGTTTTTCAGCAGCCGGGAATGGGAAAATGGTCAGAGTTGAGGGAAAGATGGATGGTGCTAAATACAGGGATATTCTTGAGCAAAACCTGTACCACTCTGTGCGTGATTTGAGGCTAGGACGGAGGTTCACCTTCCAGCAGGACAATGACCCCAAACAAACTGCTAAAGCAACACTTGACTGGTTTAAGGGAAAACATGTAAATGTGTTGGAATGGCCTAGTCAAAGCCCAGATCTCAATCCAAAAGAAAATCTGTGGTTAGAATTAAAGATTGCTGTTCACAAGCACAAACCATCCAACTTGAAGAAGCTGGAGCAATTTTGCAAGGAAGAATGGGCAAAAATCCCAGTGGTAAGATGTAGCCAGCTCATACAGACTTATCCAACGCGACTTAGAGCTGTGATTGCCACAAAAGGTGGCTCTACAAAGTATTGACTTTAGGGGGGTGAATAGTTATACACATTGACTTTTTCTGTTATTTTGTCCTATTTGTTGTTTGCTTCACAATAAAAAAAATTTAAAAAAAATCTTCAAAGTTGTGGCATATTCTCTAAATTAAATGATGCAAATCCTCAAACAATCCATGTTAATTCCAGGTTGTGAGACACCAAAACACAAAAAAGTCAAGAGGGGGGTGAATACTTTTGCAAGGCACTGTAAATACAGTGGGATGCAAAAGTTTGGGCAACCTTGTTAATCGTCATGATTTTCCTGTATAAATCGTTCGTTGTTACGATAAAAAATGTCAGTTAAATATATCATATAGGAGACACACACAGTGATATTTGAGAAGTGAAATGAAGTTTATTGGATTTAGGCCTCATGCACACGACCGTTGTGTGCATCCGTGGCCGTTGTGCCGTTTTCCGTTTTTTTTCACGGACCCATTGACTTTCAATGGGTCCGTGGAAAAATCGGAAAATGCAACGTTTGGCAGCCGCATCCGTGATCCGTGTTTCCTGGCCGTGAAAAAAATATGACCTGTCCTATTTTTTTCACGGCCAACGGTTCACGGACCCATTCAAGTCAATGGGTCCGTGAAAAATCACGGATGCACACAAGATTGTCATCCGTGTCCGTGATCCGTGTCCGTGATCCGTGTCCGTTTTTTCCTATCATTTCAATGGCAAACTTGACTTAGATTTTTTTTTCATTTTTCATGTCCGTGGATCCTCCAAAAAACAAGGAAGACCCACGGACGAAAAAACGGTCACGGATCACGGACCTACGGACCCCGTTTTTGCGGACCTTAAAAAAAAACGGTCGTGTGCATGAGGCCTTACAGAAAGTGTGCTATAATTGTTTAAACAAAATTAGGCAGGTGCATAAATTTGGGCACTGTTGTCATTTTATTGATTCCAAAACTTTTAGAACTAATTATTGGAACTCAAATTGGCTTGGTAAGCTCAGTGACCCCTGACCTACATACACAGGTGAATCCAATTATGAGAATCGTTAATTTCTAACGATAATTTGTTTTCCCTTAGTCCTAACAGTGGCACAGATGGGGTATTCTGCCCCTGTGGACTGGTTAGGACAGGTGGAAGTTTAATGAACAAATAAAAAACACTGGCATGTACACGCCCTCCCTGCCCCCAATAAAGAGGGGCGTAGCCCTCATGCAGTTGTGTAATAACAAGTAGACAAAAAATACTAATAATAATAATAATAAACAAGGGGGGGGAATTTGTGTGCCACTGTTAGGACTAAGGGAAAACAAATTATCGTTAGAAATTAACGACTCCCTTACGTCCTAACCAGTGGCACAGATGGGGATTTAGCAAGTAGAAACCCCCATGGGAGGGTCCTCATGCCTGGCGGAAGATAACACTGTCCGGCCAAATGAGGAATAACCATGTATTCTAGTATCCACTCTATAGTGTGAGATAAAAGTGGAGTGAGAACTCCAAGAAGCTGACTTACAGATCACATCCAATGGGATCGAGCTTCTCTCTGCAAAAGAAGTGGCCACTGCTCGAGTAGAGTGGGCCCTTACAAATTCAGGGGGCTCCGAGCCCTGAGACATATAGGACTCCCGAATTGCCTCTTTAATCCAGCGACTGATGGAGGGCTTAGAGGCTTTCCTCCCCTTATGGGTACCGGAAAAAAGGATAAGGAGGTTTTCATCCTTCCTAAATACCTTGGAGCGTTCCAGGTAAATCCTAAGACATCTCGCAATGTCGAGGGTATGGAGCCCTCTTTCCTCAGAGGAGGGGGATGGAGCCAATGTTGGTAGGGAGATCACCTGGTTAATATTGTCAAAGGAGGGAACCTTTGGGATGAAGGTAGGTAAAAATTTGAGGAGTACCCGATCCTGCAGGAACTTTGTATAAGGCTCAAAGGCAGAAAAAGCCTGGAGTTCCCCAACTCGCTTTGCAGAGGTAACAGCCAACAAGAAGGTGATCTTCCAGGTTAGAAACCTGAATCCCGCCTCCTCTAGGGGCTCAAAGGGGGGAGATGATAACCCCCTGAGCACGACCGATAAATCCCAAACCGGGATGGGTCTGATTACTGTAGGCTTTAATCTTGAGGCTCCCTTCAGGAATCTCTTGATAAGGGGGTCTTGAGAAACAGCTCTGTTGAGACAAGCAGAGATTGCTGAGATCTGCACTTTAAGGGTAGCGGGTGATAGCCCCCTGTCCAGACCGTCCTGTAGAAACTGTAGGATCATCGGGATGGAAGCTTCAGCGGATGTTTGCTGATGCCTAGCACACCAGGACGAAAAAATCTTCCAGATTCTGGAGTAGGCCTTGTTGGTCGCTTCTGATCTGGAGTGCTCCAGGGTTCTCAAGACAGACCCCGATAGCCCTTCTATCCTTGGAAGGGACTGATCAACCTCCAGGCTGTCAGGTTGAACATTTGAAGATTTGAGGAGACCTGGGTGCCCCCCGACACCAGTACTCTCTCTGGGGGAAGCCTCAGAAATTGACCCCGACTCATCTGTAGGAGTTGGGTAAACCAAGCTCTTTTCGGCCAGTATGGGATAATGGCGATAACTGACGCTTGGTCCTGCCTGATTTTCATCAAGACCCTTGGTATCAAGGAAATTGGAGGGAAGATGTAGGCCAGCCTGAACCTCCATGGGATTGACAGTGCATCTATTGCCACCGGGTTGTCCTCCCTGTAAAGGGAGCAATACCTCTCCACCTTGGTGTTGAACCTCGTTGCCATGAGATCGATCTCTGGCATGCCCCACCTGAGTGTTATCTCCTTGAAGACCTCTGGATGAAGTGACCATTCTCCGGTTGGAAGACCTCGGCTCAGGCGATCCGCAATCACATTGTGAACTCCGCGAATGTGAACGGCTGATAAGTGGGTGAGGTTCAGTTCTGCCCAATCCAAAATCACCCCTATCTCTCTCAGGAGACTTTGTGACCTCGTGCCTCCCTGCTTGTTGATATACAACACAGCTGTCATGCTGTCTGACTGTACCTTCACTGCCTTCCCTCGGATGATGGGAGCAAAATGAAGAAGAGCTAGTCTGATTGCTCTGATCTCCAGGAGATTCGATGACAATAACCTCTCCTGAGGTGTCCAAGTTCCCTGGACTGTTTTGTCCTGAAGATGCGCACCCCAGCCTACTAGGGATGCGTCTGAAGTAAGTATGATCCAAGAGGGCTGGATCAGGGACTTGCCGTCCATGAGGTGGGACCACCACCTCAGAGAGGATCGGACTTTGTAAGGCAGGGAGAGCACGGAATTGAGTCCTACTGGACTGTGATTCCACTTGGCTAATACTTCCGACTGGAGCGGACGTAGATGCCATAATGCCCAAGGTACCGCCTCTGCGGTTGAAGACATTAGTCCCAACATCCTCATCCACGTTCGGATTGTTACCTGTTTTGGTACAGAGAGGGAACGGGCTGTCTGTTGTACGGTTTGCCTTCTTTCGGGAGTGAGATGAATCGTCATCCTGACTGAATCCACCATGAACCCCAGGAACCTTACTGAGGTGGCTGGTTGGAGTTGGGATTTGTCCCAATTGATTATCCATCCTAACAGATGTAGGAATGTAACAGCCTGTTGGATGTGTTGGGACAGGATCGCTTGGGAAGGAGCTCTGAGGAGCCAGTCGTCCAGGTATGGAACTATGCTCAAGCCTTGAAGTCTTAGTGCGGCCACCACAGAGACCACCACTTTGGTGAAAGTGTGTGGGGCTGAAGAAATCCCAAACGGGAGGGCCACAAACTGAAAATGCTTTAGGACCCCCCCAATGTTTACCGCGATCCTTAAGAATCTTCTGGACCCAGGATGGATGGGAATATGGAGATAAGCATCCTTGAGGTCCAAGGTTGCCAGGAAATCTCCCGGCATAAGAAGATTGGTCACTGACTGGATAGTTTCCATACGGAACTTCTTTTGTCTTATGAAACGGTTGAAGAACCTCAGATCTATAATCATTCTCCACCCTCCGGTACTCTTGGGTACCAGGAAAACTGGGGAGTAGATACCTGTTCCCCTCTCTTGGAGAGGAACCTCCTCTAAGGCCCCCTTCTGGAAGTATTCTAGTACGTAACTTTCTAGAATCTTCTGCTTGTTGCTGGGAAGAAGCCTTGTCTGGACAAATTTGTCCAGAGGCCGACTGCTCAAGTCTACCAGGTAGCCCTGAGAAATTACACGCAGGACCCAACTGTCCTGGATATGATCCTGCCAACAAGGTAGAAAATGTTGTAGGCGACCGCCTACGGGAATGTGGGGAGAAGGGGGCCCGAGATTTCCAGTCAGACCGGCTAAATACCAAGAGCCTCGAGGAGGCCCGCAATCAGAGCGCCGAGGACTTCTTGGGGGGTCTAGAACCCCGAGAGGATTTTCCTCCTCTACGGGAACCCCAATTCCTCTGGGGTCTGGGTTGCGGTTCCGCTCTGGAACCATACCCCCTGCCCCGACCACGAAAGGACTGCTGGGGAAGGGACTTGCCCTTCTTGTCCGACAGCCCCTCCATTATTTGGTCCAGCTCTGCACCAAAAAGCTTGCCGGGTTCGTACGCCATGGCACACAGATTGTGCTTTGAGGTCGTATCGGCCTTCCAGGGTTTCAACCACAGCGGACGCCTGCCCGCGGTTGAAAGGGCCATCGACTTAGATGCCAGCTTCAGTTGTTGTGGAGCTGCGTCGCACAAGTAATCAATGGCAAGGCTGGCCGTCTTGCATGAGGCCAGAATGTCGTCCCTAGAGACCCCATGGTCCAGGTCAGACTCAATTTGGGAGAACCTTGTTTTCAGAAAATTCGCCACTTCGGACGACGCAATCGCGACTGAGGCGGAGGCGGAGGCCGAGGAATAGGCGCGCCTAAGGGCGCAGTCCGCCTTCCGGTCCATCGGATCCAACAAACTTGACCCGTCGTCTGAAGGGATCAGGGTCCTCCTGGATAATTTTGCAATTGCCATGTCCACCTTCGGGACAGGCCCCCAGGAAGATACCTGATCCTCCCTGACCGGGAACACGGCCTTGAACCTTTTGGTCAACACTGGACCCTTTTCTGGCTTTCTCCACTCTGTTTTCATCAGAGATAGGAGAGAATCATCCGCTTTAAAGGCCCTAGGCCCCCTAGAGGCAGAGGATGAGGCTTCCCCCGGGTCAACGTCCTGGTCCCCCGACCGGACGGACTTTAGTAGCCGCTGGGCCTTCTCCAGCGGGAAAAAATAGGAAAATCCATCCTCCTCGTCCGAGGAGGAGGCGGAACCTTCCCTCGCCTCCTGACGCCCCGAGACCTCCATCGCACGATGGGGGGAGGAGGGACGATGACGCTTGGCGACCAGGGCATTCTTCAATTCCTGGATGGAGGCGTTGACCTGGGTCATGTTGGACTCCATGTATCCCTTCACCCAATCAACCACGTCGTGGACAGATGGCTCCAACTGGGGGATTGACTTGGCCCTACAGGGTGGGCAGCGGGAGAAGTCGTAAGAGTCCTCCAGGACAATCTGGCAGTCATGGCACTGCAGATGACGCCTCTTGCCCGCGGATTTCCTGCCGGGGTCTCGCTCTCCGTCACCGGTCGACGACATGGCTGAAAATTAAAGAAACATGAATTTAGCAAAATTCAAGGAAACAAAGCTTAATCGCAAGTTTCAGGATCTTTACCCAGAAGATCCTAACAAGCTTTTTTATAGAAATAACGATTTTCAGCACAGAGGTAGCAAGACTCTCTAGCACCAAACACCAAACCACACTCAAGGTTGACAGCAAGCTGCGCTCCAGGAGACTGAACTTGGAGCTTCACCAAGTTTAAATAGGTCGTTTTGGCGCCAAAAAGAAAGTCCCGCCCACAAAGGGGGCGGGGTAATCTTAAGGTTTATAACTTGGTCTACAATGACCAAAATATAACTATGTGCCCCAGAGAGGGAACCTAAACATTCAAAAGGGCCCCCCACGGCCCTAAATAATCAAAAAGAACAATCCCGGCAGCGCAGCAGCGCTCCGGAGACAGACCCGGAAGTGACGTCACCCGACGTCACTTCCGCAAGATGGCGGCGCCCAGCAGAACATGCGGACGCCGCTACCGCTGCTCCAGCAGCTCCCGCTCCTGCCCCGGCCACACCACCTGGCAAAGAGGTAAGCCCAAGCGTGATAGGGCTCAGTGCAGGAGCGGAAACTTAGCCAAGGCCCGAGACACGTCCTCCGGCCGCATAGAAGGAGCGGCTTAGTTCCCAAAGGGAACAAAAATATCAAAAAAGGGGAAAATAATACACTCTCCCCCCCGAGGGGGGGGGGGAGTGCACCACCCGTCCCGTCCTGTCCGCAGGACAGAAAAAAACACAACTGCATGAGGGCTACGCCCCTCTTTATTGGGGGCAGGGAGGGCGTGTACATGCCAGTGTTTTTTATTTGTTCATTAAACTTCCACCTGTCCTAACCAGTCCACAGGGGCAGAATACCCCATCTGTGCCACTGGTTAGGACGTAAGGGAAAGAGTATTTAAGGGGGTCAATTGTAAGTTTCCCTCCTCTTTTAATTTTCTCTGAAGAGTAGCAACATGGGGGTCTCAAAACAACTCTCAAATGACCTGAAGACAAAGATTGTTCACCATCATGTTTAGGGGAAGGATACAGAAAGCTGTCTCAGAGATTTCAGCTGTCTGTTTCCACAGTTAGGAACATATTGAGGAAATGGAAGACCACAGGCTCCGTTCAAGTTAAGGCTGGCAGTGGCAGTACAAAAAGTGCCGCTTGAGGTGGGCTAAAGCACATTTGGACAAGCCAGCTTCATTTTGGAATAAGGTGCTGTGGACTGATGAAACTAAAATTGAGTTATTTGGCCATAACAAGGGGCATTATGCATGGAGGAAAAATAACACAGCATTCCAAGAAAAACACCTGCTACCTACAGTAAAATATGGTGGTGGTTCCATCATGCTGTGGGGCTGTGTGGCCAGGGCAGGGACTGGGAATCTTGTCAAAGTTGAGGGATGCATGGATTCCACTCAGTATCAGCAGATTCTGGAGACCAATGTCCAGGAATCAGTAACAAAGCTGAAGCTGCGCCGGGGCTGGATCTTTCAACAAGACAACGACCCTAAACACTGCTCAAAATCCACTAAGGCATTTATGCAGAGGAACAAGTACAACGTTCTGGAATGGCCATCTCAGTCCCCAGACCTGAATATAATGGAAAATCTGTGGTGTGACATAAAGAGAGCCGTCCATGCTCGGAAGCCATCAAACCTGAATGAACTAAAAATGTTTTGTAAAGAGGAATGGTCCAAAATACCTTCAACCAGAATCCAGACCCTCATTGGAACCTACAGGAAGCGTTTAGAGGCTGTAATTTCTCCAAAAGGAGGATCTACTAAATATTGATTTCATTTCTTTTTTGTGGTGCCCAAATTTATGCCCCTGCCTAATTTTGTTTAAACAATTATAGCACACTTTCTGTAAATCCAATAAACTTCATTTCACTTCTCAAATATCACTGTGTGTGTCTCCTATATGATATATTTAACTGACATTTTTTATCGTAACAACCAACGATTTATACAGGAAAATCATGACGATTAACAAGGTTGCCCAAACTTTCACATCCCACTGTATATATATATAATGTATGTGCATGGCTTTATAGAGTCATGATGGCTATCATCTAATACAATATTGCAATGAATGCCATCTATTGGGTGGTATCCTGTCTGCAATATAGCTGGTGATCCCCTGCAAGTGGAGACTAGTGAGAATAATAAAAAAAAAGATCAAATAATTTGGCGTCCTGCGCACATATATGGTGATTTTTTTTTTTTGATTGTTCATTACAAGATACATAATTTTAAACACAGAATTTTCCATGAGGTCTCAGCCATAATAAGTCAGTGAGTCCCTGCTTGTGGTGACTGAGTTCCTGCTTGTGGTATTGCATCTTTTGAAGAAAAAATATATAATATGTGAACTGAGAACATTTCAGAGCAGAAAGGTAGAAGCCATTTTTTTTTCATTTTTTATCTTGGTTTCTTGCAATAAATATTCATATGACCAATAACCTCTTATGGACTGTCTGCTCCCCACAAGAAAAAATATACTGGACATCCCATTCTTAGGAGCACTGAGGGTACGAGCAGTGTGACCTCTACTGGTCTGACATTTCAGAATTGTTTTTTGTAGGAAACGCTAAAGGGGGTTATCCCATACTATTTAAGAGAGCCTGTCATCCATGAAAATTCTGTACAACCTGCGGGCAGCATGCTAAACAGCAGGAGGATCTGAGTATATATATATGGTGTATATATATATATATATATATATATATATATATAGTTTTAAGGCAAAATATTCTGTAAAACTTTTAAACTTTTATGCTTGAGAATCGTGTGGGCATTGCCACTCAGTGATTGACATCTACTGCTGCATGACTAAGTATACAGGGAGAGTTGTCAAAAACTAAGTAGAAGCAGATCAATGACGAGGCAGGACAATTTAAGCCAGAGGGACCACCGGGATTCTAAATTGACAGGGATTTTTAATTGAAATCAAGCTCAAATTAAAGGCTTCTTCATTCTTGCATTTGACTAAAAAGAACAAATGAAAAATTGCACTTGACCTAAGTGAGTTTCCTAAATGTGGGAGCAAAAACAGACTTGCAAACCTCAGATTTTACACTTTTGACATCCATACTACAAGGAAGAAGAGCCCTGGCAAACAGATAATAGGGGCATTTTTACAAGACTTTTTACATGTATTGTTTAAAGCAAACAAAAACATCTTGGGGAAACTGCTTTAAGTCAATGTTAGGCAAACATAAACTTGGCGTGAGATATTGTTCATGTTTAGTGATGATTTTTACAGTGATCTGAAAATCCAAAGAATTACATTTCCAGATTTAAAACTGCAAAATGAATTAGTTGTGCATTTTGTAACAATCCATGTCCTGCTGCTGAGAGAGACATTGTTTCCTCATGTCTCTAACTAGCCTGAAATGTAGCACGCGCTGTCTGAAAACAGCTTCCTCCCCAGCTCCTTACCCTATCACTACCTAACCCCTTTCATTTCTTGATGGAATTGAAGTTTATGGGAAAATTAGAAGATCAAACAATTTGTGTCCGGCTGTTACAGTAACTATGGAGCTTATTAATTGCACAACTAATACTCAAGTTTGTTGTCGTTGGAAGGAAAGTGTGTAATATGCAGAGTAAATATACCCAGCAGAAGTAAGTTTTCATCTTTCATCTCTCAGACACTTTGAACATAACAGTTACTCAATCAAGTTCATTCAGGGGAAATCCTACAGTGCCTATAGAGCAATTATCTCCGTATTAAATGACTTTCCTGCATGATATGTTCCAGACCCCCTGAGTAACACAAACAGGGTTAAAAGGAAGTTTCAAGACAGTTTTACTAAAGCATAAAAATATACAAAACCTCAAAAAAGTTTCACACAACTGAAAGCTCATGCTGCCCAAGATTTCACGAGAGCTCAAGTAACCAAGTTATCTGGGCTGCAGAATCTCTGAATTTCAAGTGGTTTTCACATTAATTTTATTGATATTTTAAAGTCAAGGAAAGGTACAGCAAATTGGCTGCCACAAGATTCAAATATGGGACATTTATCAAAACCTTGACCAAACGAGAAGACTGAAAGTGCACCTTGAGAAGGTGTAGGATACACATAAAACAGCTGTTGCCTGGGAGGAAGGTGTCTTCGTCATCCCTGAGGGTACATTTCCATAAGCTAGATTTATAGGAAAGCAAATTATTTAAGGCCATTTCAAGTAGTGACTATTAACTGCCTCTTCTTTATTTGTT
This sequence comes from Bufo gargarizans, assembly GCF_014858855.1. NCBI lineage: Eukaryota > Metazoa > Chordata > Amphibia > Anura > Bufonidae > Bufo > Bufo gargarizans. The sequence continues at coordinate 174,754,554 of NC_058080.1, read as the reverse complement.
GATTTACCTTTTCATTAAGTTCAGTGTAATATAGAAACATAGAAACATAGACTGTGTCGGCAGATAAGAACCATTTGACCCATCTAGTCTGCCTAGTCTGTGTAATAGTTTGTCAGTGGATGCTGGAGTCTTGTATTTCTTACTTGAGTTTAAAGGGGTTAATCAGCTTAAAAAAAAACATGCATGACATGGGCACATATCCTGTGTCAGATTCTGTGTCTTTTTTGTAAAACTTGTAACTCTTTATTGACTCAGTCCCTTGTGTCTCCCTTGTTTACTGGAGTTGCATCTTCAAACGAGGTGGCCTGCTGTGTGGTTCTCAGTGCCATGATTCCTCCTTCTCCTGACTCATTTCCCCCCCTACCTTGTTACTGTAGGGGTAATGTTACATGACCTGCAACGTTTCGTTCAGTAAGAGTTGCAATCACTAGAGGAAAGTTACACAATCAGTGATGTTTGGTATTCTGGGCAGTGAGAGAGCTGTTAGGAGGCACAAGAACCACATATAAGACATTACTCATCTAGACAGTGTACTGTGGCAGCATGGCCTCGTGACAAGTTTGTTGACTGACTAAACGTAGAAAAAAGAAGTCATATTAGAAATATATTTTTAAAGGCTGGATAACACATTTTGACTTTGTCCTAATAATTAAAACAATATTATACAGGAGCTTACCGAAATATAGCTCAGCCTGCTACACCACTTAGCTATTATATGAACGATATCCAATGAATGGCTGGCTTTGCACCAAAAAAACAACATATAAAATATAAAACACATACCTCAATTTATTCCTATTATTGCCTTACATAACGGTATACTCTACATGCATCACAAATGACCCTGTATTTTTTTATACAAGACCTAAAAAAAATACTTTAAAAAACTATACTTTAAAAATAAAACATATAAATGGCCAAATGTACTGTATTATTTGCTTGTATAGTCCTTAGGTTGAAATAATATATGGTCCCAGTCCCTCTGTTAGTTCTCAGTGCGGAGCCAATACATTTTAACACTGTACGGAGCTCCTACTCCGTACAGTTTTAGTTATGCGAATCGACTTCGGACGTTTCCTCCCAAGTCGATTTGCTCATCCCTAATCACAACATCCATATAAAATGCAGTTACACAGTATTAAACAGTATAAGTCAATGCAAGTTATCCCTTTAAGGTGAAATAAAGTAAGGAGCTGATGACTTCAAAGTACCCCTGCTCCAGAGCACTACACCAAGTCCAAATGGCCTCAGGGTGAGCTTTGGTAAAAAGTTAGGGGAGCCTTACATCGACTATCTGTAGTGATGAAAGAAGATATTGAACAAGTTTAGAGTTTGTTGGCAGTGGTCACAGGTGGTGATCATGTATACGTTTCTCACCAATGTATTCTTACTTCAGGTTTCTGCAAACAATAGATCTGCCTGACTGGTTCTGTACTGGGTACTGATCACATAGGTGCATCCTATGGGCTCCTTTATTCCTGCTTGTACCTCTAATTTTTACCGAGTGACACATCACAGCATGCTCCATCAAGTTCCCCGTCTCAGGTTGTATTTTCTTCTAGAAACATTGACGTCACTTGAGGTTTACAGGGGTATACCAAGGAGTGGCTTGGACTACAATATTGCAGGCCCAAACTGCAGTCTGAGTACTTCTGTTTTATCAGCTGTACCAGTCTTAATGATGCCTAAATGCTGTTTTGTTTGCTAAAGGGAATCTGTCACCACCAGCCCTAATAAGTACAGTAATACATATATAGAACACATAGAACACCTGTCGCTGACTTCAGATCAGTAATTTGTATGTCGATATGTACTCCCATTCCCCTGCTGTGCGTGAGCAGACCAGCCATGGGATGCTTTGAGAATACTCTTGTGTATGCACACTTAATGGAGAGGACTCCAGGTGACAAGGTGAGTTTGTGTGCATGTATTGTTGTACATAATAAGGCTTGCCAGAGGCAGCAGATTCCCTTTAAGCTTTGGGCCGCTGGTGAGAAAGTGTGCACATAGTCTATCAGATCCCCATATTCTTGTGGAGGTTCAGTTATGATGGTTGTATTAGGAAGTCTTTACTTACCTATTCATGCCCAGCATCTCAGTGCTGGTGGTTAGGGATGGCTTGGAAACCACAGATAGTTTGTGGATCACATAGAAGTTATTTATTTATTTTCCTATAGGTCCACTAAACTGAGATAGTGGCAATTTAAAGATACTCCTATGCTTGCAGGGGGAGACAAAATCAGCAGGAGGTCATGTGCAAAAATATTATATGGACCCTTTTGAACTCAAATAACTCAAGGATGTTTCCAGTTAGGCCGAATGCACACGGCCGTTTCTCACAGCCGTGAGCGGTCCGTGGAACCACGGGCTGGATTCCTGCTGAGAGCAGGAGCGCACAGCGTCATTGGTTGCTATGACGCCGTGCGCTCCCTGCTGCCGCCACAGTACAGTAATACACTGGTATAGATCATATCAGTGTATTCGGCCTTAATCATGCCTATTCGATCACATCACCAGCAGCACTGCCAGTCCTTGCTGCTTGGCACAGGAAGATGATGATTGTGATGCAACACTGTATCATGAATGTCTTGGCATGGCCTTACTTATCTTTTTGTTCTGGGGTTGCAGGAAGGTTTTAATTCCAGGAGACCTTTTTGTTGCAGTTTACATGGTAACATAGTTTTTAAGGCTGAAAAAGACATCTATCCATCCAGTTCATCCTGTTGTCCTGCAAGTTGATCCAGAGGAAGGCAAACAAAAAAACTGTGAGGTAGAAGGCAATTTTCCTTCCTGACTCCAATAAGGCAATCAGAATAAATCCCTGGATCAACGATCTCTCTCTAGTAGCTATAGCCTGTAATATTATTACACTCCAGAAATACATCCAGGCCCCTCTTGAATTCCTCTATTGTACTCACCATCACCGCCTCCTCAGGCAGAGAGTTCCATATTCTCACTGCTCTTACCGTAAAGAATCCTCTTCTATGTTTGTGTACAAACCTTCTTTCCTCCAGACGCAGTGGATGTCCCCTCGTCACAGTCACAGTCCTGGGGATAAACAGATGATGGGATAGATCTCTGCACTGACCCCTGATATATTTATACATATTAATTAGATCTCCTCTTAGTCGTCTTTTTTCTAAAGTGGAACTGTAGTCCACCCATTCCAGTTATTACTTTAATTGCCCTTCTCTGAACCCTCTCCAGCTCTGCTATGTCTGCCTTGTTCACAGGAGCCCATAACTGTACACAGTACATGTGTGGTCTGACTAGTGATTTGTAAAGTGTCAGGACTATGTTCTCATCACGGGCATCTATGCCCCTTTTGATGCAACCCGTTATCTTATTGGCCTTGGCAGCAGCTGTCTGACACTAGTTCTGCAGCTTAGTTTGCTGTCCACTAAAATTCCTAAGTCCTTTTCCATGTCAGTATTAGGCTACATTCATACTAGCGTTTCTATTTTCCAGTATTGAGATCCGTCATGGGGTCTCAATACCAGAAAAAACGCTTCAGTTTTGTCAATGGGGACAAAACATAACTGAACACAACGGAATGCTCCAAAATGCATTCCCTTCAATTTGGTTGCGTTCTCATACCGGAGAGCAAACTGCAGCATGGGATGCGTAGCAAAATGGATCCGTCATGACCCACAATGCATGTTTTATGGACGGATCAGTTTTCTCTGACACTTTTTGACACAGTAGAAAACTGATCCGTCCCCCATTGACTTTCAGTGGAGTTCATGACGGATCCGTCTTGGCTATGTTAAAGACAATACAACCGGATCCATTCATAACGGATGCAAATGGTTGTATGATCAGTAACGTAAGCGTTTTTACTGAGCTCTTCCAGATCTAGCTAAAACGCTAGCGTGAAAGTAGCCTTACCCAGTGTTTTACCATTTAGTATTGTGGGGATTCGCTCTAGTAGGCAGGGTAAGCGGACGCAGAACAAAGGCAAAAAAACAGTTTGTAAAACAAAACTTCAGTGTTTATTCACATTTTTCAATCTTAGTTATCGTTCACACAAAGAAAAGTCCAAAGAACAAAACAGTCACCTTGTTAGCAGGTTTTTCCAGCGGTCCACAACAGGCTTTAGGGGGCCTGTTTCCCCGCATGCGGATCTCAGCCCTCTAGCACGGCACCGTGCCTCAGATCCCAAAACAGAGACAACTTGCTGCTGAGCCCAGCTGTCTTTTAAGCACTTAAAATCGAGTCCGGTGTTTGACCCCACCTGGCTGCAAATCAGCCCAGCAGCACACACTGGGAGGAAAATACCTGTCCTCCCAGACCATACCCTCTGTTGACCTGTATTTTTCCTTCCCATGTGCATAACCTTACATTTGTTAGTCTTAAACCTCATCTGCCACTTCTCTGCCCAAGCCACCAATCTATCCAGATCCATCTGTAACAGTATACTGACCTCTTCCGTGTTAATTACTTTACACAGTTTAGTGTAATCTGCAAAAATTGATATTTTACTATGCAACCCTTCTAAAAGATCATTAATCAATATATTGAAGAGAATAGGGCCCAACACTGACCCCTGTGGTACCCCACTAGTGACAATGACCTAATCTCAGTGTGTATCGTTAATAACCACCCTCTATTTTCTATCACTGAGCCAGTTACTTACCCACATACAGATATTTTATCCCAGTCCAAGCATTCTCATTTTATATACAACTTTTTTTGTGGTTAGTTTGACATGACTGATCCCTCATGAAGCCATGCTGATATGGCGTTATTTGCTGATTGTCATCGAGGTACTGCAAGATAGCATCTCTTAGAAAACCTTCAAACAGTTTACCGATGACAGATGTTAAAGTTACCTGCCTATAGTCTCCAGGCTCTGTTTTTGGGACCTTTTTTGAAAATTGGCATCACACTTTCTATGCACCAATCCTGTGGAACACTACCTGTCAATATAGAGTCCCTAAATATCAGAAATAAGAGTCTGACTGTGACATTACTTAATTCTCTTAGGATACAGGGGTGTATGCCATCTGGTCCCGGCGATTTGTCTATTTTCAGCTTTTTAAGACACAGCTTCACTTCTTCCTGGGTCAGACAGGGCACTTTTAATGGGGAATTTACTTTTACATTCTGAATTTCATGTGATACTTTGTTTTCCTCAGTGAATACAGTGGAGAAAAAAAAAGTCTGCAACTCTTTTACCATTTATATAATTGAAGAAGATTTTACAGTTAGTTTTACTCTTTTTGGCAATGCATCTCTCTGTCTCTAGTTTTGCTGCTTTTATTTGTCTTTTACATATTCAATTTTTTTCCTTATAGTTTTTCAATACTTCCTCACTAACCTCCTGTTTTAGTAATATAAATGCTTTCTGTGATAAATATGGATTATCATTTATTGGCAGCCCTGATTGTCATTTGATTCACCTTTTGGCATGTACACAGTCAGTGTACATGCAAAATATGTTCTCATCCCCAGCCATCTGCTGTCAGATAGAAAGCCTCCAGGGGTCCAGGCTTCAAGAAGGCCCCAGGTGAATAAAGTCACACCTCAACCAACCAGTTTAGAGACAAGCTAATCATGCAGGAAAACCCCCAGGAGGTCTCACCCCCTGCCCAGGATTATTGATACCTCTCAGACATGTTGGCACCTACATTTCATAAGGAATTATGAATCGTCCGTCTATCCCAGGCATAATTCGGTTATCTTTTTGCGATCCTGGTGCAAAGCCAAACATCCATTTGGTCATGGCTTGATGCTAGGATGCCCGGGAGGGGAGATATACATATCTCCCGACATAAACCAAATAACGGTACCATGCTTGGACTCTAGTTGTAGCTGGAACCCAGGCAGATCAATTGGGCCCGGAACCATCTTCCTGCGACATTCTGGGGCTATGAGCCCTAAGGGGTTTTATGGGTCATTTGCTGCCAGCACCAGAGAAGGAGGGGTGGACCCTTCCCAGAGGCAGGGAGGGGAGTGGCTGGCTACAGGTCATAAGCCCATGCAAGCCAGTGGGCGGTGTCTTTTCTAAAGGGGGTCACATCGTGCCAATGTGTTTGGAGAGAATGGGAACCAGCTGACATTACTGCCCCTATGTCACTGCAGCTAAGGACTATTCCATCATTATAACCCAAAGGAACTTTCATCTACTCGGTAACTGACTTTTGCTCTGCTTAACCCTGTTGTACCTATATTGCCTGTATCTGTAACCTCAGACCACTGTATATGTTCTCTGCGTATATTGTATTATATTTAGTGTGCCCTTAAGGCGATTAAATATATAATTTCATCTTGTGCTATCTCGATCACGAACCTCTGTGTTTCGGCCTAGTTATAAGCTACCGCGGGTGGGTTCTCACCCTATATAATCCTGTTAGTGGACCGGGCTTATATCAAACGAGAAGCTGGTGGCAGATTTCCCAGGCTGAGGACACGCTGATTCACTGCGGCAGTGAAAAGGCGCTCTCAACTTTGTTGCCTCTCTGTACCTACGTGGACAAGAGGTATCTGTGTAAACTGTACCAATCTGACCTTACCTGCTCCTCTGGAGGGCGTAATGTCATGCTTTGGTAACCCGTGACCATACCGCATCTCGTGAGATCAACGTAGGTGACGTCACGCGAGCATGAGGTCTGGTATTTGTCACACTTTCTTTTTGTCATTTATTGCTTTCTTTAAAATTCTATTTATCCACATTTTTTTTCTTATTCTTATCCTTTTATTCCCATAAGGTTTGTACCTCTCACAATTAGAGTTTAGGATGCCTTTAAAAATAACCCATTTTGTGGCTGTATTTTTATTTTTGAAGACTTTGTCCCAGTTAGTTGTCAAAATTTTGCTTTTTTGAATTTCTGTATTTTTGTGCCTCCCTGAAGAAATACTCTTTTGAATGACAATTGGAAGGTTATTATTTTATGGTCACTATTTCCCAGGTCTCCCCCAACCTGCACATCTGTTGTTCTATCAGGTCCATTGGTTAGTACTAAGTCCAGTATGGTCGTCCCTCTAGTCGGTCCTGAACCAGTTGGGAAAGGTAATTGTCTTTCGTTATTGCCAAGAACCTGTTTCCTTTATGAGATGTAGAGGTTTTAGTTTCCCAGTCTATATCTGTGTAGTTGAAGTCCCCCATAATAACAACCTCATGATTTGCTGCCTCAAGTATCTTGTTTAGTAGTAGATTTTCTGTGGACTGTGGTATATTAGGTGACTTATAACAAATAGTGCTGATCACGAATATTCGAATTGTGAATTTTTATCGCGATTATAGGCACTTCGAGAATTCGCGAATATTTAGAATATAGTGATATATATTCGTAATTTCGAATATTTGAGATTTTTTTTTTAATCAGTACACTCCCTGCTTCTATTTGCATATTATTTTTTTATGTAGCACTGCCACTAAGTCTCCATACATAGCAGTTTTTTTCAAAGGGATTCTCCAGGAATAATACATTTTTCATAAGTGCCAACAGTCTGCATCTGTAAACAGAAGATTCATACGTACCTGAGAATCCCTTTAAGAAGTGTCAGTACCTTCCAGAACCAAATAATATTTCACGCAAATAATATTAACACACTGCAGATTCTGCTGTTATTTTATATTTATAGGAAACTGGGGTATTTAATATTTTTTTAACAAAATAGGAAGTAGTGCATATTTAATATAAGCATTAATGGAGAACCAATTGAATACTCCATTGTAAAGATTAAACTACCTATGGCTTCAGTGTCATAATAAATATCCCAAGTGCATTGACCTATGCTTTAGACCGATAATTCACTTTAATAACAGATGCCTAACACTGAATGTGGGTCTGTGCGTAAAGGAAATGACTACTTCAAGTCGTAAAATAGAGAAAAGCTCAGATTCAGGTTAAATCACCCATGTTCTAATGGGATGCTTACAGATTAGTGAGTCCCTGGTTAATAAACAATAATCGCTTGTTCCAACACTAAGTACAACTAAACACGATATGTTGCCTCTTGCTGTGTGATTGTACAAACACATGTGCATATGGAAACTAAGACACCAATGTCATCCATAAGGCAAGTGAATTTAAAGAAAGGAGGTTTCACACAATAGTATCTGACTGTTCAGAGCTCTAACATGTATGGTCAAGATCACAATATAATAATATGTGAAAATTGTGGGATTTTACTAGTCTATGACGTAAAGTCATGATTTTATGAAAGACACGGAGGGGAGTATTGCTATAACTTCCTTTACTGACAACCACAGCAGCAAAGAAAAAAATGAAGATATTAGCATATTGCCATGGTAACTGTCCCTCCCCACACAGTAGACCCTATATAATGTCCAACAGTCTTCACAACTTCCTCTTTCTTGGCAAATGCCACCTCCATCAGCAACGACTCCTGGAACCCTCACACGGAGACCTCAGGAAAAAAACTGAAAATCCTCAGAATCGGAACACCGGAGAGACCACAACCAGAACCATCCTTGGAACCGAAGGTCAACAAACGAGTCCTCCTGCAAACGGAACAGCCGAACTGGAAAGGTCAAAAGACCCCACAGGATCACCTGGAAGCACCGCACCAGACAAGTCAACCTGCAAGAAAACAAAAGTGCATGAAAGGAAAACGCTCCATCCAAATGAACATCCGCCACCTGTAACTCAATCAAATGCCATTAACATGAATCAATCAAATGACACAGTATCAACTAAACAAGCAATGAGCAATAATCCAAGGGAGGGAAAACACAAAGGGAGGGCAATACTCGCCTCCGTGTCTTTCATAAAATCATGACTTTACGTCATAGACTAGTAAAATCCCACAATTTTATTTCAAGACACGGAGGCTTCCTATTGCAAGTTCAAAGCTGCACAACCATTGAAGAAAAAACATGAGGAGCAGGGCGAAAGTAAAACTCTTTAAAAGTCGAAACCCGAGACCAGTCGGCGATCCTCATAATGTCCTCCAAACGAGCCCCCGACACCAACATAGAGGTAGAAGCCGCGCTTCTAGTGGAATGAGCGGTGAAAACAGAGGTATCAACCCCTGCCAAAGACATACACCACTTGACCCAACGAGCCAAAGTGGGAGTAGCGACCGGAGCAAAAGGACGCCGATAAGAGAGGAACAACTGATAACTCCCAGACGACCTATGCCCAGAGGTACGAGCCTCATACTCTAGGAGGCAAGCAACCGGACAAAGGTTAGGAACGGACGGGAAACTGGGATAAGACACAGAGCGAATGTGGGTCTTGGTACGGCGGGAAATATTGAAAGTTACCCCCTCCGGGGAAAAAGACCTGGCATCGACATCCAATGCCCTGACATCAGAAACCCTCTTGCAAGAAACAAGGCAAAAGAGGGTAACCAACTTGGCAGATAGCTGGCGAAGAGAAAGCAGAGAGTTAGATGGCCAAGCCGCGAAAAGATCCAACACCAAGGAGACATCCCAGGTGGAAGAAAAACGTGGCCGAGGGGGACGCGACAGACGGGAACCCTTGAGAAGGCGACAAACTAGAGGATGTTGCCCGGCAGGCCGACCCTCAAAGCCCAGATGGAAGGAAGAAATCGCGGACCGATAAAGATTGATGGTTCGGTACGCCTTACCTTCCTCGAACAAAGAAGTCAAAAACTCTACAGCGTCAGAAACAGGGGCTGAGCGGGGATCCACACACCGTGTGACGCACCAACCAGTCCATGATCGCCAGGCCGCTCTATAGGCCCTTCTGGTGCCAGGAGCCCACGACTGCTCCAAGAGCCTTCTAGCAGCGTCCGAAAGCTCCTCGCCCTGTCCGAAACGCCTGATATCCTGCAAGCCAGCAGACGGAGGGAGCCCTCCAGCAACAGTGGGTGTTGTGCGCCTCCGGAGTCCAAGAGAAGTTCCGAAAAATCCGGCAGAAACAACGGCGGCAGGATGAGAAGGTCCAGCAGGTGAGGGAACCATGACTGGGAGGTCCAGAACGGCACAATCAACACCAACTCCGCCTGTTGCCAGCGCACCTGGGTCAGGACCCGAGGGATCATCGCAAACGGCGGGAATGCGTAGAGTAGAGGTCCGTGCCAATCCTGCAGGAACGCGTCCACAGCCTCTGCGTCTGGATCCGGGCGCCAACTGAAGAAACGCGGCAACTGAGTATTCAGCCGAGACGCAAACAGGTCTATACAGAACGGACCCCAGAGGGATGAGATATGAGAGAACACCCGACCATCCAACCTCCAATCGCTGCCATCTCTGAGATACCGAGAGCTCCAGTCCGCTTGAACGTTCTGAAGACCGGGGAGATACTCCGCTACCACCGTCACCTGTTGATTGAGACAAAAGGACCAGAACTCCTTGGCCAAATGAGATAACATGCTCGAATGCGTACCTCCCATGGAGTTGACATATCAGACAGCCGACACGTTGTCCATGCGAAGGCGAATGCAGGCGCTGGCACTGTGCTTGGCAAAACTGCGGACAGCAAAAGATCCGGCCAGGAGCTCCAGGGCGTTGATATGGAGTGAGGCCTCCTCCTGAGACCAAGGACCTCCAGTGGAAATGCCGTCGCAGTGGGCCCCCCACCCGAGAAGGCTGGCGTCGGAGTCGATGGTGAAATCCGGACAAGGACCACAGATCGCTTTCCCATTCCATGCCTGAAGGTTCGAAATCCACCAGCGAAGCTCGTCCCGCGTCTCGGGATCCAGCGAGATCGAATCTGCGTACGAAGCCCCGGTCTGTAGGTGCGCGTGTTTCAAACGCTGAAGAGCCCTGTAATGGAGAGGAGCCGGAAACACCGCTTGGATGGACGAGGAGAGGAGTCCTATGATCCGCGCCAGGTGGCGAAGAGTAATCCGTTGGGCGGCCAGCGTCTTGCGTAGCTCCTTGCGTATGGCTCGGATCTTCGCCAGAGGCAGGCTGAGGGTTTCCATGACGGAGTCCACCGAAAAGCCGAGGAATTCCATAACTCTGGAAGGTTCCAGGGACGACTTCTCGTGGTTGATGAGGAAACCTAGACGGGATAGAAGATTCATAGTTACCTGTAACTGCGAGCGGAGGACAGCGGGGTCTTGGGCCATAAGAAGGAGGTCGTCCAGGTAGATGATTAACCGGATCCCGCGACTGCGGAGCCAAGCTACCACTGGGCGCATGACCTTGGTGAAACACCAGGGGGCCGAAGACAGACCGAAGGGAAGGCAAGTGAAACGCCAAACCTGATCTTTCCACAAGAAACGGAGGAGATCCCTGGATGCCCTCTCGACCGGAACAGTGAGATAGGCATCCTTCAGGTCTAACTTCACCATCCAATCCCCCTGAAGGAGGAGGTCCCTGAGTAGGTGAATACCCTCCATCTTGAAGTGCCTGTAACGCACAAATCTGTTTAGCGGTTTGAGGTTTATGACGGGGCGCATCTGCCCCCCTTTCTTTCGCACCAAGAAAATACTGCTGAGCAGACCTACCGAAGGGTAAGGTACCAACTCGATTGCGCCCTTGAGAAAAAGGTCTGAGAGTTCTTTGTCTATGGCCAGCGAGGCCGGCCCTGACGTTGGAACAGGAGGGGGAGCAGGGAGATGATAAGGGGACTGAACCAGTTCTATCTGGAAACCCTGGATAGTGGCTAACACCCAGCTGTCCAACGTGATTGATAAAACAGCCCGGTCCCCACCAGAGACTAGAGAGGGGAACGGGGGGAAGAGGGAGATCACGCAGGGGATAAGGAAATAAGAACTTAAGCCAAACGGCCCCCGATCCCGCCCCCAGAAGGGAGACAGGAGCGGGAGGCACAGGGAACGAGCAGAGAAAACAGCAGGAAAACCTGTGGAAGTAAAACCAAAAGAGATATATCGTAATATAAACGAGAATACCCCTGCGATAAACTGAATATTAACCCAAGAATAAACACAAAATGTAACTACAACACTTATAGTAGAGGCTGCAAGATTAGAGAGTACTTAGCTTGTGGCAGCAGCAAAGAAAGAGGAAGTTGTGAAGACTGTTGGACATTATATAGGGTCTACTGTGTGGGGAGGGACAGTTACCATGGCAATATGCTAATATCTTCATTTTTTCTTTGCTGCTGTGGTTGTCAGTAAAGGAAGTTATAGCAATACTCGCCTCCGTGTCTTGAAATAAAATCAGCTTCCTGAAATATGGATGAGGTTATCCATATAAAGAAAAACTATTTTGTAGATTGTCATTCAGTGCAAATTCACATGCAGCACATGTTTGGTCTAGGACTAATTGACTAGTAGAAATTAAAATAACTTGATAGATATACAGGTCCTTCTAAAAATATTAGCATATTGTGATAAAGTTCATTATTTTCTGTAATGCACTGATAAACATTAGACTTTCATATATTTTAGATTCATTACACACCAACTGAAGTAGTTCAAGCCTTTTATTGTTTTAATATTGATGATTTTGGCATACAGCTCATGAAAACCCAAATTTCCTATCTCAAAAAATTTGCATATTTCATCCGACCAATAAAAGAAAGGTGTTTTTAATACAAAAAAAGTCAACCTTCAAATAATTATGTTCAGTTATGCACTCAATACTTGGTCGGGAATCCTTTTGCAGAAATGACTGCTTCAATGCGGCGTGGCATGGAGGCAATCAGCCTGTGGCACTGCTGAGGTGTTATGGAGGCCCAGGATGCTTCGATGGCGGCCTTAAGCTCATCCAGAATGTTGGGTCTTGCGTCTCTCAACTTTCTCTTCCCAATATCCCACAGATTCTCTATGGGGTTCAGGTCAGGAGAGTTGGCAGGCCAATTGAGCACAGTAATACCATGGTCAGTAAACCATTTACTAGTAGTTTTGGCACTGTGAGCAGGTGCCAGGTCGTGCTGAAAAATGAAATCTTCATCTCCATAAAGCTTTTCAGCAGATGGAAGCATGAAGTGCTCCAAAATCTCCTGATAGCTAGCTGCATTGACCCTGCCCTTGATAAAACACAGTGGACCAACACCAGCAGCTGACATGGCACCCCAGACCATCACTGACTGTGGGTACTTGACACTGGACTTCAGGCATTTTGGCATTTCCCTCTCCCCAGTCTTCCTCCAGACTCTGGCACCTTGATTTCCGAATGACATGCAACAGTCCAGTGCTGCTTCTCTGTAGCCCAGGTCAGGCGCTTCTGCCGCTGTTTCTGGTTCAAAAGTGGCTTGACCTGGGGAATGCAGCACCTGTAGCCCATTTCCTGCACACGCCTGTACACGGTGGCTCTGGATGTTTCTACTCCAGACTCAGTCCGCAGGTCCCCGAAGGTCTGGAATCGGTCCTTCTCCACAATCTTCCTCAGGGTCCGGTCACCTCTTCTCGTTGTGCACCGTTTTCTGCCACACTTTTTCCTTCCCACAGACTTCCCACTGAGGTGCCTTGATACAGCACTCTGGGAACAGCCTATTCATTCAGAAATTTCTTTCTGTGTCTTACCCTCTTGCTTGAGGGTGTCAATGATGGCCTTCTGGACAGCAGTCAGGTCGGCAGTCTTACCCATGATTGCGGTTTTGAGTAATGAACCAGGCTAGGAGCTTTTAAAAGCCTCAGGAATCTTTTGCAGGTGTTTAGAGTTAATTAGTTGATTCAGATGATTAGGTTAATAGCTCGTTTAGAGAACCTTTTCATGATATGCTAATTTTTTTAGATAGGAATTATGGGTTTTCATGAGCTGTATGCCAAAATCATCAATATTAAAACAATAAAAGGCTTGAACTACTTCAGTTGGTGTGTAATGAATCTAAAATATATGAAAGTCTAATGTTTATCAGTACATTACAGAAAATAATGAACTTTATCACAATATGCTAATTTTTTTAGAAGGACCTGTATATGTGCATACCAGACCTTTCAATGGTTAAACAGGTAAACCAGTGAAAAACATCCTGAAAAAACACCAACCTTCTGACACTGTCAGAGACAAAATCTTCTCATCGTATAAATATTTTTTACTTAATAAAATGTTGATTTAAAGCAAGATAACTGTGTTTTATCATTCTTATTACATCATTAAACATAAATGCACTAATACCAGTTCTTGTGGCATCTTTATGTAAGTCGTTCCCTGGAGCAAGTGTGCTTTGAGCCAGTGGCATACATACAGAAGTAAGGGCCCCATAGCAAGGATCAAACCAGGCCCCCCACACAGAACAGAAGGGTTTCCACCTAAACCCCTTTCAATGACCCTTGGCCCATTTTTTCTACTGCCCCATTTGCTAAAAGTTGTTCCTTTAGAGAGTAGAGTCCTGACCAAGTTTTCACACCCGGTAGAAGAGGAAATTATCCCAACTGGGCCCCCTCTTGCCCTAGGCTCCATAGCAGTCGCATGGTCTGCCAATATGGTAGTTACACGGCGCCCCTGCTTTGAGCTATGGACATTTGTTGATATTTATCCCTATGCAAAGCCATCAACTCTGTACTTTAGTGCACTTTGAAAGGTTAACTTGCACTATGATGTATGCCATTGTTTACACTTATACTGTTTTATATTGTTGAACTGAATTTTATATGTTTGAACTGTTAGTTGCACTATATCTGCACTGCATTGTGGAAAGGGTGCACAGTCAGAAAATAATGAGAGAATTTGGGACTTTCTGCCTATGCACCGAGAAGTTAGAAATCTTCCACAGTTACTGTAAGCTACTATGCAAACTTTTGAAAGGAAAAAACAGAATAAGTCCTTTTTTACTTTCTGGTTTAGTTTTGTTGTTTACGTCTGAAGACTTGTTTGTGTCTGAAAAATATGCTTAGTCATTCCCATAGACTTGTAATAATACTCAATAAACGTCTGAGAGACTACAACATTGTTTCTTTTTAGGCTGTGATTCTCCATTCAAGACCTCCTACTAGAAGGTTCTACTTCAGTTAGAAACTGTATATAAGGAAAGCAGTTAGATCCCCTAGTTATCTGCAGACAGGGAACGGTGTTTAATAGAAGAGACTCTGCCAGACTGCTCGAGTGATCAGAAGAAGCTGCTGAGATAGGAATATTGTGCAACAGACACAGCCAGAAGACTGAGCCACAGACCCTTGGCCATCAGCCTTTTGGCCAGGATACCCATCTTCTGAAAGACAGAGAGAGAGCTAGCTCAGGTTTTTCCTCAGCACAGAACCTTCTTCTGCCAGGGAGGAGACTGGAGAAGCTAGCTCAGCGCCTTGTTTGTTTTGCACTTGAGTTCCTCCAGTAAAGAAGCACACCGATTTACTGCAGACCCTTACTCTGTACACTTATTTTTATTGGGGTGAACCACACCTAACCATCTCCTCCGGAGAGAAGCAACACATGGTGACACCTCAAATGTGTTCGAAGGACCCAGCGTAGTGTTAGAACCACACCAAACCCAGCCATTGCACACATGATCTGCAATACTCACTTTATAGCTCTCCTGGCATGTCTGTTTTAGTAACTACTTGCACTTCTCATGTAATGACAATTCTAAAACATCTATTGTTATAACTCCATGTTGTGCCATTCCTCTATTATTCCGTCTAGAAGTTATGAATTCATTGCTATCAGCTTTTAATAAAATGATTAAATGTAAGGCAGCTCTCACCTGCTCCACAACACCCTCCGGGCACGGACGCCGCACCTGGATGCAGAAATATACCGAAAATTCCAAAGGAAGGAGAAGTCAAGCTCAGGTCAGGTGTGAATACGTGGCTTTTTATTTCAGCGGTTATAAAATTCCACAATAGCAAGGTGCAAACAAGTGCTGCGTTTCGGACCTCTATAGCATCAGGGTCCTTCTTCAAGACAAACACAAAATGTTGTGGGAGCACCCCCTGATAAATCACAGGGAAACATTAATCACCTGGGAGAGGGAGGTATCAGGGGGAGGTCCCACAAATCTTCAGTTAAAAATACAAAATACAAAGTATAGCTAGGTAATTAAAAAACGCGTAGGAGGAAATAGCACGATTATAAACATTGTACCATATGTTTGTGTGGATACTTTCTATATAAGTATAAATATAACAAACATAGCAAACAGAGAACTGTATCAAACTGAAAGGGACAAAGCAATGCATAAGCATATAATGCAGAAAATGAGAGGAGACACTACACATTCGCAATTTTCTAATATTGTAATATAAGGTCATGACGTTTATTGAGACCTAATGGCTGGTGGGATCCCAATTTGAAGATCCAAAAGGCCTTTCTGTTCAGAAGTTTCCTTCTGTGATCTCCCCCCTCTAGGTGGTAGGAAAACCCTCTCTATGCCCTGCACTTTTAGACTTGTGTCCCCAGCATGTAATACCGCAAAGTGAAGACTCGCAGCTGAGACATTACGGTTCTTATAGTGCGGTATATCAGAGATGTGTTTCCATATTCTATTCTTCAGGGGGTTAATTGTGCAACCTACATATTGTAGTAAACATGATTCGCAGTAATCAGGTATACCACATATTTGGAATTGCAGTTGATATGCGATTGTATATTAAATGTTTTACCATCTGCTGCGGACCTGAAAACCCTATCTGTAACCATGTGTTCACAACAGATGCATTTTCGATGCCCGCATCTAGTGTTTCCCTGTGATTAGATAGGGATTTATAAGGGGGTGCTCCCACAACATTTTGTGTTTGTCATGAAGAAGGACCCTGATGCTATAGAGGTCTGAAACGCATCACTTGTTTGCACCTTGCTGTGTGGAATTTTATAACCGCTGAAATAAAAAGCCACGTATTCACACCTGACCTGAGCTGGACTTCTCCTTCCTTTGGAAGCTTGCAATAAAGGTTCACCTGAGTGTTACCAGGTGTGGTGTTTCCGTGCACAGTCTGTCAATATCCCATCAATGCTGCCTGTGTCAGATTGTGCAGGCACACACCCAGGTGGACCTTCATGCAAAGTGCTAGTAATTCATCCATACATTCTAGTAGGAATAAAAGAGGAATTGCAAGTCATAAGAATAGACGCTTCATAATTGTTATTTCATGGAAAACTAGTTACTAAAATAGACATGTCATGAGAGGTTTCAGGTCCTCTTTAATGCACTCTGATGACCACTCATTAAAAATTTTTTGGGGCAAAGCAGGTTTTCACCATATAATTGTTTAATATTTGTTATTGTATTCAACGTAACATAAATAAAACAGATGCTAAAGAAAGTTACAATGACTATTTTCTGTTGCCTACAGTATATAGCACCAAAAGATTCCACAGTGGTGTACAGAGACTGTCATCACATTTGTCAGTCGTCAATAGGGCACACAATCTAATTTATCTAAACACCCATAAACATAAGGGCCAGATAATGTATCAATAAGTTTTCAGTATTTATGCTTCTGGTATAAACTAATTACCTATAATGTACTGAGCAAAGTTAATGGACCTACATAAATAGTAATGATGCAGAGCTCTATCTCACTGAGGTTGTCAATGTAATTTAATACTGGGGTGCCAAATGCCCCACTGTGAATATATTAGAAATAACAGAACAGAAAAAAAAATGAAATTGTACAATATCTCAAAGAGAACAGCCTGACATATACAGTATTGAAGCATATACAAACTTTTTGACATCCAGGGATGGTGATGTCATATGTCATATGCAGTTTGGGCATAGTTCTTATGGAATATTTATTCTCTTTTTCTTTGAATAAAGGCTCATGTACACGGTCGTTGTTCAGCCATCCCCGTACTGTGGCCCGCAAACAGCAGGTCCTCAATATGTGGTCGCCGGCTGTGTGCATCCCGCATCATGGATTCACTTGAATGCGACTGCAATCCGGACGGTGCTTCCATGGGGTTTCTCTATGTTCTATTTTTTGTGGTGCGGACGGATCACGGACCCATTCAAGTTAAATAGATCACTAACATAGAAAGTATATTATAGTGCATTTGTATTGTGCAGCAGTTGTGTGCGGTTCTTCTGCGATACCGCAGCTATAAAGAGGGACAAACGCTATTGGAATAACTAATTGCAACTGGTGTGATATACCTGTTGCCCCCAAAAAAACTGATTGAGGGGTGTGATATACCTATACTATACTTTCCAACATAGAAAGTATATAGTGCATTTGTATTGTGCAGCAGTTGTGTGCGGTTCTGCTGCAATTCCATAGCTATATAGAAGGACAAGAGCTATTGGAACAACTATTTGCAATGGGTGTGATATACCTGTTGCCCCCAAAAAAACTGATTGAGGAGTGCAATATACCTGCTTTCACAAAATACTGATTAAGGGGTTTGATATACCTGCTTCTACAAAATACTGATTGAGGGGTGCAATATACCTGCTTCAACCAAATATTGATTGAGGCCTATGATATACCTGCTTCCACAAAATACAGATTGAGGGGTGCGATATACCTGCTTCCACAAAATACTGATTAAGGGGATTGATATACCTGCTTTCACCAAATATTGATTGAGGCCTGCGATACACCTGCTTTTACAAAATATAAATTAAGGGGTTTGGTAAACCTGCTTCCACAAAATACTGATTAAGGGGTTTGATATACCTGCTTCCACAAAATACTGATTGAGGGGTGCGCTATACCTGCTTCCACAAAATATTGATTAAGGGGTTCTATATACCTGCTTCCACAAAATACTGATTAAGGGGTTTGATATGTCTGCTTCCACAAAATACTGATTGAGGGGTGTGATATACCCGCTTCCACAAAATACTGAATAAGGGGTTTGATATAACCTGCTTCCATAAAATACAGATTAAGGGGTTTGATATACCTGCTTCCATAAAATACAGATTAAGGGGTTCGATATACCTGCTTCCACAAAATACTGATTAAGGGGTATATATATATACCTGCTTCCACAAAATACTGATTGAGGGGTGCGATATACCTGCTTCCACAAAATACTGATTGAGGGGTTTGATATGCCTGCTTCCACAAAATACTGATTGAGGGGTGTGATATACCTGCTTCCACCAAATATTGACTAAGGGGTTCTATATACCTGCTTCCACAAAATACTGATTAACTTTAACAATATTGATATACCTGCTTCCACAAAATACTGATTAAGGGGTTTAATATACCTGCTTCCACAAAATACTGATTGAGGCGTGCGATATACCCGCTTCCACAAAATACTGAATAAGGGGTTTGATATACCTGCTTCCATAAAATACAGATTAAGGGGTGCGATATACCAGCTTCCACAAAATACCGATTAAGGGGTTTATATATACCTGCTTCCACAAAATACTGATTGAGGGGTGCGATATACCTGCTTCCACCAAATATTGATTAAGGAGTTTTATATACCTGCTTCCACAAAATACTGATTAACAGGATTGATATACCTGCTTCCACAAAATACTGATTAAGGGGTTTGATATACCTGCTTCCACAAAATACTGATTGAGGAGTGCGATATACCCGCTTCCACAAAAATACTGAATAAGGGGTTTGATATACCTGCTTCCATAAAATACAGATTAAGGGGTGCGATATACCAGCTTCCACAAAATACTGATTAAGGGGTGTGATATATACCTGCTTCCACAAAATACTGATTGAGGGGTGCGATATACCTGCTTCCACAAAATATTGATTACGGTTTTTTATGCTTGCTTTCACAAAATACAGATTGAGGGGTGTGATATACCTGCTTCCACAAAATATTGATTAAGGGGTTCAATATAACTGCCTCCACAAAATAATGATTAAAGGGTTTGATATACCTGCTGTCACGACCCTTGGTCATGGTCGTGACTCCTTGGGTGCCGCATGCTGTTGCCCGCGGTTTGGGAGTTCATCAACCGCAGCTGGGGCACTTAGTTGTTTGCCTCAGGTGCGGTTGCCGCGGACAACAAGTGTGCGTGCGGTTGCCCTTGGCAACGGGTTTTGTGTGAATGCCCGTTTGTATGTCTGTGTGCACTTTGTGTTGTTGTGCACGAGGTGATGTTTAATATGCACCTGGACTCCTCCCTTCACCTGCGGTTGTCCGCGGCAACGTCTGGCGATGTTTGCATGCTGTGGAAGTGTCTCGGCCTGTTGGCTGTTCTGGAGGACACGGTTGCCACGCATGCCGTTGCCGTCGGAGACAGGTGAGTGAGGTTGTGTGCTTTCCCCTTTATGTGAGTTTCCCTTCTGTGTTGCTGGAAGGGTTAACTCCCTTCCCAGTGTGTGTGACTTCACTGGGTGTGTGCTGATCGTTGGGTGGGGCCTCTTGGCCTATAAAGCCTCAGTCCCTGGCTGGGCTCAGTAGGTTGCTCTCAGCCATGCTGGCTGGAGCAGCCTCCTGTCTCCTCCATCTGCCTGGTGGGGACCATCCTTCTGGTCATAAACCATTGTCAGTTAAAACTATGTTTCACGGTGTTATCTAGGTGTGTGTGGGGTTATCTTGTTAGTGCAGCTTATGGTTTCCTGGTTTCCCGTGTAATGTCTGGTGTGTGCTGTGTCCTTTATGTTGCTGTGGACATCAGCACTTGTTCATGGGTTCCAGGTTTGTGTGTCTGTGGCAGGTAAGTGCAGGACTAGTCTCACTTACCTGTCATTTCCATATGTCTGTTGATGTTCCCCCTGTGTTGCTTGGCCGTTGAGACCCCTGCTCCTCCGTGCCTAGGAGGAGTAGGGCGTCTGACTCTGTCCCCTAGTACAGGGCCGACTTGAGGGCTCGTAGGGACTGTAAGGTTCCGGCGTATGAGTCCTCCTACCATCAAGGTCGGCTCATACTGATAGGAGACAGGGTCAGCGTTAGGGACGCAATAGGAGGTGACCTGCTCCCTAACTCTGTGGTCCCGGCCAAGGGGTAACCCTATCATCTCCTGGCACCGCACGGCTGGGGGTTTCCCCCACCGCCAGCCGTGACAGTATGACAAGAACTGGCACCTCACCTGGTCTCCCTCGAAAGAGGGTAAAGCGTGCATCGCCATAGGCCGATGGGGTGCATGCGCGTTCTCCGGAGGGAGAGCGTTACGGGGTTCACCGTTAACGGCACGGTTGGTGGCTTTTCCCCGCCACCTTGCTAACCGTGTCCGTGTTGGTGACCCCTCGTCCCTCTCAGGGTTCCTATCTCTGGTTGTCTGCTGGCAGCATTCCTTCGGTGTTCCGGCAGGTGTGCTGGTTGGGGAGTGTCTGCTGGCAGCGACCTGGAGTAGGAACGTCCTCCTGAGTTGGACGCGGTGTCCTGTGTTCCTCCTCCAGACTGCTCTGTTGGCTGGTGACCTGGGACTGTTGTGTACGGTCCAGGTCTGTTGGCGGCAGTCCTGGGGGGAGATACGGGCATCTGTCTGGCAGTGTCTCCAGTGTTCTCTCTTCCAGTCTGCTCTGTTGGCTGGCGACCTGGGACTGTTGTGTACGGTCCAGGTCCGCTGGCGGCAGCTCTGGAGGGAGACACTGGTGGTTATCAGGCATTGCCCCTCCCCCCCTCCCTGTTGTTTGGTCCCACCAGCCTCCCTTTTCGGTTGGGGGGGCTTTGAGGGGAGGGAGTGTCACGACCCTTGGTCATGGTCGTGACTCCTTGGGTGCCGCATGCTGTTGCCCGCGGTTTGGGAGTTCATCAACCGCAGCTGGGGCACTTAGTTGTTTGCCTCAGGTGCGGTTGCCGCGGACAACAAGTGTGCGTGCGGTTGCCCTTGGCAACGGGTTTTGTGTGAATGCCCGTTTGTATGTCTGTGTGCACTTTGTGTTGTTGTGCACGAGGTGATGTTTAATATGCACCTGGACTCCTCCCTTCACCTGCGGTTGTCCGCGGCAACGTCTGGCGATGTTTGCATGCTGTGGAAGTGTCTCGGCCTGTTGGCTGTTCTGGAGGACACGGTTGCCACGCATGCCGTTGCCGTCGGAGACAGGTGAGTGAGGTTGTGTGCTTTCCCCTTTATGTGAGTTTCCCTTCTGTGTTGCTGGAAGGGTTAACTCCCTTCCCAGTGTGTGTGACTTCACTGGGTGTGTGCTGATCGTTGGGTGGGGCCTCTTGGCCTATAAAGCCTCAGTCCCTGGCTGGGCTCAGTAGGTTGCTCTCAGCCATGCTGGCTGGAGCAGCCTCCTGTCTCCTCCATCTGCCTGGTGGGGACCATCCTTCTGGTCATAAACCATTGTCAGTTAAAACTATGTTTCACGGTGTTATCTAGGTGTGTGTGGGGTTATCTTGTTAGTGCAGCTTATGGTTTCCTGGTTTCCCGTGTAATGTCTGGTGTGTGCTGTGTCCTTTATGTTGCTGTGGACATCAGCACTTGTTCATGGGTTCCAGGTTTGTGTGTCTGTGGCAGGTAAGTGCAGGACTAGTCTCACTTACCTGTCATTTCCATATGTCTGTTGATGTTCCCCCTGTGTTGCTTGGCCGTTGAGACCCCTGCTCCTCCGTGCCTAGGAGGAGTAGGGCGTCTGACTCTGTCCCCTAGTACAGGGCCGACTTGAGGGCTCGTAGGGACTGTAAGGTTCCGGCGTATGAGTCCTCCTACCATCAAGGTCGGCTCATACTGATAGGAGACAGGGTCAGCGTTAGGGACGCAATAGGAGGTGACCTGCTCCCTAACTCTGTGGTCCCGGCCAAGGGGTAACCCTATCATCTCCTGGCACCGCACGGCTGGGGGTTTCCCCCACCGCCAGCCGTGACACCTGCTTACACAAAATACTGATTGAGGGGTGTAATATACCTGCTTCCACAAAATACAGATTGAGGGTTGCAATATACCTGCTTCCACAAAATGCAGATTGAGGGTTGTGATATACCTGCTTCCAACAAATATTGATTAATGGGTTCTATATACCTGCTTCCACAAAATACTGATTAGGGGAATTGATATACCTGCTTCCACCAAATATTGATTAAGGGGTTCTATATACCTGTTTCCACAAAATACTGATTGAGGGGTGCAATATACCTGTTTCCGCAAAAAAAATGATTAAGGGGATAGATATACCTGCTTCCAACAAATATTAATTGAGGCCTGCGATACACCTGCTTCCACAAAATACTGATTAAGGGGATTGATATACCTGCTTCCACCAAATATTGATTGAGGCCTGCGATACACCTGCTTCCACAAAATACTGATTAAGAGGTTCGATATACCTGCTTCTGCAAAATACTGATTAAGGAGATTGATATACCTGCTTCCACCCAATATAGATTTAGGCCTGTGATATACCTGCTTCTGCAAAATACTGATTAAGGGGTTTGATATACCTGCTTCCTCAAAATTCAGATTGAGGGGTGTGATATACCTGCTTTCACCAAATATTGATTAAGGGATTCTAAATACCTGCTTGCACAAAATACTGATTAAGGGGATTGATATACCTGCTTCCACCAAATATTGATTGGGATCTGCGATAGACCTGCTTCCACCAAATATTGATAAAGGCGTGCGAAACACCTGCTTCTACAAAATACTGAATGAGGGGTTTGCTATACCTGCTTCCACAAAATATAAATTGAGGAATGCGATATACCTGCTTACACCAAATAATGATTAAGCGGTTCTATATACCTGCTTCCACCAAATATTGATTGAGGCCTGCGATAGGCCTGCTTTCGCAAAATACTGATTAAGGGGTTTGATATACTTGCTTCCACAAAATATAGATTGAGAATTGCGATATACCTGCTTCCACAAAATACTGATTAAGGGTTGCGATATACTGCTTTCATCAAATACTTATTGAGGCCTGCGATACACCTGCTTCCACAAAATACTGATTGAGAGGTGCGATATACTTGCTTCCGCAAAATACTGATTGAGGGGTTTGATATACCTGCTTCCACAAAATACAGATTGAGGGGTACGATATTCCTGCTTCCACCAAATATTGATTAAGAGGTTCTATATTCCTGCTTCCACAAAATAAAGATTAAGGGGTACAATATACCTGCTTCCACCAAATATTGATTGAGGACTGCGATACACCTGCTTCCACAAAATACTGATTGAGGGGTGCGATACACCTGCTTCCACCAAATATTGATTATGGGGTTCTATATACCTGTTTCCACAAAATGCTGATTGAAGGTTGCGATATATCTTCTTCCACAAAATACTGATTGAGGCCTGCGATTCACCTGCTTCCATAAAATACTGATTGAGGACTGCAATACACCTGCTTCCACAATATACTGATTGAGGGGTGCGATACACCTGCTTCCACCAAATATTGATTATGGGGTTCTATATACCTGTTTCCACAAAATGCTGATTGAAGGTTGCGATATATCTTCTTCCACAAAATACTGATTGAGGCCTGCGATACACCTGCTTCCAAAAACTACTGATTGAGGCCTGCGATACACCTGCTTCCACAAAATACAGATATTCCTGTTTCCACTAAATATTGATTAAGGGGTTCTATATTCTGTCTTCCACAAAATACAGATTGAGGGGTGCGATATACCTGCTTCCACCAAATATTGATTGAAGCCTTCGATACACCTGCTTCCACAAAATACTGATTGAGGGGTGCGATACACCTGCTTCCACCAAATATTTATTATGGGGTTCTATATACCTGTTTCCACAAAATGCTGATTGAAGGTTGCGATATATCTTCTTCCATAAAATACTGATTGAGGCCTGCGATTCACCTGTTTCGACAAAATACTGATTGACTCCTGCGATACACCTGCTTCCACAAAATTCAGATTGAGTGGTGCGATATACCTGCTTCCACCAAACATTGATTAAGGGGTTCTATATACCTGCTTCCACAAAATAATGATTAAGAGGATTGATATACCTGCTTCCACCAAATATTGAGGCCTGCGATACACCTGCTTCCACAAAATTCAGATTGAGTGGTGCGATATACCTGCTTCCACCAAACATTGATTAAGGGGTTCTATATACCTGCTTCCACAAAATAATGATTAAGAGGATTGATATACCTGCTTCCACCAAATATTGATTGAGGCCTGCGATACACCTGCTTCCACAAAATACTGATTAAGGGGATTGATATACCTTCTTCCACCAAATATTGATTGAGACCTGCGATACACCTGCTTCCACAAAATACTGATTAAGGGGATTGATATACCTGCTTCCACCAAATATTGATTGAGGCCTGCGATATACCTGCTTCCACAAATACTGCTGTTCTCTAGAGACTTTGGAACAGGGTCATTTTGACAGTACCCAGATCAGCCCAAGGAGGGTGGTCACCGCTGTTGCTGCCTACTCCGAGATCTCTAATGTCAGTGGTGGTGAAGGTAATGATGATGACGTGTCAATGGACGTCACGTGGGTGCCCACAAGAGAGGAAGAGGAGGGGAGTTCAGAGGAAGAGACGGAGCAGCAGATAGGGAGGAGAAAGAGGAGAAGCAGGCAGAACTCGCAGTGCACCGGAGGTAAAAATCAGACTGTAAATGTATCTGGAGCGATTCATCCACCATGCACGGTCACATCTTGCACTTCCAGGAGACCAGCACATGGCTCCGCAGTGTGGGATTTTTTTTAACGTGTTAGCTGCAGACAATAGTGTTGCCATCTGCAGCCTGTGCTGGCAATGCATAAGTCACGGTAAGCCCAACACTCACCTAGGGACGACCGCCTTAAGAAGGCACCTGGCCTCCCATCACCGGGCCCAGTGGGAGCAACGCCATCAGAACCCACAAAGCCACACTTCCGGCTCTCCACGTCCTGCCTCTTCTCCTTCTCCTCCCATTTGTCCTCCACTCCACCTTCCACCGTGCCGTCGTCGCGTTCATCTCGCTGAAGGCAGGCTTCCGTGGCCCAAATCTTCGAGCATAGAAAGTTGATGACGCCGGATAGCCCATTTGCCTAACGGCTGACCGCTGGATTGTCGGAACTGCTAGCCCTCCAACTATTGCCATATAAACTGGTGGAATCGGAGGCCATTAGAAAATTTGTGGCCATTGGCACACCGCAATGGAAAGTCCCCGGAAGGAAATATTTCTTCCCAGAAGGGCATCCCAGAGCTATATGGCCACGTTCAGCGGCAAGTGAATATATCTCTGGCACACAGTGTCGGTGCCAAGATACATCTGACCACAGACATGTGGTCTAGCAAACACGGGCAGGGAAGGTACATAACTTTTACTGCCCACTGGGTGAACCTTCTGACGGCCGTCAAGCATGTAACCTGTGGCACCCATGTGGATTTGGTGTTGCCGCCACGGATTGCATGCAGGCCTGCCTCTCCTTTTCCTCCTACTCCATCCTCCGTCTCCTCCTCAGCTGACTCCTCCTTTTCCGCTGCTCCCGCCTTTTCCGATGCACCCTCCCCATGCTCCCCAGAACCTATAAAACGTGCCAGGTGAGACATTGCCATGCTGTGCTGCGGCTGTTGTGCCTGAAAGCCAAGAGCCACACCAGTCCTGCCCTGCTTTCAGCTCTGCGGCCACAGGCCGATCGGTGGCTAACCCCGCTCAATTTGACAGTTGGTAAAGTGGTGTGTGACAACGGTGCCAATCTGCTGAGCGCGCTGAAACATGGTAAAATGACACACGTGCAGTGAACTTAGTCGTGCAGCGATTCATTGCCAAATACCCCGGGGTCTCTGGCCATTTAGAAGATCTTACATGGCCATGGCTCGCCTTGTTGATGTTCAGCGGCGACACCACCTGCCCGTCAGACGCCTGTTTTGTGACAGCACGACATGCTGGAACTCCACCTTGTATATGCTTGATAGGCTGCTTCAGCAGCAACGTGCCGTTAATGACTACCTGTAAGAACTCTGCAGCAGGACAGGTTCTGGGGAGCTTGGTTTCTTTTTACCACGACAGTGGCTGCTCATGCGCGACGCATGCAGACTTCTGCAGCCATTTGATGAGATCACCAAACTTGTCAGTCGCAGCCAGGGCTATGCTATAGCCAAAACGTAGCAACTTTTGTAAACACGTTTTGCATGTAAGCAGTTCCCAATAAAGGGATTTTCACCGGACATGCTGGGTGAGATAAATATCTTGGTCAAATGCCAACTTTGTATAAAAAAATGGGAAAAGTTGTCTTTTGCCGAGATATTTCTCTCACCCAGCATGGGTATATGTAAAATAACACCCCAAAACACAGTCCCCAACTTCTCCTGAGTACGGCGATACCACATGTGTGACACTTTTTTGCAGCCTAGGTGGGAAAAGAGGCCCACATTCCAAAGAGCACATTTCGGATTTCACCGGACATTTTTTACAGATTTTGATTTCAAACTACTTTGCACGCATTTGGGCCCCTAAAATGCCAGGGCAGTATAACTACCCCACAAGTGACCCCATTTTGGAAAGAAGAGGCCCCAAGGTATTTCGTGATGGGCATAATGAGTTCATGGAAGTTTTTATTTTTTGTCACAAGTTAGTGGAATATCAGACTTTGTAAGAAAAAAAATAATCATAATTTTCCGCTAACTTGTGACAAAAAATAAAAAATTCTAGGAACTCGCCATGCCCCTCACGGAATACCTTGGAGTGTCTTCTTTCCAAAATGGGGTCACTTGTGGGGTAGTTATACTGCCCTGGCATTTTAGGGGCCCAAATGCGTTAGAAGTAGTTTGAAATCAAAATCTGTAAAAAATGCCCTGTGAAATCCGAAAGGTGCTCTTTGGAATGTGGACCCCTAAATAGACTCCCTGATCACCCCCTGTCATTGATCACCCCCCTGTCATTGATGACCCCCCTGTAAGGCTCTATTCAGACGTCCGTATGTGTTTTGCGGATCCGATCCATGGATGCGTGGATCCGTAAAACACATACGGACGTCTGAATGGAGCCTTACAGGGGGGTGATCAATGACAGGGGGGATCAGGAAGTCTATATGGGGTGATCACCCCCCTGTCATTGATCACCCCCCGGTAAGGCTCCATTCAGACATCCGTATGTGTTTTGCGGATCCGATCCATGGATGCGTGGATCCGTAAAACACATACGGACGTCTGAATGGAGCCTTACAGGGGGGTGATCAATGACAGGGGGGTGATCAATGACAGGGGGGTGATCAATGACAGGGGGTGATCATAGAGTCTATATGGGGTTATAACCCCCTTTTATTGATCACCCCCCTGTAAGGCTCCATTCAGACGTCCGTATGTGTTTTGCGGATCCGATCTATGGATCCGTGGATCCGTAAAACACATACAGACATCTGAATGGAGCCTTACAGGGGGGTGATCAATGACAGGGGGTGATCAGGGAGTCTATATGGGGTGATCAGGGGTTCATAAGGGGTTAATAAGTGACAAGGGGGGTAGTGTAGTGTGGTGCTTGGTGCTACTTTTTACAGAGCTGCCTGTGTCCTCTGGTGGTCGATCCAAGCAAAAGGGACCACCAGAGGACCAGGTAGCAGGTATATTAGACGCTGTTATCAAAACAGCGTCTAATATACCTGTTAGGGGTTAAAAAAATCGCATCTACAGCCTGCCAGCGAACGATCGCCGCTGGCAGGCTGTAGATCAGCTAGTTTACCTCCGGTTCCTGTGAACGCGCGCTCCTGGGTGCGCGCGTTCACAGGAAATCTCGCGTCTCACGAGATGACGCCGATCGGCGTTAGTGTGACCTGGCAGAGCCGCAGCATTGACGCTGATCGGCGTTAGCGAGACGGGAGGTGGTTAAGTCATAGACTTTGTTTTTGCCTCTGTAATGCGTCGGATAATCTGCCTACCAGAGCGAATCTCCACACCGCCTATTGTACCTCCAGCCACATCATTACAAGTTATTTTCTGTCAGATGAATGCCTAATTTTTGGGGCCTGTACTCCACTGGCCTACAGTAAAAATTTTATTCAGTGACCGCCTAATGTATCTCCAGCCACATAATCACTTGTTCTTTTCTGTCAGGTGAATGCCTAATTTTTGGGGCTAGTACTGGCCTACAGTAAAATTGTTATCCACTGACTGTCTAATATTCCTCCAGCCACATAATCACTTGTTCTTTTCTGTCAGGTGAATGCCAAATTTTTGGGGCCAGTACTGGCCTACAGAAAAATTGTTATCCACTGACCGTCGAATATACCTCCAGCCACATAATCACTAGTTCTTTTCTGTCAGGTGAATGCCTAATTTTTGGGGCCTGTAATCCCGTGGCCTAAAATAAAATTTTTCTAGGCTCCAGCAGGGCACATTTTTGATAGTTTCCCTTTAGGACTTAAAGGAATATCTCACCGACCTGGTCTCTATGTCAACAGTGGCCGGCAGGTGGACGCATGAGGTGGCTGTTGCCACAAAATTGCCATATGAGTTAATACTTGAGAGAGACTTCCCCGGTTTCCCAGCACTATGGCCAGATACAAAAGTTATACCCAGGAGACAGATGTAACCCTAGCAGAGTGGCCGGGCTCAGGGGGGAGACCAGAACCCTGGGAACCTGAGTCAAAAGAGCCAGCAGTAGGGGTGACCGCCACTTCGGTGGAAGAGGGGGAAACAACGCCGATAAGTGTGATGGTGGGAGATGTGGAGGACTTGCCGCCGGGTCCCAAGCTGGCAGACCTCAATGTCTCTTGGGATAATTTTGGTACAGCACAGCACCAGGACCGGACTCTGTCTCGAGCCTGGGAAAATGTAGTAATAGTTGAGGGTGAGACACAACAACCAGGAGCCGAGTCTATATTCTCCCGTTTTGTGGTTCAACAGGAGATGCTGTACCAGATAAATCAACTTCGGGGTGAATATATTGAACAGCTGGTGGTGCTTAAGGCATATCGCAAGCTTGTGTTTGAGTTAGCCCACCAACATGTTCTTGGGGGACACCTGGGCCAGCAGAAACCGCAGGACCGGATTCTACAGCGGTTCTACTGGCCCAGTGTGTTCAGAGAGGCGGAAGAGTATTGCAAGTCTTGCCCAACCTGCCAGATAACCAGCCCCCAGCCACATTTCCGTAGTCCCCTGGTCCCTCTCTCGATTATTGAGATTCCATTCAAGCGGATCGCTATGGATCTCATAGGCCCAGTACCGAAGTCTGCTAGAGGGCACCAACATATCTTGGTCATCCTCAACTACGCCACTTGGTACCCGGAGGCGGTGCCACTGCGTCATACATCAGCCAAACTCATAGCTAAGGAGTTAATGGAGATGTTTTCCCGAGTGGGTCTGCCTAAAGAGGTTCTGACTGACCAAGGGACCCCTTTTATATCCAAGGTCATGAGAGAACTCTGTAAGTTGCGCCACATAAAACAGTTGTGGATGTCCGTCTATCACCCGCAAATGGACGGCCTGGTGGAGAGGTTTAATCAAACATTAAAAAATATGTAAAAAAGAGTGATGTCTAAGGATGGGAGGGACTGGGATCTTCTTCTGCCCTATCTCATGTTCGCAATGCAAGAGGTGCTCCAGGCCTCTACTGGGTTCTCGCCCTTCGAACTGCTATACGGCAGACACCGTCGCGGTCTGTTGGACGTGGCCAAAGAGGCGTGGGAACAACAACCCACACCGCACAAAAGTGTTGTTGAGTATGTCACTCAAATGCAAGGACGGATGGAAACAGTGTTACCTCTGGTTACAGAGCATATGGAGGCAGCGCAGCAAGCCCAGAGTAGGGTCTATAATCGGCAGGCTCGAGTCCGGAACTTTAACCCGGGTGATCTGGTATTGGTACTAGTACCAACCGTAGACAGTAAGTTCCTAGCCAGGTGGCAGGGCCCCTATGAGATACTTAAAAATTTGGAGAGGTAGATTACAAGGTACATCCGCTGGGGAGGCGAAAGCCGGAGCAGGTGTACCATGTGAATCTGCTCAAACCCTGGTAAAGATAGAGAAACCTGTACGGAAGCCGACGTCCAGGGTTTCTAGGGGAAGCAGATTCGGTCCCTCTGTCTGAAGCAAGGAAAGCGGCTGCCACAGTGGAAATTGCTGACAGCCTTTCCTCTAAACAGGCTCAGGAAGCCAACGAGTTCGTTAGTCGGAACACGGATGTGTTCTCGGACCTTCCTGGACGCACTTCCCTAATCAGACATGACATTATCACTGAGCCTCAGGCAAAAGTCTGGTTAAAACCATACCGGGTACCCAGGTTCGGCGACAAGCCATCGCGGAGGAAGTGCAGCTAATGCAACAGCTAGGTGTCATCGAGGAGTGAAAATGTGAATGGGCTAGTCCGATAGTCTTAATTCCCAAGTCGGATGGGACATTGCGCTTCTGTAACGACTTCCGCAAACTGAATGAGGTATCCAAGTTTGACGCACATCCCATGACCCGAGTAGATGAGCTTATTGAGAAGTTAGGCCAAGCTCGGTATTTTTCTGTTTTGCACCTCACCAAAGGGTACTGGCAGGTACCCTTGACAGAGGCTGCCAAGATAAAAGCGGCTTTCATCACGCAAGGTACAAGGTATTACCCTGTGGTCTACATGGCGCTCCCCCCACGTTTCAAAGGCTAATGGACATTGCACTACGTCCATATCATCAGTACGCCTCGGTGTACCTGGACGATATTGTTATCCACAGCACCGACTGGGAAAGTCACCTACCTAAAGTACAGGCTGTAGTGGACTCCCTTGGTCAGGTTGCACCAGTATTGGGGCGTTAACAAAACATCCCTTGAGTGTTTCAAAAGCTTTAATGGCTTCAGACGACCAATTCTGTAGATCTGCCCCTTTCCTAGTCAGGTCGGTGAGAGGCTTTGCAATAACAGAAACATTTTTGATAAACTTTCGATAATAATTTGAGAACCCCAGAAAACATTGTAATGCTTTAAGAGAGGAGGGTCTTACCCATTACAGAATAGTCTGCCCTTTTCCAGGATCCATCTTAAAGGATTGGGGTGTGAGAATATAACCCAAAAATAAAAATTTCTTGTACTCCAAAGATACACTTTTCCTGTTTGGCGAATAGTTTATTCTCACGAAGGACCTCCAATACCTGTCTAATGTGGCTAATATGAGAATCCCAGTCAGTTGAAAAAATGTCATCCAAATACACAATCATGGATTTTCCAATAAATCATCTAATAATATTATTTACAAAATTTGGGAAAACCTCTGGGGCATTACTTAACCCAAGTGGCATTACTAAATATTCATAATGACCCTCAGGGGTGTTGTCAGAACTTTTGAGTATAAAAAGAGTCCATCATATAAGGCCTATGCAGGTATATAAATAGGAACATAAAGAGAAGCCATTTTGTTCTGATTTTGTCTTATTAAAGAGGGTAATATAAGATCAAACCCTTGCGAAGTTAGAATCACTAACTCGAGATTAGACTCGTGTAAAGAATTTGGTTTATAAAACTTAGGAGGGTTTGCATAGTCTGCTCTTGTGTGAGAAGAAATGTAAACAGGTCCAATAAAATGTATTTACCCAGATAAGACACTGAAGTAGAAATGTGTGAGTTTTAGCTTAGTTGAAATGGATAGAAAGAGACTAATTTTCTTTGGGGGTTTTATATTAATCAATGTATGAGTGGATTTTGATTTTGATATCATCGATTTAAATATATGTGTTTTATATAACTAAGAGTGTGGTAATTGTAGATATATTCATTTTAAGGTTATAATTGAGGTAGAAATTCTTATGTAATTTCAAAATGTGTCCTAGAGAACAGTGTAAGTTAATGATCTCTTTCCCTGAAGATTTCTTGAATGGAGAAATGTGGACACAGGTGATCATAAACAAACCCTGTCTTTTTACCAAACAATGACCACGAGTGTTGTAGTGTGTGTATGGAATGAATTAGGTTTAGTCAGAGATTTAGAAAGAGACTAGATGTTTGACAAAAGATAAACTTCATTGTCTCTTTCTTCAAGGTTCTGTATGAAACCTTAGCTCAAGTTTATCCCTTCTTCAAATTAATAAGAAAATATACAGGACATAGCTATAATTGCCAAGACTTTTATATGGACCCTTAGTGCCACCTAGTGTTATGATAAAATTAAGGCTTAAATTGTGAAATCACTAGGGGAGGTCCTATTAGTTATAAAGTGATGTCACTAAGTAAATGATCGAACCAGGCCAGTCCCATTTTAGATGGGATAAAAAGATGGTATGGGCTGATAGAGGGATCACCTTCTTGAATCAGCTTGGGATGGTCATCTTGAAGAAAACATTTTGAGACCTGAAGACATCTTGATCCATCGAATCCAGCCACTTGACCACCTTTTCAGCCATTGGAGGCAGCCATCTTAGAACCATTAATACTGATTTCTGCCAGCTGACATTTTGGTATAGTATAACCTTACCTATATTTTATAGGATAATTAATTAATATTATATATATATATATATATATATATATATATATATTCAATCAACCATACTTTGTGTATAGTATCTGTTTTGGAATAAGATTGGGGTATACCTGCAGCATCATCCTAAAACTTGATCCGATTCAGGTAGATTTAGATGTACTGTTAGAAACACGGTATCGTCTCCAAAGAACTGAATTCAGTTCTAGGCCGGTATGGTTAATTATTTTTATATATATATATATATATATATATATATATATATATTATATATTTGTATAAATAAAAAAGGAAATCTGAAATAGACCATTTGTCGGCTGAGAGAAATCAGGTATCAAATTGATTTAAAATATAATTAAAGGGTATTGTCATAATTAGGCATAGTAGAGGATATACATATATATATATATATATATATATATATACACACTCTAGATTACTTTGCATATCATAGATTGAATTTCATTTGTCCTCAATTTTTTTTATATTAATTTGCACTGTATTATTGTTATTTAATAAAAATATATTTTCATTTACCACTGCCTTCTTTTTGTCATCTAACTTAGCGCAGATCACGAGCTTGTTTTAATTTGGTATTTATGATATAATAGATTAGAATCTCCTTCATTACAGATTCTAATTTATTTACCTAAATAATATAGACTGTTAATCGGAGACAGCATAAATATTCTGACAGTGTTAAAGGCCATCTTCCACTCGTCCCCCTCCTTAATTCGAATAAGATTGTAGGCCCCCCCTGAGATCAAGTTTAGTGAACCACTGAGCTCCAAGAACCCGATTGAACAGGTACGGAATCAACGACAAATTTTTCAAATTTTTTATAGTAATTTTGTTTACCTCTCTGTATTCAATACAAGCTCTTAATCCCCCATCTTTTTTCCCAACAAAAAAGAAGCCTGCCCCCATAGGAGACACCGAAGGTCTAATATGACCTTTGAGTAAACTCTCCTTCAAATAATCCCTCATAGCCTTCCGTTTAGGACCGGACAGATTAAAAATACGACCTCTAGAGTACTTGGATTCTGACATCAACTCGATGGCACAATCATATGGTCTATGAGGAGGAAGAAAATCAGCATCAGACATGGCAAACACATCGACAAAGTCACTGATATATGGGGGAAGGGTTTCTGACCTAGTACTGATCGCAGACTGAATAACGGGTAGACAGCATGAATCGCATTTAGGTCCCATTCCTCAAATTCACCAGTTGACCAGTTGATGGCTGGGTTATGATTCTTGAGCCATGGCATCCCCAGAACTACATCCACGGGTAAAAAAAATTATATAAAAAAATAACAATTTTCAGTATGACAAGTCCCCACAGTTAAGGTTATCTCCGGGGTAAAAAATTCTACAGTACCAGCCCTCAAAGGAGTGGAGTCGATAGCATAAATGTGGATAGGATCAGAAAGAGACAATATGGGTACCCCCATGGAAATAACAAAATTATAGTCAAAAAAGTTAGAGGCGGACCCTGAATCAATAAATGCCTTACCAAGACCTTTGCAAAAGAGCCCAAAGAAATAGTTACTGGTAAAAATAATTTCTCTTTACCCACTTCCTGGAGTACCTTATCCTTCTGGGCGTTCGGTCCTTGTGATCTCCTGGATGGAGGAATCTTAGGGCACTATCGTAGCCAATGATCAGACTCTCCGCAGTAAAAGCAGACACCCCTCTGACATCTTTGATCCCTTCTGGTCATTTTGATCTGCAAGGGCTCTTCTGGAGGATTCTCCAATCTGACTCTCAGGGGTGGGGGTTTAGAGTTGACCACCACCTGTGGAAACATTTGTTGTTCTCGTTGTCTATCCCTAATACGCCGGTCCAGTCTAACTGCTAAAGTCATAGTCTGTTCTAAGGTATCCGGAGAGGTATAACTGACTAACATGTCCTTTAAAGTTTCAGAAAGTCCGGCCCTGAACTGACACTTCAGTGCTGAATCGCTCCAGCCAGAGGTAACACAGTACTTACGGAATTGGGTGCAGTATTCCTCTACAGGTCTGTCCCTCTTATTCAGAGATTTTAGTTGAGACTCTGATACAGTCGATCTATTAGGTCCGTCATATAATACACCCAGAGCTTGAAAAAACACTTCAACAGAGACAAGACAAGAAGAGTCCGTGAGGAGGGAGAAAGCCCATTCTTGTGGGTCCCCCTGCAGCAAAGAAATTATAATGCCTACTCTTTGCTGTTCTGAGCCTGAAGAATGAGGGCACAATCGAAATTAGAGCTTACAGCTCTCCTTAAAGGTCAATATTTTTTTTCGATCTCCTGAAAAACGATCCGGCAATTTAACATGGGGTTCAAGGTTTTGGCTGGAGGAGGCCGCAACAGGTAGGGACTGTAGCAGCTCCTGCTGCTGTAGCCTCTCCCCCAATTCCTGCACCATGTGGGCCAGGTTATGTACCTGATCGGTGAGGACACACATAAGGTCTATATTAAATGGTATGGCCTGAGATTCTGTTACGTGGAAGGGAAGAGTGCAGCCCTGAATTCCACCCACACCCCTATCCCGGCCTACTTGCATGGCCCATCCTACCTGATGACGTACAACTTGGCAGCAGTCCCTCACCTGGGTATGTGCAGGGGGCTACTGAAGAGAGAAAAAACGTAACAGAGTCAAGGAAGCAAGGGTCAAGGCCAGGAGGTCACGCAGTAGATGGGGAGAAGGCAAAGAAGGTTAAAAACAATCCAAAGTTAAAAGCCAAGAGGTAACGTCAAATTCAAGGAGGTCGCAAGGTCGAGGTAAAAAACTAGCTAAGGTCAAAACACACAATAGGAAATACAAATACACAGATGAGGGTAGAAAGACCAATCACAGTCAACCTGTGGCCTGCAGGCTGCCTGTTTAAATAGCCCCTACAGGTGAGTCACGTGACGTGGCCAGCATCACGTGACTCACATTGCACGCCACACAGCTGAGCGCCGATTCATTCCCATCGGCGCTCAGATCCCCTGCTGCTCGTTGCCTAGGGGATGGTGGACGCTGACCGCGCTGAGGAGGCGCGCGAGGACGGATCCTCCCAGCCTCCTGGTTGCTGTGGAGATGAGGACCCCGGCCGAGTCCCATCACAAGCACGGGATGCCGGCGGCGCTGCGAAGGGGAAGCGTGTCGCCGGCTCCCCGTTACACAGTTGTATAAGGATGAGCAATAGCAATTGCAATTGTGCATTCTCATACTGTGGAGGTGAATGCTGCATGTAAATACGGCTCTTCACCTCCACTTAACCCGTAGAGGACCCGCACCGTACATGTACAGTGCAGATGTCCATACGTGTACGGTACTGTGATCGGGCGGGTGCAGGAGATGCGCCCGCCCGATCCGCGGCAGTAACTGATAGCCGGACCCCTGCTGCATGTGCCGGCATCGGTAATATCACTGATGCCGGCACATTAACCCTTGATGTGTCGCGGTCAGTGCTGACCGTCGCACGTGCGATGTCCGTGTGGGGATCGTAGCTTTCATCTAGTCCTTGTGCTGCTGTGATGGGGACCTGATGGCAGGGAAGGCAGCCCGATGCCTTCCTTAGGCATCGTGGCTGCCTTCCGGGAGAGCTTGTGAGATCCAGCCCCCTGGATCTCACAGGCAAGCAGGGAGTAAGCATATTACAATCTGTAATACACTTACAACCAATGCATCACAATACAGAAGTATTGTGATGCATTGTAAAGGGGATTAGACCCACAAAAGCTGAAGTTCCAGAGTGGGACAAAAAATAAAGTGTAAAAAAAAGTTAAAGAAAAATAGTTTTACAAAAGAAAAAGGAAGTTTCAAGTTAAAATTTTTTAAAAAAATAGGGAAAAAAATTGAAATAGACATATTAGGTATTGCCTCGTCCATATCGACCGGCTCGATAAATATATCACATGACCTATCCCCTCAGGTGAACACCGTCAAAAATTTTAAATAAAACTAGTGCTAAAAAAACAATTTTTATCACCTTACATCACTAAAAGTACAACACCAAGCAATCAAAAAGGCGTATGGCTCCCAAAATCATACCAATCTAACCGTCAACTCATCCCTCAAAAATATGTGTGCCTATCTAAGACAATCGCCCAAAAAAAAAAAAAAAAACTATGGCTCTCAGACTATGGAGACACTAAAACATGATTTTTTTAGATTTCAAAAATGCTTTTATTGTGTAAAAAGTAAAAATTAAATAAAAAAGTAGACATATTAGGTATCGCCGCATCCGTAACAACCTGCTCTATAAAAATACCACATGACATAACCCCTCAGGTTAACACCATTAAAAAAACAAAAATAAAAGCAGTGTCAAAAAAGCAATTTTTTGTCACCTTACATCACAAAAAGTGTAATAGCAAGCGATCAAAAAGTCATATGCAGTGCCAATCAAACCATCAATTTTTGGAGTTTCTACTCTAGAAGTGCATCAGGGGGGGCTTCAAATGGGACATGGTGTCAAAAAAACAGTCCAGCAAAATCTGCCTTTTAAAAACCATATGGCGTTCCTTTCCTTCTGCGCCCTGTCATGTGCCCGTACAGCAGTTTACGACCACATATGGGGTGTTTCTGTAAACTACAGAATCAAGGCAATAAATATTGAGTTTTGTTTGGCTGTTAACCCTTGCTTTGTTAGTGGAAAAAATTGATTAACCACTTCAACCCCGCTAGCTGAAACCCCCTTAATGACCTGGCCACTTTTTACACTTCTGCACTACACTACTTTCACCGTTTATCGCTCGGTCATGCAACTTACCACCCAAATGAATTTTACCTCCTTTTCTTCTCACTAATAGAGCTTTCATTTGGTGGTATTTCATTGCTGCTGACATTTTTTGTTATTAATCGAAATTTAAAGATTTTTTTGCAAAAAAATGACATTTTTCACTTTCAGTTGTAAAATTTTGCAACAAAAACAACATCCATATATAAATTTTTCGCAAAATTTATTGTTCTACATGTCTTTGATGAAAAAAAACACCTGTCATGTTTCCTGAGGTTCTACAATGCCCAGACAGTACAAACACCCCACAAATGACCCCATTTCGGGAAGTAGACACCCTAAGGTATTCACTGATGGGCATAGTGAGTTCATAGAACTTTTTATTTTTTGTCACAAGTTAGCGGAAAATGATGATTTTTTTTTTTTCTTACAAAGTCTTATAGTCCACTAACTTGTGACAAAAAATAAAAACTTCCATGAACTCACTATGCCCATCACAAAATACCTTGGGGTGTCTTCTTTCCAAAATGGGGTCACTTGTGGGGTAGTTATACTGCCCTGGCATTCTAGGGGCCCAGATGTGTGAGAAGAAGTTTGCAATCAAAATCTGTAAAAAATGACCTGTGAAATCCGAAAGGTGCACTTTGTAATGTGTGCCGCTTTGCGCATCTAGGCTGCAAAAAAGTGTCACACATCTGGTATCGCCGTACTCAGGAGAAGTTAGGGAATGTGTTTTGGGGTGTCATTTTACATATACCCATGCTGGGTGAGAGAAATATCTTGGCAAACGACAACTTTTCAATTTTTTTTATACAAAGTTGGCATTTGACCAAGATATTTCTCTCACCCAGCATGGGTATATGTAAAATGACACCCCAAAACACATTCCCCAACTTCTCCTGAGTACGGCGATACCACATGTGTGACACTTTTTTGCAGCCTAGATGCGCAAAGCGGCCCAAATTCCTTTTAGCAGGGCATTTTAAGACATTTGGATCCCAGACTTCTTCTCACGCTTTAGGGCCCCTAAAAAGCCAGGGCAGTATAAATACCCCACATGTGACCCCACTTTGGAAAGAAGACACCCCAAGGTATTCAATGAGGGGCCTGGCGAGTTCATAGAATTTTTTTTTTTGGGGCATATTTTTGGGGCATAAGTTAGCGGAAATATTTTTATTTTATTTTTTCTCACAAAGTCTCACTTTCCGCTAACTTGGGACAAAAATTTCAATCTTTCATGGACTCAATATGCCCCTCACGGAATACCTTGTGGTGTCTTATTTCCAAAATGGGGTCATTTGTGGGGTGTTTGTACTGCCCTGGCATTTGAGGGTCTCCGAAATCATTACATGTATGGCCAGCATTAGGAGTTTCTGCTATTCTCCTTACATTGAGCATACAAGTAATGAGATTTTTTTTTCCGTTCAGCCTCTGGGCTGAAAGAAAAAATAATGAACGGCACAGATTTCATCATTCGCATCGATCAATGTGGATGAAAAAATCTCTGCCAAAAAAAAAAGGAGGGGTATGCCCTGGCAAACCAGATTTCTCCATTCACATCAATCGATGTGGATGAATAAATCATTGCCGGGATTTTTTTATTTATATATACAAAGTGTTTGCCAAAGCATAGGAACACCGCCACCTCCTCAGCTCATATGCCTCGGCAAACGTATCTTTTACTGCAGAGGAGAAATCTCGTCTTGCAGCGCCGCATACACCGACTTGTGTGTAATCTGACAGCAGCGCAATGCTTCTGTCAGAATGCACATCAGTGCTGCAGCTCGTCGATCGGTTGGTCCACCTGGAAGGTAAAAAAAAAAAAAAAAAAAACAGGCCGCAACGGAACAATATATGTTTTGAACAGAACATATAAACTTTAACTTTTTGAACTGAACAACCTTTTTGCTTACTGGTGATTTTTTTTTGTTTTTTGTTTTTTACCTTTATAGGACAAACCTCTCCTTGGGACAATGTGCAAAGCGCAAATCGCCTAAAGATGTGGCGAAGTACATTATGCACTTTATCCCAGGTGAAAGGAGAGGTTTGCAGCAGCTGTATGTGAATGGGCCCTAATAGCCCTGTGTGCCTGTCCTGGTGAGATGTGATCCCTATGCTAGGTGTACCTGTGTGTGGTACTTCCGGAAACACTCCCCTAAGCATAGGGCAGGGTGGTCAGGACAGTCAGGAGAGAAATAGCGGGTGTCACGCCTTATTCCACTCCTGCTACAGACACGACATCTTTTTCGGGGTGACGGTTGGGTTGAGGTACCGGCAACGACATTGGGGAAATGTCGCTCGTGTAGACGGCTAACTACACTGGTGGATGGGGCCACGGAACCTCCTGGGTACAGGAGGTTCTCGATGATCTCTTCCTGAAATTTGAGGAAGGATCGTGTTCTCCCAGCCTTACTGTAGAGAACAAAACTATTATACAGAGCCAATTGAATCAAATATACAGACACCTTCTTATACCAGCGTCTGGTTCTGCGGGACACTAAATACGGAGACAACATCTGGTCATTGAAGTCCACCCCTCCCATGTGAAGGTTATAGTCATGGACTGAGAGTGGCTTTTCAATGACACGGGTTGCTCGCTCAATTTGGATTGTCGTGTCTGCGTGAATGGAGGAGAGCATGTAAACGTCACGCTTGTCTCTCCATTTCACCGCGAGCAGTTCTTCGTTACACAAGGCAGCCCTCTCCCCCCTTGCAAGACAGGTGGTAACGAGCCGTTGGGGGAAGCCTGCGCGACTAGTTTGCGCAGTGCCACAGGCGCCAATCTGTTCTAGAAACAAATGCCTAAAGAGGGCCACACTTGTGTAGAAATTGTCCACATAAAGATAGTACCCCTTGCCGAATAAGGGTGACACCAAGTCCCAGACTGTCTTCCCACTGCTCCCCAGGTAGTCAGGGCAACCGACCGGCTCCAGGGTCTGATCTTTTCTCTCATAGACACGAAATTTGTGGGTATAGCCTGTGGCCCTTTCACAGAGCTTATACAATTTGACCCCATACCGGGCGCGCTTGCTTGGGATGTATTGTTTGAAGCCAAGGCGCCCGGTAAAATGTATTAGGGACTCGTCTATGCAGATGTTTTGCTCTGGGGTATACAAATCTGCAAATTTCTGGTTGAAATGGTCTATGAGGGGCCAAATTTTGTGGAGCCGGTCAAAAGCTGGGTGGCCTCTGGGACGGGAGGTGGTGCTGTCGCTAAAGTGCAGGAAACGCAGGATGGTCTCAAATCGTGTCCTGGACATAGCAGCAGAGAACATGGGCATGTGATGAATTGGGTTCGTGGACCAATATGACCGCAATTCATGCTTTTTATTTAGACCCATGTTGAGGAGAAGGCCCAGAAAAATTTTAATTTCGGAAACTTGGACTGATTTCCACCGGAAAGGCTGGGCATAAAAGCTTCCCGGGTTGGCGGTTATAAATTGTGTGGCATCCCGATTTGTTTCTGCCACAACTAATTCTAAGAGCTCCGCAGTCAAGAACAGCTCAAAAAATCCCAGGGCCGAACCGATCTGAGCTGTCTCAACCCGAACTCCAGACTGGGCGGTGAAAGGGGGAACTACAGGTGCGGCTGGAGTTGGGGACTGCCAATCAGGGTTTGCCAGCACCTCAGGGATTCTAGGGTCTCTACGGGCCCATCTTTGCGGTGGCTGCGACGGGGTAACTACTGCACGTGCCACCGTACCAGCTTCAACTGCCCTTCTGGTGCTCGCCACTTCACCAGGTTGTACGGCAGTGCTGGTACTAGGTCCAGGATGGGCTGCGCTGCTGGTGTATGCCTCACCACGTAATCGGACAGCGCCAGCCCCACTCTGCTGCCCTTGAAGCAGATCCGGCGCAACCTGTGGTCTAGCGACATGGGGCCGGGTACGCCTGGTGCTATCAGGGACCTCAACCTCCTCGTCCGAACTTTGGGTCAGGGTGCCACTGCTTTCTACAGGTTCATATTCTGACCCGCTAGATTCATCAGATGAGGGTTCCCATTCCTCATCCGACTGGGTCAGAAGCCTGTAGGCCTCTTCAGAAGAATACCCCCTGTTTGACATTTGGGCAACTAAATTTAGGGGTATTCCCTGAGACTACCCAAGAAAAAAAGCAAGCCTGTCTTACAAATGGGAGGCTAGCGAAGTACCAGAGGCCGCTGCGGTTGATAAAAAATATCAAAACAGATTTTTTTTATCGCCGCAGCGCGTGTAAAGTGAATGTGCAGTGATAAAAAAAATATATATTTTTGTCACTGCGGTGGGGCGGGCGTGGGTGAACCCACGTGTGGGCGACCGATCAGGCCTGATCGGGCAAACACTGCGTTTTGGGTGGAGGGCGAACTAAAGTGACACTAATACTATTGAAGATCTGACCGTGATCAGTTTTGATCACTTACAGATACTATAAAAGTACAAATGCTGTTTAGCGATACGCTAATCAGCGAATAAGGGACTGCGGTGCGGTGGGCTGGGCGCTAACTGATCCCTAAACTACCTAACCAAGGGGCCTAAACTATCCCTAAAACCTAACAGTCAATACCAGTGGAAAAAAAAAGTGACAGTTTACACTTTTTTCCTTT
This sequence comes from Bufo gargarizans, assembly GCF_014858855.1. Lineage (NCBI taxonomy): Eukaryota > Metazoa > Chordata > Amphibia > Anura > Bufonidae > Bufo > Bufo gargarizans. The sequence goes on along the minus strand of NC_058080.1, from coordinate 174,712,286 downwards.
CACTAGTGATTGACAGGGGCGATCAAAGGGGTCATCAAAGGGTTAATTGAGGTGCAGGGGGTGATCTGGGGCTAAAGTCTAGTGTTGGTGCTACTCACTGTGAAGCCTGCTCCTCTGCTGGATCCAACCGACGAAAAGGACCAGCAGAGGAGCAGGGCAGCCATATAACAGATCATATTTACTAATATGATCTGTTATCTGGCTTCTGATTCGATTTTTAAAAAATCAGCAACCTGCCAGTGACGATAATTGGCTGGCAGGTTGCTGACGAAATACTCCTTTAACTTTTGCCGGCCCGCGATGCGCATGCGCGGGCCGGCTCTGACCGAAATCTCGCGTCTCGCGAGATGACGCACGGATGCGTCCAGGAGGAATGAATCAACCACCTTCCGGACGCATCCGTGCGTTAGGCGGTCCGGAGGTGGTTAAAATGTAAATCTGCCCAAAAAGTTAAATTCTGAAATTTCATCTCCATTTTCCATTAATTCTTGTGGAACAACTAAAGGGTTATCAAAGTTTGTAAAAATCGGTTTTGAATACCTTGAGGGGTGTAGTTTCTAAAATGGGGTAACTTTTTTTGAGTTTCTATTCTAGGGGTGCATCAGGATGTCTTCAAATGTGACATGGCAGCTTAAAATTATCCCAGTGAAATCTGCCTTCCAAAAACAATATGGCATTCCTTTCCTTCTGCGCAATGCCGAGTGCCCATACATAAATTTAAAACCACATAAGGGGTGTTTCTGTAAACTACAGATTCAGGGCAATAAATATTGAGTTTTGTTTGGCTGTTAACCCATGCTTTTTTACTGCAAAAAATTGATTCAAATGGAAAATCTGCCCAAAAAGTGAAATTCTGAAATTTTATCAGCATTTTCCATTAATTCTTGTGGAATACCTAAAGGGTTAAAAAAGTTTGTAAAATCAGCTTTGAATACCTTGTGGGGTGTAGTTTCTAAAATGTGGTCATTTTTGGGTGTTTTCTATTATATAAGCCTCACAAAGTGACTTCAGACCTGAACTGGTCCTTAAAAAGTGGGTTTGGGAAATTTTCTGAAAAATTTCAAGATTTGCTTCTAAACTTCTAAGCAGTCTAACGTCCCCAAAAAATAAAATGGCATATACAAAATGATCCAAACATGAAGTAGACATATGGGGAATGTAAAGTAATAGCTATTTTTGTAGGTATTACTATCTATTATAAAAGTAGAGAAATAGAAATGTGCAAATTTAATTTTTTGTAATAAATTAAAATTTTGTGTAAATTTGGTATTTTATATAAATAAAAATAAAATATTTTGACTCAAATTTACCACTGTCATGAAGTACAATATGTGACAAAAAAAAACTATCTCAGAATGGCTTGGATAAGTAAAAGTGTTTTAAATTTATCACCACATAAAGTGACACATGTAAGATTTGCAAAAAATGGCCTGGTCCTAAAGGTGAAAAATGGCAGGGTCCTGAAGGGGTAAATGAGAAGCCGACTGTCAGGAAGGAACGCTACCTTCCTGATAATCAGCTGCTCCTCCGAGCGTGTAAACCCACCTTAGCATTATAATCATTACTTACTAGATTTGACTAAATGACCATTTACACGAGCAAATAATTTAGATTTTTCATACAAAAGAGTGAACTTACACAATATTGACTTAATGTTAATAAATGAAGCAACTAAACAAATAGCAATAAAACTTTCTTTGTCTGAATGATTTTTTAGGTAAATATAAGATACATTTTTAATCATTATGACATTGTAGCATGTATACAAGAATTGTCTCATTACTACTGATAGTTAACCAAGCAATGCATTTAGAACCATTATTTCGATGATAATGTTGTATTCTTAGGTTACCTTCACCAATTATATCTGCGATCACTAATACGTATTCCTGTTTTTGCAAATGGATCTTAAAACTGACACCTTTAATAAATGAAGGGTAGGTGTGTGGCTAATTGGTAGCATGGTGCCTTTGTAATGTGTGAAAGGGGCATATTTTGCTGCTAAGTACTTGTTACATACTCTATATCTGGTTTGTTCTGTTGCACTTTAGTGTCTCTGCTAGGGTAGTGGTAGGCACAGAGATTGTATGGCTCAGGCACCATATTAAGGTGACAACATGTGTTGAGCCTTTTACTAGGAGAGGCTTGAAATATATCAGATGTAGAGCTGTAGTGGGAGCCCAAGCTAAAGGCTATGTACACCTTTGGGGGCATTTTATTTATTATTGCATTGTACTCATTTTGAGCTGAAAATCGTTTTAAAAAAAGTCTTGATTGAAAATATGGAGTCCTTTTTCCGTACATAGCTGAAATGCTGTAGTAGCAGCCTTTGGATTTTCTTGTCCGTCAGTTGGGTAGACAATGGGCTCCTTATCTCTGCTCTCTGACATTACATACGATATAGCAGGCTAGGTAAAACTGTAAAAGAACAGATGTGCGCACCATAGGGTAATTCTGTGAGTGCAAAAGTGAGAAGAAAATAACTTGCAAGGCTCACCTTCCGTGGTTGTGCAATATAGGCACAACACTAATAGAAGTTTGTATAATATGTCTGGACACTTGGATAAGATGGTCTGCAGCTACGGGATCCAAAAGAATCTTCTAAGTGGAGACGCCTGGAGCCTCCATGAAGATGATAAACACAGGAAATGTCAAATACGTCCCACAGCGCAAGATACCATCGACCAGTCGCCAGAATCAGGATAAGAATCTTTTATTGCAGCGATACAACGCGTTTCGGGGAATCACTCCCCTTCATCAGGTACAAAAAGCTGCTTTTTGCACCTGATGAAGGGGAATGATTCCCCGAAACGCGTTGTATCGCTGCAATAAAAGATTCTTATCCTGATTCTGGCGACTGGTCGATGGTATCTTGCGCTGTGGGACGTATTTGACATTTCCTGTGCTCTGACATTACAAAGACTCATTACAGCTCAGTTCTTATCTTACTGATGTAACCCCTTTTCAATATTTTGAATAAAGGCCAATTAAAAATATGATTTTTAGCCCAAACTAAGTAAAATGCAATCATAAACAAAAATTTCCTCCAAAGGTGTACATAGCCTTTAATAACAGGCGTTGGTTGCTCTTGCAGTTAGCTAAAGACACTAAGCTGAGAAGCGATCTCTAGTTGTTTCTAAGATAAGAAAAGTGGAATAAACCTACAGTAAAGATTGCAAGAGTGCGGATTGGAGCATCCAAGAGTTGGGCAGAGAATGCGAAGAGTAGGGCCAGTCTGTCTGCTGGGGATGAGTGTCACAGAGCAAGACCAGTGGGAACACTGCGGGAGAAAGTCTTGCTCTCCCTAAAATAATGCCATCTTTTACCAAGTGTAGTACTGCTTGGCAAGTGTGCAAGTAAATTAGAACATAGGATACAGATTCTTAAAGGGAACTTTTCATTAGATTTATCATGCTCTAACCACAGGCAGCATGAAATGCTGACAGGCTCCCACATTACACAGTACTATGTTTGTCTGTGAATCGTATATTCTGATGGCTTGGCCTATTGATAGTCCTCATTCTATTCTTCTGTCAATCAAGATGAGCCAGGGTGAGGGGAATCCGGAAGGAAGCCGTTAGGAGGACAATACTTCATATGCCTAGCTCTATTTATAATATATTTTATGTAATTATAATTCAAGAAACGAGTGACAGATGCTCTTTAAGGCTGCTTTCACACTAGCGTTCGGGTGTCCGCTCGTGAGCTCCGTTTGAAGGGGCTCACGAGCGGACCCGAACGCAGCCGTCCAGCCCTGATGCAGTCTGAATGGAGCGGATCCGCTCAGACTGCATCAGTCTGGCGGCGTTCAGCCTCCGCTCCGCTCGCCTCCGCACGGACAGGCGGACAGCTGAACGCTGCTTGCAGCGTTCGGGTGTCCGCCTGGCCGTGCGGAGGCGTGCGGATCCGTGCGGATCCGTCCAGACTTACAATGTAAGTCAATGGGGACGGATCCGTTTGAAGATGCCACAATGTGGCTCAATCTTCAAGCGGATCCGTCCCCCATTGACTTTACATTGAAAGTCTGGACGGATCCGTACGAGGCTATTTTCACACTTAGCTTTTTTTTTGCTAATATAATGCAGACGGATCCGTTCTGAACGGAGCCTCCGTCTGCATTATTATGAGCGGATCCGTTCAGAACGGATCCGCCCGAACGCTAGTGTGAAAGTAGCCTAAACCTGCATTAGTGTAGGGCTGCCATCAGGGCCGAACAGATAGTACCGATGTTATGGGTATAATTGTTGCGACTTAGATGAAGATCAGATTTTATGACCAATTTGTGCAGAAATCCATATCATTTCAAAGGGTTCACATACTTTTTCTTGCAACTGTATATAATTGAATCTGCATTGACCCGTTGATATCATTGTTTCATATACATGAAGTATATATCAGTTTTACTGATTCATTAAATTTTATATATATATATATATATATATATATATCATCATAGTATTTGTAATGTTTTTTCTTACAAACCATTCTGTGTTTACACAGTGAAAATCGTGCCTGAGATGCTTGGCATAATTATGTAAAAAATTAGTAATAATTTATGTGTTAAGGCACATGCTGTGGAATAAACCATGGATGCAGAAGTGAAAGACATGTTAAATCATAACATAACCCTGGTCACTGAACTGGAGCATGGCACCTCCCTGTTAAAATGGGCCATTTCACATGACAGCACATCCTGTCCCCATTTATTGAACTTTTCTCTCTTTTCAAAATTTAGCGGACATTATAGCTTCAATGAATCTGTTTCCAGAGATGCTAAATCATGCCTCATAGCAGAAACAATGGCAAATGTGTTTCTTCCACTGCAAGGGGAAATAGTGGAGTGAAGCAGATAAGTCGTTCTTCCATGCATGCTCCATGAGACAGTACGATCTGACAACAATGATAAAGAATCACTAACCCACCACCAAATCATTGAAATTTAAAAAATAAAAAAAAATGCAGCAATCCTTGATCAATTACTAAGTATGAGCCACCAACTTAAAGTCATCAGTAGAACTTCATCCCTAGGATTAAAGTGAAAATTATGAACCTGTATACCAGTTTATAAATTTGGTAATTTTACTTTTGAAGCCACAACTTCAAAAATTTGTGTATTAGAACAGACTAGATAATGTACATGGACTCATTTCAAATTGCATGATGAGGGTTTTGTCGAATTGCTCTTTACCCCCTAGCTACCACCACCCCAACATCCCTTATCCCCAAAGAAGACACTTCAGCCAAAGGTGGATTTAGTTGGCCACAGCAGCCATTTTATTAACAAAAGCAACATAAATACCATAAATAACAAATAACATCTTCAAAGGCCTTTTTCCCATAAGGTCCCTCCACGACCCACAGCATTCCTAATGGGAAGGGTCCTTGGAGCCCCAAAACCTGACGTAAATCTTCCCTGCCCCTCAACTAAATTACCTTTAGCCGATATCTGCCAGCTCAGAGGCAGAACTATGCAACAATGAGATACAACCTGAGAAGATTCCCGCCATCTCACCCCAATGATTCCAATGCCTGAGGAGCCCAGTGCCCTCTTGGCTCCCTCCCTACCACTCCAGAGCCACCATTCCACCAACTCCAAAGACCCCCCCCCCCCCCCGAGCCGCCATGACAAAAGAATTACCACTGCAATCAATTTGGATTAGTAAATCTGCCACATTGTCCTTAATTATGTTGAAAGGCCTGTTAAAGGCCCCGTTTTCCTTCTTGTGGCATTAGACCTTCCTCCTGACCCAGTCATGCTTGTGGAAGATCTACAGAGAAGAGACTGGCAATTTGTTGGGCAATGTTATTGTTGAGTAAATCTCAATAAGGATCGGAATTTGGAAGATGTATATTATCTCTTTTCCCCCGAAAATAAATAATGTGTGTACCTGTAGGTATTCTTCTTCCGATGTAAGCAGTGTTGGACAGGGGTGCCTAGGGACCACCAGTGAAACAAATTTTGTGGGCCCACTGTACAGCTACAGGCAGAGCCTCAGACTGTTCTGTCATGTAGCCCCTGTCAGTATCCTCTTAACTGGCTTTTGCATTGACCCAGTGCTCTTGCCTTGAATAAATACCCACACAGTGGCAGGCAGCAGCAAGATGACTGATTATGGGGGTCTCCTAGGGAAAGAAGGTACTGGCTGGCCTGCCTCAAAGACTAGAAGTTACCTCAGTCAATCTATCCAGTTCTTATATGGACACATAGGCTGATTGATCTGCTGTACAGTATGCTGCCTCTCTGTATGTAGAACAGTCTATTTGTACAAGGGGTGGGGGACTGGGGACCCACCCTTGCTCAATTGCCCACCATTGTTCAGTACCCCACCACAGGAGTCACCTGTTTCCCTGTCGGCCAGTCAGAGGTGTACGTGAAATAAGTCTGTAATGAGTTTGAGTGGCAATCTCTTGCACAAGCAATGGAAGATAGTGAACTCACTATAATTATTCCCCTAGCAACACCAGTTGCATGTAGAATTTCAGTAAGGGAGATGCAACGTATATATGCCTTTAATTAATTTATTGAATGTACCTTGAGAAATGATGATAGAGATCAAAGAACATTCTCTCTCCAGCTCTGTGAAGCATGTCTGACAAACAGGAAAAGACTAAAGGACACAGGATGTTAGTTTACAGGAGAGGAGGAGTTAAAGGATAAATAACATAGAAATTACAGCACATATTACTTCACAAGCCAAATATAACAATGGCCACTTGATGGCAGAAACGTACACTATGTAAGTTGTCGACAGACATAACACAATCCAATTATCATGGATTCAAATTAAGAGCCATAACTGAGAAAGCACAGTAGGGATACAAGCAGAATGACAATTATATCTTAATCCTAAACAAGGAAGTTTGTGTAAACCTTCAGACCTTTCACACAGCTTTGGAGAAAAAAACAACCCTGGGTCCATAGGCTCTTGCTTTATAATGATACTGGTACAAGGTTAAATAGTACCTGTCACAACTCCTGATATGTCTGTTTTAGTAGCTACTTACATCCCCCATGTAATAAGAATTCTGGAACTTCTATTCCTAGGACTCTTTGTTGTGCCATTCTTTTATTATTCCTTCTAGAAGTCATGAATGAATTACTATCTCTTATACAGGGATCTGGCCTTCGCTGCAAGGGAGCCACCAGACTTTTACCTCTTGGATTAGTCCTGTTGTGGGTGTCTGCTGATCAATGGGGTCAGAGACACCAGTGCGAAGCACAGTTGGATCAGGCAATACACATACGGATGTAGCAGGGTTAACACACATGCTTTGAGACATGTTATCTAAATGAAATGCATCTAAATGCGTTAAACAATTGCTTTTCAATGGCTTTTGTTTCAAGATAACGCGGCGATGAGTTAAGAAATTTGAGTTAAGAATGTGTGTGTTACCCCTGCAACATCTGTAGTCTGGAAATAGGCAGGGGTCAGGTAAAGTACGTGCAAATCTGTAAAGTAGTCCAGTGGTCAGGGTAGGCAGCACAGGATGAATACAAGGAACAGGCATGGGTCAGGTCTCAGAGAGTCGGAATCCAGGAAACAGGCAGAAATTGGTACACAGGCAGACAAATGGATTAGCAAGCTAGTGAGACCATTAAAGGATCAAAGAGATTGCTTAGGCAAGAAGTGGAACAAACAGCTTAACATATATAGGAGAGATGATTATCTCATTAGTCAAGTAGCTGCACACAGAACAAAAAGAGAATTAACCATTGCAGTACTGCAAGGTGGTGATCAATGAACCGAATCTAATACACACACAGAATAAAACCTAGCAGCCAGGACATGGTCTGCAGCATGAATCTAGGTGAGTGATGCAGCGTTTGTACCCATCCTGATAGCGGGACAGTGGCAGACACACAGTGTCACCATGACAGCAATGAAGGTCCAGCTGAGTGTTACCAGCTGAAGGTGTGTCCCTGCATAGTCTAACACTAAATAATCAGTGCTGCCAGTGGCACAACCCCAACTGGAAACACCCATCTGGACCCATTGCAACTGCTAGTAATTCATTTGTTATTTCATTCATACTAAAGGAATAGCACAACATGACAATAAGGGATTATTAGTTTAATTATCCTGGTACACCTTACATGGCTGTTGCAGCCAATCACTGTCCACTGCAATCTAACTGTGGGAGCAGTGATTGTTCTGCAGTAGTGACGTTCCATTTACCTGCACATCATCGTGAATGTCACAGTGCTTGTGACGTGCACAGTGACACGCAGTTGTACGCCATTTGACCGCTATAGCCAATCACTGTCCCCAGCATTGGACCACTGGGGACGGTGATTGGCTGTAACAGTTATGTGCCGTAAACTGAAATGTCTCCGCTGCAGTTTTTAAACAAGCAGGGGCAGCAGGACAGGACTGGTGTTGAAGCAAGAAGTGAGCATTCTATGATTTTGACTGTAGGACTTGTCTGAGATTTTTAATTATTTCAGACATCCCCTCAAAAATTACACAAATGAATGTTTTTAAGTATATTCCAGCTCTATAGAGTGTAAAAGATTAGACAATTCATCATTATGTAACCCGGTTCACAGCGTGTATTTGCCGAACAGAGGGAGGGCAGCAAGAGAAGATTATTTGCAGACAGCTACTGAGGAGATGCGCAGCAATCTGCAAATACAAATTTTTATTTATTTTTTAAGGAAATGTGCGCTGCATAACAAGTAGCTGTTGTGAGCATTCCAGACTTTTATTACACATGTGAACTGACTGAAGAACATCTCTGCTCACATTAATCTGATTTATGTATAGGGAACCACTATGCAGTTACTGAATAAGTAAACTGAAGGGGACAGGCACTGGAGCTGCATATGAAGACCACTATAGTAAATTGCACATTGAAGTAGGGGGTCCTTGTACTGATTTTACACTGGGGTTTAAGACCTGCAGGTTCTGACTCAATAAACAAGGATTTGTTCTGTGATTTATAGTGTAAGTCAGGGATGCTCAACCTGCGGCCCTCCAGCTGTTGCAAAACTACAACTCCCAGCATGCTTTAATAGCTGTAGGCTGCCAAGGCATGCTGGAAGTTGTAGTTTTGCAACAGGTGGAGGGCAGCAGGTTGTGAATCCCTGGTGTAAGTGAATTGCAGAAATGTTTGTTTTGTCATAAACTGATAGGGACAGGGAAAAGGAAAGGGGCAGTATGAGCCATCCTGATGGCTGCTAAGGCACTACTTCATACCTCCCTGCACTCCTGTCCCTCCAGGAAAGTCCCATATAGTGAAAAAGGTTGGCCTCATGTAGATTTGCCTAAAAGGGGCATTTTTACACAAATCAGGCAGAACTTAAATTGTCCTACCAACTGAGATTCTACTCCTGGGGTATTGGCAGCAAATTTTACTAAACGGGCTTTTCTGGGTTATACAAATAAAAATGAATTGTTCTTTTCTCTAACGTTATGCAGACTTGGTGCCAGGGGTTGTATAACGAGCAAGATGCCTCCATGCTAACTAGTTACCCAGCCCTCTGCACCTGCCTGTCTTACCTTATTCTCAATAAGGAAAAAATCTGTAATTAAGAATTGAGAAGTGTGCTGAAGTTCTAATCTCCCTAATTACTGGGTTGGGAACCTACAGCCAGCACCTTGACACAAGACTCAATGTGATCTCTTATCTTATACACTGTATATAGGCAGAAGGAAGCAGGCTGAAGTCATGGAAACCTACTGATTATACCAGTCATAACTATACTGTATTTTATTTTGTGAACTATTAATCAAATAATAAAATATTATTATATTATACAATATTATACATTATAGCTGATCAGACTTGTATATATTATAGGTTTCCCTTAAAGTGGACCTGTCATCTCTCCTAACTTGTCTTTTATAGTAAATACTTCCATTCCCCATGTAATAAGAATCCTGGAGCATCTATTCTTATGACTCTGTGATGTGTCATTCCTTTATGATTCCTGCTGCAATTTGGCGAGAAAGAAAAGAAAGGGGAGAGGCGCTCATAGGGTGGTGGGTAGCGGTTGTGTTGTTTTGCGTAATGGTCGAAGTGTGCTCACCTTTTGGTGTTGTGCTGGTTGGAGCACAACGTCCGTGGAGGTAGGTACACGTGGAGAAATAAGCGGGCGTTGTTTTTTTTGGGAGGGTCGGTGCTGCCAATACCCGTTCGGTCCCTTAGGGTGGAGTTGCCAAGGACTCCTAGGGACTGTGAAGGAAGAAGTTGCTGGTTTGTGTGCGAATGCACACAGTAGGGTGTTTGTTTGGCGCACAAAAGGACGACCTCAGACAGTGGACTTTGGTGAAATAGCTGTTTTTATTGTTCAGTAGTCCACTGTCTGAGGTCGTCCTTTTGTGCGCCAAACAAATACCCTACTGTGTGCATTCGCACACAAACCAGCAACTTCTTCCTTATGATTCCTGCTAGAAGTTATGAATGATTACTACACAGTCTGACGCTGGCATTACTGATTGAATAATGTCAGACTGTGCAGGGAAATCCCCCAACTGGTAATACCCATGGGGACCTTCATTGAAAGCTGTTAGCAATTTATTTTATAACGTCTAAAAGGAATAACAAAGATATGGCACAATATAAATGATAGATGCTCCAAAATTGGTATTAAGTGGAGCCAGTGGCGTGCCTAGGGTGTTTGGCACCTGGGGCGGGTCATTTCTCTGGCACCTTCCCTCCAATACTTGACCACATACCTCTTACATCCAGGGACATCTCCTGTCATGTAGACCTTCTCTTTCCTCTTCTCCTCTGTTAGACCGCCATGACAAAGAGTTTGTAACAAGTTAGATCTCTCAGTTTTTCCATCAACCTCCCCATTATGGTGTCCCGACAATGTTATCCTGCTGCCACCCCCAATACTGTGCCCGTTGTGCCCCCCAATGCCCCAGGTACTATACTGCTGAAAAAAATGTGACCCCAGTAGACATATTTGGGTTCATTTATCAAACTGGTGCAAAGTAGAACTGAATTTCCCAAGAGCTGTCAAAAATGAAAGGTGGAACCTGATTGGCTGCTATGGGCAACTAAGCCAGTTCTACTTTACATCAGTTTGATAAATTACCCCAAATGTCCCTATAGTGTCTACAGCAGTTATAATGTCCCCTAGAGTGCCCCCAGTAATAATAATAACAACCTATATTGTACTCCAGGTAACAATCCTTGTATAGCCTCCCCAATACCAAGGCCCCCATATAATAATGTCCCCCACACTGCCCCCATAGTAATTTCCCACACACACACACACAGTAGTTTCTCCCACACTCCCCATATAGTAATTTGCCCCACACAGTAATTTTCCCCACACTGCCCCATACAGTAATTTCCCCCACACAGTAATTTCCCCCCACACAGTAATTTCCCCCACACTGACCCATACAATAATTTCCCCCACACAGTAATTTCCCCCACACTGCCCCATACAGTAATTTCCCCCACACAGTAATTTCCCCCCACACAGTAATTTCCCCCACACTGACCCATACAGTAATTTCCCCCACACTGCCCCTATACAGTAATTTCCCCCACACTGCCCCCACACATTAATTTCCCCAACACTGCCCCATACAGTAGTTTCCCCCACACTGCCCCTATACAGTAGTTTCCCCCACACTGCCCCTATACAGTAGTTTCCCCCACACTGCCCCCACACATTAATTTCCCCCACACTGCCCCATACAGTAGTTTCCCCCCACACTGCCCCCACACAGTAGTTTCCCCCCACACTGCCCCCACACAGTAGTTTCCCCCACACTGGCCCATATTGTAATTTGCCCCATATAGTAATTTCCCCCACACTGCCCCCACAGTAATTTCCCCCACACTGCCCCAATACAGTAATTTCCCCCACACAGTGCCCACACAGTAATTTCCCCCCACACAGTAATTTCCCCCACACTGCCCCAATACAGTAATTTCCCCCACACTGCCCCCACACAGTAGTTTCCCCCACACAGTAGTTTCCCCCACACTGCCCCCCACAATAATTTACCCTAAATAGTAATTTGCCCCACACAGTAGTTTCCCCCACATTGCCCCATATAGTAATTTTCCCCCCGCATAGTAATCCCTCCCATAATAATTTGCCCCCACATAGTAATCCCTCCCATAATAATTTGCCCCCACATAGTAATCCCTCCCATAATAATTTGCCCCCACATAGTAATCCCTCCCATAATAATTTGCCCCCACATAGTAATCCCTCCCATAATAATTGCCCCCACACAGTATCCTACCATAATATTTCCCCCCATATGTCCTCCTGTGTGTGCCCCCCATGTCCCCCAAAGTTGTCACATAAAATAAAAAAATAAAAGCGAAATCCTCACCTATGTCCAGGCGTGTGATGGCAGACACGCGCACTTCACTGTGCTGTGTCCCGGCACAGGCGCGAGCGATGATGTCATCGCGCACACCTGCTCCGGGATTTCACTACCACATAGGCCTCTGGCCTACTAGGCCTGGAGCCTATGTGATCGGCGGCGGGGCAGGGAACTATGTGCTCCCGTGCCCCACTGCAGTATGTGGGCGTCAGCGCTCCAGCAATGAGCGCTTCCATCTGTATTGATGGAAGCGCTCATTGCTTCTGGCACCCTCCTGAGAGCTGGCACCCGGGGCGGATCGCACCCCCAGCCCCCTCCTTCTAGGCACGCCACTTTGTGTGGAGCATACAAGTAGTTACTAAAACATGTCTTTTTTATAATGATACTAGCAGAATGACACGGCTTCGCACGGGTATATTTCATCTATTTCATTTAATGTTTGTGTGTCGTTAAGATATCGATACAGGGAGTGCAGAATTATTAGGCAAGTTGTATTTTTGAGGATTAATTTTATTATTGAACAACAACCATGTTCTCAATGAACCCAAAAAACTCATTAATATCAAAGCTGAATATTTTTGGAAGTAGTTTTTAGTTTGTTTTTAGTTTTAGCTATTTTAGGGGGATATCTGTGTGTGCAAGTGACTATTACTGTGCATAATTATTAGGCAACTTAACAAAAAACAAATATATACCCATTTAAATTATTTATTTTTACCAGTGAAACCAATATAACATCTCAACATTCACAAATATACATTTCTGACATTCAAAAACAAAACAAAAACAAATCAGTGACCAATATAGCCACCTTTCTTTGCAAGGACACTCAAAAGCCTGCCATCCATGGATTCTGTCAGTGTTTTGATCTGTTCACCATCAACATTGCGTGCAGCAGCAACCACAGCCTCCCAGACACTGTTCAGAGAGGTGTACTGTTTTCCCTCCTTGTAAATCTCACATTTGATGATGGACCACAGGTTCTCAATGGGGTTCAGATCAGGTGAACAAGGAGGCCATGTCATTAGATTTTCTTCTTTTATACCCTTTCTTGCCAGCCACGCTGTGGAGTACTTGGACGCGTGTGATGGAGCATTGTCCTGCATGAAAATCATGTTTTTCTTGAAGGATGCAGACTTCTTCCTGTACCACTGCTTGAAGAAGGTGTCTTCCAGAAACTGGCAGTAGGACTGGGAGTTGAGCTTGACTCCATCCTCAACCCGAAAAAGCCCCACAAGCTCATGTTTGATGATACCAGCCCAAACCAGTACTCCACCTCCACCTTGCTGGCGTCTGAGTCGGACTGGAGCTCTCTGCCCTTTACCAATCCAGCCACGGGCCCATCCATCTGGCCCATCAAGACTCACTCTCATTTCATCAGTCCATAAAACCTTAGAAAAATCAGTCTTGAGATATTTATTGGCCCAGTCTTGACGTTTCAGCTTGTGTGTCTTGTTCAGTGGTGGTCGTCTTTCAGCCTTTCTTACCTTGGCCATGTCTCTGAGTATTGCACACCTTGTGCTTTTGGGCACTCCAGTGATGTTGCAGCTCTGAAATATGGCCAAACTGGTGGCAAGTGGCATCTTGGCAGCTGCACGCTTGACTTTTCTCAGTTCATGGGCAGTTATTTTGTGCCTTGGTTTTTCCACATGCTTCTTGCGACCCTGTTGACTATTTTGAATGAAACGCTTGATTGTTCGATGATCACGCTTCAGAAGCTTTGCAATTTTAAGAGTGCTGCATCCCTCTGCAAGATATCTCACTATTTTTGACTTTTCTGAGCCTGTCAAGTCCTTCTTTTGACCCATTTTGCCAAAGGAAAGGAAGTTGCCTAATAATTATGCACACCTGATATAGGGTGTTGATGTCATTAGAACACACCCCTTCTCATTACAGAGATGCACATCACCTAATATGCTTAATTGGTAGTAGGCTTTCGAGCCTATACAGCTTGGAGTAAGACAACATGCATAAAGAGGATGATGTGGTCAAAATACTAATTTGCCTAATAATTCTGCACTCCCTGTAGTATCCACTATATACAGTACCCCGCCCCCTTAACAGTGACCTCCACAGCCCCCCACCCCTTAGCACTGACCCGCCCCCAGTGCCCCGTCTCCTTAAAATGGAACCTCCACAGCAGCCAACGCCCTTAACTTTGACCTTCACAACAGCCTTCCCCTTTAACAGTGAGTTTCACAGCACCCCACTCCCTTGACAGTGACCTCCACAGGGGACCACCCCCTTAACAATGACATCTAAAGCACCCACCCCTTAACACTGACTATAAGTTACAGTCCCCTTAATTGACCTCCACCATTCCCGTCCCTCTTAACAGAGACCTCCACAGCAATTGCCCCTTTAACAGTTACTGCCACAATACCCTGCTCCCTTAACAGTGACCTCCACTGTACCCCACTCTCTTAACAGTAACCTCACAGAACCCCACTCGCTTAACAGTGACCTCCACTGTACCCCACTCCCTTAACAGTGACCTCACTGTGCACCACTCCCATAACAGTGACCTCACAGTACCCCGCTGCCCCTTTAATAGTGGCCTCCACAGTCTGCTTCTCCCTTATAAGTGACCTCCACAGTGCCCACCCCTTTAACAGTGACCTCCACAGTGGCATGCCCCCTTAACAGTAGCATCCACAGTGCCCTCTGCTTTAACAGTGACTTCAACAGCAGCTGCCTCTTTATTAGTTACCTCCACAGTACCCAGTCTCGTTGACAGTGCTTTCCACAATAACCCGCCCCCTTAACAGTGACCTCCACAGAGCTCTGTTCCCTTAAAATGTGACCTTCACAGAGCTCTGTTCCCTTAAAATGTGACCTCCACCATTCCCTGCCGCCTTAACAGAGACCTCCATAGCATCCCGTCCCCTTAACAGTGACCTCCACAGCGTCCCGCCGCTTTAACAGTGACCTCAACAGCGTTTGACCCTTTATTAGTAACTTCCACAGTACCCCATCTCCTTAACAGTGATTTCCACAACACTCCGCCCCTTAACAGTGGCCTCTTCAGCAATCTGCCCCTTAAAACTGACTTCCATAGCGGACCGTCCCCTGAACTGTGACCTCCACAGCAGCCTGCCCCTAGCGTGGCCAGAGGTGTGGTTTTAGACCAGACAGTCCGGCTTTCAGACTCCCTGTCCTCTGTCCGGTGCAGGGTCTGGACGGACACAGGGATGTCCTTTTGAACAGCTCACTCTCAGACAGCAGCACTGTGCTGTCTGAGCATGAGCTGCATGGAGAAAGTCACCGTCCCTCCCACCCCTGCAATCTCTGTCGGCTGCGGAGTGGAAGGGGCGTGACTTAACCAAGTCAGGCGTGGCTTAGCTGGACCTGAGGGCGGGGTTTTTAGGTCTGTCTTTTGAGGGTGGCCTGAATGGCCACCCTACATGCCCCCTTAACTGTGATCTCCACAGCACTCTGCTCCCTTAAATGTCATCCAAAGCGAGCACCCTGCCCCTTTAAAGAGGACCTACTTCAGTGAAGAATAATGGCTGGAGGTTAGCCATCACTTAGAGCAACTATATGCTAGGTAACCTTCTGGGCTATAAAACAGGGGGAAAGCTCTGGTCTGTCATACATATCTTTGGTGTGCCATATCATGCCTCATTCTCTGTAAGCATAGATTCAATTAATGTCCATGACATTTTTCTCTCATTTGGGTGGCTGCCAGGGAGACCTGAGGGAGGGACCAGGAGAGGATATACAGTGGCTTTCACACAGATGCTTCTAGCATACAAGATAAACAGGATACACAGGTATGAAACATAAGGGTTCGGACAGTCAGTCGTTATTTTTGGCTGCGGGTTCATTAAAGGAGTATTTTTTTTTTGTCCAGAAACAACACTATAGTTCCTCACGTGCTATGTCTAGGATTTCAGTTCAGCCAAATTCATTAAAGGGGAATTGGCTACAATTCAATAGAAGTCAAAAGCTCAAAGTTATGGCAACAAAAAATAGACTGTTCAATAAAGCAATAAATTAAACTCCATGCAAAAAAATTATTTAAATCTGACATTAATGGGAGATGATGGATTCTGGATTATGAAATACCCTGGATTATTGAGGTCATATAAAATATCTGAAATTTAATAGTAGGGGTAGAGCCATACGAACATCAAAGTGGCTCACCCTCTATAAGGCCTCATGCACACTACCGTTGTTTTATTCCGTGTCCGTTGTGCCGTTTTTCGTGATTTTCTGCGGACCCATTGACTTTCAATGGGTCTGTTGAAAACTCGGCTAGTGCACCGTTTGCCATCCACGTCCGTGATCCGTTGTTCCAGTCCGTCAAAAAAATAAACCTGTCCTATTATTTTCACGGAAAACGGGTCGCGGACCCATTCAAGTCAATGGAACCATTAAAAAATGCGGAGGCACACAAGATTCATCACGTCCGGGCGTCCGCGTCCGTTTTTTCCCTATCATTTGCATGGCAAACCTGTCTTAGACTTTTTTTTACTTTCCTTTATGTCTGGTGGTCCTCCAAACATAAAGGAAGACACATGGAAACAAAAACGGAAACAGATCACGGAACAACGGAACCCTGTTTTGCGGACCGCTAAAAAATACTGTCGTGTGCATGAGGCCTTAGACAGAGAGCTTCTAAACAAAGAGTGGCTCCAAATCTTTTGTTTCGACTCCAACCATGTATCATATGGTAGGCCATTAATTCTAGTGGCTAGGCATGTAATACTACACATCACTGCACAAAACATGTCTATCTAACTACCTATCCTGATCCTAAAAAATTTCCTAGCATGCTTTTGTGTAGCATGTTCGTCTGCGGCTGTGATTGTGAATGCGCAAGATAAGTACAACCATTGCCGTGGATGTCTTAAACTGCTGAAATAAAAATGTATTCAATTTTAATTACCTATGGAGTTGGATGGCTTTTCCCTATTTGGATTGCTGATACACTGATTGATTGGAATCCGTACAGTGGGATTTGTCCTTCACCTTATCGGCATCAGCAGGTCTCTTGAGTTTATAGAAATATATGGCTGGCTGCAGCTTACCCGGTGATAGCAGATAGCCAGGGTTTATAATGCCAGATCGGCAATGGACAGCTCACCATTGGGCAATTTAGGAGTTGTCATGATTAGTTTGGTTGATTAGATGTGCCATTGAGGTCAGATTTGTGGCCATGATAAGGGGGTGCAAAAATTCCCACATATTACGCTTGTCTGAAACTGACTTTATATAGTTTTCTAATCCAAGTCTCCCCCGAAGTCATCGTTCTTTTTGCTCTATCCTCCGGTTGTAATTTTAATTATACATGGTTATACAGTTCTCTGTCTCAGATTATTGGATGCCAGATTAAAGGAATTTCACTGTATGTTCACTATCATTTATACGTATAGTAAATTAAAGAACTTGTCTTGTTAGAGAACAATCCATGATCACTTTGCACAACCTTATGAAGTTTCTCGCCATCTGGTGCAATCATGTCACCGAGAAGGAACATTTGTCAAGGTAATAGACATTGCTTTGAAAATAAACACCATGGCTTAGCCGCGATTTATATTTCCGACAAAAGGCTTGTTATTGCACTGCAGGCACGTGGTCTCAGATGAATAGCTTTATGTTCCTATGTTAATGCTCTGAAGGTTTTATGAATGTGTTCTTAGCTGCAGTAGTAAATTCCTCCACGATGGGGAGATTGTTTTATTTATTCCTACACGTTACAGTACTTCAGCTTCCCTTCTGGATTCAAAAAAGGGGCAGGATTTTTTTTCAGGTCATTTCCAGATGGAGCAGGCTTGGTTTTAAATTTTGGCCTTTTTTGTCGTTTTTTTTTCCAATTGCATGGGTGGCATATGAATACTAAAGTGACTCAAACAGGAGAACTACAGCTGGAGTTGTAATATGGCAACCAATGAAAGTATATGGGTCAAACAATGGCACAGGGGGCAGTGACATGTATAGAAAAACAGTAGGATCATAGCAAAGATCAAAATGGGCCCCCAATTAGAGTAATGAGTTTTTGCAACTCAGCACAAAAGGGCCCGATGCTTGTTCCCTCTGCACTCTCCTTCCATTACCCAGTTATCTACCCCCACTGCAGAGTTGCCAACCGTCCAACAATTTCTGGGCAGTCCGTAAACTTTTTTTCTATGTCCTTGAAAAAAAATAGACATATCAGTGATATTTTTGAGGCTGGTGGTCCTTGACTAGATCATTTTGGTGGTAATTATCATCATTTTACAGCTCACAGTAAATGCTGGTAATTAATTCTTATCAGTATATTGAGCCATAGACATGGTATTACTTATAATCCTTAGCATTCATTATGCTTTTCCAATGTGTCTGTATAATATGTTCGCTGTCCATAATTTTGGGATAAGTTGTCCAGAAAAAAGAATAATTCTGGTTGGCAACCTTGCCCCACTGGAGTAATAAAGGTCCTCGGGAGAGGATAGTCCTGAACAGGTTCTCATCAATCATAGAACAAATAGGATAGTCATGTGGACTGCCTCTATGGTTTGTATATCATATTTCACATGTTCCACCTTTTATCAGATGACATATTACAGGGAAATTCATCCCTAGAAGTAATGACAAGGTTTTAATTTATGGGGGTCTCAACTAAAAATATGATAATATACAATAAACACAGAAATTTATTAAGCTCAGTTCCCATATGGTCACCACACAGTGGACAGAGCTATCTGCTTCTGGCTCCATCCAACGTGCTGTTTCTGGTACCAACACCTGTATGATTGTTTGGGGAGATGCCACATATCGGACCCCCACCAATCTTGATGACCTATTCTGAAGATAGGTCATTAATATCTAAAATCTGGACAGCCCCTTTAAGAAATTTCATACTATGCAATACCAATTTTTACAAATTTTATTCAATGCAATTGATGGTGTGTCAGGTAATGTTTCATGAACTGAGTAATTCATTACTGTTACATCATGAAAGGTAATAGAATATCTCTCTCTTTCAGCGCACACATTGTATGGGGCTTTGAATAGTACAAAGGAAGTGTTACAAGTATGGCGGACTATGAGGAAACTGTGAAAAGATTTTTTCTTTCATTTCAAAACATCAAAACTATGAATTAACACATGTGGAATTATAAACATAACAAAAAAGTGTGAAACAACTGAAAATATGTCATATTCTAGGTTCTTCAAAGTAGCCACCTTTTGCTTTGATTACTGCTTTGCACACTCTTGGCATTCTCTTGTTGAGCTTCAAGAGGTAGTCACCTGAAATGGTCTTCCAACAGTCTTGAAGGAGTTCCCAGAGATGCTTAGCACTTGTTGGCCCTTTTGCCTTCACTCTGCGGTCCAGCTCACCCCAAACCATCTCGATTGGGTTCAGGTCCGGTGACTGTGGAGGCCAGGTCATCTGGCGCAGCACCCCATAACTCTCCTTCATGGTCAAATACCCCTTACACAGCCTGGAGGTGTGTTTGGGGTCATTGTCCTGTTGAAAAATAAATGATGGTCCAACTAAACGCAAACCGGATGGAATAGCATGCCACTGCAAGATGCTGTGGTAGCCATGCTGGTTCAGTATGCCTTCAATTTTTAATAAATCCCCAGCAGTGTCACCAGCAAAGCACCCCCACACCATCACACCTCCTCATCCATGCTTCACGGTGGGAACCAGGCATGTAGAGTCCATCCGTTCACCTTTTCTGCGTCGCACAAAGACACAGTGGTTGGAACCAAAGATCTCAAATTTGGACTCATCAGACCAAAGCACAGATTTCCACTGGTCTAATGTCCATTCCTTGTGTTCTTTAGCCCAAACAAGTCTCTTCTGCCTGTTGCCTGTCCTTAGCAGTGGTTTCCTAGCTATTTCCTAGATATTCTACCATGAAGGCCTGATTTACACAGTCTCCTCTTAACAGTTGTTCTAGAGATGTGTCTGCTGCTAGAACTCTGTGTGGCATTGACCTGGTCTCTAATCTGAGCTGCTGTTAACTCGGATGAACCTATCCTCCGCAGCAGAGGTGACTCTCGATCTTCCTTTCCTGGGGCGGTCCGCATGTGAGCCAGTTTCTTTGTAGCGCTTGATGGTTTTTGTGGGGACACTTTCAAAGTTTTCCCAATTTTTCGGACTGACTGACCTTCATTTCTTAAAGTAATGATGGCCACTCGTTTTTCTTTACTTAGCTGCTTTTTTCTTGCCATAATACAAATTCTAACAGTCTATTCAGTAGGACTATCAGCTGTGTATCCACCTGACTTCTCCACAAGGCAACTGATGGTCCCAACCCCATTTATAAGGCAAGAAATCCCACTTATTAAACCTGACAGGGCACACCTGTGAAGTGAAAACCATTTCAGGTGACTATCTCTTGAAGCTCAACAAGAGAATGCCAAGAGTGTGCAAAGCAGTAATCAAAGCAAAAGGTGGCTACTTTGAAGAACCTAGAATATGACATATTTTCAGTTGTTTCACACTTTTTTGTTCTGTATATAATTGTTAATTCATAGTTTTGATGCCTTCAGTGTGAATCTATAATTTGCATAGTCATGAAAATAAAGAAAACTCTTTGAATGAGAAGGTGTGTCCAAACTTTTGGTCTGTACTGTACATAAAATGTAAATGATATAAAGACTACTTCCCAACATAACTGCACATACTAGGGTGGGTGCCCAGCAGGGCCAGCTTAGCATCAGTCACTTCACATCATATTACCCCTGACATTCAGTAAGCAGCAGTTTTAATTGACACATTCAGCGAGCCCCGGAGGAGCCGATGCAGAGGATAGGAGTAGTAGTGGCCCTCATGAGATGTTGTTGTAATGTCACGGAATCCTACCTCAGGGCGTCGCTCCCTAGGGTTTTGTGCAGCTAAAAAGGCGATTCTGAAAGGAATCAGGCAGAGATTGTTGAGCAAAGAACGTCTTCCTTTACTGAGTGCAAAAACGGATAGCAGCACATTCATCAGCAATTCGTACAAAGTACAATTTCTCTCAGATGATGGGGTATGGTGGGTGGGAATGCGGCAAAGATGACACTCAGAAACTTGCTAGCTAGTGCTGTCTCTCTCTCTCTCTCTCTTTCTCTCTAGATACCTTTCTCTATGGCTTTATGCAGCAACCACGGGTGAGACGTTGGCCAGGAGTTCCCTTTTAAGGTATTATGAAAGTTAAAAGTTTGTTGTGACGCCAGTTGCATTTCAGAAACGAGGGACTGGGTCCCCCTAAGTAAATGGTGTTTGTGGTACCCGGGTGTAGGAATGCCAGAGTGGTGTAAGGGTTGCCTATATTGTCCCTTTAGGTGTTGTGGATGAGCACGTGTCACGGTGCTCCTACCTGGATATCCTGGAACCCCAGGCGTTGTCGTCCACAGTAGTGCAAATTAGGGTGAATAGTTGGGGATTTTGTGGAATAAATTGAGTCCAGACTTTTATTAACATTGAAAACAGCTTTACTTGAATAAACTTGCATCAGGGAACAATCTTCCAACTTTATCTTGATCACAGCAGGCTTTGGCATAAGTTTTGTAGGGCAAATACATTCGGCCCTGCTACATCTGTCACTTTCTCTAGCTCTGATGTGCTAACTGGATTAAATATAAACTTTTCCTTGCTTTCTGCTGTACTTAGCTTTCTGTAGTCTGACTCTGTCTTTATCTTGATCTGTATCTGTTATCTTTATATTTATTTCTCTCTCTCTTTATCTTTATCCAGGGAACCTTTCTTCCTGGCTTCTGAGGCTTTCTACTTTCTCCTCTTGTTCCAGCAGAGCTGATAGTGATCCACTGTCCTTGGCAAGGCCCGTCCAACAGAGATGGGCCTGCTGCCTTCCCCAAGCTGGGGGTTCTCTGCAGTGGCGTCTCTAGCTTTGAAATTTTGGGGGGGCACACTGGGGGCCAGGACAAAAGTAGGGGGGGGGGCAGCTATAACAACGATACATTTACACAAGTACGCTTAGAAATGCTGCGATACTTTACCAAATACCTAAAACTGCAACAGGGAAGAAAAGTCCTGCTGTCTGTGGTTTAAAGAAAAATAAAAAAAATCACTCAGATTTCAACATGTCCTAGCTGCCTGTGGATGACACTTTTATAGGGAGGGAGATCTGTGGATGACACTGCTATGGGGAAGGGGGGGGGATCTGTGGATGCCACATACCGTATATAGCATCTTATGCTATATGTGTCATCCACAGATCCACCCCATGACAGTGTCATCCCTATTTCCCCCTTCATAACAGTGTCATCCACAGATCTCCCTCCCCGCCTCTCACAGGAGTGTACATTTGACATTTCTAAACTGTAATCCATATCCTGCAGTAACTTTAACTTTAAATCAGGATTAAGCGGCCGCTCATCTCTACTAGTACCTTAACCTTACACCACTCGGCTAGCTTCGGTAACAGGGCCAGGCTACAGCCTTCAGGTACTGCCTGTTAGTTGTTAACGAGCGAGTGCTGATTTCTGCGGGTCAGAGCATACGGATTACAGTTTAAAAGAAATGTACACTCCTGTGAGCGATCCAGTGGTGGATCCAGAGCCTGGTCTTGGGAGGGGCACTTCCAGATTATTTTCTGTCCGCCGCCACAGAACAAGGGTGCTTATGGAACAGACTACACAGTGTAGAGGTATACTGTATATTGTTTGGCACAGTGTAGAGGTTTACTGTAGTGTAGAGGTATACTGTATATTGTTTGGCACAGTGTAGAGGTTTACTGTACATTGTGTGGCACAGTGTAGAGGTATACTGTATATTGTGTGGCACAGTGTAGAGGTATACTGTACATTGTGGGGCACAGTATAGAGGTATACTTTATATTGTGTGGCACAGTGTAGAGGTATACTGTATATTGTGGGGCACAGTGTAGAGGTATACTGTATATTGTGTGGCACAGTGTATGCTATATGTGTATAACAAACATATTTCACATGAAAACTTACAGTTACTTGGCTTGGCACTTGGGGATCTCGGACGGCACTTCAACACTTTGGCCGAGGGCTCGGCAAAGCTGATTATTGTTTTATCCTAATGAGAAAGATTTCATAATAAGGATTTGGAGAAGGGGCAGTGGGACAGCAGAGCAGGGAGAGGCTGGTGCTGCTACTAGAGGGTCATACCATGGGGGAGTAATAAAGCCCACCATAATGCCCCCCCAGTAAAAATAATTCTCCTTATAATGTGACAATGCAAAAAATACCCCCTTGTAATGCCCCCAGTTGAGCTAATGTCCCCCATAATGTGCCAGTATAAAATGCCCCATATATCGTGCCCCAGTAGATGCCCTCAGTGTCCCCCATAATTTGCAAGTATAAAATACCCCTTCTTAGTGCCCCCAATAGATGACTCCATAGTACTCCTCTCCCCCCTTTCCCATAGTACCCACCATGTGTCCCAGTATAAAATGCTACTGTACAGAGCCCCCCATATTAAATACCCCTTCTTTGTGTCCTCAGTAGATGCCCCTATAGTGCCCACTAATAATGTGCCAGTAATAAGTGCCCCCAATAACATGCCAGTAATAAGTGCCCCCCATCACGTGCCAGTAACAAAAGCCCCCCAATGTGCCAGTAATAAGAGCCCAGCCCCATCACGCGCCAGTAATAAGAGCCCCCCCATCACGCGCCAGTAACAAGAGCCCCCCCAATGTTCCAGTAACAAGAGCCCCCATCATGTGCCAGTAATAAGCCCCCCCATCATGTGCCAGTAATAAGCCCCCATCATGTGCCAGTAATAAGCCCCCCATCATGTGCCAGTAATAAGCCCCCCATCATGTGCCAGTAATAAGCCCCCCCTATCATGTGCTAGTAATAAGCCCCCCATCATGTGCCAGAAATAAGCCCCCCATCATGTGCCAGTTATAAGCCCCCATCATGTGCTAGTTATAAGCCCCCCATCATGTGCCAAAAATAAGCCCCCATCATGTGCCAGAAATAAGCCCCCATCATGTGCCAGTAATAAGCCCCCCATCATGTGCTAGTATTGTAATAAGCCCCATCACGTGCCAGTAATAAGCCCCCCATCATGTGCTAGTAATAAGTCCTCGATTACGTGCCAGTAATAAGGCCCCCCCATCAGGTGCCAGTAATAAGCTCCCCATCATGTGCCAGTAATAAGCCCCCCCATCATGTGCCAGTAATAAGCCCCCCATCATGTGCCAGTAATAAACCCCCCATCATGTGCCAGTAATAAGCCCCCCGTCATGTGCCAGTAAAAATATAATATGTGCCATCATGTGCCAGAAATAAGCCCCCATCATGTGCCAGAAATAAGCCCCCATCATGTGCCAGTAATAAGCCCCCCATCATGTGCCAGTAATAAGCCCCCCATCATGTGCCAGAAATAAGCCCCCATCATGTGCCAGAAATAAGCCCCCCATCATGTGCCAGTATTGTAATAAGCCCCATCATGTGCCAGTAATAAGCCCCCATCATGTGCCAGTAATAAACCCCCATCATGTGCCAGTAATAATCCCCCTATCATGTGCCAGTAATAATCCCCCCATCATGTGCCAGTAATAAGCCCCCCCATCATGTGCCAGTAATAAGCCCCCCCATCATGTGCCAGTAATAAGCCCCCCCATCATGTGCCAGTAATAAGCCCCCCCATCATGTGCCAGTAATAAGCCCCCCATCATGTGCCAGTAATAATATAATATGTGCCATCATGTGCCAGAAATAAGCCCCCCATCATGTGCCAGAAATAAGCCCCCATCATGTGCCAGTAATAAGCCCCATCATGTGCCAGTAATAAGCCCCCCATCATGTGCCAGTAATAAGCCCCCCATCATGTGCCAGTAATAATCCCCCATCATGTGCCAGTATTAAGCCCTCCCATCATGTGCCAGTAATAAGCCCTCCCATCATGTGCCAGTAACAAGAGCCCCAATGTGCCAGTAACAAGAGCCCCCCTAATGTGCCTGTAAAGATATTGTATAAAAAAAAAAAAATACTTATACTTATCTCTCTGTCAGCGATGCGATGAAGGCCTCTTCCGGCCTGTGTTCTGCGCTGTATGGCTCAGGCGGCGCGATGACGTCATCGCGCCGCCTGCGCCGGCCTCTGATAGGCTACCGGCCTAGTGCCTGCAGCGTATCGGAGGAAGGGGAAGGGACACACCTCTCCCTCCCCTGCACCGCCTCAGCACAGGCAGATTACTATAGAGATGAGCGCAATGGAAGCGCTCATCTCCCTGTGCCCGACTGCGGCTGCTCACTTGGGAGGGCATTATAGTTGGGGGGGCACATGGGGGGGCACAGCCTGATGTAGGGGGGGGCGTGGCCCCCTCTGGCGACGCCACTGGTTCTCTGAACACACACCTGTCCCCAAGAAGGGGAAGGCTTCACTAACTAACTCCTCCCTCTCTAGAGAGGGCTAGAATGGATAGGAGGTTCCACTCTAGGCAAACTAGCTCTGCCATTGTTGCCACCATCTGCTCGTGAACCAGGTAGATTACACTTTGAGGCCCCTTTTACACAGGCGAGTATTCCGCGCGGGTGCAATGCGTGAAGTTAACGCATTGCACCCGCACTGAATCCGGACCCATTCATTTCTATGGGGCTGTTCACATGAGCGGTGATTTTCACGCATCACTTGTGCATCGCGTGAAAATCGCAGCATGCTCCTCTTTGTGCGTTTTTCACGCAACGCAAGCCCCATAGAAGTGAATGGGGTTGCGTGAAAATCACAAGCATCCGCAAGCAAGTGCGGATGCGGTGCGATTTTCACGCACGGTTGCTAGGAGACGATCGGGATGGAGATGGTTATAAGGGAAAATAATAGCATTCTGAATACAGAATGCATAGTAAAATAGCGCTAGAGGGGTTAAAAAAATAAATAAAATTTAACTCACCTTAGTCCACTTGCTCACATCTACTTCTGTCTTGATCTTAGCTCTGTGTAGCAACAAGGACCTTTGGTGACGTCACAGTCATCACATGATCCATCACATGATCTTTTACCATGGTGATGGATCATGTGATGACTGGAGTGACGTTACCACAGGTCCTGTTGCTACACAAAGCTAAGATGAAGACAGAAGGAGATGCCGGCTACGCGAGCAAGTGGACTAAGGTGAGTTAAATTACTTGTTATTTATTTTTAACCCCTCCAGCGCTATTTTACTATGCATTCTGTATTCAGAATGCTATTATTTTCCCTTATAACCATGTTATAAGGGAAAATAATACAATCTACAGAACACCGATCCCAAGCACGCGTGATTTTTTGGGGTTTGGGTACCAAACACGCGTGATATTTCTCACGCGAGTGCAAAACGCATTACAATGTTTTGCACTCGCGCGGAAAAATCGCAGGTGTTGCCGCAACGCACCCGCACCTTTTTCCCGCAAAGCCCGTGTGAAAGAGGCCTAACAGTTGCAAAATCAGAAATACATCTGACAATAAATTAACATGGTGACACAGAATCAACCATAGGAGATAGTAGAGGGGCACAAAAGGTGGTAATGCCCCTCTGGGGTATTACATTTACTCTTGCACCTGTGACTGTAGGTGTTCACTGAATGATGCAGGCTTCTAGCTTTGCCTGTCCTGAACTCTCCTGATGCTGTCTTAGCATGTTACCCACCACCTTGCAGCGGCTTGATCACTCTACTGACTCTTATACACTGTAGCTTGCAATTTCTCTGTAGCCTAGGTCCCTGCAATCTCCCTGGAGCGATTATGTCTTCCTAGGTGAGCTTTCTCTCTTGTCCACCTGACGTGGAGGAGCGGGAGATGGAACACAATCTCCTCACTCCTCACTCTCCCCTCTCCCACTCTAAATTAACTCTCCCAAGCTCAGCTCCACCCTTGGCAGTATGTTGGAGCAGACTACTCCAACCAAGGCGGGGGGGGGGGGGGGGGGGGTGGAATGGTAAGTTCCATTCCAGTTACTAGTGTTGAGCGAATCGAGCTTTGGATCATAAAGTATATTCAAAGTTAATTCGCTCAAAGCTTTGTTTGAACTCTGTACAGCATTCAAATGTATGGGCTTCGGTGAGGGAAATTAGTTTTCACTAAAGTCTTGTGGGACTTTGGTGAATAACCTCAGACTTTGATTTTAGAACTTGAAAACCATTTCAAAACTTGGATCTGAAGTTGGCTTTGGTACCGAGGTACCAGCCTACACTGAAGCCGACTTCGGATTCTTATTTTAAAATGGTTTTCAAGTTTAAAAATGTAATGCCGAAGTTATTAATCGAAGTCTCACAAGACTTCGGTGATAACGAATTTAACCTCACCGAAGGCCATACATTTTAATGCTGTATTGAGACGGGTCTTTGTACAGCATTAAAACAAGGTTTTGAGTGAATCGACTTTGGATCTTGGATCCGAAGCTCGATTCGCTCAACACTACGAGCTAATACCAAACATTGCCAACCGTACCCGAGCTGCAAAGTACAAAGTTTATTACATTATATTACATTTACATTGCATTAAAAACAGTAAGCACGTGCAGATTCCATAGTAGTACCCCCAGGTCTGGAGTACTATACATACATGTGCTGGGCCAGCACACAGGACACATCTATGGGATAACTAAACTATAGGTGGACTCATTATTTTATTGCTGTTATTACAGTAACTACATTACTGTGTGAATTTATATGGCTACCTGTCTCTAGGTGATGTTGTAAAATGGCTGTCTCTGTGAAGGCGATGTTGTCAGTAAAGTTAAGTGTAAAAAAAACTAACAACCACAATGCGCCCAGACAATGACAGACATGGTGAAGAAATTCTGCTATAAGTAGTATATAAAGGATACTGTACATGTTATGCTCCTCAATACAGTACTATTCACCTGTGAAATACCTGGGCAGTTAAATTAAAGG
The DNA here is from genome assembly GCF_014858855.1 of Bufo gargarizans. Taxonomy (NCBI): domain Eukaryota; kingdom Metazoa; phylum Chordata; class Amphibia; order Anura; family Bufonidae; genus Bufo; species Bufo gargarizans. The sequence goes on along the minus strand of NC_058080.1, from coordinate 174,684,190 downwards.
GGTTGTGCAGCCTGTTTGTATTGGTGACCTATACTCGGAATAGGACATCAATATCTTATCTGCGGGGATCAGAGCATTGGCGGATCCAGGTGGGGGGGGGGCAACAGGGCAATTGCCCCCCCCCCCCTCCGAGAATATAGTTTCCCACTGGCTGATTCCCCTTTAGCGCTGGCCGCCACCACAGCCATACTAACAATACCTGCGGGGCGGCTGCCGGCGGCTAAGTTCACATAGGGGGCGGACTCAGAGGCAGAGCCGTGTGTGCGCTGTGCAGGCTCATGCAGTCAGGAGAGGTAGTGGTCCCCGTCTCGTCTGGGCGGAAGAGTTGGAAGGAAGAAGAACCTGAAGCTGCTGCGTGCCGCACGCCTGCTAGTGAGGTGAGGGCTGCCGGCGGTGGCGTGATAGTGTTTGTTCGTGCCCAGCTGCTCCCGTAACCACAAGAACTGTCTCTGCTCTGCCCTGGCTGAGACCCTTTGTATAAGTTATATATAACAGTAAACGCATATAAAGTATGTACCCTGCTAGGCTGCTACCCCTCCTCAGTTATATTACCCCCTGTATAATGTACCTTGATGGTTATCAGGGTATATTATACATGGGGTAATATAACTAAAGGGTATCAGGGTACATTATACAGGGGGTAATATAACAAAGGGGTATCAGGGTACATTATACAGTGGCAATATAACTTATATTACCCCTGTATAATGTCCATGATAGCCCTTCTCAGTTATATTACCACTCTATAATGTACCCCGATACTCCTTAGTTATATTAACCCCTGCATAATGTACCTTGAAACCCTTTAGTTATATTACCCCTGTATAATGTACCCTGATACCCCTTAGTTATATTAACCCCTGTATTATCTACCCTGATACCCCTCAGTTCTATTATATACTGTAACTAAGGGGTATCAGGGTACATTATACAGTGGCAATATAACTTATATTACCCCTGTAAAATGTCCATAATAGCCCTCCTCAGTTATATTACCTCTGTATAATGTACCCTGATACCCCTTAGTTATATTACCCCTGTATAATGTACCCTGATACCCCTTAGTTATATTACCCCTGTATAATGTACCCTGATAGCCCTCCTCAGTTATAAATAAGGTTAGAGCTGTACGATAGGATAAATAAAATAGTCTGTTCTATAAGCACCACATAATTTTCTGTCCGCCGCCACAAAACAATCTGGAAGTGCCCCTCCCAAGAACAGGCTCCGGATCCGCCACTGCCCCCACCCCTGCTGATCACTTTTTTGAAAAGGAGCTGATGCTTCCTCTTTATTACACTGCCCGTCGTCTTGGAAATGGAATGTAATTACAAGTACTCACTCTATTCACTTGAATGGAGCGAGTACTTATAATACACCCCCCCCCCCCCCACCGCTGCGAGGGAGAAGATGTGTGGAGAACCACCTCCTCTATAAACGGCTGATCGCCAGGGGTGCTGGGTGTCAGACCCCTGCAGATCAGATATTGATGACCTACCCTGAGGATAGGTCATCAATATTGTAATGTTAGAGGTCACATGAAATAGTTGAGAGTTGCATGATGCCATCATTCAGTTCTGCTACGTGCAGCCTGTTTGTATTGGTGACCTATACTCGGGATAGGCCATCAATATCTTATCGGCAGGGATCAGAGTCCACCCCCACCCCCCCACCCCCACTGACCGCTTGTTCATCATTCAGTTCTGCTATGGATGCATTACACAGGATCAAAAAGGGCTGTACCACTTTTTTCCTTAGAGAGATGCTATAGCACAGATATAATAAAGGTCTATGAACAAACTTTTAAATATCTGTATATTAGAATATTGAAAGACTGCCTATTCACTACACAAATAAATGCAAGAATTGATACCGGAAAACCTCGGTTGATACATATAAAAAATACTTTAAAAAAAAATGGAAACATAATAGAAATGCAGTGTTAGTGCCTTTATGTACTTTAACATTTCTTCTTTGTACACATAAAACTGCCAACACATCAGGCTATTTCACCTTTCCACAAATGACTTTGTGTAGAAATATGAAGATATGTAGAAGTATTTCCAACAGTTCATCTCTACAGCTTCATGTTCAGACGATATTCTAAAAAAGATCTAGTAAAATGCCCTGTAGCCCAAGAGCAGCGTCATGTCCCTTTAAATGTGCAGTCACTCTTGTCACCATGGTAACTGCATTACAAGCAGCCAATAGGATTGCTGGGTTTAAATTTGAAGAAGAAAAAAGTCAACTATCTTCAGTCTGTTGTATCTCATCTGAGCGAGAAGGCGACTTCTGTGACTACTGCGATATTTAGGTATGACACCGGAATACATGATGACGATTTATCTCATCGCACATATACACAGAGAATCATTTTGGGGGAAATCTGTGAATGATGAACTTCATGATTTACAGCTCTCCATAGAGGCATCTACGTGATAAATACTTGTGGGTAAAGATGGCAGCTGATATTCAGATGTTGGATGTGGGTGATTCCACCACTTGTCATATGGATCCAATAATGGGAACCAATTAATTACCGCTTCAGCACCAGGGTCATTTTGGTCTTCAGGATCAGACACTTTCACACTCATCAGTTTACTGGCTATTAATGTTTTATTTGTTGGGCTAGCAATATGATTTTTGCAGAGTTTCTTTAAAAATGTTTTGATGATGGCTTATAGTTAAATATATACACTAACATATCGCTAGGATATGCCACAAAAGTCAGATTGTCCCACTCCTATCTGTTGGGGATGCAACAGCATGTACCATATACAGTATTGTGTATTAATATCACTGGACCACTAGATGGCACTGTATGTTAAGGTTACCAGTTGTGTATATCTGTAAAACTTGTTGGTTCTCTCTCTTTCTCTCTTTATACCAAGATGGCTGCTGTTACAGTTTTCTGAAATGTCTTGTATGTTTGGAACTTAATCCACACAAGTAAACCAAGTTCTGCCTCCTCACAAGCTACTAGTGTATTCTCTAATACATAACCAAAAGGTTATGGGCCCAGCTCTAGAAACTAGAAAAAGAAAAACTACAAGCAAGTAAGTGCTGCATCTACGATCCTACCAAATCCTGTGCGAGGAAACAAGAGCTGCATCCAATTCACTGAAATATGGCAAGTGCTTCAGATATGAAGTTTACAATAGCAAAGCTCAACAGTACCACCTACCAGCTATGGACGTTTAAGCTTGAAATGTGGCTATCCAAAGATGACTTGTGGCAGGTACTAGGCAACAGGCAAGCAAAAGCCGTCATAAGCCGGTTAGTGGAGGATGATCAACTCATTCATATAAGGAAAGAAAACACAGTTAAAGGTATGTGGACTGCATTACAAAAACTGCATGAACATGCAAGCCTAAACATTAAACTATAATACAGTGAGGAACCGCACTCTATTCAAGTGTGTCACCGGTGCCAATCAAGGGCTTATTAAGCCATTTATCATGAGAATGAAGTATTGAGGCACTCAGGTTCTTTTTGCAATTTAAATGAAATTTATTTCATGAATTAATCTCTGCATCATCCATTCGCCCGTGGTATATATAGGAGCATTAAACAACAGAATATTTCTGACCAAACGTTTCGGTCACGGTGGACCTTCGTCAGTGGTCATATTATCTGGAATAATATTGGATACATGTTCAGGGTTATTCGGATGGCAGAGATAACGTTACATCATCATAGTGAAACAAAAATCAATGTCGATATATACAAGTCAAATTGAACACGGTTGTAGCAGCAAGAGAAATGGTGTCCAATAACGTAATAAATATTCAAATACATAGACGCAAATACGATGGGTCCGTGGCGTATGGTTTATAAAGGTAAAAAATAGTAAAGTACCAGTGTAATAATAGTGGAAGTGACAGGGTTCAAATTGGTACATGGTATATTGTATACTGTGGTATCACACGTGTATCACCGAGTATTACTGGTATATGCTGAATCGAGGACATATTCTATAGTCGGATATGGGAGAGTCATTGTACGACTATGCCATTGGTATAATAATTTTGTTTGAAAAATGCATAAATCCTCTATGTAGCATATCACAGAGTACTCAGGCCGTGCGGTATTTACATTTGGTATATATCAGGTATCACCTATAACATTACTGTAGTATCACACGTGTATCACCGAGTATTACTGGTATATGCTGAATCGAGGACATATTCTATAGTCGGATATGGGGGAGTCATTGTACGACTACGCCATTGGTATAATAATTTTGTTTGCAAAATGCATAAATCCTCTATGTAGCATATCACAGAGTACTCAGGCCGTGCGGTATTTACATTTGGTATATATCAGGTATCACCTATAACATTCACATATGCATGGGGGCACAAGCGGCATATTATACATCGTTCGTATGTACCACAGTATTCAAGTGCACAGAATCATAAGTACAAGTATCTCAATTTATAACACTGCACAAAGTTGGTTCAGTGACATGGAAGCATAGAGGGATGAGAGGCTGCAGGAGATTTCCAATGGTGAGCAAGCTGACATAGTGAGAGGGTTTCTGTGGAAAAAAGATTCAAGGTTAGAGCATATTTTCTACCTGAGTGATGTATGGCTGTGTTCTGGGGCGCTGGATGCAGGTCTGACCCACTTTCTGCCTCGGTTTAAGTAATCCGAGAGGATCAGAGTTCCGGTCATCTGACCGGAAGTGACGTAGTGTGTGGAACGCAAGTTTGCGTTCCAAATACCGGAAGTGCTGCTGATAATGTGGCTGATTAAAAGGAGAGTAGAATGGAGCGCATTTTTGCGCATTTATGCGTTCCATATGGCGGAAGTATTAGTGTGGAGCATGGCTGGTGGGTAGATGGAGCGCAAGTATGCGTTCCAAGTAGCAACATGTGGTATAGTTGTCACCTGGGTACAGAGTATGTATATCTCTGTGACAAATATGGATCCAATACAGAAGTATAAGGAGAGTTTATAGCTTAATATGAGAGCTTAATATTACCTATATACATAGTCCTCCATATACCCATCTTCCCATTCCCTTTTATCATTGAATTTCCCAATAAATATAAACTCTCCTTATACTTCTGTATTGGATCCATATTTGTCACAGAGATATACATACTCTGTACCCAGGTGACAACTATACCACATGTTGCTACTTGGAACGCATACTTGCGCTCCATCTACCCACCAGCCATGCTCCACACTAATACTTCCGCCATATGGAACGCATAAATGCGCAAAAATGCGCTCCATTCTACTCTCCTTTTAATCAGCCACATTATCAGCAGCACTTCCGGTATTTGGAACGCAAACTTGCGTTCCACACACTACGTCACTTCCGGTCAGATGACCGGAACTCTGATCCTCTCGGATTACTTAAACCGAGGCAGAAAGTGGGTCAGACCTGCATCCAGCGCCCCAGAACACAGCCATACATCACTCAGGTAGAAAATATGCTCTAACCTTGAATCTTTTTTCCACAGAAACCCTCTCACTATGTCAGCTTGCTCACCATTGGAAATCTCCTGCAGCCTCTCATCCCTCTATGCTTCCATGTCACTGAACCAACTTTGTGCAGTGTTATAAATTGAGATACTTGTACTTATGATTCTGTGCACTTGAATACTGTGGTACATACGAACGATGTATAATATGCCGCTTGTGCCCCCATGCATATGTGAATGTTATAGGTGATACCTGATATATACCAAATGTAAATACCGCACGGCCTGAGTACTCTGTGATATGCTACATAGAGGATTTACACATTTTTCAAACAAAATTATTATACCAATGGCGTAGTCGTACAGTGACTCCCCCATATCCGACTATAGAATATGTCCTCGATTCAGCATATACCAGTAATACTCGGTGATACACGTGTGATACCACAGTAATGTTATAGGTGATACCTGATATATACCAAATGTAAATACCGCACGGCCTGAGTACTCTGTGATATGCTACATAGAGGATTTATGCATTTTTCAAACAAAATTATTATACCAATGGCATAGTCGTACAATGACTCTCCCATATCCGACTATAGAATATGTCCTCGATTCAGCATATACCAGTAATACTCGGTGATACACGTGTGATACCACAGTAATGTTATAGGTGATACCTGATATATACCAAATGTAAATACCTGAGTACTCTGTGATATGCTACATAGAGGATTTATGCATTTTTCAAACAAAATTATTATACCAATGGCATAGTCGTACAATGACTCCCCCATATCCGACTATAGAATATGTCCTCGATTCAGCATATACCAGTAATACTCGGTGATACACGTGTGATACTACAGTAATGTTATAGGTGATACCTGATATATACCAAATGTAAATACCGCACGGCCTGAGTACTCTGTGATATGCTACATAGAGGATTTATGCATTTTTCAAACAAAATTATTATACCAATGGCATAGTCGTACAATGACTCTCCCATATCCGACTATAGAATATGTCCTCGATTCAGCATATACCAGTAATACTCGGTGATACACGTGTGATACCACAGTATACAATATACCATGTACCAATTTGAACCCTGTCACTTCCACTATTATTACACTGGTACTTTACTATTTTTTACCTTTATAAACCATACGCCACGGACCCATCGTATTTGCGTCTATGTATTTGAATATTTATTACGTTATTGGACACCATTTCTCTTGCTGCTACAACCGTGTTCAATTTGACTTGTATATATCGACATTGATTTTTGTTTCACTATGATGATGTAACGTTATCTCTGCCATCCGAATAACCCTGAACATGTATCCAATATTATTCCAGATAATATGACCACTGACGAAGGTCCACCGTGACCGAAACGTTTGGTCAGAAATATTCTGTTGTTTAATGCTCCTATATATACCACGGGCGAATGGATGATGCAGAGATTAATTCATGAAATAAATTTCATTTAAATTGCAAAAAGAACCTGAGTGCCTCAATACTTCATTCTCATAAACATTAAACTATATCTGCTGCGCAAACTATATAAGATGAGGCTTGAAAAAGTGCAGGAAATGGGTGGACATGTAAAGGCTATGCTAGGAGGTTGTGGACCAGCTGGGTGCAATAGGTGAAGAAATGAAAGACAATCATGTAGTAGCATTACTGCTATGCAGCCTTCCAGAATAATACAGTGCCCTTATAAATGCTCTAGATACTAGACCGGAAACTGAACTGACGCTAGAATATGTTAGGGGAAATTAATTAACTAATACAGCAGAAGAAAGTAAAATCTGCATAGTGAAGAGAACGAGGAGCTCTGAAGGTGCATGAAGGCATAAGACAAAGCAAAGAAACCAGGGTATGTTTCGGCTGGAAAAAGGCCGGTCACCTGAAAAAGAACTGTTCAATCTGGAAAGCTGAGCAGCGAAAGCGGGAGCTACCCACAAGAGAAAGAGCTAAAGCGGTCATGAAAGAAAATGAAAGGGCATCATGGAGTGGTACTTTTAAAGTGACTCAGAATAGTACCTCACACGGATGGTACATTGATTCAGGGGCAACAATTCACTTGACAAGTGACAAGATATTCTTCACAAAAATTGATTTTAATGTAAAAGACAAAGTCTTCCTAGCAAATGGGAAAAGTATTACAGAGGAAGGTGTTACAAAACTGTTATTCACCCTGTTAGTCTGAATGGATGAAGCACATGGTGAGAACAATGGATGGCGGCCATTTTAACTCACAGACACTGTTTGGACTTTTCTACACGGTGCCATCTCGCCGGTATTTGGTGCCCAGAGACATCATTCAGTAGTTTGAAACTACCAAACAAGGGACATGTTTATTAGTAACTATTTTCTGTATAACTTGTATACTTTCGGTGTAACTGGCATAAAACTGTATCTTCCAGACTACTGAACGGATCTGGGTGAATTTCGGATATGTGGTTCACCCAGATCCCCCGGTTCTGAGGATATACTGATATACTGATATTGTTATGGGGTTATTGCATGTTTTGGGGTTCCTGTGATATGTTTTATAAAACTGTATTTCTCTGCCTGTGATAATTATATTCGCCATTGTATTCAGTAATCTTATCACAGACAGAGAGGAGGATTTTGCGTGGGAGTGTCTGTGTTTATTGTACGGATTGATTGGTTGTATTTCAAACCCCTGTGGGCAGTACTATGTTGGTGGATTGTAAATAAAAGAGTCTGTATGCCCCAGGGCAGTCAGACCTAGTTTGACCTTCAAATCGCAGCCTCGCCTCGTTTTGTGGGGGAAAGATTATCCTAGCTGTAAGATAGCTAGTGGGATTGTTCTACATTTACAGGATCCTTCTGGATATCGAGACGAAGCGGCTCCTCTCTCTCTCCCTAAACCGAGATCCAGACTATCCAAGCGGTCCAGCTTCCAGCTAGCCTGGGAGTAACCGTAACATTTGGATGGCAGCGGTGGGATTGTCCTGGATTTCCTAGGAGAAGTACTGAACGGATGGAGAGCGCTTACGAAAAATTTAAACGTGCGACCCTAAAGGATTTACTCGAAAGCAGAGGGGGAAACGCCAGCAACCGTCCGAGAAGGGAACTGATCACAGAATTAACCGAATTGGATCAGGGCTTCACGATGGCAGAAACCCCGACCTTGACTGACCCGTTAGGTCCCATACCCTGGGACACCCCAGATGCTTTCGAAACAGAGTCTAAGACTGACCCGACATTACAAAAGTACCGGGAACGAGCAGAGACCGGAGGGAGCGGGTCAGATAACGAAACCTTTTTATGGGAAAAGGGAAAGCTATATCGCTTGACGGAGAAAAGGGGGCAGCATAGGCGACAGCTGGTAGTGCCCCACAAATACCGTCGAGAAATTCTTAAGATAGGACACGACATTCCCTTGGCAGGCCACCTAGCTGTAACCCGCACACTACACCGCATTACTCACACGTTCTTTTGGCCAGGGGTACACGCTGATGTTAGGACTTATTGTAATACCTGCGATGTGTGTCAACGAGTAGGGAGGAGAGGCGATCACCCTAAAGCTCATCTAGTAAATATGCCCATTGTGGAGGAACCCTTCAGCAGGGTTGCTATTGACCTAGTGGGACCGCTGGCTACTCCTAGTCCCTCCGGTAAGCGCTACATTCTTACCGTAGTGGACTACGCTACCAGGTACCCTGAAGCTGTCGCCCTATCCAACATCCATGCGGATACGGTAGCGAATGCGCTGGTGCAGGTGTTCTCCCGGGTAGGATTTCCGAAAGAAATCCTGTCCGACCGAGGCACCCAATTTACTGCCGAATTGACTCAGCAACTCTGGCAGGTTTGCAAAATTAAGTCCCTCCTGAGCTCTCCATACCACCCCCAGACGAACGGACTTTGTGAGAGGTTCAATGGGACCCTCAAACAAATGCTCAAGACGTTTACTCAGGAATACCGAGACTGGGAGCGTTTTCTGCCGCACCTCCTATTTGCTTATCGGGAGGTGCCCCAGGAAAACGACCGGGTTCTCTCCCTTCGAGTTGCTCTACGGAAGAAAGGTACGGGGGACCCCTAAACCTGATTCGGGAGCACTGGGAGGGAGAGATGGAGACTGACGGTGTCCCCATTGTGCCGTACGTGCTGGAACTCAGGGACCGAATGGAGCAATTAGCCAAATCAGTGCAGGCTAACCTCCAATCGGCCCAGAGAAGACAGAAGGTATGGTACGATCGGGGGGCCCGAAAGAGAATCTTTACCATAGGGCAAAAGGTGTTAGTGCTTAAGCCAGTTAAGACAGACAAATTGCAGGCGTCCTGGCAGGGCCCCTACCAGATAGTGGAGAAAAGGGGAGACACCACTTACGTAATAGCTAGCTGCCATGACAGCAATCTTAGAAAGACATTCCATGTGAACATGCTCAAGGAATATCTTGAGCGGCCGGAGAACGTGACGGCCGTATGCTGTCCCCCTCAGGAAGACCCCGACAGTCTACCCATTCCAGATCTGTTAGAAAAGAGTCCCCACGCAGATATAGTAGCTCAGGTCAAGATAGGGGACCGACTTAGCCCCACTGAAAGGGAGCAGCTTAATCAACTCCTGCAGTCCAAAAGCCCCACCTTCTCCCAGAAGCCAGGGTACACTACCTTAACCACCCACCAGGTAGATACCCCGGGACAAGCTCCTTTACGCCAGGCTCCTTACCGAATCCCCGAGGCAGTTAGGACAGGGATGAAGAAGGAGATCGATGAGATGCTCCAACTCAGGGTAATTGAGCCCTCCGATAGTCCCTGGGCTTCCCCAGTGGTCCTGGTGCCCAAGAAAGATGGTACAACCCGGTTTTGCGTAGACTATCGGAGGCTCAATGAAAAGACAGTGACAGATGCTTACCCTATGCCCAGGGTAGACGAGCTACTCGATCGTATAGCCAGGGGAAATTATCTGACCACCATTGACCTCTGCAAGGGTTACTGGCAGATCCCCCTGGCCCAGGAGGCTGTCCCCAAGTCGGTATTCGTCACCCCGTTCGGCTTATATCATTTTAAGGTAATGCCGTTTGGGATGAAGAATGCCCCAGCTACATTCCAGCGCTTGGTCGATAGGCTCCTGGATGGCTTCCAGAGTTTTGCTTGCGCATACCTGGACGACATAGCGATCCACAGTGAGTCCTGGGAGGACCACTTAGCTCACATAGGAATGGTTCTGGATCAGATCCGGGCTGCTGGCCTGACTCTGAAGCCAGAAAAATGCCACTTTGGGATGGCCGAGGTACAGTACCTGGGTCACCGGGTGGGGTGTGGGAAACAGCGACCAGAACCGGCCAAGATAGAAGCTGTCGCCAATTGGCCCACCCCCACCACTAAGACTCAGGTCCTAGCATTCCTGGGCACAGCAGGGTACTACAGACGGTTTGTACCAGACTACAGCACACTTGCCAAACCCCTGACTGACCTGACCAAGAAAAACTTACCTCGACAGGTCCTGTGGTCTCCCCACTGTGAAACGTCTTTCCAAGCTCTCAAAAATGCTCTTGTTAACGCTCCTGTCTTGGCGGCCCCAGCCCTTAACAAGCGTTTTATCGTCCATACAGACGCTTCCATGTTCGGGCTGGGAGCTGTCCTCAGCCAAGTAGGCGAAGACGGAGGGGAGCACCCAGTTGTCTACATTAGCTGTAAGCTCCTGCCACGCGAAGTCAGCTATGCAGCGGTAGAAAAAGAGTGTTTGGCTTTGGTGTGGGCACTAAAGAAATTGACTCCCTATTTGTATGGACAAGAATTCACTCTGGTTACAGACCATAACCCGTTGGTGTGGCTAAACCGGGTCTCTGGGGATAACGGCAGACTTTTACGTTGGAGTTTATCGTTACAACCCTTCAACTTCACCATTACCTACAGACCTGGGAAACAGAATGGCAACGCCGACGGGTTGTCCAGACAAAAAGACCTCAACCCAGCATAACCAGCGGTCTGGACAGTCTTAGTCTGCCCCGAAAAGGGGTCAGACAGTGTCTGCCAGAGTGTTCCACAAAAAGGGAGCACTGTTACAAAACTGTTATTCACCCTGTTAGTCTGAATGGATGAAGCACATGGTGAGAACAATGGATGGCGGCCATTTTAACTCACAGACACTGTTTGGACTTTTCTACACGGTGCCATCTCGCCGGTATTTGGTGCCCAGAGACATCATTCAGTAGTTTGAAACTACCAAACAAGGGACACGTTTATTAGTAACTATTTTCTGTATAACTTGTATACTTTCGGTGTAACTGGCATAAAACTGTATCTTCCAGACTACTGAACGGATCTGGGTGAATTTCGGATATGTGGTTCACCCAGATCCCCCGGTTCTGAGGATATACTTGTTATGGGGTTATTGCATGTTTTGGGGTTCCTGTGATATGTTTTATAAAACTGTATTTCTCTGCCTGTGATAATTATATTCGCCATTGTATTCAGTAATCTTATCACAGACAGAGAGGAGGATTTTGCGTGGGAGTGTCTGTGTTTATTGTACGGATTGATTGGTTGTATTTCAAACCCCTGTGGGCAGTACTATGTTGGTGGATTGTAAATAAAAGAGTCTGTATGCCCCAGGGCAGTCAGACCTAGTTTGACCTTCAAATCGCAGCCTCGCCTCGTTTTGTGGGGGAAAGATTATCCTAGCTGTAAGATAGCTAGTGGGATTGTTCTACATTTACAGGATCCTTCTGGATATCGAGACGAAGCGGCTCCTCTCTCTCTCCCTAAACCGAGATCCAGACTATCCAAGCGGTCCAGCTTCCAGCTAGCCTGGGAGTAACCGTAACATTTGGATGGCAGCGGTGGGATTGTCCTGGATTTCCTAGGAGAAGTACTGAACGGATGGAGAGCGCTTACGAAAAATTTAAACGTGCGACCCTAAAGGATTTACTCGAAAGCAGAGGGGGGAACGCCAGCAACCGTCCGAGAAGGGAACTGATCACAGAATTAACCGAATTGGATCAGGGCTTCACGATGGCAGAAACCCCGACCTTGACTGACCCGTTAGGTCCCATACCCTGGGACACCCCAGATGCTTTCGAAACAGAGTCTAAGACTGACCCGACATTACAAAAGTACCGGGAACGAGCAGAGACCGGAGGGAGCGGGTCAGATAACGAAACCTTTTTATGGGAAAAGGGAAAGCTATATCGCTTGACGGAGAAAAGGGGGCAGCATAGGCGACAGCTGGTAGTGCCCCACAAATACCGTCGAGAAATTCTTAAGATAGGACACGACATTCCCTTGGCAGGCCACCTAGCTGTAACCCGCACACTACACCGCATTACTCACACGTTCTTTTGGCCAGGGGTACACGCTGATGTTAGGACTTATTGTAATACCTGCGATGTGTGTCAATGAGTAGGGAGGAGAGGCGATCACCCTAAAGCTCATCTAGTAAATATGCCCATTGTGGAGGAACCCTTCAGCAGGGTTGCTATTGACCTAGTGGGACCGCTGGCTACTCCTAGTCCCTCCGGTAAGCGCTACATTCTTACCGTAGTGGACTACGCTACCAGGTACCCTGAAGCTGTCGCCCTATCCAACATCCATGCGGATACGGTAGCGAATGCGCTGGTGCAGGTGTTCTCCCGGGTAGGATTTCCGAAAGAAATCCTGTCCGACCGAGGCACCCAATTTACTGCCGAATTGACTCAGCAACTCTGGCAGGTTTGCAAAATTAAGTCCCTCCTGAGCTCTCCATACCACCCCCAGACGAACGGACTTTGTGAGAGGTTCAATGGGACCCTCAAACAAATGCTCAAGACGTTTACTCAGGAATACCGAGACTGGGAGCGTTTTCTGCCGCACCTCCTATTTGCTTATCGGGAGGTGCCCCAGGAAAACGACCGGGTTCTCTCCCTTCGAGTTGCTCTACGGAAGAAAGGTACGGGGGACCCCTAAACCTGATTCGGGAGCACTGGGAGGGAGAGATGGAGACTGACGGTGTCCCCATTGTGCCGTACGTGCTGGAACTCAGGGACCGAATGGAGCAATTAGCCAAATCAGTGCAGGCTAACCTCCAATCGGCCCAGAGAAGACAGAAGGTATGGTACGATCGGGGGGCCCGAAAGAGAATCTTTACCATAGGGCAAAAGGTGTTAGTGCTTAAGCCAGTTAAGACAGACAAATTGCAGGCGTCCTGGCAGGGCCCCTACCAGATAGTGGAGAAAAGGGGAGACACCACTTACGTAATAGCTAGCTGCCATGACAGCAATCTTAGAAAGACATTCCATGTGAACATGCTCAAGGAATATCTTGAGCGGCCGGAGAACGTGACGGCCGTATGCTGTCCCCCTCAGGAAGACCCCGACAGTCTACCCATTCCAGATCTGTTAGAAAAGAGTCCCCACGCAGATATAGTAGCTCAGGTCAAGATAGGGGACCGACTTAGCCCCACTGAAAGGGAGCAGCTTAATCAACTCCTGCAGTCCAAAAGCCCCACCTTCTCCCAGAAGCCAGGGTACACTACCTTAACCACCCACCAGGTAGATACCCCGGGACAAGCTCCTTTACGCCAGGCTCCTTACCGAATCCCCGAGGCAGTTAGGACAGGGATGAAGAAGGAGATCGATGAGATGCTCCAACTCAGGGTAATTGAGCCCTCCGATAGTCCCTGGGCTTCCCCAGTGGTCCTGGTGCCCAAGAAAGATGGTACAACCCGGTTTTGCGTAGACTATCGGAGGCTCAATGAAAAGACAGTGACAGATGCTTACCCTATGCCCAGGGTAGACGAGCTACTCGATCGTATAGCCAGGGGAAATTATCTGACCACCATTGACCTCTGCAAGGGTTACTGGCAGATCCCCCTGGCCCAGGAGGCTGTCCCCAAGTCGGTATTCGTCACCCCGTTCGGCTTATATCATTTTAAGGTAATGCCGTTTGGGATGAAGAATGCCCCAGCTACATTCCAGCGCTTGGTCGATAGGCTCCTGGATGGCTTCCAGAGTTTTGCTTGCGCATACCTGGACGACATAGCGATCCACAGTGAGTCCTGGGAGGACCACTTAGCTCACATAGGAATGGTTCTGGATCAGATCCGGGCTGCTGGCCTGACTCTGAAGCCAGAAAAATGCCACTTTGGGATGGCCGAGGTACAGTACCTGGGTCACCGGGTGGGGTGTGGGAAACAGCGACCAGAACCGGCCAAGATAGAAGCTGTCGCCAATTGGCCCACCCCCACCACTAAGACTCAGGTCCTAGCATTCCTGGGCACAGCAGGGTACTACAGACGGTTTGTACCAGACTACAGCACACTTGCCAAACCCCTGACTGACCTGACCAAGAAAAACTTACCTCGACAGGTCCTGTGGTCTCCCCACTGTGAAACGTCTTTCCAAGCTCTCAAAAATGCTCTTGTTAACGCTCCTGTCTTGGCGGCCCCAGCCCTTAACAAGCGTTTTATCGTCCATACAGACGCTTCCATGTTCGGGCTGGGAGCTGTCCTCAGCCAAGTAGGCGAAGACGGAGGGGAGCACCCAGTTGTCTACATTAGCTGTAAGCTCCTGCCACGCGAAGTCAGCTATGCAGCGGTAGAAAAAGAGTGTTTGGCTTTGGTGTGGGCACTAAAGAAATTGACTCCCTATTTGTATGGACAAGAATTCACTCTGGTTACAGACCATAACCCGTTGGTGTGGCTAAACCGGGTCTCTGGGGATAACGGCAGACTTTTACGTTGGAGTTTATCGTTACAACCCTTCAACTTCACCATTACCTACAGACCTGGGAAACAGAATGGCAACGCCGACGGGTTGTCCAGACAAAAAGACCTCAACCCAGCATAACCAGCGGTCTGGACAGTCTTAGTCTGCCCCGAAAAGGGGTCAGACAGTGTCTGCCAGAGTGTTCCACAAAAAGGGAGCACTGTTACAAAACTGTTATTCACCCTGTTAGTCTGAATGGATGAAGCACATGGTGAGAACAATGGATGGCGGCCATTTTAACTCACAGACACTGTTTGGACTTTTCTACACGGTGCCATCTCGCCGGTATTTGGTGCCCAGAGACATCATTCAGTAGTTTGAAACTACCAAACAAGGGACATGTTTATTAGTAACTATTTTCTGTATAACTTGTATACTTTCGGTGTAACTGGCATAAAACTGTATCTTCCAGACTACTGAACGGATCTGGGTGAATTTCGGATATGTGGTTCACCCAGATCCCCCGGTTCTGAGGATATACTTGTTATGGGGTTATTGCATGTTTTGGGGTTCCTGTGATATGTTTTATAAAACTGTATTTCTCTGCCTGTGATAATTATATTCGCCATTGTATTCAGTAATCTTATCACAGACAGAGAGGAGGATTTTGCGTGGGAGTGTCTGTGTTTATTGTACGGATTGATTGGTTGTATTTCAAACCCCTGTGGGCAGTACTATGTTGGTGGATTGTAAATAAAAGAGTCTGTATGCCCCAGGGCAGTCAGACCTAGTTTGACCTTCAAATCGCAGCCTCGCCTCGTTTTGTGGGGGAAAGATTATCCTAGCTGTAAGATAGCTAGTGGGATTGTTCTACATTTACAGGATCCTTCTGGATATCGAGACGAAGCGGCTCCTCTCTCTCTCCCTAAACCGAGATCCAGACTATCCAAGCGGTCCAGCTTCCAGCTAGGATAATCTTTCCCCCACAAAACGAGGTGAGGCTGCGATTTGAAGGTCAAACTAGGTCTGACTGCCCTGGGGCATACAGACTCTTTTATTTACAATCCACCAACATAGTACTGCCCACAGGGGTTTGAAATACAACCAATCAATCCGTACAATAAACACAGACACTCCCACTCAAAATCCTCCTCTCTGTCTGTGATAAGATTACTGAATACAATGGCGAATATAATTATCACAGGCAGAGAAATACAGTTTTATAAAACATATCACAGGAACCCCAAAACATGCAATAACCCCATAACAAGTATATCCTCAGAACCGGGGGATCTGGGTGAACCACATATCCGAAATTCACCCAGATCCGTTCAGTAGTCTGGAAGATACAGTTTTATGCCAGTTACACCGAAAGTATACAAGTTATACAGAAAATAGTTACTAATAAACATGTCCCTTGTTTGGTAGTTTCAAACTACTGAATGATGTCTCTGGGCACCAAATACCGGCGAGATGGCACCGTGTAGAAAAGTCCAAACAGTGTCTGTGAGTTAAAATGGCCGCCATCCATTGTTCTCACCATGTGCTTCATCCATTCAGACTAACAGGGTGAATAACAGTTTTGTAACAGAAGGTAATGGTCAGGGGTTTCTGAACTGCAAAACTCCATCAGGGGGCAAGCAGAGCAGCCTTGCAAAGAATGTTCTGTATGTTCCAAGTCTAGAAGGAAGCCTCCTATCAGTTAAAACTCTTGCAAGCAATGGACTCACTGTCTAGTTCAGAGGTAATGAATGCACAATTCAAAATAGAAAGCAAATTCTAGCAAGAGGAAGGTTAAATGAACATCTGTACAAACTCATCTCTGAAAGTGAGAAGGCTAAAGCGGCAACTCATAACCCACATGACAAGTGCATCCACCTGTGGCATAGAAGATTGGGGTATCGAAACCCAGAAGCTATAAAGGACTTTGCAAAGAGAGGTCTATCAGTAGACATGAAAATATTGCCTTGCCACACACTCAGCAAGTGCACATGTTGCAAAGGCCACCCGAACCACTCTTCCACAGACCAGTCAGAGAAAAGCACTAAACCCATGGAACTGATACACAGTGATGTGTGTGAACCAATAAAAACCACCACACCCGGCAAGAACAGATATTTACTGACTTTCATTGACGATTATTCTAGGTACACAATAACGTATCTAATGAAGCACAAAAGTGAGACATTAGAAAAACATCAAGAGTTTGTAGATATGACAAGCAACAAGTTTCAAAGGAAACCTGGAATAATACGCACTGACAATGGAGGGGAGTATGTGAGTACAGAGATGGAATCATACCTAAAGAAACAAGGTATTACACACAAAACAACTGTACCATACACTCCTGAGCAAAACGGCGTAGCAGAAAGAAAGAATCACACTCTTGTAGAAATTACCAGATGTATGATTTCAGACGCTGCCTTACCTAATAAATACTGGGGAGAAGCGATGACTGCAACATACCTACAAAACAGGCTCCCATTAAAAGCTATTGAGAGTACACCATATGAAATGTGGAATGGATCAAAACCTAACGTAGGGCACATCAGAGTGTTTGGCTGTAAAGCATATGCCTACATTCCAAGTGAGAAACGCTCCAAGTTGGAGAACAAAGCCGTAGAAGGCATTCTGGTGGGCTACAGTGAGCAGAGTAAGGGATATAGAATCCTTTGTCCAAAGACCAACAAGATCACAGTAAGGCCCCTTTCACACGGGCGAGATTTCCGCGCGGGTGCGATGCGTGAGTTGAACGCATTGCACCCGCACTGAATCCTGACCCATTCATTTCTATGGGGCTGTTCACATGACCGGTGATTTTCACGCATCACTTATGCGTTGCGTGAAAATCGCAGCATGTTCTATATTCAGCGTTTTTCACGTAACGCAGGCCCCATAGAAATGAATGGGGTTGCGTGAAAATCGCAAGCATCCGCAAGCAAGTGCGGATGCGGTGCGATTTCCACGCATGGGTTCTAGGTGACAGTCTATTCACTGTATTATTTTCCCTTATAACATGGTTATAAGGGAAAATAATAGCATTCTGAATACAGAATGCTTAGTATAATAGTGCTGGGAGGGTTAAAAAAAATAAAAAAAGTTAACTCACCTTATCCCCATGATCGCCTAGTTCCCGGTCGGTCTGTTCTTTAGCTGTGGCTAAAGGACCTGTGGTGATGTCAGATCACATGCTCCATCACCATGGTGATGGACCATGTGATTGGAGCATGTGATCTGACATCACCAAAGGTCATTCAGCCACAGCTAAAGAACAGACCGGGATCTACACGATCATGGGGATAAGGTGAGTTAACTTTTTTATTATTTTTAACCCTTCCAGCACTATTATACTAAGCATTCTGTATTCAGAATGCTATTATTTTCCCTTATAACCCTGGTATAAGGGAAAATAATACAATCTTCAGAACATCAATCCCAAGCCCGAACTTCTGTGAAGAAGTTCGGGTTTGGGTACCAAACATGCGCGATTTTTCTCACGCGAGTGCAAAACGCATTACAATGTTTTGCACTCGCGCGGAAAAATCGCGGGTGTTTCCGCAACGCACCCGCACATTTTTCCGCAACGCCCGTGTGAAACCAGCCTAAGTTGCAGTGTTTATTTTGATGAAAACGAAGCATCAGATAATACAATTCTTGAAAAATGTGGAGAGGATTTGAGTGCTAAATCATCAAGAAACGCTAACCCATGTGAAGCAGGACAAGAGCCAGAACAAGAAGTAGAACTTACAATCAACGAGCCAGTAGAACCCACTGAACAAGAAATCAGAAGATCCTCTCTGATGACAAAAGGGATACCACCCCGCAGGTTATCATACTCTGCTAAAACACATCAAAGACAGGAGCCAACATCCTGGGAAGACATAAAAACTTTGCCGAGAAGGGAAGCCGATCAGTGGAGAAAAGCACCTGAAGAAGAAATAAAATCACTTCAAGTAAATAAAACTTGGTCACTAACAGAACTCCCTCCTGGTCGCAAAACTATTGGCAGCAAATTGACTTTTAAAGTGAAATAGGATGCAGAAGGAAACATCTATAGATACAAAACAAGATTAGTTGCCAAGGGATACTCCCAGAAATTTGGAGAAGACATTTTCTCCAGTTGTGAAATATTCCACCATAAGAACACTCCTTAGCATTGCTGCCTAAAGGGAATGCAAGTGAAGCACCTAGATGTCAAAACTGCTTTTCTATATGGAGACATCAAGGAGGATCTATACATGGAACAGCCACCAGGATTTGAGAAGGAAAAGAACCTTGTATGCAAACTGCAAAAGAGCATCTATGGGCTCAAGCAAGCGGCGAGAGTGTGGAATAAAAAAGGGAACGAAATACTCACAAAAGAATGATTCTCAAGAAGTAAAGCCAATCCATGTCTGTATTCAAAGAATCAAGAGAACAAATGGACATACATCTTAATTTACGTTGATGACATTTTGACGTGTTTTGAACAAGAAGGGGACTATGACCAAATAGTTCACAAACTGAAACATTACTCACTATCTAGGAATTCAAATAGAGCGGGAAGAGGATGAAAGCTATCTTGTTAACCAAAGTCAGAAAATTACAGAAATATTAGAACAGTTTCATATGCAAGATGCAAAGGAAGCGAGAACACTAATGGAACCAGATTATCCAAAAAACAATGGAACAGAAAACTTGTTACCTAATAATAAATATTACCGCAGGGCAATCGGAAAATTACTATGACAAGACCAGACATCACCGTAGCAGTGGGAATACTTTGCAGGAAAGTCGCAACACCGTTTCAACGCAACTGCAACGCAGTAAAGAGGGTAATACAGTACCTAAAGGGAACAAATCGGATGAAGCAGCGACTTCCAGCACCGTCAAACCCAAAACTGATAGGATATGTGGACGCCGATTGGGCTGATAACACCTGACTGAAAGTCTACAAGTGGTTACATCTTCCAAGGAACATAAGCTGGTCTAGTCGGAAACAAGTGACTTTTGCACTCTCTTCAACTGAAGCAGAATACATAGCAGCAGCACATATATGTCAAGAAGCCATTTGGATTTGTCAACTTCTACTAGACATGGGACTGAATATGTCACAACCCACACCCATCTTTGAAGACAATCAGGGATGCATAAAGCTTACACACTCTGAAAAAATTAACCCAAGAACCAAGCACATTGATGTAAAATATCATCTGCTCAGGGACATGCAAGAACAAGGAGTTATCGACATCCAGTACTGTCCATCAGAGGAGATGACTGCAGACACACTCACCAAACCTTTGCCAAGAGAACGTCATTGTTTTCTAAAAATGACACTGAATGTTGTATAATTATGCACATGCCGTTGAGAAGGGGTGTTGGGGATGCAACAGCATGTACCATATACAGTATTGTGTATTTATATCACTTGACCAGTAGATGGCGCTGTATGTTAAGGTTACCAGTTGTGTATATCTGTAAAGCTTGCTGGTTCTCTCTCTTTCCCTCGTTATACCAAGATGGCTGCTGTTACAGTTTGCTGAAATGTCTTGTATGTTTGGAACTTAATCCACACAAGTAAACCAAGTTTTGCCTCATCACAAGCTACTAGTGTCTTCTTTAATACATAACCAACACTATCTCCCGCATCAGGTCCCTCCATTCACCACTATGGGAGCTAGTAGGGCTAATTCCAGCAGTCCCATAGCAGTGAATGAAGAGATGATGGCACTTGTGTGGCTGCTCTTCTGTCATCATCGCTTTCAAATCGCTTGCATCATCACTTCCAAATCCTGCACATATGCAGTGGCGTACACTGCCTGCGCCTGCACCTTCTTCTCCCACTGAGGGCATCTACCACAACTATGGAACTGGGCATGCACAGATCAAGGAAGAGGCGGGCAAGGTTTTGTTCTGATTGTGACTGAGCAGCGGGGTGGGCAGACACGGTGCAGCAGGGGTGTCATGTCTGAGCAAGGAGGAGGCGTGCTTGGGCTCTGCATAACGGGGGGCTTGGGCTCTAGATGGAGGTGTCCCTGGGCTCCATCTAAGGGAAAATGACGCCCCTCTGGGCACCTTACTGGCTGATTTGCATACCAAACAAAGTGGATTTTCTGAAGATAGAAAACAAAAATTGCAGAAAGAAAAGTACATCTGGAAATGAGGTACTATGCGCTATTAGGCAATATTTTTATATGAATAGCGACAGATTTCCTTTAATATAGTATTAACCCCATTGTCTACTGTAAATTTCCATACATTACATACCCAATTTCATGTAATCAGGTTTTGGATAGCGTTATGGCAGCTATTAGCACAGGGAATGTTTTTTGGGGGGGTGGGTTACCTTTTAAGTTAATTTTTTTCACCCTTTTTTTTTTTTACACTCCTAGCTTCTTATTACTATTATTATTGTTACTATACTGGAGAGCAGCCCCCAGTTACAGGCGTCATTAGTTTCAATTAAATCTGTCACCGTTAATGATGTGCAGGGTCTCGATATACCTAGAAAAAGCTTTCTAGAACCGGTATCCCTGCAATGGTGACCAGTCACAGGACCAGTGGGAAGAACAGAGGCAGTGGTAGCCCCTGTGCCTCTATTCTATATACACTGCTCATTGAGCAGCATGTATGTGATACCAAAGAAGACAGAAGCAGTGAAAAGAGGTCCTGTCCACTCCCAGGGTCTCTGTCTGTCTTTGACTGCGGGGAAAACGACATTCGCCTGCCTGATCACTAAGACAGCAAGTTAAAGTTTAGGTTGGTTCTGTTACTGTATCTATACACGCAGCTTGGTTCTGTTACTGTATCTATACACACAGCTTGGTTCTGTTACTGTATCTATACACGCAGCTTGGTTCTGTTACTGTATCTATATACACAGGTGGTTCTGTTACTGTATCTATACACGCAGCTTGGTTCTGTTACTGTATCTATACACGCAGCTTGGTTCTGTTACTGTATCTATACACGCAGCTTGGTTCTGTTACTGTATCTATACACACAGCTTGGTTCTGTTACTGTATCTATACACACAGCTCGGTTCTGTTACTGTATCTATACACACAGCTTGGTTCTGTTACTGTATCTATACACGCAGCTCGGTTCTGTTACTGTATCTATACACACAGCTTGGTTCTGTTACTGTATCTATACACACAGCTTGGTTCTGTTACTGTACCTATACACGCAGCTCGGTTCTGTTACTGTATCTATACACACAGCTCGGTTCTGTTACTGTATCTATACACACAGCTCGGTTCTGTTACTATATCTATACACACAGCTTGGTTCTGTTACTGTATCTATACACACAGCTTGGTTCTGTTACTGTATCTATACACGCAGCTTGGTTCTGTTACTGTATCTATACACGTAGCTTGGTTCTGTTACTGTATCTATACACGCAGCATGGTTCTGTTACTGTATCTATACACGCAGCTTGGTTCTGTTACTGTAGCTATACACGCAGCTTGGTTCTGTTACCGTATCTATACATGCAGCTTGGTTCTGTTACTGTATCTATACAAGCAGCATGGTTCTGTTACTGTATCTATACACGCAGCTTGGTTCTGTTACTGTATTTATACACGCAGCTTGGTTCTGTTACTGTATCTATACACACAGCTTGGTTCTGTTACTGTATCTATATACACAGCTTGGTTCTGTTACTGTATTTATACACGCAGCTTGGTTCTGTTACTGTATCTATACACACAGCTTGGTTCTGTTACTGTATCTATACACGCAGCATGGTTCTGTTACTGTATCTATACACGCAGCTTGGTTCTGTTACTGTATCTATACACACAGCTTGGTTCTGTTACTGTAGCTATACACGCAGCATGGTTCTGTTACTGTATCTATACACGCAGCTTGGTTCTGTTACTGTATCTATACACGCAGCATGGTTCTGTTACTGTATCTATACACGCAGCTTGGTTCTGTTACTGTATCTATACACGCAGCTGTGTTCTGTTACTGTATCTATACATGCAGCTTTTTTCTGTTACTGTATCTATACACGCAGCTTTGTTCTGTTACTTTATCTATACACACAGCTTGGTTCTGTTACTGTATCTATACATGCAGCATGGTTCTGTTACTGTATCTATACACGCAGCTTGGTTCTGTTACTGTATCTATACACACAGCTTGGTTCTGTTACTGTATCTATACACACAGCTTGGTTCTGTTACTGTATCTATACACACAGCTTGGTTCTGTTACTGTATCTATACACACAGCTTGGTTCTGTTACTGTATCTATACACGCAGCTTGGTTCTGTTACTGTATCTATACACACAGCTTGGTTCTGTTACTGTATCTATACACACAGCTCGGTTCTGTTACTGTATCTATACACACAGCTCGGTTCTGTTACTGTATCTATACACGCAGCTCGGTTCTGTTACTGTATCTATACACACAGCTTGGTTCTGTTACTGTATCTATACACACAGCTTGGTTCTGTTACTGTATCTATACACACAGCTCGGTTCTGTTACTGTATCTATACACGCAGCTCGGTTCTGTTACTGTATCTATACACACAGCTCGGTTCTGTTACTGTATCTCTACACGCAGCTTGGTTCTATTACTGTATCTATACACGCAGCTGTGTTCTGTTACTGTATCTATACATGCAGCTTTTTTCTGTTACTGTATCTATACACGCAGCTTTGTTCTGTTACTTTATCTATACACACAGCTTGGTTCTGTTACTGTATCTATGCAGCGTCCCACTAGCTTATGTGGGAACTGCAAAAGCTTTTTGTTGTCTTCTGCCATTTTATGCTGTATTGTGTTATCATGTGACATCCCTTTTTACCAGGCTGTCAGGTGCACCACATACATTGTACCACTAGATGGGGGTAGCACCACAGTATATGTAGTGCAGTTCAGGCCTAGTTAGGCAGTTTAGAGTTGGGAGTTGTGAAAGATAAGGAGATGGAGTGAGGAGCTAAGGGGGAAGGAGAGGTCCCCTCTCAGCTCTCTCTGGAGCTTCACGGCCCAGAGGGGTCAGCGTACACCTCAGTATCAAAGCCAGGAAGACAGGCAAAGGAAAGTCTACATTCTACTATTTACTTTTCAGGAGTAATAAGTGAATTTCTTGTCAAGTTTGGTATTGGATAAAGACAAAGGAAGGATAAAGCCATTATTCTAGGCTCTAGGCGCCCTTGTATCTAGGTGAAGGACTTATTAGCTTCTGGCCGCCTTACCATTATTCTAAGGACAGATAAGGATTCTGTCATATCACTTGTGTGGAAGATCAAGACTGGAACTACCTCAACGGAGATTGAAGCAAGGCAAGGAGCTGAATATCAGTGAGTACATAACTAACTACCCTAGCCTGACACAGTACTACCAGCACAGCCTGTTACTGGGATTCATCACATCTAACTTGCATGTATACCAGAGACTGTGTTATTACTGGATGTAAACTGTTATCAATAACCTGGTTATAGTAAAGTTTACAGTTGGATTTAAACCTGCCTCCTTCTTCTAACTTCATTCCACTACTACTCTCAACATTTTGCACCATCAAGGTGCTGGCGTCACGACACTACCTTAGTCAGGGGCCCAGCCGCACAAGCACTCAGCACCCACACCGCACATGGTGTGCCGGTTGTGCCTGGGCACACCCTAATAAAGCCTACTGGCCAGCGAATACTAATAAGCAATTCCATTTTGGAGGTGCTCATTAGTATCGGAGGACCAGGAAGCGGTGAACGCTATGTACTTACCAATTCTATATGATGACCAGATTCTATATGATGCATTGAAATCTGGATACCATGTGGTTCCAAGAAGGGCCCCCACCCTGTATAATTCCCTTTCTCCATCCCTTTTTCCTCAAGATTAGGTGTCAGAAATGGGGGAGGCAATTGGTTGAGCTACATTGGTTTCACCAAATGTGGGGGCAGCCCATGCAAGACATGCAGTTATGTTGTCCCCAAAAAGCATTTTGACAACTCTGATCACTCACTTACTTTTGCTATATAAAGTTATATTAATTGCAATACTAGGGGCGTGGTGTACGGTATTGTATGTACAGAGTGTGATCATGTATGTGGGGAGTACCACACGAAAATTAAAAAAATTGGGTACTGGAACACCTCAATAATATTGCTAACCCTGCTTTGATAAATATCTCCAATATCTCAGGTTCACGCTCGCCGAACCAGATCCTTTTGTGCTTATGGGATAGAAAAAGTGAGTGCACCCTTACGCGGAGGAGACTTCCGTCAAAAACTTCTCCTCCATGAAGCATACTGGATCTTTAGGTTAAAGACGAGGGTTCCTGCGGGCTTGAACCTGAAGAAGGAACTAATGTATATATATCAATGATTGTATTGTGTGCTATGGATCCAGTATTGAGACATTTATGTCATGTCCGAATGTAGTTAAATATTATGTGGTGAGAAACCAAATGTGGGTTATTACCTGTGATTTTATTTATGTAACATGTAACCGTTCACACTGTGCGTTTTCTGGTCCTGGCCATGCACTAATGTGTGCATGTCAAGCTCTTAATGTGTTATGCAGAGGAACAAGAGTGGTAGAGGTTAATAGGGCATAGGATGAAATCCCAGTGTGAAGGAAACATGAAATCTATATGCAAATGGGTAACAGGTTGTGAACCGAGAGCAAGGCAGGTGGTTTGACTCCGCAACCAGAAAAGAGTGCGTACGCAGAAGTCAAGATTAAGAAAATTGCATTTACTACAAATTAATAAAAGCAGGTTAACAGTGAAATCACAGAGATAAAGACAAGTAAAATATTCAAAACAGTATAAACGATTCAAGTCAGATACTGCAACAATTTACACCTTTGCTGTGTCCGGATTCGCAGTGCGGACACTAAGAAATAACAGTCCCCGGAACTATCCCTAACTGACCCTAACTTTCAAGCGGGTGCGCACCCCCCTTATCCCAGTGGTCCAAGTGGACCTCTTACAGTTTGTGAAAGTGCGCGGTGGGGCCCGATGTCGTCCTTTTCCTTTAACCAGCGCAGGATCCGCAACAAAGAAGTCCTCCTCAGCAGGCCGGAAAACCAAATGGATATAATCCAGAATTTTCCAGTGACTGTCCGGTACCTCGACAGCACTGTGAGTCTCTTTACTGTTTGGGACAATCCACTCAGCCCAATGTCGGCTCCACAGGTTAGTTGCTGCACACAGTCCTTTTAACTTGCCTTCACTATATGCACAGTCTCTTTATATTCCATCCGTCTCTAGACTGAAGTTCACACAGCTTGGCTGCACAGGAAAGTCCTTTAGTATCTCCACACACGTCTTACACAGCACAGAACTTGCTTTCTTTCTAGCCAAGATGGCAGCCGTTATAGTTTCAGTCTCTCTTCCTCATTCTTCCTGCTCACACTGAGGCAGGCTGACATCATAAGGGACGTGTCACTTCAACACTTAACTGCTGTTTTAAAGAGCCACTATCACATTAATACACTTTCTCTATGGTAAACTTCAATGCAAATTGGTCCTATGCTGCCATCTACTGACCAAACGAATACTGCAGGCATTTACATTTATCTGTATTACTAGAATAGCATTATACATTATATACATTAAATTTTAACACAGTTTACCAGGATAATGAAACTTAGACACATTACATGACTGTTTCTTACATATTCCCCCCCCCCCCCCCACTTTAAGATTGGCAGTCCCTGCCAATGACTGAATATCCAGAGGGCTGTACTCTTATATGTAGAGTGGTAATGTACCGTTGTATGGCAGGCCAAATAAACTCGTCCTGCGCATACCGAACAGGGGGAATGCCAGCATTTGGTCTAGTGGTGCGTCTGAGAACCACTGGTATACTCTGGGGTACTGTAGCCATAGGCTGAGAAGGACCAGCAGACTCCGCACCAGAGGGGGCACAGGCTGGGGGCACACTAGTCACAGGTGGAACATCCTCAGGAGCGGGGATTGGCCAACAATCATCCTCATCATCGTAAGCCCATTCCACACCACCAGTCTCGGACTGTGGGAGCTCGTTGACATTATCAGTTCCATCACAATTTGCTTCTTTAGATTGACACAGGCGCAACATATTTCTGTGAAGTACTCGGACACAATCAGTTCCTTCCTTCTGAACTTCGTAAAAAAGGCCCATTTGCATACTTGCGGGCAACTACACGATATGGCACAGTCTCCCACCTGCTTTCCAATTTTCCTTGAGGCTTCTTGACACGTACCAGCACCAGGTCACCTGGCTGCAATGGTGCCCTTTGCACCGGGGTCTTATCAGGATGAGAATTTTCTTGCAGACGCTGCCGCACCAATCGATGAACTGTCTCAAGTCTCTGCCGGTGTGCTCGCACCCAGGAGGCTGGATCTCTTGGAGGGAACCCATCCACATAATTTAACTGTAACTCTCCGACACTTCGCCCAGACCGTCCAAAGAGGAGAGTATAAGGAGAATACCCCGTTGTAGAATGGACCTGATTGTTATAGGCCCACACCATCTCAGACAAGAACTGAGGCCACTGTAACTTCTTGTCCTCCTCCAAAGTCCGCACCATCTGTAGCAGAGTTCTATTAAATCGTTCGCAGGCTCCGTTTCCTTGGGGATGGTATGGAGTCGTGTGTGACTTCTTTATCCCGTAGATACGTTGAACTTCTTTCATTACATGTCCCTCAAAGCAAGCCCCTTGGTCAGAGTGGATGCGTTGTGGACACCCGTACACTCGGATGAAATCTTGGCATAGGGCTCGAGCTGCTGACTCAGCGGTCTGGTCCTTGGTGGCGGTCACCACCGCAAATTTGGTGAAGTGGTCCACCATTACGAGGCAGTACTGGTGCCCACTGTTGGATGGGCCCACCATTAGGTAGTCTATCATGACGATCTCCAAAGGTTCCTGGGTCACTATGGTTTGCAGGGGAGCTCTTTGTTCTATTGCCTTATGGATCTCACAAGTTCGACATCTATGACATACTTCTTCGACCATTTGACGGAGAGCTGGACAGTAAATCAGTCGCTGTAGCCAACGAAAGGTCTTCTCATGACCAAAATGTCCATTCTTATTATGAGCCTCAAGAGCCAATGATTGAGCCAGTTCACTAGGCACTACGATTTGGTAACAAATGTCGATTTCAGAAGGCAGATATACCTTTCGGCATAGCACTCCGTTTTTCATCTCTAACTTTTCCCACTGACTCAGGACTAATAGCATTTCACGGGTCAGTCGCTCTCTTTCCTCTTTACAGGGCTTCTTGCCTTTCTCAACACACTTGATCATTTTCGCCAGCCCCTCATGGGCCTGCTGTATTTGCACCCATTCCTGTAGTGAGGGGCCAAAGAAAGGAGCCGTTCGGTCCCTTCCACTGCACACTGCATAGCAGTGACCAAGGCTTGTGAAAATCTGCTGAAGTCAGGCATCTCCACATGCTCCAACTCATGATCCACGTCTCCGCTGGTGGCCTGGGTAGTTACCCTAGAAAGTCCATCGGCATTTTGGTTCTCCGTCTTGGACCGATACTTAATGCGGTAATTGAACTTAGACATTCGGGCTATCCACCTCTGCTCCAAAGCCCCGAGCTTGGCATTTTCCAGGTGAGCCAATGGGTTGTTGTCAGTTAGTACTAAGACTTCAGCTCCGGTCAAATACTCAGAGAATTTCTCAGTCATGGCCCATACCAGTGCCAACAGTTCTAACTTAAATGAACTATAATTGTCAGGGTTTCTCTCAGAATCTCGCAAGGATCGGCTGGCATACGCTATGACACGCTCTTGGCCATCCTGGAACTGAGAGAGCACCGCTCCGAGACCATACAGGCTTGCATCGGTATATAGCTGGAAGGGCAAGTGGTAATCAGCATACGCCAAGATTGGGGCCGTTGTAAGAGCATCCTTCAATGCCTGGAAGGCGTGTTCCTGTTCAGGGCCCCATTTCACGGACCGGTTCTTCGGGCCCCCGGCGGTGCCTCGTAGAAGAGCATTAAGTGGCGCTGCTACTCTAGCAAAGTCCTTAATAAACCGTCGATAGTAGCCGGCTACTCCCAGGAACGCCCTCACTTCTCGCAGGGTAGTCGGTGTCGGCCAGTCTTGAACAGCCGCTATCTTGTCCCTTGACGGCCTCACCCCTTCTCCTGATACACAATGACCCAAGTAATCAATTTCAGATTGAAACAACCGACATTTACTGGGTTTCAGTTTGAGCCCATGTTCCCGCAATCGTTGAAATACTTGTCCCAACTGGCGGAGATGGTCCTCAAAGGTTGCAGAGTACACTATAATGTCATCCAAGTAGATGAGAGTGAATTCAAAGTTGAAGTCACCAAGACATTTCTCCATCAATCGTTGAAACGTTCCAGGTGCATTTGTCAATCCAAAGGGCATCTGGTTAAATTCGTATAGTCCCATGGGCAAGATAAAGGCTGTCTTTTCCTTATCTTTCTCGGCCATTGGCACCTGCCAATACCCACTAGCCAGGTCTAGTGAGGAGAAGTACCGGGCTCTTCCTAGTGCCGAAAGGGACTCCTCAATACGAGGTAAGGGGTAGGAATCTCGTACGGTGCAGGTATTCAACTTTCGATAGTCTACGCAAAACCGAATGGACCCATCTTTCTTCCTTACTAGTACCACTGGAGCTGCCCAGGGACTTTGGCTTTCTTGAATGATCCCACCCTGCAGCATCTGGGTCAACAGTTCTTTCACCTCCTGATACATCTGTGGAGGAATTTGTCAGTAGCGCTCTCTGATTGGAAGGGTGTCTCCTGTGGGAATCTCATGGTAGATCCCTGTTGTACATCCAAAATCTTCAGCATGACGT
This sequence comes from Bufo gargarizans, assembly GCF_014858855.1. NCBI lineage: Eukaryota > Metazoa > Chordata > Amphibia > Anura > Bufonidae > Bufo > Bufo gargarizans. The sequence continues at coordinate 174,654,312 of NC_058080.1, read as the reverse complement.
GCAAAGGTTGTGCGGTTTTCCCATAACAGTTCATCTACCTTCCGGATCTGTTCCAGAGAACACGAAGAAGTCTCTATCTTCATCTGTTCTCGAATTGCACCGCCATTCCATTTAGGGGTGGGGTTCTCGCCTTCCCCCATAGACACGGTTACGGCCCATTCACCTCGTTCAGCCGGCCTCAACTGCATCGGGGTCGCTTTCCACACTTCCTCCGGAGTCACATAGAGGTTAGCCAGCAGCCTTCCTGGGGCTAGGTCTACACTCTGATCCTGAGTGTTCACACATCGGAGGGGTACTCTCCCATTGCGGACTACTGCCAAGGAACGGGCTACTAGCGGATCAACACTTCTTCCGGCTGTCGGCAGTGGTTCTATCAACACAGCTATGCCCTCTAGTTTCCTACAGGTGCCTACAGGCATGGACACTATCATCTCCCGTCTGGGTGGCAACGTAACTTTTGTATGCAGAGGGACCGAAATTCGAGCAAGAGGACACTGTGCATCTGAACTTTTCTGTAAGCCACATGTTCGGACCAGCTGCTGGAAGGCCGTTTGAGTAGGCCGATGGCTAGTGGTTTCTCTCCAATAACCGTGACCTTTCTTTTCAAAGAGAATCTGATCCAATTCTTTTAACACATTCATCCCCAAGATGACAGGGACCTTTACTTCATGTGACTCCTGTACTACCACAATGCCTTTCTTGCCTAGATCTTGGCCACATAATCTGACATTCATCCAGGCCACTCCCACCACCGGTACTGGTAACTGATTAGCTGCGACCACTCGTATAAATGTACGGGGATCATATTTCACATGTCGCTGAAAATACCGTTCGTAACAGTCTCTACTCAGGGTTGTTACTTGGGAACCCGTGTCAATCATCCCGGTAACCGGAATACCTTCCAATTCCATCTGTATGATGGGACTTGCAGCGATCAGATCCTCTTCAGGGCATTCTCCTCTCATAGTCTCCTCAGTTTCCCCTGCTGCCCGCCCTACTGCAGCAGGGGATTTCAGTTTAACGGCGGTCTCTCATAAGCTTGTCGCTGCTCTGGACATCTAGCAGCAATGTGGCCCACGCGTCCACAATCCCAGCAGCGTATTTCCCGTCGCTCTGGCCATCGGTTTGGGCCCCTTCGGTAAGCCCCATCGTTCTCTCCTGAGAGTTGTACTACATTATTGGGACCCCTTCGGTAGGTCCTATCCTCATCCCTCCAGTAGGGTTGTGGGTGATTCTGACCTTCTTGGTATGAACGGCCCACCCCTTCGTCTCTAGTTTTCTGGAGGCCTGCAATTCTCATAGAATTCTCATTACAATTGGTTTGTAGGTGTTCCATTTGCTCTTGCAATTTCTGCATTACTGTAAGTATCTCTTTAACTGTCCCTTTTTCCACTGTTTCGGGGCCAGAGCTAGCCCCCTGCGACAATGTAACTCCAACTGCGGTCTGAGGCTTCTGAACCATACTATTGGCACGTGAGATGGCCTCCACCTGTACGTCATGAAATTTAGCATCAGTCTCCCGTCGTATAAAGTCCTGCATAGCAACAGTCAAGCTGCCATCACGGATCCCCAGAACAAACTGGTCACGGAGTGTCCGATCAGGGTTACAGAAGGCTGGTGAGCCCCCTCTTTCCTTCCCTTGAATATCTCGGAGCAGTTCTTGTAGGGCATTTGCATACTGAGGGAGACTTTCATTCTCCTTTTGTACCCTCTGGAAGAATCGTGCCTGCAGGGACCCCAGCAATGCGGTTTCTCCATAAATAGTTTCTAGAATCTGGACAACTTGCTCAAATGTCTGTCTTTGTTCAAATGGCCGCAATATCACTGTAGTCTTAGCATCTCCTTGTAATGTCAATATGGCTAGCTCTACTAGTACTTCTGGTGCGGTCTGGTACATGCGCTGTACCATTCGTATCTGCTCTGCCCACACACTCACAGACATATTATTGCCATCAAACTTTGCTAACTGACTCATTACAGCCCCTGCTGGCATTCTTCCTCCAGCACCATCCCTCCTAACGGGTGCGTCGCCGTCCATTCTGGTAGGCGGATCCTGCCGACTACGCCAATTTGTGAACCGAGAGCAAGGCAGGTGGTTTGACTCCGCAACCAGAAAAGAGTGCATACGCAGAAGTCAAGATTAAGAAAATTGCATTTACTACAAATTAATAAAAGCAGGTTAACAGTGAAATCACAGAGATAAAGACAAGTAAAATATTCAAAACAGTATAAACGATTCAAGTCAGATACTGCAACAATTTCCACCTTTGCTGTGTCCGGATTCGCAGTGCGGACACTAAGAAATAACAGTCCCCGGAACTATCCCTAACTGACCCTAACTTTCAAGCGGGTGCGCACCCCCCTTATCCCAGTGGTCCAAGTGGACCTCTTACAGTTTGTGAAAGTGCACGGTGGGGCCCGATGTCGTCCTTTTCCTTTAACCAGCGCAGGATCCGCAACAAAGAAGTCCTCCTCAGCAGGCCGGAAAACCAAATGGATATAATCCAGAATTTTCCAGTGACTGTCCGGTACCTCGACAGCACTGTGAGTCTCTTTACTGTTTGGGACAATCCACTCAGCCCAATGTCGGCTCCACAGGTTAGTTGCTGCACACAGTCCTTTTAACTTGCCTTCACTATATGCACAGTCTCTTTATACTCCATCCGTCTCTAGACTGAAGTTCACACAGCTTGGTTGCACAGGAAAGTCCTTTAGTATCTCCACACACGTCTTACACAGCACAGAACTTGCTTTCTTTCTAGCCAAGATGGCAGCCGTTATAGTTTCAGTCTCTCTTCCCCATTCTTCCTGCTCACACTGAGGCAGGCTGACATCATAAGGGGCGTGTCACTTCAACACTTAACTGTTGTTTTAAAGAGCCACTATCACATTAATACACTTTCTCTATGGTAAACTTCAATGCAAATTGGTCCTATGCTGCCATCTACTGACCAAACGAATACTGCAGGCATTTACATTTATCTGTATTACTAGAATAGCATTATACATTATATACATTAAATTTTAACACAGTTTACCAGGATAATGAAACTTAGACACATTACATGACTGTTTCTTACAAGGTGTTACCATGGTGGATTAACCAATGAAGGATCTTTCCCCCCCTCCTCTTTGTAGGGAGGTGGGACAAGTGTAGCATTTAAACCATGCTTTCCACCATGATACCATGTTACGATTAAGGACGTATTGTCTGAAACGCGTAAACGAGCACTACATATGAAGTGACTGTATCTGCTATTGAATATTATGAATAAAAGGAAAAGTTTTAAGAGGATGGAAATTGCTTTCTGGAGCAGTTTTTCTACTATTTTCTACTTACCGCTTCCTGGTCCTCGGCTGTGCAGGGCTGCGCACAGCGTGAGGCGCTTTGTGACGTCACGCTGTGAGCGCCAGTTCAGAGCACAGCCAACAGCAGGAGGAAGAGGATCGCGGGCTGTGAGGAGCAGTGGCATCCAGGAGCAGAGAGGTAAGTGTTTTTTTATTTTTTATAAAAAATGAGGCTGCTGGAGGCTAATGAGGCATAATAGGGGCTAATGAGGCATAATGAGGTGCATAATGGGGGCTAATGAGGCATAAGGCATAAGGGCTGATAATGGGCTAATGAGGCATAAGGGCTGATAATGGGGCTAATGAGGCATAAGGGCTGATGATGGGGGGCTAATGAGGCATAATGGGGGCAAATGAGGCCTAATGGGGCTAATGATGTATAATGGGGGCTAATGAGGCATAATAGAAACATATAGAAACATAGAATGTGTTGGCAGATAAGAACCATTTGGCCCATCTAGTCTGCCCAATATACTGAATACTATGAATAGCCCCTGGCCCTATCTTATATGATGGATGGCCTTATGCCTATCCCATGCATGCTTAAACTCCTTCACTGTATTTGCAGCTACCACTTCTGCAGGAAGGCTATTCCATGCATCCACTACTCTCTCAGTAAAGTAATACTTCCTGATATTACTTTAAAAACCTTTGCCCCTCTTATTTAAAACTATGTCCTCTTGTAGCAGTTTTCTTCTTTTAAATATTCTCTGCTCTTTTACCTTGTTGATTCCCTTTATGTATTTAAAAGTTTCTATCATATCCCCTCTGTCTCGTCTTTCTTCCAAGCTATACATGTTAAGGTCCTTTAATCTTTCCTGGTAAGTTTTATCCTGCAATCCATGTACTAGTTTAGTAGTTCCTCTCTGTACTCTCTCCAAAGTATCAATATCCTTCTGGAGATATGGTCTCCAGTACTGCACACAATACTCCAAATGAGGTCTCACTAGTGCTCTGTAGAGCGGCATGAGCGCCTCCCTCTTTCTACTGGTAATGCCTCTCCCTATACACCCAAGAATTCTGCTAGTGTAGCGGTCAGAGGAGGGAGAGACCACAAAGCAGGATTCAAGTACAGTACAGCGGACAAGGAGACTGAAGCAAAAGCCGGCTTTATTAAGGAGCAAAATGAAACTGCCGGAGAAGCTGAGTAACAATACAGTACCACCGCACCAGCGGCACAATGGGTCAATGACAGGAACTGTATGAACAGGTGAACATAATGCAACAACAGTGGTAATGAGATTTTGCATAGACACAGAATAAGCTAAACAGAAAACAGTCAGCTTGCAGGCTACTCTCACTACCAATTTCCTATCTAGCCCTGCTACCCAGGGGATGCTTCTACAGCGCACTGACTAAGTCCCTGACCCTATAACCTATCCCAGATAAGCACTCACAGTTCTGCAGATTCTCTTGGATTCAATAAGATGCAGTCTGGCTCCAGGTCCGGTCGCTTGCTTGTCTGTCTTTCTCTCTCTGGTCACAACAGATGCAGCTCTCCACCTCTGGCAGGCAGGATCCGTCTGGTCTCTACACACGGTCCCACTCCTCTGGAACACACAGTGAAGTCCTCTGTGGGCAGCTCCACAGCTGTCAGGAAAATCTCAGCTACTATAGCCTCCTGCTGTGACAGTCTTTTTCTGTTATCTCTCAGCAGTCCATCTCTCCTTGTTATCTCAGCCAGGTCCCAACAACTTCTGGAACAGCCCGGGAAAAACTTCTTAACTCTTTCTCAGCCTCTGGCCAGCACAACTCAGGTTCCTGTTTAGTCACAGTGGCCTCTGGTGGCCGGAGGGAAACATGACAGTCTGCATAATTATAAGTGCTAGAAATGCTGCTGGCTGATTCAGGGCTGCCTCTTACACTAGCATTTCCTGCAGCTCTATGACATTGTCTGCCTATCTTTAATTCTTCTAAAATAATGACCCCTAAATACCTTTCCTCAGATACTGAGGTTAGGACTGTATCACTGATTTTATATTCTGCTCTTGGGTTTTTACGCCCCAGATGCATTATCTTGCACTTATTAAATTTTAGTTGCCAGATTTTTGACCATTCCTCTAGTTTTCCTAAATCTTATTCCATTCAGTGTATCCCTCCAGGAACATCAACCCTGTTACAAATCTTTGTGTCATAAGCAAAAAGACACACCTTACCATCGAGGCCTTCTGCAATTTCGCTAATAAAGATATTAAATTCCAGAACCGATTCCTGAGGTATCCCACTGGTAACAAGACCATGGTCTGAATATACTCCATTGACTACAACCCTCTGTCTGTTCCTGAGCCACAGCCTAATCCATACAACAATATGGGAGTCCAAGCCCAAAGACTGCAATTTATTGATAAGTCTTCTATGTGGGACAGTATCAAAAGCCCTTCTAAAGTCTAGATAAGCGATGTCTACTGCACTTCCGCCATCTATGATTTTAGTCACCCAATTAAAAAAATCTATAAGATTAGTTTGACATGATCTCCCTGAAGTAAACCCATGCTGTTTTTCATCTTTCAATCCATGGGATTTTAGATGTTCCACAATCCTCTCCTTAAGTATGGTTTCCATTAATTTCCCCAGTATTGATGTCAGGCTTAGTGGCCTATAGTTGCCCGATTCCTCCCTATTACCCTTCTTGTGAACGGGCACAACATTTGCTAATTTACAATCTTCTGGGACGACTCCTGTTACCAGTGATTGGTTAAATAAATCTGTTAATAGTTTCGCTAGTTCACTGCTAAGTTCTTTTAATAGCTTTGGCTGTATCCCATCAGGCCCCTGTGACTTATTTGTATTAATTTTAGACAGCTGACTTCAAACCTCTTCCTCTGTAAAGACACATGCATCAAAAGATTTATTAGTCTTCCTCCCTAACTGGACTGGGAGCTAATGAGGCATAAGGGCTGATAATTGGGGGCTAATGGCATAAAGGCTTTATTTTTATATATATATATATATATATATATATATATATGCGCACGGTGTGTGTGTGTTTGTGCTTTAGGGTGCACACCCTAATGCAATATGCTGCACATGCCAATGCTTGGTTCTGTTACTGAATCTATACACGCAGCTTTGTTCTTTTACTGTATCTATAGGCACATGTTGGTTCTATTACTGTAACTATACACACAGATTTGTTCTGTTACTGAATCTATACACACAGCTTGGTTCTGGTACTGTATCTATACACAGCTCCGTTCTGTTACTGTATTTATATACACAGCTTGGTTCTTTTACTGTATCTATATGCACAGCTTAGTTCTGTTACTGTATCTATATGCACATCTTGGTTCTGTTAATGTATCTTTACACACAGCTTGGTTCTGTTACTGTATCTATACATAGCTTGCTTCTGTTACTGTATCTATACACACAGCTTGCTTCTGTTGCTGTATCTATACACACAGCTTGGTTCTGTTACTGTATCTACATACGCAGCTTGGTTCTGTTACTGTATCTATGCACGCAGTTTGGTTCTGTTACGGTATTTATACTGCATCCGCTAATCCTGTCTGCCAGAGCGAAACCCCACAAATGGTGGAGGATGTGGGCAAGAGCAGTGAGGCTGGCGTGAACGCCGATATTTTTGGTTTCTGCATTTTTCAGGCACGGTTGTACGTCATACATTAAACCAGCGGTATTACAACCAATGCCCAACGACAAAATAGAGGCTGTTGTGAAGGCCCTCATGGAGGCTAATCTGCAGCAGCGAGAGACAAACCTGCAGCAACGTGAGGCTAATAAGCAGCAACAGAAGACTAACTACAGAAGACTTGCTGCTACAACACCTGATGGCTTTGCAGACAGCAGGAGCAACCCCGAGCATCCACGATGCCCGGAAAGCAGTCCATGCCATGATTCCTAAGATGACTCCCTCAGACGACATCAAAACCTACCTGGCGATGTACAAGAAAATAAAAATTACTTACGGGTAATTGGATTTTCCTGAACCCACGGCAGCACCACGAGAGAGGATGGATCCGCCCCCAAAGGCGACACCCGTGAAAACACTCCACCACCCAGGATAAAGAAAGGGAGGGAAAAATAAGGGTGCTGTTGTGGGTTCAGGAAAATCCAATTACCCGTAAGTAATTTTAATTTTACCCCTCACCCACAACAGCACCACGAGAGAGAGAGAGAGCCAAGGAAAACTAGGGCGGGATGACAGCATAAAGCATCGAAGCTCCAAAGAATAAATCAGAAGGAGAGTTCAATTGTAACCGGTAGTGGTTAAAGAGGGTAGAAGGAGAAGACCAAACTGCCACTTTACAGATGTCCTCAATAGAGACCGCCGCTCTTTCAGCCCATGATGTTGATACAGCCCTTGTGGAGTGTGCACGCAGACCCTCAGGAGGTTCCATCCCCGAGGAAGAGTATGCCAGAGAAATAGCTGACATGATACATCTTGCCAGAGTCTTCTTTGAGGCCTGAAGTCTTTTGTTTTTTCCCTGAAAAAGAACAAATAGCGAGGAAGATTTCCTCCACTCCCTAGTGTCATTAAGGTACTGAATGAGACATCTTCTGACATCCAGGCAATGGAAAACTTCCTCCCTTTCTGAAGATGGATTATAATAAAAGAAAGGAAGAATAATTTCTTGTGATCTATGGAATTTAGTAGCTACTTTAGGTAAGAAAGCTGGGTCAGGTTTTCAAATGACTCTGTCCTGAAGGATAGTTGTGTACGGGGGATTTATGGAAATCGCCTGGATTTCAGGGACTCTACGTGTTGAAGTTAAGGCCACTAATAAACATAGCTTTAGAGAAAGGAATTTTTTATTAATCTGATGGATAGGCTCAAAGGGAGGGGCTGTCAGGGCCTGCAGAACCAGATTTAGGTCCCAAGGGGCTATTCTCTGGTAAAAAATTAAGGGAAGATCTGGAAACGGCTTTAAAGAAACGCATAACCCAAGTATTTGACGCTAAGAAAGTTCGTTAAAGAGGGCCGACAAGGCAGACACCTGGACTTTCAGAGTGCTTGGAGAGAGACCTATTTCTAGCCCTTTCTGAATGAACTCTAGTACCTTATTTAAGGGTGGAGAGACTGGAAGGTTTTTAAACTGAAGACCTGTGAAAGACAAAAACTTCTGCCAGCTTCTGGCATAAATAGACATAGTTATCTTTTTCCTGATACTTAAAAGGGTATTTGTTAAGTTGACAGAAAATCCCTTACTCCTCAACAATTGCCTCTCAAGTTCCACGCTGTCAGGTGGAGGTTGTCCACCTGCGGATGGAAAATCGGACCCTGAAAAAGAAGATCCTGAGTTGCTGGGAGCACCCAATGATCTGAAATCGATAACTTCCTCAGCCATGTAAACCATGGCCTCTTCGGTCAAAATGGAGCGATTAGTATTACCCTTGCCTGATCTTCCCTGATTTTCCTCAGTACTCGGGGAATCAGTGGGAAAGGAGGGAAGGCATAGGTCAGAGGAAAATCCCATCTGTGGAGGAAAACATCCAGCCCACAGGGGGATCCCTCTGGAGACAGGGAAAATAACCTTTTCACCGTTTTGTTCTGAGCCGTGGCAAACAGGTCTATATATGGGAGACCCCAGCTTTTCGAGATCTGGGTGAACATCTTGTGGTCCAGACACCACTCCCCCTGGGAAATCTGATGGCGACTCAGCAAGTCTGCCTGGATATTTTTCTTCCCCCTGATGTAAACTGCTGAAATAGACCTGCATTTGCCCTCTACCATATGGAGGATGTAACTTAGTACTAGCATTAGGTCCTGACACCTGGTCCCCCCCTGCTTGTTTATGTAGGAAACAACTGTTATATTGTCGGACATAATTCTTAGATCCTTGCCTACACATAGTGGAATAGCTTCCTGAATTGCTTCTTTCACCACCATGAGCTCCTTCATGTTGGAGGAAGCCTTTATCAAGCTTCCCTCCCAACGTCCCTGAAAAGATAGCTTCTGAATGTGGGCCCCCCAGCCCCATGGACTTGCGTCTGTTGTCAAACAAACAATCTCGTTCTTTAGCCAAGGAAGACCTTGAGTTAAACTGTCTGTCTTCAACCACCACCTAAGGTTGAGTAAGGTCTTTGAAGATATTGTGAATTTCATATCTAGAGGGAAAACTCCCCTTCTGCCAAGTTTCTAGAATCTCCCACTGCTGCTCTCTTGTATGGAATTGTGCCCAAGTGACAGCTGGGATGTAGGAAGTTAAACTCCCCAGGATCGACATACTTTTTCTCAAGGTGATCCGGGGATGATCTATTAAATTTTGGATCTTCTGTCGTATACCGGCTATCTTCTCTTCTTTCAAAAAACACTTCTGGTGTCTGGAGTCCAAGATTAGGCCCAGGAACTGCTGACATTGAATAGGCCTTGGCTTTGACTTCTTGTCGTTCAGAATCCAACCCAGCTTCTTCAAGATGCGAATTACTTCCAAGACTGACAACTCGCAAGCTTTCTCTGTTTCTGCCACAATCAAGAAACCGTCGAGATAAGGTATAAACAATATGTCCTTTTCCCTTATGTAAGCTGACATTTCCGCTATCACCTTGGTGAAGACTCTGGGGGCCATTGCTAAACCAAATGGGAGCGCCAGGCCTCACTCTCATCCTGGAAGCGGTGGATCACGTGAGCGGAACCAAGACTCCTCCCCCTGGCCGGATCTTCTGTCCTCTGCGTCGATGGATGCTTACTGGTGCTTGCTATCGTACCAAAGCATCGTGCCATCCAGCGCTCAGGAAACCGAGCCATCGCGCCTCTGCTTGCCCCACCACGCACAGAGTGCCGCACAAGAACGGGGGGGCCGCAGGTAACGGGGCAGCCTAGGGAGAGGAGGATGAACCACCGACTTCCCCTCAAAGACAGGAAACTATACTGAGGGCAGAGCGGAGTCTCCGCCTTTTTGTGCTGCAGGTTCCTGGGGGCGGATCCATCCTCTCTCGTGGTGCTGTCGTGGGTGAGGTGTAAAGTGGCCATCAGTGAAAAGCTACCCCACGACTCCGTTCCTGGCATCCGATTCCCAGCGGGTGTTTTTGACTTGCCGGACGATCAAGCGGCTGACTACCAGAAAGTCAAGAGTGAGATTCTGGCAGGACTGGGGGTGAATGTGTTGGTCTGGGCCCAGTGGGTGCATCAGTGCGGGTTCAACGCGGCTGAGCCTACAAGATCCCAGTATTATAACTTCACCAAAAATGACTACAGCCTGACATGCTGAGTCCCAGTGCTACGCTGGATTGTCTGTTAGGTGATATGTTCTCGAGGGCTTTGCCATATCCTCTCCAGCACTGGATCAGTCAGGTGTCTCCTGGCAATGTCCTTGAGATAGTGTACCTGGTGGAACGCTATGGAGCTACCAGGAAGGAGGGTTCTGTCGGGAGGGGGGTCGGAAAACCCCAGAATTTTCCACCCCAGGCCGGAGATTTGAGCCGATAAAACCCGCCCGGGATGTATCCACGGCGGACCTGGCTCCGATAGTCTGCTGGCGGTGTCAGGAGCCTGGCCAAGTAAGGGCTGACTGTCCCCATTGGGTTGAGCCCATGGACACTAACTATGGCTACCATCAATCGCTATATGCCAGGAGGCTGTGTGCAACAGGTACCCCATAGTCTCTAGATCACTTGTGCCAGGTGGAAGTTGGAGATACTCCGGCGGAGGCTCTGCTGGGCTCAGGGAGTCCGGTGACCCTAGTAAGGGTTACCCTGTTGCGGTCCACTGAGTATACTGGCCGGAAAGTGATGTGCATCTACTGAGACTTAAAAGACTACCCCACTGCGCTGGAGTCTCTAACCACAGTGGCCGGTAGATGGACCCATGAGGTGTCGCCACAAATCTACATTATGAACTCATAACAGGGAAAGACTTCCCGGGCTTCCCGGCACTGTGGCCTGCTATGAGAGTGACTGATACCCATGAGAGAGGGGTAACCCTAACAGAGTGGCCCAGCTCAGGGGGAGACCAGAATCCTGGGAACCGGAGACCGAAGGGCCAGCGGTAGGGGTGACAGCCACTTAGGTGGAAGAGGGGGAGACAACCCCGCTAAGTGTGATGGTGGGAGACGTGGAGGAATTGCCGCGGGGTACTGAATTGGCAGACCTCAATGTCTCCGGGGATAATTTTAGTACCGCCCAACGTCGGGACCCAACCCTATCCCGCACCTGGGAAAATGTGTTAATAGTAGATGGTGAATCACAACAACCTGGGGCAGAGAGTGTTTCCCTGTTTTGTGGTTTATCAGGATATGTTGTATCGGGTAAACCAACTACGGGGTGAGCCTATTGAACAGTTGGTGGTCCCCAAGGCTTATTGCAAACTTGTGTTAGATCTAGCCCACCAACACGTTCTCAGGGGTCACCTGGGGCTGAAGAAAACTCTGGCTCGTATTCTACAGCAGTTTCTCTGGTCCAGCATATTCAAAGAAGTGGAAGAGTTTTGTAAGTCTTGCCCGACCTGCCAGATAACTAGCCCCCAGCCACATTTCCGTAGTCCCCTAGTACCTCTCCCGATTATCGAAGTACCGTCTGACTGAATAGCTATGGACCTCATGGGCCCAGTACCGAAGTCCGCCAGAGGGCATCAACACATCTTAGTCATTCTAGACTACTCCACTCGGTACCCGAAGGCGGGGCCACTGCAACATACCTCGGCCAAGCTCATTAAGTAGTTAATAGAGATGTTTTCCCAAGTGGGACTACCTAAAGAGGTTCTGACTGACCAAGTGACCCCTTTTATGTCCAAGTTGATGAGTGAAGTTGCTGCACAACTACGGATGTCCGTTTACCATCCGCAAGCGGACGGTCTGGTAAAAGCGGTTTAACCAAACATTAAAAAATATGTTGAAAAAGGTAGTGTCTAAAGATGGGAAGCGCAACCAATAATCGATATATGGATCTAATTTAAATCACAAATTACAACTCCAACAACATGACTTTATACAAAATCAATAGTTTTTATTAGTACATATAGAGTTGCAACCATTTATGGCCACACAGACATTAAGAACACTTAAAATGTCACTCAGACTGCAGACGTGTGGTAATTACAGTACATATTGATAAAGTGCAAGTGCCTACAAATATACGAAACAAAGAGATACAGTCAGTGCCTATCAGAAGTATTGTCCAGTCCACAATGTATTATCACAAAGTCCAATTATAGACCCTGGACTATATAGACATCAACTCACACTATGCTATATTCAGACATAGTACAATAAGCAAAGAGTAAAGCATACTGACCCACGTATCTACCACAGCACCTACAGTCCGTGCCCCGACGCGCGTTTCGCCGTCAGCTTTTTCGCGCGTCGGGGCACGGACTGTAGGTGCTGTGGTAGATACGTGGGTCAGTATGCTTTACTCTTTGCTTATTGTACTATTATTGGTTGCGCTATAGGTGATATTGGGTCGCTTACATAGTAAGTAAAAGGGAAACAAGTGTTGGTTTAACTAAAGATGGGAAGGTCTGGGACCACCTTCTGCCCTATCTCATGTTCGCAGTGTGAGAAGTACCCCTCTACTGGGTTCTCGCCCTTCGAACTGCTATAAGGCAGACACCCTCGCAGTCTCTTGGACGTGGCCATAGAGGCGTGGGAAAAACAACCCATTCCACATAAAAGTGTCATTGAGTACATTACCCAGATGCAAGATCGGATATAGACATTGTTGTCTCTTGTTAGGGAGCATATGGAGGCAGCTCAGCGAGCCCAGAGTTGGGTCTATAATTGGCAGGCTCGGGTCCGGATCTTTTACCCGGTGATTGGGTTTTGGTTCTGGTGCCGACCATAAACAGTAAGTTCCTGCTAGGTGGCAGGGACCCTACGAGGTACTCGAGAAAATAGGAGATGTAAACTACAAGGTACAACAGCCAGGGCAGGAAATCCAGAGCAGGTTTACCATGTGAATTTACTCAAACCGTGGAAAGATATGGAAACCTGTATAGAAGACAGCCCGCGGCCTGGTTTTCTAGAAGAAGAGGTACCGGCCCCTATGTCTGATGCAAGAGAGGTGGCTGCCACAGTAAAAATTGCTGACAGCCTCTCCTCTAAACAGACTCAGGAGGCCAGGGAGTTCGTTAGTCGGAACACACATGTTTTCTCGGACCTCCCTTGACGCACTTCCATAATCCATGACATTGTCACTGAGCCTCAGGCAAAAGTCAGATTAAAACCATACCGGGTACCCGAGGCTCGGCAACAAGCCATATTGGAGGAGGTGCAGCTAATGTTGCAGCTAGACATCATTGAGGAGTCAAAAAGTGAGTGGGCCAGTCCTATAGTATTGATATCCAAGATGGACGGGACGTTGCGGTTTTGTAACGACTTTCGAAAACTTAACGAGGTTTCCAAGTTCGATGCGTATCCCATGCCCCGGGTGGATGAGCTCATGGAGAGGTTAGGACAAGCCCGGTATTTTTCTGGACCTCGTGAAAGGGTACTGACAGGTGCCCTTAACGGAGGCTGCCAAAGAGAAAACTGCCTTCATCAAGCCAGAGGGGCTGTATCACTATAAGGTCTTACCCTTTGGTCTGCATGGCGCCCCCGCCACTTTTCAGAAACTAATGGACATTGTGCTTCGTCCACATCATCTGTACGATTCAGCTTACCTGGACGATATTGCCATCCACAGTACCGCCTGGGAAAGTCACCTACCCAAAGTGCAGGCTGTAGTGGACTCCCTTCGGAAAGCTGGCCTAACCGCTAACCCCCAAAAATGTGCAAATAAAGTAATTTCTGGGAATGGTGGGCTATTACATGAGGTTTGTTCCCCACTTTACTACTCTAGCTGCACCCTTGACAGGACTCTTGAAGGGACACAATTTAACCACCTCCCGACCGCCGTACGCGTATATGCGTCCGGGAGGTGGTTGCTTTATTCCTCCTGGACGCATATACGCGTCTTCTCGCGAGACGCGAGATTTCCTGTGAACGCGCGCACAGGCGCGCGCGCTCACAGGAACAGAAGGTAAGCGAGTGGATCTCCAGCCTGCCAGCGGCGATCGCTCGCTGGCAGGCTGGAGATCCGAATTTTTTAACCCCTAACAGGTATATTAGACGCTGTTTTCATAACAGCGTCTAATATACCTCCTACCTGGTCCTCTGGTGGTCCCTTTTGTTAGGATCGACCACCAGAGGACTCAGGTAGGTCAGTACAGTCCCACCAAACACCACACTACACTACACTACACCCCCCCCCCCCGTCACTTATTAACCCCTTATAAACCCCTGATCACCCCATATAAACTCCCTGATCACCCCCCTGTCATTGATCACCGCCCTGTCATTGATCACCCCCCGTCAGGCTCCGTTCAGACGTCCGCATGATTTTTACGGATCCGATCCATGTATCCATGGATCCGTAAAAATCACGCGGACGTCTGAATGGAGCCTTACAGGGGGGTGATCAATGACAGGCGGGTGATCACCCATATACACTCCCTGATCACCCCCTGTCATTGATCACCGCCCTGTCAGGCTCCATTCAGACGTCCGCATGATTTTTACGGATCCGATCCATGTATCCATGGATCCGTAAAAATCATGCGGACGTCTGAATGGAGCCTTACAGGGGGGGTGATCAGTGACAGGGGGGTGATCACCCTGATTACCCTGATCACCCCCTGTCATTGATAACCCCCCTGTAAGGCTCCATTCAGACGTCCGCATGCGTTCTGTGGATCCGATCCATGTATCCATGGATCCGTAAAAAATCATGCGGATGTCTGAATGGAGCCTTACAGGGGGGGTGATCAGTGACAGGGGGGGTGATCAGTGACAGGGGGGTGATCACCCCGATTACCCTGATCACCCCCTGTCATTGATAACCCCCCTGTAAGGCTCCATTCAGACGTCCGCATGCGTTCTGTGGATCCGATCCATGTATCCATGGATCCGTAAAAAATCATGCGGATGTCTGAATGGAGCCTTACAGGGGGGGTGATCAGTGACAGGGGGGTGATCACCCTGATTACCCTGATCACCCTGATCACCCCCTGTCATTGATAACCCCCCTGTAAGGCTCCATTCAGACGTCCGCATGCGTTCTGTGGATCCGATCCATGTATCCATGGATCCGTAAAAAATCATGCGGATGTCTGAATGGAGCCTTACAGGGGGGGTGATCAGTGACAGGGGGGTGATCACCCTGATCACCCCCTGTCATTGATAACCCCCCTGTAAGGCTCCATTCAGACGTCCGCATGCGTTCTGTGGATCCGATCCATGTATCCATGGATCCGTAAAAAATCATGCGGATGTCTGAATGGAGCCTTACAGGGGGGGTGATCAGTGACAGGGGGGTGATCACCCTGATTACCCTGATCACCCTGATCACCCCCTGTCATTGATAACCCCCCTGTAAGGCTCCATTCAGACGTCCGCATGCGTTCTGTGGATCCGATCCATGTATCCATGGATCCGTAAAAAATCATGCGGATGTCTGAATGGAGCCTTACAGGGGGGGTGATCAGTGACAGGGGGGTGATTACCCTGATCACCCCCTGTCATTGATAACCCCCCTGTAAGGCTCCATTCAGACGTCCGCATGCGTTCTGTGGATCCGATCCATGTATCCATGGATCCGTAAAAAATCATGCGGATGTCTGAATGGAGCCTTACAGGGGGGGTGATCAGTGACAGGGGGGTGATCACCCTGATCACCCCCTGTCATTGATAACCCCCCTGTAAGGCTCCATTCAGACGTCCGCATGCGTTCTGTGGATCCGATCCATGTATCCATGGATCCGTAAAAAATCATGCGGATGTCTGAATGGAGCCTTACAGGGGGGGTGATCAGTGACAGGGGGGTGATCACCCTGATTACCCTGATCACCCCCTGTCATTGATAACCCCCCTGTAAGGCTCCATTCAGACGTCCGCATGCGTTCTGTGGATCCGATCCATGTATCCATGGATCCGTAAAAATCATGCGGACGTCTGAATGGAGCCTTACAGGGGGGGTGATCAATGACAGGGGGGTGATCAGGGAGTCTATATGGGTGATCACCCCCCTGTCATTGATCACCCCCCTGTCATTGATCACCCCCCCCTGGTAAGGCTCCATTCAGCCATTTTTTTTGGCACAAGTTAGCGGACATTTTTTGTTTGTTTTTGTTTTTTCTTACAAAGTCTCATATTCCACTAACTTGTGTCAAAAAATAAAATCTCACATGGACGCACCATACCCCTCACGGAATCCAAATGCGTAAACATTTTTAGACATTTATATTCCAGACTTCTCACGCTTTAGGGCCCCTAAAAAGCCAGGGCAGTATAAATACCCCACATGTGACCCCATTTCGGAAAGAAGACACCCCAAGGTATTCCGTGAGGGGCATATTGAGTCCATGAAAGATTGAAATTTTTGTCCTAAGTTAGCGGAAAGTGAGACTTTGTGAGAAAAAAAAACAAAAAAAATCAATATCCGCTAACTTATGCAAAAAAAAAAAAAATTCTAGGAACTCGCCATGCCCCTCATTGAATACCTCGGGGTGTCTTCTTTCCAAAATGGGGTCACATGTGGGGTATTTATACTGCCCTGACTTTTTAGGGGCCCGAAAGTGTGAGAAGAAGTCTGGGATCCAAATGTCTAAAAATGCCCTCCTAAAAGGAATTTGGGCCCATTTGCGCATCTAGGCTGCAAAAAAGTGTCACACATGTGGTATCGCCGTACTCAGGAGAAGTTGGGGAATGTGTTTTGGGGTGTCATTTTACATATACCCATGCTGGGTGAGAAAAATATCTTGGTCAAATGCCAACTTTGTATAAAAAAATGGGAAAAGTTGTCTTTTGCCAAGATATTTCTCTCACCCAGCATGGGTATATGTAAAATGACCCCCCAAAACACATTGCCCAACTTCTCCTGAGTACGGCGATACCAGATGTGTGACACTTTTTTGCAGCCAAGGTGGGCAAAGGGGCACCTTTCGGATTTCGCAGGCCATTTTTTACACATTTTGATTTCAAGGTACTTCTTACACATTTGGGCCCCTAAATTGCCAGGGCAGTATAACTACGCCACAAGTGACCCCATTTTGGAAAGAAGACACCCCAAGGTATTCCGTGAGGGGCACGGCGAGTTCCTAGAATTTTTTATTTTTTGTCACAATTTAGCGGAAAATGATGATTTTTCTTTTTTTTTCTTTTTTCCTTACAAAGTCTCATATTCCACTAACTTGCGACAAAAAAAAAAAATTCTAGGAACTCGCCATGCCCCTCACGGAATACCTTGGGGTGTCTTCTTTCCAAAATGGGGTCACTTGTGGGGTAGTTATACTGCCCTGGCAATTTAGGGGCCCAAATGTGTGAGAAGAACTTTGCAATCAAAATGTGTAAAAAATGCCCTGCAAAATCCGAAAGGTGCACTTTGGAATATGTGCCCCTTTGCCCACCTTGGCAGCAAAAAAGTGTGACACATCTGGTATCGCCGTACTCAGGAGAAGTTGGGCAATGTGTTTTGGGGTGTCATTTTACATATACCCATGCTGGGTGAGAAAAATATCTTGGTCAAATGCCAACTTTGTATAAAAAAATTGGAAAAGTTGTCTTTTGCCAAGATATTTCTCTCACCCAGCATGGGTATATGTAAAATGACAGCCCAAAACACATTCCCCAACTTCTCCTGAGTACGGCGATACCACATGTGTGACACTTTTTTGATGCCAAGGTGGGCAAAGGGGCACATATTCCAAAGTGCACCTTTCGGATTTCACCGGTCATTTTTTACAGATTTTGATTGCAAAGTACTTCTCACACATTTGGGCCCCTAAATTGCCAGGGCAGTATAACTACGCCACAAGTGACCCCATTTTGGAAAGAAGACACCCCAAGGTATTCCGTGAGGGGCATGGCGAGTTCCTAGAATTTTTTATTTTTTGTCGCAAGTTAGTGGAATATGAGACTTTGTAAGGAAAAAAGAGAAGAAAAAAAAAATCATCATTTTCCGCTAACTTGTGACAAAAAATAAAACATTCTAGGAACTCGCAGTGCCCCTCACGGAATACCTTGGGGTGTCTTCTTTCCAAAATGGGGTCACTTGTGGCGTAGTTATACTGCCCTGGCAATTTAGGGGCCCAAATGTGTGAGAAGAACTTTGCAATCAAAATGTGTAAAAAATGCCCTGCAAAATCCGAAAGGTGCACTTTGGAATATGTGCCCCTTTGCCCACCTTGGCAGCAAAAAAGTGTGACACATCTGGTATCGCCGTACTCAGGAGAAGTTGGGGAATGTGTTTTGGGGTGTCATTTTACATATACCCATGCTGGGTGAGAAAAATATCTTGGTCAAATGCCAACTTTGTATAAAAAAATGGGAAAAGTTGTCTTTTGCCAAGATATTTCTCTCACCCAGCATGGGTATATGTAAAATGACACCCCAAAACACATTCCCCAACTTCTCCTGAGTACGGCTGATACCACATGTGTGACACTTTTTTGCTGCCAAGGTGGGCAAAGGGGCGCATATTCCAAAGTGCACCTTTCGGATTTCACCGGTCATTTCTTACACATTTTGATTGCAAAGTTCTTCTCACACATTTGGGCCCCTAAATTGCCAGGGCAGTATAACTACCCCACAAGTGACCCCATTTTGGAAAGAAGACACCCCAAGGTATTCTGTGAGGGGCATGGTGAGTTCCTAGAATTTTTTATTTTTTGTCGCAAGTTAGTGGAATATGAGACTTTGTAAGAAAAAAAAAATATAGAAAATCATCATCATTTTCCGCTAACTTGTGACAAAAAATAAAAAGTTCTATGAACTCACTATGCCCATCAGCGAATACCTTAGGGTGTCTACTTTCCGAAATGGGGTCATTTGTGGGGTTTTTCTACTGTTTGGGCATTGTAGAACCTCAGGAAACATGACAGGTGCTCAGAAAGTCAGAGCTGTTTCAAAAAGCGGAAATTCACATTTTTGTACCATAGTTTGTAAATGCTATAACTTTTACCCAAACCATTTTTTTTTTTGCCCAAACATTTTTTTTTTATCAAAGACATGTAGAACTATAAATTTAGCGAAAAATTTATATATGGATGTCGTTTTTTTTGCAAAATTTCACAGCTGAAAGTGAAAAATGTCATTTTTTTGCAAAAAAATCATTACATTTTGATTAATAACAAAAAAAGTAAAAATGTCAGCAGCAATAAAATACCACCAAATGAAAGCTCCATTAGTGAGAAGAAAAGGAGGTAAAATTCATTTGGGTGGTAAGTTGCATGACCGAGCGATAAACGGTGAAAGTAGTGTAGTGCCGAAGTGTAAAAAGTGGCCTGGTCATGAAGGGGGTTTCACCTAGCGGGGCTGAAGTGGTTAACCATGGTTCGCTGGGATTATCTGGCGGAAGAGGCTTTCTCCGCTTTGAAGTAGGCCCTGTGCGGGTCCCTGGTTTTGGTGACACCCGACTTCAAAAGGGAGTTTATAGTACAGACCAATGCCTCCGAAGTAGGCCTCAGTGCTGTACTGTCTCAGCCTCTCAGGAAGTCAATGGGGAGGAGCATCCTGTTGTCTTCCTCAGCCATAAGCTCACCCCAGCCGAGACCCGGTATAGAATAGTGGAGAGAGTGCCTGGCTATCAAGTGTATTATTTATTGGGGAGAAAATTCTGCCTGGTGACTGACCACTCCCCTCTCAAGTGGATGAGCCAGGCCAAATGCCTGGGTCACCCGATGGTTTCTCTTCCCTACAAAACCTTACGTTTTTGGTGGAACACAGGGCAGGCCGGTTACAGGGAAATGCGGATGCCCTGTCCCAGGTACACTGTCTGGCGTGTGTTCACCCCCTCAGGGTTGAACAAAGGGCGAGGGGTATATAACACAGTGAGAGGTTTAGTCTGGAAAAACTGGTATTTTCCTCCCAACATGTGCTGCTGGGTTGATTGACAGCCAGGTGAGGTCAAATACCGGACTGGATTTTAAGCACCGGTCTGGGTTTTGGCAGCACCTGGCTGTCCTTAAATAGGCAGCTGGGCTCAGAAGCGAGGTCTCAGTGTTGGGATCTGGGAGCCTTGTGTCTGGATGAAGGCTTGCTACCTGTTTGGCGTGAAAACAGGTTGGTGCTGCGGTGCTCAAGGACTCTTTGAGGCAGAATTGCCGCATGGTGTCAATTACCACCAACACCGCAAGGTGACTTTTTCCTTGTTTATGACTGCTTGTTTTGTCACTTGCCTAAAGTGTGAATAAAACACTGAACTGTTTGATCCAAAGAACTTGTTGTTGCCTCTATACTGCGTCCGCTAATCCTGTTTACCAGAGCAAAACCCCACAATACACACAGCTTGATTCTGTTACTGTATGTATGCACAGCTTGGTTCTGTTACTGTATCTATACATGCGGCTTGGTTCTGTCACTGTATCTATACACACACCTTGGTTCTGTTACTGAATCTATACACAGCTTGGTTCTGTAACTGAATGCTGAAGCTGTTAAAATAAAAAAAAATAAAAAAAATAACACTTAGGGGCACATTTATAAGGGCCCATAGCTGGTAGAGGATCCGCTGAAGTTATATTGAGGTGCAGGCCTCTCCATAACGTCAGTGCATCCAGCGCCAGTTCTAAATGTAAGACAGCTTCTTAGCAGCCTTACATTTAGACCATTTTCTATGCGTAAAACAGGCATAGAAATTTGTGACTGTGACGGGCCTCCTGCCTCCTTCCTCTCCCATGCCACACCCACAATTTTAGACCTGCCTTGAGCAGGGTGTTGCTCTGCCATCTGCACCTGAAATATGCCTAATTTAGGCGTATTTCAGTATAGTAAATGACCCCCTTAATCACTATTTGACCCAGCACCACTGCCATACAAGCTATACTAGCAACCTAGGACAGGTCCTAGCTGGCCAGCTACACCCAGGTGTCGGATTCCTGCCGATCAGAAGCTAATGATCTATCTAGATGATAGATCATCAGTTTAAAAAAACTGCAGAACCCCTTTAACCTATGAGGTAAGAGCTACATGCGCTAGTATTAATAGGGGTAACTAAAGGTGGTGTATCTCTACAGCAAGTACGACATAGGATTGAAAAATGGTCTGTAACCGCTCAAGGTAATCCATGATTCATAAACAAAGATGTAAAATGAAGATATGGTAACTTTTTGATATTGATTAGAACATTTTCACTGTTAAATAGCAGCTCAAAGATATTCATCAGCATATGTCAGCAGGGAACTGTCATGATTTAACAGCATGATACTGTTGACCCCTAAGTACCCATCCTTGAATGGTGACACGTTACACACTCTGGGCTGGTGTGGTGACAAATAGATCACCAAAACAGTTTAATTAACAGTTAGATATTATTTGAGCAACATGTTCTAATTGATTGACAGCCCTTCGAGGGAATAAGTGCTGAACGTCATTATCAGTAAGGATAGTCATAATTTAAGAGTTTGCTGTTGTAAATCAGTAAGTGTCCACACTACTAGACACAGAGACACATACGAGACACAGAGATGGTGATATAAATAGATAGTGAATAAAACTTCCATAAGAACATTGCTAGATGCTGCTTAAATAAGGGTACTTTCACACTAGCCTTTTTTTTTTTTTTACGGCGCTGAGTTCCGTCCTAGGGGCTCAAATCCAGAAAAGAACTGATCAGTACTATCCCCATGCATTCTGAATGGAAAGCAATCCGTTCAGGATGCATCCAGTTTAGTCTTTTTTACTGATCAGGCTTTTCAGAAAACCGTAGCATATTGTATTTTTACCTTCCAGCCATTTTGACTGAACACCATTGACTTACATTAATGCCGGATCCGGCGCCGTGTGTTCCGTCAAACCGGGTCTGGCTTTTGCATGTTAAACCCGAAAAATTTGCAAAAAGTGTTAAAGTCAATAAATGGCGGATCCGTTTTTTCCAATGCATTTTTTCATTGTGATCAGAATCCTGATCAGGATTAAAATGTAATCTGTTTTCACACATTTTTCCGAATCCGGTGGGCAGTTCCGGTGACTGAATTGCCCGCCGGATTCAAACAACGCTAGTGTAAAAGTACCCTAAGGGGCAATAGGATAAACACTAGCCCATGTCCTAGTTAAGGCCAGAGGGCCTACCTACAGTAAGGGGGGAAATACTGTAAATAGTGGTAAAGCAAAGGTCGGATCTTGGGCTGCAAGCCTGGCACGACTGAGGCTTGGAGGGAGTGGAATTTTTCCGGGACATATGGGGTTAATTGGTAGGGCTGGTGAGGGCTAAGCAGGTGGGCTAAGCTCTTTTGCCAGTACATCCGGATTGTCAGCACTTGCTGGGTTGTTTTTGGGAAGGTTTTTTTTTTGTTGATCCGTGTTTGCACATGGGTTGTTCGGTTTTGTGCGCTTACTTTGAGGCATTCAGTAAATTTTTGGAGTGGGTGGCGCAAGAGTGGTTGGGTTGGGGTTAGATTATCCACTATTTGGATGATTGTTTGTTCATTGGGCCGCCAAGTTCGAATGAATGCTCTGTGATGTTGCATTCTTTTGAAGCTGTGGCGCAACTTTTTGGGATTCCCTTGGCGTCTGAAACGCACCGCCCTATGCCGGTGTTGAGCTTTTCGGGTATTGTCATAGATCCTGTTGCTATGGAATGCAGGTTGTCTGAAGAAAAAGTTGATGATCTACAGCGTGAGGTGTCGGCTGCGGGTGGGCGATGAAAAAAGCGGCTTCGCGAGTTGCAGTCTTTATTGGGTAGGCTCAATCTTGCGTGCCATATTATGCCCATGGGGCGGATTTTTTTTAGGAAGTTGGCCCGGGCGACAGCAGGTGTTCAGGCTCCTTATCATTTTGTGCGGCTTAATCAGGAACTGCGGGATGATTTGAGGGTGTGGTCATGCTTTTTAGAAAGGTATAATGGTTGGTCTTTATGGATGGCGGATGGGGTGTTGGCGGCAGAACTAGACTTGTTTACTGATGTGGTGGGTATGGTTTTGGGGCTTATTTACAAGGTCATTGGTGCGTGGGGGAGTGGCCAACGCGTTGGCAGAAGGAACGCTGGGTGAAGAATTTGGAGTTGCTGGAGCTCTTTCCCATTGTGGTGGCGGTGTTCATTTGGGGGGATTTTTTCCGAAATAGGAAGGTACGATTCCTTCGGACAACTTGGGAGTGGTGGAAACTATTAATCGCATTTCGTAGAAATGATGGAGCAGTTGTGGCAGGTTTGTGTGTCAGTTGATGAGGTTATGTTGTTTAAGTTGGCTTTTTTGGGGGGCATTGCACATTGGGGAATTGGTTAGTCCGATTAAGAGCCGAGCGGGTGGGTTTTAGAGAGAGGATGTGGATTTATTTAATGATGGGGTGACATTTTTGGATTAGTTGGGTTGTCGGGTTGTCTTATATCAGGTGGTGGGATTGGTTGCGTGCCTGGTTCAGTGTCTTAGGGAGTTGGTTCATGAGAATGGGTCGTTTCCAGTTTATTGCAGTTCTGCGAGCTTGCTTAAAATGGTTGAATAGGGAGCCCTTATTGTTTCAGATTGGCGCGGCCACTGAGGCTGTGATGTCATTCGTCGCATTGGTCGTTGTGAGTCTATACGGTTCCGGTCTTATGTTAGGCCGGCGTTGTTATAAAGGGGTAATGGTCTTAGTGCGGGGATGGGACAGGTTGATGGCCGTTTTTTATTTGGTTGATATGTTGTATTTTGTTCCTTGCAGGTGGTTCGGCGTGCCTGGTGTGGATTATGGGGCACTCTTACATGTGCTGGGGAGCGTTGTGTGCAGCGGTTAGGCCATACTGAAGACAGCTGGGTTTTCCAACAGAGATTCGCTGGTTGGGGAGGAGAGGAATGTTGTGGAGTTGGGTTCTTCTGGAGTTCCATAAGTTTGCCAGGTTAGATACGTTCCTGGGGGTTTTGGTGTTACATGTTGGGGAAAATGATTTGGGGGTGCGCCCCTTTAGAGAGCTCACAAAGGATATTAAATTTGATTTACTGCGTTTGTGGGCTCAGTTTCCAGGGGTCTGGTGACGGTCTGATCTGATATGGTGCCACGTAAACAATGGAGGGATGCTAGGTCAGTGGAAAGGCTGAACAAAGCAAGGATAAAAGTCAATAGGGTGGTAGGTCGTTTTGTGGTAAGAAATGCCGGTATTGCGGTTCATCATAGGGAGTTGGAAACGGTAGAGGGAGAGTTCTGGAGGGGTGATGGAGTAAATCTGAATGCGGTGGGTATCGA
This sequence comes from Bufo gargarizans, assembly GCF_014858855.1. Taxonomy (NCBI): domain Eukaryota; kingdom Metazoa; phylum Chordata; class Amphibia; order Anura; family Bufonidae; genus Bufo; species Bufo gargarizans. Next base: position 174,629,878 of record NC_058080.1, on the reverse strand, counting down.
CTTATTGCAAGACTGAATAAAAAGAACAAGATCAGGAACCAAGTGGATTATCATCATCACTCCTGCATAAATTAACCTGGAACCTATATACATCACCTCACAGAGCCTGCTAATTACATAATTTTCCTATTTCATGACGTAAAGTCATGATTTTATGAAGGACACGGAGGCGAGTATTGCTTTAACTCTCTCTTTACTCCTACCATAGCAGCAAAGAAAAAACATAACATTGAGTGTACAGTTACCAAGGCAACTAACCCCTCCCCTCAATCCCAGTGTATATAAGGTCTCTTCCCATTAAGATCTTCTTCTTTCTTTGTGCACTGCCGTGTTCGAACTGAGACCCACTGGAATATAAACATCTTCTGGACGAAACAACCGGAACGACTGGAGAACCTTCAACCGAAACTTTCACAACTGGAAACGAGAACAGGAAACCTGGACTTTAGAAGCAAAACACGCTGGAGTATGCCCTCCAAGGCCTGATATCTTCAACCTGTGGAGACAACGTTGAAAAAGGAAACAACCTTGAGAAGTCGAAACAGGATAGTTAATCTGCATTACACAGATAATCCAACAAGGACAACCCGGAAAGGGCTAATAAGAAGGGTGGGCAATACTCGCCTCCGTATCCTTCATAAAATCATGACTTTACGTCATGAAATAGGAAAATCATGTAATTTTAAGTCAGGACACGGAGGCTCCCATTGCAAGTTTAAAGTCGAGCCACCACAGAGGAAAAAGCGTGAGACGGTTTCCAAAAATAGAACTCCCGGAAGGTGGAGACCCTAGACCAATCTGCCAATCTCATGACGTCTTCCAAACGCGAACCGAGTGTGCGGTAAAAATAGAAGTATAAATCCCGGAGAGGGATAAGATCCACTTAACCCAACGTGATAGAGTAACGCTGGCAACCGGGGTGAAAGGTCTGCGGAAGGAGATGAACAGGTGCGGATAAGCCGAAGAACGCAAATCAAGCGTGCGGGATTCATATTCCTGCAGGCAAGCTACTGGACACAACTGCGGTGAAGAGGGGGAAAATGGATAAGACACCGAACGCATGTTGGTTTTTGTACGCCTGGAGATGTTAAACGTAACAGCCTCCGGAGTAAATGAACAGGCGTCATGATCCAAGGCCCGCACATCCGACACTTTTTTACAAGAAATCAGGCAAAATAAGGTGGCCAGTTTCGCAGATAATTGTCGCAACGACAACTGCCCGTTAGATGGCCAAGCAACAAAAAAGTTCAAAACCGTAGACACGTCCCAGGTTGCCGAGAAGCGAGGTCTCGGTGACCGGGAAAGACGAGAGCCTCGGATCAGCCTAGAAACTAGAGGGTGTTGTCCAGCTGGACGTCCATCAAAATCACAATGTCTGGACGAAATTGCGGATCTGTAAAGATTAATAGTGCGGTACGCTTTACCCACCTCGAACAAGGAGGACAGAAAAAGCAAAACCGCATTTACAGGTGCCTCAACGGGATCCAAATGCCGAGTGAAGCACCAACAAGTCCAGGCATCCCAGGCTGCCCGATAGGCTCGTCTAGTTCCGGGAGCCCATGCACTATCCAATAAGAATCTAATCGTCTCCGAAACGCCAGCGACCTCCCAGGGATCCCTGACACCCTGCACGCGAGGAGTTGTAAGACGCGTACATGAGGGTCCCCGAACACTGCTGGAGGAAGGCGTCCACCGCCTCCGGAACCGGCCACCAGCTGAAAAACCTGGGTAGTTGTGCGTTCAATTGCGACGCAAAAAGGTCGATGGAGAAGGGGCCTCATCAGGATGAAACAGCAGAGAAAACTGTCACATCTAATTTCCAGTCGCTGGAGTCGGACATGAAACACGAACTCCAGTCTGCCCGAACATTGTGGAGGCCCGGAAGGTACTCAGCCACCACAATGGTGTGTCAGTACGGAGGAGCGCGTGCCGCCCATGCAATTGACGTAGTGGACCGCCGACACATTATCCATACGGAGCCTGATACAGGCTCTGACCGTGCCATTGACGAAACTCCGGATCGCTAAAGATCCTGCCAGGAGCTCCAGGGCGTTGATGTGAAGCTGCGATTTGTCCATAGACCAGGGACCTCCGGTGGAGACGCCGTTGCAATGAGCCCCCCAGCCATGAAGGCTGGCATCTGATTTTATAATGAGGTCTGGCTGGGGACCAAAGATCGCCCTGCCATTCCATACCGAGAGATTGTGGATCCACCACATTAATTCCTGTCTGGTCTCCCCGTCCAGAGCGAGGGTGTCGGCATAAGAGGCTCCCGCTCGTGGATGCGCAATCTTGAGGCGCTGTAGCGCCTGGTAGTGGAGAGGGGCCGGAAAAATCGCTTGGATAGACGAAGCCAAGAGACTGATTATCCGTGCCAGATACCTCAGGGACACTTGAGGTAAGGTCAGGGAGTGTCTTAACTCCTTGCGAATAGCTCGCACCTTCAATTGGGGAAGACTGAGTGTCTGAAACTCCATGGATGTGGAGGGGCTTAGACACGACTTTTCCGGATTGATTATGAAACCCAGATTGGAGATGAGCGCCATGGAGATTTCTAAGTGTTCCTTGAGGACAGCAGGGCTATGAGCCATGAACAGAATATCGTCCAGGTAGATAATCAATCGCACCCCCCGGCTGCGAAGCCAAGCTACCACTGGACGCATCCGCTTGGTGAAAAACCAGGGAGCGGAGGAGAGGCTGAAAGGGAGAGACATGAAACGCCAAACCTGGTCGTTCCAGAGAAAACATAGAAGATATACATCCTTCAGGTCCAGTTTGGCCATCCAGTCTCCCGGGAGAAGCATGTCCCTTAGGGGGTGGATTCCCTCCATTTTGAAATGGCGATACTGGACAAACGCGTTTAGAGATTTGAGATTGATTACGGGGCGCATCTGGCCTCCTTTTTTCTGCACCAAAAAGATGTTGCTGACGACCCCGATGTGTCCTGTGGGGGCTAGTTCTATTGCCCCCTTCTGGAATAGGTCTGTTAGCTCGCTGTGGACGAGTGCCCGAGCTGGGCCGGACAACACCATAGGGTGTGGGGGAGGTAGGCCAATTGGGTTGGCCACGAGATCTATCTCGAAACCTCTGACCGTGGCAAAAATCCAGGGGTCAGAGGTGATCTTTGCCCCCGATGCAAATGACAGAAGAAATTATAGGACTGAGACTTACCATATGGACGTCTGGCCGATGGATTTCCTCGAAACCCCCTGGATCGACCTGGTCCGCCACGGGACGGGAAAAATGCGGGTTAGTGGCGTTGATCCTGAAGTGATGCTCGATATGTATAGGAGCCTCTACCCGAACCTCGGGTATGTATAGAGGACCAGCTGGACAGTCGGCCCCGAGAACTGCCGGCCCTGGCGGAGAAACGATTGGGAAACACCTTTCGCATTGACGTCTGTGCCTTCTCAAGGGCCGTAAAGGCCCCCACGTATTTGCCGAGCTCCTTAATGAATCCCCAAATAGGAGCCCTTGGGCATCCTTGCCAGCTTCAGACAGCGCTAGATTGGCAAGTTTTGGCTCAATTTTCATTAAAATCGCTTTCCGCCTTTCTATGGCGAGCGACGTATTGATGTTACCGGCTATACATATAGCCCTCTGGATCCATCCCTGAGCACCTCAGGATCCACTAGCTTACCGACCGCTTTAGCGGATTCGGCCATATAGAAATTTTTTTCAAGGGGGCCAGTTATATCCAGGAGCTTGTCCTGGCATGACCTCAGCGCGCTTGCGAGGGTTAAAACCTGTTTTAGCCAAAAACTGGACCATTTTGGGGTCTATTACAGGTGTGTCGCATACCTTATGCGGGATAAGTGGTCGCGGGCATTCAGCCCTCAGTTTGCTATGGGAATCTTTATTGAGAGGCTTGCGCATCATGGCCTCCATATATTGTGCCACATGTGTGGCCGGGAGCCATTCAGCGGACCGGGGTGGTGTAATGAGTCCGGGTCAAACAGTGGCTCCCCTGCCGGATCCATAAGGGAAACGGCGTGCCCCGACGCTACATCAGGGTAGGGGCTAGTAGACGGCTGGCTCGGAGCAGGGAGTAATCCACCTCAATATCGGCCAAATCCTCCTCTGAACCATGCAGAGACTGCACTTGCGCCTCCTCCTCGGACTCCCTATCAGAGTCGGACTCAGGCTCGGGCTGTGACCGCGCCGACTTCCACAACTGCGCGCGTTCTGCCTGCGTGGACAGGCTCTTTTACGCGATCCAAGCGCGTTTTCAATTGATGGAGCAGAGCCATCAGTCATGTGCATTCTGGAGGCTGACGGAGGTGGTAACTGTGGCAATTGTAAACTCTGATGTGTAACATAAGGCTGGGCTACCAGGACCTGGGAAATGGAGTGTGTGAGGATGGAGGACATTGATCCCATAGCCGTCATAATAGCATTTGAGATGGATTGCTGTAAGGCTAACGCTTGAGCCTCAGACTCAGAGGGCTCCATAACCCTCCTGGGGAATGGGGAAGTAAGACCCCTGGAAGAGGGAGCTGGTAAGGGTAGCGCAGGGGGGCTAGGGGGCTGATTGGACATGATGAGGACTAGAACAAAATGGGGGTAAGTCACCCCGCAGAGAACACAGACTTGGTGAGGAGAGAAAGGGGGCCAGACGGAAGATACTCTATGCCAAAATGAGAAAAAATATTTACCAATTGATGTTAGGAGCAGGCGCAGTAAGCTGTGCACACAACCGGAGAACTGCAGGGAAGGAAGGAAACTGCTGCACACTCTTGGCGCGGGGAGGTAAAGAGGCATGGCCGGACTAACAAACAATGGGGAGAAGGAAAAAAGGTGCCGGAATGAAACTCCGCCCGAGATCTCGCGTGACTTTGTGAGATCTCGGGTCTGGGCGGGCAGTAAGCAGTGAAGACCTGCACGACGTTGGAGACAGACTCCTCCCCCGAGATCTCGGGCCTGGAAGGAGCTAACTGAAGAAGAAGAAAAAATGGCGCCCGTGCCGAAGAAAAACCGAGAGGGGGGAGACGGATGCCCACGGCAGGTAAGGCGGGGGCACGAGTGGTAAATGCAGAGCAAGCTGGAGGTAAGGTGGAGGACAAAAGACATAGGCGTAGCTGGGTAAAAGTAACCACTAGTTCACATAAAGATATCCTAAGAGAAAAAGGACATATAACGATATAACAACAGACAAGTGATGCCCCAGACCGGAGCTCCGGGTCAAGGGGTGACCGAGGGCCCGGACGGGGCAAAAAACTGAAAACAAAACAACTGAAATGAACCGGGAACAGAAAGACTCTCTACTTATCTGGTAGCAGCAAAGAAAGAGGAAGATCTTAATGGGAAGAGACCTTATATACACTGGGATTGAGGGGAGGGCTTAGTTGTCTTTGTAACTGTAACCTCAATGTTATGTTTTTTCTTTGCTGCTATGGTAGGAGTAAAGAGAGAGTTAAAGCAATAGGAGCCTCCGTGTCCTGACAAAAAATTGGGATTTGCAGCTTTATCATCTTTACCAACTTCATGTAAGACAAAGTACTTCTATTCAATGCTACCTATTGAAAGACTACAACTGAAAAGTAAAGTTCCTGTTTGTTTCAACTACTGCCTCTCTCATCATTATACTCCATCTCCTAATTTGCACCTCACGGTGGTGGCATCCCGAAACACAGGGGCCCAAGCACCAAAGCACCCTAAGCATTACCATCAAGGGCACCTCAACTTCCATCTGGCTGGTGTTCCCTGCAATAGAAAGTGCCCCGGAAGATTTAGTGCTGTCTTCCCTTCCACTGCACGCCGGCTCAGGGAGCTACAGAAAAGTGAGTACAACTACTACCCTCATTTGGCACACCAACACTCTCACCGTGCACTCACTCACATACTGCCCCTGTGGCTCGGCCGTCACAGTAACCGGCAAAACGGCCGCTCCGTGTGGTCATACCCTGACAGGCACAAACCCCGGCCCAACCTCATGGGTAATGACCCAAACTAACAGCATCAGAGGGATCTACGAAGCTGTAAGTTTGGATCATTAGACCTGGCAAGGCTACAATTAGCTGCTATCTTAATGAAGGTATTTTGTAGAATTACCAAATCTTGGACAACCTCTGTAATATTTAGTCTGCAGTTAACACAACCAAAGTATAGGATTTTATAGAGTTTGTTTCATTCTTATTATCCTTAGGAGATGCAATACTTGCTTCATCTTTTCCCTTTTTGTTGTTAAAGTGGTTATTAATATGTATGTTGATGCAAATCTTTGTCCACAGGTGTATGAAACAAATTAGGTTTTGCACATTTTTACATAATGTGCGATGCTTCAGTGATCAGAGAGAAGTCCTTGGAGCTTCCCAGAGAATTCAACAAAATATTTTCTTGTTCAGAAGAAAAATGGATTTCAATTACTTTTTTGGCAGTACAGTTTTCCTTGCATGTGTCACAGTGTGGCTCCCTGTACTTTCTGAAAAGGCAGTGTTTACATTAAAAAGCTTGCAGAGACATGCCATAGACACCAGAACTACTATGTTTAGCTGTTGTGGTTCTGGTGACTATAGTGTCCCTTAATATACAGTCAAGTCCATAAATCTACACCACCACATTGAATTTGAAATTAAACTAACAAGATGTGATTTAACTGCAGACTGTCAGCTTTAACTTGAGGGTATTTACATCCAAATCAGGTGAACAGTGTAGGAATTATAACAGTTTGCATATGTGCCTCCCACTTGTTAAGGGGCCAAAAGTAATGACTCTGAGACAGAATAATAATCATAAATCAAACTTTAACTTTTTAATACTTGGTTGCAAATCCTTTGCAGTCAATTACAGCCTGAAGTCTGGAACGCATAGACATCACCAGATGCTGGGTTTTATCCCTGGTAATGCTCTGCAAGGCCTCTACTGCAACTGTCTTCAGTTCCTGCTTGTTCTTGGGGCATTTTCCCTTCAGTTTTGTCTTCAGGAAGTGAAATGCATGCTCAATCGGATTCAGGTCAGGTGATTGACTTGGCCATTGCATAACATTCCACTTCTTTCCCTTAAAAAACTCTTTGGTTGCCTTTGCAGTATACTTTGGGTCATTGTCCATCTGCACTGTGAAGCGCCGTCCAATGAGTTCTGAAGCATTTGGCTGAATATGAGCAGATAATATTGCCCGAAACACTTCAGAATTCATCCTGCTGCTTTTGTCAGCAGTCATCATCAATAAATACAAGAGAACCAGCCATACATGCCCACGCCATGACACTACCACCACCATCCTTCACTGATGAGGTGTTATGCTTAGGATCATGAACAGTTGCTTTCCTTCTCCATACTCTTCTCTTCCCATTACTCTGGTACAAGTTGATCTTGGTCTCATCTGTCCATAGGATGTTGTTCCACAACTATGAAGGCTTTTTTAGATGTCGTTTGGAAAACTCTAATCTGGCCTTCCTGTTTTTGAGGCTCACCAATGGTTTACATCTTGTGGTGAACCCTCTGTATTCACTCTGGTGAAGTCTTCTCTTGATTGTTGACTTTGACACCTACCTCCTGGAGAGTGTTCTTGATCTGGCCAACTGTTGTAAAGGGTGTTATCTTCACCAGGGAAATAATTCTTCGGTCATCCACCACAGTTGCTTTCCGTGGTCTTCTGGGTCTTTTGGTGTTGCTAAGCTCACCGGTGCATTCCTTCTTTTTAAGAATGTTCCAAACAGTTGTTTTGGCCACGCCTAATGTTTTTACTATTACTCTTACTATTTCTCTGATGGGTTTGTTTTGTTTTTTCAGCCTAAAGATGGCTTGCTTTACTGATAGTGACAGCTCTTCGGATCTCATCTTGAGAGTTGACAGCAACAGATTCCAAATGCAAATAGCACACTTGAAATGAACTCTGGACCTTTTATCTGCTCATTGTAATTGGGATAATGAGGGAATAACACACACCTGGCCATGGAACAGCTGAGAAGCCAATTATCCCTTTACGTTTGGTCCCTTAACAAGTGGGAGGCACATATGCAAACTGTTGTAATTCCTACACCGTTCACCTGATTTGGATGTAAATACCCTAAAATTAAAGCTGACAATCTGCAGTTAAAGCACATCTTGTTGGTTTCATTTCAAATCCATTGTGGTGGCGTATAGAGCCAAAAATGTTAGAATTGTGTTTATGTCCCAATATTTATGGACCTGACTGTAGAGAGAGAAAAAGAGAATCAGCACAAAAGTATCAAATAAAATGGTTGTATCATTATTCTAAAAATTTAAAAAGCACAACTTCTGACACAAATATATAGTATTTTGCAGATTACTTTTTTTTTTTTACAATGTGCAGATAGTACTGTACTACTAACCCCTACATACAGGGTAATACAGCACCACATAACTCTTACATCCAGTGATGTCTCTTTGATGTAGATGTTCTCTTTCCTCATCTTCTCCTTTCAGACCAGACCACCATTTTTCAGCCATTTCTCATCTCTGCAGTTTGACAAACAAAATCTTAGTTTACTACTTTTCCATCATCCTCCCATCTTCTGGACCAATCATCCTACCACCCCCAATAATGTGCCGCTGTGCTTCCCAATACTATACTGCAGAAACAGATAAACCCCCTGATAATAGTAGTACCATGCAGATAGTGCCTTCAATAATTATTGGCACACAGTGCCCTAAAATAACTGTGCCCAGCAAATAGTGCCCCTGACACTAATAGTGTAAACATAACATCTCCCAAAAATAATTGTGGTAAGCTGATACTGTGCCAAGGTGCCCCCACAGTAATAGTGCTCCCAAAAGTCCCACCAATAGGAATAATTCTCTGCTAGAGCACACATGGTAGTAATAGTGCTCCTACAGTGCCATCAACATGCCCCCACTGTGCCCTAGAAGTAATAATGCTCCCATAGTGCCCATACTAGTAATCATGTTCCCCAGTAGTAATAAAGTCCATCATAATGCCCCCAGTATTAATATTTCTCCTTATAATGTGCCAGTGCAAAAAAAAAACCCTTGTAATGCCCCCAGTTGAGCTAATGTCCCCATAGTGCCCCCATAATATGCCAGTAATAAAAAACCCTATATAGTGCCACCAGTAAATACCCCATAGTGCTCCCCCCGTCTTCCTAGTGCCCCCCATAATGTACCAGTAAAAAATGCCCCAGTAGACTCAGTGTCCCCCATAATTTGCAAGTATAAAATACTCCTTCTTAGTGCCCCCCATAGATGAGTCCATAGTACTCCTCTCTCCCCTTCCCCATAGTACCCACCATAATGTGCCCCAGCATAAAATACCCCTATACAGAGCCCCCCATATAAAATACCCTTTCTTTGTGGCCTCAGTAGAAGCCCCCAAAGTGTTACTCTCCCCCTTCCCCCATATAAAATACCCCTTCTTTGTGGCCTCAGTAGATGCCCCTAATAATGGGCCAGTAAGAAGTGCCCCATAGATGACCCCACAGTGTACCCAATAATGTGCCTGTAAGATGTGCCCCCATAGATGCCCCCCAATAATGTGCCAGTAAAAAGTGCCCCCATAGATGCCCCCAAATCATGTGCCAGTAACAAGTACCTCCATAGATGCCCCCAAATCATGTGCCAGTAACAAGTACCCCCATAGATGCCCCCCCCCCCAATTATGTTCCAATAACAAGTCTCCCATAGATGCCCACAATCATTTGCCAGTAACAAGTGCCCCTCTAGATGCCCCCCAATCATGTGCCAGTAACAAGTGCCCTCATAGATGCCCCCCAATCATGGGCCAGTAACAAGTGCCCCCATAGATGCCCCCCAATCATGTGCCAGTAACAAGTGCCCCCATAGATGCCCCCCGATCATGTGCCAGTAACAAGTACCCCCATAGGTGCCCCTAATCATGTGCCAGTAACAAGTGCCCTCATAGATGCCCCGCAATCATGTGCCAGTAACAGGTTCCCCCATAGATGCCCCCCAATCATGTGCCAGTAACAGGTGCCCCCATAGATGCCCCCCAATCATGTGCCAGTAGTAGTACCATATAAAAAAATAAACACTTATACTTACCTCCATCAGGCTGGCAGCGATGCGATGTGTCCCACGCTGTACGGCTCAGGCGGCGCGATTACGTCATCGCGCCGCCTGCACTGGCCTCTGATGGCTGCAGGCCTAATCCCTGCAGCCTATCAGAGGAACGGGGAAGGGAGACGCCTCTCCCTCCCCTGCTCCGCCGCAGCACTTCCATCTGAATCGCTGTCCTGAGGACGGCGATACAGATGACTATGGAGATGAGCACCTACACAATGGAAGCACTCATCTCCCTGTGCCCTGCCGCTGCCCCCCATGTCACTAGTGGCCAGCGGGGCTCGAGAGCCAGCTGCCTTGGGCCCCCCAGGAGCAACTGGGCCCGGGACAGCTGCCCCTTTTTCCCAGCGTTGCACCCTGGCTGGTGCAAAATGCGGAATGTACACGGCCGGTATCCGTGTATTACAGATCTGCAATCTGCAGACCGCAAAAAAGGAATATGTTCGGATTTGTCTGAATGAGCCCTTAGTGGAGGACACATGGTTTAATTTCTTCCCTGCTGATAAGTACTGCAACATACTTGCCTATATGTCGCTGACCTCAGTATCTGTCTGCCTAAGGCTGGGTTTACATCTGTGATGTAAACTCCAGCAGTCTGTACCAGCAGAGGAGTTTACTATATCCGGAATAGCTGGATACCACTGTGCACCGCTGGATCCCCATTCACTGTAATATATGGCGACTTTCGGACAGATATAAAATATTGCATGTAGCACTTTTTATCCGGCAGAAAGCCGGCATGAACACTGGATACAGTGACCGGTTTACAGTACCATAGTTTACAACGCAGATATGAACCTGGCCTAAATTATGTTGTCCCCAGTAGAGCACAGGCAACCTAGCAGGTTTGCATCTGCAGCTAGTTTATCAGTTTTGTTATCTGATAGATACCGGTAAATGTCAGTGAGGCCTCATGCACACAACCGTTTTTTGGGTCCGCATCCGAGCGGACCCATTCACTTCAATGGGGCCGCAAAAGATGCGGACAGCACTATGTGTGCTGTCCGCATCCTTTGCTCCGTTCCGTGGCCCCGCAAAAAAAATAACATGTCCTATTCTTGTCTGTCTTGCGGACAAGAATAGGCATTTCTACAATGGGCCGCCCGTTCTGTTCCGCAAATTGCGAAAGGCACACGGGCGGCTTCTGTTTTTTGCGGATCCGCGGTTTGCGGACTGTAAAAAACGGAACGGTCGTGTGCATGAGGCCTAAGTCATATATTTTAAGTAAACTGAAGAAATGTCAAAAAGTTTTGCCATGAGAATCAAGCAATCAGTAATCCACTTTCAAGCACTGCAGTAGATTTGCTTCATGCAATATTCACTCGAAGCTAGTTATAAAAGCTACAGGTGGTGTCACCTCCATGAGGACATTTTGAAACAAATATATTGGTAGAAAAAAAAAGATCTTCAAGATCAATTGCAAAACTTTCAACTTGAACGCAGGGATACCTATGAGCTGCACTGCAGCACAGCATAAAGTTGTAATATGATACTCCTACTTTTATATAGTTGCAAGAAAAAGTATGTGAACCCTTTGGAATGATATGCATTTCTGCACAAATTGGTCATAAAATGTGATCTGATCTTCATCTAAGTCACAACAATAGACAATCACAGTCTGCTTAAACTAATAACACACAAATAATTAAATGTTACCAGGTTTTTATTGAACACACCATGTAAACATTCACAGTGCAGGTGGAAAAAGTATGTGAACCCTTGGATTTAATAACTGGTTGAAGCTCCTTTACAGCAATAACTTCAACCAAACGTTTCCTTGTGTGTTATTAGTTTAAGCAGACTGTGATTGTTGCGACTTAGATGAAGATCAGATCACATTTTATGACCAATTTGTGCAGAAATCCATGTCATTCCAAAGGGTTCACATACTTTTTCTTGCAACTGTAAGTGCAAGGGTGAATTACAATATTGTATTGAATCCCACTTTCAGAATTCCACAATTTACCTATTTGAAAAGAAAGTGCATGCTCATTCTATATTGTAATATGGAAAGATCTGGAGGACACGCGACACCTTCAGCATTAGGACTCTAACTTTTTTTTAAATGACCTGTCACCACAAAATGCAGTGCAGTCTGCAGGCAGCTTGTTATAGAGCAGGAGGAGCTGAGCAGATTGATATATAGTTTCATAGGAAAAGATTCAGTAAAACCTGTAATTTAAACATTTACATCTCTGCATTTTCCACCTCCTGTGAACAGCTATTGGTACTAGAGATGAGCGAATTTCTTAAATATTCGTTTTGGCCGGTTGCCGAATTGAAAAAAAACCATTTGGTTCGATCCAAATTTATTTGTGGTGAATCGTGTTTAAAAAAAATGGCTATTTCCTGGCTGCAGAGAGCCTTTATAGTGGTGTAGAACACTATACCTTGCAGTAACACGCATAGGGAGTCTGCTGTGGTAGTGAAACAATACTGTGAGTCCATATGACATGCAGATGACAGGCGTCACTCTTAGAATCACTGCACTTATTTGGGCAGTTACGAGGCCAAAACTGAGCAAATAACTCAAGTGTGAACTCAGCCATACAGGTAAATGTTAGCGTCAAGATGGAGCGCACTTCTATTACACCGTCGGCAGCTGATTACACATAGATGTCTACAGAACCTGTTCAATTAAACGTTTATACAAGTAGAGCCCCCCGACAGAGTGGAGAGGGTGTCAGCAGTAAGTTTGTGTTAACGTCACTGATTATTTTGCCCTTCCTCTGAACCGTCAGAACAATTACCCCCAAAAAACGGATCCTGTCTGTGGAGCATCCGCCTTCACTTGGTCAGCATTTGGTCAGTAATCCATAAGTATTGCTAAAGCCCAAAAAAACAGGAGTGGATCCAGAACAGAGATGACAAGCGAATTGAATATTTGCATGTCTTCTGTGTTTTGTACCCACTCCTGCTTTTGGCTACCAAATCTTAAGCCAATTCTGATGCAAAATAGGGATCATGTCATGCAGGCCTTACAGCTATTACAGAGACAGGATCCGTTGTGCGTCTCATTTTTCCTTCCTTCCTTCCGACAGATCAAAAGGGTCAAATAAATGACGATGTCAGCTGGGCCGAAAGGCAAAATAATGGCCCAGTCATAAAGTGGGGAGGGTGGGAACAGCATGAGAAGTCCACAGAGTGGCCCTATGACATAGTGGTGGGGTGGAAGCAGCATGAGGAGACCACAGAGTGGTACAATGACAGAGTGTGGAAGCGGCAGCAGCAGGAGGAGGCCACAGTGTGGCACAATTACAATGTGGAGGTGGCAGCATCATCAGGAGGCCACAGAGTGGCACAATGACAGAGTGTGGAGGTGGCAGCAGCATCAGGAAACCACAGAGTGGCAAGGTGACATAGTGTGGAGGTGGCAGCAGCATCAGGAGACCACAGAGTGGCAAGGTGACATAGTGTGGAGGTGGCAGGAGCATCCGGAGACCACAGAGTGACCCGGTGACAGAGTGGGGAGGTGAGTGGCAATACCAGTACCAACTGAAGATGGTGGGTGAAAGAAGGAGCACTTTGCATCAGATGTGTGGCATCAGGTGGGTAGCAGCATCAGAATAGTAGCCGAGGCAGGTAGCCAGAAGAAACCAGTCTCTTTTGTCAAAGTGTTGGTGTGGCACCATGGATGATCTAGTCTCATGCATCAGGCATTTGTGGGTGGAAATCCTGGTATCTCTACATTTTTGGGGTAACTATGGCCCCCGCGCAAAAACACCTGCTCTGATGCCACAATACTGGGCGGGCGGGCGGGACAGCTTTTCCAGGACAAACTCTGCCAGTTGCGGCCACAAATCCAGGTTTGGCAGCCCAATAGTCCAGCGGATCTTCAATGTGGGGTGGAAGGGTGCTATCCAAGTATGCCACCACCTGCTAGTTCAGGTCCTGCTCCAGGTCTAGCTGCTGCTGGTGAGTAGTTTCTTCACTAGGCGGGTGAAGAAAGCTGCTCATCAGGGACTTTAGACTCAAGTTGCTGCTCATGGAGCTGGAACTGCTCCTACCCCCCCCCCCCCCCCCCTGCCACAGCAGCCATGGCAGAGGAACATGAGCGCATAAGGCCCCCCCGGTCAGACCTGCGAGAGGATGGACGATGGTGCAGATAGGATGTCTCTATAGTAGTTCAGTTTGTCCTCCCTCTCAGCAGGTGTAAAAAAAGGCCCCCACTTTGGACCGGTAGTGAGGGTCCAACAAGGTGGAGAGCCAGAAGTCATCCCTCTGCTAAATGCTGACAATTCGGCTGTCACTACGCAAGCAAGTGAGCATGCATCGATTTGTGCAAGTGACTCGGAGGGACTGCCTCCATCTCCACTGCATACTGCCACGGTGTGTCTGGGTCCTCTGCCTCGTCTTCCTCATTGCCCTCTAGCTCCTCTGGCTGCTCCTGCTTCTCCTCTCCTGTCACCTGTGTAGAAAAACCACCCATTTCACTACACATTGTTTGTGCTCCAATGTCCTCCTCCAGTTCAGCCCCCACAGGGCTTATGTGGCCAAGAGATCTAGGCGCCACATCTCCAGTCCCCTGACCAGCCAGATATACCAGCATCTGTTCCAGGACATGAAGCAGTGGAATTACATTGTTCGTCCTGTAGTACTGGCGACTGACAAATAACGTTGCCTCCTCAAAGGGCCTGAGCAAACGGCAGGTGTCACACATGAGCTGCCACTGGCTGACATCAAAGTTACACAGGTGAGTACTCTTGTCCGCTTGGATCATCAAGAAATCGTTTATGGCCTTTCTCTGTTCGTATAGTCGGTCCAACATATGGAGGGTGGAATTCCAACGTGTGGAAAAGATGCATATCAGCCTATGTTGGAGGATGCCGTTCTGCTGCTGAAGCTCAAGGAGGGTGTGCTTTGCGATGTACAAGTGGCTGAAGTGCATGCACAGTTTCCTGGCCATTTTTAGAATGTCTTTCAGATGGGTGGAAGACTTCAGGAACCACTTGACAACCAGATTGAACACATGTGCCATGCAGGGCGCGTGGCTCAGCCCTCCTTGACGCAGCGCTGACACAATGTTCTTTCTGTTGTCGGTCACCATCGTTCCAAATTTGAGTTGTCGAAGAGAAAGCCAGGATTCAATTTCCTGACGAAGGACACGGAGCAGTTCCTCCCGTGTGACTCCGTTCGCCGAGGCAACCGAGGTGCAGAACAGCGTGACACCACCGTGCCCTGCACATGTGGTATGCTGGAGGAGCACTGTGAATTGTCTCTGCAGTGGAGGCTGATGACACGGTGGAGGCTGAGGAGGCAGAGGCGGACATTGTCGCAGGACCAACAGCGTTAGAACGTGGAGGCGGAAGCAGCTTCACCTGGTCAAGTTGCTGGTGTGGCTGTGCAGGAACCACATTCACCCAGTGGGCCATAACGGACATGTATTGTCCCTGACCATAGTTGCAGCTCCACACGTCGATGCTGCCGTGCACTTTGGCAGACACCGGCAGGCTCAAGGACTGGCCCACCTTCTGTTCTACATACGCGTGCAGGGCTGGTACTGCTTTTTGCAAAGAAATGACGGCTTGGGACTTTCCACCACAGCTCGGCACAAGCCATCAGTTCTCTGAAAGGTGCAGAGTCCACCACTTGGAAAGGGAGGGACTGCAGCACCAGCAACTTGGCCAAGAGCACATTCAGCTTCTGCACCGTTGGATGAGTGCTTGCATACTGTTGTCTTTTGGAAATCGCTTCGGTGATCGACTGCTGACAGAATGACTGATGAGGAGGAAGAGGAGGAGCATGAGCATCAGGACCAGCAGATGATGGGAAGGACAGACGGTTCCCTTTGGCTGAGGTGGTAGAGCCTTGACTGCCTTAAATCATCTACGTGGCACTGGGTGATGCAGCGGTTGCTGCGGCAGGCTTGACCACCACATCGGAACCACACTTCTCCCAGGCCACTTTATGGTGACACTGAATATGTTGATGCAGGGCCGTGGTGCCAACATTGGCACCCTGGCCACGCTTCACCTTCTGCCCACAGATTCTACAAATGGCCATATTCGCCTCCTCTGGTGGCTTAACAAAAAGCTGCCACACCGGCAAGTAGGTGATTTTACCCCCAACACTCCACACTGACTGACTGCTACCACTGCTGCTTCCGTGAACCCCTGCATCACTACTTTCCGGGCAGGTAGGCTTCTGCGAAGTGGGTGGTCTGCGCCGGGCACGTTTGGCTCCCGACCTCCAACTGCAGCCACCATGCTGACTCCCGGCCACTCACTGATGTCCTCCTCAATGGTCTCTGGGTCAGGAACCTGACCGCTTATAACACCAGCTTCCACGCCACTCTCTACATCACTACTTGCCCGCCTACTGGAGGAAGCGGCGGATGTCTCCTCCACATCTTGGCTGGTCAGTAGCTGCTGACTGTTCTGTAGTAGCTCTTCCTCGCTGTATAGTGGAGCTGAGCCCACAGCATATAATACTTCTCTGGCTGAGGGAACAGAAAAGGACAGAGGCAGGTTGAGGACAGGTGAGGGCACAGGGCCTGCTCCCGGGCCATACCAACTAAGGGTTGTGTCTGATGAACCCACCAACTCTTGGCTGGGGGTGTCTGATGTCACTTGGAGCGAAGTGGATGATCGAGTCAACCATTCAAGAACCGCTGGTTTGCTGGTCAAGACATGACCGCTAGATGACACCAGGAGCTCAGGCCTCTCGCTGCGACTCCTGCTGCCACGCCCCCTTACTCTGCTGCGACCTGTGCCAGAAACATTTAGGCCTCTTCCACTCCCCTGTGCAGGGCCTGGGACTTCTCTGTTTGACATACTGTTAGTTCAAATAAATAAATAAAAAGTAAATTAAAACACCCCAAAAAAGTCTGTAATTTTCTCACTTCACCACACAACAGTAAATACTTTTTTTTGTGGCACTAATACACTCCAAAAAGGGCTTCATAACATATAACTGCACTGCTGAACGGTAAATAATATATATATTTTTGCCACTAATCCATGCCAAAAAGAGCTTTAGAACATATAACTACACCGCTGAACGGCAAATAATATATATTTTTTGCAACTAATACACGCCAAAAAGGGCTTTAGAACATATAACTGCACCGTTGAATGGCAAATAATATATATTTTTTTGCCACTAATACACACCAAAAAGGGCTGTAATTTTCTCACTTCACCACACAACGGCTATTACGCGCTTTTTTCCCACTAATACAAGCCAAAAAGATGCTTTAGAACATATAACTGCACCGCACAAAGACAAATAAGACGCAGAAATATTTCCTTGTAATAAACCCTGTTAATGGCTGTATCAAACAGCACTTGCACACCAATAACAAGTACGGTTTTCTGGAATTACAGAGCTGTATAATGGCAATTTAGATCCGCAGTCAGTGCAGCAAGGTGTAATAGGATTGTTCCTATTACCCAGGCTGTAAACTCCCCTACTAAACCCTGTTCTGCTTCAATACTGTGGAATGATTCTTCCCTATCCTTTTATTGAGTTCTTTCCACACAAAAAAATAAATAAATAAATAAATAAATAGTTTTTTATATATATATATATACATACACTGAACAAAAATATAAATGCAACACTTTTGGTTTTGCTCCCATTTTGCATGAGCTGAACTCAAAGATCTGAAACATTTTCTACATACACAAAAGACCCATTACTCTCAAATATTGTTCACAAATCTGTCTAAATCTGTGTTAGTGACCACTTCTCCTTTGCCGAGATAATCCATCTCACCTCACAGGTGGCATATCAAGGTGCTGATTAGATAGCATGAATATTGCACAGGTGTGCCTTAGACTGCCCACAATAAAAGCCCACTCTGAAATGTGCAGTTTAATCACACAGCACAATGCCACAGATGTCGCAACGTTTGAGGGAGCGTGCAATTGGCACGCTGACTGCAGGAATGTCTACCAGAGCTGTTGCCCGTGCAATAAATGTTCGTTTCGCTACCATAAGCCGTCTCTAAGGCAAAACTGCACATTTCAGAGTGTCCTTTTATTGTGGGAAGTCTAAGGCACACCTGTGCAATATTAATGCTGTCTAATCAGCACCTTCATATGCCACACCTGTGAGGTGGGATGGATTATCTCGGCAAAGGAGATGTGCTCATTAACACAGATTTAGACAGATTTGTGAACAATATTTGAGAGTACTGGGTCTTTTGTGTATGTAGAAAAATGTTTCAGATCTTTGAGTTCAGCTCATGCAAAATGGGAGCAAAACCAAAAGTGTTGGGTTTATATTTTTGTTCAGTATATATACACTCACCTAAAGAATTATTAGGAACACCTGTTATATTTCTCATTAATGCGATTATCTAGTCAACCAATCACATGGCAGTTGCTTCAATGCATGTAGGGTTGTGGTCCTGGTCAAGACAATCTCCTGAACTCCAAACTTAATGTCAGAATGGGAAAGAAAGGTGATTTAAGCAATTTTGAGCGTGGCATGGTTGTTGGTGCCAGACGGGCCGGTCTGAGTATTTCACAATCTGCTCAGTTACTGGGATTTTCACGCACAACCATTTCTAGGGTTTACAAAGAATGGTGTGAAAAGGGAAAAACATCCAGTATGCGGCAGTCCTGTGGGCGAAAATGCATTGTTGATGCTAGAGGTCAGAGGAGAATGGGCCGACTGATTCAAGCTGATAGAGGAGCAACGTTGACTGAAATAACCACTCGTTACAACCAAGGTATGCAGCAAAGCATTTGTGAAGCCACAACACGCACAACCTTGAGGCGGATGGGCTACAACAGCAGAAGACCCCACTGGGTACCACTCATCTCCACTACAAATAGGAAAAAGAGGCTACAATTTGCACGAGCTCACCAAAATTGGACTGCTGAAGACTGGAAAAATGTTGCCTGGTCTGATGAGTCTCGTTTTCTGTTGAGACATTCAAATGGTAGAGTCCAAATTTGGCGTAAACAGAATGAGAACATGTATCCATCATGCCTTGTTACCACTGTGCAGGCTGGTGGTGGTGGTGTAATGGTGTGGGGGATGTTTTCTGGGCACACTTTAGGCCCCTTAGTGCCAATTGGCCATCGTTTAAATGCCACGGGCTACCTGAGCATTGTTTCTGACCATGTCCATCCCTTCATGACCACCATGTACCCATCCTCTGATGGCTACTTCCAGCAGGATAATGCACCATGTCAGGGGCGTAGCTAAAAGCTCATGGGCCCTGGTGCAAGAGTTCAGCTTGGGCCCCCGTCCCTCAGTGCTTGTTGGCAGGGGAGCACATAGCCTTCCTGCTGCTAGAGGCAAACATTGAAAGGGCACCCCCTCATGCCAAATTCTTAACCTAACCCCTTCTCTTCAGCCAGAGGTGTAAATTGATCAGTGAGCACTTTCTATAATGCCAGTGTCTTATGTGGCACAAGGGTCTTTGGGCCCCCTCAGGATCCTGGGCCCGGTAGCGACTGCTACCTCTGAACCCCCTATAGCTACGCCCCTGCACCATGTCACAAAGCTCAAATCATTTCAAATTGGTTTCTTGAACATGACAATGAGTTCACTGTACTAAAATGGCCGACACAGTCACCAGATCTCAACCCAATAGAGCATCTTTGGGATGTGGTGGAACGGGAGCTTCGTGCCCTGGATGTGCATCCCTCAAATCTCCATCAACTGCAAGATGCTATCCTATCAATATGGGCCAACATTTCTAAAGAATGCTATCAGCACCTTGTTGAATCAATGCCACGTAGAATTAAGGCAGTTCTGAAGGTAAAAGGGGGTCCAACACCGTATTAGTATGGTGTTCCTAATAATTCTTTAGGTGAGTGTGTGTGTATATATATATATATATATATATATGTGTGTGTAGGAAAAATTAACTGCATTCCATCAATGTATCGCATTTTGATAATGTTATTCTGGCATCGTTTGATGTGGTTTCGCTCTACACATCTATAGATCATAGTAAAGGGCTGAAAGCGGTGTCATATATGTTACAACATTCTTCATTTACTGAACAGGCATGTCAGTTTATTTTAGCATTGTTAGAAATAACATTGCAGTACAATTATTTTTTGTTTCAAGATCAGTATTACATACAGCGTCAAGGCAAGGCGATGGGATCCAATGTGGCCCCAACCTACGCTAACATCTATATGCGGGCCTATGAGGAGGATGTCGTCTACGTTTCTCACCACTACAGTCATGTGCTGGCGTGGTGGCGTTATGTGGACGACATCTTCCTCATTTGGACAGGTTCTCTACCGCAATTACTCGAGTTCCAGGATTTCTTGAATAGTGTTGATGATACTTTACAGTTTACACTTGTGCACTCCCATGAAGATATACAGTTTCTGGACACCAAGGTTACTTTATCTGATGGTAAATTAGATACAGAAGTATTCACTAAACCAACTGATAAAAACTCTCTTCTAGAAGACAATAGTAGTCATACGAGATCTATGATCAAATCGTTGCCATATTCACAATTTGTTAGGGCCCAGCGGATCACCTCAGTTCCAGTGGTGCTTGATAACACCTTGAATGTAATGGGCAAATTTCGGGATCGAGGTTATCCTCCTAAACTTTTAAAGAAACAAAGGGACAGATTTTATGACAGAGATAATACCATACTTTCCAAAAAACAGATTCGAGCCAACACTAAGAGAATTCCATTCATCTCTATATATACGGAACATAGTATGGATATTTCCAAAATCATTAAAAAACATTGGAATATATTAAAGGGTTGTCACAAATCTGTTATTGAGTTCTAGTCACTACCAGTGATGTCATATCATAGAACAAAAAGTCTGTGTGATCAACTTGTAAGAGCTGATGTTGGTCCAAGTAGAATGGTGAAACAAACTACAATAACCTTGGCGGGACTTGGTTGTTTTCCATGTCTTGGGTGTGTAAATTGTCGCTACGTAGTAAAAGGCAAAAGTTTCCTGCACCCCACACAGGGGGGGCAATATCCAATACGGTTCCACCTAACTTGTAATTCAAGTTATGTTGTAAATGTCCTTACCTGCCCATGTAAACTATTGTACGTGGGGGAGACCTCCACGGACTTAAAAACACACCTCAATAACAACAGATTATCTATTAGAAAGAAGCGCTCTGATTTGCCAGTCTCAAAACACTTTCTTGAAAAGAAACACGCTAAAAGGGATCTCAAATGCCATATAATTGATCATGTACCTGTGCCAAGACGAGAAGGCAATAGATCCGCTCTGTTGAAGAAAAAAGAACTAGACTGGATCTATATACTTAACTAACCTAAACCAAGTGGTCTCAATGTAGAATAAAATATAGGATTGGTTAGATAGGATTGTGGCTTGCCCTTGTTTCTTCCCTACTCCGGTCCGACCACTGACGCTATTCTGTGTTAGGTAGTCAGCATTTGGACCATTATTGTTTTTTATTACCCATATATTAAATGGTCTTTTACTTTCTTTTCTCTCCAGATATGCCGATGATGATGGACATGATGATATTGGAAATTACACTGCTCTGATGTCCCTGCGACCTCCTTATATATAAGATAGATATTTATTGTATTTCATTGCATGTTCCCGTATTGCGTAGCCATGACATGAATGGATCTGAGTGGCACATCTTTCTTGGATATGATCTTCAATATGATGCATGATAAGGAGGAGATCCCTTCAGGGCCCCATAATGACACACTGCGATAACTGTAATGGATGCGGCATGTATATGCAGGTATCCATGCGACTTTCCTGGTGGTATGCGGCAAATTGTTCCCTTGATGGTGAACATTTGTTGATTTGACATTGCATAGCCCTTTATATGAATGAAAGTGACCTCTTGTTTGAGATCCAGACTTTCGCGATAATCCAGTCAATGTACAGAGATTCGTGTTGCCATTTGACCTCTTTCAAGATGGCCGCTTGATGTGTGGGATTGATCTGCGCATACTCGATTAGATCCTCTTTCGTCATAGTGACGTATCGGTTGTACGCAAGCCGGGGCATGCGCAGTAAGTTTGAGTGCACGCCAAAGCCGACATTGCCACAGGTGTGGGATCGCGGTACATCGGGTCAGTGTTTTCCTGCTTGTCATGTTATTCTTTATCAACATCACTGTTTAATGCACACATCACTTTTTAACCATTTCAGCACTTTACTTATGTAATATTAAGAAGCTCTGGAAGCTATTTAAAAGTAGGAGTTTTACACATGTACACATATGTCGTATGTAATTTCACTGATCATGTCTGTAATAGTTGGAATGTATTTATTAACACTATCATGTATGTTTTATGATCAAGATATGTTTTTAATCTTTGTATTCAGATGTTAAGGCGTTAATGCACTAATAGATGTATTTAACACGTGATATGACACAATCAGCTGTGGGTGTATATATATTGTTCACTGTGTCCTGTTATTTTGCTTGAGAAAGGCTCTGATATAGAGCCGAAACGTCGCCATTGCCACTAAGGTGAATACATTTTTTAAATTTTATTCTTTGGAGTGCTGCCTTTTTCCTACCTATTGTTGTGGGATTGACTTTTCCCAGTGGGCCGTGCACCCATTACCGTTTTGAGGCTGTGCTGACCCTTTTTTCATTATATATGCTCAGCTTCTCCTGCTTTATAACATGCTGATTTCAGATTGCATTGCATTTTGTGGTGACAGGTCCTCTTTACGCTCCACAGACAATTGCAGCAAACAGTACAAGTAAACCAATTCTATAGCACAACTTCAACATATGTTTCTCAAATAATCTTCAAGGCACTGTCATGGTCTTACCTTCTTGCTGTTCTCCTTCGTTTGACATGTGCTGGCGGCCATCTTGGTTTCTGGGTTTCTTGTAGCCTCCCACCCTGCGGCTTCTCCTTCCCACTGGGAGGAGCTGGATGCCTAGCTCATATATATAGGAGGTCTGTGGCTTCAGTTCCTTGCTTGGTCCTCCTGTGTTCACATGCTTCTAAGACTGCTGCTGCTTCTGGTTCCTGATCCTGGCTTCGTCTGACTACCCTGCTGGTTCCTGATCCAGGCTTCGTCTGACTACCCTGCTGGTTCCTGATCCAGGCTTCGTCTGACTACCCTGCTGGTTCCTGATCCAGGCTTCGTCTGACTACCCTTCTGGTTCCTGACCTCTGGCTTCGCAAGACCCTGCTTCGGTTTAGCCATCCGTTTGGACTTTTGCCTTACAGCTTTATTTTCAATAAAGCCTTCTTATTTCCACTTATCTCTTGTTGTACGTCTGGTTCATGGTTCCATGACATTAGGACCAAGCCATGAATTCTGACGGTACAGGGCCATCCTCGCTACCTACGCTGGTTGCCAGACTTGATCAGCAGGATCACCTGTTGGGTCGGTTCGCTGTGGCGTTGCAAACCCTGCTTGAACGCACGGCTCATTTAGCTTCCGTTGCCGATGGGTCGGTTGTCGCTCCTGGGCCCGCTGCTACTGCCGCTCCGGTTGTTGCGCCAGAGTCTACCCCGACACCTGTTGCTGCGCCTGCGGTGTTTCGGGGTATGACCGGTTCTGCCCCCCTTCCACAGCGCTTTGGGGGAGAGCCAACTCAGTGCCGAGGTTTCCTTAACCAGGTGGGCATTTATTTCGAGTTGCTGCCACATGCCTTTCCTACTGAGAGATCAAAGGTGGGCTTCTTGATCTCGCTGCTCTCGGACAAGGCCTTGGCCTGGGCCAGCCCTTTATGGGAGAACAACAATCCGGTGGTTGCCGAGTTTTCCGGTTTTGTTGCTTCTCTTCGGAAGGTATTCGATGTGCCGGCTCGTGCTGCCTCTGCTGCGAAGCTCCTTATGTCCATCAGACAGGGTTCACGATCCGTAGCTGAATACGCCATTGAGTTTCGTACCCTGGCAACAGAGGTGGGCTGGAATAATGAGGCTCTGGTCGCTGCTTTCTCTCATGGTCTCTCGGATGCCTTGAAGGATGAGGTTGCAGCTAAGGACCTACCAGTGGAGCTCGAGTCTCTTATTTCTTTCCTGATTTTGATTGACACCAGACTCAGGGAGAGACCTTCCTTTAAGGAGAGCCTGCGGAGGTCTTCTAACAGATTGGCGCCTACGTTTGCTGTCCCACCCGTGCCTCCCTCTCCTCCCACGCCTCCTGGGGATGACTTGTCTGGGGGTGAACCCATGCAGCTGGGGTTTGCTCGCCTGTCCGAGGGGGAGAGGGTACTCCGGAGACGCGAGGGCCGATGCATGTACTGTGGTCTCGGTGGGCATTTTCGGTTGGCATGCCCGAACCGTCCGGGAAACGCTCGCACCTGAGATCCTGTCGGGGGCAGATCTTGGGTGGAGTCTCCTCGTCCCCGGTTTCCCGTGTTGACAAACCACTGATTACTGTTGTCCTCTCCTGGGTCGGGGGCTCGGTGACGACCCAGGCGTTGGTGGACTCTGGTGCTGGTGGTTTGTTCATTGATAGTGTGTTCGCTGCCGCCAATTCCATTCCTCTGCAGCCTCGAGGTTCCCCACTGGCTCTTGAGGCGATAGACGGCAGACCCCTTCTGCCGCCACACGTGACTCAGGAGACCCTTCCAGTGGGGATGGCCATTGGTGCCGTTCACAGAGAGTCGGTCTGTCTCCAGGTTATTTCGTCTCCACACTACTCGGTGGTCTTGGGGTACCCCTGGCTCCAGAAGCATAATCCGACTTTCGATTGGAGATCGGCCAAGATCCTCTCGTGGTCACCGCAGTGTGGGGCTAGTTGCATCCATGGGCCTGTCAAGTTGCTGTGTACTTCCTCGGACTCTCTGTTGCCTCCTGAATACGAGGAGTACCGGGATGTATTCGATAAGGTGCGTGCGGTTGCCCTACCTCCGCACCGCCCATACGATTGTGCCATAGAGTTACAATCTGGTGCCGTTCCTCCTCGTGGCAAAGTCTATCCACTGTCGGTAGCGGAGAATGAGGCCATGGAGGAGTACGTGAGGGAGGCGCTTTCACGCGGACACATTCGCAAATCCTCGTCCCCGGCAGGGGCTGGATTTTTCTTTGTGAAAAAGAAGGGCGGTGAGTTGAGGCCTTGCATCGATTACAGGGGTCTCAATCGCATCACGATCAAGAACGCTTACCCGATACCCTTGATTTCCGAGCTGTTCGATCGCCTCAAAGGGGCCACGGTCTTTACCAAACTCGACCTGAGGGCGGCATATAACCTGGTAAGGATCAAGGCGGGCGATGAGTGGAAGACCGCGTTTAACACCAGGACCGGTCATTATGAATCCTTGGTTATGCCCTTTGGGTTGTGCAATGCGCCCGCAGTCTTCCAGGAATTCATCAACGATGTTTTCCGTGACCTGTTGCAGCAGTGTGTGGTGGTCTATTTGGATGACATCTTGGTATATTCTGAATCCATGGAGGCCCACATTCTGGATGTCAGACGAGTGTTGCAACGGTTACGAGAGAACAAGCTGTTCGGTAAGCTTGAGAAATGCGAATTTCACCGATCCCAGGTAACCTTCTTAGGTTACATAATTTCCGCTGAGGGGTTCTCCATGGATCCTGAGAGGTTTCGGCTGTCTTACAGTGGCCCCAGCCCAGTGGTCTTCGTGCCCTACAGCGCTTTTTGGGCTTCGCCAATTATTATCGGAAGTTCATCAGGGACTTTTCCATGCTAGCCAAGCCTCTCACGGATCTGACCAGGAAGGGCAGTAATCCCCAGGTCTGGCCGCTCGAGGCCATCCGAGCTTTTGAGGCTCTAAAGTCCGCCTTTGTGTCGGCTCCGATTCTGTCGCATCCCAACCCTGGGTTGCCTTTTGTCCTCGAGGTGGACGCGTCTGAGACGGGAGTAGGCGCCCTTCTGTCTCAGCGTAGAACACCAGAGGGGCCTCTGCTTCCTTGTGGGTTTTACTCCCGGAAACTGTCTTCCGTGGAGTGCAACTATCAGATTGGTGACAGGGAGTTATTGGCCATCGTGCAGGCCCTTAAAGAATGGAGGCACTTGCTCGAGGGCTCGGTGGTTCCGGTTCTCATCCTGACGGACCACAAGAATCTGACCTACCTCTCTGAGGCCAAGAGATTGACACCACGTCAGGCCAGATGGGCTCTGTTCTTGTCACGTTTTAATTACGTGGTCTCCTACCTACCCGGTTCCAAGAACATCAGAGCGGATGCCTTATCACGGCAGTACTCCGAGCTGTCCGGGGAGGAGTCGATTCCGACTTCGGTCATACCTCCGAATCAGATCCTGGCCGCTATTCGCACCAGCCTGACCTCTCCCCTGGGTGAGCAGATTTTGGCGGCTCAATCTGGTGATCCCTCTGGGAGACCCAACGGCAGATGTTTTGTGCCTGAGGAGTTGCGCACTCGGTTGTTGCGAACCTACCATAACTCCAAGGCCGCGGGGCATCCTGGAAAGAATCAGCTGTCCTGGGCTGTTTCACGTCTGTTCTGGTGGCCTTCTCTACGTTCCGACATCGCCGCATATGTAGCGGCATGCTCCGTTTGTGCCCAGAGTAAGTCCCCTCGGCACCTTCCGTTGGGCCTTTTGCAACCCATAGCCACCGGGGAGCGTCCATGGTCACACCTGGGGATGGATTTCATTGTGGACCTCCCTGCATCCCGAGGCCATACGGTCATTCTCATGATTGTGGATCGGTTTTCCAAAATGTGCCACTGTGTTCCTCTCAAGAAGTTACCCTCTGCACAAGAGTTGGCCTCGATTTTTGCCAGGGAGGTCTTCCGGTTGCACGGTTTGCCCAAGGAGATTGTGTCGGATCGGGGGAGTCAGTTTGTGTCCAGGTTCTGGCGCGCCTTTTGCTCCCAGTTGGGGATTCATCTCTCTTTCTCCTCGGCCTACCACCCTCAGTCCAATGGGGCCGCAGAACGATCCAATCAGGCCTTGGAGCAATTCCTTCGTTGCTATGTCTCCGATCACCAAGACAATTGGGTTGACCTCCTGCCTTGGGCTGAGTTTGCCAGGAACACGGCGGTGAACTCTTCCTCTGGGACGTCTCCCTTCATGGCCAATTATGGGTTCCAACCTGCCGTGTTACCGGAGGTATTCTCTCCCCAGGATATTCCGGCTGTGGAGGATCACCTTTCCGTCCTACGTGCTTCTTGGGTACAGATCCAGAGGTCCCTTGAGGTCTCTGCGCGGCGCCAGAGACTCCAGGCTGATCGCAGACGAGCGCCCGCTCCTTCCTACCAGGTCGGAGACCGCGTATGGTTGTCCACCCGCAACCTCAACCTTCGAGTGCCCACTCCCAAGCTGGCGCCTCGCTTTGTTGGTCCCTTCCGAGTGCTTCGCAGGGTAAACCCGGTAGCCTATGCCCTTGCGCTTCCTCCTGGCATGCGGATCTCCAACGTGTTTCATGTCTCCCTGTTGAAGCCACTGGTGTGTAATCGTTTCACTTCCTCGGTTCCTCGGCCTCGTCCGGTCCAAGTGGGCAATCGTGAGGAGTATGAGGTGAGCAATATCCTGGACTCACGCCTGGTCCGCGGTCGGGTGCAGTTTTTGGTCCATTGGCGTGGTTATGGTCCAGAGGAGCGTTCCTGGGTTCCCTCCGCAGATGTCCATGCTCCTGCCTTGCTCCGAGCCTTCCACGCACGCTTCCCTCAGAAACCGTTCTTTACTCCGCGGAGGAGGGGCCCTTGAGGGGGAGGTACTGTCATGGTCTTACCTTCTTGCTGTTCTCCTTCGTTTGACATGTGCTGGCGGCCATCTTGGTTTCTGGGTTTCTTGTAGCCTCCCACCCTGCGGCTTCTCCTTCCCACTGGGAGGAGCTGGATGCCTAGCTCATATATATAGGAGGTCTGTGGCTTCAGTTCCTTGCTTGGTCCTCCTGTGTTCACATGCTTCTAAGACTGCTGCTGCTTCTGGTTCCTGATCCTGGCTTCGTCTGACTACCCTGCTGGTTCCTGATCCAGGCTTCGTCTGACTACCCTGCTGGTTCCTGATCCAGGCTTCGTCTGACTACCCTGCTGGTTCCTGATCCAGGCTTCGTCTGACTACCCTTCTGGTTCCTGACCTCTGGCTTCGCAAGACCCTGCTTCGGTTTAGCCATCCGTTTGGACTTTTGCCTTACAGCTTTATTTTCAATAAAGCCTTCTTATTTCCACTTATCTCTTGTTGTACGTCTGGTTCATGGTTCCATGACAGGCACCCATTGGGTGCTAAGACCATTTGGATGTGGCGCTAGTCAATGAATTTAATTGCAATGCATTATTAACATTGCATTACTACACTTTAGTTGTGGCCTCGGTACACAAGGTTTCTCCTACTGTGACTGACTTTGTCCCTCTTGCTGTCTGGTTCCTCTTTCTGTTTTTTCCTTGCAGCTCAATGCCTTACTTTCTCCTGCTTTTCTCTATGATAAATAGTGTTGAGCACGAATATTCGAATATCGAAATTTTTAAGCGAATATCGGCACTTCGCTAATTTGCAAATATTTCAAATATGGTACTATATATACGTTATTTCGAAAATTCATATTTTTTTTAAATTATTGTTACCCTAGCTTTGTCCAAAAGCAGTACTTTTAAGAGAGGATTCCTTGCTCCCTGCCCGCTCAAGTCAGTGCCCGCTGCCGCCTCTATCTACTTCCCGTGTGCATGGAGTGTCCCCAACACCATGGGAATGCCTCCATGCTAGAATGTACTGTCGGATGTGAGAATCAAGTTGCAATCGCAATGCGAATAATATAACTTGAATAAATCGCATAACGATTTTAACTTGTACCTGGTTTACAATGGTTGGCTTTCTTGAATTAGCGAAGATGGAGAATATTTCGTTTTGACTAATAAATATATTCGTCATCCTCGCTAATTTAAAGTAATTTAGTAAATCAGGTCTAAGTTGAAATCGCAATGCGATTAATTCAAGTTATATTAATCGCATTGCGATTTTAACTTGTAGCTGCTGCCGGGTCTCTAATGGAATGGGTCAGCTTGCTAGAATTAACGAAGTTAACAAATATGGAATCTAGCAGTGCTAATTTGTAATCGCAATGCGATAATCTTTGCTATTTTTATTAACCGCATTGCAAATCCAACTTTTATAATTATTTTTTCTTAGATATAGTACTATATTCGTTATATCCGACTGTTAATTCTCCCAATACCACTATTATCAAAATCGCCTAAGTTGTAATCGCAATGCGATAATAACTTAAATTGAGGAAGATGTAGAATACTTTGCTATCTTCATGATGTAGAATACTTCGCTATCTTCGTTGATGTAGAATACTTCACTATCTTCGTTGATGTAGAATACTTTGCTATCTTCATGATGTAGAATACTTCGCTATCTTCGTTGATGTAGAATACTTTGCTATCTTCGTTGATGTAGAATACTTTGCTATCTTCGTTGATGTAGAATACTTCGCTATCTTCGTTGATGTAGAATACTTTGCTATCTTCATGATGTAGAATACTTCGCTATCTTCGTTGATGTAGAATACTTTGCTATCTTCGTTGATGTAGAATACTTTGCTATCTTCGTTGATGTAGAATACTTAGCTATCTTCGTTGATGTAGAATACTTCGCTATCTTCGTTGCTGTAGAATAAAGAATACTTCGCTATCTTGATTCTTTTATTAACAAAGACATAGAATATAGCGCTATATTCGTGTTAAATCTAGACCTCCAAGATTAAAGAATAGGAAATAAGGCAATTAGAAGTTATAATTTATAACTTCTAATTCTAAGCTTAAAAATCGCAATATGCGAATGATTAAATCACATATTAATCGCGATAAATACAATAATGACGAATATTCAATTTAGAAGAATATTTAGAAGAATATTTAGAAGCGAATATTCGCGAAATATTGTGAAATCGAATATGGCACCTCCCGCTCAACACTAATGATAAGCACACACTGGGCTCCAGGTTATACTTCACATACTGCACCAAACTCCACTCTACTATGGCTTTTTGGTTGCCATCCCATTATCCTGTGAGTAAGTCACATACTGTAGTCTTTTAACCTTGATAGCAGTCTACTGGAGTTGGGCCACTATGACAGAGGTACCTGGGAGTGGTAATTCCATTTCTAAACTCTTCCAATAGTGCAGGTGATGAGGGGCTGCTTATTGGCCTTCATAGGTACCACCTACTAGTCTTCCATTAGTTATCTCTGTGGGAGAGGAACTAACTCCTGTTTACTCTGCAGGCTGACTCACAAATTTGCATACCCTAAGCATTTTCCAGGGTATAGTGTGAATAGACTCCAAGGCTCCATCAAGTTCTATTATCCACGGGCAGATAAAGGTTAGGCTGTCGTAGGAACCCTTGTTGATTTTGACCCTTTCACAATCCTCTGCAAATCCAGTTGAGGTAGTCATTGGATCAGAGAATACAGGGAGTGCAGAATTATTAGGCAAATGAGTATTTCGACCACATCATCCTCTTTATGCATGTTGTCTTACTCCAAGCTGTATAGGCTCGAAAGCCTACTACCAATTAAGCATATTAGGTGATGTGCATCTCTGTAATGAGAAGGGGTGTGGTCTAATGACATCAACACCCTATATCAGGTGTGCATAATTATTAGGCAACTTCCTTTCCTTTGGCAAAATGGGTCAAAAGAAGGACTTGACAGGCTCAGAAAAGTCAAAAATAGTGAGATATCTTGCAGAGGGATGCAGCATTCTTAAAATTGCAAAGCTTCTGAAGCGTGATCATCGAACAATCAAGCGTTTCATTCAAAATAGTCAACAGGGTCGCAAGAAGCATGTGGAAAAACCAAGGCGCAAAATAACTGCCCATGAACTGAGAAAAGTCAAGCGTGCAGCTGCCAAGATGCCACTTGCCACCAGTTTGGCCATATTTCAGAGCTGCAACATCACTGGAGTGCCCAAAAGCACAAGGTGTGCAATACTCAGAGACATGGCCAAGGTAAGAAAGGCTGAAAGACGACCACCACTGAACAAGACACACAAGGTGAAACGTCAAGACTGGGCCAAGAAATATCTCAAGACTGATTTTTCTAAGGTTTTATGGACTGATGAAATGAGAGTGAGTCTTGATGGGCCAGATGGATGGGCCCGTGGCTGGATTGGTAAAGGGCAGAGAGCTCCAGTCCGACTCAGATGCCAGCAAGGTGGAGGTGGAGTACTGGTTTGGGCTGGTATCATCAAAGATGAGCTTGTGGGGCCTTTTTGGGTTGAGGATGGAGTCAAGCTCAACTCCCAGTCCTACTGCCAGTTTCTGGAAGACACCTTCTTCAAGCAGTGGTACAGGAAGAAGTCTGCATTCTTCAAGAAAAACATGATTTTCATGCAGGACAATGCTCCATCACACGCGTCCAAGTACTCCACAGCGTGGCTGGCAAGAAAGGGTATAAAAGAAGAAAATCTAATGACATGGCCTCCTTGTTCACCTGATCTGAACCCCATTGAGAACCTGTGGTCCATCATCAAATGTGAGATTTACAAGGAGGGAAAACAGTACACCTCTCTGAACAGTGTCTGGGAGGCTGTGGTTGCTGCTGCATGCAATGTTGATGGTGAACAGATCAAAACACTGACAGAATCCATGGATGGCAGGCTTTTGAGTGTCCTTGCAAAGAAAGGTGGCTATATTGGTCACTGATTTGTTTTTGTTTTGTTTTTGAATGTCAGAAATGTATATTTGTGAATGTTGAGATGTTATATTGGTTTCACTGCTAAAAATAAATAATTGAAATGGGTATATATTTGTTTTTTGTTAAGTTGCCTAATAATTATGCACAGTAATAGTCACCTGCACACACAGATATCCCCCTAAAATAGCTAAAACTAAAAACAAACTAAAAACTACTTCCAAAAATATTCAGCTTTGATATTAATGAGTTTTTTGGGTTCATTGAGAACATGGTTGTTGTTCAATAATAAAATTAATCCTCAAAAATACAACTTGCTTAATAATTCTGCACTCCCTGTAATGCTAAAACTACATCGCCAGTTTGCTGGCCATGAGTTCATCTCATTCTCTCAGGAAATTCATCCTAGGAATTACAGAAGCATAAGGGTTTATGATGTTCTTCGACTGTTCTTCAACTGTTGATTATAGTCAATTCTACCCAGGATGAATGACCTTCACATTCAGTTAAACTTAAAGGGGTTGCCCGAGTAATTTTGTTTGTTCTTTGTATGTTTTCAACTAATCAAATGAACTTACTGCATCTGTAGTTGCTCCTTTTTCAGATTTCACTGAGGGTCACATGACCTGTGATGTCAGCCTCTCTCCCTGCTTTGATGATGATTCGTGCACAAGCCTGAGAGAGCAGATATGAGTCTGTACACCAGAACTGTGCTGGCCACTGTTGCTTATTGCTCTCTCCCTGGATTCTTAACCCCTCCAGCAGCAGGGACTCAGGGCTGAAGGCAGGGGGCATAGCTAAAGGCTCATGGAGCGTGGTGCAAGAATTCATGCACTTTCTATAATACCAGTGTCTTCGGGCCCCTCAGGCTCCTGGGCCCGGTAGCGACTGCTACCTCTGCACCCCCTATAGCTACGCCCCTGGCTGAAGGCTTTACAGAGTAGCTGCAGGCAGTGAGGAGACAAATGCCGGGCACAGGAGCTGACAGAGGAGTTCTGCAAAGCATTTCACAACAGGTAGGGGGAAGATCCTGTGTGTATCAGCAGTGTCAATTTACAGCTGGGACCTGTAGTCCAACACATACAACATGCTGCTGAGTCTCCCAGCAGGCAGACATGTCACTCAGGGCAGCACTTGTATTCACTCCCTTAGCAGTGTCATTGTACAGCTGGGACTTGTAGTCCTACACATATAACATGCTGCTCAGTCTCTCAGCAGGCAGACATGTCACTCAGGGCAGCTCTTGTATTCACTCCCTTAGCAGTGTCATTGTACAGCTGGGACTTGTAGTCCTACACATATAACATGCTGCTCAGTCTCCCAGCAGGCAGACATGTCACTCAGGGCAGCTCTTGTATTCACTCCCTTAGCAGTGTCATTGTACAGCTGGGACTTGTAGTCCTACACATATAACATGCTGCTCAGTCTCTCAGCAGGCAGACATGTCACTCAGGGCAGCTCTTGTATTCACTCCCTTAGCAGTGTCATTGTACAGCTGGGACTTGTAGTCCTACACATATAACATGCTGCTCAGTCTCCCAGCAGGCAGACATGTCACTCAGGGCAGCTCTTGTATTCACTCCCTTAGCAGTGTCATTATACAGCTGGGACTTGTAGTTCTACACATACAACATGCTGCTGAGTCTCCCAGCAGGCAGACATGTCACTCAGGGTAGCACTCGTATTCACTCCCTTAGCAGTGTCATTGTACAGCTGGGACTTGTAGTTCTACACATACAACATGCTGCTGAGTCTCCCAGCAGGCAGACATGTCACTCAGGGTAGCACTCGTATTCACTCCCTTAGCAGTGTCATTGTACAGCTGGGACTTGTAGTTCTACACATACAACATGCTGCTGAGTCTCCCAGCAGGCAGACATGTCACTCAGGGCAGCACTTGTATCCACTCCATTAGCAGTGTCATTGTACAGCTGGGACTTGTAGTCCTACACATATAACATGCTGCTGAGTCTCCCAGCAGGCAGACATGTCACTCAGGGCAGCACTTGTATTCACTCCCTTAGCAGTGTCATTATACAGCTGGGACTTGTAGTCCTACACATATAACATGCTGCTCAGTCTCCCAGCAGGCAGACATGTCACTCAGGGCAGCTCTTGTATTCACTCCCTTAGCAGTGTCATTATACAGCTGGGACTTGTAGTTCTACACATACAACATGCTGCAGAGTCTCCCAGCAGGCAGACTTGTCACTCAGGGCAGCACTTGTATTCACTCCCTTAGCAGAGCAGGAGGAGGGACAGAGATTGTTGTTATTGCAGGTAAACAAAGGGCCCGAAGAGAAGAGAAAATAGATTTTTTTTTACTTAACACTTGCTTAGCTCAGTTATACTGTATATATTGCTGTAAATATCAGCTTTACAGTGCTATATTAAATTTTTTTCAGAACTCGGACAACCCCTTTAAGGTGGATTTAGATGGGACAATTTTGCAGCTGATTGTCAGGAAGGAAGCTGCTCATTCAGTGAAGGAGACCACTGCATTTACATGCGGCGATCTGCTTCACTGTATAAGGACGGGGGATAGCAATTGCGATCCCTCCTCCTCATACAGATTCATAGTTTTTGAGCAGCAGATGACTGTTTAGACAGCACAATATCCTGTCCAGAAACTATGATTGCGTGAACGACAGGATAATTTACGGCGGCACATTTACATGGGCAGATTGCCGGGAACGACTGTTCGCAGGAATGGTCGTTCCCGATAATCTGGACAATTATTGGCTTGTTTAAATGTAGCTTTAGTTGGAACTATGGAGAATTCCCCGACTAATAATTTTGCATCCAGTAAGGGGCATTTAAATTCAGTAAAGGAGCATACATAAACTCAGGCATAGTGTAAAGCATGGCATTGCCAGCAAATCCCCTGAACTGATCTCCCCTGCTAGTTCGTTCGTCTTTTAGTGACAGGTTATCTTCAAATCTCTAGCATGAGCATCTATTTCTACTCTCGCCCCACTCCTCCAGGTAGTCCCCTCAAGCTTCTGGCCATGTCATCCACTGCTGATGTTCCTCTTCCTGCATCTACTTTCAACCCTGTGCCTCATTTTCTCCTTTTTAATTTCTGCTCTGCACACATACTGGGCTCTCGACCATTATACACGTTCCCTGATAATCACTTCTACTAATTCTGTTCCCTCTAGAGCTGCTATCTGCGACTTGGCCCTGCTCAGGCCAGGTATAAAATTGTGAGTGTGGCCTGTTTAAGGCATCAAAGCTGTCTTACATTTAGAACTGGCGCTGGATGCGCTGACGTTATGGAGAGCCTGGCGCCTCTTCAAAACTTCAGCTGAACCATCGGCAGCAATGGAGCTCTATTAAGACCGGCGTCTAAATGCCGGTCTTAATAAATGTGCACCCTAATCCCTACCAGGACAGAGCTAGAAGATTAGGCCATGGTATGCTGAGGGGTTAATCTGTGGTAGACAATTTGGGCCAGATTTATAGCCCATAGTTAAAAAGTCGCAAATTTTTGCGCAATCGCTAAAACTGTGCAAAAATGTTAAACTTTTTTGGGCTCTGCGCTATGGTCGCCAGTTTTCTGAAAGTGGGCGTGTTTTCTTATGTAAATGAATCTCTAGACAGATTTACTATTGCGACAATTTAAGTCACAAAAAATTGTGCAATTTCACTCCATGCTTATCTTATGCGACTTTTTAATAGAACATGCAACTTTTTCGTAAAGACGTGCGACTTTTGTAAAGCCGCTTACTGAAGGATAAACTGCTACCGTCAAACCACATTTATCACAGTATTAAAGGACCATTAATAAATCTGACTTAGCCAAAAGTGACTTTGGGCATATGTAAAAGTGGGGTAAGATGGAAGTGTAATGATAAATCTGGCCCTATATATTTTACTCTATTGCAGACGGTGACTATCCCACCAAACTTCGATAGTTTCCAGAGCTCTGTATCTTTTATGAACAATAAAATGTGATTGTCAGGTTGGTAAATTGATCCCAAACTCTTCTTAGTCATCTGTGTGTACTCAGTCTGCATCTTCATGGAGGAAAGTATCCAGTAACAGAGAATGTTTGGTGTGGAAAGATCATTGAGAGATGGCAGGAATATTCAGGATATGGCAAGACATGAAAATCCAGGCACATCCGCAATAAAAAAGGAGGAAATTTTATTTACAGAGCCATCAAGCCTTCGGTTCACATACAAATTCTAGTTCAGATTACATTTACAAACACGTAATACGTCCTGTAAGGACTTCCTAAATAAACACATTACAGTATGAAGTGCATGACTGATATCAATAGGAATCTCCGCTTCTACTGGATCACAACGTATGAATTTGTGTTCATATTATTTATTTTTTTACCTCTAGATACAAGATAAGACGCGGTCTAGATTTTTTTGCCCTGAGTGCACTAACACTGGCATCTACATCATCTCATTATTTTCCTTGCAGGTACAACAATATCTCTGCCCTCCATGCGATACCTAAAGAATATTGACCATGAAGTAGAAGCCTTAACATTTATATAAAATTGAGCAGTTTCTTCTTGGAACAACTAAGGGTACTTTCACACTAGCGCAGTGAGGCTCCGGCAGGCAGTTCCGGAAACGAATCCAGCAAACCGTAGACGGATGCCTCTCATCCGGAATAACAGATCCGGTATTTAAACATTTTCAAAGATCAAAGCCGAAACTAGCTCCTCTTATGTCCCAGCGCATGCGCAGACCGTAAAACCGGATCAAGCAACGCAGCAATTTCGGGAACACTTGGTACCGGATCCGGCATTAATACATCTCCATGGAAATTAATGCCGGATCCGGCAAGTGCGGTAGTGTTTTTGGCCGGAAAAAATACTGTACAAGGGACCGAACGGAAGACATCCTGATGCATACTGAACAGATTGCTTTCCATTCAGAATGCATTAGGACAAAACTGATGCGTTTTATTCAGGTATTGAGACCTTTTAACGGATTTCAATACCGGAAAAGAATAACGCTATTGTGAAAGTACCCTGAACTGTAAATGTTTTTTCAGACATTTGTGTAAGCGATGGCATTTGTGACAAGACATCCTTTGGTCTATTTTTTTTATCTGTATTCCAGCTGTAGAAGGAATTTCCAGCGCATCTCCTAACAATGGTCAGTAAATCCTTAAAGGGGATCTCTGGGAAGTAAGAAAAGGTAAATACTTAAATATTATTTTATAATAAATATATTCACAAATAACTTTTATTAGTTATAATGGCTAGTTTTGTCTGGGGAGCAATCATCAGGAGAAACAAAATGTCTACCGTCCCATTAGTTCACACAAAACCTGTCCTAATCACACATGAGGACAAGTTACTTCACAACACTGAGGTAAAGAGCTGCCTCATCCTCCTCCTCTCTGCTCGTCAGGGGTTAGGATCCTGAATACAGGTGAATCTCTGTAGGAATAGAGATCATGAGGGGACATGAAGTACAGAGAGGAGGGTGAGGTGTGGCTAATGAGCAGCAGCACTTGTATTACCACAGCAACACATTACCAGAGTCTGTCCTGTCCCTCCTCTCGGTACTTCATGTCTCCTTATGAACTAAATTCCCCAGAAATTCAGTTAAAGTTCTTATCTGTATTCGGGATCATAATCCCTGACAAGCAGAGCAGACAGGAGGATGAGGCAGCCCTTTACCTCAGTGTTATGAAGTAACTTGTCCTCATGTGTGATTAGGACAGATTTTGTGTGAACTAATGGGACGGCGGCCATTTTTTCATGTTTCTCTTGATGATTGCTCCCCAGACAAAACTAACCCTTATAAATAATGAAAAGTATTTGAGAATATATTTATAATAAAGTAATATTTAAGTGTTTTCATTTTCTTAATTTCAGGAGAACCCCTTTAATTTTATTACTTGGCAAAGCCAGATAGTGTCCTGAAAATGGACAAAGTTGTCAACTTAAATATAGAGGTCCAATATCCAATGCATTTCATAAAACCATTGGCTCTTTAGATTTTCTGTATGTATGGAAAGAGCAAGGGAACGTACACTCCAACATAACTTACAGGTCCTTCTAAAAAAATTAGCATATTGTGATAAAGTTCATTATTTTCTGTAATGTACTGATAAACATTAGACTTTCATATATTTTAGATTCATTACACACCAACTGAAGTAGTTCAAGCCTTTTATTGTTTTAATATTGATGATTTTGGCATACAGCTCATGAAAACCCAAAATTCCTATCTAAAAAAAGTAGCATATCATGAAAAGGTTCTCTAAACGAGCTATTAACGTAATCATCTGAATCAACTAATGAACTCTAAACACCTGCAAAAGATTCCTGAGGCTTTTAAAAACTCCCAGCCTGGTTCATTACTCAAAACCGCAATCATGGGTAAGACTGCCGACCTGACTGCTGTCCAGAAGGCCATCATTGACACCCTCAAGCAAGAGGGTAAGACACAGAAAGAAATTTCTGAACGAATAGGCTGTTCCCAGAGTGCTGTATCAAGGCACCTCAGTGGGAAGTCTGTGGGAAGGAAAAAGTGTGGCAGAAAACGCTGCACAATGAGAAGAGGTGACTGGACCCTGAGGAAGATTGTGGAGAAGGACCGATTCCAGACCTTGGGGGACCTGCGGAAGCAGTGGACTGAGTCTGGAGTAGAAACATCCAGAGCCACCGTGTGCAGGAAATGGGCTACAGGTGCCGCATTCCCCAGGTCAAGCAACTTTTGAACCAGAAACAGCGGCAGAAGCGCCTGACCTGGGCTACAGAGAAGCAGCACTGGACTGTTGCTCAGTGGTCCAAAGTACTTTTTTCGGTTGAAAGCAAATTTTGCATGTCATTCGGAAATCAAGGTGCCAGAGTCTGGAGGAAGACTGGGGAGAGGGAAATGCCAAAATGCCTGAAGTCCAGTGTCAAGTACCCACAGTCAGTGATGGTCTGGGGTGCCATGTCAGCTGCTGGTGTTGGTTCACTGTGTTTTATCAAGGGCAGGGTCAATGCAGCTAGCTATCAGGAGATTTTGGAGCACTTCATGCTTCCATCTGCTGAAAAGCTTTATGGAGATGAAGATTTAATTTTTCAGCACGACCTGGCACCTGCTCACAGTGCCAAAACCACTGGTAAATGGTTTACTGACCATGGTATTACTGTGCTCAATTGGCCTGCCAACTCTCCTGACCTGAACCCCCTAGAGAGTCTGTGGGATATTGGGAAGAGAAAGTTGAGAGACGCAAGACCCAACACTCTGGATGAGCTTAAGGCCGCTATAGAAGCCTCCTGGGCCTCCATAACACCTCAGCAGTGCCACAGGCTGATTGCCTCCATGCCACGCCGGATTGAAGCAGTCATTTCTGCAAAAGGATTCCCGACCAAGTATTGAGTGCATAACTGCACATAATTATTTGCAGGGTTGACTTTTTTTGTATTAAAAACACTTTTCTTTTATTGGTCGGATGAAATATGCTAATTTTTTGAGATAGGAAATTTGGGTTTTCATGAGCTGTATGCCAAAATCATCAATATTAAAACAATAAAAGGCTTGAACTACTTCAGTTGGTGTGTAATGAATCTAAAATATATGAAAGTCTAATGTTTATCAGTACATTACAGAAAATAATGAACTTTATCACAATATGCTAATTTTTTGAGAAGGACCTGTATATCAAGGCTGGCAGCGTACACTGCTCTATGATAGCTAGGCACACTACTGGAGGCTGCACCTAGTTTATAATAAGACAAAGGCCTCGTCATAATTTAGGCACAGCATCCGGCAGTCTGTACACATATACCGATATCTGCAACAGCCCCTGACTGGTGTAGATTTGTGTTCTTTTACTCGAGAAAATTGGCGTAAAAGATGATGAATGTGCCTCTGGCTCCGCCTACTAAGGTTACGTCATAACTATTACATCAGCGGGGGTCCAAGTATCGGCAACTGCTTATCAGCTGTTTCAGAACAGGCCACTGGCAGCTTTCCAAAGATAGCACCGTACATTATATAGTGGCAGTGCTTTGTATTGCAGCTCAGCCCCGTTGAATTGAATGAAGCTGATCTGCCATGTGACCGATGTCCACTGATGTCACTGGCCTAGGAAGAGGCTGTGGCAATCAAGGTCTCTTCTAACAGCTGATTGGCAGCGGTCCTGGGCGTCGCATCCCCACATATCTGATACTGATGACCTATCCTGAGGATAAGGCTACATTCACACTAACATATTTTATTTCTGTGTCCTTTGCCGTTTTTTGCAGATAGGATGCAGACCTATTCATTTCAATGGGTCTGCAAAAAATGCGTGTGTGCTATCCGTATGTCCGTTTTGTAGCCGCGCAAAAAAAAAGTCCTATTCTTATCCATTTTGCGGATAAGGATAGGATATTTATGACTTGGGCTACATTTACACGGCCGTATGTGTTTTGTGGTCCGCAAAAAAAAAAAATCGATGATGTCCGTATCTCATCCGTTTTTTTTTTTTTTTTTTTTTTTTTGCGGATCCATTGTAACAATGCCTTTCCTGGATAACCCCTTTAAATAAGTCTGCCCTATAGTAGATGTATCAAAGTTGGTGCAATGCAACAATGGGAGAGGTTGCTTTTATTTAATGGACCTTACAAACAACTTGATTGCTATGGTACAGTCGACTACTCCATTCTTTTTTTTTTTTTTTTGCATTAGTTTTAATACATCTTCCCTGTAGCCTCATGGTATTGTAGCCCCTGGCAACAGAGTTGAAGACTGTTCTGATATAGCTTTCTAGTGTGACACTGGGTACCCTTCAGCTGGATCTCCACCTGACCCCTTTATAGTTACTGGGGCCAGAGGCATTCCTGTAGTGACGGATCAAGCAAACTGTTCCCGACCGGAACAGCCTGCTGGATCTGTGAATAGTAGTGTGAAACTAGGTGTCAGTAATAGGGCTGTCTGAGGAGAGTACTTAAAAGGAGTAAGAAATATTCTATATTTTTTTCAAACACTTGGATCTGAATGCTTTTAAAATGGCATGTAATTAAAAATGTATATTTATTCCATACAGCATATCTGTATAGCGCCACCCGTTTGTCCTTTTCCTCTTTCCACCTGAGGTGGACGCACGTGCTCAGTTCCAGCCTTCAACTGCATCTACTCTTAAGCCTCTTTCACACGAGCCTGACTGATTAGGTGCGGATGCGTTCAGTTAAAAATACGACATTTTGCAAGCAAGTTCAGTCAGTTTTGTCTGCCATTGCATAGTTTTTTTTGCGCAGGTGCATTGATGCGTTTTTCACATGCGCAATAAAAAAAACGGAAGGTTTACAAACATCTCTTAGCAAACATCAGTGAAAAACGCATTGCAACCGCACTTGCTTGCGGATGTGATTTTCACACAGCCCCATTCACTTCTATGGGGACAGGGCTGCGTTAAAAATGCTTTATATGGAACATACGATTTTCACGCAACGCACAAGTGATGCATAAAAAAAAAAAAAAAAAGCTCATGTGCACAGACCCATTGAAATGAATGGGTCTGGATTAAGTGGGGGCGCAATGCATTCGCATTACACTTGCACGTGTGAAAGAGGCCTCAGAAGTTGAGTGTTACAGGGATAAATTGGCAGCAAAGGACACTCCCTCTGAAAAAAAGGGTACTTCCCCTGAACCGCCAGCCTGCAATAAGTCTAGTAGAGCAATGAGTGGGTACATCTCTGCATCCATGTGAGGTACAGGGTTGGTTCTAGCTTTGTTAGGTGGTTTTTCATATACTTCGATTCTATTCATTGGATAACCCCTTTAAAGCAGACCTTTCATCTGGCAAAACATTGTGAACTTAGTATCATGATCTGTACAGCGGCGCCCAAGGATCTCACTGCACTTACTATTATCCCTGGGAGCTGCTCTGTTCTCCTGCTATGCCCTCCAGTATGTTCGGTCACTTGGTTATAGTAGGCGGAGACTTGGTTATAGTAGGCAGAGACTGCCCTTGTTCTCCTTGGCGTCTCCTTCTCCCAGGCTGTAGCGCTGGCCAGCGCAGAGCTCATAGCCACAGTTTTTTTTTTCTCCCAGGCTGTTAGCTCTACGCTGCGATTGGCCAGCACTACAGCCTAGGAGAAGGAGACACCCAGGAGAACAAGGGCAGTCTCCGCCTACTATAACCAAGTCCCAGTCTACGATAACCAAGTGACCGAAGGGCATAGCAGGAGAACAGAGCGGCACCCAGGGATAATAGTAAGTGCAGCAAGATCCCTGGGCGCCGCTGTATATATCATGATACTTAGTTCACAATGTTTTGCCAGATGAAAGGTCCTCTTTAACAGCTCCTCCATCTCTTTCTGGTGCTACCAACCAGAAAATACTCACGTCTGGACCTCACCACTTTTTATTTTAAAAAAATACTACCTTAAAGGGGTTCTGCACCCCGCCAATCATCTGTTTGAGAAGGCCGCAGCCTTCACAGTTTACCGCAGGTCCAGTGACGTCACGACTAGTGTCATTGGCCGGGGCACGGCTAAGCTCCATTCCCTTGAATGGAGCTTAGCCCCGCCCAGGCCAGTTGATACAAGTCGTGACGTCCCTCGGCCAACAGTAAACAGTGAGAAGGCCGCGGCGCTGCTGGAGCAACGCTGCCTTCTCAAACAGCTGATCGGCTGGGGTGTCAGACCCCCGCCAATCAGATGCTGATGATCTATCCAGAGGATAGATCATCAGTTTAAACAAAGTGCAGAACCCCTTTAATGTATCTTAAAACTGAAGTCTGTTATGTTGCTAAACCAGAGACTGCTGCACAGGAAGAGGCCTGTGCAGCATACAGTGGCTTCTAATAAATCTGCCTATCCAGCTGTATCTCGCCTACAATGGGATGTCACCACAGTTGACAAGCACGGGTCTAGGGTACACTCAAGTGCTGCAAAAACAAATGTGACTACACTATAATCAAGACTTATGTAATGTATTGTATGAAGTGTGGGAATAATGTAACCGTATACATAAAAAGCTTCCTGCATTACATGAGGTCATTCTACAGAGAAAGTCTATAGCTCTGAGAACATGGACAACTTGATGTAATAGTCAGATAATAAATTACATTCTGTTCCAGACTGAGGTTTTCACTGCAGTCAGTGTAAAAGTGTCAGAGCTTTTGGCTTTATTTTTTTATGCAAACTAGTAAGTGTAATGTTACCATGTTGTTGGATGAGGGCGGTCAGAGGACTGAAATACGGTACCTAATGCTCTTCAT
This sequence comes from Bufo gargarizans, assembly GCF_014858855.1. Classification (NCBI taxonomy): domain Eukaryota; kingdom Metazoa; phylum Chordata; class Amphibia; order Anura; family Bufonidae; genus Bufo; species Bufo gargarizans. The sequence continues at coordinate 174,587,223 of NC_058080.1, read as the reverse complement.
TTCCTCTGTTGCTTATGAATATGTAAATAGAAGATTTATGTCCTTGTTAATTAAAGGGGTTGTCCAGGTTCAGAGCTGAACCCGGACATACCTCCATTTTCACCCAGGCAGCCCCCGTGACTTGAGCATTGGAGCAGTTCATGCTCCGATGCTCTCCTTTGCCCTGCGCGATTAATCGCAGGGCAAAGGTATTTTCAGGAGTTCCGGTGACAAACCAGGCTCTCCATGGTGCTGCCAGGAAGCCTGGTGACGTCCCCGGCACTGATGGGTGAGCTTTAGCGCTGCCCTAGCCAGTAAAACGGCTAGGGCAGTGCTAAAGCACGCCCATCAGGGCAGGTGACGTCACCGAACACACTGCGGGGCAGAAGCCTCAGCCCGCCAGTGTGTTATTGTAAACAAAAGAACCCTTGCCCTGCGCAATCTAGCGCAGGGCAAGGGAGCGCATCGGAGCATGAGATGCTCCGATGCCATCAGGTGGGCTGCCTGGGTGAAAATATGGGTATGTCAGGGTTCAGCTCTGAACCCAGACAACCCCTTTAAGCATTGGGATATTGGCTGACACCATATCTGGATGACACCATAATCTGATCGGGGGTCTAACACCAGGGACCCCCATTTATCAGCTGTTTGGGAAGGCACCGACACTCCTGTGAGCAGAACAGCCTTCTTGCAGCTTACCCAAGCACAGCGCTGTACATTGTATAGTGGCTGTGCTTGGTATTGCAGCTCAACCCTATTCCCACCAACGTGACTGATGAACATGTCGTCACTGGCCTAGGAAAAGCAGCGAGCGCCGCTGCCTTCTCGAACAGCTAATCGGAGGGGGTCCCACTGATCAGATACTGATTACCTAAAATCTTGGAAGACCATTTTAAAGTTCTCTCTCTAATGGCTTTTTTCACACACAAATCCCTGTATCATAAAACAGCTGAAAATGTTTAATAAAGACGAACTGAAAAAAATAATTTTTAGCCCAAATACAGTAAAAGGCAATCATAAAAAAGAATTGCCCCGGGTGGTCCTAAAGTGATAAGAATTATCGTCTCATGTCATATAGGCTCTGAAAAAAATATCTAAGAATTCTCACAGCTTAGTGATACGAGAAGTAGGGTTGCACCGGATAACGAATTATCAATACTTTTGTACCCGAATGGATACGATACCAGGATCTGCGATTTACCGAAACTAGGCTGCGCAGTATGTCTCTTGGAGAACATGGCATTCGCCACTCTCAGCTGCACAGTGAAGAATGAGAGAGTATCTCGGCCATGAGGGAGGGGGAGGAGAGGGATGAGAGGCTGGGGGCGGTTAGACAGTTGCAAGGAAGGCGGGCTGGGCACTGTAAGAGGGGCGTTACTGGGCTCACTAAGGGGGACAAAACGCCCCTCTGGGCACCTTCAGGGCTAATTTGCATAACCATAAAAGTCGATTTTCACATAAACTACTGGACGAATTACAAGATAGAAGAGCACAGCCTATTCAAGGTAAGCTGTGCTGCATGACTGCTTTAAAATCCGATTTTGGGTTAGGGGAGGTGACAGAATCCCTTTAAAATCATAAAATATCTTGCGCCATAACAGAAAAAAATATAAAATATATAAATAAAAACAGATTCGCCATTTTTTTGTCACCTTGTCCCTCCAAATAATATAGGATAGGACTGCTCTATTATGGGTCGGACGTTCCATAAAATGTGGAATGCATGTCGCTTTTTTGATGTTTTAATTATTTTCACGTGGTATCTAATATGGCAACACTTTTTTTATGGTACCGAAACTGAATCAAATTTTGGTATCATGACAACCCTAATGAGAAGCGATATTTTGTGTGAGGATGGCTATAATGAAGACCATGTACCAGCTTTGCAAGGTTCTGATTGTGTGGCTTTCTTGGCATCTGCTGCCACACATTCTTCCATTTGGCTGATGAAGTGTAATTTGACTTGTTATATTGCCATTGATGTGCATGGTTCACAGGCCTCAGACTTAATCTGTCCAAATACATAAGCTGTAAATATCCTTCCTGGCATACTGCGTACAATTAACATCTTTAGGAAGAAGCTGTTTGTTTAGATAATGTTATAAAGCTTAACTGCATTCACTGTTACATCATTTCCATTTTTTTTTTCACCGCAACTTTGGCCAAAAAATGGCAAATCATTGATTGTTTCCTGTGTTATGACTCGAAGACGTAATCTGACAATCCTGGCACGTTCCTACCAACCATTGTCTCCTCTGCCTTGATAATAGCTAACATCTTACCTAAAACAGCTTCCATTTTTGGGCAAACAGACTAAACGATACATTTATCCACTCCAGAGATTCCTTTTTAACAAGCGTGTCACTTCATAACCTCAAAATTCAGCATCTCTTCTTTCTACACAGCTCATTAACTCACCGACATGATACAGTTGTAGACTCAGGCATATGTTTTATTGGGACAAAGGAAATATAAAAACACTTCCTGAATGGAAAAAAAAACTGGATGGCTGCAGAAAAAAGTTAAGCCCTGTTGCATCCTGTTGAAAGGTACTTTTTGTGGGGCAAAAAAAATTACGTGGGCTCTTTTTGTAAAACCAAAGTTAAATCGCAATAAGGATAGCCAACCTGTTCCAACCCATTTAAAAGGGTACTTGTGTCTGACTACAATTTTTTTTTTTTTTTTTTTTTTTTTTTTTTTTTTAAGATGTCTTTCAATAGGATGCAAACATGGCATGAACAGAGCCTTAAATCCACTTTAAATATGCAAATAAAAATAAAATTATGTATTTGAGGATGACAATATCAAAAATGACTGTACTGAAAAATTGCAATACGTATGTATGTCCGCTCACAACGTGCTCTAGTCTTTAAAAAGACACAACGGGTTTTGTTTCCTACATCAGGAAGCCAAAGGTTTCTACTTTTTCTAAAGTGTGACAGCTTCCAGGGATCTTCGAAGAAATAGCCATAACAGGATGTACTTGGATACAGTGATGAAAGATAAAGGCCGCAGCCATTTTTAGGTTTGATGTTTGAAACTGAATCCATGCTATGTCAAACTATGATAAACAAACTGGAACAAAAAATATTACAGACGCAGCTTGTTAAAATCTTTTCCTTTTGAGAATTTCAGGTTTCCAGTTGATTGGATGGGTTTCTTCAGTCTGAAAGAGTGAAATAGAGAAGGTTATTGAAGAAGCGCATGGTTCACATACGGTATTTTACATATCTCGACTGTCAATTAACCCTCTGGGGCTGCACAGTTTGTTCTGTGATACATCACTGATATGAAGGATATGCAGAAGTCTGCACCTGTAAATAGCCCTTATTAAAGGAGCTGATCAGTTAAAAAATGTCTACTCTGCCATCTATGGCCGTCCCAGAGAACTGAAGAGTTGCAGCGTTCCAATAAAACGAGAAAGCACAGGACCCTGTCCTCATAATCTGCAGGGACCGAAGCAGTCAGACACCCACCAATTAGAAACTTATACGGTCCTTTCACATGAACAGATCAGAGATGAGTTTGTATAATCGCTCACTCCTGATAATCTGCCTATGTGAAAGGTGCCGTCAATTACCCAATGAATCAGCACCAAAAATCATTGCTCCTGTGCAGCAGATCAGTCTGTCAAAACACAGATTCTCTATGGGTACAAACAGTCGCCATATTGTCGCTTGATCACATACAGTGGAGGTGATGGCTGCATGTAAATGCAGCCCTCATCTCTGATAATGATCTGACATACTGGGAGGGACTGCTTCATTCCCAATCTGCTTTTGTGAAAGATGTCGTCAATTACCCAAAGAACGAGCACGAAATATCATTGATCTGCCTCACAGAAACAGTCGGTCAAAACAAGCATTCTCTATGGGGGACAAAATCACTACATTGTCACTTAAGCAGATGCAGAAAATATCGGTCAGATCATCAGCGCAGATGAGGGCTACATTTACATGCAGTGTATACAGTGGAGGCGATTGCTGCATGTAAACGTAGCCCTCAACAGCGCTGATGACCTGACCGATATTGGCAGCCTCTGCTTCTTATCAATAATCTGCCAGACCATCTATACAGGTAAAAGGACCCTTATTCCCTAGCCTGTGGATAGGGCATAAGTGTTTGTGATGGGACAACCCCTTTAAATGATCCAAAAGAGCAAGTTCTAGAAATATGGCTGAATTATTAGTGCCAGTTCCACAGAATGTCCTGGGCTGGCACATCACCTGGGTAATGTGTGAAGTGGCCTCCTGACTGGCTCATTTCAATAGCCAAGTGCAGATGCTGTGACAGAGAAGACATTGAAATGAGTCAGTCTCCATGGTTACAGACGACGATGCGTGTAGTCTGATCCTGTGGTCATGTGTTACTCCCAGAGGTAATGGAGTAACAGGATTCCAACATCAGACTTGATGCACTGGTTTGATTGTTCTTAGTAATCAGGAAGACATAAGGTTACTTAAAAGGTAGTTTTTTTTAAAATAATTATTTGCCTAATTTTGCTATACTCAATGCAATGGAGAAATAACAAATGGCCGAGAAGATGATATTCTTGCCTGTTGTCCTATGTAGGGCTGAAACGATTACTCGATTGAATTGAGTAATTTGACACAAAAAAAAAAAAAAAAAACATTGAGGATTCGTTTGTGTCATGTGACCACAGAGCGGGAGTGAAGACGCAGTGCACGTATGCGTGCCCTATGACCCGATGCTGCATGATGTCAGGATGACAGTGCAGCGTGAGGAGAAGACGACAGGAGTTGTGGAGCTGCACCCCTACAGGAGAGGCAAGTATTAAGGGGCTGCAGCAGACTAGGAGCGGAGCTGATGGCACAGAGGATTGATTGCACTGGGGGAGCTGATGGCACGGAAGGGGAGGGACCTCATGGCATGGGGGGAGCTGATGGCACAGAGGACTGATGGCACGGGGGTCTGATTACATTTTATAAAGGACAATGTTTTTATTAGTTTTTTTTCTTATTAGAGTACTCGATTAAATCGATAGATTACTTGATTACTAAAATAATTGATAGCTGCAGCCCTAGTCCCATGTAGAACTACAAATAAATGTAGCAAAATTTCAGGTGCCTATCCTTGTAGAATACTTCAAAGTTTCCAAAAGCAATGACCAAAAACTGATACAAAGTCCTTTCTGTCTGGTCAGAGGTTTTACTGAAGCTTCCTTCACCGATCAGTCATGATTCCACTGTAAGGATACATCAACCAGGTCCATGAGATCTGACAACTAAAAAGGTCACGTAGACGACCATTCTCTGCCATGAATAGTCTTTCATAATGTTAAAGAGAAGTCATTTATTCCGCCGGTGTGAAAGTCACATCAATAATTAATCTGGCAGCTCATATCAAAAACCATCTCGAAGTGATCTATTTAGTGACAGGAGCCCTGCTCAAATCTAATTAAAAAGAAAGACTGCTGAGTGGAGTCCCATTAGAGGCCTGCAGACATGCAAAGGACAAAGCTATGAAAGGAAACAATGCTACCTGGCTTCATAACGAAGACCGCCATTCACTAGACGTCTGCTGAAACCCAAATCTCCACTAACAGGAAAGGCTACAGAAAACCTGTGTAACGCCATGTCCCTCATGTGTACAGCACAGAAGTCTCTTACACAGGCAAAACCTGGACTGTGCTTTACGGTAATGGTTGGGTCTTAAAGGGGTAAAACGACACAGTTACAAGATAATTCCTACTGGCAAAGTCTGGCATATCGCTAGGACATCTGCGGGAGTCTGACAGTGCTGCAGCCCATTCACTGTTCCTCAATGCACAGCCGTGGACCAACATCCTACTCAGGGAAATCTGTGAACTGGGTAGGACACTAAAAGCATGCTCCATGCCCCCCGCCTCCCGATTAAAAAGGATGGCAAATCTTAGTGAAGAACCTTCTAAATGTTCATAGAAAAGACTGATCCTGAATTGTACCACATCCTCTTTTTCCTAAACACTCAAAGCTGCATATAAAGAGATTTTCTGGTGGTTTAATATTTATGGTCTATCCTCTCACACCGCTGAGGCCGTGGCACTCCTCACAGAATACCAAGCACAGCTCCATATACTGTATAGCCGCCCAGGCCCATCCACTTGAAGGGGACTGAGCTGCAAATAGGCCATCTGTCCGATGAGCGAGATGCCATTGGCGTAGGAAGAGGCATTATAGTCAATGCAGCTAAACAGGAAAAAGGAGGACCACAACCGGTCAGGAGCTGGGCAGAGGAGCCCACAACCTGCTACAGTGCAGATGGCAGTATCGGGAGAGCGAGGGAGGGTAAATCCTGTTTAAAACTGCTTCCCTCCCCAGATTAGCACCAGTCACTGCTTGGCAGCTGAAGGCATCTGTGTGGTCCCATGTGCATAGGTGTCCGCATTGCTGAGAAAAATGATGCGTTAATATATGCAAATGAGCATCTAGGTGCAACAGCTCATTTGCATATATTAAAGCATCATTTTTTTTCAGCAATGCGGACACATATGCACATGGGACCACAAAAATGCCTTCAGCTGCCAAGCAGTGACTGGTGCTAATCTGGGGAAGGAAGCTGCCAAGTGAACATGCAACAGGCCAGTTATACATATACAAATCTGCTGACAGATGCCATTTAAAGGGGTTCTCCGAGCATTTTGTCTAATTATTACATAGGACTTGCACTCCCTCCCTTCCCTGATGCTGAGGCCTGCAGTTGTTTTTTTTTTTAGGTGCTATATTTCTTTGTACTGAAGTAAATAGATCCTAACAATATAACATCTCAGTGCAGCAGCCGCAGCACATGGAAGACAACTTGTATGAAAGTGCCAGTAATGCCATGTTCAGACGTAGCAGAACAGATCCGCTGTGGAGCGCATCACTCTCTGCTAAAGCCCGCGCAGACTTTGGACATTAGGAATGACATGAAAACAACCAATATAAAAAAACCTTAGAGAATTTACAGGTGCTTTGCCTTCATTCACACTGTACGAGGCAGTTTCCAGTAAAGGTCATACATACCGCGGTATCATCCTCTCTGTAGACTTTGACTGTTTTATCGGCTTCGGCAGTGATTAATCGGCTCTCTGACTGGTCGAAGGTGCATGCAAATATACCAGATTCACTGTCTAGAGAGCCCGGCTGGACAGCAGCGTGAATTCTCTGGAAATTATAACCTGTCCGCCAGTCCCATAGGTGCATTGTTCCATTGTCAGCTGCAAGACAGAAGTGGGAGAAGTCAGACAGAGCCCACTATGTACGGAAGGAAATCACAGCATACAGGTATTTTGTCTTATGAAAAGAAAGTGCGGCACCTCCTGACACCAGCACTCCATCAGAGTTGACAGCCAACGTGTTTATTATGGCATTGTGACCGGAGAGGTTCTGGATGAAGTTTCCATCAGGGAATTTCCACTGCTTAATATTATCTGGTGACCCAGATGCAAATGTGTACCTAGAATAAAAGAAACGATTGTGGAGTGAAGAAATGAAGCGGATAACTTTGGAAGTCACACAGATACACAATAAGAGAACTGCAGCGGCGGCACTTATTGTGTCACACGGAGAGCTGCACCTAATGCTATTCCTGGATCCTCTCAAGATTCTGCAGAAAAAGCTTTTCATAAACATAACCAAGTCTAAACCATCATCTAGTCCAATATTTTATGGGCTTTCTAAAGCATTAAATTATAACTAGCCACTATGACACCTCGACATTTGCATTGGATGGTAGAAGAACCATGTGAGAATGTGGCATGTTGCAGTGGGCTAGGAGGGCTGTGGAGTCTGCTTTTTCTCTTGGTCCACACTTGGCTGCCATATAAATGGCTCATTTCTAATTAGTAATAACACATGTACCCTAGGAATTTATGGACACACAGGAATCGCCATACTCAGACTTCACAAAATTATGTAAAAATGTTAACGATGATAATTATCTGAATTAAAATGTGAAATTCCTATTACGAGTCCTAAAATGACCTGGGTAATACTAGAGTAGTCCACAATGAAGAAGCTCTTACTGTCGTGGATGTAATACAACGGATCTGACAGACTTCTTGTGATTTGTCAGTGTGACGCGAGTCTTTCCACCCACCATGTCCCACAGCCTAATTGTGGTATCGTGGCTTCCTGGAAAACAAAAATGGGATAGCCATATTGTAATGACAACCATCACAATCTCAAAGTGATTTGGATCAAATTAAAGTGACTCCCTCAATTTAAGGTGTACCTGCCACCTGTAAACTACAGATCCAGTAATACTCCCTCAATTTAAAGGGAACGTGTCATCAGAAAATGGCCTATTGTTTAAACATTTTTTGATGATACTTTTAATTTTCCATGTCAATCATCTATATTAAAACAGATACCATAAAGTCCTGCAGTTTTCACACTGGCCACTAAGCCTAATACAAGATAACAGATAGATTTACAGTTATCTGCTTATCTGTAATTTTAATCCTGCCTATAAATGATATCAACTCTCACTACTGCTTTCTAAACGCTGTTAAAGGAAATGCGTCAACAACATTTTTCATTTTTGTAGTTCTTTTATTTTATAGTTATAGAGCAGGAGGAGATGAGCCGATTGAGGTATAGTTTTGAGGGACAATATTCAGTCATTTATACAAAATTAACTGGGACATTTATAAAGACCGGCGAATTATACGTCGGTCTTATATAGAGGTGCAGGCCTCTACATAACTGACTCTTGCTGCCACCGAACGTGCTTTAAACTATGCCACGTCCCCTTACTGGCGCAGTTTAAGGCTATTTTCCACGGCATAAGCTGAACCTTTACGGGGGAAAACGGACACTGACGCTTGTGTGAACAGTCTTATTTTCAATTTCTCCTAACTGCGCTAAGCATAGTTTAAAAATGCCACTGAACCATTCACACACCATTGAGCAACCCCAGACAGAAGCTATTGAGCTTATTCCATTGATCGCTCCACTCTTGGGACTTGTTCAATACCCTGTCTGTACACTGCGCACGCTTGTACTGCTCTGCTCACATAAAGAGGCGCAATGAAGGACATAACTCGGAACAGGTACAGACTGTTCACATCAGCTAGCTTCGTAAGAGAGCAGGATTGATTAACCTGTTAAGTACAAGGTTCATTTCAATTTCTGAACACAATTTTTCACGCTACTGTTCTTCATAAGTGTATCGTTTTCAGATTCTGTTTCACTAATTGTGGATCAGACTTTGTATTCAGATTTAACAACATTTTCTATCCCATGAGGCATTTATGTACGAGAAAAGCAACATGGATCCTTGATATTCTTATGTATAGAGCCATAGATTTCTAACAATTGCATAAGTAATAGGAGCAAATAAGTCCACATAAAGAGACAGTCTAGCCTTGCATGCACCCAAAAACGAATAGCGAGTCTGACAGGAGACAAGTGGCTTTTACCTGTTATGATCTGAGGCTCAGCAGCCTGACATCGTACTGTTGCCACAGCATTGGTATGTCCGACAAGTGTATGCACACCGGCTTTCGTTCTTATATCCCAGATCTATGTAAATAAAAAAAGCATGAATGACGCTAGACTGAAATAATAGAAGGCAACAGTGGTTCTGTTAGGTAACCAGTAATAATTGTTAGCTTCTCAAAATAAAATAGTTGAAGTCCAGAAACACCAATCCACATAGTAAGGTGTTTGAGCCGGAAAGCGAACCCTCCATACATTACTTACCCGTGCTGTGGAATCTCTGCTGCAAGTCACAAGCACGTCAATGGTGGGATGCAAGTCTAACCCGTAGACTGCACTTAAATGACCGTGGTAATGCCTTATGACCTAGTCAGGGAGAAAAATAACACAAGTGAGCACCCAAGAGCTTTTACTTAGATCTGAACTGGAATGTTCTCTAAGGTCTCATGCAAACAACCATATTTTTTATCTGTGCACCATCAGAATTTTTTGCAATTGGAATTTTTGCAGCTGTTCTGCAAATTATAGAACATGTCCAATTCTTGTCCGCAATGTCCAACATTTCTACACTGTGGACAAGAATAGTCATTTCTATTGATGGGAGAGAGGAAAGAAAAAACAAGGGAGGAATGCATAAGGAAGGTGTCCGTACTTTGCAGACAGAAATACGGACACGGTCGTGTGAATGAGGCTTAAGTCACTGTGAGAATATAATCTTAAGCCGCCTCAGCCTGACTGTATATATCAAGTTTATAAAGATCACACAGCTAAAATCAGATGGCATTGAAAGAAAAAATTAAATAAAATACATAAAGCAATAGAAGACTGTTCCAAAGAAAGGGATTTTCAGGTAAAATATTTTATATACAAGAAGACCAAAAAATAAAAACTTAAAACATTGTGGGAAGGCATAAAGGGCTGCAGAACCTAGGATAAGAGTTTTATGGATGTAAGGCATACCTTATTATATTCCAGATCCCAGCATTTCACCTGCTTGTCCTCGCCACAAGAAAACAAATACGGGCTCCTGGTACTTACAATCACTCCCCGGACAGTGCTTATGTGTCCAGTTAAGGACAGCTTTAATTTACCGCTTGCCAGATCCCAGATCTCGAGAGAAGGGAGAAATGAAGTCAAACTCTGAGCAGCACATCATTAATACTGCATGACACAAATACTCTCCATAAAGCAAGAACCTTATTAAAACAATGGCATGAAAAGCACGCTAGAGTTGTGCTTTGTATTAAGAGGCTATTTCTCGGGGGTCCACTAACAGGAGCAGAAACCAAAGACAACTCAAGCCAGAATCAGGAAGGCTATAAGTAGACAAAAGTCAGAGCTTAGGAACGTGGAGCAGGACACAAACATGACCAAAACCACTCCAGGTTGACACAGGTTTGCCCCCGATAAGACATTTTAAATATATTTTCCTGCAAAAAAAATAATATTTAAACAAAATGGAACGGATTATGAGTTTTGAAATGGCTCCACAGATCACTTCACCTTTTCAGCTTTTGTTCAGAATTTCCTGATGTTCCAGCCAAGAACCATACAAGATCATTGCTTCGAATGCTTGGTCAGATTTCCAGTAACAGATATTTCTGGGCAGTATACAGTAATATACTTAAATAGTACACAGTATATGTGTAGCAGTAAAAGTATATACGTTTCCTTTAAAGGGGTCTTCCGGCTTTAAATACTGATGGCCTATCCTCAGAACAGGCTACCAACATCAAATTGGTGGTGGTTTGACACTGAGCGCCACTACTGATCAGCTGTTTGAAGGACCTTTTTCCTGCTGCCATCTACATGGTAGCATCAGTGCAGGTCCAAGCAGTTTATTTGAATGGTACAACGCTGTAATCACCCAGCAGCGCCATTACCATGTAGACGGAACGCAGAGTGTACATTGAAGGGGCAGTCCCATCAAACAGCTGATCGGCATCGGGAGTCAGACTTCTATGTAATTGAAATTGATGGTCCATCCTAAGAATAGGTCAACCTTCTGAAACCAGAAATCCCAGTATTAAAATCATTGGTGGCAGTGGCCACAGGGTCCCCTCTTCATTGGTGGGGGTGGCAGTGGCAGCTTCTGATCGGAGCCCCAGCTGTGTAATCCTGGGGATCCAAATCTGTTACCATGGCAGCCAGGACACTACTGAAGCCCTGGCTGCCATGGTAACATCCCTGCTGCTGTGTGCACAGAGAGTGTGAAGTACTATTCACCCCAATAGAGCTCTATTAGGGTGAGGATGAAAAGACCCCAGGTTCTTGCCCTAAGGGGGGAAATAGTTATTAAAACACCACACACACCAAAATATTAAAGGGATTGTCCGGGTTCAGAGCTGAACCCGGACATCCCTCCATTTTCACCCAGGATGTCCGGGTGGAAGTTACCGCCCGGCAGTGTGTTATTGAAAACAAAAGAGCCCGTGCCCTGCGCGATTTAGCGCAGGGCACAGGAGCGCATCGGAGCATGAGCTGCTCCGATGCTAGGCTCAGGGATGCTGCCGGGGTAAAAATAACGGTATGTCCAGGTTCAGCTCTGAACCCGTACAACCCCTTTAAGTATAAATCACACTAATTGCTAATTTTACATATAAAATATATAAATGCATAAATGTTCCATGCACGTGGCTTTTTTGGCGTTTTATTTTTTCGTGTGGTATCGAATGGTATAGAGTATTGCAATACTTTATGGTATCAAAATCGAACCAAAATTTTGGTATCGTGACAACCCTAAGCCCAGATGTGCAAAAAATTACACAAGTTAAATACCACACTGAGGGCGAGTCATGAAAACTGACAGGAAAACCCAAAGCAGCCATACAGCGCAGCTTCCTTTTTCAACAGCAGTATAAGAACTAAAAAAAGTGCACAGTGGTTTCTAAGGGCAACAAAGTTTTTCTGTAAGACAACTAAGGACTTCTGTCATTAGGAACATTGTTATTAAACTGGCTTTAGATATGTGCTAGAGTCAGCTGAAGCTAACAGTCTTTTATCCCTTCTTTCTAGGTGCCTCAATTTTTGTGAAAAATTAACTTATTTTATGCAAATGAGCCTCTAGGACTAATGGAGGTGTTTACCCCTACTTCATCTAGCAGCAACATGCTGATTGAGTGTTGACGTCACCCTGCCGGGTCCTGTCAATCAACATGATTAGGGTGTGGCAAGAGGATGGAGAAAACAGTCTCTAGAAGTAGGGGCAACACCCCCATTGCTCCTAGAGGCTTATTTGCATAAAATACAACATCACAAAAATTGATGTTCCTGATGGCAGAAGCTCTTTAAAGAGAACCTATTGACACAAAATGCTTGTGTAAGCTACAAGTAGCATGTAGCAGAGCAGGAGGAGCTGAGCAGATTGATACTTGATACATGATAAAGGGCAGGAAAAGCAGATTGATATAGTTTAGTTTCAGCAAAAGTTGTAATTTGCCCATTTAAATCTCTGCACTTTCTGAGCTCAAGTTGGCCCATTTGACTTTTCAGTGATTCATCTGTCAATGTGTATAACAAAAGATAGCTGTCAGTCACTGATAAAATGGTCCCGTGTACAACTGCACATAGAAAGAGCTGAGATTTACATGTATAAATTACAAGTTATGCTGAATTCTGTCCTATAAAACTATATATCACTGCTCAGCTCCTCCTGCTCTATAACATGGGGCCTGCAGATCGCATTGAATTTCTTAGTGACAGGTTCTCTATAAAAGGGACTAAGAATAGAGAACGAATTATGCCATAGGATTAGTTGAGGGAAGAATTTTGAATTTCCATTGAGCAATTTACTTATCTCCGAGTTCAGCTTCTTAAAATCTCAACATGGAAAAGAAAATTGTTTTTTATCCCCTGCATTGAAAAGCTGCTGAAGCTGGCATGAAGTCACAAAGGACCAACAGGAGTGCCGGAACGTATAATAATTAAGGAGTTGGATTCACAACAGAAATGCTTCCCTAGCTAAGACGCCTTACCTTTATTGTTCTATCGGCTGAGCCTGTGACAAACCACTGGTTCCCAGGTTCGACTGCGATAGAACGCACCCACCCCAGGTGACCACTGATGACCTGTGAAAGAACACACACTACACTTATAATAAAGAAAATGATACATACGCTGTGGGGCACAGTAACTATTAAAAAAACAACAACTTTTTTTGCACTAATATACTGGCACTTTGCACTGCATTTATCAAAAAGAAAAAAAAAGTAAACACTTTTCTAACCCTTATATGCCTCATCCAACAAAGACGTGTTGCATCACAGGAAAGTCTCCGCACCCCAAAAGATGGGCCAAAATGTTGGTACATTTATTGGAGTAAAATTAAGTCAACTTAAAAGTGGTGTAACTTTAGACAACACAGTACAAAGATGGTACAGATTTATCATCCAGCACCAACCATTATAAACCTGCGGCAGTTTAAGCGGTAAAAATGGGACATGTTCCATTTTTTTGTGGTATGGGGGCACAGCCCGAAAACCAACAGAAGCGTTCCATGGTGCTTCCGATATGTGCCTCTGCTCCATATCTTGAGGACACATTCAAGTCAATGGGTCCGCATCAGTGACACGGAGTGCACATGACGGGTGCCCATATATTGCGGACCTGTAATACGGACACGGGAGGCCGGGGCACACTACAATTGTCTAAGTTAACACTGGCTTACTTTTATATTGCATTCAGAAACCTGCCCCTATGTTCACATACAGGGAGACCTCAACACTTTGAAACGCATGCCCAGCTGGCACACAGGATAAGATCTACACCACACAATATACAAAATAACAAACACACAGAAAACCTATTGCATTGGGATAAAAAATAAAAATGAAATCCATTTCTCGTTTAATTCATTGGGGAAAAAGCACCATGGGTATACGCCCAGCTATCAGTAGGAGGTGACACTAGATATCAAAAAAGGTTGGCTCCGCCCATGTGGGCTATACCTTCTCCACAGACACTAGGCTAATCAGTTTGTGCCAATAGCAGTAGGAGAGAGAAACAAAAGCAAAGAACCAACATGTCCTGGACCGGGGAAGGAAGAGCGTTGCGCTCAGGGAGGGGGAAAAAAACAGGGCAAAAAGCGCACCTGGGAGCCGAGGACAGGGTGAAGATGCGGTCTAATCTCAGCAGAAGCCGGGGACTAAAGTAAAATAGAAGGCCAGGGAGGGGCATGGGTGGCCAGGAGAAGAAGGGTTTCCCAGGCCCCCGAATAAAGTGAAACCCACCCCTTGGCCAAAAGGAGGGGAACTAACCCGAGACCCCATGTGACAGGGGGTAATACTTAACGCCCGGCGTCTTTAGGCATGGGAGGGTCATCCCTTCGGCAAACTCGCACATACGTGGGATCACCGGCATGCCACTGCAGATGCAGTAATGGGGGACTGGGTGACCAGTGAGCTGCTCAAAGTACAAGCCCGCAGGGGGTGCGACTAAAGTGGTTATCCAAGGATAAAAATAAAAAAAGCTGCAAGACCTGCAAAAAAAACCAAAAAAAAAAAAAACAGCAGGTCATGTCTGCCTCCTACGGAGTAGACTAAAACAGAGTAGCCTAGTGTCTGTGGAGAGGATATAGCCCACCTGGGTGGAGCCAACTTTTTTGATATCTAGTGCAGCCTCCTAGTGGTATCTGGGCATATATCCATGGTGCTGTGTCTCCCAATGACAAACTAGAAACTTACATAATAGTTTTATGCTGCCCTATCTGAGGCTCCAGTGCCCGAGTCTTGCCCTAGTTGTTCAACGAAAATTTTAAAGGACACTGCCAACATATATATGAATACTCTGACATTTTCTTCCTAATAAATAATGGGTGGATGGTTTTCTAGTCACTCCAAGTATTCTACTTCCTGCCCTGCATCTTTAACTTCCCCTTCGTTTGGACATTTAGTGTGGCAAACAGCCTCACTGGACTTGGTCAGACCATCATTGTGATCAGACAGATTTCCCCCTTAGTGACTCAATTAGAGGATCACACATTTCCCTCATGAATGCAAAGCTCTTCTCTGGGCATCCTTATCTAGGCCTATCAAGACAGAAACAGTGATGCGATACTATTATACTAATTCTAAACCAACGATTATAGCAAAGATTAGCTAGCAGATAGCATCTTCTCCTCAGGGAAACAGTAAACAGACAACAGATCACCTGTCTATATAGGACATCTTATGTGTTGACTGCTACAGATGGAGAACCTTTTGTATTTAATTTTCAAAAGCATAGCACTGTTGAAAAGAAGAAATCCAAAGAAAAAAGGGATTTTATGAATATTGAGTTTATAAACATACTCCTTTATGATGGAAGTGTCACTTTAAGAAAAGAAATGGGCAAGGATAAAGGGTCTCTGTCACTAGTTTATGATGCCCTCAGATAAGACTGTACACACCTGGTGACAGATTTTTATTTTATTTTGATTTCATTATTTCCCCAATGCTTGATTTTGGCTTCAAAAAGTTGCAACCAGATATGCATCTTTTCAATGCCAATGCCACTTCTCTAGTCGCACGGACCGCCAAAGGAGGCATGTAATGGGTGAGCCTTATCCTCTGGTCCTGGCAAATCAGTGCCTTTATGGTGGTGTTATAAATAGATAAAGAGCAAGACTCACTCTGTACAGTTTCCAAGGCGGATGCCACTGTGGTTTGGGCATAGTTGGTGCTTTCTTTGCCATTAATGCAGAGTTCTTCATTCCACCAGACTCCATAGAAGCCTAAAACAGATATAGCAAAATATAACTCGTCACACAGCCAGAGAGTGAGGCCTACGAATAGGAAGAATTAAGAGGCAAGCAAACTATAAATCACTTAAGAGGACCTCTCATCACTCCGGACATGTCTGTCTTAGTAACTGATTGCATTAACCATTTAATAACTCTTCTGAAGCATCTATTCTTATAACTCTATGCTGCACAATTTCTCTATCATTCCTAACCATAGAGGAATGAGTTGCCAGCTGGAGAGGTCCCTGCACAGCCACTATCCAATCAGTGCTGCCAATGTCGGGCTGTGCAGGGACACACCCCCTTACGGGTAACACTCATCTGGACCTTCATTGTAAAACGGCTAGTAATTCATTCATAACTTCTAGAAATAATAAACAAATAACACAGTTATAAGAATGGGTGCTCCAGGAATTTAAAATGGGAGAGACAAGTAGTTACTAAAACGGATATCTCGGGAGAGACATTTTTTAGTGCCATGCTACAGAAATGCTGTACACTGCAATCTACAAAACATAAGCAAAATGTGGACAGATGCGAGAGACATGGAAGAAGATTTGGTTAGGCCCCAAAGACCTTGCAAGCTGCAAAGCTGAGAACAGTAGATACAAGAATAGAAGAGTAGACAGTGGCTGGAGGAAGTGAGCGAGTTACCAGTCCTTGAGGAATAGTTATATAGAGGATACATTTTGAAGAGGTGGGTTTCATTTTTGACCATTATAAAGAGGACTTATCGACTGATCAGTTTGTTTATGCAAGCATGAAAACGCTTGCTGGTCAGCAGCATGTCTGTTCCCCAAGCACTTTCAGTCCGCCCGTGTAAAGGCCTTTAAAACAAACAGCAGCGGCGAGCTGCACGATTATATGGAGTAATTATCAGGAACAAGCATTCATAGGAACGCTCATTCCTGATAACTGGCCCGTATAATCGTGCAGCTGATCAGCAGACTCGTTTGTCGGCTGATAAGCATCATTGATCAGGATGGAAGATGAATGATTATCTGCAGTACATCTCCCTGTGTAATCAGAAATGTGCTGCTGATATGCCGTAGAACTGAATAGGTAAACCACTGCAGTCTATGGTATAAGCCAGGGACGGCCAACCTGCGGCTCTCCAGCTGTTGTAAAACTACAACTCTCACCATGCCCTGCTGTAGGCTGATAACTGACGCCTGGTAGATGGGCCCGACAAGTTTGATCAAAATGTGCGCTAAGAGGTTCTATTTTTCCATTTATAGTAGGTATAATACAACTTTAATTTAGAATGATCCCCATTTCTCAGCTCTATTGTTTGTATGTGTGCAACCATTTATTTTTATCATGTTTGCTTTATGGATATGCACCTGTGACTATGAATATAATAGATATACACACACTATATACTATTTTGGGTTCTGGGGCTTTTTGATCACTTTTTTTAAACTAGTTTTGGGGAGGGAGTGTGTGGGTTATGGGACTCAGAAATGACGAATCAGCTGTTTAGATGATTTTTTTGTTTGTTACACCATATCGAATAAATACATTTAGATTATACTTTGGCAACACCGCGTTTGAAAATGGCCAATGTCTTAATATCTTTTTTTAAAATGGGGAAAGAGGGCGATTTTTATTTTTACATAATAATATTATTATTATTATAAAAATTAAAAATCACCTTCTTTCCCCATAAAAAAATAATAATAATTAAGACATTGGTAACACCGCGTTTGAAAATGGCCAAAGTATAATCTAAATGTATTTATCCGATATGGTGAATAGTGTAACAAAAAAAAAAAATCTAAACAGCTGAATCGTCATTTCTGAGTCCCATCACCCACACACTCCCTCCCAAAACTAGTTTAAAAAAAGTGATCAAAAAGCCACACACCCCAAAATAGTATGTATAAAAAAAAAAAAAAAGATTGTCCAGCAAAAAATGAGCCTTCACACAGCTCTATAGACAGATCTAAAAAACGTTATAGCAGAACTGCATTTTTATTCAAATTCCACCCCATTTAGAATTTGTTTTGGCTTCCCATTACAACGTAGGCAATATTACCTGATGCCAATAGAAAGTACAACTTGGCTTGCAAAAAAAAAGCCCTCGTACAGCTTTATGAATTGAAAAATAAAGTTAAAGCTCCGGGAAGGGAGTACAAATCAAAAAAATTTAAAAAGTGCTGCACCAGGAAGGGGTTAAATATATTAAAAGGCAAAAAAGGGAACTTACCAAACCAGGGGGCTGTGAACGCTCAGGATGTCCAGCCTGTCTGTAAATATCTCCAATACCAGGAGCAATGCGATGGGCATCCAGTCTGGTGACAGATGAAGATCAGAGTGTAGGTTACCATCACAATAGTGACAAGATATCCTGGATGAGCTAATAAGTTATAGTCACAAGTCTTATATGCAAATTTTTTGCAAAGAGTTGGGGGAAAAAAAAAAAAAAAACACACCCTACAGATAGTAGGTGTAGACTACATGTGGAAGTGCCCTCATCCCCCTCAAAGACGGAGGAAAGTTTAGTAGCAATTACCTTGCCTGTGAAGGAGGAAGCGCCAGTGCCAAGGATTGTGCTGCCGATTCACTAGGCATTCTCTGGATCTGAGTGTCGGCTGTTAAGGCTACACCTAGAAAAGAAATCAACACCAATATAGGTTTGTTATACATGGCATACCAAAAATATAGAAATGCTATTGTTTTAACGAGTCACAATTCTTAGTTTCATGTAATCCTTTAACAGCAAGGTGTGCAATATTAACCTCTTAGTGACTAGCATGTTTTGGGCCTTACTGACCAAGCGTTTTTCTTCTTTTTCATCGTCGTATAACTATGTGTACATCTATATAGCTTTATGAGGGCTTGTTTTTTTGCGGGACAAGCTGTAGTTTTTAGTGGCACCATTTTGGGGTACACAACTTTCTGATTAACTTTTATTAACTCTTTCTGGGAGGAAGATGGGGGAAAACCAGCAATACTGCCACTGCATTTTAACGTTCTAAATAACAATCACTTTATTCCCTGGGTCAGTACGATTACAGTGATACCAAACTTTTTTTTTTCTTTTACATATTACAACTTTTTTGCAATAAAACCCCTTTAAAAAAAAATTATGTTTTTGTATTGCTGCTTCCCAAGACCTATAACTTTTTAATTTTTATTTCTATGGAGTTGTGTGGGCACTTCATTATTGCGGGACAACTTGTATTTTTCATTGGTATCATTTTAGAGTAAATGGCGCTTTTTGATCGCTTGTTACCAAGTTTTTTTTCCGTTGGCAACCAAGAACAAATGATCAATTCTGTATTTTTTACGGCGTTCACCGTAGGGGATAATTTGTGTGATATTTATGTAGTTCGGGTCGTTATGGACGCAGCAATACCAAACATATGGGGGATATATTTTTGCAATTTTCTTCATTAAAAAGCGTATTTTCAATGGAAATAAAGAGTAATATTTTTGATGGATTTTTTTATGATTGTGTTTTTCTTTTTTACCACTTAATAGTTCCACAAGGGTACTATAACAGTGTTTTGATTGCTTTTAAAATGCAATTCATTATCCCTATACACATCGGTCCCCCGCGATCGCATTTGCAGGGTGCCGATGGGAGCCCGAGGGAGTCCGCTCCCTCTGTCAGCACTTTACATGCCGCAGGCAATGGCGCCTGCCGCATGTAAAGTGTTCAACAGCCCGGATCAGCACTCCTGCCGGTACGGGCTGTTAGAGCAGGGCCGCGGGTCTCATGCGAGAGCTGGGTCCCAGCTCCTTGCTGCACGGGGTACCCGTAAAAAAGCAGCAGCCCAGCAGGCTCCTTAGCGACCGCCGTAAAAAGGCCTATGGGTGGTCACTAAGGGGACAATGGGATTTACTGGGAATTTAATGGCCTGGCCGACAAAGAGCAACCCCACAGATCGAGTTTCTCCCTGATTTGGTTCGCTTCGCATCGATACTGGTGCTAGCATCTCAATTATCAGAAACAGCATAAGCCGCAGCATAGTAACAATTCAGGTCGGCCGCCAGTGACACGTCCAGCGTTCACCAGACTGGTAGGTAAAGATTTAGAATCTGTTATTCTCAGTACATGCCAAAGGCTCCTAGCACCGCTCTGTTGGAAATGTAGCTCTAATTTTCTTCCATGGTGACATTTCACTTCCTTAACTACTCTCCGGATGCTATATGATGCAGTCTTTTTATACTCGTCCATGTTTCCAGTGACAAGCCCCGTGTTTTAAGCTGCAGTATGGAGTGAAAAGGCATTCTGGATAATTCTATCCACCCATGGCTTCTGATTTGGGAATGATCTGATGGTATATCTGTGGACCGTATCATCCACAAACTTGGCAACAAACCCTACAACCGCTTCCTCTGGCTAAACATGCATCAATCTGCGTCGTCAGGAGCATCCTGCAGGGCAGCCTCTGAGTGATCTGTCCACCACAAGACCTCCCTCTGCACCGGAGCTACCCGCTTAAGTCCCTCTTCATGTTTTGGTATAAGAAAAATAGCAGCATGATCAGATTGGCCCAGTGGTGCTGTCTAGCCATCTCTAAATGGGGGTGTACCAATGATCCAATGTCCAGTTGCCTCTGGAAGGGCATGTTATGTGCTGGTAAAGATTCAGCTTTACAAGTTTGAGACTGTCGCTATTAAAATCCCCAGCTACAACGTGTGCAGAATCACAGTGTTGTCAGAGGGTCTCATATAAAGCGTTGTCTGTTAGCCAGCAGTGGGATGTAGACAGCACTGACTAGAACAAAAGGTGACATTTCAACATTAGAAGCTCCAGATAAGTTGAGCAGGACAACACCAACCACTGTTCACCACTAAACTCACGCCCCTTTAGATTTCCCCCGACTCCATCTGTCCATGAGGTAGACTAAAAAAAACTCCGCCGGCTGCATAGAATAATCTGGTGCCACCTTGTTTCACGAAAGCCAAGGAGGATACAGTCTCAATGTCTTTCTGGAACTTTATCCTAGCATGCAGGTCATCCAGCTTGTATTAGACAAGAAAATACTGGGGAGAGGTAGGCAGTTTTGTTGGAAAAGATTCAGTAAAACTCAAATTTATATATTTAATTCTCATGCTTTTTTTGACCGTTTTAAGCTCAGACAGAGCAGAGATTTAAATGCATAAAAAAGCTGTATATAAATCTGCTTAGCTCCTCCTGCTCTATAACATACTTTTAAAGTACAGTTGATGTCCTGTATCACCAGTTCCGGCAAACAGTAGAACCACAGGGGACTATTTTAATGATCCCAAGTCTTCTGTCAGTTGGATATGATGTGGAAAAGAAAGGGGCCGAGTCCATCAGAGTCTTCCATAGTAGCTCTTTGTTCTGGCGTGTACGGTGGAGGGAGGGTCTTTAACATACATTAATTTCACAAAGGACACAAAAATAGTCGCATAAATGGCTCAGTGGTTAGCACTGGTGCCTTGCAGCACTGGTCCTGGGTTTGAATCCGACCAAGGACACCATCTGCATGGAGATTGTATGTTCTCCCCGTGTTTGCGTGGGTTTCCTCCAGGTACTCCGGTTTTCTCCCACACTCCAAACACATTCTGATAGGAACCTTAGATTGTGAGCCCCATTGGGGACATCGTGATGCTAATGTCTGTAAAGCGCTGCAGAATATAGTAGCGCTATATAAGTGCACAAAATATTTAATTAGTATTTCTGAATATAACACAAATGAATAAGCTGAAATACCTGGTCCTGAGGGGTATGGGTGTGTTCCGGTTACCATGTATTCAGATTCCAGACCTAATAAAACAAATATTAGATTAGCAGGTCTTAACATTTTGTGGTAGAAATATAGGACAGGAACCAGGCTCATATTGGTCAGTGCTTGCAAATCAGTGGACATAAACATAGGACTTATACCAGAGAAGTTAGACTCCATTATAAAAACAGCAACATTGCATAGACCTTCGCAGTAATGTGGTCATTCTAGAAAACGGGGACCGGCAATGCCTGCAGGACTACACTAATAACACCTCCTACAAAGCCGGTATATTTCTGTGGGAGATCAGAGGGAAGAACAGCCATGAGGTATAGCTTCTCCACCGACAGCCAGCCATAATCTGCACATTAGGACCTGTGTGTTCTCCATTCAACAATCTGCTTTTTTTTTTGCAATCATTTGATGTCTCAGGAGGATAAAAACAGTGGAAGACTACAGTGTGGTATAATGGGCAACTAGTAACTCATTTACTTGGGGGGGAAAATATTCTTCACTCTTAGGCTACATGCACACGACCGTTGTGTGTTTTGCGGTCCACAAATTGCAGAGCGGCTCGGGCAGCCTTTAAGAACTGCCTATTCTTGTCCGCAAAGAGCAGACAAAAATAGGACAGGTTATATTTTTGGGGGCGACCACGGAATGGAGCAACGGATGCGGACAGCACACAACACAGTGCTGTCCGCATCTTTTGCAGCCCCATTGAAGTGAATGCTGTACGCATCTTTTGAGGCCCCATTGAAGTGAATGGGTCCGCATCCAAGCCGCAGAAACTGCAGCTCGGATGTGGACCAAAACAACGGCCGTGTGCATGAGGCCTTAGTTTGACCAGTGATTTTCATCAGTAATTAAGAGCCAAAAATCAGGTGTGGATCAAAAACACGGAATAGGAGCAAATCTTTCTATAATGCCTTTATCCCTGTGTAGGCTCCACGTCTGGTGTGGCTCACTGATGAAAATCATGTGTGGTGAACTAGGCCTTAAGGTGGATTTACATGTCCTGAGGAAGCAGGCGATTGCCCTGAATGAAGCGTTCCTTTGCGAAAACTGCCTGCCTTTTAGTGGAGGTGAAGTGCAGCATGAGCTGTACAGGCATGAGCGATGCCTACTGTTTTTGCCAACTCCCATACAGAGTCTTTGTTGCCCAAAAATGATGATTTAGATGTCTGTACGCTCGTTCATTGGGTCATCTGAGCAGATTATCAGGAACAAGAGTTCATATCAGGGTTCTTCCCCAATAATCGGCCCGACAAGCGGGCTGTGTAAATCAACCTTTAGAAAGGCTGCATTGCTTATAATATTACATGGAGAATGCAAATCTTCACTTGTGCAAACCTTGAATACTAGGGTAAAGTTCATATGGATCCCCCAAGGGTCCCTTTTCACGATTTTCTCTAACAGTAGGCATGTGTAACACAGGTCCATATTCAGTGCGTAACTTCACACACATCTTCAGCTTGTGGCTACAAGGAAAGAAATACAGCTAACGTGAATTATGCTGCACATATCTGCATTTCTATACATTCCCCAGTAGCTCAGAATGAAACAGGACATCAACTTACATATAAAGAGAAAATAAAAAATACAAATTAACTGAAAATAATAGCACTCGCATAATGCTAGATACAAAAATTATATATAATTTTTTTTTTTTTTTTTTTTTAAAACCTAGGCAATGAACAGAACACATCCCACCTAGCACGAAAGGGGATCTCAGTCAGGCAGGGACCTACACTATTTGATACCATTAGGCAGTTACAGGACAGGCACTGTACTTCTGCATAGGATAATGTAAAGCACGTTTGCCAATATATAGGTTACGGCGAGTTTACACTTCAGTTTGGTCAGTTATTTCCATCAGTTTTTGTGAGCCAAAACCCGTAGTGAAGCCTCCACAGAGATCAGGTGTAATAGAAATATATACGCGTATTCTGTGTTTTTGACCCAGATCTGGTTTTGGCCCACAATAACTTATGGAAATAACTGACCAAGTAACTGAAGTGTGAACTCAACCTTACAGTTTTTATTTTTATTTGGCAGGGAGCTGATTAAAATAAGAAGAAAATCCTTACCAATAAAATGTCGGATGCCTTTGCTCGGTCCCTCCTGTGCCTGCAGCGGTCACTGTACATCATTCCCATGACGGCTGCAGTTAATCACTGGCCTCCTCTGTCGCATGCCGTTCATGCACACGTGACCATTGAGGGCGGTGATTCACTACAGCTATTACGGGACCAATGAACATGATGTGATCAGTATAGGCAAGTTTTGTTTTTTATTTTACACAGCCAAATTTTTAAAAACATGTAGAACCCCTTTAATAAGGAAACGTTCCTATTTATAAGGGTCCATTCAGATGTCCGTAGTGCATTGCAGATCCGCAATACACCTGGCCGGCACCCCCATAGAACTGCCTATTCTTGTCCGCAATAGGACATGTTCATTTTTTCCAGAGCCGCGGACCAGAAGATCGGGGGAGCGCTCCGAAAAGGAGGATGCGGAGAGCACATAGTGTGCTCTCCGCATCCATTCAGCCCCATAGAGAATGAATGGTTTTGCACCCGTTCCGCAATTTGCAGAACAGATACAGACCCATTATACGGACGTGTGAATGGAGCCTAAACATGTCGGATGCCAATGATGCCATGCTTTCCACATCCAAGGATGTTCTGGGTGACCACTAGAAATCTTAGCCCTGTACATTGTGTGCAGTGGTTCGGAGTTTGAAATGGGCCTCTTATTTAAATGCTGCTACACAGGACACAGTCTCACAACTCCACATGTGATGACTGAGAAATAAATGTATGACAAGAGCACCTAAAACAGGCATCTCAAACTGCGGCCCTCCAGCTGTTGCAAAACTACAACTCCCACAATGCCCTGCTGTAGGCTGATACCTGTAGGCTGTCCTGGCATGCTGGGAGTTGTAGTTTTGCAACAGCGGACAGGAATAGGCATTCCTATCATGGGGCCGGCTACATTAACACGGCCGGTATAAGTGTTTTGCGGATCCGCAATTTGCGGACCGCAAAACACATACAGTCGTGTGAATGTACCCTAACATTTTATTCATACATTTCCAGGAGGAATAACAAGGCGCCACTTCCATGCAGAGTCATAAGAAGAGATGCTCCAGAATAGTTGTTTCATAGGGAATACAAGTGGTCACTACAACAGATAAGTGAGGGGCAGTCAGGATTGAGGGTAACACACAAACCTCCTATAGCCCTGTACAGATATGCAGGTAACGCTTCTTCAGAGCACTAGATGTAATGTGCTTAAATAATCATGGAAAGCCTTCCCTCTGAACGGAGCAGCAGGTTCCAATGATAACCAGTTTATTTATCTGCATTATTTATCGTGCTGGAACTTCAGAGGGGCAGGAGACGGGTAATTGAATTCTCTGCATGCTGTTTGAGGCCTTCAAACTCAATGAGAAGGGCCTTAATTGTGAATCCCTTCAGCTGCTCCCCTGGCACAGTCATCTATTCTGCCGCAGCTATGGATCGCCACCTCCATCTCACTGGATATTTACTTAAAAAGTCATTAAACAGATTGACGGGCTCCATTGACTGGTACGGAGGGAACGCTGATACGAGGCATTTATCTTACCTCTTGTCATCTATAGGGATTGGCTTAGCATTGTCGGCCACAAACATGTCATGAGTCCTCTTCAAAGATCTAAACACCAGGGTGTGGACAGAGTGTTTCTGCACATCCTACAGAAAGAAAAATAGGAATAGGTAAGTAATAGGCAACTTTCAGAAAAACAATGTAATAAAACGCAGGGCTGGAGTCCATGGCTTCTATAATGGTCGGCTGACTCCTATGGTCTACAGTACAGTTGTCATTTCAGGTGAGATGCCTTGAATGCCTTTGTCAGGGCATATTCACATGAGTTTTCAGATCTGTGTAATTCAAATGACAAATCTGTAGCAGAAATCCAGTTAGGATGCATTCACATGACTATGTATTTTGCAGTCTGGAAAAAGCAGATCCACCAAAAATACGGATGACATCCATATTGCTGGCGGATCCATTGTGACAAATGACTATCCTTGGGCTACGGAATGGACAGCACACAGCGTGCTGCCTGCATTTTTTGCAGCCCCAAGTGAATAGGTCCGCATGCTATCCGCAAAAATCCCTTGTGAAAGGGGCCTAAGAAGTGCTTTTCCAGTGAGTTTATACATCTACACAAAGAAGCCGAAGAACACAGGTACAAACCTCCATGGCCTGCGATATACTCATTTTAAACCTTGAAATATGCACAAGTGCTAAAAAGGCAACAGCTCAAAACTCCATGTGCATCATGAAAGCAGGAAAAATGCTTAGACAATCCGAAACATTTAAGAAAATCTCAACCACAGTCTGCAGCGATACCAGTCATTCAGATGACTGCTGAAAAGCGATGTGAACAAAGAAGTCAAAACACTTTTGAAAGCCGGACCCGGCACTAATACATTCCTATGCTGTATCCGGCATGTGTTCCGGATTTTTGGCCGGAGATAAAACCGTAGCATGGTGCGGTATTATCTCCGTCCAGAACAGACAAAAGGACTAAAATGAAGACATCCTGAACAGAGGATGCTCCATTCAGAATGCTTTAGGATAAAACTGATTAGTTCTTTTCCGGATTTAAGCCCCTAGGACGGAACTCAGTACCGGAAAAGATAAACGCTAGTGTGAAAGTACTCGAACACAAGGCATTTATCTAGAGAATTGCTAGCAACACACTGAGCATGCTCGACCTAACAAAAGGCTCAGAACTACAGGTCGATGCCATGGTAATTTATGAGGAAAGTGTGTGTAGCAGAGGAAGAAAACTACTTTCAGAACTACGGAGCGGTAAATATATGAAATTTACATTATATTAGGTAATTATTAAATGATGAGTTAGTCTAAAACATATGTTATATATGGTGACCGGAGTACCCCTTTAAGCCATGTCCTCTTGTCAAGGGCAGCAGTAAAAGTGTCCAACGCCATGTGTACCACTGCCAGAGGCAGAACCCCATGGTGATGCCATCTGCTAGAGGGTGAGCACCATTGTGTTTTGATTTACCCAGGAACCTGCCTGAAGCCCCCCTGTGCACTGGACGGTTTGACTATGCACATGGCGATGAGCTGACCTTTTTTGTATATGTAGAATCATTTTGCCATTATTCTAGTCTCTACACAAGGGTAATGGTGCATACAGACTTGAGTTCAATGAAGAGCAGCGTGCATGAGGAGTGATGAAATATCTGGTCAGATTTTGTGATAAAACTGATTTTAGAACTTTAGACAGTGATTAATATTGAAGCATCCATGTTCCTTGTAATATTACATTAAGAGCGTGCTGGATGATCACTCCTCCAGCCTTTGTTCTGGCCTTTAATGCAGGTATACATGTTGGATCTGTACATTACTCTGCTTGACAATTCCCACCTTGTAGCCAGTGACTCACTGTTTCAATTAAAAGTATTTTCCAGGATTTGGATATTGATGGCCTACCCTCATTAGGCTACTTTCACACTTGCGTTAGGAGCGGATCCGTCTGGTGTCTGCACAGACGGATCCGCTCCTATAATGCAAACGCTTGCATCCGTTCAGAACGGATCCGTTTGCATAACTGTTTATTTCAGATCTGATTTTTCACTTCGGAAAACTCAGATCCGACAGTATATTCTAAACACAGAAGCGTTCCCATGGTGATGGGGACGCTTCATGTTAGAATATACTGAGAACTGTGTACACGACTGCCCCCTGCTGCCTGGCAGATGCTGCCAGGCAGCAGGGGGCAGACCCCCCCTCCTCCTGTATTTAACTTATTGGTGGCCAGTGCGGCCCCCCCTCCCTCCCCAGTATTAAATATAACCAGTGCGGCCTCCCCCTCCCTCCCTCCCCAGTATTAAATATGACCAGTGCGGCCCCCTCCCTCTATATTTATTGGTGGCCAGTGCGGATTCCAAGTATTGTGAGCAGTGCGGCCTCCCCTCTCCCCCCCTAATTAAAATCCCCCCCCCCCCCCCCCCCCATCATTGGTGGCAGCGGAGAGTACCGATCGGAGTCCCAGTTTAAATCGCTGGGGCTCCGATCGGTTACCATGGCAACCAAGACGCTATTGCAGTCTTGGCTGCCATGGTTACTTGGCAATAAATACAAGCATTATACTTACCTGAAGAGCTGCGATGTCTGACCGGCCGGGAGCTCCTCCTACTGGTAAGTGAAAGGTCTGTGCGGCGCATTGCCTATAGCACAGACCTGTCACTTACCAGTAGGAGGAGCGCCTGGCCGGTCAGACATCGCAGCTCTTCAGGTAAGTATAATGCTTGTATTTATTGCTAAGTAACCATGGCAGCCAAGACTGCAATAGCGTCTTGGTTGCCATGGTAACCGATCGGAGCCCCAGCGATTTAAACTGGGACTCCGATCGGTACTCTCCGCTGCCACCAATGATGGGGGGGGGGGGGTGATTTTAATTAGGGGGGGAGAGGGGAGGCCGCACTGCTCACAATACTTGGAATCCGCACTGGCCCGGCCACCAATAAATATAGAGGGAGGGGGCCGCACTGGTAATATTTAATACTGGGGAGGGAGGGAGGCCGCACTGGTCATATTTAATACTGGGGAGGGAGGGAGGGGGAGGCCGCCGCACTGGTCATATTTAATACTGGGGAGGGAGGGGGAGGCCGCACTGGTCATATTTAATACTGGGGAGGGAGGGAGGGGGAGGCCGCCACACTGGTAATATTTAATACTGGGGAGGGAGGGGGGCCCGCACTGGCCACCAATAAGTTAATTACAGGAGGAGGGGGGGTCTGTACACAGTTCTCAGTATATTCTAACATGAAGCGTCCCCATCACCATGTGAACGCCTCTGTGTTAGAATATACTGTCGGATCTGAGGTTTACGATGTAACTCAAATCCGATGGTATATTCTAACAGAGGCGTTCCCATGGTGATGGGGACGCTTCAAGTTAAAATATACCATTGGATCAGAGAAAACTCCGATCTGATGGGGACTCCTGACTTTGCATTGAAAGTCAATGGGGGACGGATCCGTTTGAAATTGCACCATATTGTGTCAACGTCAAACGGATCCGTCCCCATTGACTTGCATTGTAAGTCTGGACGGATCCGTTTGGCTCCGCACGGCCAGGCGGACACGAAAACGCTGCAAGCTGCGTTCAGGTGTCCGCCTGCTGAGCGGAGGCCAAACGGTGCCAAACTGATGCATTCTGAGCGGATCCGCATCCACTCAGAATGCATTGGGGCTGTACGGATCCGTTCGGGGCCGCTTGTGAGAGCCTTCAAACGGAACTCACAAGCGGAGCCCCGAACGCTAGTGTGAAAGTAGCCTTATAGGTAATCCATATCTGGTCAGTTGGGTCCAACTCCTAGAACCCTTGCCTGATCTGCTCCTTGAAGAAGCTGACGCACCATGACCTATCTGTAGCTCAGTTTCATTCACAGGACCACCGTAGCTTTTTCAAACAACTGATCAATGGTGATTCGGGGAGTGGGACCATGACCAGATATCGATTAATATTGACTACCTGGAACACATGCAAAGCAGGAAGTGGCAACAGGCTCCCTCTCTGCAAAAAGAGAAAAGCTGGCCATAGCTCTCGGCTATGAACATCTGAGCCTGGATGTCTTCTGAATGTGAACAACAACTTGTAGCCAGATACCTCTGCAAGTGGCTTATTTCCCACGAGAACAAAAAACCTCCTTACACATTAGATGGTTGGCTGGTCCTGTGACACGTTTTGCCAGCTTTAGGGCTCTTTCACACAAGCGTGTCCCTCACGGGAATGACACTCCATGTGAGGGGGATTTTGCATTCTGGACTACAGAAGCGCAAAACATTATCATGATTGATAATGCTGTGTGACTCAGGATGATTCTGTTACAGGAAGGTCAGGCAGACAGTTTTGTCAGAGACACACAGCTTTATGTCAGTGTCATTCCGTTACAGAAAGGTCAGGCAGAGGCACACAGTATTATCAATTATGATAATGCCATGCGCTTCTGTTAGTCCACAACGCACGATCCCTCTCTCACACGGAGCATGATTCACGCAAGGGACACGCTCATGTGAAAGAGCCCTTAGTGGGAATTTTTTTTGTGTGCTGGTGAAAGATGTTCCGAATTTATTTATTAAAGGAGGTGCAGGCCGCTTAATAAATTTAGCCATCTTCCGGCAGTCTGTGTTCCAGGCTGTGGGCTGGCCTAGATTTCAGCTATAATTTACTCCCATTCCCATTTAATGCGAGTCTGGCATCAAATTGAAAAAAGGCTCAAATTTTGCACAAACATATGCACACTAGAAAACTAGCAATTAGGAGTGGGCGATATAGATGATATGCAATATAAACTATAGAAATTTGGCCAACGATAGAGATTTTGTTTATATTGCGGTAGAACATGGCATGCGCCGCTCTCGGCATGCACCATGTTCTCCTGAGCTGACAGTGGAGAAGGAGGGAGTCCCTCCCTACTGTGTGCAGCTGACCACCAATGAGAACAGACTAGGAGGACGACGGGAGGGACTGTGGCCACTTCGCCACCAATGAGAACAGAGAGGAGGAGGGGAGGGACTGTGGCCACTGCGCCAATGAATATAGTTAATATGCCTGAATACAAACGTAGCCTGCATGTGCCGGCCATACCCCTGGTCTTGAGGGGTTAATCGCGGCGGATAACGGCGTGCAGTAATAGAGGCCAGGTATGGGATATGGCTGGCACATGCAGGCTACGTTTGTATTCAGGAACATTAACTATATTAATTGGTGGCGCAGTGGCCACAGGGCAGCAGGGAGAGTGTGAAGTCCTCTTCGCCCTAATAGAGCTCTATTAGGGTGAATAGGACAAGTGTTCTAGCCCCTAAGAAGGCTAATAGTTATTAAATAAAAAGTAAAAAAGTTTAACCCCCCCCCAAATATATTGCGATATATATATATAGCACAGGCTTAAAGTTATATCGCAATATAGCTTTTAGGCCATATCGCCCACCCCAACTAGCAATATCCTTAAAAATCATTTAAAAAAAATCTCCCATAGTTTCAAAAAGAGTCAGACGTGGGGCACCCCCTCCACCCAGCTTAATTGACAGGTGTCCCCTAAACACAAACAGGAAGAAATCTGCCAGTCAAGCAGGTCCGAGCAAGGAGGAGCTTTTTGAAAAATAGTAAAACTCTTGTTTATTACCAAGGAGCCTGTCGGTATTTCACGCCGTCTATAAATCTCCTGGACAGGTTACCTTTAAATATAATTTAAAAAAATTATACTTTTGACATTTAAGAAGAAGAAAAAACAGCTCATGGAATTACGCTGAGTATTTTCCTGCAGGCCTGTACTATTCAGCTGGTGTGCTGGCAGGTACAGAATACTAAGAGGGTAATTACATTCTGCACAGTACCAGCAGTATGAACAGCGCGGCCACACAGAGCATGAATCATTAGCAGTGTGGCAGACACAGCACTAATAGATTCCAATCTCAATATAAATCATCACTTGCGCCATCTTATAAATGATGGGTGATCGCTAATTCAGATACACGTGGGAGTTTCCACAGTAGTGGCGGGCTCATCCTAATATCTAGAATGCATCCAATTTTGCTCTTTCGGAAAATAAAGGTGGATGAATAGTGCAGCAGAGTACATGTGGTTTTTCTCACGTTTCTTTAGGGTACGGCCACAAGTGGCTGGTGGTGATGGATCTGGAGACCAAGTTGGCCAAAGCCCCTTAGAAATCTCTGCCGTGCTCCCTTCCGATGTGTGACACATTGCTCCATCTTGCTGGAAGTGACCTTCCGATAACTCACAATCATCCACTTGATTCACGAACTGTTCACAAATGTTCAGGTACACATGGCAACATGAAGACGCGGTGCTCAGTACTGCACACCACCATCCTGATGAGAAGTCGAGTGACTGAGTGAAGAGGTACGAAGATACGTACTCGGATGTCGCTAACAGAGGTTAAGTTACGACGGTTGTCCAGTGCCTACCTAATCGCTCAGACGTGGCGGCTTGTTCGGAGCTGCATATACTGAAGAACACAACAAGTTGTGCCGCTCTAGTGAGCGTTACAGAATATTCCCGGCCTCTTTCGAGTGACTCTCCCTGTATAAAGGTGCCTTTAAACATGGCAAAAATATAGAAAAGAAAATATGCACAAATAGGTCACACTAAAAAAAAAAAAAAAATTGGAAGAGTAAAAATACTCTTCTTGCCATTTTTGAAGAGTACTTTAGCCAAGGAGCAGTACAAAAGTTGTAGTAAGTGCTCATGCACATGACCATTGTTGGCCGGTACCTGTATTGTGGTGCGCAAACAGCGGATCCGTAATATGCATGCACCGGCCATTTGTGCACCCCATCATGGATGTGGACCCATTCACTTGAATAGGTCTGCTACCTGGAAGGTGCGGAAAGGAGGCACAGAACCCCACGGAAACACTATGGAATAGTTCCGTGGTTTTCTGTCCGTGTTCTATTTTTTTGCGGTGCAGACAGATCATGGACCCATTCCATTGGGGACAGTGTGCACAAGCCCGAAGTCAGATACACGTAGGCCTGCACTTGCTCACATCTGCGTTGAAGGCTCCGTTCAGAGCCTCCGTTGCAGATTCTGACAAAAAGACCAGACAAAAAAGCCTTATATGCAGGACTTTTTTGTCTGGTAAAACGACATCCCGAATGCAAACTCAACAGACTCCATTTATAGTTAATGGAGTCTGTCCAGCACTGTTCCTGACAGTAATATGCTGATCCAGCACTTCCAGGCGTTATTGCGACCTCTGTATGCAGGTGAGCATTTAAACAATGGTGTAGATTTCATCCCCCATTGAAATGAGTGGAGATATTCTGCGTTAAAAAAGCCACAACACATCATTTATGCAGAAGAACCATAAACAGGGGATAACTTAATACAACCGGAATACCCCTTTAAGCGATGAACCACTTATATGCACATAATAGACTCGACATGTCAGCAACAGCTATGTGTCTTTACATTATTTCTAGCAGCTACATACAAGAACCTCTACAGGCCCAGACATCAGGAGGGAACATGATCTGAATTACTATGAATGGTGAAGGCAAGGAACGACTAAATAAACCACAACCAGCGTTACAGGCCAAGTCCTCTACATATACTGAGTCCACCGGCCGGGAAGACGTCAGACCCAAGATAGAAAATAGAGACAGGATGAAACGGTCGTCTGGAATAAGAAAAATAAAGCATCTTCATGCTGAAAAAAATAAGCAGAAATATCCCAAGTGTTACTAATTAGGAGGAGCAATAACAATCCTCTGCGGCGTTCACAGTCATGTTTTCCACCATCTTCATGTCTAGAACTTTCCATTGTGTTTCTACTATTTGCAACCATGTGCTTCCCGTTCCACTGCTGGTAATAATATTGCTTCCTCTGGATTCACGCACCCAAGGCTATGACTGCAGGAGTTACCACTACATCTAGGGGTAGAGAAATGGCTGCCAGGACACTAGACCTTTGTAAAGTAAAAGGGGTTGTGCAGTGCTAAGAGACTGATGCCCTATCCTCCGGATAGCTCATCAATATCAGATGGGCGGGGTTTAAACTCCCGCCAATCCACTGTTTGAAGAAATACCGCTCATACTACCTCTTCACAATGACCTGTGCATCGCTTCGCCTGCAGAGGCCACGCAATTTATTTATAACTTCTCATCCAATCCAAGTGAAGGGGGGAGCAGTTAATTTTGAATACAAGGTGCTGGGAGTTCCGCCCCTGCTGATCTTATATTAATGACCTATCCTTTAACCTAAAAGAAAACATGCCCTTTCAAAAAAAAAAAAAAAAAGGGTACTTTCACACTAGCGTTTTTCTTTTCCGGCTTAGGCTACTTTCACACTTGCGGCAGGACGGATCCAGCAGGCTGTTTACCCTGTCGAATCAGTCCTTCCGCTGTTTTGCGTGCCACCGCTCCATCCCCCATTGACTATAATGGGGACCGGGGTGGCGCTCCGGCGCAGCACGGCAGTGCACAGCAAAAGCCAGCCGGACTAAAAGTCCTGCATGTCCGACTTTTTAGTCTGGCGGCCTCTGACTACGAATTGCCGTACTGCGCAGGAGCGCCGTCCCGGCGATGCAGCGGAAAGACGGTTCCGACAGGGTATACAGCCTGCCGAATCCGTCCTGCCGCAAGTGTGACGGCAGGCAGTTCTGTTGCCTGAACCGTCTGCCTGATCAGGCAAACTGTATGCAAAAGCATGTTATTTTTCTGACTGATCAGGATCCTGATCAGTCAGAAAAATGCATTGCAATACTGGATCCATTTTTCCGGCGTCATCAGGGAAAACTGATCCAGTATTTAACGGTCTGCACATGCGCAGATCGGAAGGACGGATCCGGCATTCCGGTATTTTGAATGCCGGATCCGGCACTAATACATTCCTATGGGGAAAAATGACGGATCCGGCATTCAGGCAAGTGTTCAGTTTTTTTCGCCAGAGATAAAACCGTAGCATGCTGCGGTTTTATCTTTTGCCTGATCAGTCAAAATGACTGAACTGAAGACATCCTGAACGGATTACTCTCCATTCAGCATGCATGGGGATATGCCTGATCAGTTCTTTACCAGTATAGAGCCCCTGTGACGGAACTCTATGCCGGAAAAGAAAAACGCTAGTGTGAAAGTAACCATAGAGTTTCATCACAAGGGCTCTATACCGGAAAAGAACTGATCAGGCATATCGCCATGCATTCTGAATGGAGAGTAATCCGTTCAGGATGCATCAGGATGTCTTCAGTTCAGTCTTTTTGACTGATCAAGCGGAGAGACGGATCCGTTCTTGCAATGCATTTGTGAGACGGATCCGCATCCGGATGAGTCTCACAAATGCTTTCAGTTACATTCAGATCGGAACTGCTTGCCGGATCACACTGCCGCAAGTGTGAAAATAGTCTAAATAAAAAGTGCATGTGCAAGCAGAAAAGTTGTAAAAGTAAGGCTGCTTTCACACTTGCGCTTTTTCCCTTTCCGCTATTGAAATCCGTCATAGGATCTTAATAGCGGAGAAAAACGCTTCAGTTTTAACCCCATTCATTGTCAAAAGGGACAAAACTGAACTGAACAAAACGGAGTGCACCAGAACACATTCAGTTCCGTCGCTATCGCGGACAGAATAACGCTGCAAGCAGCGTCTTTTCTGTCAATGATGTAGTGTGAAGACAGACCCGTCCTACCTCAGTTTTTTTTTTTGCCTTCCTCTGGATCAACTAGCAGGGTGACAGGCCGAACTGGATGGACAAATGTCTTTTTTCGGCCTTATGTACTATGTTACACAAGGTAAGTCAATGGGGTTCAAGACGGAGCCGTCATGGCTATAGAAGACATGATACAACCAGATCCGTTCATGACGGATGCATGCGGTTGTATTATTGTAACAGAAGCGTTTTTGCAGATCCATGACGGATCTGCAAAAAAACGCTAGTGTGAAAGTAGCCTTAGTGGCGGTGGGCGGGGTCTGGGAGGAATGCACAGGAGATAGTTACAGGACAGTCTTATATACAATATATTGGACTAGTGCACAGTCTAGTGTACTTGACGTCTCTGTACTTCTTATCTATGAGCACTGTGGCTTTCACTATAAGGTCCCAAGTACAAGTCTGTATCCGTTTTGCGGTACGCAAACCACGGATGTGGTCCGTGTGCAATCCGCATTTTTTGGCGGACCCATTGACTTCTGCTCTATCTTTTGCAGCATGGAGATGTGGATAGCACATAGATGTCCATATTTTGTGGTTCAGCGATTTGCAGACCTCAAAATGGATACAGTCGTGTACATGAGACCTAATGGGGGCAAAATGGCCGTCTCTATATCTGGGACAATCTATTGCCTATTTGCCAAGCCTGCTTGGTTTTTCTGGAGTCTCCCTAAAAATGTAAGCCCTCTCAGATCCCAGCAGGACATATAGAACATTGCACCAATCACAAATTGTGCTGTCCAATTAAGATTAAATAAAAGTATGTGGCCACCAATCATAAAAGTCTTCCATGTGATGACAAGCTATTAGTCCAAAGCCACTGTGGTTCCACGTGTCACTGAACAGTCTGTCTGCACGTTTCTGTATACAAAATGGTCTTGGGTCCAATTCACACTACCGCAACGAAAACCACGAAAAATCAGTTTTTTGGTCCATGCACTTGCCACATGTACTGCTAGACTGAAAAGGGGATCTCCTACCAATGGTCAGTGAAAACCAGATGTGTGACTAAGCCCTTAGAAAGAGAAGTTAGCCTCCATATGTGGTTTGTGTGGCACGGCTGTTTCCATAACGATGCCCACCCATGGTCGCTGCTCATGAGGGTTATTGAAAGGGTCAATTGGGAATAACTCTGTTATGGAACCGGACTATCTATGGAGAAGTGGCCAAGCACAAACCGCCTAAGAAACTGTCCAATTCTAAAGATCACCGAGATTTGCTCCAAATAAAACTACCTGCAGAGCGCATGTCCTGTTAGCTTCAGCTCAGAGAGAAGATTACGTGATCATTATCTGGTCAATGCAGACTTAACTTGCAATACCAGGTCATACTAAATCTCATTCATCACAGCTGAAAACAAGGCAGGAACGTCCGACAAGAAGCCATACAGGTGAGACAACCCCTATGCTCGCAGTCCCCGCTTTGGACTTTGCATAAGATGGGGTGTACATTCTGAGAGGACGGCCTGCAGGGAGGTGGGGGGGG
Source organism: Bufo gargarizans (assembly GCF_014858855.1). Taxonomy (NCBI): domain Eukaryota; kingdom Metazoa; phylum Chordata; class Amphibia; order Anura; family Bufonidae; genus Bufo; species Bufo gargarizans. The sequence continues at coordinate 174,550,658 of NC_058080.1, read as the reverse complement.
TTTGACGCGAGAGCAAGTCTATAGTACCACATGCCTGACATCTAAGGAATGGAAGTCCTCTTTTGGAATTTTAAGGTCATTACAGAAAGAAGGAAGCACTATCTCCTGGTTTCTATGGAAGTCGGAAACTATTTGTGCTAATTGCTATAATTCCAAAAATTAACACATCAGATAAAGGAGCAGAGCATGGGCTGCAGAGCATTCCACTATTGTGGATATTATATTAATAGACTCCATGGTGAGTGCACCATCTATTAATATGTTGCCAGTCATGGAGTGTGATATATTCATGCGTGTGCTCCACCTGTTAATACAGATACATCTTGATAAATTAGAAGATCAAAAATGTTTATTTCAGTAATTCAAAAAGTGAAACTCGTGTAGATTCATTACACACCGAGGGATCTATTTCAAGCATTTATTCTTTTAAAGGAAATCTGTTACAAGGATAATCACTATTGAAGTAAAGCCATGGCCTAATAGCACTTAGCACCTTATTTCCAGATGTGCCTTTGTTCCAGCCATAGATGGTTTCTATCTTCTGAAAATCCAGTTTATTTGGTATGTAAATGAGCCAGTAAGGTGCCCAGAGGGGCGTCACTTCCAGGAAGGAGCCCAGGCACGCCTTCTGCTAGTGCCTAAGCCCACCCTTCATGCTAGGAGCAGTGTTATAGTTTGAACAAGATGTAGGAGGGGTGGGTGGACATATTGTGGCAAGGGGCGTGCCTGGGTTCCTTCCTGCAAGAGTGACACCCCTCTGGGCACCTAACTGCTTCATTTGCATACTAAATAAACGGGATTTTCAGAAGATAGAAAAATCTGACCAATTAAATGAACCCACCATGACGGCATAATATAGGAGACTGTTCCCCTGACCTCTGTAGGGGCAGGAAAACAAAGAAATATTAAATTGCCCCTGCCCACCTCAGTGTTTATCAGATTATTATAGTGTCCGTGAAACAATTGTTTGTTTTTGTATTTTTCTTTATACCAAAGCTACTTTCACATTAGCATTTTCAATTCCGCTATTGAGATCCGTCACAGGATCTCAAGAGCGGTAGAGAACACTTCAGGTTTGTCCTCATTTATTGTCAAGGAGGACAAAACTGAACTGAAAGAAATGGAGCCTTTCACCTAAAATCCCCATTATAGAACACTAACACCAGGATCTCCATTACATTCCCCATATTAGAATGCTACCTTCCATATTGCTGTCCATCGACGATTTTCTCAGAAAAACACTTTTAATCGATAATTTGCTTCTATAGGTGCACAGGGGCGGCGTTCATGTGGCCGTTACCCAGGCCCCCCCTGTGGCTTTCATACGAAACCCCTCCCCTTTCACCTCTCTGGCCCGATCTAGGTTCTACTTATTATGTCCTCCTCTTAGTGAGAAATCCAGCGCCATTCAACAGATTCGCCGTGCCTTCGCACTTCATTCCCCATTATGGGCAGAGGCACAAGGCCACCTAGATCAGGATGTACGGGCCGGCACATGCACATTAAACGCTCTTGTGCCTCTGCCCATAATGGGGAATAAAGTGCGCAGGCGCAGCAAATCTGTTTAACAGCGCTGGATGTCTCACTAAGAGGAGGACGTAATCAGAAGAACCTAGGGCGGGCCAGAGGGGTTTCGTATGAAAGCCACAGGGGGGCCTGGGCAACAGGCGCATGATCGCCGCCCCTGGGCACCTTCAGAAGCTAATTATCATATTGTATAATAGTGTTTTTCTGAGAAAATCGGCGATGGACAGCAATATGGAAGGTAGCATTCTAATATGGGGAATGTAATGGAGATCCTGGTGTTAGTGTTCTATAATGGGGATTTTAGGAGAAAGACTCCCTTTAATATTAAAACAACCCAAAATATGAGGCACCGGCAGCACATGCGCACAGGCCCTGGCACACACTAGCAGTGCCACACTACACCGCGACAGGTGTAATCACACATGACCCCAGCTGGGTGCACATGGGGGGCATCAACCAGCACTCCTCCTGGCACTGGCTTTATACTGCACGTTACACGCGGGTACCTGCCCTCTCAGAAGTCTGGCATCAGTAGGGGCACACACGGGACTGCCAGCATACACACACTGCATGCCATGCAAACTGCCAGAGCCTGCACAGAAACCGCCATGCCCCCCGGAGACTTACCGCCACAACGCCCCATTCCCGCTGAGACATCCTGCCGGATGGCCACGAGCGCTCGGATGGGAAACAGCACCGCTCCACCAAGACAAACCAAGCCGGATGTGACGTCCCATATCCGGAAACCGTCAGGGAGCAGCGAGTTAGTGGAGTCTGTGTTCACCTGCGTGCAGCTCTATAGCGACACCATGCGGCTGGGAGGTCTGTGTTCACCTGCGTGCAGCTCTATAGCGACACCATGCGGCTGGGAGGTCCGTGTTCACCTGCGTGCAGCTCTACAGCGACACCATGCGGCTGGGAGGTCTGTGTTCACCTGCGTGCAGCTCTATAGCGACACCATGCGGCTGGGAGGTCTGTGTGTGAGATTACAGCGCGGCTCAGCAGCATCCTGATGTGAAAAGAATTAGCCAGAGTTGATTTTACTATTATATTACCAGCCAGATCCATATTTTTCCAAGATTCCTTTAGCATTCTGTGTGTGATAGTATTTATCTAAATAACTAACATATGTATGTCATACCGCCCCAACTTTTGAGAATCGCAAAGAGGGACAATATGTGCGGCACACATCACAGCAAAGTCAGGGCATCATCCAAATCTTGTGCGCTGTAGGGCCCATTCACACGACCGTATATTTCTGATCGCATCCATTTTGCAATTTTGCAAATTGGATGTGGACCTATTCATTTTAGCGGGGCCGCAAAATATACGGTTATATGGTTATTTTTTAGTTCATTTTTGTATTTTTTAGTTAGGGACTCACAAGTTAGTGAGGACCCTTGACGTGGGTTGCAAGCTTACTTATTTTGCTTACATATATTGTTTCGCACAGGGTATGTGAAATATGTACTAATACCTCATTCATAGAAAGTGTAAAATTTAGCCTAAAATGTATGATTGTTTTCCCATTATCATTAAAAAAGTTATAGTTGGCCTCATTCTGATGTAATAAAAAGTATAATTACATGTGTCATGGCGCTTAAACTCCATCTGTATTGTTTTTACTATCGTGTGCTTAACACCTTCCCGACATATGATGTAATAGTACGTTATGGCGGCAGGTGCGTTCCCGCATTTTGACGTACTATTACGTCATGGTGATCGGGCGGGCAACGGAGCGGTGCGCGCCCGATCACTGCAGGGGCTCGGCCCCTGCTGTATCCGCCAGCATCGCTGTACAAGCCGGTGGTTTAACCCCTTCTATGCCGCGATCAGCACTGACCGTGGCATAGAAGGGATTTGCGCGATTCAGCTCATCGAAGGGTGAGAAGGCAGCCCGATGCCGTGCAGAGGCTGCCCAATGCCTTGCACAGCATCGGTAACTGCCTTCTATGGGTGCCCAGGAGATTCAGCCTCAGGCTGGGTCTCCTAGACATCCTGTTAATGTATTACTCTGTGTAATACACATACAGGCAATGCATTACAATACAGATGTATAGTAATGCATTGCAGAGGGGATCAGACCCCCAAAAGTAAAGTCCCAGAGTGGACAGATCAAAAAGGCGTATGCCCCCCAACATGATACCAATAAAACCATCACCTCATCCCGCAAAAAAAGAGCCCCAACATAAGACAATCGCCCCAAAAAATAAAAAAAATATATAGCTCTCAGAACATGGAGACACTAAAACATAATTTGTTTGGTTTCAAAAATGCAATTATTGTATTAAAGTAAAATAAATTAAAAAAGTATACATATTAGGTATCGCCGCATCTGTAACAACCAGCTCTATAAAAATATCACATGAATTAACCCCTCAGGTGAACACAGTAAAAAAAAAAAAACTGACAAAATTTTGCCACCTTACATCACAAAAATTGCAACACAAAGCAATGAAAAAGGCGTGTGCCCCCCAAATTGGTACCAATAAAATCATCACCTCATCCTGCAAAAAATGAGATCCTACCTAAGGCAATCGCCTAAAAAATATGGCTCTCAGACAATGGAGACACTAAAATATGATTTTTTTTTTCTTCAAAAATTCTATTATGGTGTTAAAGTGAAATAAAAAAAATAGATATGTTAGATATTGCCGTGTCCGTAACAACCTGCGTGAACATAGTAATAAAAGAGCCAAAAAAGCCATTTTTTTGTCACCTTACATCATGTAAAGTGCAACACCAAGCGATCAAAAAGGTATATGACCCCCAAAATAGAACCAATCAAACCGTCATCTCATCCCGCAAAAAATGAGCCTTTACCTAAGACAATCGGTCAAAAAAAAATAAAAAAATATGTCTCTCAGACTATAGAGACACTAAAACATCATTTTTTTTGTTTCAAAAATGCTATTATTGTGTAAGACTTAAATAAATAATAAAAAGTATACATATTAGGTATTGCCACGTCTGTAACTGACCTGCTCTATAAAAATATAATGTGACCTAACCCCTCAGGTGAACTCTGTAAAACTAAATAAATAAAAACTGTGCCAAAACAACCAATTTTTTTGGTCACCTTGCCTCATAAAGTGTAATAATGATTGATCAAAAAATCATATGTACCCAAAAATGGTACCAATAAAAACTTTAACTCTTCCTGCAAAAAATGAGCCCCTGCACAAGACGATTGGCAGAAAAATAAAAAAAATATGGTGTTCAGAAAATGGAGAGACAAAAACATTTTTTTTTGTTTCAAAAATGCTTTATTATGTAAAACTGAAACAAAGAAAGTAGACATATTTGATATCACCGCGTCCGTAACAATCTGCTCTCTAAAAATAGCACATGATCTAACCTGTCAGATGAACGTTATAAAAAATAAAAACAGTGCCAAAACAGCGATTTTTTGGTTACCTTGCCTCACAAAAAATGTAATATAGAGCAATTAAAAATTATATGTACCCCAAAATAGTACAAATAAATCAGTCACCTTATCCCCTAGTTTCCAAAATGGGGTTGCTTTTGGGAGTTTACACTGTAGGGGTGCATCAGGGGGGCTATGGGACATGGTGTCTAAAAAACTGTTTTCTGCCTTCCAAAAACCACGCGGCAGTCCTTTCCTTCTGCGACCTTCCGTGCGCCCTAACATCAGTTTACAATCACATGTGGGGTGTTTCTGTAAACCTGAGAATAAGGACTAATAAATGTGGAGTTTTGTTTGGCTATTAACCCTCGATGTGTTAAAGAAAAAAATTGATTAAAATGGGAGATCTGCCAAAAGATTGAAATTTTGAAATTTCATCTCCATTTTTCTTTAATTCTTGTGGAACACCTAAAGGGTTAACAACATTTGTAAAATCAGTTTTAAGTAACTTGAGGGGTGTAGTTTCTAAAATTGGATCATTTATGGGGGGTTTATATTATGTAAGCCCCACAAAGTGACTTCAGACCTGAACTGGTCCTTAAAAAGTGGGTTTTGGAAATTTTCTTAACATTTTTTAGAATTGCTTCTAAAATTCTAAGCCTTCTAACGAAAATTGCGAATTTTCCTAAATTTTTGGTAAATTTGGGATTTTTTCAAAAATAAAAGTGAAATATATTGACTCAAATTTATGACCATCATGAAGTACAATGTGACATGAGAAAACAATCTCAGAATGGCTTGGATAAATAAAAGCGTTGCAAAGTTATTACCACATAAAGTGACACATGTCAGATTTGCAAAAAATGGCCTGGGCAGGAAGGTGAAAACTGGCCCGGGGTAGAAGGGGTTAAGGGACATTATATTGTTATGTATATATGTAAAATAACAAAAATTAGTTGGAATACAGTTTATAAATTTGTAGATATTGGTGAAAAACACATTAATATTAGTGTGTGTAAGTGATATAGAAAAAAGTTAACATAATAAATTCTATTTGGGTGATATTAATGTTTAGTTAAAGTGTACAATTATTAATGTAGTGTGTGTTGGTGCGGCATAAATATCATTATGCACTGTATATAATAAAGAGAATTAACAATAAAATTCAGCAAAATTATTCACAGACTCGACTAATTTTTGGGCTCCGTGTAATAAAATAACATAAATAATTTTTTTTAAAAATTCACAAATGAAAAAAAAAACTCAGATGGCGAGGGGGGACCCTAATACTGCGGGCCAGAGAAGGCTGGTTGGGAAGGGGGGCCTGAGTACTGTAATGGGCCAGGTTGTGAGGAGGAGGGAACTGGCTGTCCATAAGAAAATTCCCCCTGATACTGTGGGCCATATGGCCTGTCAGCCCTGTGAAATTGGCATTGCCCGGGGGACAAACATGGTCCCATGGAGGCACCAATTTTCCAGGGCAACAAACATTTCGGTAGGGTTGTTGGAGGGAGTGGCTGCATACAGAACGATTCCGAGAGCCGATTTGGTTCTTAGTAATCGTTCTAGAGGCAGCTGGCGCAAATAATGGGCCAGACTATGGGAAAAAAGGTCTAAATGATACTCCTGCCGGGCTCTAGATAAATACTCCAGAACCCGGGAATCGCCTCTGGAAGCAGCTGGAGGCCTGAATGGTGCCGTAGTGGGTCCTGGGCCACTCTCCGTCCACGCTGGCCCAGAGGGAGTGTCTTCCTCGCAGGCGCTGGATTGCTGCGGAGCCGACTCATTCCCTTCCTCCTCTAGGTTGTTCTCCGTTCGTAAAAAATAAATAAAAAACATAGTACATTACTATATGAACACTATTTAGTATTATAAATATTCATGCCACATATTACTTTCATCAGCAAAATACATTTAGCACATAGTACTACATAAACTAACCAACATATTACATATGGGGTCATTTAGCAACATTGGGGAAATTAGAAGTGTCATACCAATGACATTACCTACATAGTCAACATACAGTGTGTATCGATAAACATGTAGTGGTCAGTGTGTAGAATTAACTTATGGACGCAGCTCCATGACCTCACGGAGGAACATCAGTTGTTCCTTGAACATAAAGGGCCTTTTCTTTGGGGGCCCGGAACCACTCCACCCCTGATGCTGCATCTCTTTGCGGAACTAGTCCCTACAGCGCCGGCAACATCCACTTGTAATAAAAAGACAAGAAAGGAAAATGTAGGCAAATATACAATCCTACAGAGGATAACATATCACATATGCTATACTAGGGAGGATAACCTATGACATGGCCTATGGTAGGGAGGACAGCAAGGATCACACACAGGGGCGTACATAGAAATCACAGGGCCCCATAGAAAGAATCGAAATTGGGCCCCCATTGTATGTTTTGTTTAACAGTCTTGTTCTCAGCCATAGCAACGTGCCCCTGCGCTTTGGGATGTGCTGACTGACCCCCTTTTTCTTTGCAGTTTGTGCTGGAGGTGTGGCTGCCTCCTCGGTCGTGCACTCCTGACCAGCTCGTCTGCCCTATAGGCTGATTTTAATTAGTGTTAGTATATAGTCAGCAGGGGCGGACACAGACAGCAGAGGGCCCCTGTGCAAAGAATGTGCCTGGGCCCCTTCCTCTCCAAGCCAAGTTCTCAACATAACCAATTCCGTCCTAACATTACTTATAGCAATACAAAACATACAGTGTCACTGTGATTTTGTAGTAAAAAGGTCACAGAGAGGTAAAGAGCATTATCAGTCATGTAATGCTCCATGTCTCTGCTGTCCGGAGCGGGGCTTGACACTCTTTCACGCAGTGGATTCCCCTTACAGGATCCGCTCGTGTGAAAGAGCCCTAAGCCCAATGCATGGCTACACTCACCCTACCTCATCCAGGATGTCACTGGCGTCGGCGTGATGTCCGCTGGATCGAGAACAAGGTCCCTGTGGTGATAGAGAAAAAGAAAAATCACATAAGGAAGGGATGGTGACTGCCCCTGTGAAATCGCCAGCAGAGGGCACTGTGTTGGTCCTGTAAGACTAAGCCATGCCAAATTGCCAATGTATAGCAAGGTAATCTAGTGCTACCATACAGTACTAATGCCCACATTGTGGCCCCTCACAGTAATTAAGCCGTCAAAATAGTTATGTCCTCCTTGTGGCCCCCCACAGCAGTTATACCTACATATGTGCCCCCTCACAGTAGTTATGCCCAGCTATGTGCCCCTCACTCGTTATGCCAGATATGTGCCCCTCACAGTCATTATGCCAGATATGTGCCCCTCACAGTGGTTATAGCCAGATATGTGCCTCCCTCACAGTGGTTATAGCCAGATATGTGCCTCCTCAGTCGTTATGCCCAGATATGTGCCTCCTCAGTAGTTATGCCCAGATATGTGCCCCCTCAGTCGTTATGGCCAGATATGTGCCTTCTTCACAGTCGTTATGCCCAGATATGTGCCTTCTTCACAGTTGTTATGCCCAGATATGTGCCTCCCTCACAGTCGTTATGCCCAGATATGTGCCCCCTCACATTCGTTATGCCAGATATGTGCCCCTCACAGTAGTTATGCCCAGATATGTGCCCCTCACAGTAGTTATGCCCAGATATGTGCCTCCCTCACAGTCGTTATGCCCAGATATGTGCCTCCCTCACAGTCATTATGCCCAGATATGTGCCTCCCTCACAGTCGTTATGCCCAGATATGTGCCTCCCTCACAGTCATTATGCCCAGATATGTGCCTCCCTCACAGTCGTTATGCCCAGATATGTGCCTCCCTCACAGTCATTATGCCCAGATATGTGCCTCCCTCACAGTCGTTATGCCCAGATATGTGCCTCCCTTACAGTGGTTATGCTAGATATGTGCCTCTCTCACAGCAGTTATGCCAGATATGTGCCCCATCACAGTCATTATGCAAGATATGTGCCCCTCACAGTATTTATAGCCAGATATGTGCCTCCTCAGTCGTTATGCCCAGATATGTGCCTCCTCAGTAGTTATGCCCAGATATGTGCCCCCTCAGTCATTATGGCCAGATAAGTGCCTCCCTCACAGCAGTTATGCCAGATATGTGCCCCTAGTTATGCCAGATATGAGCCTTCTTCACAGTCGTTATGCCCAGATATGTGCCTTCTTCACAGTCGTTATGCCCAGATATGTGCCTCCCTCACAGTCGTTATGCCCAGATATGTGCCCCCTCACATTCGTTATGCCAGATATGTGCCCCTCACAGTAGTTATGCCCAGATATGTGCCCCTCACAGTAGTTATGCCCAGATATGTGCCTCCCTCACAGTCGTTATGCCCAGATATGTGCCTCCCTCACAGTCATTATGCCCAGATATGTGCCTCCCTCACAGTCGTTATGCCCAGATATGTGCCTCCCTCACAGTCATTATGCCCAGATATGTGCCTCCCTCACAGTCGTTATGCCCAGATATGTGCCTCCCTCACAGTCATTATGCCCAGATATGTGCCTCCCTCACAGTCGTTATGCCCAGATATGTGCCTCCCTTACAGTGGTTATGCTAGATATGTGCCTCTCTCACAGCAGTTATGCCAGATATGTGCCTCCCTCACAGTCATTATGCCCAGATATGTGCCTCCCTCACAGTCGTTATGCCCAGATATGTGCCTCCCTTACAGTGGTTATGCTAGATATGTGCCTCTCTCACAGCAGTTATGCCAGATATGTGCCCCATCACAGTCATTATGCAAGATATGTGCCCATCACAGTATTTATAGCCAGATATGTGCCTCCTCAGTCGTTATGCCCAGATATGTGCCTCCTCAGTAGTTATGCCCAGATATGTGCCCCCTCAGTCATTATGGCCAGATAAGTGCCTCCCTCACAGCAGTTATGCCAGATATGTGCCCCTAGTTATGCCAGATATGAGCCCCCTTACAGCAGTTGTGCCAGATGTGCCCCTCACAGTGGTTATGCCAAATATGTGCCCAATGCCCATAGTTACGCCAGATATGAGCTGCCTTATAACAGTTATGCCAGATATGTGCCCCTCATAGTAGTTATGCCTATATATCTGTGCTCCCTCACAGTAGTTGTTTTACTCAGATATGTGCCCCTCACAGTGGCTCTTTTGTGCCCCCTCACTTTAGTGGTTGCCTCCAGTTGGCAGCTTTATGGGGGGGGGGACCTAATACTTACCTTCTTCCCTGATGACAGGCTCCCACACTCACATCATGCTGCTGGCTGTGCTGGAGGCAGATTCCCGTGCATTCAGCGCTCCTCCCACAGCCAGCAGCGCAATGTGCGGCCAGCAGGGGGAGCGCCTGAGCTCTGAATATCAGTGAAGCAGGGAGCAGAGAGGTCTCCCTGCTTCACTATAGAAACTAACAGCCCGACAGTGACGAGAACTGCCAGGCCGTGCTCCCCCCCCCTCCCCCTCCTCCTTGCCTCTGTGCCACCTGTTTGAAGAGCGCTCTGACTGGGCCCGGCATTCTCACTGTACTTTATGCTGGGCCCGGTCAGAGCGCTCCCATTACATGAGAGTGCAGCGGGCCCCCTCCCCCGCCAGGCCTGTACGCCCCTGCTTGGGCCCCCCAGGAACAACTGGGCCCGGGGCAGCTGCCTTTGCCCCGCTTTAAGGACAGCCCTGGGAGTTTCTTATCTCCCCCTGCAGCCGGTAAGAAGGGGCCCCCTCCTGCTCTGGGCCCCTGTGCAACCGAACCGGCTGCACATGCGGTATGTCCGCCCTTGATAGTCAGGCCTGCTCCCCCTCACTCACTGAAGCCATATGGCACCAGGAGAGAGATAGTGTGTGGACTCTCATTGCAGTCCTTGGTGGCCATGTGGCGCCGGGAGTGGTGTGGAGTGGGCCCGGCATGCATGCTGGTCACTGCTTTCAGTGGATATAATGGAGGCCATTTTGGCACCAAAAATTACAGAAATTCCGGCGGATCCAGCATGCATGTAGAACCTGCACTTTCTGAATTATATGGTAGCCGTCATGGCACATAACAGGTAAAATTTAGTGTTAGGAACCCGTCTAACTAGAGATCACCTTGACGTGTGGCAGACGGGCTCAAATAATTTTGTACAAAGCGATTTGCCAAGCATCTCTAACTTATTAGTGTAGCATTTGCAATTATTATGCAATTTTGTACTTTATTTGGTTTGCACAGGGCTGTTGCATTGCATGTTTTGTTTAACAGTCTTGTTCTCAGCCATAGCAACGTGCCCCTGCGCTTTGGGATGTGCTGACTGACCCCCTTTTTCTATAGAGTATACAGCAGTGTACTGTTATGTGAGGTACGAGGTATAATAGATGCAGTGTGCACAGGTAAATAGTATATACAGCAGTGTACTGATATGTGAGGTACGAGGTATAATATATGCAGTGTGTACAGGTATATAGTATATACAGCAGTGTACTGATATGTGAGGTACGAGGTATAATAGATGCAGTGTGTATAGATATATAGTATATATAGTATATACAGCAGTGGACTGATATATGAGGTACGACCTGTAATTTATACCTCATACCTCATGTCAATACACTGCTGTATTTACTCTATACCTGTACACACTGCATCTATTATACCTCGTACCTCACATATTACACTACCGTATATACTATATACCTGTACACACTGCATATATTATACCTCGTACCTCACATATCAGTACTCTGCTGTATAAACTATAAATCTATACACACTGCATCTATTATACCTCCTACCTCACATATCAGTACACTGCTGGATATACTATATATCTGTAGATATTGCATCTATAATAGTGTGTAATATATGCAGTGTATGTGTATATACATATTGATGTGAGGCATACAAGGTATAATACTATAGATGCATTGTTTACAGAAATATGTGGTCAGTTATACATTATGGTCACTGTGTGTGTGAGGTACATGAGGTAGTGGTCACTGTATCTGTCTGAAGTATTATACATGAGTGAGCAATGAGTAAAAACATGGCATGGAGGGGGGGGGGGGGTAAATGATGAGAAGTGGAGGGCCTCTCTTACCATTCCATTCCAGTCTGTATGGATCAATGCAGAGCTGATTGTGAACTTCTAATACTTGCTGTTAGGGGTTGAAGGACCTGTGATGTCATCACAGGTCCTGGCAGATGCACTGTTCTAACCTGGGAACTACACTTTACACTGTGCAGTTTCCCTACAGGACCTGTGATGACATCATCAAAGGTCCATTAGCTTTAGAAAGATAGACAGAAGTAATTAAGGGGCAGGGCCTTTACTCTGCTGCGGGCCCCTTTTCCTCACGGGCCCCATAGCAGCTGCGTGGTCTGCCTATATGGTAGGTACGCCACTGATCACACATGTATACATTGGCTACTTACCCAAATTCTGGCGACTTTGCCTTTTGGTTTTCTCCCAGATGGTAGAAAAAAGCTCCTGGGTTATCTCCAACCAGGCTGCATCCCTTTTTTACCAGTCGTGCTAGTCCCCCCTGACCGCGTATCCCAAATGCAGGGCCTCTCCTGGACGAGGACAATGAGCCTCTCCACATCCATTGACCGTGGTGTCTTTGGCATGGCGTTAAAATGGTCCACAACGGCTGGAAAATTCAGCAGCAAACTCCTGCCTCATGTGCTGCCTGCAGCCAGACGCTGAGAAAGTCAACTTCCTGTCTAAAATACCCTCACTGTTGCTAAGTTACTTGCATTAAAAACACAATGCATTTCATACGGATGTGATGTGATTTTCACGCCTGCCCCTTCACTTCTATGGCAGTGATGAGCGGCAGGGGCAATATTCGAATTCACAATATTTTGCGAATATTTGGGCAACTATTCGTCATATATTCGAGAATTCGTGATCTCCAGTCATTATTTTCTTGATTCCGAAAATCACGATCAACACTACTCCAAAAGTCAAAGATATTGCAGCCTTCTCATTGGCCCACAAGCAAGAAGCAGTGAGGGATCATGGGTACTGAGGAAAAAAAATCTAGAATATTTGCGATTACGAGGCTATAGCACTATATTCTAGATATTTTCAAATTCTCAAAGTGCCAATATTTGCGATAAAAATTCACGATTCGAATATTCGCGATCAACACTATTCTATGGGGCCAGCGTTGCTTGAAAATCGCAGAATTTATACATGCTGCGATTTTCATGCAACGCACAAGTGATGCGTGAAAAACAACGCTCATGTACACAGCCCCTTTGAAATGAATGGGTCCGGATTCGGTGCGGGCACAATGCGTTCGCATCACGGAAAACGCGCTCGTGTGAAAGGGGCCTAAGAGTTTTCTGTCCGGATATGATGCGTGCAGTGAACATATAGCATCCGGACTGAATCCTCAAAAGGGTCTGTGCACATGAGCTTTGTACTGGTCATCTCTGTGCTCAGGAAAAAACGCAGCGTGTTCTATAGTGTGTGTTTTTCACGGAAGCCACCCAGAGTCCTAAGGCCAGGGGCGGATTGGCCATAGACCTTAGAGGGAAATTTCCCATTGGGCCGCCTGAGTTATCCTCACAGCCGACCAGTGGAAGTTTTTGGGGATGGATTTTGTGCTGCTGGCAGGATTTTGTGATGGACTGTGGTATTTGGCTCAGTTAGGGCGGTATAATGTGGCGCAATATGGTATTGCTTGCCCTGCCTTCCATCAGTTTGGACCCGACTACAAAACGGGGCAACTTTTAGTAATTTTTCCAGGGCCACTTCAAGTTACAAGTCTGCCCCTGCCTAAGGCCCTCCATAGACTTTGATTTGGTTTTCTCATCATAGACAATGGGGGCATATTGCTAGGATATGCCCCCATTGTCTTATAGGTGAGGGTCCCACTGCTGGGACACGCACCTATATCGAGAACGGAGCATGCGCAGCAGCCCTCTATTTATTTTCTATGGGGCTGGCGAAAATTGCTCGGCTATTTCCATCGGCCTCATAGAAATAAATGGGAACGGGGGCCTTGCATGCGCGGTACACTTCCATTCACTTCTATGGGGTGCTGGCTTGGTGGTGGCCGGACCGGAGTCCTCCAGCCACCACCTTGCTGGGCTCCATTCTAAATATAGGTACGGGTCCCACCGCACCTATAAGCATATCCTAGCGATTCGCCCCCATTGTCCATGATAAGAGAATCCCTTTAAGTGTCTTGACAGCTTTAAAAATATCTCAGCTATTTGATTTATATGGAACAAGTCATTTAAACCAACTACAATACTGCAGGATTTTCTGTCTCTACACCTTAAATTACTTCTTGGTCTCCTGTAGTTGTACTTCTTTAACACTAGAGGGAGACAATTATCAACACTAATCATCAGGCTTTACAAATGGTATGAGGTTGTCGTGACCTTGTTATGCAGGATTAAGCAGTACAAGCCTAGTACTTGCATGTTTTGTTACACTAGTGTAGAAGTTTTGTTCTCCTTTATATTTTCCTTTATAACCTCTCCCCAATAGACGGAAAGCACTTGCACTCATTCCTTGGGAATGTTAGTCTTCTAAGATCCCGGGAGAATGGAATGGGGAACAGACCTGTTCCCTGTGTTTGAGGGTGATTTATTATGGACACTGATTGTTTCACTGGATTTCGGGGCATTATAATGATTTATAATGCTGTGTGTCTCTGCCTGACCTGTATCTACAGAATTAGGCTACATGCACACGACCGTATGTGTTTTGCGGTCCGCAAATTGCAGATCCGCCCAAAAAACGGATGACGTTCTGTATGGCATCCGTTTTTTTTGCGGATCCATTGTAATAATACCTATCCTTGTCCGCAAACTAGAAAAAAATAGGACATGCACTATTTTTTTTGTGGAGCAACAGAACGGACATACTGATGCGGACAACACGCGGTGTGCTGTCCGCGTTTTTTGCGGACCTATTGAAATGAATGGGTCCGCATCCTATCCGCAAAAAAAACGGATCGGACACGGAAACAAAATACGGTCGTGTGCATGAGGCCTAATTCTGTACAATGTAGAACTTGCTGCAATTTTTCCTGAACGCAGAGATGATCAGTGATAAACAATTCCCATGTGCACAGACCCACTGAAATCAAGGGGTCAGGATTCATTCTGGATGTTTGCCACACACATCGCATTCTGACGGAAAACACGCTCACGTGAAAGATGCCTAAGGGCTCTTTTACACAAGTGGATGCCGTGTGAGTAATCCGCTGCGTGAAGGAGAGCCAAGCCCCGCTCTGGACAGCAGAGACACAGAGCATTAACATGATTGCTAATGCTCTTTGCCTCTCTGTGATCTTTTTACTACAAAATCACGGTGACAACTTTCTCTCTCTGTGATTTGGTAGTAAAAAGATCACAGAGAGGCACAGAGCATTATTAAAGGGGTTGTCCAGGTTCAGAGCTGAACCTGGACATCCCTCCATTTTTACCCCGGCAGCCCCCCTGACATGAGCATCGGAGCAGTTCATGCTCCGATGCTCTCCTTTGCCCTGCGCTAAATCGCACAGGGCAAAGGCATTTTTCTGAGTTCCGGTGACATACCGGGCTCTCTATGGGGCTGACAGGAAGCCCGGTGATGTCACCGGCACTGATGGGCGGGATTTGGCTCTGCCCTAGCCAGTAAAACGGCTAGGGCAGAGCTAAAGCCCGCCCCTCAGAGCCGGTGACGTCACCGAACACACTGCTGGGCGGAAGTTACCGCCCGGCAGTGTGTTATTGTAAACACAAGAGCCTGTGCCCTGCGCGATCTAGCGCAGGGCACGGGAGCGCATCGGAGCATGAGATGCTCCGATGCCAGGCTCAGGAGGGCTGCCGGGGTGAAAATAAGGGTATGTCCGGGTTCAGCTCTGAACCCGGACAACCCCTTTAATCATGTTAATGCTCCATGTCTCTGCTGTCCGGAACGGGGCTTGGCACTCTTTCACGCAGCGGATTCCACTCACGACATCCGCTCGTGTGAAAGAGCCCTAAGACTTATGAGCCTCATTCTACCCATGATAAAAAAAAGTACCCTGCTCAGCTTAATTTATAGCTGTCTTCCTACTAGCAAAGAGGGAGAGACCTATCAAGCAATCCGAGCATGGCTTGGAGAAGAAGCACATCTCACTTTTCTCTTTGTGCCTGGACTCTTCTCCCAGTGACTGGACTCTTCACCCTGTTCCCAACTCCTTTCAGATATTTTTTGATCTCTGAAATGGCACAGCATTTAAGAGTAAACCATAGATCTCTTGTACTAAAAGAGCCTGGCAGGATTTCATGCTGCCCGTCTGCAGCAGCCAGTAGAGAAAGCTTACTGCATATGGATTTTTACAGCTTTCATTGAACTCAGTAGAAGCTGTATAAATCTGTATACAGGGATTTCCCCACAATGGTGCCTACAGCCAGAGCTTTATTTTTTAACTCTATTATAGGAAACAGGGGGTTCATTTAACCCAACTTGCCAGCCCTGCCCTTTACCTAAGATATTTTGCCACTAAGAACAGATCTTGGCAGACCTGTCATGGAAAGGTTATTTTTTGTGAAAATAATTGAAGAATATGCAGACAATAAATCCACCCCTTCTAACGGCCTAAGCTGAGAGTGATGAGTCAAAGACGACCAGTCACCTCTCCTGACTTCTGTGTTTTAGTAACTGCTTGCATTCCCCATGTAATAATTATGTAGCATCTATTCTTATGACTCTATATTGGTTAATTCCTCAGTTATTGCTACTAAAAATGTATGAATAAATATATACTCAACAATGAAACATGTATAGGAATGCATTCCTGGCACCCAAAGTTATAGGGATATTCCCCCTTTCCATATCTCTTATTTGGGACCCAACAATTCCAGTAGCGTAACTTCAATGAAGGCAGATCACTACACTGTTATGGGGAAGGGCCTGGCACTGAATTCCTTCTTTTCTTCCCAACATGAAAACACTGCATAATTATGTACTCACCACTAAAGGGAACTCAGTGCTTCCATTGCAGTCAGTGGTAATTGTATAAATTCCTAGGCACTGAGCTCCCCCTAGTGGTGGCTTCCAGCAGACAGTTTCATAATACAGGGAAGCAGTAGGCATAGAGCGGCATGAGAAGATTTATTAATGTGCAGAATTTATACCAGTCGTCTTATTTTTGAGGCACTTATTCCAATTCTTCAAACACAGAAGTTGGATAAAGTGGGCATAACTTGTTTTATTACAGTTTTTACATTAAAATTTCTTCTGCTTTGGGCATAGCGCTTTGCATTTTGAGTTGCCTGGGAGTGATTGACGCACATGTCCTGAGAAACTGAGTGGGGCAGGGGGGCTCCTACTAAGTTATGCTATGGTGGCCAGTAAGATCTGTGTATATGCCCCCGATGTCATGACATACAGCCCAGTGATTTTTATTAGGTATTTTTTACTGCTGTGTGACACTGCATTGAAAGGCATAGGTGGGATAACCACTGATCTCTGAAGGTTTCTGCCATTTTTATGAACAGAAAACTGTGAAGGACCACGCCCGCTTTTACTAGAAGACACACCCACAAACTGTAATACATGTGGTATGTGTTTTGCGGTCCGCAAATTGTGGATCAGCAAAACACGGATATCGGCCTGTCCATGATAGAAATGCCCATTCTTGTCCGGACAAGAATAGGACATGCTCTTTCTTTTTGCGGGGTCACAGAATGGAAGTACGGATGCGGACAGCACACGGTGTACTGTCTGCGTCTTTTACGGCCCCATTGAAATTAATGGGTCCACATACGTTCCGCAAAATTGGCCACATCCCAGGAACTGTGTTAGGCCTCATGCACACGACCGTTCCTTTTTTTGTGGTCTACAAACCGCGGATCTGCAAAAAACGGAAGCCCCTCGTGTGCCTTCCGCAATTTGCGGAACGGAATAGGCGGGCCATTGTAGAAATGCCTATTCTTGTCCGCAGGAATAGGACATGCTATATTTTTTTTTGCGGGGCCATGGAACGGAGCAACGGATGCGGACAGCACACAGAGTGAATGGGTCCGCATCCGAGTTGCAAAAACTGCGGCTCGGATGTGATCCACAACAACAGTCATGTGCATGAGGCCTTAAGCAGTGATTCTCTGTCCTGTCTGCCAAATGAATGCAGAACATATTCAAAAAACGTGCACACGTTAGCCTAATTACAGTTATTTGCGTTGCCAGTGTTTGCATATTTTTTTTATCTATGTCCACATTTGACATGTTACTAGATGTTTGTGAAGTTGTTCCTACACACAGAGGGTTAAGCAAGATGATATTTGTACTAACGTTTGTCCTTCAAATCTCTGTGGGCCGAGGAAGGTGCATTGCCCTTGGAACCAGACGGAGTAGAAAAGATAACAACCGTTGCCCCCTACGATAAAAATACAAATTAGCTAAGCTCTAATGCAGTGTAGGTAGACACTGACATGTGTATTTACATTATTTAGGGTGGCTTCACACTAAGGGGGAGATGTATCATTCTTCCTTTTTTTTTCTTTTTTTTCATTTTTTATGCCGCCCTCGCCAGTTTCTAAAAAGGGGGCACGGTAGGAGTGTTTTTGGGGCGTTGTTAACGGCTTTGCCACTCATTGGGGGGGATTTATCAAACTGCTGTAAAGTACGACATGTTTGGGCTTAGTTGCCCAAAGCAACCAATCAGATTCCACTTTTATTAGTCACGGCTCCTTTGGAAAATGAAAGGTGGAATCTGATTGGTAGCTATGGGGAACTAAGCCAGTTCTACTTCACACCAGTTTGATAAATCTCCCCCATTATTTAGTATAGAAACTGGCTTAAATCTACGGCATTTGGAGCAGACTGTCAGAGGAGACATTTAATTTATGACAAGGTCTGCGCCTCAACATAAATGAAATGCCTCCTCTGGGGGCACAGGGCCCATCAAGACTGGCAAATTATCAGGGATGAGCATTTGTATAGACACTCGCTACTGATAATCTGCCTGTGTGAAAGGTGCCAGCAATCACCCAAGTAACTGTTCGTTCCCCTGATGATCCTGTTATTCTGCCGACACAGAAAATCATCAGATCGTTCCGACGAGATACAGATATGCAGGAATAATGACAGGGATGCCCAACCTGCAGCCCTCAAGCAGTTCCCAGCATGCCTGGACAGCCTACAGCTATTAGGGCATGCTGGGAGTTGTAGTTTTGCAACAGCTGGAGGGCCGCAGGTTGGGCATCCCTGCTCTATGGGAACAATGTATCGCCGCTTGTCCCCATATAGAGGAGGGGATTGTTGCATGTAAATGTAGCCCTTATCTCTTCTGATAATCTGACAGTGATCGGGAGCACCAACTTCATTGCCGATAATCTGCCATATCATGTATGTGCGTAAAAGGACCCTTTGGCACATTCTCACCTAGTTTTTCACACAGTCGATTACCACACAGCAAAATTGCATGCATTTTACAGCAAATTGCAGCACACCATAGTTGCATTGAAATTGTAGACTTTTTAGCCATTAGGCCTCATGCACACAACTTTATCCGTTTCGCCGCCCACAAATTGCAGATCCTCAAAACACGGATACCAGACACGTGCATCACGCATTCCTCCTTTCGCACATCGCGTTCTATGTTAGAAATACAGAAATACAGATACGGACTTCACATCTGCGTCTTTTGCAACCCCATTGAAATGAATAGGTCTGCATCTGATCCGCAAAAAGGCAGATCGGATGCCGACAGAAAATACGGTCATGTGCATATGGCCTTATTGAAAAGTGGTGAGATAAGTGGTTGGGGTTAAACAGGAGAGATGTGGTCAGCAACTTTCAGGCAGATTTATCATTATTACAGATGCTTATACTAAGTGTAGATGTCATTTTCAGTCTTTATAACAGCCCAATGTGCGACAAATTTATTAACCAGCAGAAAAAAACACCATATTGCTTTTGCAAAAAAACTGCATAGATAAATGCCATAAAAGCTTGCATGGCATTTTTTTTTTTTTTGCGAGCCAAAAATCCTGGACACATGGGCGATGTTTCAGTCCAGATGCAGTCTGTTTTGAACACTGACTGATTCATTTTAAAGGCATCTGTCAGCAGATTTGTACCTATGACACTGGCTGACCTGTTACATGTGCGCTTGGCAGCTGAAGGCATCTGTTTTGGTCCCATGTTCATATGTGCCCGCATTGCTGAGAAAAATTATGTTATAATATATGCAATTGAGCAAAGACGACATATAAAGGACATTAGAGGTAAAAACCAAATGTTCTCACCAGCTCTGAGTCTGCTGCAGAAAAGAAAGACACAGGACCAGAACAAACAGGATATGAAGTCACTGAAAGGGAGGAGTAGACAGAGAGCAAAGGCAATGGGATTTACATAATACATTCAGGAAACCTATAACAAGAATGACCACAGGGTGGCAGCATTACATAACATGGTAATGATATGATAATACAAATACAGCAATTAATCTTAAATGGAAGAAATAAATGCTGGAACAGCACACTCCCCGTCTGAAATCCTAGGATTTCACTACTCGCTTTATAAGATGCACTTTTTTACCCTCCAAAGTGGAGGGAAAAAGTCAGTGCGTCTTATAAGCCAAAGGTGACCATGTTTTGGTGCGCTGCGCAGCCCACTAACGGCTTCTGAGCTGACATGAAACTGTAGGAGAGCGAGTGAGTGCACTGGAATTTGTTCAGGCGGGCGGACTGGACTTAATGCGGACGGGCTGACATGTATAAGGTGGGCGGTGCGGGCGGGAGTGAGTTAGCGCAGGCTGGCAGCAATTAGCCCGCTCATATATCGCGGCACTAAGCAGCACCTTGGGCAGGCTGGTGGCTTCACTAAATGATTCCCTCCTGTGTTCAGTGTGGAGTTCCCCCCCCCCCCCACACACTGATCGTGACATTATCAACCGCCATAAAAAACACCATTTCGCTCAGGTCAGTGCAGCTATGGATTCTATGTCTGTACTGGTCGAACAGCTGCAGGGACTGTCTTTTGAGCTAGCTGACCTCTGCGCAACAGTCTTACGGATTCAGAGACCACAAACTGATCGTGACATAATCTCGCTAGCTAGATGTTTCAAGTGGGAATGATGGTATGCAGCTTCTGGAGTAGGAATTTCATCTCTTTCATCAGGTATCTGCTCGCTTTCAATAAACGTTGGCAAGGGTATATGAACACTCCCTTTAATGGAGGAGATAAGGTATCCAGTGGCTCTTCTGCCATAAGTCTCTACACGACCAGAACAAGTGTTGAGGGTGTATGGTGTTGCTTCTCCGGTTATCCCAAAGATCTCAAAGAATTTAGGTTTCGCCAGAGACCTATTGCTTTGTTCATCTTTAATGGCGTACATTCTGGTAACCTTTTCAGATGGCCCTTCTGGGTAGACGTTGACCAAACACACCTTTGCACAGCACTTGGAACCAATCTCCTTGCCACATATTTCCATACAGGAGGAGGAGGAGACAGTTGTTGTAGCTAGCTCTTGAGCCGGTGGCTCCCTGCCATGAAGTGCAACGGCGTTGGTTGCGGCTTGAGATGGTGTGTTGTCTGGAGGCAAAGTAGGATGCATTGATGTAACATGCTTGTCACTGCTGCATTCTGCACACTTGATGATGGCTTTACAGTCTTTTGCCAACACTTGTAACACACTCCAAGCTCTTTGAGTGTCTCTGTTTTCCCTGAGCCTACGACATTCTTTTAAAGGATGAGTTTTTTTGTGGATAGGGCACATGCGATCAGGGTCCCTTTCTTTAAGGACGGGGGTGTCCTTCTTAGTAGTGGAGGTTGTAATAAGTGGGACGTTTGTTTTCCTAACGGATACTGTTCCACTTAAGTCTCTACGTTTACTTGTTGTGTTGTCATACCTTGAGCATGAGGATGAAGCAGGTCAGTGGCGTACCAAGGGGGGGCGGGCCGCCCCGGGTGCCACTCACAAGGGGGGTGCCAGGCCGCCTGTCTTTAAAAAAAAAAATTATATTTTTTATTCTTCAGGGCCGCACCGCCGATCGCCACAGGCGGCGCGGCCCTGGATGTAATTGCGGCCGCTGTGTGCTGTGGGGCAGGGGAGGGAGAGGCGTGTCCCTCCCCTGTTCTTCTGATAGGCCGCAGGCACTAATGCCTGCAGCCTATCAGAGGCCGGCTCAGGCAGCGCGATGATGTCATTATCATCGCGACTCCTGAGCCCGGCAGCACACAGCAGGGACACAGGCCGGAAAAGGCTTGCATCGCTGCTGAGCTGATGGAGGTAAGTATTCGTTTTTTTTGTTTTTTTTTCCTCTTTGCGGGGGGGGGGGGGGGGCTGGCACTATGGGGGGGAGATCTGGCACTATGGGGGGGGGAGATCTGGCACTATGGGGGGGGGAGATCTGGCACTATGGGGGGGGGAGATCTGGCATTATGGGGGGTCACAATAGGGGGATATCTGGCACTATAGGGGGGAGATCTGGCACTATAGGGGGGAGATCTGGCACTATAGGGGGGAGATCTGGCACTATAGGGGGAGATCTGGCACTATGGGGGGAGATCTGGCACTATGGGGGGAGATCTGGCACTATGGGGGAGATCTGGCACTATGGGGGGGAGCTGGCACTATAGGAGGGAGATCTGGCACTATAGGGGGGAGATCTGGCACTATAGCGGGGAGATCTGGCACTATAGGGGGGAGATCTGGCACTATGGGGGGAGATCTGGCACTATAGGGGGGAGATCTGGCACTATGGGGGGGAGATCTGGCACTATGGGGGGAGATCTGGCACTATGGGGGGGAGCTGGCACTATGGGGGGAGATCTGGCACTATGGGGGAACTAGCACTATGGGGGGGCACTATAGGGACAGCTGGCACTATAGGGGGAGCTGACACTATAGAGGGAGCTGACACTATAGAGGGAGCTGGCACTATAGGGGGGGCTGGCACTATAGGGGGGGGGCTGGCACTATAGGGGGGGGGCTTTTTTTTATTATTGGCACATTCTGGGGGGCAATATAGGGGAGAGCAGCACTATGGGGCATATGTTGTAAATATAGGGGCATTATTTGGGGGCACTATGGGGAAGTGGGGGCTCTAAAGTGGTCTTTTGTATTGGAACATTATGGGGGGCACTGGCATTTGGTGGCACTAAGGGGGCATTTTTTACTGGCACATTATGGGAGGCACTATAGGGGAGAGCGGCACTATGGGGGAGTGGAGCACTATTGAGGCATATGGTGGCACTAAGAAGGGGCATTTTTTTACTGACACATTGTGGGGGAGGAGCACTATAGGGGCATCTGCTGGGGGCACTAAGGGGCATTTTTTTACTGGCATATTATGGGGGACACTATGGGGAAGGGGGAGAGGAGCAGTATGAGGGCATTTACTGGGGCACTATATAGGGGTATTTTATACTGGCATACATTATGGGGACATTAGCTCAACTGCGGGCACTAAGCGGGGGTATTTCATGTACTGTCATATTATAGGGAAAATTAGTACTACTAGGGGGTATTATGGGGAGCTATACTACTACTGGGGGCTATGAGGAACATGATTACTAGGGCACTATAGTAGTATTTCCAGGGGGACTGTTTCTGCAGTATAGTATTGGGGGTGGCAGGAAACTAATGTCTGTTTCTCAATCTCTGCAGAGACGGGAGATGGCAGAAAAATCATCATGGCGGTCTGGTTTGAATGGAGAAGATGAGGAAAGAGAACGTCTACATCAAAAGTGACATCACTGGATGTAAGAGGTATGTGGCGCTATGTAGGAGAGGAGATGCCCCTTATGAACCACTGATCACCCCTGATCACCCCATATAGACTCCCTGATCACCCCCCTGTCATTGATCACCCCCCTGTAAGGCTCCATTCAGAGGTCCGTATGATTTTTACGGATCCACTGATACATGGATCGGATCCGCAAAACACATGCGGATGTCTGAATGGAGCCTTACAGGGGGGTGATCAATGACAGAGGGGTGATACCCCATATAGACTCCCTGATCACCTCCGTCATTGATCACCCCCCTGTAAGGCTCCATTCAGACGTCCGTGTGATTTTTACGGATCCACTGATACATGGATCGGATCCGCAAAACACATGCGGATGTCTGAATGTTTTGTAATAAATATTATTGAAAACATTGAAAAAAGTTTGTGCATGTTTTCTTAACTTTCTTGGGGGGGGGGGGGGTGCCAAACAAAGGGTTCGCCCCGGGTGCCAAATGCTCTAGGTACGCCCCTGAAGCAGGTAGAGTGGATTCTGTGAAGTCAAAGCTGGGATCATTCTTCTTCCGAGCTTGGTCACTGATGAATCTGGAAAAATAAGAGAAAGAGGGAAAATACACATTGGGTTCTCTCTTGTATATGGAGTCCTGGTCTGCGCATTTTTCTTGCGTGCCGTGTAGTAGTTTCGACACAACAGATTTTGACACCATGGATAGTATCAAGGTACGGTAACGCAGTCCTGGCAGACGTGGGTCCATTTTAGTCAATTCTAATTCCTTTAGTAGGTCGCTCAGATCCTCGAGCTTGCGATTGTCCTTGCTACTTATGCTAGTTATGCTTGAAGTCTCTTGAATAAGGCGCTTTCTATAGCATTAGAACTGCCATAGGTCTGTTCAAGTCTCTCCCATGCTGCAGCGAGACCTTCCTCTGAGTGGCCTGCATGAACTGCTATTAATGTCTTTACGCGTTCTGCAGATTCTGGGCCTAATCAGTTGACAAGCAAGTTTTATATAAATAATAAAAATATAAACATCATGGACATAACCACATCCGAAAACTCCTGTACTATAAACATTGAAAAATATTTTCCAAATACGGTGAATGGTGTAACTGGAAAAATAGGGTAAAAATGGCCAATTCGCCATTTTTTCATTGCTTCCCTTACCACCCAAAATTTAGTAAAATGTTCAAAAAGTCACACACACTCCAAAATGGTATAAATAAAAACTACAAATCATCCTGTAAAAAATGAGCCCCCAAACAGCCCAATAGATAGAACTATAAAAAAGTTATGGGGGTCAGAATATGGTGATATAAAAAAAACACTATTTAGACATAAAAAAAGATACATATGTGGTATCATTGTAATCATACTGACCCAGAGAATGAAGGTCATGGGTCAGTTTTGCTGTAAAGGGAACGCTGTAGGGACAAAACCCCTTAAAACGGTTAAGTAATTGCGTTATTTCTCGAATTCCACCCCATTTGGATTTTTTTCCCTTTTCCCAATACATTGTATGCCATATTAAATGGCAATAGAAAGTATAACTTGCCCCACAAAAAATAAGCCCTCATATGGATATGTGAATGGAAAAATAAAAAAAGATATGGCTCCAGGAAGATAGGGAATGAAAATGAAAATGCAAAAACCTCTGGTATCCAAGGGGTTAATGGCAATATGCACTTGATCACTGTTTTTCACTGACCATCTGTCAGTTCTTAAAAAAATGCAGGAGGTTCTATTTTCAACTGTTTTCCATGTGCACTGCTTGGCAGAAAAATTTGGATTTCCAGAGTATCATCTACCAATGGTCAATGAAAACCTGACAGAACATGGATGTCAGAGGTTTTCATGGACTTCAGTGTGCGTGCATGTCTCCATTGTTTTCCATGAGTCACTGGAAATACAAGGATGTGTGAAATGTTTGCTGTCTATGAAAAACTCCTGCAAAATGGAAGACAAATGGATGCAATCCAGGTGGATAAAACAGTAACCCTCAACACAGTCGTAGACAAAACTGATTCAACTTGCATGCAAAGTCATTAATTTTTCACTGAACATTCGAAAAAACATGCTTAGCTTTGTTGATGTAGTTTTAGAAACCAAAATCAGACGCAGAGACTTGAGGGCGCGTCCGAGCAGTGAAACTATATACATAGTGAAGCAGGAAGTCGCCGGCTCCCTGCTTCAACTGTTCAGCTGAGCTCCAGCGCTTCCTAGCAGGCCGCTGCTGGCTGTGTGCGGGGAGCGGTGAAAGCCTGGGAATCAGCCTCCTGCACAGCCAGCAGTGTGATGTGCGGCTGCTGCAGCTGCTGCAGCTGCTGGGAAACGCAGAATGTGCATGATCACCAGGGATACAGGTATTTATTTTTTATTTTTTTTATGGATATGGAGGGGGGTACTATGGGCCAAAGGTGGGCATTACTGCTGTGAAAGGGGCACAAGGAGGACATACCTACTGTGAACTGGCCACAAAAAGGACATAACTACAGGAAGGGGGGCACAAGGAGGACATAACTACTGTAACAGGAAACAATGTGGACATAACTACTGTGAAGGGGCCACAAGAAGGACGAAACTGTGAAGGGGCCACAAGGAGGACAATACTACTGTGAAGGGGCATAATGTATCCAAAACCTTAGTGAGGGGGGCACAATGTGGGCATTTCTGCTGTGAGGAAGGTACAATGTGGGCATAACTACTGTCAGGGGGCACAATGTGGGCATAATTACTGTGAAGGAGACACAATGTGGGCATAACTACTGTGAAGTAGGCAAAATGTGGGCATTAGTACTGTAAAGGAGATACAATGTGGGCATAACTACTATAAGAGGGTACAATGTGGATATTACTACAGTGAGGTGGCACAATGTGGGCATTAGTACTGTGTGATAGCACTAAGGGGAAAGCAATGCCTTAGATTACCCTGTTATACCATTGGCTCTGTCTTACAGGTCCAGCACAGTGCCCCTGCTGGGCATTTACCAGAGACAGTCACCATCCCCTGTTTATGTGGTTATTTTTTTTTTGCTTTTTCACTACAGTGAGCTGGTTCCGGATCCAGCAGACCCCTGGGTGCAGTAGGACCTGTTGGTTCTTTCATTTATTGAGATGTATTGGTTTCCACCGTGTATCCTACGACAGATTTTATCAGGTAGGACTGGGTGAGTATAGTTATGCATTGGGCAGAGTTAGAGGACTTGCTTAGTGTAAAGAAAAAAAAATGCCACTTACTGTTTACACTCGCTGTAAACCTGACTGGCAAGTTCCCACGGTGGGGGGAATGGGGCACCATGCTGAATCCTTGGAAAGCCTAGCTACACCTCTGTACACGGATTGGGAAAGCCACAGGATGGGTGATCACCCTCTGTACGCACTTATGGCCTGTGCATTATAGTTATAGTAACATATTACAGAAATGTGAATCTTGCACAATGAGGTTTGTTCTGTTCTGCAGATTTAGGAGTGATTCACTGAACACCATTGCATCACAGGGACAGAAAGGCAGATGCCAGTATACATGATTTGTGGTGAATTCCAGTACAATATGTCATTATTCCCATAAAAAAAATAGTCATCTCTGGTCATTCAGATCCTACAGCTGGGTGGGGTAGATACCCTGAGTTCTTGATCTAGCCCCACAGAAAGAAGTTGTACGGTATTATATCTTGTGATCCTGGAGGCCAGCTCAACACTGGTAAATTGTTTATTCCAGCATGGCCAGTCCACCTTTCCAGTAGAATTTTATTCAGGTATCGGGAAACATCTAACTGGAAATGAAGAGGAACACTATCCAGATCTTCTATCTGTGGCATAAGCCATTCCCTTAACATTTCCAGGTAGGAGCGGCCAGTGACACTATCTTCTGCAAAAAAGAAAGAACTGTAGAGTTTACGCCTGCTTATTGCACAGAACATTTACTTTAGGTGAGCCCCTCATATGTTCTGAGCCCCACATTCTAACGTTGTGACAACTGATCTTCCCACTGAGGTGAAAGGTAGTCTCATCACTGAACATCGGCCTGTCAGCGAATTCTCCTCTTACAATTGGCCCTGCTAGTCAAGTCACAGCTTTTTGGTTTGTCATCAGGTTTCACCTCCTGAAGAATTTGTAATCTGTATGGTTTACAACACAGACGTTTTCATAAGATACGCCATGCCATGGCTTCCGGTACTTGTAGTTCCATACTAGTCCACCTGGTCGACTATGGTGAACTGTGCTCATACATATTTCAAATCCTGTTCACTGTCTCATCCAAAGCCTTTGGGCTGCCTGTACTTCTCCCAAATTTATTCTGAAAATCCCGCTGTACTGTCAAATTCCAGCACACAAAAACCTTTTTCTTGCTGCAATGTCACCATCTTAAACCCGCTTCTTTGTTTATAGGTTTAAACTAACCTCCACTTAAAGGGGAGATTTATGAAAACTGCCTAAAATTTGTTGTCTATAGCAACCAATCAGGGCACAGCTTTCATTTATCAAGAGCAGGATATCTTTACTTTAACCAAACGCCTTTACTTTTGCACCAGCCTTTTTGAATCAACCTTTGCTTACCGTTCCAAAGTTGTGTCAATTGGCCTTTCAGGAACCCAGTCATGTGATTCTCCTCTTCTGAAAATCCAACTTCCACCAAGATCACATCCATTACCAGGTTTTCAGCCTGGGTTGAGACCTCAAATCATGAGAACTGGGGCCCCCATACCCTGCGGGAAACCCTAAAATGAAAAGAGTGGCAAACCAAGCATGCACACTACGTCTCCTTCCATTCCTATGAAACCGACAGAAGCAGTGATGTGCCATGTGTCAATTTATGCTGTGGATTTTCATCCTTTGCAATGCAGAGAGTAAAATTCATAGAAAATCCATAGCAAAATAAGCAACAAATCTGCTGAGATTTTGCCACAGAATTTTAACAGATTTTCCTGCTGCAAATTACATCCTGTGTGAACATACCCTTGAAAGAGTTGTGCCATTAAAATAAATGTATCCCACCCAACAGATATCACTTCCCCAAATACCACCATTTATCAAAACTGCCTTATTCGAAAGTAATTAGCTGACCATTGTATCTGGGAAATCTGTTTTGATATTCAGTTGCTGTTGGTTATGTCCTGCATTGGAGTCTTGTAATGGAGGACACACAAGTGTCATTGGTAAGTACAAGAGGGGTGGTGAGTGTCACATCTCCTGCTGATGTCAGAACACATCAAAGGCTTAATAAAGAGGTGAGGTCAGGTCAGGAAGCAGAGGGCCAGTATCCAGGAAATGGACAGAAGTCAGCACATGGGCAGACAAAAAATACATTGCATCTTTGTAGGGAACTAACAAGCTAGACTAACTATTTCTTAGACACCCTCCCATTGGGGAAGTTGCCTTAAAGGAGTTGTCTGCCTTTTTTTATATTGCTGACCTATCCTCAGGATTAGGTCATCAATACCTGATCGTCGGGGGGCCAACCTGCTCACTTTTAAATTGCAGTGGTGAATAAGTGTAATTATAACTATGCCGTTTCAGTTCAATTCAGTGGGACTTCTCCCCCCTTTTCACTTGAACTGGAGAGAATCATCCCATTGAAGTGAATGGCACGGCATAGTTGTAATTACACAGGCTGCTCACCGCTGCAGTTGTGTCCGCAAGCAGGTAAACAGTGAAGAGATGACTGCACGAGCGCTGCGGTCTCTTCAAACAGCTGATCAGCAGGGGTGTTGGGAGCCTGCCCATCGCCAATCTAATATTGATGACCTATCCTGAGAATAGGTCATCAATGTAAATAAAACGTACAACCCCTTGAAAGGGGTATTCCCATCTCCGACAATAGAGGCATATCACTAAGATATGCCTCCATTATCTGATAGGTGCATAGACTATCTGCAAAACGAAGCTTAACAGGAAGCCGGCAAAGTGGTGTATAACGCTATATAACGCTTTTCTTTTTGTGGGGAAAAATAATTTATATTTTTTTTACTTCTGTTTAGGGGTACATATAGATTACTTTGTAATTTATATAATTTCTGTAGAATCATTATAGAAAGCAAATTTAAATTATTTTATACTCTTCACACTTCGTTTTAATTCTTTAGGTTATTACAGTTGTTTGGATACCTAATAAGTATAGTTTTTAAGTCATTCATGCATAGTAAAAAATATTTTAAACTAAAAGGGTTACCCAGCTTAAGATAATAAGTTATTCTTATAATTCCATTAAGGAATTACTACATGACATTTTTTTAATTAAGGATATGGCCATACTGGGTCAATACGCAGTGTATTTTCCATCATAGAATTGAGCAAAGTTGATAAGCTTTTACCAAATGTCATCGACATTCTGAGTGACCTGTGGTACTGATATTAGACCTGCAGCATATCAATAATTTTTACCACAGACTTCACCCTTTGAAATGCATAGGGTGAATTCTGCCTCAAAATATGCAATAAATTCCACTGCAGAAAATGCACTGTGTAGCTGCGACTATAATGCATTAATATACTCCTGTATTCTAGTATGTTATCCTATGTGTTATTACCTCACAGGCAACATTAGTTTATCGTCTTTTACTGTCTTTTCCATACTTTCCATGTTCCCAAGGTTGACTGCAGAAGGGTTCCATAGTCTCTGATTCGGTCACTGTAAAACTGGAGTCCTCTTTGCTTATGCCACAGCCAGGAGACTGCTCTAATACAAGAGCTGCTAGTACCAGGTAGTTCCTAGAACAGGAATGTACAGAGAAGTGATCACACCCTCTACTGAGGACCTGGGCCACTAAACGGCAAAAGACAGTAGACGCTTTATTTTTAACATTGTGTAGGGACAGGGA
Organism: Bufo gargarizans; assembly: GCF_014858855.1. Taxonomy (NCBI): domain Eukaryota; kingdom Metazoa; phylum Chordata; class Amphibia; order Anura; family Bufonidae; genus Bufo; species Bufo gargarizans. Next base: position 174,520,332 of record NC_058080.1, on the reverse strand, counting down.
TTTTAATATTTGTAATATACTTTATTAGGGAAAGATGTTTGTACTGGAAAACATAGCGTAAGAGTCTTCTTAGCAAAGCTTTGAATAAGTATTGCTAAGGAGAGTCTGTCTTCAGTAAAATACTGAAGACTGAAGACAGACTCTCCTTAGCATCGTTCAGTTAGAGCTTTGCTAAAAACACTCATTACACCCTATTTTCAAGTACAAAGAAACATTTTTTCCTCAAAAAATACATTATGAAAATGTTTAATATCCTTGTCCCTTACACAATGTTAAAAATTAACTGAAACAACAGTTACACATTTTTTTAAGGTGGTAATGTAGTTGATCCATTATTATTACAAGGTTCCAGATCAGCTCATATATGACATTTGTACTGGTTTGATTTGGTGAGCAAATTTACTTTAAAAAATAACTGTGCCCTGCTACCGACCTCACCCACACCAGGACATTCAGTTATATCTGATCTTTTAGCAGATTTTTAGCAAACTTCATTGCTACGCAAAGTACTAAACAGTAAATAAACACACACATTGCCTTAAAGGGATTTTGATATTAATGGCTTATCTTCAGGATCCTCAGGAGAGGTCATTAATATGTGATTGGCCAGGGTCCAACATCTTGCACCCCCGCCAATCAGTTGTAACTTTCAAGACAGTCAGAAAAAACTCTGGTACGTTGCCTGAATTGTTAGTGCTGCCGATCCCAAATGTAACGTGGGTAAAGTTCACAAAGTCAAACAATGCTAAAACTTCTCAGGAAGCCTTCCTTCTATAACTCGACCATCCACATCTCTGGACATAGGACAAGAAACCGGTCTCCACGTGTATACTCTCTTCCACCAAACAATTCTGTAGAATATCAAAAGGTCGCAACCATAGTGAAGCACTGATTACACCGGTCAAGTTAAAGTGGTTTATTATACTCACAAACAAATTCTTGTTAAAAGCTAATCAAAACACATAGGTCAACGTGCAAACTCCTGCCCGAGCCGGGTTTCGCTCTTACGCTTCTTCAGGGGCGAATAACCCACCAATCACGGGGATGTCTTTAAATCTACAGGTAAGTACCACCCATATACATCATTATCCAATAGAAACATATCGACAATCAACAAACATTAAAAACATATAAAAACTCATAAAAACATGTGTATAATAAAAGTTCTTATCCAGACCATACATTTCTTCATAAATAAACTTGCATAAAAAACGTTTTACTATCCACCACATACTAATAGAGGGCGGATGCCTCAATACTACGCTCCTTCATTAATACATTCCCAATCCCTACATCATCTAACATGGGTTCTGAACCAATCTCCAGCCACTATTCCCTCATTCATCAATAGGTCCTTCCTCCCGGCTCAAATGTAAGTAATCTTCTCCACTCCATACCGAAATGGCAGAGCAATTTAAACTAAACACGGCTTAAGATCACATTCCACATTTAACCCTTGTGTTTGGAGTGTATTTAGCTTGTACATTCATTCGGCTTCACGTCAGTTTATTTTCGCGATGGAGTCACCACCCCGCCAGTGTGGTTTCACCAATTCAATGCCGGTAAATATTTATTGAAGTGTAGGGAAACACTGTGGGTCTCAAGTCCTTTTTAAATATTTCTAATATGTTCTTGGATCCTGGTTTTTAATTTTCTGGTTGTCCTACCCACATATTGGAGGCCATACGGGCACTCCAAAAGGTAAACGATCCCTGTATTTTCGCATGTGATCTCTCCCTTAATTTTAAAAACCTGATCTTTTGTGCTTGAACAGAACCCACACCATGTGAATTTATTCCCCATTGAGTTGGAACTATGAACCAAATTATTATGGAGATTTGGGGCTTTCTTTAATACAACATCTGGATGTTTGGGGATTTCTTTACCTAAAATAAGATCATTTTTAAGAAACCCCCAATTTTTCCTAATAGCATTTTTAACAGGACCAGCGTTGACATTGAACTGGGTCAAGCTGTTACCTTGTTGCTGCATCACTGGAACTACACTATATATCCATTGTGCAGCTGGTACCTGCAGAACTTCTCTCATTCCCTTCAATGGGAGCAGCACTGCTGTTACCAGCTCCTTCCACTACACCCCGGCCATTTTGATATTAATGACCTATCCGATAGGTTTGGCCAACATTAATCTAATAAGTATGGCCATCGGTTGGAACAGTTCTTGCTTCACAGTTCTGGACAGTTCTCTCCCAGTAGACATACAGTATCAAGGATGACAGTATCTTCATTGAAAAAGTGTCCTTTTTTCCATTTTAAGAATGGCCCAGGATTATGGAACTCAAACATTACATTTCTGTATAAATGCTGTCGTCCTCGATATTACAAAATAAAATCTCTTTAGTCATACTGCTTAATAATAAAAGTAACAAAGTAAATTATTGAATTGCTCATTAGAAATTCTCTGAATTAAATGTTAACTATAACTGACCATAAATGTTAGAAATGAACAAGCCTCGCAATGATCATCTCTACATCTGCAGCCCTAAGTCAACCAGATACTATTTGCTTATCTGCAAAATTGTTGCATCTGGGATTAAATAAAAGGCTATAGCTTGTCAGTCTTACAAAATATCAGAGTAGATGTTGTGCAATTGAACAACTCCCCTGACACCAGTGTGTCCACCTACACAGGCAAGCTCATAGTTCCCATAAGTGATAGGATTGGTTATCTATTAACATTACCACAGTCAGTGTGCAATAGAAATCCTATGAGAGCAAACTCAGGGGTCACGTGTCATTACCTGGATGCTTTATAAAGAGAAGAGTACCTCCAGAGAGGCTATCACAGCTAAGCATGGCTAAATTATTGAGGGTGGTCGTGTTACTAGTCCTCTGCACCACAGCAGTGTGGTGCACCAGTGATTATGATGAAGACGATGGGGTAATTATATGGTTGTGACAATTGTAGAGTTGCACCGAATTATATTTTTGTTGATTGCATTTATTTACCCACGTTTAGGGTGTATAATCGTATTAACTGTTGTTTTCCTATCATTTGCAGGGGGATAACGCAGAAAAGGTAATAATTTAATTTATTACACAGTTATGTTGTTTTTTTTTTACCATTTATTACATGCAACATGCATGTATTTATATAAAATGTCCGTAGAACTGTTTGCTCTTGAATTTTTTTGGTGGTGCTCATATATTTTTTCCTAATGTGGTTTTTACCTATTCAAGACAGTGGAGAATGAGCACTAACAAACACAATATAACACTATGAATTTCATCAGATTTGATCATATGATCGATGAAAAGCAGGCATGTCAGGCGACTTGGCAGTAGAGCATCATACATGCATGACAGCGCTGGATCTAAGCTGGCATTGTACACATGCACTTTTGTATCAGAAAACTGGTGAAAGTTTGCTTAATCAGCCACATGTGGCTTAGTATGTGTAGGTAAAAATGTATGTGCTCCCCTGGGTATAGATGCACAACTGCATATGGGGTCGAGCACTTCCTGCCTTTTAACACAACGCAATTTTTTGTAGATTGTATATAGATATGCCTGGAGGTATATAAACTCCAAATTTATATGTGCCTGATTCTCATCCGCAGGCAACATTTAGGTGCACCTGTGAGGCCTGGGTCTTACCAGCCAGTCTTGGGTGGGACTCACAGCTTCCTCCCTCCTCCCATTGCAAGCATGACTACATGCTGGAGGTAACTGGGAGTTTGCTGTGAGTCAGACCTTACGCTCCTGCAATTCGCCCACTGGCTCCTGGTATTGCCCATATGGCACAGGTAGGTTAGCGTTAGGTCCCGAGCTACTTAAGATACCCTGGTTTTTGAGGGTTTAGTCAGACTTGGTTGTTTGCATCCACAGTAGTGCACCTTTCTTATTAATGTTTATTTCAAATAGCTATTTACACCCACACTTTTTTCTATCTTGTGTAGGTTGTCTTTTTGTGGTACTTGTGGTCCGCTGTGGGCATCCTCCACTGTGCACATTTTTGCTGGGGATCGCAATTAGCAACGGGCCACAAGTGCAGGATCTGCTTCCCTGGGTATAGATTCACAACTGAATATGGGGTTGAGCACTTCCTGCCTTTTAACACCACGCCATTTTTTGTAGTTTGTATATAAAAATGTATGTGGCCCTTCATACATGTACACATGTATAGTAACTAACATAATTGCATTAGTAACTATACAACATTGTAAAATATATTAATACATCTAGAGGTTAAGTAATCCGAAGTATAGTATAGCTTGTACCAATGTGCAGACGTACAATTCTGTTAGCATATTGGAGGAAAATTTCCTATTGCTATTTTTTAGAAAATATTAGTATGTCAAATAGCTGCAATTTGATTTTTTCCGCAAGTAGTTTCCACAATCTGACATTTCTTGAGATATTGGAGATGAATAAGGAGTCTTCAAATGAGGCCCCTTTACTAATGACTGCTACTATTATTATTATTATGTACTTGCACTGATTTTAGAATATTATTCCAGAACGCAGAAACATCGGTTGATGCAAGAGGACACAGGCCACTCCCTGCAGGACAAAAACTCCCTCCAACCAGAAAGCCTCCTCCACCACCAGTCAGTGGAGGTGGCTACAGAGCACGTCCGACCAAAGCTCCAGCCAAAGGAGAGAAGAAAGGACCCGTAGTGTTTCCTGACAGTGGAGGATGTAAACATCTACAGGAGGAGATGGTAGGAACACCTTATAATGTAAATCTGGCAGAAAAAAATTGTAGAGGGTCTTTTCTAGCAGAAGAAAAAGAAGACGTAAGGGGAATTACACTCTTTGGCAAGGGCACTGGGAATGTAGAGTGACAGAGAAGAGCCCGGATGAGTTGATGAGAAAAAATCTGACCAAGAATTGTAATTGGATTTTTAATGGAGAAATTATTCTCCTTGAACCTCAGTTTTAAGTAACTAAAAGTTTTCTGTTATGCATAACAATTCATGCCTTTCATTCTTCCAGGGAGTGTTATGTCCCACTGGTTGTGAATTGCGCACCAATCTTCTAAAACAACAAAGGAATGTCAAAAACTCTGTGGCTAACATTCGTCCCAGGCTGGAGTCACTGTCTCATTCATCAACCAATATATTCAAGTATGCCTCTCTGCTTGGAGAAAAATTCAAAGAACGACAGGAACTCAACAAAGGTGGACTTTCTGCCTTCTGTATCTCAACATGTTGTTAATGTGCCAGATAGCTTGCCAATATATATGAGGAAGGATAAATTAAGCAGTAATTTTATGTTTAATGTCATCACTGTAAGGTTGTGTCTTAAAGTAGCCTGACTGCTTCTATAGGAACTAGAGAAATCACATGTAGAAGATACATTATTATTAGTTTTCACTTTTAGCCCCATAGAAATCCCTAGAAAACCCATACACACCATTGCCATAGTTGCAAATATAATTTCCTTGCCTTTCTACGGGTAAATCCCCACCAAGAATTTTCTAAAGCCCTACAATACTGACTTTAATGGACCAGATCCAATAAATATCTCTACCAATGAAACACTTTTTAAAATCATATACATGATAATTATTCTTCATGCACATCATTTGATTTGTTAAAGACAATTTTTACCCAAAATATAAAACATTTTAAAATGGTGACCATAAGATCATGGCAATGAGTAAAGATGTTATCATTAATCAACCTCTTTTTGTGGGGGTCTGCTGGAAGTGTCTTTTCTGCTGCAGCTCAGGGGGCGTGTCTCAGCTCTCCCTATCACAGCTCAGGAGGCAGTTGAAGGATGAAATTGAGCACGTGCTGCCATATCAGTGAGCTGGGAAAAGGAACAAACTGCAGGTGGCGCTATACAGATACATTTTATTGAATAACGCAGTGGCTATGCTAAATTTTTTATTCCATGCAATTACAAAAGTATTCAGATCCAGGTAATGGTTTAAAAAATTGTAGAATATTTTTCATGGGACAACCCCTTTAAGTCTACAACTAGCTAACTCATCCTATACAATTAGGTTGGTAGTTGTGAAAGAATATAGCCAAGCTTGTTGGTTCCCCAGTTGCAGTTATTTAAGATTACTTAAAGGAGTTGTCTCATTTCAGTCAGTGGCATTTATCATGTAGAGAAAGTTAATACACAACACTTACTAATGTATTGTGATTTTCCATATTGCCTCCTTTGCTGGCTGGATACATTTTTTCATCACATTATATACTGGTTGCTTCCATGGTTACAAGTACCACCCTGCAATCCATCAGTAGTGGTTGTGCTTGCACATTATAGGAAAAAGCGCAGGTGTCTCTGATGGCCAGGACCGTGGGAGTGCACATAGGCTAGTGCTTTTTCCTATAGTGTGTAAGCACGACCACTGCTGCTAGATTGCAGGGTGGTCGTAACCATGGAAGTGAGCAGTATATAATGTAATGGAAAAATGTTTCCAGCCAGAAAAGGAAGCAATATGGATAATAACAATACATTAGTAAGTTGCTTGTATTAACCTCCTCTAGATAATAAATTCTATTTGCCGAAGTGAGACAACCCCTTTAAGGCCTTTTTACTCGGGCTGAAAGTTGGGGCAATTATAGTGAAGGAACACTCCATTATTTAATCTGTATGGGAAAGAACAATTGATCTGCATACAGTAGAGGTGATTGCTGCATGTAAATGTAGTTCTCATCCCGCTGATCAGCAGGCAGTTATCTGGAAAGAACTTTTTGTTCCCTATAATTGCCTGCTTGGTTGGCCTGTGTAAAGAGGTCCTTAGACCTTAATTTGGAATATTTGCAGGGTAAATGTTGCGTGACAACCACATAATGTGAATAAATAAGTGCTTCCATAGCACCCAGACTGTCAGGCATGCTGTATTAGCAATGCACATTCAATAGTTAAGCTGGAAGCATTTTGGCAACAGTTAAACCATACTGTCCTAATCTTAGACTGTGAGATTAATCAGATTTTTCTAAAAAGAATATCTAAATTTGAGAAAATATTATTTTGCATGATCTTACCCTACAAATCACAGGTATCATAGCTGTCTCTTTAAAAATATAGGATTTATCACAGAGTTAGAATACAGAAGATACTATTGATACCCATTTTACCAAACTAATATATATAGCATTTCTTGAAGCTTAGCATAAATATTCCTTGGTTTGTGCCAGATGTGCTATCCATGTGAATAGATTCTTTAAATCTCTCTGCTGTCTGTTGAATCACTATGGACATGTATGAAGATACCTTTAATTGGTTTTGTAGAGCCATGAGCAGTGCATCATGTAAATAATAAATGTTTCCTTTTCAGAAAACGAGAATCTTATTAATGAATACAGTACAGATCTGGAGGAACACTACACTTATATCAAGGAAAATGTGGATAACAATATTCCATCCAACATCCGCATCCTCCGCCAAGTGTTAGAGAATCTGAGATCCAAAATCCAGAAACTAGAAGCCACAATTTCCTCCCAGGTGGAGAACTGCCGAACTCCATGTGTTACAAGTTGCAACATTCCAGTGGTATCTGGCAAAGGTAATGTCTTGTCACATTCATATCCAGCTGTTGAAACAATGCAAGATTGAGTACTTCAGATGAGCAAAACAGAGTCCTGTAACTCATCGGCATGATTACTTTACTAAGGTCTACATGCATTCTTTACGTTCCTGATCTAAGTCCTTGCTGATCACCAGCCAATTGATTTCATATATACTTACAGAGTGCGAAGAAATCTACAGGAAAGGTGGGGAGACATCAGAGATGTATCTCATACAGCCAGATGGATTCTTCAGGCCATACAAAGTTTACTGTGATATGACCACACAAGACGGCGGTAAGCATGCCAGTAATACAGTAACTTCTACAAATGGTAGATGGCCACAAAGGAAAACTTTTGAACAGTTCAGGCCTAACTTGCAGGTGGTGTTTCCATAAGGAAGACCGAAAAACGATTGAATTCACATTGCATTTTCAATAAAATTGTGAACAGCTCTCCTTCTCAGCAAAGCATTTTATTAGTGGCCATTATTGATAACACTTGGTAAATAGCGACAATTAGGGCTCATTTACATGGGCTAATACACAAGGCAATGGTTTGGAACGAACAGTTCATTCCCAATCATTGTTTGCTCATATTGCTGCATTTACATGCAGCAATTGCCCCCTCTGTATGGGAATGAATGATCATTACTACGATCATTTATCCCCATACAGTTCTATGGTTTGTTGGGAGCCCCATCCTGTTTACACAGGGTAATTCGCCTGGAAAATGATGTTTTTATGTGCTGCATATATGATTGTATGTCTTGACAAATGAATGTTTTATAATTTCTCGGGTGATCAGCAGAAGATTTACATTGGGCTGTTATCAGGAATGACCTTTTTTTAAAAGAAAAAGATCCTTTAAAAAAAATCAGATCCTGTGAAAAAACGGATCCTGTGCCTCCATTATGTACATTTGGCAACCGTTTTAGCCATCCTGCATGCAGTACTTTTTTTTTTGTCTATAAAAACGTTTTTTTCAGTTTTTCCGATGGATCAGAAAAACGGAAAAATAACGGTGATGTGAACTGTCCCTAATCTATCCAGTCTCATAACCTATCTAGTCATGAGTTTAAGATAGATATATGATGAATGACTTTTGCATAGGATACTGGTCGTGATTTCCAGCATCCCTTTTAGATGTGATTGACAAAATTGTTTTGTTTAGATAATAATTAAAGGGTCCATATGCTAGCAGCTTGGATGTTGTGTAAACTTGATTTACTGATCCATTTTTAGGATGGACAGTAATCCAGAACAGACAAGATGGCAGCGTTAACTTTGGAAGAACATGGGACAGCTATAAGAATGGATTTGGAAATGTTGCTTTCAATGGAGGAAAAGGAATCTGCGATACTCCAGGTACATTTTAGTTACATGTGTATTATGGGCTATGGTCAGGGAACGCCCAAAAAGAACAAACTACACAGTGGTAGTCAGTAAATTCCTTTAATTCCAGTGGAGAGTAAATCCAGGCCTTTTGAGATAGTATTGTGCTCCTTCTCCTCCCGGCCTGCGATGCTTCGCTGGGTTCCCTTGCTGTAAACATCAGGTTTGACATTGCCGGCAGCCAATCACTGGCCATGGCCATGACTGGCTCCCCTTTTGTCATGACAACTTGTCACATGACACAAAGGGATCCGGTCTTCGCCGCGACCAGTGATTGGTTGCCGCAAAGTCAAACCAGATGTTTACAGTGAGGTTGCCTAGTAGAGCATCGCAGGCCTGGAGAAAAAAGGAGCCACCTCCGGGAAGCAGGTAAGTAATCTTTCCTTTACAGGTCTTGCCAAACCCCCCCCCCCCCCCCCATTCTTGAACAACCCCTTTAAGGATTTAGAAAGCCAGTCTCTGGTGAACGTTTATTTCCATATTAGAGAAATCCTTATGTATTATTGCCTATATTTTTGCTTTTATATTAATGTTGCATTGTCATAAGAGTAGGGGGACTCCAATTCTCCACTTGTTCAGCCTTTTAGCAGAATACAAGCAGATTTATGACACCACTGAATTAATAAAGGCTTCATTCTTCTGAGGGTTCTGCGGGGCAGCAATGCTTCTTTAATACATGGGAAACCCGTATATTCAATTTTGGGAAATGGTGTCAGAATATCTGAAAGAGCTCCATGCAATTTCTATAATCAGAATGTAACAGTGTCTTACTTTCTCCAGCTGAATATTGGCTCGGTAATGAGAGAATTAGCCAGATTACTAACCTAGGACCCACCGAAGCTTTGATTGAAATGGAAGACTGGGACGGCAACAAAGTTTCAGCCCAGTATACTAGTTTCACTGTGCAAAATGAAGCAAACAAATATCAGCTTTCTGTGAGTGGCTACAAGGGTACTGCCGGAAATGCTCTCATGGAAGGGGCTTCAGAACTTAGAGGAGAAAACCGAACCATGACAATACACAATGGCATGTTCTTCAGTACTCATGACAGAGACAATGACGGATGGTACGTATGGAACTTTTTCATTTATTAAATCCTAATTTGCCCAAAGTCACATTCTTCCTATAGATGTATACCTTAGATAGTGGTTGCAATTGCACCTCATGAATCTAACTTGTGTACTGCAAGTTTTTTAACAACAGTATGGGTTGCTCTATGGGACACAAGGAAACAAAACACACAAATCTACATGACAGTGTCTCCTCTTTCTGGAAATTCTGATATTACTGTTTTCATACATTTAAAGCCATGTTTTATTTCCAGGTTGCATGCAGATCCAAACAAACAGTGCGCCAAAGAAGATGGTGGTGGTTGGTGGTACAACAGATGCCACTCTGCTAATCCTAATGGCAGATATTACTGGGGTGGATATTACACATATGATATGGCAAAACACGGTACAGATGATGGTGTTGTATGGATGAACTGGAAGAAATCCTGGTATTCAATGAGGAAGATCAACATAAAAGTCCGCCCGTTCTTCAGCAGTTAAAAACATGTCATATGGTGCCTGAAACAGCAAGACATCAACATAGCCAAAGTACATCATCCAACACGTGGAACACTTCAGGTCATCTGTCAGGATGACTCTATGCATTGTTCTAGAGCAGTGATGGCTAACCTTGGCACTCCAGCTGTGGTAAAACTATAACTCCCAAGATGCCCCCCTTGATTGGCTGCTCCCAGAACTCTATAGAAATAAATGGAGCATGCTGGGAGTCGTAGTTTCACCACAGCTGGAGTGCAAGGTTAGCCATCACTGTTCTAGAGTCATGTATTAGAAAGCAACTAAGTAGATGTAATGTATGAGTCAAAACATCCAACACCCAGGGTCATAAACCCACAATGCTCTCCTCAACAGTAAAAATAAAGAAGGCATATAAGAAGTCTGTCAACATTTTACACCATAATCCAATCTCAAAATGCTTGATGCAGTCCTTCAGTAAGTGTTATAATGGCAACAATTTGACGACATTTCCTTTTTTCTTATTTATGACTGATTATATGATTTTCTATCTAGCTGTTAGTAAATCAACTAGCGGTTGCCAACTGTGGCTACGACAAACAAATGACCATATTGAGGACCAGGTTGATCAGTGAAACATGTTGTTATGGTGATGTCACTTAAAAGCTGTGTAACAATAAAGAAACTGAAGTCTTGTCTACAGTGGTTGATTTCTCATGTTTTTTTATTACAGAAACACATGAATATTGTTTGATATTTACATTTTTCTATTTTGTTTTTAATGGCATGAACATTTTTGCAGAAGTGTCAACAGGAAGTGAAGCCATTTTGTTTGCCAATTTTGAATTAGCTTTAATGAGTCTGAAGAAAAAAAGGTTAGCACTTTAAAGTTTTTTTTTTGAGATTTTGATACTGATGACCTATCCTCAGGATAGGTTATCAGTATGTGATCAGTAAGGGTCCGACACCTGGAACCCCAGCGATCAGCTGTTTGAGTCTGAGTGTGATACCAAGCACAGCCGATATACAATATACAGAAATGTGCTTGGTAAGCTGAGAGAAGGCCGCAGCACTCAAAGGAGCATCGGTGCCTTCTCAAATAGCTGATCGCTGGGGGTCCCGGGTGTTGGAACCCCACTGAGGATAGGTCATCAGTATAAAAATCTCGGAAAACACTTTTAATGATAAAACATCTTGATATAACAGCGAAACCTTAAATTTGTGAGAAGTTAAATAAAAAGAGACAAACGATATGGCTGTACTTTCTGTTGTCACTTTTAAAAAATGGCCGCCTCAACTAAGTAGAAAAACATCTCTAGAAAAAAATAAACTATAATTAAGAAATGCCAAATGTATGTGTGTGTGTGTGTGTGTGTATATATATATATATATATATATATATAGGTGAAACTCGAAAAATTAGAATATTGTGCAAAAGTCCATTTATTTCAGTAATGCAAATTTAAACGAATTGCATTAATGCAGCTTAAAATTAGAATTTTGATAAAAGGTTCAATATTCTAGGCTCAAAGTGTCACCCTCTAGTCAGCTAATTAATCCATACCCCCTGAGCAAAGGATACCTCAAAATTGTGACTTTGGGGTTTCATAAACTATAAGCCATAATCATCCAAATAAAGGCTTGAAATATCTCGCTTTTCATGTAATGAGTCTATCTCATATACTAGTTTCACCTTTTAAGTTGCATTACTGAAATAAATGAACTTTGCACAATATTCTCTTATTTCGAGTTTCGTATATATATATATATATATATATATATATATATGTATTAGACAAAGAGATGTAGGCATGTTAGGTCATCAGTTATTAAAAGGGGTTGTCTGCTTTGGGAAATTCCTTTTAGGCTAGAGCTACACAGCAACACTGATCACTCGACAGCTTCCGTGGCCAGGATCACTGAGTAGCGGTGATCTCATACAAATGAATGGGATCGCCGCTCCTGTTGCACAAAATCCAGCAGTGTTTAACAGATTTAAATCTGATCACAGGGTGTCTGGCTGGTGGGACCTCCAGCCATGAGGCAAAATCTGTAAGAGAATACAGCAACAAATGTTCAGATTTTTTGCAGGGCCAACACAGGTTAAATGAAGCATTACACAGTTACTATTTAACATGAGCATAAGCTGCAAACTGAGGCTGCTGCAACACATTCAGGTTTTTTTATGCAGTTATTGAATCCAAAACCAGGAGTGGATAACAAACAAAAAAGAGGAAATTTGTATCTATTAAAGGGCTTGTGCAGTCAGTACATTTTGATAACCTATGCCATCAATATCTGATCGGTGGGGGTCTGACTCCCAGCACCCTCACCAATCAGCTGTTTGAAGAGGCGCTCATACAAGCGCTGCTTTCTCTTAAAGATTACACAGTAATTACAAGTGAAAGAAACAAGCACTTGTAATTATACTGTGCTGACAAGACTTCCAAGACCGCGCAGTGTAATCTTGAAGAGGAAATAGCGCTCAACGAGTGCTGCCTCCTCTTCAAACAGCTAATTGGCAGTGATGCTGGGAGTCAGACCCCACCGATCAGATATTGATAAGCTATCCTGAGGATAGCTCATCAATATGTACTGGTTGCATAACCCCTTTAATACTCCTTTTATGATCCTCCTGATTTTGGCTTCTAAAACTGCATCAAAGAACCTGACGTGTGGCAGCACCCTGACTGACAAAATAAGTGGTCAGTTTACATGTAAAAAAACATCCATAGGAAAAAAATGTTAATTCTTTACCCATCTTTTTCTACCAAAAAATCAACTACAGAATACAAAACCAAAGCATAGAAAAAGTGTAATGGAAAGATATACACATCTTCCTTGAATTTAATCCACTGGCTTTGGCTTAAAAATCTAGATCAAAATATGGAACAAACCATCTGCACCAGATATAAAGCTCCCTAGGAACCTGTTCACTACATGCAGTTTTGATGCTTTTCAGCAAAAACAAGGAGTGGAGCCAAAATATGAGAGAGTACGGTATGTGCTTTTCCTCTGTTTAGGATCACTCTTTGGTGCATCACATCAACTTATTTTTTATTAAGAATAGTGTAAGAAATACAAGTTTTCATAAATCGCCTCTTATGGCACAAATACACTCGAAAATTTACCAAAAAGCGGCAATAGGCACACGTTTTATGGTTTCCTACAGATCACCACACCTAGACCTTGCAGTTTTTTATTAGAAAAGGACCACAAAATGTATATAAACTCATCAAACTGAAACACATTGGGACACATTCACTAAAATAGACATGCCAAAAGAAGAAGTGTGACGAGCGGTGCGGACAAATGTCATGTCATGCCAGATTCGCCATTTTGATGAAACTATTAGTAAGTGTGCTCCATTTCACTCACAGATTAGCTGGATACTAAGGGGGTCATTTGCTAACCAGAAATACGTCTATATAAGGCGTATTTCTGGCGCACATTGTGGCACAAAGCTTATTTGCGCCGCAATCTGTGACTTTTTCCCGCTCATGCCAGTTAAAAAAAAGTGGGCGTGGAGTGGGCAGGGAAAAGAGACGGGATGGCAGGACCGTCTCATTCATCATTTTCTACTCCTGTTTTAGGTGTAGAAAATGGTCTAAATCTACTCCAGGAAGCGAGCTGGCGTAGATTTAGAAGCAGCGGCCGATCCGCCGAAGTTAAGTAGACCACCGACAGCGCAGGGGCGCTGGTCTTAATAAATGACCCCCTAAGTTTTCTAAAAAAGCATGTGTGAATCTGTCCTTTGTTCTGACTGATTGCGTGAATTCACATGCAAAAAAATAGCTTTCAATTTCAGACATTTCAAATACGACAGCTTAGACCAATCCTACGCTGTAGTGAAAGGCAGTACTTTATATGTCCATGCGGCATTTTTGTAAACCTAGCACATAGAATTAGCTTTTTATAGATGTGGTCCAGTGGGAAATGAAATCCCAGTACATATTAATGTTACTAGTTGTACTAGTTGTTACTAGTTACTCTGTACTATGTGGTGGTTTGGTCCAAGTACATTTCTTTTGCTGTTGCCCTGTTGCTCTGGGTAGTAAATAGCTAAAAGATATTTGTCTCTAACTTTCTAATTTCTGTATTCACAGGATTGCTCATTTTATATTCTATCTATAGGCTTTCTACACTTATTGTTGTCATGAGGTTCCAAGAGAATTTGACCTTATAATTATGCCTCACAATCAGGGCCGGTGCAAGGATTTTTGCCAACACAAGCAAAGCTACATTTTGGCGCCCCCCCCCCCCCCTCGCAGTTCACCTGGCCCATGTCCCGTCTGCAGCAGCTGGCTTCTCCTCTGGGTGGTCCTGGTATCTTCTCTCTGCTTCAGACAATCGCTGGTTTGAGGACCGTATTTTTCGCCCTCTAGGTTTTAGAGAAGGATAATAAAAAAATATATATTTTCCATTACACCTCAGGTCAGACCAGCAATCAGACCCCCAATGTTAATCAGATCTCAGCTCACAGCCGCAATCAGACCCCCAATGTTAATCAGACCTCAGATCAGACCCCCATGTCAGACATCAGCCCCCATCCATCAGCCCCCCATGTCAGCCATCATGCCGCCATGTCAGCCATAGGCCCCCATGTCAGCCATCAGCCCCCATGTCAGCCATCAGCCCCCATGTAAGCCATCATGCCCCCATGTAAGCCATCATGCCCCCATATCAGCCATCAGCCGCCCATGTCACATTTCTCCCCCTCCATGTCAAATCACCCCCTTATGTCACATCAGCCCTCCATGTCACATTTCTCCCCCTCCATGTAACTTTTTTCCGCCCTCCCCCAGGGTGCGCCCTAAGGCAGCCGCTTGGTCTGCCTTATGGTAGCACCGGCCCTGCTCACAATCCATCTCTCAAGTTACGGAAATAGTATATGCTGTTTCTCCGATTCACTTGTATTAGAGCCATGGAAACAGCATAGGCTAGCACAACCTACGTGGCTATTTCCATAGTCCTGAGCACTAATGGCCACCACATCCAGACGGAAGGGGATGGAGGAAGTCCATTCTAAGATGATAATACCCCTATGAGGAGATGTACTTCTAGGGAAGAATACCTCTTGTAGTACAACAGAATCTTTTAGGGGAAAAAAACTTTGTGTTCCTCTGTATGAAATCAAAGATATGTAGAGATACTGTATGGTATAATATAATAACTATCTATGGGTGAACTATCATGGGAGCTGCAAGACCCCTAAATCAGCACAAGAAAGGGGCCATACTTCTCATGTGGATGACATGAGCTGCAGTACCAGGCACAGTGACAGAGATATGGGCTCTAAGGATTGTCCCTGCCCAATTATTTTGCTGATTGGCACAATAATCATGCACTGATGGTGTATCTTAAAAAAAGACCTAAAAACACTTTAAAAAATACCGTACTTACCTCTCCATTACCATCTCATACAGTTGTCTTCACTTCCATGAGTTCGGTCTGCGACCTGTATTTTTATAGGGGGTCTGGTGTCAATATTTAGGATTCTAGTGTGGAGTCTGTATTTCTTTGACTGTTCTGGTCTGGGATTTGTATTAATTTAGTTCTGGATCGTTATTTATTTAGGGGTCAGGTACTTTTTTATATGTAGGGGTCAGAGTTTTTTTTATATGTTTAGGGATCTGGGTTCTGCGGGGGAGATTTATCAAACTGGTGTAAAGAAGAACTGGATTAGTTGCCTATAGCAACCCATCAGAATCCACCTTTCATTTTCCAAAGGAGCTGTCAAAAATGAAAGGTGGAATATGATTGGTTGCTATAGGCAGCTAAGCCAGTTCTACTTTACACCAGTTTGATAAATCTCCCCCTGCATTTCTTTAGGTTGTCTGTATTTAGGAGGTCTGAACTGGGGTCTATTCTGGGGTCTAATGAAAGGGGCTATATGCACAATTTGTGATTTACATGCCATTAGTTGATGTTCTACGTGAATAAGTAGGGCACAAGGTGGAAACATTTCTGCTGGCACTTCAAATGTCGCATCTCCTTGATGTCCTTCCTCAAAAGCTGCCAATTATGCATATAGTATCCCTCATCCTATTATCTGGTGCAAATTGACAAAGCAATTGTTCATTACAATAGATAATTAGCAATTAACACTACTGATGTGTGGATACTACTTGTGGTCCACCACATCATGTTACTGCCTGGCCAGGACAGTGCCATGAACTACAGAGGAAACCACTGGTTAATAAACTGCATGGGCCAGAAGGTTTTGGGTAATGCTTGGACAGAGGATGGAGCTTCAGCATGGAGTGTTCTCAGATGACTCAGTGTCTTATCTCACATTGTGATAACATTTTGGCAGTTCAACTTTGATATTTGAAGAGCTTATTTGCTGAAACTAAATCAATAAATACCTGAACTTTGGATCACAAAACTTTGATTTTGAATCAAAGTTCCTATTTGTAGAATGTAAAATAATGTCCACAAATCCATGTTCTATTTGCTGACATTTTTAAACATTAAAATAGCAAGGTTTAAGGTTTTAATGGCAAAATAAAAACCAAGGGGAATATTTACCAACAGAAATATCTCTATATTAGGTTTATTCAGGGGCGTACCTAGAGCATTTGGCACCCGGGGCGAACCCTTTGTTTGGCACCCCCCCCCCCCCCCCAAGAAAGTTAAGAAAACATGCACAAACTTTTTTCAATGTTCTCAATAATATTTATTACAAAACATTCAGACATCCGCATGTGTTTTGGTATCAGTGGATCCGTAAAAATCATACGGACGTCTGAATGGAGCCTTACAGGGGGGTGATCAATGACGGAGGTGATCAGGAAGTCTATATGGGTGATCACCTCTCTGTCATTGATCACCCCCCTGTGATCAATGACAGGCTCCATTCAGACATCCGCATGTGTTTTGCGGATCAGATCCATGTATCAGTGGATCCGTAAAAATCATACGGACCTCTGAATGGAGCCTTAAAGGGGGGTGATCAATGGTTCATAAGGGGCATCTCCTCTCCTACATAGCGCCACATACCTCTTACATCCAGTGATGTCACCTTTGATGTAGACGTTCTCTTTCCTCATCTTCTCCATTCAGACCAGACCGCCATGATGATTTTTCTGACATCTCCCGTCTCTGCAGAGATTGAGAAACAGACATTAGTTTCCTGCCACCCCCAATACTATACTGCAGAAACAGTCCCCCTGGAAATACTACTATAGTGCCCTAGTAATCATGTTCCTCATAGCCCCCAGTAGTAGTAAAGCTCCCCATAATACCCCCTAGTAGTACTAATTTTCCCTATAATAGGACAGTACATAAAATACCCCCGCTTAGTGCCCGCAGTTGAGCTAATGTCCCCATAATGTATGCCAGTATAAAATACCCCTATATAGTGCCCCAGTAAATGCCCTCATACTGCTCCTCTCCCCCTTCCCCATAGTGTCCCCCATAATATGCCAGTAAAAAAATGCCCCTTAGTGCCCCCAGCAGATGCCCCTATAGTGCTCCTCCCCCACAATGTACCAGTAAAAAAATGCCCCTTCTTAGTGCCACCATATGCCTCAATAGTGCTCCACTCCCCCATAGTGCCGCTCTCCCCTATAGTGCCTCCCATAATGTGCCAGTAAAAAATGCCCCCTTAGTGCCACCAAATGCCAGTGCCCCCCATAATGTTCCAATACAAAAGACCACTTTAGAGCCCCCACTTCCCCATAGTGCCCCCAAATAATGCCCCTATAGTAACACCAGATGCCCCATAGTGCTGCTCTCCCCTATAGTGCCCCCCAGAATGTGCCAATAATTAAAAAAAAAGCCCACAGATACCCCCATAGTGCTCCTCTCCCCCATGGTGCCCCCCCATAATGTGCCAGTAAGAAATGCCCCCATAGTGCCAGCCCCCCTATAGTGCTAGTTCCCCCCATAGTGCCAGATCTCCCCCATAGTGCCAGCCCCCCCTATAGTGCCAGCTCCCTCTAGTGTCAGCTCCCCCTATAGTGCCAGCTGTCCCTATAGTGCCCCCCCATAGTGCTAGTTCCCCCATAGTGCCAGATCTCCCCCCATAGTGCCAGCTGCCCCCATAGTGCCAGATCTCCCCCCATAGTGCCAGATCTCCCCCCATAGTGCCAGATCTCCCCCCATAGTGCCAGCTCCCCCTATAGTGCCCCCCCATAGTGCTAGTTCCCCCATAGTGCTAGCTCCCCCCCCCCCATAGTGCCATATCTCCCCCCCATAGTGCCAGGCCCCCCCATAGTGCCAGGCCCCCCCCCCCCCCCAAAGAGGAAAAAAAAACAAAAAAACGAATACTTACCTCCATCAGCTCAGCAGCGATGCAAGCCTTTTCCGGCCTGTGTCCCTGCTGTGTGCTGCCGGGCTCAGGCGTCGCGATGATAATGACATCATCGCTGCCTGAGCCGGCCTCTGATAGGCTGCAGGCATTAGTGCCTGCGGCCTATCAGAAGAACAGGGGAGGGACACGCCTCTCCCTCCCCTGCCCCACAGCACACAGCACGGCCACAATTATATCCAGGGCCGCGCCGCCTGTGGCGATCGGCGGTGCGGCCCTGAAGAATAAAAAATATAATTTTTTTTTTAAGACAGGCGGCCTGGCACCCCCCTTGTGAGTGGCACCCGGGGCGGCCCGCCCCCCCCCCGCCCCCCCCTTGGTACGCCACTGGGTTTATTTCTGGAGCAGATTCTGGTGGAAAGGTTCTTTGCTCCGCAATCTGCGACTTTCCCCCCACTCAGCCAGGTCTAAAAAAAAGTGGGTGGGGGAAGGGGGTCGGCGGATCAGCCGCCAGCACAGGGGATTATTAAGAACGGCGTCTAAATCAACGGTCTTAATGAATTACCCCCTCTATATCTACTTATCTACTAGTAGGAAATAGCAAAGCAATGTATCCCTCACATCATAATATTAGTGGTGACCGTAATAAATAAATGTAATTCACTGTCAGGTATATTATGCAATTTCTTCGATGATTCATTATAATTAATTGACGCGTAATGTGTCCACATAAATGTTTATTTTGACTAAACTCTACTCTTTTTAGATTTCTAGATATAAACGCAGTTTAGTCCTACTATAGTCCTACTATAGTGAGAGAACCTGTCACCGTGAAATGCAGTGACAGGTTCATATATAGAGCAGATTAATATATAGTTTTATGGGAAAAGATTCAGTATAATACATACATTTATATCTCTGCTTTTTCTGAGTTCAGTAGTACAAGGCCATGATATCAGTGACTGACAACTATCTCCAGTGTCGGACTAAGGTGCCTAGGGCCCACCAGTACAATTTATTTTGGGGGCCCACCATAGGGATACATTCAAATATTACCTGCTCTCACAGCAGCAAGATGCTACTGAATGATTGAATATGGGGGTCCCTGCAGCAACTTTGAGGAGGCAGGTCTCTGGGAAAGGAGGTTAATGGTTCTCCTGTCTCTGTACCTATACGTCACCTCTGCCACATGGACGTATATATAATAATAAACTGTGGAGTTTCTTAAATATTCTACCCAGTTTTTTTATATAGACATAGGCTGATTGAGGTGCTGTACATTGAATATATGTATGTAATACGGAAAATTTACTGTGTTATATGCCACTTGTGCAGAGGCTGGAAGACAAGGGGCCCACCTTGCTCAGGGGCCCAGCGGAGGATTCACCTGTACCCCTGCAACACCAAGCGATAAAAAAGGCATATGCCCCCCAAAATAGTACCAATCAACCATCACCTCATCTTGCAGACTCTACCTAAGACAATCAGTCAAAAAAAAAAAAAGCTATGGCTCTCAGACTATGAAGACACTAAAACATCATTTTTTTTTGTTTCAAAAATGCTATTATTGTGTAAAACTTAAATAAATAAGAAAAAGTATACATATTAGGTATTGCCACATCCATAACGTTCTGCCCTATAAAAATGGCACATGACCTAAGGCTGGGTTCACACCTGAGCGTTTTACAGCGCATTCCTACGCGCTGTAAAACGCTCAACAAGGAGAAACCAATGCTTCCCTATGGGAATGGTTCTCACCTGGGCGTTTTACAGCGCGTACGATCGCGCTGTAAAACGCCCGACGCCCCAAGAAGTACATGAGCTTCTTTGGGGCGTCTTGTCGAGCGTTCCCGTACATAGACTTTCGCTTGTCTCTGTATGCGCGATTGCAAACGCCGGTACAATCGCGCATACAGAGTGCTCCTTTCAGAACGCTCAGGTGTGAACCCAGGGTAACCCCTCAGGTGAACGCTGTAAAAATAAATAAATAAAAACTGCCAAAACAACCAATTTTTTGGTCACCTTGCCCCATAAAGTGTAATAGTGAATGATCAAAAAATCATATGTACCCAAAAATGGTACCAATAAAAACATCAACTCTTCCTGCACAAGAAGATCAGCATAAAAAAAAAAGGCGTTCAGAAAATGGAGACACAAAAACATAATTTTTGTTTTCAAAAATGCTTTATTATGTAAAACTGAAACAAACAATCAAAGAAAGTAGACATATTTGATATCATTGCATCCATAACAACCTGCTCTACAAAAATAGCACATGATCTACCCTGTCAGATGAATGTTGTAAAAAAACAAAAAACGGTGCCAAATCAGCCATTTTTTTGTTACCTTGCCTCACAAAAAATGTAATATAGAGCAATTGAAAAATCATATGTACCCCAAAATAGTACCAATAAAACTGTCACCTTATCCCCTAGTATCCAAAATGGGGTTACTTTGTGGGAGTTTCTACTGTAAGGGTGCATCAGGGGGGCTTCAAATGGAACATGGCATCTAAAAACCAGTCCAGCAAAATCTGCCTTCCAAAAACCATATGGCGCTCCTTTCCTTCTGCACCCTGCCATGTGCCCTTACATCAGTTTTTCTGTAAACCACAGGATCAGGGTAATAAATATTGAGTTTTGTTTGGCTGTTAAGGCCTCTTTTACACTGGCGTCATGTTTTTGGCCCGGATAAGATGCGGGTGCGTCGCGGGAAAATGCGCGATTTTTCTGTGCGAGTGCTAAACATTGTAATGCATTTTGCATGCTGGTGAGAAAAATCGGCATGTTTGGTACCCAAAAATCAGCATGTTTGGTGAGGTGTTGTGTATACTGTTTTATTTTCCCTTATAACATGGTTATAAGGGAAAATAATAGCATTCTTAATACAGTGCATAGTACAATAGGGCTGGAGGAGTTAAAAAAAATTAAAAAAAAATTAAACTCACCTTAATCCACTTGTTTGCGCAGCCCGGCTTCTCTTCTGTCTACTTCTTCTTTGAGGAATAGGACCTTTGATAACGTCACTGCGCTCATCACATGGTCCATCACATGATCTTTTTTACCATGGTGATGGATCATGTGACCGACCATGTGATGAGCACAGTGATGTCACCACAGGTCCTTTTCCTGTGCACAGCAAAGATGAAGACAAAAAAGAAGCCAGGCTGCGCGAACAAGTGGATTTAGGTGAGTTTTTTTTTTTTTAACCCCTCTAGCCCTATTGTACTATGCATTCTGTATTAAGAATACTATTATTTTCCCTTATAACCATGTTATAAGGGAAAATTATAATGATCGGGTCCCCATCCCGATCGTCTCCTAGCAACCGTGCGTGAAAATCGCACCGCATTCGCACTTTTCACGCAGCCCCATTCACTTCTATGGGGCCTGCGTTGTGTGAAAAACGCACAAAATAGAGCATGCTGCGTGAAAATCACTGTTTATGTTCACAGCCCCATAGAAAAGAATGGGTCCGCTAGTACGGTGGCACGTGCAATAGTTACCCCGTCGCAGCCACCACACAGACATGCCCGTAGAGCCCCTAGAGTCCCTGAGGTGCTGGCAAACCCTGATTGGCAGTCCCCAACTTCAGCCGCACCATTAGTTCCCCCTTTCACCGCCCAATCTGGAGTTCAGATTGAGACAGCTCAGATCGGTTCGGCACTGGGATTTTTTGAGCTGTTCTTGACTGCGGAGCTCTTGGACATAGTCGTGGCAGAAACAAATCGGTATGCCACTCAATTTATAGCCGCCAACCCGGGAAGCTATTATGCCCAGCCTTTCTGGTGGAAACCTGTCCAAGTTTCCGAATTAAAAAAAATTCTGGGCCTTCTCCTCAACATGGGTCTAACCAAAAAGCATGAATTGCGGTCATATTGGTCCACGAACCCAATTCATCACATGCCCATGTTCTCTGCTGCCATGTCCAGGGCACGATTTGAGGCCATCCTGCGTTTCCTGCACTTTAGCGACAACACCACCTCCCGTCCCAGAGGCCACCCAGCTTTTGAACGGCTCCACAAAATTCGGCCCCTCATAGACCACTTCAACAACAAATTTGCAGATTTGTATACCCCTGAGCAAAACATCTGCGTAGACGAGTCCCTAATACATTTTACCGGGCGCCTTGGCTTCAAACAATACATCTCAAGCAAGCGCGCCCGGTATGGGGTCAAATTGTGCAAGCTCTGTGAAAGGGCCACAGGCTATACCCACAAATTTCAGATCTATGAGGGTAAAGATCAGACCCTGGAGCCGGTCGGTTGCCCTGACTACCTGGGGAGCAGTGGGAAGACAGTCTGGGACTTGGTGTCACCCTTATTTGGCAAGGGGTACCATCTTTATGTGGACAATTTCTACACAAGTGTGCCCCTCTTCAGGCATTTGTTCCTGGAACATATTGGCTGCTGTTGTACCACGCGACCTAGTCGCCGGGGCTTCCCCCAACGGCTCGTTACCACCCGTCTTGCAAGGGGGCAGAGGGCCGCACTGTGTAACGAAGAACTGCTCGCGGTGAAATGGAGAGACAAGCGTGACGTTTACATGCTCTCCTCTATTCACGCAGACACGACAATACAAATTGAACGAGCAACCAGTGTCATTGAAAAGCCCCTCTGTGTCCACGACTATAATTAGCTCATGGGAGGGGTAGACTTCAATGACCAGATGTTGGGTCCTTATTTAGTTTCCCGACGCTGGTATAAGAAGGTGTCTGTATATTTAATTCAATTGGCTGTATATAATAGTTTTGTTCTCTACAGTAAGGCTGGGAGAACAGGATCCTTCCTCAAATTTCAGGAAGAGATCATCGAGAACCTCCTGTATCCAGGAGGTTCCGTGGCCCCATCCACCAGTGTAGTGAGCCGTCTACACGAGCGACATTTCCCCAATGTCGTTGCTGGTACCTCAACCCAACCGTCACCCCGAAAAAGATGTCATGTCTGTAGCAGGAGTGGAATAAGGCGTGACCCACGCTATTTCTGTCCTGACTGCCCTGACCACCCTGCCCTATGCTTAGGGGAGTGTTTCCAGAAGTACCACACACAGGTACACTTAGCATAGGGATTGCATCTCACAGGACAGGCACACAGGGCTATTAGGGCCCATTCACACTGAGCTGCTGCAAACCTTTCCTTTCACCTGAGACAAAGTGCATAATGTACTTCGCCACATC
Organism: Bufo gargarizans; assembly: GCF_014858855.1. NCBI lineage: Eukaryota > Metazoa > Chordata > Amphibia > Anura > Bufonidae > Bufo > Bufo gargarizans. Next base: position 174,496,494 of record NC_058080.1, on the reverse strand, counting down.
TCTGGGCGATTTGCGCTTTGCACATTGTCCCATGGGGAAGAAGAGGTTTGTCCTATAAAGGTAAAAAAATAAAAATAAATCACTAGTAATCAAAAAAGTTAACGTTCTGTTCAAAAAGTTAAATAACGTTTATATGTTCAGTTTAAATGTTATTATAAAGTTAATAATTTTATTGCGTTGCGGCCTGGTTTTTTCTTTTTTGTTTTGTTTTTTTTACCTTCCAGGTGGACCAACCGATCGACTAGCTGCAGAACTGATGTGCATTCTGACAGAAGCATTGCGCTGCTGTCAGATTACACAAAGGTCGGTGTATGCGGCGCTGCAAGACGAGATTTCTCCTCTGCAGTAAAAGACACGTTTGCCGAGGCATATGAGCTGAGGGGGCGGTGGTGTTCATATGCTTTGGCAAACACTTTGTATATAAAAAAGTAAATAAAAAATCCCGGCAATGATTTATTCATCCACATGGAGAATGGAGAAATCGGGTTTGCCAGGGCATACGAGCTAAGTAGGTTTGGATGTTGGGCGGAGCTCCTATGTCCTGGCAGACGCCTTTCCCCTCCTTTTTTTTTTGGCAGAGATTTTTCCATCCACATTGATCGATGCGAATGAAGAAATCTGTGCCGTTCATTTTTTCTTTCAGCCCAGAGGCTGAACGAAAAAAAAAAAATCTCATTACCTGTATGCTCAATATAAGGAGAATAGCAGAAACTCCTAATGCTGGCCATACATGTAATTATTGCGGAGACCCTCAAATGCCAGGGCAGTACAAACACACCACATTTATCTCACCCAGTATGGGTATATGTAAAATGACACCCCAAAAAACATTGCCCAACTTCTCCTGAGTTCGGCGATACCACATGTGTGACACTTTTTTGCAGCCTAGATGCGCAAAGGGGCCCAAATTCCTTTTAGGAGGGCATTTTTAGACATTTGGATCCCAGACTTCTTCTCACGCTTTAGGGCCCCTAAAATGCCAGGGCAGTATAAATACCCCACAAATGACCCCATTTTGGAAAGAAGACACCCCAGGGTATTCGCTGAGGGGCATATTGAGTCCATGAAAGATTGAAATTTTTGTCCCAAGTTAGCGGAAAGGGAGACTTTGTGAGAAAAAAAAAAAATTCCGCTAACTTGTGCAACAAAAATAAAAATTCTCGCCATGCCCCTCATTGAATACCCTGGGGTGTCTTCTTTCCAAAATGGGGTCATTTGTGGGGTATTTATACTGCCCTGGCATTTTAGGGGCCCTAAAGCGTGAGAAGAAGTCTGGGATCCAAATGTCTAAAAATGCCCTCCTAAAAGGAATTTTGGCCCCTTTGCGCATCTAGGCTGCAAAAAATTGTCACACATGTGGTATCGCTGTACTCAGGAGAAGTTGGGCAATGTGTTTTGGGGTGTCATTTTACATATACCCATGCTGGGTGAGATAAATATCTCGGTCAAATGCCAACTTTGTATAAAAAAAATGGGAAAAGTTGTCTTTTGCCGAGATATTTCTCTCACCCAGCATGGGTATATGTAAAAAGAAACCCCAAAACACATTGCCCTACTTCTTTTGAGTACGGCGATACCACATGTGTGACACTTTTTTGCAGCCTAGGTGGGCAAAGGGGCCCACATTCCAAAGAACACCTTTCAGGTTTCACAGGGCATTTTTTACACATTTTGATTTCAAAGTACTTCTCACGCATTAGGGCCCCTAAAATGCCAGGGCAGTATAACTACCCCACAAGTGACCCCATTTTGGAAAGAAGACACCCCAACAGTGGCGTAGCTACAGGGGTCGCAGCGGTCGCAATTGCGACCGGGCCCCTGAGCCAGGGGGCCCACGGCCCCCCCACCGCCTCCTATTCAAAATCTAATAGTGACGGGGGGCAGGGGCAGTGCGCACGTGGTTTCCGCGCATCTCCGGCTCCCTCCCAGTCAGACACTCAGAAGCAGCAGGCGGCAGTGACTGTGCGGACGTGCGGTGGCTGGCGGGCGGGCCCCCGCCACCTCACACCGTCCGCTGCTGTCATACACACCGTGATCCCCTCTCCCTCCAGTAGGTTTGTAGCTGTGGAACGTGACGTCACTAGAACGTTCTACTTCCGGGGTTCTGGGTCGCGTCCTGTGATTGGCTAGAGCTGTGGTGACGTAGTAAGCATTTAAATCTGTGTTTTGTATGAGGAGGCGAGTGGCCGTTACTGTGACATTCACTGGTGCTGGCGGCTGAGTGAACCGAGGTCTCGTCAGTGTCCTTCAGTATGGGGAGCGCTAGAACCTTTCCTCAGCAGGCAGTGAAAGTACGGGGTACACTAACAGTATTTATGTGTGGTGACTTGGCACCTCATGCCATCTTCCACAATATGACACTCTGTAAAAGGAGATAAAATGGCAGAAGTACAGACTGAGGGCTCATTCACATGACTGTTGGATGTTTTACAGTCCACAAATTGCAGATCTGGATTTTACGGAACGTCCTGCCCTCTATAGACCTGCCCTATCCCCCTCTGTACAGTGGACGAGAATAGGACATGTTCTGTCTTTTTGCGGATGCATTGGCGCACACGGTTCGCTGTCTGCAGCTTTTGCGGCCCCATTTATGTGAATGGATTTGCAAAAAATGCTGGTTGGATGCGGGCTGAAACAACGATCCTGTGCGCGAGCCCTAGGACCTCATTCACATGTCTGTGACGTCTTGTCAGTGTTTCATCTGTGCCTTAGGCTACTTTCACACTTGCGTTCAGAGCGGATCCGTCTGGGGTCTGCACAGACGGATCCGCTCATATAATGCAGACGGTGGATCCATTCAGAACAGATCCGTCTGCATTATATTGTAGAAAAATTTCTAAGTGTGAAAGTAGCCTAAGACGGATCCGTCCAGACTTTACATTGAAAATCAATGGGGGACGGATCCGTTTGAAAATTGAGCCATATTGTGTCAACTTCAAACGGATCCATCCCCATTCACTTACATTGTAAGTCTGGACGGATCCGCACGGCCAGGCGGACACCCGAACACTGCAAGCAGCGTTCAGGTGTCCGCCTGCTGAGCGCTCCACTCCGCAGGACAAACGCTGCCAGACTGATGCATTCTGAGTGGATCCGCATGCACTCAGAATGCATTAGGGCTGGACGGATGCGTTCGGGGCCGCTTGTGAGAGCCTTCAAACGGAACTCACAAGCGGAACCCCGAACGCAAGTGTGAAAGTAGCGTAAAGGGTCTGTTTTTTGCCCCCCCCCCCCCGTGTGTCAGCCATATTCCATGTACACTGCTAGGCTGATTATTGGTTCCAGAGCATCTCCTAGCGGTGGTCAGTGAAAACCACTGTCAGAACACTGATGCCAAGGGTGTAGCTATAGAGGGTGCAGAGGTAGCAGTCGCTACCGGGCCCAGGAGCCTGAGGGGGCAAAGACCCTTGTGCCACATAAGAAGATACCAGTATTATAGAAAGTGCATGCTGGTCAAGATATAGCTGTGGCTGGTGGGAAGGGTTTAGGTCAAGAATTTGGCATAGGGGGGTTTACTGTTAATTTTTTTTGCCGCAGGCAGCGTGAAGGCTATGCCCTTCCCTAGCCACAAAACGCTGAGGGAAGGGGGCCCAAGCTGAACCCTTGGACCAGGGCCCATGAGCCTTTAGCTACGCCCCTGCACCCCAAGGTATTCCGTGAGGGGCATGGCGAGTTCCTAGAATTTTTATTTTTTGGCACAAGTTAGCGGAAAATTATGATTTTGTTTTACAAAGTTTCATATTCCACTAACTTGTGACAAAAAATAACAACTTACATGAACTCACTATGCCCGTCACGAAATACCTTGGGGTGTCTTCTTTCCAAAATGGAGTCACTTGTGGGGTAGTTATACTGCCCTGGCATTTTAGGGGCCCTAATGTGTGAGAAGTAGTTTGAAATCAAAATGTGTAAAAAATGCCCTGTGAAATCCTAAAGGTGCTCTTTGGAATGTGGGCCCCTTTGCCCACCTAGGCTGCAAAAAAGTGTCACACATGTGGTATCGCCATACTCAGGAGAAGTTGGGCAATGTGTTTTGGTGTGTCATTTTACATATACCCATGCTGGGTGAGAGAAATATCTCGGCAAAAGACAACTTTTCCCATTTTTTTATACAAAGTTGGCATTTGACCGAGACATTTTGATTTCAAACTACTTCTCACACATTAGAGCCCCTAAAATGCCAGGGCAGTATAACTACCCCACAAGTGATCCCAAGAAGACACCCCAAGGTATTTCGTGATGGGCATAGTGAGTTCATGGAAGTTTTTATTTTTTGTCACAAGTTAGTGGAATATGAGACTTTGTAAGGAAAAATAAAAAAAAAATCATCATTTTCCGCTAACTTGTGGCAAAAAATAAAAAGTTCTATGAACTCACTATGCCCATCAGCTAATACCTTAGGGTGTCTACTTTCCGAAATGGGGTTATTTGTAGGGGTTTTCTACTGTCTGGGCATTGTAGAACCTCAGGAAACATGACAGGTGCTCAGAAAGTCAGAGCTGCTTCAAAAAGCGGAAATTCACATTTTTGTACCATAGTTTGTAAACGCTATAACTTTTACCCAAACCATTTTTTTTACCCAAACTTTTTTTTTTATCAAAGACATGTAGAACAATAAATTTAGAGAAAAATTTATATATAGATGTCGTTTTAAAAAAAAAAAGTTTTCAACTGAAAGTGAAATTTTTATCTTTTTGCAAAAATTTCGGTAAATTTTGATTAATAACAAAAAAAGTAAAAATGTCAGCAGCAATGAAATACCACCAAATGAAAGCTCTATTAGTGAGAAGAAAAGGAGGTAAAATTCATTTTGGTGGTAAGTTGCATGAGCAATAAACCGTGAAAGTAGTGTAGTGCAGAATTGTAAAAAGTGGTCTGGTCATTAAGGGTGTTTAAGCTAGGGGAGCTGAGGTGGTTAAAAGCAGAGAAATAGAAATTTATAAAATTGAGACTTTTTCAACATTTTTGGTAAATTTGGGATTTTTTATAAATAAAGGTGAAATATATTAACTAAAATTTATGACGTACATAATGAAATACAATGTGTCAAGAGAAAACAATTTCAGAATGGCTTTGATAAATAAAAGTGTTCCAAAGCTATTACCACATAAAGTGACACGTCAGATTAGCAAAAAGTGGCCTGGGCAGAAGGGCAAAAAATGGCCCAGGGTAAAAGGGGTTAAACACCAGGTGGTAGCAGTACAACTACTTTCACACTAGCGTTTTTCTTTTCCGGCATAGAGTTCCGTCCTAGGGGCTCTATACCGGAAAAGAACTGATCAGTTTTCTCCCCATGCATTCTGAATGAAGAGCAATGCGTTCCAGATGCATCAGGATGTCTTCAGTTCAGTCTTTTTGACTGATCAGGATGGAGATAATACCACAGCATGCTACGGTTTTATCTCCGGCCCAAAAAACGGAACACTTGCCTGAATGCCGGATCCAGCATTTTTTTTCATAGGACTGTATTAGTGCCGGATCCGGCATTCAAAATAACGGAATGCGCAGACCTATAAATATGTGAAACAAAAATCGAAAGGGTTCCGTTTGTCCGTATGACAAATGGGCAGATGGATCCGTTCTTGCAATGCATTTGTGAGACGGACCCGCATCCGGATCCGTCTTCAAATGCTGTCCGGTTACATGCAGATTGCCTGATCCGGCAGGCAGTACCGGCGACGGAACTGCTTGCCGGATCACTCTGCCACAAGTGTGAAAGTACCCTTAATAAAAAGAATACCTCGCAACTGTAGCATTTTTGTAAAAGAAAGTAAATTACAAGTAACTAATTTTTTTATGTTTCAATGGTATTTATTATGTTTTCACTATAATAAGGTACACAGTACAATGTGCATAAAATAAAGGACAAGGAGTCCAATCAATTGGACCTTCCAAACAAATAAAATAATGAACAGAAAGACATACAGAAAATTAAGCATAAATAAAAAAAAAAGCATCAGGAAATCAGGGGTAATAGACATACCGCTTCAGGGAACATAGGTTAGGTATCAGGAGGCGACCAGTAAGTTGAGGGTTTAACCTCTCATCCATCTCTCAGGGCACAACATATCTAGGATGAAACTATCAGAGTTCATGATAGAGGGAAAGATCAGTAGAGTGGGGAGAGGACGACCAGGGCTCCCAGACTCTTTCAAACAAAGCAAATGTATCCGAGCGGATAGCCGACAGCCTTTCAGATTGGTAAATCTTATTGATTCTATCAATCACAGCTTGATAGCTCAATGATAAGGATCGCCACTGAGAGGCAATGTGGATCCTAGCTGCCAGCAGGATAAACTGGGCCAATTTGAATTTAGCATTTGTTAATTTAGGCGGTTTGTCGCCAAGTAGAAAGACCGAGGGTGTGGGGAGGAGGGCGCGCCCCAGTAAGGTTGATAGTAAGTCACAGATGCGACCCCACAACCTGGAAGCTATGGGACATGACAAGTAACTAATTTTTTTATGCTGAATTATATTAAAATAACATGTAACAGTGGTACATCCTCTTTTAGAACCAAACTAGGCTTCATCGTTAAAGGGATTTTCCGGTTTGCATCAACATCCTTTAATATAATGAAGGTAGCTTTGTTGCGCCTATCTTCCGCTCTGGGCTGTGGTCACATGACCGTGTCCATGCAGCTCCTTTTCATATGATATTATGACCATGGGTGTGTCAGAGGAGCAAGAGGGGCGGTGATAGGGGAGTGTCTATGTAACTAGCTGGGTGGGAGGAGCTATAAACTAGATGGGCTTTGTTAGGGGCGGTACTAGAGCTGTGGTAGAGAAAAAAGCATTGCATCATGGGTTTGGTTAAATAAAACAAAAAAGTCTATTAAAATTACATGATAAAACTTTGGGTCTCCACCCCTGTAAGAAAAACCAGGCTACGAGGGAGCTCACAGAGAAGTGGAAGGGAGGTTGGTGTATATTGTACACCCCACACACTTAACTCTTGTGAAATTATAAGGCCTATGTGAAATTATAATGCCTCAGCGTACAGTGTTTTTTCCGCACGGGCGCAATCAGTTTTTGATGCGTTTTTCAAGCATGTGAAAAAAAACGAAAGAATTAAAAAGTACATCTCCTAGCAACAGTGAAAAACGCATTGCATCCGGAATCAAATTTTCACACAAGCCCCATTTACTTCTATGGGGCCAGGGTTGCATGAAAATTGCATGCTGCAATTTTTCCTGAACACAGAGATGATGGGTGATAAACAATCCTCATGTGCACAGACCCATTGAAATGAATGCATCAGGATTCAGATGCTGTCACAGTGTAGGGGGAGTAACACCAGAATGACAACAGAAGGAAAATAACCAGGAACTAGGCCTCAAGGCTAGGGAACGGGAAATGGTTATCACCTAAGAAAACCCTAAACCTAGTCCTGACTCCTGTCAGTATGAATAACCCTGAAGGAGGGAATATTCATACACTGTAAACCTAGGCCCTAGTAACCCTGAAAAACCCTAGGATTAGTTACAGGGTCTGAGACTACTGGTTCCTTCCCAGATGAACAAACCAGTGTCTCCCTGAGGCCTAGTAAACAATGAGCAAAAGGAAGCAACAAAATACCAAGAGAAGTACACTTATCTTCAATAGAAAATGGATGAGCAGGAACTCAGATGAGGACCACACACCAGCTCTTCCAACTCCAGGCAGAGAATATCAACCGCATGGTAAGAAGTGTGAGTCCAGACTAAATAGAGGAGCAGTAATGCCCACAAGCTACACCTGAGACATTACCAACAACAACACTCCAACAAGTGAAAATAGATAGGCTGTCAGAGGACCTAAGGTGCAGCCAGTCTCTCAGATCTTCTAACCTCTGTCCCTGGAGGGACCGTGAAAGATGCTATGCTTTTGCTTCATACATCACACCCGGACGGAAAACTTGCTTGTGTGAAAGAGGCCTCAATGTATAGGAGCACAGCCGGATGGACTGTCTATAGCTGCAGTGCTGTCTTAAAACCAGACCCTACATAGTCTCCCCCATAGCGCTATTGTGGCGGAACCCGCCTCGCCACTGGGCCTTGGAGAGGCCTGGCTGCCCGCCTCCTACCTGCTGACTATGGCCCCTGGTAAATTTGTACGTTTGAATGCAATTTGGGCCATCCGTGGACATATTATGACTTTTGGGAACAATGCCCTTAAAGACTGTGTAGCGGATTGCATTCAGGCTGTCTTAAATATTATGTATGTTATCATGGGTTCGGTTAAATTGTATTGCGGTGTGTTGTGAGCTGTATATGTCTTGCTCTTACTGTGGTGTTTGCTGTGTTGGAGGCATTGCTGTTCTGTGCCTCTTCTCCTCCCCCTTTTTCCTGTCCCATTGTTCCCCCAGCAAGGTGTTGTCTCAGGGACACTGGGAGACCATTGTCGGGCCCCACCCTTCCTTGTACCATAGCCCTCCATGTGCCCTATTGTATGGAAATGAGGCTGTTGGGGGGGTTTAAAGTAGGTGTGCTATGTCTAAATAAAGTCAGTTCCTGTTTTAACCCTCAAAGTGAAGTGTCGTCTCATTCTTGGGGGGAGGATTCATGGTATGCTGTTCCAGTTTGACTGCTAGGAGCGTAAACCTATTCGTATGGTTTCCTATTCCACTGTCTACAGCATTCATATGCTTGAAGAGGATTTATCTGCTTCTTCGGTTCGGTGATGGTGGTGTCTGCCAGAGTGCTTGGAGACCTCAGGAAACGCTAGGAGCATCCAGCAACGGAGGGTCGGGGTGCCAGGCGTTCCGTTACATTTGGTGGCAAGCAGTGGGATGGCGTCCTAGTGAGAGAAGAAGCAGCTCGGAGACACCGTTCGTGGATTTACAAAATTGAGGGCAACACTAGTATCCATACAGCGCCCCTGGCTACAGCAGGATGGAATCGGCTAGTCTTCGAACAGCGTTCCACTACGAGGAGGAGGATTACCCGGACTGGAGGGATGCAGTCCGGAAAGGCGTCTGGCACGAGGCCCTGGAAGATGTACAGCGTTGGCGGGGCTAGTGTCTCCCCAGTGAGGAGCAGCAGTTGCGGATGCGAGTGGCCCTGCGAATACCCCTTCTGGGAGAGAAGCTCTTGAATGAGTGGGTGACAGAACTGGAGAGCCTGGTATGGAAGGAGCTTTGGCTAGACAACGCCTACCAGGCACTCTGGTGGTATGTGATTCGGCACTCCCCCTGGATGGCTGAGCACGACAGACCCGAGGGTGAGGATTATGATGGCCCTGGCCTGTTGTTTGAGGCCTTAGCAGAACTGGAGTTCGGAGATGCTGGAGAGTCCCGGTTCTGGGATATCTATGACTACAGGGAGGCTATGCATGATTGGGCTACAGCGAGAGAGGTGAGACAAGACCTGACATCTCTAGTGATAAAGGAGTGGGAGCTGGAGCAGGACTACCAATACCTCTTCAGCTCAATTCGGTCCCAATATACACTACCAGAGAGCTGGGTGGCAGTCCCAGACCTACAACCCTACAGCTGGGAAGACCCGACTGAAGTATCCCCTGCTTCAGTACCAGCTACAGAGGTAGGGGACCTCATAGACTGGTCCTGTGACGAACCACAACAGGCAGGTGGAGACGGGACCGAGGGCTCTCCACCGGGATGCTGGGCAGCTGGCCCAGACCCTCAGCAGCAGCCGGAGTTGCCAGGTGTGGACCCAGGTGGTCCTTACTCGCAAATGTTGAGGGACCTCACAGACTGGTCCTGGGAGGACCCACAGATAGCAGGTGGAGATGGGACCGAGGTCTCTCTACTGGCCCTACAAGGATGCTGGGCCGCCTGCCCAGATCTCCAGCAGCAGTGCATATCACAGGGAGAGGAGATGCGGGGTCCCTCTGCCCTACAGCAACCAGAGTCCTGGGGAGGAGAGGCAACCGGCCTCACCTTCCACCAGCAGCCGAAGATACCGGGAAAAGGGGAACACAAGCCCCTCTGCACGGGCGCAGATGAGACGACGGGCTCGGTGCCAGTCCTACAGGGATGCTGGACGGTCGGTCCAGATCCCCATCCATCTCCGCAGGGATACCAGGAGGAGGAGGTAAGCGAGCCCTCCCCTTCCCAGCTACTTCCCAACCGAGTTCTGGGGGCAGGGGATGAGCCTGCGATACCCACTGATCCCTTCCCAGCAGAAGAGCTGGCATCCGGGCAGCTAGCCCCTGTTCCACCGACTCCCTTGTTACAGGGCTAGCTTGCACCCCCCTCACCCCAGCAGAAGAGCTGGCATCAGGGCAGAACACCGCTGGCCGCTGTTCCCCAAGTAGCCCCAGCGGTTTGCCTAGCACACCAAGGGGAGACAGTAAGCCCCACAACAGTGCAGATGGGACCGTAGTCTCTGTACCTGCACCACTGGAGATATGGACAATCTGTCCTGGCCCACAACAACAGGACAATGTATTGGAAGGAGAGGCAGTCTGTTTTCCCCTACAACAAGGGAGGGTGTCGCAGAGAGAGGAGCCTGTTACCCCTTCCCCCCAGCAACAGCTTTGTTTAACCAGGGGAGAGGGCACCCTGGTTACCTTCCCCCCAAGCCATAGATCTACAACTGGACACAAGCGGCAGGGGGCCATAGGGACAACTACACCCTTTGAGAAAGGCCGGCTGACTATCAGAGCCCCAGACCGACTGGAGGTCTGGAGTCTGGATAGTCTCAATGAGAAAGGGGAGAAATGTGGCGGAACCCGCCTCGCCACTGGGCCTTGGAGAGGCCTGGCTGCCCGCCTCCTACCTGCTGACTATGGCCCCTGGTAAATTTGTACGTTTGAATGCAATTTGGGCCATTTGTGGACATATTATGACTTTTGGGAACAATGCCCTTTAAGACTGTGTAACGGATTGCATTCAGGCTGTCTTAAATATTATGTATGTTATTTTGGGTTCGGTTAAATTGTATTGAGGTGTGTTGTGAGCTGTATATGTCTTGCTCTTACTGTGGTGTTTGCTGTGTTGGAGGCATTGCTGTTCTGTGCCTCTTCTCCTCCCCCTTTTTCTTGTCCCATTGTTCCCCCAGCAAGGTGTTGTCTCAGGTACACTGGGAGACCATTGTCGGGCCCCACCCTTTATTGTACCATAGCCCTCCATGTGCCCTATTGTATGGAAATGAGGCTGTTGAGGGGGTTTAAAGTAGGTGTGCTATGTCTAAATAAAGTCAGTTCCTGTTTTAACCCTCAAAGTGAAGTGTCGTCTCATTCTTGGGGGGAGGATTCATGGTATGCTGTTCCAGTTTGACTGCTAGGAGCGTAAACCTATTCGTATGGTTTCCTATTCCACTGTCTACAGCATTCATATGCTTGAAGAGGATTTATCTGCTTCTTCGGTTCGGTGATGATGGTGTCTGCCAGAGTGCTTGGAGACCTCAGGAAACGCTAGGAACATCCAGCAATGGAGGTACTCAGTCGGGGTGCCAGGTGATCCGTTACAGCTGTCATAGCGCAAGAGACTACAGCTGACTGCACGCACATAATCAGTGGCGATCGCCTTGTATCACATTCTGCCACCAGATGTACTTCTGTAGCTACATCACACTACCTCTCTGCCCCGCTCCTAATGAGTTATCAGGGATATACTCTTAATGAAATGCATTGTGCAGGGCGTTCTTTGTACTAGGGAGGATCTTGACAGTCTTCTGTGTCCTGTATGGAGTCATAGTGAGTACAGGGGGATACATAGCTATTAGCCTCCCCTGTCAGTTAGCATATGCAGTTTTTAAGCTGTGTTCTGTATTGAATCACAGCGAGTCAGCCGGCTCTGGTGGGATACTGAGCACAAGTACTGCCATACCTCCCAACTTTAGAAAAGAAGGAAGAGGGAAAGTATGTGTGGCGCGCAAAGCCTCTAACTCAGCCCAAAACATAACTAAACACCTAATCCCACCCAGTCCCCTAAATGTACCCACATAGCAATTATTCCTCCTTGATGCCACCCCACAGTAGTTAGGCCAGCATTGTGCCCCCTTCACAGTAATATGCCCAGCTGTGGGCGCCCCTCACAGTAATGTGCCCAGCTGTGGCCCCCCTCACAGTAATATGCCCAGCTGTGGTCCCCCATCAAAACAATATGCCCAGCTGTGTCCCCCTCACAGTAATATGCCGCTGTGGCCCCCATTACTGTAATATGCCCAGCTGTTGCCCCCATCAGAGTAATATGGCCAGCTGAGGCCCCCATCACAGTAATATGCCCAGGATTGTGCCCCCTTCATAGGCAGTACAAATAATAAACTCCACATACGTCATTCCCCAGCAGCAGCAACACCAACAGCAGGACACACGGAGCTCCTGCCAGCACCGTCCACAGCCCAGCCCCTACCATGCCCCCTGCAGTGTATAGTGTCGGCGGGGGGAGGAATGATGGAGCAGGGAACTGATGGATCTCTCTTGCTTCATCATTACAGGCAGCAGTCTCTGCTTCCTATGGACGCAGGAACGGCTGCCAGAGAGCAGGACATACCTCCCTCGTACCGGGACCGCAGGACAGCCACTGAAATCCGGCACTGTCTATGCTGCTACACGGGTATACATAACCATTTGGTTTTCCCCATTAGTCTGTAAGTACAACGTCTAAAGGGCATCTGTCATCAGATCTGTACCTATGACACTGTTACGTGTGTGCTTGGCAGCTGAAGACATCTGTGTTGGCCCCATGTTCATATGTGTCCACATTGCTGAAAAAAATGATGTTTTAATATATGCAAATGAGCCACTAGGAGCAAGGGGGCGTTGCCATTACACCTAGAGTCTCTGCTTTCTCTGCAACTGCTGCTCCCTCTGCATTTTGATGACAGGGCTAGGTGTGATGCCATTTTCAATGCCTGATCCTGTCAATCAAAGGGTGCATACATAATACAAAAGTATACATAATATCCATGGATTTCAGTTAACCAACCCTTTTTGGTTAGATATAGAAACGGGACGTGCAACATACAGGATGTAACAAACCAGAGTGACTTGTTTATATGGTGAAAATGGGCCACAAGAGTGAAAAAAGCATGTGGAAGATATATAGGAGGCAAGCAACTACATGGGCGTATCTGTTAAAAATCATAGTAATCCCAGAAAACCCCCTAGAAGTTTTCAAGTACTTGTCAGGATAGGTCATGTACTGAGATTGGTGGGGGTCTGACACCTGGCACCCCACCGATCCCTTGTTGCAGGCAGCCGCTGGCACCAGGAACTAAACCGTAGAGGGGGAAGGCTCCGTCCAGTGTATAGTTCCCAGCAGTGGCAAACCACAGCTCAGATCCCTGGTATAATGAAGCAGAATTATACTATGTTATTAAGCTGCAGTCGAGATCTTGCCCAGATTGTCTTGTTTTTTCCTCACAAAGCTCCCATTTCAAGGACATTGAACTCCAAAGTAAACAGGAGTTAAATTTTACTCAGAACAGAAGAACAAAATGTCTGTTTAGCAAATGAGTCACTGATCACATACTGAATGGACCCACAAGAACAGGTCATTTATCGGATTTCTATTGTCTATAAAGCTTAACGGGAATCTGTCACCAGAAAATTCATGGTTAAACCAGGCCCTGCCAGAAAAGTAGCTTTAAAAAGGGCACAAGGTGTGTGTTAGACAACTTTTTAAAGAAAAAAAAAGAAACGAGTGCCTCTTTTTACACCACTCTCGCCACTTTTCCAAAAGGGGTGAGGCAAGGGTGGGAAAAGGGTGTGGCCAACAGCAGAGACGAATGTATCTTCATTTAGGGCTCATACACATGGCCGCAATGGGTCCGCAATCCGGAAAGTCCGGTGCAGAACTGGTGGCATGGAACCCCACAGAAGCACTATTGAGTGCTTCCATGAGGTTTATTTCTGTGCGTCTGCAACGATAAAAAAATACAACATAAAGTATTTTTTTGCAGTGTGGATGGATCATTCAGGTTCAATGGGTCTGGATGCGTCTGCGGAATCCACACGGATGTTGCCCGTGCATTGCGGTCCCCAATTTATGGAACGGCCGTGTGCATGAGCCCTTACACCGGTTTTCTGGTGCAAGTGAAGCCAGAAATCTATGGCAGCTCTGAGCTTACGTATATGGCTATAAGGCAGTCAGGAACAGGTTATAAATACCGCTTCTCCAGAATGAAGCAACGGATCGCTAAATAAAATATCATTGCATTCAGTTGAGCTAGCTCTAAAACGCGTAGGGAGAGATTTATCAAGACAGGTGCTTGATGTGCTGGTGTTAATATCCCCTACACTGTAGGAGGATGCACCTAATTTATCAGGAGGCCTGCGGTCATCGGTGAGAATAAAAACAGTGAGCGTGCGCTCCTGGCCATGCAGCAGGTATCGGGGAAGCCGGAAGTAGTGCGTGGCAGCCTCGGTCCTACTGAGTGCCACAAGGCTGCCGCACATTAGTTCCTATGGATGCTAATGCATTGGAATCTATGAGAGAAGGAATCTAATGATTGTTTGTTATAGTTCTCTAGGGGAACTATTAAAAAGTATTAAAAAAATGAACAAAAAAGTTTTTTAAAATATTTTTCTAAATATAAAAACTCAAATCACCTCCCTTTCCCCAAAAGCATGGACATCGCCGCTTGTAAAAACACCTGTACTATTAAATATAAAAATGTTTATCCCATACAGCAAATAGCAAGATGGAAAAAAAAAGTCAAAATGGTCGATTCACTGTTTTTGGTCGCTTCACCTCCCACCAAAAATTAAATAAAAAGTGATCAAAAAGTCATACTCACCCCAAGATGGTATCAATGAAAAGTATGAATGCTCACAAAAAAATGAACGCTCACACAGCTCCATACACATAAAAAAAAAAAGTTATAGGGTTCAGAATATGGTGATACAAAGAAAACGTTTTTCAAAAGTTTTATTTTTATTTGTCAGCATTAAAACGCAAAAAAAAAAAAATGGGGTATAGTTTTAATCATACTGACCCAGAGAATGAAAGTAACATGTTGATTTTACCGCATGGGAAATGCTATAAAAGCAAAACCCATAAAACTGTGGTAGAATTGTGTTGTTGTTTTTTTTATAATTCCACTCCATCTGGAATTTTTTTCCTGCTACTCACTACATTGTATGCAACCATAAATAGTGCCATTCGAAAGAGCAACTTGTCCTGCAAAAAACAAGTCCTCATCTGGCTATGTGAATGGAAAAATAAAAAATTTATGATTTTGGGGGAGGTTGGGATTAAAAAACTAAAATGGAAAATGCTGTTAATTATTATGCAAATTAGCAGTTAGGAGCTACAAGGGTGGGCCCAATCCACTCTGTGTACCCTCGCTCTTCCTGCTTCCTCTGCCAGCTCCACCCTCTTCTTCTTGATTCACAGGGCTAGAATCATGCATGGTCATCTCACCTGGATTTACGTATGTTCATTTAGATCAGGGTTTCTCAACTCCGGTCCTCAGGACCCACCTACCAGTCTGGATTTGAGAATATCCCACAGAATGAATACCTGTGGTAAGTCCTGATGCATTGACACAAATTATATCACCTGCTCAATACTAAGGAAATCCTGAAAACATGACTGTGAGGTGGGTCCCGAGGACCGGAGTTGAGAAACCCTGATTTAGATGGATTTAGCAATCAATTTCTAGCCAGTTATTATTCTACAGGAAAATTGAGCGATAAAACATGGAATTTTATCAAAGCTAAGTACTTACGAAATCATAATTCTGTACATTAGGAAGCATACAGTAGATCTGGGCAATGCCAGAAGATGGCATCTAGATGAAAGACTCAAGAGCAACCTAATTGGTGGGGATGCTTTTTATTGATGATCCAGTAAAGGGAAACTTGGCATCTGGGATCTTACCTCCAATCCTCCACCCACAGTGCAATGCCAGGTCTGTGCTCAAAATGTTCCTCATAACCATGGCCTGGAAAGATACCTGTCAAATATCTGAGAAAATAAACAGGATATGCATTGACCACAGTATACCTGTTTGTTTTTTATTTAATTTTTATTGCTTGGTGGATAACAATGAGACCTTTCCATCTGGAGTAGTAGAAGTGTTCATAGCCACAGCCAAGTTTATTCCCTCTCCTTCTCTATCAGTGTTGTGTCTGAATCCTGCACAATAAAATGAGGGAAGCTGTTTTCCATTTGGGAATTCTTTTATTACTTCATTACTCAATATACGTGACCATAAAGCTGAATCCTTTTTTTAAGCTCATGGAAGAGACTAAAGCGGAGCACTGAAGGAACACAAGGTCTGAAATGAGTGAGATATACTAGGCAAGGTTGGAGGATATGTGCTGGGCACTGTTTGGGGTCCATAGTGTAAGCAATAGGCATTTTGCTGGCACAAGGAAGTGCATGGCTGAAACTGTTGATGGGAATAAAGTCTTCTGTTATAAACTTAACTGGCCACTATCCAGCAATCAGTTTCTTCACCCAGCAGCTACCACTTTGGTCCGTTCTACAGTTCTCAAGAAGATTAGGAGCAGGTGGCTGTTCCAGGGGAGATAGTTCTTTTAAGTTTTCTCTTCTGACCAGTCAAGCTCTGGCTGGCTGGCCAATCAGAGACTTGAGATGTTGAGCCATTTAGTGCTCTACAGGTGTAGGCAGGGGATTAAAACCAGGCACTGACACTAGACCAGTGTCTGTAACTGCATATTGTGTCCTGGCTTCAGCCTAACTCTACCCTCTGTGTACTGACCTTGGCTTGTTCCACTGATTAATCTTTCATTTAATAATTTGGCTATATCTGTACTCGAGCTATAGACTTTGGCTTGTTCTACTGAATTACCCCCAGATTAACCTGGGTTGGCTATATCTGCAACCCTCTGTTTTGTTCAGCATTTTTTGCAAATCTGACATGTTTCACTTTATGTGGTAATAACTTTGCAACACTTATCCAAGCCATTCTGAGATTGATTTCTTGTGACACATTGCACTTCAGTGGTAAATTTGAGTTGCTATATTTAAACTTTATTTATGAAAGAATCCAAAATTTACTGAACATTTTGAAAAATTTACAATTTTCAAAAGTTCAATTTCTCTGCTTGTAAAATAGATAGTGATACCTTATAAAATATTTATTACTTAACATTCCCCATATGTCTACTTTCTGTTAGCATTTTTCTGAAAATGAAGATGTTACAAGGCTTAAAATTTTGGAAGCAATTCTTAAAATTGTTAAGAATTTTTTTTTAAAGAAAATTTCTAAAATCCACTTTTTAAGGACTACTTCAGTTATGAAGTCACTTTGTGGGGGTACATAGTAGAAACCACCCATAAATGGCCCCATTTTAGAAACTATACCCTACAAGTTATTCAAAATTGGCGCTGGCCAATCACAGCACACAGCTCATAGCCTGGGAGTCCCAGGCTATGAGCTGTGCGCTACGATTGGCCAGCGCTGCAGCAAGGGACAACCCTAATACAAAAACTCTGCCCAGTACAACAGAGGGAGCTGCAGACACCGGAGCCTATACCGGGCGAACGGAGCAGCACCCAGACATACTAGTAAGTGCAGGGGGACCCCTCGGCGCCGCTCTGCCCACTGATATAGTTAGTTTTTAGAAAAAGTGAAAGTTAGTCAGACGGATCCGTCCAGACTTTACATTAAAAGTCAATGGGGGACGGATCCGTTTGAAATTGAGCCATATTGTGTCAACTTCAACGGATTCGTCCCCATTAACTTACATTGTAAGTCTGGACGGATCCGTTTGCCTCCGCACGGCCAGGCGGACACCCGAATGCTGCAAGCAGCGTTCGGGTGTCCATCTGCTGAGCAGAGCCCAAACGGTGCCAGACTGATGCATTCTGAGCGGATCCGCATCCACTCAGAAAAAATTAAATAACAACACTATAAAAATGAGTCTGCTTCGGCCAACTCTAACCATACACAGTTCCGGATAAATGTATACCTGTGGATGAGGAGTGGAAGCAGCAGATAAAATGACAATCAATCACAATATAAAACGCAATAAAAAACGCAATGTAATCGCAGCAGAATACAGGGCCCTATGCACAAAGTCCCTTGAATCACTGTAGTGGAGGGGTCTTATATTTATCATGCAAAGAACGTCCTTTTAGTCCTGATAATGTCTGCTTGAAAGTGTCACGGACGGTGTACAGGAAACAAGACAAAGCAACATGCATATATGACTGAGTGGATAAAAATCTAAGGAACCAAAAGGGAGACCCCTGCACAAGACCTGAGACTTTCCCTGGCTGCTCAGCCTATGCAAAGATCCGAAAGGTGGAAGGTTGCATATCCACGTACCTCGACTATATAACCCCTAAACACCCTACAATAGTGAGGGGACATGACCACCGGCTCCCTACACCAGACACGGAGGGAGTCAGGGTCACCTGGGATCCAGCAAACAGAAAATAACAGATAAATGTTCAGCACTAAACTTTGTAGCAGACTGGAAAACAAGATCAGCATGCACACACACTCCAGGAAGAAGTATAAGCCGCCCAGTAATGCACCATGGGGAGGAATTTAAAGGAAAGCAATCAGTCCAACTCCATGACAGCTGAGAGAGGCTAACGAGATGAGGAACTGAACAGCATAAACAAAGAGAACTCAAGGAGGAGGTTCTGAAAGGCCTCTGTCAGAGCTTCTCACCTCTACGAGTGGACTCCGGACACTCAGAGCCCACCTTCTCAGGATGGGACCTATGGAAAGCCCTGATGAGACGAGAGGCCTTAATGTCCGTCACTGGGACCCATATCCTCTCCTCAGGACCATAACCCTCCCAATGAACAAGGTACTGAAGAGAACTGCGGACAAGACGAGAATCCACAATCCTAGAGACCTGAAATTCAAGATTCCCATCAACCATAATCGGAGGAGGAGGCAAAGGCGAGGGTACAATGGGTTGAACATAAGGTTTCAATAAGGACTTATGAAAAACATTATGGATCTTCCAAGTCTGAGGAAGATCAAGACGGTAGGCAACAGGATTGATGGCAGACAGGATTTTGTAAGGCCCAATAAACCTAGGACCCAACTTCCAGGAGGGAACCTTCAATTTGATATTCTTGGTAGACAACCACACCAGATCACCAACATTCAGGTCCGGACCAAGCACACGTCTCTTATCTGCCACACGATTATATCTCTCACTCATGCTCTTTAGATTATCCTGAATCTTTTGCCAAATAGATGACAAAGACGAGGAGAATCTGTCCTCATCAGGTAAACCAGAAGACCCCTCTCCCGAGAAAGTCCCAAACTGCGGATGAAACCCATATGCACCAAAAAATGGTGACTTATCAGAGGACTCCTGATGACAGTTATTTAAAGCAAACTCAGCAAGGGACAAAAAAGAACACCAATCCTCTTGATTCTCCGCCACAAAACAGCGCAGATATGTCTCCAGATTCTGATTGACGCGCTCTGTCTGGCCATTCGACTGCGGGTGGAAAGCAGAAGAGAATGACAACCGAACCCCCAAGCAAGAACAGAAAGCCTTCCAGAATCTGGAAACAAACTGCGTGCCCCTATCAGAGACTATGTCTGAAGGAATACCGTGCAATTTGACAATGTGATCAATAAATGCCTGCGCCAGCGTCTTAGCATTGGGCAAACCAGGAAAAGGGATGAAATGCACCATTTTGCTAAAACGGTCCACCACCACCAGAATCACAGTCTTCCCCGAGGAATGAGGCAGGTCCGTTATAAAGTCCATGAACAGATGTGTCCAGGGACGGGAAGGAATGGGTAAGGGAAGGAGAGGACCTGATGGCCGTGAATGAGGGACTTTAGCACGAGCGCAAGTCTCGCAGGCTGCCACAAAACCCTCAACCGACTTACGAAGCGCCGGCCACCAGAATCTCCGAGCGATGAGATCCAGTGTGGCTCTTGCCCCCACGTGCCCAGCAAGGACCGTATCGTGGTGTTCCTTAAAAATCTTGTGTCTTAAAGCGAGAGGCACAAACAACCTCCCAGGAGGACAAAGATCAGGAGCCTCTGACTGGGCTGCTGCACCTCTGCCTCCAATTCAGAAAAAAGAGCAGAGACCACCACACCTTCAGCCAAAATGGGACCTGGGTCTTCAAAATTCCCGCCTCCCGGAAAACAACGTGACAGGGCATCTGCCTTCACATTCTTAACTCCAGGGCGGAGCGTGACCACAAAATTAAACCTAGAAAAGAACAAAGACCATCTGGCCTGTCTCGGGTTCAGACGCTTGGCTGACTCCAAGTAGGCCAGATTTTTATGGTCAGTAAATACGGTAATAGGGTGTCTGGCTCCCTCTAGCCAATGGCGCCATTTCTCAAAAGCCAACTTGATGGCCAACAATTCCCTATCTCCCACATCGTAATTTCTTTCTGCGGAGGAGAGTTTTTTCGAGAAAAAGGCACACGGTCGCCATTTGGCAGGAAAGGAACCCTGAGACAAGACCGCCCCCACACCCACCTCAGAAGCATCAACCTCAACTATGAAGGGTAAAGAAATATCAGGTTGCACCAAGATGGGAGCGGAAGCAAAACTCTCCTTGATATTAGAAAAAGCCTTACGCGCCTCTACTGACCAAGAAGAAAAATCTACCCCCTTTCTGGTCATATCAGTGAGTGGTTTAACAATAGAGGAATAATTCAAAATAAACTTCCTGTAATAATTGGCAAAGCCCAAAAACCGCATCAGCGCCTTCTGATTCTCAGGAAGCTCCCACTCAAGCACAGCGCGGACCTTCTCGGGGTCCATGCGAAAACCAGAAGCGGAGAGAAGAAACCCCAGAAATTGAATTTCTGGAACCGCAAACACACATTTTTCCAGTTTCGCATATAATTTATTCTCCCGCAGGATGAGCAAGACCTGACGTAAATGTTCCTTATGAGTCTTGAAATCAGGAGAAAAAATCAAAATGTCATCCAAATACACTAATACAAATTTTCCCATCAAATGATAAAAAATGCTGTTCACGAAATGCTGAAAAACGGCTGGGGCATTCATCAAACCAAAAGGCATAACCAAATTCTCAAAATGGCCCTCAGGGGTATTGAAGGCCGTCTTCCATTCGTCTCCTTCTCAGACCCTGACCAGGTTGTATGCCCCTCTTAGAT
The DNA here is from genome assembly GCF_014858855.1 of Bufo gargarizans. Classification (NCBI taxonomy): domain Eukaryota; kingdom Metazoa; phylum Chordata; class Amphibia; order Anura; family Bufonidae; genus Bufo; species Bufo gargarizans. The sequence continues at coordinate 174,475,511 of NC_058080.1, read as the reverse complement.
CTAATTTGGAAAAGACTTTAGCCCCAACAACCTGGTTAAACAGGTCCGGGATCAGAGGAAGCAGATAAGGGTCACGAATAGTGATATTGTTCAGCTCCCTGTAATCCAGACAAGGTCTTAAAGAACCATCTTTTTTCTTAACAAAGAAAAAACCAGCGGCAACAGGTGACTTTGAGGGTCGTATGTCTCCTTTTCTCAGACTCTCAGAGATATAAGCACGCATAGCGATCCTCTCAGGTTGGGAAAGATTGTATAAACGAGATTTAGGCAGTTTGGCGCCTGGGATGAGATTAATAGGGCAATCGTACTCCCTGTGCAGGGGCAAATCCTGAACTCCACTCTCAGAGAAGACATCCGAAAATTCAGAGAGAAAAGATGGTACAGTCTTAGTAGCAACCTCAGAAACAGATGTCGTGAGGCAATTCTCTTTGCAAAAGTCACTCCAACCATTTATTTGCCTCGCTTGCCAATCAATGGTGGGGTTATGTTTAGTGAGCCAGGGTAGCCCCAACACTAGAGGAGTAGGCAAACCGCTAAGGACGAAACATGACACATCCTCAACATGAGCATCACTCACAATTAAACGGATATTGTGAACTATGCCCTTTAATGATTTCTGAGAAAGTGGAGCGGAATCAATAGCAAAAACAGGAATATCCTTTCCCAAAGTGCGCACCTGGAAACCATGAGTTATCGCACATTGATTATTAATGAGATTGACCGCTGCTCCACTATCCACAAAAATCTCACAAAAAATGTTCTTGCTCTCTGCGCTAGAGAGACCCTAGCCGGCAGGACAAAACGGGAACTACAAGCAAACGGAAAACCTTCAATTTCCGCCTTAACCCTGCCAATAGTAACAGACGGAACATTTTTAAAAGATTTTTTCCTGTTTGTTTCTTTATTACTCCCAGAAAACTGCCTGAATCTCCTAGAGGGACAAATATTTGCCAAATGATTTATACCTCCACAACAAAAACAAACCCTCCCATGTGAGCTGAATCTTCTATTGTCAGAAGCAATCAACCCCAGCTGCATGGGCTCCTGCTCAGAAGGGGCTGACAGCGACTGAGACCCCTGCGCACAGAATGGGACCGCTGCACTGTCCTGGGACTGAGTATGACAGGAAGGGGACATCTCTCCTCTCTCTCTAAGACGCCTGTCAATACGAACGGCCTGAGACATAGCGGAGTCCAAAGAAATAGGCCTCTCATGAAAGGCAAATGCATCTTTCAATCCCTCTGAAAGACCATGGCAAAATTGACTTCGGAGTGCAGTATCATTCCAACCAGTATCAACTGCCCATCTCCGAAATTCTGAGCAGTATATTTCTGCGGATTGTTTACCCTGGCATAATAGACGTAGTCTAGACTCAGCCAGAGCAATACGATCCGGATCATCATATATCTGACCCAGGGCTAAAAAGAATTAATCCACTGAACGGAGAGGCCATGCCCCCTCCAGCACGAAAAGGCCCAGGACTGAGCGTTACCCCTGAGCAGCGATATAATGATCCCCACCCTCCGTTCCTTATCACCAGAGGAATGGGGAAGAAGGCGAAAATGGAGTTTGCAAGCCTCTTCAAAACGCACAAAATTCTCACTACCCCCGGAGAACGTATCCTGGAGCGAGATCTTAGGCTCAGAACAAACTCCATGAACGCAAGCTGAACCGGTCACTTGAAGCTGAGAAAAAGTCTTACGGAGATCAGCTACCTCCAATGAAAGACCCTGGAAGCGTTCAGCCAAAAGTGAAACCGGATCCATGCTTGAGACGGTTTTGGGCGGCTTATAATGTCACGGATGGTGTACAGGAAACAAGACAAAGCAACATGCATATATGACTGAGTGGATCCAAAGCTAAGGAACCAAAAGGGAGACCCCTGCACAAGACCTGAGACTTTCCCTGGCTGCTCAGCCTATGCAAATATCCGAAAGGTGGAAGGTTGCATATCCACGTACCTCGACTATATAACCCCTAAACACCCTACAATAGTGAGTGGACACGACCACCGGCTCCCTACACTAGACACGGAGGGAGTCAGGGTCACCTGGGATCCAGCAAACAGAAAATAACAGATAAATGTTCAGCACTTAACTTTGTAGCAGACTGGAAAACAAGATCAGCATGCACACACACTCCAGGAAGAAGTATAAGCCGCCCAGTAAAGCACCATGGGGAGGAATTTAAAGGGAAGCAATCAGTCCAACTCCATGACAGCTGAGAGAGGCTAATGAGATGAGGAACTGAACAGCACAACAAAGAGAACTCAAGGAGGAGGTTCTGGAAGGCCTCTGTCAGAGCTTCTCAGCTGTCTGGTTGTGACAGAAAGTTGACACTGAATACACAGTAATATATTTAAATCCCCAAATGTACGCCTGGAGGGTAAAAACATTCCATAGACTATACACACAGTCCGGCAGAGACCAGTAACCGTTATCAGAGATAAAGATTTGCCAAATGTGTCACTGGTGGTTCGGTTAAGGTGGTGGGTAGTGCGGGATTAAATGTCTTACCGGTAGGAAGTCAAGATCGGCAGTTGGAAGTCCCGTCCAGCAGATTTCTACTCACCACATCGGGCGGCTATTTCTCTTTCCCTCGGCGTCCTCGCTCGCCAGTACATCTCAAGTGATTGCCTTTGGGAAATCGCGAGAGTAGCCTTTCAGTCCCGCTTTATAGGTAGAACAATACTCAAGAAGAAGAGAAGTTTTGGAGCGCTCCAATTTTTTTTATTTCTTAGGTAATCCACGGTATATCCAGTTTGGTACAAATGCAGGGGCATAGCGCCAGATGCGTTTCAGTGACTTCTCTCCCCTTCCTCAGTGGCTCTACCCTCGCTAATCCATCACATCCTTTTATAGTCCCATCAGTAATCCTCAAAAGCTGGACCGGAACAGAAATTTACTCCTTGCGATATCATTGCCTCTTCTGTGCGGTTTTTGATGTACATATGTGTTTTCTACATATTATCTCCCCATTATTGTGATTAGACTGGGTAATAAGAGAAAAAGTGCTGCGACATTGCTTTCTTAAAAAACATCACAAAATTAAAATAAATAATGATAAAAAAGGGGGAAATTATCCCCACATTAAATAATAAAACTCATACATATTTGTGGAGAAACATAGCTCTAGATATCATATACAGCCCAAGAAAGATACTTCAAAGATGGCAAATATGTAATATATAACAAAATATGACTCAATAGTCTTGCATACTATGTTCCATAACTTGAACTTGCCACCTGAATCTAAAAGTAGCTAGGGGCATGTGAGCCTATCTCCAAGGAGGGATCACAGTGCCGATAAAACGACCAGACATGTGATCTCCCATTGGATGAGAGGCACACAGCCCTAGATCTAAAGGAAGCCGAAAATTTCTAACTCAGCAGTCAGACCTGCTGGAATCATACTACCAAAGTCATAGATATGTCTCGATTCCGCTCTAGACATTCGCTCAATATGTTTTCCACCTCTCCAGTGTCTGTCTATCCTCTCCAAGGCCATAAACGTCAACCCTGTAGGGTCCTGATTGTGAACTTCTTTAAAGTGCTTTGAAAGTGAGTGTTTTAGATATCCTTTTTTGATGTTAGATAAATGTTGGGATATCCTCACCTTCAAAGCTCTTTTTGTTCTACCAATGTATTGTCTAGAACACAGGCATTGGATGAGGTAGACCAAATTAATACTCGCAGTAAAAACTAAATTAAAACCATTCATGTTTAATCTAGACAAAAACGACTGTAGGGCTTCTTCTTCTCCCTTCCAAATTAAAACAACGTTGTCTATATATCGGAGCCAGAGCACCAGGTTGCCCCCCCCCCCCGGTATGATCAATGGCAGCCTGTTCCCATTGGGCCAGGAACAGGTTGGCATAGCTGGGGGCGAACCTGGTGCCCATGGCAGTCCCTCTTACCTGAAGGTAAAAATTTCCCTAAAAAAAATTATAATTGTGCTGCAAAATATGTCTGATTCCTTCTAAAATGAAATCAGTCTGTTCTGTCTTCATTGTCTTGTTTTTCTGTAATTGTGTCTTTATGGCTCCTATGCCCTGCTCATGATCTATCACCGTGTAGAGTGAATGGATATCTAAAGTTGTCATTATCCAGTCAGACTCTACTGTTAGACCTTCTAATATGTCAATAATTTGGGTAGTATCTCTCAGATAGGATACTGTAGTTTTCACTAAAGGTTGTAACCAGGTATCTACATATCTAGAGAGATTAGCTGTTAAGGAGCCTATCTCTGATACTATTGGGCAGCCCAGAGGACTCCCCATGTCCTTGTGCACCTTCGGAAGGCAATAAAAGACCGGGAGTCTCCCGGGTGTCCCCATAATAAAGCTGGATTCCTGTTTGGACAGGATACCCAGCTGGGATCCTTTCTGACAGTATTTGTGTAATGTTTCGCAAAACTTCACGGTTGTATCACCATCTAATTTCTTATATGTTGTATTATCAGAGAGTTGTCTTAAACATTCCTGTATGTATTTTGTTGTCTCTAGGATTACAATCGCCCCTACTTTATCCGCTGGGCGCATAGTTATATTGTCATTCGTTTGTAACTCCTTAATTGCCACTATTTCTTTATTGGAGAGATTATTTCTGTAGAATTTTTTTCTCCTTCATTTTTCTAAGATCTGTTTCTACGTTCTTCTGAAAGCTAATAATTTCAGGTCCTATTTCATTTCTCGGAAATTTTTTAAATTTAGTTTTCAGGTCTGTATGTCTAAAACCATCCTTTGTTTGTGGACTCATTGTGATCAGATTTTTTATTAAATATTTTTTGAGGCAGATATTTTCAATATTTCTCTAGATATGTAGATACCTGGCTACAACCTTTAGTGAAAACTACAGTATCATATCTGAGAGATACTACCCAAATTATTGACATATTAGAAGGTCTAACAGTAGACTCTGACTGGATAATGACAATTTTGGATATCCAGTCACTCTACACGGTGATAGATCAAGAACAGGGCATAGGAGCCATAAAGACACAATTACAGAAAAACAAGACAATGAAGACAGAACAGACTAATTTCATTTTAGAAGGAATCAGACATATTTTGCAGCACAATTATTTTTATTTTGAGGGCAATTTTCACCTTCAGGTAAGAGGGACTGCCATGGGCACCACGTTCGCCCCCATCTATGCCAACCTGTTCCTGGCCCAATGGGAACAGGCTGCCATTGATCCATACCTGGGGGGGGGGTGACCTGGTGCTCTGGCTCTGACATATAGACAACGTTATTTTAATTTGGAAGGGAGAAGAAGAAGCCCTACAGTCGTTTATATCTAGATTAAACATAAATGTTTTTAATTTAGTTTTTACTGTGAGTATTAATTTGGTAGAAACAGAGTTTTTGGACCTGTCAATTACGAGAAAAGACAATAAATATATATGTAAAACTTATCAAAAAACGACCGCTAGAAATGCTTTTATTTTACATTCAAGTTGTCATTTGCAAAATTGGCTGTTGAATGTTCCCTTTGGACAGTTTTGTCGATCAAAACGTAACTATACCGAAGATGCACAATTTGAAGTAGAAGCCCTGACTTTGAAAAATAAGTTTTTAACAAAACAATATCCAAGCTCAGTATTAGAGGGAGCGTTAGAAAATGTGAGAAGTTTACCTAGGAGTTCCTTACTTACAGTAAAACCAGTTCAGAAAAACCAGGCGGAATCACAATTTAGAATGATCCTCCCATATACTACACAATATAAAGGAGCGGAAGAGATAGTGAAACAACTCTGGCACCATCTATTGCAGGACAAAACCGTAGGCACACTAATGCCAGTGAGACCGCAGATTACATATACGAAGGCACCCAATTTGGGCATAAAAGTGGCCCCATCAATTAAGACAAAATTGAATAAGACTTCGGAACTTAGTAACTGGATTAACCTCAAGGGTTTTTATAGATGTGGCCAATGTGCTGGCTGTAAGGCCACTAAAGCCTCAAGGAGTATTAAAAAAGTGCAATCAACTCAAAACTCCTTTTCATGGGAGATCAACCATTTTCTCACGTGCAATTCAACCAGTGTCGTCTACCTCATCCTATGCCCGTGTTCTAGACAATAATATTGGTAGAACAAAAAGAGCTTTGAAGGTGAGGATATCCGAACATTTATCTAACATCAAAAAAGGATATCTAAAACACTCACTTTCAAAGCACTTTAAAGAAGTTCACAACCAGGACCCTACAGGGTTGACGTTTATGGCCTTGGAGAGGATAGACAGACACTGGAGAGGTGGTAAACATATTGAGAGAGTGTCTAGAGTGGAATCGAGACATATCTATGACTTTGGTAGTATGATTCCAGCAGGTCTGAATGCTGAGTTAGAAATTTTCGGCTTCCTTTAGCTCTAGGGCTGTGTGGCTGTGTGCCTCTCATCCAATGGGAGATCACATGTCTGGTCGTTTTATCGGCACTGTGATCCCTCCTTGGAGATAGGCTCACATGCCCCTAGCTACTTTTAGATGCAGGTGGCAAGTTCAAGTTATGAAACATAGTATGCAAGACTATTGAGTCATATTTTGTTATATATTACATATTTGCCATCTCTGAAGTATCTTTCTTGGGCTGTATGTGATATCTAGAGATATGTTTCTCCATGAATATGTATGAGTTTTATTATTTAATGTGGGGATAATTTCCCCCTTTTTTATCATTATTTATTTACATTTTGTGATGTTTTTTTAAGAAAGCAATGTCGCAGCACTTTTTCTCTTATTACCCAGTCTAATCACAATAATGTGGAGATAATATGTAGAAAACGCATATGTACATCAAAAACAGCACAGAAGACGCAATGATATCGCAAGGAGTAAATTTCTGTTCTGATCCAGCTTTTGAGAATTACTGATGGGATTATAAAAGGATAATAATAAAAAAAAAAGGATGTGATGGATTAGCGGGGTTAGAGCCACTGAGGAAGGGGAAAGAAGTCCCCGAAACGTGTCTGGCGCTATACCCCTGCATTTGTACTAAACTGGATATATCGTGGATTACCTAAGAAATAACAAAAATTAGAGCGTTCCAAAACTTATTTTCTTCTTGAGTATTGTTCTACCTATGAAGCGGGACTGAAAGGCTACTCTCGAGATTACCCAAAGGCAATCACGTGAGATGCACTGGTGAGCGAGGACGCCAAGGTAAAGAGAAATAGCCGCCCGGTGTGGTGAGTAGAAATCTGCTGGACGGGACTTCCTACCGGTAAGATATTTAATCCCGCACTACTCACCACCTACACCGAACCGCCAGTGACACATTTGGCAAATCTTTATCTCTGATAATGGTTATTGGTCTCTGCCGGACTGAACCGTTACACGTCCAGTGTGTATAGTCTATGGAATGTTTTTCCCCTCCAGGCGTACATTTGGGGATTTAAATATATTGCTGTGTATTCAGTGTCATCTTTCAAGCAGACATTATCAGGACTAAAAGGACGTTCTTTGCATGATAAATATAAGACCCCTCCGCTACAGTGATTCAAGGGACTTTGTGCATAGGGCCCTGTATTCTGCTGCGATTACATTGCATTTTTTATTGCGTTTTATATTGTGATTGATTGTCATTTTATCTGCTGCTTCCACTCCATCTCATCCACAGGTATACATTTATCCGGAACTGTGGATGGTTAGAGTTGGCCCAAGCAGACTCATTTTTATAGTGTTGTTATTTATTTTTTTATGCTGCAATATTAAATTGTGTTTACATGACCCACATATTGAGTGCCAGTCTTATATATATTTTTTCTACTTTCCACTTCTTACTGATTGGGTGATCAGTTAAGACTAGAGCACCTTTTTCATTCTGAGAAGGTGGTGAGTGAGCTATCCACGTCAACCATTTTATGTGTCATACATTGTTTGTCACTAACCCTCAGGAAAACCGCATTTTTTTTTTGCTGTATTTCTTTTGATTGTAGTTCAATAAATGCATATTTATTTATTTGAGCTTCGGTGGCTCAGTTTTTTGTGTAGGTCTTTTTAGTTATAAGTGAGTCGGCTGTGTATTGTTGTGTTACTATAAATAAAGTTGAGCGGACACCTGGATGTTCGGGTTCGGCAGGTTCGGCCGAACTTGAAAAAAAAAGTTTGGGTTTGGGACCCGAACTTGACCCGAACTTGACCCCGAACCCGAACCCCATTGAAGTCAATGGGGACCCGAACTTCTGGGCACTAAAATGGCTCTAAAATAGTCCTGGAAAGGGCTAAAGGGGTGCAAAAAGCATCAAAATGTGCTTAAGAGCATGATAACTGTTCTGAAACAAATGTGGATAGGGAAATGACTTAAAATAACATAAAATACCAAAAAATTTAAAATAACAATCTGGATCTAGGAGTAGTAGGTTGAGGAGGCGGTGGATGTGGCAGTGTAGGTTGAAGTGGCGGCACTGATTGGCAGCACTGATTTGTGTTATTTTTTATTTTTAAATTGGGGTATTCCCCAAAATATTGGGACATGTAACAAAATAAAACAAAGAATAAGTGCACTTGAGTACAAGAATGGATGGTTGAGGCTGGTATAAATGTCTATTCTGCACAAGGTCCGGACAAGTCCTGTGGGATTAATGCCTGGTTCATTTTAATAAACGTAAGCTTGTCCACATTGGCTGCGGCCTGTGATAATGATCTCTGCCGTGCTAAACACACGTTCACACTATACACTGGCTGCAGGGCAGGTCAGCACCTCCAAGGCTGACAAAGCTTTTCCACATTTTGGCCATGCTAACCCTGCCTTCTCAGGTGTTGGTAATGCCCCAGCTGCGTTGGCGACCTCTTCCTCCTCCTCTGCCTTCGCCTTGTGCTTCCACTGTACCCTCGCTGTCAGGTGGGAATGCTATCATCAGCGTGCGCTTGTAGTCGCGCATCTTCCGATCAGTAACAGATGTTTTCACAAAATTGAGTTCCCTGTCTGCAATGCAGAGTAGGGGTTCATTCACGGCACAAGGGGGTTCATGTCACCCAGCAATAGAGCAGACGATTTTGAGAGATTTAGGCCCCTGTCAGCAATGCAGAGCAGGGGTTCATTCACGGCAAAAGGGGGTTCATGTCACCAAGCAATACAACAGAGGATTTTGAGAGATTTAGGCCCCTGTCAGCAATGCAGAGCAGGGGTTCATTCACGGCAAAAGGGGGTTCATGTCACCCAGCAATACAACAGAGGATTTTGAGAGATTTAGGCCCCTGTCACCCAGGCACAGCAGGGGTTTGTATACGACAAAAATGGTAAAATGTCACCCGACAATTGAAAATAAGAATGTTTTCAATTTAGGGCACTCATTTTTTAAATTAAAATGGCTCTAAAATAATCCTTGAAAAGGCTAGAGGGATGTAAAGGGCAGTAAAATGTGCTTAAGAGCATGGCAACTGTTCTGCAAAGAAATGTGGATAGGGAAATAACTTAAAATGAAATAAAATAACAAAAAATTACAAATTATTAACCTGCAACTCAGAGAAGGAGGTGGTAATGGAGTCGGAGTTTGAGGAGGCGGTGAATGTGGTGTTGTAGGTGGAGGCAGCAATGGAGGAGGAACAGGTAGCCAACAATGTTTTTTTTTTTTTTTTTATTGGGGTAGGTAGCCCCTCAAAATATTGGGACAAATAAAATAAAAAAGAAAACAAAGAATCATTGCACTTGACTTGAGTACAAGAATGTATGTTTGATGTGGTATAAATGGTCTATTCTGCACAAGGTACAGACAAGTCTTGTGGGATCCAAGCCTGGTTCATTTTAATAAACGTGAGCTTGTCCACGTTGGCTGTGGACAGGCGGCTGCGTCTATCTGTAATGACGCCTCCTGCCGTGCTAAATACACGTTCAGAGAGTGCACTGGCTGCAGGGCAGGCCAGCACCTCCAAGCCATACAGGGCAAGCTCTGGCCATGTGGACAATTTGGAGACCCAGAAGTTGAATGGGGCAAAACCATCAGTCAGTACGTGTAGTCGTGTGCACAGGTACTCTTCCACCATGTTGTTCAAATGCTGCTTCCTGCTAACACGCTCCATATCAGCAGTTGGGGCCAGTTGTTGTGGCGAGGTGACAAAGCTTTTCCACATGTCGGCCATGCTAACCTTGCCTTCTGAGGTGCTGGCACTGACACAGCTGCGTTGGCGACCTCTTCCTCCTCCCCTGCCTTCGCCTTGTGCTTCCACTTTGTCGGGAATGCTCTCAGGAGCGCATCTACCAGCGTGCGCCTGTAGTCGAGCATCTTTTGCTGTTGCAAAAATCCTCTTTCTGAGCCACTTCTAAAAGACTGGCCTGAAAGTGTTAGAGATGACCCCTCTTTCTCCTCCTTATCCTGGCCACATCCTCTTCCATCATCGCTCTAAGTGTTTTCTCAAGGAGATATAGAAGTGGTATTGTAACGCTGATAACGGCGTCATCGCCACTGGCCATGTTGTCGGAGTACTCGAAACAGCACAACAGTTACTGGTGGTGAAGTGGTGCTGTTCCGCAGTGGGACTCACCCGTGCGTGGTGCAGCTGAAACTCCACTATGGCCTGCTGCTGCTCGCACAGTCTCTCCAGCATGTGCAAGGTGGAATTCCACCTGGTGGGCACGTCGCATATGAGGCAGTGAGCGGGAAGGACGAAGTTACACTGTAGAGCAGACAGCCGAGCGGCAGCAGGCTGAGAACGCCGGAAGCGCGCACAGACGGCCCACACTTTATGCAGCAGCTCAGACATGTCGGGGTAGTTGTGAATGAATTTCTGCACCACCAAATTCAGCACATGTGCCAGGCAAGGATGTGCGTCAAACCGGCTAGTCCCAGAGCTGCAACAAGATTTTGCCCATTATCGCACACCACCAGGCCGGGCTTGAGGCCAACTGGCAGCAACCACTCGTCGGTCTGTTGTTCTATATCCCGCCACAACTCCTGCTCGGTGTGGGGCCTGTCCCCCAAACACATCAGTTTTAGAATTGCCTGCTGACGTTTACCCTTGGCTGTGCTGAAGTTGGTGGTGAAGGTCTGTCGCTGACCGGATGAGGAGGTGGTAGAAGAGGAGGAGGAGCCGAGTAGGAAGAGGAGGCAACAGGAGGCAAAGAATGATGCCCTGTGATCCTTGGCGACGGAAGGACGTGCGCCAAACAGCTCTCCGTCTGGGGCCCAGCCGCCACTACATTTACCCAGTGTGCAGTTAGGAAGATTTAGCGTCCCTGGCCGTGTTTACTGGTCCACGTATCTGTGGTTAGGTGGACCTTGCCATAGATGGCGTTGCGCAGAGCACACTTGATTTTATCAGATACTTGGTTGTGCAGGGAGTGCACGGCTCTCCTGGAGAAGTAGTGGTGGCTGGGAACGACGTACTGTGGAACAGCAAGTGACATGAGCTGTTTGAAGCTGTCCGTCTGTTTGTGAGATGGAGAGCTAAATGATGGTGGAGATGCTTGGTGACGGAGGTGGTGTTTTGGTGGCACATCCTCTGTTTGCTGGTCGGCAGGTGCAAACGTTCCTCCAGAGGCGGAGGAAGAGGCCGAGGCAGCAGCAGAAGAGGGAGCAGGAGGGGCCTGAGCCCTTTCTTGGTTTTGAAGGTGCTTACTCCACTGCAGCCCGTATCTCGCATGTAGATGCCTGGTCATGCAGGTTGTGCTAAGGTTCAGAATGTTAATGCCTTGCTTCAGGCTCTGATGGCACAACGTGCAAACCACTCGCATCGTTAGCACATTGTGTGAAGAAGTGCCATGCGAGGGAACTCCTTGAAGCTGCCTTTGGTGTGCTCGGTCCCTGTTGACAGTGGCCAGTAGCAGGCGAACTGTTTTGGCGACGGCTGCTCTGCTTTTGCACCCTGCTCCCACTTTTTCTACGCTGTTGGCTCGGTTTCACCACTGCCTCTTCCTTGGAACTCTGAAAGTCAGTGGCACGACCTTCATTCCATGTGGGGTCTAGGACCTCATCGTCCCCTGCATCGTCTTCCACCCAGTCTTCCTCCCTGACCTCCTTTTTTGGGTCTACACACTGCAGAAAGACGCAGCAGTTGGCACCTGTGCTTCATCATCATCAGAGACAGTGCTGAGGTGGTATTCCCATGTCCTCATCAGGAAACATAAGTGGTTGTGCGTCAGTGCATTCTATGTCTTCCACCCCTGGGGAAGGGATAGGTGGATGCCCTTGGGAAACCCTGCCAGCAGAGTCTTCAAACAGCATAAGAGACTGCTGCATGACTTGAGGCTCAGACAGGTTCCCCGATATGCACGGGGGTGATGTAACAGACTGATGGGCATGGGTTTCAGGTGCCATCTGTGCACTTTCTGCAGAAGACTGGGTGGGAGATAATGTGAACGTGCTGGATCCACTGTCGGCCGCCCAATTCACTAGCGCCTGTACTTGCTCAGGTCTTACCATCCTTAGAACGGCATTAGGCCCGACCAAATATCGCTGTAGATTCTGGCGGCTACTGGGACCTGAGGTAGTAGGTTCACTAGGACGTGTAGCTGTGGCAGAACGGCCACGTCCTCTCCCTGCACCAGAGGCTCCACCAACACCACCACCACGACCATGACCGCGTCCCTTATTAGATGTTTGCCTCATAGATAGCGTTCACAAAGGAAAGTAAAAAGTGGTTAAGTATGTTAAAAATAATTAACCGCCAATATAAACCCTAATGTAGGGTATTGCACTTTTTTTTTAAACTCTATATGACAGCAGTATTTGTGGCCTAAATTTGACACTCACTTATGCACTTCCTATCCCAGATGTGCAGTATATTAGAGGCTTTTTTCACCCTAACCAAAAAGCTGTATTTCTGTCCTAAATGTGACAGTGACTTATGCACGTGTAATCACAGATGTGCAGTATATTAGAGGCTTTTTTCACCCCAGTATGCCAAAGCCGTATTTATGGCCTAAATGTGACAGTGACTTATGCATGTGTAATCACAGATGTGCAGTATATTAGAGGCTTTTTTCACCCCAGTAACCAAAAAGCTGTATTTCTGTCCTAAATGTGACAGTGACTCATGCACGTGTAATCACAGATGTGCAGTATATTAGATTTTTTTTTCACCCTAACCAAAAAGCTGTATTTCTGTCCTAAATGTGACAGTGACTTATGCATGTGTAATCCCAGATGTGCAGTATATTAGAGGCTTTTTTCACCCCAGTAACAAAAAAGCTGTATTTCTGTCCTAAATGTTACAGTGACTTATGCACGTGTAATCACAGATGTGCAGTATATTAGAGGGTTTTTTCACCCTAACCAAAAAGCTGTATTTCTGTCCTAAATGTGACAGTCACTTATGCACGTGTAATCCCAGATGTGCAGTATATTAGAGACTTTTTTCACCCCAGTAACCAAAAAGCTGCATTTCTGTACTAAATGTGACAGTGACTTATGCATATGTAATCACAGATGTGCAGTATATTAGAGGTTTTTTTTCACCCTAACCAAAAAGCTGTATTTCTGTCCTAAATGTGACAGTCACTTATGCTTGTCTAATCCCAGATGTGCAATATATTAGAGGGTTTTTTCACTCCAGTATGCCAAAGCTGTATTTCTGGACTTGCAGATAGCCTATGCTGGTGCACTATCGTTGCATAAAATGGCTGCCGATCATGTATTGATATTGACTAACTGAAGAAAAAAAAGTTTGTTTTCAGCAGTAGTTGGCTCAGGGCAGGCTTCAAAAAATTGTGCACTGCACCCAGAAAACACTTTTTTCGTAGATCGCTGAGTACATAAACCAGTTCTTGATGAGATTTCTCCCAGATTTCTCCCTGATCTCTCCCTAACAGCAGCTGCAGCCTCTCCCTACACTAATCCGAGCTGAGTGACGGGCGGCGCTACGTGAATCCAGATGGCCTTTTGGGGCAAGAGGTACGACGCTTGTTGATTGGCTGCTTTGCAGCCTTTCAAAAAGTGCCATAAAAATCGCTGAACACTGAATCTGAACCCGAACTTTTACGTAAATGTTCGGGTTCAGGTCTGGGTGCAGAAAACCCTAAAGTTCTGTACGAACCGGAACTTTACAGTTCGGGTTCTCTCAACTCTAACTATAAACTTGTAACTATTTTTCTAATGCTATACAATTAGTATAGGCTAAGATCATATTGCCAAAAGATCTACCCATAACAGGAATCACTCCTACCAAATACTGATGTACATTACAATACAATGGAAATCGTGTGATCTCTGAGGGGTCCATGGTTCTTGTTAAAGTTTGGATAATTTACTGTATAGAGACAAATTTATTTTCAATAATTTTATTTTTGAATAAAAAAAAACTTAGTAAACACCATGTAGTCACTGCTGCATTAATGGGCAATGTTCTTTGAACAAATGATGCATAAATCAATAGTACAAGCTAAAATGAAACTTTACAATACAGTATATCTTTTTACAGTAAAATGTCTCTCTTCCATTTTGGATTTCACTTTTGAGGAATCGCAGCTTTTCTGCTCCAAAAAATATGGCCCGTATAGCTGTACTCTAAGGCTGGGTTCACACGGACGTTGCGGGTGACGTGCGGGAAAAGATGCGGGTGCGTTGCGGGAAAATGCGCAACTTCCCCCCGCGAGTGCACAGCGTTTTAATACGTTTTGCACGAGCGTGAGAAAAATCGGCATGTTTGGTACCCAGACCCGAACCCGGACTTCTTCACAGAAGTTCGGGTTTGGGTTAGGTGTTCTGTAAATGTTATTATTTTCCCTTAAAACATGGTTATAAGGGTAAATAATAGGGATGGAGGGGTTAAAAAAGAAATCAAATGGACCATGTGATGGACCATGTGATGGATCATGTGATGAGCGCAGTGACATCACCAAAGGTCCTTTTCGTCCAAGGTCATCAAAGAAGAAGAAAGAAGAGAAGCCGGGCTGCGCGAACAAGTGGATGAGGTGAGTTTAATTTGATTTCTTTTTTAACCCCTCCATCCCTATTTTACTAAGCATTCTGTATTAAGAACGCTATTATTTTCCCTTATAACCATGTTATAAGGGAAAATAATAAAGATTGGGTCCCCATCCCGATCGTCTCCTAGCAACCATACGTGAAAATCACTTGCTTGTGGATGCCTGCGATTTTCACCCAGCCTCATTCACTTCTATGGGGCCTGCGGAATATAGAACATGCTGTGATTTTCACGCAATGAACATGTGATGCGTGAAAATCACCGTTCATGTGCACAGCCCCATAGAAATGAATGGGTCCAGATTCAGTGCGGGTGCAATGCGTGATGTGAACGCATTGCACCCGCACTGAATCTGGACCCATTCATTTCTATGCGGCTGTGCACATGAATGGTGTGAAAGAGGTCTAACAGATCAGGTTGTAGCTGCTGGCAGTAGAAGTCTATAAAGAGGTAGAGGATTTTGTAGTGGGAGGGAGACTCATAGAGAAACTGCTGGTGTTTTATTGTTTTACCCCTGTGCTGGATTCAAAGCTACACTTATCAGTACAAATGTATAACAACCTCCATTCTTCTGTTGCTTCTGAGGATGTGCTACAAAAGGATATGGGAGCAGGATCTTTTCTATATCTGCTGTGTATGGGAGACATCATATCAGCTAGTGTCCTCCCACTAACTGAGGGAAAACCATAAATTAGAGGTGGAACCTGCAGAAGGGAAAACCATTGTTAAATGCAGAATGCAAGTTATATAATGGCCAGAAATAATGTTATTCTGTATGTATTCACATGACAGCTTGTTCTGTGAAGGCATCTGAAATGACAGGTATGCTTTAAAGGAGTGGATTTGATCATATATCCTCTAATTTTAGCCTATATTGATCTATACTGTCAAACATCTCCAACTGTTTCAGATCCATTAGAGGCCATAGTTCTTTGAAGCTGGCACCAATCTTTTGTTCATGTAAGTTAACAAAGCTTATGTTATGCATAGTTTTGGTGTCATATTTTTGATAATTTCTTATCATGTCCAAATCTTTCTTCCAGGATCCATAATTTTCAAGGTTGGTCATGAAAAGCTGGATATTTTGACATGATCCTTTGCAGGTGCGAATCTTGATATCAGTATCCACCTGAAGAAGAGTGAAAATATTAAAACAGACTAAAATACAAAATAAAGAAGCATTTTTACCAAATGATCATGTGATCATCTACTCTATACTCTAATAATTAGCACATTACTGCTCGTTTAGTGTCAAAGTGCATCTTAAAGGTGTTGCAATGGGTTAGAAAAACATGGTTGCTTTCTTCCAAAAACAGTGCCATACCTGTCCGTGGGTTGTGTCTGGTAATACAGAGCAGAACCACTTAGCAAAATTAAATGGTGCTAAGCTACAATACCACACACATCCCAATAACAGGTTTGGCTTTGTTTATGAAAAAAAGCACCTCTTTAGTAGCCATATGTGTTTCCACAGGTATCGACAAACATGAAAAGCACTATTTTATGGTGCCCAGAGAGGTTGTCACTATTTCCTCTGTACATAAAATAATTGGTAAGAAAGCTCTACTACTTGTGACAAAACTCTTGGAATTTTGCTGGAACTTAAATACACAATCAAAGGAAATGTTTCACCAATTTTTTTTCTACCAGTTAAACCAGATAGCAAAACATAATATATCTACCATAATCAGTTTTTATTTTCTGATTGTAGATTTGTTTATTCTGTTTTCTGAACTTGATTATAGGGATGGCCATCTTCCCTGAGTTGTTCTTAACAGCATTTAGAAAGCATTAAAAAAAATTGCTTTATGGCAGCCCATGGGCCATAAACACAATGATCAGGAGGGGATCCTATTGACTTACATGGTAAAGTTTTCTAGGCATGACCTGTGGAGAGTTCAGTGTACAAGGAAAGAATAGTTAAGCTCTGACAATTACCTACTATGAATGGTGGATCCTGTCTTATCTATACACAGAGGTGATGTATGCCATTCTAAACCTGCCTGTAATCATAAGCAGACACCTGCAGTAAAGTGATCTGTACAGACTAAGGGTCCATTCACACGTCCGTAATTTGGGTTCGCAATTTTCGGACCCATTCACTTTCAATGGGGCCGGAATGGATGCGAATCCGCATTTTGGGGATCCGCATCCGTAGTTTTAATGGTTCAGTTTTTTCGGGATCCTCAATTCTGTTCCTGAAAAAAATAGAACACGTCCTATTCTTGTCCACAATTGCGGACCAGAAAAGGCATTTTCTATTATAGTGTCTGTAATGTGCAGTCTGCAAATTGCAGATCCGCAAAACACTTACAGATGTGTGAATGGACCCTAAAGTCTCATGCAGACGTCCATGGAACACGGTCCGTGAGATACCGGACTGGCATTGCAGGAGCGCATGGTGTCATAGCAACCAATGACACCGTGCACTCCTGCAATGCAAGTCCGTTATCTCACGGACCGTGTTCCACAGACATCTGCATGAAGCTTAAGAAGTGGCTCCTATTATTAAGCTTAGTGGCCAGTAAGAAAACGGCAAAATTTCATGGGTTTTTGTCTAAATCTATATAGTGCCTTAAAAAGTATTAATTTTCCTTGAACTTTTCAAAAAAAAATCACGTTACACTCACAAACTTAAATGTATTTTATTGGTATTTTATGTGATAAACCAACACAAAGTATCGGTAATTGTGAAGTAAAAAGAAAATGATATATGGTTTTCAAAATTTATAAAAAATAAACATCTGGATAGTGTGGTTTGCATTTGTATTCTGCCCCCCTGAGTCAATACTTAGGACCAGCTTTCGCTGCCATTACAGCTACAAGTCTTTTGCTTCTTTAATTAGTGCCCTTCTTGCCTTAGCTGGCAGTTTAGGTGGATGTCCATTTCTTGGTAGGTTTGCCGTTTTGCCATGCTCCTTACATTTTTGGATGATGGATTAAACAGTGCTCCATAAGATGTTCAGAGCTTGGGATATTTTATATAACCTAACCCTGCTTTACACTTCACCATAACTTTATCCCTGACCTGTCTGGTGTGTTCCTTGGTTTTCATGATGCTGTATGATTACTAATCTTCTCTAACAAACCTCTGAGGCCTTCACAAAACAGCTGTAGTGATACTGAGAGTAAATTACACACTGGTGGACTACAGTTACTAATTAGGAGACTTCTGAAGGCAATTGGTCACACTGGATTTTATTATGTATTATCAGAGTAGAGGGGGCTGAATACCAATGAACGCCACATTTTTCTGATTTTTATTTATTAAAAATTTAGAAAACCATGTAGGATTATCTTTTCACTTCACACATACTACTTTGTGTTGGTCTATCACATCCCAATCACATCCCAATAAAATACATTTAAGTCTGTGGGTGTATGTCACGGAAGGTGTACAGGAAACAAGACAATGCAAAATGAATATATGACTCACTGGATCCAAAACTAAGGAACAAAAAGGGAGACCCCTGCATCAGACCTGGCTCTCTCCCTTACTGCTCAGCCTATGCAATAATCCCAATGGTGGATGATCGCATATCCTCGTACCTCGACTATATAACACCTGAACACCCTACAATAGTGAAGGGACACGACCACCGGCTCCCTACACTAGACACGGAGGGAGTCAGGGTCACCTGGGGTCCAGCAAACAGAAAATCACAAATGAATGTACAACACTTAACTTGTAGAAGAACTGGGAAATAGGATCAGCATGCACACACACTCCAGGAAGCCGTATAAACCGCACACTAATGCATTATGGGGAGGAATTTAAAGGGATGCAATCAGTCCAACTACATGACAGCTGAGAGAGGCTAACGAGATGAGGAACTGAAAACCAAAAACAAAGAAAACTCAAGGAGGAGGTTCTGAACGGCTTCTGTCAGAGCTTCTCAGCTGTCTGGTTGTGACAGTACCCCTCCCTCTACGAGTGGACTCCGGACACTCAGAGCCCACCTTCTCAGGATGGGACCTATGGAAAGCCCTGATGAGACGAGTGGCCTTAATGTCCGTCACTGGGACCCACAACCTCTCCTCAGGACCATAACCCTCCCAATGAACGAGGTACTAGAGAGAACCGCGGACAAGACGAGAATCCACAATCCTAGAGACCTGAAATTCAAGATTCCCATCAACCATAATCGGAGGAGGAGGCAAAGGCGAGGGTACAATGGGTTGAACATAAGGTTTCAATAAGGACTTATGAAAAACATTATGGATCTTGCAAGTCTGAGGAAGATCAAGACGGTAGGCAACAGGATTGATGACAGACAGGATTTTGTAAGGCCCAATAAACCTAGGACCCAACTTCCAGGAGGGAACCTTCAATTTGATATTCTTGGTAGACAACCACACCAGATCACCAACATTCAGGTCCGGACCAGGCACACGTCTCTTATCTGCCACAGGCTTACATCTCTCACTCATGCTCTTTAGATTATCCTGAATCTTTTGCCAAATAGATGACAAAGACGAGGAGAATCTGTCCTCATCAGGTAAACCAGAAGACCCCTCTCCCGAGAAAGTCCCAAACTGCGGATGAAACCCATATGCACCAAAAAATGGTGACTTATCAGAGGACTCCTGACGACGGTTATTTAAAGCAAACTCAGCAAGGGACAAAAAAGAACACCAATCCTCCTGATTCTCCGCCACAAAACAGTGCAGATATGTCTCCAAAATCTGATTGACGCGCTCTGTCTGGCCATTCGACTGCGGGTGGAAAGCAGAAGAGAATGACAACCGAACCCCCAAGCGAGAACAGAAAGCCTTCCAGAATCTGGAAACAAACTGCGTGCCCCTATCAGAGACTATGTCTGAAGGAATACCATGCAATTTGACAATGTGATCAATAAATGCCTGCGCCAGCGTCTTAGCATTGGGCAAACCAGGAAAAGGGATGAAATGCACCATTTTGCTAAAACGGTCCACCACCACTAGAATCACAGTCTTCCCCGAGGAACGAGGCAGGTCCGTTATGAAGTCCATGGACAGATGTGTCCAAGGACGGGAAGGAATGGGTAAGAGAAGGAGAGGACCTGATGGCCGTGAATGAGGGACTTTGGCACGAGCGCAAGTCTCGCAGGCTGCCACAAAACCCTCAACTGACTTATGAAGCGCAGGCCACCAGAATCTCCAAGCGATGAGATCCAGTGTGGCTCTTGCCCCCGGGTGCCCAGCAAGGACCGTATCGTGGTGTTCCTTAAAAATCTTGTGTCTTAAAGCGAGAGGCACAAACAACCTCCCAGGAGGACAAAGATCAGGAGCCTCTGACTGGGCTGCCTGCACCTCTGCCTCCAATTCAGGAAAAAGAGCAGAGACCACCACACCTTCAGCCAAAATGGGACCCGGGTCTTCAAAATTCCCACCTCCCGGAAAACAACGTGACAGGGCATCTGCCTTCACATACTTAACCCCAGGGCGGAACGTGACAACAAAATTAAACCTTGAAAAGAACAAAGACCATCTGGCCTGTCTCGGGTTCAGACGCTTGGCTGACTCCAAGTAGGCCAGATTTTTATGGTCAGTAAACACGGTAATAGGGTGTCTGGCTCCCTCTAGCCAATGGCGCCATTCCTCAAAAGCCAACTTGATGGCCAACAATTCCCTATCTCCCACATCGTAATTTCTCTCTGCGGAGGAGAGTTTCTTCGAGAAAAAGGCACACGGTCGCCACTTGGCAGGAGAGGAACCCTGAGACAAGACCGCACCCACACCCACCTCAGAAGCATCAACCTCAACTATGAAGGGTAGAGAAATATCAGGTTGTACCAAGATGGGAGCGGAAGCAAAACTCTCCTTGATATTAGAAAAGGCCTTACGCGCCTCTAACGACCAGGAAGAAAAATCTACCCCCTTTCTGGTCATATCAGTGAGTGGTTTAACAATAGAGGAATAATTCAAAATAAACTTCCTGTAATAATTGGCAAAGCCTAAAAAAAGGAACAGCGCCTTCTGATTCTCAGGAAGTACCCACTTAAGCACAGCGCGGACCTTCTCGGGGTCCATGCGAAAACCAGAAGCGGAGAGAAGAAACCCCAGAAATTGAATTTCCGGAACCGCAAACACACATTTTTCCAGTTTTGCGTATAATTTATTCTCCCGCAGGATGAGCAAGACCTGACGTAAGTGTTCCTTATGAGTTTTGAAATCAGGAGAAAAAATCAAAATGTCATCCAAATACACTAATACAAATTTTCCCATTAAATGATAAAAAATGCTGTTCACGAAATGCTGAAAAACGGCTGGGGCATTCATCAAACCAAAAGGCATAACCAAATTCTCAAAATGGCCCTCAGGGGTATTGAAGGCCGTCTTCCATTCGTCTCCTTCTCTGACCCTGACCAGGTTGTATGCCCCTCTTAGATCTAACTTGGAAAAGACTTTAGCCCCAACAATCTGGTTAAACAGGTCCGGGATCAGAGGACGCGGATAAGGGTCACGAATAGTGATACTGTTCAGCTCCCTGAAATCCAGACAAGGTCTTAAAGAACCATCTTTTTTCTTAACAAAGAAAAAAACAGCGGCAACAGGTGACCTCGAGGGTCGTATGTGTCCTTTCTCAGACTCTCAGAGATATAAGCACGCATAACGACCCTTTCAGGTTGGGAGAGGTTGTATAAACGAGATTTAGGCAGCTTGGCGCCTGGGATGAGATTAATAGGGCAATCGTACTCCCTGTGCGGGGGCAAATCCTGAACTCCACTCTCAGAGAAGACATCCGAAAATTCAGAGAGAAAAGGTGGTACAGTCTTAGTAGAAACCTCAGAAACAGATGTCGTGAGGCAATTCTCTCTGCAAAAGTCACTCCAACCATTTATTTGCCTCGCTTGCCAATCAATAGTGGGGTTATGTTTAGTGAGCCAGGGTAGCCCCAACACTAGAGGAGTAGGTAATCCGCTAAGGACGAAACATGACACATCCTCAACATGAGCATCACTCACAATTAAACGAATATTGTGAACTATGCCCTTTAATGATTTCTGAGAAAGTGGAGCGGAATCAATAGCAAAAATAGGAATATCCTTTCCCAAAGTGCACACTTGGAAACCATGAGTTATCGCAAAATGATTATCAATGAAATTGACAGCTGCTCCACTATCTACAAAAATCTCACAAAAAATGTTCTTGCTCTCTAGGCAGGACAAAACGGGAACTACAAGCAAACGGAAAACCTTCAATTTCCGCCTCAACCCTGCCAAAAGTAACAGATGGAACATTTTTAAAAGATTTTTTCCTTTTTCTTTCTTTATTACGCCCAGAAAACTGCCTGAATCTCCTAGAGGGACAAACATTTGCCAAATGATTTATACCTCCACAACAAAAACAAACCTTCCCATGCGGGCTGAATCTTCTATTGTCAGAGGCAATCAACCCCAGCTGCATGGGCTCCTGCTCAGAAGGGGCTAACAGCGACTGAGACCCCTGCACACAGAATGAGACTGCTGCACTGTCCTGGGACTGAGTATGACAGGAAGGAGAGATCTCTCCTCTCTCTCTAAGACGCCTGTCAATACGAACGGCCTGAGACATAGCAGAGTCCAAGGAGATAGGCCTCTCATGAAAGGCAAATGCATTTTTCAATCCCTCTGAAAGACCATTGCAAAATTGACTTCGGAGTGCAGCATCATTCCAACCAGTATCAGCTGCCCATCTCCAAAATTCTGAGCAGTATATCTCTGCAGATTGTTTACCCTGGCATAACAGACGTAGTCTAGACTCAGCCAAAGCAACACGATCCGGATCATCATATATCTGACCCAGGGCTAAAAAGAATTCATCCACTGAACGGAGGGGCCGTGCCCCCACCGGCAGCGAAAAAGCCCACAACTGAGCGTTACCCCTGAGCAGCGATATAATGATCCCCACCCTCCGTTCCTCATCACCAGAGGAATGGGGAAGAAGGCGAAAATGGAGTTTGCAAGCCTCTCTGAAACGCACAAAATTCTCACTACCCCCGGACAACGTATCCGGGAGCGAGATCTTAGGCTCAGAACAAACTCCATGAACGCAAGCTGAACCGGTCACTAGAAACTGAGAAAGAGTCTTACGGAGATCAGCTACCTCCAATGAAAGACCCTGGAAGCGTTCAGTCAAAAGTGAAACCGGATCCATGCTTGAGACGGTTTTGGCGGTTTATAATGTCACGGAAGATGTATAGGAAACAAGACAATGCAAAATGAATATATGACTCACTGGATCCAAAACTAAGGAACAAAAAGGGAGACCCCTGCATCAGACCTGGCTCTCTCCCTTACTGCTCAGCCTATGCAATAATCCCAATGGTGGATGATCGCATATCCTCGTACCTCGACTATATAACACCTGAACACCCTACAATAGTGAAGGGACACGACCACCGGCTCCCTACACTAGACACGGAGGGAGTCAGGGTCACCTGGGGTCCAGCAAACAGAAAATCACAAATGAATGTACAACACTTAACTTGTATAAGAACTGGGAAATAGGATCAGCATGCACACACACTCCAGGAAGCCGTATAAACCGCACACTAATGCATTATGGGGAGGAATTTAAAGGGATGCAATCAGTCCAACTACATGACAGCTTAGAGAAGCTAACTAGATGAGGAACTGAAAACCAAAAACAAAGAAAACTCAAGGAGGAGGTTCTGAAAGGCTTCTGTCAGAGCTTCTCAGCTGTCTGGTTGTGACAGTGTAATGTGAAAAAATGTGAAAGGAGTATGAATACTTTTTCAAGACACTGTATATTGACATGGAAAATTAAAAATAACATCAACCAAAATTCTTTAAAAATGGGTTTAACATAAATATGTGATTTAAATAATAGGTCATTCCCTTTAAGCACTACATTTTGTAAAGGGTTCTAGAAAACAGATAATGTATATATTTTCCATTACCATATATTACTGGAAACCACATATCAGTTATGGAATGCCAAATATATGTGTAAAGTTATGTTCATACAGCAGCTCATGGGGTTGTGCATTCAAGGTTCTATGTATTTTCCTTTACTCCTATACTTTCCAACTGAATTTATTGTCATCAGTATCTGAGAACTCCCACATATTTTTACTCCGTTTAACAATTTTAATCAATGACGGAATAAGGGGTCTAGGCTCCTGGGCATTAATGGTGATGTGCCCCTTGCAAACCACTAGATCTATGAAACCATTGGGTTGGTTTAGAAGTGCAAATCACCTGTGTTTTTATTTGCTTGCATGTAAAGCTGTGACCAGACGTGTTACTGTATAACATGTTCAAAGGTTTTTCCTACCACACACACTGAATTACAGTGGAATCTGAACCACTGAACTATGATTAATGCAAGATCATGCCATAGGCAGACACCATAGTCTTCAACAGATCTGGTCGGCCAGTGTTATCGACACCTCCTTGCTGGAGGGGCAAATATCTTTATGTACAGTGCAGATTTCCAATGAACCATGGTAATATTCTGTGGTCTCATGAGCCTATCTTCACACTGTACAATCTCCACATAGTAGACCACAGCCACTCTAATGCGATCTCAGGTATTTTCAGGGCATAGGTCTGCTGCATGGACTCCTTTTTGGTGTAGCCCATGCACCGTATCCCAAATGGCAGGGGCAATGTAATTTTATTACATTAGCACTGTCCAGTGGAGCATCCCTGGAAACCATGCCACATGTGCGAACTACTGCCGAGGCTGACATGAACATCTCCCATAAGCTTGGCAGACTGGGTCGGTATTTTACCACTGCCAATGCTGAATTAATTGAACGACAATACATGTATGTGTTACTATGAAGGGAAAGTCACCATCATATACATTTATTTATCATATAATAACATAGTAAATGCATAGTAATGCATAGTAAAACAGCATAATGCCATATACAATACAAAGATAGATGTCAGAAGAAGGACTACTCCATGCTCTTAAATACTTTGCACTCAGATTTTGCTCTTTACATCAGCACATTTGAGATTCCTGCTGGGAACTGCTGACCTTATTACTAAGTATCTGCTCTTCATATAAATTATATAGCTGAAAAAAACACTTACCTCCAGTATCTTCATTATTGCAAGTTGATCTTCAATCTCACTACTTAGGAGTTTTAGTTTTGATATTTGTTCTTTCACCTTTATTTTAAGGTAAGTAAGTTTCTTACTTAACTCGTTTCCAACTTGAGCAAAGTTTTTCAATGTTTCTAATAATAAAACATTTGTTATGTTCAGAATCAGTGGAGAAACATAAAAAACTCCAAATAGTTCCTATTAGTGGGACAGCAATATGACTGGCTAAACACAAAAGGACTTCTACAGCACCAGTGCGTGGCCAACCTGATAGACAACATAGTAGCTAACATAAGTAGCTATGAGACAACAGAAATTCTGACATTTTGGGACAAGAAAAGTTCATATTAAAATGTGAACTTCATCTGTATTACATAGATAAATCACTCAGCATATTAGAATAATCATCTGCCTCATTACATAGTTAAAGCAGTTGTCTGAGTGTTTAATAAGGATCCTGAGGATAGGTCATCAGTATCTGACTGGCGGGTGACTGACTCCTAGCACCTTTGCCCATCAGCTGTTTGAAGAGGCTTCGGGGTTCTAGTGAACACCATGACCTCTTCCTAGACCAGTGACAACAAGCTCATTAATCACGTGGCCTATGTGTAGCTCAGTCCCATTTAAGTGAAAGGGGCTGAGATGCAATACCAAGCACAACCACTATACAATGAACAGCCCTTTGCTTGGGAAACTGTAAGGAGGCCAAGGCGTTCACTGGCGACCCACTGATTACATACTGGTGACCTATCCTGAGGATACAATTGAATATTAACAGCACTCCAACGCCTTCAATAGTGTGAATACATTCCCAATATTCAAGCTACCTGGTGAAAATCCAGGGCGTAATGATTTACGCAGTGAAAGATCCTGGCTCTGGATCCCTATAGAATCAGCAATGTAGAAAGGTCTGCAGCACTCATCCATTTCAAGCAGTAGGTGTTTTATTCACTAGTCAAGCAGCATACACAGTAACGTTTCGACGGTGAAGTCTTTTTCAACCAATGCTTTTACACAAAGCCTCATAAACTAATTGGGCATTTTAAGGCCACACACCACGAACTGGACCATTTAGGGTAACTTGAGTAATTAGCAACTGAGATCCATGTTTACCACACTTATAATCATTTAATGGGCCATACGAGCAACTGTATATAAAACATTATGGAAAGAAGTGCTCATTGCAGGAACTTGATTTCATGTCCACAACAAGATATTGGAATGTTAGTGGTGTGTTTGACTAGTAGAGTAAATATCACATATTGGGCCTAAAGGGATTAGACAGCATAGGGAGTATGAGTAAATGGTACACTTTATACCTGAGGAATGGGGGTAGGTGTTTCCAAGCTCTATTAGTCAAGTAACCTTAGGTCATGTTTTAAAAATGTCTTATTTCACTGATCTGATTAGTCGGCTATCAGTAAATCACAATGTAAGGGAAATTATTCATAGTAATATAGTAACAGTTTGTAAGGCGGAAAAAAAGATATCTATCCATCCAGTTCAGCCTGTTATCCTGCAAGTTGATCCAGAGGAAGGCAAAAAATCCTGTGAGGTAGAAGCCAATTTTCCTCAAATCAGGCAATCAACAACCCATCTCTAGTAGCTATAGCCTGTAATATTATTGAACTCCAGAAATACATCCAGGTCCCTCTTGAACTCTTTTAGTGAACTCACCATCACCACCTCCTCAGGTAGAGAGTTCCATAGTCTCACTGCTCTTACCGTAAAGAATTCTCTTCTATGTTTGTGTACAAACCTTCTTTCCTCCAGATGCAGAGGATGTCCCCTCGTCACAGTCCTGGGGATAAATAGATGATGGGAGAGATCTCTGTACTGACCCCTGATATATGTATACATAGTTATTAGATCTCCCCTTAGTCATCTTTTTTCTAAAGTGAATAACCCTATTTTTGATAATCTTTTTGGGTACTGTAGTCCACCTATTCCAGTTATTACTTTAGTTGCCCTCCTCTTAATCCTCTCCATCTCTGCTATGGCTGCCTTGTTCACAGGAGCCCATAACTGTACACAGTACTCCATGTGTGGTCTGACTAATGATTTGTAAAGTGACAGAACTATGTTCTCATCCCGGGCATCTATGCCCCTTTTGATGCAACCCATTATCTTATTGGTCTTGGCAGCAGCTGCCTGACATTGATTTCTACAGCTTAGTTTGCTGTTCACTAAAATTCCTAGGTCCTTTTCCATGTCAGTGTTACCCAGTGTTTTACCATTTAGTATATACTGGTGACTTGCATTATTCCTTCCCATGTGCATAATCTTACATTTGTCAGTGTTAAAACTCATCTGCCACTTCTCTGCCCAAGCCTCCAATCTATCGAGATTCATCTGTAGCAGTATACTGTCCTCTTCCATGTTAATTACTTTACACAGTTTAGTGTCATCTGCAAATTATATTTTACTGTGCAAGCCTTCTACAAGATAATTAATAAATATATTGAAGAGAATAGGGCCCAATACTGACCCCTGAGTACTCCATTAGTGACAGTGACCCAATCTGAGTGTGCACCGCTAATAATCACCCTCTGTTTTCTATCACTGAACCAGTTACTTACCCACATACAGACATTTTCTCCCAGTCCAAACATTCTTATTTTATATACTAACCTTTTATATGGTACAGTGTCAAATGCTTTGGAGAAGTCAAGATATACGACATCCATTGACTAAAACTTACCACCTCATAGAAACTGATTAAATTAGTTTGACATGACCGTTCCTTTATGAAGCCATGCTGATGCGTTATTTGCTTATTTTCATTGAGGTATTCCAAGATAGCATCTCTTAGAAAACCTTCAAACAGTTTACCCATGACAGATGTTAAAATTACTGGCCTATAGTTTCTGACTCTGTTTTAAACCCCTTTGTGAATATTAGCACCACATTTTCTAAGCACCAATCCTGTGGAACACTCCCTGTCAGTATAGAGTCCTTAAATGTCAGAAATAAGGGTCTGTCTATGACATTACTTAATTCTCTTAGGATACGGGGGGGGGGGGTGTATGCCATCTGGTCCTGGCTATTTGTCTATTTTAATCTTTTTAAGCTTTGCTTTCTCCTCCTTTCTCTCTGCAACTCCCTCGTCATCATTCTGTACAGGGTTGACAGCTTCAGATTTATATTTTTTACCATTTATGTTATTGAAGAATGTTTTGGGGGGCTTAGTTTTACTCTCTTTGACAATGAATCTCTCTGTCTATATCTAGGTTGGCTGCTTTTATTTGTCTTTTACATATTCAATTTTTTCCGTGTAGTTTTTCAATGCTTCTTTGCCACCCTCCTGTTTTAGTGATTTAAATGTTTTCTTTTTGTCATTTATTGCTTCCTTTAGATATTTTTTTTTATCCTCATAGTTTTTTTCTTGTTCCTTACCCTTTTATTCCCATAAGGTATGCACCTCTTACAATTAGAGTTTAGGAAGGTCTTAGAAATATCCAATTTTGTGGCTGCATTTTTATTTGTGAGGAGGCCAATAGCATCTCTTAGCTGGTCAGTTACTGAGGCCAATAGCATCTCTTAGCTGGTCAAATTTTGCTTTTTTGAAGTTTTTTTGTATTTGTGTGCCTCCCTGAAGAAACACTCTTTCGAAGGACAATTAGATTATTATTTTATGGTCACTATTTCTCAGGTGTCTCCCAACATGCACGTCTGTCAGGTCTATTGGTAAGTCCAGTATCGCCATCCCTCTAGTAGGAGCCTGAACCATTTGGGAAAGGTAATTGTCTTTCAGTTTCCCAGTCTATATCTGGGTAGTTTATGTCCCCCTTAATAACAAACTCATTATGATTTGCCATCTCATCTATTTCCTTTAGTAGTAGATTTTCTGTGGACTCTGGTATATTAGGTGGCTTGTAACAAACTCCTATGAGGATTTTCTTATTGTTTTTTCCTACATGTATTTCTGCCCACAAAGACTCCACATGTTAATTTTCCTCACATATATTCTCGGAGTGTAGGCTTCAGACAGGAAATGCAAACCCCTCCCCTTCACCGTTTTGACGATCTGTTCTAAACAGAGGGTAACCCTGTATATTAGTCACCCAGTCATAGCTATCATCCATCCATGTCTCAGTTATTCCCACTATGTCACAGTCCTCCTCAGTCATTACTTATTCCAGTTCACTGGTTTTATTAGACAGACTTCTGGCATTAGTGAACATACAATTAAGAAGTTTTTGTATATTTTTTACCCTACACCTTTCCTTATGAACTGCCTCTCCTATAAGGTAATTACTATCCCCTAGTCCATAGTTGAAACACTCCTCCAACCTTATAGCCATCTTCTCCCCCAAAACAGCTGCACCTCCCTATTGAGGTGCAGCCTATCCCTACAAACAAGTCTGTGGCTAACAGAGAAGTGAGCCCAGTTCTCCAGGAACCCAAACCCCTCCTTCCTACACCAGTTCTTGATCGACTTGTTAATCTCTCTAATCTCCCACTGCCTTTCTGTGTGGCTTGTGGTTCATGTAGTATTTTGGAAAATACTACCTTTATGGTCCTTTCCCTGAGCTTGTGACCTAAATCCCTAAAATCATTTTTAAGGACCCCTCCCACCTACCTCCAACTTTTTCATTGGTTCCAATGTAGACCATGATTTCTGGATCTTTGCCAGACCATCCCGGTATTCTATCAACCCGGTCCGCAATATGTTGAACTCGAGCCCCAGAAAGACAACAGACCGTTTGACGATCCTGGTCTTTGTGACAGATTGCTCTATCTGTACCCCTAATAATTCAGTCTCCCACTACTAGCACCTGTCTGGCCTGCTCTGCTCTCCTGGTCCCCTGCTTACTGGAGCTGACATTCCCCTGACTGGCAGAGGAAGCGTCCGGCTGCAACAGTGCTCTCCCTGAACAGCCATCCCCTTCATCTGCCAACCTTGCACACTAGCTACCAGCTAGCTACCTTGCTCCATACTACCACCCTCCCCCACATCTGCCCCATAGAGTGCTTTGCTCAGTGAGCAGAAAACTCTTTTCCAAATTGTCAATGCTTCTCAGGGTCAAAATTCTCTTGTTTAGATACAAGATGTACCAGCGGGCAATTTGCTCACATTTTGAGCAAAGATATGCACCCTCAAACTGTTGTTCTAAGACTGCATATATTTGAAAACATGTGCACTGGACTGCGTTGTCAGTAATGGAACACATACTAATGGGGATTACACAAGAAAAGAAAATTAAAAGAGAAACAAAAAATGCAACAGTTCAGTAATAAGCAACTGACAGTAGTCCCCTCCTAAAGTCTCTGAATCTAAAGTCCCTTGATCTTAAAGGGGTTGTCCGGGTTCAGAGCTGAACCCGGACATACCCATATTTTCACCCAGGTAGCCCCCCTGACAACAGCATTGGAGCTCTTTTGCCCTGCACTGAATTATGCAGGGCAAAGGCATTTTCTGGAGATCCAGTGACATATCGGGCTCTCCTTAGGGCTGCCAGGCTGAGGCTTCTGCCCAGCAGTGAGCCTGTTAAACGGCTAGGGCAGCGCTAAAGCCGGCCCATCAGAGCCGGTGACGTCACCGAACACACTGCTCGATCCAGCACAGGGCAAGGGAGCGCATTGGAGCATGACATGCTCCGATGCTCACATCAGGGGGGCTGCCTGGGTGAAAATATGGGTATGTCCGGGTTCAGATCTGAACCCGGACAACCCCTTTAAGTCATACACTTAATATAAACACACACTGGAAATGAAACACGCGAATGCTCACAAACTCGCGTTGTTTGTCTCCTTGTATAGATGCTGCTCCAAAACAGCTTCAAAGCAGACTTCAGGTTTTTTTTCCTCTGGATTTAAAAGGTAATTCAAAATAGAAAAATCACAGAAAAATAATTCCTTTCTAAAACTTAACATTTAATAACATGGTTACTTAAAATATTCCCCAAAACACAAACCAGTTTACCCCAGTAAAACCCCTTAGGCGTCCCTGCTTGTCCCTATCAAAAGCAGAACTTCACCCCCTTATCTGTTTTGACCAGGTTGGTGATCCCACTCCCCATTGCATCTTTATACCTGTCATGAAAGGTAGTTGCAGCCGTGTACTCCACCTGCACTACTGTCCCTATCTAGTTGCACAATCCACCCTAAATGACCACCCACAACCTGGCAGTGGTCCCTGACTTGACTAATTGCAGGGGCCTAAAAGTCAATGGGTAAAAGAGTAATCAAACAAAAAGTGGTTAAAGCCAGACAGGCAAAACTAGGAACAAATCAGAATCCAAAATCATATCAAATACACAGCAGAGAGAAGCAAGGTCACTAACTAGCAGAGTCTAATAACAAACAAAGTCCAAAATCAAGCAAAGTCAAATACCAGGAGGGCACATAGGAGACAAAATCAGTCATCAGAGGCGATGTCAGAGAAACATGCAAAATGTCAGTGATCCAA
This sequence comes from Bufo gargarizans, assembly GCF_014858855.1. Taxonomy (NCBI): domain Eukaryota; kingdom Metazoa; phylum Chordata; class Amphibia; order Anura; family Bufonidae; genus Bufo; species Bufo gargarizans. Next base: position 174,444,194 of record NC_058080.1, on the reverse strand, counting down.
ATGCAAAACTAGTTAGTGAGACAGGAATACCAATCACAGGCAACTGCTGCCAGCATCTGCCTGTTTAAATAGCCTACCCCCAGAAAGCATGTGAGCCTGATTGGTTCAGCGTCCCTGCTCCCTGATAGGTGGACCAGCCTTACAGTCAGTGGGGATGGTTGCTGTCGCAGTTCCACTTTAGATAAGGACAAGTAGAGACACCTTAGGGTTTTTACTGGGGTAAATTGGTTTGTATTTTTGGGGAATATTTTAACCATGCTATTAAAAGTTAAGTTTTAGGGGGGAATTCTTTTGATGTGATTTTTTAAAAATGTCTTATAAATGTCTAAAAATGTCTTATAGACAGAACACTTGTAGCAGTTGCTGATGCAATTACATTAATGATGACAACTCTGTAGATACAAGGAAATCCTCATTACATGACTTGTTGGTGGTACTTGAGGGACTGGAGTGGAGAAACATTTCTATAGAGCACTGTGCATCAGACTAATCTCCATGTTGTATAGTGGGACACAAGGATTTAGTTGTTATGCACTAGAACAGGGATGGGCAAAATGCGGCTCTCCAGTTGTTGAACTACAAATCCCATCATGCCCATACTGGGAGTTGTAGTTTTACAACAGCTGGAGAGCCGTAGTTTGCCCATCACCGCACGAGAAGATTCTTGGATATCTATGGTACAATATCCACAAGGGCATTCATTGTACAGGCTATGCAGTAGTAATTGTAGTTCATACTCTTCTGGGCTAATAAATATTCTGGACACTAAATAAGTTGTTCACTTGTTCACACGAATGTGCCGTATTTTGCGCTCCGCAAATTGCAGATCCGCTAAACAAGGATGCCGCCCGTGTGCCAATTAGTGGAACGGAACGGGCGGCCCTTTATAGAAATGTCTATTATTGTCCGCAAAATAGACAAGATTAGGACATGACTTTTTGAGGGGTCACAAAACGGAGCAACGGATGCGGACAGCACGAGGAGTGCTGTCTGCATCTTTTGCGGCCCCGTTGAAGTGAATGGATCCGCATCCGAGCCACATTTTTTGTGGAACCAAACCACGGTCATGTAAATGAGCCCTTAATATAATGGGAAAACCCCATTTGTCAATTAGATTTATGAATAATGTATGTAATTAAACATAGAAGACAAAGTCTACATTGGTGTAACACTAAGCAAGCAGTTGGACTATATTGGTTGGTGTTACTTAAAGCAACAAATGACCTTAACATTTTTGGGTATAATGTGTTGTCGAACCTAATTTTATCTGAGTGAATTGTAGAATGGACCTCTCTAACTAGTGAGTGCAGGCAACAGAGCATCTAAAGTAGTGATATTATGTATGGAATGTCTTCGAACTATACTGTATAATCCCTATTTACAGATGCCTCCCTCTCCATCTTTCCTCTTGGCTCGAGAGGATATCTCAAGAATCGACCAGGTTTGAAAAGAGAAAAACTTTTGCACAGTGCCCGACAGAATAATGCCAAAGTTTTTGTTTCAAAGCTGGTCATCTGCTCCTCTAATCTCAGGATATCTTGAGCCTGAGGAGAGGTAAAGAAGGACACATCTAATCCCTTTAAGATGAACTGTTACTGTACTTGCCTTTCTCTGTAAGCATGTTTCGATCTGCCACTTCATGAAGCTGTTTTAATTCTGAAAGAATTTGTACATTGTGTGAGTTACTTGTCACCCAGGATTGTTTTGCAGCATCCACTCGACTGAAAATCTCCTTCTCAATTTTGATAATCATGCCTTGCACCCTACACCCATTTGGGCACTTGCTGACCTGCCAATAAGGAGAGTTTGAGTCACTTCTCTGGCCTGAGTTTAATAATCAATGTTAATAGCTGTTGCTATATCACTGTAATATGCTCATGTGCATTTACTGCATCATAGTTAATTGTGATGGAACTACAGAAACTATAATGCGAAGTTTACTAGTTGTCAAGTTTACCACAATTCATGGCAGCTATAGCAGCCCCCAGTTCTCGCTGTTCTGTAACAGTGTATAGGAAATTGTGGTAATGAACACAAACAGAATGTAATACGTGACTTTCCAATATGATATTCATGATGTGCACTGTGTCATGTACTATGTCTAGTGTTACTTAGCATAAGAACAAAGGAAAACACAACAAAGAGTCAATGGAAGTGAGTTATTTAGTCTTCTTTACAGGTACAGCTTCTATACATTAAGCCAGGAACAATAAAAAAACACATAATACAGTGGTGCTTATGGGAGTGCAGTAATATATAAAGAAGTATTTTTATGCAGTGTCAACAGGACGAATTTTCATTTTCACAGTTTTCAAAGAGTAATCAGCTGGTTTGAACAATACCCAAACAATCCCATTTTCAATCTCATAGGGGACATTATTCCTTGGATCATACTGACCTCCATTATAGTAAATCCCATTAAGATTGGCAGCCTGGCAGTTGTTATACCACCACCCCCCTCCATACATTTCTGCACAATTCTCCTCCCACTTGTCACTGTCCCTATCATATGTGCTAAACTTCATGTTGGCGTGAGAGGTGTATTCACCGTCGTCTTTAGAGCCTTCTACCAGGGAATCTCCTGCAGAACCTTCATAGCCATTAACATTAAGAGCATATCCCTCTGATTCTGATCCTAGGTGGAAACTGTATTCTGCATAAACCTGATTTCCAGACCAGTCTCCTAACTCAATCCTCAAAATTGTCTCTTTTCGGGTCAGCAGATGGATGTATTCATTTCCCAGCCATAGTTCTCCTTTCCCAGTTGCATCCACAGATCCAAATCCATTCTTGTAGTCTTGCCAGGTTCTGTTAAAATTCACAGATCCATCTTCCCTTTGTTGAATCAAGACCCATCCTCCTAATTGGGTATCTTGGTCGCAAAACACTGATAGCTCTTTATTGGATCCTTCTGGCCTGATTTTGAAAATGCCACTTTTGCCACCAGAACTGTGTTTCTGGAGGATATCAGCACAGTCTAAAAAGAAATGCATTTTAGGGGGCATTCACACGACCGTATGTTTTTTACGGTCCGGAAAATGTGGATCCGCAAAATACGGATGACGTCTGTGTGAAGTTCATGTTGCATCAGTTTTTTCTGCAGACCCATTGTCTTCTGTGTGCTTTCCACATCCATATGTTTGTTCCGCAAGAGATAGAACGTGTCTTATATTTGGCCGCAAATGCAGACCACGGACCTACTGAAGTTAATGGGTCTACAAAAAAACAAAAAACTGATGCAACACAGACATCACACGGACACCATCCATATTTTGTGGATCCCATTTTTGGGGACCACAAAATACATACAGTCGTGTGAATGTACCCTAATCTTGTTTACCTGGTTTATTATTTCACTGATTATTGTTGAACATTATTATAGTAACTAGTATTGACCAAAAATAGCTTAACATGTCCTCTGAATTTTTTGGGGTTTGGACATGAGTAAGTAAAAAGTATTATGTAAATATTTTTACAATTTCTGTAACTACATGACATCGTTTCTGTTACCAAAGTCTAATGAGTTCATTAGAGGGCCACTGAACATTGTGAGTGATGTTCAAGCCACGTTATAGTGACATGATTAAGTAGATGAGGCTAAATAATCTTTCACTGATATAACTCAAGAATGGGAGTATGCTGAAAAACTGTGTAATTGGAGATTTTTATATTTTCTCCTCTGTAAGCATCCTTGTAGATGTAGTTGTAGTTTCAATGTTGAATTATGTGTTTTCCCAGCTTAATATTGGAACCTAGCACTGTCACTGTGTCTGTCACTTTGATTTACCTGTCCCAGTGTGATCTCCAGTCGTTTTCACTCCTGTTTGCACACTGCGGGCCCCAAAATCAGGCATGTCTTCCTCACTCTTCTCAGTCAGGATGGGGCCAAGATCTTCAAATACAGGCCCGCTTTTCATTTGCTTTCCTGAATGGTATCCATCCTTTGTGCTGCTACTGCTGTAAACCGTTTTGGAATAAGTGGATGAACCAGATGAGGTTTTCTCTGGTCTAAAACTAGGAGAGCCAAGGTCTATATGGCTGAAATCATCAAATTCATCATCTCCTACAGTCAAAGAACCTTGAGTTTTTGAAGTTGATCCACCACTAACACTGCTACTGCTACTCACAGTCTTACCACTAACAAAGTCTTCCCAGCTTGGAAAATTGAAGCCTCCTGAGGTACCGCTCCCTGTGACTCGGATAGTGTATGTGCCATCAGCACCTAACTCACCCTTTCCTTCTGCCTTAAGCCTTTCTAATTTTTCACACTCTTCTCCACCACTTATTACTTCACTAATTTCTTCCTTAGTTCCAGTGGGTCCCTTAACAATTTTCTTCTGAATAGTTTTAGTGCATGAAATTTCTCGTCTTTCTGAAACCACTTCCGCCCCTTTACCAGGCTGTGCAGATTTATCACCTAAGATAGTAAAGTCAGTGGTTTGGGAAGGCTGTTTCACACCACCCTGGACATTAGTGACAGATGTAGTGGACCCTGGATGTCCAGTTACCTCTTTAGTTTTCCCTTCTAGCACAAATGTAAATTGGCCAACATCAGAGAAAATTGGATACTTTTCTTTTTCCAAAGCCAGTGTCTTGTACTTGGAATCAACTGTTGAATCTTTCATAGGTTTCATCTTAAGCATAGGAAGAGGATCTGAGCTTGTTCTCAGATCAGTGGATTCTGCTTGCAAGAGCTGCTTCTGTATATTTTCATAGCTCGCCATATCCACATTGAAGTCAACTCCCCTTGCACATGATCCTTTGCAAGCACGGAGTTTAATATCAATATCAACCTAGAAATAATAGGAGATGATTAATGAATCAAGTTAGGTGAAATATAGTATATTACAGAAGTCAATTCAAATTTGTGTTTTCATTTTTTCCTCCCTGCCTTCCAAGACCCATAACTGACCATAACATGACCCATGTTTTTTAATTTGCCATTCACTCAGCCTTATGACAGCTTATTTTTTGCGGGTCGAGTTGTATTTTATTAATGGGACCTTTTAATTTACTATACAGTATCTTGTATTGAAAAATAAGAAAAAAAATCCTTGTCAGGTAAAATTGGAAAAAATGTATTATTGCCATGGTTTTTCTTGTTTTGATTCATGGTGTTCATTATACCCTAAATGTGACATTTCAACCTTATTCTATGGGTCAGTAAGATTACAGCAATACCAAATTTATGTAGCATTTATTATGTATTACTATTTAAAAAAAGCTGTGTGAGGGTTTATTTATTGTGAGATGAGTTCCGGCTTTTTGTACTATTTGAGGAGACAGCTTTTTAATCACTTCTTATTTACGGTAATTTTTTTGGGAGGGCAAAGTGATCTAAAATGGCAAATTGCAATTTTTTTCCTTCTTTTTTGTTATGGCATTAAAAACATTTTTATATTTTAACAGTTCAGTATATTTTCAGACATAGAGATACATTTGTTTTATTGTTTATTTTTATATATAAAATTGGAAATGGGGTAATTAGAATTTTTTTTATATTTTTTGTGCTTTTTATTTAAAAAAAACACATTTTTACATTTTTTCCACTGTAATTTTTAATCCTCTTAGGTCAGGTTCGCATTCGCATTATGCAATTCCGTAAATTCTGTTATAACAGAGTTATAACGGAATATAACGTAATTTTAGGACGGAATCAAAAGGGAAGCCTTTAAGAGGCATTCCGTTTTGCTCCGCCCTAATACATGTCTATGGGGACAAATAACGGTTCCGTTATACATGACGGAAAAAATAGTCCTGTCGATAGGAGATTTGTACATGTGATCTTCTAATCACTAGAATATTATTGCAGTCTATGGGATTCTGACTAGCTGCCTGTGAAGCTGTGCTTCAGGCTTGGTTTCGCAGGCAGCTCACTATAACATATCTGGTTGCCTTCACAAGGCCCTTAAGCTGTCATAGCAACCCCATGATTTTGCTACAAGGGTTCCAATCCAAGGGTAGTGGGAGCCCCCTCCCTCTGTCTAACTGCCCAAATGCCAAAGTTGCTATTGACCATTGCATCTGAGGGGTTAAATGACCAGGATTAGAGTTATCACAGTCATTGCAGCTGGGTGATGGCTGCATTATTCTCCCACACCATACACCTCTTGCACCTCGCTGACGTACTATTACTGACATACTATTACACCAGAGCGTGCCGAGACGTTAATTATCAAGCTAAACAGTATCTTACCTCAAGGCGTTTTATTTCCACCACCTGGTCTCTGATGTTCCTCTGCAGCAACTTTATTCTTTCAATCTGCCTGGTAACCTTTAGTTTCAAAATGTCAATTTTATGCCTCAGACTTTCAGACACCTGGTTAAATGAGCCATCAGTCTCTAAACAAGACAAAAGCACAAACATTTGTCATTATTTCTATATGTGCAGGACACCCTCAAAGTAAAGGTAGTCTTGCACATAGTGGATTTTTTAAGGTTTGTTTTGTTTTTAGCAAACACCATTTTATTTCCCATTTCTGTTCTGGCTAAAAATATTCCCTTAAAAACTTAAACTTGTGCATGAAACTGCTCTAAGCTCTAAATAGTTCTAAACTCTTTAAACGACCAATATGAAGATATAAGATGTAAAAATATTTGCTAAAACAAAGCTGATAAAGTACGAGTTAGAACACATAGCAGCTCTGGCCCCTTACAGCTCCTATCTTTACAAGCATTTTAATGGCTTCATTCTAGCAAAAGGTAGGGGTCTTAGAGCCTGAAACCCAGAGAAGAGAACATATGTGCCTTGATATTTTTATTTCACATATCATGTATACTTTAACAGGAGTCTGTCAGCAGTTTTGACCCCTCAAAACTGATGACAGAGCTGCACAGTATGCAGACAACAGAGAGCAGTGTACACAGAACTATGTGTACAGACAGAATTACAGCTTATATCTCCATGACTCTTTAAATAAATGCAGATATTATTTTGCCTTAAATTATGTCTTGATTAGACACGTTTCAGCATAGGCAGTGTTCACATCTGGAATCCATCATGGATTAGATCAAATAAACTTTAAAATGGAGAACATCATGACGGACACCCAAGTGGTCTGTCGGATGCCATTGATGAGATCCATCTCTCCATCTTATTTTTGTTTTGTTCACATGATGAATAAAGAAAAACGGAAATGCTGATTTGAACAGAGACTTAGACACCATAGCAAGTATGTAAGGGCAATATCTGGACACAGGAACATGTTGTAATGAAAATTTGTAATGCTTTATGTGAAATGTAGGGGCAGATTTTCTAATCCTGTGGATGGTGCAAAGTGTCAAGACATGCACCAAATTAATCATTGTCACCCAGGCTTTTAGCTGAAAGTTATCCCTCCCAACAAGCATGCATGTGTTTTTGATGAAAAGAAGGGAATAAGCCACTTTCAGATATCTATGGTAGCCCCTTATATTAATATGTATCATGGGTACATTATTTCCCTCTTCACAAAAACAGCAGAGCCCGTTGTGTATGTTTACGGAGGAGCTGGGAGAGATAGCCATCTTGTTAGCTGATGACTCTCATAATTGTGGTCACCAAAGCAAAGAAAAAAGAAAGGAAGTAGTATACACCAATAGATACAGGACAAGAAGTTAGTGCAAGATGGTCTTGATCACTCAGGTAACTATCCCATGTAAGGGAGGAAAGAAAACTTCCTGGCAAAATAGAAAAAAGGAATTATATTAGAGTATAGGATCTAAATGTGAAGGAATGGAATGGAGGGGGCAGATTATTAGGCAGATGAGAGACGGAAAGAAAATTCAACCTCTGTAAACCTGTGTTCAAACATTGGCCAAAATTTACTATCAGATTGCCTAAACTCAGATGGGCTGTCTAAACATCAGACACAGCTTAGACTGGATGATACATCTGATGCAGGAACACTTTTGTCTAGTTCTGTACCAACTATTGGTTGTCTTAGTTTTAAAGGGGTTCTGCACCTTCATTTAACTGATGATCTATCCTCTGGATAGATCATCAGCTTCTGATCGGCGGGGGTCCGACACCCAGGACCCCCGCCGATCAGCTGTTTGAGAAGGCAGCGGCGCTCCAGCAGCGCCGCGGCCTTCTCACTGTTTACCGCCGGGCCGCCCGCCCCCTGACGTCACGACTTGTATCAACTAGAGTGGGCGCGGCTAAGCTCCATTCAAGTGAACAGAGCTTAGATGCTCCCACTCTAGTTGATACAAGTCGTGACGTCAGTGAGCGGGCGGCCCGGCGGTAAACAGTGAGAAGGCCGCGGCGCTGCTGGAGCGCCGCTGCCTTCTCAAACAGCTGATCGGCGGGGGTCCCGGGTGTCAGGACCCCCGCCGATCAGAAGCTGATGATCTATCCAGAGGATAGATCATCAGTTAAATGAAGGTGCAGAACCCCTTTAAACATAATTTTACACCAGAATTGTGGCACAATTGTGGGGCAAAATGTTGTAGAGAATTTTCCCAAAATTAGATGCACCAAATTGCGCAAATTTATGTCAGACTTTGGCACAAGTTAAGACAAGGCGCACTAATATAATTTAATCTGGACCATAGTATTTAATTGTGGGACAACCACTTTAATAGGATAGCCTCAGATGAACTGAACCCATTTATACTTACGCAGGGCTGCGACTAGGTTATCCTTGATTTGTTTATATGTTTCTTTGGTTCTTATGTCAATGGAATCAAAACTGCTTTGACTATCCTTTAATTTCTTGTTAATTGCATCAATTCTTGTGCTAAATTCTTTGTCAGTCTTGTCAGATAACCCTTGAACTCTGCATCCTGAAGGACACTTGGTACCCTGCAGACATGAAAGATTGGATTTATGGTCAAACTAAGGGCTCGTTCACATGACCGTGCCGTTTTTTTGCGGTTTGCAAATTGCGGAATCCGCAAAGCACGGATTGCGCCCATGTGCCTTCCGCAATTTACGGAACGGAACAGGAGGCCTATTATAGAAATGCCTATTCTTGTCCGCAAAACGGACAAGAATAGGACAGGACTCAAAATATTTGCGGGGCCAAGGAACAGAGCAACGGATGCGGACAGCACACAGAGTGCTATCCGCATCTTTTGCAGACCTATTGAAGTGAATGGTTCCGTATACGGACTGTATGCGAAACACAGAAAACGGCCCGTATACGGAACGCAAAATAAGTTCGTGTGAACGAGCCCTAACAGTGCTATTTTATTAGTTTTGCTACAAATTATATATAATATTACTTATTAAAATTACTGTATGTATACATAGGAAAAGACAAATTAATAAAAAAAAACTAATAACCCACAGTACAGTAACATACATTGACATAATGCCAACATACAATGCCCAATTAACAGTGCCATATAGTACTACAATAATATCACCCAGTACTCAGTGTTAGGGTACTAACTGTATGTATTTTATGTATTTTGCAGTCTGCAAAACCCCGATCTGCATTTGTGGCCAAGAATGGGACATGTTCTATGATTTGCGGAACGGACATACAGATGCAGAAAACACACAGAAGACACCCGTGTACCTTCCGTATCCATATGTCAGTTCCACAAAACATAGAACATGTCCCAATCTTAGCCATATGTGCGGATCACAAAATACATACGGTTATGTGAATGTACCCTTAACTGGGTTGTCCACTTCAGCAAATGGCATTTATCACGTACAGAAAGTTAATACAAGGCATTTACTTATGTTTTGTGATTGTCCATATTGCCTCCTTTTCTGGCTGGATTCATTTGTTTATTCCATTATACACTCTTCGTTTCCAAGGGTTATGACCACCCTGCAGTCCAGCAATGGTGGTCGTGCTTTCACACTATAGGAAAAGGCACCGGCCTCTCCAGTGGCCAGGACTGTGGGAATGCTCGTAGGCAGATACTTTTTCCTATAGTGTGCAAGCACGGCCATCGCTGATGGATTGCAGGGTATGGTTTATTAATATTATTATTAATATTATTTATTTGAAGGCACCATTAATTACATGGCACTGTACATACAATAAACACAAAAATATGAATAGACAGGTATGGGGGGGAGAGGACCCTGCCTGCAATAGTTTACAATCTACAAAAATATTGTGTATTATGGATTAGGTAAAGTAATGATAGGATCCATACCCAGTCATCATCTGCACAGACTTGCCAGTTGGTTTCTTGCTTGCATGTAGAGTCAGATTTCTGTTCCGTAATTCTGGGGCCGCGGCCGGTTGCACCAGCTTCCTCAAAGGTCTCTGTCTATTCCAAAAAATATATACATGTTATTGATATAGTGATTATTCCTAAGAAATAAACCAAGCCATAGAGAATCTACAACGGTGAGGACCTCTTATGCCATATCTTATTGCCCTGACATGAAAGCAAGATATGCAATAGAGAATAGAAAACTCCATAGGAAATACACAGTAGCTCAGCTGCATCTTTAAGGCAGATGTATTGCAGATATATTGTGCCTGCCATACATCTGAATGTATTTTCTGCATTATGTACGTGAATTTTTACAAGCCCTCATTCATATAAATGAAATAGCGCAGAAGTGCTTGTAACACATGTGATCCAGGGGAACTTACACTATGGGTGAATTCAGACCCGGCAGATGTGTCGCAGAGATTTCTGCTGCTGTCCTATTAATCTGAATAGAACTTGCAGAAATCCATACAGTATGTTTACCTCCAAAACAATCCCATTCAGATGAATGGAACTGATGTTTGGCGGCAAAACTTTCTTCAACAAATCTGCCAGGTGTGAATATATCAAGTATCATAAAAAGGCAGCATTTTACATTGCACAGCCATTATGAAATGTACGAGGCACTGATAAATGAAATGAATCTATTTAGTTCCACACATACATTTATACATATTTACGTATATTCTAAACTATTGCTGTTACCAAAATACAAGTAAAACTGTGTACAGTTTGGTTTTCTAATAAGATATACAAGATTATTTTTGTTATTTTATTATTATTATTATTATTTTATCATCATCAATAATATTCTTAATATAAATTGATGTTTAGTTGACAACTATAGTTGTACACTACTTGATACATTGATAGATTGTCATTGTATGATAGTATGGGTGTATATATATATATATGTGTGACCCCATCCTAAGCAGTAATAGTAGGTATAGTACTATAATATACTTCAAATAATATATTAGGTAAACAAAAGAAATGCCATACCCATGCAGTGCTCACGAGGCAGAGCAACACGGTTACAAGTGCTGCTCTCATTTTGGCTCTGGTTGAGTGACTATAGTGAGGTGTTTGCGTCTAGATGTCCTATATAAGCCTGTCCACTAGTCGGTAATCATTGATTGGATTTCGCTTTGTTTGCCAAGCTAATAAGACCTATGCTCTGGCCCGTGTCACTGTCCTGGTCATTATTGCTCAAGCAAATGAGTAAATTTACTCAAGGTTTTCGGAGATGACCTGATGTTCCTATATTGGCTTTTGCATAGAAAAAAGTAAGAAAAATATACAGTGTGGGCAGAAGAGAAGTCACTTCATGGCCACTACTTAATCATTAATGGATGCACCATGACACATTTTATTTCCCAAAAGTCTCCCTTTCTTGATACAACTTTCAGTAATGAAGAGATGTATCTTGATAAAAACATGTTGTCATTTACAATAAAGAAACAAAAAGGTTGGCAGCGTGGCATCTTTTTCATTATTCACAAGGGCAGAGAAGATTCTGTGCCAATCTTCTGCTTAAAGCTACTTGTGAACATCATGCCACCATAGGGTTTACAGTCTAATGTGTATGCTTATAGTAAAATGGCTATATCAGCCAATAAAACACAGATGTTACGTGTGCTTTTGCAGTGCATTTTTCCTGTAACAGTGAAAATCCAGGCCAATTCCAGAACACAATGGAACAGATATTACTGTAAATTATGTCCAATCTGCATGGATTTCTGTGTGCATGACATTTCAAAAACTCCATCTCCATGTATATTACCATAGGTTGTTACACAATCTGCACCCAAAATATGCTACAAATATACCATGTCTGAATATCACCTAAAGGCATGACCACATGGTGCGGTCGTGAGCTGTTAAGCCGCGGGTTGCCTCTTATTTAACTAATGAAGACTGCACTGGATAGCCAGTCTGCATTATTAAAGGGGTTGTCCCTTGAAAAATATTCTACAGTTTTCAAGTCAGCACCTGACTCTGAATACTTTTGTAATCGCATGTAATTAAAAATTTAGCATAGCCACTGAGATATTCAATAAAATGTATCTGTATAGCGCCACCTGCTGTTTTTTCTTTTCTTATTTCTTTGTTCTGCTCACTGAGAAGGCCGCACATGCTCAGTTTTGTCCTTCAACTGCCTCCTGAGCTGTGATAGAAAGAGCTGAGACACACCCCCTGAGCTGCAGCAGAAAAGACACTCCCCTGAGCACTAAATGGGGAGTTCTCTGGATCCATATGAGGTAGGGCTCATAATCTTGAAATAACCCCTTTAATGGATGCACTGCACCTTCAATATCACACGGCCATTAACAATGCAGACCGGCTATACAGTGCAGTCTTTATTAATTAAGTAAGAGACAGCTCCTGCCTGAAATTGGCAAGTTTCTGCCACCATTACTCTAGAATGGCTAGCTGTGGGCCAACAGATTCCTTCCTATTTTACAATCAAGATAGCAAGCAGAAAACAAAGTCCAAGTAATGAAATCCTAGGACTGGAATATAAGGACAACTAGGGAACTACACTTTGCAGACCACTAATACATTTTTCATATAATTTAGATTTTGCTCCACTGTAGTAATAATCGTGCAGTTCTAGCCAGGGGTGTTCGACTAATATTCCTCCATTTACTTTCCTCAAAAGTTATAATTCCTAATCCCTCTCTATCTACAGTCCCCTCTAAAATATAGTCCCATGTAAATAACATCATCCCCTCCCCAGCTGCCTCCAACATACAGTCCCATGTAAATAACATCACCCCCTCGATAATCAGTCTCATGTAAATAACATCACTCCCTCCCCCAGACACCTTGAACATACAGTCCCATGTAAATAAAATAACCCCCCTCCCCAGCCACCTCCAACATGCAGTCCCATGTAAATAGCATTACCCCCTCAACATTTAGTCCCATGTAAATATAATCACTCCCTCTCACAGCAGTCTTCAACATATAGTCCAATGTAAATAACATCACCCTGCCCAGCCACCTCCAGCATGCATTCCCATGTAGATAACATCACCCCCTCAACTTTTAATCCCATGTAAATAACATCACTCCACCCCACTGTCACATGTAAATAACATACAGTCTAGCATACGCTCTTTCAGCGCGGACCTACTTTCTCTGCTACATCCCGTTCACTTCAGAAAAAATGTGTAGCATATCAGTTAAGCGCTGCACTGATATGCGCTAAAATCTCTTTTGAAATATTTAGGTGGAAGAAAATCTTGTATTCAGCGTGAAGCGCTGCACTGATATGCGCTAAAATCTCTTTTGAAATATTTGGGTGGAAAAAAAACTTGTATTTTGCGTTAAGTGATGCACTTATATGCGGTAAAATCTTCTGTGAATTATTTTGGTGGAAAATAAAAATTTCCACCTCCTCCATTAACTTCCTCATCTCTTCATTAAAATTGGACACACTAACTTTACACCCCCTCCCCCAGCTATATATCTAAGTGGTTCCTGCACCACCTAGGAGCGAATAAAGGTAAATGATACTGCTTGCCTGTTAAAGGGAATTACAGCATGATACCACAATACGTTTGATATGACATTTAGCAAGAGTTTAAAGTGCCCACATATAGCACATAGTGGGACACTGCATCAAGATAAATCAGGCGTGGATCAGCCTGGATTTCTACACACCAATGCCTGATGCATCAGACTATATCATCCATGGTGCCACACCAACATTTTGACAAAAGAGACCGTTTTCTTCTGGCTACCTGCCTCAGCTACTATTCTGACGCTGTTACCCACCTGATGCCAAACATCTGATGCCAAGTGCTCCTTCTTTCACCCACCATCTTCAGTGAGTACTAGTATTGCCACCCACTTCTACACTATGTCACCTTGCCACTCTGTGGCCTACTGATACTGCCATGTCCATACTCTGTCACCTTGCCACTCTGTGGCCAACTGATGCTGCCTTGTCCACACTATGTCACCTTGCCACTCTGTGGCCTCCTGGTGCTGCCATGTCCACACTATGTCACCTGGCCACTCGTGGCCTCCTCATACTGCTGCCACCTCCACACTGTCATTGTGCCACTCTGCCGCCACCGCCAGACTATTTCATTGGGCCACTGTGTGGTCTCCTCATGCTGTTTCCACCTCACCACTCTGTCATAGGGACACTCTGTGGACTTCTCATGCTGTTCACACCCTCCCCACTTCATGACTGAGCCCCTATTTTGGCTTTCGGCCTGGCTGGCATCATCAGTTATTTGACCTTTCTTCTGATCTGTCAGAAGGAAGGAAACATGAGACGCACAACGGATCCTGTCTGTGTAGCAGCTGTAAGACCTGTATGGTCCGATCAGAATTGGCTTATGATTTGGTAGACAAAAACAGGAGTGAATACAAAACACATAAGACATGCAAATATTCCATTCACTTGTCATCTCTTTTAGATCCACTCCTGTTTTTATTGGCATTAGCAATACTGAGCAAATGCTGACCGAGTGAAGGCTAAAAAAGACAGGATCCGTTTTTCGTGGGTTATTGCTCTGACGGATCAGAGGAAGGGCAAATTAATCAGTGACATCAACACAAACTTACTGCTGACACCCTCTCCACTCTGTCGGGGGGCTCTACTTGTATAAGCGTGTAATAGAACAGGTTCTGTAGACATCTATGTGTAATCAGCTGACAAGGGTGTAAAAGGAGTACGCTTCTTCTTGACACTAACATCGACCTATAAGGCAGAGTTCATACTTGAATACCTGTCGTTTAGCCCCTCACCTAGATTTGATAGTTTTCAAATGGACATAGATATACAACAATTTCTTCGCAAGGTGAGGCTAAAAGCACACTTTGCACAGCCAGCCCTGCCTGTTCAACATATTGACATTGTATCAGCTGAAACATGCTTGCATTTGAAAGATCTGGGACTCAGTAATAGGTCCACATTCATGCCTCCGAAAATATATCACCCGGTGGAAACATATGCACAATTGATACTTAAAGAGATAAGAGAGCATTGTGATAAGGTAAAGCATGGCGATCAAGGCTCTTATGGAGGACAATACTCTTATGATAAAACCTGCTGATAAGGGGGGTTCGATTGTGGTGATGGATAGGGAGAAATATATTAATGAGGTCATGAGACAGCTGTCTGATGTTCAAACATATGAATTACTTCATATTTGATTCGATTGGAGCATCAAAGAGAAAATTATCACTCCGGTTAAACGTTTTGAAACAGCTGGGACTATTGACTCGGATATGAGTAGATTTTTGATTAAGCAATCCCCCATCACCCCGGTATTATACATTTTACCTAAAGTGCACAAGACCCTTATAGACCCCCCAGGACGTCCTATTGTGTCCTCAGTAGATTCTATTTTCAGTCCATTGGCCATAGTATTAGAAAAAGCCCTGACGCCACTTGTTAAAAATACCAGATCCTTTCTATTGGATACACCTAATTTTTTAGGAATGATTAATGATTGGGTCATGTTCCTGAAGACAGTCTCCTTGTGATTATCGACGCTGTTAGTCTTTACACGTCGATTAGTCACAGGGAGGGGATTCAGGCAGTTTCTAAGATTTTGGAAACCAGTGAATATACATAATCTATACGTGATTTCCTTCTACACCTGTTGAGCATTGTTCTGATGGAAAATTATTTTCTATTTGGGGATAATTATTATCTCCAGAAGCGTGGGACCGCGATGGGGTCGAACGTGGCCCCGCCCTATGCAAATATATTAATGGCTGCATTTGAAGAAGTACATGTCTATACTAATGAATTATATAGTGAGAATATTTTAATTTGGAAAAGATTTATTGATGATATTTTTTGCATATGGGCGGGGCCACGTGAGACCCTGATGGCTTTCATGGATCATCTAAATATAGCATGTGAGGGTTTACAGTTTACAATGACATGTGATAGGGATAAAGTCAGCTTCTTGGATACAGTGGTCATAAAAAAACTGGATGGTCAATTATCAACTGACCTCTATAGGAAGGAAACAGATCGAAATAGTATCTTGCATTATTCAAGTGCACACCCCCCATCCTTAAAAAGATCCATACCTAAATCTCAATATCAGTGGGTGAGGCGGATCATTACGGATCCGCTTTTACAGAACCAGAGGCTGGGGGAAATGACTACTAGATTTAAAGAACGAGGATACCCCTTAGATGTATTATCTAACAGTGGTGCTGACCAATCAATTGTGAAAGTTAAACCAAAGAAAAGGGATGATGTTAGGATAGCATTCGTACATAAATTTCACCCCTTTAATACACAGATTGATAATATTGTTAGAAAACACTGGCATCTGTTGGGTAAGGCCTATCCAGAGGTCTTAGAATTTAAAAGTTTACCCCTGATCTGCAATAGGAAGAACCCTAGTTATAGGGATATGCTAGTTAAAGCGGACATAGGGGGTACTAAATATCGATTGCGCCAAAGTGTATTGTCGACACCACGTAGAGGTACGTTCCCCTGCCTGCATTCTCTCCAATGTTCACATATCATAAAGGGCCCTACATTCTAGAATCCACATACTGGAAATCCGTTTGAAGTAAAAGGTTTTTTTACATGTGAGTCCTCAAATGTCATCTATCTTATTAAATGCCCTTGTGGTCTGTACATTGGTGAGACAATGCAGGCAGTGAGGGACAGAATTAATAAGCACAAATCGACTATTAGAACCAGAAACTTGTTATTACCCATACCAAGCCATTTTGAAAAAATGGAGACACTCTATTGCCCAGCTGAAATTTCAGGTTATAGAACAGGTGACTAGACCACGGAGGAGGGGCGACATCAAAAAGATGTTGTTACGGAGGGAAGCCTTTTGGATCCACACGTTGGACACATTGCACCCTAGAGGCCTCAATAGGGAAAATGAGGTCATGCATTTATAGAGGAACGATTCTGTTATGTATTTACAATATATTTATTGTTTATTTTTCAGGCGTCGGATTTCTGAACAGTGCATAGGAAAACTGTCTACAAATGTAAGCTAGAATATCTATCTAGATGCTTTTTTTGTCTTTTTTGCTTTTCTGGTTTGTTCATTATCAAATTGATTACACCTGAATTTTTCTGGCCATTCCCCTTATGGGATGGACCTTCTGCCCCTGTGGGTGGTGACTTTAGAGCATATATAGCTTGTTAAAATTGTATTTGGATATACCTGTTGATGAAGGCACACCGCCGAAACGCGTCCTGGTCATAGGACTATTTTCGTTTATGGAATAAAAGATATCTGATTTGCATCAAGACACGACTGCTGGGATTCCTTTCTTATACTACTGTGGAGTGACGTCCTCTCCCGGGCAGCGTGCACCTGAGTGAGTGCTGGTCTTTCCATATCCATTGGAAGGAAACATGAGACGCACAACAGATCCTGTCTGTGTAGCAGCTGTAAGGCCTGTATGGTCCCATCAGAATTGGCTTATGATTTGGTAGACAAAAGCAGAATTGGGTACAAAACACAGAAGACATGCAAATATTCCATTTACTTGTCATCTCTTTTAGATCCACTCCTGTTTTTATTGGCATTAGCAATACTGAGCAAATGCTGACCGAGTGAAGGCGTATGCACCAAAGACAGGATCCGTTTTTCGTGGGTTATTGCTCTGACGGATCAGAGGAAGGGCAAATTAATCAGTGACATCAACACAAACTTACTGCTGACACCCTCTCCACTCTGTCGGGGGGCTCTACTTGTATAAGCGTGTAATAGAACAGGTTCTGTAGACATCTATGTGTAATCAGCTGACAAGGGTGTAAAAGGAGTGTGCTTCTTCTTGACACTAACATCGACCTATAAGGCAGAGTTCATACTTGAATTATTAGGACAGTTTTGGCAAATTTAAGTACCAGTATACTTTCTTATAATTTTAATGAAGTTTTGGCTTAATAAAATTAATGTTAAAATATTTAATAAATGTAATAATAAAAATTAAATGTTGTGTAAGACAGGAGAGAATTGGCCAGTCTTCTGTTTATTCAACGACGTGGTGTTGCGATGGAGAAAGCATAAAAAAAAAACAATTCCTTTACACCTGGAGCCGAATCCTGTCAAGACTGATGGAAGTGCGGTATTGGCTGCTCATCCAGCAATATACTTCTGGGGAAACCTGCCTGGCATGCTTAGGCCTCTACTAGCGACTGACAATGAGAAGAAGACAAAGCTTGTTTTTTACTTTCCATTGAATGAATAATTTTTGGGGCCTGTACTCCACTGGCCTGCAGCAAAATTGATATCTAATGACCGTCTAATATACCTCCAGCCACATAATCACTTGATGTTTTATGTCCGGTGAATGCCTAATGTTTGGGGCCTGTACTCCCGTGGCCTAAAATAAAAAATTTCTAGGCTCCAGCATGGCACATTTTTAAGAGTTTCAATTTAAGATGCATAAAAAAGGCCCCTGATTAAAATACATATTTTTTGTGGGAATTTTTGCCATTGATCCCCCTCTGGTATGTCACTGTCCATGTTGTGGGACGATTTGTGCACTTCTTGTAAGTATTTGGTGGCTGCAAATATGACCTGAAGGTTTTTCAGGTTCGCCTGCCATTAAAGTGAATGGGGCCAGTTCACGCGATCCAATTCGCGAACCGCCCCGGCTGATGTTCGTCCATCACTATTCATTCGGCTGAGCCATTTTTTTCAGGGAAATAAATGTACCCATACAACAATAGGTAAATGTTAGCCAAACCCATCGATTTTGGTAGGATCAACTGACCCAAAGTTTATGGAACCACCAGCCAGCTGAATTTCAACATGCCACATCCTTTGTTCCCTCAGGAATATAGGCTGTCTAGAAGTGACATATTCCCCTCTCCCCATTGAAAACACATGCATGTTCGTCAGGAGGGATAGCTTCAAGCCAAAATTACCTTGAGCCAAAAGGTTGGTCACGTATATGAGCAGTTTAAGCCTCTGTCAGAACCCTATAGCTTATATTCTGTAGGAGCAAAGCATCATGCATGTCAAAACCCAACTCTCCCTTGGGGGAGAGTTCACAGACCTTTTTGAACATTAGAAAATCAAATGGCTCCATTGCAATCAATGGTTTCAGCCAACATTTATCTAATGTCTTTAGTCAGTGATCCACAAGTCTCAGGTCTAGGCCCTCTCCTGTTATATTATTACACAGTAGAATTTATGAACATTGGTACAGGTTTAGTACAACATCCAAAGTAAATGCTCCATTATGAAGTGCCATCCTAAAAATTGTAAAAGTCTGTCAACTATATTTGTTGTCATGACCTCTTTAAATTTTTAAAGGGGATTTTCATGATTGGGTTTTTCATGATTTTAACTTTTATGAACTGTCCTTAGGATATGCCATCAATATTAGACTGATGGGGATACAACTTCTGGAATTTAGGTTGTGACCTACATTAATTGACAGGTACTGATGTGAGTGTTGACAATCTGTACAGCGCTGCAGAATATGTTGGTCTTATATAAGGACAGAAATACAGTGCATTTTGTTATGTTGTGGCCTTTTATTTAAAAAATAAAATATGTTTTCACTATCATTCTGCCCTCAGTGCCCAATAATGACAAAGTGCAAACAGAATGTTTGAAATCTTTCCAAATTTACTAAAAGCAAATGCACTTACAGAAGTGTCCATACTTTTTTTTTCTTCAATTTAACATCTTTATTGATATACAAACCAAATACACAAAGTAAGTTCAAACTTAATATAATTAATACCATTTTGCCCCTAACCCCATTTCCCCCCAACCCCCCACCCACCCTATGATGCGTCCACCCCCTCTCCCCAACCCCCCCCTAGAAAAAGAAGAGAGAGGAGGGGAGAGGGGAAGAGGAGAGGGGAAAGAGAAGAAGAAGAAAAAAATATATATTATTTGTTATTATCTTCCAAATACAGTCAGATCAGAACTTCCAGCCATCCCATATCTTAATCCATTTCTCTAATACCTCTCTCTGCTTATACAGAATCCGTTCATAGTTTTTAACCTTATTAACAAGATTTATCCAGTTATTTACCTCAGGAGTAGAGTTGAGCGAACACCTGGATGTTCGGGTTCGAGAAGTTCGGCCGAACATCCCGGAAATGTTCGGGTTCGGGATCCGAACCCGATCCGAACTTCGTCCCGAACCCGAACCCCATTGAAGTCAATGGGGACCCGAACTTTTCGGCACTAAAAAGGCTGTAAAACAGCCCAGGAAAGAGCTAGAGGGCTGCAAAAGGCAGCAACATGTAGGTAAATCCCCTGCAAACAAATGTGGATAGGGAAATGAATTAAAATAAAAATTAAATAAATAAAAATTAACCAAAATCAATTGGAGAGAGGTTCCATAGCAGAGAATCTGGCTTCCCGTCACCCACCACTGGAACAGTCCATTCTCAGATATTTAGGCCCCGGCACCCAGGCAGAGGAGAGAGGTCCCGTAACAGAGAATCTGTCTTCATGTCAGCAGAGAATTAGTCTGCATGTCATAGCAGAGAATGAGGCTTCACGTCAGCCACCACTGCAACAGTCCATTGGCATATATTTAGGCCCAGCACCCAGGCAGAGGAGGGAGGTCCCGTAACAGAGAATCTGTCTTCATGACAGCAGAGAATCAGTCTGCATGTCATAGCAGAGAATGAGGCTTCACGTCACCCACCACTGCAACAGTCTATTGGCATATATTTAGGCCTAGCACACAGGCAGAGCAGAGAGGTCCCGTAACAGACGATCTGGCTTCATGTCAGCAGAGAATCAGTCTGCATGTCATAGCAGAGAATGAGGCTTCACGTCAGCCACCACTGCAACAGTCCATTGGCATATATTTAGGCCCAGCACCCAGGCAGAGGAGGGAGGTCCCGTAACAGAGAATCTGTCTTCATGTCAGCAGAGAATTAGTCTGCATGTCATAGCAGAGAATGAGGCTTCACGTCAGCCACCACTGCAACAGTCCATTGGCATATATTTAGGCCCAGCACACACACAGGCAGAGGAGAGAGGTCCCGTAACAGACAATCTGGCTTCATGTCAGCAGAGAATTAGTCTGCATGTCATAGCAGAGAATGAGGCTTCACGTCAGCCACCACTGCAACAGTCCATTGGCATATATTTAGGCCCAGCACACACACAGGCAGAGGAGAGAGGTCCCGTAACAGACAATCTGGCTTCATGTCAGCAGAGAATTAGTCTGCATGTCATAGCAGAGAATGAGGCTTCACGTCAGCCACCACTGCAACAGTCCATTGGCATATATTTAGGCCCAGCACACACACAGGCAGAGGAGAGAGGTCCCGTAACAGAGAATCTGTCTTCATGTCAGCAGAGAATTAGTCTGCATGTCATAGCAGAGAATCAGGCTTCACGTCACCCACCACTGCAACAGTCCATTGGCATATATTCAGGCCCAGCACCCAGGCAGAGGAGGGAGGTCCCGTAACAGAGAATCTGTCTTCATGTCAGCAGAGAATTAGTCTGCATGTCATAGCAGAGAATGAGGCTTCACGTCAGCCACCACTGCAACAGTCCATTGGCATATATTTAGGCCCAGCACACACACAGGCAGAGGAGAGAGGTCCCGTAACAGAGAATCTGTCTTCATGTCAGCAGAGAATTAGTCTGCATGTCATAGCAGAGAATGAGGCTTCACGTCAGCCACCACTGCAACAGTCCATTGGCATATATTCAGGCCCAGCACCCAGGCAGAGGAGGGAGGTCCCGTAACAGAGAATCTGTCTTCATGTCAGCAGAGAATTAGTCTGCATGTCATAGCAGAGAATGAGGCTTCACGTCAGCCACCACTGCAACAGTCCATTGGCATATATTTAGGCCCAGCACACACACAGGCAGAGGAGAGAGGTCCCGTAACAGAGAATCTGTCTTCATGTCAGCAGAGAATTAGTCTGCATGTCATAGCAGAGAATGAGGCTTCACGTCAGCCACCACTGCAACAGTCCATTGGCATATATTTAGGCCCAGCACACACACAGGCAGAGGAGAGAGGTCCCGTAACAGACAATCTGGCTTCATGTCAGCAGAGAATTAGTCTGCATGTCATAGCAGAGAATGAGGCTTCACGTCACCCACCACTGCAACAGTCCATTGGCATATATTTAGGCCCAGCACCCAGGCAGAGGAGGGAGGTCCCGTAACAGAGAATCTGTCTTCATGTCAGCAGAGAATTAGTCTGCATGTCATAGCAGAGAATCAGGCTTCACGTCACCCACCACTGCAACAGTCCATTGGCATATATTCAGGCCCAGCACCCAGGCAGAGGAGGGAGGTCCCGTAACAGAGAATCTGTCTTCATGTCAGCAGAGAATTAGTCTGCATGTCATAGCAGAGAATGAGGCTTCACGTCAGCCACCACTGCAACAGTCCATTGGCATATATTTAGGCCCAGCACACACACAGGCAGAGGAGAGAGGTCCCGTAACAGAGAATCTGTCTTCATGTCAGCAGAGAATTAGTCTGCATGTCATAGCAGAGAATGAGGCTTCACGTCAGCCACCACTGCAACAGTCCATTGGCATATATTTAGGCCCAGCACACACACAGGCAGAGGAGAGAGGTCCCGTAACAGAGAATCTGTCTTCATGTCAGCAGAGAATTAGTCTGCATGTCATAGCAGAGAATCAGGCTTCACGTCACCCACCACTGCAACAGTCCATTGGCATATATTTAGGCCCAGCACACACACAGGCAGAGGAGAGAGGTCCCGTAACAGAGAATCTGTCTTCATGTCAGCAGAGAATTAGTCTGCATGTCATAGCAGAGAATCAGGCTTCACGTCACCCACCACTGCAACAGTCCATTGGCATATATTCAGGCCCAGCACCCAGGCAGAGGAGGGAGGTCCCGTAACAGAGAATCTGGCTTCATGTCAGCAGAGAATCAGTCTTCATATCATAGCAGAGAATCAGGCTTCACGTCACCCACCACTGTAAGAGTCAATTTTCATAAATTTAGGCCCAGAATCCAGGCAGAGGAGAAAGGTCCCGTAACAGACAATCTGGCTTCATGTCAGCAGAGAATCAGTCTTCATATCATAGCAGAGAATCAGGCTTCACGTCACCCACCACTGCAACAGTCCATTGGCATATATTTAGGCCTAGCACACAGGCAGAGCAGAGAGGTCCCGTAACAGACAATCTGGCTTCATGACAGCAGAGAATCAGTCTGCATGTCATAGCAGAGAATCAGGCTTCACGTCAGCCACCACTGCAACAGTCCATTGGCATAAATTTAGGCCCAGCACCCAGGCAGAGGAGAGAGGTCCCGTAACAGACAATCTGGCTTCATGTCAGCAGAGAATTAGTCTGCATGTCATAGCAGAGAATCAGGCTTCATGTCAGCCACCACTGCAACAGTCCATTGGCATATATTTAGGCCTAGCACACAGGCAGAGGAGAGGTTCATTCAACTTTGGGTAGCATCGCAATATAATGGTAAAATGAAAATAAAAATAGGATTGAATGAGGAAGTGCCCTGGAGTCCAATAATATATGGTTATGGGGAGGTAGTTAATGTCTAATCTGGACAAGGGACGGACAGGTCCTGTGGGATCCATGCCTGGTTCATTTTTATGAACGTCAGCTTGTCCACATTGGCTGTAGACAGGCGGCTGCGTTTGTCTGTAATGACGCCCCCTGCCGTGCTGAATACACGTTCAGACAAAACGCTGGCTGCCGGGCAGGCCAGCACCTCCAAGGCATAAAAGGCTAGCTCTGGCCACGTGGACAATTTAGAGACCCAGAAGTTGAATGGGGCCGAACCATCAGTCAGTACGTGGAGGGGTGTGCACACGTACTGTTCCACCATGTTAGTGAAATGTTGCCTCCTGCTAACACGTTGCGTATCAGGTGGTGGTGCAGTTAGCTGTGGCGTGTTGACAAAAGTTTTCCACATCTCTGCCATGCTAACCCTGCCCTCAGAGGAGCTGGCCGTGACACAGCTGCCTTGGCGACCTCTTGCTCCTCCTCTGCCTTGGCCTTGGGCTTCCACTTGTTCCCCTGTGACATTTGGGAATGCTCTCAGTAGCGCGTCTACCAACGTGCGCTTGTACTCGCGCATCTTCCTATCACGCTCCAGTGCAGGAAGTAAGGTGGGCACATTGTCTTTGTAGCGTGGATCCAGCAGGGTGGCAACCCAGTAGTCCGCACAGGTTAAAATGTGGGCAACTCTGCTGTCGTTGCGCAGGCACTGCAGCATGTAGTCGCTCATGTGTGCCAGGCTGCCCAGGGGTAAGGACAAGCTGTCCTCTGTGGGAGGCGTATCGTCATCGTCCTGCCTTTCCCCCCAGCCACGCACCAGTGATGGACCCGAGCTGCGTTGGGTGCCACCCCGCTGTGACCATGCTTCATCCTCATCCTCCTCCACCTCCTCCTCATCCTCGTCTTCCTCGTCCTCCAGTAGTGGGCCCTGGCTGGCCACATTTGTACCTGGCCTCTGCTGTTGCCAAAAACCTCCCTCTGAGTCACTTCGAAGAGACTGGCCTGAAAGTGCTAAAAATGACCCCTCTTCCTCCTCCTCCTCCTCCTCCTCCTCCTGGGCCACCTCCTCTTCCATCATCGCCCTAAGTGTTTTCTCAAGGAGACATAGAAGTGGTATTGTAACGCTGATAACGGTGTCATCGCCACTGGCCATGTTGGTGGAGTACTCGAAACAGCGCAACAGGGCACACAGGTCTCGCATGGAGGCCCAGTCATTGGTGGTGAAGTGGTGCTGTTCTGTAGTGCGACTGACCCGTGCGTGCTGCAGCTGAAACTCCACTATGGCCTGCTGCTGCTCGCACAGTCTGTCCAGCATGTGCAAGGTGGAGTTCCACCTGGTGGGCACGTCGCATATGAGGCGGTGAGCGGGAAGGCCGAAGTTACGCTGTAGCGCAGACAGGCGAGCAGCAGCAGGATGTGAACGCCGGAAGCGCGAACAGACGGCCCGCACTTTATGCAGCAGCTCTGACATGTCGGGGTAGTTGTGAATGAACTTCTGCACCACCAAATTCAGCACATGCGCCAAGCAAGGGATGTGCGTCAAATTGGCTAGTCCCAGAGCTGCAACGAGATTTCGCCCATTATCACACACCACCAGGCCGGGCTTGAGGCTCACCGGCAGCAACCACTCGTCGGTCTGTTGTTCTATACCCCGCCACAACTCCTGTGCGGTGTGGGGCCTGTCCCCCAAACATATGAGTTTCAGAATGGCCTGCTGACGTTTACCCCGGGCTGTGCTGAAGTTGGTGGTGAAGGTGTGTGGCTGACTGGATGAGCAGGTGGAAGAATTGGAGGAGGAAGCCGAGAAGGAGGAGATGGCAACAGGAGGCAAAGAATGTTGCCCTGCGATCCTTGGCGGCGGAAGGACGTGCGCCAAACAGCTCTCCGCCTGGGGCCCAGCTGCCACTACATTTACCCAGTGTGCAGTTAGGGAGATATAGCGTCCCTGGCCGTGCTTACTGGTCCACGTATCTGTGGTTAGGTGGACCTTGCTACAGATGGCGTTGCGCAGTGCACACTTGATTTTATCGGATACTTGGTTGTGCAGGGAAGGCACGGCTCTCTTGGAGAAGTAGTGCCGGCTGGGAACAACATACTGTGGGACAGCAAGCGACATGAGCTGTTTGAAGCTGTCTGTGTCCACCAGCCTAAATGACAGCATTTCATAGGCCAGTAGTTTAGAAATGCTGGCATTCAGGGCCAGGGATCGAGGGTGGCTAGGTGGGAATTTACGCTTTCTATCAAATGTTTGTGAGATGGAGAGCTGAACGCTGGCGTGTGACATGGTTGAGACGCTTGGTGACGGAGGTGGTGGTGGTGGTGGTGGTGGTACATCCCCTGTTTGCTGGGCGGCAGGTGCCAACGTTCCTCCAGAGGCGGAGGAAGAGGCTGAGGCGGCAGCAGCAGAATAGGCCGAGGCGGCAGCAGCAGAAGAGGTAGCAGGGGGAGCCTGAGTGACTTCCTTGGTTTTAAGGTGTTTACTCCACTGCAGTTCATGCTTTGCATGCAGGTGCCTGGTCATGCAGGTTGTGCTCAGGTTCAGAACGTTAATGCCTCGCTTCAGGCTCTGATGGCACAGCGTGCAAACCACTCGGGTCTTGTCGTCAGCACATTGTTTGAAGAAGTGCCATGCCAGGGAACTCCTTGAAGCTGCCTTTGGGGTGCTCGGTCCCAGATGGCGGCGGTCAGTAGCAGGCGGAGTCTCTTGGCGGCGGGTGTTCTGCTTTTGCCCACTGCTCCCTCTTTTGCTACGCTGTTGGCTCGGTCTCACCACTGCCTCTTCCTCCGAACTGTGAAAGTCAGTGGCACGACCTTCATTCCATGTGGGGTCTAGGACCTCATCGTCCCCTGCATCGTCTTCCACCCAGTCTTGATCCCTGACCTCCTGTTCAGTCTGCACACTGCAGAAAGACGCAGCAGTTGGCACCTGTGTTTCGTCATCATCAGAGACATGCTGAGGTGGTATTCCCATGTCCTCATCATCAGGAAACATAAGTGGTTGTGCGTCAGTGCATTCTATGTCTTTCACCGCTGGGGAAGGGCTAGGTGGATGCCCTTGGGAAACCCTGCCAGCGGAGTCTTCAAACAGCATAAGAGACTGCTGCATAACTTGAGGCTGAGACAGTTTCCCTGGTATGCATGGGGGTGATGTGACAGACTGATGGGGTTGGTTTTTAGGCGCCATCTGTGCGCTTTCTGCAGAAGACTGGGTGGGAGATAATGTGAACGTGCTGGATCCACTGTCGGCCACCCAATTGACTAATGCCTGTACCTGCTCAGGCCTTACCATCCTTAGAACGGCATTGGGCCCCACCATATATCGCTGTAAATTCTGGCGGCTACTGGGACCTGAGGTAGTTGGTACACTAGGACGTGTGGATGTGGCAGAACGGCCACGTCCTCTCCCAGCACCAGAGGGTCCACTAACACCACCACGACCATGTCCACGTCCGCGTCCCTTACTAGATGTTTTTCTCATTGTTATGGTTCACCACAACAACAAATATATTATTTGGCCCAATGTATTGTATTCAAATTCAGCGGGATATAAATTTGAGGCCTAGTATTTAGGCGCTGGGTGACCGGTATGGATTTAGTGACAGAATTAGACTTGGAAATGCACAGAAGCGTGTGTGTGAAGTTATTCTGAATGACCCTATGTGCACCTTGAATATTATATACCCTTTTAGGGATAGATTTCAAATAGCTCTGATATAGCAGAAACCACTAAATTATGAAATTGCTAAATTGGGAATTGTATTTCAACCCAGAACAAAAAATGTGCTTTGACGGACACTAAATATCTTGCCCAGCAACAACAGTACAGCGGTAACGAGAGATTTAGCGGGATATAAATTTGAGGCCTAGTATTTAGGCGCTGGGTGACAGGTATGGGTTTAGTGACAGAATTAGACTTGGAAATACACAGTAGCGGGTGTGTGTGAAGTTATTCTGAATGACCCAATGTGCACCTTGAATATTATATACCCTTTTAGGGATAGATTTCAAATAGCTCTGATATAGCAGGAACCACTAAATTATGAAATTGCTAAATTGGGAATTGTACTTCAACCCAGAACAAAAAATGTGCTTTGACGGACACTAAATAACTTTCCCAGCTACAACAGGACAGCGGTAACGAGAGATTTAGCGGGATATAAATTTGAGGCCTAGTATTTAGGCGCTGGGTGACCGGTATGGATTTAGTGACAGAATTAGACTTGGAAATGCACAGAAGCGTGTGTGTGAAGTTATTCTGAATGACCCTATGTGCACCTTGAATATTATATACCCTTTTTGGGATAGATTTCAAATAGCTCTGATATAGCAGGAACCACTAAATTATGAAATTGCTAAATTGGGAATTGTACTTCAACCCAGAACAAAAAATGTGCTTTGACGGACACTAAATAACTTTCCCAGCTACAACAGGACAGCGGTAACGAGAGATTTAGCGGGATATAAATTTGAGGCCTAGTATTTAGGCGCTGGGTGACCGGTATGGATTTAGTGACAGAATTAGACTTGGAAATGCACAGAAGCGTGTGTGTGAAGTTATTCTGAATGACCCTATGTGCACCTTGAATATTATATACCCTTTTTGGGATAGATTTCAAATAGCTCTGATATAGCAGGAACCACTAAATTATGAAATTGCTAAATTGGGAATTGTACTTCAACCCAGAACAAAAAATGTGCTTTGACGGACACTAAATAACTTTCCCAGCTACAACAGGACAGCGGTAACGAGAGATTTAGCAGGATATAAATTTGAGGCCTAGTATTTAGGCGCTGGGTGACAGGTATGGGTTTAGTGACAGAATTAGACTTGGAAATACACAGTAGCGGGTGTGTGTGAAGTTATTCTGAATGACCCTATGTGCACCTTGAATATTATATACCCTTTTAGGGATAGATTTCAAATAGCTCTGATATAGCAGAAACCACTAAATTATGAAATTGCTAAATTGGGAATTGTACTTCAACCCAGAACAAAAAATGTGCTTTGACGGACACTAAATAACTTTCCCAGCTACAACAGGACAGCGGTAACGAGAGATTTAGCGGGATATAAATTTGAGGCCTAGTATTTAGGCGCTGGGTGACAGGTATGGGTTTAGTGACAGAATTAGACTTGGAAATACACAGTAGCGGGTGTGTGTGAAGTTATTCTGAATGACCCAATGTGCACCTTGAATATTATATACCCTTTTAGGGATAGATTTCAAATAGCTCTGATATAGCAGAAACCACTAAATTATGAAATTGCTAAATTGGGAATTGTATTTCAACCCAGAACAAGAAATGTGCTTGAACGGACACTAAATAACTCGCCCAGCTACAGCACTAAGGACAGATTTAGCGGGATATAAATTTGAGGCCTAGTATTTAGGCGCTGGGTGACAGGTATGGGTTTAGTGCCAGAATTAGACTTGGAAATACACAGTAGCGGGTGTGTGTGAAGTTATTCTGAATGACCCAATGTGCACCTTGAATATTATATACCCTTTTAGGGATAGATTTCAAATAGCTCTGATATAGCAGAAACCACTAAATTATGAAATTGCTAAATTGGGAATTGTATTTCAACCCAGAACAAGAAATGTGCTTGAACGGACACTAAATAACTCGCCCAGCTACAGCACTAGGGACAGATTTAGCTGGATATAAATTTGAGGCCTAGTATTTAGGCGCTGCGTGACAGGTATGGGTTTAGTGCCAGAATTAGACTTGGAAATACACAGTAGCGGGTGTGTGTGAAGTTATTCTGAATGACCCAATGTGCACCTTGAATATTATATACCCTTTTAGGGATAGATTTCAAATAGCTCTGATATAGCAGAAACCACTAAATTATGAAATTGCTAAATTGGGAATTGTATTTCAACCCAGAACAAGAAATGTGCTTGAACGGACACTAAATAACTCACCCAGCTACAGCACTAGGGACAGATTTAGCTGGATATAAATTTGAGGCCTAGTATTTAGGCGCTGGGTGACCGGTATGGATTTAGTGACAGAATTAGACTGGGATATGGCCAAAAAATAAACAGACTATTGCTGGTTAAATGCACTTGGTGTGACAGCTTCACCCTGATGTAGGCTTTAGCCAAAAAACAACCACACCATTGAGGGTTAAATGCACTTGGTGACAGGCGCAGCTTGCCCCTGATTTAGTATATGGCCAAAAAATGAACAGACTATTGCTGGTTAAATGCACTTGGTGTGACAGCTTCACCCTGATGTAGGCTTTAGCCAAAAAACAACCACACCATTGAGGGTTAAATGCACTTGGTGACAGGCGCAGCTTGCCCCTGATTTAGTATATGGCCAAAAAATGAACAGACTATTGCTGGTTAAATGCACTTGGTGTGACAGCTTCACCCTGATGTAGGCTTTAGCCAAAAAACAACCACACCATTGAGGGTTAAATGCACTTGGTGACAGGCGCAGCTTGCCCCTGATTTAGTATATGGCCAAAAAATGAACAGACTATTGCTGGTTAAATGCACTTGGTGTGACAGCTTCACCCTGATGTAGGCTTTAGCCAAAAAACAACCACACCATTGAGGGTTAAATGCACTTGGTGACAGGCGCAGCTTGCCCCTGATTTTGTATATGGCCAAAAAATGAACAGACTATTGCTGGTTAAATGCACTTGGTGTGACAGCTTCACCCTGATGTAGGCTTTAGCCAAAAAACAACCACACCATTGAGGGTTAAATGCACTTGGTCGCAGCTTGTGCTGGCGCACCACAAGACACAAAATGGCCGCCGATCACCCCAGAAAAATGTGACTGACAAACGGTCTGTGCAGCCTAAAAACAGTGAGCAATTGAGGATCAGCAGCTCAATGATCCACAGCTGCAGATCGATCAGTTAATCAAGTCCTTTGGAGGAGTTAATCTGCCTAATCTCGCCCTACTGTCGCAGCCGCAACCTCTCCCTACGCTAATCAGAGCAGAGTGACGGGCGGCGCTATGTGACTCCAGCTTAAATAGAGGCTGGGTCACATGGTGCTCTGGCCAATCACAGCCATGCCAATAGTAGGCATGGCTGTGATGGCCTCTTGGGGCAAGTAGTATGACGCTTGTTGATTGGCTGCTTTGCAGCCTTTCAAAAAGCGCCAAGAAAGCGTCACAAAAGCGCGAAGAAAGCGACGAACACCGAACCCGAACCCGGACTTTTACGAAAATGTCCGGGTTCGGGTCCGTGTCACGGACACCCCAAAATTCGGTACGAACCCGAACTATACAGTTCGAGTTCGCTCATCCCTACTCAGGAGTATGATAAATATTGAATTGTGTTAGAACATGATTACAATTGTGAAATAGTACATCTGGGTTAGTAAAAATGCTTCCCCACCCTACCAGTTGTATATTTGGGCAATCCTTCTCCCAGGCCCTTTGTCCCGGTGATTGTGTCTCACCAAATCGTGACTTAAGTAGTAGTTTAGATATATATTTGAAATCTTCATTCTTAGTGATATCTTCCCTTACCACTCATTTAGCGGAGAAGAATTATCTATTTCTAACAGTGATTTATCATCCAAACTAAAAAGTGCAGAACGAAGCTGAAAATACCGGAACCAAGAAAGGTTCTCTACATTATGTGATAATTCTACAAACGACTTAATCTCTCTATTCTTAACAACCTGTGTGATATAAAGAATCCCATTCTTTTGCCAGAGATTGCTGTACCCTCTAGGATGTGTAAGTGAATATTATGCCAAAGAGGCGTGAATATAAGTGATCCCTTTACCCTCATCCATCCTCTAGTGGTAGCCCACATTTTTTATAATGTTTTTGTGGTCTCTTTATGACCCTGATCTCTGTTAATCAATAGCCCTGATTCCAGGAGCGTAAATATGTTATTATGTGAGGAGCTTCTTACCAAGCTACTTAAAAAAGTACTATTTTGCCATTCAAAACACATCCATAGCTGAGCAGCAATGAAATAGCCTTTGAAGCATGGGAGATTTAAACCCCCCTGCTCCAGAGGTTTATATAGATATTCCAATTCCAGTCTCACACGTTTCCTTCCCCAGACTAGGTCATTAATTATTCTTTTCATAAGTTTAAAATATTTATCCTCTATCTAAATAGGTATATTCCTAACAACATAGAGGAATCGAGGTAGAATCACCTTCTTGACCAGTGAGACTCGGTGAGCTCTAGATAAAGGGAGTCTCAACCAAATCCCTATTTTTTCAGTGGGATCAGATTGAGTTGTAGAGAGTTTTCAACCTTGGGAGATATCATCATACCCAAGTATTGGAAAGTGTCGACAACGTCTAGTTGGGTTATCGTGGATTCCATTTGGGACACCGGATCTAATGGCATCAAAATTGTCTTTGACCAGTAATATCTAGGCCTGATACCTCACCAAATAGTTTAACCATGCGGATAATTCTTGGGACAATTATTTTTGTATTATCTATGAAAAAAACATCATCCCCATATAAAGAAATACGATCCTCCGCGCCTAATATTCCAAATCCTTTAATTTGTACGTCCTGCCTAATAGCCAGAGCCAAAGGCTCAGTATAAATATCAAATAAGAGTGGTGATAGTTGGCAGCCCTGGCGAGTACCTCTGCTTAAGTCAAACCTACCAACAAGAATGAACTGAGATTAAAAGGGTATATCAATAAAAATAAATCCTTTATTGAATAAATGACACATAAACGAGACATGAGACAACAGATAAAAAATGGCTACATCTGAGGAGGCATAATAGCACAATTGAA
Organism: Bufo gargarizans; assembly: GCF_014858855.1. Lineage (NCBI taxonomy): Eukaryota > Metazoa > Chordata > Amphibia > Anura > Bufonidae > Bufo > Bufo gargarizans. The sequence goes on along the minus strand of NC_058080.1, from coordinate 174,411,808 downwards.
ACATGGGGGGAGGGGATGAAGTATGAAATATAAAAAAGGAGGTAGAAAAAAGGAAGGAGTACAATACCTCACTGATTTCTGCATGTGTTTCTGTAACCACAAATATTCAGTATATAGGGGTAAAAAAGCCCCTTGAAAGTACTAACGTGCAAGTGCTAAATGGCAAAACACCATATCAATAAATGGTTACAGATTACACCGCGACATATGGATGTGTAATGGTTCCAAAATATGGGACCATACAACAGCCAACAAAAAGTTAAAGTGCAAGTGCATAAGAAGTCACCATATCAATGGTCAAATATCACAATTATAACTGTGGTGACAACTTAAACCTCCATATACATACAAATATGGCTCAGGTGCACAGTAAACATCCACCTGTGGATAACCCACGTGGGTATAACTAAACACCTAGAGCCCGTAAACACATCCCTCAAAGTCCACAACAATATAGCATATCTACATACCCATGATATGGGGATATACACCGTAGGAGAGCCACGTAACCCTGACGTGTGTTTCGGGTTTTTTCTACCTCCTTTTTTATATTTCATACTTCATCCCCTCCCCCATGTTTCAATTGTGCTATTATGCCTCCTCAGATGTAGCCATTTTTTATCTGTTGTCTCGTGTCTCATTTATGTCATTTATTCAATAAAGGATTTATTTTTGATGATATACCCGTTTAAAGGAAACCTGTCACCATGATTTTGCGCATAGAGCTGGGGACATGGGCTGCTAGATGGCACATCTGCAATACCCAGTCCCCATAGCTCTCTGCTCTTTTATTGTGTTAAAAAACTGTTTTGATTGATATGCAAATGACCTGATATGAGTCCTGTATCCGGAGATGAGTCAAGCGGAAAGGAGCCCAGCACCGCCCCGCGTCCTCCGAATCTCCTCCTTGCTGGCTGACGTCACAGAGCTGGAGCGCCAAAATCTCGTGATGCGCGAGCTAGCGCATGCGTAGTTCGTTCCCTGTGCTGATGCCAGTACAGGGAATGAACATGATGCCGACACTGCGCATGCGCTAGCTTGCGCATCGCGAGATTTTGGCGCTCCAGCTCTGTGACGTCAGCCAGCAAGGAGGAGATTCAGAGGACGCGGGGCGGTGCTGGGCTCCTTTCCGCTTGACTCATCTCCGGATACAGGACTCATATCAGGTCATTTGCATATCAATCAAAACTGTTTTTTAACACAATAAAAGCGCAGAGAGCTATGGGGACTGGGTACTGCAGATGTGCTAGCGGCCATCTAGCAGCCCATGTCCCCAGCTCTATGCGCAAAATCATGGTGACAGGTTTCCTTTAATCTCAGTTCATTCTTGTTGGTTGGTGTATTCATGTACACTGAGTGGGTTTCTACTTACTCTTTCAGGGTCTATTTAACATAGTCTATTTAATTACCGTTTATGTGTATGTCTATGTTTTGTGTAACCTATTTGTTATAATTAAGTCAAACCTAGTAGGGAGGCTCCCATTGATACTCAACTGAAGCGTGGGGGATCTGTAGAGTAATTTAATCATAATAATGAATCTCTCCCCAAAGCCCATCCTGGCCAGAACCCTCCATAGGAATCGCCACTCCACCCTGTCAAAGGCCTTAGAGGCATCCAATGACAGGATGGAGCGAGCAGATCCCCCAGGAGCCTGTATATTAGCGAAGAGCCGATGGAGATTGTGATGAGTACCCTTATTTGGAATGAAACCATTCTGGTCCGGATGGACTATGGAGGAGATGACCCCGGAGAGTCTTGTGGCCATCCGTATTCAGCAGTGAGACCCCAAATCTGTGGGGTCCTTACCTTTTTTTGGAATTAGTATTATTACAGCTTCCAACATTGAACCCGGCAAGTTCCCCTCCTCCACCGATTCAGCAAGGACCCCCAACAGTCTAGGGAAAATAACCTCCTTATATTTGCTATAAAATTAATGTGGAAGTCCGTCTGAACCGGGGTGGAATTACCCAAGCATAATTTAATTGCAGAAGTGTCCATACGTAACACGTTCTCGACCCAGGACCAGAATGCTCGTCCTAACTGCGCAGTACTTAAAGGCTATGTACACCTTTGGGGGCAATTTTTTTTTACTATTGCATTATTACTCATTATAATTATTTTGAGATAAAATTATTTCATTTGCTCTTTATTAACAATATGGAATCATTTTTTTTCTGTACAGAGGTGACATGCTCTACTAGCTGCCTGTGGAGTTTTTGTCTTTTCCGTCATTTGGAGAGCAGACTGGCTCCTTATCTCTGCTCTCTCACATTAAAAACGCTCTCATTATAGCTTAGTTCTTATCAGTAAGTATTTGTGACCTCTAAGTAGTTTAGAGATAAGGGAAATTAGATGACCAGCACAAAGTGAAAGTGAAAGCACTGGTCACAGAGTTAGAAAAACAGTTAACCCTTTCTGACTGAACAGACCAATATTTTTAATAAAGGCCAATTGAAAATAGGATTTGTAGCCAATAATAAGTTAAATTCAAAGGTGTACATAGCCTTTAGCTCCTTAGGACGAGCATTTTCATCCTAGGGTTAAAAAACTGCCCCACACGCGCTGTCTCGATCAGTAGCTCGGGCCCGGCTGTTACTGACAGCTTGGCCCCTGCTGTATCCGCCAGCATCGGTGAAAACACAGATGCCAGCGGATTAACTTCCTGTATGCCATAGTCATGCAGACCGCTGCATACAGGGGGCTTGCGGTGGTCTGCGCCAGCATTTACTTCCCCATCCAGTCCCCGTGCTGCGGTGACAGGGACCTGATGGTTGCTATGGCAGCCCCAATGCCAACACAACCCGCTATGGAAGCCTAGGAAATCCAGCCCCCAGGTAGGGTCTCCTAGGTAACTGTCAGCGTCTTACACTGTAAGACACTAACAGTTCAATGCAGCACAATACAGCATGTATTGTACTGCATTGAAACAGAGATCAGACCCTAAAATGTTGCAGTCCCATAGTGGGACATAAGTTAAAAGTGAAAAAAAGTGTTTAACCATATAAAATTAAAGGTTTCAAGTAAAAAAAAAAAAAAACAGCGCCCTTTCACATAATCAAGTCAAGTACAACAAAAAATAATAATTAAGAATATATATATTGGGTATTGTCATTTCCATATTAACTGGCTCTACAGAAATATCACAAGATGTACCATGTCAGATTAACGCCATGAAATAGTAACATAGTAACATAGTACATAAGGCCGAAAAAAGACATTTGTCCATCCAGTTCGGCCTGTCATCCTGCAAGTTGATCCAGAGGAAGGCAAAAAACCCTGTGAGGTAGAAGCCAATTTTCCTCACTTTAGGAGAATAAAAAATTCCTTCCCGACTCCAATCAGGCAATCAGAATAAATCCCTGGATCAACGACCCCTCTCTAGTAGCTATAGCCTGTAATATTATTACGCTACAGAAATACATGCAGGCCCCTCTTGAATTCCTTTATTGTACTCACCATCACCACCTCCTCAGGCAGAGAGTTCCATAGTCTCACTGCTCTTACCGTAAAGAATCCTCTTCTATGTTTGTGTACAAACCTTCTCTCCTCCAGATGCAGAGGATGTCCCCTCGTCACAGTCACTGTCCTGGGGATAAACAGATGATGGGAGAGATCTCTGTACTGACCCCTGATATATTTATACATAGTAATTAGATCTCCCCTCAGTCGTCTTTTTTCTAAAGTGAATAACCCTAATTTTGATAATCTTTCAGGGTACTGTAGTTGCCCCATTCCAGTTATTACTTTAGTTGCCCTCCTCTGGACCCTCTCCAGCTCTGCTATGTCTGCCTTGTTCACAGGAGTCCAGAACTGTACACAGTACTCCATGTGTGGTCTGACTAATGATTTGTAAAATGGTAGGACTATGTTCTCATCACCGGCATCTATGCCCCTTTTGATGCAACCCATTATCTTATTGGCCTTGGCAGCAGCTGCCTGACACAGTTTTTTGCTGCTTAGTTTGCTGTTTATTAAAATTCATAGATCCTTTTCCATGTCAGTGTTACTGAGTGTTTTACCATTTAGTATGTAAGGGTAAATAAAAATTTTAATTTTCCAAAATGGGGTCACTTTTTTGGAGGTTTCCACTGTAGGGGTACCTCAGAGTCTCTTCAAATGTGACATGGTGCCCAAACCATTTTAGCAAAATCTTCCCTCCAAAACCCTTATGGCGCTCCTTCCCTTGTGAGCCGTGCAATGTGCCCAAACAGCAAAAGATCTAAACTATCTAATGGACGCTAAAAACAGGTACACTGGAGGGAAAAATGGACCTGCGCTCCTAGTGTGATGACATCACGCGATAACGCTGGGAGTCCAGATCCTACTGTTTCCGGTGAAGAGCGAGTGTTGCCGCATGTGCAAGTGATTGAGTTGAATATTTATTTATTTATTTTTAGTCGGCAGTCAAAGATAAAATGCTGGGGTGCACCATGGGGGACACTATGTTGGGGGACACTATTGGGAACATGATTAATACTGGGGACTACTATGGGGAACATTTATGCTGGGGGCCACTATGGGGACATTACCATTGTTACCATGTGGGTCACTATGGGGGACATTATGTACACTGCCAAATTCACCCATTTTTACATGCTGTTTTTAATGGCCTAGTCATTGCTATTCTTGCTCTGCTCCGTTATAGGAACAGAACAATGAAAATAACGAAAGTGCACATAACTGACACAAACGGAGCTGAACAGACCCCATTGACTACAACAGAGTCAGTTCAGTTTCAGTTCAGGAACTTATTTTTTTCACCGGACAAAAAAGTCCTGCATGCAGGACTTTTTATTTGTTTTTTGATGGAAAATGAGCAGAGCCTCCAATGCAAATGTGAATGTTTCCTAAAATTGTTGTTTTTATGATATAATGGCTTGCATTGTTAATATTATATATATACAGGTCCTTCTAAAAAAATTAGCATATTGTGATAAAGTTCATTATTTTCTGTAATGTACTGATAAACATTAGACTTTCATATATTTTAGATTCATTGCACACAACTGAAGTAGTTCAAGCCTTTTATTGTTTTAATATTGATGATTTTGGCATACAGCTCATGAAAACCCCAAATTCCTATAAAAAAAAATTAGCATATCATGAAAAGGTTGTCTAAACGAGCTATTAACCTAATCATCTGAATCAACTAATTAACTCTAAACACCTGCAAAAGATTCCTGAGGCTTTTAAAAACTCCCAGCCTGGTTCATTACTCAAAACCGCAATCATGGGTAAGACTGCCGACCTGACTGCTGTCCAGAAGGCCATCATTGACACCCTCAAGCAAGAGGGTAAGACACAGAAAGAAATTTCTGAACGAATAGGCTGTTCCCAGAGTGCTGTATCAAGGCACCTCAGTGGGAAGTCTGTGGGAAGGAAAAAGTGTGGCAGAAAACGGTGCACAACGAGAAGAGGTGACCGGACCCTGAGGAAGATTGTGGAGAAGGACCGATTCCAGACCTTGGGGGACCTGCAGAAGCAGTGGACTGAGTCTGGAGTAGAAACATCCAGAGCCACCGTATACAGGCGTGTGCAGGAAATGGGCTACAGGTGCCGCATTCCCCAGGTCAAGCCACTTTTGAACCAGAAACAGCGGCAGAAGCGCCTGACCTGGGCTACAGAGAAGCAGCACTGGACTGTTGCTCAGTGGTCCAAAGTACTTTTTTCGGATAAAAGCAAATTTTGCATGTCATTCAGAATTCAAGGTGCCAGAGTCTGGAGGAAGACTGGGGAGAGGGAAATGCCAAAATGCCTGAAGTCCAGTGTCAAATACCCACAGTCAGTGATGGTCTGGGGTGCCATGCAGCTGCTGGTGTTGGTCCACTGTGTTTTATCAAGGGCAGGGTCAATGCAGCTAGCTATCAGGAGATTTTGGAGCACTTCATGCTTCCATCTGCTGAAAAGCTTTATGGAGATTAAGATTTCATTTTTCAGCACGACCTGGCACCTGCTCACAGTGCCAAAACCACTGGTAAATGGTTTACTGACCATGGTATTACTGTGCTCAATTGGCCTGCCAACTCTCCTGACCTGAACCCCATAGAGAATCTGTGGGATATTGGGAAGAGAAAGTTGAGAGACGCAAGACCCAACACTCTGGATGAGCTTAAGGCCGCTATCGAAGCATCCTGGGCCTCCATAACACCTCAGCAGTGCCACAGGCTGATTGCCTCCATGCCACGCCGCATTGAAGCAGTCATTTCTGCAAAAGGATTCCCGACCAAGTATTGAGTGCATAACTGAACATAATTATTTGAAGGTTGACTTTTTTTGTATTAAAAACACTTTTCTTTTATTGGTCGGATAAAATATGCTAATTTTTTTAGATAGGAATTTTGGGTTTTCATGAGCTGTATGCCAAAATCATCAATATTAAAACAATAAAAGGCTTGAACTACTTCAGTTGTGTGTAATGAATCTAAAATATATGAAAGTCTAATGTTTATCAGTACATTACAGAAAATAATGAACTTTATAACAATATGCTAATTTTTTTAGAAGGACCTGTATATTATAGGGATTCCCTCTGGTAGGCAGGGTGAGCGGACGCAGAACAGAGGCACCAAAAACTGTTCTTGAACAAACTGCAGTGTTTTATTCACACAAGCACGTCTTTAATATTGATTGGACCCTGGGCAAGAATTTACTTGGGCCCCCTGGATCTCGCCTTCCCACACCTTAGCATGCAATCAATTTTGGTAAAAGATCAAGTGATGGATCATGTGATGACCAGAGTGACGTCACCACAGGTCCTGTTCCTCCACACAGCACAGAAGACAGACAGAAGAGAAGCCGGGCTGCGCGAGCAAGTGGATTAAGGTGAGTTAATTTTTATTTTATTTTTTTAACCCCTCCAGTGCTATTTTACTATGCATTCTGTATTCAGAATGCTATTATTTTCCCTTATAACCATGTTATATGGGAAAATAATACAATCTACAAAACACCGATGGTTTGGGTACCAAACATGCGCGATTTTTCTCACGCGAGTGCAAAACGCATTACAATGTTTTGCAATCGCCCGTGTTCCCGCAAAGCACCCTCACATTTTCCCGCAACGCCCGTGTGAATGAGGCCTAAATGTAGCCATACCCTTATATAAGAGGGTTTTCTAATAGGGATCTTCCCATTTCAGCTTGAGAAACACCAAGCATGGGTTTCACGCTTAGGGCTCATGCATATGAACGTATTTTCATTCTGTGTCCGTTCCTTTTTTTTGTGGACCGTATACGGAACAATTCATTTCAATGGGTCCGCAAAAAAAACTAAGGTACTCCGTGTGCATTCCGTTTCCGTATTTCCGTTCCACAAAAAAATTAGAACATGTCCTGTTATTGTCCACATTACGGACAAGGATAGTACTGTTGTATTAGGGGCCAGCTGTTCCGTTCCGCAAAATACATAATGAACACGGACGTCATCTGTATTTTTTGAGGATCCGTTTTTTGCGGACCGCAAAATAAATACGTTAGTGTGTAAAAGGCTACATTCACACGAACATATTTTGTTTCTGTGTCCATTACGTTTTTTTTTGCAGATAGGATGGAGACCCATTCATTTCAATGGGTCTGCAAAAAATGGTATCTACATTTAGCTATCCACATAGTTAAATGTGCTATCCACATCCGTATGTCAGTTCCGTAGCCCCGCAAAAATTTTTTTACTATCCTTGTCCATTTTGCAGACAAGGATAGGCATGGTTACAATGGATCCATTGGATGACGTCTGTATGGCATCCGTTTTTTTTTTTGCGGAACCGCAATTTATGAACCGCATTACCAGTAGAAAGAAGGAGGTGCTCATGACGCTCTACAGAGCACTAGTGAGACCTCATTTGGAGTATTGTGCTCAGTACTGGAGACCATATCTCCAGAAGGATATTGATACTTTGGAGAGAGTTCAGAGAAGAGCTACTAAACTAGTACATGGATTGCAGGATAAAACTTACCAGGAAAGATTAAAGGACCTTAACATGTATAGCTTGGAAGAAAGACGAGACAGAGGGGATATGATAGAAACTTTTAAATACTTAAAGGGAATCAACAAGGTAAAAGAGGAGAGAATATTTAAAAGAAGAAAAACTGCTACAAGAGGACATAGTTTTAAATTAGAGAGGCAAAGGTTTAAAAGTAATATCAGGAAGTATTACTTTACTGAGAGAGTAGTGGATGCATGGAATAGCCTTCCTGCAGAAGTGGTAGCTGCAAATACAGTGAAGGAGTTTAAGCATGCATGGGATAGGCATAAGGCCATCCTTCATATAAGATAGGGCCAGGGGCTATCCATAGTATTCAGTATATTGGGCAGACTAGATGGGCCAAATGGTTCTTATCTGCCGACACATTCTAAGACGATGCCGGCTGCGCGATCAAGTGGATAAGGTGAGTTAATTTTTATTTATTTTTTTAACCGCTCAATCAACATTTTAGTAAGCATTCTGTATTAAGAATGCTATTATTTTCCCTTATAACCATTGTGACATAGCAAGGGGTTTTGTCTGGGAAGGCAGGAATTTTCCTCCCAACATGGGCGGCTGGGCTGATTTCCAGCCAGTTGAGATCAAATACTGGACCGGAGTTTAAGTACCGGTCCGGGTTTTGGCAGCACCTGGCTGTCCTTTAAATAGGCAGCTGGGCTTAGTAGCTGAGTCTCTGTATTGGGATCTAAAGCATGGTTCTATGCTGGAAGGCTGAGAGCCGCATGAGGGCTGTATGTTGGGAAACAGGCCCCTAAAGCCTGCTGTGGACTGCTGAGGATAAAACAGCTAGAAAGGTGACGTGACCAGGGCCGGTGCAAGGATTTTTGCCAACACAAGCGAAGCTACATTTTGCCCCCCCCCCCCCCGCCCCCACACTTCTCCTCTCTGTGGTCCTGGTATCTTCTCTCTGCTTCAGACAATGGCTGGTTTAAGGACCATATTTTTCGCCCTCTAAGACACACCTGGGTTTTAGAGGAGGATAATAAGAAAAAAATATTTTCCATTACACCTCAGGTCAGATCAGCAATCAGACCCCCAATGTTAATCAAACCTCAGCTCACAGCCCCAATCAGACCCCAAATGTTAATCAGACCTCAGATCAGAACCCCATGTCAGACATCATCCCCCAGCCATCAGCCCCCAATGTCAGCCATCAGACCCCCATGTCACATTTCTCCCCCTCCATGTCACATTTTTCCGCCCTCCCCAGGGTGCGCCCTAAAGCGGCCGCTTGGTCTGCCTTATGGTAGCACCGGCCCTGGACGTGACTATTCTATGGATTCTGCATTGTGTGAATTTAACACTAAGACTGTATTAAGTCGTTTTTCTTTTGCCTTTTGTGTGAAATAAACACTGACATTTTGATTTACGAACTTGTTTTGCCTCTGTACTGCGTCCGCTTACCCTGCCTACCAGAGCAAATCCTCACACCATGTTATAAGGGAAAATAAAACAGTGAATTTACTTTTATGGGGTCTGGTGTTGCTCATACCCATCATCTCCTAGCAACCATGCGTGAAAATCGCACCGCATGCGAACTTGCTTGCGATTTTTACGCAGCCCTATTCATTTCTATGGGACCTGCGTTGTGTGAAAAAACGCAGAATATAGAACATGCTGCGATTTTAACACAACGCACAAGTGATGCGTGAAAATCACCCTTCATCTGCACAGTCCCATTGAAGTGAAAGGGGCCTAAGGCTACTTTCACACCTCCGGTGTGAGTCCAGACTGGCCATTTCGGCTGGGGTCTGGCAAAGATCCATATAAATTCCGGACGCAAACCGCTAAATTCCAGACACAAACCGCTACATGCTGCAGATTGTGTCCAGCTGATTCTCCACTTGTCTGCCGGAACAGCCTGCCAGAGTGAAAATACACTAACTTTCCAATGACAAAAAATAATTTCATAGTCTTCAAGAAGCAGGATCCCCCATTATGACGCAGGATTTGGAATCTGAAAAAGAACTGTCAAACTTGACAATCATTGTTATGTGAATTTAATTCAATGGGGGTAATTTTAAAAGACCAACATGTGATGCCGATATCTTTTTCCCCCTGTGCTGGCAGATAAATCGCCTAATTTATAAATTAGGCGGACAGCTGGCCGTCTGTGCTCCTCACTTCATAAGTTTTCACTCCCCTATTTATGCCTGTATCCAGGCGTAAAAAATGGTTAATGCATCGGGCCTTATGTCCTGACCCGTGTTACACCCTTGACACTCCCAACTGGTGAGCACAGCAACAAGATATTGTCGCAAAATGGGGTCTTCAAACTTTTTTTTACTCCAAAAACTAGTGTAGCACCTGTGATAAATGACCTCCAATGTTTTCATCATCAGATTGTGGAAAAACATATCAAATACAACATATTTGTAGCATTTACTATATTGCTCAATCAGGAATACCTTTTGAAATAAAATAGAAAGACTTTATTTTTAAAGTTAAATGTATTTTTAATGTATCTTCTTTCTACTGGAGATAGTGCAATTTTTCAGACTGAAAGATCTGGTGTATTCCATATTCCACAAATCTGGAGCTTTTACAAAAATTTCAATTTATATGTCCCCACCCTACAATGAAAAAGAACAACAGATTAAAATATTGGAACTCTTCTACACATCGCAGCAAGAAGAAGCCACAGCAGCCTCAAGGCATAGTCTTTAGGCAGAGGCATAGCACTTACAACCAGATAAAGCCTTTTTTAAATTCTTGCGCATGTAAAGTTTGTGTATTGCTATTTACTTAGTTTAGGGCTACGTGACAAAGATTTTTGGGTGCTTCTTAGTGTATGTTCACGTACAGCAGAATTTTTGCAGAAATTTCTGCAAGTGAAAATCTATTCCATACAAGTCAACGTGGTTGTTTCGGAAGCAAAATAACAGAATTCTGCCATTTCAGAAATTTCTGCAATAAATCTCTTGTGTGTGACCATATCCTTAGTCCATTGAGTGGTGAATGACGACTTTAATTATGACTAGCCAAATCTTTCTCCACTTGTGCAAAGTAAGGTAATTATGCAGGCACAATATTTAGTACACTATTGCCCTTTGGCCATAAATAAGCAGTGAAATTACAGATGTGCATAATGCGAAGACAAACCCAAAAAGTTTTACGCTAAATGCCCCAGAACTTGAACATAGGTTGTCATGGTCAACTGTAATTTTTGAAATATGATTGATTACCATTAGGGATGGGCAAATTTCATATTTTGAAGTCCGTGTGCGGGTTCGTGTTGTGGTATTTAATGAATTGCATTATGGATTCCGTTACCACAGACCATAACGCAGTCTTCTCCTGCATAACGTAAACCAGACGGATCCGTTATGCAGACCATAGACTTCTATTATGACGGAATGGATAACAGAATGCCTCTAACGGCATTCCGTTATGCATTCCGTTGTGGAATTGCGTTATGGTCCGTGTTAATGGAATCCATAACGCAATTCAGTAAATACCAGAACAAGAACCCACACACGAACTTCAAAATATGAAATTCGCTCATCCCTAACTACCATCTATGAAATAATATTCTTTACCCATTATGCTTCATTGATGTTAAATTTATTGCTACCCTTGTAAAGTAATGACAGTTTCAAAGCAGGTGTTTCTAGACACATAACGGTACGACCACACGGTCAGGTTTCTGCATGCAGTTTTGAAAGCCAAGACCAGGAGTGAATTCAAAAAAGATCTGTCCTTTATACTTTCTCTTTTTTTTTATCTGCTTCTGATTTTGGCTTCTAAAAACTGCATGCAGAAACCTAACTGTTTGGTCCTACCCTAAGGGACTACAGCTGTTCAACTTACAGGGGTTTAACGGGACTAAAACATTGATCGTCTATCTTCAGGATAGGCCATCAATATTTGTTTCTTGGGTTTTGAGACATGCATTAGAATATGTATAGGACTGAACTGCAGTAATGGGCACAGCTGCACGTAAGGGTACACCACTGGGCCAAGATATACATTGGAGGACGCATAGATCTCTGGAGAACATTGTACACTTTTATTCTGATGAACAACAGAGTTTCAATAAATGGAAATCAGATCCCATTTATTGGTCAAGAATAGGTTTGCAATGTTTTAGCCCCAGAAATCCCTTTCAATATCCTGGTCTCAATATATGAGACATTAAAGAAAATTTAGGGTATTTTTCAGTTTACTTTCTATCCATGTAGTTATTAGTTTAGTAGTTAAAGCAAACAAGAAGCACAGCAGAAAACAGCACTGGCAATAGCAGCAATGATCTTTCCATGATTTAAATTTTTATTGTAAACAGTGATCTACTTGGAGACATGAGGTATGGTGTGATGCTGATATTATCTCAAATGTTCAATGTGGAATAGGTAAAAAATTCTGAATTCTAGTAATCTCCACGGCGCTGAAAATTGACCTTTGCATCCTTTGAAAACTGCTGTCCACCATCCCCGTATCGATTCAAAGGAATGATTTTCATTGACACTGTCTTCATGGAATACCAACGACTGCGCCATGTTGACCACATGATTCCATTGTCGTAACCAGTAGGACTATCAGCCTCTGAGTAGGTGCCACCTGAATGGAATGGAAGAGGAAACAATTATTTAAAGCCTTCAAGATGATTTTTCAATAATCTTGCCTGACAGCTACAGGTCAGGTTGCAGAACCCCAAGTGATAACTACTGATAAGGATTTCTGCAGCCAGCCATACAATTTTCTTGTATTATTTCAGCTAAAACACAGCCTCCCTTTTATGACGACTCTATGGGAGTTGGTTATCTTAATGAGACAAACCCTATAAGCAAAATAAACAAATGCATATACTCAAAAATAAAGAAACATAGGGTTATTTTTTAAGACTAACATTAGTGGCGCTCGTTTTTTTTTTCTGCAAGTCCCATAGCAGTTAATGGTGAGGGGACCTTGTATGCATGGCCACCTTTCTTCACTTTGGGGGCTCGTTCAGGAAATAGGAGCAGGTCCCAGAGGTAGGACCCACACCTCTGACATGGATGGTACATCCTAGTAACATGCCATCAATGTGTGACATGAGCGAACTCCTTTAAATCTGTTGGTCCATGGAAGGCCACTGCTAAGCCATGTGCACCTAAAATAAAATTGCATTGAGCCACGTAAAAACACACATAAATGCCATGATCAATTACCCCCATGGATTCCATATAGTATTTACAAGTAAGTAGTCTTTACAAGTCAGATGAGCCCTGACCAATGAAATATTTATTGAGATAAAGCCTAGGGCTGTATGAGGATGTGACACGCAGGGGGAAATAAAGTCATTTTAGGATAGGGTATATTATCACATTTATACTGAGCCATCATATCCTTTTGTTTGGATGAATTCTGTCCTATCTACAGAAATTACATGCAAAGGTTTATCTATAAAACTGTTACCTGTGTAGTATTTGCCATTAAGGTGACCGGCATGACATCTGTTCATCCACCAACCAGAACCATCTTGCTCAGCGCAGTTTCCATCATATCGATCATTATCTTTGTCATAGGTACTGAACGGCATGCCATTGTGAGAGGTGTAGAACTTGTCACTGGGGTCATCTCCAAAATCAAAGCCATCAAATGCATCACCAGCTTCACCACCAAGGAAATACGCATAGGTTAACCGGTAATTGTCCTTTTCAGAACCCAATCTGAATGTGGAATAGTCTGCTGTGCTATACAGGAGAAAAGAAGGACCATGTTAAGTTAGAGTGCATTTGAACTTCCAAGTGTCACATTTCAATTCCAATTACCGTATGTCTTAAAGCTCCATTAACACCACATTTTTGATCAGACTTATATGTCAATATGCTTAAGGGGTATTTATACTTAAAAGCTTTTACATATTGATAACCTAGCTTCCAGAACTAAAATCTGGAATACCCCTGTAAAAAATGATCCTGTAACATAAGGTCATGAGGTGACATAAGGTCACCAGCCAGGAGGTTGTGTAAGGATGGAAGAAAAATGTGTCTAACAAGCCTAGCACCAAACTTTTATACAATGCATGCTAGTTTGTCACATTTGATGCACTTTGATGTTCTATCTAGTCAGGTTAATCTGCTAGATCTGAAGTAACATTTTAAGTTTCTCAAATAGGCAAGTGCAGAAAACAAGACAAGACTCACTGTATGAAAACTTTTTAACAACGTTGGGTTTTTTAAAACTGAGAGATACAATGATATTTGGAGATGATTTCCATTTATTACCTCTTATGACCGCTCCAGTCCTCCAGCTCTATCCTCAGCACATATGGAATGGTAGACTGGGTGCTGACAAGGTGAATCTTTTCATTTCCAAGCCAAAACTCTGTTGTGTCAGTTGGTGACAAATATCCGAACCCTTCTTTGTATTGGACCCAGTTCTTGTTGAAGTCCACACTGCCATCAAGCCTCTGGGAAAAAAAATGAAGTATAGAAATAAAAAATACTGTGTATTTCTGTACGTATTTATGACTGATCTTATTATATCTTAACAGATCAAACTGATAAACAGGAATCTCCTGACAAAGGCCATTTCAATGTAAAGAACAGCTGCTTTGTGTCCTAGGTTAGCTTTTAAAGGGGTTTTTGGGTACTTTTATATTGTTGACCTATCTTCAGGATAAGCCATCCACATCTGATAAGCTATCACTCCCACCTACAGTTGCTCAAGCGCCTAGAGTGGGCACTGGAACGACACAGCTTTGTCCATTTTGTAGTGGGAGTTGCCGGATACAGTAATTCCAGTAGTCTACTCTTCTTCCAGAACAGACTACCAGAATACTGTAAAGCTGATGTGAATGAAGATGTGGACATAGCCTTAGTGGCTCAGCAAAAACAGCTTTCATAGATCTTAATATCAAACATACCAAAAAGTTAGGAGCCAACAGCAATTTTTTAGGTGTATTAGCTATGTAGATCCTTGGATTTATACAAACCTTGCATAAAGATGGTTCTGATTCCCACATTATCTATTGCAGTGAATCATTTTTAGTAAACTGTGTCCTAAATGATTGACTAGGTCTGAAATGGATTTGAAGGAGTTTTCTCACTATGGGTTTTGGATTTCTGCACTGGGCTTGCTTTTATACACATTACAGACCGGCAGGCAGATTTAGCCAAATTCATTGGGTCTATTCTATGTGTGGCTGCATTTTTTCACCTGCAACATAGTTTCCTATTAAACTCAATGGAACATTTGGAATTGCCGATGAGGATTTAGATGCAGATAAAGTGAGAGATATGTTTTAGCTGTAAAGGGGTTTATTGCAAGGCTTATTGGAAATGGCACAGCCTTTTATATGACAACATGCACCAAATTTTTGGTACAAAATTTTGCCGCAAGGTAAGCCAACTAATAATAAGTGTAAAGCGAAAAATAACTGTCTAGTCATTTACCAATATTATTATCCAGCATCAGCCACTGTGATAAATTTGGCGTATCTTTTGGAAAGCTGTCTAAGGGGGTAATGTATTAATATGTGTCTCCTGCGCTATTTATTTTTTTATTTTTTTAGATTTTAAAGTGTCTGCTTGGAGCTTAGTGTATCAAGAGCATGGCACCAGAAAAATTGAGTGATTTTGCCAGTTTTGTCAGGGTAGTAGGCATTGGCAACAAATGTATGACCTTTGTGCGCCATTTTTAGTGAGGCTTGTGTCAAACCCATTAATTAGCATTTACTAAGGGACGACCAGATGTTTTTCAGGTGGGACAACATTTATAACCAGATTTAAGTCGCAAAAAAGTCATCAGTGTACTCAAGTCCCCTGGTGGCTACAAACTGATGGGACCTTTGTAATAAATATGACTAGAAAGGGGACTATAAAGTACATAGCTACAACAATTTGAAATTTTGCTACAAAAAGCAGCAGACACTCCAAAAAAAGACCCAAAAAGTTGTATATTGACACATCACCCTCTTGGTATGAAACAAGTTACAGTTTTAAATTTACAAACTGTTGCACGTCTTTTATGAAAAAAATTATCATACTTATACTTGTGACTTTTTTACAAAATGTTGATACGATAAGGCTAGGGCTACACGACATTTGTCGCACAACATTTTGTCACAGTAATGTCGCGCAACAATTTTTATAATGATAGTCTATGGTGTTGCACTGCGACATGCTGCGACTGCGACACGAAAATTGATTTTTTTGCGACTGTTGCATCTCAGTGACAGCATGTCACATGTCGCAGTGCGACATCATAGACTATAATTATAAAAATTGTCGCGTGACACATGTTACAGTGTAGTTGTGCCCTATGTGTCACGCGACAATAAGCCTAAATCTAGGATTTGTAAATGTTCTCCATTGTAACTAAACTGGGGGACACAGCTCTGGTATAATGGAAATTAGCTAAAAAGAAACCACTTAGACCAGGGATCAGCTGTTCTGAAACTACAATTCCCAGCATGCTCCATTCCTTTCTATGAGAGTTCTTAGAAGAGTAGAGCAAGTATGCAAGCAAGTACAACAGCTGGAGTGCCGGAGGTTGCCTACCCCTGACTTAGACAGATCTGAGTAAAATCAATAGCTGGTATATATCCCGAGTAACTAGTGACCCTGCTTGCTCGAACTATGGGCTGCTTGCAGCAGTTTACAGGAGACTGTAGCACGGCAATAGAGATTCTAACATAACGTCAGGAGTCTTTCTGCAACTGCACGTTAATAAACATTACAACGTATTCTCACTCACTCTTTGAAAAACTGTCCAAGCACTGCCGGAAGGCTCAATTTCACAATAAACCAGGAACTGCTGCTTGGCTTTCAGAGGCTTGATATAATAGAGACCGCTGGTCCGTGCGCCCTTATTTGCAATTTCTTGACAATCTAAAAGAAAAAGAAAAACCTTTGTTTATGAGTGCTGCTCTCTTAGGCAATGAATAAACTGATTTGTATTGGATGGTTATAGTTCCCCCGACGCAAGACGTCTATGAATTTTCTCAAATCTTTAACCATACCTTTTCCTGTGTACTCCTGGATTTGGACAGTATCTTTGCAAGGTTGTTGACACTGGCTTTCTAGAACTGATATCTTCTGTTTCAGCTGCACAATCTTTTGGGCGTTTGTGTTTAGCATGTCTTGTAGTTCTCTATGGAATAATACAAAATAGGATAATAAAATAAGATAGAAGATTACGGGTGAAACATCTTTTTATGTTAACAAATAGGTGGTGATAAGGGCTATACTATCTTCATAGTTAATTATTGTGTATGATTAATATGTTACATGGTTTTCTAGAAAACCTATAAAATAAATAGTTTGGGGAAAGCTTTATGGAATAGCAATCTGGCATTGTACAGTTCCCTCAAGTATTAGTGAGTGTAGCTCCAAGGTGTTGCTTCTTTTACACTAAAGGAACTTTCTCTTTTTCCCCTATTTGTAGCTCCTTATTACTTTACTTCTAGAACTATTAAGAATGAGTAATTAACTTCCCAGCTGACAAATCTCTCTATATTAGGCCTCATGCACACGACCACCACGGTCGCGGATCAGCAAAACACGGATGGCGTCCGTGCGCATTCTGCAATTTGCGGAACGGGAACGGACAGCCTTTAATATAAAGGCCTATTCATGTCCACAAAGCGTGGACAAGAATAGGACAGGTTATATTTTTTTAGCCGGGCCACGGAACGGAGCAACGGATGTGGATGTGAATGGGTCCGCATCCGAGCCACCAAAACGGCGGCTCGGATGCGGACCAAAACAATGGCCGTGTGCATGAGGCCTTATATTGTCAAAAAATGTAGACACTAGACCATGTAGGTATTGTATGCTCTTTTTCTATATTGCTCTTAGCTTCAGATCTACACCTACTCCTGCAGACAACAGTCCTTATGGGTACTTACTGTATGATCCTTTCGTTGTCTATAACTGTCCTCTCATATCTTGTAATATCATCCAGCATGCTTCTTGATTTCTGTGTAGGGTCTTTAGGCCCTATGTAAGAAGAGATATTCTATAATAAAGACCACTGACCACAATGGTGGGCATGTATGTTTACAGAGATAATAAGCGGTTAATCTTCACACAAGTAATTTTCCTTACCTTGTGAAGGCGGTTGGGGTTTTGTCCCTAAATGTTGCATGTCGGTCACAATTACAGTAGTAGTGGTTGTTTCATTTTTAATTTGATTTAGAAGTCCTTCAAAATACTGCAGATCTACGTCTACTTCTTCGTAGTATGTGTTCAGAAAGTCTGAGACCCCACATGTGGTTGGACAGTACTCCCCCTATGATCAAACGGCATGTAAAACGAATTAGAGTAAGGTATAAGGTGGCAGCCCTGATGCAGCTGGATGCAACCACAAACCCCAGTGGCATGTGGCATCAAACTTATGCTAAGGGGCTGCTTCATTTTGTCAGGATACATCTGTTTCACCAGCAATATCACACAGTCGTTAGAAACATTTACCCAAAGACACTTAAGAGCTCTTAGACATATTCATATTTAATTAAGATGTACTTACAAATCGCTGATCTAAGATGCAGCAGTTATCTGTGTTTGGCACCAGATTTTGCTAAAAGAAATAAATACATTGCTACGGTTAATAGTTCTAGTCCATACGTAGGAAGTGTGTGCATTTACATAGCTGCAGTCATTAAATTGGATTATTGCAGAAAGAATACTAAATAAATGTGTTATTCATTGCATTATTTAGGCTCTATACTCACACAATAAGTGCTTGAGAAGAACAGTATGGACTGGAGAAATAGAACACCCTGGTGGTATAATCGTGGCATTGTAGCAGGTCCTCTGTGTCCTGCTTAGCTGGATAGTTCACAAATGAAGTGGAGCTTGCAGGTTGCTGCTGTTTTATGTGCTCTACCTGGCCAGCAAAAACCCTGCAAGTCAGTTGTCCAAAGGTCAAATGAAAGGGCAGGAGGGAGGAGGTGATGACCCTCAGGAGAGGAGAACATTGGTCACTTTGATTGCAGTGAGCATCATGCAGAGTTTTAACTCTTTAGAGACCATTATTACACATCTTGGCTCTTTTTTAAGTAATTGTGGATGTTGATTGATGAATTTCACAATTGCTCAATATGTCTGAGTTCTCGTAATGGTCTGTGCTGTAAACAATTAGGATCCGTTATTATCTTAAAATATACAGTGAAATCTCTCTAAAAGACCACCTCTTCGGGAAGACCACCCCCTTATCCAGACCAGATTTCCTGTGATATATTTTCAGTTCCACCATATATGGCCATCTTCCTTGAAAAGATCCATCCCCTAGAAGACCACTTTTCATTGCACTTTTGTGTGGTCAAAGAGGTTTCAGTGTACTATGAGAATACTATTCAGCTTCGCTTAAGATTTACAGTAAAAAAAAAAAAATAGCATCCCTAGATGAATTCTATTAATGGCTCCCTAAGCTTTATGTGTACATTTATTTCATATACACCAATCAGCCATAGCATTTAAACCACCTACCTAAAGTACTGTGGTGATCTTCCTTGTGCCACCAGAACATCTCTGTGGACTGGACTCCACATGCCCCTGAAGGTGTCCAGCAGAAACTTTTTTCCGCAATTTATGGTCCAGTAGCTCTTCTGTGAGACTGATAGGCTAGCCTTCACGAATCATGCACATCAATAAGCCATGTTTAGTAACCCTTTTGGTAGTCAACTGGCTGAGTTTCTTGGGCATCTTTTGGTGGGGATTAACCATTGCATACGTAGAACACCTCACAAGATCTGCCATTTTAGAGATGCTCTGAAACAGACATTGAGCCATTACAATTATCTTTTGCCCAGTTTTCCTGCTACCAACAGATCCAAGCACTGATTGTCCACTTTGCTGCCTGGTATATCCCACCCCTTCATGGGTTCCATTGTCATAGGTGGTTTAATATTATGGTTGATCAGTGTATGGACCTGCAACCTGTTAAAGCTGAAGGAAACATAGGGGCTCCAAAAAAAACAGGCCATGAGAAAAAACATACAGTACCATAGAATAGGATAGCTAGGTGTCACAACCAGACATCTGAGAAGCTCTGACAGATGCCTTTCAGAACCTCCTCCTTGAGCTTTGTTTTGGTTTTCAGTTCCTCATCTCGTTAGCCTCTCTCAGCTGTCTTGTAGTTGGACTGATTGCATCCCTTTAAATTCCTCCCTATAATGCATTAGTGTGCGGTTTATACAACTTCCTGGAGTGCATGCTGATCCTATTTCCCAGTCTTCTACAAGATAAGTGTTGTACATTCATTTGTGATTTTATGTTTGCTGGATCCCAGGTGACCCCAACTCCCTCCGTGTCTAGTGTAGGGAGCCGGTGGTCGTGCCCCCTCACTATTGTAGGGTATTCAGGTATTATATAGTCGAGGTACGAGGATATGCGATCATCCACCATTGGGGTGTTCGCATAGGCTGAGCAGTTAGGGAGAGTGCCAGGTCTTATGCAGGGGTGTCCCTTTTGTTCCTTAGTTTTGGATCCAGTGAGTCATATATTCATTTTGCATTGTCTTGTTTCCTGTACACCTTCCGTGACACTAGGTGTTTAAGTCATTAGTCAGGATTAGTGAATCTGTCACAATATGTTAAAATTGCTGTTTCGAGCAGCGTGGATATCCATATTGTCTCATTTTCTCCTGTTTACTAACATTGGGGCAATTGCTGTGCAACTGCCTTACACTTGATCAGGATCAGCCTTGTTTATTTGAGAAGTTTTTAATTGGTTAGCCTTCCTTGAAAAGTTTGTGCTTTCTTCTTTTTAGTCACTGGGTATAGCATGATCTCTGTGCATTTGAATCCATAATTCTAGTATTGTTAGTATCCTGTTCCTAGCTTATTTGTTTTGACGGTGTGACTTGAGACCTGTAGTCCTTCTGCTTCTATTTACTGCTAGCATTGAGGTTTGTTTCTTGTTGTTTCCCTGAGCATTACTTTTAGCGTGAGTTTGCTATGTTTGGCTTTTAATTGTGTCTGTTCTAGATCCTTCTTGTTTGACTTTTTTAAAGGGGTTTTCCTAAAAAATGTTTTACTGATGACCTACAATCTGGATACATCATCAGTATTTGATGGTGGGGGTTTGACACCTGGGACCCCCACCGATCAGCTGTTTGAGAAGGCTTCGGTGCTGGCAATAGCATCGTAGCCTTCTTGCAGCTTTGCCTTGGCCATGTGACGATACAAGGCACAGCCATTGTACAATGTACGAATGTAGTAGAGTTAACACACGTTTTATGAGACGTGTTATCTAAACTTAATGCATTAAGCAAACACCTTCAATTGCTTTTCAGTGGCTTTTGTTTCAAGATAATGCGATGAATTAAGAAATTTAAGTTAAGAGTTTGCGTGTTAACCCTACTACATCTGTACAGTGTTGTGCTTGGTGAGCTGAGAGATGGCCGAGGCACTACTACAAGGGCCGGTGCTTCTCAAACAGCTGACCGGCAGGGGGCCAAGTTGTCTGACCCCCACTAATCAGATACTGGTGACCTATCCAGAGGATAAGTCATCAGTTAAAAAAATCCCAGAAAACCCCTTTAATACTTCAGATCAGAATCAGTTTCTGTCAGTGTCATTTATTTCTTTTGACCATTATTCGCCTCTTTTCTCTCTGTTTACCATCACCATTTTCCATCTGCTCCGTTGTCAGACTGCCACCTTCTCCATCTGTTTGACATCATCCGATTCCTGTGATCTATTATTGCATTTGTTTCCTTATAATTTTGCCTGCCATGCTACATGCTATACATTCATAATATACTTCTTGCTACTGTCTGGTTGTTACAGTTTGGCCCTATAAAAGTCCTGGAGAAATCAGTAGTACTGGAAGACATCGTAAGTGCCCAAGAAAGTAGACAGCTATTAGCGATGTTCAGTACTGCAGTATTGTGAACAACCAAAACTGGCAGGGACTCAGGTCATGATATGACTGTCACCCATTACAACCTGGGCTTCTTTCAATAGCCTGTGCTTTCCACACAGGAGTGATACAGTCACACCATTGCGCCTGCTGGGCTGAGTAGCAAGCACGAGGGCCGAGGATTATTTCCCAGGACTGTCCTTGGCCAGTGCGCTCTCTCATCACAGCAGGCATGATGATGTCACTACATTGTGCCTGCTGGGGAAAGCAGGGTGTGCTCTATTCATTGGGGGAATAGGGCTAGGTGAGGATTTATTTATTTTTAAATTGTATTTATATCACAGGTCCAGCACTAATATAAGGGAGCACTAAGGGGAATCATTACTGTGTGTGGGCATTAAGGGGACATGCTAAGGTGAAGAGGCCACTAAGGGGGCTAAAAAGCTATGTGGGGGGCACTTATAGGGGTATTCTCATGTGCGGGGGCAGTACGAGGGCATTACGACGGGGGCATGAGTACTGTCTGAGTCCACTAAGGGGGCATTCTACTATGTTAATGCCCTAATGGGGAATAAGAACTGTGAAAGGAGCACTAAGGGAGCATGCTATTGTAAAGGGGGCACAAAGGTGGCATGTCATTGTGAATGGGGCACTAAGGCAAAAACGCAGTGTTAAACAGTACCAGCAAAGTGAATGAGATTTAAGAAAACTTATGTCCAGTTTGCCTTTTTTCTGTGCAGAAATTGACCTGCCGTGCAGATTTAGAAATATGCAGCATGTCAATTGTGCAGATGTTTTTTGCGCATTTCACCCTTAACAATGGAAAAGGTGAAATTAGGGCAAAACCGCATCAAAATTGGCAACAAAATCTGTAAGTTACACATATGGATTTTGGTGCGGTAAGACAAAGAAATCTGCACAAAAATCTGTGTGAAATTTCTGCTTTGCAACCTGGCATCCATGTGCAGGTACCCTAATGGAGAATAACTACTGAATGGGTGGGGGTTGTATGTCGAGCGTGGGCAGTCTTGCCTAGAGGCAAGGGGTAGGGGGTTTGAATTGCAATAAAATTTCCCTGGGGCGATATCCCCTTCAAAATTTGCTATGGACTCCAGCCTTTCATAAGTTACACCTCTGCTGTAGAGGTGCATGTGATACATTTAACCTCCACATGGCTTTATATTGATGTTGTTTTCTGTCAGATACCTTGCTTTAAGAGATGGCATATGTGTAGCTATTCTTACATAAAAAAAATACTACCTCTGTACATATGGCACCCTACAGAACACATTTTTTTGTGAGTCTGTAGTACAAAACTGAACAGAACACTGTGCTCCTGTGTGCGTTAGGCCATATGATTGATTAAAATGGCAACACATTGCTTTATAAACATCTTTATAGAGAAGGAAACCATGTTATGATGGCAGTTGTTCTACCATTTTGTTGCAGAGATCCTCTCTAATCACAACAAGGACTTATCTACAATATCTACAGCCTTTCCTGGTTTAGCATATAGCACCATTTGCCCAAATGCTGTTGCCCAAATTAAGCTATCTATTGTCACAGCTCTGGAGGACTCTCCAGATCTAATATTGCTCTCCATTGAGGATGCAGCCCACACAGAATGATGGCAGGCACACCTCTCACACTGTACTTCCCTCTGTGACATGTCTTCAAGACTTGCAGCTAAAAAGATAGTTGTACTACCTCAATACTCTTCTCTCAATAACCTCCTGTGCAGTGCAGCACATTTTCCAAATCTCTAGTTCACTACCTTCAAAGCCCAATCTCCAATCTTTCTGTTGCCCTATCATGGCATGCAGTAGGGTGCTATATGGTGATCAGGTCTCCAAAAATACTTTGAGCAGGCCCTCAGTAAAAATGTCTGGTACCTCACATGGTTAGTCTGCACTGTCCGTGAATGGCTTCAAACCTTTTCATCTTATCAGCCCTCCCTTGCTGCTAATAAGGCTAGTTTCACACTAGCGGCAAGGGACTTCGGCAGGCTGTTCCGGCGGGTGAACAGCCTGTCAGATCCGTACTGCCACTAGTGCACGTATGTCCCCGTACTACCACTCCAGCCCCGTTGACTATAATGGGGGCGGGGCGGAGTTATGGCGGCAGCACGGCAGTGCGCGCCGATAGGCCGCTGGAATAAAAGTACGACATGTCGTCCTTTTATTTCAGCGGCCTCTCGGCGTGCGCTGCCGTCGGAAATCCGCCCCCATTATAGTCAATGGGACCGAAGCGGTAGTCTGGGGGCACGCGTGCACTAACGGCAGGACTGATCCGACAGGCTGTTCACCCGCCGGAATAGCCTGCCAGAGATCCGTGCCGCTAGTGTGAAAGGACCCTAAGGTGGATTTAGACAAACTAATAATCATCTAGGTTCACAATAATCTGGCCATCTAAATGTGCCACGATCACCCGATGAATGGGTAAGCCTGTCGATTGTGCCGACACCACCAGTCATCAATCTGCTGCCCAAAACAATTATTCTGTATGGGCATACTTACCAACATTTAAATTGGTACAATTGGGGCATATAGGCCCCACCCCTGGGAACACCCCAGAACCACCAGAAACACAGATTTCTGGGTGGGGTTTGCATTAGTTCGCCTACTTTTCAGCCCGGGACAGCAAATTCAGGACAGTTGGCAGCTATGTATAGGGATGAAGAATTGCTATAGCAATCCATCATCCTCATACTGTGAAGAAAATAGCTGCATGTAAATGCAGCAGTCTCCTTCACTGAACAAGCAGCCGACTGTAAGGAAATAATGCTTCATTCTCGACAATCAGGCACTCCATTGGCCCATCTAAATCCGTCTTTAGTCCTCAGCTATTACCATGCTCTTTCTGGGCTTAGCAGTCCACCACATCTCTCACTGTGTCTTGAAGAAGACTCTCATTTCCGTTGTACAGTCACTGCATAGCATAACATAGACACCTCACACACACAAACACTAGACTGTAACATCACAAAACAGATGGACACGTTTTCGTTACTCACACTGAAGCCCACTGTGTGTGTGTGTCTCTCTCTCTCTCTCTCTCTCTCTCTCTCTCTATATATATATATATATATATATACAGTTGTGTTTAAAATAATAGCAGTGTGTTTAAAAAAGTAAATAAAGCTCAAAATCCTTCTAATAGCTTTTATTTCCATACACACAAATGCATTGTGAACACTACACATTCTATTCCAAATCAAAACATGAAGAAAAATATATCAAAAATTGAAGAAAATTGAATATTAGACTGTTCAAAAAAATAGCAATGTTTGTATTCTTCTTTACAAACTCAAACATTCACTAAATAAACTGAAAAATGTTTGAAGATTTTGCTTTCCTTTGAATCACTTAAAGGGATTCTGTCACCTCCCCTAAGCCAAAAAACGATTTTAAAGCAGCCATGAAGCACAGCTTACCTGGATTAGGCTGTGCTCTTTTATCTTGCAATCCGTCCAGCAGTTACTGCAAAAAACGACTTTGATTGATATGTAAATGTGTCCTGAAGGTGCCCAGAGGGGCGTTTTGTTCTTCTTAGAGAGCCCAGTACCGCCCCTCTTTCAGTGCCCAGCCCGCCTTCCTTGCACTGTCTGATGTTCGCTCTTCCCTCAGCAGGGAAGAGCGAACATCGGACGTCACTGGGCTCGGCGCATGCCCAGTGACGAAGATGAAGCTGCTGCCCTCAGTCTCCTGCTGATCGCACAGGCGCAGCCCTCAGTGGGTACTGCGCCTGTGCGAGAGTTCGTTCGGCGTGAGGGAGGGGGAGGAGAGGGAGGAGAGGCTGTGGCAGGCTGGAGGCGGCGGTTAGACAGTACAAGGAAGGCGGGCTGGGCACTGAAAGAGGGGCGGTACTGGGCTCTCTAAGAAGAACAAAACGCCCCTCTGGGCACCTTCAGGACACATTTACATATCAATCAAAGTCGTTTTTTGCAGTAACTGCTGGACGGATTGCAAGATAAAAGAGCACAGCCTAATCCAGGTAAGCTGTGCTTCATGGCTGCTTTAAAATCGTTTTTTGGCTTAGGGGAGGTGACAGAATCCCTTTAACTAATATTTAGTTGTATAACCACCGTTTCTGAGAACTGCTGGACATCTGTGTTGCATGGAGTCAACCAATTTCCAGCCCAGGATGATTGGACTACATTTCACAGTTCTTTTTCTTGAGTTTGCCTAAGAAACTGCATTTTTGATGTTATCCCACAAGTTTTCTATTGGATTAAGATCCGGGAATTGGGCTGACTACTCCATAACGTCAATCTTGTTGGTCTGGAACCAAGATGTTACACGTTTACTGGTGTGTTTGGGGTCGTTGTCTTGTTGGAACACCCATTTCAAGTGCATTTCCTCTTCAGCATTAGGCAGCATGACCTCTTCAAGTATTTTGATGTATTCAAACTGATCCATGATCCCTGGTATGCGATAAATAGGCCCAACACCGTAGTATGAGAAACATCCCCATATCATGATGCTTGCGCCACCATGCTTCACTGTCTTCACAGTGTACTGTGGCTTGAATTTAGTGTTTGGGGGTCGTCTGACAAACTGTCTCCGGCCACTAGACCCAAAAAGAACAATCTTACTTTCATCAGTCCACAAAATGTATCTTTAGGCCAGTCAATGTGCTCTTTGGCAAATTGTAACCTCTTCAGCGATAATTTTAGCTAAGCAGCCTATCATTTTCTGCACTTTATATGTTTTCCCCTCTCCAATCAACTTTTTAAATCAAGGTACGCTGTTCTTCTGAACAATGTCTAGAACGACCCAATTTCCTCAGAATTTCAAAGAGAAATGCACTGTAACCAGCATGTACAACATTTGCTGCCTTCCTTCCTTAAATAAGGGCAATAATTGCCACCTGTTTTTCACAGAATGAATGACCTCACTCATTGTTCTCCACACTGCTATTATTTGCTATGCATGTCATGACTGTTGAGTCTGTTTCTATTACTCTACTACACCTGCTAGTAAATTATTTGCCATGCAGAAATATAATTTCTACCAAAAAACAGTGATTGACCAGGTTAGTGATGTCTGACTGCTATTATTTAGAACACAACTGTGTGTATATATATATATATATATATATATAGAGAGAGAGAGAGAGAGAGAGAATATCTGTATTGGTTCTTCTACAGTACAGTGAGGTAATATATGTCCTTTGCTGCCCTCTGTCTGTGCTAGGATGAGCTGCTCCTTTGGACACCAGGTGACAGCAGCTGTATTTTAAATTTCTGGTATATTGTGTAGTATATAGGACCCTGAAGAACCTCCTATTCTCATCATAGAAAGTCATTTACAGCCTCCAACATCTATTTCTGACTGTTATACAATATGTAAGAACTTGCTTTATCTATTTAGTTGTTTTTTTTTACAATGGTTTCAACATACAGTGTTTGTCTAGGAATCTATTAATATTGTAACTTGAGGGACTACCGGATAGATAGATGATAGTGCCTTGAAAAAGTATTCATACCCCTTCAACTTTTCCACATTTTTTCACATTACTCCCACGAAATTCAATTTATTTTATGTGTAAAGTGAAAAGCAAATGATACATAGTTTTAAAAATGTTTTAATAAAAATCTGGAAAGTGAGGCGTACATTTGTATTCAGCCCCCACATGGCTTGTGGCAAACTGTAAATAGGACTTCTTATGGCTTGCTTTCAAAAATGGCTTTCTTCCTGCAATCTTCCATAAAGTCCAGATTTGTGGAGTACACAACTAAGGCTACTTTCACACTAGCATTTTCCCTTTCCGCTATTGAGATCCGTCACAGGATCTCAATAGTGGAGGAAAACGCTTATGTTTTGTCCCCATTCATTTTCAATGGGGACAAAACTGAACTGAACGAAATGGAATGCTCCGAAATGCATTCCGTTCAGGTTTTTTTTTGCGTTCCCATCGCACACAGAATAACATTGCAAGCAGTGTTTTTCTGTCCGCGATGTGGTACTGAGCAAGACAGATCCGTCCTGACACACAATGTAAGTCAATGGGGACGGATCAGTTTTCTCTGACACAATAGAAAACGGATCCGTCCACCATTGACTTTGAATGGTGTTCATGACGGATCCGTCATGGCTATATAAAACATAATACAATCGGATCCATTTATGACAGATGCATGCGGTTGTATTATTGTAACGGAAGCGTTTTTGAAGATCCACGATGGATCTGCAAAAAATGCTAGTGTGAAAGTAGAACCAGGGACCTCTTGGCTGCTACTCTGATTAGTGCTCTCCTTGCCTGGGCTGGCAGTTTTGGTGGATGGCCCTGTCTTGGGAGGTTTGCAGTTGTGCCATATTCCTCCCATTTTCAGATGATGGATTAAACAGTGTTCAGTGAGATGTTCAGAGCTTGGGATATATTTTTTATAACCTAATCCTGCTTTACACTTCTCCACAACTGTAGGCCTTCACAGAACAGCTGTAGTTATACTGAGAATAAATTACACACAGGTGGATTCTATGTACTAATTACAGTAGATAACTTCTGAAGGCAATAGGTCACCCTGAGTTGTATTTAAGGCTGTCAGAGTACAGGGGGCTGAATACAAGTACATGCCACACTTTTCAATTTTTATTTATAAATTTTTTTTAAAACTATGTGTCATTTTATTTTTAACTTCATACATACTTTCTACTTTGTGTTGGTCTATCACATCAAATCCCAAAAATCCCAAAATGTATTTTCCATCCGATTTTTACAAATTTTTTCTAAATTGGTATAAAATATTCTGTTGTCTCCTAGGACTGTTCTGAAAATAGAGGCCAACACAAAATACGCCACTAGAAATGAGACATGCAAGCCAGTTCTATTTCCAAAAAGACCAAATTACTAGGTGTCTCAAGAGAAAATTGCCCTGCTTAGATGAGTGGCCTTGGAGGTACTCTTGGGGGTGCTCTTTTTCATTAAGGAGAGCAAGTACTATATTTTTCACACTATATGACGCATCAGACTATAAGATGCACCCCAGGTTTAGACAACCAAAAAATAAAATAAGGGTACTTCTTTGATTGGAAAAAACGGTGTTAATGTAATTGGGGATCAGAAGTGAGACAGTTTGGGCAGAATTTAAGACAGAGCAGGTGAGGTTAGCAGAAATCAAGAAACAACTCAATCCGCCCTTATTATAAATTTTGTTGTGATAATTTATGCCGTAAGGTGGGATTGCGGTACTTCAATCGTATGTTGTTGATTGCTATGGGCCATGGTGAGATAAGGGAACTATTTCTCACCTATTGGGGGACTTAGGATTTGCAGCAGATCATGAAGACTGGTCAAGGAACACTATCAGTTGCCCTTGGTCTACCAGTGGAATGGTGGGCACTGCTGGCTCCTAGTTGGTATGAGGGCCTAGATGTCATTCATGCCATGGTCCATCTTTCAGGTGCCACAATCAGTTTAGCCAATTGTGCTGTATGGTGTTATAACTAAAAGTGTGGCTAGTGCCACAAATTATTTGCCACAGTATTGTTTTGCTGTGGTTATTTGTGTTTGAAGAGTGGGGGGTTACATGAATAGTCCTTATGCAATACAGTCATAACCTAATAAGCTGTATGTGGAAGAGAGAAATTTGTAGATGATAGTGCCATAGTAAATCTTTATGTAGTTATTTGCAGTTCAGATACTATTGGTGATTTATAGATAAGTTTTAACTGTTCCAGCGACATATATAGAACCAACCAATCAATATAAGAAGAAACCAGGCTAGTTACAGCATGCCTAGACTTCCTCTATATCAAAGTGTTCAGTACATTATGTTATCATATTCTGTTTTGGGTAAATGATAGTGAACACTGAATAGCTTGATAGACATTATAAATGAGTGAAAGACAATGGCTCCGTATTAAAGCCAGAAGCACTATATATTAATACTCAGGACAGTATATTGAGCAACCAACTACAAAAGTACATAAATGCCTGAGAATATGTGATGAATATCTTATAGTTGCTGGCCCCATCTATGGAACAATCATCAGGAAAAGGCTGGTCCTACCACTACTACTATTCAAAGATTCACATTGGGCGCCTTCTCCGTAATAATCAGTGTAACGGTGACCTGTGGTACTTGTGCGCGGGGCGGCATTCCTGATTACAAGTGAACCATGTCACAGTGTATATCTGTTTTACTATAAGGCGCATCATATGTAAACTTTTGGTATATTTTATGCATTTGCAGTGCTGCTGTACGAATTACCGTACATTTCTTTCCGCCAGTGTAGTCTGCACGGCAGTTATAATTTGTATATCAGACATCTACATGTATGTGGTATCTTGTTCAGCGACACTGCTAATGCAATATTGTGCCTAACTGACATACCTGTGGGCCTATGGGGCAATTTTGTTGTGCAATCATTGAACATATTGATGTTCTTGTACGATCCATTGGTGGTTGTTGAAGATTTTATATCTCATCACCTTGGTAATAATATGCTCAGTAGTGCCATTTATTTCTATCATATATCTTGTAGACGTGGATTACTATATTGGGGATAACGCCCCTTGCAATGATGTTCTCTGTATCAATATCCACCCTGCCTCTTTCTTTAGAATGATCTATTTTTTTATATTTATCAATTAATAAAGATTGCTATATATTTTTTGTACATTTCGAGTCCCACAGCTTTCTTTGTATGTTAACGGTGACCTATAGCACATATGGAAAGTCTTTAGGGCTGCAGCAGCATCTATGGAGTTTAATTCTTGTTCTAAATTCAATTAAAATAACTGCAATGAAGCAAACAGGACACTCACCGATGCTTTACTTTTTTTAAATGACAAGCCTCAAGGGGGCTCGCCCCCGTCACGTCCTGCTATTGGCTTCTCCCCCCCCCCCGTTGCCGCATGTTTTGATCAGAGCGACAGGGAGATGCAGCGGCGGCCGAGCAGGAATCGCGGGTGCCAGGTAAGGGACAGGGAACCCGGGCATTTTAGACATATTTCCAATAATTAATTCTTATGATATTAGTGAAGCATATCAGAGGAATCACATTGGTTCAACTACTGCAACTCCCACCATTGTTAACAAGAATTGCGTCCCAGTACTGTTTTTCATGAAGAGATTGCTGTGCAACATGCTGTCCTTAAAATCCGTAGGAGTTTACAGAATCCTCATTGACAGTCATTTCCTTTCATGTAATAGTTGTATAAACTGAATGGCACTAGTAACTGTTACCCTTTTAACCTGGTATTTTTTTTTGTATGGGTTACGGTAAATGGCAACTTGACAGTACAAAACATTATGTCTAGAGCTGGGATTTCTTAAACACTGTTTGTTTTAGTAGTAGGCAAAGTTATAGAGATTGCATTGCTTGTTTTGTGACGCGCTCACGACCACGCTTTATCTTGAAGGCTACATGTATTTACTTTTGGAGAGCAAGTTGATGGTGTTCATTTTTTGTATAGAAAAACAAATGTTATGCATATAATGTTAATGATACCTTCTATATTTCTTACCATTTCTTTCTCAGTATGGAAAGGTCTAATAATATAATGCAGCTTGTCATTACATAAAAAAATATTATTGATTTATGTTTTTACATTTATAAAAACAATGGTCCAGATTTACTAATGTGTAGATTCTGTAAGCTTAGACCGGCTGTCTGGACCTGCACCAGATTTATCACAGGGGCTCAGGCTGCCGGATAAATCTGGTGCAGGGATAGACATTTTTCTTTGACTGTATATCAACTATTGCAAAAGTTTTGTATTCAATGGCGCTTTTTAAACCCGCCTCCTTTCCAGCAAAGCCCTGCCTACTTTTTTGTTAAGCATTGCTCCTTTTTCAGGTAGGTCAGGGAAACATGTAGAAACCTTGAGGGGGCTGTCCAGACTTTAATATTTATGACCTATGTTCACGATAGGTCATCAATATCTGATCAGCAGGGACCCCTGCCGATCAGCTGTTTAAAAAGAAGGTGCTTCCTCGTCATTACACTAGGTCTCCAGTAGAGTGGCGGCATAGTGGAATTACTAGCACTTGCTCCATTCACTTGAATGGAGCAGGTACTTGTATTACCCTGCACTTCCAAGATGAAGTGCAGCGTAATTGCAGTGTCCCACTACGTCTGAAAAAGGGACACTTCAAACTTGTGTTTATGTCATCAATTTCAATTCTCTATTGCCATGTATTAAGCTGCTGATTCCTTACAACAGGCTGGTGTCTGCATTTACAAACATTCGCCACTAGGTGGTGCTGTCCAATCATTTATATAGGGCAGCTCAGTGATAGGAAGTGAGTTGAGAGTTAGTTGTGAGCAAGGAGGAGAGTATGTAACTTAAAGGGATTCTGTCACCTTGTTTTAGGTTATAGAGATGCGGACACGCACGGCTAGATCGCCGCTTGCATGTCCGCAATATACCGGTCCTATAGGGCTGTGTGCTTTTATTTAGTTAAAAAAATTATTTTTTAGATATGTAAATGAGCCTTGTAAGGTGCCCAAGGGGCTGTATGAACCTTCCTGGTGCCCAGCCACGCCCCCTGCGAAGGAGCCCAGCACCGCCTATGTCCTCCGAATCTCCTCCTTTCGTCACAGTTAGATTGCCGTTATCTTGCGATGCGCAAGCTCGCGCATGCGCAGTGCCGGTATAGTGTTCCTTCCCTGTGCTGGCATCAGCCTCAGGGAAGGAACTGCGCATGCGCGAGCTCGCGCATCACGAGATTACGGCGATCTAACTGTGACGAAAGGAGGAGATTCGGAGGACATAGGCGGTGCTGGGCTCCTTCACAGGGGGGCATTGCTGGGCACCAGGAAGCTTCGTACAGCCCCTTGGGCACCTTACAAGGCTCATTTACATATCTCTCAAATCATTTTTTAAACAAAATAAAAGCACACAGCCCTATAGGACCGGTATATTGCGGACATGCTAGTGGCGATCTAGCCGTGCATGTCCGCAGCTCTATAACCGAAAACAAGGTGACATAATCCCTTTAAGCTGTGTGCCCCTGGGTACTCCCCGGAGGGGTAAAGGAAGATAAGGAACTAAGCTCAAGAATAACAGGATCCCCTTTGTGTAGTGCCAATGTCCTGGAGTCAGAGACTAAGTGGATCAAGTAGTGTATGGAAGCAACCTGTGCAAATAATGGAGCAGAAGACTGATGCCTGCAGCTAGGGAGACCGCTCTGTTGGTGGCTAAGTGCCAAGTTCTAGTTTAGAGGAAGATCCCAGTACCTGAAAGGCTGAAGCACGTGAGCTAAGTTGAAGGAAAGTGTCATCGTCTTGTAGTCTAAGCTGGAACCTGCTATCTTCCACTGCACATCGTGCCTGTTCTATGAAGTCGCAGCTTGCATACTTTTTTGTACCAAGGAATTATCAGTATGGATATCACTTATTTCAAGGCTAACCTTATCAAGTAAAAGTTCTTGTTTTACAAGTCAGTGACTTTTCACTTTAAACAATTGCCTCACAAATGTTTATGCCCCAAATCAGGGATAGACTTTTGTTATGGACTCCCCCAGTCTAAGATCAACGCCCATTTTTGTCAACGTCAAGCAAAGAAGTCACTACGCCCAATGTCCTTTTGCGCCATGAGAACCAAGCAATTGTGTCTATACTGTTTTAAATAATGTGCATTGATATGTGAAATCTGAAGTAACTTAATAATATTATGCAGATGTGGAATTGGATATATGTATATGTGTGCGGCGCATGTTTGGTGTTTTTCAGGTGACGGCGTAGAGATCCACTGCTTCCATTAAGTCCAAAGCCGAGGACGGCTTAGTTTAAAGCAGTGGTGTATGCAGTGTCCCACTATGTGTGAAAAGTGGACACCAAACTTGTGTTTATGTCATCAATTTCCATTCTCTATTGCTATGTATTAAGCTGCTGATTCCTTACAACAGGCTGGTGTCTGCATTTACAAACATTCACCACTAGGTGGTGCTGTTACATTATTTATATAGGGTAACTCAGTGATAGGAAGTGAGTTGAAAGTTAGTTGGGAGCAAGGAGGAGAGTATGTAACTAAAAGAGGACCTTTCACCACTCCTGTTTTAATAGCTTCATGCATTCACCATGTAATAACAATTCTGGAGCATCTATTCCTATGTCTATATGTTGTCCAATTCCTCCATTATTTCTACTAGAAGCTATGAATAATTGCTAGCTGTCTGCAGTAAGGGTACAGAGGGGAGGTAACAAGTTGGGGGGGTGTACCTTCACAGTCTGAAAACTACAGCACTGATTGGATAGAGTAAGTATGTGCAGGTACATACACCCAACTTGTTACCTCCCCTCTGTACCCTGAATGGATTACTCTCCATTCAGAATGCATGGGGATAAAACTGATCAGTTCTTTTCCAGTATAGAGCCCCTGTGACAGAACTCTATGCCGGAAAAGAAAAACGCTACTGTGAAAGTACCCTAAGTCAGCACATCCTAATGCGCAGGTGCACACTGTCATGGCTGAAAACATAGAGAAAAAAGACAATGAAACAGAACTCTGCAAACCAGATAAAGTACAATAATGCCATAGTCACAAAAAACAGCGTAGTATTAGCACTATACATTTTTTTGTGACTATGGCATTATTGTACGTTATCTGGTTTGCAGAGTGCTGTTGCATTGTCTTTTTTCTCTATGTTTTCAGCCATGGCAGCGTGCACCTGCGCATTGGGATGTGCTGACTAACCCCCTTTTCTTTGCAGATTTACAGCGCTGGAGGTGTGGAACTTCGGCGAGTCGTGCACTCCTTATTAGCCTGTCTGCCCCATAGGCTGATTTTAATTAGTTTTAGTATAAAGCTGTCGCTTGCTCTCACTACATTTATTCGAATATGGAGTGGGCTCGACATGCATTTTGGTACCTGCATCCCTTGGAAGTAATGGAGGTCATTTTGGCACCAAAAATGGTAAAAGGCAGAGTGGATCCAGCATGCATGTGGAACCAACACTTCCTGAACTTTATGGAGGCGATTATGTAACAGGTAGTATTTAGTGTTAGGTTCCCGTCTTACAGAGATCTCCTTGACGTTCGGCAGATGGGCTCAGATGGTTTTGTACAAAATGCTTTTGCCAAGCTTCTCACTTTTCCAAAATGGGGTCATTTCTTGGAGTTTCTATTCTAGGGATTCATCAGGGGGGTCTTCAAATGTGACATGGCAACTTAAAATTATCCCAGTGAAATCTGCCCTCCAAAAACTATATGACGTTCCTTTCCTTCTGCGCTCTGCCGTGTGCCTTTACAGCAGTTTACGACCACATATGGGGTGTTTCGGTAAACTACAGAATCAGGGCAATAAATATTGAGGTTTTTTGGGCTGTTAACCCTTGCTTTGTTACTGGAAAAAATTCATTGAAATGGAAAATCTGCCCAAAAAGTGAAATTCTGACATTTCATCTACATTTCTCTTTAATTCTTGTGGAACACCTAAAGGGTTAAGAAAGTTTCTAAAATCAGTTTTGAATGCCTTGAGGGATGTAGTTTCTAAAATGGGGTCATTTATGGGTGGCTTCTATTATGTAAGCTTCACAAAGTGACTTTAGACCTGAACTGGTCCTTAAAAAGTGGGTTTTGGAAATTTTTAGAAATATTTCAAGATTTGCTTCTAAACTTCTAAACCTTCTAACGTCAACACAAAAAATAAAAGGTCATTTACAAAATGATCCAAACATAAATTAGACATATGTGAAATGTAAAGTAAAATCTATTTTAGGAGGTATCACTATCTGTTTTAAAAGCAGAGAAATTTAAATTTTGAAAAATGCTAATTTTTCAAAATTTTTGGTAAATTTGGTATTTAAAAAAAAAATTGGGATTTTGACTCAAATTTACCACTGTCATGAAGTACAATATCTGATGAGAAAATAATTTCAGAATGGCTTGGATAAGTAAAAGCGTTTTAAAGTTATCACTACATAAAGTGACACGTCAGATTTGCAAAACATTTCCTGATCCTTAAAAAAATGGCTGGGTCCTGAAGGGGTTAATAGCCTACAACATGTAAA
The DNA here is from genome assembly GCF_014858855.1 of Bufo gargarizans. NCBI lineage: Eukaryota > Metazoa > Chordata > Amphibia > Anura > Bufonidae > Bufo > Bufo gargarizans. Next base: position 174,376,073 of record NC_058080.1, on the reverse strand, counting down.
CATTTTAGCTGCTTAAGCAGATTGTGTAGATAATTGCTAAAATATTGTGATAGTATGTGGTAATATGAGTATGACTAGTGAAGTATTGAAGAACTTGAGTGGCCAGGCCTTTTTGTCTAATTTCACTACTTAACCTCACAATACTGTTTTGGCTGAATGTGCAAATATTCCCACATACAGACTCTTAAATCTTCCGGAAGGCCTTACCAGAACAGTAGACACTGTTATAGCTTCAAAATGGACCAAGCAGTATTTGTTTTAGAGTGGGATGTCTAACATACATATACAGTGCCTTGCAAAAGTATTCACCTCCCTTGACTTTTTTCGTATTTTGGAGCCTCACAACCTGGAATTAACATGGATTGTTTGAGGATTTGCATCATTTAATTTACAGAACATGCCACAACTTGGAGATTTTTATTTATTTATTGTGAAACAAACAACAAATAGGACAAAATAACAGAAAAAGTCAATGTGTATAACTATTCACCCCCCTAAAGTCAATACTTTATAGAGCCACCTTTTGCGGCAATCACAGCTCCAAGTCGCTTTGGAGAAGTCTCTATGAGCTTGCCACATCTTACTACTGGGATTTTTGCCCATTCTTCCTTGCAAAACTGCTCCAGCTCGTTCAAGTTGGATGGTTTGTGCTTGTGAACAGCAATCTTTAAGTCTGACCACAGATTTTCTATTGGATTGAGATCTGGGCTTTGACTAGGCCATTCCAACACATTTACATGTTTCCCCTTATACCACTCAAGTGTTGCTTTAGCACTGTTTTTTGGCTTACTGTCCTGCTGGAAGGTGAACCTACGTCCTAACCTCAAATCACGCAGAGAGTGGTACAAGTTTTGCTCAAGAATATCCCTGTATTTAGCACCATCCATCTTTCCCTCAACACTGACCAGTTTCCCAGTCCCGGCTGCTGGGGATGGTGTTCTTTAGGTGATGTGATGGGTTGGTTTTGCGTCAGACATAGCGTTTTCTTTGATGGCCGAAAAGTTAAATTTTAGTCTCGTCAGACCAGAGCACCTTCCTTCATTCATTTTGGGAGTCTTTCATGCCTTTCCGCAAACTCACAACATGCCTTTTTGTTTGCTCTTTGCAGGTTTGCTGTAGTGCTGTGTTCTTTCCATTTGGTTATGATGGATTTGATGGTGTTCCTGGGGATCATCAAAGATTTGGATATTTTTTTTATAACCTAACCCTGACTTGAACTTCTCAACATTGTCCCTTACTTGTTTGGAAAGTTCCTTGGTCTTCATGGCATTGTTTGGTTAGTGATGCTTAGGTGTTGCAGCCTTTGGGGCCTTTCAAAAATGACAGATCATGTGACACTTAGATTGCACACAGGTGGACATCATTTCACTAATTATGTGACTTCTGAAGGTAATCTTTTTATGGGCTTCCTAACAAAAGAGGTGAATACATACACACATGCCAATTTTCTGTATTCTATTTCTAAACAATAGTTTTATTTATATATTTTTCTCATTTCACTTCACCAACTTAGACTATTGTGTTCTGATCCATCACATAAAATTCAGATTAACAAAACATTGAACTTAAGGCTGTAATGTTCCAAAATACGAAAAAAGTCAAGGGGGGTGAACACTTTTCCAAGGCACTGTAAGTCTGATGGTCAGGTGTCCACATAATTTTGGCCAAATAGTGTACCAATCAGTGAATCTAAAGTGATGATATAGTTCTTAAAGAAGTATCACATGTTATCTTGCTTTGAGTTCAAGAATGAATGGCTAGTATACATTCTACTGAGGACACTGGATATTTTTAGTAGAGTAACTGGGCACAAAGCCGTTCATTTTGCAGGTTTAAAGCACAATCCATTACCTTGAAAGTTTGAGTTTACTGAACTCCATCAGATTGCCCAAATAAGATAAGTAACATTCAAATATTTACCTTATTATGAAACTGCCCGACTGACACTTTAAGAGCTTCAATAATAGACACAGAGGAAATGCAGATCCAACATCTATTAATCCGCTCCATTTATTCTCAGCACTGTTAGGAAAGATTTCTGCTACAGTTGCCTCATTGTTATGGTCCCTGGGGGCGACAGAACTGGGATTAATTACAAGTTTCCGTAATTGCTCTAAATTCCAAACAGAGTAACAATTCTATTGCATGTCAACAGCTAAGACATGTGACAATTTTTAGTGAAGGCTACACAACCGCTAAGCAAGCTGTAAGGAGATACCAGATAAAATATTTTGGAGCTCTCCAAGACACTTTGGAGGGGAGACTCATTCATTCAAATTAAATGCATTGTATATACTTGCAAAAGACAAAAAATGATGTTTGATTTAGATTTCATCACACATTTGCTGCATATACACCTGTTCAGGGGAAAAATTACCTTTCAACAATATTTTAGGATGTTGGCAACAATAGGATATATTATTTTTCAGTAGTAATAGTGTTTGACAGAGGAGCCTTTCTACACATAGCCAGATACCATTCTTACTACTCACAATGTACTGGCTTTCATCTGTTTAAAGGGTTCTCTGTGTAATTTATGTTACCCAGTGCTAAAACGATATCTTCTCTGTCTATTGAAAAGATAACACCAGAGTTAGGATTTTGGGAACCTTTGTTGTATTATTTACATGTGTACTTATTATATACTGTAGTGTCTGCACAGGTTCCTATATGGAACAAACGTCTACATAGGGTTTCATTCATACAAGCCCTCCACCATGGATCGACAGATGAACAAGCAAATGCATGTTCATCTGGTGAATCATTTTTTATGCTGACGCCAAAATCATTGTTTACGGACAGCAGATTGTCCTGTGTAAATAGTTATCTGCTGCCCAGAAGCAATGAATGGAGAATTAGGATGAGTGATTGCTCACCCTCATATGATGTAGGTGATTGCTGCATGTAAATCATCTCTTTAACTCCACTGAAGAGCAGGCAATTATTGGAAAGGAACAGTTCCTTCCCAATAATTGTCTGCTTGTTTGGTGCAGTGTAAATGTACCATTAGTCAAGTCAAGATGGTCAAGGTCAAGACAGTATAAGGGATCACACAAAAATAAGCAATAAAACCATGTCATTGGCATCCCACTTACGACAAAGGTAGACTTACAAAAGATTGCAACCTGGCTGGACCAGTGGTGCCTACTGGTGAGGCTTGAACACCAATAGGAACAATTGCTCGCTGGACAACATTTTCAGTTTCCATTGGCTAAACTCATTTTATTGTGCTTTCTTGAACTCTGCTACAGTTTGTTCTGAGCCTTTCCCTCCTCTGTCCATTATTTCTATATTTCTTAGTTTTCTGTTCTTCTTCTCCATTCTTTACTTTTGGATAATTTGATTAACATTTTCCCATGTCATTTTACTATCTACTGAGGCCTTTTACATTTTGCCACTTTTTGTTCTTTGCGGTCAATTCAGTTCTTCATAGTACCTACTATACTTCCAGCCAGCATTTATCAATTTCTGCTATAGACCATCATTCAAATGTATATATCAAGATCTGTTGCAAGCATGGTACATGTACTTTTCTTTTACTTTATTATATACCGTATGTGTAGTCATTTATTTCTTTATTTAAAAATGCTATGAACTGAAAGAATGACAGATGAGATGTCCATTCTGCCTCATTTGGCAGTTTTGTTGCAATTAATCAATGACTTAAGTGCCAAAGTAAATATTGCTCAATTTCATTAGGTTTAGTGAGAATTAGTTGCATCTAATGAAAAATACAAATAATAATGGAAACATGCAATGTCTACAGGGCAGGATCAGGAAGATATTAATTGTGAAGAGAGTCCAAGGACTGTATACTAGGTGTGTAGATAGCTAAGTTAGTTCCTCTCAACAAAGCAGTTTAGAGCGCCATCTCCTGTTCCCACCAGAATTATTATTAGAGATGAGCTTGTAAAGAGTGGCAGAGACCCCCTGGATATTGTTGGGTCTACTCTAATTCTTACTATATTTTCTCTTTTTCTAGACCTGTTATTTGAAGGATAATCGCATACAGAGTAGATGACAATGTAACAATACAATGTAAAAAAGAAAATTAAGTTTGTTGTCTTAACCTGATCACGAGCAAGCAACACACATGTACAGCACTTAGTGCTAGGCTTTAATCCAGAGTGCCATTCACGTACAATGCAGGATTTAAGGAGTTTTCTGTTAGATTCATATTAATGGCCTATCCGTAGGACAGATTATCAATATGAGATCGGTGGGGGTCAGCTGTGCTCCTGTGAGCGGTGTGATCTTTTCCTAGGCCAGTGACGTCATGTGTATCTGTCAAATGGTCTAGTCGCATCTCAGTCCCGTTCAAGTAAATGGGGCTCAGCAGCTTTCAAATGGAAGGCGCTATGCATGGTAAGCAGTGAGGAGGCCGCAGCACTTATCTGAGCTTCAGTGAGCCCCACAGCTTCCTCAAACAGTTTATCAGCGGGGGGTGTCAGGTGTGTGATTCCTACCCATTCTCATATTGATGTGATCCATCCAGAGGATAGGCCATCAATATGAAAAATTCCAGAAAGCTCCTGCTCCTGCACTCTAGCAGAAGCAGGTTCCCAGTTCTCGGTGATAGGCAAGAAGTGACTCTGAGAAGAAGACAACAGTGGTTTATTAACACTTCTGTATTCACCTATCCTTGGTACATAGCATAACTTATGGTCTGTGGTAGCGGAATCAATAACGGAATTCTTAGATAACCTAAACCTTGTACGCCGAACTTGAAACACAAAGTTTGCTCAACCCTACTGGCAAATATTCACCTTGGAGGCTGCCAAGCCGTTGCGACGACCTTCAGGAACGACGAACAGAGAGTCTGTATGGCGGAAAGAGCTAGAAACGGATAAGTAAATCCTGAGAGCCCTAACCATATCCAGCTGATGGAGATCCTGCTCCCTAGGATGTAAGGGAGAGGGGTAGAACGAAGGGAGAACAATGTCTTCGTTGACATGGAAGGCAGAGACCACCTTCGGCTGAAAAGAAGGTATGGGGCCGAGCAATGCCTTATCTTGGTGCAGAATAAGGATGGGCTACTTACAAGAAAGCGCTGCTAATTCCGAAACGTGCCTGATGGATGTGATAGCCACCAGGAATGTAACCTTCCAGGAAAGAATACGGATGGGAACTGCGCTCATAGGCTCAAATGAAGCAGATTGGAGTCAACCAAGGACAAGGTTCAAGCCACAAGAGGGCAAAGGGGGGCGATAAGCCGGGACAGTGTGAGCAACCCCTTGTAGAAAGGTCTTAACCGGGGCCTGAAGTGCTAGAGGACACTGGAAAAAAATTGACAGCGCCGACACCTGGCCTTTTAAGGAACTATATGCCAGGCCCAAATCCAGGCCCGATTGCAGAAAGAAGAGGAGGATGGGAAGAGAGAAACGGAGCGGGGGGAGGTCACGTTCCGCCCAGAAATGCAGAAAAGACCTCCAAGTTCTGTAATAGATTTTGGACTACGCTGGTTTCCTGGCCTTAATTATGGTGTGGATGACCTCGTCGTCACGCCGTCAAACGTAGAGACTCTAAATGCTGGTGGAAGACAGGTCCCTGATAGAGAAGATCGACCCTGAGTGGAAGGGGCCACGGCTCGTCTCCTAAAAGAAGGATGTTATCAGTGTACCACGCGCAACGGGGGCCAGTCCGGAGCGATGAGGATCGTCTGGATGCCCTCCATCCGGATTCTGCGTAGGACTCAGGGCAGGAGAGGAAGAGGCGGGAACACGTACAACAGGAGAACCCGTCCCATGGTGCCACCAGAGCATCTACAGGGCATGCCCTGGGATCTCTTGTCCGAGAGAAGAAGGCGGGAAGTTTGTGGTTGAGCCTGGATGCTATCAAGTCTACCTCCGGTTGGCCCCACCGGAGACAGATTGCTTCGATCACCTCCGGGTGCAGAGACCACTCTCCCAAGTCCACGGTCGTCTGACTGAGGAAATCTGCCGTCCAATTCTCCACTCCCGAAATGTAGACCGCCAAAAGAGCAGCTTGACTGCGCGTTCCTTCTTGGTGATTGATATAAGCCACTCCCGTGGCGTTGTCTGACTGAATCCGGATTGGCCGGCACTTCAGGAGAGGGGCTCAATGGAGAAGGGATAGATGAATGGCCTGGAGTTCTAGGATGTTGATGGGCAGTATGGACTCCGACTGAGACCATACGCCTTGGACTGTCCGAGGCGGGAAGACTCCGCCCCAACCCTGAAGACTGGCATCGGTGGTGATGACTGTCCATAAGACCGGGAGAAAGGATTTCCCCGACTCAAAGGTCGGGCCAAGAGCCACCACCTGAGTGCCGAACGCACCCCTGGGGACAGGACAATGTGACGGTCCAAGATTTCGGTGACTTGTCCCACGACGACAAAATTATCAGTTGAAGTGCATGGGTGTGAAATTGGAACTGCCTCGAAGGAAGCGACCATTGCACCCAAGACCTGCATGCAAAACCGAATTGATGCCTACCTGCGCCGGAGGAGAAGACGGACTGACCGCCGAAGGGCTAGCCGCTTGTCCAGAGGGAGGCACACTAACGCTGCTGCCGTGTTGAGGATCATGCCAAGAAAAGTGATTCGTCTGGTGGGACAGAGGGAAGACTTCTGGAAGTTCACCAGCCAGCCGAACCGTGCCAGGGTATCCAGAGTGATACGCAGACTGTCCTCGTTCTGATTGAAGGTTGCTGCTTTGACCAGGATGTCGTCCAGATAGGGAACCATGGTGATGGTACGAAGAAGTGCCAGGAGAGGAGCAAGTACTTTCGTGAAGATTCGCAGTGCTGGGAAGTGATGGGACCCTACTGCGAAGTGGAGAAAGCGCTGATGCACCGCGGCAACGGGGACGTGTAAGTACATGTCTCGAATGTCTAGTGAAGAATGGTGTTCGCCTCGATCCGGTGAAGCAATAATGAGCGAAGGGACTCCTTCCTGAAGCGTGGAACCCGGAGGGACCGGTTCAGCAACTTGAAGTGCAGAACCGGGTGAATGGATCCTTCTTTTTTGGGGACAACAAATAGGTTTGAATAAAAACCTGCGAATTGTTGCGCCAGAGGAACCAGGGAAATCACACCTCGTGCGAGGAGAGACTGGAACAGCCAGACCTGCATCCCTGGGGGTCTGGGACAGAAAGAAACGTTGTGGAGGAGGGGACGCAATCTCGATCTTGTAACCCGAGGTTACGATTTCGAGCGCACACGCGTCTGAGATGTGAGCCCGCCCAATTTCCTGAAAAAGGAGGAGGCAACCCCTTACCCAAGAGGGTGGGGGCGCGACTTCATGCGGAGGACTGTTTGCTGGTGGAGGGACGGGCGATCTCTGCTCGCGGGCACCAGGCTGGTTGAGGCCTAAAGAATGGCTTTTTCCGTTGGTCTGCGTGGAGGATCTGGGAGGGGCTCCTGCTGCCGGTCGTGTGCCAGAGAAGCGGCAAAAGGAATGGGCCCGGGGAATTGGAAGGCTTAGCGCGGAACGTGCGCTTGGATCTGCCCAGTGGGAGGTGGGTACTTTTACCGCCCGTAGCCTCTGAGATAATTTCATCTAACCGGGCCACGAACAATCGGGAGCCGGAAAATGGAAGGCTTGTAAGGGAACGCTTTGATGATGAGTCCGCTGCCCACACCTTAAGCTATAGTTTGCGCCTCAGGATTACCGCGAGAGCCAATGAGTGGGCAACCAGTACACCCCCGCGTCCAAGAAGTTTCACAGAGGTACTTCCCCGCCTGTGAGATTTGCAGGGCCAAGGACTGGAGCTCAGCTAGGGGGAGGTCCGCCACCAAGTCCTGGTTTAACTGGAGTGCCCACTCCGAGACCACCTTAGCCACCCAGGTGGATGCAAAAATAGGACGAAGAGCTGAGCCACTTGCCGCGAAAACGGACTTAGCAAATTACTCCATACGGCGATCCACTGGGTCCTGGAGGGATGAGCCATTGGCTACCAGAATGGCGGTGTGCTTGGCTAGACGTGCGACCGGAGGATCCACCTTGGGAGGAGAGGACCATTTAGCCACACAATCCGCCGGAAAGGCATAAAGTAGATCAAGTAGTTTGGACGTGGTAAAGCGACGATCTAGATGGTCCCACGTCTTGGCAATGACAACCGAAAAGTCGTCATGTAAGGGGAAGGCCTTGAGAGTTTGTCTGGAGTGGAGAAAAGACACTCCCTGGTGACACGTGGAGGGGGACTCATCTTGCACCTGAAAGGTGTCATGGACAGCAGTAACTAAGCTGTCCACCATGGAAGCAATCTAGGAAGATTGTTACGGATCCATATCAGAGTCTGAGTCACCAATCTCCCCGTCAGACAGAACTTCACCTGGGAAAAAGAATGCATCCCGAGTGTGACCCATAGGGGGGGAAAAGATGCTGAGGCGTCAGAGGAGTAATGACGTCCTGCTCTGGGCCGCTTGTGCGAAGGTCTGCCCCTAAGGTGCTCACCTGAGGAGGGTGTGGACTGTGCAGGTGGGGATTTATCAACCAAACGACCCATGAGGGAGAGGGTGGATTGGGAAATTTTTAGATAGGTCCTCCACTGCCCGGGATAAGGCACGGGCCCAGTCTGGTTCCATACTGTCCGGGTGGTCATGCGGCTGCGTAGGCTGGGGGGGCAGAACCTGTCTGGGCGCACAGCATGCGGAGCATACAGAGTCCGACTAGCCGCGAGGGAACTTAATTTTACATTTAATGCATACATAATAAGTGGCGGCTGGTGGCATGCAGGGGGGTCACTCGTGGGTTCGGACATGGCTGCCTACCAAACCCCCTACTAGTCTCAAGGCTGGAGAGAGAAAGTAACCGTCCTACCAGCTCGCAGGAGATCCCAGGCCCTGTGTTCCCTGAAGAAGCGTGCTGCAGAGAGAAGCTGAGGTCCGGCACTGTCTTCTGAGCCACGGCGGGAAGCCTAGCCCCACCCCCACATCACGGGGGGAAAGCCGAGTTGCAGCCTACACGCCCCTGGAGCCACGGCCCAAATCAGAGATGAGCGGCCGAACGGGACGCACTTCTGGGGTTGGCCGGAGAACGCAGGGACCCACCGGCGGTCCAGGAACAAGCCAGAGCGGACGCAACCCTAAACTCGGGTAGGCCCGAAAAGAAGCCGGGGCCTAAAGTAGTGCGGTGGCAGGCCGGGAGTTATCAAGGATTCAGCGTAAGTCTGGTGTCCCAGTAAGGGTATCCCTGTGGCCCAGAGCTGGGGGTGGGGGTGGGTAGGAGAATACTCACGTAATCCCTATTACTCACCGCATCTTCATCCTCTTCTCTTCACAGGGGGCTCAGTGGATCAGCAGGGTCACCTCTTCAGCAGCTGGCACCCGAAACGGCAGGAGACTGGTATGGCGGGAGGGTCTTGCCGGATCCAGGTGACCCTTTGGCTGGCGGAAAGCAGGGAAGCTAGGCTCTTGGAGAGGTCGGGCAGTGAGGGAAACCGGCACCGGCCTTGCTCACCGGGTAGACAGAGAGGCTAGGTGACTCTGTTTCCCACACCTGAAAGGGAAAAAGATAAAATAAAAAATAACCAAAGGAAGCCGCCCTGCAAGCAGGGATGCCTGCCTCCTACGACACTAAGCTAAAAACTGATATGCTCTCTCCAGGCTGGAAGGGGTATAGCTGGCAGAGGAGGAGCTAACACTTTTCAACCTAGTGTAAGCAGCAGCTATATCCACGGTCCTGTGTCCCCCAATGATACGAGCGAGAAAGGTGAACTAGCCCGCGGAGCTCAAACACTTATAGCCCACATCCCAATCACCTCCACTAATTAGACCTTTGTTACGAGGGTCCGGGTAATCTTACCCGGAGCCCTGAGACACAATAGGTCATTTAGCCTGACCAATAAAAAAGGGGTCATCGGGCAGAATCCAACTTCTTCCCAGTAACCCTGGAAAAAGCGGGAAACTTTCCCTCCAAAACCCTGGCTATAAATAGCCTTGCATCACTGGGCAGAAAACCTCTCACCTCTAGCCCAGTGATGAACCTTTATACATAACAGCCAATGCCAATATTGTCATGTGTACCCCTCCTAAATGTCCGGGGTCCTTCCATTCTATACAGAAAGTCAGCGGTCAGCAACCCCTGGCACTCCAGCTGTTATGAAATTACAACTCCCAGCATGCTCCATTCATTTCTATGGAAATTCTAAGAACAGCGGCGGGCAAGTATGCATACTGGGAGTTGTGTTTCCTAACAGCCGGGGGCTGCTGAGAATAACATGGGAGCGGGACTATTACTATCATCTGCTCCCTTCATAGTGTACAAATAACAGTGCACGTCTGCCACCTACTGGAGACTAGTGGGATAACAACAGAGCCGCCCTCCCTTTATTTGTGGACGGTCCCAACTTGTAGAAGGGGGGAAGCGAAAATATTATATGAATGATTTGTGACCATTATGAATAAATACTGTGAAGAAACATGGTTGGGGAGTAAATCAATATCCATAGTAAACTTTTTTTTAAAATGTTCGTTTTCAGTTGCACTGTGTTTCGTTTTCCATGGACAGCAGCCGGGTAACCCCTGTTTTAATGTGCCGGCCGGGTGAGACTGTCATGGGCTCCTGAGAAAGCTGCTGCAGCTGTGGAGTAAGTAGGAAACTTCGGGTAAATGCAGGAAGCTGCTCGGTGCCCGGGTACAGGGAAGTAGCCGGTGCATTAATGTGTGGGGGGAGGGTTACGGGGGCTCGGCATTGCCCCTCTGCCACCTTTGGCTTGGGCACGGGTCTGAGCATTTGTCGCTCCCGGGCAGCAATGTCGCAGTGCGATCTATGGCTCCATTAAGATCACAGCAGCGATAGTGGCTGGCAGCATGGGCACTGGTCGGGGTGCAGGCTGGAGGTTACATAACAAGTGATGATGTAATAAGTGACAGTCCATCTCCTGTTTTCTGTGAGAAAATACAAATATTTACTGCACGAATTATGACAAACTTTAGACGCCGTTCACACCGCGCTTCGCCACATGTGTGACATATACCTTGGCATAGCAAAAAAAAAAAAACTATGCAAAGCCATACTGGGGGTCATTTACAAAGACCGGGTCCATTGTGGAAGTACCCTTAGAGTATGTTCACACGTCAGAATGCGCCATGTACTCCGCAGCAGAAGGCGGTTTCTGCCGAGTTTTTCACTTTGAATGCTGTGGGCCCACTCATGACCTGGTTTAGCTCCATTCAGTGCCTACAATGGGAGGCAGTAACCACACTGTCACTAATGCAATTTTGGTGCAGAATCCATGCCAATATTGCAACAGCAAATTCCGCCATGTGGACTGCCCTCACACTTCACTTTACTTACACTTCCTTCTGATGCAAAAGTTATAGCAGTGGGATCCCAGCGTAGTGACGCGCGCATGGACACGAATGTAGTCGCAGCGTGACCTTGACTGCGACCCCAGAATCTTTTGCGATTCTTTCACATGTGCAAGTCACGCTGCAACCCCCATCATTTCTATGTTAGCACCGCATTCCTTGGGTGCGACAGCTGTCCTGCCATGTAGCTGAACCCATGGTATGTGCTTAGCTAATGATGGACACATTTGGTAACCTTGAAATCATTTCCAGGTGAGTACACTGAACATGGAGCCCACACATGGTGGGAAGCTGCCTCTACAGTATCTGGTGTACCATTTCTTACAAGGGCTCATGCACGCCGGCGTAAGTGTTTTGTGTTCCGCAAATTGTGGATCTGCAAAACGCGGATGGCATGCCACCATTTATTTTTTAACTTCTGTAGAAATGTCCTATCCCTGTCCGCAAAATGGACACGAATGGGACGTGTTCAATCTTTTTTGCGGGGCTGCAGAGCGGACGTGCGGATGCGGACAGCACGGATTGTGCTGTCCGCATCTTTTGCGGCACCATTGAAATCAATGGGTCAGCGTCCCATCTGCAAAAAATGCGGATTAGATGCAGACACAAACTACGGTCGTGTGCATACAGGCCTAAAGGAAAGCTGCTCCAGAATCTTTATTTCATGGGCAATACAAGCTTTTACTAAAACGGACATGTCAGGAGAGATGACGTAATGTCTGTGCTAGCAGGCACGTAGAATACTGTGGTCTACAAGGTAGAGAGCGGCACCTGCAGAGAAACCTTTACCCTCTCCTTATCGTATCTGGTTGGAAAAAACCCTGTGCACTGTAGATATACAGATCCTGGAGGCTACTCGAAAAATAATACATCGCTGCTGCACAATTTACTCTCCATCGAGTATCAGGGCAACATTGTGGATGTGTTCAGTTCCAGGATGTCCCTGTGTGATAGAAACAGTTCCACCAAGTTTGAGGTGCGGAACAATTCATAAAGGTTTTGGTCCAACTCGGCCCAATAACCATGGTCCAGTGAATAAGCCAGTGTAGGTGGCACCCGTTTGTCCTCGTCATGTGTGGTAATAGTTTGCTGTGCCATTCTCGGTTGTGTGTGAGTCCCAGAATGGGCACCTACCTCAGGTATCAGCAACCCTCGGTACTCCGGCTGTTGTGAAACTACAATTCCCAGCATGTTCCATTCATTTCTAAGAGAGTTCTGAGATGAGCAGAGCAAGTATGCATGCTGGGAGTTATAGTTTCACAACAGCTGGAGTGCCGGAGGTTGCCTACCCCTGACCTACGTTATATGTCTGTGGAAAATCGCTGCCAGTTTCTCATGTGATCAGGGGCGTAGCTATAGGGGGTGCAGAGGTAGCAGTCGCTACCGGGCCCAGGAGCCTGAGGGGCCCAAAGACCCTTCTGCTATGTAAGACACTGGCATTATAGATAGTGCATCCTGGTCAATTTACACCTCTGGCTGGAGGGAAGGGGTTAGGTTAAGAATTTGGCATGAGGGGGTGCCCTTTCAATGTTTGCCTCAGGCAGCAGGAAGGCTATGTGCTCCCCTGCCAACAAGCACTGAGGGACGGGGGCCCAAGCTGAACTTTTGCACCAGGGCCCATGAGCTTTTAGCTACGCCCCTGCATGTGATGATCAGTAATTATGAGCAGTCATTAGCGCAGTCCCTTACATGCAAATAGTGGGCATTGCTATTATTCGTCTGTGGACAACGCGATCTACTATGTCATTTCTACCCCGGGTCAAATCACATTTTTCCTGGGTATAGCAGAATAAATGTACCCTTCATTTCCCGGAGGACATATAGATGAGAGTAATAAAAAATAAAAGTGCTCCCCCTTCCAGTACCCTCCCCAGGTTACCTGGTCCCCATGTGGCTGGGCCCCTCCAGGAGGTCGCGGTGCAATATGCACGGTGTTGGGGGGGCGTCTGTTTTCCAGTGAGGGGCACATCAGCTGCGCCGGCTCTGCAGCGTTCACTGCAGGGCATCCTCCTGCTGCTACCTCGGCGGCATTTGCACTGGCGTTTGTGCAGCCACCGACATGTGCATGGGGGCGGAGTGTCCTTCCCTGTTTAGTGTATCGCCGCTTCCTGTTCGGTGCGGTGGCTCGGTGCCGGGGCCATGGTTTATGAAGGCCACGGCTTCTGGGCGGCCTGGTACTACAGGGCCCCCCACGGCTTATTTTTCCTCGGCTGGCATCGGCCGGGGATGCGGGCATGTGATGTCCCCACGCCCACAGCAGTGAGAGAGTGGGCTCTGCCCACTTTCGGGATTTAAAAAACCTGGCGAGACGCTGACGAGCTGGTCGTGCTGCTTGGAGGGACACAGGCTGGGTAAGTGCTGTTTGTCCCTTCTTACAGGGCCTAACCTTTCCCTCTTCCTTTTCCCTTGCTTAGACGCCATGGTTATCATTATGTCTGAGCCCAGACCCCAGGTCCTGAAGCAGGCGGTCCCTTCGGTGCGTCATTTTGCCTGTGGGTTGTGTTGCCAAAATTTCCATCCCCTCAGTCAGACTCCCTCTGCTTTGCGTGTGCTGCTCCGCCATCAAGTGGCTCGGCCCCGGATCCGATGGTTCCTACTGCCCAGCCTATGGTAGAACCGGAATGGGCGCATTCCCTGTCTAGGGTGTTATAGGATGTCTCCCATACCAGCAAGGCCATTGTGGAGATATTGGGGCATTTGTCGGCAAGGCAGTCCTCTGACCGGTCTGACTCTAGGGTGCACGCCCATCGCGGCCGTTCCGCAAGACAGGCCAGAACATACTCCCCCCAAAAGAGGGTCTGTGTCTACCATTTCCTTGGCCTCTCCTCCTCCTGCTAGAGAGTCTCGCTCCGACGTGTTCTCAGTGGAAGAGGCGTGTTTTGAGGAGGAGGGGTCAGATAATGATGTTGTCTCGCTGTTGTCCAAACTGTCCTACATGGTGGACAATCTTATTACAGCAGTTATTGAGACATTGCAGGTTGAGGATCCCGCACCGTCATCTTCCAGCTCGGGTTTTACCTTTAGAAGGTCCCGTCGCTCGCACAAGTGTTTCCTTAACCACCAGCAGTTTGATTCCTCTATTTCCAAGGAGTGGACGTAGTGGATAGACGTTTTACCTTGCTATAACGCTTGTACGTCCTTTATCCTTTTACGGAGGATTTGACAAAAATATGGTCGTCCTCACCTATAGTAGACCCGCCGGTTTCCTGCTTGGCTAAAAATACTACCTTGCCAATGATGGATGGGGCTTTTTTCTCTGATATCAGATATAAGAAGCTGGAAGCGTTTGCAAAATCTTCCTTTGAGGCAGTGGGCACAGCACTGCAGCCGGTATTTGCCTCTACATGGGTGAGCAAAGCTATGGGGGAGTGGGCAAGTAATTTACGTCAGGGTCTCGACTCGGGAGTCCCGTCGGGGGAACTTGCACATATGGTCCTGCAGCTCTCTCATGCCAGTGTGTATATTTCTGAAGCATCTTTGGATGCTGTCAGGCTTATGGCCCGTTCGTCAGCCCTGTTGGTGGCTGTTCCCAGTACCCTATGACTATCCTGCTGGGCGGCAGATGCTTCAAAGCGGACCCTGACAGCCCTCCCTTTTACTGGCAACAGACTTTTTGTTAAACGCCTGGACGAGATCATTTCAGACGCTACATGTGGTAAGAGCACTCGTTTACCATAGAACAGGGGGCGGTCTAGTAGGTTAAAAAAGTGGAAGCATTTTTTTTGCCCCTTTCGAGTTTTTTCAGGCCCAAGAAGGGCATCCAACAAGTCGGCCACGGATCAGAAACACAAACCTTCCTTTAAGCCTTGCCCTTTCTGCCGTTCCCTCCAACAGGGCTTCAAGTCCTTTAGTCCTAAGAACTCCGCTGCATGGCGGGCGGTTCCCGGTGCCCTCCGTTCGGGTGGGCGGCCGGCTTCATTTGTTTCGGCATGTCTGGCTGGCTCACGTGTCGGACGCGTGGGTGAGGGAAGTTGTTGCAGAGGGCTACAAGCTGGAATTCAAGTCCTCCCCTCCGTTTAGTTTTTTTCGGGTTGTCTCCTCCGAACTCTACCTCAGATACCCGCGGATTCTTTTTTTTTTTTTAGGCGATTCGCACGCATCTGCATCAGTCAGAGACTTTTAGTCCTCCCGTTCGGCCTGGCCACGGCTCCCAGGGTCTTTACGAAGGTTCTGGCAGTAATGGTCCTGCTCCATACCAGGGGGATCGTAGCGATTCCTTACTTAGACGACATCCTGGTGAAGGGTCCGTCATTCCGGGTGACGGCGGACAGCCTGGGCATAGTTCTGCACACCCTGGAGCTCTTCGGATGGATCCTCAACAGGCAGAAGTCTTTATCCATCGTAGCAGTTGACTTATCTGGGCATGGTGCTCGACACCTTTGAGGCCAAGGTGTTCTTGTCTCCGGAGGAGCTATCCGCTCTCCGTCTTCAGATTCTCCCCTTGTTGCGGCCAGCTCCAGTTCCCATTCGTCGCTGCATGCGGGCTGTGGGGCACATGGTCTCTGCCTTCAAAGCAGTTCCCTATGCTCAATTTCATACCAGAATGCTTCAGCGAGCCATTCTGTCCAGCTGGGACCGCTCCCCAGCCTCCTTGGATCGGCCCATGCGTCTCACTGCCCCAGTTTGCCGGGCCCTCAGATGGTGGTTGGTCTCTCTGATGTTGACGTCGGGCCGCTCGTTCCTTCCTCTCTGTTGGAAGGTTTTAACAACGGACCCAAGCCTCAGGGGTTGGAGGGTGTTGGAAAATCTCTCTGTTCAAGGAGTATGGTCACGCGAAGAACGCTTACTTCCAATCAATGTTCTGGAGTTGAGGGCGATCCGACTTTCTCTGCGCCATTGGGCCGACCATCTCAGGGGTTGTCTGGTTCAGTCCAACAACTCCACGGCGGTGGCGTACCTCAATCACGAGGGCGGCACCTGGAGCCCGGTAGCCATGGTGGAGACGGCGCTGATTCTCAGCTGGGCGGAGAAACATGTTCCGGAACTATCGGCAGTTCACATCCCCGGCATCGACAACTGGATCGCAGACTTCCTTAGCCGGTAGCATCTCGAACCCGGCGAGTGGGCTTTCGAGCCATTTGCGAGTGGTGGGGGCGACCGGATGTGGATCTCATGGCCTCCTGCTTCATCAACAAGGTTGAGGACTCCGTTGCGTGGTCTATGGACCCCATAGCCCTGGCGTGCAACGTGCTAGTGATTCCTTGTAGTCTGTTCACGTTTCCTTGTGTGTTCCCGCCTCTTCCTCTCATTCCGCGTCTCATCCAGAAGATCAGGTCCGAGGGACTGCCCGTCATTCTCGTGGCCCCAGATTGGCCGCTCCGGGTGTGGCACGCGTCTCTAGTAGCCCTTCTCGCTGATAAACCCTGGCGTCTTCCTCTTCGGGATGACCTTCTGTCACAGGGGCCGATCTTCCACCCGAATTTAGGGTCGCTACATTCAACGGCATGGCTGTTAAAGCCATCGTACTGAAGGCTCAGGGTTTTTTGGATGCGGTGGTCCAGACCATGATTCGGGCCATGAAGCTGTTATCTTCCAGAATCTACCACTGGACCTGAAAGCCCTACTTTAGTTGGTGCAAGTGGCATCAGCTGCCTCCCGTTTGGTTCTCTTTGCCGCGTTCTGGGTTTTGTGGGGTTTCGCTCTGGTAGAAAGGTAAGCGGACACAGTATAGAGGCAATCACAAAGTCTTTAACTTAAATAGTTCAGTGTTTATTCTCACAGAAGGCAAAACAAAATAACACACAGTGTTATCAACTGGCGCTTATCCACACTTAATGCCGCTTCAGTGTTTTAGGGTACTTTCACACTAGCGTTTTTCTTTTCCGGCATACAGTTCCGTCACAGGGGCTCTATACCGGAAAAGAACTGATCAGGCATATCCCCATGCATTCTGAATGGAGAGTAATCCGTTCAGTTTGCATCAGGATGTCTTCAGTTCAGTTGTTTTGACTGATCAGGCAAAAGAGAAAACCGTAGCTTGCTACGGTTTTATCTCCGGCGAAAAAAACTGAAGACTTGCCTGAATGCCGGATCCGGCATTTTTTTCCATAGGAATGTATTAGTGCCGGATCCGGCATTCAAAATACCGGAATGCCGGATCCGTCATTCCGGTCTGCGCATGCGCAGACCTTTAAAAATGAAAAAAATGAAAAAAAACGGATCCGTTTTGCCTGATGACACCGGAAAAACGGATCCGGTATTGCAATGCATTTTTCTGACTGATCAGGCATTTTTCTGACTGATCAGGATCCTGATCAGTCAGAAAAATGCCTGATCAGTCAGAAATAATGACATCCGTTTGCATACAGTTTGCCTGATCAGGCAGTCAGTTCAGGCAACGGAACTGCCTGCCGGAATCAAACAACGCAAGTGTGAAAGTACCCTTAGCAGTCCCGTTTTCTGCTATGTTAGACTTTATGCGGCCCAGCCGTAAAAAACGCAATTGATTAAAAACAATGTAACACTGCGCGCTCTACTCTACAATAGTTAGCCAAAACTTGTCACCACCTTCCTACTCTCACACAGATATATACCACAGCACTGATATCTTAATACATCAATCCTACCTTGATATAGGTATCCGTGCTGTGGTTTTGTATCATGCGGCGGTCCTCACTCCTCTTCTATACGTGGGGCAGCAGGAAAAAACAGATCCGAGGGAAGGTGGCTTCAGCATAGACTATGCTATAGTCTATGCTGAAGCCACCTTCCCTCGGATCTGTTTTTCCTGCTGCCCCACGTATACAGGGCCGTCTTTACCAAGGGGCAAAAGGGGCAGCTGCCCTGGGCCCAGTTGCTCCTGGGGGGCCCAAGGCAGCTGCCTCTTGAGCCCTGCTAGCTACTGCCCCGGGTGTCAGGCTGTCGGCTACACAGGCATCATGATCGTACTGTGTTAATGATCTTAAATCTAGGACCTTAATGAGTTTTGCTCTAGGACCTTAATGACATCATTACCATGTGACCAGTAACCTAGCAATTACTGGTCACATGGCTATGAGGTCATCACAGGTCCTACTGAAGTTAACTGTGGAGCTTTTTTGTGTAAAGATTACATCAGAAAAAGGTGACAGGGGCTGTTATGTTAATATACTGTAAACTACTGTATAGTGGTGGGCTGTATACTGTGTGGTGGGCTGTATACTGTGTGGTGGGCTATATATTGTGTAATGGGCTGTATATTGTGTGGTGGGCTGTATAGTGTGGGGGGTCTGTATAGTGTGGGGGGGCCTGTATAGTGGGGGGGGGGGGGAGTGCTATACTGCTGTACTGTATAGTGTGGGGGGTTGTATCGTGTATAGTTTGGGGTGCTGTATACAGTGAGGTGTTGTATTCCGTGAGGTGCTGTATACTGTGGGCTGCTATACTGCTCTACTATATACTGTGGGGTACTGCATACTGTGTGGTGCTGTATACTATAGGGTGCTATACTGAATACTGTGTGGTGCTGTATACTATAGGGTGCTATACTGCATACTGTGTGGTGCTGTATACTATAGGGTGCTATACTGCATACTGTGTGGTGCTGTATACTATAGGGTGCTATACTGCATACTGTGGGGTACTGTATACTATAGGGTGCTATACTGCATACTGTGGGGTGCTGGGGTGCACTGTAACACTAGGGTGAGCCGAGCCCTGGTCTCCTTCCTGCAGAGCGGTGCCCACTTCCAGCCTGAGCCCAGCTGCCCAGAGCACTGATCCTGAGCCGCTGGAGTCTTCAGAACTGGAAGTATTTACAGTCATTCACTGGACTCTACCAGGCGTGTGGATTTTTTGTGTGTGTGTTGTGGTGGAGGGCGTGATTGCCTGCTAAGGTGTGGGAAGGCGGGATCCAGGGGGCCCAAGTACATTTTTGCCCAGGGTCCAATCAATATTAAAGACGGCCCTGCACGTATAGAAGAGGAGTGAGGACCGCCGCATGATACAAAACCACAGCACGGATACCTATATCAAGGTAGGATTGATGTATTAAGATATCAGTGCTGTGGTATATATCTGTGTGAGAGTAGGAAGGTGGTGACAAGTTTTGGCTAAGGCCTCTTTCACACTTGCGTTGTCCGGATCCGGCGTGTACTCCACTTGCCGGAATTACACGGAAATTACACGGAAAAATGCAAGTGTACTGAAAGCATTTGAAGACGGATCCGTCTTCAAAATGCTTTCAGTGTTACTATGGCAGCCAGGACGCTAGGAGCGGGGGAGCGGTATACTTACAGTCCGCGCGGCTCCCGGGGCGCTCCAGAGTGACGTCAGAGTGCCCCATGCGCATGGATGACGTGCCATGCGATCATGTGATCCATGCGCTTGGGGCGCCCTGACGTCACTCTGGAGCGCCCCGTGAGCCGCGCGGACTGTAAGTATACCGCTCCCCCGCTCCCCACTACACTTTACCATGGCTGCCAGGACTTTAGCGTCCCGGCAGCCATGGTAACCATTCAGAAAAAGCTAAACGTCGGATCAGGCAATGCGCCGAAACGACGTTTAGCTTAAGGCCGGATCCGGATCAATGCCTTTCAATGGGCATTAATTCCGGATCCGGCCTTGCGGCAAGTCTTCTGGATTTTTGGCCGGAGCAAAAAGCGCAGCATGCTGCGGTATTTTCTCCGGCCAAAAAACGTTCCGTTCCGGAACTGAAGACATCCTGATGCATCCTGAACGGATTTCACTCCATTCAGAATGCATTAGGATAAAACTGATCAGGATTCTTCCGGCATAGAGCCCCGACGACGGAACTCTATGCCGGAAGAAAAGAACGCAGGTGTAAAAGGGGCCTAATTATTGTAGAGTAGAGCGCGCAGTGTTACATTGTTTTTAAAACAAAATAACAGTTTGCTGTCTTGGTGTTTGTCCACACCATGGAAAGTCCACAGAACACAAACATTCACCTTGTTAGCAGTTTCTCAACAGCGGTCCCCAGCAGGCTTTAGAGGCCTCTTTTCCAGCATGCGGCTCTCAGCCCTTTTGCATGGCACACAACTTCAGATCCCAAACCACAGAGACTCCACAGCTTCAGGCCCCATGCACACGGCCGTTGTTCACGGCCGTGTGCGGGCCGTGGAACCGCGGCCTGGATCCCTCCTGAGAGCAGGAGCGCACGGCGTCACTGGTTGCTATGACGCCGTGCGCTCCCTGCTGCCGGCACAGTACAGTAATACACTGGTATAGATCATACCAGTGTATTACTGTATTGCGGCGGCAGCAGGGAGCGCACGGCGTCATAGCAACCAGTGACGCCGTGCGCTCCTGCTCTCAGGAGGGATCCAGGCCGCGGTTCCACGGCCCGCACACGGCCGTGAACAACGGCCGTGTGCATGGGGCCTCACTGTGAGATGGAGGATAATCCACCCCACCTGATTAATGGTGACTGCTTTTATAAGCCTCCCAAGACCCGGCCATCCACCCAGCACTTTGGCTACTCCCAGTAAGAGCCTTCCCGGATCGGCTTTACAGCCATACTAAACAATTGAAGTGTCAGACTGCAAAGCAAAAATGACACTTCAGGAAAAAAAAATGCTCTTTCCTCACCGAGGCCAGGAACCTCGGTGACACGTATAGACTATCAATGATGGCCCCTTGTTCCTTCCTACAATTTGTACATAGTGTAATTTTTTGGTATTGCGTCTCATACTGCTTTTGCACTAACTGATTTAGCTTAGTCTCTGTAGGAAGTGTATAGCTAAAGGGGAGGAGCTTACACTTTGTGTCCTTAGTGTCCGCCTACTAGCGGCAACAGCTATATCCATGGTCAAGCCTGTGTCCCCGAATGAACTGAAGAGAAACAGATTTTACGGTAAGTACAAAAATCTAGTTTTTTGGTGCCTAGAGAATGGCATGATCACCTGATGAAAGAGCTTTTACTCGTTCATCCGGTTATTGCCGACACCTTTCACACAAGCAGATTACAAATACTCATCTCCGATAATTTGCCTGATAATCTGTCTTTGTAACAGGACTTTTAGTGAATCATTACATTACATTCAGCTGAGCTACCAATACAGTGCATTGGAGGAATTTATCAAGACTAGGGATTAGCGAACTTCTGTTTGCAAGTTGGGCGTACAAGGTTCGGTTATCTAAGAATTCTGTTATGGATTCCACCACCCTTGACCATAACTTATGGTCCATGGTACCGAAATCGATAACGGAATTCTTTATAAGATTATTTTACTGATGGTCTATCCTCTGGATAAGTCATTAGTATCTGATTGGTGGGGGTCCGACACCTGGGACCCCCGCTGGTCAGCTGTTTTGAGAAGGCAGTGGCGCTCCTGTATTTAACAAGCATAATGCTGTACATTGTATAACGGCTGGGCTTGGTATTGCAGCTCGGTCCCTTTCACTTTAATGGGGCTGACAGCGCTCCAGATGCCGACCAAAATGGTCGCCAATGCGCCATAAAATTTGCAGATGGTGACGATACTTTTTCACCTACGCTACAGGCTACACACCTCATTGCTGTGCGTCCCGGCACAGGCCGGTGTGATCACATCATCACGCCTGCCTGTGCCAGGATGCACAGCAGTGAGGTGTGCGCGTCTGCGTTGCACCATCCCAGGCCGTACCAGCAGCCAGTGAGCGCCAGCGAAAGGACACAGGTGAGTTTAAGATTTTAGCTTTTTTTTTTAAGTGCCAACATTACTGGCCATAAGGGGGTCACTGGAGGGACATTACTGGCCATAAAGGGGCACTGGGGGGAGATTACTGGCCATAAGCGGGGCACTGAAGGGACATTGCTGGCTATAAGGGGGGCACTGAGGGGACATTACTGGCCATAAGGGGGGCACTGAGGGGAGATTACTGGCCATAAGCGGGGCACTGAAGGGACATTGCTGGCTATAAGGGGGGCACTGAGGGGACATTACTGGCCATAAGGGGGGCACTGAGGGGACATTGCTGGCCATAAGGGGGGCACTGAGTGGACATTGCTGGCCATAAGAGGGGGCACTGAGGGGACATTGCTGGCCATAAGCGGGGCACTGAGGGGACATTGCTGGCCATAAGGGGGGCACTGAGTGGATATTGCTGGTCATAAGGGGGGCACTGAGTGGATATTGCTGGCCATAAGGGGGGCACTGAGGGGACATTGCTGGCCATAAGGGGGCACTGAGGGGACATTACTGGCCATAAGGGGGCACTGAGGGGACATTACTGGCCATAAGGGGGTCACTTGGGGACATTACTGGCCATAAGGGGGTCACTTGGGGACATTACTGGCCATAAAGGGGGCACTTGGGGGACATTACTGGCCATAAGGGAGCACATTACTGTCCGTAAAGGGGGGCACTGGAGGACATTACTGGTCATAAGGGAGTACAGTGGGGACAGTACTGGCCGTAAGGGGAGCACTGTGGGACATTACTGGCCATAAGGGGGTCACTTGGGGACATTACTGGCCATAAAGGGGGCACTGGGGACATTACTGGCCATAAAGGGGGCACTTGGGGGACATTACTGGCCATAAGGGGGGCACTGGGTGACATTACTGTCCATAAAGAGGGGCACTGGAGGGATATTACTGGCCATAAGGGGGGCACTGGGGGTACATTACTGGCCGTAAGGGGGGCACTGGGGGACCATTACTGGCCGTAAGGGGGACACTGGGGGGACATTACTAACCGTAAGGGGGGCAGTGGGGGGACATTACTGTCAGTAAGAAGGGCACTAGGAGACATTACTAGCCATAAGGGGGGTACTAGAGGACAGTATGGGGGGGAAAAATTACTACTGTGGAGCATATTTCTCCTGTGGGGGAGTAATTACTATGTGTGGGGAAATTACTATATGGGGGCAGTGTGGGAGAAAATTACTATGTGAGGGGGGGAAGTTTCTGTGTGTGTGGCGGGGGAATTGCTATGTGAGGGCAGAGTGGGGGGGAATTAATCTAAGGTTTTCTTATTATTACTGGGGGCACTCTGTGGCATTTATAATTGCTGTAGGCACTATAGGGACATTATTTCTAGTGGGGTCACTATTTTTTTCAGCAGTATAGTACCTGGGGCATTGGGGAGCACCATGGGCACAGTATTGGGAATGGCAGCAGGATGACATTGTTGGGACACCAGGATGCGGTGGTTGATGGCAAATTTTTAAAATCTAACGTGTCTGTAACAAACTCTGTAGAGACGAGATGCTGCTGAAAGACTTTGTCATGGAGGTCTGGGTCAAATGGAGAAGAGGAAAAAGAAGGTCTACTTGACAGGAGATGTCACTGGATGTAAGAGGTATGTGGTGCTGTATTCTCCTATATGTAGTGCTGGCTCATTACTGTGACCTGTGTCTCATCTTCTCCAAGTCTTCTTTTTTTTTAATTATATATATTTTCAATTTGGCGACTAAAAATTTTAGTTTAGGAGCCAATGGCTGTTAATATTTTTTTGTCTGGAGCACTGGCTGAGCTGCTACAAGGCCACTTGATCGATGAACGTGTTGTCACTGAGCCTAGGAAAAGCAGTGAGAAGGCCACGCACCGCTGCCTTCTCAAACAGCTGATCGGCGGGGGTTCCGGGTGTTGGACCCCCACCGATCAGTAAAAAAAATCTCTGAAAACCCTCATAATAAATTACCCCCCGGGAGTGATTTCAAGAAAGAGGACCTGTAGTATCTGTCCTTTATACTTTCTCACTTTTTATGATCCAGTCCTGATTTTAATCTGACAGTGTGACCTTTTATAGCATCAAAACAACAAAAATAACAGAAGCATCCGAACCATCAAATGATGATAATGAACAGTGCCTGCTGGACCCGCTGACTATAAGGCTAGTTTCACACAAGCGAGTTCAAAACATTGAACTTGCAGCGTGTGTCTGCCAAAGCTCCCGTCCTGACCTCCCTAGCACTGACGCATAAAGCAGAGGCTGCAGCACTTGAGTCCGGAGAGTTGTAGCCGCCGCCCAGCTAAGTGAATATTGATGAGCTGGGCGGCGCTTCAGACTGGCAGTTGGGAGCGGCTGGCTGGGCGCATTTTGTGATAAAACGCCGCCCCTTGGGCAGATTGGTGACCAGACAAGCAGGTTATATAACTTTATATTTTGGTACTTATAAGGTGGACAGGGGGGATACTTAGATCATTTTAATAGACTTTATAAGACCTGTACTCACGTATATATACCTAAATATGCTAATTGGGGCTGTCAGTGTCCCTTAAGGGTTACATAGCATCGTAAATCAATATAATGCTATACGACCCTGTTAGTGCTGGGAGGTCAGGACGGGAGCTTCTGCAGACACGTATGAAACCAACCTAAGGGTCCATTAACACAACCGTAAGTGTTTTGTGGTCCACAAATTGCGGATCCACAAAACACAAGTACTGGCCATGTGCGTTCCGCATTTTGCGGAACACACACGGCCAGCCCTATGATAGAAATGCCTATTCTTGTCCGTAATTGCAGACAAGAATAGGACTTATTTTATCTTTTTGTGCATGAATGGTAGGGCTGCAGCTAACGATTATTTGAATAATCGATTAGTTGCCGATTAATTTATTCGATTAATCGGGAAAAACGACAAAATTACAAAACAAAGCGGTTTATATGATTTTACTTGAAAAATTATGTTCAAAGGCCATATTAAAACAAATTGTGGATGGCACTGTTATGGGGGATCTGTGGACGACACTATTATGGGGAGGATCTGTGGGTGGCGCTGTTATGGAGAGGGGGATCTGTGGGTGGCGCTGTTATGGAGAGGGGGATCTGTGGGTGGTGCTATGGGGATAACAGTGCACAGATCCCTTTCCCCATAGCAGTGTCATAGACAGATTTCCCCCTCCCCATAGCAGTGCCATAGACAGATTTCCCCCTCCCCATAACAGCCCCGGCGCCGCTGCTCACAGCAGACTTATCACTGCATCTTTATTTTACCTTACAATCGTGACGCTCCAGTAACAACAGGCAGAGCGGAGGGCGGCGTAACGTCACTTACTCACGTGACGCACTGCTCCGCCCACTTTATGAATGATGGAGGCGGAGCAGGCGCGTCACATGAGTAAGTGACGTTACGCCGCCCTCCGCTCTGCCTGTTGTTACTGGAGCGTCACGATTGTAAGGTAAAATAAAGATGCAGTGACTTAAAGTAAACCGCCCGCCCGTATAGCAACGAATCGACGATTATTCGATAACTGGATTCGTCGACAACGAATCCAGTTATCGATTATTATCGATTACATCGATTAATCGTTGCAGCCCTAATGAATGGTATTAGGCTGGGGCTACACAACGACTGTTTTAGAGCTGTGATCTGGCTGTAAAATGAACAGCTGTATCTGAGAAAAAATTTGTCACACATGACTGGCATTGTGGTCTGTGATGCAAAGATCCAAAAGCTGCCAGCAGGTAGCATTGTGACTCCATAGACAAATCTTACCCACAATGTTCAATGCAACATGGACCCGCTCTAATGTGTGTTAACCTAGTATCTCCGACAATCCTATAGTTGTGTCGACCACTTGCAGCTGCAAGATATCTGTTTGGTTTCACTTGATAGCATGGCGTATGAGGTTCCCATTTCAATTCTAAAATGTATAACTCCTCTTTTGCTTTCCCACCAGATCTTTCATTGGCATGGAGAGTGCATGCGATACAGTTGCTAAGTCAACCACATAACATCCCAAGGCACCTCGTGCACAGGTCTTATTACTTCATAGAGCAGCCTCAGCAACTCTACCGCACCTCATGAACTAGC
Organism: Bufo gargarizans; assembly: GCF_014858855.1. Lineage (NCBI taxonomy): Eukaryota > Metazoa > Chordata > Amphibia > Anura > Bufonidae > Bufo > Bufo gargarizans. The sequence goes on along the minus strand of NC_058080.1, from coordinate 174,350,116 downwards.
ATCTCTCCATGCTTATCTTAACCACTTCAGCCCCGCTAGGTGAAACCCCCTTCATGACCAGGCCACTTTTTACACTTCGGCACTACACTACTTTCACCGTTTATCGCTCGGTCATGCAACTTACCACCCAAATGAATTTTACCTCCTTTTCTTCTCACTAATGGAGCTTTCATTTGGTGGTATTTTATTGCTGCTGACATTTTTACTTTTTTTGTTATTAATCAAAATGTAACGATTTTTTTGCAAAAAAATGACATTTTTCACTTTCAGCTTTAAAATTTTGCAAAAAAAACTACATCCATATATAAATTTTTCGCCAAATTTATAGTTCTACATGTCTTTGATGAAAAAAAATGGTTTGGGTAAAAGTTATAGCGTTTACACACTATGGTACAAAAATGTGAATTTCCGCTTTTTGAAACAGCTCTGATTTTCTGAGCACCTGTCATGATTCCTGAGGTTCTACAATGCCCAAACAGTAGAAAACCCCCACAAATGACCCCATTTCGGAAAGTAGACACCCTAAGGTATTCGCTGATGGGCATAGTGAGTTCATAGAACTTTTTATTTTTTGTCACAAGTTAGCGGAAAATGATGATGATTTATTTTTTTTATTTTTTTCTTACAAAGTCTCATATTCCACTAACTTGCGACAAAAAATAAAAAATTCTAGGAACTCACCATGCCCCTCACAGAATACCTTGGGGTGTCTTCTTTCCAAAATGGGGTCACTTGTGGGGTAGTTATACTGCCCTGGCAATTTAGGGGTCCAAATGTGTGAGAAGAACTTTGCAATCAAAATGTGTAAAAAATGACCGGTGAAATCCGAAAGGTGCACTTTGGAGTATGTGCCCCTTTGCCCACCTTGGCAGCAAAAAAGTGTCACACATCTGGTATCGCCGTACTCAGGAGAAGTTGGGGAATGTGTTTTGGGGTGTCATTTTACATATACCTATGCTGGGTGAGAGAAATATCTTGGCAAAAGACAACTTTTCCCATTTTTTTATACAAAGTTGGCATTTGACCAAGATATTTTTCTCACCCAGCATGGGTATATGTAAAATGACACCCCAAAACACATTCCCCAACTTCTCCTGAGTATGGCGATACCAGATGTGTCACACTTTTTTGCTGCCAAGGTGGGCAAAGGGGCACATATTCCAAAGTGCACCTTTCGGGTTTCGCACGCCATTTTTTACACATTTTGATTGCAAGGTACTTCTCACACATATGGGCCCCTAAATTGCCAGGGCAGTATAACTACGCCACAAGTGACCCCATTTTGGAAAGAAGACACCCCAAGGTATTCCGTGAGGGGCACTGCGAGTTCCTAGAATTTTTTTTTTTTTTGTCACAAGTTAGCGGAAAATGATGATTTTCTCTCTTTTTTCCTTACAAAGTCTCATATTCCACTAACTTGCGACAAAAAATAAAAAATTCTAGGAACTCACCATGCCCCTCACAGAATACCTTGGGGTGTCTTCTTTCCAAAATGGGGTCACTTGTGGGGTAGTTATACTGCCCTGGCAATTTAGGGGTCCAAATGTGTGAGAAGAACTTTGCAATCAAAATGTGTAAAAAATGACCGGTGAAATCCGAAAGGTGCACTTTGGAGTATGTGCCCCTTTGCCCACCTTGGCAGCAAAAAAGTGTCACACATCTGGTATCGCCGTACTCAGGAGAAGTTGGGGAATGTGTTTTGGGGTGCCATTTTACATATACCCATGCTGGGTGAGAGAAATATCTTGGCAAAAGACAACTTTTCCCATTTTTTTATACAAAGTTGGCATTTGACCAAGATATTTATCTCACCCAGCATGGGTATATGTAAAATGATACCCCAAAACACATTCCCCAACTTCTCCTGAGTACGGCGATACCAGATGTGTCACACTTTTTTGCAGCCTAGATGCGCAAAGGTGCCCAAATTCCTTTTAGGAGGGCATTTTTAGACATTTGGATCCCAGACTTCTTCTCACGCTTTAGGGCCCCTAAAAAGCCAGGGCAGTATAAATACCCCACATGTGACCCCACTTTGGAAAGAAGACACCCCAAGGTATCCAATGAGGGGCCTGGCAAGTTCATAGAAATTTTTTTTTTCTGCAAAAGTTAGCGGAAATTGATTTTTTTTTTTTTGTTTTTTCTCACAAAGTCTCACTTTCCGCTAACTTAGGACTAAAATTTAAATCTTTCATGGACTCAATATGCCCCTCAGCAAATACCTTGGGGTGTCTTCTTTCCAAAATGGGGTCAGTTGTGGGGTGTTTGTACTGCCCTGGCATTTGAGGGTCTCCGCAATCATTACATGTATGGCCAGCATTAGGAGTTTCTGCTATTCTCCTTATATTGAGCATACAGGTAATGAGATTTTTTTTTCCGTTCAGCCTCTGGGCTGAAAGAAAAAAATGAACGGCACAGATTTCTTCATTCGCATTGATCAATGTGGATGAAAAAATCTCTGGCAAAAAAAAAAAATGGAGGGGAAAGGCGTCTGCCAGGACATAGGAGCTCCGCCCTACATCCATACCCACTTAGCTCGTATGCCCTGGCAAACCAGATTTCTCCATTCGCATCAATCGATGTGGATGAATAAATCATTGCCGGGATTTTTTTTTTTTTTTTTTTATATATATATATATATATATATATATATATATATATACAAAGTGTTTGCCAAAGCATAGGAACGCCGCCTCCTCCTCAGCTCGTATGCCTCGGCAAACGTATCTGTCACTGCAGAGGAGAAAATCCCGTCTTGCAGCGCCGCATACACCGACTTGCGTGTAATCTGACAGCAGCGCAATGCTTCTGTCAGAATGCACATCGGTGCTGCAGCTAGTAGATCGGTTGGTCCACCTGGAAGGTAAAAAGACAAAAAAAAAAAAAAAGAAAAAACCAGGCCGCAACGCAATAATTTTATTAACTTTGCAACAGAACATGTAACTTTAACTTTTTGAACTGAACATTAACGTGTTTGCTTACTGGTGTGTGTGTGTTTTTTTTTTTTTTTGTTTTTTTACCTTTATAGAACAAACCTCTCCTTCCCCATGGGTCAATGTGCAAAGCGCAAATCGCCCAAAGATGTGGCGAAGTGCGTTATGCACTTTGTCCCATGTGAAAGGAGACTTTTGCAGCAGCAGTGAGTGAATGGGCCCTAATAGCCCTGTGTGCCTATCCTGGTGAGATGATCCCTATGCTAATAGTGTACCTGTGAGTGGTACTTCCGGAAACACTCTCCAAAGCATAGGGCAGGGTGGTCAGGACAGTCAGGACAGAAATAGCGGGTGTCACGCCTTATTCCACTCCTGCTACAGACACGACATCTTTTTCGGGGTGACGGTTGGGTTGAGGTACCAGGAACGACATTGGGGAAATGTCGCTCGTGTAGACGGCTAACTACACTGGTGGTTGGGGCCACAGAACCTCCTGGGTACAGGAGGTTCTCGATGATCTCTTCCTGAAATTTGAGGAAGGATCCAGTTCTCCCAGCCTTACTGTAGAGAACAAAACTATTGTACAGAGCCAATTGAATTAAATATACAGACACCTTCTTATACCAGCGTCTGGTTCTGCGGGAAACTAAATACGGAGACAACATCTGGTCATTGAAGTCCACCCCTCCCATGTGGAGGTTATAGTCGTGGACTGAGAGGGGCTTTTCAATGACACGGGTTGCTCGCTCAATTTGTATTGTCGTGTCTGCGTGAATGGAGGAGAGCATGTAAACGTCACGCTTGTCTCTCCATTTCACCGCGAGCAGTTCTTCGTTACACAGTGCGGCCCTCTGCCCCCTTGCAAGACGGGTGGTAACGAGCCGTTGGGGGAAGCCCGCGCGACTAGTTCGCGCGGTACCACAGGCGCCAATCCGTTCTAGAAACAAATGCCTAAAGAGGGCCACACTTGTGTAAAAATTGTCCACATAAAGATGGTACCCCTTGCCGAATAAGGGTGACACCAAGTCCCAAACTGTCTTCCCACTGCTTCCCAGGTAGTCAGGGCAACCGACCGGCTCCAGGGTCTGATCTTTTCCCTTATAGACACGAAATTTGTGGGTATAGCCTGTGGCCCTTTCACAGAGCTTATACAATTTGACCCCATACCGGGCGCGCTTGCTTGGGATGTATTGTTTGAAGCCAAGGCGCCCGGTAAAATGTATTAGGGACTCGTCTATGCAGATGTTTTGCTCTGGGGTATAAATATCTGCAAATTTCAGGTTGAAATGGTCTATGAGGGGCCGAATTTTGTGGAGCCGGTCAAAAGCAGGGTGGCCCCTGGGACGGGAGGCGGTGTTGTCACTAAAGTGCAGGATGACCTCAAATCGTGTCCTGGACATAGCAGAGATGACGCGTATATGCGTGACTCTGCGCAGCGCTGCCACCTCCGGACCGCACATCTGCGTTAGGCGGTCCGGAGGTGGTTAAAGAGGACCTTTCACCACTCCTGACATGCCTGTTTTAATAGCTACATGCATTCCCAACGCACTAACAATTCTGCAGCATCTATTCAATTTACTCTATGTAATCCCGTTCCTTTATTATTACTACTAGAAGTTATGAATGAATTGCTATTAGCCTTCAGTAAGGGTACAGAGGGGAGGTAACCAGTTTAGGGGTGTGTGCACAGTCTGAAAATGGCAGCACTGATTGGATGGTCAGTCTGTGCAGGTACACCCCCCCCCCCCCTCCCCCCAACTGGTTACCTCTTCCCTCTGTACCCTTACTGCAGACTGCTAGCAATTCATTCATAACTTCTAGTAGAAATAATAGAGGAATGGCAGAACATAGAGACATAAGAATAGATGCTCCAGAATTGTTATGTCATAGGGAATACATGTAGCTATTAAAACAGGAATGTCAGGAGTAGTGACAGGTCCTCTTTAAGATCTGGCAGGAGAACAGTGGCACTTCAATTAGTTGCTTATTTTGGGAATTACAATGTTGCTCTTCTATCATACTATGTACTGTATGTAACTATGTCATTATTGAATAAATAATTGGAAACTATTCTTATTCTTTCAGGTTGCGTTGTAGTTGAAAGGAGTGAATTGAGGACTGAAAGGAGTTTAAAAATCTGCAGTGCGCCACGCTTTGTTCACAGCTTCAGATATGGGGTGGACGGTTTTTCTTTTAGCAAGAAGTTGCATATCATCATGGAGGCCTGAAACTGGGTTTCTTCGTCATACAGTATGCCGGACCTACTTACGACAGCTGTCTGTAGGTTCTGTAGAACAAAACTGTCCACCTTCCACCCAGAAACGTTCTTCAATAAGAATTGGTTGTGCGTCTGGCTTCTGGGGTGACACTGCAGCTTCAGGTATACTTGCAAATCAGTTTAAAATGTCCCATTTACCCATAGACACAATTATATATAACTAGAAGATAGCTCATCCCAGGATAGTGACTGTAATATGAGATGCATCCACTTGAGGGCAGAGTTCTTCTTCCAGGACAATCACTACAATCTACACTCACCTAAAGAATGTAGGGTTGAGGTCCTGGTCAAGACAATCTCCTGAACTCCAAACTGAATGTCAGAATGGGAAAGAAATGTGGGCTACAACAGCAGAAGACCCCACCGGGTACCAGTCATCTCCACTACAAATAGGAAAAAGAGGCTACAATTTGCACGAGCTCACCAAAATTGGACTGTTGAAGACTGGAAAAATGTTGCCTGGTCTGATGAGTCTCGACTTTTGTTGAGACATTCAAATGGTAGAGTCCGAATTTGTCGTAAACAGAATGAGAACATGTATCCATCATGCCTTGTTACCACTGTGCAGGCTGCTGGTGGTGGTGTAATGGTGTGGGGGATGTTTTCTGGGCACACTTTAGGCTCCTTAGTGCCAATTGGCCATCGTTTAAATGCCACGGGCTACCTGAGCATTGTTTCTGACCAGGTCCATCCCGTCATGACCACCGTGTACCCATCCTCTGATGGCTACTTCCAGCAGGATAATGCACCATGTCACAAAGCTCGAATCATTTCAAATTGGTTTCTTGAACATGACAATGAGTTCACTGTACTAAAATGGCCCCCACAGTCACCAGATCTCAACCCAATAGAGCATCTTTGGGATGTGGTGGAACGGGAGATTCGTGCCCTGGATGTGCAGCTCTCAAATCTCCATCAACTGCGAGATGCTATCCTATCAATATGGGGCAACATTTCTAAAGAATGCTATCAGCACCTTGTTGAATCAATGCCACGTAGAATTAAGGCAGTTCTGAAGGCAAAAGAGGGACCAACACTGTATTAGTATGGTGTTCCTAATAATTCTTTAGGTGAGTGTATATTTATAAAAATGTAGAAGTGTCCATGCTCACGGAAATTACTTTGTAGAATAAGGAATAATAGTTGTACTGCAAAGGCATCAGCTATTTGGGATATACAAGATACCCAGGTCCCTTTTAGAGATGAGCAAAATGATTCCACAGAATTGATTTGTCCAATCAGCTGGGCTGTTAGAATCCGATAGGACAAATCAATTCCAACTGCCCCATTGGCCTACTTTCGTATGTACTGGTGAAGACCGGACACCTGCCACTCCCCCCCCCCCCCACTCATCCATGTTCTTGGGCAGGCAACAGGAACTGCTTGACACAGGAGCTGCAAAGCATGGACCCCCTTGTGCTTTCTAGTGCCCAAATCCCGCTGTGCATTCCTGTACAGCGCTTCGATGTGGGCACTGTATGCAACATGAACCCCGTGTGTTGCACGTGTGTCAGGCAAGGAGGGCACACCTCTTTCATTGACAATTTAAAATAAGACTAAAGGCAATACACTGGGTTAAAAGCTATTCCTCCAGACCCCCACACATATAGTTGTGGCTCAGCCGCGCATACATATGTTCCTGAGGTGTCTATTCTCTTGAGAATAGAACGCCAACGTACTTAATCCCTTTTTCCCCCCAACTTCTGCTGTTGGGGAGCATCTGGTGGCCTCCAATGCACATTAGATGATTGACCAATCGCTAGGTTTAGTCAATAATGATCCAGTGTTCCTTTAAAAAGTTTTCTGAGATTTTAATACTGATGACCTATCCTCAGGATAGGTCATCAGTATCTGATCGGTGGGGGTCCAACATCTTGGATCCCCACCGATCAACTGTTTTGAGAAGGCACGTCTCGCAGTTTACCAAGCACAGCACCGTACATTGTATAGCGGCTGTGATAGGTTATTCTCCCTGATACATATAATCAGGCTCTTTACATGAAGACTAAAAGTAAGAAAAGCTAAAATATTCCAGTAGCCGTCTCCTGAAATCTTTACAACCATGAGATGTATGTTTGCACCATTACATCTATTGCATGTACCTGGACCAGTTTTACACTGATGCCCAGTTATACGTTGGGAGAACCGTTCACATATTCAACAATATCTCACAAACATAAATGATTATTTTTTTTCTCTGATTGACCCATAGACAATACCTACTGTTATACAGTCAGGTCCATAAATATTGGGACATCAACACAATTCTAACATTTTCGGCTCTATACACCACCACAATGGATTTGAAATGAAACAAACAAGATGTGCTTTAACTGCAGACTGTCAGCTTTATTTTGAGGGTATTTACATCCAAATCAGGTGAACGGTGTAGGAATTACAACAGTTTGCATATGTGCCTCCCACTTGTTAAGGGACCAAAAGTAATGGGACAGAATAATAATCATAAATCAAACTTTCACTTTTTAAGACTTGGTTGCAAATCCTTTGCAGTCAATTACAGCCTGAAGTCTGGAATGCATAGACATCACCAGACGCTGGGTTTCATCCCTGGTGATGCTCTGCCAGGCCTCTACTGCAACTGTCTTCAGTTCCTGCTTGTTCGTGGGGCATTTTCCTTTCAGTTTTGTCTTCAGCAAGTGAAATGCATGCTCAATCAGATTCAGGTCAGGTGATTGACTTGGCCATTGCATAACATTCCACTTCTTTCCCTTAAAAAACTCTTTGGTCGCTGTTGCAGTATGCTTTGGGTCATTGTCCATCTGCACTGTGAAGCGCCGTCTAATGAGCTCTGAAGAATTTGGCTGAAAATAAGCAGATAATATTGCCCACACCATTACACTACCACCACCTTGCTTCACTGATGAGGTGGTATGCTTAGGATCATGAGCAGTTCCTTTCCTTCTCCATACTCTTCTCTTCCCATCACTCTGGTACAAGTTGATCTTGGTCTCCTCTCTCCATAGGATGTTGTTCCAGAACTGTGAAAGCTTTTTTAGATGTAGTTTAGCAAACTCTAATCTGGCCTTCCTGTTTTTGAGGCTCACCAGTGGTTTACATCTTGTGGTGAACCCTCTGTATTTACTCTGGTGAAGTCTTCTCTTGATTGTTGACTTTGACACACATACACCTACCTCCTGGAGAGTGTTCTTGATTTGGCCAACTGTTGTGAAGAGTGTTTTCTTCACCAGGAAAATAATTAATCGGTTATCCACCACAGTTGTTTTCCGTGATCTTCCGGATCTTTTGGTGTTGCTGAGCTCACGGGTGCGTTCCTTCTTTTTAAGAATGTTCCAAACAGTTGTTTTGGCCATGCCTAATGTTTTTGCTATCTCTCTGATGGGTTTGTTTTGTTTTTTCAGCCTAATGATGGCTTGCTTCACTGATAGTGACAGCTCTTTGGATCTCAGAGTTGACAGCAACAGATTCCAAATGCAAATAGCGCACGTGAAATTAACTCTGGACCTTGTATCTTCTCATTGTAATTGGGATAATGAGGGAATAACACACACCTGGCAATGGAACATCTGAGAAGCAAATTGTCCTATTACTTTTGGTCCCTTAACAAGTGGGAGGCACATATGCAAACTGTTGTAATTCCTACACCGCTCACCTGATTTGGATGTAAATACCCTCAAATTAAAGCTGACAGTCTGCAGTTAAAGCACATCTTGTCTGTTTCATTTCAAATCCATTGTGGTGGTGTATAGAGCCAAAAATGTTAGGATTGTGTCTATGTCCCAATATTTATGGACCCGGCTGTAGCTTGTGAGTTGACACAAATGGTTGTGACCGTGTACATCATAAAGATAATTACTATGCATAAATAGTCTTCAGGGTATTACTGTGAACAATATAGACAGTCTTTGGATCCAAATGGCTGCTAATTGATATTTGCAATATTTAATATGCAAAAATGCTACATTACTGCAACATTTAGTATTCATAAAATAGTACTGTATAATATACCACAATGTAATGTTTTTTCTTTTTTTTTTTTTTCCAGTTCCACAGCTTGTATATGATGGAAAGTTAGATTTCTTAGTTTTTGACTACCTCTCAGAAATCACCATGTCTCTCCTGACAGCAGTAAAAGCCAAGTCTCCTGTAAGTATATTCACATGAATGTAGAACGTTGTGCAGGCATCAGGTTATGACTTCATATCTTCCAATCTTATGTAATCTGCCGTTATCACTGGGTGATTTCCTACCCCTTTTAGCTGTCGTCATATTGCCCTTTATCTCCCTCCCTCCTTATAAGTGATTATATATCTGCCTTCACCTTATGAAAGTTGAGGTTCACCTACCGATCCTGAGATTCTTTTCTCACATGAACAGAGCTATTTACAGTTCCCCTGCACAGTGTGTGGTCAGTGAAGGGCTGCAGTGCTGAATCAGTACGCAGCCCGTTCATTCTCAGGATTGTTGGGGTCCCACAGGTCAGAGTCCCATGATCATAAAGTGGTGGCCTATTATAATGACATGCAATCACTGTACAAGATGGAAAGATCGCTTTTAAGGGATATGCCGTAGATGTCCGATAGACGTGGGACCCACTGTGTTGTCATGTAGACTGTAAGTGCTCTGCTCTAACGTTCCTAAGTGCAGAGGGATGAGAGCTATAATGAGCATAAACAGACCTTTAGATAATGTTGTAGTTTTCATTTAACACGTAATTACAGTATATGCATTTGCAAACTTATTTGCAAGGAAGATTAATGGGGTAGTCGGGCTTTTTAACATTGATGACCCCCGCCGATCAGCTGTTTAAGGAGACTTATCCCTTCTGTCTTCCTGTCTGCTTCTATAGGTCTATGGACAGCAGCAGCGCGCACTGCGCACGTTGTCTGCCTGTACAGTCGATCGGTGGAGGTGCAAGGTGTCGGACCCCCGACGATCTGATATTGATAACCAATCCTGAGGATAGGTCATCAATATTAAAAAGCCCCGACAACCTCTTAAACACTCAAAAATTGTAAAAGGTATATTGAGGGACACTAAATTACTCTCCCCACCTATGTGTTAAATAATACCATCATTTTTTTTACCCAGAAAGACCCACTGTGTAACAACAAAGCAATGTATTCTTCTCGATTTAAATAATTCAATGACTCATATGTCTCCTCTCCACACACTCCTTCATTATTCCTACTAGAAGTTTATGAATGAATTGCTGATAGTCTGCAATAGATTCCAACTAGGTGTTTCCAGTGGGGTTTGTGTCCCTGCATAGTCTGACACTGGCAGCATTGATTAAATAGTATTAGACTGGGCAGGGACACCCATCCACTGGTAACAGCCAGATGGCTTTTCATTCATAAACTTCTAGTAGGATTAATAGGGGAGAGTTCAGGTACACTTGTTAGAGGTGTACCTGTCCACATATCTGGGGTATAATACAGGGATCTATACTTTTGGTGCAATCACCTGACATATATTTGATATAAACAAAGAGGAAGTATCCAGCAGCATTGTGAAAGTTTTCGGTCTGGTCTTTATTTCACCAAAAATGACATATACACGTCCAGTGACACCTTCTCTCACCTGTATATTTGATATACCATCTTCCTTTAGGAAGTGACAGTCAAGTGACTATATTGATCCGGATTATGGCTTGTGATATATTGCCGGACATGGTGTGATTTTTATATACCTAGGAGTATGTTTACATGATATATCTGCATGAGTTACACTAGGGTGTGTATTTTCTTTTCTTTTTATTTTAAGGTGTTCAGTATAGTATTTTTACTTTTTTTTTTATTCTTTCACAATCATGTCTATGTTGATCCAATTTTATTATTGATTGTTTACCAATAAAAAATCTTTTATCTAACACAAGCGACAAAAGGTGGTGTGCCCGCCTATTTGCATCTTTTGAATTTTCCTTTATACTGGGTAGGTGAGCCAGTTGGCAGTGAACCTACCCTCCATTCTTGTTGTATTATACCAATGAAAACTACAAGTCCTGAAAAAACAAGGCCTCACACAGCTCCATAGAAAGAAACATACAAAATGTATGGGTCTTGGTATGAGGCGCAAAAAAATATTTTTTTATTGTGCAAAAGTAGTAAAACTTAAAAAAAACTTGGAATCGCTGTAATCATACTGACCCAGAAATTATGTTTTTTATGCCAAAAAATTAACGCTGCAAAATTTTATAATGTAAAAACTCATTGGCAGTATTTTCCGATTTTCTGATCCTTCCCGTCCCAAGAAAGAGTTCATAAAAGTTGTGTCATTAAGAACTACAACTTGACCTGCAAGAAAACCAAGCCCTCATACCACTGCATCCACGGGAAAATAAAAAAGGTACAGCTCTTGGAATGCGACAATGAAAAAAATTGCTTAGTCACGAAAGCTGAAAACAGGCTGGTTAATAAGGGGTTAAGCCAGGGCCAGCTATAGGACACTAGGGACAGCTTTGCTTTGGTATTACTTTACTTGGCTTTATACATGTGAATGAAATTAGACTTTGTGTGTGCCCTCTTGATAACCTTTCATCAGGTAGGGTATAGTATGCTCCTGACACAGGATGAGGTGTTCTGATAGGATTACATTGTACTTGCAGAGCCTTGGATATACACCAGACTTCATACACACGGCTATGGCCCCATATCTGAAAGACCTTCATAAGTCAGGTATTTGATGTCATTCATTTGTTAAATGATTATTCTACACTCACCCAGATTACACCAAATGTTTTGTTTTGCGTGTTAAAGGGATTGTCCACCATAGTAACCTATAACCTGCTCACAGGAGAGCTGATAAGTGTTTGATCGCCCACTGGTGATTATAAGGATGCAGATAGCCAAGTGTGGTATTCATCTCTCTTCGGCAGCCCTGTAGCGTTGAATAAAGCAGTGACCTCCACTGCTTTCACCCCAGGGACTCCAGCATCTCATTCTTGTGATTAGTGGGGGTCCCAACGATCAGACACTTGTCCTTTATTCTGTGGATAGGGGATTCGTTTTTATGGTTGAACAACCTCTGTAATGTTTCCATTCACAGACAGCAAGCACAAATATTGACAATGGTGAGAAATGTCAAAACTTTCCATTATATTCTAGTTTAAGGGAACCTGCACCTGGATTTTGTGTATAGAGCTGAGGACATGGGTTGCTAGATGGCCGCTAGCACATCCGCAATACCCAGTCCCCATAGCTCTGTGTGCTTTTATCGTGTAAAAAAAACGATTTGATACATATGCAAATTAACCTGAGATGAGTCCTGTCCCTGACTCATCTCACATACAGGACTCCTCAGGTTAATTTGCATATGTATCAAATCGTTTTTTTACACAATAAAAGCACACAGAGCTATGGGGACTGGGTATTGTGGATGTGCTAGCGGCCATCTAGCAACCCATGTCCTCAGCTCTATACACAAAATCCCAGTGACAGATTCCCTTTAAAGGCGTTTTCTGGTAGGTAAAACTTATCCCCTATCCACAGGGGATAACTATCAGATCGGTGGGAGTTCTACCTCTGGGACTTCCACCGATCACAAGGACTGGGGCCTCATACCCCCTTCAGGCCACTTGAGGCTCCCCTGAAATGACCAGAGTGGCTGGTCGCACATGTGCACAGCCACTCCATTCATTTGGACGGGAGTTTCGGAGATGCCGAGTAGAGCGCTCCACTGTCCCCAGAACTCCCATAGCAATGAATGGAGAAGCTGCACAAATGTGCGGCCCCTGTTCTCGTGATTATCCCCTATCCACCGATCTGCTAGGACATGATAGGGGATAACTTTTACCTACAAGGATATCCCGTTAAGCTAGATGATCAGTTCATTGTAATGATGTATTAATAATAATGTATCTATTTTGCCAGGTATTCGTGTAGTCAGTAATGCTGGAGGTACAAACCCTCAGGCATGTGCTGCTGCTTTGCATGATATTGTGAAGAAAAATGGTCTAGATCTGAAAATTGCTGTTGTGACTGGAGATGACTTGATGGAGCAGGTAAGCTTTAAGGTTTCAGAGAAGTCATCCTGTATATAGTAAGTAACCCATCAGTCCCCATAATATAGGGTTGAACTGTAAAAAAGAGATGATCTCCTCCCTTCTGGCCAATTTTGCCTGTAACATTTGCTACAAGAGTAAATGCAATCCTTCTCAGTAAAGCTGCACTGATTGTGTGGAGGACCTTGCATTTTTACAATGGTAGTTCCTACCTGCAATTAATCAGATCTTAGAGCACTTGGTTTTAATTATGACCAAATATACACAAATCAAAATTCAGATATTCCTCCGGCGTGGGGATGGTCTGTTTGCTGGAACACTATTTGCTAGACAGAAGAGGCATCAGTGCATTTCAGCTTTTAGCCTGGAGATATCTGGGCTAAATGTAATTTCAGGTGACATGACATTATAAACTGTGTTGTGTAGTACATGAGCCATTATTTGTCTTGTATCCTGCATTTGTCACAAGTTATCTCCTTTGTTTGCTCTATATCACATTTTTCGTTTCCCCTGAGATCAGCTCCTGGGTGGGTAAATACTAGTTCCTGCGATGTCTCCCATCCACATCACACATGGAGCAGAGAAGATCCTGCTTCTGTAGCATGGAGGACATTGTACAGCAGTACTGAGCAGTGTTGCTGTAAATACAGCACTGTGGTGAGATGGAAAGTGTACTAGAGCCTGCAGCAGCATCTCTCTGTGTATCTCTTCTTCTGTCTCTCTCTAGTACCTTACTCCTTCCCCCTCCAATAGACTTCTATGGGCAGCATGTGACCTGATGTCTCTCATTTTACCATGAAATCGAGGGTGAATGATCAGTGCAGGAGATGGGGAAAAGAAGGGACTGAAAAGTGGAGACAGAGGCCTTTTCTCTAATAACACATATTACAAAGTTTCTTATATTCACTTGTACTAGTGCGTTATGCAAAGTTTGTTGAATGGTACAGAGGCTATTTAGGAATGGGATGGGGTGTATTGTATGGACCAGTGTAACATTTACGTAGCTCGGTGATGGGGAGATCATGTTAGCAGTCAGAGGAGTTCCAGCTCAAGTATCCCACAACTAAGGCTACTTTCACAGTAGCGCTAATATTTTCCAGTATTGAGATCTGTCATAGGGTCTCAATACCGGAAAAAAACGCTTCATTTTTGTCCCTTGTCATTGTCAATGGGGACAAAACGTAACTGAACCGAATATTCCAAAATGTATTCCGTTCCGTTTGGTTGCGTTCTCATACCAGAGAGCAAACCGCAGCATGATGCGGTTTGATTTCCGTAATGGGTTGCAGAGCAAATCGCATCCGCCATGACCTACATTGCAAGTCAATGGGGACAGATCTGTTTTCTCTTGACACAATAGAAAACTGATCCGTCCCCCATGGACTTTCAATGGAGTTCATGACGGATCCGTCTTGGCCATGTTACAGAAAATACAAACGGATCCGTTCATAACGGATGCAGATGGTTGTATTATCAGTAACGAAAGTGTTTTTGCTGAACTCTGCCGGATCCAGCAAAAAAGCTAGTGTGAAAGTAGGCAAAAAAAAAAAATTAAGAAATAACATCAGTCATTCTAACTGGTTTTACAAAACTGGAGGAATTTATTAGTAGCCTTAAAAAAAGGTAAGGCTCTTCTGTTAAAAACTTTAAATGCACAGATCCTTATCTGTATAGGCATTGTGAGCGCCGGGCAAGTGTAAGATGTGCATACTTGGAGGTGGTTTCCACCTAGATCCAGCTATGTTTTGGCACGCAAGCTTTCCTAAGGCAACTTAACCTGTGACTGTCCTTGACTAGTGTTGAGCGAATCGAAGTCCAAATTGGAGTTTTATCTGAATTTCAGGTAAAATTTGATTCGCTGCGAAGCTGAATTTTCTTGTGCTTCATGGTAGCGAATTGACTTTCCCTGAAATGGCAGTAAAAAAAAAAAAAATCATAGTTACCTCATCCGTTTGAGCGCGAAGACCGGGCTGCTGCCATCTTGATTGAAGATCATGCGCAAAATCCCGTAAGCGGTGACCTATGATGTCACTACGCCAGCCGACATACTAACTTGTGCCATGGCATAAAAGGTAATGTGGCCTCAAACGTAAAGGAACTCTAAGGCCCCAGTCACATGTCAGATTTTTCAAAGGGTTCTGCCTTGGTTTTTCAGTTTTAATGACATGGACCCATTGAATGGATCTAAACCGCAAACGGACACCCAGCATGGTTCCAATGGCATTTGTCTGGACACTGCAACAAGAAATGATATGTCCTTCCTTGGCACAATTGCGGCTTCATACCACCAACCACACAAACAGCAGAGAAGCTTCCCATTGGAAACAATAGGCCACCAGCTCCAGCACAGCCCCAAGAGGCTTTTTGGCATCAAAATTCTGGCATTGAAAGACACAATGTGAACAGAGCCTAACAGTAGCATGTTTATTTCCACTGTGATTAATAATTTATTGAAACCTGATTTCTAGTACTGTATTCTGCTCTTTGGTTTCCAGAAAGATGCATTTAAAGAAGCTGGGATCACTGATATGGACAGCGGGAAGCCCTTTCCTGACCATGTCCAAAGCATGAATGCGTACTTAGGGTAGGTCACTCTAATCATTGTGAAAGACCTGCATATGCTAATCATAGAATCTTATGCTGCTATCCCCAATTAAAGGGTACCCCCCTAAATGTATTGGGGAGAGAAACTCACTTTCAGCTGATGCATTACCCCAAGCAGTATGAGCCTCTTGCATACGACCGTATGCCCCCCGAGATATACGGTCCTTAAGGGGGCCATATGCCCCAGAGCGGCATTCATCGGGCGCACACAGCATCATAGATTACAATGATGCTGTGGACGTCGGGCCGCCCGCGGGACTATAAGATCATATGAGTGCAGGACAATAGCACCACAGGCGGCCCGGTGTCCACAGCATCATTGTAATCTACGATGCTGTGTGCTCCCGTGCGCACATTCAATGCCGCTCCGGGACATATGGCCCGCTTACGGACCGTATATCTCGGGGGGCATACGGTCATGTGCAAGGGCCCTAAGGCATATTTTCAGGATTTGAACCTCTTGCCCCTTTGAGTTTGACATTGATTACATAGCATCAGGGAACCAGTTTTGGCACCATGAAAAAGGCATTTAGGTGGTAATGGTGTATTTTCCTAGTAGATGTAGATTATATCCATGTGTACATATTATCTGGCTGTTACAGCTGCAGCAGTGAACTACATATACTGATAAAATGTGTGTGTACCAAGGAGACATAATCAGTATGAGGAGTCTTATAGGCCAGGCAACGCTCCCCTGGAATTCTGGGAAGACGTTATGCAAATGCATTCTTAGCAAGCTCTGGCTCTTTCTATCCTGTAAGTCAATGTTCAACAGACCTTGAGACATGACAAGCGCACTGTCGAGTCGTTCTCCCCTATATCCCCCCCATTCCCAACCAAATAAAGACACAACACCTCAGGTGGATTTTATTGGCCACAGCAGCCATTTTATTAAATAACAAACATACAATAAATAATCAACCCCAAAGGCCTTCCCACCTGAAGGGCCGCCCAAGGAACACATAAAACACAGGGAGGGTCCTTGGAGCCCCGCAAACCTAACGGGTAACTGTCCCACCCCTCAATTAAATTGAATTACCTCTATCCGATAAACACCAGCTTAGAGTCAGAAATAACGGTAACCATGGACAGCAAACGTGGGCAGATACCTGCCATATCACGCCCCGAATTCCAGTACCTGGGGAGTCCAGAGACCACTTAGCTCCCTTCCCACCATGTCTGATCCACCATAACCACTAACTTCAAAGACCCACCACCTCCCCGGCCGCTATGACATTTAAAAACAGTACCTGCCTGACCAAACCAAAAACCACCCATAACTGTGCCATAAACCAAGAACCTCCAACATTTCAGGAAATCAAACCACCTCTTGAAATAATGCAGCCCACAGGGTGGGTGGTTGGGTGGGTGGGGCTGCTGCAGATCCGCTTTCCCTGCAAAATGGCCCCTTTTCCCACCCCTTTTAAAACCTTAACCCCCTCCCCTAATGCAACTTCCACATTTACCTACCAATTAACCCCCATAACTCCCTAACAGCTCCACTCCCTCCAAGCCTCTGTCATGCTAGGCCTCCCCCCAGGCTTGCAGCCCTAAGTCTGGCCTGTACTTGACTTGAAATAATTAAAGGGGTTGTAAGGGAAATAATAATGATGACCTATACTCGGGATAGGTCATCATTATCAGATTGTCCGAGTCCCGGCAGCCCATCCGATCAGCTGTTAGAGGGAGCTACCATGCTCACCGGAGCTCTAGTCAGCGCAGCAGGCTCATGGCAACTCTCCAAACACAACGCCGTACATTGTACAGTGCTTGGTATTGCAGCGTAATCCCGTTTACTTCAGTGGGGCTGAGCTGCAGCTAGGCGATGTACAGTGATGTCACTGGCCTAGGAAGAGGCCACGTCACTCACAGAGCGCCAAACCTCTTCTATCAGCTGATCGGTGGGGGTCCCTGGTTGTCAGACCCCCGATGATCTGATATTAATGACCTATCCTGAGGATAGGTCACCAATATTAATTAACAGATTACTCCTTTAAGCTTGTACCATGAAGAGTAAAGGCTAAATGTGATTTGCTACATTATCACTACTAAATAAGTGCGTATCCTTTATAAAAAGTCTTATATCGGAGTATAAAGTGCTGGACTGCACTCCAGACATAAAACAGCAGAGGTGAAACCCATTCTGTCGGATTCCCAGATGGATAATTACAGTGCGAATGTCAACTTAGTTTTTTATTTGTTTTTTTTGCTAATGCATCAGCACTTATGAGGACAAGATCTTCCAGGTATTTTTTTTATAGTTTGGCTCTTTAACGCAAAACACAAAAAAGTATGTACTGTATAGGTACTATGGTATCTTTTATTATAAGTGTTCAGTGCATGACAGTATTATGTAGGGAACAAGACCCTTCACATATTATATTATTTTACCATGATACATATTCAGGCCTTATGTCTTAAGCCCCCTGCTGTTATGGCTACAATGTGCCATGGTTACCACTTTATATATAGGCATATTCCGTGCTATTAGCGTTGCACACGTTATTACTGTAAGCTTTCATCTTCAACTATTTATTTCATTACAGTTCATTGTTATATTGTCTTTTTTCTAGGGCAAGACCGATTAGCAGGGCCCTGGATCTTGGAGCTGATATTGTTATCACTGGACGATGTGTGGACAGCAGCCTTGTTCTGGGACCACTAATACACTCTGTATGTACTTTATGTTACATGTCTGTCACACCTTGGCTGACAAATCTAGATTGAAGCAAGCCAAAATGATTACATCCATAGTACCATAGGTGATCCTGGTAGTAATATTACTTCCAGCAATTTGCTTGACCATAACAAGCCTTTTTTTTACTTTCATAATTGGTTGGTCTTAAAAGAATAATAGGTGGGGATGACTTTAGAGCCCCCCATAGTTACCAGCAGTGGCTTAGGTACCATAGGGACAGACCACAACAATGCTATGGGACCTGTGAAGAGGGAGGACCTGGCACTGTGTGCCGTCTTCTTCCTTGCAAAATAAATCCAGGGCAATTACCTACAGCCGCCACTAGGGGGAAAGAGTTTTCTATTACTTAGGCTACATTCACACGAACGTATTTTGTTTCCATGTCCACTCCGTTTTTTTGCCGATTGGATGAGGACCCATTCATTTCAATGGGTCTGCAAAAAATGCAGACAGCACATCATGTACTGTCTGCAACTATATGTCTGTTCTGTAGCCCCGCAAAAAATATAGAGCATGTTCTATTCTTGTCCATTTTGCGGACAAGGATAGGCATTGTTACGATGGAAAAATTGTTGCAGAAAAAACAGATGTCACACGGATGTCATCCGTATTTTATGCGGATCCGCAATTTGCGGACCATAAAATACATACGATCATGTGAATGTAGCCTTACATTGAGAAGCGGTATATATTGCAGTGCTCTAAGCTGCCCCTAGTGGCGGCTGCTGACAGCTAGGTGTATCACATCTTGTTTGATAAGAAGCAGGAGACATAGCACCATATTCACTGTATATAAATCATTGGTTTCACTTTTTGCAAAACAGAAATTAAGGGAAGTGGGTGTTGTCACTTTTTTAATTGAAAGATTCCTCCACACTAGGTGAGGGGCATACTAAATTTTGCTAAGGGGCCCTATAATATCTGTGTACACCTTTGGTTACCGAGAACATAGGGTCTCAATGGTCAGACACAACAGGGGCTTGTTATGGGAGAGTTCCTTTAGATAAGGATAGCAGTCTGAGGATATCACGCAGCAAGATATTTTAATTTCTCTCTATTCACAGTAGCTCAATCTAGTACATGGAGGGTCCAGAGAATATGGGAATGGATTGTCCAAAGGATAAGATGAGGAGACGACAGCAATATATAGAATAACAGTGATGATAAAAACTTGCAGTTCTAATGATTATAGAAATAATGGAAACAATGTTATGGGAACGTTTCTTACTGGGCCTTGTTGACTTCTTTGGGACAAATTTCTCTGTAGTACATTTCTTACTGTTGGACAAGAAATTTCTTAATGTGCCCAAGACAAAGGACATTATAGGTTAGGCTGTTTTCACACATGTTTTTTGGTCAGTTTGTTGTATGCACCAGTAACAGAACCATAGGCCCCACTACACTGAGGGAGTATACTTTTAGCCCATTTTCTTTACTCCATTGAATGGTACAGTAGACTGCATGCAGCCCTGATCTTTGGGGGTCCAACTCCCAGCACCCCTGCCAGTCAGCTAATTGAAGAGGCCGTGGTGATCTGGAGAGTACTGCGGCCTTCTCGCAGCTTACCAAGCACAGCGCCGTACATTGTGTAGTGGCTGTTCTTGGTATTGCAGCCCAGGCCCATTCACTTGAATGAGAATTGGTTGCGCCTAGGCCATGTGACTAATAAACGTGATGTCTCTGGCCTAGAAACAGGCCAAATCACTCACTGGTGCACTGCAGCCTATTCGGACAATTTTGTCAAACCCCCACCGATCAGGTATTGAGAATCTATCCTGAGGATGTCATCAGTATTGTACTCCTGGAAAACCATTGAATATATAACCAAGAGCATGCCTCTACTGGGAAAGACAATAATTTAATTAGCTTTTAATTAGTGTAGATAAAATACAAGGAAGCGGTCTTACTGCTTCTAGTAGAATCTGGCTACAGTGGAAAATGAATACTCCACTTTTTGCACGGTAGCCGGATTCTATTAGATCCAGAACGGTCTTTTGTATATTTTTTATTTCAAAAAGGTGTTTTCTTTTGGGCCTTGTATTTTATCTAGATTAATTAAAATCTAAATTTTAAATCTTGTCTTTCCCAGTAGAGGCGTGCCCCTGGTTATATATTCAATGTGATTCTCTGACAATATTGTTAAGAGACATACCATCAAGTGTGTACCACCATCTACTGTGGTTATTTATAGTTTGTTCTCCTGGAAAACCCCTTTAAATACAACGTACTTTTTAACATATTCTTCAAGTACGGACAAAAGCCACATGCGTTCATTTTATGCATGCAGGTATTTTTTGTTTATCCTGCTACAGGCCTCCTTAATTCAAAAGTCATTATGTTGCCCCAACCTGAAGTGTTAGTAGTCACAAACGTAGTCCTCAATAAAATTCAGACTGGGCACAATTGTAAAAAATTGGTTTGAACTATTTTAGGAAAAGTTAAACCTGCCATCCTACGCATTACCAGCAGGTGGTGCCAGTAGCGTTGGTGTTTTCTTCCTGAGATGGAACAATAATTTTCACTGACAAACATAGATAATATAGTTCCTTCCCATGGTAGATGGAGTTACGACATTGAACAATTCAGTGAGGTGTGCGGAAACAAAACTACTTAGTTGCTTGGCTAAATTCTGCACATTTGTTGAACGTTTATGTTTTGTATTATGGTTTGAATTTAAGCTATTGTATTGCATTATACCCAAACACCTCTGTCGTGTTAATTTGTACATGGAGTAGTATAGTATCATAAAAACGGCGGGAAATACAGTAGCTTGCTTGTTATTTTTTGTTCATTGAGTAAGAAGTAACTGTTTCTCTCACTGTCTCTCCTTTTGTAGTTTGGTTGGAAGAGAAATGATTTTGACCTACTTGCTGCTGGAAGGTAATGATTACTATTATGATGAAATTTGACTTTACTTGATGCTTTTCAATCACATTAGTTCAGTATTTTTTTTACGGGGAGAATTTTTTATTTTAATTTTTTAAAGGGGCCAGAAGATGTTAAAAATGACACAGAATCATTACTCACCTCTGTCAATTTATCAGATGCTGCAGTTTTACCACTGCCTGCCCTTTACTGCTTTCTACTTACTGTTTTGGCTCAGTGTAGTTGGGAACTCTGGGAAAGGCCATCTCAGCAAATCAGTGGCTGAGACGAGTCACCACTAACGTCTGTGATTGGCTGAGCTGGCCTTTTCTGTCCCGTCTGAGTCAAACCGGGGCAGGAAATGCGGAGCAACGGGGACCAGAGCAGTGACAGGGATCAGTGGAGGTGAGTTACAATTCTTTGTTATCTTTAAAGGGGTATTTCAATCTCAGACAATGGGGGCATATCACCAGAGCACCTATCTCGTAAACGCAGCCGGCAAAGTGAAGGAGGGCGCCCCGTGCATGCGCGGCTGCCCTCCATTCATTTCTATCGGGCTGCCAAAAATAGCCGAGCGCGCTGACCTGCTATTTTCGGCAGGCCAATAGAAATGCTTAGTGGTGGCCGGACCTGGGACTGCCGGCCACCACTTTGCCTTCTTCGTTTTCGGCTGCATTTACGAGATGGCAATATTCCCCTATTGTCTGAGATTGTGATCCCTGGCCACATTCCTATAACTGATGCTAAACGTGGTGGGTACAGTTGAACATATGTTGCCAGATACCATTTTGCTGCAGGCACAGTGCACTGTACCTATTTACAGGCAGGAATACTGCAAGTCATTTACGATCAGTGCTGCCTTGTTCTCTTTTGAAGGTGTAGGTTCACTTGACCAATTTTCAGAGCAGCATTGAAGACTCTGATTTCCCCATTTTACTTCTCTGTGTAGTGATGTAAATAACTGTAGATGCATAACGTACTGCATAGGTTTTTAGGGTGAGCTGGATCAGCGTTTTGGATTGGCTGGATAAGAACCTTCTTTCTGTAAAGCATTGGGCAGTGCCATAGGTGTAACTATAGCCATAGCACAAGGGGGGGACCAATCAGGTGCAAGAATATTGTACCTTTTTGTGCAAAATAACAATATGTCGGCTTTTTGCTATGCTGCCAGTTTTCTCATATATGGTGCTATAAGACATACCTTTAATTATTGCTACTTGTGCTGCTGTTTTAGGGTAAATGCACATGTTCAGGATTTATGTACGGACAATCCGCACTGAAATCCGCAGGTGTTCGCAGGGAAATACGTGCGGTCATCCTCATCAATTGGTGCGGACTTACATGCGGATGTTCCCCATGTGAATTTTACTCTAAACATTGAAGAGAATAAGGAAAATACGATCAGGAAAAATAAAATATATTGACATGCTGCGGATTTCAAAATCCGCATGGAAAAAAATCAGCATCGTGTGCATGAGAATTTCAAATTCTCATAGAAAATAATATACATGACCTACGGTGCGGATTTTCCGCATGCAAATCCATGCGGAAAATCCGCATGCAATCCTGATGGTGTGCATTTAGCCTAAATGTTCTTAAACTAGGTGGTGGGGTCCCATCTTATTTTGCTATAGAGCCCTATGAATTATAGTTATGCCCCTGGGCAGTGCATAATATGCCAATATAACGGAGTGACTGGAGGGAGAAAGTTATTAATTAGTAATACAAGATTGACTTTCTCCATTTCACCTGGGTAGAATAAGATAGGAATATTACCAGAACAAAAAAATAATCCTAGGCTTATATGCTTCCATATATGACTGTCATGTCCAGTGTGACGTAATGTAATACATTTATAAATTGTGTATAAAATTATACAACTAAGAGATAATGTACAGATTGCTTCTTAGGTTTGGCAGGACTGTACTTTTGTTAATGGTATGTACACGTTTGTAGTCTTTATTTATTGCTTCAATTAATGCAAATTAAATAATGAAGCATTTCATGTGTACAGTTCATATGCAGGCCTATGTGTTTCCATGGTTATAGACTACAAACAAACTTTGTGGAGTTTGAAACCATTCATTTACTTTGGCTTGCACTGGAATGCTATAAAAATAATCGTTACACGACACGTGTGTATAACCTATAATTTACATTAGTGCTAACCTACGTCTTCTGTTCTTGGCAGCCTTGCAGGTCATCTTATTGAATGTGGTGCACAGTGCACTGGTGGGATATACACTGACTGGTATCTTGTACCTGACTGGTAAGCTGCATCAATGCGTATATATGGTTGACATTTACACTTCCACAATATCGGGAACAGGTGCGGACCTATTCATTCTCAGTAGGGCAGGAATAGATGCAGGGAGCACACTATGTGCTCTACGCATCCGCATTTCTGGTGCGCGGCCCCGAACTTCCGGGCTTCGGACCCAAACTTCCGGGCCACGGCTCAGCAAAAAATTAGAACATGTCCTATTCCTGTCCGCAATTGCAGTGAAATAAATAAAAAAAAGTAGACATATTCGGTATAGAAATATCACATGACCTAACCCCTCAGGTGAACACCATAAAAACAGTGCCAAAAAAGCCATTTTTTTTCACCTAACTTCGCATAAAGTGCAACACCAAGCGTTCAAAAAGGTGTATGCCCTACAAAATAGTACCAATCAAACCGTCACCTCATCCTGTGAAAAATGGGACCCTAAATAAGACAATCGGTCAAAAATATAAAAGCAATGGCTCTCAGACTATGGAGACCCTAAAACATCTTTTTTTTTTTTGTTTCAAAAATGCTATTATTGTGTAAAACTTAAATAAATGAGAAAAAGTATACATATTAGGTATTGCCACGTCCGTAACGATCTGCTCTATAAAAATGTCACATGACCTAACTCCTTAGGTGAATGCTGTAAAAATAAACAAATAAAAACTGTGCTAAAACAACCAATTTTGTGGTCACCTTGCCCCATAAAGTGTAATAATGAATGATCAAAATATCACGTACCCAGAAATGGTACCATTAGGGTCTATTCACACGTCCGTTTTTTCTTTCCTGATCTGTTCCGTTTTTTGCTGAACAGATCTGGACCAGATCCGGACCCATTCATTTTCAATGGGTCCTGAAAAAAAATCAGACATTGTGCTGTCCGTTTTTTTTCAGGACCCATTGAAAATGAATGGGTCCAGATCTGGTCCAGATCTGTTCAGCAAAAAACGGAACAGATCAGGAAAGAAAAAACGGACGTGTGAATAGACCCTTAAACGTCAACTCTTCCTGCAAAAAAATAGCCCCTGCACAACACGATTGGCAGAATGGGGGGCTTCAAATGGGACATGGCATCTAAAAACTAGTTCAGCAAAACCTGCCTTCCAAAAACCATACTGTGCTCCTTCTCTTCTGTACCCGGCCTTGTGCCCTTACATCACCTTACATTACGACCACATGTGGGGTGTTTCTGTAAACCTCAGAATCAGGGTAATAAATATTGAGTTTTGTTTGGCTGTTAACCCTCGATGTGTTAATAGAAAATCTGTCAAAAAAGTGAAATTTAGAAATGTCATCTCCATTTTCCTTCAATTCTTGTGGAACACCTAAAGGGTTAATAAAGTTAGTAAAATCTGTTTTGAGTAACTTGAGGGGTGTAGTTTCTACAATGGGGTCATTTATGGGGGGGGATTTCCATTATGTAAGCCCCACAAAGTGACTTCAGACCTGAACTGGTCCTTAAAAAGTGGGTTTTGGAAATTTTCTTAAAAATGTTAAGAATTGCTTCTAAAATTCTAAGCCTTCTAACGTCCTAAAAAAATAGAATGACATTTACAAAATAATGCCAACATAAAGTAGACATTAGCCTCTTAATAATTTAACTAAAGTTGCTCTCTCCCCTGTATCAGCACTTACTAACGAGCATCCGGAGCAGGCAGAGCGGCTGGCAGCGTTACGTCACTCACTTGCGTCGCGCGCCTGCTCTTCCCACTTTATGAATGAAGCAGGAGGAGCAGGCGCGCGTGACGTCAGTGAGTGACGTAACGCTGCCAGCCGCTCTGCCTGCTCCGGATGCTCGTTAGTAAGTGCTGATACAGGGAAGAGAGCAACTTTAGTTAAAGTTATTAAGAGGCTAAGGATTACGGTTAATAAAAAATGTTGTGAGCGGCTCGGTGTATTGGGGGACAATGTTATGGGGGGAATCTGTGAATGACACATATATAGCAGTGGAAAAAAGGGGGGGTAGGAGCAGCTTTTCAGAGCTCTGGTTGTGTAGTTGCAACAGCTGAGCGAAAGACCCCAGATCCATGGTGGTCCAGTAGTAGACAGTAGAAAGCGATGGCCACAGCCGCATATCCAACCAGATACTTCTTTATTGTTCGAAACTCCTTGGTACAGTGTACAAAATAGCAACGTTTCGGCTACAACTAGCCTTTGTCAAGCATATATTACAAATGATAATGCCCACATATAAATAATTAAAATCATGCACACCCACAATATTGGTCATCCAATAATCACTTAGATCTATGAACACACTCTGGTTATAGCCAATGAAAATAGAATGTCACAGCGATATCTGATTAAGGTGTATACGCCTCTCTGTCTCACCTGTATAAACTTTCCATGATCGCGACCTGTGCAGCAGTCGGCGTGTCAATAGAATGACTGCGCATGTCCGTGCACGTCATCAGTCCGCGACAGTGCAAAGTTTGATGAAATCGCTCGGGATTAAATCAGCGGCATCAGCAGCCAATCAGAGATGCCCGCACTGGCGGCGTCATAGCCGGAGTGCAAGTCACGTGACCGAGACGACTCCGTCACATGACCGCTGTCATTACATATGTTATTGTTAACCACGCTATAACATTATGTCAAACTAGCACTATTTTAAATTTAGCAGCAAAAGACCACAAGGTATGTTGTACACTCATAATTAAAGAAAGGCACATGTTCACAGGAGATAAAAATAGTTACTATAAGCACGCCATGGTGAAAAAAATCCCACCATGGTTAAATATCCAGAACATTACATAGATATATCTTTAATAGTGAAGTAGTTTGACCGGGGGTGCATATAAACATCATTCATAAAAGCATATAAAACAATGCGTATAACAGATGAAGACCTAACTGATACCCGCCACATTGAACGCAAGATTGAGTTCAAAGGGTTGTAAGGACCTCAGAGTGTATATCCATTTCAATTCTTTTTTTCGGAGCACAGCATCCTTGTCTCCACCCCTGCATAGGGTGCCTACACTGTATATCACCCTAAAGCGCAATTGATTGACAGAGTGTCCTGCCTCCACAAAATGTTTCGCTACTGGTTTGTCCATGTTTGCCTTGGGGATTGTGCTTTTATGTTTATTGATCCTATCACGGATTTCCATGGTAGTCTCACCTACATAGATGAGACTACAAGGACATTGTATAACATAAACTATATCACGTGATCTGCATTTATAGTAACCATTAATTTTGTACTTTTTTCCACTATAGGGATGTGAAAAGTGGTCTCCTTTAAGGATGTTACCACAATTGCAGCAAGACAAACATGGAAAAGTACAGTTTTTCCTTGGGGCCAGAAGCCTTTGTGTGCCCAAGCCCAGGCCACCAACATCAGTTTTTACTAGCCTGTCACGTAGGTTAGAGTTCCTTTTTTAGGCCATCATAGGTGGGACCTTATATTCTTCTATGTCTGGTAGACCTCTTTGTAGAATGTGCCACTCCTTTCTGAGGATGTGAGCAATGTCGCCACTGTCCCGACCAAACACAGATACAAAAGGAACTCTAGCCACGAGCCTGGCAGTCGCTGGTTTGTGGAATGCAGAATCCCTGCCAATCAAAGCCACTCTCTTCTTCGTTCTATTTAAGAGGGTCCTGGGATAGCCCCGTTCGATGAATCTATCACACATGGCATCCACCCTTTGTGTAAAGTTGGGGTCATCGGATACAATCCTTCTGACCCTTAGTAGCTGGCTCCAAGGTAAGGAGTCCAACATGCGCCACGGGTGGTAAGTGTCATGTGTGAGAATGATGTTTCTATCAGTGGACTTCTGATGAAGGTCTGTTCTAATTTGACCCCCTACTACATATACCCAAACATCCAGAAAATGAACTGTAACCCAGGTACACCTGCATTCAGGTGTGAGTGAAAATCTTCTAACTCATCGACTGTACCGGTCCAGATCATGAAAATGTTGTCGATGTAGCGCCACCAACATCGGAGCCTCCCAAAAAATTGGGATTGGTGTACCAGCTTGTCCTCCACCTCGGCCATGAAGATATTAGCGTAGGTGGGGGCCACATTGGACCCCATGGCCACACCCCGCTTCTGCTGATAGAAGGTGTCCCCAAAGAGAAAATAATTTCTCCTCAGGACCACCTCCAAAAGACAGAGGACAAACCGGCACACCCCCGGGGAGAGTCCCATGTCGGCCAGGGCCACATCGACGACATTAAGACCGATGGCATTATCAATGGACGTGTACAGGGATACAACATCAAAACTAACCAATAAGTATTGTGTTGGCAACTGTAACTCACGTAGTTTCGACAAGAAGTGTCCGGTGTCCTTTACATAGGAAGGGGCGGAGGTCGCCCGGATCTGCAATAGTCTGTCAAGGAATATCGACACTGGGTTAAAAACTGAATCCCTACCTGACACAATCGGTCGGCCAGGTGGATTGTCCAACCTCTTATGTATCTTGGGGAGTATGTATAGCATAGGAGTGACTGGATGGTGCACTGTAAGATATTGGCATAGCCCATCATCAATGATGGAATTTTGTAGTGCCTCCTCCAATATCACTCCTATGTCACGCATAATCTCCCATTTAGGATCTCCCGGAAGTTGTAGATATACTTCCAAGTCTTGTAATTGTCTGTTGACCTCCTTGACATACATTGCAGTATCCATGACGACCACCGCCCCACCCTTATCGGCAGGCTTTATGATGATGCGATCATCCTTTTCTAAAGACACAATAGCTTGACGTTCCAATTTAATCCCGCGTGATTTCATCAAACTTTGCACTGTCGCGGACTGATGACGTGCACGGACATGCGCAGTCATTCTATTGACACGCCGACTGCTGCACAGGTCGCGATCATGGAAAGTTTATACAGGTGAGACAGAGAGGCGTATACACCTTAATTAGATATCGCTGTGACATTCTATTTTCATTGGCTATAACCAGAGTGTGTTCATAGATCTAAGTGATTATTGGATGACCAATATTGTGGGTGTGCATGATTTTAACTATTTATATGTGGGCATTATAATTTGTAATATATGCTTGACAAAGGCTAGTTGTAGCCGAAACGTTGCTATTTTGTACACTGTACCAAGGAGTTTTAAAAAATAAAGAAGTATCTGGTTGGATATGCGGCTGTGGCCATCGCTTTCTACATATATAGCAGTGTCATCCACAGATCTCCCCCATAACAGTGTCATCCACAGATCCTCCACCCCATAATAGTGCCATCCACAGATCCCCCACCCCATAATAGTGCCATCCACAGATGCTTCTGCCCATAAAAGTGCCATAGACAGATCCCCCATAACAGTGCGTCATCCACAGATCCCCCATAATAGTGTTATGCACAGACTACCATTAGTTCAAAAGCACACCTTTTGGTTAAAAAAATATATTTTTCTTATTTTCCTCCTCAAAAACGTAGGTGTGTCTTGAAGGCCGGTGCGTCTTATAGGGCGAAAAATATGGTAATAAATATTTTATGAGGTATCACTTTCTGTTTTAAAAGCAGAGAAGTAGAAATTTTGAAAATTTAGAATTTTTCTACATTTTTGGTAAATTTTGGATTATTTTATAAATAAAGGTGAAATATATTGACTCAAATTTGCCACTGTCATGAAGTACAATGTGTCACGAGAAAACAATCTCAGAATGGCTTGGATAAGTAAAAGCGTTCCAAAGTTATTACCACATAAAGTGACTCATGTCAGATTTGCAAAATTAGCCGCTGTCAGGAAGGGGGCAAATGGCATGACATGAAGTGGTTAGGAAGAACAGTACAATGTTATTGGCCTTTTTGAGACTAAACCACTCTGAAATGTTCCTGCATAAACAGTGGCCCACATTTACTAATGCCACTTACCAAGAAAAGGGTGTGACCTAATAGGTTCTATTTACCATCACAATTGGGCCATAATTCTGGGGTAAAATTCTGTTAGTAAGGCTACATGCACACGACAGTTAAAATAAAAGTCCGTTAAAAACTGATATTTTTAACAGACGTTCATTTTTACTGATGCCTTTCTGACAGACGGATGTTAAAAATTGACCCATTCAATTGTATGGGGGTAGTCTGTCATTGAAAAACAAACAAGATATAACATGTTCTATTTTTTTACGTCCGTTTTTTACCCCATAGACTACCATTGGTCTTAAAACAGATGTGCGATGGGCGTTAAAAAAATTTACATTGCATGTCGTGTGCATGTAGCCTTAAAGACGACAGGACTGTGTGAGACAGGAAAAGTGTTGGGGGTGTTGTTCTATTTCCCCAAGATCCCTCTCATATGTGTACTAGGCTCCAGGGAAAGCTGGATGAGATATAAGGAATCCCAGAAAGCTGAGTATCCCTAGCAAAGTATGCTAAGGACTTTGGTACTGTAGTATTTTATACTATACTATTATTTCTTTTCCATGCATTTTCTATATATTCTGTAATTTATTGAACTGTTACTTGTATCTTCCCTTCTCTCCAAAGTGAGATTTGATGCTTTTCTTACCAGGCATAATATTGGCTTTCCAATAGTGGAGTGTACCTCAGATGGGACGTTTACCATATCAAAGCCTCCGGAAACTGGAGGACTTATCTCTTTTGGCACTGTTGCTGAGCAATTAGTTTATGAAATTAGTGATCCTGAGCACTATCTTCTTCCAGATGTATCCTGTGATTTATCTCATGTTTTTATAAGTGAACTTCAAGGTATGTAGATTTAATAGCATCTCACATTATATTATTAGATAATCCCAACATATATTTAGAAGAATATTTTTGTATGGTTGGAAAACAGATTACAGTGCTGTGAAAAATGATTTGCTTGAATGTTCAGAACACAAAATGCTGTTTTTAAATGTTAAAGAACACATCAACCACTCATCCAAGAGACCACAAAAGAACCCATGTGAATATTTAAAGAACTGCAGGCTTCACCTGCCTCGGTTAAAGGGGTTGGCCCTTTTTATACATTAGGGCATATTGCAAGGATATGCCCCCAATGTCTGATAGGTGCAGGTCCCACCTCTTGGACCCACACCTATCTCTAGAACAGAGCCTACCAAGTGACGAAGAGCTGTCCTGCATGCACAGCCACCCTTCATTCATTTGTATGAGAGTGCTGAAAATAGCAGAGCGCGCTATTTTCGGAAGTGCCATAGAAATTAATGGGAAGCACACCACACAAGCGCTGCCAATTGCTCCATTCACTTCTGTGGAGCTGACAGAAATAGATGATACAGTGCTCACCCCACACCCATAGAAATTATTTGAGGGCAGCCATTCTAGAGATAGGTGCAGGTCCTGCACCTATCAGATATTGGGGGCAGAGATATGCCCCCAATGTATGCAATGAACCCACCCCTTTAAGGTTGCAATAAGCCCACCCCTTTAAGGTCAATGTACATAATTCCACAAATAGGAGAATTGTATGATGCAGACCACTACTGAGAAGAACACAGAGGCTTGTATTGCATTTTCAAAAATCATCTACAGGTGAAACTTGAAAAATTATAATATAGTGCAAAGTTCATTTATTTCAGTAATGCAATTTAAAAGGTGAAACTAACATATGATAGACTCATTACAGGCAAAGCGAGATATTTTAAGCCTTTATTTGTTATAATTTGGATGAATATGGCTTATAGCTTATGAAACCCCAAATTTACAATCTCAGAAAATGATAATATTGTGAAAAGGTTCAATATTCTAGGCTAAAAGTGTCACCCTCTAGTCAGCTAATCCATACCCTCTGAGCAAAGGATACCTGAGCCTTTAAATTGTCTCAGTATTTCAGTACTGAAATAAATGAACTTTTGGACAATGTAGTGTACCACTTTTAAGTTGATATTCTGTGAACTTATTTGTCAAAGGTGGAACTTTGGAAAAATTACAGTAGGTCACATTACATTAGGCACAAAGGTATATCACATTTGTCCATATTAACATTATACCAACAGTTAAACATGGTGGTGATAGTGTCATGGTCAATGACTGCTTTGCTTCTGCAACATCTGGATGACTTGCCTTAATTGCTGGAACCATGAGTTCTGCTCTCTATCAGACAGGGGCAGACTGGGAATTTAAAGTTGCCCTAGAAAAAATAAAAATAAGAGGCCCCATTTTGTAGTCTGGTCCAAATTGACAGAAGGCAGGGCCAACACAAGTAGATAGGGCCAGCAATACCATATTGTGGCACATTATACCAGCAGCACAAAATACCTTCCCAAAAATGCCATTCTGTGGTGGCACAGCCAGCTACCACATTCTGTCCTACTCTAGTTGCCTCAGGGTGGCAATACGGCTGGCGCCAGATCATTACTTACCTGGCTGATGGCCGTGAGGAGAGCTCAGGCAGCCCCCCTTCCCTGGACATCAGCCCACCAGGAAGTTTCCCTGTAGGGTATTTGGCCAGTCAGCCCCTGCTATTAGAAAATCCTAAAGGACAATGTCTGCCCATCAAATTTTGACCTAAAGCTCAAACACAGTTGAGTTATGCAGCAGGACAATTATCCAAACCAGACAAGGCAGGTCTGCCTCTCAATGGGTCACAAGAAACAAGATTAAGGGCCAAGTGAAAGTCCTAACTTAAATCCCATTGAGATGCTGTAACAACACCTTGAATGGGTAATTCATGCTTGAAAACCCTCCAGTGTAGAGGAATTAAAACAATCTTGCAGAGAAGAGTGCGACAGAATTCCTCCACAGTGATAGAAAAGACTCATTGCACATTATTACAATTGTTTGAATTATTTGCAGTTGTTACTGCCAAGTGTGGCACAACTAGTTATTACACTAGGTGGTCAATTACTTTATCACATGGGTGTTTATCACACTGCTTACTATAGCCTTACCATGTTGAGAAAAGTGGATTTCTATGCTTAGAAAACTAATATACATATTACTGCTTTATTCACAAGCACAATATATGATTATAATGAAACCAGTAATATGTGTTAGCTGTCTAAGTATAGAAAAAAACACAGTCCTCAATATGATAAGGCTGTATCCTGGAGTTAAGTGGTCAGCCTTGCATGTAAAGATCCCACGTTTGAATCTTGAAAGAGACTTTCAGATTTGTTTCTTCAGATATTTTTTTTCTCTCCCTCATTTAAGCCATAATAAAAAGCTATGGGTTTATCATATTGAGAATAATGTTTTTGATGAACTATGAAAGCTTGAAATAAGCCTAGGGTCAGTGAAATGACCTTCATTGCATTTTCCATCAAAGCCATCAACTACACAAAGTACATAAACCACATAGAATAATTCACAGATGATAAGAAAAGAAAATAACTGCACTTAAAGGGGTATTTCCCTCTCAGCCTTTCCACAGAATATGTAATAAAAGTCTGATAAATGTGGGTCACATCTATATCAAGAATGGAGCCCCATTTGCCAGATGCACTGTGTGGAAAGGTGGCCATGGTGGCCATGGATGCAAAGCTTTCTCATTTTCTCTTCTCTATGAGTTCCTTGAACCATCTTTAATGGTTTGGTATGAAATGGTTGTTATTCTGGATGAATAAAGGTTAAAGGGGTTCTCCGTGCTTTTAATATTGATCACCTATATGCAGGATAGGTCATCAATATCAGATTGGTGGGGGTCCAACACGTGCAGTCTTCCTTCTCTCTTCCTGCTTTGCTGCTTTCCTCTGGGCCCCCATCTTACCAGCACTCCTGAGGGACACTCTCCAGATCTCTCCTGCAGCCCTTTATGCACTCTCCTACAATTGCTGCAGCACTTCTTTGGGGACACAGCACCTGGGGAGCCCTCGGGAGCCGTCTCCTCTGTCCATCAGGGTGCGCATGCGCATTCTAGGCCGGATGGTTGCCAACTTCAAGGCAATTCCTTTTGCCCAATTCCACACCCGGACCCTCTCAATTCTTGCCCGGTGGAACAAGTCTCCGCCAGGCCTCGATCGCTCGATCCGCCTGTCCCATCAGGTCCGCCGGGACTTGCGCTGGTGGCTGAACCCGCTAACCGTCTCCCTCGGCAGATCCTTCCTTCCTCTCTGTTGGCAGGTGATCTCCACAGATTCCAGCCTGACAGGTTGGGGGGCAGTCTTCAGGTCTCTCACTGCCCGGGGTCAGTGGTCGATGTGGGAGTGCTCCCTACAGATCAATATCCTCAGGGCCGTTTACCTAGCTCTGTCCTGTTGGACTCATCTCCTCTGTGGTCATCCTGTCCGGATTCAGATGGACAACTCCACTGCGATGGCTTATTTGAGCCGCAAGGGGGCACCAGAAGCGCGGCGGTCCTGAAGGAAGCCTTTCACATCCTACAGTGGGCAGAGGGACAGGTGCCCGCTTTCTTCGATGTCTACAACGCCGGACAATTGGGCAGCTGACTTCCTCAGTCGCCAACGTCTCGACCCAGGCGAGTGGTCTCTCTATCCAGAGGTGTTTCAACCAACAGCTCTGTCAGCGTTGGGTAATCGCAGACATGGATCTTTTTGGCCTCCCGTCTGAATCATAAACTTCTGCTTTCCGTCGCCAGGTCTCGGGATCCTCAGGCTCTGGCGGTAGATGCCTTGGTGCTCCCGTGGTCCCAACTCAGTCTCAGCAGATTCACACCAAGCAAAATAAGCTTTCCAGGTACGATGGTAAATCCTGGCTGACTAGGGTTTACGAGCATGAAGCATAGTCTGGATAATTGACTCGGAGAGACCGCAGAATCTCAGGACAGCAGCTTCAACAGCCACGCCGTTAAATGAAGCCGAGGTAAACTGGGGTGGAATAGTGGACCTTGGGAAAGGAGGTCGGGACGCAGAGGTAGCCGCCATGGGGCGTCGGCGAGCAGGAAGATGAGATATGCGTACCACTACCTGCGGGGCCAGTCCGGAGCCATCAATATTGCCGGGACCCGATCCATTTTGAAGAGTTTGAATACCCGAGGAAGAAGTAGAAGGGGAGGGAAGAGATATAGGAGGTTTACCCTCTCCTTTTTTCCATCCCTAGGATTCTTGCCTTTCTTCAGGCCGGCCTTGAGAAAGGTCTCCGCCTGGCCTCTCTCAAAGGTCAGGTCTTGGCCCTGTCTGTTCTTTTCCAAAGGCCCTAGGCTTCTCATTCCCAAGTTAAGACTTTCCTTCAGGGGGTGGCTCATCGCGTCCCTCCATTCTGTTCCCTAGTGGAACCCTGGGATTTGAATTTGTTCCTGGATGCCCTTCAGTCCTCTCCCTTCGAGCCCTTGAAACAGGTCTCCCTTTCTTATGTCTCCTTTAAGGTTGCCTTTTTAGTCACGATTACTTCCATTCGCAGAGACTCCGATCTGGCGGCGCTCTTTTGTCAGTCCCGCTTTCTGTTTTTTTTCACCAGGACAAGGTTGTCCTGCGCCCAATTCCCTCTTTTCTTAATTAATTAATTTGGAAGGAGGAAACCAAGGTGGTTTCCTCCTTCCAAATTAATGAGGAGATTGTCCTGCCTTCATTCTGTCCCAACCTCTCTCATCCCAGAGAGCGGTCTCTCTAATGTCTGGATGTGGAATGGGCTCTCCGGATGTATCTACAGTTAATGGAGTCCTTTCGTCGTTCTGACTCTCTCTTTGTCGTCCCTGAGGGCTCACGTAAGGGTTTACAAGCCTCCAAAGCTACCATCTCATGTTGGATTAGGTCGGCTGTCAAGGAAGCCACTAGGGCGG
The DNA here is from genome assembly GCF_014858855.1 of Bufo gargarizans. Classification (NCBI taxonomy): domain Eukaryota; kingdom Metazoa; phylum Chordata; class Amphibia; order Anura; family Bufonidae; genus Bufo; species Bufo gargarizans. Next base: position 174,314,871 of record NC_058080.1, on the reverse strand, counting down.
TCGGGGGCATCATGGGCGGTCCGGCATCTAGCCTCTGCTTCCCAGGTCTGCAAGGCCGCCACCTGGGCCTCATTTCTCACCTTCTCCAGGTTCTACCATATCCATTCCTTGGCCTCTGCTGATGCCAGTTTGGGTTGCAGGGTTCTGCAAGCGGCTGTGCACTAGATTCTTCGCATGGCTGTTTCTTCCCACCCTCAGGGACTGCTTTGGGACGTCTCATGGTGCTGTACATTCATGAGAAAATTGGATTTTTATACTTACCGTAAAATCCTTTTCTCGTTGGACGCATTGGGGGACACAGATCCCGCCCTTGTTGTTTTTTTCTTTGTTCAGGTTTTCCGGGTTTCCCGGGACTCTTTGATAATGGTCCTCTTTCTGGTTTCGGACATGTTGGTTTCACTTTTCGCTCTGGTTTTTTGATGCTCCTACTGCTTTAGGACCTACTGGGTAGTTTAGTGTCTGTGCAGAGGGTATAGCCCATCTGGGTGGAGCCAACACTTTTCCTTTCTAGTGTCAGCCTCCTAGTGGCAGCTGGGCATATACCCATGGTGCTGTGTCCCCCAATGCATCCAACGAGAAAAGGATTTTTCGGTAAGTACATAAATCCATTTTTTTGTGTCACATACAAAGGGTGACTGACAGCGATAAGTGGTTGAAATAAGTCATTAGGGGTGACCAGTGTAGGGTAAAATCACCAATGTAAGGCCAGCTTTAGCTGAACTATGAGGAGTCACTGGTTGCCTCTTCTTTGTTTCTGTTATTAACCTGATACATCCATCTGCTCCAGTGAAAATGTTCTTCTGTGATAAGGTTATTGTGCTGCAAACATGCAGTGTCTTTTCTCTTAGAATATGTGGGCACAAAAAATAAGCAAAACATCTTCTTGTAAAAACATTATTTACTTTACAAAAAGTTGCAAAAGTAGGTGCAATCTTACTCCAGTGGAGAGTTGTCCTAATGTAAATTTGAGTAACTTTTCTAGATTAAACTGTAATGTTTAAGGCTACTTTCACACCTGCGTTAGATGCGGATCTGTCTGGTATCTGCACAGACGGATCCGCACCTATAAATGCAAACTCTGATATCCGTTCAGTACGGATCCGTCTGCATAACTTAGTAAAAAAAAAAAATGTAAGTCTAAGTGTAAGTCAAACGGATCTGTCCTGACTTAACATTGAAAGTCAATGGGGGACGGATCCGTTTACAATTGCACCAATATTGTGTCAATGTAAACGGATCTGTCCCCATTGACTTACATTGTAAGCCAGGAAGGATCCGTTTGGCTCCGCACCGCCAGGCGGACACCAATACGCTGCAAGCAGAATTTTGGTGTCCGCCTCCAGAGCGGAATGGAGGCGGCACTGAGCCAAACCGATGTATTCGGAGCGGATCCTTATCCATTCAGAATGCATTGGGGCTGAACTGATCCGTTTGGGGCCGCTTGTGAGAGCCTTGAAACGGATCTCACAGGACGGACCCAGAAACGGCAGTGTTAAAGTAGCCTAAAGAAGCTCCAAATTTATCAAGCAATGTGCAACGCTTCATTTGTCCAAAATTCCAGTAACTCAGGAAAAACTGACTTCAGAAGTTCCCCTCCTGATAAATTCAGTCAAGATTTTTTATCAAGGTAGATCTTTAGAAACTACCATAGTATTGCTATAATAGAGCTCTTACCGCACCAAGGTTGTCTCCCCCTGCCCCTGATTGAATGAAACACCATTCTACGTTTTGTTGATTTGTGGGACGCTTTGGATAGGTATTTTGTGGAGAGAATTCCCAGTTCTTCCCTGAGTAATATCTAACACTAACTACTATTCGAGAGTGATAAAAAGAGACAATAAGGCTACATCCACACGACCGTTGTGTGTTTTGCGGTCCGCAAATCGTGGATCCGCAAAGCACGGATGGCGCTTGTGTGCGTTCCGCAGTTTGCAGAACGGCACGGATAGCCTTTAATGTAACTGCCTATTCTTGTCCGCAAAGCGCGGACAAGAATAGGACAGGTTATATATTTTTTGCGGACCACGGAACGGAGCATCGGATGTGGACAGCACACAGAGTGCTGTCCGCATCTTTTGCGGCCCCATTGAAGTGAATGGGTCCGCATCCGAGCTGCCAAAACTGCAGCTCGGATGCGGACCAAAACAACGGCCGTGTGCATGAGGCCTAATTGTGAGTAGTTAAACTTGTTGTGTGGTGGGTTATCCATGCATGTTTTTTTTTTATTGAGGGCCTTCTATAAATGGCAGCTGATGTGGTCATTTATAATACAAGGCAAAAAGAACTCTACCAGCTTCTTTCCCAGACTACTAAACTGCAAAATTATTTCATAATAAATGGAGGGTAAGGCTGTCCATGAAGACTTGGGTTTTTTAGGTCTTCCTCACCTCCACTGACATTCATGTCATTCATGAACAGGCTAGGGAACAGCAGAGGTTGGGATGGAAGCTAATGTGAACATACTAGCCTATAGATGACCTCTAATATATGTGTGCTTTTATTTCTTTCAGTTTTGTTATTTATGACACTTCAGTTGCATATGCGAAACTCAGATTTTCCTAAAATTACTTTTTGTACTCCTCTAAGTGTATATGCATGTAGTGATTTATGTACTACCATCTGAAATCTGATGGGCTATGTACTAGGTTTAAAGCCGAAGACAGATTGGGAATGTAAATGTTTACCTAGTGATCTATATTCTATTGACTTATAGCCACAAGTGTATTTTTCAGGGTTGATGTAAAGAAATGTATTTTAACCTCCCAATGAACTTTTACCTTGACAAAAACTTAATATAACATGGTTGAACTCTAAATGAACTTTCCTGTGAACTTTTTAAACATTCTCTGGAGCGGATGGTAAAAACTTAGATCCCTTACACAATTTAGACTCAAGTGCTTTGACACGTACAGAAGCAGATTGGAAGTTAATGTCTTTTCATTTGCCATTCATTATTTTTGTTAATTGAAGTTATCTGTGCTGTACATACTTCCTGTGGACACTGTATGAACTGAAATTGAACTTTTCAGGCTATGTTTTTCATCTGTTTTGTTCACCCAAAATTAGTGCAGAAGGTAAAAGCTCACCTTGGAAAAAGTGCTTAAGTGTTAACAGTTCAGTATTCGATGGAGAGCATTTCCTTATGCAGACTGAGGTATTACAGTCAGGTCCATAAATATTGGGACATCAACACAATTCTAACATTTTTGGCTCTATACATACACCACCATAGATTTGAAATTAAACAAACAAGATGTGCTTTAACTGCAGACTGTCAGCTTTAATGTGAGGGTATTTACATCCAAATCAGATGAACTGTGTAGAAATTACAACAGTTTGCATATGTTAAGGGTCCAAAAGTAATGGGACAGAATAATCATAAATCAAACTTTTACTTTTTAATACTTGGTTGCAAATCCTTTGCAGTCTTTAACAGCCTGAAGTCTGGAACGCATAGACCCTGGGTTTCATCCCTGGTGATGCTCTGCCAGGCCTCTACTGCAACTGTCTTCAGTTCCTGCTTGTTCTGGGGGCATTTTCCCTTCAGTTTTGTCTTCAGCAAGTGAAATGCATGCTCAATCGGATTCAGGTCAGGTGATTGACTTGGCCATTGCATAACATTCCACTTCTTTCCCTTAAAAAACTCTTTGGTTGCTGTTGCAGTATGCTTTGGGTCATTGTCCATCTGCACTGTGAAGCGCCGTCCAATGAGTTCTGAAGTATTTGGCTGAATATGAGCAGATAATATTGCCCGAAACACTTCAGAATTCATCCTGCTGCTTTTTTCAGCAGTCACATCATCAATAAATACAAGAGAACCAGTTCCATTGGCAGCCATACATGCCCACGCCATGACACTACCACCCCCATGCTTCACTGATGAGGTGGTATGCTCAGGATCATGAGCAGTTCCTTTCCTTCTCCATACTCTTCTCTTCCCATCACTCTGGTACACGTTGATATTGGTCTCATCTGTCCACAGGATGTTGTTCCAGAACTGTGAAGGCTTTTTTAGATGTCGTTTGGCAAGCTCTAATCTGGCCTTTCTGTTTTTTTAGGCTCGCCAATGGTTTACATCTTGTGGTAAACCCTCTGTATTCACTCTGGTGAAGTCTTCTCTTGATTGTTGACTTTGACACACACTCCTGGAGAGTGTTCTTGATCTGGCCAACTGTTGTGAAGGGTGTTTTCTTTACCAGGAAAAGAATTCTTCGGTCATCCACCACGGTTGTTTTCCGTGGTCTTCCTGGTATTTTGGTGTTGCTGAGCTCACCGGTGCGTTCCTTCTTTTTATTAATGTTCCAAACAGTTGTTTTGGTCATGCCTAATTTTTTAGCTATCTCTCTGATGGGTTTCTTTTGTTTTTTCAGCCTAATGATGGCTTGCTTCACTGATAGTGACAGCTCTTTGGATCTCATCTTGAGAGTTGACAGCAACAGGATCCAAATGCAAATAGCTGACGTGAAATGAACTCTGGACCTTTTATCTGCTCATTGTAATTGGGATAATGAGGGAATAACACACACCTGGCCATGGAACAACTGAGAAGCCAATTGTCCCATTACTTTTGGTTCCTTAACAAGTGGGAGGCACATATGCAAACTGTTGTAATTTCTACACCGTTTACCTGATTTGGATGTAAATACCCTCAAATTAAAGCTGACAGTCTGCAGTTAAAGCACATCTTGTTTGTTTCATTTCAAATCCATTGTGGTGGTGTATAGAGCCAAAAATGTTACAATTAAGTTGATTTCCCAATATTTATGGACCTGGCTGTATGTACCTCTTCTGTACACTAGAGCATTGGCTGCAGAAACTAGTTCCCTTCTTTATTGCTCATTTGGCTCTTGGAAGGTACTGTTTTTCCTTGCTGCTTACAGTGTGCAGACCATCTACAGTGTATTTGGAAAGTCCTCAGACCCTTTCACTTTATTTATTTATTTTACTCTCTTATAGCGATGACATATTCCGCAGCCCTTTGCAGACATTATCACTGCTTGCTGTCTCCAATGGAGCTCACAGTCTATCCCTATCAGTAAGCCTTTAGAGTGTGGGAGAAAATCCATGAAAACATATTTAAAAAATCTTTGCAAATTTTATTGAAAAGGAACAACTAAATTATTGCATTAGCCCAGTAACTTAGATTGTGAGCCCCAATGGGGACAGCTTGATGCTAATGTCTGTAAAGCGCTGTGGAATGTAGTAGCACTATATAAGTGCATAAAATAAATACTAAGTTGAAGCACCTTTTGGCAGCAATTACAGCCTCCAGTCTTCTTAGTTATGACGCCACAAGACTTGCACACCTGGATTTGAGGATTTTCTGCCATTCTTCTCTGCAGATTCCCTTAAGCTCAGGTTGGGGACCGTAGGTGGGCAGCTCATTTTCAGGTCTCTCTAGAGATGTTCGATTGGGTTCAAGCCAGGGACTCAGGCTGACCCACTCAAGGACATTCATAGAGTTGTCCCTACGCCACTCCTGTGTTGTCTTGGCTATGTGTTTAGGGTCATTGTCTTGTTTAAGGTGAACCTTTGGACCAGTCTGATGTCCAAAGCACTCTGGATCAGGTTTTCATTAATAATATATCTGAACTTTGCTCCATACAGCTTTCTTTTTCTTCATCATACCAGAGAATATTGTTTCTCATAGTCTGAGAGTCCTTTAGGCTTTGATGTGTCTTTTATTGAGGACAGGCTTCTTTCTGGCAACTCTGCCAAAAAAGGTTGGTGGAGTGCTGCAGTGATCGCTGTCCTTCTGGAAGTTTCTTCCATCTGCACCCAGTATCTTTTGAGCTCAGCCAGAGTGACCGTTGAGTTCTTGGTTAGCTTTCTTACCAACGCCCTTCTCCCATGATTACTTAGTCCCATGATTACTTAGTTTGGAGGGTGGCCGCACATACACAGTGCACCTTCCTGGACATTGTGGGCTCTGTTGTAAATATAGGTGTGGGTCCCAGAGGTGGGACCCACACCAATCAGACATTGGTGACATATCCTTGCGATATGCCCCAATGTCCAAGATGGGAATATCCCTTTAAGTCCAGCAGAAATTTTTTGTACCCTTCTCCAGATCTGTGCCTCCACACAATCCTGTCTCTAAGCTCTACAGATAGATCTTTCCTCCTCATGGCTTGGTTTTTGCTCTGATATGCAGTGTCAGCTGTGAGACCTTATAAAGACAGGCATGTGTCTTTGCAAATAATGTCCAGTTAACTGAATTTACCACAGGTGAACTCCAAGTAGGGTGTAAAAACATCTAAAATGTTTCCTTTTTTAATACATTTACAAACATTTCTGAAATTCTGTTTGCACTTAGTCATTACAAGTCATTAAGGCCTCTTTCACACTTGCGTTGTACTCCATTTGCCGGAATCCGGAAAAACGCAAGTGAACTGAAAGCATTTGAAGACGGATGGCAGCCAGGACGCTATTAAAGTCCTGGTTGCCATAGTAGTAGTGGAGAGCGGGGGAGCAGTATACTTACCGTTCGTGCGGCTTCCGGGGCGCTCCAGAATGACGTCAGAGCGCCCCATGCGCATGGATGACGTGTCCATGCGATCACGTCATCCATGCGCGTGGGGCGCCCTGACGTCACTCTGAAGCGCCCCGGGAGCCGCACGGACGGTAAGTATACTGCTCCCCCACTACACTTTACCATGGCTGCCAGGACTTTAGCGTCCTGGCAGCCATGGTAACCATTCAGAAAAAGCTAAACGTCGGATCCGGTAATGCGCCGAAACGACGTTTAGCTTAAGGCCGGATCCGGAATAATGCCTTTCAATGGCAATTCCGGATCCGGCCTTGCGGCAAGTGTTCAGGATTTTTGGCCGGAGCAAAAAGCGCAGCTTGCTGCGGTATTTTCTCCGGCCAAAAAACGTTCCGGTCCTGAACTGAAGACATCCTGATGCATCCTGAACAGATTTCACTCCATTCAGAATGCATGGGGATAATCCTGATCAGGATTCTTCCGGCATAGAGCCCCGACGACGGAACTCTATGCCGGAACAAAAGAACGCAAGTGTGAAAAGCCCTAAGTGCAGATTTATGCACTGTACAATAACGTATGTGAATAGGGAATATTTAGCAGCAGGCTACACAGACCTGATTGTTCTCAGCAGGTTTGTGACTTGTGATAGAAATTGCTTATTTAGGCACTGAGATCACTCTGGAGAAAGGTGCCATAATATGCAGTTACAAAGAGTTCTGTTTAGCTGATATTTAAATATCAACCCAGAGCTGGTAAAATTGTTTTAATTGATGAAACTGACAATTTTTCAGGCTTAGGACATGGACCTGGAATCTGCACATGCAGTAGTCACTGTCACAGTGATTTCAACAGTTTGTCTACAATGTTGAATATGCTGTAACTTGGCCAAATATATATGTTATTAATTGCAGCATGCTGTCAGTGAGGTTTTTTTTTTTTTTTTTTGCTGCTTCTGGTTGGCAGATTTCTCCTTATGCACAGTAATAAGAGAATGCTATCAATCAATGGCTAGTGGGCAAGGTAGACCACAGCTTATGAATATGCCAGACTCCTTGCTTACAGTGCTGGCAGCACATTGCAGCAAGTATCATGTAAATTTGATATCAGCATGCGAGTGACTACTGCATGCTATGCTGAGCGAGGGCAGCATGAAGTAGGTGGCAGGTTTCCTAAAATATACATAAAAAAAGAATTTATGATTTCACTGACTAGTTGAGTTTTGCCACTTTCTGTGGATTAAACAGAGTACCTGAGTGTAATATAGTTGTTGAGCTTCAAAATGAATAACTATTTAGAAAAGCATACAAGTCTAATTTATTCCAGCTCACCGTTGTGTTTTGCTTTCTCAGACGCTGAAGCGGTCTCTGTCCAAGGTGCCCGAGGAGTGCAACCTTCCTCATTTTATAAGGTTTGCTCTTTTTAGAAAGCAGTATACATAGTTAATAGATATGTTTTGTACGATATCATTGTCAGTAAGATGAGGCCGATGCAAATAAGTGCCTATGGACATGCTATCATGCACTGACCAAACATTGAGCAGTGTAATATAACCTCTAGGTTTGTAAACATGTCAGAGAACTGCATAAAGAGTAGCTCTATGCACAGTACTGTAGAGGCAGTTCACTTCCATTTTAGTTTCTGCAAAAGTGCTAAATCAAACTACGTTGACAGTAAATATAAGCCATTCACAAATGTTTGCCACATGCTTGACCTCTTGAACCCGTAGTACATCAGTACATTGTACATGTTTTTGTATAATAAATTTAGTTATTCCGTACATGGTTACTGTATTTTTCCCTATATAAGACGCACCAGACCATTAAAATGCACCTAGGTTTTAGAGGAGCAAAAGAAGAAAAAAATATATATTCTCATCAGACCCCCAATCTTCATCGCACCACAGATCAGACCCCCTAATGTTAATCAGACCTTAGACCCCCAATCTTAATAAGACCTCATATCAGAGCCCCCCACAATGTTAATCAGATATCAGATAACACCCCCATCCCCAATGTTAATCAGACCTCAGATCAGACAAAAAAAAAATAGATAAAAGAACCTCCTCTCCTTGTTCGGACAACGCTATTACTTGGGACATCAAGCACGCTCTTCCTGCAGCGCTGCACTGTGACCTGACATCACACAGCTGTATGCAGTCATGCCACAGCAGAGCTCGGTCACCACTGTCTGGTCCTTCTGTGTACTAGTGAGTACTTAATGGAAGAGCTCATTAGTTTTTGCTTTTTACCATGAACTGCCATTCCCCCCCCCCCCCCCCCCCCCACTTTTGAGAGAAAAAAGTGTGTCTTATAAAGCAAAAAATACCGTAACATATATTACAAAGTAGTGGTAATATTTCTCGCTCGTATCATTGGGGGACACAGGACCGTGGGTATAGCTGCTTGCTGCCATTAGGAGGCAACACTAGGCTAGAAAGTGATAGCTCCTCCCCTGCCAGCTATACCCTCCCTAGTCAGGAGAGAGCATATCACTTTCTAGCTTAGTTTCACCTCCTAGTGGCAGCAAGCAGCTATACCCACGGTCCTGTGTCCCCCAATGAACTCAGCGAGAGAGAGATTTTACAGGTGAGTCCACAAAAATCTCCTTTTTTTCTGGCAAATTAAAATTAGGAGCTAATACAAAGCATTATAACAAAAATGAAGCATACAATTTCCTTGTCAAGCATTTTTGTATGTCTTTGCAATGCATTTTACAACAAATCCAAGCAATGAATTTTAAATGTAACAAGTATAATAACCATAACCAGGTTTGTGCCACATATCTTGATGGATACAGAGCTACTGCTGTATGTGCTGTGGCAGGGCCAAGGTCAGCAGAAAAAGGAAGGCGCACAGCAGAGAGCATTCTGAAAAGGTAATAGAACTTGGCTCAATTTCTCCTTTCTCTAAAAATATATTTAAAGAGAACTTGCCATGTGGATATTTGATTATAATCTAACTAATTATATACAATCATTAACTACTAAAAAAGTATCTTAGATGTATTCACTTACTGGTGTGACAGATGGTTACCTCATAACATACACACAAAGATGCCACATGCTAATGAGCTGATTTGAGTCCAGCGTGATGTCATTGAGTCCAGCGTTTATTTAATTCAGAGATATAGCCACTCCCCTGCCCACCTGCTGCTGATTCATATGGAAAAAAACTGTCAATCTGCAGCCGGTAGGCGGGGAGAGTCAGGAGCTCATAAATATTCATGACTCATCATTATCAGCTGGAGCTTTTTAATACAAGATGTTGGCAGATTGACTGGGTCAATTAAAGAAAGTGACCCAGCATTTTGCTAAGAGAATCAGTTACTTATTTATGTTGCCCTTAGTTAGAACACCATAAAACTGGTGACAGGTTCCCTTTAAGTGTACATCTAGCATACTCTCCAGTCTGATCTCACAACTGTGTGGAAAGATGCAACTGCAAGCTTGGTGGTTCAGTTGCCAGGGAAACCGTACAGTGCCCACTGGCTATTGATCATGGGTCATCTTTAGTGTTAGATCCGAAGTCAATTCATTGTACATCATTAAAACAAAGTGTTAGAGAGACCTGTCTCAATACAGCATTAAAATGCATTGCCTCCGTGAAGGAAAAATTTGTTTCACCCAAAGTCGGATGCTAAACAGGTCTACGTACAGCATTAAAACGAACTGTTTGAATAAATCGACTTGGGATCTATGATCCGAAGCTCAATTCGCTCAAGCCTAGTCATCTTAAAGGGGTTGTCCGGGCTTTTACTATTGATGACCTATCCTCAGAATACAGTAGGTCATCAATATCAGATCAGCGGGGGCATGTGCCATCTCCCTTCTCTCTTCCTGTCCGCTAGTGCTGTCTATGGCAAAGACCATAGACAGCAGCAGTGGACAGGGAGAGAGAAGGGAGACTGCACGTCTCCTCATATAGCTGATCGCCGGGGTGCCAGGTGTCGGACGACGTTGATCTGATATTGATGACCTATCCTGAGGATAGGTCATCAATAGTAAAAGCCCGAACAACCCTTTTAATTGGAATAGAAAGTACAAGATGAATGATGCAATCTAGCTTTGTCTTTGCAACAGCTTTGATGTCTCTTTCCATTTCAAAATGTAATTTTAATCTCTTTAAAGGGAACCTGTCACCGGGATTTGGGGTATAGAGCTGAGGACATGGGTTGCTAGATTGGCGCTAGCACATCCGCAATACCCAGTCCCCATAGCTCTGTGTGCTTTTATTGTGTAAAAAAAAAAGATTTGATACATATGCAAATTAACCTGAGATGAGTCCTGTATGTGAGATGAGTCAGGGACAGGACTCCTCTCAGGTTAATTTGCATATGTATCAAATCGGTTTTTATACACAATAAAAGCACACAGAGCTATGGGGACTGGGTATTGCGGATGTGCTAGCGGCCATCTAGCAACCCATGGCCTCAGCTCTATACACAAAATCCCGGTGACAGGTTCCCTTTAAGTAGAATCTGACAGTTTGATTAGGATTTTATATTACACTCCTCAGCATTAAAATACCAAGTAACTTCATGAAGAGGCCCTCACAAGGGACTGACACACCGGGACTACTCCTGGGATTATGGTGTGAGGTGGAATAATGTATGATAGCCAGACCCTTCTAGTCTTCAATTTAGGTACACTAACAGCTCAGTGTTACATTGATTTGGTCGTGGAACCAGTGGTATGGCCATTTCTCCAAAGTGTCCCTGGAGTTGTTTTTCAACAGGACAACACCAGGCCACACTTTGCTTGCGCCACTGTGAGCATGGCCTAAATGTGCTACCATGGCTTGCGGCATCTCCAGACTTGTCTTCCATCGAGTACATCTGGGACATCATTGGTTGGCAATTGTAAAGGTGGCAGGGGTGGACTTACCATACACCCTACAGGGAAACTTCCCAGTGGGCCAATGCCCAGGGAGCAGCACAAACCCTCCTCATGGCTGCCGGTCGGGTATGTAATGATGCTCTTAGCATTAGGGTCCATTAACACGTCCGCAATTTCGTTCCGCATTTTGCAGAACGGAATTGCGGACCCATTCATTTCAATGGGGCAGCACAATGTGCTGCCCGGATCCGGAATTGCGGATCCGCACTTCCGGGGACTCAATTCCGATCCCGAAAAAATTGCGGACAAGAAAAGGCATTTTCTATGAGAATGCCGGCGATGTGCGGTCCACAAAATGTGGAACGCACATCGCCGATGTCGTCCGTGTTTTGCGGATCCGTGGATCCGCAAAACACACACACGGACGTGTGAATGGACCCTTAATGCTAGCAGATTCTGATACTTTTGCACCTAGCTGGCAGAAAAGAGTGCCCTCCTGCATTCAACCGCCCTCAGAGTTGAATGCTGCAGTGTGGAGGCAGCATTTTGTGCTGCACTGCAGTATTGCTGGCCCGCGTACTTTTGTTGGCCCTGCCTACTTATATTGGCCCTGCCTTCGGTCAAGTTAGAATCAACTATTAGTTTTTTTTCCCCAGAGCCACTTTAATTTCCCAGTCCTCCCCTGAAAGGTGGATTTACACGGCCTGATATCTGGGCCGATTATTGGGAACAAATGTTCCTACAAACTCTCGTTCCCGATAATCTGCTTGTCTAAAGGTGCTGCAGATCATCCGATGAACAAGTGGATCACTCGTTCATTGGGTGAAATGATTGGAGGGGACACCTCAATCATAATGTCCGGGCAGCAGATCATGCTGTCTAAACAGCACTCTGCTGCCCAGGAGCAATGATTTTGTATGGGGACGAGTGATAGCAGCCATCACTAGCCCTTATACTGTGGAGGTGATTGCTGCATGTAAATGCAGCTCTTCACCTCCACTTAACAAGCAGCAATGCTGAATAAATCGAGATGTTTTAAATATTTTTTATCATTTGTATATCATTAACATGCCTGTTGATTGTGTGATTTCCATAATTCCACTATTTTCACATTTTCCTTTTTGGTGTTTCAATTTCAATGTTGATAAGTATATATTTAGTAGCTTATCTACCATTGAGGCAGACCTGTGCAGCTGCTATGGGGGAAGAAGGTTCACAGCACTAAACTCCTTCTCTTCCTGACATAAATCCAATACATTTTCCTGCAGCCAACATTAGGGGTAGCTCAGCGCACAGAGATGAATTACAGCTGCCATTGCATTCAGTGGTAACTGCATACATTTCTATGCACTGGGCATGTGCCGCATCCTCTCCATTGAATGCTATGGGATTGTGCGCGTGGGCTTTTTCAGTAGTCCCATAGTAGTGAAAGGAGGGTGGCTGCTCATGTGCAGCTACTTTTCCCTTCAGTTCGTGGGCCCCTTTTGTCCTATTTGGATCACACAGCAATTGGGGACTGCGCGGGAAACTTTTGCTTTGCATACATAGACCAGACAAGGTGACATTCCTAAGAGGTTGACCTGTGATTAATACTGTTATATTTCTGTTTTGCACTCCTTTAGAACGCGAGAAATGTTTACACGGCTTGGTTTGGAGGATTATAGTGCCGTGCATGTGCAGGTTATTGGCGCTGAAGATGTCTATGGGCCACATACCAGAGGCAAAGATGTGCGTATTTCCAATCGTTTTGCTTGTGTGCATAAGTATACAGGTGAAACTCGAAAAATGAGAATATCGTGCAAAAGTCCATTTATTTCAGTAATGTAGCTTAAAATAAGAATTTTGTGAAAAGGTTCCATATTCTAGGCTCAAAGTGTCACACTGTAGTCAGCTAATTAATCCAAACCCCCTGAGCAAAGGATACCTTTGGGGTTTCATAAGCGGTAAGCCATAATCATCCAATCTATAACAAATAAAGGCTTAAAAATATCTCACTTTGCATGCAATGAGTCTATCTAATATGTTAGTTTCACCTTTGAAGCTGCATTACTGAAATAAATTAACTTTGCATGATATTCAAATTTTTCGAATTTCACCTGTATAAGATATAGTAAAATTTCTTCAGTCTGCCATTAACAGGTCTTCATTGATGTCAGGTTATCAAGTTTTTGGGATCAATGCACTTGCAAGAGTATATTCATTATTTGTAAGCCCCATGAACCTCTATGAAGGCAAGCGAAAGTAAAATGCTAATATAGCATACGCTGCTATCATTTTGATCATTGTGTTACTATCATTTCAGTCTTATTTATTTCCAGTTTTGTGGGTTTGCAGATTATTTTATAATCCTTAGTCAGGAACAAAGAAGGTGAATCTCAGAAGTTTTATTTATTTTATGCACCTCTATAGCACTGACATATTCCGCAGCGCTTTACAGACCTTAGCATCACTCTGACCCCAATGGGGCTCACAATCTAAATTTCCTATCAGTGTGGGAGGAAAATGGAATACCTGGAGGTAACCCATGGGAAGAACATACAAGCTCCATGCAGATGTTGTCCTTGGTCAGATTCAAATGAAGGACCCAAGTGATATCACGCATTGCCACAGAGTTTGTATGCAGCCATAGGGTTTATGTGGACAGCATATGATAGTAAACAGGCACTCTGATTGCCAGCGGTAAACCGTAAACTTCTCAGAAAGTTACATATAGCACAGACAATGCTCAGGATGAAGGTGGTAGCAGATTCCCTTTAGCGCAAGTGATTTCATAAATCGCATTTTGCACGATTTGTAGCAAATGTAAGTGCTTTTCTAAACATTTTCTACTGCAGAACTGTGGGTAGAAAATATGCAGACTTTTACAGTAGCAGCAAAGTGGATGAGGAATCTCTTTCAGAAAATCTTCACAGCATACATGTGGAAATTGAGACTCAATGTAAATTTTAAATCCAGAGCATGTCAATATATTCTGCAGAGTTCTCCATTTCACTCTAGGATGAAATTCGTGGCAAATGCAGAGCAAATTCCAAGTCAGAATCCACATATAGCTCATATGGATGTTGACGTGGGTTTGATGCAGAGTTTGACACGGATCTACATGTACATACATGTAATGTACTAGTTTGCCTGTTTTGTTAAAGGGGTTTTCTCATCTGAGACAATAGGGGCATATTGCTATGATATGCCCCCATTGTCTGATAGGTGCCAGTCCCATCGCTCACTGCGCATGACCGGCCACCGCTTCCATTCACCTTTATGGGCCCACAGATAAAAGCCAGCGCTCGGCTATTTTCAGCGGCCCCATAGAAATGAATTGAGGGTGGCTGCGCATGCGCAGTGCACCTTCCACCACTTTAGGGGCTCTGTTTAGGATATATCAGACAATGGTGGCATATCCTAGTGATATGCCCCCATTGTCTCAGATGAGACAACCCCTTTAAGCCTCATTCGCACATCAGTGTTTTGGTCAGTGATTTCCATCAGTGATTGTGAGCCAAAACCAGGAGTGGAGCCTCCACAGACATAAGGTATAAGGGAAAGATCCGCACCTGTTCTGTATTTATAGCCGCACCTGGTTTTGGCTCACAATCACTGATAGAAATCACTGACTGTGTGAATGAGGCATTAGACAGCTCGTTCAATGATATTTATTTGGAATGCTTTATTGGTAATTCATCCTCAACTGGAATTTTATTATGTTCACGAAAAACGGTACACGTGGGAAAGCTTTTTATAAAATGCTTCCCAGGGTACATTAATACTCATTTTAGTGGATTTGACTTATCTTTGTTGCAGTCAATTTTACTAATGTATTCTTTACTTTGTAAAAGACATGCTATTGTGCATCACTTATTAACAGGAAATGTATATCAAGACTTTCAAAGGAACTTTGAATGTGTCATTCTATCTCATATAAGTGATTACATTTTTATGTTTCAAAAATTGTCACCTATACTGCTATTTTACTAGTTTTTACAGTTAACCAATACACGCATGTGTAGATATATTGATGAACTTAACCATTTAAGGGGTTGTCCCATGAGAAATATTGATTTTTCAAACCAGCACCTGGATCTGAATTATTTTGAAACTGCATGTAATAAAAAATATAGCATAGCCACTGAGTTATTAAATAAAATGTATCTGTATAGCGCCACCTGCTTTGTTTTATTCCTTATTTCTTTGTCCTGCTCACTGAGAAAGGCCGCACATGCTCAGTTTCATCCTTCGACTGCCTCCTGAGCTATGATAGGCAGAGCATGGACACGCCCCCTGAGCTGTAGTAGAAAACATACTCCCCTTAAAGGGGTTGTCCGGGATTAGGGACCATTGTTTAATAGCATTGCACATACACACACTTTACATACACCCATGTCCTACCTTTTCAGCATGTTTCTAAGTAGCCTTTTTACCCAAAACCTTTATGGCAGGAAGTACTGTATATACTGGCGTATAAGACTACTTTTGAGCCCTAGAAAATATTTTCTAGAGTGGGGGGTCGTCTTATACGCCGGTTATGGCGGGCGCTGCAGTGCCGGGACGCCCGAATTATCAACAGAGAGAGCCCGGGCTATTGCCTTGTATCTCCAGCAGCTGAGAGCTGCGATCTAACCCACGGCATATGCCCCCCCTGCGCTGTACCTTGTATACCGCCCCCTGCTCTGTACCTTGTATGCCTCCCCCCTGCTCTGTACCTTGTATGCTCCTTGTACCGCCATCATCCCGGCCGCTCGCATCTCGCTTCTGCGCATGTGCGAGTTCTCCGTGCGGCGTATCTAAGTGCGGCGTATCTAAGTGCGGCGCAGATGTGCATATGTGAATGTGAATATGAAGAATAACATAACAAAAACATGTTCAGGGTATAGGTGGCACATGTTTAGGGTCTGGGAGGCAGGGAGGGAGGACAAGGAAGGTGGTGGGATGCATGGATGGTGGTGATACCATGGGATGGCGGTGGTACCTAGGGATGGTGGTGGGATGCAGGGATGGCAGTGGTATCTAGGGATGGTGGTGGGATGCAGGGATGGTGGTGGGATGCAGGGATGGCAGTGGTACCCAGGGATGGTGGTGGGATTCAGGGATGGCAGAGGTACCCAGGGATGGTGCTGTGTGTTGAAAAAGGGGTAGTCTTATACGGCGAGTATATCCCAAACTCTATATTTTCAGTGTAAAAGTTGGGGGTCGTCTTATACGCCCAGTCGTCTTATACGCCGGCATATACGGTAACTGATTTCTTTCAGTCAGTGACGACGTACCGGGTCCCTTGCAGAGGAGGAAAGCTTCCTCTTCCGCTGCTCAGGGAGCCCGGTGACGTCACTGACAGCCTAATTAATTATTCAAAAGTCTAGGAGGGGCAGTAACTCTCCTGGCCAAGATTGCGCTAAGCTCCGCCCCTCCAGTCCGGTGACGTCAAAGTGAAATAAAGTGCCTTCCCTAAAATGCTCCACTCCTTTCTGCCCCAATTGTCCCATATATAACAAATGCGCCCCCCCCCCCCCCCCCATGCGTCCGCTCCTTGTGGTGCAGATATTGATGGCAGCGGCTCAGGAACGGAGCCGCTGCCATCAGCAGAGAGCGTTAGCTGTAACTGTAACAGCTAACACTCTGTAACAGGTGCGCGGCATCCTGATCCATGTGGTTGAGAAGGAGGGAGCTCCCACTCTCTACCATCGCGCCCCTGCTGCTGCGATTGCAGCGGCCGATCGTTGCCATGGCAACCGGACGCCTAACAAAAGCGTCCTGGTTGCTATGGACCTAAGGCTAATCAGACCCTGAGGTCTGATTAGCCTTAGTCAGGGCTCCAGATGGCGACCAAAATGCCACCAATGAAGAAAACTGACCTTTAATACAAATACAGGAGGCGGGTGCCGGAATCAAATAGCCGGCACCCGACCTCTGTGACAGGGAGCTGCGATCAGCTGCAGTTGAGTTAACCCTTCAGGTGCGGTACCTGAGGGGTTAACTGTCGCTGATTGCAGCTCCCTGTCACAGAGGTCGGGTGTCGGCAATTTGATTCCGGCACCGCCTCCTGTATTTGTATAAGAAACATCGGTGGCACAGTGCGCCCCCCCCCCCCTCCCCCAGTATAATAAACATCGGTGGCGCAGTGGGAAGTGCCAATGAGGGTTAAAAATAATTTAAAAAAATTAACTCACCTCCTCCAGTTGATCGCGTAGCTGCCGGTCTCCTGTGCTTTCTTCAGGACCTGTGGTAACGTCACTGAGCTCATCACATGGTCCATTACCATGGTGATGGATCATGTGATGAGCACAGTGATGTCACCACAGGTCCTTTGACAGGTCCCGAAGAAAGAACAGGAGACGATCAATTGGAGGAGGTGAGTTAATTTTTTTATTTATTTTTTAACCCTCATTGGCACTGCTCACTGTGCCACCAATGTTTATTAAAATAAGGGGGGGGGGGCGCACTGCGCCACCAATGTTTATTATATTGAGGGGGGGCGCACTGCGCCACCAATGTTTATAATATTGAGGGTGGGCGGACTGCGCCACCAATGTTTATTATATTGAGGGGGGCGCACTGCGCCACCAATGTTTATTATATTGAGGGGGGCGCACTGTGCCACCAATGTTTATTATATTGAGGGGGGCGCACTGCGCCACCAATGTTTATTATATTGAGGGGGGCGCACTGCGCCACCAATGTTTATTATATTGAGGGGGGGCGCACTGAGCCACCAATGCTTATTACATTGAGGGGGGGCGCACTGCGCCACTAATGTTTATTATATTGAGGGGGGGGCGCACTGCGCCACTAATGTTTATTGTATTGAGGGGGGGGCGCACTGCGCCACCAATGTTTATTATATTGAGGGGGGGCGCACTGCGCCACCAATGTTATTATATTGAGGGGGGGCGCACTGCGCCACCAATGTTTATTATATTGAGGGGGGGGCGCACTGCGCCACCAATGCTTATTATATTGAGGGGGGGCGCACTGCGCCACTAATGTTTATTATATTGAGGGGGGGCGCACTGCGCCACTAATGTTTATTATATTGAGGGGGGGCGCACTGCGCCACCAATGTTTATTATATTGAGGGGGGGCGCACTGAGCCACCAATGCTTATTACATTGAGGGGGGGCGCACTGCGCCACTAATGTTTATTATATTGAGGGGGGGCGCACTGCGCCACTAATGTTTATTGTATTGAGGGGGGGCGCACTGCGCCACCAATGTTTATTATATTGAGGGGGGGCGCACTGCGCCACCAATGTTTATTATATTGAGGTGGGGCGCACTGCGCCACCAATGTTTATTATATTGACCTTCTACCATGCATTCTGTATTCAGAATGCTATTATTTTCTCTTATAACCATGTTATAAGGGAAAATAATACAGTGAATAGACTTTCATCCTAGCAACCATGCGTGAAAAATCGCACCGCATCCACACTTGCTTGCGATTGCGCACCATGCGCACAATATAGAGCATGCTGCGATTTTCACGCAACGCACTAGTGATGTGTGAATATCACCGCTCATGTGCACAGCCCCATAGAAGTGAATAGGTCCAGATTTAGTGCGGGTGCATTCCGGTATTTTGAATGCGTGGCCCTTATAGTGTGACGCTGTCAGCGATGTTTATGGATAGATGTGGGAGCGTGGCCCTTATAGTGGGATGCTGTCAGCGATGTTTATAGATAGATGTGGGAGTGTGGCCCTTATAGTGGGATGCTGTCAGCGATGTTTATAGATAGATGTGAGAGCGTGGCCCTTATAGTGTGACGCTGTCAGCGATGTTTATGGATAGATGTGGGAGCGTGGCCCTTATAGTGTGACGCTGTCAGCGATGTTTATGGATAGATGTGGGAGCGTGGCCTTTATAGTTTGTTGCAGTCTGCTATCCCTAAGGTTGTATACCATGAGTAACTAGCACAAGCATAAAAATGATCTACCATTGTGGAAAGATGGAGCTGCTCCCTGTGTGTTGGTTCACTGTCTGCAAACACTGAGCACATGACGTGTGCAAGAGACAGAGCAAGGAGGAGTTTATGTAAGAGGGGGGTGGATCTATGGAGGAGGCTGACTATGTATGAGGGGGCGGATGCAGGGAGGTGATCTTACACTGTAGAAACCAGGAGCTGCTGAGCTGCGCTGGGAGCCACAATGCACTGCAGCAGGAAGTGATGGCATACAGAAACAGATATGTACACAGTCTGCTGGGGACTGTAGGAGCCATGCAGCAGAGCAAAAGCTACCTAAAAACATCTTAGGAAGATAGATTTGGCTACTAACAGTGAGTAAGCAGTTAAAAAAAAAAAATATTTGATCCCGGACAACCCCTTTAAGCTAACAGCTTAATATAAATGTAGCAGATCAATGAATGGGGAGATCCCTTCATCCATGTAAAGTACAGAGCTGGTTCTAGCTCTGTTGGAAAGAGATTGTCATGTACTATATAATGTTTGATTTGTAATTTTTATTTAGTCATGGGATAACCCCTTTAAATAAGGCTGAAGATTCACAGAGATTTTGGTGTATTTTTCAATAGAAAGTTGTAACCTCACAATTTACACTATATAGGATATTGGTTGCATAATAATTGCATGAATTTGGGTATGGTCGGATTTATTGTGAGAATCACATGCAAAGGAAACATTTTGGTTGTGGTTTTCCTGCAGTGGAAAGTCACCATGGAGCCCTAGCCTAGTGTTATCCTCCTTATTATGATATATAGTACTGTGCAAATGTTTTAGGCAGGTATGTTTTAAAGAATTAATGTTTTCAAAATTAGAAGTGTTAATAGTTAATTTTTAATCAATAGTTTAATTTTAACAAAATGCTACTAAGTGAATGAACAAAAGAGAAATCTAAATCATATCAATATTTGGTGTGACCCTTGCCTACAAAACAGCATCAGTTCTTCTAGGTACACTTGCACAAAGTCAGGGATTTTGTAGGATTATAGTCAGGTGTATGCTTAGGGTACTTTCACACTTGCGTTGTTGGATTCCGGCAGGCAGTTTTGTCGCCGGCAATCTGTATGCAAACGGATACCATTTGTAGACGGATCCGCATTGCAATACCGGATCCGTCTCTCCGGTTGCCATCCGGAAAAACTGATCCAGTATTTATCTTTTTCACATTTTTAACAGTCTGCGCATCCCTTTTTCCGGAACCCTTGGGGCCTGATCCGGCATTAATGCATTTCAATGGAAAATAATGCCGGATCTGGCATTCCGGCAAGTGTTCCGAAATTGTGGACGGAGAAAATACTGCAGCATGCTGCGGTATTTTCTCCGTCCAAAAACCGTATAGTGACTGAACTGAAGACATCCTGATGCATACTGAACGGATTGCTGTCCATTCAGAATGCATTAGGATAAAACCGATCAGTTTTTTTCCGGTATTGAGCCCCTAGGATGGAATTCAATACCGGAAAAGTTTAACGCAAGTGTGCAAGTACCCTTAACCATTTATACCAAACGTGATAATGATCTTAATTTTCAGATGTAGGTTGAAACAGTCAGTAACTGAAACGGAAACAGCTGTGTAGGAGGCCTAAAACTGGGTGAGAAACAGCCAAACTCTGGTACCGAGGTGAGTTTGTGAAAGAGAGTATCATGTCACAGGTCATACACCATGGCAAGACTGAGCACAGCAACAACACACAAGTTATATTGCATCACAAGGTCCCCCGAAGACAAAGATTTCAAAGTTAACTGGAATTTCAAGATGTGCTGCTCAAGCTCTTTTGAAGAAGCACCAAGAAACGGGCAATGTAGAGTACCGTAGACACAGTGGTTGGCCAAGGAAACTTAGTGCAGCAGATGAAAGATACATCATGCTCACTTCCCTTCAAAATACGACGATATCCAGTAGTGACATCAGCTCAGAACTGGTCGAAACCAGTACACCTCTCTGCTGCTCTGAGAAGTCTGGTCAGAAGGGGTTTTGTGGAATAATTTTAGCCAAAAAGCCATAGCTTTGACGTGGAAACAAGACCAGCATAATAACTCTGGTGCAGAAAATTGGCCACGATACATGTCACGCAACCAGGTGCTCTAAAGTGATGAGTCAAAATATTAAGCCTATGGCAACATGGTGACCCTGGTCACGTGACATTTGGTAGCATCCAGGATAGCAGAGTAGCGGTGATCATATAGAAATGTATGGGATCACTGTGTGAGTTGCAAAAAATCCAGCTGGATTTTTGTGACTCCTTCAGCGATCCCATTCATTTCTGTGGAATCACCACTACTCTGCTATCCTGTCAGCGACTCATGTCACGCAACCAGTGTCATCATGTAGCCGTACCCTAAATGTTTGTAAGAGAAGACAGTTTGTTCAGTGAAAGGCTGGAGAGTGGTGCAGATTGTCTGCAGGCAACAGTGAAGTATAGTAAAGGTACCTTGCAACTTTGGGGCTTCATTTCAGCAAATTGAGTTAGGGATTTGGTCAGGGGTTGTCCACTATTTGGTATTGAAGAACCTATTCACAGGATAGGTCATCAATATCAGATCAGCAGGGTCCGACCCCAGCACCCCCTCCGATCAGCTGCTTGAAGAGAAGGCAGCACTCTTTTAGGTAATGCCTTCTCTGCTCTGTTTACCTGCTCGTGGCAGCAATTGCAGTGGTCATCAGGTGTAATTGCAAGTATTGTATCCCCATTCACTTCTAAGGGACAGCTTTGTCTGTTCATGTGAATACTGCAGAGCCATCACATAGAAGTGAATGGGGACGCCATACACCTGCTCACCACTGCAATTTCTACAGAGCAGAGAAGGCAAAGGTGTGTTCTCTTCAAACAGCTGATCTCTTTGAGGATAGGTCATCAATAGTAAAATAAATTTTTTACGGTGTCCTCAATTCTGTGAAATACAGGCAGATACTTATCCAACATGCAATACTATCAGGAAGCCATCTGATTGGCTCCACATGTATTCTGCAGCAGGACAATGGCCCCAAACATACTGCCAGTGTCCTTAACCACTTAGCTACCAGCGCTGTACAGGTACGCAGCTGGTAGGGTCTTTAAATATGTTGCCTGCTCGGGTGCTATAGCTGGCAGGTCTCTGCTGTTTCAAACTGCAGAGGCCCACGGTTATTGTCCACAACTGGCAATAATGACGATCGCGGTCATTATTTTTCCGATATGGCAAATGGCGTAACGGAAAAAGTATCATAATGGCCGATTCACCATTTTTTCATTGCTTCTCTTACCCCCAAAAAATTTACAAAATGTGATTAAAAAGACACACCCACTCTAAAATGGTATCAATAAAAACTACAGATCAGAATATGGTGATGTAAAAAAATATTTTTTCAAAGTTTTTATTTTTTCCAGTTTTTAATTTATTTCTCACTTCCAGCTACATTGTATGCTATGTTAAATGGTGGCATTAGAAAGTACAACCTGTCCCGCAAAAACAAACCCTCATATGGATATGTGAACAGAAAAAGAAAAAAGTTATGGCTCCAGGAAGACAGGGAAGAAAAAAGCAAAACGCAAAACGAAACCCTCCGGTATCCTAAGTGTTAAGAACTATCTAAAGAAGAACAATGAGTCCTGGAAGTGATGATATGGCCCTCACAGAACACTGATCTCAACGCAATGGAATCTGTCTAGAACATGAAGAAACAGAAGGATATGAGCAAGCATACAGCCACAGAAGATCTGTGGTTAGTTCTCCAAACTGTTTGGAACAACTTCCATAACCAGTTTCTTCAAGAACTATGTGCAAGTGTACCTAGAAGAATTGATGCTGTTTCAAAGGCAAAGGGTGGTCACGCCAAATATTTATTTTGATTTAGGGCATGTTCGCATTTGCGTTGGAGGCTCTGTTAGGGGCCTCCATCATAGATTTCATCAAAACCAGAAGAGATAAGTCTTGCAGGACTTTTTTTCTGCTGAAAAAGCGTTCTTCCGGACAGAAACCAAATGGATCCCATTATAGTCAATGGGATCTCTTTGGCTCCGTTTGTGTCAGTTACGGTATGTGCTGAATCCAGCACTTACTTTATTTTTGTTGTTCTACTCCTATAACAGAACAGAACAACGGAAATAAATAATAGTGGTGTAAAAGGGCATTTGATGTCTAATTGTCTTTTGTTCATTGACTTTGCATTTTGGTTATTGATAAAAAGAAACTATTAACACTTCTATTTTTTAAAGCATTTTTAGGGCTCGTTCACATCTGCATCGTGAGCTACGTTTGAGACTTTTGTTAAAGATTCTGTCAAACAGACTAGACAAGAAAGTCCTGTGTGCAGGACTTTTTTGTCCAGTAAAACAACAGAATCACAAAACTAAATTGAATGGGTTCCATTCTAGTTAGTGGAGTTATTTTAGGTCAGTTTGTCAAATTTATGTGACAGATTCAGCACTTCCATTATTTTCTCTATCGGAACAGGACAATGGGAATGAAGAATGTTGGTGTGAAAGATCCCTTACTGTGCAGCATTTTCTACACCTGCCCAAAACAGTGCTGTATTTTACACAGAACATGAAATTTGTGTAATATTTGAAACTCCATTTTAGTGATTTTATTAAAATACTCCATATTTCAGCTTGTTCGAGAAGCAGTCATTTGGCTTGGTGTTCAACATAAGCAGAAAAAAGCTCTAGAAATCTTTGCAAGGGAGATTGCACCTGCAGGCACTGGAATGGGTAAGTTTCTTTGTACTGTACCTGTTATTATAATTGACAGATAAAAAGTGAATAGACAGTGCACCCACTAAACTATACACTAAAGGTGCATTTACACGGCCCGAAAATATTCATTCACAACAATTTGGCCATGTAATTGTGCCATCGATCCTGTCACTCATGCAAGCACCACCGATCATGGCTCCTGGGCAGCAGATCATGTGGTCTAAACTGTCATCTGCTGCTTAGAAACTATGATTCTGTATGAGGATGAGGGATCACAATAGCGATCCGTCATCCTCATACAGTGAAGGAGATCTCCTCCAGGCTCTCCTTCACTGAGCAATCAGCCAACTGTCAGGAAGGAACGCTAGCGAGGCATACAGTCTCTACATAGACCATTAGAAGGTGTTTACATGACCTTGGGCTATAAGCTAGATTCCTAACTACAGGGTTTCATTGACTTCACACCACCGCTTTGAAAGGCTATGTACACCTTTTGAGGGCATTTTTTTTATGATTGCATTGTACTCATTTTGAGCTAAATATAATTTTTGAATTGGTCTTTTTTAAATATATGGAACCCTTTTTTCTGTATAGAGCTGAGATGCTCTAGTGGCACCCTTTTGGATTTTCAGTCTTTTCCGTCAGACCATGAGCACAGGGATTCTTTATTTCTGCTCTCTGACCTACTAATCACTCATTATAGCTCAGTTCTTATCTTACTGATAAGAAGGTGGCATAAATAAGTGTTTATGGTCTCCCACTAGTGTAGACATAAGGTTTATTAGAGCACAAAGTGAAAATTCCAGTCACACAACTAGAAAAACTGTTAAACCTTTGTGACAAAACAGCTCAATATTTTTAATAAAGGCCAACTGAAAAAATTATTTGATGCAGTCATAAAATTGTTTCTGAAGGTGTACATAGCCTTTAAAGGCTATCATGGTCTACAGGAAGACCTCTTTGGAAGCTGGAAAGGAGTTCTATCCCTTTCAGTGATGAGTCTTGCTTTTGTCTTGGACCCAATGATAGTTGGAAATTTGGTTTGGAGACCACGTGGGCAACACCATGAAGAGGTCTACACAAGGGAACATCACACTAGTCCTACTATTGTGATTATGGTGTGAGGTGGCATAATGCATGGTAGCCAGACCCCCCTAGTCATTTCAGGCACACTAACTGCTCGGCGTTACATTGATTTGGTCGTGTCCCAGGAGCCATTTTTTTAGCAGGACAATGCCAGACTGCATGTTGCTTGTGCTATAGTGAGCAGCCTGCATTGCCTAAATAAGCTACCATGGTCTGTAGCATCTCCAGACTAGTCTCCCATCGAGCACATCTGGGACATCATTGGTTAGAAATTGCAATGGCAGTTGCCAGAAGCATATCTTGACATTCATGTATTTCTACACATGGCTCTCATACTCGCCATTATTTATCATTTGCATATCATCAACATGTCTATTAAGCCTGATTTCCATAATTCCATGACTTATTCTTCTTGTCCAATTGCAATGTTGAGAAGTGTATATACCAACAGGAGATTATGTTTTGTAAATAAAGAGAATCATTATGCATAAGCCAAAATGTGAAGTTCCCCACATACAGTATAGAGTGCTCATGAAAGCCATATATGTACAATGTGTCATAAAAGTAATGCCCATGGACCATATGTTAACATGTATTTATCCATAATAACATAATGCTAGGGTGCCCCCATTTAGCTGGTTTCACTTCTTTTGTATGTTTTATTTTTTCAAGTTCATTACAGATTCAGCGATTATTTTTAAGTATAATTAACAGCAATATTTTGGAATTTGACCTTCAAGTATGCTTGAACTGAGCTGTGAAGATACCAAGATGGCTGTGTTATTGTATTTAGAGCTATATTTATACAAGAGAGTTCAATCAATGGTCAAATGCTCTAAATGAACACAACAAATGTCACTGTCATTTCTCATTTACAGAAAGTCATTCTCATGATTTCAGTAAATTTGGCACAGAAATCCTACCAAGCATGTGGTCTGTGATTAAATGCAGAGTTTGCAATATTCTGTATTTTTTCTTCAATTCTTCTTGCTAATCACACATTTTCATCAAAGTCCAGTTGTTAAGGTGGTTATAGATATTAGACTAAAATTTATTTAAAGTAGACCATTTCAACTATATGAAAACATTTGACAAGTGAAATTTATCAAGGAACAATTGTTTTAGCTGAGAAATAATAGTCATCTACTGGAAAAATGTCATCTGTTTTAGAATTTTTCACCTGAAAGTCAGATCTTTTGCTAGCGATAGATTGTTCCTCCACGATCTTTCTTTAAAAGAAGGTCCTCAGAAAGAACCTTTCACCTGGTGTGATGGAACGTCAAAATGTTCAAAGCTGCACACACTCGCCGATTGCTAAAACAAATGAAGAGGTGAAAGCTTAGGTGAGCATTGTGCCCCTTCAGGACCTCCCCAGATTGCTATGCAATGGGTGTATGCACACACAGACTTACCAGGAGCCAGTATACGAGGGTGAGTCCAAAATTATCCATACTTTGGCTGTAGAATTTAATCAACTTTCAGAAAAGAAAAATACATCATTTTTCGACATAATCTTTTTTACACAAATAAAAAAACGTTTTCCCCTCATCAATCTGAACTCAAAACCGCATAATGAGAAAGTGAAAACAGAATTTTAGAAATTTAGCAAATTTATTAAAAAAGGAAAACAAAAACTTTGCATGAACATAAGTTTTCAAGTTTTCTTGATCATCTTTGGGATGTTTGTACACCTTGTTTGGAATATACCTGTGGTAAATTCAGTTGATTAGACATGATTTGAAAAGACATTCTCTTGTTTAGAAAAGGTCTTACATTAGGTGGAAAGAACTGTCTGTAGCGCTCAGAGACAGGATTGTGTGGAGGCCCAAATCTGGAGAAGGTTACAAAAAAATTCTTCCGCATTGAAAGTTCCCAAGAATACAATGGCCCCCATAATTCATAAATGGAAGAAGTCTGGAACAACCAGTTCCTATAGCTGTTAACAGCAAACTACAGTAGGTAATCATGGGAAAAGGGCCTTGGTAAGAGAGGTGACGAAGAACCCACTCTGGATGAGCTTTAAAGATCCTGTGTGCAGATGGGAGAAACTCCAGAAGGTCAACTATCACAGCAGCACTCCACCAATCTGGTCTTTATGGCATGGTGGCCAGAAAGAAGCCTCTCCTCAGTAAAAGACACATGAAAGCCTGTCCGGAGTTTGCAAAAATGCACATAAAGGACTCTGACTGTGAAGCCAAGATTTATCTTTTTGGCCTCAACTGTGTCATGTCTGGATAAAACCAGGGACTGCTCATCATCTGGCCATTACCATCCCTACAGTGAAGCATAGTGGTGGCAACATTATGCTGTGGGCGTGTTTTCAGTGGCTTGGACAGGGAAGACTGGTTATTGTTAAGGGGACGATGACTAGAGCAAAGTACAGATACATTCTTAAAGGGGTTCTCCAGAAATTAAGAAAATGAAAATACGTAAATATTACTTTATTCTAAATATATTCCCAAATACCTTTCATTAGGTATAATTGATTGTTTTGTTTAGGGAGCAATGATTAGGAGAAACAAAATGGCCGCTGTCCTATTAGTACACACAAAACCTGTCCTAATCACACATAAGGACAAGTTACTTCACAGCACTGAGGTAAAGAGCTGCCTCACCCTCCTCTCCTACTTGTCAGGGATTATGATCCTGAATACAGCTGATAGAATCTTTAGCTGAATCTCTGTAGGAATTGAGTTCATGAGCAGATGCATCAACTTTATGCTGCCCATACTAATGGCAGAAAAAAGTCGAGACAGGTGAGTTGATTTCAGCGGTCTGTCATTTATAAGTTAAAAGTAAGTGGTTGCCGAGAACCGACATCACAATTATTGCAGACTGGGCCTGGAAAAGAGTCATGGCCACCTGAGAAGAGTCCTGGTTATTCATGAATTCTTGCTCACCCTGCTAACCTGCTGATGACTGACAGTCTTCTACCTAGTTTTCTCCCTTTCTCTCTAGGAGAGAACTGCCAATCAGCAGCAGATGGGTGAGCGTGCAGGAGATTATGAATAACCATGACTCTTCTCGGGTAGATTTAACTCTTTTCAAGGCCTGTGCTGCAATGATTATGATGCTGGTTCTTAGCAACCCACTTACTTTTAGCTCATGAGTGACACACTGTGGATATCAGCATTGCTGTCACTAATTTTATGCTACCCTCAGTGAGGTCAGCATAAAGTTAATGACAGGTTCCCTTTAAGTATTTTCATTTTCTTAATTCCTGGAGAACCCCTTTAATGAAATCTTGATCCAGAGTGCTCTGGACCTCAGAATGGGCTGAAGGTTCAACTTCCAACAAGACACTGACCCTAAGCACACAGCCAAGACAGCACAGGAGTGGCTTACGGACAACTCTGTGAATGTCCTTGAGTGGTCCAGCCAGAGCCCTGACCTGAATCGCAATCTAACATCTCTGGAGAGACCTGAAAATGGCTATCCACTAATGGTCACTATCCAAACTGATAGAGCTTGAGTGTGTCTGCAGAGAGGAATGGCAGAAAACCCCCAAATCCAGGTGTGTAGACATCATACCCAAGAAGACTGGAGGCTGTAATCGCTGCCAAAGGTGCTTCAACTGAGAAAGGGTCTGAATACTTATGTCAATGCAAGATTGTAGTGTTTTCCTTTTCAATAAATTGGCAAATATTTCAAAAATGTTGTTTTCACTTTCTCATTATGGGATATCAAGTGAAGTATAATGGGGAAAAACTTAAATTTTTTTACATCTAAGCACCTCTGCCTCTTTTCTTTGGAATTTGACGGGATCACAGCCCCAAGACCCTCAGCAGTCAATATGTAACGTACCCTTCTCATAGAAAAGCATACAAAATAAGTGAATCATTTCTCAAAAATGGTGGTTTCATAGTTGTATTGTCCAGCTGTATATTTTTATTATTTTTGCAATAAAAAGTCAAAAGTCTTAGAGAATTATAACAAGATTGTTTTGCATGGAAATTGGTTGAATAGCTTACTTTTGATAAAGAGATTGTAGAGAGAGCATCTGCATGCATTCACAGTATATATATGCAAGTGACCTGTAATTCACATTGGTCTGACCTCCATTTGACTCCTCAATGGCAGCTGGTTAGTGTATTGAGGTTTCAAAGTGCTTCTGTATGTATAAATATTAGGACTGATAAGAAGTACATAGCAAGTTGAAGACGCGTTGCAAAAGAAGTCATAAGTTTAACGGTTTGACCTGCTCCCTGTTTGACCCTACTCATACAGATAATAGCTGACAATGTCAAGACTTTTCCTAGCCAACAAGGGCAATGGCTTGGTGACAGTGTATTTCCCTATGCAGGCCATCAAAACAAGACTGTTAACTAAAAGAGATATGAATCCATTATGACTTGAGACACTCATTTTCCCACAGTTTAACATTATTATACATTGCTAGGAAGAACCGCAACTTTATTAAGCAATTTATATGCTCTGCATACCATTAGAGGTATATTGTAAGATTAAAAGGGTTTTCCCGAGATTATACTGATGACCTATCCTCGGAATAGGACATCAGTATCTGATCAGTGGGGGTCCGACATTGGGGCCACCCGAGGATCAGCTGTTTGAGAAGGAACCGGCACTCCTGTGAGTGCCGCAGCCTTCTCAGAGCTTACCAAGCACAGCTCCATACATTGTATAGCGGCTGTGCTTGGTTATGCAGCTCAGCCCCATTCACTTCAATGGGGCTGAGCTGTGCCTAGGCCACTTGACAGATGAAAGTGTCATCACTTGGCCTAGGGAAAGCAGTGAGAAGGCAGCGGCACTACTGCCAGCACTGCTATCTTCTCGAATTCTCGAACAGCTGATCGGCAGGTGTCCCGGGTGTCGTACCCCCACCGATCGCACACTGATGACCTATCCTAAGGATAGGTCATCATTATTAACATCTTGGAAAACCCTTTTACTGTATTAAAATTGGTCTACATTTGCAAATTTGTCTAGAAATGTATTTCAATGCCCCATTTTACTTTCATTCCTGGATATATTTCTGTGTATGTCTCCAAGGGGCACTTGCCGAATCCTTTCACTTCTTTGTCTTTTTTCTTTCCACATCATTTACTTGAACAGTGTTTTTCACCTGTAGCAAGAGATTACAAACAGCATTCAGACCTAAAATTTCATTCCATATCCCATTTATACAGTCCAC
Organism: Bufo gargarizans; assembly: GCF_014858855.1. Classification (NCBI taxonomy): domain Eukaryota; kingdom Metazoa; phylum Chordata; class Amphibia; order Anura; family Bufonidae; genus Bufo; species Bufo gargarizans. The sequence goes on along the minus strand of NC_058080.1, from coordinate 174,284,690 downwards.
CAACTGGACTATTATAAGTTTTGCATAGTTTGTAATATGTTAGATGATAACTCAGTCCCCAAGCTCAGACTAGAAGGGATGCTTGAGGTCCCTATATGCTAAAACTGCTCAAACACTCCTACTAAACTTGGGACATCTATGCAAACATCAACCGAAATTACATATTCAGTTTTAGGTAGGATTTCCAGTTGTCTGAGATTAAATAAAAGTTCTGACTTCAGATGAGTAGAGCTGAGCTTCAATAGTAGACACAGGTTGTGAAAAAAAAAAAAAAAAAAAAAAAAAGGATTTTTGAAAAAAGCAGATCCTGTTTTTATCTGTTGTAGACAACTCCTTTAAACTGAACTGCCAAATCTTCCAGGGTGTCATATCAGTCACTATTGGTTGTCCATGAGCTTGATCTTGCGGATCTTACCTGTCAGAAGAGCAGCGCTTTAGTTTAATATCTCCAATTGTGTTAGTTGTTTTGTTTGAATTTTTTTAACAGATAATGAAATGTTTAGATAAAACAGGAGTGCCGGTTTTATATATCATTATCCTTTATAGAAAGCACAGACAGCACATTATGGCTTCTTTAAAAAATAGTTTTTTTTGATGAATGTCATGTTTTTTTACTTTTACCATAGCTCCAGGTCTCACTGCTGTTGTTGGTGGACGCCCTCGAGTGTGAGTGTTGTTAACTTTCTGCACTGAACTGTATTAGTGGTTTATTAGTGATTATTTCTGTTCTTATAGAAAGGGAATCCCACACAGGCTGTAGAATAGAGAACAAAATACCATAGCATGTGCTGAACAAAGCTGTTAAGGAAACTACAAGGCAGTTGTCTGTTTTGGTAAACCCAATCTAGTTTTCCGGATCCCCACAGAGTAAAGTACATTGAAGAGTTCATGCTGCTGTTTGATATAACAGAAAGCCCATACTTGATGACTTAGCTAGTGAAAAGGGATCCCAATAGCCTTAAAGAGGTTTTCCCACAAAGGACATTTCTCACCTTTTCACAGGATAGATGATAAATGTCTGGTGGAACACTCTTTCTCCTCCTCCTCCCCCCCCCCCCCCCCCCATGATCACTAGAATGGAGATCCTGAGCACCTGTTTCTCCTTATTGCATGGCTGCAGTGAGGAGAAGTTTGAATAGAGCATTTGTCATCAGTGATGGCCAGTTCGCATTGTTCGCCCGCGAACATATGCAGGCTGCCATCTTTTTCACAAGTCCGGCGATGTACAGGTAAGTCCTTACCTGTGCCTGTGCGCGAGCCAGTCTGAAAACATGTGCGGTCAGCGGGAGCAGGCAGTTCCGAGAACAGCCACCAGGGGCCTTCATCGGGCTGCTCCCAGTGCCTGGCCGGACTTGTGAAAAAAAGATGGCAGCCCGCATATGTTCACGGGTGAACAATGCGAACTGGTCATCACTGTTGTCATCACTATACTACCGCCCCATTCAATGAGACGGGCAGCACCAACTTTCATAGTATTAATCAAAACTCAATTACCTGTATCTGAACTTGGACACTGACCTTATATTACACGTGCAGATCTTCAAGGTGATTGTAATCGCCTTCTCTTTAGCAGAGTAGACCCCTGCTATTACATGCATCGCTCTCCTCTACAGTATGGGGAGGAGCTATCACTTGTGCCATTGCTCGTCCTAGGGCTGCAGTAAACGATTATTTTAGAAATCGAGTATTCTGCTTTATTTTTATTTCTTTCATTGGTATAGCAAATAATTGCACACACATAAGGCTTCTTTCACAGCTGCAATATACATTTTGTCAGAAGAATAGCCAGACAGAATGTACCATATTGGGTATAGCTAGATACTGCAGGCTGCTGCAGCAATTGACTGTAATGGGGTCCGGCCTTGTTACAGCATTCAAGCTGGGTTTTTGCCGGACAAAAAAAACTAAACTTTTTGGACAATACCCAGCATGTATGCCGGAACATGGCCAGATGGCCTTGGACCACATTACAGTCAATGAGAGCATATAGCTGGTTGTATCTGGCTATACTCCATACAGTATACTCCAGCAGGCTGTTCTTCTGCCAGAATGTGTATCTAAGGTTATGTTGTGAACTCCGGCAGTCTGTTCTGGTGGAGGAACAGACTGACAGAGTTTACTGGCTGAATCTGTCATAGCTGGATACCCATTGACTGTAATGGGGATCTGTCATGGGGTAGCGTCGCAGGTATAAACATAGAGCGGAGGTGCACCCCCTGAGCTGCCACCCGGTCCCCTGTCCCTGCCTACTTGCACCACCCGCCCTAGGTGACGGGGCGCAACTGGGCGACAGTCCCTGACCTGAGTAAGTGCAAGCAGAGAGATAGAGACAGCAGGGAAGCGGACAGCCAATGAGAGGTAGCACTAGAGCGGACAGAGAGGTGGAACAAGCAAGGTACCGCCAAAAATGGAAGGGCGAGGCGGGTCAACTAGCTGGGGTCAATCCAGGAGGTCACATCAGTACAAGAGAAGAGGCAAAGACAAAATCCAAAAGCAAGCCGAGGTCAAAATCCGAGAGGTAGCGTCAAGGTTCAGGGAGCAGGCAGAAGAGGTGTCAGGAAGCCGATCAAGGGTAAAATCCAAAGGTAAGCTAAATAACAATAATAATAGACAGCCTAAGGGACCAGTAGGTTGCCTGTATTTATAGTGGGGAGTGATGGTCATGTGACGAGGCCAGCGTCACATGACCAACAGACAAACAAGTTGACTACCGAGTGATCAGCTCGGCGCTCAAGGCAGACCTAGGAGCAGGGAGCCTCTCTCTACCGCCACTCTCTCTACTGCCACCCACAATGCAGACCACCACCACTCTCTCTACTGCCAGCCACAATCCAGACCACCGCCACCAGTGTCACAATTTCAACCAAGACCAATGAACACCACTCATGTCTTGGCCTTCCCAAACAACAAAGCCATGTGCTGCCAGACCCCCTGCCACATAGACACCACTGGCCCTTCAGGATATACAAACTCTCCTCAGTAAGATACTACCCACACTCACAGGGGGCAGCCCTCCTGAAACCACACTGCTCACACACAGACCAGTCGTCGCCTGTGCCCGCCACAAAGCAGTAAGGTGGTAAGCCCTTCCTTCCTCTGTACAGTTCGGTCACAAGGACCAGCACAGCGCACACATCCAGACACAGCACTTCCCCAACTCTACAATGAATTGTGAGCCCTCCACAGCACAGTAGAAGCACACCACTGCCCTTACAAACAACTACCGGGCCATGGGAACGACAGCCGTGAGAGTCCACACACACAACGCCGTACACAGAGCATATTACACTTACACTTGTTCCGTAACATTGTTTACCGGAAGCTGCGACAATATACAGGCAGCGCACAGCTCTGCCCATCTGCCTGGAGCACCGCCCATCATCCGTTACCAGCCAATAACCCTTTGCAAACATACGCCAATAGCAAAAGAGCTCTTATCTGCATTGCTCTTGTGCTAGAAGCGCTGTGATTGGCCCCCGGGAGTGGTGCTGATACTGTATGTGCGCTGATGTGTAGGGTGCCTAGTCGGGAGGCCACGAAGCGGTGAGTGAAAAGCTTCACTTCACTCACTCTCTGTGGTCACATGACAAAAACGAGTCTTGCATAAAGGATTTTTTTGTGTCGAATTACTCGATTCAATCGAGTAATCCTTTTAAACCTTAGCTCGCCCCTACACCGAATCACTGTTTTCAGGCAGCAGATCATGATTAAACAGCACGATCTGCCACCGGCAAACGATTTTTAAACCTGCTTAAAGATTCCAATTACCCGATAAATGAGTGTTTACTTGTTCATCCGGTAATCTGTGCCAATATTACACTGCCATATGTGCACAATTATCTGAACTCATGTAACATAAGCATAAACAAAAAGAAAACTCTATTTCCAGATACCTTTACATAGGCCAACCAAGCAGGCAATTATCAGTAACGAACATTAATTGTTTTCAGGGCAGCAGATTACTCTTTACACATCAGTGTCTGCTGCCCAGAAATGATGACTTAAATGATCACATCAGCGATGCTTTAACCTGATGAATTATGGTGGCACCTTTACACCGGGCAATTATTGGGAACCAGTGTTCCTAGGAATGAATGTTCTGTCTCAATAATTGCCCCAATTGTCCGCCCATGTAAAGAGGCCTTTAGGGTAATAATATAATTACCAAAAAATAGCAAAAATGTATAAATATTGTACTGGATTTGTGGACTACTAATATCCCTTCCTTTGCCGTCATAGGTCTCCGGTCCTGAAACCATTTTTCTTCCTCTATCCCAGGAAAAATGTGAATGTAAGTGTATTTGAGGATTTATTTCCTAATACAGGCTTGCTCAACCTGCGGCCCTCCAGCTGTTGCAAAACTACAACTCCCAGACAGCCCGAACAGCCTTCAGCTATCAGCCTACAGCAGGGCATTGTGGGAGTTGTAGTTTTAAAACAGCTGGAGGGCCGCAGGTTGAGCATGCCTGTCCTAATATTTATTTAATGCAAATGCTATCCATAGAGCAGTGTTCCCCAACTGCTGCTAATCTAGTGACTATCAGGACATGATGGGAGTGGTACTTTTGCTACAGCTGGAGAGCCACAGGTTGGAGATCACTGCTGTAACAGGAGAATGAGCAACTTAATCTAAATAAATAACTCTAAGGCCTGGTTCACACTTGAGCGTATTTGATACGCGCGTTATTGTCGGACGTTTTCGGGGGCATATTACAGCGCGTTTTTGGAAATAGGAAACGCGCGTCATACGCACGTTCTTGCGATTGACCACAGAGGCGTTCAATGAAAAACAGAGGTGTTTATGTACAGAACGCGCAACAATACTCCCCAAAGAAGCTCCTGTACTTCTTTGGGCGTAAGGCGTTTTACAGCGCGTTAGCACACGCTGTAAAACGCGCAGGTAAGAACCATGCCCATAGGGAAACATGGGTTTTCGCCTGTTGAGCGTTTTACAGCACGTAGGAACGCGCTGTAAAACGCTCAGGTGTGAACCAGGCCTAAATGATTACTAGCTACATGAGCAATTAGGTAGCCATTGTTCTCCATGTTCACTCCTCCATGCATGTCAAACATAGTTCAGTTTTTGCAAAATTTCCTTTAGATTCCCCATACGCACAAATTTGCTCACCAATAAAACGCTTGTGTTATTTTCCATACTGCATGTGGTTTTCATGGCATTTATTTTCCTAAACAACTGTGTGAACAACTTTTTATCCGAGACCCAAAAATGTTACCTAATTATTAAAAACGCCATTAGCCAAAGAACACTTGTGTGTCCTGCTTTTCATACAGACGTGGACAAAATTGTTGGTACCCTTTGGTCAATGAAAGAAAAAGTCACAATGGTCACAGAAATAACTTTAATCTGACAAAAGTAATAATAAATTAAAATTCTATAAATGTTAACCAATGAAAGTCAGACATTGTTTTTCAACCATGCTTCAACAGAATTATGTAAAAAAATAAACTCATGAAACAGGCATGGACAAAAATGATGGTACCCCTAGAAAACACAGAACATAATGTGACCAAAGGGACATGTTAATTCAAGGTGTGTCCACTAATTAGCATCACAGGTGTCTACAACCTTGTAATCAGCCATTGGGCCTATATATATGGCTCCAGGTAATCACTGTGTTGTTTGGTGATATGGTGTGTACCACACTCGACATGGACCAGAGGAAGCAAAGGAAAGAGCTGTCTCAAGAGATCAGAAAGAAAATTATAGACAAGCATGTTAAAGGTAAAGGCTATAAGACCATCTCCAAGCAACTAGATGTTCCTGTGAGTACAGTTGCACATATTATTCATAAGTTTAAGATCCATGGGACTGTAGCCAACCTCCCTGGACGTGGCCGCAGGAGGAAAATTGATGACAAATCTAAGAGACGGATAATCCGAATGGTAACAAAAGAGCCTAGAAAGACTTCTAAAGAGATTCAAGGTGAACTTCATGCTCAAGGAACATCAGTGTCAGATCGCACCATCCGTCGTTGTTTGAGCCAAAGTGGACTACATGGGAGACGACCAAGGAGGACACCATTGTTGAAAACGAATCATAAAAAAGCAAGACTGGAATATGCCAAACTACATGTTGACAAGCCACAAAGCTTCTGGGAGAATGTCCTGTGGACAGATGAGACAAAAATCGAAGTTTTGGCCAAGGCACATCAGCTGTATGTTCACAGACTAAAAAATGAAGCATATCAAGAAAAGAACACTGTCCCTACTGTGAAACATGGAGGAGGCTCTGTTATGTTCTGGGGCTGCTTTGCTGCGTCTGGCACAGGGTGTCTTGAATCTGTGCAGGGTACAATGAAATCTCAAGACTATCAAGGAATTCTAGAGAGAAATGTACTAGCCAGTGTCAGAAAGCTTGGTCTCAGTCGCAGGTCATGGGTCTTGCAACAGGACAATGACCCAAAACACACCGCTAAAAACACCCAAGAATGGCTAAGAGGAAAAAATTGGACTATTCTAAAGTGGCCTTCTATGAGCCCTGACCTCAATCCTATTGAGCATCTTTGGAAGGAGCTGAAACATGCAGTCTGGAAAAGGCACCCTTCAAACCGGACACAACTGGAGCAGTTTGCTCATGAGGAGTGGGCCAAAATACCTGCTGAGAGGTGCAGATGTCTCATTGACAGTTACAGGAAGCGTTTGATTGCAGTGATTGCCTCAAAAGGTTGCGCAACAAAATATTAAGTTAGGGGTACCATCATTTTTGTCCATGCCTGTTTCATGAGTTTATTTTTTTACATAATTCTGTTGAAGCATGGTTGAAAAACAATGTCTGACTTTCATTGGTTAACATTTATAGAATTTTAATTTATTATTACTTTTGTCAGATTAAAGTTATTTCTGTGACCATTGTGACTTTTTCTTTCATTGACCAAAGGGTACCAACAATTTTGTCCACGTCTGTATTTCCCATAGACTTTCAAGTAATATCTGGAGCTTGCATTTTACTATAAAAATGCCACTAAGAACCTCTGTGTGAACCCACTCCTACTGTTTCCATTTCCTCCACTTTTTTCCTACTAATTGCTGTTTTTCCAGGCCCAAAGCATTTCATGGGACTCAATTTTTCCTAAAGATAGTGAAACGCACCCCATCAGACATGGCTATGTTCATTTATGTCTGTGGTCAGAGTACCCCTTTAAAGGGGACCTGCCACTATGAAATGCAGCATGTTATAGAGCAGGAGGTGCTGCGCAGACTGATATACTATATAGTTTTATAGAAACAGATTCAGTACAACCTATAATTTATTCATTTAAACCTCTGTTCATTCTATGCTGAGGAGTCATGTGGGCGGTCCTACCCAGTGACTGAAACCTCTGTCCATTCTATGCTGAGGAGTCATGTGGGCGGTCCTACCCATTGACTGAAACCTCTGTCCAATCTATGCTAAGGAGCCATGTGGGCGGTCCTACCCATTGACTGAAACCTCTTTCCAATCTATGCTAAGGAGCCATGTGGGCGGTCCTACCCAGTGACTGAAACCTCTGTCCAATCTATGTTGAGGAGCCATGTGGGCGGTCCTACCCAGTGACTGAAACCTCTGTCCATTCTATGCTGAGGAGCCATGTGGGCGGTCCTACCCAGTGACTGAAACCTCTGTCCAATCTATGCTGAGGAACCATATGGGCGGTCCTACCCAGTGACTGAAACCTCTGTCCAATCTATGCTGAGGAACCATGTGGGCGGTCCTACCTAGTGACTGAAACCTCTGTCCAATCTATGCTGAGGAGCCATGTGGGCAGTCCTACCTAGTGACTGAAACCTCTGTCCAATCTATGCTGAGGAGTCATGTGGGCGGTCCTACCCAGTGACTGAAACCTCTGTCCAATCTATGCTGAGGTACCATGTGGGCAGTCCTACCCAGTGACTGAAACCTCTGTCCATTCTATGCTGAGGAGTCATGTGGGCGGTCCTACCCAGTGACTGAAACCTCTGTCCAATCTATGCTGAGGAGCCATGTGGGCGGTCCTACCCAGTGACTAAAACCTCTGTCCAATCTATGCTGAGGAGTCATATGGGCAGTGCTACAGAGGTTTAAATAAATAAATTACAAGTTATTACTCTAAATCTATTTTCATGAAATTATATATCAATCTGCTCAGCTCCTCCTGCTCTATTACATGCTGCCTGCAGACTGCACTGCATTTCCATGTGACAGGTTCTCCTTTAAGAAATCTTAGATCTACATAATCTGTAATAGAAGGATCAAATTCACATGTTACGTCTTTATATGTCTTTCAGATTGACATTTTTATGGATGGAAAACATATAGAAGCGTTTGTGGATGATCACTCTTTCACTGTGGATGAATACATTTCTGAAGTCGAGCCTGTAACACCTGAGGTGCCTAAAGGTGTGTGGACATAATAAAATGTAATCAGATTAATGGGGTTGGCCACTTTCTGACTACTTTTGACCAATGTGTACGTAAGATGACTATATAACACTAATATAATCTTTGTTGATTTTCTGTGCCATTTGCTATATTTCTTGTCCCCTTGTTGAGCAAATCTTCACAGGAGACCTGTCCATAAGATGGCTGCTGATGGAGGGTCATGTGATTAGGCAAAAGTAACTCCAGACACATCAATCAGTCTTCTCCACTCACATACACCACATCTACCATCTGCACTTGCAATGTTGATAGTTTAGTTTAGGTGCAGTGTATTTGAATGGAGGAGACAGTGATTTTCCTGGTCACATGACTCTCCATCAGCAGCCATATCAACATATGGAGTGGACCTCTGTGTCTTGGCCAACAAGGGAGAATACTTTATGAATTATAGAAAATGGTGCAGAATATCTACAAAGGCTTTATTAGTAAGTGCCATATAATCATCTAACAAACAAATTGATCAACCGTAGCCAGGAAGTGGAAAACCCCATTAAGTATAAGTTAAAGGAGTTGTCTCATCATAGAAAATCCCTTTTAGAATGTGGGCCCCAGGTTGATCAACTGGGACTTGTTGCTGGAAAAAAACGTTTTTGCTGGGGCCACTCAGGCAATTCTCCTGCAAGGACCGCTGCTAAAGAAAAATGTATTACATGACGGCTGTTCATATGAATTGCTGATTATGTAAAACAACCCGTGCATTCAGATTCCAAAACAGATTACATGTCACTCAGGAACATGTCACCGCTGAGGCCAGTGAATGGACTGGATGTCATACTTTTGGTCTACAGGGGGCAGAGGAACAGGTGAGAAATGCATTACAGGTCTTAAAGGGGTTATCCTGGAAAAGATAATGATGACTTATCCTCAGGATAGGTCATCACTATCACATCAATGGGGGGCTAAGTCCCGGTATCCCCGATGATCAATTGTTTCAGGGAGCCGCTGCGCTCACCGGCGCTATGGTGAGCGATGCAGGCTTCCCACAGCTTTCCAAAGACAATGCCGTACATCGTATAGTGGCACTGCTTGGTATTGTAGCTCAGCCTCTTGACTTGAATGAGGCAGAGCTGCAACTTGACTATGTGACCGATGTACAGTGATGTCACTGGCCTAGGAAAAGGCGGCGGAGCTTAAGACCTCTTCTAACAGCTGATCAGCTGTGTCACACCCCCACAGATCTGATACTGATAACCTATCTTGAGGATAAGTTATAAATATCTTTTCCTGGATAACGCCTTTAACTGATTTTAGACTGGGGGTTGTACAATCCATTTATTGTAAGTTAATCCTTTAGATAGAGTAACAGGCCCCTGTTCTCATGATCGTCGGGGTCCCCTGCTAATCAGACACTCATCCCCTGTGCTGTGGATAGGGGATATGTTCTTGTAATGGGACAACTCATTTATCAGACATCACTGAATACCAGTAATACTATATGCCCTCTTATATTCCTGCAGACTTACCAAGTGGCCCTTATACATATCGTTTAGAGGACCTGGCTTACACTAGAAGTGGCGACAAAGGAAACATTGCCAACATAGGTAATTATATTTTTACTACAAAACTAAAATAATCTGGCACATTTCTGACCATGCAGACTATAGTCTAATTCTTGAGATTTTATTGGATGTTAATTTACTAAAGCTTTCTAGTTCATCTCTAATTTATCTCCAGCCTCACCAAACAAAAAATAGCTGTCCTGCAGTTTATTTGTAGAGTGCTGTTTTTCTGTACTGTAGGTGTTGTGGCTCGTCATCCCTTGTATTACCCATACCTGAAAAGAGCACTTACCTCGCAAGTTGTAGAAGAGTACTTCCAGCACTTACTGCAGAGAGATCATCCTGATGAGCAACTAGTGGCCAGGTACGTACCCATGCTGAGTAGCATATTTTGGCATTGATTTATTTATATAATTATTGTGTGTATGTATGTATGTGTGTATGTGTGTATATATATATATATATATATATATATATGTACATATATTGTGGGGATTCGCTCTGGTAGACAGGGTGTGCGACGCAGTACAGAGGCAAATTACCAGTTCTTAAATCAAACTTCCATGTTTATTCACACATAAAGCAAAAACAAAACGTCTTCACACACAATGGAATGTCCACATAGGAAAAATCACCTTGTTGGCAGTTCTGCCTCCAGCAGTCCATAGCAGGCTTTTAGGGGGACCATTTCCCTTACACAGGGCTCTTAGCCCTCCAGCACGGCACAAGCCTCAGTTCCCAGCACACACGCCTCCTGAGCTCCACTGTCAGACTGAGGTAATCCTCCTCACCTGGCAGTGCTGGCTGGTTTTTAGGCCTGGCAAAACCCGGGCTGGAACTTGGGGAGTAGTCACCCACCCAGCACTTTTACTACTCCCAGTAAGAGCCCCTCCCGGATCAGCTATACAGCCATACTAAGTATTAAGGTGTCAAACAGCAACTGCTGCTGACACATAAAAACCGGCTCTTACTCCACCGAAGGCCAGAAACCTTGGTAACATGTAACTATCATCCACAATGATTCCTTGTACCTTCTTACAATATATATATATGTGTGTGTGTGTGTGTATATATATATATATATATATATATATTTATATATATATATATATATAGTGAGGAACAGAAGTATTTGAACACCATTAGAAATCATGGAGGAGTCTGAAATTCACATTGTAGGTGCATTCTCACTCAGAGACAGAATAATAATAAAAAAATCAGGAAATCACATTGTATGATTTTTAAAGAATTTATTTGTCTTGCACTGCTGAACATAAGTATTGAACACCTGAGAAACAGCAAGAATTCTGTCTCTCAAAGACCTGTTACTGTGCCTTTTAAAAAGTCCACCTCTACTCCACTCATTAATCTAACTTAGTAGCACCTGTTTGAGCTCTTTAAAGACCCCTGTCCACCCCACAGTCAGTCAGACGCCAACTACTATGATCGGCAAGACCAAAGAGCTGTCAAAAGACACCAGAGACAAAATTGTGGACCTCCACAAGGCTAGAAAGGACTACGGGGCAATTGCCAAGCAGCTTGGTGAAAATAGATCAACTGTTGGAGCAATTGTTAGAAATTGGAAGAGGCTAACGATGACTGTCAGTCTCCCTTAGATTGGATATTCGATATAGAAGAAAGACAGCTCACCACCTTGTAAATTTGCTTGCACGGGAAGGGATCGCTCCCACTATAGAATCTGAATAAATCCCAGCAGGCGTATCGCTTTTTCTTCAATGCTTTATTGATCCATACACAGATTGATCCATACACAGGACGCGTTTCGGCCCGTCCAGTCTTCCTCAACTTGGACGGGGGGCTCCATGCAAGATCTTATCTCGTGGGGTATCACTGATGATAAGAAAGGTGTGGAATCAGCCCAGAACTACAAGGGAGGAGCTGGCCAATGACATGAAGAGAGCTGGGACCACAGATTCAAAGGTCACTGTAAGTAGAACACTACGCTGTCATGGTTTCAAATCATGCATTGCACGGAAGGTTCCCCTGCTCAAGTCATCACATGTCTAGGCCCGTCTGAAGTTTACCAATGACCATCTGGATGATCCAGAGGAGGCATGGGAGAAAGTCATGTGGTCAGATGAGACCAAAATATAACTTTTTGGTCTAAACTTCACTCGTTGTGTTTGGAGTAAAAAAAAGGATGAGTTGCATCCCAAGAAACACCATCCCTACTGTGAAGCATGGGGGTGGTAACATCATGCTTTGTGGGTGCTTTTCTGCGAAGGGGACAGGATGACTGCACTGTATTAAGGAGAGGCCATTTATTGTGAGATTTTGAGCAACAACCTCCTTCCCTCAGTCAGAGCATTGAAGATGGGTCTTGGCTGGATCTTCCAACATGACAACGACCCGAAGCACACAGCCAGAATAACCAAGGAGTGGCTCCGTAAGAAGCATATCAAGGTTCTGGAGTGGCCTAGCCAGTCTCCAGACCTAAATCCAATAGAACATCTTTGGAGGGAGCTGAAACTCTGTGTTGCTCAGCGACAGCCTCGAAACCTGACAGTTATAGAGGAGATCTGTGTGGAGGAGTGGGCCAAAATACCTATTGCAGTGTGTGCAAATCTGGTCAAGAACTACAGGAAACGTTTGACCTCTGAAATTGCAAACAAAGGCGTCTGTACCAAATATTAACACTGATTTTCTCAGGTGTTCAAATACTTCTGTTCCTCACTATATAAATATATATAATGAAGCTTTTTATAAATCTCCTCCCCTTCTGCCTCATTCTAGCGGTAGGTTCACATGTGGCATAAACGCGGTGGATTCTCAGCAGTGGAATTTTGTGCAGAAAATCCACAGCATTTACAGTACAAGCTAAATGGATGCGGTTTTAGAAATTTCATGCATGTACCGCCGATAATATCTGCAGCATAAAATGACTTGTGGTGTGGGTTCTCAATCAGCCTCACTTTTATTTATACTGCAGGTTTTACCCATGGATTTCAAACTTTTCAGTTCAGCCCATTTCAGGTGGGTTTTGCTGTAAGCAAGCATCCAAACGCCACCAGAAGAATGCTATTACACTTTCTATTGTATTGTGATTGTCCATATTGCCTCCTTTGCTGGCTTGATTCATTTTTAAGTCGCATAATACACTGCTTGTTTACAACCACCGTCTTTTTCAGCAATGGTGGCCGTGCTTGCATGCTAGAAGAAGTGCCGGCCTATGTGCACTCCCACAATCCTGGCCACCAAAGAGGATGGCGCCTATTCCTAAAGTGTGCAAGCAAAGCCACCGGTGCTGGGTTGCAGGGTGGTTGTAACCCCTGGATACAAGCAGTGTATAATAAGACTGAAAATTAAATTCAGCCAGCATAGGATGCAATATGGATAATAACAATACATTAGTAAGTGGCTTGTATTAATCAATTCAACTTTGTAATTAATGTAATTCACATTTTCTGTGTGTTTTTTTTTTTCCTTTGCCGGAAGTAAAGCAGCATAAATGCAGTTATGTTGTTGCAAAAACCACGTGTTTTTAATGTTTTTTTGCCACAACCAAAACGATGTGTGGCAGCAACCTGAGGGTACAGCCACACAATCAGGTTTCCTGATGCAGTTTTGGGAGCCAAAAGCCAGAGTGGATCATAAAAGGAGCATAGATACAACTTCTCTTTTTTTCCTCAAAACTGTATTAGGCCTCATTCACACGTCAGTGTTTTGTTCAGGATTGGAGCCTCCACAGACATTAGGTATAAGTGAAAGATCTGCACCTGTTGTGTGTTTACAGCCGCACCTGGTTTTGGGCTTATGCACACGGCCGTTGGGCGGCCGTGGCCGTATTGCGGACCGCAAACAGCGGGTCGGCAATCCACGGCCACCAGCCTTTACTTGAATGGGTCCGCAATTCCGGCGATGTGGAACGGAACACAGGAAGCACTACGTGGTGTTTCTTTCCGTTGCTCCGCACTGCAAATAAATACAACGTCATATTTTTTTGCAGTGCGGACAGACCATGGACCCATTTAAGTTGAATGGGTCAGACCCACTGCACGGATGTTGCATGCGGCCTTTGGCTCAGAATCAGTGATGGAAATCACTGTCCGAACATTGACGTGTGAATGAGGCATTAAGAAACATGAACGTGTGGCCATACCCTAAGACTACCTGCACACATTGTGGATTACACACAGTTTTTCTGTGCAGATTTTCTTGTGGAAAAACTGCAGCATGATACAGTACCAGCAAAGTGAATGAGATTTGACAAATCTCATGTACGCTTTCCTTTTTTTTAATTTATTTTTTAAGAAATTGACCTGCCGTGTCGATTTTTAAATCAGCAGCATGTCAATTGTTTGTGTGGATTTTTAGTGCAGATTTGCAATGCAAAAGGTGAGATCAAGGTGAAACCGCATCAGAATTGGCAATAAAATCCGCAAGTTACATATGGAATGGAAAATGTGACAGAAACACAAAGAAATCCGCACCTCAGCGGTGGTTATGGCCTATGATCCTGATGGCCACTTTCACCTGATTAAATAATATAGCAGAGCAGCTCCGCTGCCTGGTTATTTTTTTTTTGTGCAGTTTTTTTTTTTGCATATTGTTTGCCATATATTATTTGTGGTCAAGGCTCCCGGGGAGCGCTGGCCGAAGGTGGAGAACTGGAGATGTGGAACCTAACTTGGCTAGTGGTGTGCCTTTAGCCATGTAACGCGGGTGAGCCAGAAAAGGGGGCTAACCCAGGGAGTCTGAGCTTGGAGCGAGACTGGAGATGAGGGAGGGTAGGGTGGGGCACCACGCGATGCCGACGTCTGATGGATGCAGCGAGGGAAGGTTAAGTACCCTATGCCCCTCCCACAAATGCAGGCTGGAAAACCAGCCTGCTGTACTTGTGGTCAAGGCTCCGGGGGAGCGCTGGCCGAAGGTGGAGAACTGGAGATGTGGAACCTAACTTGGCTAGTGGTGTGCCTTTAGCCATGTAACGCGGGTGAGCCAGAAAAGGGGGCAAAACATGGATTTAGGCAGTTTATTGGTTGAGAATTTACAGAACCAGACTGGAGAAGGCCCTGGCGATCTCGGCCCGTGGATGGGGGACGTAACGGGAAAAGCACGAAGACTGCCACCGTCCCATCTTCCGTATGACGTGAGCGGGCACGCCGTGTTTGGAAGCAGCGGATGCGGCTCCGATTCGGAAAGAGTGCCCGGATATTGAGGCAGCGTGAAAACCTAGCCCCGAGGCTAAGGAGCGGATGTGTTTGATGAACTGCGCAGAAGTCAGAGAGAGCACGGGAAAAGGCAGTAAGGGGCTGTCGGGAGTTCTGTCACGTAGAGCGGAGAGCAGCTGGTTGAAAACTGTCACGGGACACCAAGGGTTGAATGAATTGAAAAACTCGATCTGCACTGGCGGACCGACTTGGGAGGTCTTGGAGGAAGGAAGGAAGAAAATGAAATGGTCGAGACTGCGGTGGAGCTGACCGATTGCTGGCCCTAAGTTCCGTGCCGAGGTGCAGCAGAACTCCCCAGGCCTGAGGAACCCGTAGAAGATGAGATAGAGGGCAGCTTTGAGGACCAGGCTTTTGAAAGGGCCAAAGGGACTACCATCTAGGGCAGCCGAAATTTTTGGGAAAATGTCCCCTGTGACCGGTTGCCTGGTGGGAGCGGATGGAGGAGAGAGCTTCTGGATGCCCCTCAGGACCGCCTTGACCGCCTGAGAGGAAAAAAAGGAGGAGTGACTGGGGTGACTGACCATGTGGTGATGCTGGATCCCTGCCAGGTAGAGTCTGATGGTATTGTGGGATAGTCGTAGCTCCTTGTGGCAGTAAGCCAGGAAGGCCAGGACGAAGGAGACTTTGTCCCTGTCCCCCCTGGGGTGAAGAAGTGAAAACCGTCTGAAGGTGTTCCACCCCGTTAAATAGTTCCGGGCAGTGTTGGCTGAGAGTGACTTGCGGATGAGACCATGGGCTGCGGAGATGTACTTATCTAGTCCATTATCAAGTCTTCGAACCCTGGGGGGGTGATCCCGACTCTCCGTGCTCCCGGCATGATCTGAAAAAACAAATTAAAGTTTAGGCGGGACAGGGCATCAGCTGCAGTGTTTTTCTTGCCTTCGATGTGCCTGCAGATGATACGGAAATTGTGTTGTAAGGACAGCCAGGTGAGCTTGCGAACTAGACGCATAACCTTGGGGGAGCTGGATCTGCCCCTGGCGAGGATGTCGAAAACTGCTTGGTTGTCTGTCATGCAGCACACCGGCTTGTCCCTCCATGACTGCCCCCAGACGTGAGCAGCCGCTACGATGGGGTATACCTCGAGTAAGGGGGAGGACTTGGCAGCCTCCTGGTCAGAAGAGACCTGCGTGGGCCAAGGACCCGCAAACCATTGGTCCCCGCAGATGGCCCCAAAACCGAGGGAAGCGGCAGCGTCAGAGAACACCAAGGGGGAGGCATCGTTCCACTGAGGAACAAAGAGGGAGATGCCATTCCAGCTGGACAAAAAGACTGACCACATGGCCAGGTCTGCCAATGCATCGCGTCCGAGGTGGACGAGGGCATGCTGATCCGAGGCTGTTGGGAGGAGTCTGAGCAGGCCAGAGGTGAAGGATCTGCCCTGGGGCATGATCCTGGCGGCAAAATTGAAGGACCCCAATAAAGATTGGAGTTCCAATTTTGACACCGTGCGGGTACCCACGAGCCTGGCCACAGAGTCCCTGAGTCTGACTAATTTGTCCAGGGGAAGGCTGGCCTCCATCTTGACGGTGTCCAGGGTGATGCCTAGGAAGGTGATCACCCTGGACGGTCCCTCGACCTTTGCCGAAGCCACGGGAACGTTCAGGCGGCTGAACAGGTTGAGTAGGCTGTCCAGCCTGTCCGGGGCGGGCACCGCCTGCTCGATGAGCAAGAAGTCATCCAAGTAATGGATCACCCTCGGACAGTGGACATGATTCACCAGGATCCAGTGGAGAGCTTGGGCGAACTGGTCAAAGAGCCAGGGGCTGCTCTTTGACCCGAACGTCAAGCGGGTGGCGAAATAATACTTAGCCCTCCATTTGATGCCATAGAACCTCCACAGGTGAGGCAGGATTGGCAGCAGCTTAAAGGCATCAGAAATGTCAGCCTTTGACAACCAGGCTCCTGCCCCGACCTGTAAGATGAGCTCTATGGCCTCGTCCAAAGAAGAGTATTGCATTGAAAATTTGTCTGAAGGGACCAGGGAATTTAAGCTGGGGGTGCTGGATGCATGAGCAGCAGACAGGTCGTATATTAATCTCTTTTTATTTGAGGTTTTTTTGGTGACCAGACCTATGGGGCTGACCCGATACACCAGGAAAGGAGACTGAGCGAACGGACCGATTATGAAGCCCTTCTGCAATTCGGCCTCCAACAACTCGTCCACTGCCACGGGGTCCGCGAGAGAAGACAGAAGGTTGGGGCATTCATGGGTGACCTGTGGGAGGGTGACTAACCCTGTGTGGAAGCCTTCGGAGAAACCCTGCTTGAGGAAAAGGACGAAACTGGGATCATGATGCCGTTGGAGGAGGGAGAGTAATAGGTCAATGTCGACCCCGCCTAGTCATGAGCGCTTGGCCGTGCGCTGGGAATAGGAGGACTGCGGATGGGCCCTAAAGCAAATGGAGCAGATGTGTAAGGCTTTACACTTGTCATAGCTGCAGAAACCCAGATTAAAATTATTGCAAACTTGGTTCTTCCCTAAAAAGGTGATAGGTCGCCCGAGTTTGTCCGTAAGGGGGTTGGACCTTGGCACACTGGAGTTGGTCGTTGGTCTGGCAGAAGTTGGATTGGAGATATGGGGCACCAGTCGGAAGCATGGAGGACAGACTGGCAGCTGGCACAAGCCGGGGCTTTCTGGCCGGCAAAATGCCTGCAAAAGAGTTCCATATCTAGGACGGCCAAGTTGGTGACATGCTGGTACTGGAGGAACGCCGCTGCAGCTTTTGCGGAAAACGACCGGTGATACTCGTAGAAAGCAGAGCCGCCGTACTTGTAACCTAGCTCGGTGATCCGGTATAGGTAGGTATCTAGTTCTTCCCTGCGGTGGGGATGAACGGAGCACACGATGTCACGGTACAGGCTGAAGGTCAGCATGAACTCGGGAATAGGGAGTTTTCTGTTAAGTCGGACGTCTTTAGATCTCAGCACCACCGATACGTCACCGCAGGCAATTGTCCGATTTTCGACTGTGTCGTGGGTAGAGATCAGGATAGCGGCCAAGTTGATGTCCTTTCCTGCTAGGATATCCCGCCTGATGTTCTCTGGTACAAAGAAAGCGGGGGCGATGTCGGGAGTGCCAAGACTTGTACCTGGTGGGTTGGTCCGGGAAGTAGAAGGAACGGCTTCGGGCTCCGCCGGGGGAGGAGACGCGGAATCCTTGTTCTCGATGACCTGGAGTCGTGAGTCGATGTCCGAAATCGAGGATGCCAGATTGTTTATGGTTGCGTGGAGCTGGGTCAATGATAGCTGGATGGTCGACATGGAGACCAGGTCTTCGCAAGCTCTGGGTGGTTCAGGGGCCCTGGGCGTTTCAGGAAAGAGCAGACGATATAGCTCTGCCTTTCGAGCCGATGCAGAGTAACGGATCCCCTTCTTTTTGAGTTCGGTGATCAACCTGGGGATGGTCCAGTGCCTGTATGAAGCACGGCTGGCTGCCTCGGAGATTGCTGACTCCGGGATAGACATTGAGTCTTCAATGTCAGACACGTGGGACATGGTATCGGGAAGGATGGCCCTCGTTTGAGCTGGACCCTGTTGGGAGGATCTAAATTGAAATGACAAAACTCATGCAAATAACCCCACAAAATTTTTTATATTTTTTTTCTTACCTGGAGTCAAGAGGAATGGGGGTGGAAAAAAGGGGAACCTGGGAGTAAGCGAAAGCCCGGGAAAATTCACAAAGAGGGTGAGACCTCGCAACCGCAACCTGGGATTTGTAAGCGAGGCAGAATTTAACAGGTACCTGCGTGAAGAGGTACGCCGAACAATATTTCTGAAAACGGAACTTACGCAGATGATGATCAGGAAGAACGAGACCTGAATGAGGGAAGAAAAATGACAACCTGAGCGGGCCAGGAATTAACGAGAGTGATGGATTGTGCAGAAAGATCGGACTGAAGACCCCGGGGTATGCCGGGAAATGGTTGCTGGAGAAAAAGAAAATGGTACCATGGCCGAGAGGCCCCCACGAAGCCGGAAAACGAGTTGGCCTGAGCATGTCGGGTAATGAAAGGAGCATGAGCTGCTCGACAGGTGACTTGGAAAGGTTGGGTCCCGTAAACGAGACCGAAAGCCTGAGATGCCCCTGGTGACGAGGCCTCAGCTGGGTGTCAACGTGGAATTTACCATAGTGGCCGCCAGCGAGGCGACATGACCCGCGCATGACGGCGACGGAGAGCCAACGGGACCCGAATGAGAGAGGTGAAGAGCCTGAACTGACTGTGATGGCATGTTGAAGCCGAAAAAAGCGTGACAGGACAGTGGGGAGGGAGTTGACATGGGTGGACAAGGACGGGTGAAGGACCTTGACAGGACGACTGGAAAACATTGAGTGATAGTGGGAGAGTCAGGCAACCGGCCCTGAAAATCCGTGCGGATCGTGAAGGAGACAAACTGAGCCTGACAAGCAAGGGGGCATGACGAAACCTGACCGTATCGGGCGCCCGGACATGAAGGGTAACAGAACATGAAGAGAAAGCTGAAAAAACAGGTGACAGGACACGAGAAAACCTGAACCTAAAAGGTGACAGGACACGAAATGAACCTGAAAGTGTCAGGTGAGAAGGCACGAACGAACCTGAACGTATCAGGCGGCAGGACATGAAACGAACCTGAACGTGTCAGGTGGCCGGACATGAAGCGAACCTGAACGTATCAGGTGGCAGGACATGAAACGAACCTGAACGTATCAGGTGACAGGACCCGAACAGAACCTGAGAAGATATGGAGACAGGACACGAGGCGAACCTGAATGGATCAGGTGACAGGACATGAAGAGAACCTGAACGGATCAGGGTGACAGGACACGAAGAGAACCTGAACGGATCAGGGTGACAGAACACGAAGAGAACCTGAACGGGTCAGGTGACAGGACACGAAGAGAACCTGAACGGAGCAGGTGACGGGACACGAAGAGAACCTGAACGGATCAGGTGACGGGACACGAAGAGAACCTGAACGGATCAGGTGACGGGACACGAAGAGAACCTGAACGGATCAGGTGACAGGACACGAAGAGAACCTGAATGGATCAGGTGACAGGACACGAAGAGAACCTGAACGGATCAGGTGACAAGGACACGAAGAGAACCTGAACGGATCAGGTGACAGGACACGAAGAGAACCTGAACGGATCAGGTGACAGGACACGAAGAGAACCTGAATGGATCAGGTGACAGGACACGAAGAGAACCTGAACGGATCAGGTGACAGGACACGAAGAGAACCTGAACGGATCAGGTGACAGGACACGAAGAGAACCTGAACGGATCAGGTGACAGGACACGAAGAGAACCTGAACGGAACAGGGTGACAGAACACGAAGAGGTATATTTTTATTTATTTATTTTTTTGCCAGGAGCAATGGACGGATGAGGGGGGGCTGGTGAAGGGTGGAAGACACGCCTGTGCCGTGCAGCGTGCCAGGAAAGGGGACCTGACTTGCCCTGCTGATCCGTCCTGGGCAAGTTCCCCCCACCACAGCTCCGGCACCGGAAACCGGGGTGCACGAACCCTGGGGGAGCTGTAGCGGGGCGGACCCGCCCCGAGCAGAAGGCCCCGGCACTCTGCTGCGTGTGCGTGTCTGGGTGCAGCCCCTCCGGGGTGGGTGAGGGCTGCTCCTCTGAGGAGTGATGGCGTGCTCCGGTGGTCACTGACCCTGCCGTAGACTGCCTGGCCCGTCAGGAGAGTTGTTCCTGGCAAAAAGGTGTGTGAACGTGGATTGAAAGAACGTGCAGAGAGGAAGCAATGGATGCACGTTTTCACAGTCCCTGTGCAGTATTGGACCGCACAGCGCCCCCTGTAGGCCGCCTTGGGCTAGGAG
Organism: Bufo gargarizans; assembly: GCF_014858855.1. Classification (NCBI taxonomy): domain Eukaryota; kingdom Metazoa; phylum Chordata; class Amphibia; order Anura; family Bufonidae; genus Bufo; species Bufo gargarizans. The sequence continues at coordinate 174,263,756 of NC_058080.1, read as the reverse complement.
GAGGAGCTTGTGTGGCCGGCGCGCGTCTCCGTAGCACGCTGCCGCTTGGTCAGATTATGTCATGTGCAGAAATAACGAGCTCATAATGGGAGAATATGCAATATAATACAAGTTTATTATGATCACTTGGGCAGGCCCTGCCGCGGGGACGGCGAAAAAAATCCCGCTGCTGCCCGCGGCCCCCCCGGCGCCCAGCTGCGGTGGCCACTTGAACCGAGGATGGCGCACTCGAGTCTGACGAGGGTGCCGGACGTGGGAGGGACCGGGCGGGAATCAGCAGGGGCTGCCAGGATGGCCATGCGGAGGGAGCTTGGTGAGCGAGGGGGGGGTCATGAGGCTGGGGCCGGCCGGCCGGACGTACCGACGGGCGACAGTATGAAACCGGGCCCGAGTCGCTTACCACGGAGATGAAAGACGCCGCCGCCGCTGCTCGTCTACACAGGGAAGGCCGGAACCGGAAGTCGCACCCGGATGACGTCACCGAAACACGAGATGCGCACCACGCGATGCCGACGTCTGATGGATGCAGCGAGGGAAGGTTAAGTACCCTATGCCCCTCCCACAAATGCAGGCTGGAAAACCAGCCTGCTGTACTCAGTCATATTTATATGCTCTGGTAGGTGTACCAGATAAAGATCACAGTGGAAATTTAGGTAAATATATAGTTTTTTTCAAAGATATTCAAATACTATGTGAGGTGATATTATTCACTCTATCCAGAAGTGTGTAAAGCACTGCACTGGCCTCAACCCCGGTGTATCATATAAAGCTCATAAGTCACCATTTATGTCTGAAAATCTCTAAATAAACGGAGACCTTCTTCAGTTCCAAGTGGCCAAAACTGCATTACACTGAAAGCAAGCAGGAAAGTTCAGAATGAGCTTTGTGACCCTATGATACTGGTGGATTGATTCATTGCACATTCGACTTTGTGCAGAATCGGTTGCGGAATAGTGATGATAAATGAATCTGGAAAATAATTTTTATAAAGAGTAATATGCTTTTAAGCCAGTGCCTCAGAAATGTTGCATTTTTAAATTTTAGGAATTTTAGGAATGTTTATCTTTTGTAACATTTTGCCTTATTTTCAGCCCTAATTTTTCTTATTTAATGTTAAAGGGGTACTCTCACTTCAGCAAATGACATTTACCACGTAGAGAAAGTTAATACAAGGCACTTCCTAATGTATTTGTCCATATTGTCTCTTTTGCTGGCTTCATTCATTTTTCCATCACATCATACACTTCCCGTATTCAGGGGATATGTCCACCATTGCTGTGCAGCATTGAGGTGGCCAGGACAGGAGCTAGGAGTGGGTGTGATTATGCCTATTTGCATTCAGAGCCTCTTCTCAGTAGAGGGCCATCACCCATTCTTTTTTATACCCTTAAAGAGGTTTTCCAGGATCTTTTCCTTTTTATTTAACTATCCTAGCATGTGGCACTTTAAAGGGGTTGTCTCATAATAGACAATGCAGGGCTCCAGATGGCGACCAAAATGGTTGCAAATGCAATCTAGAATTGCTAAATGGCGACAAGACTTTGTAGTCTTGTCGCCATTTGCGCCTAGACCTCTGCCGCTTTCACATTACTGACATGGGGCGCGCTGCTGTCAGCGCGTGCCATGTTCTTCTCAACAGCACAGGGGAGAAGGAGGCAGTCCCTCCCCCCTGTGCTGCTGCCACCAATGGGCTGATAGCAGGGAGGAGGAGGGGAGGGGCTGTGGCCACTGCACCACCAATGAATATCGTATATGCTTAAAGGGAACCTGTCACCAGTTTTATGGTGTCCTAACTAAGGGCAACATAAATAAGTGACTGATTCGCTTAGCAAAATGCTGGCTCACTTTCTTTAATTGACCCAGTCAATCTGCCAACATCTTGTATTGAAAAGCTCCAGCTGATAATGATGAGTCATGAATATTCATGAGCTCCTGACTCTCCCCGCCCACCTGCTGCTGACTGACAGTTTGTTTCCATATGAATCAGCAGCAGGTGGGCAGGGGAGTGGCTATAGCTCTGAATTAAATATACGCTGGACTCAATGACATCACGCCAGACTCGAATCAGCTCATTAGCATGCGGCATGTGGCATCTTTGTGTGTATATTATGAGGTAACCATCTGTCACACCAGTAAGTGAATACATCTAAGGCACTTTTTAGTAGTTAATGATTGTATATAATTAGTTAGCTTATAATCAAATATCCACATGACAGGTTCCCTTTAATACAAACGCAGGTTGCCGGACATATCCCATACCCGGCACCCAGCCTCTATGTCTCCACGCTGCGATCCGCCACTATTAACCCCCCAGGTGCGGCATCTGAGGGGTTAATAGTGGCGGATCACAGCCCCCTGTAAGAGATCGGGTGCTGCCAGGCAGCAGGGGGCAGTTATGTACACAGTTCTTAGTATATTCTAACTTGAAGCGTCCCTATCACCATGGGAACGCCTCTGTGTTAGAATATACTGTCGGATCTGAGTTTTCACGATGATCTGAAAAAGCTGTTATGCAGACGGATCCGCACTGAACGGATACCATTATTTGCATTTATAGGTGCGGATCTGTCTGTGCAGATACCAGACGGATCCGCACCTAGCGCAGGTGTGAAAGTAGCCTTAGAAGTATGTAGAGAGCTTTTTTGACGTAGTCAATCACTGGTTCAACAGATGCGGCCTCTACAACCTTGCTCCTATCTCCTGACATAGCTGAGGCGAAACCGGGTCAGGCACTTGATGGAAAACTGGCTTTTTATTACTACAGCCGTGTGATTTTACAACTTCTTGTAAGTACAATAAAGTGCTGGGTGAAAGAAAAAAGTTTGCGGAGCTTTACTATGTTGTGATCCTTTTCTGGTTAATACAGGAGATAGGAGCAAGGTTGTAGAAGCCGCATCTGTTGAACCAGTGATTGACTATGTCAAAAAAACTCTCTACATACTTCTAAGTGGTTGGATCAGTTTCTGCTGAGTGAAAGCAGCGCGGTTCAGATTTATTTACAGACTTTGTGTGAACGGGACCCACTTCACGTGGAACCAGCATCGCTCGGAGTAGGAAAGCGATTTGGGACTTTTTCTTCTTTTTTATAATTTTTTTTCCTGCCCACACAGTAAGACTCGGGGGTGAGTGAGTGATATACTGGCAGGAGCAGACATCACTTCTTTTGTCAGTGACCACCCAGCTCAGTTAAAGCAGGGCATAGCACATAGGTACAGAGTCTCCTGCACCAGTGCGCTATGCTGAGCTTTTAGCAGAGCTGGCGAAGGCAGGAGCTCTGCATAGCACATTGCTGCCCCTGCCTGTGGCCAGCGCCTGCTCCAATTTGCTGAAAGTTGTGCATAGCACATTTGTCTGATTCTGCCAGTACATCGCTCACTGCAGCCCCTATGTCTGCAGTACAGTGGAATCCATACAGCCATACACTGCATACAAGTCAGCAGCATACTGGTGTACGGATTCTAAAGTAATATAGACAACCTGAACTTTGAGTTCCTATTTTGTACATAAAATGATACAAAAAATAAAGTATGTTACAAAAATTTATTATAGGCCTTTCATAAAGTACTACATGCTACAGGGCTTACCAAATCCTGCATGATGTACTAAAGTTTAGTTACCAATTAAAAGCATTTTCCAGGATTTGTTCCATTTGTAATTAAGCTCCCTAGCATTTGGTACCCAATGATTGAATCATACTCACCTACTCCCCTTTGGTCCAGTGCCATGGCTCCATTTGGCAATAGTCCAGTCCCCGTTTTTTTTTTTACTTCTGGACCGGGTACTCATGAGTACTGCTGCAGCCAATGACTTACCTCATGAATGAGTGACGTGTCCTCAAGGGCCCCAGCAGTGATGTACTGCTTTGGAACACATCATCGCTGAGACCAGTCATTGGCTGCAGCGGTGCATGTGACCCCCTGTAATGCAGCTGGAAGTAAATAAACCGGGGACTGGAGGATTTCCAAATGGAGGCAGAGCACCAGGGAGCAGGTGAATATGATACTTTCATTAAAAGGGTTATCCCATGAATAATGTAAAAAATGAAAATCCCACATAATCTAGTAGATTACAATCTCTTCCTAACAAAGCTAGAACCAGCTCTGTACCCCACATGGACCCAGATAGCTCCCCATTCATTGCTCAAATTGCTCTGCTAGATTTATTTCAAGCTGTCAACTTTTTGGGGTATGTCCTTTCTTGGGGATGTGTGTCCTTTCTGCTGCAGCTGGTGGCAGTTGAAGGATGGAACTGAGCATTTGCTTCCATCTCAGTGAGGACAGAGAAATTAAGAGCAAACAGTAGGTGGCTCTATACAGATACACTTTTTATTGAATAACTCAGTAGCTATACAATATTTTAAATTACATGGAAATATAAAAGTTTTCAAATCCAGGTACTAGTTTGAAAACTGTAGAATATTTTTGGTGAGAAAAACCCTTTCAAGTACTACATCTTAGGGGGCATAATTAAAAGGAGACCAAATCCTGGGAAAACCCTTTAAGGTCCAAACAGGCTGGATCCTGTAGGGGTTAAATATGATGGCTGAATCATGTTACCCCTAGGCAACACACTTGTTGGGAGAGGGATACTGGGTGTTGTGGACAGATTCTGAGAGGCACTAAATATCTTAAACAAGAAGATCCAAGACAGTGCCAGACCTTTGATGCCTTGTGAGGAGAGAATCTGGAGGAGCAGAGTGATAATTATTGCCAAGGGCAGAGCATAGGTCGAGATGGAGTAATGGAGTCCTGTTAGCAGTAGGTCACTGGTAATTTTGTGAGGACAGGTTCTGTTGAATAGTTTGTCTGGAATCAGATTGTATTTGATCACATGAGTTATCAGAAGGATAGGTAGAAATTTTGGAGTGAGTGTGTTTCTTACATCTAACATTTTGCTGTGTTTTTTTTCTTTTTCTTTTCTGCAGATATGAGTTGCCAGGAATATATGGATTAAATTTTGTTTTGAAGAATGCACTAGGCGGTGGAGGCATTGCATCATTGAGGAGTGACCCACAGGTATAGTATTTAATAAGCACATACGGTATGTGCTGTGCTTATTAAAGGGTTTGTTCCGGACTAGAAAAGGATGGCGGCTTTCTACCAAAAACAACAGCTCACCTTTCCACAGATTGTGTGTGGTCATGGGCCTAGCTACTGTGAAAGCAGGGGAAGTGGCTGCTACTGGGCCTGAACTCAGGGAGGGGCCAAGGAGAAAGGCAAATGGGTTTATTTTCAGTGCTCCTAGTCCTAGCACTGTTATTACTCGCCACACCTCTGCTGGTTCCTGCACTGCACTAAGTCCTGGCAGCACACAGCCTCAAGACTGGAAGTAGTGTATGTAAGAGAGCACTATGACCTGAAACTGTGCAAAGTCAGGTCGCAGTGTAGTGTCTGCCTAGACGCGGTGCTGCACGAACAGCAGAGGCACCCATAGGTGGAGAAGTGAGACGAGTATTTATTTATTTTTTGGTCCGTTCTGAAGTCTGCAGACTGAGGGGGAGGCCCCATTCAAAAATTTACTGTGGGGCCCAGTCAGTTCTAGTTACACCACTGTATGTGGTATTACAGTTAAGCCTCATTCATTTTAGTGGAGCTGAGCATCAGTACCAGGCACAACCCATGGACAGGGGGGTGCTGTTTTTGGAATAAAAAAAACATGTTTTTCTAATCCTGGACAACCCCTTTAATTCCAATATAGTAGTGCGATGGAGAACTGAGATTCAGGATAAATGTTTGTATACTGTCCATTAAATATACAAATCTTGAGTTTATAGTTTTTATATTATCAGGACAGCAGAGTTTAAAGGGCATTAACATTATATTACATGTATTCAGTAGGAATGTTATTAAAGGGCATCTGTCATCCCTATCAAACAAACAAAGGCATAATGTGTAGTAGGGTTGACCCAGCTGATTAAAACCATACTGTACCTTTCCTCCACTGATGATTTGTGACATTAAAGATAAATGTGTTTTAAATGATATGCAAATTAGGGCTTAAAGAGGACATGTCACCTCTCCTGTTTCAGTAGCTACTTGCATTCCCATGTAATAACAATTCTTATCACTCTATGTTCTACCGTTCTTCTCTTAATCCTGCTAAAAGTTTATGGATAAAGGTACAAATGGGTGTTACCAGTTGGGGGTGTCCCTGCATAGTCTTCCACCGGCAGCACTGATTGGACAATGCTAGACTGTGTAAGGACACCCCCCAAAATAGCTCCCATCTGTACCTTTATCCATAAACTTGTACTAGGAATAAGAGAACAATGGCAAAACATAGAGCCATTACATGTGGAATACAAGTTTTTACTAAAACATACATGTCAGCAGTGGAGACGGGCCCTCTTTAAGTTGCCTTGCAAAACACTTCCCCTCTACTTCATTGACAGGGCCAGGCATCTAATTTGTCAGCTCACCTGACTCTGTAATCTCGCACCAGCACTGTTCAGTTCCTCCTTGGCACATATGCAGCATCTTCTTTGTGACAGGGCCAGGAAAATAAGATGTACTGCGCATGTGCCAAGGATGAAGTGAACGATGCTGGTGTAGGATTACAGGGCCAAAAGGCATGACAAAATGGACGCCTGGCCATGTCAATCAAGTGGAAGAAGAGCTGTCTTGTAGAGCAGAGGAGCTAAGGTACACTTAGTGGCTAGGACCCACCCTCGGGGCACTTAAGCCCTAATTTGTATATCATTTCAACACTGATTTCTCCTAAGTGCCCTACCACATCAGAGGAGGAAAGGCATCAGCTAGGTAAGCCCTACCATAAATTATACCTGTTTTAATAGGGTTGATCATGCTGACAGATACAATATGAGCATGACAGACAGGAGACAGGCCTTATAGACTTTTTACTGAGTCCGTCTTCAGCAGTGAGGAGAGACAGTGCTGTAGAACACAGTTTCTAACTCCCTTTTTTTAGCAATCTGCAGGGGTCCCAGTGCTTGGACCCCTACCATTTAAAACCTGTGGTATGTCACTATGTTTGAAAGTACAGTTACACTTTAACCCCTTAAGGAACCTGCCATATTCACCTTAAGCACCAGGCCATTTTTTGCAAATCTGACATGTCATTTTATGTGGTGATAACTTTAAAACGCTTTAACTTATCCAGGCCATTCTGAGTCACATATTGTACTTCATGTCAGTGGTAAAACTGAGTAAAAAAAAAATCATTTTTATTTATAAAAAAAATACCAAATTTACAAAAAAAATTCAATTTCTCTACTTTTATAATAGATAGTAATAAAAATAGTTATTACTTTACATTCCCTATATGTCTACTTCATGTTTGGATCATATTGTGAATGCCATTTTATTTTTTTGGGACATTAGAAGTTTGGAAGCAAATCTTTTTAAGGACAAGTTTAAGTCACTTTGTGAGGTTTACATAATAGAAACCACCCAAAAATTACCCCATTTTAGAAACTACACCCCCTCAAGGTATTCAAAACTGATTTTATAAACTTTGTTAACCCTTTAGGTGTTCCACAAGAATGAATGGAAAATGGAGATGATATTTCAGAATTTCACTTTTTTGGCAGATTTTCCATTTTAATAAATTTTTTCCAGTAACAAAGCAAGGGTTAACAGCCAAACAAAACTCAATATTTATTGTCCTGATTCTGTAGTTTACAGAAACACCCCATATGTGTTCGTAAACTGCTGTACGGGCACGGGCTATTTTTATAGAACAGGTTGTTACGGACGCGACAATACCAAATATGACAACAGTTTTTTGTTCTTTGTTTCAGTTTTACATAATAAAGCATTTTTGAAAAAAAAAAAAAAGATTTTTTTGGTGTCTCCATATTCTGAAAGCCATAGTTTATTTTAATTTTTTGAGCGACTGTCTTATGTAGGGGCTCATTTTTTTCAGTATGAGATGACGGTTTGATTGGTACTATTTTAGGTTGCATATGACTTTTTGATCACTTGGTATTACACTTTTTGTGATGTAAGGTGACAAAAAATGGCTTTTTTAGCACAGTTTTTATCTTATTTTTTTGACGGTGTTCATCTGAAGGGTTAGGTCTTGTGATATTTTTATAGAGCCGGTCGATACGGATGTGGCGATACATAATATGTCTACTTTTCTTTTTTTCCCTATTTTAAAAATAAATAAAATACTTAATTTTGGGAAAGGACGCATTTTTTTTTTCTTTACTTGAAACTTTTACTTCTTTTTTTTTTGTCCCACTCTGGGACTTCAACTTTTGGGGGTCTGATCCACTTTACAATACTTCTGTATTGTAAAGCATTGGCTGTAAGTGTATTACTGAATGTAATGCATTTACAGCTTCCTGCCTGTGAGATCCAGGGGGCTGGATCTCACAGGCTGTCACGGAAGGCAGCCACGATACCTAAGGAAGGCATCGGGCTGCCTTCCCTGCCATCAGGTCCCCCAGAGTGCTGACAGTAATTTAGGTGACTGCATTAAATATCTAATTACCCAATGAACAAGCAGATAAATGCTAATGAGCATTCGTACCAGCGATTGTTAGCAATAATCAGCCTGAAGTTTGAGTAGTGGCCTTAAGGCGTAGGTGATCTACTAGGTTTATAGTAGACATCAGTCTGCTGGTTGACTACACAGGCTCTTGCGAGCGTTGACTGCCTTATTAGGGAGCATGCGGCATGCCAAAAATGTGCCATAGTGCATGATAAACACCATTTGTGATTAGTCTTAACTATTTTAAAGGGATCTGTTGAACTTTGTAGGTTATATATCGGTATATAAAGTATCACTTCCTAGATGTTTGACTTCACACTCCAATTTATTTTTTTCTTATTTTTTCAGGGAAAAGCATTTGGACAAATGTTACTTGATCTTGAGATAAAAAACATCCCCGATTTAAAATCTTTGATTGATTAAGCTGATAATAGTATAATAAACCTGTGCCAAAATGTTTACTGGAGTTCTAATATAGAAAGAGAAAGTATTTATACAGAAACCTATCGATTGGTTAGCATGCAAAAAGCCATTATGTCTATTACTAGTGAAATAGATTTTATGAATTGCTATACTTAATATATGGTATGAAAAATTTTAGGTAAATATAACATTAGGTTAACATTTCTGTACTTTTTATGTATTTCTATGTACCATTCCTTAAAAAAAAAAATGTCCTTTAGGCTCAGTTTACTTTGTTTCGTGGTTCCATTCTGTCAGTTTTCCATGTCAGAATATCTATGCCCTATATTATCATGTTAAAAAATGGAAATCTGGTGGAAGCCTAAACGGACCTATCAAAATTAATTAACGCCAGTTACACCATTATTAAAAAGGATACCCCATATTCATCATATATCCCTCAAAATCGTTGTGCCATTGTGATCATAGCCTTATACAACCATCAGCCTTAAAATTAAAACCTCTGGAAAGTGAAGAGAATAACATTGATAATCTTTTGATAATGGCATCTGTCCAGGGGTGGCAAATTTTAGACAGCAAGTGAAGTCAGTTTTCGAAGTTTTGGCATTGGAAGCAGGAAACCTGGGCAAGCACGAGTATCTATGAACTGACTGCAAAAGATAAATGTAGATATGTGCTCCATGATTTAGCTCTTTATTGGAAAATGTTGATGAAAATACCTGAATAAGGAAAATGATAGTGCTATTGCAAATACACCTTTAGGGTCCATTCACACGTCCGTTGTTTCTTTCCTGATCTGTTCAGTTTTTTGCGGAACAGATCAGGGCCAGTTCTGGACCCATTCATTTTCAATCGGTCCTGAAAAAAATCGGACAACACAATGTGTGCTGTCCGTTTCCGTTCTTCCGTTCCGCATGTCCGACTAAATATAAAACTTGTCTTATTCTTTTCCGCAAAAATCGGATCCTTGTACAATACAAAGTCAATGGTTCCGCAAAAAAGGGATGACATTCGTATGTCATCCGTTTTATGCGGAATCCGTTCCTGGAAATTAAATCCTGCCCACAGAAATCACTTTTTTTTTTTTTTTTTTTCAAAGAAATCCAAACAACTTTATTTGCTTTGTGAAATTTATACATGTTTCAGTTTTTTGCGGATCCGCAAAAAACGGATGACATACGGAAACATTTTCAGGAACAACGGATCTGCAAAAAACGGACCGAAATTCGGGATATAGAAAAATACTGATGTGTGAATGTAGCCTTATATTGATCATCTCCATCTGCTCTACAGTTTAACTAGTCAGAAATATACCCAATTGTGACTGAAGGCTGGGTCCTTTTATTTCAGTTAAATGGGTTATCCCATGATAAATGTAAAACATTAAAATCAGACACCATATAGCACATGACAATATCTTTCTAACAAAGCTAGAACCAGCCCTGTACCTAACATGGATCCAGAGATCTCTCCATTCATTGTGCCAAGTGCTCTACTAAATCTATTTCAAGCTAGCAGCCCTGTATACCGTACCTTTCCCTGTAACTGTCACCGCTTTTAACAGAAGAGACGGCTGATGGCAGTTGAAGTATGAGGTGGACAAAGAAATAAGGAAAAGAACAAACAGCAGGCGGCGCTGTACAGATATATTTTGTCGAATAACTTAGTGGCTATACTACATTTGAATTACATGCAGTCACAAAAGTATTCAGATCCAGGTGCTGGTTTAAAAATTGTGGAATATGTATGGCGAGACAATCCCCCAATTTTTTATGCTGAACATTGTTTAAAAAGGGTTTTTCTTTTTATAATTTTCCATATTTGTATTAAAAACAAAATCTTACAGTTTTCACAGCCTCCACAGTCCCTGTACAATAGGCTGCAACAAAAGGTAACCTGTTTGTTTTAATTAGTAGAGATGTGTTGGAGTTAGAAGAACTTCTGGAGAATATATAGTTTTATTCATGCAGAGTTTCATCTGTTGCAATGTATGTGAAAAAATTCAACTAAACTGCATTATCCAGTCAACGGTTACCATTTTATCTAATGAGAAAGCTTCAGTTATAGAAGATGTTGAGTTTGTCATTTGTTTACATGGAGCATATTCTTGGACCTATTGGCCCTGACTTATCAAAGCCAGTGTGTGCTACAATGGTCTTGATGGGCCCTGCACTGCCAGAGGATGCATTTAATTTACAACGAGGTTCAGGCAAGCCCAGGTTTTGTAAATTTTTAAAGCCTAAACCATAATGTGGGGGATGAGAAATCTCCCCCATATGGTTCATATAATGTATTTTTCCAATGTAAGTGGCATCTTCCAGTTGTACAACAAAGCTATCCTTAAAGTCTCATGACAAGCAATATGGTACATATTGTCCATTCTCCAACCTGATCTGACTTTGGGCATTGAAAGATTCTTCTGCACACTGGGTGGTGCAGTTGCTGATGCAACCATTTGACTCCTGGAGAGTCCCTATGTTCCTTGCATGCCCATGTTAAAATTCATTTTGGTGTCTGTTAAATGCCCATACTAACAGCTACAGTATAAGGGCCCATTCACATTGCGGTCCGCAATACACGGGCATCAGCCCTCTGAATCTTGTATTGCGGCGCGAACCCACTGACTTGAGTATACAGTGAAGGAGAGGACATATATTGTTGTGGAGACCCGGACCAGAAAGGCCAAGGAAGCTCTTCCGTGGGCTTCCGATACATACCTCTCTGTACACCGCACCGTTTCTTGCAGAATGCGGACCCATTCAAGTCAATGGGTCCGCATCAGTAATATGGGATTTACCCAGCTGGTGCCCGTATATTCCGGAACCACCATTTGCGGTCCCAATACAGTCACGGATGGTCATATGAATGAGCCCTAAATGTCCATACAGTATGTGTTAAGTATTTGTTTACCTGTGTCTTAGTGAATAAAGAGTTCTTTGTTGTGGATTTGGATGATATAAGATTGCTGTTCTTACATGATGCTAATATTTAGCCTTTGTACTCAAATCTAGCACAGTCTGTTTATAGGTATTACGGTAAATACTTGTCATTTCTACAATAGCTGCATGTTATATTTTTACATTCTGATTAACACTGTGAAACTGTTTTGTACTCAATAAATTTTAGTCTTCTATATTGTATGTGCTGTGTTTCATTTAATATCTGATCGTACTTGGTTGATTGATGTCCTTGCACCATTGTGACCTCTTTATGTGGCCTTAGGCTACTTTCACACTCGCGTTTTGGCTTTCCGTTTGTGAGATCTGTTCAGGGCTCTCAGAAGCGGTCCAAAATGGATCAGTTTTGCTCTAATGCATTCTGAATGGAAAGGAATCCGCTCAGAATGCATCAGTTTGCTTCCGTTCTGTCTCCATTCCGCTCTGGAGGCCGACACCAAAGAGCAGACTCATAGAAGCCAAAGTCAATACCAGGAGAATTAAATCCAAAGCCAAATCAGAAACCAGAATGCACAAACATTCTACATTACAATCCAGAGTATAAGAATAACATCTTAATCACAGGCAACTGTGGCTAACAGTTGCCTGTTTAAATATCTTTTTAGGTCATAATGGACATCTACCCATGTGACCTGTGACATCATACACTGACTCCGACCCCCCCCCCTGATTGGCCAGCACTCAAGTTCATTGAGCCAATTCAGTTACCACAGATCATAATGCAATTCTGTAATAGAATGCATAAATGATGGCCTACTACTGGACGGCGATTTCTTCCTAAGTATTGCAGGGGCCTTCAGGGAACAGAGCAAGGATAAATTAACAAACATAGTGAAAGGTACACAGAGCAGATACTGACAGAATGGGTCCTCTGTTCTGTTACCTAATTACTGTTGAATAAGTTGTCGCTATATGAATAAGGTTTTTTATTATTATACTATTTATATGGAAAGATTTATGATTTAAATTCACTTGAACAATTATTGAGATACTCATGAATGGAAGAAAAAGACTGCACATCCTCCCAGAATCTTCTCGAATGGCTGAAAAGCAGAGTTGCATAGCTTAATACCGAATGCTATTCAGTTTGTACTTGCCTTGAATATTCTTTATTTGCATGCCAGATAATAAGAAGAGTTGTGTTGAGTTTGTGCCTCCAAGTTCATTCTAATAAAACTTCCTTTACTGGAAGTTGTTTTCAACAGCAAAAAAAACACTGATATTGGTCACATCAATGATATTCAATTTTTAGTTCACCTTTAATGCAGAATTGCTTAATATATTCCAAGTGAAGCAATGATAAGCAATCTATATGGCAAGTACATATATCACAGGCTATGTGCTTCACAAATTAATATGCAAAGTTCAAAGATTTATATGTAATAGTACATGTCATAGTTTCATTCCGGCCGCCCGTCGGCATGTTTGCCGTGCTGCCGCCGGAACTCCAGCCCGCCCCCATTATAGTCAATGGGGCCGGAGTGGACCCCCAGCGGCACGCATGCACTAGCTGCCGCTAGTGTGAAACTAGCCTAACAGCATATCTTGGCACTCGCTCAGGAGACAGAACTGAATAGGAAAAATCTACCTCTTGGACAACTCTCAGGAGCCAAACATTGATTTCTCTCTGAAAGTGAAAACTAAATTAAAACGAGTAAAGGACAATGCTCACCTAGTCTGCTGGGATTTAATAGTTTTGCTGACTCTAAAAAGGTCATTTTTATGATCGATAATCACTGTTACTGAGGTGAGCTGATCTTCTTCCAAACAATTGCTCCATTTAATTGTAGGGAGCTACTAGTTACCAATATCCCAAAAAATTTCCATAGGTGAAACTTTATTGGGGAAAAAGCAGACGGCCTAAGCTAGTAGGGGAACCTTGAGAGTATCACCCCTACACCCACTTCTGAGGCATCTACCTCTACCACAAACGGTTTAGTTTGATCTGGCTGGATCAACACAGGTACATCAAGAAAACATCTTTTTAGACACTCAAAAGATCTAATAGCCTCAGGTCACCCATGAATTAAACATGCCCCTTTTTTAGTTCACGCTTCGTTTGGTGGTAAAAGCAGAATTGCTTTATGGATTCTGTCCCCTGCATAACAGAAACGGGACAGATCCATTATACAGGCCATAGACTTCTATTATGACGGAATGAATAACCAAATGCCTCTATAGGCATTCCGTTATGCATTCCGTCATAGAATTGCATTATGGTCCATGGTAACGGAATCCATAACGCAGTTCTGCTTTTACCACCAAATGAAGCGTGAACGAATTTGATGACATGAAATTGTCTCATCTCTAGTTGCAATGCTTTTAAGGAAGTAGGGTGGACCCAATCCAAAATTGCCTGTACTTTGGCAGGATCCCTCTTGAAGGCCTTAGGAATAAGGATGTATCCCAAAAAGGTATCTCTGAACACACATCTTTCCCCATATAAATGATTTTGACTCAGAATTTGTAAGATCGAGCTCATATAAGACATACATGGAATTCCTAGGGGAGTAAATTAGAATGTAATCAAGATAGACTGCCATAGATTTTTCAATAAATTCTATAGAAATATCATTCATTAGGTTCTGGAATACTGCTGGTGCATTGGTTAAAATGTGCCCAATTTGGAGACCCAGAAGTTGCAGGGGCTGACCCCTGTCAGTCAGTTCATGTAGGCGTGTGCACACTTACTGCCCCAAGTAAATATGGGACAAAGTATTAAAGCGTAAAAGTGGGACAACTTTTTAAAGTTTAAGTATTGAATGAAAGGATGTGTTGTGCAAATTTTATTCCCTGTCAACTATGCAGAGCAGGGGTTTCTATCCGGCAAAATTTGAAAAATTTCACCTGACAATGTAATTGACGATTTTTATTTATTTATGTTCCTGTCGCCTATGTAGAGGTGCCCAAGTGACATCCACCATCCATTTGGATAGCTTCTCTATCAACTTTCGATGTTCTTTTCTGAGCCTACCATGTTTATCACGGTTATCGGCGAATCAGGGTTCCACACCGGAGAGGGAGCGTGATAAAAAGAGACCAAATTTAAGGGAGATAAATTTATTTAAAAAATTTGGGATTGAGCAGAAATGTGGGAAATGCTATTGAGGCACAAATGTGGGACAAATTACAGAAGCCCAAATGTGGGCCAAAAGAGTCAAGCGGAAATGTGAGAAAAGCTATTGAGGCGCAAATGTTGGCCAAAAGAGTATAGCGGAAATGTGGGACAAATTATTGAAGTGCAAATGTGGTACAACTTGTTTAAAGGATAACTGTCACATTTAGACCCTAATTTCAATTTTCATATATGTAGTTACTAATAACATGATATTCCAAAATCAGTTACTATTAGACGGACTTACCCCATATTTAATAAGATTCAGCCCTTAGCAACCAGTCTGCATAAAACTGCAATTTCACTATTCAGTTAAGATGGCCACCACTGCCCTTACCCTGAGGCTAATCCCGCCTGCCCTCACTAGCCAGTAACAATAGCCCCCCAAAAGTGTCAGTAACCAGAGCCCTCCCCCCCTAAAGGGTTAATCTCCTGCAGCACAAAGGGGTCCTCTTACCACATGTTGCTTTCATTTATACACTGAGCAGATGGCAGATCTCCCTTCCCTGGTATGCGCTGGTTCAACTCTACTTCTCCAGCTCTGCTGAGTGAGGGAGCGTCTGCCAAGCGCAGGGACAGGGAGAAGTGTACACAGCCCAGGCACTGTTATCAGCTGCTGGGGAGGACCTGGCTTTAATCATTTACTTACAGTCCCTGGCTGTCAGTAATCTGACCTTGCACGCTGGTGCTTCTGCGTCCTCCGTCCTTCAACAGATAGACGGATCATGCCTAGCAACCCTATTTTAAGCACAGGTAAAAGTAGGCAGTACAGGGAACAAAAATGTGGAATTAAGGGGTAATTGAATACACAGTGAAAAGTTGAAATAGGGCCACCAAGGAGATATTAGTCACCACAATCCAATACTAAAAAAAAAAAAAATATAGGAGTTATACTTTAAGTTTAAGCATTGAATCAAAGGAGGTGGTGCGCATCAATTAAAGAAGCATTTCAGAAATGTTATTCCCTGTCACCTATGCAGAGCAGGGGATTATTCGCGTCTAAAATTGTATAATGTCAACCCAAGAATGTAACAGAAAATTTACAGAAATGTATTAACCTGTCTACTTGGTAGAGCAGGGGTCTATGACAGAAAAAAATTGTTTATTGTCACCCGAAAATGTAAAATTAAAATTATTGAAATGTATTAAGCTGTCGACTAGGTAGAGGAAGGGTATATTACACCCAAAAAGTTGTCCCTAAAATGTAACTGACAAATGTAATATTTTTTTTTACCGGTCTAATAAGTATAGCAGTGGTACATCACACCAAAAAATTGCTGAATTTCAACAGAAAATGTAACTGCCAATTTTTTTTATTTTTTTTTTACTAGGACTTGAAGTGGTACTTCACACCCAAAAATTGTTGAATTTCAACTGAAAATGTAACTGACATTTTTTTTTTTATTATTATTATTTTTTTAACTAGTTTACTAGGTATAGCAGTGGTACTTCACACCCCAAAATTTTTGAATTTCATCAGAAAATGTAACTGACAATTATTATTTTTATTTTTTTACCGGTCTACTAGGTATAGCAGTGGTATTTCACACCCAAAAATTGGTGAATTTCAACAGAAAATATAAATGGCAAATTATAGAATTTTTTTTACCTGTCTACTAGGTATAGCAGTGGTAGATCACACCAGAAAATGTAACAGACAGATTTTTTTATTGTTTAACCTGTCTACTAGGTATAGCAGTGGTACTTCACACCCCAAAATTGGTGAATTTCACCCGCAAATGTAAATGACATTATTATTTGTATTTTTTACCGGTCTACTAGGTATAGCAGTGGTGCTATACACACAAAAATTGGTGAATTTCAACAGAAAATGTAAATGACAATTATTTTTATTTTTATTTTATTTAACCTCTCTACTAGGTATAGCAGTGGTACTATACACCCATAAATTGGTGAATTTCACCAGAAAATGTTACTGGCAATTTTTTTTTTATTTTTTTTTAACGGTCTACTAGGTATAGCAGTGGTACTATACACACAAAAATTGGTGAATTTCACCCAAAAATGTAAATGTCAAAGTAGTGAAATTATATAAAATAAAATACGTACAAATAAAAAAAAATGTTTGATTTATGAGGTGGAGTTCCATATGGAGTAGGGGTTTGAGGAGGCGGTGGACGTAGCGGTGTAGGTGGAAGCGGCGGTGGAGGAGGACGAGGTAGCCAACACAGGGTTTTTGTTTTAATTTTATTTTTTAAAATTAGGGTACACTCTAAAAGAGTGTGAAATATCCAAAATACAAGAATGAGCAATTGCGCTGCAGTATAACAATGGCTGGTTAGTGCCGGTATACATGTCTATTCTGCACAAGGTACAGACAAGTCCTGAGGGGTCCATGCCTGGTTCATTTTAATGAACGTGAGCTTGTCCCATTGGCTGTGGACAGGCGGCTTCGCTTGTCTGTGATGACGCCCCCTGCCGTGCTAAGTACACGTTCAGATAATACACTGGCTGCAGGGCAGGCCAGAACCTCCAAGGCGTAAAGGGCAAGCTCAGGCCATGTGCCCAATTTGGAGACCCAGAAGTTGAAGGGGGCAGACCTGTCATTCAGTATGTGTAGGCGTGTGCACACATACTGCTCCATCATGTTGGTGAAATGCTGCCTCCTGCTAAGACATTCCATATCAGCTGGTGGTGCTGGTTGTTGTGGCGTGCTGACAAAGCTTTTTCACATTTCGGCCATGCTAACCCTGCCTTCTGAGGTGCTGGCGGTGCCCCAGCTGCGTTGGCGACCTCTTCCTCGTCCTCTGCCTTCGCCTTGTGCTTCCACTGTGCCCCCGCTGTCAGGTGGGAATGCCACCAGCAGCGTGTCTACCAGCATGTGCTTGTACTCTGGCACAGCCCTCAATGGGTACTGCGTCTGCGTGAGACTTCGCTCGGCCATCAGGGAGGGGAAGGAGAGGGATGAGATGCTTTGGGCAGTTAGAGATTCAGGAGGAAGGCGTTTTGGGCACTGCAGGGGGGCGTTACTGGGCACACAAAGTGAAACATAACGCCCCTCTGGGCACCTTCAGGATTAATTAGCATAATTATAAAAGTCGTTTTTCAGCAAAACTACTTGACGGATAACAGTATAGAACAGCAAAGCTGATTCAAGGTAATCTGTGGAGCATGACTGGTTTAAAATCTGAATTTGTGTTATGAGAGGTGACAGAATCCCTTTAACTAGTACTATTCCTATCAGTTTAATCCCTGTTACGTCCCCTATCCGGGGACGTGTGTCGAATTGATTAACCATTGTCGAATTAACGAACCTTTACGACATCCTGGAATAATTTAGTTCTGAGCTTTGTACTTGATTTGTATTGGAATTAATAGGGATTTTTTAAATTGTCTGCATTATTTCTAATAAACTATTAAGAGACTTTATTATGATTTTTTTATTTTATGTATTAAAAACCCACCCATACAACTTAAAAAAATAAAATAAAAAAGTTTAAGTTTTTTCTATGAAAAAACATCCAGCCGTCCCGATCGCTTTTGGTCTGATCATAATGAAGCGACGGCCTTATCATCTGGGGTGTGGCAACATTGCCAACACACTCATAGAGGTGATGATCGCTTCATTGTGATACGCAAGCCCCTTCACCACAACAAGGTAACGATCGCGAAAGGGGAATTGACACTTGTATGTGCCCTTTTTTTGTTTTGTTTTGTTTTTGCAGCCACAGTGCAGCACCAGAGGCCAGAAAAATTAGGCATGTACACATGCCTGAAAAACAATGTTATTGTTGCAGCCGCTGTTGCAGCAGCGGCCAGAAAAATTGATGTTTTCAAGGCAGAAAGGTGACTAAAACATTCGGCTTGAACCCTAGTTGGTGGCGGAGAATTCACGAAAGTCATCCGGTATGCAGACCTTAAATACAGCAGCGTGGGGACCATTTTGAGGCCAAGGCATGTCAGGCCTTTTGTTAGTTAAACGTATCCCCCACTGTCAGTCCCTTCGGGATTCATGCCTCATTCATCTTATTGAAGGTGAGGTAATCAACACTTTTTTGACCGAGGCGACTTCTTTTGTCAGTGACAATGCCTCCTGCTGCACTGAAGGTCCTTTCTGACAGGACACTTGAAGCGGCGCAGGCCAGAAGTTCTATCGCAAACTGGGATAGCTCAGGCCACAGGTCAAGCCTGCACACCCAGTAGTCAAGGGGTTCATTGCTCCTCAGAGTGTCGATATCTGCAGTTAAGGCGAGGTAGTCTGCCACCTGTCGGTCGAGTCGTTCTCTAAGGCTGGATCCCGAAGGGCTGTGGTGATGTGTAGGATTGAAAAAGTTCTGCATGTCCTCTATCAACAACACTGTAAAGTGTCCTGTCCTTGCCACCGTGGTTGTGGTAGGAGGAGGATTACTTTCACCCTTTCCGCAGTTAGATTTCCGTTGTGCTGTGACATCCCCCTTATAAGCTGTGTAAAGCATATTTTTTAGTTTGGTTTTGAACTGCTGCATCCTTTCTGACTTCCGGTAATTTGGTAACATTTCCGCCACTTTCTGCTTATACCGGGGGTCTAGTAGCATGGCCACCCAGTACAGGTCGTTCTCCTTCATCCTTTTTATACGAGAGTCCCTCAACAGACATGACAGCATGAAAGACCCCATTTGCACAAGGTTGGATGCTGAGCTACTCATTTCCCGTTCCTCCTCCTCACTGATGTCATTGACGGTCTGTTCTTCCCCCCAGCCACGAACAACACCACGGGTCCCAGATAGGTGACAACAACGAGCACCCTGGGATGCCTGCTGTGGTTGGTCTTCCTCCTCCTCAAAGCCACATTCCTCCTCTGACTCCTCTTCCTCATACTCCTCTTGCAGCGTTACCGCAGGTCCGGCAAGCGATGATGACAAGGCTGTTTCTGGTGGTGATGGTGACCACAACTCTTCCTCTTCCTCTTTTTTGTTACCAGTGGGGTTCCACAGGGATCTGTACTGGGACCAATTTTGTTTAATATCTTCATAAGTGATATTGCAAAAGGCCTCGATGGTAAGGTTTGTCTTTTTGCTGATGACACAAAGATATGTAACAGGGTTGATGTTCCTGGAGGGAAACGCCAAATGGAAAAGGATTTAGAAAAACTAGAAGAATGGTCAGAACTCTGGCAACTGAAATTTAATGTGGATAAGTGCAAGATAATGCACCTGGGGCGTAAAAACCCAAGGGCAGAATATAGAATATTTGACACAGTCCTGACCTCAGTATCTGAGGAAAGGGATTTAGGAGTAATTATTTCAGAAGACTTAAAGGGGGGAAGACAATGTAATAGAGCAGCACGAAATGCCAGCAGAATGCTTGGATGTATAGGGAGAGGTATAAGCAGTAGAAAGAGTGAAGTGCTTATGCCGCTGTACAGAACCCTGGTGAGACCTCACTTGGAGTATTGTGCTCAGTACTGGAGACCATATCTCCAGAAGGATATAGATACTCTAGAGAGAGTTCAGAGAAGAGCTACTAAACTAGTACATGGATTGCAGGATAAAACTTACCAGGAAAGGTTAAAGGACCTTAATATGTATAGCTTGGAAGAAAGACGAGACAGAGGGGATATGATAGAAACTTTTAAATACATAAAGGGAATCAACTCGGTAAAGGAGGAGAGCATATTTAACAGAAGAAAAACTACCACAAGAGGACACAGTTTTAAATTAGAGGGGCAAAGGTTTAAAAGTAATATAAGGAAGTATTACTTTACTGAGAGAGTAGTGGATGCATGGAATAGCCTTCCTGCAGAAGTGGTAGCTGCAAATACAGTGAAGGAGTTTAAGCATGCATGGGATAGGCATAAGGCTATCCTTCATATAAGATAGGGCCAGGGACTATTCATAGGATTCAGATATATTGGGCAGACTAGATGGGCCAAATGGTTCTTATCTGCCGACACATTCTATGTTTCTATGTTTCACGCTCATCTACAGCCTGATCCAGCACTCTTCGCAGGGCACGCTCCAGGAAGAAAACAAATGGGATGAGGTCGCTGATGGTGCTTTTGGTGCGACTGACTAGGTTTGTTACCTCCTCAAAAGGACGCATGAGCCTACAGGCATTGCACATGAGCGTCCAGTAACGTGGCAAAAAAATTCCCAGATCCGCAGAGGCTGTCCTAGCACCCCGGTCATACAAATACTCGTTGACGGCTTTTTTCTTGTTGGAGCAGGCGGTCGAACATTAGGAGTGTTGAATTCCAACGTGTCGGGCTGTCGCAAATCAAGCGCCTCACTGGCATGTTGTTTCGGCGCTGAATGTCTGAAAAGTGCACCATGGCCATGTAGGAACACCTGAAATGGCCACACACCTTCCTGGCCTGCTTGAGGACGTCCTGTAAGCCTGGGTACTTAGACACAAAGCGTTGTACGATGAGATTCTACACATGTGCCATGCACGGCACATGTGACAACTTGCCCAAATTCAATGCCGCCAACAAATTGCTTCCATTGTCACAGACCACTTTCCCGATCTCTAGTTGGTGCAGGGTCAGCCACTGATCCACCTGTGCGTTCAGGGCGGACAGGAGTGCTGGTCCGGTGTGGCTCCCTGCTTTCAGGCAAGTCAACCCCAAGACAGCGTGACACTGTCGTATCCGGGATGTGGAATAGCCCCTGGGGAGCTGAGGGGATTCAGTTGATGTGCAGCCAGACGCCGCAGCAGAAGAGGACTCAGCCGAGGAGGTTATGGAAGAGGATGGAGTAGAGGAGGTGGCAGTAGGCCTGCCTGCAAGTCGTGGCGGTGTCACCAACTCCGCTGCAGAGCCACGCATTCCATGCTTGGCAGCCGTCAGCAGGTTGACCCAATGCGCAGTGTAGGTGATATACCTGCCCTGACCGTGCTTTGCAGACCAGGTATCAGTGGTCAGATGGACCCTTGCCCCAACACTGTATGCCAGAGATGCCATGGCTTCCTTTTCAATCACTGAGTAGAGGTTTGGGATTGCCTTATTAGAAAAATAATTGGTCCGGGTACCTTCCACTGTGGTGTCCCAATAGCGACAAATTTTTTGAAGGCCTCAGACTCCACCAGCTGGTATGGTAAAATCTGGTGGGCTAAGAGTTCCGTCAAGCCAGCTGTCAGACGCCGGGCAAGGGGGTGACTCTGTGACATTGGCTTCTTACGCTCAAACATTTCCTTTACAGACACCTGACTGTGGGCAGATGAGATGGAACTGCTCAAGGTGAGAGGCGGAGTGGCGGGTGGTTGAGAGGGGGCAAGGAGGACAGCAGTGGTTGACGTGACTGAAGATGCTGGACCAGGAGGAGGATGGTGGCTTTGAGCTTGTGTGCTGCTTATACTCGTCATCATGTGTTGATCCCATAGGCGTTTGTGATGTGTGATCATGTGCCTTCGCAAAGCAGTTGTACCTAAGTGGGTGTTGGATTTCCCACGACTCGGTTTCTTTTGGCACAGGTTGCAAATGGCATCGTGTTGTCAGAGGCAGACACATAAAAAAATGCCACACTGCTGAGCTTTGCAATGATGGCATTCTGGTGGTGGCAACAGCATGCGTTGATTGGCGTGCTGTCTGGCTGACCCCGGGTGCCGATACATGCTGACTGTGCCACTAGCTCCTTGCGACGACCTCCCCCTGCTTCCAACTCGTCTCCTCCTTCTCTCTGTCTCCCCTTCTGAACTTTCCCCCTCTTCTTCTTCTCTTCGAGCAGGCACCCACGTGGCATCCACGGACACATCGTCATCATCAACCACTTCACTTGTATCTGACACCTCAGCAAAGGAAGCAGCAGCGGGTACAACATCATTATCATCATCACACTGTACGTCCATGTGTGTAATGCTGCCTGACTGAGACATATCCCTGTTATGTACATCCCATGGCAATAATGGATGCGCATCACTAATTTCATCCAACTGATGTGTAAATAACTCCTCTGAGGGATCAAGTGAAGCGGCTGTGGTGGCTGTTGTGGTAGTGGTGGTGGTGGCGGCGGCGGGGGGGAGAGTGGTAACTTGAGAGCAGGTGTCCAAAGCTGAGCTGGAGGAGGATGGTGCGTCAAGGTTCTTAGCGGAAGCTGTTGAAGATTGGGTGTCCTGTGTAAGCCAGTCAACTATTTTCTCCGAATTTTTTGGGTTCAGGGTACGTGGCCTCTGAACATTGGGCATTATTCCAGGGCCAGTGGAAATCACAGCACCACGAACACGATGGCCCCTGCGGCGTAGCCTGCCTCTGCCTGTCATTTTATTAGATAAGTGTTACTATGTGTGCAAGGTACTGTGCCCCCCTATATAAGTGGTGGGCAGTGGGCACAGTACAGTCTGTGTGGGCCTGACACACACGGGCTTGCAAATGTGATTAGATCACAGAAAATTTTTGAATAGATTTTTTTTTTCTGCAAGGTATTTGGGTGAATGACACCCTGTAACGGTATGAGTGCAGGCCTAGCCACTAGCCAGTGGGCACAATACAGAATGTGTGGGCCTGACACACACGGGCTTGCAAATGTGATTAGATCACAGAAAATTTTTCAATAGAATTCTTTTTTTCCTGCAAGGTATTTGAATGAATGACACCCTGTAATGGTATGAGTGCAGGCCTAGCCACTAGCCAGTGGGCACAATACAGTATGTGTGGGCCTGACGCACACGGGCTTGCAAATGTGATTAGATCACAGAAATTTTTTAAATATAATGCCCTAGCTAACGCTTTCCGTATTGAATCAGCAGCAGCAGCACTGTCCCTCCTCTCACTGAGAATGCAGTTTCCGAATGAATATAAAATTGATGCTGTCCAGGAGGTGGGAGGGTCTGGGAGGGAGGGTCTGCTGCTGATTGGCTGGAATGTATCTGCTGACTGTGAGGTACAGGGTCAAAGTTTACTCAATGATGATGCATAGGGGGCGGACCAAACATCACATATGTTTGCCCGCAGCGGCGAACGTGAACAAGCTATGTTCGCCGGGAACTATTAGTTGGCGAATAGTTTGGGACATCACTAGTGCTGAATACACAAACGTGCTGGGTACAAGCTGGATACATAAAAGTCAATGGTTCAAAGCTTTGCCACCCACATGTGTGCCTATGATACTCTCATATTCGTACGGTCATAGTCCACAGTCAATCATGCTGTGCTGAATACATACATCAATGTGCTAGGTGCATACAAACAAAACTGTATCACGACTGAAGGTTCGGTACTTTACCATTCCACGCCGCTGTAGTCGTCTGCGTTCTGTACTGCTCCTGTAACCTGCAAGGACCTACGCGGCGTCCCACGTGGTCAACACACCTCCGCGTGACGACCCGCGTGGCAGAGGCAGAGCGGTACGTCACACGCAGCGTGGATCGTAACCCATCCTAGGTTCTGGGCTGGGAATGTGGCAACTTTGTGTATAAATCAATTATTTCCAATAAACTTCTAATGCTTGCACCTGGTCTGCACCTCACTATTCTTTATACCAAACGTGTTTCGGGGCTACACATGCCCCTTCCTCAGTGGCTAAACAGTGGGTGTAGAAGCCTCCCTTTTATATGGTATATAGGAGGTGTAGCAATGCTTGCTGGGACAGTGAGGTATCCGCAATATACGAATTCAGGACTTTCAGACAGCCTAGGATTATGCTCGGTATTCCATTACTTAAACACCTTACACCGCTTGATTCTCATAAAACATCTGGACTGATATAAAAAATATAGTATATATTAAACCGAATTAGGTGTAAATAGTACCTAAAACCATATAAAACACATGTCCAAATGGATAGACGCATATTCACACCTAAGGTGCATATATACATATGCAGAAGTCGCATAAAAGACACATATCTGTATTTTCCATAGTATCTATGGGGTTCTACAAATAGTAATTTTGGACAATAAGAAAAATAATGAAAATAATACACAATAAAAACATGACACAGTAAAATGTGTCCAGAACAGTACATAGATGCAGAGGGGGGAAAAGGGGGGGGTAGCCTGCCGGGGAGGAGAGATCGGGGTGCTGATAGACAGCCATATGCCGATCTCCTGTCCCCAGCAGGCATCCACCCCATGTTCGGTAGATGAGTGGTACTAAAGGAATCCAAATAACTCCATCTCTGCATTTAGGCCTCTTGGGGACAAAGTGGCAAAATCAAATATTCTCTTGGACTCAATCCTGGACATATGTGCTATGTGATTCCCACCCTCCAGGGTCTTTTGACTTTCTCTAATGCTACATAGACCAAAGTTGAAGGATCACAGTTATGGTGTTCCTTGAAATGTTTAGACAAAGAGTGTAGCTCATATCCCTTTTAAATGTTTGTCACATGTTCCGCAATTCTCTTCTTTAAAGTCCTCTTTGTCCTTCCAATATACTGTTTCTGACAGGTGCATTGTATGAGATATATAACGTCTGTGGAGTTACAAGTCAGTCCTTCCTTTATATCCAAGCTGAATGTGTTCGGAGTTTCTTTTTTGGAAATACAGTAACTCTACAGTTAGCACAACGCCCACATCTATAAAATTCCTTTGAAAGACATCCAGGAACTCTTATTAATACTTCTCTCATTCTTAACTGAAGGAGCTACCTTTATTCCTAAATTTGAAACTTTGGTATAAGTGATATGTGTGATATTTGTCAATATACCTGTAGGCCCAATAATCTTATCGTTAAGTAAATGCCACCAATGTCTAGTGATAATCCTTTCCACAATCTTATATTCATAGTGACATGGTAAGATCACTCTAAGTATATCTTCTTTACCTGTTTCTAGCTTGTGGGAGAAAAACTATTTTCTGTTCATAACCCTAACTTTATTCAGTGAGTCTTCCAATAAATTGGTTGGAAGGTCTACAGCTTCCCTTTAAAAGTGATTATCATCTGTACAATTATGGGGTGGATGCCTGCTGGGGACGGGAGATCGGCGTCTGGCTGTCTATCAGCACCTCGATCTCTCCTCCCCGGCAGGCTACCTCCCCCTTTCTCCCCCTCTGCATCTATGTACTGTTCTTTTATTGTGTAATGTTTTTCTTTATTGTGTATTATTTTCATTATTTTTCTTATTGTCCAGAATTACTATAATTAGAACCCCATAGATACTATGGAAAATACAGATATGTGTCTTTTATGCGACTTCTGCATATGTATATGCCCTTAGGTGTGAATATGCGTCTATCCGTTTGGACATGCATTTTATAGGAATATAAGGTTTTATGTGCCATATATACTATTTACACCTAATTCGGTTTAACCTCTTAAGGACACATGACGTACCGGTACGTCATGTATGGTTCCGATCAGGCGGTAATCGGAACCCGGTGCCTGCTCAAATCATTGAGCAGGCACCTAGGCTAAATGCGCCGGGGGGTCCTGTGACCCCCCCATGTGGGCGATCGCAGAAAACCGCAGGTCAATTCTGCGTTTTTCTGCGTTTCCGGGTTATTCGGGTCTCTGAAAACCCGATAACCCGGAACAGGATGGTGATGATGGTGTGATTTCACCCCACCAATCATCATCCAGCGATCCTGAGTGGTGATGGTGACATCACCTCTCAGGATCGCCTCTGATTGGTCTGTGGGCGGGATGGCAGCAGATTCAAAAGATGCCGGTTCTCCTCCTCCTTTTGTGTTCTGGAGGAGAGCGGAGCTGCCTGCACGTGTCGTCCTTTGGTGCCAGCATCACCCCATCTGTGCCCCCTAGGACCCGATCTGGGCCCCAGCACCCCCCATCTGAACTTCAGGTATATAGGGAAAGCATAGGGAAAGTTTGGGTTAGGCAGGAAAAAAAAGGGAAAGTTAGTTTGTTCAACTTTGATTGCATCACCCTAACTTAGGGTGTCTAGGGTCCACAGCACTGTGTGACCCTAGACCCCCCAGGGGTGCTGCCGCTTGCCCCCCCCCCTCCACTTTTTTGGGGTGCAGGATTTATTTTTATTTTTTTGTGTACGCTTACTGTGGCCGGCACTCTTAGCGTCCGGCCACTGTTAGCGCATCGCACACCCCACCACTGATCAACTTCAGACGGTTGATCAGCGGTTTTGAAATTTTTTTTCACATTTTTTGGCCTTTTTTTAGTTAGTTTTTTTTCTTCTGTTAGTTTTAGGGTGAGTTTGTGAACACCCGTGCCCCCACACACACGCACACAAAATAAAGATTTACACACACGCACATACACCCGCAGACACACACTCCCCTATGGCCCGCTGGACGTTCTTGGCCGAGGAGGCATAAGCCCAGCTTGCCTCTGACTCCCAGTTAGGATGAGGATGACCCCACATTCCTGTTGTTATCTGCGTCCTCATCATCCAGCGATGATGATGAGCCCCCAAGGCGGCGGAGACGCCGCCAGGTGGAGCAAGGGGATCGCCATGTTAGGGACCCTGTGGCCCAGCCTTGTACGAGCAGCTCAGGGGCTCGTACTGGTTTCCAGGCCCACCAGTTAAATCCACCGGAGCACCCTGCCGGTGAACTAGTCTGTTGTAGCCCAGAGCGATACGAGCCTGTGATTCCTGATTTTGTAAGTCAATCAGGAATCCGGATTTCCACAGTGGGCTACACTGAATATAAATTGTTTTGTCATTTTTTCAGTGACCCACTGGTAAATCTGATGGTGGAGCAGGCGAATCTGTACGCCCAACAGTTCGTTGCTCAACACCCGGGCTCCTTTTTGGCCAGGCCCTGTGGCTGGACGCCGGTCAGTGCAGCCAAAATGAGGACATTTTGGGGCCTCGTGCTGTATATGGGCCTGGTCAAGAAACCCAGTGTCAGGCTGTACTGGAGTGGGGACGTCCTATACCAGACCCCACTTTACAGTACGGCCATGACACGCTCCCGGTTTGAGGCCATCCGGAAATGTCTGCATTATTACGATAATGCAGCATGTCCCCCTCCCCCTCCCCCCCCCCCCGAGGTGATCCTGCCGATGACCGTCTGTATAAGATACAGCCGGTCATCGATCACTTTGGGGCCAAATTCATGGAGGCCTATGTACTTGGAAGGGAGGTCGCGGTTGATAAGTCTCTCATTGCGTTCAAGGGGAGACTCATTTTCCACCAGTATGTGCCCTCCAAGTGGGCGAGGTATGGCGTGAAGCTATACAAAATTTGTGAGAGTACCTCAGGGTACACTTACAAATTTCGTATATACGAGGGGCGAGATTCCTGGATTCGACCCCCGGAATGTCCCCCCACTCTGGGTGTTACCGGGAAACTTGTGTGGGACCTTATGTACCCACTGTTGGATAAGGGTTACCACTTGCACGTGGATAACTTTTATACCAGTATCTCCTTGTTCCAGTCCCTTGCCGCCAGATCCACGTCCGCTTGTGGGACTGTGCGGAAAAATCAACGCGGCCTCCCTGCCCTCCCCCTCCAGGTACCTATCCCCAGGGGTGAGACCCGTGCCCTTACCTTCCTCAACAGTTAATGGCAAATGGAGATGAAATTTCAGAATTAAAATTTTTGGTAACCTTGCCCCACAAAAATGTAAGCAACCAAAAATCATATGTACCCTAAAAATTGTCTAAAAAAAAATGCCACCTTATCCCGTAGTTTCCAAAATGGGGTCACTTTTAGGGAGTTTCTACTCCAGGGGTGCATCAGGGGGGTTGAAACCGGACACGGTGTAAATAAACCGGTCCATAAAAATCAGCCCTCCAAAAACCAAACGGCGCACCTTTCACTCTACGCCCCGCTGTGTGGCCGTACCGTAGTTTACGGCCACATATTGGGTGTTTCTGTAAACGGCAGAGTCAGGGCAATAAAGACACAGTCTTGTTTGGCTGTTAACCCTTGCTTTGTTAGTGGAAAAAATGGGTTAACATGGAAAATAAGGCAAAAAAATTAAATTTTCAAATTTCATCCCCATTTGCCAATAACTCTTGTGCAACACCTAAAGGGTTAATGACGTATGTAACATCAGTTTTGAATACCTTGCGGGGTGTAGTTTCTTAGATGGGGTCATTTTTGGGTGGTTTCTATTATGTAAGCCTCGCAAAGTGACTTCAGACCTGAACTGGTCCCTAAAAATTGTTTTTTTTGTAAATTTCTGAAAAATTTCAAGATTTGCTTCTTAAGTTCTAAGCCTTGTAACATCCCCAAAAAATAAAATATCATTCCCAAAATAATTCAAACATGAAGTAGACATATGGGGAATGTAAAGTCATCACAATTTTTGGGGGTATTACTATGTATTACAGAAGTAGAGAAACTGAAACTTTGAAATTTATTACAGAAGTAGAGAAACTGAAACTTTGAAATTTTAAAATTTTTCAAAATTTTTGATAAATTAGGTATTATTTTGTGCAAAAAAAACAACATTTTTTTTACTTCATTTTACCAGTGTCATGAAGTACAATATGTGACGAAAAAACTATCTCAGAACGGCCTGGATAAGTCAAAGCGTTTTAAAGTTATTAGCACTTAAAGTGACAGTGGTCAGATTTGCCAAAAATGGCCTGGTCCTTAAGGTGAAATAAGGCTGTGTCCCTATGGGGTTAATATATACTATATTTTTTATATCAGTCCAGATGTTTTATGAGAATGAAGAGGTGTAAGGTGTTTAAGTAATGGAATTCCGAGCATAATCCAAGGCTGTCTGAAAGTCCTGAATCGGTATATTGCGGATTCCTCACTTGTCCCAGCAAGCATTGCTACACCTCCCATATACCAGATAAAAGGGAGGCTTCTACACCCACTGTTTAGCCACTGAGGAAGGGGCATGTGTAGCCCCGAAACGCGTTTGGAATAAAGAACAGTGAGCTGCAAGCCAGGACTATTGGAAGCATTAGAAGTTTATCGCTGGATTGGAAATAATTGATTTACACACAAAGTTGCCGCATTCCCAGCCCAGAACCTAGGACGGGTTACGATCCTCCCTGCGTGTGACGTACCGTACTACTCTGCCTCTGTCACGCGGGACGCCACGTAGAGGTGTATCGACCACGTGGGATGCCGCGTAGGTCCTTGCAGGTCACAGGAGCAGTACAGAACATGGACGACTACAGCGGCGTGGAGTGGTAAAGTACAGAACCTCTAGTTGTGAAACAGTTTTGATTGTATGCACCTAGCTCATTGATGTATGTATTCAGCACCGCATGATTGACTGTGGACTATGTACTCAGCACCGCATGTTTGATTGTGTACTATGATAGCTCGAATATGAGAGTGTCATAGGTACACATGTGGAGTGGCAAAGATTTGAACCATCGACTATCATGTATCCAGCTTGTACCCAGCATGTTTGTGTATTCAGCACGTCTATGTATCCAGGCTGTACTCAGTACGTTTGTGTACTCAGCATCTCTTTGTATTCAGCACACTGATACATTCAGCATAAAAATCACACAATTCGCTGATTGTTATAGCCATCCTAAGGTCTAAAGAGCACTGGATGAATAATAGCCAGGCAAGGCTCCTGGTCACATAGGATATATACGATTTGGGACATATCGGATCATACTGGATCATGCATGTGGACTTTTGAACAGGTGTCCCTTCAACAAAAAGCTTAAAGCTCAGGAGTGGGCATCCGTGATTACATATTGCAATAATTGATCACATACAGCTAGGACCAATTATCCCCAAAAAGGGGGGCCGTCCATACTGCATGACAGCTGCTGTTGTTTTAAATTGTGTGTTTATTTTTATATTCATTTTTTTATCTTTATTTTTTACATGTATTTTTTTTTATGGTCTATGATATGGCATTTTAATATCGCTATTCGCTGAATAAAGGTGTATTTTTTATCTATCAAAGTCCATGCACTTCTAGGTGTAGAGTGCCCCTCATCTTTATATTTTGCTGCTATTTATGATTCACGGTATTAGGCTGGGTTCACACTTGAGCGTTGCGCAAACGCGCGTTTTACGCGCGTTTTTGACGCGCATTTTTATGCGCGTTTTTGTAATAGTAAACGCGCGTTTGACGCGCGTTTGTGTGATTCACTACAGTGTCCTATGGCCACAAACGCCCCAAAAGTCGCTCATGTACTTTTTGGAGCGTCGGGCGTTTTACAGCGCGATCGTACGCGCTGTAAAACGCCCAAGTGTGAACCATTCCCATAGGGAATCATTGGTTTCTCCTTGTTGAGCGTTTTACAGCGCGTAGGAACGCGCTGTAAAACGCTCAGGTGTGAACCCAGCCTTAGGGGTATTGAGAGGTGAGCACCAATTTATCCATTGGGATACAGCAACCAACAAGAATAAACTGAGATTAAACGGGTATATCATCAAAAATAAATCCTTTATTGAATTACTGACACATAAAAATGAGATATGAGACAACAGATAAAAAATGGCTACATCTGAGGAGGCATGTTAACACAAATGAGACATGGGGGGGAGGGGTTTTGGAGCATGCAATGTACAAAAGGCAGTTAGAAAAAATGAGGAGTACATAACCTCACTGATTTCTGTATGTATAACTGCAACCACCAGGGGCGGATTAAGTGCATGATAGGCCCGGGGCTGTCTACCCAACTTGCCCCCCCCCTCCATTTTAGTTTAGTTTTTTTTTGTATGAAGAGGCTGCGGTGCTTCATGGGTGCCACAGTCTCTTCTTAGGCCATATGACATCTTCAGACAAAAAAATAATTACCCCAAATTGGGTCCTAAACTGAAAAATGTGGTCGTCAAATTTAAAATACATACAATTGTAATAAAAAAGACATGGAGGAGAATACAGCACCACATACCTGTTACATCCAGGGACATCGCCTGTCATGTAGACCTTCTCTTTCCTCTTCTCCTCCATTTGACCCAGACCACCATGGCAAATTCTTTTAGCCTCATCTCGTCTCTACAGTTTGTAAGGCTACTTTCACACTAGCGTTCGGGTTTCCGCTCGTGAGCTCCGTTTGAAGGAGCTCACGAGCGGACCCGAACGCAGCCGTCCAGCCCTGATGCAGTCTGAATGGAGGCGGATCCGCTCAGACTGCATCAGTCTGGCGGCGTTCAGCCTCCGCTCCGCTCGCCTCCGCACGGACAGGCGGACAGCTGAACGCTGCTTGCAGCGTTCGGGTGTCCGCCTGGCCGTGCGGAGGCGTGCGGATCCGTCCAGACTTTCAATGTAAGTCAATGGGGACGGATCCGTTTGAAGATGCCACAATGTGGCTCAATCTTCAAGCGGATCCGTCCCCCATTGACTTTACATTGAAAGTCTGGACGGATCCGTACTAGGCTATTTTCACACTTAGCTGTTCTATGCTAAAAATAATGCAGACGGATCCGTTCTGAACGGAGCCTCCGTCTGCATTATTATGAGCGGATCCGTTCAGAACGGATCCGCCCGAACGCTAGTGTGAAAGTAGCCTAACACAGACACGTTAGATTTCTCAATTTTTCCATCAACCTCCTCATCCTGGTGTCCCCACAGTGTCATCCTGCCACCCCCAATACTGTGCCCGTTGTGCTCCCCAATGCCCCAGGAACTATACTGCTGAAAAAATAGTGACCCTGATAGATATAATTGGGGTAATTTCTCAAACTGGTGTAAAGTAGAACTGGATTTCCAAAAGAGCTGTCAAATATGAAAGGTGGAATCTGATTGGCTGCTATGGACCACTAAGCCAGTTCTGCATTACACCAGTTTGATAAATTACCCCCAGTAATAATAACACCCTATATTGTGCTCCAGGTAATAATCCCTGTATAGTGTCCCCAGAAATAATAGAATTGCCCCTACAGTGCCTCCCCAATAGCAACACCCCCATATAGTAATTTCCACCACACTGCCCCCACATAGTAATCCCCCATAGTAATTTGCCCCCACACAGTAATTTCCCCCAAACTGCCCCCATATAGTAGTTTGCCCCCACACAGTAATTTGCCCCACACTGCCCCCACATAGTAATTTCCACCACACTGCTCCCACATAGTAATTTTCACTACACTGCCCCCACATAGTAATTTGCCCCCACATAGCAATTTCCCCACACTGTTCCCACACAATAGTTTTCTCCACACTGCCCCCACATAGCAATTTTCCCACATAGCAATTACCCCACACTGTCCCCACACAGCAATTACCCCACACTGTCCCCACATAGCAATTACCCCACACTGTCCCCACATAGCAATTACCCCACACTGTCCCCACATATAAATTACCCCACACTGTCCCCACATAGAAATTACCCCACACTGTCCCCACATGGCAATTTCCCCCACACTGCCCCCACACAATAGTTTCCCCCACATAGTAATTTGCCCCCACACTGCCCCATCTAGTAATTTGCCCCCACATAGTATTCCCTCCCATAATAATTTGGCCCCATACAGCCCTCACATTCCCCCCCATGTAATCGATTTATCTTCCCTAATGTGTGTCCCTCCCCCAAGTAGGCACATGAAATAAAAAAAATAAAAAATGAACAAAAAGTTAAAAGATAAATACTCACCTATGTCCAGGGCCAGGCGCTTGCTCGCAGAGGAAGGCGGGATGAGTCAGGCGCGTCACAGTGCTGCGTCCCGGAACAGGCGCGCGATGACATCATCACGCACGCCTGCGCCGGGATTTCACTGCCGCATAGGCCTCAGGCGACGGGACGGGAGCTATGCGCTCCCGTGCCCCGCCGCAGTATGTGGGTGTTCGGGTCAGCGTTGGGCCCCCCAGCGGTGCTGGGCCCGGGGCTGCCGACCCGAACGTCCCTATTGTAATCCGCCACTGGCAACCACAGATATAAAAATGCAAAAGTGCAAATACTGAGTGGCAAAACACCATATCAAAAAAGTGGTTGCAGATAACACTGCGACATATGGATGTCTGATGGTTCCAAGTTATGGGACCATATAACAGCCAACAGAAGGTTAAAGTGCATAAGAAGTCACTATATCAATGGTCAAATACCACAATTGTAGCTATGGTGACAGCTTAAACCTCCAAATACATACAAAGTTAAAGTGCAAGTGCATAAGAAGTCACCATATCAAATGGTCAGATACCACAATTGCAGCTGTGGTGACAGCTTAAACCTCCAAGTACATGCAAAACTGGCTCAGGTGCACAGTGAACATCCACCTGTGGATAACCCAAGTGGGTATAGCTGAGCACCTAGAGCCAATAAGCACATCCCTCAAAGTCCACAACAATATAGCATGTCTACATACCCATAGATGTGGGGATATACACCTCAGGAGAGCCACGTAACCCCACTCTCATGAAGTACAATGTGTCACGAGAAAACAGTCTTAGAATGGCTTGGATAAGTAAAAGCGTTCCAAAGTTAGTACCACATAAGGCCTCATGCACACGACCATTGTGTGCATCCGTGGCCGTTGTGCCGTTTTCCGTTTTTTTTTCGCGGACCCATTGACTTTCAATGGGTCCGTGGAAAAATCGGAAAATGCACCGTTTGGCAGCCGCATCCGTGATCCGTGTTTCCTGGCCGTGAAAAAAATATGACCTGTCCTATTTTTTTCACGGCCAACGGTTCACGGACCCATTCAAGTCAACGGGTCCGTGA
Source organism: Bufo gargarizans (assembly GCF_014858855.1). NCBI lineage: Eukaryota > Metazoa > Chordata > Amphibia > Anura > Bufonidae > Bufo > Bufo gargarizans. The sequence continues at coordinate 174,229,408 of NC_058080.1, read as the reverse complement.
AAAAACACGGATGCACACAAGATTTTCATCCATGTCCGTGATCCGTGTCCGCTTTTTCCTATAATTTCAATGGCAAACTTGATTTATTTTTTAATTTTTCATGTCCGTGGATCCTCCAAAAAACAAGGAAGACCCACGGACGAAAAAACGGTCACGGATTACGGACCCCAAAAAAAAAAAACGTGTCGTGTGCATGAGGCCTAAAGTGACACGTCAGATTTGCAAAAATCGGCCTGGGATTTAAGGTGAAAAGTGGCTTGGTAGTGAAGGGGTTAAATTTACTTGAACAATTATTAAGATACTCATGAATAGACTGCACATCCTCCCAGAATCTTCTTGAATGGCTGAAAAGCACAGAATGCTATTCAATTTGTTCCTGCCTTGAATATTCTTTATTTGCATGCCAGATAATAAGAAGAGTTGTGTTGAGTTTGTGCCTCCAAGTTCATTCTAATAAAACTTCCTTTAGTGGAAGTTGTTTTCAACAGCAAAAAAACGCTGATATTGGTCACATCAATGATATAAAATTTTTAGTTCACCTTTAATGCCGAATTTCTTACTATATTCCAAGTGAAGCAATGAAAAGCAATCTATAGGGCAATCTATATGGCAAGTACATAAAATGCCTTGCAAAAGTATACACCCCCCTTGACTTTTTTTCCGTATTTTATTACATTACAGCCTTAAGTTCAATGTTTTGTTAATCTGAATTTTATGTGATGGACCAGAAAACAATAGTCTAAGTTGGTGAAGTGAAATGAGAAAAATATATAAATAAAACTATTGTTTAGAAATAGAAAACCGAAAATTGGCATGTACGTATGTATTCACCCCCCTTTGTTAGGAAGCCCATAAAAGCTCTGGTGCAACCAATTACCTTCAGAAGCAGTGATGGCCAGTTTGCCGTGTTCGCCCGCGAACACATGCGATTTGCCGTCTTAACTGACAAGTCCGGCGAGGCACAGGTAAGTCCTTACCCGTGCCTGTGCGCGAGCCGGTCTGAAATGAAATGCGGTCTCCGGGAGCAGGCAGTTCAGAGAACAGCCTCCAGGGACCTTCATCTGGCTGTTCTCGGAACTGCCTGCACCCGGAGACCGCATTTCATTTCAGACCGGCTCGCGCACAGGCACGGGTAAGGACTTACCTGTGCCTCGCCGAACTTGTCATGGCAGATCGCATGTGTTCAGAAGTCACATAATTAGTGAAATGATGTCCACCTGTGTGCAATCTAAGTGTCACATGATCTGTCATTTCATATACACACCTTTTTTGAAAGGCCCCAGAGGCTGCAACACCTGAGCAAGAGGCATCACTAACCAAACACTGCCATGAAGACCAAGGAACTCTCCAAACAAGTAAGGGATAATGTTGTGGAGAAGTACAAGTCAGGGTTAGGTTATAAAAAAATATCCAAATCTTTGATGATCCTCAGGAGCACCATCAAATGTATCATAACAAATAGAAAGATCATGGCACAACAGCAAACCTACCAAGAGACGGCCACCCAAAAAACTCACGGATCGGGCAAGGAGTGCATTAATCAGAGAGGCAGCACAGAGACCTAAGGTAACCCTGGGGGAGCTGCAGAGTTCCACAGCAGAGAATGGAGTACCTGTACATAGGAGGACAATAAGCCGTACGCTCCATAGAGTTAGGCTTTACGGCAGAGTGGCCAGAAGAAAGCCATTACTTTCAGCTAAAAACAAAAAGGCACGTTGCGAGTCTGCGAGAAGGTATGTGGGAGACTCCCAAAATGTATGGAGGAAGGTACTCTAGTCTGATGAGACTAAAATTGAACTTTTTTGGCCATCAAAGAAAACGCTATGTCTGGCACAAACCCAACACATCACATCACCCAAAGAACACCATCCATCATGCTGTGGGGAGGTTTTTCAGCAGCCAGGACTGGGAAACTGGTCAGAGTTGAGGGAAAGATGGACGGTGATAACTACTGGGATATTCTTGAGCAAAACCTGTACCACTCTGTGAGTGATTTGAGGCTAGAACAGAGGTTCACCTTCCAGCAGAACAATGACCCCAAACACACTTCTAAAGCAACACTTGAGTGGTTTAAGGGGAAACTTGTAAATGTGTTGGAATGGCCTAGTCAAAGCCCAGATCTCAATCCAATAGAAAATCTGTGGTTAGACTTAAAGATTGTTGTTCACAAGCGCAAACCATCCAACTTGAAGGAACTGGAGCAGTTTTGCAAGGAGGAATGGGCAAAAATCCCAGTGGTAAGATGTGGCAAGCTCATAGAGACTTATTCAAAGCGACTTGGAGCTGTGATTGCCGCAAAAGGTGGCTCTACAAAGTATTGACTTTAGGGGGGTGAATAGTTATGCACATTGACCTTTTCTGTTATTTTGTCCTATTTTTTGTTTGCTTCACAATAAAAAACAAAACAAAAAACATCTTCATAGTTGTGGGTATGTTGATATGATGCAAATCCTCAAACAATCCATGTTAATTCCAGGTTGTGAGGCACCAAAATACGGAAAAAAGTCAAGGGGGATGAATACTTTTGCAAGGCACTGTATATCACAGCTTATGTGTATAAGTTGCTTCACAAATTCATATGTAAAGTTCAAAGATGTATATGTAATAGTACATAGAGATCAGAAGGTAGGAAATTACAGTTAAAAGAAACCTGTCACATAGAAAATGCAATTTCTTATTATTGACAGACATCTGTCTTTGTAGGCACAGTCATACAGAGCAGGCTGTCAATCACCGATGGGAACATGTCCTTGACTCCAAAGCCCAGAATGAGCAGGAATTAAAATTTATGAAATACAGGTTATACTGAATCTTTTTTCACAAAACACCAATCTGTTCAGTTCCTCCTACTCTATAACATGCTGCCTCCAGCTCAGGCATCTTATTCAATGTGAGCAGTTCCTTTTAACCCCTTCACGCCCAGCACCGTACATGTAGGGCGCTGTTCAGATGTTTAAAGATTGTGCCCGCTTCTGCCCGCTGTGGGCACCGTAGCCGCGGGTGTCCGTCTGCTTCTAGCAGACACCAGCGTCTCATGTCTGCATTTGGCATTAATGCCGATCATGGACATTTAACCCCTCAGATGCTGTGGTTAATCCCGACCACAGAATCTGAGCGCGCTGAAACCGAAAGTGCGCACCTTTGGTTGTGCTCCGGCTCCCCGTGTGGCGATCAGAGGAGCCGGAGCGTTTATGCAGTAGCCCCTGTCGTTATAAATGACAGGAGGCTGCTGCATAGTATTTCCTTTGGAGCCCTTGCCTGTAATAGGGCTCCGTAGGAAACTAGTAAAATGATCATAGATTTCAATGCAAGTGCATTGGAGTCTATAATAAAAGCAATCTAATGATTGCATGTTATAGTTCCCTATGTGAACTATAAAAAGTGTAAAAAATAAATAAAAAATGTTAAAAAAAAGAATCCAAATTAACCTCCTGCCGTCACACTAACGCCGAAAGGCGTCAGTGCGGTGGCTCTCTCAGGTCTCAATGACGCCTTTTGGCGTCATCTCGTGAGACCCAAGATCTTCCGTGAACGCGCGCATGCGCGCGCATTCACAGCGGCGCGCTGCTCGAAAGTTATACTACAGCCTGCCAGAGATGATCATTCGCTGGCAGGCTGTAGATGTTAAAATAATTGCATCAGAAAGGTATATTAGACGCTGTTTTGTTAACAGCGTCTGATATACCTGCTACCTTGTCCTCTGGTGGTCCCTTTTGCTTGGATCGTCCACCAAAGGACACAGGCCTCTCTGTAAGTAGCACCAATCACCACATTACACTACGCCCCCTGTCACTTATTAACCCCTGATCACCCCATATAGACTCCCTGATCACCCCCCCGTCCGCAAAACACGGACACCGGCAATGTGCTTTCCGCATTTTGGGGATCTGCACATTGCCAGAACTATATAGAAAATGCCTTTTCTTGTCCGCAATTGCGGACAAAAATAGGACATGTTCTAAATTTTTGCGGAACGGAAGTGCGGACCCGGAAGTGCAGATCCGCAATTCCGGATCCGAGCGGGACAAAGTCTGTCCCCATAGAAATTAATGGGTTCGCAATTCCGTTCCGCAAAATGTGGAACAGAATTGCGGACGTGTGAATGGGGCCTAGGGGTCCCTTATCACCGCCAGTTAGTTAGCTACTTGTTAGGTAGTTAGCCCAACCCACCGCACCGCAGTCACTGATTAGTCGCTGATTAGCGTCATCGCTGTCGCTAATCAGCACTAGTACTATATAGTATCTGTAAGTGATCAAGACTGATCGCAATCAGATCTATATCAGTACATTAGGGTCACCTTAGGCTCTACAAAAAACGCAGTGTTCGCCCGATCAGGCCTGATCTTGTGCGCACACTTGCGTTCAGTCTGCCCCACCGCAGTGACAGAATTAATTTTTTTCTGATCACTGCAAAAACACCGTAAAATCGATGCGGCGCTATAAAGATCACTTTTAAGGGGCATGGCGAGTTCATAGATTTTTTTTTTGCCACAAGTTAGTGGAAATTTTTTTATTTTTTGTTTTTTCTTACAAAGTCTCATATTCCACTAACTTGTGCCAAATATAAAATCTTACATGAACTCACCATACCCCTCACGGAATCCAAATGCGTGCAAATGCCCTGTGAAATCCTAAAGGTACTTATTGGAATTTGGGCCCCTTTGCGCATCTTGGTTGCAAAAAAGTGTCACACATGTGGTATTGCCGTACTCAGAAGAAGTAGGGCAATGTGTTTTGGGGTGTATTTCTACATATACCCATACTGTGTATGAGAAATATCTCTGTAAATGACAACTTTAAAAAAAAAAATATACAAAGTTGTCAATTTACAGAGATATTTCTCTCACCCAGCATGGGTATATGTAAAAATACACCCCAAAACAATGTGTAACAATGTGTAAACAACTACTTCTCTGTAATATCTCTGTAAATTGACAACTTTGTATAAAAAAATTGAAAAAGTTGTCATTTACAGAGATATTTCTCACACACAGGATGGGTAGATGTGAAAAGACACCCCAAAACACATTGCCCTACTTCTCCTGAGTACGGCGATACCACATGTGTGACACTTTTTTGCAGCCAAGATGCGCAAAGGGGCCCAAATTCCAATGAGTACCTTTTAGGAGGGCATTTTTAGACATTTGGATTCCAGATTTCTTCTCACGCTTTAGGGCCCCTAAAATGCCCCTAAAATGCCAGGGCAGTATAAATACCCCACAAGTGACCCCATTTTGGAAAGAAGACACCCCAAGGTATTCCGTGAGTGGCATGGCGAGTTCATGTAAAATTTTATTTTTTGTGACAAGTTACTGGAATATGAGACTTTGTAAGTTTTTTTTTTTTATCATTTTCCGCTAACTTGTGCCAAAAAAAAAAAAATTCTATGAACTCGCCATGCCCCTCACGGAATACCTTGGGGTGTCTTCTTTCCAAAATGGGGTCACTTGTGGGGTATTTATACTGCCCTGGCATTTTAGGGGCTCTAAAGCGTGAGAAGTAGTTTGGAATCCAAATGTGTAAAAATGCCCTGTGAAATCCTAAAGGCACTCATTGGAATTTGGGCCCCTTTGCGCACTTAGACTGCAAAAAAGTGTCACACATGTGGTATCGCCGTACTCAGAAGAAGTAGGGCAATGTGTTTTGGGGTGTATTTTTACATATACCCATACTGTGTGTGAGAAATATCTCTGTAAATGACAACTTAAAAAAAAAAAATGTATACAAAGTTGTCAATTTACAGAGATATTTCTCTCACCCAGCATGGGTATATGTAAAAATACACCCCAAAACACATTGCCCTACTTCTTCTGAGTACGGCGATACCACATGTGTGACACTTTTTTGCAGCCTAGGTAAAGGGGCCGAAAGTCCAAAGAGTACCTTTAGGTTAGGCTCTACAGGGTTGCTCACAATTTAGCCCCGCCCAAAATGCCAGAACAGTAAACACACCCCACAAATTACCTCATTTCGGAAAGTAGACACCCCAAGGTATTCACTAAGTGTGAGTCCGTGGGGGATTTTTTATTTTTTTGCCAGAAGTTAGCAGAAATGGAAACTTTTTTTTATTATTTTTTCCTCAGAAAGTGTCATTTTCCGCTAACTTGTGAAAAAATATTAAATCATACATGAACTCACCATGCCCCTCCGTGAATACTTTGGGGTGTCTTCTTTCTAAAATGGGGTCATTTGGGGGGTATTTATACTATCCTGGCATTCTAGCACCTCAAGAAACATGACAGGTGCTCAGAAAGTCAGAGCTGCTTCAAAATACGGAAATTCACATTTTTGTACCATAGTTTGTAAACGCTATAACTTTTGCGCAAACCAATAAATATACACTTATTGGATTTTTTTTTATCAAAGACATGTAGCACAATAAATTCTGACACAAACTTGTATAGAAATGCAATTATGTTTGAACAATTTTACCAGAAAAAGTTAAAAATATACTTTTTTTGAGAAATTTGCGGCCTATTTTGATTAATATCAGAAAAACGAAAAATCTCAACAGCAATCAAATACCACCAAAAGAAAGCTGTATTTGTGAGAAGAAAAGGAGGTACAATTCATTTAGGTGCCAAGTTGCATGACCGAGCAATAAACTGTTAAAGTTGTGAAGTGCCGATTTGTAAAAAAGGGCCTGGTCACTAGGGGGGTATAAACGCAAGAAAAACTATACATATAAGGTATCGCTGAATTCTTACTGATCTGTAGAATAAAAGTAACGTTTTATCGCATATTGAACTTCGTAAATAAAAAACCCATAAAACTGTGGTGGAATTTCTTTTTTTTTTTTTTGCAATTTCACCCCATTTTGATTTTTTTTTCCTGCTTCCCACTACATCATATGCAATATTAAATGGTGGCGTTGGAAAGTACAACTTGTCCCACAAAAAACAAGCCCTCATATGGCTATGTGAACAGAAAAATAAAAAAGTTATGGCTCTGGGAAAGCAGGGAGCGCAAAACGAAAATGCAAAAAAATAAACCTGGCCCATAAAGGGTTAATATATTTTTGCTGTTCTAGACACATGAAACAAATATGTATTAAAAACAGCCCTTAGCCAACAGCATTACTAGTCTACCACTCTATAAATGACCTTTTCCATATGCTCTGGTTCATCTAGTACGCTACCTTTCCATCGATTATTCAGGACATTGCTTTGTAGAACTTGCTTTACAATTCTTAGTTCTTTACTTTTTCCCAAAAGTGAAGCAGTCCTTCTTCTTCTAAGTCTTCTTGCACTCCAACTGGATTTGAAATATTGGCACGGTGTTTGCTTTGTCTTAAAGGTAAGGCTACTTTCACACTAGCGTTCGGGGCTCCGCTTGTGAGTTCCGTTTAAAGGCTCTCACAAGCGGCCCCGAACGCATCCGTACTGCCCTACTGCATTCTGAGTGGATGTGGATCCGCTCAGAATGCATCAGTCTGGCAACGTTTGGCCTCCGCTCAGCAGGCGGACACCCGAACGCTGCTTGCAGCGTTCGGGTGTCCGCCTGGCCGTGCGGAGGCAAACGGATCCGTCCAGACTTACAATGTAAGTCAATGGGGACAGATCCGTTTGAGGTTGACACATATGGCTCAATTTCAAACGGATCCGTCCCCCATTGACTTTCAATGTAAAGTCTGGACGGATCCGTCTGAGCAACTTTCACACTTAGAATTTTTTCTGAAATATAATGCAGACGGATCCGTTCTGAACGGATCCCATCGTCTGCATTATAGGAACGGATCCGTCTGTGCAGACACCAGACGGATCCAATCTGAACGCAAGTGTGAAAGTAGCCTTAGACTAGATGTAAAGGCTGGCGGTTTGTTTAGTGTATATATATATACATATATATATATATATATATATATATATATATATGTATATATATTGGATACATATATATATATATATAAAAGATACATATTTTTGTTTATACCATTTGTGATTATTGCAACATTACATTGTGTGTGAATATGTATTGTATTTGTCTTTGTTATTAAATATTTTTAATATATTCAAATTGCACAGCTTATTCACCCCACTTTAAGAATCGAGGAGTAACAGATCTGCTTATCTATTAAACAAGGTGGGCGTCCCAATAACGGTAGAATAAACAGTTTATTCACCCCTATTTGAGAATCAAGGCTTTATGAAATTAACAAGGTGGGCAGCCTAATAACAGTTCAATTACACAGCTTATTCATGCCAATTTGAGAATCAAGGCCTAATGGAATTACTTATCTATAAAACAAGGGGGATACCCCATTAATTGTTAAATTGCACTACTTATTCACCCCAATTTGAGAATCAAGCCGTAATAGATTTGCTTATCTATTAGACAAGGGGGGCACCCCAATAACAGTTAAATTATGCTACCTTTTTACTCCAATTTGAGAATCAAGGCATAATAAATCTTAACTAGGGGGAGATCCCAATGACAGTTAAATTATACAGCTTATTCACCCCAAATTTAGAATCAAGGCGTAATAGATCTTCATATCTATCAACCATAGGGGACACCCCAATAACAGTTAAATTACACTATTTATTCACCCTAATTTGAGAATCAGGCATAATAAATCCTCTTATCTATTTAACAAGGGGGACACCCCAATAACAGTTGAATTAAACTAATTATTCACCCCAATTTGAGAATCAAGATGTAATAGATCTGCTTATCTATTAAACACGGTAGCCACTCCAATAACAGTTAAATTAGACAGCCTATTTACCCCAATTTGAGAAGCAAAGAGTAATAGAATTGCTTATCTATTAAACAAGATGGATATCCTAATAACAGTTAAATTACACAACTTATTCACCCCAATTTCAGAATCAAGGCATAATAGAATTGTGTATCTATGAAACAAGAGGGACACCTCAATAACTGTTAAATTAGGCAGCTTATTCACCCCAATTTGAGAACGAGTGATAGAATTGCTTATTTATTAAACAAGGTGGAGACTGTTCAATTAGCTGCTCTGTGCAGGGAATGATCCAAACTTAGCTGTCTCCTATGGATCCTTTCATCTTCTGATTACACAGCCTGAACTGTCCCTGCAGTCTCCCTATGCTCTCCCTACAGTGTGTAAAAACTCTCCCTATGATCTCCCTACACTGTCCCTGCAGTCACCCTATCCAAGATTCTACAATTGCTTTGTTAAACACTGTCCCTAACACGTGTCACATCTCTCTCTATGCTCAGTTCACTGTAAAATGGCTCAGACCGGGCAAGATTAGGGTTTTTATAAAGCTATGACATTAAAGGGGCTGGCTAGCTGCTGATTGGCTGGCTGCACTGCATTATGTGTGATCTCTTATTCCTGGGCTTCTTACTTTCACGTTGTAACACATGTTGCTGTCATTTTAGAAATTGATTCGTTACCACAAAGCGCCAGGAAATTTGGATTCGTTGCAAACCGAATTTTTCCTAAACTTCGGATCAAATTCCACTTCGGATGCTTAACCATAATGCTGATGTAACTTGCCAAAATGCTCCAGTTTTGTCTCATCTGTTTAAAGGACATTCTCCCAGAAGTCCAGAAGTTTTGTAGCTTGTCAATATGCATTTTGGCAAATTCCAGCCTTGCTTTTTTATGATTTGCCTTTAACAGTGGTTTTCTCCTCGGTCATCTTGACAGCGAAAGATGATTGGATCTGACACTGATGTACTTGTACTTTGGAGTTCACCTCTAATCTTTTTGGAACTTGTTCTGGGCTTCTTGGTTACCATTCATATTATTCACATCGTCAGTGTGTCAGCAATTTTCCTCTTATGACCATGTCCAGCGAGTTTGACTACTGTCCTGGAGACCTTAAACTTCTGAATAATATGTGTAACTGTAGAAACAGTAACATCAAGCTGTTTGGAGATAAACTTATAGCCCTTACCTTTTACATGTTTCTCTATAGTCTTTCTAATCTGAGACACTCTAACTCTCTCCTTAGCTTTCTTTGGTCCATGTTCAGTGTGATACTCCCCATGATACCAAACAGCACAGTGACTACTTTTCACCCTTCAAGTAGGCAGACTGACTGATTACAAATTTGAAGACATCTGTGATGCTCATTACGGGACACAACTTGGTTTAACATGTCACTATGGTCAAATTTTTTTCAATCTTTCCTAGGGGTACCATCATTTTTGTCCGGGCCTTAGTTTGTTTTTTAAAATTATTCTGTTAAACCGCAATTCAAAAGTAATGTCTGATTTTCATTAGCTGATTTTCAGTAATTTTTTATTTATTATAAATTTTGTCGGTTTCAAGTTATTTCAGTAATGATTGTGGGTTTTGCAGAAGTGTGCATCTATTAATTACCGGCTTCAATGTTATATTGCATATGGTTTGTATCTTGCATAAACCCACTTTAAATACATTAAAAACCATAATATCAAGAACATTGATTAGACCTTGTTCACATTTCCATGTCCGTTTGACATCTGTGCAAAATCCGTCCATGTTTCATCCATGAAGATGTCAGTGAAGAATCTGTGTTTGGTCCATGTGTCTGCTGTTTTTTTGCTCTCTGTATGTCATCCTTATACCATGGACACTGCTCAGCTGAAATTTTTTTTCCATCTCCTACCAATGCTCCGTGACAGAACATGGATGCCATTAGTGTTGTCTCAGTGGTTTTTTTTTCACGGACTCATAGACTCCAATAGGCATGCTTAATCAGCATTACGGACCAAAGTGCTGCATGTCTCTGTGGTTTTTCCACTGACTCATGGTCAGTGAAAAACCACTGATGTGTAAACAAACACTAAAATCAATGGGTATGTGTGCTGTCCGTGGAGAACAAGGACAGCACACGTCTGATTTACTGAAGTGTGAATGAGGCCTTGCCCTGTTGTTAACCACTCTGCATAGTTGTCTGTATGTTCGGTCTCTTCCAACTTACATCTACGTAAGTTACAGTGAAATTATTGAAAATGTTCTGCGAGCATCCTGCCTGAATAATACTAAATGTCTGGTTTATGCACTGCAAATGGGAATGACCAAATAGTTAAACTAAAAAGGAAGTGGAAAGAAATTTTTATCCCTCCAGGTCTGTGTAAAAAAATGTGGTATAGCTTCATTCATGAATCAGCCTGTTATCCAGTGTGGTGTAGGACAGGGAGTGCCTGTTCTGTGAATTTACTCTACAGACGGCGAGAGAAAAGTGCTACTGCCGGCTGAGTGTTTATGTCTAGAGGGTTTGTTCCAGTGACACATTAACAAACCGCACCGGCAGCTGCCAAATTCCTACAGCCAATCGTGACCACTGCGATGTGATGTCACTTCAAAACACAGAAACCTTATAAATATTCTCCAAATTAAAGAGGCCAAAACATTTCAACCTCAGCACTGGTTTAGCTCTCAGTTACAGCAGCCAGGCTCAAAGCCACAAGTGACAGGATGAAAAGTTCGCTGTTAGACTTGCTGTTTTTTCTCCTTGATAAAATATCATTGGTCTCCAACTTGAAGTTCTTTAGCATGCCAGAACAGGCTCAGAGAGAATCCCATTCCCAGGACGCATCCTTTTTTAAACGAGGAGACTTGTTAGAGGTCCCCAGGACTCTGTTTGTTCACTTTGGGATCTACTTGGGAAATAACAAGGTTGCCCATCTGATGCCTGATATCTTGCCTGCTATTTCAGACGACGAGTGTCTGATTGGAAAAGTCGTCACCAACAAAAGGCTGATCCTGGGTGTCCTGGCTAAAGTGGCCAGTATAAGAGTGGACACTGTGCAGGACTTTGCCTATGGTGGAAGTATAATGGTTAATCACATGGACAAAAGTTTCAAGACAAAACCTCTTTCTAATGAAGAAGTGGCTCAGAGGGCTGAGAAACTGGTGGGGGCCACATCATACAGCCTGCTGTGGGACAACTGCGAGCACTTTGTCACTTATTGCAGATTCGGGTTTCCAATGAGCTTTCAAACTGATAAGGTAAATTGTAATGTTACATTTTATTTTATAGCTGAATATTTCATTGTGACATAAATGAGCAGCGGGCCAGTCATTTACTAAGAGCTTTGTGAGCTATCTAAGCGTTCCAGTGATGAGAGAATGGGTGGCTGATTCTAAGTGTTATTTCTCCTCAGGGTGTGAGAACGTTAACGTTTATTAGGCCTCCTGCACGACTGTATTTTGCATTCACGTCCGGTCCACATTTTTTGCAGATTGCACACCGACCCATTAATTTCTATGGCTCCACAAAAAAAACGGACAGTACACAGATGTCATCTGTATGCTGTCTGCATCCGTGTATCTGTTCCACATATCATAGAACATGTGCTATTTTTGTCCATACTGCGGACAAGAATAGTAATTTCTAGTAATGGTGAAAATGTGGATTTCACACGGAAGGTGTCCGTAGTTGGTGGATCCGTGGTCTGCATGTACACGAGGCCTTAATCACATGTCCATGATGAAATCTGTGATAAGAGGGTCAGTGATTAATCCGTGAAGACGTCCATAAACCATGGTTGGTCCATGTGTCTTTTTTTTTGCTCTCCCTGTGTCATCCGTGTTCCCCTTACATGGCACAGCTGAAAATTAATTTTCAGAGCATCTCCTATAAAAGGTCCATGAAAAATGGATGAAAAACGGATAGCATCTGTGTTGGGTCTGTGTTTTTCACAGACCCATAGGCTATAACAGTCGTGATGGATCCATAAACACTGAAAATATTGGGCATACTTCCGTGCTAAAAGTACAGACCCACGGACCATGCTAAAACACCAGTGTGTGAATACACACATTGAAATGAGTGGGTACGTGTGCTGTCCGTGGAAAACACGGACAGCACATGTCCATAAATCACTGAGGTGTGAATAAGACCTTAGTGTGAATGATTCCAGGAATACTAGTGGAGGTGTATACAGGAACATGTCATGCAGACATTAAACTCTGCAAACTGAGAGTTTTCATCCAAAATGATAATAAACCTGTTGTAAAGAGAAATAGTGTATTATGAGAAGAGCTTTCAGCATACAAACATGTGATAATGGTCACCAATACGAGGTACAGAAGATTTATAAATTGTGCTTGAAAGGGGCCTGTTCCGTTATACATTTCTGTAAGATTTAATGGGTAAAAGGTAAATGTAGCGTCTCCTAATGGCAACATGAATTACTCCCTTCCTTGCAAACAAGGCCGGCCTTAGGCTGCATTTCATGATGTCCTGAACAGAAAATTCTGTTGGCACCTGCTCCCCAAACAGTGCCATACATCATAGATTGTAAGCTCTTGGGAGCAGGGCCCTCATGTTTTAATGGTTGACTTGTTTGTTTCTATGTTATTTATGACTCTGTACTTGAACCCCCTGAAGCGCTGCGGAATATATTGGTGCTATATAAAGATTATTATTATATCTCCCTGTAGTGCCTCTACCACTACACACTGAAAAATGTATATAAAGCCCTGTAGTGTCTAAATAGCAGTACCACACAATTCCTATATGAATACAATTACATAGTGCTCAAAGAATACCTATAATGCCAAAACATAGGTGAATATTCCACAAATAATATTAACATACAGTGACATATTGTACCTAACAGTTTAATGCAATTTATATTAATTAGGTTCTCTAGGACTTTTATATTGAAGGCCTGTCCTCAGGATCAGTGATGGCCAGTTTGCATTGTTCGCCCACGAACATATGCGGGCTAACATCTTTTTTCACAAGTCCGGCGAGGCACAAGTAAGCCCTTACCTGTGCCTGTGCGCGAGCCATTCTGAAAACAAGTGCGGTCACCGGGAGCAGGCAGTTCCGAGAACAGCCACCGGGGGCCTTCATCGAGCTGTTCTCGGAACTGCCTGCTCCCGGTGACCGCATTTGTTTTCAGACTGGCTCGCGCACAGGCACAGGTAAGGGCTTACCTGTGCCTCGCCGGACTTGTGAAAAAAGATGGCAGCCCGCATATGTTCGCGGGCGAACAATGCGAACTGGCCATCACTGCTCAGAAAAAGCAATCAATGCTAGATGGCTCTTGGCTCGAAGGGTCTGACAATCTTCCAGTTAGCTGCTCGAGAGTAGCTTCGGCTCAGTACATACACAGTTCCCGTCCATTGTGTAGTGGATGATAAGATTACTCAGCAATGGGACTAGTGCTGTAGTAACCAGCTCCATCCACTACTCAATGGACAGAACTGTGACGGAGCTTAAATGGGTCCGCAATCCGGGAGATGCGGAATAGAGGCACGGATCGGAAGCCCACGGAAGCACTATGACAGGGGTGGCCAACCCATGTCTCTTGAGCCTCATGTTTCTCTTTGCCACTTCAAGTGCGGCTCTTGCGGTGGAGATGGGAAGCAGCTGCGCAGCCTAATAGAGAACATGGCATGCGCTGCTCTCAGTGCCTACCATGTTCTCTTTACTAGCACAGTGGAGAAGGAGGGATTCCCTCCCTCTCCACTGTGACGCGGCTGCCGCTGCCACCAATCGGGAGATAGCAGGGAGGAGAAGGGGAGCGGCTGTGACCACTGCCCCACCAATTAATGTAATTAATTCAAGTATAGGAAGCAGCGGGTGCCGGCGGCGGTATCACATACCCGGCCTCAATAACAGGGCATGCGATCCGCCAAACCGCTGAAATTAACCCCTCAGGTGCCGCACGAAGTCGAAGATCGAGTCAACCATTCAAGAACCGCTGGGTTGCTGGTCACGACACGACCACTAGCTGACACTGGGAGCTCAGGCCTCTCGAAGTGAACCCTGCTGCCACGGCCCCTTACTCTGCTGCAACCTCTGCCTGCGCCATAAACATTTAGGCCTCTGCCACTCCCCTATCACGATCAGTGTGGAGGGAAACTGCACTCTGAACACAGGAGGGAAGGGGAACAGTAACTGGGCCTGGAAACTATGGAATAAACAGGTCACCTCCTAGACAACCCTAATCCGGGCCCTAACTATCTATCAATATGAATAGACCTTGAAGGTAGGAATATTTATATGCAGGATAACTAGGCCTGTATATCCCTATAATGCCCTGGAAAAGGTTAGGACCAGAGACAACCTCCCCAGATGGACGAATGGAAGTCTTTGTCTCAGGCCCAGATACAAACAACAGGGAATATAACAAACACAAACAAACGCGACACTTAACGTCTGTAGAAACGGACGAGCAGGAACACCAGGGACAAACTCACACCAGCTCAGCCAAACCCAAATGAAGCTATCTACCGCATAGTCAGAAGGGTGGGGTCAGACTATAAAGGGTAGAAGTGATGACCACTGAGCAACAGCTGATAAAAGGGAAGTGGTCATTAACCCTATCAACACTGAATCAAGAGAAATCAAGGAAGCTGTTAGATTCCTCCACGCTCAGCCAATCTCTTTGATTTCCTGACATCAGTCACCTGAGGGACCGTGACATCCCCTGCGCAGGGCCTGGCACTTCTCTGCCTGACATACTGTTAGATCAAATAACCAAATATTAGATTAAATATTTTTTATTTCGCCACTAATACACAGCAAACAGGGCTTTAGAATATATCACTGCACCGCTAAACCGCAATTTTTTTCTATTTTTACACAAAAGACTTTTCAACAGATAAGTGCAACGATCAAAGACGTATATATTTGTATTTCGCCAGTAATACCCAGCAAACTGGGCTGTAAATTGTCTCACTGCACCGTTGAACGGCAATTAGGCTCTAATATTTTTCTATTTTTACACAAAGGGCTTTTCAACAGATAAGTGCAATGATGAAAGGCGAAAATCTATTTGTATTTGGCCAGTAATATATGGCAAACTGGGCTGTAAATTATCTCACTGCATCGCTGAACGGCAATTAGGTTTAAATTTATAAAAAAAATTACACAAAAGGCTTTTCAACAGATAAGTGCAACGATGAAAGGCGAATATATTTGTATTTCGCCAGTAATACACGGCAAACTGGGATGTAAATTATCTCACTGCACCGCTGAACGGCAGTTAGGGCCAAAGTTTTTTCTATTTTTACACAAAAGGCTTTTCAACCGATAAGTGCAACAATAAAAAGGCGAATATATTTGTATTTCGCCCGTAATACATGGCAAACTAGGCAGTAAAATATCTCACTGCACTGCTGAGCGGCAAAGATATTTTTCCTTTTTCCACTAAAACATGCAAAAAAGGGCTTTAAAACAGATTACTGCACTGCTGAGCGACAAATATATTTTTCTTTTTCCACCAATACACGCAAAAAAGGGCTTTAACCCCTTAAGGACTTAGGTCCCGTGACCCCCCCGTGTCGGTGATCGCCGCAAACCACAGGTCAATTCAGACCTGCAGTTTGCTGCTTTTACCTTATCCGGCGGTTGTGGGCAGCGGTGACATCGGGTCCCCATGCGGCTGTAGGGGGGACCCGATGGCATAGAAGGCAGCGCGATGTCTAAGGAAGGCATCGCTCTGCCTTCCGGTGACGAGCCTGTGAGATCCAGCCCCCTGGATCTCACAGGCCGGAAGCTGTATGAGTAATACACACAGTATTACTCATACAGCCAATGCATTCCAATACAGAAGTATTGGAATGCATTGTAAAAGAGACTTTGTAAGAAAAGAGACTTTGCATTGAGACTTTGTAAGAAAAAAAAAAAACTCATTTTCCGCTAACTTGTGACAAAAAATACAAAGTTCTATGAACTCACTATGCCCATCAGCGAATACCTTAGAGTGTCTACTTTCCGAAATGGGGTCATTTGTGGGGCTTTTCTACTGTCTGGGCATTGTAGAACCTCAGGAAACATGACAGGTGCTCAGAAAGTCCAAGCTGCTTCAAAAAGCGGAAATTCACATTTTTGTACCATAGTTTGTAAACGATATAACTTTTACCCAAACCATTTTTTTTTTACCCAAACATTTTTTTTAATCAAAGACATGTAGAACAATAAATTTAGAGAAAAATTTATATAGAAATGTAGTTTTTAAAAAAAAAAATTATACAACTGAAAGTGAAAAATGTCATTTTTTTGCAAAAATTTTGGTAAATTTCGATTAATAACAAAAAATGTAAAAATGTCAGCAGCAATTAAATACCACCGAAATGAAAGCTCTATTAGTGAGAAGAAAAGGAGGTAAAATTCATTTGGGTGGTAAGTTGCATGACCGAGCAATAAACCGTGAAAGTAGTGTAGTGCAGAATTGTAAAAAGTGGTCTAGTCATTAAGGGTGTTTAAGCTAGGGGAGCTGAGGTGGTTAAAGAAAGTAAAAAAAAAAAATAGGTTTTACAAATATAAAAAAAAATATAAAAAAATTAAAGTTCAAATCACCCCCCTTTGAATCAAAATAAAATATTAAAATAAAAATACTTAACCAATAAAAAATAAATAAACATCATAGGCATCGTCGCGTGCGAAAATGCTCATACAATTAAAATATAACAATATTAATGGCATACGGCAAATGACACAACGGGGAAAAAAAACTGCCAATTTGCCATTTTTTCTCACTTCAACTACCCAAATTATTTTTTTATAAAAAGTGATCAAAAAGTCGCACACACTTTAAATTGGTATTACTGAAAAGAAAAGATCGTCTGGCAGAAAATGAGCCCTCAAACAGCCCTGTACACATAACTACCAAAAAGTTATAGGGGTTAGAATATGGTTATAAAAATTTTTTTTTTCCTCAAAGGTTTTCATTTTTTTGTGTGTTATCATTGCAACCGTACTGACCTGGAGAATGAAGATAACAGGTCAATTTTACCGTATAGTGTACAGTGTAAGGCTATATGCACACAACCGTGGTGTGTTTTGCGGTCTGCAAATCGCGGATCCGCAAAACACGGACGGCGTCCGTGCGCGTTCCGCAATTTGCAGAACGGCACGGACAGCCTGTAATATAACTGCCTATTCTTGTCTACAAAGTGCAGACAAGAATAGGACAAGTTATATTTTTTTGCGGTCCACGGAACGGAGCAATGGATGCGGACAGCACACGGAGTGCTGTCCGTATCTTTTGCGGCCCTATTGAAGTGAATGGGTCCGCATCCAAGCCGCAAAAACTGCGGCTCGGATGCGGACTAAAACCACGGCCGTGTGCATGTAGCCTAAAAAACAAAACAAAAAAAAAACCTTTATCAGAATTGCATTTTTTCCCAATTCTACCCCATTAGGATTTTTTTTTTCACTTCCTACTACATGGTATGCAACCGTAAATGGTGCCATTAGAAAGTACAACTTGTCCCGCAAAAAATAAGCCCTCATAAGCAGTGATGGCCAGTTCGCCGTGTTTGCCCGCGGGCTGCCATCTTAAATCAAAAGTCCGGTGATGCACAGGTAAGCCCGATGAAAGCCCCCGGCGGCTGTTCTCGGAACTGCCTGCTCCCGGTGACTGCATTTATTTCAGACCGGCTTGCGCACAGGCACAGGTAAGGACTTACCTGTGCATCGCCAAACTTGTGATTTAAGATGGCAGCCTGCATGTGTTCGCGGGCGAACACGGCGAACTGGCCATCACTGCTCATAAGTGAATGGAAAAATATAAAAGTTTGGACTATGGGAAGGCAGGGAGTTAAAAACAAAAATGCAAAAAAGGAAAATACCAGGGTCCTGAAACGGGTTAATGTCTTGCTAAGGTGTGCTGTTTCCATGTTTGTCTGCCTTGTACTGACTTCTACCAATTTACCAGATTTGACCCTTTGCTGTCTGACCTTGAGTCCATGAACCATGATTGGTCCGTGTGTCTTTTTTTTGCTCTCTGTGTCATCCGTGTTCCCCTGACAGTGCACAGCTGAAAATTTATTTTCAGAGCATCTCCTATAAAAAACGTCCATGAAAAATGGATGAAACACGGATGGCATAGGCTATAACAGTCGTGACGGATCCATAAACACAGAAAAAATAGGGCATACTTCCGTGCTAAAAGTACAGACCCACGGACCATGCTAAAACACCAGTGTGTGAATACACACATTGAAATGAATGGGTACGTGTGCTGTCCGTGGAAAACACGGACAGCACATGTCCATAAATCACTGAGGTGTGAATAAGACCTTAGTGTGAATAATTCCAGGAATACTAGTGGAGGTGTATACAGGAACATGTCATGCAGACATTAAACTCTGCAAACTGAGAGTTTTCATCTAAAATGATAATAAACCTGTTGTAAAGAGAAATAGTGTATTATGAGAAGAGCTTTCAGCATACAAACATGTGATAATGGTCACCAATACGAGGTACAGAAGATTTATAAAAAGTGCTTGAAAGGGGCCTGTTCCGTTATACATTTCTGTAAGATTTAATGGGTAAAGGTAAATGTAGCGTCTCCTAATGGCAACATGAATTACTCCCTTCCTTGCAAACAAGGCCGGCCTTAGGCTGCATTTCATGATGTCCTGAACAGAAAATTCTGTTGGCACCTGCTCCCCAAACAGTGCCATACATCATAGATTGCAAGCTCTTGGGAGCAGGGCCCTCTTGTTTTAATGGTTGACTTGTTTGTTTCTATGTTATTTATGACTCTGTACTTGAACCCCCTGAAGCGCTGCGGAATATGTTGGTGCTATATAAAGATTATTATTATATCTCCCTGTAGTGCCTCTACCACTACACACTGAAAAATGTATATAAAGCCCTGTAGTGTCTAAATAGCAGTACCACACAATTCCTATATGAATACAACTATATAGTGCTCAAAGAATACCTATAATGCCAAAACATAGGTGAATATTCCACAAATAATATTAACATACAGTGACATATTGTACCTAACAGTTTAATACAATTTATATTGATTAGGTTCTCTAGGACTTTTATATTGAAGGCCTGTCCTCAGGATAAGCAACCAATGCTAGATGGCTCTTGGCTCGAAGGGTCTGACAATCTTCCAGTTAGCTGCTCGAGAGTAGCTTTGGCTCAGTACATACACAGTTCCCGTCCCGTGTAGTGGATGATAAGATTACTCAGCAATGGGACTAGTGCTGCAGTAACCAGCTCCAGCAACTACACAATGGACAGATCTGTGACGGAGCTACTCCCGAACACCTGATCGGTGTGAGTGTGGGGTATCAGACCCCTGTGATCTGCTATCAGTATAAAAATCCTAGAGAACCCATTTAAAATACTAATGTAGTTTGGGTTAAAATTTGGGTTTGGGTTAAAATTAGGTGCTGATGTTTCAGACTGCACACATAACTGCTCTGTATAAAGGGAATGTGGGATACATTCAAGGACTGCAACCTATAGAAGTGACCATGATGAAAGCAACTATTCTCCCTGCTACACTGGTGGTTGTGACATAGGCATTTGCTTTGTTTTCTAGTTTTGTGAGATCGTAAAGAGGATTATCAGAGATCAGAGAAGTGTGTTCGTTTCTGCTGCTTCAGGGCTCCTGTTAACACTATGCCTGGGCCTGCACCCTTCAACAACCCTGCTTTGTTTCTTCATCACCTTCACACTGTGGATGGCAAGCTAGATGCGGGGTCACCGACAAACTGTAAATAGTGCATCATGTGAAATAATGTATTTATAATGTATCTATTAATGTGATGTCATGTAATATTTACACTCATATGTGGTTTGTACAAAGATGTTACATTGTAATAAAGAATTTTTGCTAATACAGGTTTGATTGTTGTCATATCTTACATAGTGGGTACATCCCCGACAGCTTCCCTCGTAGGCTACAATATACCATAACAACATGACTGGTGGGGGAGACCTCTTGGACACCCACTGATCCCTCCACTGAATTGTGAATCATTCCAGCGAAGCAACCCTGAGGAAAAACGTGAAGGGTTCGAGAGTGCTAAAATACTAAAGGTATAAAAAATACACAAAACAATAAGACATGCACTTTATTATACTTAGACTTGGCATCAGCAATATACGGCATAGTTTGTGAAGAAATAATTTTTCAGCTAATTAGCTTGCAGAATAATTAGTAAGAGGATGTGACTCATGTTTGTTTCAAGTGTGTTACTGTTAGGAAATTACATTATTATGACAAAATAATGAAGCAATACAGAATTAGAATTGTAGACTCCAGTCTAATTCCTTTCAGATCACCTCACTGACGTAACTTTAGTGCAGGCAACTGCAGCCTCCAGCCAGGGCCGTCTCTAACGCGGGGTAAAAGGGGCAGCTGCCCCGGGCCTAGTTGCCCCTGGGGGGCTCAAGGCAGCTGCCTCTTGAGCCCCGCTGGCCACTAGTGACGTGGGGGGCGGCGGCAGGGCACAGGGAGATGAGCGCTTTTTTTGTGGAAGCGCTCATCTCCATAGTCATCTGTATCACCGTCCTCAGGACAGTGATACAGATGGAAATGCTGCGGCGGGCAGGGGAGGGTAGACGCCGCAGCCTATCAGAGGCCAGTGCAATAGCGCCGCCTGAGCCGTACAGCACAGGACACAGGCCGAAAGAGGCTGCCAGCCTGATGGAGGTAAGTATAAGTGTTGTTTTTTTTTATATGGTACTACTACTGGCACATGATTGGGGGCATCTATGCGGGCACGTTACTGGCACATGATTGGGGCATCTATGGGGGCACTTGTTACTGGCACATGATTGGGGGGCATATATGGAGGCACTTGTTACTGGCACATGATTGGGGGGCACTTGTTACTGGCACATGATTGGGGGGCATCTATGGGGGCATTTGTTACTGGCACATGATTTGGGGGCATCTATGGAGGCACTTGTTATTGGCACATGATTGGAGGAAATCTATGGGGGCACCTGTTACTGGCACATGATTGGGGGGGGCATCTATGGGGACACTTGTTATTGGCACACGGTTGGGGGGCATCTATGGGGACACTTGTTACTGGCACATTATTGGGGGGCATCTATGGGGGCACATCTTACTGGCACATTATTGGAGGGCACTGTGGGGGCATCTATGATGGCACCTCTTACTGGCACATTATTGGTGGCACTATGGGGGCATCTACTGAGGCCACAAAGAAGGGGTATTTTATATGGGGGAAGGGGGGAGAGGAACACTATGGGGCTTCTACTGAGGCCACAAAGAAGGGGTATTTTATATGGGGGCTCTGTATAGGGGTATTTTATACTGGGGCACATTATGATGGGTACTATGGGGAAGGGGAGAGAGGAGTACTATGGGCTCATCTATGGGGGGCACTAAGAAGGGGTATTTTATACTTGCAAATTATGGGGGACACTGAGGGCATCTACTGGGGCACTATATATGCAGCATTTTATACTGGTACATTATGGGGGGCACTAGGAAGAAGGGGGGAGAGGAGCACTATAGGGCATTTACTGGGGGTACTATATAGTTTTTTTTATACTGGCACATTATGGGGGCACTATTGGGACATTAGCTCAACTGGGGGCATTAAAAGGGGGTATTTTTTTCACTGGCACATTTTAAAGAGATTTATTACTACTGGGGGGCATTATGATGGACTTTATTACTACTGGGGGTCTATAGGGAACATGATTACTAGTATGGGCACTATGGGGGAATTATTACTTCTGGGGCACAGTGCGGACATGTTGGGGGCACTGTTGGAGCACTATTACTACCATGTGTGCTCTAGCAGAGAATTATTCTGATTGGTGGGACTTTTGGGAGCACTATTACTGTGGGGGCACCTTGGCACAGTATCAGCTTACCACAATTATTTTTGGGGGACGTTATGTTTACACTATTAGTGTCAGGGGCACTATTTGCTGGGCGCAGTTATTTTAGGGCACTGTGTGCCAATAATTATTGAAGGGCACTATCTGCATGGTACTACTATTATCAGGGAATTTATCTGTTTCTGCAGTATAGTATTGGGGAGCACAGCGGCACAGTATTGGGGGTGGTAGGATGATTTATCCAGAAGATGGGAGGATGATAGAAAAGTAGTAAACTAAGATTTTGTTTGTCAAACTGCAGAGACAAGAAATGGCTGAAAAATGGTGGTCTGGTCTGAAGGACTGATACGAGAAGATGAGGAAAGAGAACATCTACATCACAAGAGACGTCACTGGATGTAAGAGGTATGTGGCGCTGTATTACCCTATATGTAGGGGTGGATGGAGGGGTTAGTAGTACAGTACTATCTGCACATTGTAAAAAAAAAAGTAATCTGAAAAATACTAAATATTTGTGTCAGAAGTTGTGCTTTTTTAATTTTAGAATAATGATACAGCCATTTTATTTGATACTTTTGTGCTGATTCTTCCCCCCCCCCCCCCTCTATATTAAGGGACACTATAGTCACCAGAACAACAACAGCTAAACGTTGTAGTTCTGGTGTCTATAGCATGTCTCTGCAAGCTTTTTAATGTAAACACTGCCTTTTCAGAAAACAAAGCAGTACCGTATTTACATTACTGCCAAGGAACACCTCTAGTGGCCACTCATCATTATTAAAGTTTACTACTCTACGAGGTGTGTGGATTTTTTGTGTGTGTGTGTGTGTGTGTTGTGGTGGAGGGCGTGGTTGAATGCTAGGGTGTTGGAAGTCTGGATCCAGTAGGCCTAAGTAAATTTTTGCCCAGGGTCCAATCAATATTAAAGACGGCCCTGACTCCAGCTGCTGTGAAACTACAATTCTCAGCATACACACTTGCTCGGCTGTTCTCCCACAGAAGTGAATGGAGCAAGCTGGGAATTGTAGTTTCGCAACAGCTGGCGTTCCAGAGGTTGCTGACCCCTGCTTTAGTGGGAATATTGGAAGGCTTTCAATTCATCTTGCACTACGCGCTGCCATTGTTACAGGTAATTTTCTTCCAGCAGGACTTCTGTCTTCAGGGTTTCCAGAAGAAAGGTCACACATCATTGTTAGGGCTCATGCAAACAGCCGTTGCCTGGCCATGGCCGTATTGCGGCCCGCATACGGTGGGACCGCAATACACTGGGAACCGGCCGCGTGTATCCCTGATCGCGGACTTATTCACTTGAATGGGTCCGCAATCTGGGAGATGCAGAACGGAGGCCCTCGGAGTGCTTCCGTAGGTTTACTGTACGTGCCTCCGCACCACAAAAAAGTAGTGCATCAAGTGAATGGGTCCGCGATCTGCATGCGGCTGCCCCATGGTCGGTGCCCGTGCATTGAGAACCGCAATTTACAGTTCGCAGCACGAGCCCGGCCAGCACACGGTCGTGTGCATGAGCATTTAGGGGGCATTCACATGATCGCATCTGTTTTGTGGTCCACAAATTGCAGATCTGCAAAACACTGATACTGGCCGTGTGTGTTCCGCATTTTGCGGATCAGCACGTCATGCCCTTTGTCAAAAATGCCAAATTTTTGTCCTATTTTTTTGCGGGGCTGTGGAATGGACATACGGATGCAGACAGCACACACGGTGTGCTGTCTGCATCTTTTGCAGCTCTATTGAAATGAATGGCCTCCGCATGCGATCCACCAAAAATGTGGCTCAGATACGGACCGAAAATCAGATACCGACAAGCTTTTCTATGAACTTTCCTGATAACTGGCTAGATTATCAACCAGTTCTGATAAGACAAATGAGGAGATATCAAAATTTAGAAAGACATGTTAGAGGTGTTCTACACATGTGCTGTTTATAAGATATATTTCTAGCATTGCCAGCTTTTCTAATGCCAGTCAATTTCCTTACACTTCCCCATTTTTTTCTACCACTCAAGCTGAGGGTACTCTATTTTGCTGGTAATCTGCACCAACTTCTACTCCCAGAGTCCAATGGCATCCCCTACTAACTCACAGTGACGTCTCATTTTTAATTTACAACTCTCTTGCTTATGTTGGAAGCATCCATATTTCCATCTCCTGAATTGCTAGTGCCTTTACATAGTCGTGCATCCACACCTCCATCAGTATAAATTAAATAATCGGTATTAATGAAACAGCATTAAACTACTAAGATGTGAATATCATAACTATATTCTGCACTGTGACTGTGATTGTCTTCCAGTAACTTACACTGCAGATGCCACAAATTTTAACAAAATGACTGCTGGTGAATATTCATTAGGGATGTAAAATGCAACAGAAAATCTGTGGCAATATCTGCATGATTTGCATGTAGATTTTGCCCCTGATTTGTATCTCATTTCACCCTCTGCACTGCAAAAGGTGAAATCTGTGGTAGAAGTCTGCAACATAAATCGAAATGCAGCAAATTTCAAATCCACACTGTCAATTTATGGTACAGATTTTTTTTTCCATAGCGTGTGGATGAGATCTCTTATAATCTTGTCTATTTTCTGGTACTGCACAATGCTGCAGATTTGCCACATGCACGTCCACGGCAGCAAATCCACAGTGTTTATGCCATTTGTGAACATACCATACTTTTCAGGTGAATGAACCTTTTCAGTTGTAGGACATTTTCTACAGTAAAATTTGCCGAGTGTGTGTGGTGTTTGTCTAGAACAGCATTTTACATTAAAAGGGTCTTTCAGGAATAAAACCTGCTCCGATGTTCCCAGGCCACCAGAGTAGCTCTGTCCCTCCACGCAGGCAGCGGCCTGCTTCTTTCCAGCTAGGCCACTCTCTGTTCGTTGGGTTTGCGTGTGTTCTCTCTGACTCTTAAAGGACCAGTGTGCACACCCTATTTTTCCCCATGGGTGCTTTAGGCATCTTCGCCTATGGGAAAGTGCCTGATCAATAGGTTACAGTTCATTAATGTCTTGCTAAGGTGTGCTGTTTCCATGTTTGTCTGCCTTGTACTGACTTTTACCTATTTACCGGATTTGACCCTTTGCTGCCTGACCTTGCCTCTGCCTGACCTCTATTCTGACCCTGACATGCCTGCCCTGACCTCCATCTGTCCATGACAACAGTTTTGCTTGATCCTTCAGATCCCCGCACCAATGTCTCTCGTGAAGGCTATGGATCAGAAGTCACTTGAACAGAGTCTACTCCAAGAGGTAGCAGCCTGGCTTTACCTTTGCACCAAAGGCCAGGCCCCTGTATAGGGGTTAAAGGCTGAATGCCAAGGAGATCACTCAGATAACATCATTAAGGGTAGCCCCAAGCCAAATCTTTTCAAGTGACACAGAAGATCCACACCTGTCTTGTAACTAAAACAATAATGGCTTATCCATATGATATACCCAGCATTGATTGGTGATTCCCAATGATCAACAAAGCCCACCTTCTTTTTTGTTTATTCAGGCACAGCAGCTCATCTATACATGGAGCGGTGATTGGTACTGTAGCACATCGTAATTCAGTAGGTACTGCATCTGTTAACGAGTGGCGCTAGTTTTGCATCTTTGTCATATGGTCCTTTCCTTGCATAGAAAACAGTTCTGCAAACATTTCTAGCTTTTTTTTTTATAGCATTCTCATTCTTTCCTTTGATCTTACTTTGTATCATACTACAATTAAATCTGAAAAATAGATAAAGAGAAGAAATCTAGTATTCCAAAAGATCTTCCCTTCCCCCTCTTTACTACCCGATGTCTGCGAGTAAGACATCTGGCAGCAGCAAGAGCCTCTCGCCTGTCTGCAGCAGCACACAAAGATACCCCCCTTCCTCAGCTAAGTAACACCCCTCCACCATTCACCAGATCATCAAATTAAGGCCTCTTTCACACGAACGTAAGGGCTCTGCCCGTGCTGCGGACCGCAAATTGCGGTCCGCAATGCACGAACAGTAACCGTGGGGCAGCCGCAGGCGGATTGCAGACCCATTCACTTGAATAGGGTCCGCGATCCATCCGTTCCACAAAAAGATAGAACAAGTTCTATCTTTTTTTACGGAACGGAACACCACAGAAGCACTCCATACTGCTTCCGTGGGGTTCCGTTCCATGCTTCCGTTCCGCACCGCATCTCTGGATTTGCGGACCCATTCAAGTGAATATGTCCGCATCCGTGATGCAGAATGCACACGGCTGTTGACCCGTGTATTAGAAAACCGCTGTGTGCGGCCCGCAGCACGGGCACGGGTCCCTTACGTTCGTATGAAATAAGGCCTAATACATGTTCTTCGCAAGCTATCTACAGGATTGTTTCAGGCGTACACAGAAACATCTACTTCGACTTCAACTTCGACTGATAAATACCTCTTGCTTACTTTTATCATACAGTGGGATGCGAAAGTTTGGGCAACCTTGTTAATCGTCATGATTTTCCTGTATAAATCGTTGGTTGTTACGATAAAAAAAGTCAGTTAAATATATCATATAGGAGACACACACAGTGATATTTGAGAAGTGAAATGAAGTTTATTGGATTTACAGAAAGTGTGTTATAATTGTATAAACAAAATTAGGCAGGTGCATAAATTTGGGCACTGTTGTCATTTTATTGATTCCAAAACCTTTAGAACTAATTATTGGAACTCAAAGTGGCTTGGTAAGCTCAGTGACCCCTGACCTACATACACAGGTGAATCCAATTATGAGAAAGAGTATTAAAGGGGGTCAATTGTAAGATTCTCTCCTCTTTTAATTTTCTCTGAAGAGTAGCAACATGGGGGTCTCAAAACAACTCTCAAATGACCTGAAGACAAAGATTGTTCACCATCATGGTTTAGGGGAAGGATACAGAAAGCTGTCTCAGAGATTTCAGCTGTCTGTTTCCACAGTTAGGAACATATTGAGGAAATGGAAGACCACAGGCTCAGTTCAAGTTAAGGCTCGAAGTGGCAGACCAAGAAAAATCTCAGACAGAAGCGACGAATGGTGAGAACAGTCAGAGTCAACCCACAGACCAGCACCAAAGACCTACAACATCATCTTGCTGCAGATGGAGTCACTGTACATCGTTAAACCATTCGGCGCACTTTCCACAAGGAGATGCTGTATGCGAGAGTGATGCAGAGGAAGCCTTTTCTCCGCCCACAGCACAAAAAGTGCCGCTTGAGATGGGCTAAATTTAGCACATTTGGACAAGCTAGCTTAATTTTGGAATAAGGTGCTGTGGACTGATGAAACTAAAATTTTGTTATTTTGCCATAACAGGGGGCGTTATGCATGGAGGAAAAATAACACAGCATTCCAAGAAAAACACCTGCTACCTACAGTAAAATATGGTGGTGGTTCCATCATGCTGTGGGGCTGTGTGGCCAGTGCAGGGACTGGGAATCTTGTCAAAGTTGAGGGACGCATGGATTCCACTCAGTATCAGCAGATTCTGGAGACCAATGTACAGGAATCAGTGACAAACCTGAAGCTGCGCCGGGGCTGGATCTTTCAACAAGACAACGACCCTAAACACTGCTCAAAATCCACTAAGGCATTTATGCAGAGGAACAAGTACAATGTTCTGGAATGGCCATCTCAGTCCCCAGACCTGAATATAATTAAAATTCTGTGGTGTGACTCAAAGAGAGCTGTCCATGCTCGGAAGCCATCAAACCTGAATTAACTAAAGATGTTTTGTAAAGAGGAATGGTCCAAAATACCTTCAACCAGAATCCAGACTCTGATTGGAACCTACAGGAAGCGTTTAGAGGCTGTAATTTCTGCAAAAGGAGGATCTACTAAATATTGATTTAATTTATTTTTTGTGGTGCCCAAATTTATGCACCTGCCGAATTTTGTTTAAACAATTATAGCACACTTCATTTCACTTCTCAAATATCACTGTGTGTGTCTCCTATATTATATGTTTAACTGACATTTTTTATCGTAACAACCAATGATTTATACAGGAAAATTATGACGATTAACAAGGTTGCCCAAACTTTTGCATCCCACTGTATATTTAGCATTCCTTTAACTGTAGACTTGAAACCAGTTTAAGGCCTCCTGCACCATTTATGTTCCGTTTTTTGCATTCCGTATACGGACCATATACGTAACCATTCATTTCAATGGATCCGCCCAAAAAACATGAAGGTGCTCCGTATGCTTTCCGTTTTCGTATTTCCGTTCCGTTCAAAGATAGAACATGTCCTATTATTGCCCGCAAATCACGTTCCATGGCTCCATTCAAGTCAATGGGTCCTCAAAAAAACAGATCACAAACGGAAACCAAACAGAAAAACGGACCGGCAAAACGGAATGGAAATGGAAACACAACGGAAACAAAAAACTGAACGGATCCGTTAAGAACGGGCCGCAAAATACTGAAAAAGCCATACGGTAGTGTGTAGGAGGCCTAAAGCAGGTCTAATTCACAGCTGTCAATGGAACAGGTCATGTAGACTGGATTTATGTTAACTGGGAGTGTACGATGACACAAGCTGGAAAGATAATGGCATATCAGCACAGACAGTGACCTTTTTTTTCACTTTCTCCAGACAAGCAGTTTGTTAGCATTCATCTTTTGGTTACTTTTTTCCATGGCTACTGTATATTTGTAAATGTGACATTTCATATCTTGCCTTTTGGCATTAACCTCCTCAGGACCGGCGTACGCAGGATTGCATCCTGGCGGCGGCCCTGCTCTTCTGGGTGGACGCATATACGCGTCCTCCCGCAAGAGCCGAGATTTCCTGTGAACGCTCATACGTCATACGGACGTCTGAATGGAGCCTTACAGGGGGGTGATCAATGACAGGGGGGTGATCAATGACAGGGAAGTGATCAGGAAGTCTATATGCGTGATCACCCCCTTGTCATTGATCACCCCCCTGTAAGGCTCCATTCAGAAGTTTTTTCTTACAAAGTCTCATATTCCACTAACTTGTGTCAAAAAATAAAATCTCACATGAACTCACCATACCCCTCACGGAATCCAAATACGTAAAAATTTTTAGACATTTATATTCCAGACTTCTTCTCACGCTTTAGGGCCCCTAGAAAGCCAGGGCAGTATAAATACCCCACATGTGACCTCATTTCGGAAAGAAGACACCCCAAGGTATTCCGTGAGGGGCATATTGAGTCCATGAAAGATTGAAATTTTTGTCCCAAGTTAGCGGAAAGTGAGACTTTGTGAGAAAAAAAACAAAAAAAAACAATTTCCGCTAACTTATGCAAAAAAAAAATATTCTATGAACTCGCCATGCCCCTCATTGAATACCTTGGGGTGTCTTCTTTCCAAAATGGGGTCACATGTGGGGTATTTATACTGCCCTGGCTTTTTAGGGGCCCTAAAGCATGAGAAGAAGTCTGGGATCCAAATGTCTAAAAATGCCCTCCTAAAACAAGGTATTTTGTGATGGGCATAGTGAGTTCATGGAAGTTTTTATTTTTTGTCACAAGTTAGTGGAATATGAGATTTTGTAAGAAAAAATAAAAAATAATCATCATTTTCCGCTAACTTGTGACAAAAAATCAAAAATTCTAGGAACTCGCCATGCCCCTCACGGAATACCTTGGGGTGTCTTCTTTCCAAAATGGGGTCACTTGTGGCGTAGTTATACTGCCCTGGCATTCTAGGGGCCCAAATGCGTGAGAAGTACCTTGCAATCAAAATGTGTAAAAAATTTCCTGCGAAATCCGAAAGGTGCACTTTGGAATATGTGCCCCTTTGCCCACCTTGGCTGCAAAAAAGTGTCACACATGTGGTATCGCCGTACTCAGGAGAAGTTGGGCAATGTGTTTTGGGGTGTCATTTTACATATACCCATGCTGGGTGAGAGAAATATCTCGGCAAAAGACAACTTTTCCTATTTTTTTATACAAAGTTGGCATTTGACCAAGATATTTATCTCACCCAGCATGGGTATATGTAAAATGACACCCCAAAACACATTCCCCAACTTCTCCTGTGTACGGCGATACCAGATGTGTGACACTTTTTTGCAGCCTAGGTGGGCAAAGGGGCACACATTCCAAAGTGCACCTTTCGGATTTCACCGGTCATTTTTTACAGATTTTGATTGCAAACTTCTTCTCACACATCTGGGCCCCTAGAATGCCAGGGCAGTATAACTACCCCACAAGTGACCCCATTTTGGAAAGAAGACACCCCAAGGTATTTTGTGATGGGCATAGTGAGTTCATGGAAGTTTTTATTTTTTGTCACAAGTTAGTGGAATATGAGACTTTGTAAGAAACAAAAAATAATAAAATCATCATTTTCCGCTAACTTGTGACAAAAAATAAAAAGTTCTATGAACTCACTATGCCCATCAGTGAATACCTTAGGGTGTCTACTTTCCGAAATGGGGTCATTTGTGGGGTTTTTCTACTGTCTGGGCATTGTAGAACCTCAGGAAACATGACAGGTGCTCAGAAAGTCAGAGCTGCTTCAAAAAGCGGAAATTCACATTTTTGTACCATAGTTTGTAAATGCTATAACTTTTACCCAAACAATTTTTTTTTTACCCAAACATTTTTTTTTGTATCAAAGACATGTAGAACAATAAATTTAGCAAAAAACTGAAAGTGAAAAATGTCATTTTTTTTCAAAAAAATCGTTAAATTTTGATTAATAACAAAAAAAGGAAAAATGTCAGCAGCAATGAAATACCACCAAATGAAAGCTCTATTAGTGAGAAGAAAAGGAGGTAAAATTCATTTGGGTGGTAAGTTGCATGACCGAGCAATAAACGGGGAAAGTAGTGTAGTGCAGAAGTGTAAAAAGTGGCCTGGTCATTAAGGGGGTTTTAGCTAGCGGGGTTGAAGTGGTTAATTAAATTTCTATACAATTATTATTATTTTCTATATTCAACAAGCTACAAGTCAACAGATTCATTATCAGATTTTGTTTTAAAATATAATTGAAACCAGAAAAAATGCAGCTCATAAACTCCTTTACACTAGTTTTGTATTGTTTGCAATTGATTTTTTTCACCCTTTCTTCCTGTCAGATTTGCTCCAGGTAGGGCATTTTTATAATAGGAGGTTAAAACTTTTGAAAGACACTGTTTGCAGTCCCAGTTTGCAGGGCGGCGCAGGACACCACTCTAGAAGTCACACCAGTGTGACCAGGTGGTTCGTTGGATTGCAGCAGATAATGCTTATAGTCGGTTAAGCACCACCCTATCTTTCACAAAGTCCAGTCTCAGTAGCCAAGAGTCTGGTCAACAGATCCCTGATCCTTCTTCCTCCCACCATGAAGAGTCTTGGCAAACAAGTGATCCCACACTCGGATATGCCGAGGAGCTCTTTTCATCGTCATTCCTTGATTTGGGCCTCTCGCCAAGAAGGACATGAGGAGATCTTGTGCACTGATTCCCGAACTCTTGAGCATCCACAGTCAAAAGAAGATGACAGTGGGGAATGGCAATTAGTGTTTCACGAGGTGGATGATGATGATGAGACACAGTTGCCAATAAGTCAACGGCAATTAGTGTCTCAAGAGGTTGATGATGAAAATGAGACACAGTTGTCAATAAGTGAGGTTCTTGTTAGGTCAACAAGTCAGGAGGATGACCAGAGCGAGGAAGTGGAAAAGGAGGTGGTGGACGATGAGATCACTGACCCAACCTGGGAAGGTGGCAAGCTGAGCGAGGACAGCAGTACAGAGGGGGAGGGATCTGCACCACCACAACAGGCTGGAAGAGGCAGTGGAAAAAGGGAGAAGGCAGGCAACACCAAACAGGCCCGCCACTGTTTCCCGGAGCACCCCCTTGCAGCAATCTCCCTTGCCAAGGGGCAGGTGTTCCGCAGTCTGGCGCTTTTTTGAGGAACGTGCGGACTATAAAAGAATTGTCATTTGCAGTCTGTGCCGTACCAAAATGAGCCGGGGCGTGAACACTAGCAACCTCACCACCACCAGCATGATCCGCCACATGGCATCAAAGCACCCTAATAGGTGGGCCAAACGGCTGGGTCCACAATCAGTGTCTGCGGGTCACACCACTGCCTCCTCTTCCCCTATGTTACGTGCTGGCCAATCCCCTGTCCAAGATGCAGGCCCGGATGCCTTCAGCCCTGCACCTGGACCTTTGCAAGCACCATCAGGTAGCACATCCACTTCTGTGTCCCAGCGCAGCGTACAGATGTCCATACCCCTGGCATTTGAATGAAAGCGCAAATACCCAGCCACTCACCCAAAGGCTATAGCACTAAATGCGCACCTTTCCAAATTGCTGGCCCTGGAAATGTTGCCATTTAGGCTTGTGGACACTGAGGCTTTTCACAGCCTTATGGCAGAGGCGGTCCCTCGTTATCTCAGTCCCCAGCCACCACTATTTTTCCCGGTGTGCCGTCCCCACCTTACACCAGCATGTGTCCCGTAACATCACCCATGCTCTGACCAAAACAGTTATTGGGAAGGTCCACTTAACGATTGACACATGGACAAGCGCCAGGGATGCTACATTTCCCTGATGGCACACTGGGTAAACGTTGTGGAGGCCGGGAGCGAGTCATACCCTGGGACGGCACAGGTGCTACCAACGCTAAGTATTGTGGGCCCTACTTCCATCAGGATTTCTGCCACCACCTACATTAGTTGCTGCAACACCCCCTTCTCCTCCTCAATTTCCACCTCTGAATTCTCATCTTGCAGCACCAGTCAGTATCTGGAAGCAGTGTAGCACTGCAGTTGGGAATCGGCAATAGGCCAAGCTGAAACAAAATTGCTTAGGTGACAAACAGCACACCGCCGCAGAGCTGTGGCAGGGTATAAGGGACTAGACTGAGTTGTGTCTGATAATGGCCGTAACTTGGTGGCGGCTTTGGAGCTCGGCAAGCTCACACACATACCATGCCTAACCCACGTCTTCAACTTAGTGGTTCAGAAGTTTCTCAAAACCTACCCCAATTTGCCTGAGCTACTGGTGAAGGTGCACTGCACGTGTGCCTATTTCCGAAAGTCATCTACAGTTGCTGCCAGTCTGGCAACGCTGCAGCAGCATGTTTTCACCTTGCCACTCTGTGGCCTCCTGATGCTGCCACCACCTCCACACTATGTTACCTTGCCACTCTGTGGTCTCCTGATGCTGCTCCTACCTCCACTCTATGTCACGTGTCACTCTGTGGCCTCCTGATGCTGCCGCCACCTCCACACTAAGTCACCTTGCCACTCTGTGCTCTGATGCTGCTCCTACCTCCATTCTATGTTACCTTACCACTCTGTGGCCTCCTGATGCTGCCGCCACCTCCACAATATGTCACCTTGCCACTCTGTGGTCTTTTGATGCTGCTCCTACCTCCACTATGTCACCTTGCCACTCTGTGGCCTCCTGATGCTGCCGCCACCTCCACACTATGTCACCTTGCCACTCTGTGGCCTCCTGATGCTGCCGCCACCTCCACACTATGTCACCTTGCCATTCTGTGGCCTCCAGATGCTTCCCCCACCACCACACTATGTCACCTTGCAACTCTGTGGCCTCCTGATGCTGCCGCCAACTCCACACTATGTCAGCTTGCCACTCTGTCGCCTCCTGATGCTGCCCCAACCTCCACACTATGTCACTCTGCCACTCTGTGGTCTCCTGATGCTGCTCCTACCTCCACTCTATGTCACCGTGCCACTCTGTGGCCTCCTGATGCTGCTGCCACCTCAATACTATGTCACCTAGCCACTCTGTGGCCTCCTGATGTTGCCGCCACCTCCAAACTATGTAATCTTGCCACTCTGTGGCCTCCTGATGCTGCTGCCACCTTCAAACTATGTCACCTTGCCACTCTGTGGCCTCCTGATGCTGCCGCCACTTCCACACTATGTCACCTTGCCACTCTGTGGTCTCCTGATGATGCTCCTACCTCCACTTTATGTCACCTTGCCACTCTGTCGTCTCCTGATGCTGCCGCTACCTCAACACTATGTAATCTTGCCACTCTGTGGCCTCCTGATGCTGCTGCCACCTTCAAACTATGTCACCTTGCCACTCTGTGGCCTCCTGATGCTGCCGCCACCTCCACACTATGTTACCTTGCCACTTTATGGCCTCATGATGCTGCCGCCACCTCCGCACTATCATTGTGCCACTCTATGGCACAATGCTGCCACCACCTCCAAACTATGTCACCTTGCCACTCTGTGGCCTCCTGATGCTGCTGCCACCTCCACACTATGTCACCTTGCCACTCTGTGGCCTCCTGATGCTGCTCCTACCTCCACTATGTCACCTTGCCACTCTGTGGCCTCCTGATGCTGCCGCCACCTTCACACTATGTCACCTTGCCACTCTGTGGCCTCCTGATGCTGCCGCCACCTCCACACTATGTCACCTTGCCACTCTGTCGCCTCCTGATGCTGCCCCAACCTCCACACTATGTCACTCTGCCACTCTGTGGTCTCCTGATGCTGCTCCTACCTCCACTCTATGTTACTGTGCCACTCTGTGGCCTCCTGATGCTGCCGCCACCTCAACACTATGTCACCTAGCCACTCTGTGGCCTCCTGATGTTGCCGCCACCTCCAAACTATGTAATCTTGCCACTCTGTGGCCTCCTGATGCTGCTGCCACCTTCAAACTATGTCACCTAGCCACTCTGTGGCCTCCTGATGCTGCCGCCACCTCCACACTATGTCACCTTGCCACTCTGTGGTCTCCTGATGATGCTCCTACCTCCACTTTATGTCACCTTGCCACTCTGTCGTCTCCTGATGCTGCCGCCACCTCAACACTGTGTCACCTAGCCACTCTGTGGCCTCCTGATGTTGCCGCCACCTCCAAACTATGTAATCTTGCCACTCTGTGGCCTCCTGATGCTGCTGCCACCTTCCAACTATGTCACCTTGTCACTCTGTGGCCTCCTGATGCTGCCGCCACCTCCACACTATGTTACCTTGCCACTTTGTGGCCTCATGATGCTGCCGCCACCTCCGCACTGTCATTGTGCCACTCTATGGCCTCCCCCTGATGCTGCCACCACCTCCGGACTCAGATCTGTCAGAAGGAAGGTAAATTGAGACGCACAACGGATCTCTGTGTAGCAGCTGTAAGGACTGTATGGTCCCATCAGAATTGGCTTATGATTTGGTAGCCAAAAGCAGGAGTGGGTACAAAACACAGAAGACTTGCAAATTTTCCATTCACATGTCATCTCTGTTTTGGATCTACTCCTGTTTTTTAGTTTTTTTTTGCATTAGCAATGCGGCTGAATTACTGACCAAATGCTGACCAAGTTGATGCGGATGCTCAACAGACAGCAACTGCTTTTTGTGGGTTATTGTTCTGACGGATCAGAGTAAGGGCAAAATAATTAGTGATGTCCACATAAACTTACTGCTAATACCCTCTCCACTCTGTTGGGGGGCTCTACTTGTATACCGTAAGCGTTAAATAGAACAGGTTCTGTAGACATCTATGTGGAATCAGCTGGCGACGGTGTAAAAGGAATGCGCTACTTCTTGACGCTAACATTGACCTGTATGGCTAAGTTCACACTTGTTATTTGGTCAGTTTTGGCCCCGTGACTGCCCAAATAAGTGAAGTGTGCAGTGATTCTAAGAGCGATGCCTGTCATCTGCATGTCATACGGACTCACAGTATTATTTCACTACCAAAGCAGACTCCCTGTGCGTGTTACTGCAAGGCACAGTGTTCTACACCACTAGAAAAGCTTTCTGCAGCCAGGAAATAGCCGTTTTAATGTAATTCGCCGCAAATTTATTTGGATCAAACCAAATTTTTCCCCAAAAATTTGGCAAACCGGCGAATATTATTATTTTTTTATTTGGTCATCTCTAATCGGCAAGAGAAAATACAATAAGTCCAGTTGATCTGACTTATAACTACTGATATCTTTACTGAAAATATGAAACACAAGACATACAAGCGTTTTTTGCTATCTGAGTTTTTGTTCATTAAATGGCATTTTGTTTTTCAAAAACTCAGCATGCTGTATCTTCTGGTATTTTTAGAGGCATTTAGATTTCTCTGTGGGGCAAAATGCCATGAAAAAAAAACACAATTGGTCAAACACGCTTTTCGCAATAAACACCTGAAAAATGCCACAGAAAAACATGGTACAAAACACACATGGCTATTTAAAAAAAACACGTGGTTTAGGTCTGGGCAATTAATTGAATAAATTCAATTAATTTGCCTCTGGGGCTTCTGACGATTCCGTTTTTTTACAGAATGGTAAAATCGATTGTCGTGTTGCCTCCTTGCCCACCCCACCACGCAATCCTTCTCCAATGTGTATATGTAAAAGGAGAAAAAGGCGGTATGGCAATAAATATAAGTACTCTTTAAATGATTAAAGTAATAATTTTTATTCAACAAGAATACCAAACAAGAATACCAAAACCCTCCGAACCTTAAAAACATTAAAAACAATAAAGCCAGAATAGCGGGCGATACGCATAGGGGTGCTGTCACCGCCACTTCTGTGAGAAGGTCTGTTAGATGTTCTCTACCTGCATGAAGTTCTTTGTTTTGGTTTCACTTTGTCATCTCAGGGAGAGCTCTAGGGGTTTTATAGGGCTCACCCATATGCTCCTTAGTTTGGGATCAAGCCAGTCGGATGTTTATTTATAAGTTCCAGCTTTCTGCAACACCATCCGTGACAGGTGCTTTCATCATTCCTCATTCCGGTCCTCACAGGTTTTTGTATTTAATCTCATGGGGAAATATTATTTTTGTTTATTTGATGAACTGTTTGTAGCGGATTGTATTTAGCCTGGCCTGTTTGGATCATGTAGGACGACATTCGGTTGATTGTATGGCTATGTATTGTAAACTGTAATGTTAACTGTGTTGGATGCATTGCTTTTCTGTGCCTCCTCCCTTCCCCCTTTATTTTTCCTGTCCCATTCTTTTCCCAGCAGGGTGTGGTCTCAGGGACACTGGGAGACCAGTAATCTAGCTGCTCTGTCCCTCCTCCATCTCCCATCAGCCCTTGCTATTGTCTGTCCCCACCCTTCCTTGTACCATGGTCATCTATGTGCCCCATTGTATGTAAATAAGGCTGTTGGGGGGTTTAAAGTGTGTGCCATGTCCAAATAAAGTTAGTTCTGCTCCTGATGCTGTGTGTCGTCCAGTCATTGGGATTGCTGTTGGGATATTATTGGACTATTTTGCCTGCTGGAATTACTACCCTAGGATTTATGATACTTGTTCCTGAGCCTCACTGGGATCTTAGGTGGAGATTGGCTGTGGAATATCAGCTCTCCGCTACATTGGTTGGCAGCGCTGGGATCCAGACTCACAGAGGAACAAGGATTAATGGAGATTGATTACTCCACTTTAAAACGATCCACACTTAAAGATCTTCTGGAAGCAAGAGGTATTTCAGCCAGCAACAAAACAAAGGCAACACTTATCTCTGAAATAATGGCAGAAATCCGAGCAGAGGATGATTCGGTCACTGCACAGAGGGACGAGACAGACGGAACAGAGCAAGCAGAGTTCCAAAGGCAGCTCGTATTCAGATTGTCATTTTATGGGGAGAACCCACCAGTGGACATTATCTCCAAGACAATGACAGAGGTTCAAGCATTTATAACGCGGCAAAGGAGACCACAAACACCAAGCCCAGCAGTGTCTATGGTGCAAGAGGGTAAGCCAAAAATTCCATACCAGGCATTTAAAATGTATGTAGAAGCGGAGGAAGATATAGATGCATTCCTCCAAGACTTTGAAAGACTATGCACGTTACATAAAATACATATGGAAGATTGGGTACCCATCTTAGCAGGACGGTTAACTGGGAGGGCAGCTGAAGCCTACCGTACGATACC
Organism: Bufo gargarizans; assembly: GCF_014858855.1. Taxonomy (NCBI): domain Eukaryota; kingdom Metazoa; phylum Chordata; class Amphibia; order Anura; family Bufonidae; genus Bufo; species Bufo gargarizans. The sequence goes on along the minus strand of NC_058080.1, from coordinate 174,191,058 downwards.
AGATACGGAAATTAGGAATTACAGCCGTGTCAAAGAGGTTATCCTGGCCCGATATGCTATGACACCAGAGGCATACCGAAGACGGTTCAGGGAATTGGAAAAAGCTGAAAAAGACTCGCATGCAGAATGGGCTTGCCGTTTACAAAGGGCAGCCCTCGGATGGGTACAGGCAAACCAGGCACGGTCCATGGAGGACCTATTACAAATGCTGCTACTAGAACAGTTCTATGATGGGATACCCGCAGACCTGCAGGAATGGGTGAGAGACCGTAACCCCACGTCTATCACAGAAGCAGCTAAAAAGGCTGATGACTATATGGATGCCCGCAGGCAGCACAAGCTCGTGGGTGTTAAACCAGCTGTGCGACCTCTAGGGGGAAACCAATTTTCAGCTAGCACCAACACACCACTGAGACCGCTACCCCCACCAGCTCCTACAGCGAATCAACCGAGGTTTCGCCCACCCTCCTCTGTGCAATGCCACCAGTGCCAGAGGTGGGGACACTACAAGCGGGAATGCCCGGAGCTTAGAGACCGATCCACCTGGATTCGACCAGGACCACCACCACCACCGAGAGCAGCAGCACACCACTATCAGGAGGAGACACCCCCCGCTTATGGCTCTGCAGTTCCAGTCACCACTATAGAACAGTGGGAAGTACTCCACGAAGCCAACCCACTACAAGCACAGGCGGATAATCGGCAGCACCACAGGCAAACAGTATACCTGGAGGGGAAACCTTTGCAGGGACTCAGAGATTCGGGAGCAACCATAACCTTGGTCCAAAGCCACTTGGTCGCGGACAAAGCTAAAACCAATAAGACTGTGGCTGTCAGGGTTGCTGGGGGAGCCGTATATCGGCTGAATACAGCAAGGGTTCATTTGCATTGGGGTGCGGGGTCAGGGACTGTGGAGGTGGGGTTGATGCCCCAATTACCCGCAGAGGTGATACTGGGAAATGACCTGGGAAAGCTCACATCTGCATTTGAGCCACAAACCACAACCACTGAGGAAGCACATCCAGTGGTCACAAGGCAACAGGCCCGCACCCAGGACTACAACACACTGCCGGAGGTCCAGGTAAGACAACCTTCCCCTTCCCTAGACTGTGTCCCTTGGGCCCCTCCTGACGAATTTGCGGCAGAGGTGATCACTGACCCTACTCTACAGATATATAGAGACAAAGTCACCTCTGACCAACCGGGGGCGGAGGGGGAAAGATTTGTATGGGATAGGCAGCTATTATACAGGGAGTCAGACAAGCAGGTAGCTGGGTCAGACCCGATCGTTATGAGACAGCTAGTTGTACCACAGAGGTACCGAGCTGAACTGCTCCGGATAGCGCACGATATTCCGTTATCCGGACATTTGGGGGTCAGTCGTACTAGATATCGGCTGACCCAAAGTTTCTTTTGGCCAGGAATTAGCCAGGGAGTACGCAAATATTGCAGCACCTGTGATACGTGCCAGAGGGTAGGGAAGAGGGGGGACCGGCGGAAAGCAAAGTTACACCCGCTACCTATAATTGAGGAACCGTTCCATAGAATAGCCGTAGATATAGTAGGTCCCCTCCGGAAACCTACCCCCTCTGGCAAGAGGTATATTTTGACGGTGGTGGATTACGCCACTCGCTACCCAGAGGCCGTAGCCTTGACAAACATCCACGCAGAAACCGTGGCAGAGGCCCTGATGCAGATTTTCTCCCGGATGGGATTACCCAGGGAGATCATCTCGGATCAGGGTACTCAATTCACTGCAGAGGTCACCCAGCACCTCTGGAAATTTTGCAAAATCAGACCTATAATCAGTGCCCCCTACCATCCTCAGACCAACGGGCTCTGCGAGCGGTTCAATGGCACCTTAAAACAAATGCTCCGAACCTTTGCTGAGACCCACCGAGACTGGGAACGATTCCTGCCTCACCTCCTCTTTGCTTACCGGGAGGTGCCGCAGGAATCCACAGGATTCTCCCCATTCGAATTGTTGTTCGGGAGGAGAGTAAGGGGACCGCTGGACTTAATTAGGGAGCATTGGGAGGGAGACAGGAGCGCAGACGGCACCCCCATTGTACCATATGTGTTGGCGCTCCGAGATCGCTTGGAAGCTCTAACCAAGACGGTAAAGGAAAACCTCCAGGCGGCTCAGACGCGCCAGCGCACATGGTACGATCGGGGCGCCAGGGACCGTAGCTTCCAGGTTGGGCAGAAAGTTTTAATTTTGAAACCTGTCCGACATGATAAGTTACAGGCCGCCTGGCAAGGCCCTTATAAAGTAGTGGAACAGAGATGTGACACCACTTATATAATTGGCCCCTGCACAGGGACCGGAGGGCGACGAATGCTCCATGTGAACATGATGAAGCCCTACCAGGAACGCTCAGAAGAGGTGACCGCTATTTGTGCACCCAGCTCTGAAGAGTTTGACAGTCTTCCCCTGCCGGATCTACTGGGGGACGGTCAGCTGTCTGGGGATTTAGGAGAAGTTGTACTGGGGGACCGGCTGAGCCCACAGGAACGTACCGAGGTACAACAGCTGCTAAGAGAGAAGCAGGAGACCTTCTCCAATGTGCCTGGGTACACTCCTCTGGCCACTCACAGAGTAGAAACCCCAGGGCAACTACCCATGCGCCAGACCCCGTACCGCATCCCTGAAGCGGTGCGAGAGAATATGCGTAAGGAGATCGACGAGATGCTCCAGCTGGGGGTGATTGAGCCCTCAGACAGCCCATGGGCATCTCCGGTAGTCCTCGTACCAAAGCGGGACGGTACAACCCGCTTCTGCGTAGACTACCGGAGGTTGAATGAAAAGACTGTATCAGACGCTTATCCGATGCCCAGGATAGATGAACTGCTAGACCGGATGGCCAGAGGCCAATACCTCACTACTATTGATCTGTGTAAGGGGTACTGGCAGATACCCCTGGCTCCGGACGCCATCCCTAAGTCAGCCTTTGTCACCCCATTCGGCCTATACCACTTTAAGGTTATGCCATTTGGGATGAAAAACGCTCCGGCTACGTTCCAGCGGATGGTGGACCGACTTCTAGATGGGTTCCAGGACTACACCTGTGCCTACCTCGACGATATTGCAATTTTTAGCAATACCTGGCAGGAGCACTTAACCCATATAGGAGCGGTTCTAGACAGGATTAGGGAGGCCGGTTTGACGTTGAAACCGGCCAAATGCAGTATAGGAATGGCCGAGGTGCAGTACCTGGGCCATCGAGTGGGTTGTGGGAAACAGAAGCCAGAACCAGCCAAAGTAGAGGCTGTAGCCCAATGGCCTACCCCTAGGACTAAGACTCAGGTGTTGGCATTTCTAGGGACCGCAGGATATTACAGAAAGTTTGTCCCCAATTATAGCGCCCTGGCCAAACCCCTTACTGACCTGACCCGTAAGAACCTTCCCCGCCAAGTAACCTGGACCCCGGAGTGTGAGCAGGCCTTCCAACATCTGAAAAATGCACTTATTAATGCCCCTGTCTTGGCAGCTCCCAATCCAACTAAACGTTTTCTTGTTTACACAGACGCTTCTATGTTTGGATTGGGGGCAGTGCTGAGCCAAGTTGGGGCCGATGGCGGAGAACACCCCGTGGCTTACATCAGTCGCAAACTGTTACCCAGAGAAGTAAGCTACGCCGCCATCGAGAAGGAATGCCTGGCTGTGGTGTGGGCCCTAAAGAAGTTACAGCCGTATTTATATGGACAGGCCTTTTCCCTGCTCACGGATCACAACCCGTTAGTATGGCTGAACCGGGTGGCTGGGGACAATGCCAGGCTGCTGCGCTGGAGTTTGGGGCTGCAGCCTTTTGACTTTAATATTCAGTACCGCCCGGGCAAACAAAATGGAAACGCTGACGGGTTGTCGAGACAAACTGATTTGGAGAAATGATCCGTGAGCACCCCGGACATCCCCAAGCCGATCCGTGCTGGATCAGACTGTGTATGCCGGCTTGTGGGCAAGGGGGAGCAGTGTAGCGGATTGTATTTAGCCTGGCCTGTTTGGATCATGTAGGACGACATTCGGTTGATTGTATGGCTATGTATTGTAAACTGTAATGTTTACTGTGTTGGATGCATTGCTTTTCTGTGCCTCCTCCCTTCCCCCTTTATTTTTCCTGTCCCATTCTTTTCCCAGCAGGGTGTGGTCTCAGGGACACTGGGAGACCAGTAATCTAGCTGCTCTGTCCCTCCTCCATCTCCCATCAGCCCTTGCTATTGTCTGTCCCCACCCTTCCTTGTACCATGGTCATCTATGTGCCCCATTGTATGTAAATAAGGCTGTTGGGGGGTTTAAAGTGTGTGCCATGTCCAAATAAAGTTAGTTCTGCTCCTGATGCTGTGTGTCGTCCAGTCATTGGGATTGCTGTTGGGATATTATTGGACTATTTTGCCTGCTGGAATTACTACCCTAGGATTTATGATACTTGTTCCTGAGCCTCACTGGGATCTTAGGTGGAGATTGGCTGTGGAATATCAGCTCTCCGCTACACTGTTCATAAGGTGTTTATTTTTTTTGCCTTTTTATTTTAACAATAATTAACAATTTTATTGAAATGTTCATAACATAGTAGGTTACAGTATGAATGACTGACAATCTCATACACATGACTGAATCAAAGAAAAGTAAGGCAAGTATGTAGCTTCCATAGATAGAAGTTAATACACAGTATATAACAAAAAATATTGCATCATTAAAAGGTATAAAGTTTATCAGGTATAATATAAAACAAGATAATTGACCATATGCACATATCCATATAAATGAGGAGAAACTTACAATCTAATGGCAGCATTAGGAGGTAGTTTACATCTACTATGATTTAGCCACACATCCCAATTTTTCAGGAAGGAAGTTTTGGAATTCCGGGAAGATGCCCATAAACCTTCAAATAAGCAGTTGTTGTCCAGTATTCTAAAAATTCTATTAATATTAGGTAGGTTCCCAGATTTCCAGCAAGCAGCGATTTTAAGCCGGGTGGCAAATATTAAAGGGGTTGTCCGGGATTGGGGACTTAGGTTTAATTGTTTAACAAGGAAATAAATATCTCCTACATGACTATCCTACCTTCCCCATAGTTTTCTGATGCCCCGTATTCATTAGACAAATTCTCAGCCGGAAGTGAGTCTTTTCTCACATTCAGTGACGTACCGGGTCCCTTCTGCAGAGCGAAGCTGCTTCTTCCGCTTCGCAGGGAGCCCGGTGATGTCACCATCAGCTGCAGGCATTATGCAGAGCACTCGGCAACAGATCGCGCTAAGCCACGCCCCTCCGGTCCAGTGACGTCACCGGGCAGGGCGTGTTCACAATGAAGGAGGCAAGGGAACTATGCTAATTAGCATAGTAAACGCCTCCACTGCAGGCAAATGGGGCGGCAGGCTGGAGATATAACAATACTCTGAGGACTGAGCCAGGAGGAGTTTGGGGGCGTTACTAAGGGGGGGAAGGGGGGCAATGTGCGGCAGGAGGCTGAATATGATTCAAGGGGGGCAGATGCATGGAGGACAATGAGGGGGCAGAGTCACGGCGGAAATGACAGTCGTCTGAAAGCACGTGATACCGCTCTGCACTGGGACCCACAGTGCAGAGCGGCAGGATGTTAGACAAAAATAAACAGAGATGTAAACAGTGCGTGGGGGACCGTCTGAGCCGTTTAGAAATGGCAAAAATACCTTAAAACATATGGGGGGGGGGGGGGGGAACTAGAATCACCTGTTAACAGTGAGTACACTTAAAAAAAAAAATTATTGATCCCGGACAACCCCTTTAAGTGGCTGGCTATAGACCTAATGTGGAAGGGGAGGTATATAAGGCCAATAGACAAAAGGGCCATCTTAGATGAAGGTTTAATAGGGTAACAAGCTAAGGATGAAATTAACTTAAATATTGAGTCCCATAAACATCTAACTGTAGGACATTCCCACCACATATGCAGATAAGAACCGGAAGCATGTCCGCATCTCCAACACTCTGGGGGGGATCTCTGGGAAAATCCTGTTTAAGTAGAGAGGGGTTCTATACCATCTATATAATATTTTTCTCGCCCCTTCTAAATGGTCAGAGCATTTAGATAGTTTAGAGACGGAGGTGAATGCTTCTCTCCACTCTGAGTCTGTGAGGTCATAGCCTAACTCAAAATTCCAAAGATCCAAAGTATGTTGAAGAGGGTTTAGACGGGATTCTTTCAAAAGCTGATAGCCCTTAGTGATGCCTTTGTATAGGTTTTTGGACATATGTATCCATTCTAGAAGTGAGAGGTTATGTGGGTTAAAGTTAAAAATTCTTGGTGATTGCAGTAAGTGTCTTATCCTTAGATACTTATAGAAATCTGCATTGGGGATATTGAAATCTCTGTGTAATTGAGCAAATTCAACAAAAATACCATCCTTCCATAATTGCTTAATGTCAGTGATGCCTAAGGCCACCCAATTATTTATCTGTAAATCTGAAAGAGCTATTTCACAAATTTCCAGAGGAGCTGAAGACACTGAAGTGGGAATTAGCTTTTCTATTCTAGAAATGGAATACCAAGCGTTATATATTGCTGTCAAAGTTGATAACGGAGAGTTATTTTTAATGCCAAATGCCGCTGTAGCTGAGAGACGTAACATTATGTCATGTGACCCTAATACATTCTTTTCCAATAAGACCCATTTTTTAGAGGAATCACTTTTGATCAAGTATCTCAATTGGTCGAGTATAGAAGAAATGTAATAGTGTTTGACAGAGGGGACATTTAGGCCTCCTGTTTTGAGTGGTTTGATAAGGATAAGTGCTTTCACTCTGGCTTTATATTTTCCCCAAATATGACGATTAATTAAGGATTGTAATTTAGCCAAATACCCATTGGGAATGGAAATTGGGATATTACGGAACATGTAAATGATTTTGGGAAGGATAACCATTTTAAGCGCAGCTATTCTCACTAGCCATGAGAGATTCCATCTTTAGGTTATTTAATGAGTCACTAATCTTATTATACAGAGGCCAAAAATTTGCCTTAAATAATTTGTTGGTGGGGAAGGCTAGTTGAATGCCCAGGTATGTCAGAGATTTTTCAGCCCAGGGGAACTTATATGAAGTGGAGATTAAACGTTTGTTAGCCGGAGATAAACCCAAATCAAGCATTTGGGACTTATTAATATTTATTTTATAGAAGGATGCTTTGCCAAACTTTATAATGATGTCATTAATAGCGGATAGTGCAGTAGTTGGATTTGATGTTATAATTAGTACATCATCTGCGAATAGGCCTATACGATGATCTGTGTTTCCTACCTTAATCCTTTTAATAAGCGGGGAGGATCTGATATGCTCTGCAAAAGGTTCCATTGCAAGAGCAAATATCTAGGGAGACATAGGACATCCCTGTCTAGTCCCATTCTTGATATTGAATGGAGAAGACAGGAAACTAGATAAGTATATAGAGGCGCTGGGGTTAGAGTATAAGGACATAACTGCGGATAGGAAGAAGTCCCCAAATCCAAACTTTTTTAAAGTTGCATAAATGTAATCCCAGTGTATTCTATCGAACGCCTTCTCCGCATCCAGGGAGAGAAGCAGAGAAGGCGTCCGGGTGGAATATGCCACATCTAACAGATCTATAAACCTTCTAGTTCCATCCGACGATTGTCTGTTGGGTACAAAGCCAATCTGGTCATTGGAAATTAAGGAAGGCAGAATGCTGGATAACCTTTTTGCCAAGATTTTCGCAAAAATCTTTATGTCAGAATTTAATAAAGATATGGGTCTGAAGTTAGCCGATTTATCTGCAGGTTTACCAGGTTTTGGAAGGTTTTTTTTGCCTTTTTACTCCATGTATGCATTCATTTATTATGCTAGGCCTGGCACCCTGTGTATTGTATGAGGGTTAAGTTGTAGTGGTTACGTATCATGGTACCCATTAGAGTTGAGCGGACACCTGGATGTTCGGGTTCAGACCCGAACTTGACCCCGAACCCCATTGAACTTTGGAGCACTAAAATGCCTCTAAAAAAGTCATGGAAAGGGCTAGAGGGCTGCAAAAGGCAGAAAAATGTGGTTAAGAGCCTGGCAAGTGCTCTGCAAACAAATGTGGATAGGGAAATGAATTCAAGTAACATAAAATACATTAAAATAATAATCTTGATCTAGGAGGAGGAGGTTCATATGGAGTAGGAGGTTGAGGAGGCGGTGGATGTGGCGGTGGAGGACGAGGAGGTAGCCAACTCTGGTTTTTGTTTTTTATTTTATTTATTTATTTTTGTTTAAATTTGGGTAGACCCCAAAAACATTGGGAAATATAAAAAATAAAACAAAGAGAAAGTGTGCTGGAGTACAGTAATGGCTGGTATACATGTCTATTTTGCACAAGGTACGGACAAGTCCTGTGGGATCCCTGCCTGGTTCATTTTAATGAATGTGAGCTTGGCCACATTGGCTGTGAACAGGCGGCTGTGCTTGTCTGTGATAACCCCCTCCTGCCGTGCTAAACACACGTTCAGACAATACACTGGCTGTAGGATAGGCCAGCACCTCCAAGGCACAAAGAGCAAGCTCAGGCCATGTGCCCAATTTGGAGACCCAGAAGTTGAAGAGGGCAGACACATCAGTCAGTAAGTGTAGGTGTGTGGACACATACTTCTCCACCATGTTCACACTGTCAGATCCATCCTTCTGCTATTTCGCCATGCCACCGCTCTGTCCCTATTGACTATAATCGGGACGGGGGCAGAGCTCCGGCGCAGCACGGCAGTGCACAGTGAAAGGCCGCCGGACTAAAAGTCCTGCATGTCCTGCAAACTGCTGTACTGCGCCGGAGCTCCGCCCCGTCCCCATTATAGTCAATGGGGACGGAGCGGTGGTCTGGCGGCACGGCGAACTAGCGGAAGGACGGATCCGACAGGGTGAACAGCCTGTCGGATCCGTCCTGCCGCAAGTGTGAAAGTAGTCTAAGACATTTTATATCAGCTGGTGATGCTGGTTGTTGTGGTGTGCTGACAAAGCTTTTCCACATTTCGGCCATGCTAACCCTGCCTTCTGAGGTGCTAGCGGTACCCCAGCTGCGTTGGAGACCTCTTCCTCCTCCTTGTGTTTCCACTGAGCCCCCGCTGTCAGGTGGGAATGCCATCAGCAGCGAGTCTACCAGCGTGCACTTGTACTCGCGCATCTTCCAATCATGCTCCAGTGACGGAATTAAGGACGGTACATTGTCCTTGTAACGGGGATCCAGCAGCGTGGCCACCCAGTAATCAGCACAAGTTAGAATGTGGCGAACTTGGCGGTCATTGCGGAGACACTGCAGCATGTAATCGCTCATGTGTGCCAGGCTGCCCAGAGGCAACGACAAGCTGTCCTCTGTGAGAGGTATATCGTTTGTGTCCTCTGTATCCCCCCAGCCACCCACCAGTGATGGCCATGAGCTGGTTAGGGTGCCACCCTGCTGTGAACACGGTTCCTCCTCCTCCATCTTGTTATCCTCCAGAACTTTGCCCTGGCTGGACAATTGTGTACCTGGCGTATGTTGGTGCAGGAACCCACCCTCGGAGCCACTTGTGAATGACTAGCCTGAAACTCTTGTAAATAATAGCTCTTCCTCCTCCTGTGCCACATCCTCTTCCATCATCGCCCGAAGCGTTTTTTCAAGGAGGCATAGAAGTGGGATAGTAACGCTGAGAACGGCGTCATCGGCACTGGCCATGTTGGTGGAGTACTCGAAACAGCGCAAAAAGGCACACAGGTCTCGTATGGAGGCCACTCATTGGTGGTGAAGGGGTGCTGTTCCGCAGAGCGACTCACCCGTGCGTGCTGCAGCTGAAACTCCACTATCGACTGCTGCTGCTTGCATAGTCTGGCCAGCATGTGCAAGGTAGAGTTCCACCTTGTGGGCACGTCGCATATGAGGCGGTGAGCGGGAAGGCTGAAGTTACGCTGCAGCGCTGACAGGCGGGCAGCAGGGTGAGAACGCCGAAAGCGTGCACAGACGGACCACACTTTCTGCAGCAGCTCTGACATATTGGGGTAATTTTTCTGGAATTTCTGCACCACAAAATTCAGCACATGCGCCAGGCAAGGGATGTGCGTCAAACCGGTTAGGCCCAGAGCTGCTACAAGATTTCACCCATTATCGCACACCATCATTGGTCTGTTGTTCCATGCCCATCCACAGCTCCTGCACTGCTCCCAAACAGATAAGTTTTAAAACTACCTGCTGTCGTTTACCCCTGGCGGTGCTGAAGTTGGTGGTTAAGGTGTTACGCTAACCGGATGAGGAGGCGGTAGAGGATGAGGAAGCGGGGTAGGAGGAGGAAGCAACAGGAGGCAAAGAGAAACTGTCATGACCGGCATGCTGATCACATACATGACACAAAGGGAGGGAGAAGGGAAGGCCCTGTCCAAGGGAGAGGGAAAGGTGGTGACCCCTAACTCACCTTGAGGCTGGCACCTGACTGCCCTGACGTCCCTAGACGGGTTCCTCACCCGTACGCCGATCACGTGCCTAAAACCCTGGCTTTCCCTAAGATGAGCCCTAGGTAGTGAATAGGGCGGTGGGAGCACTAGTCCGCACCACTAACACTAAAGGAAAACACCAAGGAGAGGACAGACAATACAGACAAAACATATAATCCCTGGTGGGCGACCACAGTGGACAACAAAAGCCCAACACCAGGGATCACAGCTCCAGTGGGTCAGTATAGAAGTCCAGGCAGGAAGCTCTATATCTGTCAACCAGAGAAGTGGGAGAGGAGAATATAAGGAGGTTGGGAGTGACAGACAAGAAACAGCTGAGGAGAAGAAGCTACGGATCCCTGAGTGAAACAAAAAGGATTGCAAGGCAAACACAGAAAATTATATCATTAAGAAACAGCGTGATCTTTAGACATAGAGCGCACAGCCACCCGCTGCGACTTCCTGACCCTGGGTACATTGGAGTCAGACGTGGCTCTTGACACCCTCGTGACAGAGCCACGTCTGACGCTGGAACCCACATTCTTTCCTCGGGACCGTAACCCCTCCAATGCACCAGATATTGAAGAGAGCGGCGGACCAGACGAGAATCAACAATTTTGGATATTTGAAACTCCAGATTACCATCAACAATAACAGGAGGGGGTGGCAGCGGTGATGGTTCCAGAGGTGGAACATATTTTTTTAGTAACGACTTATGGAAGACGTTATGGATTTTAAAAGTCTGATGTAGCTCCAGGCGAAAAGCCACGGGGTTAATGATGGCTACTATTTTGTAAGGACCAATGAACCTAGGACCCAGTTTCCAAGAGGGAACCTTTAACTTAATATTCCTAGTAGATAACCACACATAGTCATTCACTCCTAGGTCCGGACCTGGCGACCGTCTCTTATCAGCCATGCATTTGTATTTACCTCCCATATTTCTCAAGTTAGCTTGCACCTTCTGCCATACAGATGAAAGAGATGACGAAAACCGCTCCTCTTCGGGAACCCCTGATGACCCCCCTTCTTTAAAAGTACAAAATTGGGGATGAAAACCATATGCACCAATAAATGGTGACTTGCCAGTGGATTCCTGACGGCGATTATTTATAGCAAACTCAGCTAACGGTAAATATGATGACCACACCTCTTGGTTTTCAGACACAAAACACCTTAGATATGTCTCAAGGTTTTGGTTGGTACGCTCAGTCTGTCCATTTGACTGAGGATGGAAAGCCGAGGAAAAGGACAAGTGTACCCCCAAACGGGAACAAAAAGCTTTCCAAAACTTTGAAATAAACTGGGTTCCCCGATCCGAAACCACATCGGAAGGGACCCTGTGAAGCTTCACGATTTCACTGATAAACACCTGAGCAAGAGTCTTAGCATTAGGTAGTGCGGGTAATGCAATAAAGTGTACCATTTAGCTAAACCTGTCTACTACTACCAAGATAACTGTTTTACCCGCAGACAAAGGTAAGTCAGTGATGAAATCCATTGATAGATGTGTCCAAGGCCTATTGGGAATGACAAGTGGCAATAAAGACCCTGCTGAACGTGTATGAGAGACTTTCGCGCATGCACAAGTAGAACAGGTAGACACAAAATCCATTACATCCTGACGCAACCTTGGCCACCAAAAACGACGAGACAATAGCTCCAAGGTTGCTTTACTACCCGGGTGCCCAGCAAGTGCCGAATTATGATGTTCCTTTAATAATTCGGGATGCAGGTTTAACGGTACAAACAATTTCTCTGAGGGGCAAGAGGCTGGGGCGTCCCCCTGGGCCTCTAACACCTTCCCCTCCAGAACAGAGTGTACAGCAGAGACAACCACTCCTCTTTGTAAAATGGGTACCGGATCACTAACATTACCCCCTCCAGGGAAACTACGAGATAATGCGTCTGCCTTGGTATTTTTTGCTCCAGGACGATAGGTGATGAAAAAGTTAAATCTGGTAATGAATAGCGACCACCTAGCTTGTCTAGGGGTGAGACGCTTAGCTGATTCGAGGTACAGAAGGTTTTTGTGGTCCGTAATCACCGTGACGGGGTGGATTGCCCCCTCTAAGAAGTGACGCCATTCTTCAAACACTAGTTTAATAGCTAATAGTTCCCTATTTCCAATATCATAGTTCTTCTCAGCTGCAGATAATTTTTTGGAAAAGAAAGCGCAAGGACGCCATTTGCCAGGAGACGGACCCTGAGACAATACAGCCCCCACTCCCACCTCTGACGCATCTACTTCAACAATAAAAGGCTGGGAGACATCAGGTTGAATTAGAACAGGTGCCGAGGTAAACCTCTCTTTTAGGGAGGAAAATGCCATTTTGGCGGTGTCAGACCATTTAGAAAAATCAGTCCCCTTCCTAGTCATGTCAGTAAGGGGTTTGACAATCACCGAATAATTTTTAATGAACTTCCTATAGAAATTTGCAAACCCCAAGAACCATTGCAGTGCTTTAACCCCTTAAGGACACATGACGTACCGGTACGGCATGTTTCCCGAGTCCTTAAGGACACATGACGTACCGGTACGTCATGGCTTTAAATCGCTATTCCGGCGCCGCGGGGATTAATCGGAACGGGATGCCGGCTGAAATCATTCAGCTGGCATCCTGTAACAACGCCAGGGGGGGTCATTTGACCCCCCCGTATCGGCGATCGCAGAAAACCGCAGGTCAATTCAGACCTGCGGTTTTCTGCGTTTCCGGTCCATTCGGGTGTCCTGTGACCCGATGAACCGGAAAAAGACTGCGATCGGTGGCGTAATTATACACCACCAATCGCAGTACGAAGATTTGAAGAGGCGGTGCTGGCCCTGGTGCTGAACGCCGCTGTCCAGGGTGCTGATTGGTGCAGGGGAGAGAGGCACGAGATTCAAACTTCCTGCGCTCCTCTCTCCCCTCCTCTTCCTGTTCTGCACGAGCACCCGGCAGCACCGTCCAGCACCAGCTCCTGCGTCCCCCTAATCGTAATCCATCACCCTCCTGCACCCATCGCCACCCAGGTAGGTTAGGGTCAGTGAGGGAGAGGCACCATTAGGAAGGGAAAAGTTAGGAAAAAAGTTAGTTAGGAAAAAAAAAAAAAAAAAGAACTTTCACCCTAAACTTTCTTTGATCCATCTATCAGACCCAAGACCCCCACCTGCCACTTGCGTGAATCTGATGGTGGAGCAGACGAATCTGTACGCCCAACAGTTCGTCGCTCAAAACCCGGGCTCATTTTTGGCTAGACCCGGTGGCTGGACGCCGGTCAGTGCAGCCGAGATGAGGACATTTTGGGGCCTCGTGCTGCATATGGGTCTAGTGCAAAAACCCAGTGTCAGGCTGTACTGGAGTGGGGACGTCCTATACCAGACCCCACTTTACAATACGGCCATGACACGCTCCCGGTTTGAGGCCATCCGGAAATGTCTGCATTATTCCGATAATGCAGCATGTCCACCCCGAGGTGATCCTGCCTATGACCGGCTGTATAAGATACGGCCGGTCATCGATCACTTTGGGGCCAAATTCATGGAGGCCTACGTACCTGGAAGGGAGGTCGCGGTTGATGAGTCTCTCGTTGCGTTCAAGGGGAGACTCAGTTTCCGCCAATACATTCCCACAAAGCGGGCGAGGTATGGCGTGAAGCTATACAAAATTTGTGAGAGTACCTCAGGGTACACTTACAAATTTCGTGTGTACGAGGGGCGAGATTCCCGTATTCAACCCCCAGAATGTCCCCCCACTCTGGGTGTTAGCGGGAAACTCGTGTGGGACCTTATGTACCCACTGCTGGATAACGGTTACCACTTGTACGTGGATAACTTTTATACCAGCATTCCCTTGTTCAGGTCCCTTGCCGCCAGATCCACTTTCGCTTGTGGGACCGTGAGGAAAAATCAACGCGGCCTCCCTGCCCACCCCCTCCAGGTACCTATCCCCAGGGGTGAGACCCGTGCCCTTACCAGTGGAAACCTGTTGCTGGTCAGGTATAAGGACAAGAGGGATGTCCTTATGCTGTCCACAATCCACGGTAACAGCACCACCCCAGTCTCTGTGCGAGGTACCACGGCAACGGTCCTCAAGCCCGATTGTATCGTCGACTACAATCGGTATATGGGAGGAGTTGATCTCTCTGATCAAGTCCTCAAGCCATATAACGCCATGCGCAAAACCCGGGCATGGTACAAAAAAGTTGCGGTCTACTTGGTGCAGGTTGCCATGTACAACTCTTTTGTACTATCCTGAAGCGCTGGCAGCACAGGGACATTCCTCCTATTCTATGAGGCAGTCCTCAAGGCCCTGATCTTTTCGGACCGGGAAAGAGCAGGCCGGAGTACCTCGGGAACTGAAGGCGCCCGGATCATCCCTGGACAACACTTTCCAGGTGTGGTCCCCCATACTGGAAAGAAGGGACGAACCCAAAAAAGATGCAGAGTGTGTCACAAGAGGGGGATACGGAAGGACACCACTACTCAATGTGACACGTGCCCCGATCATCCGGGCCTCTGCGTTATCGATTGCTTCAGAGAGCATCACACTTCCATGGAGTACTACATTTTTATAATACCCAACAGTCCACTAGAGAACATAAAACACTATGGCTCTCAGACTTTGGAGACACGGAAACAATTTTTCTTTCCCCAAAAAATATTAGTTTTAGTGCAGGCACCCTCAAACTGCGGCCTTCCAGATGTTGTAAAACTATAACTCCCAGCATGCCCAGACAACCTACAGCCATCAGCAGGGCATGGTGGGAATTGTAGTTTTACAACATCTGGAGGGCCGCAGTTTTAGGATGCCTGCTTAGTGTCTCCAAAGTCTGAGAGCCATACATATTGGGCATCGTCGCGTGCGTAAAAGTCGTCGCTATAAAAATAACTTTTGACCAAACGCCTCGGATGAACGGTGTTAAAAATATAAAATAAAAACGGTGCCAAAACAAAAAATTTTGGGCAAAATTTCAATTTGAATCCATTTTGCCGGTAATAAAGCAAGGGTTAACAGCCAAACAAAACTAAATATTTATTTCCCCCGATTCTATAGTTTGCAGAAACACCCCATATGTGGTCGTAAATGGCTATATAGCCGCACGGCAGGGCATAGAACGAAGGGAACTCCATACGGTTTCTGGAAGGCAGATTTTGATGGACAGGTTTTTTTTGACACCATGTCCCATTAGAAGCCCCCCCTGATGTAGCCTAGACTAGAAACTCCAAGAAAATGACCCCATCTAAGAAACTACACCCCTCAAGGTATTCAAAAGTTACTTTACAAACTATGTTAACCCTTTAGGTGTTCCACAAAACTAAATAGCGAATGTAGAAACAATTTTAGAATTTAATTTTTTTGTTACATTGCCTCAAAAAAGAGTAATATAGAGCAACCAAAAATCTAATTTACCCCAAAAATAGTCCCGAAACAACAACCACCTTATCCCGTAGTTTCCTAGATGGGGTCACTTTTATGGAGTTTCTACTCTAGGGGTGCATCAGGGGGCTTGAAAGGGTACATGGTGTAAATAAACCAGTCCAGCAAAATCTGCCTTCCAAAAACCATATGACGTTCCCCTTCTTCTATGTCCTGCCGTTTAGCCAAATAGTGGTTTACGACCACATATGGGGTGTTTATGCAAACTACAGAATCAGGGCAACCCATTTTTTCCAGTAATAAAGTAAGGGTTAAAATGGAAAATTTTCCAAGAAATAGAAATTTCAAAATTGTTTCTCCATCTGCCATTAACTCTTGTGGAACACCTAAAGGGTTAACAAAGTTTGTAAACCCAGTTTTGAATACCTTGAGGGGTGTACTTTCTTAGATGGAGTCACTTTTTTGAAATTTCTATTCTAGGGGTGCAACAGGGGGCTTCAAATGGGACATGGTATAAACAAAACCAGTCCTGCAAAATCTGCCTTCCAAAACCCATATGGTGTTCCCCTCCTTCTATGTGCTCCCGTTCGGCCAAACAGTAGTTTACAACCACATATGGGGTGTTTCTGCAAACTACAGAATCAGGGCAACCCATTTTGAGTTTTGTTTGGCAGTTAATCCTTGTTTTACTCCTAGAAAAAATTGATTATATTGGAAAAATTTCCAAAAAATAGAAATTCTGAAATTGTTTCTCCATCTGCCATTAACTCTTGTGGAACACCTAAAGGGTTAACAAAGTTTGTACACCCAGTTTTGAATACCTTGAGGGGTGTACTTTCTTAGATGAAGTCACCTTTTTGAAATTTCTATTCTAGGGGTGCAACAGGGGGCTTCAAATGGGACATGGTATAAACAAAACCAGTCCTGCAAAATCTGCCTTCCAAAACCCATATGGTGTTCCCCTCCTTCTATGTGCTCCCGTTCGGCCAAACAGCAGCTTACGACCACATATGGGGTGTTTCTGCAAACTACAGAATCAGGGCAACCCATTTTGAGTTTTGTTTGGCAGTTAATTCTTGTTTTACTCCTGGAAAAAATTTATTATATTGGAAAATTTTCCCAAAAATAGAAATTTCTAAATTGTTTCTCCATCTGCCATTAACTCTTGTAGAACACCTAAAGGGTTAACAAAGTTTGTAAACCCAGTTTTGAATACCTTGAGGGGTGTACCTTCTTAGATGGAGTCACTTTTTTGAAATTTCTATTCTAGGGGTGCAACAGGGGGCTTCAAATGGGACATGGTATAAACAAAACCAGTCCTGCAAAATCTGCCTTCCAAAACCCATATGGTGTTCCCCTCCTTCCATGTGCTCCCGTTCGGCCAAACAGTAGTTTACAACCACATATGGGGTGTTTCTGCAAACTACAGAATCAGGGCAACCCATTTTGAGTTTTGTTTGGCAGTTAATCCTTGTTTTACTCCTAGAAAAAATTGATTATATTGGAAAAATTTCCAAAAAATAGAAATTCCGAAATTGTTTCTCCATCTGCCATTAACTCTTGTGGAACACCTAAAGGGTTAACAAAGTTTGTACACCCAGTTTTGAATACCTTGAGGGGTGTACTTTCTTAGATGAAGTCACCTTTTTGAAATATCTATTCTAGGGGTGCAACAGGGGGCTTCAAATGGGACATGGTATAAACAAAACCAGTCCTGCAAAATCTGCCTTCCAAAACCCATATGGTGTTCCCCTCCTTCTATGTGCTCCCGTTCGGCCAAACAGCAGCTTACGACCACATATGGGGTGTTTCTGCAAACTACAGAATCAGGGCAACCCATTTTGAGTTTTGTTTGGCAGTTAATCCTTGTTTTACTCCTAGAAAAAATTGATTATATTGGAAAAATTTCCAAAAAATAGAAATTCCGAAATTGTTTCTCCATCTGCCATTAACTCTTGTGGAACACCTAAAGGGTTAACAAAGTTTGTACACCCAGTTTTGAATACCTTGAGGGGTGTACTTTCTTAGATGAAGTCACCTTTTTGAAATTTCTATTCTAGGGGTGCAACAGGGGGCTTCAAATGGGACATGGTATAAACAAAACCAGTCCTGCAAAATCTGCCTTCCAAAACCCATATGGTGTTCCCCTCCTTCTATGTGCTCCCGTTCGGCCAAACAGCAGCTTACGACCACATATGGGGTGTTTCTGCAAACTACAGAATCAGGGCAACCCATTTTGAGTTTTGTTTGGCAGTTAATTCTTGTTTTACTCCTGGAAAAAATTTATTATATTGGAAAATTTTCCCAAAAATAGAAATTTCTAAATTGTTTCTCCATCTGCCATTAACTCTTGTAGAACACCTAAAGGGTTAACAAAGTTTGTAAACCCAGTTTTGAATACCTTGAGGGGTGTACCTTCTTAGATGGAGTCACTTTTTTGAAATTTCTATTCTAGGGGTGCAACAGGGGGCTTCAAATGGGACATGGTATAAACAAAACCAGTCCTGCAAAATCTGCCTTCCAAAACCCATATGGTGTTCCCCTCCTTCCATGTGCTCCCGTTCGGCCAAACAGTAGTTTACAACCACATATGGGGTGTTTCTGCAAACTACAGAATCAGGGCAACCCATTTTGAGTTTTGTTTGGCAGTTAATCCTTGTTTTACTCCTAGAAAAAATTGATTATATTGGAAAAATTTCCAAAAAATAGAAATTCCGAAATTGTTTCTCCATCTGCCATTAACTCTTGTGGAACACCTAAAGGGTTAACAAAGTTTGTACACCCAGTTTTGAATACCTTGAGGGGTGTACTTTCTTAGATGAAGTCACCTTTTTGAAATATCTATTCTAGGGGTGCAACAGGGGGCTTCAAATGGGACATGGTATAAACAAAACCAGTCCTGCAAAATCTGCCTTCCAAAACCCATATGGTGTTCCCCTCCTTCTATGTGCTCCCGTTCGGCCAAACAGCAGCTTACGACCACATATGGGGTGTTTCTGCAAACTACAGAATCAGGGCAACCCATTTTGAGTTTTGTTTGGCAGTTAATTCTTGTTTTACTCCTGGAAAAAATTTATTATATTGGAAAATTTTCCCAAAAATAGAAATTTCTAAATTGTTTCTCCATCTGCCATTAACTCTTGTAGAACACCTAAAGGGTTAACAAAGTTTGTAAACCCAGTTTTGAATACCTTGAGGGGTGTACCTTCTTAGATGGAGTCACTTTTTTGAAATTTCTATTCTAGGGGTGCAACAGGGGGCTTTAAATGGGACATGGTATAAACAAAACCAATCCTGCAAAATCTGCCTTCCAAAACCCATATGGTGTTCCCCTCCTTCCATGTGCTCCCGTTCGGCCAAACAGTAGTTTACAACCACATATGGGGTGTTTCTGCAAACTACAGAATCAGGGCAACCCATTTTGAGTTTTGTTTGGCAGTTAATCCTTGTTTTACTCCTAGAAAAAATTGATTATATTGGAAAAATTTCCAAAAAATAGAAATTCCGAAATTGTTTCTCCATCTGCCATTAACTCTTGTGGAACACCTAAAGGGTTAACAAAGTTTGTACACCCAGTTTTGAATACCTTGAGGGGTGTACTTTCTTAGATGAAGTCACCTTTTTGAAATTTCTATTCTAGGGGTGCAACAGGGGGCTTCAAATGGGACATGGTATAAACAAAACCAGTCCTGCAAAATCTGCCTTCCAAAACCCATATGGTGTTCCCCTCCTTCTATGTGCTCCCGTTCGGCCAAACAGCAGCTTACGACCACATATGGGGTGTTTCTGCAAACTACAGAATCAGGGCAACCCATTTTGAGTTTTGTTTGGCAGTTAATTCTTGTTTTACTCCTGGAAAAAATTTATTATATTGGAAAATTTTCCCAAAAATAGAAATTTCTAAATTGTTTCTCCATCTGCCATTAACTCTTGTAGAACACCTAAAGGGTTAACAAAGTTTGTAAACCCAGTTTTGAATACCTTGAGGGGTGTACCTTCTTAGATGGAGTCACTTTTTTGAAATTTCTATTCTAGGGGTGCAACAGGGGGCTTCAAATGGGACATGGTATAAACAAAACCAGTCCTGCAAAATCTGCCTTCCAAAACCCATATGGTGTTCCCCTCCTTCTATGTTCTCCTGTTCGGCCAAACAGTAGTTTACGACCACATATGGGGTGTTTCTGCAAACTACAGAATCAGGGCAACCCATTTTGAGTGTTGTTTGGCAGTTAACCCTTGTTTTACTCCTGGAAAAAATTGATTAGATTGGAAAATTTTCCCAAAAATTGAAATTTCAAAATTGTTTCTCAATCTGCCATTAACTCTTGTGGAAGACCTAAAGGGTTAATAAAGTTTGAAAAAACAGTTTTGAATACCTTGAGGGGTGTAGTTTCTAGAATGGGGTCATTTTTGGGAGGTTTCTATTATCTAAGCCTCACAATATGACTTCAAACCTGAACTGGTCCATAAAAAGTGGGATTTTGAAGATTTCTGAAAAATTTCAAAATTTGCTTCTAAACTTCTAAGCCTTGTAACATCCCCAAAAAATAAAATATCATTCCCAAAATGCTACTAACATGAAGTAGACATATGGGGAATGTAAAGTCATCACAATTTTTGGGGGTATTACTATGTATTACAGAAGTAGAGAAACAAACTTTGAAATTTGCTAATTTTTTAAAATTTGGGGTAAAATGTTTATTTTTTTATGCAAAAAAATTAACTTTTTTGACCCAATTTTAGCAGTGTCATGAAGTACAATATGTGACGAAAAAACAATCTCAGAACGGCCTGGGTAAGTCAAAGCGTTTTAAAGTTATGAGCACTTAAAGTGACACTGGTCAGATTTGCAAAAAATGGCCTGGTTCTTAAGGTGAAATAGGGCCGTGTCCTTAAGGGGTTAAGGTTCTCAGGAAGATCCCAATCAAAAATTGCCTGGACCTTCCTAGGATCCATACGGAAACCTGAAGCAGATAATAGATATCCCAGGAACTGTATTTCCTGAACGGCGAAGACACACTTTTCAATCTTCACATATAATTTATTCCTCCGTAGGACCTGCAGTACCTGTCTGACATGTACTTCATGTGTTTTCAGATCAGCCGAATAAATTAAGATATCATCTAGGTATATCACCACAAACCTGCCGATAAGATGACTAAAAATATCATTAACGAAATGTTGGAAGACAGCAGGAGCATTGGTCAGACCGAAAGGCATGACTAGATTTTCATAATGCCCCTCAGGGGTGTTAAAAGCTGTCTTCCACTCATCCCCTTCCTTGATACGAATCAGATTGTAGGCCCCCCTAAGATCAAGTTTGGAGAACCACCTAGCACCCGCAATCTGAATAAACAGGTCAGGAATGAGAGGAAGAGGGTATGGGTCTCGGATGGTTATCAGGTTTAGTTTGCGGAAATCTAGGCAAGGACGCAGGCCCCCATCTTTATTTTAACAAAGAAAAACCCTGCAGCCACGGGTGAAGAAGAGGGTCTGATGTGTCCCTTAGCCAGACTCTCGGAGATATAATCTTTCATGGCTTGTCTCTCGGGACCCGAAAGATTATATAACCTGGTCTTGGGTAATTTTGCACCGGGAATCAGGTTAATCGGGCAATCATAAGGACGGTGAGGTGGTAACTTCTGACAACCCTATTTAGAAAAAACGTCCTCAAAGTCCGAAACAAATGTAGGTAGGGTAGCTATGGAGGCGACTAAGCAATTGCGATTTAAGCAATTTTCTCTGCAATGCTCACTCCACTCCAATATCTCCCTGGCCTGCCAATCTACCACTGGATTGTGCGCTACCAACCAGGGAAGACCCAATACCACAGGAGAGGGAAGGCCCTCCAGAACGTAACATGAAAGACACTCATTATGGTGGTCCCCTACCCGAAGGTGTAAGTTATGGACAATGTGAGTGAGGTTTCTCTGAGACAGAGGAGCAGAATCAATAGCGAATATGGGAATAGGTCTCTGTAGTGTACAGAGAGACAAACCCATAGTGCGGGCAAAATGGGCATCTATCAAATTTACCCCTGCTCCACTGTCTAGAAAGAAAGAAATAGTCTCCGTCTTAACACCAAAAACAATAACCGCTGGCAACACAAATTGAGATGTTCGTATGGAGGAAACGTATACCCCCGGCTGACATCCTCCACACAGCCTGGGGTTAGTAGTTTTCCGACGGTCTTTTGTTTTTGAGAAAGGAAGGACAGACATTAATGAAATTACCCCTCCCCCCACAGAAAAAACAAGCCACACGCCTACGGCGAGCCTCAGGAGGACGGACCTGACGAGTAGTTGCTCCTAGCTGCATAGGCTCTTCTAGGTCCGTACAGACTAACTGCTGCTTGGGAGGGGTTACCAATTGCTCAGGAATTTTCAATCTCTCCCTAAGACATCTATCTATTCTGACAGAGAGGGACATAACAGCATCAAGGGAAAGGGGGGTCTCATACAGCGCAAGCGCATCCTTAACCCTTTCGGATAACCCAGAGTATCCATAGCCCACCTACGGAACTCTGAGCAATATTCCTCTGCTGGCCGATCTCCCTGTAGGAGTCTCCGTAACTTCGACTCAGCCAGGGCGACTCGGTCAGGGTCATCATATATGAGACCCAAGGCCCCATAAAATTGCATCCACAGACCGGAGAGCCTGGGAATCAGTGGGTAAAGAGAACGCCCAGGATTGCGGGTCCCCCTGAAGCAGGGAAATAACACCCGCTGTTCCTCATTACCAGAGGAGTAAGGGCGCAGCTTAAAATATAACTTACAGGCCTCACGGAACGTCACAAATTTGTCCCTTCCCCCAGAAAATCTGTCAGGAAGAACAACCTTGGGTTCCGCAGCAACCTGGTTACCCATAGCAACCGCTGGGCTTGCCGTCTGCTGCAATTGCTGCTGTTGCTGGAGGACCGACGCCTTCAATCCTGCCACCTCCAAAGACAGGCCTTGAAGTTGTTTTGCCAAAGCAGCAATAGGATCCATGCTGGATTCTAAATAGGCATAAAGAGAGAGGGAGATATTTTTATTTTTTTTCCTACCTACAAAAAATAATGGCCAGATATAATGTCATGACCGGCGAGCCGATCACATACGTGACATAAAGGGAGGGAGAAGGGAAGGCCCTGTCCAAGGGAGAGGGAAAGGTGGTGACCCCTAACTCACCTTGAGGCTGGCACCTGACTGCCCTGACGTCCCTAGACGGGTTCCTCACCCGTACGCCGATCACGTGCCTAAAACCCTGGCTTTCCCTAAGATGAGCCCTAGATAGTGAATAGGGCGGTGGGAGCACTAGTCCGCACCACTAACACTAAAGGAAAACACCAAGGAGAGGACAGACAATACAGACAAAACATATAATCCCAGGTGGGCGACCACAGTGGACAACAAAAGCCCAACAGGGATCCGGAGGGTAACACTCTGGAACAACAACCAGGGATCACAGCTCCAGTGGGTCAGTATAGAAGTCCAGGCAGGAAGCTCTATATCTGGCAACCAGAGAAGTGGGAGAGGAGAATATAAGGAGGTTGGGAGTGACAGACAAGAAACAGCTGAGGAGAAGAAGCTACGGATCCCTGAGTGAGACAAAAAGGATTGCAAGGCAAACACAGAAAACTATATCATTAAGAAACAACGTGATCTTTAGACATAGAGCGTGCAGCCACCCGCTGCGACTTCCTGACCCCGGGTACAATGGAGTCAGACGTGGCTCTTGACACCCTCGTGACAGAAACGCTCTGCAATCCTCGGTGGTGGAAGGACATGTGGCAAACTGCTATCCGCCTCAGGCCCAGCAGCCACTGCATTTACCCAGTGTGCTGTTAGGGAGATATAACATTCCTGCTGTGCTTACTGGTCCACATATCCAAAGTTAGGTGGACCTTGCCATAGATGGTGTTGCGCATTGCACACCTGATTTTGTCCCCCACTTGGTTGTGCAGGGAAGGGAAGGCTCGTCTGGAAAAGTAGTGGTGGCTGGGCACAATGTACTGTGGGACAGAAACCGCCATCAAATTCTTAAAACTGTCCGTGTCGACCAGACAGAATGACAGCATTTCAAAGGCCAGGAATTTGGAAATGCTGGCATTCAGAGCAAGGGATCGCGGGTGGGTGGGTACTTCCTCTTTCGCTCCAGTGTTTGGGAGCTAGACAGCTGAACGCTTCCATGGGACATTGTGGAGATGCTTGGTGACCGAGGTGGTAGCGTTGCTGGCACATCCTCTGTTTGTTTGCGGGGTGGCAGGTGCCACTCTCACTCCAGAGGGGGATGAAGAGGCTGAGACTGCAGCAGAAGAGGAAGCAGGAGGAGCCAGAGACCTTTCTTGGTTTTTGCTTTGTACTTAGATGCCTGGTGCCCACACAGTATACAGGTCCCACACAGTATACAGCCCCACACAGTATACAGCCCCACACAGTATACAGGCCCCCCACAGTATACAGGCCCCCCACAGTATACAGCACCCCACTATACAGTAGTTTTGTCACGGCTGAGGATGGGGAAAACCCTCAGCCGTGTGATGATGGAAGATGGTCGCTGCTTGACCAGGACGACAGGATTAGGGAGCAGGTCACCTCCTATCGCGTCCCTAACCTGACCCTAACTCCTAGCTGCATGGGCCGACCTTTAAGGTAGGAGGACCCATGCTCAGGAACCTCGGAGCCCTAACTCACCCTCCGACCGGTCCCTGGGCTAGGAGTCAGGGTAAGACAACCTGTTCCTTCTGGATACTGAGGAACAGGAGTCTCACTGGCCAAGCTGCAAGGAAGGGAGAACAAATGCAACCTATGGCAATGGCAGGTACTTGCCACAAACATAACTCTCACCTGCCACAGACACAAAGCCTGGAACCCATGTGGAAGTACAGCCCACAGACAACAGGACTCAGAACACAACACACTACACACGGGAACCCAGGACCATAGGTGCAATAAACAAACATAAAACCAAACACATCTTCAAGACAACAAACGAGATATTATTTTGCTATGACCAGAAGGATGGCCCCCACTGGCAGTTGGTAAGTAACCAGGAGGCTGTCTCCAGCAAGCATGGCTGAAGCACCCTCTCTGGCTACTGCCTTCAACTGAGGCTTTATAGGGCCAAGAGGCCACACCCAACAGTCAGACACACCCCGTGACTCACACACACAGAAAGGGAGTTAACCCTTCCAATACCACAGAAGGGAAAACACAACTTAAAGGGGAAGTGTCCAATCAACAAACACACTGTGGCTGTTGCCGCAGGCAACGACATGGGTGGCAACCGTGTCCTGGGAGTCAGCCCGAAGGCCGGGACACTGCCACCACATGTACACACAACGACCAAACGTTGCCACGGGCAACCACAGTGAGGGGACGATGTGAGTGCACACCACACATAAACAAAGTGCACACAGACATACAAAAGTGCTTACAAACACGCACACAACTCCAAGGGAACCGCACACATAGCTGTTGTCCGCGGCAACCGCACTTGAGGCCTACAACATTATGCCTCCAGCTGCGGTTGACACTACAACCCAAACGGCAGGCAACTGTATGCGACTCCCAAGGAGTCACGGCCATAACATGGTCGTGACAAGTTTACAGTATATTAGCATAACAGCCCCTGAGTGTCACCTTTTTCTGATATAATCTTCACAAAAAAAAGCTCCACAGTTAAGGCAAACTTCACCTGCAACACTCCTGCTAGGACCTGTGATGACCTCATAGCCATGTGACCAGTAATATTGCTAGGTTACTGGTCACATGGTGATGATGTCATTAAGGTCCTAGATCCACATTCACAGCTCTAACACAGTACGATGCCGGGACTCACCCCCTGTGAAGCTGACAGCCTGACACCCGGGGCAGTGGCTAGCAGGGCTCAAGAGGCAGCTGCCTTGGGCCCCCCAGGAGCAACTGGGCCCGGGGCAGCTGCCCCTTTTGCCCCTTGGTAAAGACGGCCCTGCTTCAGGGTCTGATTGCACAGCGTGCAAACCACTTGTGTCTTGTCATCAGCACATTGTCTGAAGAACTGCCATGCCAGGGAACTCCTTGGAGCTGGCTTTGGTGTGCTCGGTCCCTTGCTGCGGTGGGCAGTAGCAGGCGTACTGTCTAGGGGACAGCCGCTCCACTTTTGCACCCTGCTCCCTCTTTTGCTGTTCTGGTGGCTCTGTGCGACCACCGCCACTTCCTCCGAACTACCAAGGTCACTCGCATGACCTTGATTCCTTGTGGGGTCGAGGACCTCATCGTCCGCCAACATCATCTTCCACCCAGTCTTCACCCCTGGGCTCCTTGTCGGTCTTCACACTGCAGAAAGCCACAGCAGTTGGCACCTGTGTTTTGTCATCATCCAAGACGTGCTGCGGTGGTCTTCCCATGTACTCATCCTGAAACATAAGTGGTTGGGCATCTCTTCCACTTCTGGGGCAGGGCTATATGGATGGCCATGGGAAACCCTGCTAGCAGAGTCATCAAAAAGCAGAAGAGACTGCTGCATGACTTGGGGCTCAGACTGCTTGGCTGATTTGCAAGGGGGTGAGGTGAAAGACTGATGGCCATGGGCTGCAGGTGCCAACTCTGATCTTTCAGCAGGGGACTGGGTGGGAGACAATGTGAAGGAACTGGAGGCACTGTCAGCGACCCAATCTACTATCGCCTGTACTTGTTCTGGCCTCACCATTCTCACCATTTTCAAATAAAAATATAACAGCAGTATTTAACGGTTGTATTGGACTGTCAGAAATGCAGCGCAGGCCGCAAATGTACTATCTAGCACAAAAAGGGTGTTTTGTTCAAACAACAATATAACAGCCACATTTAACGGTTGTATTGGACTGTCAGAAATGCAGGTATGTGCACACTTTAAACAGGAGATATGGATCTCCTGTTTAAAGTGTGCGCATCCCTAAAATTTCAGTGAAATCCAGTGCAATTTTTCCATAGACGGCGTCCGCTGTGCACAGTTAAATTATCTGCGCCACATCTCCTGTTTAAAGTGTGCACATCACTAAAATATCAGTGACATTCAGTACACTTTTTTCCGTAGACTGTGTCCTCTGCGGACAGTAAAATTATCTGCGGCACATCTCCTGTTTAAAGTGTGCGCATCCCTAAAATATCAGTGACATCTAGTGCACTTTTTCCATAGACGGCGTCCGCTGTGCAGTTAAATTATCAGCGCCACATCTCCTGTTTAAAGTGTGCGCATCCCTAAAATATCAGTGACATCCAGTACACTTTTTCCGTAGACGGTGTCCACTGCAGACACTTAAATTATCCGTGCCACATCTCCTGTTTAAAGTGTGCGCATCCCTAAAATTTCAGTGAAATCCAGTGCACTTTTTCCGTAGACGGCGTCCGCTGTGCACAGTTAAATTATCTGCGCCACATCTCCTGTTTAAAGTGTGCACATCACTAAAATATCAGTGACATCCAGTACACTTTTTTCCGTAGACTGTGTCCTCTGCGGACAGTAAAATTATCTGCGGCACATCTCCTGTTTAAAGTGTGCGCATCCCTAAAATATCAGTGACATTCAGTGCACTTTTTCCGTAGATGGTGTCCCCTGCGGACAGTTAAATTATCCGCGCCACATCTCCTGTTTAAAGTGTGCGCATCCCTAAAATATCAGTAACATCCAGTGCACTTTTTACATAGACACTGTGAACTGTGACATTACCTGTGGTACCTGTCCTGTATAACGTTTCCTCATCACAAATACGTTTATAAATGTTTTTACATACATTTCCAAATCCTACGCTACTGTACGTGTAACATACTTTCAAGCATGTATCACATTTAAAATGAAGAAGGCGAGCAGTAAGGGACGGGGAAGTGGCCATGATGCTGATGGTGCATGCAGAGGCCGTGGCCCTGGGCGCAGAGAAACAGTGCCTGCTGCCAGAGCACAAGAAAAATAATCATCCAAGATACCTGGCTTCATGTCCAAGTTTGCAGGGCGGTGCAGGACACCACTCTTGTAGTCAGACCAGGTGGTCGGTTGTATTAGAGCAGATAATGCTTCCAGTCGGTTAAGCACCACCCTGTCTTCCACCAAGTCCAGTCTCAGTAGCCAGGAGTCTGGTCAACACAATGTACACCCTGATCCTCCTTCCTCCCACCATTTACATTCTGGCCAAACAAGTGATCCCACACTTGGATATTCAGAGGACCTCTTTTCATCGCGATTACTTGATTTGGCCCTTTTGCCAAGCACACTTGAAGAGAGACATAAGATCTTGTGCTCTGATTCCCAACCTCTTGAACATCCACAGTCACAAAAACATGCCGGTGGGGAACTGAAATTAGTGTTTATTGAGGTCAGGTCCGTCTTTAACAAGGGGAAAAAGGGGCAGCGGCCCAATTGCTCCTGGGGGGCCCAAGGCAGCCCCGGGTGTCAGCCTGTCAGCTACACAAGGGGGTGCTGCCATGCCTGCCTGCTAACACTCCAGGCAGTGAAAAGTGAGAGCTGTGATTCTCTTAGGAGAAAGGACCTTAGATGACATCATCACCATGTGATCAGTAACCTAGCAATATTACTGGTCACATGGCTATAAGGTCATCAAAGGTCCTTTCTTTCTACAAGGAGTGTTGCTGCAGGAAAAGTTTGCCTTAACTGTGGAGCTTTTTTTGTGAAGATTACATCAGGAAAAGGTGACAGGGGCTGTTATGCTAATATACTGTAAGCTACTGTATACTGTGGGGTGCTGTATACTGTAAGGTGCTGTATACTGTGGAGTACTATACTGCTCTACTGTATACTGTGAGGTACTGTATACAGTGAGGTGCTGTATTCTGTATAACTTGGGGTGCTGTATACCGTGAGGTGCTGTATACTGTGGGGTGCTGTATATTGTGGAGTGCTATACTGCTCTACTATATACTCTGGGGTGCTGTATACTGTATAGTGTGGGGTGCTGTATAGTGTGAAGTGCTGTATACTGTATAGTGTGGGATGCTATACTGCATACTGTGGGTTGCTGTATACTATATGGTGCTGTACTACACACTGTGAGGTGCTTTATAGTATAGGGTGCTATACTGCATACTGTGGGGTGCTGTATACTATAGGGTGCTATACTGCATATTCTGGGGTGCTGGGTGCACTGTAACGCTTGGGTGAGCCGAGCCCCGGTCTCCTTCCTGCAGAGCGGTGCCCACTTCCAGCCTGAGCCTGAGCCAATAAATATTAATATGTGTTTCAGCCAAGGTAGCGTGCACCCGCGTTCTCATATTCACTTATTATGGAGGTGCTGGTTCGTTTATTTTTTCCCCATTGTCACTGCCACTAGGGGGGTGGCTCCCCCTGGTGGTGAGATTGAACCGTGCACCACCAGCCCATTTACCATGTGCTTTTAATTAGACAGCTTGTACAGCTGTATTCTACTCAGCCCATACTGCAGGCTCAAAGCCTGGGAGAGGCATGCGTAGGATACAGCTTGGTACTACTTTGCCCAGATTGTAGGCTGTAAGCCCAGGAGAGGCATGTTAGAGTAGGACCCATCTGATTAGAAGCTACCTTGTCGATTTGGTAGATGGGCCCGAAATATTTTTGATCAATTATATTCGCAAAGAGCTTCTAGCTGCATTTGCAGTAAGTATGACCACCAAGTATTTATTCTTTCAGTGTTTGCTTATATCTTTGTGCAATTGACTAGCAGAGTGCTGTTACCTGTAGTTCCACTAATCCAATAAATATTAACCCCTTAAGGACACGGCCCTATTTCACCTTAAGGACCAGGCCATTTTTTGCAAATCTGACCAGTGTCACTTTAAGTGCTCATAACTTTAAAACGCTTTGACTTACCCAGGCCGTTCTGAGATTGTTTTTTCGTCACATATTGTACTTCGTGACACTGCTAAAATTGGGTCAAAAAAGTAGATTTTTTTGCATAAGAAAAAACAATTTTTACCAAACATTTAGAAAAATTATCTTAAGTAGAAGATAAGTCCACCTTGCGCTCCCTACTGGTGGGTCTGTATAATCAGTAGAAACTGACTCCGCTGCTAAGTGTCGGAAGGAGCTGTTGTCCTCCTTCAATTTCAAGATGAAAGGAATACTGAAGTCACCCAAAAGGTAACGTAGGACACCAGCGCTGGAATAACAGAGCCCAACCACTGCCACTTTCTATGTCTGGATTAGTGCAAAAGTATTGGTATGAGGAGGAGAGGAAAGGGGCAGATGGTCGGATTGCAACGAAAAAAAATATGTAAATATATGGTAGAGAGAGAGGCTGCCTGATGCACTGGTCTAGTCTGTTATATTGAATTCAGGGAAAAAAGGCAGGTTCAAGCAAGGATAATTCTCACAGTGTGCGGTGTGTAATACGATGTATGATTTATACCTGATAGGATCCTACCTGATGACAGTCTGTATTATGTCCTCTCCGGTTAGTTTCTTTCTTTTTAAAGTCCAATAGATGTGCTGTAAAAAGTCCGTCCTGTGTGCTCACCTTCTAGCACAGACGCTGCCCCGGCCGGAAGCAAGCGTGGTGCGAGGGAGCTGGTTGTTACCGTCGTCCTGGAGACCACTGCGGTGACGTCACCTGTATAGGTACTGTAGCCGTCGTAGGACAAAAACCTCCAACGCGTTTCGGAGCCTATCGGGCTCCTTCGTCAGGGATGGTTAGCGCATTGTCCGTGCGGGTTTAAGTAGTCTATCCGGTCTCCATGGTGACGGGAATCAGCTTGTACAGGGCAGATGTGTGAAGCGGAGGGCACAGTGTTTATTCCTGAATCGTGCTTGGGGGTATGTATTATTATTAAGTGTGTCCCACTAAAGGGTGCCTGTGAATTTTAAGTATACATTGAATGCTGGTTATATTGATAATGAGGGCATAGATATATGGATAGTGAATTGTATGATGGATCTAATAGTGGTTGGTGCTTAGTGAAAAGCAAAAAGTTCGATTTCTTGATTTAACCCTGTGGGTGCCAAACTGTTACATTTGAAGATCCACTTGCTTTCCATCCTCGACATCAGTTTGATATAGTCTCCTCCCCTACTATCCTGTTTAATTTTTTCGACTCCTATAACAATGGATCCCGCAAATTTTCCCTGATGGAAGTTGGCATAGTGGCGTGATAGCGGATGGTGGTCTGCCTTTTTGTGTATGTTATTAACATGCTCCCTAATTCTGGTTTTGAGCTCCCTTTTGGTGCGTCCTATATAAATCTTTTGGCACGGGCATTTGATGGCATAGATCACCCCCTTGGTGTGGCAAGAGATATGATCCTTAATGGTGAATTTGCCCTGAGGGGTATCGAATTCTAGTATGGGTTTTGTTTGGAGTCTAGAGATTTTACAATTTTTACATAATTTGCATGGAAAAAAGCCTTTTCTGACATTGGCTTTCTTACTCACTGTATTCTTTTTGACAGACGGAGCTACAAGGTTGCCTAAATTAGCAGATTTTTTAAAAATGAATGTCGGTTTGGGGGGGATTTTGTTACCGATCGTTTTGTCATATTTAAGGATATCCCAATATTTATAGATAATTTTCTTAAAATAATTGGCCCCTGCACTATATGTGGTGATGATTGGTACTTGGATGTCATCAGTGTCATCACTTATATGTTGTTCCATTTTAGTTTTTATTTGTTCTCCAAGTAATTTATTTCTATCCATGTCAATCACGGTTTTGGTGATGGGAGTCAGTGTTTCTTCCTTGTAGCCTTTCTCAATGAATTTTTTATTTAATATATCAACTTCCTTATGGTAATCTTCGGTGGTGGTGCAGTTTCTGCGGGCTCTTATATACTGACTAAAGGGGATGTTATTGAGCCATAAGGGTAGATGGCAACTTTCCAAGGGAATGAAGCTATTCGTGTCCGTCGGTTTTGGTTTCTATTTTCCCGTTTTCAATAAATATGGTTAAATCAAGAAAATTGATTTGTTTTTTATCAAAGGTTGGAGTGAAATGTAGATAAAATTCATTTTTATTTAAATTAATTAAAAAATCATTTAGTGATGATACGTCCCCTTTCCATATAAAAACAACATCGTCAATAAATCTTCTCCAGAGGACCAGACCCGCACCGAGCTCGCCATTGGGAAATATGGCAGACTCCTCCCATCTGCCCATATATAAATTTGCGAAGCTCGGTGCGAATCGGGTCCCCATCGCGGTCCCCCACGTCTGTAGATAAAATTGAGATCCATATTTAAAATAATTATGTTCTAAAATGAACGTAATGCAATCCCCAATAAAATGGATCTGTTCTTCTGACATCTTTGTGTCCCTTCTTAGAAAATGTTCTGCGGCCTCACGGCCTTTTTTCTTTTCTATGATCGTGTACAGGGCAGTCACGTCCAGTGTTCCCAGGATATAATTGGACTCCCATTGGATACCTTCAAGGATTTGCAAAATATGTTTGGTGTCCCTTAAGTAGGCTGGTAATGATAAAACTTTCTCTTGTAGTAAGACATCAACATATTTTGATAAATTAGAGGTAAGACCGTCAATGCCTGATATTATAGGTCTGCCAGGGGGATTATTTTTATTTTTATGAATTTTTGGCAGGTAGTAAAATATGGGGATCTTAGGACTCTGGTTGTTGGTAAAGAGCGTTTCTTCTTTTGAGAGTATTCCCATATTTTTGCCTTTTTGAAGCAGTGAATTCAATTTACGTTTGTATGCATCTGTGGGATCCATGGTGAGTTTTTTATAAGTTTTATCATCAGAAAGGAGTCTGAGAGATTCTTTGTGGTAGTCACTGTGGTTTAGTATCACTAATCCGCCACCTTTATCTGCAGGTCTGATGGTGATGGATTGATTAATTTGTAGGGACTTGATAGCTTTGATTTCACCT
This sequence comes from Bufo gargarizans, assembly GCF_014858855.1. Lineage (NCBI taxonomy): Eukaryota > Metazoa > Chordata > Amphibia > Anura > Bufonidae > Bufo > Bufo gargarizans. Next base: position 174,158,467 of record NC_058080.1, on the reverse strand, counting down.
TTAGATAAATTGTGGGGGCCTATCCTTTTTTTTGGGTTGGTGCGGAGTAAATCCCTAATCACCAAAGATTGGAAAGTGATGATGGAATCAGAGTATTCAGAAACAGGGTTAAATTTGGAAACTGGTTTTAGGTCAGTATGAGTGAATTTTTCCTGAGCAGTAGATGGGTTATTAATGTCAGTCCTAACTTGTCTAATATTTGATTCCTGAGGTATTTTAGGGCATGATTGTGCACTTCTCATAAGGATTCCTCCATCTTCTCTTGTCAGATGGTTAATGTTCTCACATTGGTCCATCATGGGTTGTTTTTTTGGGTTATAGTTTTTCTCCTTTTTGATGAAGAATTTTTTTAGGGCTAGTTTTCTGAGGAATTTTTTTACTCCTATAAAGGCATCAAAGGGGTTAAATGTGGATGTCGGAGCGAATTTTAAACCTTTATTGAGAAGGGTGAGTTCTTCTCTGGTCAGATTGTGACTACTCAGGTTAAATATACCTTCTCCCAGATTTTTCTGTAGGAGTGTGGTTTTGGTCATTCCTCTACCTCTTCTTCCCCTTTTGGTTTTTTTCTTTTTTTTGTGGTTTGGCTCCTTGAACAAAAAAAATCCTTATTAATAGTTTTCTTTACTTTTTTACTAGAAATGGTGTTCCTGGATTTGGTTTGTTTAGAGTTAGTTTTTGTGGATGTGTTATAGCCTCCTTTTGTCACGGCGGCATAACTAGGTTGCTGATTTTGAGGTATTTTGTGTTTGGTAGTACTGGTCCTTAATGAAATGGCCTCTGTTATGGCCTCTGTTATGGGGTCTTCCTCTATTCTTTCTAGAGTGGCATATCTGTTTGGAGATATTATAGAGCCATTTTCTGGTTGTTTGATTCTATCTATGGTACTTCTGGATCCCATTTTAGATGGTGAAGGTGTATTAATCCTATCATTGTATGTATGGTTAGTGGCTGGTCCCTTTTCTGGACTATCCTCATATACTGAAAAGGTACCAACAACCAGAGTCCTAAGATCCCCATATTTTACTACCTGCCAAAAATTCATAAAAATAAAAATAATCCCCCTGGCAGACCTATAATATCAGGCATTGACGGTCTTACCTCTAATTTATCAAAATATGTTGATGTCTTACTACAAGAGAAAGTTTTATCATTACCAGCCTACTTAAGGGACACCAAACATATTTTGCAAATCCTTGAAGGTATCCAATGGGAGTCCAATTATATCCTGGGAACACTGGACGTGACTGCCCTGTACACGATCATAGAAAAGAAAAAAGGCCGTGAGGCCGCAGAACATTTTCTAAGAAGGGACACAAAGATGTCAGAAGAACAGATCCATTTTATTGGGGATTGCATTACGTTCATTTTAGAACATAATTATTTTAAATATGGATCTCAATTTTATCTACAGACGTGGGGGACCGCGATGGGGACCCGATTCGCACCGAGCTTCGCAAATTTATATATGGGCAGATGGGAGGAGTCTGCCATATTTCCCAATGGCGAGCTCGGTGCGGGTCTGGTCCTCTGGAGAAGATTTATTGACGATGTTGTTTTTATATGGAAAGGGGACGTATCATCACTAAATGATTTTTTAATTAATTTAAATAAAAATGAATTTTATCTACATTTCACTCCAACCTTTGATAAAAAACAAATCAATTTTCTTGATTTAACCATATTTATTGAAAACGGGAAAATAGAAACCAAAACCTACCATAAACCGACGGACACGAATAGCTTCATTCCCTTGGAAAGTTGCCATCTACCCTTATGGCTCAATAACATCCCCTTTAGTCAGTATATAAGAGCCCGCAGAAACTGCACCACCACCGAAGATTACCATAAGGAAGTTGATATATTAAATAAAAAATTCATTGAGAAAGGCTACAAGGAAGAAACACTGACTCCCATCACCAAAACCGTGATTGACATGGATAGAAATAAATTACTTGGAGAACAAATAAAAACTAAAATGGAACAACATATAAGTGATGACACTGATGACATCCAAGTACCAATCATCACCACATATAGTGCAGGGGCCAATTATTTTAAGAAAATTATCTATAAATATTGGGATATCCTTAAATATGACAAAACGATCGGTAACAAAATCCCCCCCAAACCGACATTCATTTTTAAAAAATCTGCTAATTTAGGCAACCTTGTAGCTCCGTCTGTCAAAAAGAATACAGTGAGTAAGAAAGCCAATGTCAGAAAAGGCTTTTTTCCATGCAAATTATGTAAAAATTGTAAAATCTCTAGACTCCAAACAAAACCCATACTAGAATTCGATACCCCTCAGGGCAAATTCACCATTAAGGATCATATCTCTTGCCACACCAAGGGGGTGATCTATGCCATCAAATGCCCGTGCCAAAAGATTTATATAGGACGCACCAAAAGGGAGCTCAAAACCAGAATTAGGGAGCATGTTAATAACATACACAAAAAGGCAGACCACCATCCGCTATCACGCCACTATGCCAACTTCCATCAGGGAAAATTTGCGGGATCCATTGTTATAGGAGTCGAAAAAATTAAACAGGATAGTAGGGGAGGAGACTATATCAAACTGATGTCGAGGATGGAAAGCAAGTGGATCTTCAAATGTAACAGTTTGGCACCCACAGGGTTAAATCAAGAAATCGAACTTTTTGCTTTTCACTAAGCACCAACCACTATTAGATCCATCATACAATTCACTATCCATATATCTATGCCCTCATTATCAATATAACCAGCATTCAATGTATACTTAAAATTCACAGGCACCCTTTAGTGGGACACACTTAATAATAATACATACCCCCAAGCACGATTCAGGAATAAACACTGTGCCCTCCGCTTCACACATCTGCCCTGTACAAGCTGATTCCTGTCACCATGGAGACCGGATAGACTACTTAAACCCGCACGGACAATGCGCTAACCATCCCTGACGAAGGAGCCCGATAGGCTCCGAAACGCGTTGGAGGTTTTTGTCCTACGACGGCTACAGTACCTATACAGGTGACGTCACCGCAGTGGTCTCCAGGACGACGGTAACAACCAGCTCCCTCGCACCACGCTTGCTTCCGGCCGGGGCAGCGTCTGTGCTAGAAGGTGAGCACACAGGACGGACTTTTTACAGCACATCTATTGGACTTTAAAAAGAAAGAAACTAACCGGAGAGGACATAATACAGACTGTCATCAGGTAGGATCCTATCAGGTATAAATCATACATCGTATTACACACCGCACACTGTGAGAATTATCCTTGCTTGAACCTGCCTTTTTTCCCTGAATTCAATATAACAGACTAGACCAGTGCATCAGGCAGCCTCTCTCTCTACCATATATTTACATTTTTTTTTTCGTTGCAATCCGACCATCTGCCCCTTTCCTCTCCTCCTCATACCAATACTTTTGCACTAATCCAGACATAGAAAGTGGCAGTGGTTGGGCTCTGTTATTCCAGCGCTGGTGTCCTACGTTACCTTTTGGGTGACTTCAGTATTCCTTTCATTTAGAAAAATTAGCAAATTTCAAAGTTTCAGTTTCTCTACTTCTGTAATACATAGTAATACCCCAAAAAATTGTAATGACTTTACATTCCCCATATGTCTACTTCATGTTTGTAGCATTTTGGGAATGATATTTTATTTTTTGGGGATGTTACAAGGCTTAGAAGTTTAGAAGCAAATTTTGAAATTTTTCAGAATTTGGTTTGAAGTCATATTGTGAGGCTTAGATAATAGAAACCTCCCAAAAATGACCCCATTCTAGAAACTACACCCCTCAAGGTATTCAAAACTGTTTTTCAAACTTTATTAACCCTTTAGGTCTTCCACAAGAGTTAATGGCAGATTGAGAAACAATTTAGAAATTTCTATTTTTTGGAAAATTTTCCAATCTAATCAATTTTTTCCAGGAGTAAAACAAGGGTTAACTGCCAAACAACACTCAAAATGGGTTGCCCTGATTCTGTAGTTTGCAAAAACACCCCATATGTGGTCGTAAACTACTGTTTGGCCGAACGGTAGCACATAGAATGAGGGGAACACCATATGGGTTTTGGAAGGCAGATTTTGCAGGACTGGTTTTGTTTATACCATGTCCCATTTGAAGCCCCCTGTTGCACCCCTAGAATAGAAATTTCAAAAAAGTGACTCCATCTAAGAGAGTACACCCCTCAAGGTATTCAAAACTGGGTTTACAAACTTTGTTAACCCTTTAGGTGTTCCACAAGAGTTAATGGCAGATGGAGAAACAATTTCGAAATTTCTATTTTTGGGAAAAATTTCCAATATAATCAATTTTTTCCAGGAGTAAAACAGGGGTTAACTGCCAAAAAAAACTGAATATGGGTTGCCCTGATTCTGTAGTTTGCAAAAACACCCCATATGTGGTCGTAAACTACTGTTTGGCCGAACGGTAGCACATAGAAGGAGGGGAACACCATATGGGTTTTGGAAGGCAGATTTTGCAGGACTGGTTTTGTTTATACCATGTCCCATTTGAAGCCCCCTGTTGCACCCCTAGAATAGAAATTTCAAAAAAGTGACTCCATCTAAGAAAGTACACCCCTCAAGGTATTCAAAACTGGGTTTACAAACTTTGTTAACCCTTTAGGTGTTCCACAAGAGTTAATGGCAGATGGAGAAACAATTTTGAAATTTCTATTTTTTGGAAAATTTTCCATTTTAACCCTTACTTTATTACTGGAAAAAATGGGTTAACAGCCAAACAAAACTCAAAATGAGTTGCCCTGATTCTGTAGTTTGCAGAAACACCCCATATGTGGTCGTAAACTACTATTTGGCTAAACGGCAGGACATTGAAGAAGGGGAACGTCATATGGTTTTTGGAAGGCAGATTTTGCTGGACTGGTTTATTTACACCATGTGCCCTTTCAAGCCCCCTGATGCACCCCTAGAGTAGAAACTCCATAAAAGTGACCCCATCTAGGAAACTACGGGATAAGGTGGTTGTTGTTTTGGGACTATTTTAGGGGTAAATTAGATTTTTGGTTGCTCTATATTACTCTTTTTTGAGGCAATGTAACAAAAAAATTTAAATTCTAAAATTGTTTCTACATTCGCTATTTCGTTTTGTGGAACACCTAAAGGGTTAACATAGTTTGTAAAGTAACTTTTGAATACCTTGAGGGGTGTAGTTTCTTAGATGGGGTCACTTTTTTGGAGTTTCTAGTCTAGAGTACATCAGGGGGGGCTTCTAATGGGACATGGTGTCAAAAAAAAAAACTGTCCATCAAAATCTGCCTTCCAGAAAATCTGCCTTCGTTCTATGCCCTGCCGTGCGGCTATATAGCCATTTACGACCACATATGGGGTGTTTCTGCAAACTACAGAATCGGGGCAATAAATATTTAGTTTTGTTTGGCTGTTAACCCTTGCTTTATTACCGGCAAAATGGATTCAAATTGAAATTTTGCCCAAAAATGGGTGTTTTGGCACCGTTTTTATTTTATATTTTTAACACCGTTCATCCGAGGCGTTTGGTCAAAAGTTATTTTTATAGCGACGACTTTTACGCACGCGACGATGCCCAATATGTATGGCTCTCAGACTTTGGAGACACTAAGCAGGCATCCTAAAACTGCGGCCCTCCAGATGTTGTAAAACTACAATTCCCACCATGCCCTGCTGATGGCTGTAGGTTGTCTGGGCATGCTGGGAGTTATAGTTTTACAACATCTGGAGGGCCGCAGTTTAAGGATGCGTGCACTAAAACTGATATTTTTTGGGGAAAGAAAAATTGTTTCCGTGTCTCCAAAGTCTGAGAGCCATAGTGTTTTATGTTCTCTAGTGGACTGTTGGGGATTATAAAAATTTTGTACTCTGTGAAAGTGTGATACTCCCTGAAGCAATCGATAACGCAGAGGCCCGGATGATCGGGGCACGTGTCACATTGAGTAGTGGTGTCCTTCCGTATCCCCCTCTTGTGACACACTCTTCACTTTTTTGGCGGCTTCCACTTCCCGAGGTACTCCGGCCTGCTCTTTCCCGGTCCGAAAAGATCAGGTCCTTGAGGACTGCCTCATAGAACTGGAGGAATGTCCCTGTGCTGCCAGCGCTTCGGGATTGTACAAAAGAGTTGTACATGGCAACCTGCACCAAGTAGACTGCAAATTTTGTACCATGCCCGAGTTTTGCGCATGGCGTTATATGGCTTGAGGACTTGATCAGAGAGATCAACTCCTCCCATATACCGATTGTAGTCGATGATACAATCGGGCTTGAGGACCGTTGCCGCGGTACCTCGCACAGGGACTGGGGTGGTGCTGTTACCGTGGATTGTGGACAGCATAAGGACATCCCTCTTGTCCTTATACCTGACCAGCAACAGGTTTCCACTGGTAAGTGCACGGGTCTCACCCCTAGGGATAGGTACCTGGAGGGGGTAGGCAGGGAGGCCGCGTTGATTTTTCCGCACGGTCCCACAAGCGAACGTGGATCTGGCGGCAAGGGACCTGAACAAGGGGATACTGGTATAAAAGTTATCCACACACAAGTCATAACCGTTATCCAGCAGTGGGTACATAAGGTCCCACACGAGTTTCCCGCTAACACCCAGAGTGGGGGGACATTCTAGGGGTTGAATATGGGAATCTCGCCCCTCGTACACACAAAATTTGTAAGTGTACCCTGAGGTACTCTCACAAATTTTGTATAGCTTCACGCCATACCTCGCCCGCTTTGTGGGAAAATATTGGCAGAAACTGAGTCTCCCCTTGAACGCAACGAGAGACTCATCAACCGCGACCTCCCTTCCAGGTACGTAGGTCTCCATGAATTTGGCTCCAAAGTGATCGATGACCGGCCGTATCTTATACAGCCGGTCATAGGCAGGATCACTTCGGGGTGGACATACTGCATTATCGGAATAATGCAGACATTTCCGGATGGCCTCAAACCGGGAGCATGTCATGACCATACTGTACAGTGGGGTCTGGTATAGGACGTCCCCACTCCAGTATTGCCTGACACTGGGTTTTTAGACTAGACCCATATGCAGCACGAGGCCCCAAAATGTCCTCATTTCGGCTGCACTGACCGGCGTCCAGCCACCGGGTCTAGCCAAAAATGAGCCTGGGTTTTGAGCGACGAACTGTTGGGCGTACAGATTCGTCTGCTCCACCATCAGATTCACCAGTGGGTTACTATAGTCTATAGTCTATTTCAGTAAACCCCACTGTGGCAGGGGGGGTCTGGGGTCTGATAGATGGAAGTTTTGAATAAAAGTACTTTTTCATTTTTTTTTCCTAACTTACTTTTCCCTTCTTTCCCTGCCTAACGGTGCCTCTCCCTCACTGACCCTAACCTACCTGGGTGGCGATGGGTGCAGGAGGGTGATGGATGCCGATTAGGGGGACGCAGGAGCTGGTGCTGGACGATTCTGCCGGGTGCTCGTGCAGAACAGGAAGAGGAGGGGAGAGAGGAGCGCAGGAAGTTTGAATCTCGTGCCTCTCTCCCCTGCTCCAATCAGCACCCTGGACAGCAGTGTTCAGCACCAGGGCCAGCACCGCCTCTTCAAATCTTCGTACTGCGATTGGTGGTGTATAATCACGCCACCGATCGCAGTCTTTTTACGGTTCATCGGGTCACAGGACACCCGAATGGACCGGAAACGCAGAAAACCGCAGGTTTGAATTGACCTGCGGTTTTCTGCGATCGCCGATACGGGGGGGTCAAATTACCCCCCCAGCGTTGTTACGGGATGCCGGCTGAATGATTTCAGCCGACATCCTGTTGCGATTAACCCCCGCGGCGCCGGAATCCCGATTTTAAGTTTGGACGTACCGGTACGTCCTGTGTCCTTAAGGACTCGGGAAGTAGGGCGTACCGGTACGTCCTGTGTCCTTAAAGGGTTAAAGACGGCCCTGAATGAGGTTGATGATGATGAGACACAGTTGCCAATGAGTCAACCACAATTACTGTCTCAAGAGGTTGATGAAGAGGATGAGACACAGCTGTCAATCACTGAGGTTGTGGTTAGGTCAACAAATCAGGAGGATGATCAGAGTGAGCAAGTGGAAGACGAGGTGGTGGACGATGAGGTCACTGACCTAACCTGGGAAGGAGGAAAGCCGAGCGTGGACAGCAGTATAGAGGGGGATGGATCTGCACCAAGCAACAGGCTGGAAGAGGCAGTGGGGTGGCAAAAGCAAGAAGGCGGGCCACACAACACAGGCCCGCAACTGTTCCATGGAGCAACCCCTTGCGGAAATCTCCGTTGCAAAGGGGTAGATGTTCCGCAGTATGGCGCTTTTTTGAGGAAAGTGCGGACGACAAAAGAATAGTAGTTTGCAGCCTGTGCCATACGAAAATGAGCCGGGGCGTGAACACTAGCAACCTCACCACCACCAGCATGATCCGCCACATGGCATCCAAGCATCGTAATAAGTGGGACTAACGCCTGGGTCCACAATATGTGTCTGCGGGTCACACCACTGCCTTCTCTTCTCCTGTGTTACGTGCTGGCCAATCCCCTGTCAAAGGCACAGGTCCGGATGCATCCCGCCCTGCACCTGGAGCTTCGCAAGCAGCATCAGTGACCACATCCACTTCCATGTCCCAGCGCAGCGTACAAATGTCCTTACCCCAGGTATTTGAACGCAAGCGCAAATACTCAGCCACCCACCCACAGGCCATAGCACTAAATGAGCAACTTTCCAAATGACTGGCCCTGGAAATGTTGCAATTTAGGCTCGTGGACACTGACGCCTTCTGCAGCCTGATGTGGGCGGTCGTCCTTCATTACGCAGTCCCCAGCTGCCACTACTTTTCAAGGTGTGCCATGCCTGCCTTACACCAACATGTGTCCCATAACATCACATGTGCCCTGACCAATGCAGTTACTGGACATATGGACAAATGCATTCAGCCAGGGATGCTACATTTCCCTGACGGCGAGTCGTACCCTGGGATGGCACAGGTGCTACCGATGCCAAGGATTGTGGGCCCTACGTCGATCAGGGTTTCCGCCAGCACCTAGGTTAGTGGCCGCACTTCTCCTCCTCCGCCTCCTCCTCCACTTCCACCTCCGAATTATCCGCGTGCAGCACCAGTCAGTCATCAGTTGGTAGCTGGAAGCAATGTAGCACTGCAGTGGAGAAGCGGCAACAGACCGTGCTGAAGCTGATATGACTAGGGGACAAATAGCACACCGCCGCAGAGCTGTGATAAGAGAGCAGACTAAGCTGTGGCTCCCGCAACTCAACCTACAACCAGGCATGGTTGTGTATGATAATGGCCGTAACTTGGTGGCGGCTTTGGAGCTCGGCAAGCTCAGACACATCCCATGCTCGAGTTGTGTTTATTAATTCTGTCCCTCACTGCCTGCATTGTCTCACCAATGTATAGCAGACCACAAGGGCATTTAATAAGATAAATGACATTTGAGGACTCACATGTAAAAAAACCTTTTACTTCAAACGGATTTCCAGTATGTGGATGATAAAATGTAGGGCCCTTTATGATATGTGAACATTGGAGACAATGCAGGCAGGGGAACGTACCTCTACGTGGTGTCGATAGTACACTTTGACGCAACCGATGTTTAGTACCCCCTATATCTGCTTTAACTAACATGTCCCTATAATTAGGATTCTTCCTATTGCAGATTAGGGGTGGACTTTTAAATTCTAAGACCTCTGGATAGGCCTTACCCAACAGATGCCAGTGTTTTCTGACAATATTATCGATCTGTATATTGAAAGGGTGAAATTTATGTACAAATGCTATCCTAACATCATCCCTTTTCTTGGGTTTTACTCTCACAATTGATTGGTCAGCACCACTATTAGATAATACATCTAACAACATCAGCAACAGACCGTGCTGAAGCTCATATGACTAGGGGACAAACAGCACACCGACGCTGAGCTGTGATAAGAGAGCAGACTAAGCTGTGGCTCTCGCAACTCAACCTACAACCAGGCATGGTTGTGTATGATAATGGCCGTAACATGGCGGCGGCTTTGGAGCTCGGCAAGCTCAGACACATCCCATGCTTAGCCCATGTGTTCAACATTTCCTCAAGTCACCGACAGCTTCCGCCGGTCTGTCAACACTGCAGCAGCGCTTGAAATTGCCAGCTCACCGGCTGTTGTGCGATGTGAGCACGTGCTAGAACTCGGTGTTCCACATGTTGGCCAGGCTTTGTGTGCAGCAGAGGGCAGTAGTCGAATACCAGCTGCAACATGGTCGTCGCCTATCTAGTCAGTTTCCGCTATTCACAAGCAGGGAGTGGGCATGGATGTCTGACCTCTGTGAGGTTTTAAGAAACTTTGAGGAATCAACACAGATGGTGAATGGCGATAATGCTATTATCAGCGTAACCATCCCACTTCTGTGTCTACTCAAACGCTCGCTGCTCACAATTAAGGACGAAGCTTTGCATGTGGAAGAGGTGGAAATGGGGGAAGACATTACACAGGGTGATAGCCAGACCACCCTCAGTTTGTCTTCTCAGCGCGAATTGGACGGTGAAGAGGAGGAGGAGCAGGAGACGGTTGCCTCCGCTACAGAGGGTAGTTTCCATGTAAGTTTAATGTCATCTGTTCAGCGTAGGTGGGCAGAAGAGGAGGAAGAGTATGAGAAGATTGAGAGTGATCCTCCTGATGACAGCGAAGTCTTGCCTGTTGGTACTCTGGTACACGTGGCTGACTTCATGTTAGGCTGCCTTTCCCACGACCCACTCGTTATACTTATTTTAGACAACACGGATTACTGGTCGTTCACCCTTCTCGACGCCTGCTACAAAGAGAACTTCTCATCTCTTATTCCTTTGGTGGAGAGGTCGAGCAAAACGGTGCAATACCAGAAGATCCAAAAATTTCCATCTGACAACGCTGGCGGCAGAGTCCGTAGTTCCTTGGTCAACCGAGGAGGGGAGACAAGGGGAACACACAGCTGTTCCAACTGAGGCAGGGCAACACTCTCCAAAGCCTAAGACACCCCGCCAGCCCCCTTACCCTGATGGGTGGCTGTCACGGCTGAGGATGGGGAAAACCCTCAGCTGTGCGGTGCCAGAAGATGTTAATCGCCACTTGGCCAGGAGCACAGGATCAGGGAGCAGGTCACCTCCTATAACGTCCCTAATCTGACCCTGACTCCTAGCTATATGAGCCGACCCTGATGGTGGGAGGGCTCATACTCCAGAACCTTTAAGTCCCTATTAGCCCTCAGGGTGGCCCTTACTAGGAGCAGGGTAAGACGACCTGTTCCTCCTGGATACGGAGGAACGGGAGTCTCACTGGTCAAGATGCAAGGAAGGGGAGACATATACAGACATATAGATATGGCAGGTGAACAACACTGGTTCCAAACTAACCTGCCACGGCCTTGCTGACTGGAACCCATGCACCAGGTATTGCTGTCCACACAAACACTAAGGAGACAGAACACACAAAACACACAGGAAACCAGGACATCTATAGCTGTAATAAACATGAAAAGGAAGGCAACATCAACTTAACATCACATATAACATTTACTTATGACCACAAGGTTGGCCCTCACTGGCAGATGGTATTAGAGACCAGGAGGGTGCCTCCAGCTCACAAACCAGGCTGGAGTACCCCTCAGACTACTGATCTTAACTGAGGCTTTATAGCTCATGTAGCCACACCCACACACAACACACCCAGTGCACACACACTAGGAAGGAAGTTAACCCTTCCAACACCAGGGAAGGGAAGACAGCCACTAAAAGGAGAAAGTGCACACATAACTAAAACCCTGTGCACACCAGACATACAAAAGACACACCTAACAAAGATAGGTTGCCAGGTGCAACCACATGCACATTGCAGCAAGCTGCCTAGCACCAGCTCAGGCTGCTAAACTGCGAAATAACTACATATTGCCATCGGCAACCACAAGTGAGGCAACATACTAGCGGCCCTCACCTGTGGTTGAACAACCAAACCAGACCGCAGGCAACAGCATGCGGATACAGGAGTCACGACCATGATCATGGTCGTGACAGTGGCCTAGGGAAAAAATTTGTAAGATGGGAAGGAGTATATAGCAGACCGTGTCAGCGCCCTCAATGATCCCTCAGTGCCCTACAACTACTGGGTATCCAAGCTGGACACGTGGCACGAACTGGTGCTCTACGCCTTGGAGGTGCTGGCCTGTCCTGCCGCCAGCGTTTTGTCTGAGTGGGTATTTAGTGCTGCTGGTGGCATTATAACAGATAAGCGTATCCGCTTGTCAACTGAAAATGCTGACAGGTTGACTCTTATAAAAATGAACAAGGCCTGAATTGACCATGACTTCTCGACTCCACCAGAGGAAAGCGGCTGAACATAAACGCACTTTAAATGTGTTGTTTATAATGTACTGAATACACTGTATTCCCATGCACCCCTTCCACCACAAACATGGGTATATGGTTGAATCTTACTTTTCTCATCCTCCTCCTCCTCTTCCATCATATCAACATGCTTATTCATCACATATAATGCCCTCGCATACAGTGGATATAAAAAGTCTACACACCCCTCTTAAAATGCCAGGTTTCTGTGATGTAAAAAAATGAGACAAAAAATAATAATTTCAGAACTTTTTACACCTTTAATATAACTGTTGTATAAACTGTACAACTCAATTGAAAAACAAACTGAAATCATTTAGGTAGAGGGAAAAAAATATATAAAAATAAAATAATATGGTTTCATAAGTGTGCACACCCTTAAACTAATACTTTGTTGAAGCTACTTTTGATTTTATTACAGCACTCTTTTGGGTATAAGTCTATCAGCATGGCACATTTTGACTTGGCAAGATTTGCCCACTCTTCTTTGCAAAAACACTCCAAATCTGTCAGATTGCGAGGGCATCTCCTGTGCACAGGTCTGGGCTCTGGCTGGGCCATTCCAAAACTTTAATCTTCTTCTGGTGAAGCCATTCCTTTGTTGATTTGGATGTATGCTTTAGGTCGTTGTCATGCTGAAAGATGAAGTTCCTCTTCATGTTTAGCTTTCTAGCAGAAGCCTGAAGGTTTTGTGCCAATATGGACTGGTATTTGGAACTGTTCATAATTCCCTCTAGCTTAACCTCTTTAGGACACATGATGTGACCGCGGGGATCAGAAACTTCAAATAATCTTTTAATTTTAATGTTTAACCCCCCTTCCCCTGCTGCCGTCTTTGTTATGCCATGCCATGCGTTTAACCCCTTCCATGCCGCGGTCCGTAGGGACCACTGTATGGAAAAGAGCTCCCTCCCTCTCCCATCGGGGGCTGCTCTGCCTTTTCAGCCCCCGATGGGAGAGGGAGGGGGACCCCTCCCTCCCCATCACCCACTGCTCTGCTGTGGCAGCGAGTGATGGGTACCATGGCAACCGGACGCCTTCATAGGCGTCCGGCTGTCCATGGTACTGATCAGAGGCTGTCCATGGTGCTGATTAGATTTCTGCTAAAGGCAGAAGTCTAATCAGACTTTGTAAAGTGAAAATACAGTACAGTACACTATATAGTGTACTGTACTGTATTATACAGACATCAGACCCACTGGATCTTCAAGAACCAAGTGGGTCTGGGTAAAAAAAAGTAAAAAAAAAGTCAAAAAACACATTTATCACTGACTAAAAATGAAAACAATAAAATTCCCTACACTTGTTTGATATCACCGCGTCCGTAACGACCTGATCTATAAAACGGTCATGTTACTTTACCCGAACGGTGAACGCCATAAAAATAAAAAATGAAAAACTATGATGAAATTGAAATTTTGACCACCTTAATTCCCAAAAAAGGTAATAAAAGTGATCAAAAAAGTCGTATGTACGCCAAAATAGTACCAATCAAACCGTCACCTCATCCCGCAAAAAATAAGACCCTACCTAAGAAAATCGCCCAAAAACTAAAAAAACTATGGCTCTCAGAATATGGAGACACTAAAACATGATTTTTTTGTTTTTGTTTAAAAAATGAAATAATTGTGTAAAACTTACATTAAAAAAAAGTATACATATTAGGTATTGCCGCATCCGCAATAACCTGCTCTATAAAAATATCACATGACCTAACCCCTCAGGTGAATACCGTTAAAAATTAAAAAATTACGGTGTAAAAAAAAGCAATTTTTTGTCACCTTACATCACAAAAAGTGTAATAGCAAGCGATCAAAAAGTCATACGCACCCCAAAATAGTGCCAATCAAACCGTCATCTCATCCCGCAAAAATCATACCCTACCTAAGATATTTGCCCAAAAACTGAAAAAACTATGGCTCTCAGACTATGGCGACAGTAAAACATGATTTTTTTGTTTCAAAAATGAAATCATTGTGTAAAACTTACATAAATAAAAAAATAGTATACATATTAGGTATCGCCGCATCTGTGACAACCTGGTCTATAAAAATATCACATGATCTAACCTTTCAGATAAATGTTGTAAATAATAAAAAATAAAAACGGTGCCAAAACAGCTATTTTTTGTTACCTTGCATCACAAAAAGTGTAATATAGAGCAACCAAAAATCATATGTACCCTAAACTAGTACCAACAATACTGCCACCCTATCCCGTAGTTTCTAAAATGCGGTCACTTTTTTGGAGTTTCTACTCTAGGGGTGCATCAGGGGGGCTTCAAATGGGACATGGTGCCAAAAAAAACATACAGCGGTATACGACCACATATGGGGTGTTTCTGTAAGCTACAGAATCGGAGCCATAAATATTGAGTTTTGTTTGGCTGTTAACCCTTGCTTTGTAACTGGAAAAAAAATATTAAAATGAAAAAATAGCCCAAAAAAGTGAAATTTGGAAATTGTATCTCTATTTTCCATTAAATCTTGTGGAACACCTAAAGGGTTAACAAAGTTTGTAAAATCAGTTTTGAATACCTTAAGGGGTGTCACTTTTATGGAGTTTCTACTCTAGGGGTGCATCAGGGGGGCTTTAAATGGGACATGGTGTCAAAAAAAACAGTCCAGCAAAATCTGCCTTCCAAAAACCGTACGGCGCATCTTTCCCTCTACGCCCTACTGTGTGCCCGTACAGTAGTTTACAGGCCACATACGGGGTGTTTCTGTAAACTACATAATCGGGGCAATAAATATAGCATTTTATTTGGCTGTTAACCCTTGCTTTGTTACTGGAAAAAATGGATTAAAATGGAAGATTTTCCCAAAAATCTAAATTCTGAAATTTTATCACCATTTGCCATTAACTCTTGTGGAACACCTAAAGGGTTACCGACGTTTGTAAATTCAGTTTTGAATACCTTGAGGGGTGTAGTTTCTAGAATGAGGCTTTCGTCTTGCCTCTCTTCCCCATAGCCCAGAAATATCAAGAGTACGTGAGATTGTTGTCACATGTACCACACAGCCAGTAGTTGCCAGATATTACTGCAGCTCCTTTAATGTTGCTGTAGGCCTCTTGGTAGCCTCCCAGACCAGTTTTCTTCTCGTCTTTTCATCAATTTTGGGGGGACGTCCAGTTCTTAGTAATGTCACTGTTGTGCCATATTTTCTCCACTTGATGATGACTGTCTTCACTGTGTTCAATGGTATATCTAATGCCTTGAAAATTATTTTGTACCTTTCTTCTGACTGATACCTTTTAACAATGAGATCCCTCTGATGCTTTAGAAGTTCTCTGTGGACCATGGCTTTTGCTTTGGGATGCGACTAAGAAACTTTCAGGAAAGACCAACTAGAGCAGCTGAACTTTATTTGGGGTTAATCAGAGGCACTTTAAATGATAGCAGGTGTATGCTGACTCCTATTTCACATGATTTTGACTGTGATTGCCTAATTCTGAACACAGCTACATCCCCAGTTACAAGAGGGTGTGAACACTTATGCAACCACATTATTTTTTTTTTTGTTTTCTTCCCTCCACCTCAAAGATTTCAGTTTGTTTTTCAATTGAGTGGTACAGTTTATAGGTCACATTAAAGGTAAAAAAGTTCTGAAACGATTTATCTTTGTCTCATTTTCTTACAGCACAAAAACCTGACATTTTAACAGGGGTGTGTAGACTTTTTATATCCAGTGTATATGCCCTTCGCATATAATGTTTTACAGGGTCAGCTCAGCTGCAGGCCCTCGTCTATAATTTTTTTGAGGGTCAGCTCAGCTGCAGGCCCTCGCATATAATCTTTTAGAGGGTCAGCTCACCAGCAAACCTTCACCTACAATCTTTTACTGGGTCAGCTCACCAGCAGGCCTGCACATAAATTCTTTTACAGGGTCAGCTCACCAGCAGGCCCGCACCTCAAATCTTTTACAGGGTCAGCTCACCAGCAGTCCCGCACCTCAAATCTTTTACAGGGACAGCTCACCTGAAGGCCCTCGCATTTAATGTTTTAGAGGGTCAGTTTACCTGCATGCCCTCGCATATAATGTTTTACAGGATCGACTCATCTGAAGGCCCTCGCATATAATGTCCTAGAGGGTAAGCTCACCAGCAGACCCGCACCTAAAATCTTTTACAGGGTCAGCTCACCTGCAGGCCCGCACCTAAAATATTTTACAGGGTCAGCTCACCTGCAGGCCCTCACCTATTTATACCTAATAGGAAATTTGCACGCATGCTGCCTTGCTTGGATGTGGTAGCCGTAGCTGTTTCTCAGGCTCCCTCTCCGGAATCGAACCATGATTCCCCCATTACCCATGGTCTACATTGTTTGGGCTGAAAATAACATCGAAAGTTGATAGGGCAGACATCCAAATGGATCGTCGCCGTCATGAGGACGTGCGATCGTCCCCAGGTTATCTAGAGTCACCAAAGCCGCAGCTGGCCCTTGTCCATAATCCTTTAGATTGTCAGATCAGCAGGCCCTTGCTCCAAATGTTTTTGAGGGTCAGCAGCAGGCCATCAATCATAATTTTTCAAGGCTGTGTATGATGCCCTCCTTTATGTGTAACAAAGGGTGCATTGGAATGGCGGTTCCTTGTAATTTTTGGCAGCCCTTTCACTTAGTGCATAGGCTTTTTGAGAGTAGGAGTCCCACTACATGAATAATTGTACCACAATGTGAATGAGGCTCTCCTTTATGTGATATACAGGTTGTATCGGAGTGCCTCTCCCTTGTAATTTTTGGCAGCACTTGCACTTTATATATGTAGATAGTTAGGCACACCTTCACCTGGACACCAACTGGATTAAAACTAACTTAATGAAACAGCATAAAATAAAATGAGGAATACAGAATAAATGATTAAAAATTTAAAGTTAAATCCCACACAAATGGTCCCCAATATACAATGCAATACAATACTACTAGCTTGTGTTTACTGTAACAACAATAATATGATCGTATTGTTTATTACCATCTAAATTATTACACCTTCTATACTGCTAGCAGTGAATATGACTGAATTACAGGTGAAACTCGAAGAATTAGAATATCGTGCAAAAGTCCTTTTATTTCAGTAATGCAACTTAAAATTAGAATTTTGTGAAAAGGTTCAATATTCTAGGCTCAAAGTGTCACACTCTAGTCAGCTAATTATTCCATATCCCCTGAGCAAAGGGTACCTCAAAATTGTGACTTTGGGGTTTCATAAGCTGTAAGCCATAATCATCCAAATTATAACAAATAAAGGCTTGAAATATCTCGCTTTGCATGTAATGAGTCTATCTCATATATCAGTTTCACCAATTTCACCAATTTCACCAATTTGCATGGAATAGGATGGAAGATCCCTTCAGTCATACACTATCAACCACCCTACCACCCACCACCTAAATAAAACACAGGACAACTTCTTGATGGAAAAATGGCCTTCGCGGCCCCATTTATTTAAACAACATATTAACCAATATATATATATATATATATATATATATACCATGTAAAATAATCATCAACACAGAACATAACAAAATACAGGTGATAGGATCCTAGAAGGAAACCAGGCAAGCTGTTTCGTCACTCTCCACACCTCGATTCCTCGTTCCACCTTACCCTTGGCCGCGGTCACCGACCCAAGGGCACCAAATCCATAAATACCATATACCCCTGCAGGCCCTTTTGCCCAACAGGAGCCCAAACCACCAGCTTGCCGAACTTCCTGAGATGCACACTCCAACTTGTCATGCACCTCTTAAACCTTGCAGTGCCTTCCAGGACCCTCCATTAACATGCCACGAACGAACAGAGGTGACACCTCACCTATGTTCGTCCTGCCACACCCTAAGAGCTGTCTCCAAACCCTCTTGAAGCCCCATGGCCCACAAATCCATTCCAATATCATTGAGATGGACCCCGTCCACCCTCAAGAACTGAGGCGATGCAGCCTCCAGCTCCCTATGGCGAACTACAAATCCACCGTGGCGCCGAACAAAACGCCCAACTTCCTTATTAAGCTTCGCCCTCGCCTTATTAATCTGATCTACCAACCTAGCGAAGCGCCAAACTTTTCGAGCCGCCACTTCAGACCACAACACCAACAAACCTGAGTAATCGCACAACAGCCGCAGCAGATCTAATTTAATGTCCCGGATCACCTCCCTGGAATGACGAACCCCCAGGTCGTTCCCGCCCACATGCAACACCAAAATATCCGAAGACCTGTCATACACAAGGGAAGCACCCTACTCCACATGAGCCCCCTCAAACCAATCCACCGCACCTGTAAAACCTCTGGATGTAAGCCCAATTGCCTTCCGTTTGTCCTCACATCAGCCCGCAGAGCACCCCAGTGCACGTAAGAATGTCCGAGGATCGACGCTAGACACGGTGAAGACCCTGTAAATAAACAAAATTAGACTCGTCCGAACATAACTATACTGATAACAGAAAATAAACGCAAACAATCCTAAAACCCAAACCCTACAACATATGAGGGCGAATGTACGAGCGATAACTCGCCGATTCCCAGTGACCAATCCGCTTAATAGCGTCCTCCCCCAAACCCCATCTAGCCGCCTCAGTCGCCGCGCCTATCCGAAAAGAATGAGATGCAAATTCTTGCGCCGGATAACCCGCTGCCGCCAAACACCGACGGTTGACTGCCACAAACTGAAAACGCGATAACTCCGTACCATCCGAATGCACCAACAACGAACCCTTCACATCCGGCCGCCTACTCAAAAATTCCTACACACACTTCACTGGACACAGAACCGACCCACCCAAAAGGCGCAACGAAATACACACCCCCTTGCCAATCTGATCCGTCTTAGACCTGCGCAAGACACACCGCAAACCATCCTCCCCAAAGCATATATCCTCCCGTAATAGACCATCCCCATTAACCCGACTACTAGACACCAACTTAGATACCCGAAAGGCACCAAAAAAGGCCAACGCAAATGCCGCTCTGAACAAACAGACCTCATACCCAGACGAACACACCACACCAGCTTGCTCCCACAATTCCTGCAACACAGCAAAAGAAACCGGACGACGAGTGTCCTTCCTTACCACACTGTGTCGATACCCTTTCAAAGCCTGGCGCACTAAACTCTTGGATACATCGGGCACTCCCCGCAACCGTAACCAAAACCCCACCGCTGCTGCCCTTTTGGAAGCTACTGAAAAAGACAAACCCGTGCTGAAAGAAAACCCCACAAAGTACACCAACAATGACTGAAAATCCTCAATAACCTCGCAACCCCCCACCTGATCCATCAACCGCTCCCTTAGCTGCCCATGTACCACTACTCACGTACCACCTAATCAGATCTGACGAGACCCCAAGGCCACGCTCCAGAGCCACTGAGGACAAAGCAGACCCCTCCCGTCCGCATTCGGCACCAGTCTGCAAAAACGATCCCACTGGAAACGAGAAAGTGAATCAGCGATCGAGTTATCAGCCCCCGGTACATACACAGCCAAAAAACAAGCGTTTAAACGTAAAACCCTAAGAACTAAGTGGCGGAACAGACGCAAAACCGGGGGGGGGGGGGGGGGGGGTTTGGGAGTTAGCCGACTGACTGTCCACTGCTTGCACCACCCCCATATTGTCACAACAGAAACGCACTTGTTTATTCCTCAACAACTCCCCCCACAATTCAGTCGCCAAAACAATCGGGAACAATTCTAACAATGCCAAATTGCCCAAAAAACCGGCCGCTCTCCACTCCGCTGGCCAGGGACCCGCGCTCCACTGCCCTTGACAAAATGCACAATAACCCGTAAACGGCTTCAAATCAACACTGGAAATGGGCGCTTTTATCCAGACCGAACAACCATTAAACTCCGACAGAAATTGCCTCCACACTTCCATATCCACCTGCACCTCAGACGATAACCGCAGAAAGTGAAAAGGTGCCTTCACTCCTGCAGTGGCCAAGCGCCTACAAAACATTCGACCAATCGGCAGGATCCTGCAAGCAAAATGTAATTTACCTAGTACAGACTGAACCCACCGAAGCTGCACCTTCTTGGCCGTACTCAGGAAGACAATCTCACTGTTCAAATCCGCCACCTTGTCCTCAGGTAACCTACATTCCATCGCCACGCTATCAATTAGGATGCCCAAAAACTTCACACATGTAGCCGGACCTTCAGTTTTTTCCGGCGCCAATGGCACGCCGAACCATGCCGCCACCCGTTCAATTGTACGCAGCAAGACCGAACAAATCCGCGAGCCAGCTGGCCCTATAAACAAAAATTTGTCTAAGTAATGCAAAACCGAATTCTGCCCCGCCTCCTGAACTAAATGTCTCATACAAGGAACACAAAATAGAACACCCCATCGGTAAACAACAATCAACGTAATATTGCCCGTCCTACTTAAAACCAAGCAAATGAAAACTATCCGGATGAATGGGCAGCAAACGAAACGCTGCTTCAATATCCTTTTTTGCCAACAAGGCCCCCTGCCCAAAACGACGGACCCAATGCACAGCACAGCCCTATCAAACTATGCATACAACACGGAACATAACTCGTCGCTGATGCCGTCGTTAACCAAACCCCCTGCAGGAAAAGACAGGTTATGAATAAGCCATAATTTACCTGGCTCTTTCTTCGGAACCAGCCCTAAGGGCGACACCCACAACCGACCGCTTTCCTCTGGCGAAACTGCTCAGTCGTACCGGAGCCACGCCTGTACGCCATTCCCGATCGCATCCATATAGCAGAAAAGGGCGGAACAATTTTCTGGCGCCTTCTCGCCCACCACACTAAAATAGCGAATGCCTGAAGCCAGTTCAAAAATCTACGTGGAATCAGCCGATAACGCTGCTTCTCCTCCTTTCTACTCTCATCCTGCTTCATCCTGTCCAGATGAAACTTTTCTAGGGGAAGCAGTGAGAAAATCTCCACAAACTCGTCCTTCCAGATTTTCTCCCTGACTTCCATCTTCAAATGTGCCCCAACGGCCCTTCAAAACAAACATACACCTCCCCTTTCGCAGCATCTGCCAACCTAACGTCCTCGCCAACCTTACTATTACTACCCCCACTCACCGCTGCCTCACCAACCGAAGCACCCGCCGTGACAGCCGGCGTGCTCGCCAAACCAACTGAACAAGCCTGCTTCCACACGCCCACCGCCAACACCGGAGCCCATACCGCTGCTGGAGTCGCCCCCGCACCTGATCCCAAGCGCGACACCAGAGACAGCAAACCGGACAACAACTCTTGCAACAACCCCTGAGACCCTGTCCGACCCGGCACCTCACAACCCACCCCGATCCCGCCTGACCCCTGCAATTGACTCGTCGAACGCTCACCTGGCTGTCCCCGGGGTAGCCTCCCAGCAGCCGCCAACCTCGCTGAAGCTCCTCCTTGCTACAATCCACTCGGTGTCGTGGAAGTTGACGGACCAGCACAGTCCTCAAGCCTGTCGTCACCCTCCGAATCCTCCTGGCTAACTTCACCGCTTCCCTGACGCTGGGCACTCCGCCAGACGGCTGCCTCCCCCTCTCACTCCAGATGTCGTCCTTCCGGGCCTGTCTTTCCTGCTCCACGGCCCGACGGCCACAAGCCGCATCCGACCGAACCTCCGCAGACGCATCCCCAAGCTGCACAGTAGGCGGGGCCAAACCTGCTCCCACCACCAGGGGCCTGTCCCTCAAAGAGCTCTGGCCTGCAATACCAGTTTCCGCCACCGGTGTCACTGTTCTGCGAGTCCTGGCCCTGCTTCTGCCAGAAGAAGAAGGCTGCTGACCTGATGCTGCAGGCCGCGGTGCCTCCACTGATGCCTCATGAGGTAAAAGGCCCCCCCGACTTCTGATGGGGCCGCACGGTCCACTGCTCTCCCGGAACGACTCCTGGATGCCCGAACAGGTAGGTCCCGACCTTCGGCTCACCTCTGGCCCCGGACATCCAGCGAGGGGACCGCCACTGCACTCCCCCCCCCCCCTGCCGCACATAGGAAAGCCGAGGGTTAACCCGACTCTCTTCCGTCGGTGCCCGGCGCTGTGCAGGATTCCTCCCGCTGCGCCAGCCTGCCGTAACTCTTTCGGCCCCAGCAGACGCCAGCAGAGGGTCCCTGGTGGGGCTCCTTAAGCACCGCAGGGTCGCCTCAGGGCTCAACCGTTCAGGAGGAACGGATCTCCTCGCCCTGGGCCTCTCAGCCACATTAACTTGCGACCCAGCCGGCGGCGCCAGCGCCTCCTGCAAACTATTCTGCAGCCATGCAGAACCGTGAAGTTCTGCAGCTGCCCGAACTGCCTCCATCAAAGCATCTAAGGAAGCCTTGCTCTCCACTAACCTGACCTCAAACTTCACCTATTCACACTGGATGCTGGTGGGGGGTCCCTCCCCCTCCCCAGGCTATATGCAGCCTGCAAATCCCCAGATCCACCCCTTTTCCTACCCTCTATCCTATCCATCCACGATCCGCTTATAACCCTTCCTGACTTCAACTTCCCCCTAAGTAAAGCTACACTACACTATGGCTGCGCCCGCTCCGTTGCACTCATTACTGAAATAAATGAACTTTGCACAATATTCAATTTTTTTTCGAGTTTCACCTGTATATATCTGATATTGCAGAGTAGCCCTCCACTGACATCCAGCAAAGCAGATCAACCCCTCACTGACATCCAGCAGAGCACAATACACAAATCTGCACGGCCCAAAGAAACACCCTGTACGCCGCTATACAAGGTAAGTACATGCGGTTAGTATAGGGGATATTTCATATATCCGATGATGGCAACAATTCGTGCTGAAATAGATAATAGGAGTTATGTTTTAATATAATGTTCCTACTGGTTAGTAAAAACAGCGGTATTGATGGTGATTTTCACTACGCAGTGAGTTGGTAATGGCCTTCTGCATAAGAAAGCAAGGCAGTCCAAACTATGGTATTTGTTACAGAATATTACTTGCACATGTATTTTGAGCCTTTAGTATGCTGGTTACTCACTGTTAGTTGCGCTGGAGCAGAGACCGTACTTGCTGTCGCGTCCCACGTGTATTATAGTTCGGGACACTCTTACCTCCTGCTTCCTTTTTTCATGCGACTTGTTGTGCTTGTATTTCTTTAGTATGGTGCAGCGGGATCGATCCGGCATCTCCTAATACGGAGTGTTGGTGAAGTCGACGTCCCATGTGTTCTGCGCAATCCCCGCGTGGCTCAGTCTGTTACCAAAGTACTGTAAAGCTTACAGGAGCGCTCCTGATATATAGGCACAAAGAATAAAGGGAACTTGTCACCGGGATTTTGTGTATAAAGCTGAGGACATGGGTTGCTAGATGTCCGCTAGCACATCCGCAATACCCAATACACAGTCCCCATAGCTCTGTGTGCTTTTTGAGATGAGTCAGGGACAGGACTCATCTTAGGTTAATTTGCATATGTATCAAATCGTTTTTTTTTACACAATAAAAACACACAGAGCACACAATGTGGGCATAACTACTGTTAAGGGGGCAGATCTAGGCATAACTACAGTGAAGGGGGGGACATGTGGGCATAGCAACCATGAAGGGAACATCTCTGGTTATAGCTACTGTGAAGAGGGCATATTTGTGCATCACTACTATGAAGGGGGCACAGTGTGGGTGTAACTACTGTGAAGGGGGCACAATGTGGGCATAACTACTGTAACGTTACATACAATTATGGTAGTAATATGTATATAGTATATGTTTAAAAGTTATTTCTATAAAGAAAAAAAATTATTGAATTGTGTCTTGGTATTTTTTTTAGTTTAATTAACAAAAATCGAGAATCGTCCACAGCGTTGAAAAAAAAAAATCAAGATTTATTTTTTTTTTTAAATCGACCAGCTCTAACGCGGTTATTATGGTATTTTTTTAGTGGTAAATAGTGTCAGACAAATTTGTGTGTGTAGGAAACGTAAAAAACGTAATAAATGTACTCAGTTTTTTGCCACAAATTGCAATTCTGAATATTCTGGCGCATATTCAGTAGTGATTTTCCCCCTTATTATAAAGCCTGGATATAGTGCTAAAACACTACATAGAATAAAGTTCTAATAATTTATACTTGTAATAAATATATGTATAAAAGCAGCTTATAGGGGGTTATCCCATGAATTAAAGTTAAAAAAATTAAATATTAAATAGTATTACTAATACTTATTTGGCCATAACTCCT
This sequence comes from Bufo gargarizans, assembly GCF_014858855.1. Taxonomy (NCBI): domain Eukaryota; kingdom Metazoa; phylum Chordata; class Amphibia; order Anura; family Bufonidae; genus Bufo; species Bufo gargarizans. Next base: position 174,133,969 of record NC_058080.1, on the reverse strand, counting down.
GTGGGGGGCACATATCTAGGCATAATCACTGTGAGGGGGCACATATCTGCGCATAATACATGACATCCTTCTAGCAAAGCTAGAACCAGCCGTGTAACTCATATGGATCAATAGATCTTCCCATTCATTACTCCAATTTTCTGCTAGATTTATTTCAAGCTGGCAGATTAAAAGTCGATGTGCTGGAAGAGAACCCCCTCCAACCCATATCTAACACGGCTTCTTTAGTATTCACTGAATTGAATACCAATGAGGCCTCATGCACATGGCCGTTGCCCAGCCGTGGCCGTATTGCGGCCCGCAAACAGCGGGTCCGCAATATGCGGGCACCGGCCATGTGCTGCGGACCTATTCACTTGAATGGGTCTGCAATGCAGAACTGGGGTGCAGAACGGAGGCATGGAACCCAACGGAAGCACTACGGAGTGCTTTCGTGGTGTTTCTGTCCGTGCCTCCGCACAACAACAAAAAAATAACATGCTCTATATTTTTGCGGTGCCCTGGTGTTAAAGACAATCTCTGTGAGTCATGCACTAAACACAAGGTGTGGGTCACAGACAACAATTACACTGGAGGAATCAAAATGCACTCAGAACTTCATTATCTGACATATAATGCAGTAAGGTTGAATGCTGGTGTTATTTTGTGTGTTTGTAACTGGAAAACCCCTTAAATGATGACAGAGCTGCTTATACTGGCATGGTATACATTTCAAAGATACTGCTATCCTTTAGGGAATTGACCAGATGACATAGATGTTGACAGCTTTCCTTCAAATTTTAGAAGTCAGCATTGATTAGGAAAATACAGGGATCGGCTGACCCCAGGCTTAACCTCTCTCAATGAGTGAGAAGCCTTTAAGGCATATGGTAGGAAAGGCAAAGATAAAATCAGACAGAGAAAGTGATCAGCAGACACTGAGCATTACAAATCATGGTTGTGGGTCTAAATGAGAAAGCTGGTACCTGGATAGATAAATATAGTCCTTAATGATTGTCTTATACTTACTTGCAGATGAAATGGAAATGCATACTGGTCCCTAGAAGTATCATATATAGGATGTCTGTAAGGGCAGAACAGAGATTTTGATATCTAGTACATGACTGTATGAATACTAATGGTGACAGCTGAGACAATACCTGTAGAGTCTGACGTTCTCAGAGGGTGAAATGCTTATGGGTGGTCATGGTGCACTCACACAAGATGTCTAGCAAATGTAACCCTCTAATGAAAGATGGTGATTTGTACAATGACTTACCAGTATCTTGTCTCTGCCATTTGAAACCCTGTGTACAAATGCCCTAATTACTCATTAGCTTGAATTGAGAAGCAATATTGCTTGCAGTGTAAAGCTATGCAGAGGTCTCTAACATTAATTTTATTAAACAATATTATTTTTGAAAATTTTAACATTTAGATTAATATGCCCTAACTGATCTCCGTGCCATCTTATAACATTTTCTGTAACTACCATCCCCTCTCTGACTCCCAACTACATAGAGCATGACAGGTAAAAATCTAAGTACCTCTGAGGGAATACACAGGTGACTCCATATTTTTTTGGGGGTGTGGAACTTTTCAAAGCTCTAATGGCCTATACATAAGTGGGAGGTAACAATTAGGTCATGTGCACAGGACCTTAGTTTCGGCCCGCATCCGATCTGATCCACATTTTTTATTAATTGGATGTGGACCCATTAATTTCAATGCGGCCGCAAAAGATGAGTACAGCACACTGTGTGCTGTCCGCATCCATACGTCCGTCCCACGGCCCCACACAAAAAAAATAAAATAACATATCCTATTCTTGACCGTTTTGTGGACAAGAACAGGCTCTTGTAATATATTGCTGGGCCGGTGGAAGGGGAAAATGCTGGATACACACAGCTGGTATCGGTGTGTATCCACAATTTGCAAACCATGAAATCGGATGCGGTTGTGTGTAAGTGGCAGGAACTATCCCCATTTCACATATATCAGTTGTGTCTAGCCAGCTATTTTAGGCCGGGAGTGGAACACAACTGATATACTGGTGCCTATCCAATGATAGCGCCGAACAGAAAAACTAAACCTGCAGCGTTTTTCTGTCCAGCGCTGTCTGGCATTTGGCATCACAACGGCATCCGTGTATGGTTTGTTTTTCACTGATCAATTGCATAGAAAATTGATTAAAAAATGTAGTAACAAAAAAAAATAATCAACCCAAAAGGTTCTTCGTGGAAGGATCAACCACAGTGAAACAACACTGAAGCACATCGTGATGCAAAGTTCGAATACAAAACGGGACTAATTTTTGCATACACAAAATGGGCACAGATGTGTTAATAAGGCCATGAAGCAAGAAAGAATTACACTGTAATCTCAAAAAGTTGGAATGATTATTCAGTGTTTACTGAGACACCGTGATACAGCTACAGACAATATAATGGACTGAACAAAAGTATAGTCCAGAGATCAGCAACTTTTGGCACTCTAGCTGCTGTGGAACTACAACTCACAGCATGCACAGTTGCTTGCTTATTGTTATAACTCTCTCAGAAGAGAAAAGAAGATTCTAAGAGTTGTATTTTCAGGACAACTGAAGTGGAGGATGTTGCTGATCCCTAGTATAGTCCATCCACTTGGACTTCTTGCAGTTGTAATTCTATAGTATAATGTATAGAAACCATATGTTAGTGTTTCTAGTCAATATTTAATAGCTAGACACACTATATAAGAAACCTAAAACATCTCTTAGACAATAAGAAACAAATATGCACGTGTGTCAATGATGAATAACGAAGTGTAGAATCCCATTTAGGACCAAAATAGGTGGTCATTGGCATTAAAGGGGTCTGCCACAAATTTAAATGTATGCCCCCCCAACAGGTATGCTTTTGCATCCTGGGGAAAAACTGTTTTGATATTCAGTTGCTGTAGGTAACATCCTGCATTGGACTCTTGTAATGTAGGACGTAGGAAGCTTCATTGTTGAGGACAAGGGTTGTGGATAGTGTCACATGATCTGCTGATGCTAGGACAAATGTTACTGCCCTAAGGCATGATGGGACAGCAGCCAAATGACAAACCAGGACGTAGGATTCAAGCATGGGGAATAAGAGAAAACTACAAATAATGTAAACCTGAAAAAAAAATCCCGCTACAGGGGTCAATGAAAATACATTTTTGAGTGAAAAGTTTTTTATGGCAAAACGGTTTTAATGAAAAGTCTGACTATTTATACAGGATGGCCCATGAAAAAGTAGCCCGCCCCCAATATCTCCAAATAAACCTGCCTAATAATAAATCTGTCTTAGTTGTCCATAGCAACCAATCAGAGCCCAGCTTTCAGTTCCTACAGGACTCTGAAATAATGAAAGCTGAGCCCTGATTGGTTGCTATGGACAACTAAGACAGATTTACTATTAGGAAGTTTGATTTGGAGATATTGGAGGCGGGCTACTTTTTCATGGGCCACCCTGTACTACATGCTATATGCATATCTAAACAGAATAACAAAATAAAGTGGTCTTAAAAGGCAGAAAATTCTCAAAACCCCATATGCTGTTGCGCATTTCTAACCGGGGGAGCAAATCCTGCACATGTGGTCCGTTGCTAACATCAATTCACAGCAAAAATGCATACAATGGAGGATGCCCTAAGCGGACCACATGTACCACAAGCACATCCTACACAGGATACCCAAATGTGTGGATGTGATTGGCTATATGAAACAGAGATTTACAATAAATGGTGCACTACAATGGTAAATGCAATTGACAATATATGGCTAAACCCTCACACTGATATTAAAATGAGACTTTCGCCAATATATGCTTATATTAAGAACATACCGGAGCCCGCGCACCCTGTCAAGGTATCTCAAAGTGGCACAGGACCTAAAGCTAACCTACCTGTGTGGCCTGCGTCACATGAGTCAATGGTAGATGGGACTAACAGCCTCCTCCCTCATCCCATTGTATGTGTGATTTTACGCTGGATGTAACTGGGAGTTGTTCGCTGTGTGTCGGATCTTATGCCCCTGTAATTGCCCATACGGCCCCTGTAATTGCCCAAACGGCACAGGTAAGTTAGCGTTAGGACCCGTGCCACTTTGAGATACATTGACGAGGTGCGTGGGCTCTAGTATGTTCTTGATATAAGAATATATTGGCGAAAGTCTTATTTTAATATCAGGATTTAGCCATATATTGTCAATTGCATTTACCATTGTAGTGCACCATTTTTTGTAAATCTATATGCATATCTAACCCTACAATCCACTCCTAACTGCATATTCTTTATTCATTGTCTAATGGATGATGCTTCTCGTTACTTTTACAATGTGTCTGAATATAACATGTGGATGAGAAATACAAAAAAATGATTTCTATACATCATATTATAAAATTCCCGCTGACAAAAGTCCTAGTAGACAGAAAATACTAGTATGGTCACAAGGTTAGTAGCCTGGTGGCTAGTAATGTTTTGTGCTTTATATTGTCTATGTTATTGTCGATAATAGTGTCTTAATAAACACAGATTATGCATTCCACCTTGTAGAGATCCCCATGAAATTCCTCTGTACCATGTACTCTGCAGCTGACTGTAATCTCTCTTGTTGTGTCATGCTGTCCATCAGAGATTGACTACTGTTCTGTCTGAAGAAAGGTCATGCCCCTGACACCAAGAAAAGAGTTGTCTCTGTTACACACAAGTAAAACCCTCCTTGCCACTTTCCGGATCTGTTGCATGTAATTGATCTCAAATAACTGTTCTAATGTGTTTTTCTTCAATACATATCGATGATTGTGGCTCATATTACTACTATGTTATATGGGTCCTACATTTAAATAGACTAGGGATAACATCTGAATGGAGTTTTTTTTCTATCCTAGTGGTTTGCCATGGGTACACAGGTTTTCTCCTACATTCCAAAAATTGGCTTTCTATAAAATATTGACCAAGGTTTGTCTGATATGAGACAATTTCATGTTTGTTCTACATGGTTGTGGTATCTGTTGCCATTATATACATTATAAGAAAGGAAAAAAGAAAAAACATTTTCAGTAAGAAGTCTTCTTATATAAATAACTAAATGAGAAGCACATGCATTGACGACATTGTTGTCTGCTAATCAAAGCATGAACCAGGAAATGGCCCATCACTGGTGATCACAAAATGTTTCACATCTGCTTTTAGTAGCAACGTAGTCTAAAATAGAAATCATAGTAAAATCCACACTATAAAACACATTACCACTGTTAGGGCTCATGCACACAAACGTATTTTCTTTCCGCTTCTGTTCCGGTTTTTTTGCGGACTGTATGCGGAACTATTCACTTCAATGGGGCTGTAGAAAATACAGAAGTTACTCCGTTTCCATTTCCGTTTGTCCGCATGGCCGTTACGCAAAAAAGTAGTGCTATTATTGTCCGTAAATCACGGTCCGAGGCCCTATTCAAGTCAATGGGTCCGCAAAAAATACGGAAAGCACACGGAACACATCCGTATGTCATCCGTGTTTCATCCATATTTTGCGGATCCATATTGTAGAAATGCTATGCCCAGCCCATATTGCTCATGTGTTTGGTGATTAATAAGTTACTGTTTCTGTATACAATCCGCAAAAAAAGGATCAAATACGGAAACCATACGGATATGTTTTGCTGCAATCAGAGAGAAAAAAACCTCAGATACAGAACAACGGATCCGTGAAAAACGGACCGCAAAACAACAACGGTCGTGTGCATGAGCCCTTAGTCAAACATAGAATTTAATTACACATTGCAGCAGATCACATATCATACAACAGGAGTAAAATATCATCTACCATATATTAGATACAAACATGTTGCATGGAGAAATAAGCACTTTTCCACTCATGTCCAAAAAAAAATAAATCTTAATTTTTGTGTAGTGAAACATATTGTAGCTTTCAGATATTCCTAATCCCTTGACATTTTTAAGATCTCAGCTATTAGTGAAGAAGAGTCTCAAACCTGTTTGATACCCTTGCATCCAGTCTAGTGATGACATATAAAGTAAACACAACCTACACTGATACAACGTGGCAAGTTATCAACACACTGGCCCAGATTTACTAATAAAGATGGTGGAAAACGTAGGCAGTCTAGACCTGCAGCAGATTTATCACAGTGACTCTGGCGTTAATGTGTTTCTGCACTTTTTTTAAACCAAAAATATGCTGTTACCAGATGTCACTTATCGACCAATAAATTATACAGTGACCTACAAACACTGTATTTTTGTAGTGGCGTTTTAAGAGTTTCTTAGTCTTTTTGGTCCCTTGCCTTAGTGTAGCAGATAAGACTGGTTTCACAGACAGGTTCATTGACCTAAAAAGTCTAAAGTGAAATATAAAATGCACTGGTACATTTTTATAGCATGGTCTAGGTATGGTTTTTTCCTGACCTTCTTCCCAGAAGGCATTTCTGTGACAATTCCAGAAAAACTCATGATACAATTTTTTTTTTAAATGTCATTAAAATCACTTGTAAAGTACAGTATGAAAAACATTTGAAATTCATTGTAACTTTTTTTTTTTTTGCACCTGCTGGTAGTGACAACCGATTGGCCTCCATACTAAAGTGATGCCTTTGTCAAGACAAACAGAAGGAGCGGTGCAGATCCTGGACTGTGGCTTCAGGGTAACAGACCATTTTTAAGGGGAAAGTACATGGCATGTTTATTAGTTATCTAATTTAGGCAGCTTTTACTTTGGAATTCATTAGCAACTGTTAACATGGTATACATTTTTTTTAACAAATTGGTTCATTATTTAAATAAAGTTAATACGTGTTTGTTAGAAACCTGAAGTTCATAGCGGCAAAATTGTTCAATTGTCCAATTTCTCTACTTAGAAAAAGCACAGTTCTTAGAAAGTGCTAGTGATATGGCACAGAACACAATTACATGTACAGTATCAGTTATGATAAATGTGGAGTGTGATAACTCATACGTTTATGACAAATCTAGTTGGCATGGAACGTAGAAGACATAAGCAGATGATATAACGTGAGCCTATGTGCCCACTCCTATGTGACATGGTTTCTGGAAATAGTTGAAACCCTACAAAAGTCTCTTTAATATAATTTCCCAGTTGGTAACAATGAGATATGTTAATCAAAGCTGAGCAAGTAGACAACGATTTCCCCAAAAATAAAAAGTTAGCTTCTGTGACCTAGCCATGGATCTATGGATTTTTGACTGGATGCCAAGCTCAACTAACTGATTAAGGGCGAGTTCACATCACCATTATTTTTTCGTTCTTCTGATCCGTCAGAGGAACAGAAAAATAAAGAAAAAGAATAAGAGATTGAGCCATTTCCACCAGAGATTATTGTTATTATTATTATTATTAAAGTGCCATTCATTCCATGGCGCTGTACATATGATAAGGGGTATAGATACATTCTACAGACAATTGCACTAAGCATGAACAAGACGAGTTACAAACTGGTACGGAAGGTGAGAGGGCCTTGCCCATGAGGGCTTATAATCTATGAGGTATGGAGGAAGGACACAGGAGGTGAGGGTGAAGCTGGTCACGGCGGTATAGAGGCAGCAGGGTCACTGGTTGTATACTTGGCTGAAGAGGTGTGTTTTTAGGTTTCTTTTGAAGGATTCCACTGTAGGTGAGAGTCTGATATGTTGGGGTAGCGAGTTCCAGAGAATGAGGGATCCATTATTTTAGACAGGGAAAAAAAAGGCCTGAATGCAGGACTTTATTTTTCTGTCTTTCTGATGGATCAGAACAACAGAAAAAATATGGTGATGTGAACTTGCCCTAACTATTTCTAAACCAATAGCATAAACATCCACATCATGACAACACTTTAAAGTCTATAAGTCTGGTAGATACAATATTCACACTGTGCTAAAACATTAATTGTATAATTTCTTTGTAATAAATCTTTTAAAGAAAAATCTTGTTGGAAATTCTTCTCATAAGTATGCTACAATACTACAGTACCCAAAGCTACTGATCTCCAGTGTTCTCACTCACAGATTTGGCCAATACTTTCTATTTCTATGAAAGTTTTCTGAAGTGAATGTAGTACATTTTGAAGGCTCACAGCAGATTTGGCCATTCATCATCTGGTTGCTTTGTCCTGTCACACATGATCCAGCTCAGCTAGCCATCCAGAGGGTGAAGGTAAAAAGAAAGCTGGGAAGAGTGGTAAATGGGCCTACTCCCACACAAAGCGTCAATGCCAATCCTAAAGCAGCCGAAATCACAACACTTCTTTGGTCTCGAATGATCTTCTTCACTATCTCGCAAAACTATGTGAAAAAGAAAATTAACAGAAATGAATTTTAAGTATAGGAAAGTAATCAAGATGACATGATATGTGTGTAGATGGAAAGCATCTTTATGAAAGAACTACAGTAAATTTTTTACATTGGTCCATACTGCACACACCATACTTTCCATAGCAGCTGTGCTTGGTATTGTAGTTTTCACTTGAAAAGTACAGTCTGCAGTACAAACCAGTCTAAAATCTGCTATTAACAATAAGGAGGTTGTGGAGCTCACACAAGCAATGCGGCTTTAAACAGGTAATCGGTAGCGTGCCAATATAATATTGATGACATATTCTAAAGATAGGCAACAAATTTTAAAACCAGGATAACCCAATTTGTGCACAATCATATAGTCATTGTATACTATTCCCTGTATTTTTAATTGACTAAACAAAAATCAAAGCCAAGAACATAAATCTAAATCAGTGAATACACCTCTATACAAAATAAAGCAAATATTAACAAAATGCTAAGAAATAAGTGTTGCCCTGTAACTTTACAAATTGTGTCACTTCCTGCAGAAGTTACAATGTTCAAGTTGTTGTTGTTTTTTTAAACATAATATAAGCATACAGTAAATATATAAATACGGGAAAAACATCTTCCTGGGAAGAAATTAGAAAAAATATATATTCTGCAATCGTTCGCTTAAAATGACAGGAAAACGTTATTCTTTTGGTCGGTATGATTGGAAATACTGAATTCTTACACTTTTTGCTGTTTTAATATATAAAAAACATATTTGAAAAAAAAACATATTTTCATCGCCATATTCTGACAGACATAGCTTTTTATATTTCCATGTACACAGCTATCACCTACGATGTCTTGTCACCACTATACCATAGTATATTATTGCAGTCTATGGGATTTTTACCGACTTCCTGTTAAGCCTGGTTGCAGGCAATTGACTATGGCAGGTCTGGGAACCTTCACAAGGCCACAGCCTGCTCCCTCTGTTTACCCACTCGGATGCTGCAGTTGCTATTGACATCAGCATTTTGAGGAGTTATCTCTGATCCCAGTCATTGAGTCCGGGTGTCAGCTGTATTACACAGCTGGCAACTGCCGCATATAGAGCAGGCTTAGCTTGTGAGCCCACTCCATAAATTCTCTGGGCATCAATGACGTACAGTTACTTTGTAATGCTCATAGGGCGTCATTTATTAAGACATTTTAGACGCCGGTCTTAATAAGCCCCTGTGCTGGTGGTGGATCTGCCGAAGTTATGTAGAGATGCCGGCCTCTACATAACTTCAGCATATCCAACGCTGGTCTAAATGTATATTAGCTTCCTAGCTGGCTTACATTTGGACTTTCTAGCCCGTCCCCTTCCCTGCCCACTTTTTTAGACATGGTGCGAGCGGGTAAAAGTCCCAGATTGTGGGGCAAATAACCTTTGCGCCACAAATATGCCTAATATGGGCGTATTTCTAATCGTAAATGACCCCTATATATTTTATATAAAATGCCAAAAATAACATTGTCACAATGTAAAGGAATAATCGAAATATACAAGAATACAAATAATTCTGGCAAAATATATAGATAAAAGTAAATATAGATTAGATGTATATTCCATGTAAGAAATACTACTATACACTTACTTTTTAAGTCACATAATACACATAACACAGGCATACGTTCTATGTAATAAAACTAAAAAGAAAACCCCTAGTAATCATTTTATTGGACAATTATAGGGAAGTAACACCTTCACAGACTCTTAGCAGATACCATAGGGCCCAGACAAGGTTTTATGTCTGCTGTTACTACAGGAACTATTTAACTATTAGAAGGGTTAAAGGTTATTAACAATTAAAGTGAATTGTTCCAGGCCCATCCACAATGCCAGGTATACGCTACCCAGCAATAAAAGGGAATAAAATCCAGCTTTAAAGGAAAAGAAAAAAGTTACTTTGTAGTTGATATTTCCACTTGTTTTATGTGTAAATGAAATTGCAGCACTGAAGGGGTTGTACTCACAGAGCGTAATTATACTGGCCAAATACAGACAAAATCTCATAAAGAATAAATTACAGCACCCATGGATATACAAGTAGATTATGTTGTAACCATATAATTTTGTTATTTCATGTTAGGATGGCTCTATGGATCTTAACAGTACGGTCAGGTTTCTGCATGCAGTTTTGGAAGCCAAAATCAGGAGCGGATCATAAAATGAGAGAAAGTATAAAAGACAGATACAACTTCTCTTTTTTTTTTTTTATTTACTCCTGGTTTTGGCTTCCGAAACTGAATGCAGAAACCTAATCGTGTGGAACATATTAATACTCTGTGTTGTTGAAGACTGTACACAGTTCTTTTAAGTCCAAATAAAGCAAAATAAAATTGCAGTCTTCAATTCAAGTTAACATTAATAGATAAATGATCATATTTCTTCATATTTTGTATTATACTCTACAACAAATTTGTAAAGCAGTTTACAGACAGCAATGTGTACAATCATATATGAAGTTACCTTATCAGTCTGAAAGCTCATTGGAAACCCGAATCTGCAATAAGTGACAAAGTGCTCGCAGTTATTCCACAGCAGGCTGTATGATGTGGCCCCCACCAGTTTCTCAGCCCTCTGAGCCACTTCTTCATTAGAAAGAGGTTTTGTCTTGAAACTTTTGTCCATGTGATTAACCATTATACTTCCACCATAGGCAAAGTCCTGCACAGTGTCCACTCTTATACTGGCCACTTTAGCCAGGACACCCAGGATCAGCCTTTTGTTGGTGACGACTTTTCCAATCAGACACTCGTCGTCTGAAATAGCAGGCAAGATATCAGGCATCAGATGGGCAACCTTGTTATTTCCCAAGTAGATCCCAAAGTGAACAAACAGAGTCCTGGGGACCTCTAACAAGTCTCCTCTCTTCAATGTGCTTAGCTCGATAGCACATCTAGCTCTGACTTTTCTCCTTTCCAGGCTAAATTTCTTTAGGTTTGCAAAAATAAAGATTTTTTCAAAGATGAAGACCATCAGTCCTACCAGAAGGGATTTCATGATGCTCACCTTGAGCACTGCGAGGTATGCATTAACTGCTGAGTTGTCTTTCATGCTAATCTGTAGTTTTTGTTAGGCACATGGGGGAGAATCTCTTGACATCACTGAGAAAAGTCTAAAAGCATTGGTCAAAACAAATGTAGGAGTCGCCCTTCGTGGCATTCTATTAAAAATGTTAAATATAAGAAAAAAAATACTATAATAATAAAAACTACAAAAATAGTTAAAAGCATTTTAATAAAATAATTGTTTAAATTTTTTCTACTTAGATATCAAGTAGTATCACCCAAATAAATATTAAAAATAAAGAAAATTTAAAAAGTAATACAAACTATTGCAGTAAATGCTTATAATCATATACTCAATATTAGTAAAGTTGATACATAAAAAAATTACAATATTTAAAATTATTATACAAGTGTACATTTCATTACAAGTTCAATGTATTTCTTTAATTTTTTTATATAATAAATAAATGAATAATGTTTTATAAAATAAAAAAATAACTCTTGTTGCATGTCTTTTATTAAGAGCTTCATAAAAGAGATCCAGAAACATATCAGTGGCAGATGTGACTAGAATAACAAGTCTTAAACCTGTGTGATACATCAGTCATACTAGTTATACTAGTTATACTAGTGACAGTACATTAAATAGGTCAATTTAAAAACCCAAATGGTTTACAAGGTGTGTTACATGTAATTGATTAAAAACAAATAAAAATGATATGCATACTTGTAACGTTTGTTGCAAATATTAAACCAAACATGGAAAATTTCATAAATATTGAACTGTCAGTTATATTTATTGAGTATTTAAAAAAAACTATTGAAAATATAATTAGAAAAAGACCCCTGGCAAGTGAGGACATACTAGTGTTAATGCTAAGTTACAGTATATATACTGTATGTTAAAAGTCATATTACAGATTAGTGCTTGACACAATATGACTTTCACAAAAAAGGAAGTAATAGTATTATAGTTAATAGGAAACACTGTCTTTTTGATTGACAATGGATATGCTCTTGTTAAACAGATATGTTTAGTACTACACTAACTATTTAAGTCGTTGCAGTTATACCATCTTCTTAAGTCCATCAAAAGGGAAAGCAAGTAAAATGGAGCAATCCCTTAAAGTGCATTTTGATACATGCTAATCCATTATGTAAATGAATAAACCCCAGGAACAAAGCTCACAAAAGGGCAGCTCTGTCTTGTCAACAAAGCTCCTTATTCGGTAACTAATAACATAAGCAGCCAAGTAAATGCACTACTAACCCACAGGGCTTCAACTTCCCAGAGAGCCTGCAAGTAATGATAGATGGGAAGACACATTCATCTTACCTGAAAAATGACTGGGCCATTGAGGCCTGGAGAAAAGAGAACTTGATCCTTTATCCACTTGTATACAGACAGCTTTTCCCTCGGAGCCTGCCAGCACACTGTCATCAGCCATTAGCCAGGCTTTTTTGTGCTATCTTAACAAGGCACCACAAAAGATTACCTTATAACTCCTACTTGGTAAGAATTTATCCCTACTCCCTGCATAAAATGAGGCAGACAGCATATACCTTTTACTCTGCACTGTGTTTTGTGAATTGACTTGTTTATGGCCCAATTTCCTGACCTTCCAGGTTTCTTTTTGCAATAGTGTATAGTTTTCTTACTCATCAAAGAGAAAAGATGTTTAACTGGATACTTCCTTCCCGGCTGTCTGGCATAGTAAAACAAGCCACAGGTTTAGCTCACAATGGCTCCAAAAAGCTCTATCCCCAATCCCCTTTATGGATTTTTGGGGATCCAAGTGATGTCCTCCTTTCCTCAAGGCTATACAGATTAAAATATAATCATGTTTATTATAGCCACAAGAAATTTAAAATATTGCATACAATAAAAACCCTGTGAGGGACCCCAAATCCATCCGTACATATAAGTGCACACCTAATTCTAAATAAGAATGGTACTCGTACCCAGACAAACCGCATATAGACTGCTATTATTATGGGATGTGCTGCTTTTTAATATAGTCCTTATTCTCTAGTTTATACTCAGATCTTCAAAGTGTAGTCTGTAGATCCATAATGGTTATCCTTGTTGGCTGCAAATGATAACATTCAGCAACTAAAAAAAAATTAAAATTATTCTAACGCTGCCCACACAAAATAGAGAAAAATTGTATCTGAAAAATCGGAGAAAATTTTTACTATGATGATTTCCAATGATTTTTTTAGGCTGGTACCCAGATTAAAGGGGTATTCTCCCATTGTCTGATAGGTGTGGGTCCCACCTCTGGGACCCACACCTACAAGGACAACGAAGCTGGGAGAGCTGTGGCTGTAGGACCCTGGGTTTCAAGTGGTTCGTCCACCACCAAGTGCTACTCCCTGCTGCTCCCATACAAGTGAATGGGAGCGGTCCCTGCTCCAATTAATTTCTATGGGGCAGACGGAAATAGCTAAGCCAGCGCTCATTTTTTTTCGGCGGCTCCATTGAAATAAATGATGGGCGGCTGGGCATGCGCAGTGCGCCCTTCATTAATTTCCCTGCTCCGTTCTTGTTGTAGGTGCAGGTCTCAGAGGTGGGGACCCGAACCTATCAGACAATAGGGGAACATCCTAGCGATATGCCCCCATTGTATGTGATGGCAAAACCCCTTTAAGCTATTCATACTCTGTAAGATTGGCCTATTATGACACAAGATCAATAGTGGGGGAAAAAAATAAGTGAAGTTAAATGTCCCCCAAAGGTCTTGTATGACCTTATGAGGGACGCAAAGTGTAAGATAAAAAATAAAAAAAATAAAGTGGTAAAATAAAAAAATGAAAAAAAGGTTTCACATGCAAAAAAAAAATTTAAATAGAAAAAAACTAATAAAATATTTGGTATTGCCGCGTACGTGACAGTCGGCTTTATAAACATATCACATGATCCATCCAGTCCGATAAACACCATAAAAAATAAAAACTGCCAAAAAAGCTATTTTTTTGTCACCTAACATCAGATAAAGCGCAACACCAAGCGATCAAAAAGGCATATGTCCCCCAAAATAGTACCAATCAAACTGTCACCTCATCCCGCAAAAAATGAGAGCCTAAGACAATCGGCCAAAAAAAAAAAAGCTATGGCTCTCAGTCTATGGAGACACTAAAACATAATATATATATTTTTTTATATTAACAATTTTTATAATTTTTTTAAAACATAATTTTTGGGCTTCAAAAATGCTATTATTGTGTAAAACTTAAATAAATAAGAGAAAGTATACATAGTAGGTATCGCCACATCCGTTACGATCTGCTCTATAAAAATGTCACATAATCTAACCCCTCAGGTGAACGCTGTAAAAATAATTCAATAAAAACTGTGCTAAAACAACCAATTTTTTGGTCACCTTGCCCTATAAAGTGTTATAATGAATGATCAAAAAAATCATATGTGCCCAAAAATGGTACCAATAAAAACGTGAACTCAAAAAATGAACCCCTGCACAAGACGATCGGCAGAAAAATAAAAAAAAATATGGCGTTCAAAAAATGGAGACATAACATAAACATAATATTTTTTCAAAAATGCTTTAATATGTAAAACTGAAACAAACAAAGTAGACATATTATAAAAAGAGTGCCATAACATCCATATTTTTGTTACCTTGCCTGACAAAAAACACACTATAGAACAGGGAAGCTCAACCTGTGGCCCTCCAGCTATTGTAAAACTACAACTCCCATCAGGCTCTGCTGTAAGCTGATAGGTGTAGGCTGTCTGGGCATGCTGAGAGTTGTAGTTTTGCAACAGCTGGAGGGCCGCAGGTTGCACATCCGTGATATAGAGCAATTAAAAATCAGATGTACCCCAAAATAGTACCAATAAAACTGGCACCTTATCGCCTAATTTCCAAAATGGGGTCACTTTTTGGGAGTTTCTACTGAAAGGGTGCATCAGGGGGGCTTTAAATGGGACATGGCATCTAAAAATCAGTTCAGCAAAATCTGCCTTCTAAAAACCATATGGCGCTTCTTTTCTTCTGCGCCCTGCCGTGTGCCCTTACATCAGTTTACGACCACATGTGGGGTGTTTATGTAAACTGCAGAATGAGGGTAATAAATATTGAGTTTTGTTTGGCTGTTAACCTTCGATGTGTTAAAGAAAAAAATGGATTAAAATGGAAAATCTGCCAAAAAAGTGAAATTTAAAAATGTGATCTCCATTTTCCTTTAATTCTTGTAAAGCACTTAAAGGGTTAAAAAAGTTAGTAAAATCAGTTTTAAGGGGTGTCGTTTCTACAATGGGGCTATTTATGGGGGGTATCCACTATGTAAGCCCCACAAAGTGACTTCAGACCTGAACTGGTCCTTAAAAGGTGGGTTTTGGCAATTTTCTTAAAAATTTTAATAATTGCTTTTAAAATTTTAAGCCTTCTAACGTCCTAAAAAAATAAAATGACATTTACAAAATGATGCCAACATAAAGTAGACATATGGGGAATGTTAAGTAATAAATATTTTATGAGGTATAACTTTCTGTTTTAAAAGCAGAGAAATTGAAATTTTGAAAATTGCAAATGTTTTAAAATTTTGGGTCAATTTGGGATTTTTTCATAAATAAAGGTGAAATATATTGACTCAAATTTATGACGATTATGAACTACAATGTGTCACGAGAAAACAATCTCTGAATGGCTTGGATAAGTAAAAGCTTTCCAAAGCTATTACCACATAAAATTCCATATGTCACTTTATGTGAGGGCAAATTGCCCGGATGTGAAGTGGTTTAAGAGGTTTTCTGGTCCCAAAATCAAAATGCTTTTTATATGTTCCTAGCACCCCTCGCCATACATATGCCCCCAATACCTGTTTTTTATGTCCATGCTTTCTTACCCCTGTCTGGACATCAGACTATCCTGGCAGATCTGTTTACTTTCCTAGTTTCCTTTTTCGTTGAAAAGGTAACTTTATTGATAAAGCCTGGCTGCACTGCAGATTGATGCGTCACAGGCTAGCCCCGCCCCAACAGTTCAGTCTGCAGGAGCTCCTTCCACTACATGTGGCCATGTTACAGCCAGCCATAAATCCTGCAAGTTCTTTTCTCACTCAGTGTCTAAATCACATCACTGACAGTCCTCAGGCTCTTCCCTCCCCATCTCCAGAGCAATTAACAGCTTGAATCAGCAAGCACAACAAATCACATGTGTAACTAATCCTATTATGTATGACACAGCCTGCTGTACCTGCTGCACAGGTGGTGGTGTGAGATACTGCATGCTAAGCTGTGTATCTAATCCCATCTTGTACTATACTGTCTGTTGTGGTGTGTATCTAATTCTATCTTGTATGATACTGTCTGCTGTGCCTCTATATCTAAGGCCTCATGCACACGACCGCTGTTGTGTTCCGTTCCGCAAAATGGGGTTCCGTTGTTCCGTGATCCGTTTCCGTGTGTCTTCCATTATTTTTGGAGGATCACCAGACATGAAGGAAAGTAAAAAAAAGTCTAAGTCAAGTTTGCAATGCAAATGATAGGAAAAAAACGGATGCGGACGCGGATGACAATCTTGTGTGCCTCCGCGTTTTTTCACGGACCTATTGACTTGAATGGGTCCGCAAACTGTTTTCCGTGAAAAAAATAGGACAGGTTATATTTTTTTGACGGACTGGAACCATGGATCACGGACAAGGATGACAAACGGTGCATTAGCAGAGTTTTCAATGGACCCATTGAAAGTCAATGGGTCCGCAGAGAATCACGAAAAACGGAACAACGGACACGGAATGAAACAACGGTCGTGTGCATGAGGCCTTAATCTATCATCTGC
This sequence comes from Bufo gargarizans, assembly GCF_014858855.1. Taxonomy (NCBI): domain Eukaryota; kingdom Metazoa; phylum Chordata; class Amphibia; order Anura; family Bufonidae; genus Bufo; species Bufo gargarizans. The sequence goes on along the minus strand of NC_058080.1, from coordinate 174,116,834 downwards.
AATGCAGTCTACTGTTGTTGTATCAAAGACTGTCATGTGTGATGCTGCCTGCTGAGCTGTGTATCTAATCTTATGTTGTATGATCCGGCCTGCTGAGCTGTGTATCTTATCTTATCTTGTATGATATTGCCTGCTGAGCTGTGTATCTAATCATATCTTGTACAATCCGGTCTGCTGAGCTGTGTATCTAATCATATCTTGTACAATCCGGTCTGCTGAGCTGTGTATCTAATCCTATCTTGTATGATACTGCCTGCTAGAGTGTGTATCTAAAGCTTTGTGCACACGGCCGTATCTGTTTTGCGGCCTACAAGTTGCGGATCCGCTAAAAAAGGATAGTTAAGGGTACTTTCACACTAGCGTTTTTCTCGTCCGGCAGAGTTCCGTCACAGGGGCATGCGCAGACCGGTAAAAATGTGAAAAAAGATACAAGACGGATCAGTTTGTCCGCATGACAAGCGGAGAGACGGATCCGTTCTTGCAATGCATTTGCGAGACGGATCCGCATCCGGATGCGTCTCACAAATGCTTTCAGTCACATCCAGATCAGCAGTTCCGGCAGGCAGTTCCGACGACGGAACTGCTTGCCGGATCACACTGCCGCAAGTGTGAAAGTAGCCTAATCCTATACAATATACTGGTGTGAATACCTAGAACAGAAAGTCAATAGAGAATATAAAATATATGTTCTTAATTCATTAAGATAGACATAAAAAGATATTTAAAATTGGAGTACACACCACAGTAGGTGAATAAAGTAGGTACCTGCTTATGAGGTCTGATTGATGATAGTTTCTGTTAATAAGGATACTGTTCGTGTGCGATCCGCATTTTTTTGTTGACCCACTGACTCGAATTCTTCCAGGCTGACCGCACTCTCCTGACCAGAACTGACTGTATCACAGTGATGTGCGCTACAGCCACACTCTCACTGATCGTGGAGTCTGTACATATGATGAGGTGTGTGCATGACAATGGCCCTGCAGTCAGGTAAGGACTGGTTGTATCACACATTACTATCATATAGGCCGACACATGGACCATTACATGGATTCCTAGGCCGATCTTGGTCATTTGCATGAGCATAAGTGTTTTGCTGTCTGCAAATTGCACATCCGCAAAAGAAACCGTTCACGTGCGTTCCGGATTTTGCGGACTGCACATGTCCGGCACTATATAGAAAATGCCTATTCTTGTCAACAATTGTGGATAAGAATAGGACATGATCTATATTTTTGCTGGGCCGTGGAATGGAACTAAGGTGTGCTGTCTGCATCTTTTTCGACCCCATTGAAACTAATGGGTCCCCACCCTTTCCGCAAAATTGTAGAAAGGATACAGACCCATTCTTATGGTGTCTTACAGGGACCTCTACAGCGCCCCCATAACAGTGACCTCCACAGCGCCCGCACAACATTGACATCCCCATGCCCCCGTAACAGTAACATCCACAGTGCTCCCATTACAGTGACATCAACAGTGCCCCCAAATGCCATTTACAGTGCTCCATGTGCTATCCACAGTACCCCCCAGTGACATCCACAGCACCTCCCATAACAATGACCTCTACAGCGCCCCCACAACATTGACATCCCCAGTGCCCCGTAACAGTAACATCCACAGTGCTCCCATAACAGTGACATTAACAGTGCCCTCAGTGACATCCACAGTGCCCCCAAATGCCATCTACACTGTCCCCCAAGTGCTATCCCAAGTACCCCCCCAGTGACATCCACAGTACCCCCATGTGCTATCCACAGTGCCCCCCAGTGACATCCACAGTGTCCTCAAATGCCATCCACAGTGCCCCCCAAATGACATCCACGGTGCTGCATTACAGAGCCCAGCACAAGCTTCTCACAGAAGGCTCCTGTGCAGCAGTGAACGGTGCTGTCAGCTATGACTGCCTGTTCATTTCAGCTCTGTAATACACCAGCCTCAGACTGAAGCCTTCAGCTGAATACTGACATCAGCGATGACATCCAGTGAGGAGTTCCTGGTGCCTTTCGAGTGTGCGGGCGTGGGAAATAAACATGGCTGGCGCATCAGTGCATGAGACGGTGATGTCAGTAATGAGAAGACAGCAAGGCACAGGAAGCGCTCAAAACGCTGAAGCTGTGGTCACATGACAGTGAAGAGGTTCCAGGAAACGCTGCTGCTGGTAAGTACTACTCTCCCTATCTTCTCTCCACATGTTAGATGCAGGGTTCATTTTTCAGGTAAGGGCTGGAGAACCCCTTTAACATACAGTGGATATAAAAAGTCTACACACCCCTGTTAAAATGTCAGGTTTCTGTCATGTAAAAAAATGAGACAAAGATAAATCATTTCAGAACTTTTTCCACCTTTAATGTGACCTATAAACTGTACCACTCAATTGAAAAACAAACTGAAATCTTTTAGGTGGGGGAAGAGAAGAAAAAAAACTAAAATAATGTGGTTGCATAACTGGGGATATAGCTGTGTTCAGATTTAAGCAATCACATTCAAAACCATGTTAAATAGGAGTCAGCATACACCTGCCAACATTTAAAGTGTCTCTGATTAACTCCAAATAAAGTTCAGCTGCTCTAGTTGGTCTTTCCTGAAATTTTCTTAGTCACATCCCACAGCAAAAGCCATGGAGAGCTTCCAAAGCATCAGAGGGATCTCATTGTTAAAAGATATCAGTCAGCAGAAGGGTACAAAAGAATTTCCAAGGCATTAGCTATACCATGGAACACAGTGAAGACAGTCATCATCAAGTGGAGAAAATATGGCACAACAGTGACATGACCAAGAACTGGACGTCCCTCTAAAATTGATGAAAAGACGAGAAGAAAACTGGTCTGGGAGGCTACCAAGAGGCCTACAGCAACATTAAAGGAGCAGCAGGAATATCTGGCAAGTACTGGCTGTGTGGTACATGTGACAACAATCTCCCGTATTCTTCATATGTCTGGGCTATGGGGTAGAGTGGCAAGACAAAAGACTTTTCTTACGAAGAAAAACATCCAAGCGAGGCTACATTTTGAAAAAACACATCTGAAGTTTCCCAAAAGCATGTTGGAAAAGGTGTTATGGTCTGATGAAACCAAGGTTGAACTTTTTGGCCATAATTCCAAAAGACAGTGTATGTTTGGCGCAAAAACAACTCTGCACATCACCAAAAGAACACCATACCGACAGTGAAGCTGGTGGTGGCAGCATCATGCTTTGGGGCTGTTTTTCTTCAGATGGAACTGGGGCCTTAGTTAGGCTAGAGGGAATTATGAACAGTTCCAAATACTAGTCAATATTGGCACAAAACCTTCAAGCTTCTGCTAGAAAGCTGAACACGAAGAAGAACTTCATCTTTCAGCATGACAACGACCCAAAGCATACATCCAAATCAACAAAGGAATGGCTTCACCAGAAGACTAAAGTTTTGGAATGGCCCAGCCAGAGCCCATACCTGAATCCGATTGAAAATCTGTGGGGTGATCTGAAGAGGGCTGTGCACAGGAGATGCCCTTGCAATCTGACAGATTTAAAGTGATTTTGCAAAGAAGAGTGGGCAAATCTTGCCAAGTCAAAATGTGCCATGCTGATAGACTCATACCCAAAAATACTGAGTGCTGTAATAAAATCAAAAGTAGCTTCAACAAAATATTAGTTTAAGGGTGTGCAGACTTATGCAGCCATATTATTTTATTTTTATATTTTTTCTTCCCTCTACCTAAAAGATTTCAGTTGTTTTTCAATTGAGTTGTACAAGTTTATAGGTCACATTAAAGGTGGAAAAAGTTCTGAAATGATTTATCTTTGTCTCATTTTTTTCACAGAAACCTGACATTTTAACAGGGGTATGTAGACTTTTTATATCCACTGTACATCAGTATTTTTATTGCCGATTTCCCCTACAAGTGGGGTAACATACTAGTCCTAGTTACAACAGTCTTCCGTAATTATTAAAGAAAAACAGCCACCTCCTGAAACCGTATTCAGAAGTGAAAGTGACCAATCTCCTGTCCCATAGTGGTGCGGTCATTTGAGGCACTCTCGTGGTATTGAAGAATTTACTCCAAATTTTACAGAGAGGCTTGGTGGGAAGACCCATTCCCTAGAGAATGGTATCACTCCAGACAACTTTGTATTTTTCAAACTATAACTTTATTTACTGTGGCCATAATTTAGCCTCATAGTTTTCCTTAATAATAAGATATGTAGGTCTCTCTCTCTAAAGGCCCGTTTACACTAGAATGATCAGCAGGTAGTGCTAGGTGGCTGTTCTCCATGGAAAAAGGGATACTATATCCCCCCTTGCTATCCTATAAGTCATTTTTCCACCTTTTAAACAGGCATTGAGGCATGACATAAGGGAGAGCAAAGAGTACTAGTTTAACTGGGTGAGACGCCTAGGTCAGCATTGGAGGATACTATTCCCTCACACATACTCCAGTCTCTCTCCCCGGCTGTCACTACTCACCTAACTAAAATCTTCAATATCTCTCTCTCTCTTCTGGTATCTTCCCCTCTTCTTTCAAACATTCTTTCATAATCCCATTTTTAAAATGAAACTTTCTCTTGACCAGTCCTGCACAACTAACTAGAGCCCCGTCTCTAATTTCCCCTTCATCTCTAAACTCCTGGAGCTTCTGGTCTACTCTCATCATATCTGCTGTCTCTCCCCTTACGCTCTCCTTGATCCATTACAATCTGTTTTGCACCCTACATTCTACAGAACCTGCCCTTACCAAAGTGACAAACAACGCCCTGACAACTGAATGCAACAGTAATTGCTCTATACTAATTCTTCTCGATCTCTCTGCAGCATTTGACACTGTAGACCACTCCTCCTCACCATGGTCCAATCTGTCGGCCTTAAGAACACAGCTCTCTCTTGGGTCTCTTTTTATCTCTATGGCCGCTCCTTCAGTGCCTGATTTGCTCACTCTACTTCCCCTCCTTTCCCTCTTGCTGTTGGGGTTCCTCAGGATTCAGTCTTGTCCTCTCCTCTTTTCTCTCTAGACAGCCTGGTCACACAGACTATCAGTAGATTTGTTTTTCAGTACCACCTCTATGCTGATGACACCTAACTATACACTTCAAACTGTGACATCATCCCTGCTGTACTAAGAACACCTGTGACTGTCTGTACTCTGTCTCTAACATCATGTTCTTTCTATCTGAAACTGAATCTTTTAAAAAATGAACTAATTGTATTTTCTGCATCTACAAACCTAACTAAACCTGACATCTCCATATCAGTGTGTGGCACTATTATCATGCTTAGACAGCATTCCCGGTCTCGTTATGTTTGACACTGATCTTTTCTTCACCCCCTACATTCAATTGCTTGCCCGCTCATTCCGCCTGCACCACAAAACCATCTCTAGAATCCGCCTCTTTTTTACTATGGAAGCAACAAAAACTCTAATTGGTGCCCTGATCCATTCCCGTCTTGCTTTATGTAACTCATTACTAATTGGCCTCCACCTCTTCAATCTATCCTTAATGCAGCAGCTAGGCCGATCTGTCTAACTGCTACTCTGATGTGTCCACCATGTGCCAGTCATTGTACTGATTGCCCATACAGTAAATCTCCTCCCTCAAATCTGTCTACCATCGTACCCATGCTCTCCATTCAACCAATGATTTACAAAAAACATCTACCATGAACCAAACCTCTCACTCTCGTCTTCGAGACTTCTCCTGAGCTGTGCCAGTTGAATGCCCTATCCCAAACAATTAGGTAAAATCACAAAATTCACAGTTTCAGGCCCTCCTTAAAAAACAGATATTTTTAGCTTAGCCTATCACATCCTCTGACATTAACTCTTCTTCATACACCCCCGGCAGCCTTCACATCCCCTGACTCTAACTGTTCTTCGTTCACCCCCCCAACCTTCAGCAGTATTCTTCTAAACCTGATCCATCATCAAATATCCACGCCCTATGCACTCAGAGGCACTATAGATATCAGCTGGAGACTGCCTCATGCTGCCTTATATCTACTCCTCTATTGTGTTAAGAAGGCTGAACCATTGCATAAATGAAGTACTTGTTACCTTTTGTGTCACACTTATCTCCTCATAGATGCAAGCAGGGCCCTCATTCCTCTTGTTTTATTTGTGAACTTGTTTGTTGCTATGTTATATATGATTTTGTACATGAACCACCTGATTATAAAGAGCTGCGGAATATGATTATGCTATATAAAGATTATTATTATACTATATCCCCTTATGGAGGGTGCCCAATCGGCATGAGGAGTCTTATAGGTCCATGGAACAAAGCACAGTTTGCAGGAATCTATGATCTGCAACTACTCTAGGGAATAGAACAGCCACCACAACAGCAGTCACCCTCCCACCCTAATGAATTCTTTCTAGGTAGTATCTCTTGGGATCAGAATCAGATATATTCTTTCAGGCTCATCCAAGTTCAACAGATACTAAAGGTCCTTTACGTGGGTCAATGATCAGAGCAATTACTGAAAAGCGGTGTTCCGCTGGTGTACCCAGCAACAATCAATATCTATGGGGTCAAGCTATCACTCTAACGATCGTTTGTCCCCACACAGCAGGGATGATTGCTGCATGTAAATGCAGCTCTCACCTCCTGTAATGACCAGGCAATTATCAGTAATGAATAGTTTGCTCCTGATAATTGCATGCTGTGTTGGCCCGTGTAAAGGGGCCTTAAATATATTTTTAATTTAAAAGGTAACATCTGTTGCAACTTTGCCTGTTTATTTATTTATTTTTACTACAGATTTTCTCCAGAACATGGTTATCTTCTGTTTTAGCCATGACTTCTTGAGGACCTTTAACATGGGCCAACCCAACAGGCAATTATAAGGAATGATCTGGTAGTTCCCAATAACTCCTGACGAAGCCAGGGCGAAACGTGCGTCGAGGTGTGTTCTTGGACCCCTTGCACCATGCTCCCTCAAACACGTCCACAGGTTGGTTATTGTCCTGACCTCGGTTTTTGTTATATTTATTTTTTATTTATGTTTCTCCTGGTCCTACAGCGTCTTAGGGGTGGTTAACCCTTCGAAGTGGGTATGTTACTTCATACCCTCTGTAGCATTAGGTTTGCTATGTAAATTTGATATAATTATTTCCTGATATTATTTGGATTGGTACAGGCTTACCTACCATTTTGTTATGTACATGTATTTTCATCATTTGTGGGAGCTATGAGGGTGCTTTGAGATCCATACTTAGTACTGACCCCTGATATATTTATACATGGTTACTAGATCTTCCCTCAGTTGTCTTTTTTCTAAACTGAATCAGCCTAATTTTGATAATTTCTGGGTACTGTAGTCGACCCGTTCCAGTTATTCATTTAGTTGCCCTCCTCTGAACCCTCTCCAGCTCTGCTATGTCTGCCTTGTACACAGGAGCCTAGAACTGTACACATTACTCCATGTGTGGTCTGACTAGTGATTTGCAAAGTGTCACGACTATGTTCACATCACGGGCATCTATATCTAATCTTATTGGCCTTGGCAGAAGCTCCCTGACACTGGTTTCTACAGTTAAGTTTGCTGTCCACTAAAATTCTTAAGTCCTTTTCCATTTCAGTGTTACCCAGTGTTTTACCATTTAGTATGAATTGGTGACATGTATTTTCCTTCCCATGTGGATAACCTTACATTTGTCAGTGTTAAACCTTATCTGCCACTTCTCTGTCCAAGCCTCCAATCTATCCAGATCCATTTGTCCAGTATATGCAGGTGCCAGAGTGTAATGTGTAGTGAGGGTCCATCCCCAGCACCCCCTAGGCAGCTCTTAAATTGGAGCACCTAGTCCTGTTCACATTCTAGAACAGATTGCTGGCCGCAATTTTAAATAATTTCTATAGAACCCCTTTAAAGGTGTTGTGTCACTTCAGCAAATGGCATTTATTATGTAGAGTAAGTTAATACAAGCCACGTAGTAATATATTGTCATTATCCATATTACTTCCTTTGCTGGCTGGATTCATTTTTCCACCACATTATACATTGTTAGTTTCCATGGTTACCGCCACCCTGCAATCCATCCATGCTTGCATACTATAGGAAAAAGCGTATAGACCTCTCTGGTGGCCGGGACTGTGGGAGTGCACATAGGCTAGTATTTTTTCATATAGTGTGAAAGCACATCCACCGCTGCTTTATTTTTATTACCCCCCCCCCCCCCACCCCATCCACTGAGAGCTTTATTTACCTGTTCCCTGCTGTCCCATGGTTCCTAAGATATCTTCACTGGACTTTTATCATCATCTGTAAACGTATTGCAAGGACAGGGTCATGTGCACTGCTGCAACCAATGACTGGCCACAGTGGTGACATGTCCCCGAGCGGCATGTGACCCAGCAGTGATGTGCCGCTTTGGGACATGTCACCGCTGAGGGCAGTCACTGGCTGCAGCAATGCTCATGACCTTGTCTGCATAGGATGTTTAGATGTGAGGACTGGTAGTCCTTTCTCACAGGTCCTGCAAGAATATAGCGGACAATAAAAATAAAATACCTTTAGGTACATTTTATTTTCCATGAAGTTTGGAATAATTACATTAAGTGGAATTTTGTATTTAGGAACGCTAATGCTGCCCAAAACTCAGGTATAATAGCCCCATAATTGTTGCCAGTTCTAGATCTCAGTGACCAATAAAGTAATTTTCAGTGAGTAACAGCTCTGGGAATGAGAACAGTTGATCCTTATTGTCCCCATTAGCTGTGTAAGTTCTCTCAGGAGATCCTGTAGACCCTGAAAGGGCTCTACTGTTAACCCGAATTGTAATTTTCTGTCAACTACCACTGTACAGTATGTATTCCAAGAAACAATGTTTTTTTATGGCCATACTGGATACACTAGTACCAGCCAAGATATTCTCTCTTCTTCTATTTTCTTAAACGTCTGTGGTATCAGTGTGGGTGGGCCTCGCAAGGTCTGTCCATATTCTCACCACAAATTTCTGGGTCTCACTTATTGTCTCTGATGCAAAGAAGTCTAGTCTCTCTGTTCCTACTGTTGATCAATAGCGTCAATTTTTTTCTCAAAATTGTGTCTGTTATCTTATTCTTTTTGGCCGGGCATCTACTGTGCCTTCAGGTCTATTTTCAGATCGAAAGCCCATGCCCAGAACTGGACAGCTTTTGCACGTAGGGCCAAATTTATTAAGACCGGCATTTAGACGCCAGTCTTAATAAAAGCACTAACCCTGGCGGTGGATTGGCTGAAGTTATGAAGAGGCACAGTATAGGAGTATTTTAGCATGATAAATTATCCCCCTAGTTTGGTGGCTATGATACCTCCTTTTTTATTTACAGATTACACGACTGTCTTGTTCCATGTGAATTAGAATAGACCAGCATTATGTATTCTCTTTACAAGAGCTTGACAAGCAATTCTTCCTGTGGAATGTAATGAAAATGTTCCCCATCCTAAGGGAGATGCACCCATAGTTACTGACAAGTCTAGTGGGGGAGACAAGATGGGAGATAGAATGGAAAATAGATGTTTTAATTCCTTCTAAATTGTTCCATAGGTGTCCTTCCCAGAGAAGACCTTCTAACTAGAACTGCATGTTTTGACATAAGGTAGGAGCTGTTTTGAAGTCGGGTTGCAATAAAACCAATTTCCTGATTATCCTAGCTAGATCTCTTTAGGATATTACTATTATATCCAATTTTACTTTCTTTTTTTTAACTCCTCCCGCTTTTCCTCTGGTTCTAGGTGAAATAAATCTCACAGATCTGGTTTCCTGATTTGAAATATGTCATTTAGTCATCCCTTATGTTTCAGATTTGCTGGGGAAATTTTCCCCATTACCAAAACCTGCTCTAAAACTGCATCCAGGTTGTCCTTAAATAGGTTCCGCGGGAATTAAGAAAATGAAAATACTTAAATATTACTTTATAATAAATATATTCCCAAATACCATTCATTAGTTAGAGTGGATAGTTTTGTCTACGGAGCAATAACTAGGAGAAATAAAATGGCTGTCGTCCTACCAGTACACACAGAACCTGTTCTAATCACACAGGAGGACAAGTTACTTCACAACACTGAGCTAAAGAGCTGCTTCGTCCTCCTCTCTGCTCTGTGGGAATGGAAATGATGAGGAGACATGAAGTACAGAGAGGAGGGTGGGGGTAATGAGCAGAAGCTGTTGTATGCAGTCTCCATATCACCACACACTGTCCTGTCAGTCCTCTGTACTAAATTCCCCAGAGATTCAGCTAAAATTCTTATCAGCTGTATTCAGGATCATAATCATTGACAAGCAGAACAGAGAGGAGGGTGAGGCAGCTCTTTACCTTAGTATTGTGAAGTAACTTGTCCTCCTGTGTGATTAGGACAGGTTCTGTGTGTACTGGTAGGAAAGCGGCCATTTTGTTTCCCCTGATGATTGCTCCCCAAAAAAACAAGCCATAATAAAAAATTAAAGGTATTTGGAAATATATTTATTATATAGTGATGTTTAAGTATTTTCATTTTCTTAATTCTTGGAGAACCCCTTTAACTATAGTTTTCTTCTTTGAAAAAGAAACTTTTCTAGTGGAAGGCATAACTCATTATTTACTATGTTGAGGACCTAACAGTCTGAGATAATTAGTTGACAATCTTTCAAAAACTACCTAGAGGGAATAATAATGCTTTCTGTTACTTCAGTGGACTCTATAGGATGTCCAGGGACTTCTCCTTGTCAGTGTAGAGCTCTGTCCTCTGATATAGGGTCATGTCCCTGGTTGTATTTGCAGGTCTGTCCTTGTAACTTGTAGGACCAGCCCTCTGACAAAAATGGTCTCTTGAAAGGATATTATGACTTCTTTAAATCTGCAAATGATTTGAGTTCTATAGTGTGGATTCACGTCTTGTATGAACTCAGAACTGAATAGGTTTCATGAGTCCAAATTTGGAAACTCATGGCTGTTTGGGTCTAATTCTGACTTACCCGCTGATGTTAGCCAGGGGCTCTCCTAATATTGGTGATATAAATGAAGGACTGTCCTGTCACAAGAATTACTATGTTAGTAGCTTAAAGTAAAGCTTATTTACAAGAGAACTAGTCCAGCATAGGAAATTAACCCCTAAAAGTAACAATTTTATTGATATACCTTAAAAGGATCCTGCTAGGGTCCACTATATATAACAACAAATATATATAAAGAATTAAACGCAACCGATGTTCACATCCAGCATGTGATAGTGAATAGCCTGGGGTAAGGGAATAATTATCCCTACAACTACCCCTATCCTACAACCTCAGCCTAGGGAGGACTCCTGATGGTAGAGGCCCCCTGTCCACGTACCTAGACTGCTACCCCTTCTAATTCCCTATAGGGGTACGGAGAGAGGGTGGCACTAGATTACCCCAGGTTAGGGTGAGGATAGTTAATTCGTCAATATATATAAAGATCAGCTGGATGGAGTGAAAAAACTAACGATACAGACACAATACATAAAGTATAGACAGATACTAAACATATAGTTGGTCTGGGTTGACTGGATAGTCAAACACCTTGGCTACCAGGTGGTAAACAACCACCTTGGCCACCTCGCTACCAAGTGGTAGACAACCACTTTGGTTACCTCGACGCGTTTCCCCCCTAGACCGTGCTAAGGGTTGATCAGGAGGTGTAGTCAAATTATTGGTCTATACAAGTAGGATGCAACTAGATAAATACTGACATAAAGCCAGGTCGCATGGGAAAAATACTTAAAAGATAGGTGCCGGAATAAAGCCAGCTCAAATATACGCCTTAAGATAGTCGCTCTTTAATTTATAAATACAGGGGGATGGAGTCAGGTCAGAGGATGTGCTTAATAGCACCGTTTCAAGCCATTGATATACATATTTAACCAGTCGTGCCTGTGTTGGGCTCCTTCAAATAGCAGATATTGTACTCCACATCATTTCAGATGTTGGAGAGACTCTCATCAAGATATTGTTTATGTTGTCCCACTATCATGTGGTCTTGATAAGAACCGCAATGTTGGAGTCCTTCCCTCTGCTCCTATTCCCCCTGGTAGAGACAAGAGCTTTTATATTACCATTGTCATGTTAGTCTGTTGCTCTGCTTTAAGGGCCCTTTATACAGCCCAATATTCATATGAAGGCTCATTAGCGATCATTTGCCTGTGTAAAGGTACCTCTGAACCTGATGAATGAGTAATAGAATTGTTTGTGCAGACACCTAAGGGCTCTTACACACGAGCGGATGCCATGCGGGTAATCTGCTGCGTAAAAGAGTGCCAAGGCCCACTCTGGACAGCAGAGACACGGAGCATTAACATGATTGATAATGCTCCGTGCCTCTCTGTGACCTTTTTACTACAAAATCACACTGAGATAAAGTTATCACCGTGATTTTGTAGGAAAAAGATCACAGAGAGGCACAGAGCATTAGCAATCATGTTAATGCTCTGTGTCTCTGCTGTCCAGAGCTGGGCCTGGCACTCTTTCACGCAGCGGATTACCTGCATGACATCCGCTCTTGTGTGAAAGAGCCCTAAATCATCATTTGACGACAGCAGATTGTGCTGTCTTAACAGCACACTGCTACCGATAAACAATGATTCTGTATGGAGACGAGCGATTGCATTAGTGATCGCTCCTTCCCATACTGTAAGATCGCTGCATGTAAATTTCTCCTCCACTGACAAGCAAGTGATTGTTAGGAAGGAATGCTTCCTTCTTGACAATCTCTTGCTACAGTGAGGCTTGTAAAGCAATAGCAAAAGTGGTCCTGCTGAGTCTGATCTGTACTTTCAGTGGATACTAAGATGCCTCTGATTGATGCATCAGGTCAGTATCTGGTATCCCAATACAGTTTCTCAGAATAAGAACATCTTCTTTAAAAAGGGTTGTCCTGAATGCCAGGTGTTACGGACAGTGGTTCTGGAACCACTGTGCTTTATCCTGACGATTCCCTGTTTTTTACCCTTTACCCCATACACAGAGATCTGCACTTTGCTGCAGGGAACACACCAGGCTGCTACCTCTTTGAAGCAGTCTCCATGTGGTTGACTGCAGCAACATAGTCTTGAACATTCTTAGAAATAGAAGGCCATCAATAGTGTTGGGAGATCAGACCCAAATTTTTATGACTACTGGGTGGCCAGCAACCTTGGAGAGATGTCTCCAGATAAGGGCCTGCTTACTTTTGGTCAAGGGACAAATGTCTTGCCAGACGGAATGTTTTTTAGCTGAACAAAGACAACAGACACAATACAACAGGGTGTATTGCTGCGCGAAAACAGAGACCACTTGGCTTGACAAGGGTTGAGTCATTAGGCAAACATAAGATAAGTCAGGTTCTTGTGATCAGTTTAAATAATAACTGGGGAAATGGCATCCTCCAGGAGATGACATTATTCCTCGAGGGACAATTTGATAGCTAGCAATTCTTCGATGGAAAAATGTTGTTCAGCAGAGGAGAAAATAGGTGTACATTTTCCTAGAGCTACTTTTTGAGTACGGCTCCAGTTCCTATGGAGAAAGCGTCCACTTCTGGGAAGAAGTTTTTGGCAATATCCAGGTGCAGAGGAATAGAGGCTCAGGCAAAAGCTTGTTTCACAAACAGGAAAGCTGACTCGGTCTGAGAAGTCCAGTTCTTGGCATTAGCCCTCTTCGGGGTAAGAGCCGAGATAGGTGCAGTCAGGGAACAGAAGTTATAAATTAACTTTTATAGTTTACAAAATCCAGAAACCACTGAATAGTTTGCAAGCCTGATGGGCAGGGCCAATGAAGTACTTCAGGCACTTTCTCCGGGTCCATCTCAATATCACAGTCAGAAATAATGCGAACATGTCTTTGGTGGAAGATCAGATCTTGTGAGAAAATCAGCATGTCAACCAGATAAAAGAAAAAAACACAGTGGTAAATGAGATCACAGAAAATATCAGTGACAAACTCCTAGAGTACCGCAGGATCATTACTGAAGATGAAGGGCATGGTATTCATAATGACTGTCACAGGTATTTAAAGCATTCTTCCATTCGTCTCCTTCACAAATCCAAATTAAGTTATAAGCATCTCTGTGGTCTAGCTTACTGAAGAACCTGTCTCCATACAGCCTGTCAAAAATGTTGTGAATCAGCAGAAGCAGATACTTGGTCGGAGAGTCACAGGAATCAGTAGTTTTGCAGAGAGCTTGTCTTCACCTACGGCTTTGCTGGAGTTTCCTACCTTGAGGCAGAAGGAACGCAGAGAATGTCTCTTGGCTCCACAATACAAGCATAAATCCTCTTGGCGCCTATGGCGGATCTGCTCCTTAGACCATGTCTACTTGCATGGGCTCTGAAGCTAGTGGCGCAGAGAAAATATGGGTCTCTGAAAGGCTGGTGCAGGCCTAAGAACTTTCTTTTTGTGTGCGACCTCCTTGAGTTGCTCCCTAAAGCGCATGTCAATTCGGAAAGCCAGTGAAATCAAGTCGTCCAGCCTGGATGGTACATCATCAACCTGCCAGCTCATCCTTAATGTGACTGGAAAGACCCTCCTAGAAAGTTGCCACAAGCGCCTCATTATTCCACGATAGTTTAGAGGTTAACATACGGAACTGTATGACATATTGGCCGATTGTAAGGTTGCCCTGGGAGATGTACAGAAGACAAGAGGCTGAGGTAGAGAGACCTGGTTCTTCAAAGTCTCTGTGAAAAGAGGCTAGAAATTCCTGTAGATTGCTGGTCAGAGGGTCACTTCTTTCCCATCGTAGATTTGCCCAGGTGAGATCTTTACCCAACAGAAGCAACACCAGGAAGGCTACCTTGGAAAGGTCAGTGGTGAACTAGGAGACTCAAAATGTGTGGTACACTGGTTCAACAACCCACATTATAATTTAGAGTCCCCTTTATAGCGAGGAGGGAGTGGCAGGTGTAACCTGGGGCCGCTAGTGACTGCAAATGGCGGAGTTGTCTGTATAGATGTTGCAGCTTGAGGTTGTGGCAGATATATTATACAACTAAGATAGGAGGTGCAAAAACATGTGTGTCTGCAGCTCTCACCTGTGTTCCTTTGCAATGAGCATGGACGCAGCCCCTGGAAAGTGCTGGCAATCACAAATTTAACAACTTGAAAAAGTCTAGCTTCAATTGCCAAGGTAGAGAAAAGTATCTTTATTTCAGCGACTTTGTAAAAATAACAGGACAAATTGTTACACGTTTCGGACCAGTTTAGTGGGGGTTCTTCTTCATGACAATACAAAACTTAACTGACATGCTATATATATACTATCCCCCCACATCCACACCAATAAGGCTCCTAATTAGGACCAGGTGTAGGGGGAGGCACAAACAGCATGGTTTAAAATCACATGTAATACTGGAGAAAATTATACAAGTAGATGTGCTTCATTTAGACTTCATAAAAATACATATAAGTAAAAAATCTATATCATTAAAGCAGCACAATGCATTGGCACAGCACAAAGGTGGATTACATAAATATAATATGCTATTAATATTGCAGAATAAGATCGCATCTTCTGTTTAAACCCTGCGGATAGCAGTGTGGCCAACTGGAACATCCAGTAAGCCTCCCTGTTTAATAATTTCCTTCTATGATCGCCTCCACTGTGCACACAATCCGGATGTGTCCCCCATTATGACAAACCGCAAAGTGCATGCTGACCGCAGAGACGTTGCGGTTCTCATGATGTGGCACCTCCGAGATAGGAGGTGCTCCTGAAATCCAAACTGGTCCTCCAGCTCTTTTAATTCCTCAGATAGGCCCATCTGAGGTTAGTCAGAGAATTCCATGGCCTAAGCAAATTGTTACATACAGTGGTTGTGGAACCACTGTGCCAACCAACAGATTTGGCTTTAGGTTAAGCAAAAGGGTGTTATCCTAGTGGCTGCTTGATTTTCACCCTTTAGCCTCTAAACAGGGACAAGAGACACCAGTGTTTAGCACTGAAAGAACAGGCAAATATGTAGTCAGTTACAGGATGAGGTCTGGTCAGGCAGAGTATGTGCAAATCTGAGAAACAGGTTCGCATTCAGGACAGACAACATAGAATCAATATGGTAAACAGGCACAGGCTGGATCAAAATCCAGGAATCGGGCAGAAGTTGTACACAGGCAGACAATCAAATACAGCACACCATAGCAGGAACTAGCCGATTAGTGAACCTACTGCTCAGGCAGATAATGAGGCAGACATCACAGCATATATATATTAGAAGCTGTTTAACACATTAGAGGAAGCTACACACAGAACCAAAGGAGGGCTTAACCCTTGTAATACTGCAGAATCAGGTGAGGACATAGGTTCTCAGGCTGCTTCAGGATTACAGAGGAGGGGCAGCTGGTCCAGCGCGCCAGACCTGTAATAGACACAGGGTGACTGAAGTGGCATCTCTGCCTGCCCAAAGTAGCAGGGCTACTGTCGTAACACCAGTTGTGCAAAATACCTGATGTTGGATGATTCCGGAATGGCCCATCTCTTTTGGGGGGTGGGGAAGCTACCTCCCAAATGCACATGGGTCATTTGTTTCTCTTTTACTTTTCTCAGCATTATAATATGGAATGTCACATGACCAGTATCAGGCTATTGGGAAGGGAGAAACAATTAAGACATTTCTCTCATTAAATAAAAAACAAAGTTTCACTGACAGCTGTACAACTGCATCACACTTGTGCCAAATTTAGTAAAACCGTGCGTCATTTCATAAATAACAAATTCTTTCCTTTGTGTTAACATTTTATTTTGATCTCTCTTCCTAAAGGTTCTCTACTCTTGGAGTTTTAAAAAGTTCCAAAATATGTAATAATGCTAAACCATTTAGGGCTTAAAGGGCTTTTACTATTATTCTTTTTCAAATTGGTTGGAAACAGGGAGCACAAATTAATATGTGAAACAACTAACTGCAATGAATATCCATTACTTAATATCCTCTAAAGGCCCTACAGACATATCATAGATTCTCATACTAATAGTACAGATGCAATTCTACACAAAGTATACCCAACTCTGTCAGATATATTTTGGAGGTGGTCTTGATAGATATTTTCTTAATACTTTAGTCATGTTACACTACACTTGATCTGTTAATATTTCAGAATGGTGTTCATGTATCATTACATTTATAAAAAAATGGCTGATTTAGGGGGACATTTATCAAAACAGATAAGCCTGGTTTCTGGTGTAAAAATGTTGCACGACAGCGGCGTTTTCTGTGTTATTTCTGCAACATTTAGGAGCCAAACCACTTTTCAAAGTGGTCTATGTTTATGGCTGAAAAGTGAAATTAGTCCTGGATTATGGCACCCATGGTGTATTTTTTTTAAATTAAATCCTATAACACAATGCAGTTGCACCAAATATATGAAAACTATGCACCATTTCATAAATTTGATGCAACCCCCACAATGCAAAAAGGAGATTTTTGTGAAACTCACCTGTAAAATCTTTTTCTCGTCTTTTCCATTGGGGGACACAGACCATGGGTATAGCTTAGAGGTATTAGTAGGAGGGACACTATGCAAATGAAAGAGCTCCTCCTCCTCGGGCTATACCCCCAGACTCCACCAGGAGGAACTCAGGCGTTGCACAAGCAGTAGGAGAAGGAGCAAGAAAAAAATCATGGAAACCATCGGACCAAGCCATAAGGTCCAACCAGAAACAGAAAAACTGAACTAAAGACCCCTCCTGCAACAGGAATAATGGGTGGGAGCTGTGTCCCCCAATGGAAAAGACGAGAAAAAGATTTTACAGGTGAGTTTCACAAAAATCTCCTTTTCTCGTGCTTTTTTCCATTGGGGGACACAGACCATGGGACGTCCAAAAGCAGTCCATGGGGTGGGAAAAAATATCAGCACCGCCAGGAGGAACGCCCCAACGGTCAAACAGGAACCACAGCCTGCAAAACCCTGCGGCCAAAGCCGCATCAGCCGAAGCCAGTGAATGCAACTGACAGAAATTGGCAAAGGTATGCAAGGACGACCAGGTGGCCGCCGTACACAGCTGAGACGCAGAGGCACGACTGCGTCTTGCCCAGGAAGCCCCCTCCGCCCCAATGGAGTGAGCGGCAATTCTAGCCGGGGGAACTCCACCACAAGCGTGACAAGCCGCGGAAATAGCCAAGCAGATCCAGAGCGCCAAGAACGGCGGACGGAAGCAGTAGCCGCGAGACACACCTTCAGGACCCGTACAACATCCAGGGAATGCAGAGTGCGTTCCTTGGGGTTAGCCGGAGAAGGACAAAAGGAAGGCAGGACAAGATCCTCATCAAGGCGGAAGGGAGAGACCACCCTGGACAAAAAGAAGGGGACTGGACGGAGCACAACTTAATCCTGGAGGAAAACCATTAAGGCTCCTGACAGGAAAGAGCGGCCAGCTTCGACACCAGTCTGACCTAAAAGCTCGTAATGGGACGTGAACTCACAGCCACTGCATAATAGCCCAGAACTTTAATCACTACGCTATGTAGCTGTATCAGAAGCTATGGTCACAAGGAAGTCCAGATGAGAACAGTCAGAGAGACCCTCCTCAAAGGCTCGAAGGGAGCCGACTGCAGAGCGCGCAGAACCAAATTGAGATCCCAAGGAGACAAAGGGGGAACATACGGGGAACCGAATGCGCCACCCCCGAAGAAAGGTCACCACCGGACCCTTAAGAGCAAGGGACCTCTGACGGCCCGCGCCGAAACCTGACCTTACAGGGAACTAAGCGACAGTCCCTGCACAAGCCCAGACTGAAGAAAAGACAGTACCATCAAGATGGAAAACCGAAGGGGAGGGAACCCCGAACCCTCAAAAAAGGATAGGAAGGCCATC
This sequence comes from Bufo gargarizans, assembly GCF_014858855.1. NCBI lineage: Eukaryota > Metazoa > Chordata > Amphibia > Anura > Bufonidae > Bufo > Bufo gargarizans. The sequence goes on along the minus strand of NC_058080.1, from coordinate 174,098,094 downwards.
CAGGTACGATAGTAAATCCGGGAGGAAGAAGACTTCCCCGGACTGATCATGGTCCTAACCACTGAATCCGAGAACCCCATCTTTATCAGGATGGCGGTTTCAACAGTCACGCCGGTAAACGAAGAGACCGCAAATTCCGGTGGAAGAACGGGCCCTGAGACAGTAAGTCCTGTCCGTCGGGAAGAGGCCATGGGGCGTCCGCCAGCAACCGAGCCACGTCCGAAAAACCACGCGCGGCGAGGCCACTCTGGGGTGATGAGAACGGTCGGAGTCCCTTCCGCCTCGAACTGGCGTAGACCCTTTGGCAGGAGAGGAAAACAGAGGAGGCTGAAGTCCTGCCACGGAGACACCTGCGCATCCATCCGTACGCCTCCGGATCTCGGGCGCGAGCCAGGACCACTGGGATCTTGTTGTTGAACCCGGACGCCATTAAGTCCACATCCGGACGGTCCCATCTGTGGCAGATTTCTTCGAACCCTTCTGGATGCAGAGACCACTCGCTTGGATCCACCGTGTTGTGGCTTAGAAAGTCCGCTGTCCAGTCGTCCATTCCTGGAATGCAAACTGCTGACAACACCGGAACGTGAGTCTCCGCCCACGTCAGAATTCACTTCACCTCCTGCATCACCATCCGGCTGCGGGTCCCGTCCTGATGGTCGATATAGGCCACGGCCGCGGCATTGCCCGTTTGAACCCGCACTGGGAGGCCCGCAAGGAGAGAGGTCCAATAGGAGAGAGAGAGCGGAAAAAAATCGCCCTCAATTCCAGAAAGTTGATTGGAAGGCGAGACTCTGCCGCCGGCCAAATTCCTTGAACCGTGCGAGACTGGAAAACGCCCCCCCAACCCAGGATGCTGGCATCGGTGGCGGCGATCGTCCAGGAGAATGCGAGAAAGGAACTCCCCGACCTCAGGTTCTTTGGGAACAGCCACCAAGGGAGAACTGCCCGAACCCGCTGAAAGGTAAAGGATCTCCTGTTGCGCCAGGCGAGTGTGAAACTGGGCATATGGAAAGGCCTCGAAAGAGGCTACCATAAGACCCAGGACCTGCAAGTATTCCCGAATGGAGAGGCACGGGGAGCGCAGCAGATGCGACACTGCCCCCTGGACCTGGGAGGACTTGAAGGCTGGTAGAATACTTTGGCAGCCGAGGTGTCCAAAATCACCCTCCGGAAGGAGAGCCTCTGGGACGGGAAGAGGCAGGAGTTTGGGAAAGTTACCAGGCAGCCGAACCGTTCCAGGGTCTGAACAGTGATCCGGATGCTGTCCGTGGTCTGCGGTAGAGAGGGGGGCCTCTATCCGGATATCGTCCCGACAGGGCAGCAAAGGAATGCCCCTGGTACGAAGAAGCGCCATGAGCGGTCCAGGACCGTGGCAAGGACCCGCGGGGTGGTCGCCAACCCGAAGGAAGGGCGACAAACTGACAGTGTCGACCCATAATGGCGAAGCGCAGGAATCGATGGTGGGATTCCGCAATCGGGACATGTGATAGGCCTAGGAGCAGCAGGGCGGGCTGACTGGGCCCTCTAGTGCCGGGAAGGCTGGTGCAAAGGAAGGCCTCTTTGCGGGCGACCTGAGACCCCCGGCGGAGGAAGCAGGCGACGGCCTACCAGATGAGAAACGGCAAAAGGCATGCAGAGACGAACTCGTCCAGCTGATCCCCACAAGGCCTGGAAACCCCAAAGGGGAGATTAGCAAGGGAACGCTTGGTGGAGGCGTCAGCGTCCCACACCTTCAATCAGATCTCTTCGCGCTGAGTGACAGAGATGGCCAACCTGCGGGCAAAGAGGGAAACAATGTCCCTAGAAGCTTCGCAAAGAATGTTAGAAGCCTGAGACATCTGGAGAACCAACTCCAGTGTGTTAGTAGCCGCATCTCGTACCGCCAGTTCCTGGTGGTGGTGTTGTAACCACACCGAGAGGGCACTGGCTACCCCTGCTGAGTGAAAGGTAGGTCACAGGGACGCGCTGCCAGCGAAAAAAGGACCTGGAAGAGAGTCTATGCGTCTGTCTACAGCATCCTGGAAAGAGGAACTGACTAAGTCAGGAAGGGCCACATAATTGGCTAATCCGGCCATCGGAGGATCCACCTTAGGGGGAGGAGACACCTCTCCTCGCCGTCAGCAGGGAAAGGAAAGTATATTCATGCGCTGGGTGGTCGAGAACCTTATTAAGACCACCCCAGGCCCTGGACATGACCGCGGAAAAATCCCTCATGGACCGGGAACATGGTAGTCTCCGACTGCCTGGACGGAAAAAGGGGGAACTCCTGACCAGTGGAAGGAGGAGAATCCCCTTGGAGAATAAAGGTGTCTCGGACAGTCACCACTAAGTCAGCCACCCTGGTGGAGAGCTTAGGCGAGGGGTCCCGCTCCATGACCTAATCAGAGCCGGAAATTCTCCTTCAGACTTGCGCTCCCTAAGGGAGGGGAGAGTCGCCCGAACGCGCCTCTAGACGAGGGGGGGGGGGGGAGCCAGAGCCATCCGAGGAGGGATGCTGCTGCTCACGCTCCCTGTTAGTATTCGGGCGTCTTCTGTGGAAAACCACTTAGAGAGGTGGTTGGCGTCACAGGATTTGAAAATGCCCTATAGTCCAAAAAGGACGTGGCTCGTCCGAGCCGGATAATTCTCCTTCGGAGTACTCTCCCTAGGGAGGGGGAAGAGCAGTCCGCAAGCGCCACCGGCGAGGTGAGGGGGGTGGAGAGACAGAGACATCCGAGGTGGGATGCTGCCGCTCACGCTGCCTCTTCGTAGTCAGTCACCCACTGTGGGGACCACTGAGAGAGATGGAGTCGTTAGCGCCACAGGATTAAAGGACATGGTTGCCTTGGTGACTAAGACCAATTTAGCGGCCGCGCTGGACAGGGCAGATGCCCAAGCGGGGACCGCAGGCCCCCAGGGACGTGGAGGAGGGGTGGAGGAGGGGGGTAAGGCAGGGATGCAGGTAATACTTATCTGCACCTGCAGAACTTCTCCCTCGACTCCAGGACCAGCAGGGATGCACCTCATCAGGCTTCTGACTCCTTGTCCAGGAGTGCAGTGTTCTGGTGGAGGGTGGCAGCAGGAGACCCAGTAGCTGGTGGGATACCGGAGCTGCAGGTCGAGCCCGGATCCACTTGTCTTCTTTGGGGGGCAATGGAGGCAGCCAGGCAGCGTCCAAGGACGGCAGCGGGCATTCCACGGGGGACCAGGAAGGCGCCATGCCGACCTGTGTCCCCATCTAGAATAATATAAACAATTTTTGAAGGCTGAAAGGGGCTTTGAACTCAGAAAGCCTGGACATGGGGCAACAGCAGCAGTACCACTGAGCTACCAGCTTGCCTGGCACAAAACGGAGTAGAGTGATGAGGAGCTGCACGGCCATGAGCAAACAGAGACTCCGGTGTAAGGAGAGTCAGAGCGGCATGCCGAGGCTCCGCCTCCCCTAACGCGTCATTATGGCGCGAAAAAAGCGCGCGGAAATATGCGCGCGCGCGAAAATATGGCGCGCGAAAATATGCGCGCGCGAAAATATGCGCGAGCGCGCGAAAATATGCGCGAGCGCGAAAATATGCGCGAAAATAAGCGCACCACGTGGAGGAGCGGCCTGCCGGCGGGCGCTGAGGGAGCGCAGCAGCCAAGGCCCGACGAGAGAAGCGCTGAAGCCCACAGTTTAAGGGGAAGAGATGCCAGTACTCCAGTGCCAAAATGAAGAAAGTGCCCCATCAGGATCCTTCTTCAAGCTCACCCAGGCAGCCACAGACAAATAGACACAGAGGGAGGGGGAGGGATTGTGCAACACTTATCTGCTCAGCATGCTCCCTCGATGTCCAGACCAGCAGGGATGCGCCTCTTCAGACTTCTGACTCCAATCCAGGAGAACAGTGCTCTGGAGGAGGGTAGGCAGCAGGCGTCCCAGCAGCTGGTGGGATGCCGGAGCTAACAGGTCGAGCCCGGATCCACTTATCTTCTTGGGGGGAAATGGAGGCAGCCAGGCAACGTCCCAAAGACGGCGGCGGGCACTCCACGGGGGACCAGGAAGGCGCCATGCCGACCTGTGTCCCCATCTAGAATAAAAATAACAAAAAGGAGTAGAATCAGAGAGTGTCAACCTCCTTCACCAGACACTAAGCAAAGACTGAGTTCCTCCTGGTGGAGTCTGGGGGTATAGCCCGAGGAGGAGGAGCTCTTTCATTTGCATAGTGTCCCTCCTACTAATACCTCTAAGCTATACCCATGGTCTGTGTCCCCCAATGGAAAAAAGCACGAGAAACCAGATTTTAAAGTGACATGAAAATGATCTCAAATGACAAATGTCCCCCTTAATTTCTAATGTAGTCTTCACTTTGAGATCGATGCTTCTTGAAACGTGATTGGCCACCATGGTCGGGACCAAACCATTTGCTGGGCTGGAATGGTTGGGACTACAGACAGATTGTTTTCTTTTTTTTTTTTATTGGACACAGGTTGGCCAGTTTTACATGAGGGACCTTTGTTGCACAAGATAAACAAAGACAACACTCCAGTAATCTCATTAACCCGTAGAGGACCTCTGCCGTACATCTATGGTGCTCGTGGACGTGACTTAAGGACCAGCGCCGTACATGTACTGGTCCTTAAGAATTCTGCCCCTCAAAACATGATTTTTTTTTTTTCAAAAAAGCTTTTATTGTGTAAAACTTAAATAAAAAAATAAAAAGTACATATTAGGTATTGCCACGTCCGCAGCGACCTGCTTTCTAAAAATATTACATGACATAACCCCTCAGGTGAACTCCGTAAAATTTTTTTAATAAAAACTGGTAGTAATACCAATCAAACTGTCATCTCATCCTGCAAAAAATTAGCTCCCACATAAGGCTAGTTTCACACTAGCGTTCGTCGGTCCGCTCGTGAGCTCCGTTTGAAGGAGCTCACGAGCGGACCCGAACGCCTCCGTCCAGCCCTGATGCAGTCTGAATGGAGCGGATCCGCTCAGACTGCATCAGTCTGGCGGCGTTCAGCCTCCGCTCGCCTCCGCACGGACAGGCGGACAGCTGAACGCTGCCTGCAGCGTTCAGCTGTCCGTGCGGAGGCGTGCGGATCCGTCCAGACTTACAATGTAAGTCAATGGGAACGGATCCGCTTGAAGAGGTCACCATATGGCTCAATCTTCAAGCGGATCCGTCCCCCATTGACTTTACATTGAAAGTCTGAACGGATCCGCTCAGGCATCTTGCGCACTTAGAAAAGTTCTAAGTTATTAATGCAGACGGATCCGTACTGAACGGAGCCTCCGTCTGCATTAATATGATCGGATCCGTTCAGAACGGATCCGATCAAGCGCTAGTGTGAAAGTAGCCTAAGACATTCGCCCCAAAAAGAAAAAATTAATTAAAAAAACTATTGCTTTCAGAATATAGAGTCACTTAAAAAATATATTTTTTTAAAAGCTATATTATGTAAAACTGAAAAAAAAAAAAAAAAAGGTCATATTTGGTATTGTCATGTCCGTAACAACCTGCTCTATAAAAATAGCACATGATCTAACCTGTCAGATAAACATTGTAAAAAACATAAAATTAAAACGGTGCCAAAACTGCTATTTTTGTTAGGGCTCGTTCACACAACCGTATGGCTTTTTCAGTGTTTTGCGAGCTGTTTTTAACAGATCAGTTTTTTCCCTTTTTTGTTTCAGTAGTGTTTCCGGTTCCGTTCCGTTTTTCCGTATGGCATATACAGTATACAGTAATAGCATAGAAAAAATTGGGCTGGGCATAAAATTTTCAATAGATGGTTCCGCAAAAACGGAACAGATACGGAAGACATATGGAGTACATTCCGTATGTGTTCTGTTTTTTTTGCGGACCCATTGACTTAAATAGAGCCACGGAACGTGATTTGCAGGCAATAATAGAACATGTTCTATCTTTCAATAGAACGGAAACACGGAAATACAGAAACGGAATGTATATGGAGTACATTCCGTTTTTTGCGGAACCATTGAAATGAATGGTTCCGTATACAGACTGTATACGGAACGCAAAAAACGTTTGTGTGAATGAGCCCTTACCTTGCCTCACAAAAAGTGTAGAGAGTGTATAGAGCAATCAAAACTGCCACCTTATCCCGTAGTTTCCAAAATGGGGTCACTTTTTTGGAGTTTCTACTCTAGGGGTGCATCAGGCGTTCTTCAAATGTGACAAGGCAAAAATTATCCCAGTGAAATCTCCCCTCCAAAAACCATATGGCGCTCCTTTTCTTCTGAGCCCTGCCGTGTGCCCATACAGCGGTTTACGATCACAAATGGGTTGTTTCTGTAAACTACAGAATCAGGGTAATAAATATTGAGTTTTGTTTGGCTGTTAACCCTTGCTTTGTTACCGGAAAAAAAATGGAATAAAATGGAAAATCTGCCAAAAAAGTGAAATTCTGAAATTTCATCTACATTTTCCTTTACCCTGGGTTCACACCTGAGCGTTTCTGAGACGCGCGTTTTACGCGCGTATTTGTCGCGCGTTTTTATGCGCGTTTTTTGCAATAGTAAACGCGCGTTTGACGCGCGTTTGTGTGATTGACTGCAGTGTTGTCCAATGAGTCTATGGCCAAAACGCGCGACAAACGCCCCAAAAAAAGCTCAAGAACTTGTTTATGCGTCGGGCGTTTTACAGCGCGTTCAAACGCGCTGTAAAACGCTCAAGTGTGAACCAGGGCCATAGGGAAGCATTGGTTTTCACGTGTTGAGCGTTTTACAGCGCGTTTGAACGCGCTGTAAAACGCTCAGGTGTGAACTTAGGGTTAAATCTTGTGGAACACCTAAATGGTTAACAAAGTTTGCAAAATCAGGTTTGAATACCTTGAGGGTGTAGTTTCTAAAATGGGGCCATTTATAGGTGGTTTCTATTACAGTGGATATAAAAAGTCTACACACCCCTGTTAAAATGTCAAGTTTCTGTGATGTAATAAAATGGCTGATCCGCCAAAAACGGATGCTGCCCGTGTTCCTTCTGCAATTTGCGGAACAGAACAGGAGGCCCATCATAGAGATGCCTATTCTTATCTGCAAAACGGACAAGAATACAACATGTCTCATAATTTTTCGGTGTCACTGAACGGAGCAACGGATGCGGACAGCACACAGAGTGCTGTCCGCATCTTTTGCGGACCCATTGAAATGAACGATTTCGTATACAGACCGTATCCGGAATCAAAATACGCTCCGTATATGGAACGCAAAAAACTTTTGCGTGCATGAGCCCTTAATGTGACCTATAAACTGTACAACTCAATTGAAAAACAAACTGAAATCTTTTAGGTAGAGGGAATAAAAATAAAATAATATGGTTGCATAAGTGTGCCCTTAAACTAATACTTTGTTGAAGCACCTTTTGATTTTATTACAGCACTCAGTCTTTTTGGGTATGAGTCTATCAGCATGGCACATTTTGACTTGGCAAGACTTGCCCATGCTTCTTTGCAAAAACACTCCAAATCTGTCAGATAGCGAGGGCATCTCCTGTGCACAGCCCTCTTCAGATCGCACCACAGATTTTCAATCGAATTCAGGTCTGGGCTCTGACTGGGCCATTCCAAAACTTTAATCTTCTTCTGGTGAAGCCATTCCTATGTTGATTTTAATGCATAAGTTCTTCTTCATGTTCAGCATTATAGCAGTAGCCTGGAGGTTTTGGGCCAATATTGACTGGTATTTGGAACTGTTCATAATTCCCTCTAGCTTAACTAAGGCTCCAGTTCCAGCTGAAGAAAAACAGCCTTAACCCTGCTTTCACACCTGAGCGTTTCTCAAACGCGCGTTTTCCGCGCGTTTTTATGCGCGTTTTTTGTAATAGTAAACGCACGTTTGACGCGCGTTTGTGTGATTGACTGCAGTGTCCTATGGCCACAAACGCGCGTCAAAACGCCCCAAAGAAGCTCAAGTACTTGATTATGCGTCGGGCGTTTTACAGCGCGATCGTACGCGCTGTAAAACGCCCAGGTGAGAACCATTCCCATAGGGAAGCATTGGTTTTCATGTGTTGAGCGTTTTACAGCGCGTTTGAACGCGCTGTAAAACGCTCAGGTGTGAACTTAGGGTAAAGCATGATGCTGCCACCACCATGCTTCATTGTGGGTATGGTGTTCTTTTGGTGATGTGCAGAGTTGTTTTTGCACCAAACATATCTTTTGGAATTATGGCTAAAAAGTTCAACCTTGGTTTCATCAGACCATAACACCTTTTCCCACATCCTTTTGGGAAACTTCAGATGTGTTTTTGCAAAATGTAGCCTGGCTTGGATGTTTTTATTTTTAAGAAAAGGCTTTCGTCTTGCCACTCTACCCCATAGCCCAGACACATGAAGAATACGGGAGATGGTTATCACATGTACCACACAGCCAGTACTTGCCAGATATTCCTGCAGCTCCTTTAATGTTGCTGTAGGCCTCTTGGTAGCCTCCCAGTTTTTTTCTTCTCGTCTCGTCCAGTTCTTGGTCATATCACTGTTGTGCCATATTTTCTCCACTTGATGATGACTGTCTTCACTGTGTTCCATGGTATATCTAATGCCTTGGAAATTCTTTTGTGCCCTTCCCCTGACTGATACCTTTTAACAATGAGTTCCCTCTGATGCTTTGGAAGCTGTCTGTTGACCATGGCTTTTGCTGTGGGATGCGACTAAGAACATTTCAGGAAAGACCAACTAGAGCAGCTGAACTTTATTTGGGGTTAATCATAGGCACTTAAAATGATGGCAGGTGTATGCTGACTCCTATTTAACATGGTTTTGAATGTGATTGCTTAATTCTGAACACAGCTATATCCCCAGTTATAAGCAACCACATTATTTTAGTTTTTTTTTGTTTTCTTCCCTCCACCCAAAAGATTTCAGTTTGTTTTTCAATTGAGTGGTACAGTTTATAGGTCACATTAAAAGTGGAAAAGGTTCTGAAATAATTTACCTTTGTCTCATTTTTTTACATGACAGAAACCTAACATTTTAACAGTGGTGTGTAGACTTTTTATATCCACTGTATGTAAGCCCAACAGTGACGTCATAACTGAACTGGTCCTTAAAAAAGTGAGTTTTGGAAATTTTCGGAAAAATTTTAAGATTTGCTTCTAAAATTCTAAGCATTCTAACATCCCCAAAAAATAAAACGGCATTCAAAAAATGATCCAAACAAAAAGTAGATATATGGGAAATATAAAGTAATAACTAGTATATGAGGTATCACTATCTGCTTTAAAAGCAGATAAATTGAAATTTAGAAAGCTGCAAATTTTTCAACTTTTTGGGCAAATTTTTGATTTTTTTTAATAAATAAAAATGAAAAATATTGACTGAAATTTACCACTGTCATGAAGTACAATGTGTCACAAGAAAATAATCTCAGAATGGTTCGGATAAGAAAAGCGTTCTAAAGATATTACAACATAAAGTGACACATGTCAATGGTTCGGATAAGAAAAGCGTTCTAAAGATATTACAACTTAAAGTGACACATGTCAGATTTCCAAATAACGGCCTGGTCCTTAAGGTGAAATATGGCAGGGTCCTGAAAGGGTTACGTTCAAGAAAAAATCAATTCAGCAGCTGAGTGCTACATTCACATGCACTACTACAGCACTGGATTTTACAACAGAATAGTGTAAAATCCAGAGGTAGCAAAATTTTGTGTTTATTATCATTTTATGTAGCAACACTTATTGACCCTAATTCTACTACATTTGTATGGCTACCACTTTTGTAAATAAAATACTCTTAGGGTAGGTCACACAAGAGTTTTTAGGAGGAGGCTTTGAGGCTGATTTTTCAGCCAAAGCGAGAGGAGGACCCAGCAGGAAGAAGAAATATATTTCCTATTCCTTTCAAATCCACTTCTGGCTTTGTCTGAAAACCCTACAGGAAAATCTGCTTAAAAACCTAATCCAAAAAACTCTGTGTGAATCTACCTTAACAGCTTTGCAGTACTCTGGGTGTGAGAGAGTTAGGCCTCTTGCACATGAATGTTGTGTTCCCACATACGGCGGGTCCTCAATACACAGGCACCGGCCCATGTGCACTCTGCATCACGGATGTGGACCCATTCACTTGAATGGGTCCGCAATCATGGAGATGCGGAACGGAAGCACAGATCGGAACCCCACGGAAGCACTATGGTGTTTCTGTCCCTGCCTCCGCACCGCAAAAAAAAATAGAACTTGTTCTATTATTTTTCTGTGCGGACGGATCACGGGACTATTCAAGTCGAATGGGTCTCGATCCGTCCCGGCCGCGGCACGGACATTGCCCATGCACTGGGGACCACAAATGCACAACGTTCGTGCGCAAGAGGACTTACAGTAAGGCCAGGTTCACATCTGCTGGAGTTCACTGCAGACTGACTGCTGGAGTTCACTGTATCTAGCATATAAGCCAGCCTTAGGCTGGACATAAAAAACTACATTGTCTGGCTGAAAACTGCTATATAAGCCAGAAAGCAGCTGGATCCTATTATAGTTTGGCAATGCGCATACAGTCAACTCCTGTAGCCTATTCCTTCGCTGGAGCAGACTGCTGGACTTCACAGCCCAGATGTGAACCAGGCCTAACTTGTTTCCTATCCAATTCATTGGAGGCATCTGACTCAATGAGCCTGTTTTATGCACTATTTTGATCCTATTAATATAGTCTGAGTTAAATCCTAACAAATGCTAGATCACTAGGCTAACCTCTGCTTCTTTTCTGACCTGTACAGTTTATGATCAGACAGGGAAATGCCTTGCGTGACACATGCCAATAAGAAACAGCAGTCTGTAATTAAACCTGAGGATTACTTCTAGCCACATTAGGCTTAATTATCTTAATCAGAATGTTTAGTCTCTTTTACCAATGCTTGTTTAGGTGTGTTTTGAAGGAAATGAGGGAATGTTTACTTCTATCTACTATTGGATTATACAGGCATCATTAGGAAATGGCAGCGGAGAACAGGTCAGAGTATACCCTGGAAAGCTCATGAATGAAAAGAGCTTATTCACATTCCAGAAAGCATCTCTGTTCAGCACCCTGTGGTGCATGTTAGCAATGCAAACAGTGTGTGTATAAAGAAGAATGCAGGTGAACATCTATTATGTGCACGCACTCCAAGGCTGGATTCAAACAGAGCATATGGTGGTATTCTTTGAGGCGGTTTTGATGGCTTTTGAAACATTGGCCGCAGTTTAGTCAAAAACTTCAAAAATGTATAGCAAATTCTTGAGAAGTCTACATACATAGGGGTAACATCTGAAATCAATTTAGATCAAGTCTGAGTTGGCATACTTTGCACTAAATTTATCAAACACCGCAGATGTGGTGTATCTTTAAACCTAACCCAAACCTAACTCCTCTAATGGAGTTTGTGACTTTTTTTTTCAAATTTCTAAAAAGTCTAAGCAGGATATTTATCAAATCTGCTACTTCAGTTCAGTGGTGTAAAAATGTTTTTTTGCCACATCTTGTGGCAAAAGTCACAAATCTTGCGACTTTTTGTGAACTGCGCCCCCTCATGCCAGTTTCAAAAGTGGAGTGAGAAGTTGGTCAGGTTTTCCAGTAGATTAGTCTAAAGTCATATTTATGACGTGCAACTTTTCAAAATCTCGCTAAGATGTCGCAGCTGTACGCTCGGTAACCCCTAGGAGTACTTTCACTGTAATAGGTGCAGCAACACTAGACTTGCGCCAAACTTATAAAAACCATGCAACACATTCATACATTTGGTGCAAGATAGCATATTAATAGCATATCCAATATTAAAACTAACTTCAAATACACCTATTATAATCAGAGATGAGAGAATTTCCACTTATGTTTGTTGCTTAAAGGTAACGTAAACCATACCGCAATTCACCTTTAACCAACAAACGAAGTGTGAACGAATTTCATAAGCGGAAATTTGCTCATCTCTTATTATAATAAATCCCTCCCTCAGTTTAAAAATCTGAATTGATAATACAGGTCCTTCTAAAAAAATTGCATATTGTGATAAAGTTCATTATTTTCTGTAATGCACTGATAAACATTAGACTTTCATATATTTTAGATTCATTACACACAACTGAAGTAGTTCAAGCCTTTTATTGTTTTAATATTGATGATTTTGGCATACAGCTCATGAAAACCCAAATTTCCTATCTAAAAAAATTAGCATATTTCATCCGACCAATAAAAGAAAAGTGTTTTTAATACAAAAAAAGTCAACCCTTCAAATAATTATGTTCAGTTATGCACTCAATACTTGGTCGGGAATCCTTTTGCAGAAATGACTGCTTCAATGCGGCGTGGCATGGAGGCAATCAGCCTGTGGCACTGCTGAGGTGTTATGGAGGCCCAGGATGCTTCGATAGCGGCCTTAAGCTCATCCAGAGTGTTGGGTCTTGCGTCTCTCAACTTTCTCTTCCCAATATCCCACAGATTCTCTATGGGGTTCAGGTCAGGAGAGTTGGCAGGCCAATTGAGCACAGTAATACCATGGTCAGTAAACCATTTACCAGTGGTTTTGGCACTGTGAGCAGGTGCCAGGTCGTGCTGAAAAATGAAATCTTCATCTCCATAAAGCTTTTCAGCAGATGGAAGCATGAAGTGCTCCAAAATCTCCTGCTAGCTGCATTGACCCTGCCCTTGATAAAACACAGTGGACCAACACCAGCAGCTGACATGGCACCCCAGACCATCACTGACTGTGGGTACTTGACACTGGACTTCAGGCATTTTGGCATTTCCCTCTCCCCAGTCTTCCTCCAGACTCTGGCACCTTGATTTCCGAATGACATGCATAATTTGCTTTCACCCGAAAAAAGTACTTTGGACCACTGAGTAACAGTCCAGTGCTGCTTCTCTGTAGCCCAGGTCAGGCGCTTCTGCCGCTGTTTCTGGTTCAAAAGTGGCTTGACCTGGGGAATGCGGCACCTGTAGCCCATTTCCTGCACGCGCCTGTACACGGTGGCTCTGGATGTTTCTACTCCGGACTCAGTCCACTGCTTCCGCAGGTCCCCCAAGTTCTGGAATCGGTCCTTCTCCACAATCTTCCTCAGGGTCCGGTCACCTGTTCTCGTTGTGCAGCGTTTTCTGCCACACTTTTTCCTTCCCACAGACTTCCCACTGAGGTGCCTTGATACAGCACTCTGGGAACAGCCTATTCGTTCAGAAATTTCTTTCTGTGTCTTACCCTCTTGCTTGAGGGTGTCAATGATGGCCTTCTGGACAGCAGTCAGGTCGGCAGTCTTACCCATGATTGCGGTTTTGAGTAATGAACCAGGCTGGGAGTTTTTAAAAGCCTCAGGAATCTTTTGCAGGTGTTTAGAGTTAATTAGTTGATTCAGATGATTAGGTTAATAGCTCGTTTAGAGAACATTTTCATGATATGCTAATTTTTTTAGATAGGAATTTTGGGTTTTCATGAGCTGTATGCCAAAATCATCAATATTAAAACAATAAAAGGCTTGAACTACTTCAGTTGTGTGTAATGAATCTAAAATATATGAAAGTCTAATGTTTATCAGTACATTACAGAAAATAATGAGCTTTATCAAAATATGCTAATTTTTTTAGACGGACCTGTATAGCTAACCATGCAAAATCTGCCACCAGTTTTAAAAACCGGAGTGAGTGATGTAAAATGACAAAAGTCACAACCTTTATATTTTTGCAAGTAAGGCCTCATGCACACGACCGTTGTGTGCATCCGTGGCCGTTGTGCCGTTTTCCGTTTTTTTTCGCGGACCCATTGACTTTCAATGGGTCCGTGGAAAAATGCACCGTTTTGCAGCCGAGACCGTAATCCCTCCCCTGTAGTTAACTCGTTGGTAGCCAGTGGGCCCCCCCCCTCCCTCCCCTGTAGTTAACTCGTTGGTGGCCAGCCCCCCCCTTCCTCCGCTGTAGTTAACTCGTTGGTGGCCAGTGGGCCCCCCCTCCCTCCCCTGTAGTTAACTCATTGGTAGCCAGTGGGCCCCCCCTCCCTCCCCTGTAGTTAACTCGTTGGTAGCCAGCCCCCCCCTCCCTCCCCTGTAGTTAACTCGTTGGTGGCCAGTGGGCCCTCTCTCCTCCCTCCCCCTCCTATTTAAAATCTCCCCCCCTATCATTGGTGGCAGTGGAGAGTACCGATCGGAGTCCCAGTTTAATCGCTGGGGCTCTGATCGGTAACCATGGCAACCGGGACGCTACTGCAGTCCCGGTTGCCATGGTTACTTAGCAATTTGTAGAAGCTTCATACTTACCTGCGAGCTGCGATGTCTGTGACCGGCCGGGAGCTCCTCCTACTGGTAAGTGACAGGTCTGTGCGGTGCATTGCGTAATGATCTGTCACTTACCAGTAGGAGGAGCTCCCGGCCGGACACAGACATCGCTGCTCGCAGGTAAGTATGAGTATGAAGAGTATGAAGCTTCTACAAATTGCTAAGTAACCATGGCAACCGGGACTGCAGTAGCGTCCCGGTTGCCATGGTTACCGATCAAAGCCCCAGCGATTAAACTGGGACTCCGATCGGTACTCTCCACTGCCACCAATGATAGGGGGGGAGATTTTAATTAGGAGGGGGAGGGAGGGGAGAGGGCCCACTGGCCACCAACGAGTTAACTACAGCGGAGGGAGGGGGGGGGCCCACTGGACACCAATGAGTTAACTACAGGGGAGGGAGGGGGGGGCTGGCTACCAACAAGTTAACTACAGGGGAGGGAGGGGGGCCCACTGGCCACCAATGAGTTAACTACAGGGGAGGGAGGGGGGGCCCACTGGCCACTAATGAGTTAACTACAGGGGAGGGAGGGGGGGGGCTGGCTACCAATGAGTTAACTACAGGGGAGGGAGGGGGGCCCACTGGCCACCAATGAGTTAACTACAGGGGAGGGGGGGGCTGGCTACCAATGAGTTAACTACAGGGGAGGGAGGGGGGGCCCACTGGCCACCAATGAGTTAACTACAGGGGAGGGAGGGGGGCCCACTGGCCACCAATGAGTTAACTACAGGGGAGGGAGGGGGGGCCGGCCGCACTGGCCACCAATGAGTTAACTACAGGGGAGGGAGGGGGGGGGGGCGGCCGCACTGACCACCAATGAGTTAACTACAGGGGAGGGAGGGGGGGGGCGGCCGCACTGGCCACCAATGAGTTAAAAACAGGGGGGGGGGTCTGCCCCCTGCTGCCTGGCAGCACCTGCCAGGCAGCAGGGGGCAGTCATGTACACAGTTTTTCAGTATATTCTAACCTGAAGCGTCCCCATCACCATGGGAACGCCTCTGTGTTAGAATATACTGTCGGATCTGAGTTTCACGATCTAGCTCATATCCGACAGTATATTCTAACATAGAGGCGTTCCCATGGTGATGGGGACGCTTCAAGTTAAAATATACCATCGGATTGGAGAAAACTCTGATCCGATGGTATAAAAGGGACTCCTGATCTTTACATTAAAAGTCAATGGGGGACGGATCCGTTTGCAATTGCACCATATTGTGTCAACGTCAAACGGACCCGTCCCCATTAACTTGCATTGTAATTCAGGACGGATCCGTTTGGCTCCGCACGGCCAGGCGGATCCTCCAAAAATCAAGGAAGACCCACGGACGAAAAAACGGTTACGGATCACGCACCTACGGACCCCGTTTTTGCGGACCGTGAAAAAATACTGTTGTGTGCATGAGGCCTTAGTCAAAGTTCCCGTTTTTTGAAGCCAGAATTCTGGAGTATAGAGCTTGATTAATTCCCTCATTGCATTTTTGTCATTCTTGTGGTTGGTTTGTTTATTTGTTACAAACATAACATGATATGGGTTATGCCTTTTTTTTTTCCCGAGCATCTTGTCCGGCTTTTTCAGTGGTTTATAGTCAGTTTTTTACGGATCCGTTGTTCCTTTTTGTGTTTCTGTTCCATTTCTCCGTATGGCATATACAGCAATTACATAGAAGAAATAGGGATGGGCATAAACTTTTCAATAGATGGTTCCGCAAAAATGGAACGGATACGGGAGACATACGGAGTACATTCATTATGTGTTCCATTTTTTTGTGTGGACCCATTGACTTGAATGGAGCCACGAAACGTGATTTGCGGGCAATAATAGGACATGTTCTATCTTTCAATGGAACGGAAAAACGGAAATACAGAAATGGAATGCATACAAAGTACATTGTAAACTTGATAAAATTATATTACATTTTTTTACATCACCATATTCTGCCGCCCATAACTTTTTGTATCCTTTTGTCTACTGAGCTGTTTAGAGGCTAATTTTTTGCAGGACAATCCGTAGTTTTTATTGACGCTATTTTGGAGTGTGCGTGACTTTTTGATCACATTTTATTAAACTTTTTGGGGGGTAAAAGAAGCAATGTAAAAATGGCAAATAGGCCATTTTGACCCTTTTTTTCATTACGCCATTCGCCGTATTTTTTATTTTTTTTCTATTTTAATTGTATGGGCGTTTTCGGTCGCGGTTATACCCATGATGTTTATATTTATTGTTATTCAGGTATTAATTTTTTAATTATACGGAAAGGGGGGTGATTTTAACTTTTATTCTAAATTTTTGAACATTGTTTGTTTAATTTTTGATTTTGATGCTCATATATGAGCCTATATATTATGTTTTTTCATTTTAAATTTTGGTCTATCAGAGAGTTTTAAAATGTGATTTAAACTGAATATTGCTCATTTCTTATCCTGGCCTGCCATCTGGTGGCCAAAATAAGAATTGCAGCATGAACACTTTCAGCCTCGTCAGCACATGTACGGCGCTGGTAGAGAATGGGTTAAAAGTCGAAAAAACCCTGATAAACTAAATTTAAGGCTTTTTTTTTTTTCAAGCGTTTAGAATGCTGCAAAATGTGTGCGTATGTATATGTGTGCATCAAGGCCTAAATGTTAGCTAATTTGTAGAAACTGGAGAGAATAGAGGAGAACCAAGACATCGAATTCTGGTATCCCTGCAAATGATTAAAAAACATTATTACATTTAGAAAAACAACAAATGATGAGTTCTGATGGGCAAATTGATATAAGAAAGTTGATTTCTGCAAAGCATTGTTCTGGATTACATTTAACCCCTTCCCTTACTCCCTGCCTTCCATAAGCCATAATTTTTTATTATTTTTTCTGTTTGCATAGATATATGAAGGCTTCTTTTTTTTTTTGCCAGGACCAAGGTGTGCTTTCTAATGGGACCATTTAATATTGCATATGATGGCAAAAAATTAATAGAATGGAAATTCTGCCATAGTTTTATCAGTTTCATTTTTAGGATGTTCATTCTCCGGGTAGGTACAGTTATAGTGATATAACATGTATATAGTTTTTTCTTGTGTTTTAATACAGCAAAAAAAAAAACTTTGAAAACAATAATTTTTTTCATATTTAGGTCTATGGAGCTGTGTGAGGTCTCATTTTTTGTGTGGCGATCTATAGCATTTATTGATACTATTTTGGGGTTTTTGATCACTTTTTATTTAATTATTTTTGAGAGGTGAAGCGACCAACTGTTTCCATCATGATATACACCATATAGAATAAATATGTTTATAGTTTAATAGTTCAGGCATTTTGGGACGTGGTGATACTAATGATCATTCGATGAGGAAACCGGCCAGGACTCGCTCCAAATTGCACGCTGCACGGGAGAGGAGCAACCTCCAACGAACAATAGAACAAGAAATCCCAACAGCTGTGTCTTTGCAAACAGGTTTCTTTTATTTCATCACAGGTTTCCAGAAAATGTCCTACAGCCAGGATGCGTTTCGGAGCACGAGTCCTGGCTATAGGACATTTTATGGAAACCTGTGATGAAATAAAAGAAACCTGTTTTGTTTGCAAAGACACAGCTTCTGGGATTTGTTGTTATACTAATGATCATCACATTTATTTATTTTAAATAAGGTGATTTTTATATTTTCTGATATTTTTAAACACTTTTTTATTTATTTTTACACTTACCTTAAGTCTTTAAAATGCGATCCTCTGATAATTTCTCCCATAGACTGTAAAGATTTACCATTGCAGTCTATGGGAGATTCAGTCCTTTCTTATCAAGCCCTGCCACAGGCCAGGCTTGATACGAATGAGGCCTATAGGTGAGTGTTAGGCCCCATGCACACGGCCGTTGTTCACGGCCGTGTGCGGGCCGTGGAACCGCGGCCTGGATCCCTCCTGAGAGCAGGAGCGCACGGCGTCATAGCAACCAGTAACTAAGTGCACTACTGCTCTCAGGAGGGATCCAGGCCGCGGTTCCACGGCCCGCACACGGCCGTGAACAACGGCCGTGTGCATGGGGCCTTAAGGTGAGCATACACCTTCAGTAGCTGTTGGCTTAACACTTGTTCAGCGGGCAGCTATTCCTCTTGGATCCATATATACATGCTGTCAGACACCTCTGGTGGCAGCTTTTCTTCTAGGGGAACGAACAAAGTGCATCATCTTAAACTTACAATGTCCAATCCTTCCTTCCTCTGACATCATCTGTTAAGGAAGAGTCGTAAGGACCCCCAAACACATGAGACAATCCTAGATGTTGGATACCCACCTATTACAAGAACCTAATTCTCTCGAAATGATTGGAGTGGCAGCATGAGAATGCGCACTGCTGCTCCTTTCTTCTCTATCGGAGTTCCGGAAAAAACTGAACACTGTACTGCGCTGTGTCCAGCAGTCCCACACATAATTATTAAGGCAGCAGTGTGCATGTTCAACCTGCTGCATTCATTTCAGGGGTACAGGCCCTGTGGATAAGTGATATCTCACAAACTGACTGAAAAGGACTGCATGACCTAAATATGATCTGAGGTTGCTCTAATAAAAATAAGTCTGGTGACATATTTCTAGTATATATGTGTTGTCATTCGGCATTTAAAAGTGACACCAATACTATCATTATATGCAAACAAGCAGTTTATCTTGCTCAGATATTTTCAACAAAAGAGTTGGCCGATTACATTCATCCATATAAAACCAACACATATTCACATTCAAATTGCTGTCATATATTTACCTTGTCAGTCTGTAAGCTCACAGCAGTTCCATATCTGCAGTAAGTGACAAAATGCTCACAGTTGTCCCACAGCAAGCTATAAGATGTGGTTCCCACAAGTTTCTCAGCCCTCTGAGCCACTTCTTCATTAGAAAGAGGTGTTTTTTTTACATGTTGGTCCATGCTGTTTAGTAATATAATAGCACCATACGCAAAATCCTGCACATTGTCCACTCTCACACTAGCTATTTTAGCTAGCACTCCTCCTATCAATCTCTTGTTAGTCACAACTTTCTCAACATACGTCTTTTTGCAAGTTAAAACTGGAAGAATGTCTGGAATCAAATGTGCAACTTGATTGTTCCCAAGGTAGATGCCAAAATGGACAAAGAGAGTGCGTGGAACTTCCAGAAGATCACCTCTTTTAAAGAGCGATGTCTCGTACATATTACCATTTGTGTCAGCTACTGAAATGCAGTTTGGTTTTGGTTTTAAAAAGAACAATATCTTGTCCAAAAGAAATGACAGTAAACCTAAGACTGGATTTTTCATCTTCGGTAGTTGTTTGCTGGTTTGCAAGTAGCCTTAATGAACTCACATTCTTAGCAAATCCTGTATTTTATCATGGCATGTGGGTTGGGTCCTGTGCTTTATACAGCTTAGTATGACTGGTTAAAAAGTAGGCAGCTCTTACAAGTCTGACACTTACTAAGTACTGCACAATTAATAAGGAATAACTACACACCTACTGAAACATGACTAATATACAATTAACAATGTGGACGTTGGCATATTTTATAGTCTATCACAAACGTAAATATTCATCCCAACAGAACAACACCCAATAAGAATAAACACTAAATATCAGTTTCTGGTTATACATGGGCAGTGGGCTCTATAATAATGCATAACAGAACCAAGTGCTTTATATAACTGCTCTTAGGCTGGTTTAACACTGCCGGTAGGAGTTCAGCCTGCTGGAGCTCTCTGTATCTCCACTAGCCTGCTGGAGCTCTCTGGATCTCCACTAGCATGCTGGAGCTCTCTGGATCTCCACTAGCCTGCTGGAGCCTCTCGATCTCCACTAGCTTGCCGGAGCTCTCTGGATCTCCACTAGCCTGCCAGAGCTCTCTGGATCTCTACTAGCCTGCTGGAGCCCTCTGGATCTCCACTAGCCTGCTGGAGCTCTCTGGGTCTCCACTAGCCTGCTGGAGCTCTCTGGATCTCCACTAGCCTACCGGAGCTCTCTGGATCTCCACTAGCCTGCCGGAGCTCTCTGGGTCTCCACTAGCCTGCTGGAGCTCTCTGGATCTCCACTAGCCTGCCGGAGCTCTCTGGATCTCCACTAGCCTGCCGGAGCTCTCTGGATCTCCACTAGCCTGCTGGGATTTGGCTGGACAAATACAATTTTTTGTCTGTCCAATTCCAGGCAATGTCTGCCAGACTTGCATTAAAGGGGTATTTCGGTTTCATGATATTGATGACCTATCAGTCATCAATATCAGATCGATGAGGGTCCAATTCCCCAACTACCGATCAGTTGTCTGAAGAGGCCACGGAAGGGAGCCGGGAATTAAATCGCCACAGATCTTATCTTAATGACTTATGTTAAAGGATCATTACGGTTTCAAGATATTAATAACCTGTCCTTAAGGAAAACCCACTATGCACTAGAACACCATTATGAAGGTGTACATTCTATCAGTAGCAGGTCTGTACTTGCCATTGCTTATAACCATTATTTGGTCATGAATCAGCAAAGAGGAAGAAATACATTACAAATCAAGAACTCCTTGTTGAGAGAAATACATTCTAGATATACACATATGGGAGGTAGATTTACTAATAGGAGGAATGTGCCTTTATTTTGTGTGGGTGTGCCTCATTTATGAAATAGCACAGAGTAATAATTAATTGGCTTAAGTGTAATGTGATTTAGACACTGTCAGTGAAAGTACACCAGAGGGTTCTCTGATGTGGAGATGCAACATTTTTGTGACTTTTACAAAAGTCATACATTGTAAATGCCCCAGGCTGGATGATGGTACACCTTTATCCTGTTGAGGTTTTACCACATATTAGGTGGCTCACTTTGTACCAGAATGGCATGCCTGATTTTTTGTGCATATTAAAGCACCACTAAGTCATGTCCCCTTTCCCTGTGCCAAGGCAAAAAAATAAGTCTTGAGATACTTAATAAATGTGGTGCATGGATACCCCTGAGTGGCTGAGCCTCATGTACCCTGGAGTCTCCCACTTATGTTGGAGAGCTTGTGGCCTAAGGGGTACGCTTTTCCACATTTTGTGGAATTGCCCGCGTCTTAAACCCTTGTGGATAGAAACCTTCTCTCTAGCTTCAGAACTCCTTGGCAATGCCTTGGTTCCCTCTCCCGCTCTAGCCATCTTGTTTATTGGTTTGGAGAATATCCCCTCTAAACTCTGAGTGGTTATCGCCCATATCTTCTTATCCACCAAATTGGCCATCACTGCCAACTGGAAGAGCGCTAATATTCCCGCCAGGGAGGACATCGTGGCCAGGGTAAATCTAACATGCCTTTTTGATCCATGTCCTTAGTTAAACACAATTACCCTAGGTATGAAAAGTTATGGCATATATGGAGGACCTCTAAGTATATGACTCCTTCAACGACAGTTCTGTTAATTGTTTCTTTGTATGTTATTTTTTCACATATGTGATTACTCACAAGTATATGACCTCTAATGATGGTGTAACTTGTTTATTGTCGGAAAACCAATAAAAATGTATTGATTAAAAAATGTGGTGCATGGACTCTGCGCCAGAATTCTGATGCATTACCAACAGTAAATCTACTGCAGTATACTCATCTTTTTCATTTAATAGACAGAAAACTATACCATTTCACAAACAAATAATCTAAGTGCTTTAAAGTTTCTCTACACTTAACAATACATTCTTTTCTTTCCTGTAGCAATGCTGCAAGCAGTAGCCTGGAAAGCTGGAGATCTCTGAGTTAAAATCTTTGAAACTGCTGAGTCTAAAGCTGTGGGTTTGGAAGCTCCTTCATTCTAATAACCCCACCATCACCACCACCAAAGCTATCTTCTGCTACAACTGAAGGTTCTCTTTAAGTATTATACTGCTGAAATGCATCATTAGCTGGTGAAATGTCAACAAAAGTACCATTCCCAGTGCAAAACATAGTGTAAAAGATGCCGGTATTCTACTGAAGGAGTCTTTGGGAAAGCAGGTAGAAATGTATCACAACTGAGCCCCATGCTCACAGCAGAGACACCTACAGGAAGCTGTACACAGATAAACCACTCGCTGTCCTATTATGGGGTATTTTCCCTTGGAAGTGGAATAGCTCCATGATAAGTAATTAGCAAGCAGTATGAATCCAAAAAAAAAATATCACAGCATACTCAATCAGAAATACCTCCGCATGCTATCACAAGGTATTGGAGGAATATGGAGGTACAGTTGGGCAGAAAACCCTAAGGGTGCTGCATTTTGGCTTTATACAGTTTAGGCTACTTTCACACCTGCGTTCGGTGCGGATCCGTCTTGTATCTGCACTGACAGATCTGCCCCGATAATGTAAACACTTGTATCCGTTCAGAATGGATCCGTTTGCATTATTCTTTAGAAAAAAAGTCTAAGTCAAAACTGATCCGTCCTAAATTACATTGAAAGTCCATAGGGGACGGATCCGTTTTCAATTGCACCATATTGTGTGATTGAAAACGGATCCGTCCCCATTGACTTACATTGTAAGTCAGGACGGATCCGTTTGGCTCTGCATCGTCAGGTGGACACCAAATCGCTGCAAGCAGCGTTTTGGTGTCCGCCTCCAGAGCGGAATGGAGGCGCAACGGAGCCAAACTGATGTATTCTGAACTGATCCTTATCCATTCAGAATGCATTGGGGCTGAACTGATCCGTTTTGGGCCGCTGTGAGAGCCCTGAACCGGATCTCACAAGCGGACCCTGAAACGCCAGTGTGAAAGTAGTCTTAGTTGTCCAGAGCTTGTGTATCTTGTAAAAGTTGTAAAGCTAAGAGACATTATATTACCACTGAGCTGGCTGTGCTTCTGACCACACGTCTCTTCTGTCTCTGTTTATGACTGTGCAGGCTCTTTATAAAGACATATTTTGCATGGTAATAGCTGTACTTTGCTTTACACAATAAAGCCTATCAGATACCATCATATTATATTAGGGCTATCGGTATGCAGAATCTAAGATAAAGGGGCATGATCATTCACTATAAACCACATTCTTTAACCATGTATTTGTCTTAATATTACTATCAGGTTTCAAAAATGAAATTAAAATGAAACTATTACTGAATTATTTAATCCAATCTGTTTTTAAATTATTATGTACTGGATATGACACATAAAGGCATTGTAATATATATTGTGGGACTGCCAACCGATACTTAGACAATGCGTAAGTTCAGGATAGTTATATTATATATATATATTTTAGTCATGTTAAATACATATAATAAAAATGATCTGCCTATTTTTGTTTATAAAGTTAAATAATTCTAATAAATGAGTAAACTAATTCTGACAAATAGAGCTGTAACGTGTTTTAATAGCTCTGTTATAGCACAGATTTTGCTGCGGTTTTCCTGTGAATTTTATGCTGTGCATTACTAGCGGTGAAATAGAAACATAGAATGTGTCGGCAGATAAGAACCATTTGGCCCATCTAGTCTGCCCAATATACTAAATACTATGGATAGCCCCTGGCCCTATCTTATATGCAGGATGGCCTTATGCCTATCCCATGCATGCTTAAACTCCTCCACTGTATTTGCAGCTACCACTTCTGGTAGCTGCCAAATTGGCCATCACTGCCAAACTGACATGCTGCGGATGCATAATCCACACTGCAGGTGAATTTATGCGGCGGTGGTCTTTCTGGTCAGTGTGGATGAGAATTCTTAAATTCTCATCCATATTGGATCTGATGCAACCAAATCTGTGGGAGCAATTCCACAGTATTCCAAGATATACCTTAAAAGGGTGTTCCAAGATTTTAATACATCAGTATCTGATTGGTGGGGGTCCGACACCTGGGACCCCTGCTGATTAGCTATTTGAGAAAGCACCAACACTCCTGTGAGCACCGTGGCCTTCTCTCTGCTCACCAAGCACAGCCCGTACATTGTATAGCGGCTGTTCTCGGTATCATGCTCAGCCCCATTCACTTCATGGCCGAGGCTATGTGACCGATGAATGTGTAGTCACTTGCTTTCTCGAAAAGTCATCAGTATTAAAATCTCGAAAAAAAACTTTAAGGATTCACTTCCTGGTCCTGGCTCGATGTGCCGAAAATTGCAGGAAAGGTGTGCTCAGCCAATCACTGGCTGAGGCAGGTCACCATTATGGTCAGTGATGGAATGAGCGGGCCTTTCCTTTTATTTCTGACATGTCGATCCGGGTGCAGAAAGTGGAGACAGGAGTGGTCAGTGATTGCTGTGGGGGAGTGTTGCTTCTTTTTGAACGCTTAGGCTACTTTCACACTAGCGGCACAGACCTCCGGCAGGCTGTTCTGTCGGGTGAACAGCCTGTCAGATCCGTCCTGCTGCTAGTGAACGTGTGCCCCCAGACTGCTGCTCCATCCCCATTGACTATAAGGGGGCGGGGGCGGAGTTCCGGCGAAGGCACGGCAGCGCATGGCAAGAAGCTGCTGGAATAAAACTACGACATGTCCGACATTTATTCCGACAGCCTCTCGCTGTGCGCTGCCGTGCCTCCACCCCTTCCCCATTATAGTCAATGGGGACGGAGCGGCAGTCCGGGGGCACATGTTCACTAGAGGCATGACGGATCCGACAGGCTGTTCACCCGACGGAACAGGCTGCCGGAGGTTCGTGTCGCTAGTGTGAAAGTAGCCTTACCATCTGTGAGCCATATATAAAACATTTTATACCACTGGACAACTTCTCTCTCAACAAATAAGTATTGTTATGTCTGTGCCCAGGCTCGGACTGGCCCACAGGGGTACAGGGGAATCCCCCGGTGGGCCCTTGAGCAAGGTGGGCCCCTAGTCTAACACAGTAGATTTACTGCTCTAAAAACATGAATTCAATGCAGAGCACCTCAACCAGCCTATGTTCAAATAAAAAACTTAAAAATATATTTATTATATTTGAATGTATCTGTATTGTGGGCCCCCGAAATAAATTTTACTGGTGGGCCCTAGGTATCCCAGTCCGACACTGTCTGTGCCTCGTTGTCCCTCACACTACATCAACCAGTAAAATGCATGGAAAGCCATTTCAGCCCCTCCGTCCATGGAAAACTACCACTCACCACAATCAAAGGCATATATCTTTATCCCTGAGAGCCATATAACAATAAGGGAACATTTACTTTACTTACTGACGATTTCTAGGTCCGATTTGTTCTACTTCATGGATATAAAATGATGTTACATAAAAGGGCTGATTGCATGACATGAAATTTATTTAAAAAAATAAAAAGAGTATTTTTTTTTAATACATAGTGCCACTCTTTATTGTATCTCAGCCTCATTCACCTGAATAATGGTGAGCTAGTATACAAAAATCTAAAATTTTCCACAAATGGAAAATGCATCAAAATGTACATGCTTATCCTCAGAAAGCCTTCTACTCATATATCAATCATTTTATGAACCAGTTGCCAGAACTTCATTTTTCTCTCTATGAACAACTTGTAACCAGAGGAAGGAAACCGCAATCCTCTTTCTCTAATAACCCACCTGACTACAACAAATCCAGTAACACCATAAACTCCTTAAAGGGTTTCTGATGCCGAATGCTAGTTCTGCAGTGAATTTTATGAAATTAAAGAAATGTTAGTCTAAAACTAGGCAGTGTCAAAACTGTAAAGTGAATATTAAATGATGTTGCAAAGCCCGATATGAAGTAATGTTAAGACGTGGCAGCTTTCAGTTAAGCTTACAAGATAACAAGGTGCAGATTCTTGTTTCTCCACTTTGTAAGACAGGGAGAACATGTATTGAACAATATATTAATCACACGTGTCAAATTTTAAAAATAAACCTTTTGGCTGACATGGCATTTTATGGGAGAGGTTACTTTTATATGCTAATAAACCTAAATACAGCTAAAGGCAAATGAGCACTGTCTGTCAACTTCTAACAAGGTAACATCCATAACTTTTATGTTTACCTATAGTTTATTTGTGGGTTGTATATTCCTGTCCTAATCTTGTTGGTTTTAGCTTTCCTTCATTAGGGACCCACCATCAATTTGTTTCCCTAGCCCTGTATCTTATAACACTGGCCCAGGCAGAATGGCTAGTTGTCATCCAGGGTATGTGCCCTACTCGACACCTCTAGCAAGTTACCCTTTAATTTTTTTTTTCATCAAGCCAGTATGCACACTCTGCTTGTATCATGTATTATTCTACAGTACATAAACTCTATAAGAAATATACTGCCTCCACCAGTTCATAACTTCATAAGTCTACATTCCTCAAACTTTGAGGAATAATATTACTGGCCATTATATGACTTGTATCTGGAATTTTTAGCAGTTTTTCTCTGTGCATAGTGAATATCTAGTTTGCAGTTCTCTCAGACATGGTGGGTGGAGACTAGCTGTCATCCACTGCACACAAAAAAATTGAGGAGAATCCACTTCCTAACCTTCTCTTATGAACTCAGAAGCAGCCCCAGGAACATGAAGATAATTACAGAGATGACTTCACCTGTATGGTGGTGAAAAGAAGTTTATATCTCAGCCCATCTAGCTCCAGCAGTTTGCTTGTCTGTGTGTGCACCTGCTCACTGTCATGGAACCATGAACCAGACGTACAACAAGAGATAAGTGGAAAATAAGAAGGCTTTATTGAAAAGCAAGCCGTAAGCAAAAGTCCAAACGGATGGCTAAACCGAAACAGGGTCTTGCGTAGACAGAGGTCAGGAACCAGAAGGGTAGTCAGACGAAGCCTGGATCAGGAACCAGCAGGGTAGTCAGACGAAGCCAGGATCAGGAACCAACGGGGTAGTCAGACGAAGCCAGGATCAGGAACCAACGGGGTAGTCAGACGAGGCCAGGATCAGGAACCAGAAGCAGCAGCAGTCTTAGAAGCATGTGAACACAGGAGGACCAAGCAAGGAACTGAAGCCACAGACCTCCTATATATATGAGCTAGGCATCCAGCTCCTCCCAGTGGGAAGGAGAAGCCGCAGGGTGGGAGGCTACAAGAAACCCAGAAACCAAGATGGCCGCCAGCACATGTCAAACGAAGGAGAACAGTAAGAAGGTAAGACCATGACAGTACCTCCCCCTCAAGGGCCCCTCCTCCGCGGAGTAAGGAACGGTTTCTGAGGGAAGCGTGCGTGGAAGGCTCGGAGCAAAGCAGGAGCATGGACATCTGCGGAGGGAACCCAGGAACGCTCCTCTGGACCATAACCACGCCAATGGACCAAAAACTGCAACCGACCGCGGACCAGGCGTGAGTCCAGGATATTGCTCACCTCATATTCCTCACGATTGCCCACTTGGACCGGACGGGGCCGAGGAACCGAGGAAGTGAAACGATTACACACCAATGGCTTCAACAGGGAGACATGAAACACGTTGGAGATCCGCATGCCAGGAGGAAGCGCAAGGGCATAGGCTACCGGGTTTACCCTGCGAAGCACTCGGAAGGGACCAACAAAGCGAGGCGCCAGCTTGGGAGTGGGCACTCGAAGGTTGAGGTTGCGGGTGGACAACCATACACGGTCTCCGACCTGGTAGGAAGGAGCGGGCGCTCGTCTGCGATCAGCCTGGAGTCTCTGGCGCTGCGCAGAGACCTCAAGGGACCTCTGGATCTGTACCCAAGAAGCACGTAGGACGGAAAGGTGATCCTCCACAGCCGGAATATCCTGGGGAGAGAATACCTCCGGTAACACGGCAGGTTGGAACCCATAATTGGCCATGAAGGGAGACGTCCCAGAGGAAGAGTTCACTGCCGTGTTCCTGGCAAACTCAGCCCAAGGCAGGAGGTCAACCCAATTGTCTTGGTGATCGGAGACATAGCAACGAAGGAATTGCTCCAAGGCCTGATTGGATCGTTCTGCGGCCCCATTGGACTGAGGGTGGTAGGCCGAGGAGAAAGAGAGATGAATCCCCAACTGGGAGCAAAAGGCGCGCCAGAACCTGGACACAAACTGACTCCCCCGATCCGACACAATCTCCTTGGGCAAACCGTGCAACCGGAAGACCTCCCTGGCAAAAATCGTGGCCAACTCTTGTGCAGAGGGTAACTTCTTGAGAGGAACACATGTGGCACATTTTGGAAAACCGATCCACAATCATGAGAATGACCGTATGGCCTCGGGATGCAGGGAGGTCCACAATGAAATCTATCCCCAGGTGTGACCATGGGCGCTCCCCGGTGGCTATGGGTTGCAAAAGGCCCAACGGAAGGTGCCGAGGGGACTTACTCTGGGCACAAACGGAGCATGCCGCTACATATGCGGCGATGTCGGAACGTAGAGAAGGCCACCAGAACAGACGTGAAACAGCCCAGGACAGCTGATTCTTTCCAGGATGCCCCGCGGCCTTGGAGTTATGGTAGGTTCGCAACAACCGAATGCGCAACTCCTCAGGCACAAAACACCTGCCGTTGGGTCTCCCAGAGGGAGCACCAGATTGAGCCGCCAAAATCTGCTCACCCAGGGGAGAGGTCAGGCTGGTGCGAATGGCGGCCAGGATCTGATTCGGAGGTATGACCGAAGTCGGAATCGACTCCTCCCCGGACAGCTCGGAGTACTGCCGTGATAAGGCATCCGCTCTGATGTTCTTGGAACCGGGTAGGTAGGAGACCACGTAATTAAAACGTGACAAGAACAGAGCCCATCTGGCCTGACGTGGTGTCAATCTCTTGGCCTCAGAAAGGTAGGTCAGATTCTTGTGGTCCGTCAGGATGAGAACCGGAACCACCGAACCCTCGAGCAAGTGCCTCCATTCTTTAAGGGCCTGCACGATGGCCAATAACTCCCTGTCACCAATCTGATAGTTGCACTCCGCGGAAGACAGTTTCCGGGAGTAAAACCCACAAGGAAGCAGAGGACCCTCTGGTGTTCTACGCTGAGACAGGAGGGCGCCTACTCCCGTCTCAGACGCGTCCACCTCGAGGACAAAGGGCAACCCAGGGTTGGGATGTGACAGAATCGGAGCCGACACAAAGGCGGACTTTAGAGCCTTAAACGCTCGGATGGCCTCGAGCGGCCAGACCTGGAAATTACTGCCCTTCCTGGTCAGATCCGTGAGCGGCTTGGCTAGCATGGAAAAGTCCCTGATGAACTTCCGATAATAATTGGCGAAGCCCAAAAAGCGCTGCAGGGCACGGAGACCACTGGGCTGGGGCCACTGTAAGACAGCCGAAACCTTCTCAGGATCCATGGAGAACCCCTCAGCGGAAATGATGTAACCTAAGAAGGTTACCTGGGATCGGTGAAATTCGCATTTCTCAAGCTTACCGAACAGCCTGTTCTCTCGTAACCGTTGCAACACTCGTCTGACATCCATAATGTGGGCCTCCATGGATTCAGAATATACCAAGATGTCATCCAAATAGACCACCACACACTGCTGCAACAGGTCACGGAAAACATCGTTGATGAATTCCTGGAAGACTGCGGGCGCATTGCACAACCCAAAGGGCATAACCAAGGATTCATAATGACCGGTCCTGGTGTTAAACGCGGTCTTCCACTCATCGCCCGCCTTGATCCTTACCAGGTTATATGCCGCCCTCAGGTCGAGTTTGGTAAAGACCGTGGCCCCTTTGAGGCGATCGAACAGCTCGGAAATCAAGGGTATCGGGTAAGCGTTCTTGATCGTGATGCGATTGAGACCCCTGTAATCGATGCAAGGCCTCAACTCACCGCCCTTCTTTTTCACAAAGAAAAATCCAGCCCCTGCCGGGGACGAGGATTTGCGAATGTGTCCGCGTGAAAGCGCCTCCCTCACGTACTCCTCCATGGCCTCATTCTCCGCTACCGACAGTGGATAGACTTTGCCACGAGGAGGAACGGCACCAGATTGTAACTCTATGGCACAATCGTATGGGCGGTGCGGAGGTAGGGCAACCGCGCGCACCTTATCGAATACATCCCGGTACTCTTCGTATTCAGGAGGCAACAGAGAGTCCGAGGAAGTACACAGCAACTTGACAGGCCCATGGATGCAACTAGCCCCACACTGCGGTGACCACGAGAGGATCTCGGCCGATCTCCAATCGAAAGTCGGATTATGCTTCTGGAGCCAGGGGTACCCCAAGACCACCGAGTAGTGTGGAGACGAAATCACCTGGAAACAGACAGACTCTCTGTGAACGGCACCAATGGCTATCCCCACTGGAAGGGTCTCATGAGTCACGTGTGGCGGCAGAAGGGGTCTGCCGTCTATCGCCTCAAGAGCCAGTGGGGAACCTCGAGGCTGCAGAGGAATGGAATTGGCGGCAGCGAACACACTATCAATGAACAAACCACCAGCACCAGAGTCCACCAACGCCTGGGTCGTCACCGAGCCCCCGACCCAGGAGAGGACAACAGTGATCAGTGGTTTGTCAACACGGGAAACCGGGGACGAGGAGACTCCACCCAAGATCTGCCCCCGACAGGATCTCAGGTGCGAGCGTTTCCCGGACGGTTCGGACATGCCAACCGAAAATGCCCACCGAGACCACAGTACATGCATCGGCCCTCGCGTCTCCGGAGTACCCTCTCCCCCTCGGACAGGCGAGCAAACCCCAGCTGCATGGGTTCACCCCCAGACAAGTCATCCCCAGGAGGCGTGGGAGGAGAGGGAGGCACGGGTGGGACAGCAAACGTAGGCGCCAATCTGTTAGAAGACCTCCACAGGCTCTCCTTAAAGGAAGGTCTCTCCCTGAGTCTGGTGTCAATCAAAATCAGGAAAGAAATAAGAGACTCGAGCTCCACTGGTAGGTCCTTAGCTGCAACCTCATCCTTCAAGGCATCCGAAAGACCATGAGAGAAAGCAGCGACCAGAGCCTCATTATTCCAGCCCACCTCTGCTGCCAGGGTACGAAACTCAATGGCGTATTCAGCTACGGATCGTGAACCCTGTCTGATGGACATAAGGAGCTTCGCAGCAGAGGCAGCACGAGCCGGCACATCGAATACCTTCCGAAGAGAAGCAACAAAACCGGAAAACTCGGCAACCACCGGATTGTTGTTCTCCCATAAAGGGCTGGCCCAGGCCAAGGCCTTGTCCGAGAGCAGCGAGATCAAGAAGCCCACCTTTGATCTCTCAGTAGGAAAGGCATGTGGCAGCAACTCGAAATAAATGCCCACCTGGTTAAGGAAACCTCGGCACTGAGTCGGCTCTCCCCCAAAGCGCTGTGGAAGGGGGGCAGAACCGGTCATACCCCGAGACACCGCAGGCGCAGCAACAGGTGTCGGGGTAGACTCTGGCGCAACAACCGGAGCGGCAGTAGGAACGGGCCCAGGAGCGACAACCGACCCATCGGCAACGGAAGCGAAATGAGCCGTGCGTTCAAGCAGGGTTTGCAACGCCACAGCGAACCGACCCAACAGGTGATCCTGCTGATCAAGTCTGGCAACCAGCGTAGGTAGCGAGGATGGCCCTGTACCGTCAGAATTCATGGCTTGGTCCTAATGTCATGGAACCATGAACCAGACGTACAACAAGAGATAAGTGGAAAATAAGAAGGCTTTATTGAAAAGCAAGCTGTAAGCAAAAGTCCAAACGGATGGCTAAACCGAAACAGGGTCTTGCGTAGACAGAGGTCAGGAACCAGAAGGGTAGTCAGACGAAGCCTGGATCAGGAACCAGCAGGGTAGTCAGACGAAGCCAGGATCAGGAACCAACGGGGTAGTCAGACGAAGCCAGGATCAGGAACCAACGGGGTAGTCAGACGAGGCCAGGATCAGGAACCAGAAGCAGCAGCAGTCTTAGAAGCATGTGAACACAGGAGGACCAAGCAAGGAACTGAAGCCACAGACCTCCTATATATATGAGCTAGGCATCCAGCTCCTCCCAGTGGGAAGGAGAAGCCGCAGGGTGGGAGGCTACAAGAAACCCAGAAACCAAGATGGCCGCCAGCACATGTCAAACGAAGGAGAACAGTAAGAAGGTAAGACCATGACACTCACTCCTCCCCCTCCCCTCTCCATAGGCTTGTATTGACGTGCAATATGATCCTATTGTGCAGCTGTTCTATCTTGGACAGGATTAAAGGCCCCTTTGCACAATTCGATAATTGAATTAATTGAGCAGCTAACAAGTTGTTATTCGAGTCATGAACGTTTGAATGATTTTCCTATAGATGCATGGAGTATTGTATAAAAATTTCAATCATGTAGATCATTTGTCAGGAAAACAGTTACATTCCACACAGATGGCTAAAGGTGGGGGAGTTGATCTGAGGCATTGGTGGTCTGATCTGACGTCTGATTGACATTGGGGTCTGATTAGGACTGTCAGCAAAGGTCTGATTAACATTGGGGGTCTGATTGCTGGTCTGACCTGAGGTGTAATGAAAAATGTTTTTTTCTTATTGTTCTCCTCTAATATGGTACAGTGCAGCAGAGACCAGTGGAGCAGAGACCCTAGTCAGTTTATATAGTCATTATATAGTGTTATATATATTAATATGCACCTTGTGTTTTGTTATGCGTGTGAATCAGTCAGCACCGACTAGCACCCCCTAAGCGCCGCCCACCCACTAAGCCCCCCCCCACCTGGTCCTTGGGAAAATTGTCTTGCATGAAACTGGTCATTGGTGAAAAAAAAAGTTAGGGACCACTGCTGTAAACGATACCTGTTCACTTCTGAAATCCTGGACGACGATCTATGATTTAGGTATTGTGGGGATTTGCTCTGGTAGACAGGCTTGCAGGCGCAGTATAGAGGCAACGACAACGTCTTTAACTTAAACAGTTTGGTGTTTATTTACACATAAGGATAAGCAATACAAAATACAGTCCGTTTTAAGGAAAACAGTCACCTTGAGTCTATTGTTTGTTCACACCATGCAGCAATGCAGAAGTCCTTGGACATAGCAGAAACCGCCTGCTCTCAAGCCAACAAGTAAACCTACAACGAAACAAAAGTAACTATTGTTTCGTTGTAGGGTTATCTGTTATGGGTGAGTCGTCATTTTTTTGAGGGGATCATTATAGGCTACCCTATAATGGGTTTATGTACTTTTTGTACCAATATTGTAAACTTGTTAACCTCAAGCCAACAAGGTAGCAGGCCTTTACCCAGGCCCAAACTCTCAGGTCCCAACACAGAGACTGACAGAGCTTCACTGTCAGAGAGGAGTAAAAATTCTCACCACCTAACAGTGCTGCCTGTGTTTTATAGCCCAAACCAAGACATAGCCTGGAACGTGGGGAGAAGCCACCCACCATGCACTTTGGCTGCTCCCAGTAAGAGCCGGCCCAGATCAGCTTTACAGCCATACTAAATAGCAAAACCATGTCAGCCAGCACTAGCTGCCACTGACACATGAAATTACCAGCTCTTACCTCACCGAGGAAAGGAATCTCGGTGGCACATACCTTCCGTCAATGACAGAAGCTTGCGCCTTCCTACATACCTCCCCCCTTTGTTTAACCCTGAGGGGATGTACACTTGTCAGACAGTGTACTTGGGACAGGGCCTCTGTGTTTCCCTGTAAGCGGCCTGCCCTGTGTTCCACTGAGAACTTGAAGTTCTGTAACAACAAGAACCATCTGGTGACCCGAGCATTCCTCTCTTTGGCATGGCTCATCCACTTGAGAGAAGAGTGGTCGGTCACCAAACTGAACTTTCTCCCCAACAACTTATAGTGGAGAGACTCGAGTGCCCATTTGATGGTCAGGCACTCTCTCTCCACTATACTGTACCTAGTCTCAGCTGGGGTAAGCTTTCAGCACAGGAAAACAACAGGATGTTCCCATTGATGTCCTGAGGTATCATTCTGTACCACAAATTCCCTTTTGAAGTCAGGTTTCAACAATACCAGGGACCCACACAGGGCAGACTTCAAAGCGGAGAAAGCCTTTTCCGCCTGTTCATTCCACTAAACTGTCACTGATTTGTGGCCCTTCAAAAAGCCTGTCAATGGTGTGGGCGACAAATCTCATATAGTACCCCACCATACCCAGGAATGACTTCACTTGCCGAGTAGTAACAGGTCGGTGCCAATTCCTAATTGCCTCAATTTTGTTCACCTGAGGTTTGATCATTCCATGCCCAATTACATACCCCAGGTACTTGGTCTCTTCTAACCCTATCGCACACTTTTTTGGGTTAGCGATCAGTCCAGCCTTCCTAAGGGAGTCCACTACAGCCTGTACTTTAGGCAAGTGATTTTCCCAGTCGGTGCTATGGATAACGATATTGTCCAGGTACGCTGAAGCGTACCGACGATGTGAGCGTAGTACAACGTCCATTAGCCTTTGAAACATGGTGGGAGCGCCATGTAGACCAAAGGGCAATACCTTGTACTGATACAGCCCCTCTGGTGTGATGAAAGACGTTTTTTCCTTGGCAGCCTCCATCAAGGGTACATGCCAGTATCCTTTGGTGAGGTCCAACACAGAAAAATACCAGGCTTGGCCTAACTTCTCAATAAGCTCATCTACTCGGGGCATGGGATATGCGTCAAACTTGGACACCTCATTCAGTTTGCGGAAGTCGTTACAGAACCGCAATGTCCTATCCGGCTTGGGTATTAACACCATTAGACTGGCCCATTCACTTTTTGACTCCTCGATGGCACCTAGCTGGAGCATTAGCTGCACTTCGTCCGCTATGGCTTGTCGCCGAGCCTCGGGTACAGTTTTAACCGGACTTTTACCTAAGGCTCAGTGATAATGTCATGCCGGATTATGGACGTGCGTCCAGGGAGGTCCGAGAACACATCTGTGTTCCGACTAATGAACTCCCTGACTTCCGAAGCCTGTTTAGAGGAGAGGCTGTCAGCAATTTTCACAGTGACAGCCGCTTCCCTGGCTACAGACGGAGGGGCTGAAATGGCTTCCCCTAAGAACCCTGATCGTGGGCTGTCTTCCGTACAGGTTTCCCTATCTTTCCATGGTTTGAGCAGATTCAAATGGTACACCTGCTCCGGCTTTCACCTCCTTGGCTGGTGTACCTTGTAATCTACCTCTCCAATTTATTCAAGTACCTCGTAGGGCCCCTGCCACCTAGCTAGGAACTTACTGTCTACAGTCGGTACCAGAACCAACACCCGATCACCCGGGTTAAATTTCCGGACCAGAGTCTGCCGATTATAGACCCTACTCTGGACTCGCTGTGCTGCCTCCATATGCTCCCTAACCAGAGGTAACACTGTTTCCATCTGGGTGACGTACTCAACAACACTTTTGTGCGGTGTGGGTTGGTGTTCCCACGCCTCTTTGGCGACGTCCAACAGACTGCGAGGGTCTCTGCCATATAGCAGTTCGAAGGGCGAGAACCCAGTAGAGGCCTGGGGCACTCCTCGCACTGCAAACATGAGATAGGGCAGAAGAAGGTCCCAGTCCCAGTATTTTTTAATGTTTGATTAAACCTCTCTACCAGACCATTCGTTTGCGGATGATACACGGACGTCCGTAGCTCTTTTATGTGGAGCAACTTACAGAGATCCCTCATGACCTTAGACATAAACAGGGTCCCTTGGTCAGTCAGAACCTGCTTAGGCAGACCCACTCGAGAAAACATCTCCATTAACTCCTTAGCTATGAGTTTGGCTGATGTATGATGCAGTGGCACCGCCTCCGGGTACCGAGTGGCGTAGTCGAGGATGACCAAGATGTGTTGGAGCACTCTAGCGGACTTTGGTACTGGGCCTATGAGATCCATAGCGATCCACTTGAATGGAACCTCAATATTCGGGAGAGATACCAGAGGACTACGGAAATGTGGCTGGGGGCTGGTTATCTGGCAGGTTGGGCAAGACTTGCAATACTCTTCCACCTCTCTGAACACACTGGGCCAGTAGAACTGCTGTAGAATCTGGTCCTGCGTTTTCTGCTGGCCCAGGTGTTCCCCAAGAACATGTTGGTGGGCTAACTCCAACACAACCTTGCAATACACCTTGGGCACCACGAGCTGTTCAATATGCTCACCCCATAGTTGATTTACCTGGTACAGCATCTCCTGTTGAACCACAAAACGGGGGAACATAGACTGGGCCCCCGGTAGTTGCTGCTCACCCTCAACTACTATAGTGGGGATAGACTTTCCCGAGGGGAACACCAGTTAACTACCTCTTGAGGAGAATAGGCACACGAGGCAGCTGGTCCAGGCAGACCAGGAGATACCTGAGAAAGGTACCAGAAGTACAAGCGATGTCAGCAGGCGGGGTCATTACCAGGAGCAACAGTGCAGGACTAAAGGATGAGGCAGAGGCGTAGTCAGACAGGCAAAAGGTCAGAGCAGGCGGCACAGGTACAGGCCAGGCAATCTGAGTCGGCAACAGGAGAGTCAAGGCAAGCAGGCAGGGATCAGACAGGTAGCAGAATCCAGGAACATAATAAGAGTCAGCAACACAAGTGGTTATCAGGAACTTAACAGGACACAAGGACCTTGACACTAAGGCATCAGGGAAGGGGGCTGAGCCACTTATATATGTGCAGGATTTGTCGGTGAGGTCACATAATCTAACCCATAAAACCCAGGAAGTGATGCACGCAGGCTCTTAGGGAAGTGCTGCAAGAAACAAAACAGCAAGCATGCTGTGGCCAGGGCTGAGAGGAAGCTGTGGAGCGGATCCCAGAACAATAGTAGCTACACAGACATAGCACAGGACTGCAGTGGATAATGGGAAGCACCGGCCACAGATTACTGCTGAACACGTCGCCCGGGACAGAGGCAGTAAGCAGGAGAACAAGGGCGCACAGCAGCCGCTGTTACATTGACCATTCAAAGAAGCACTAATGTATATGGGGAAATAGATGACTAGATTTCACGGCGTAAATCTTATAAATATCATTAAAGCAGATGTACCTTCTACTAGAGGCAGAGTGTGAAAGGAGGACATGTACAAGCAGTACTGTCCGGCCCTATTATAATGTAGCCCGATATACTAGCATTGTCAGTTGTCTGTGCCCATCATCCATAAACATTCTGCTACTGCATTCACTATGTAGAGCATATATCACTAGTGAATGTTAACCTTGTATAGCAGTTGCTGCGCCGTCCACAGCTGTGTGATTGGTATGATTGACTGTGGGGAGCTATGGGTGGGCAAGCCACCAAAACACCTTGGACTTGCAACAACCTAGGGGTACTAAGGAACACCAAAGGGATCTTCTGGTGCAGTGGGGGACAGTGAAAGCGTAAATATTCTACGTCAATTCTAAGAAGCACTTAACATAACAGTGATTTGGACACTGCAGTACGAATGTCCTTTCTTGGTGTGGTGTCCAGATGGTTCCTGCCATGGAATATGTGGTGGATTTTTGCTGTGTGAGCTAGGCCTTAGTGTAAAGGATACTGACCAATTGATTTAAAAAAAGAAAAAAAAAACACCTTAACGTATTTCTCATGTGAACAAAGGATCATGTTGAAATATGTTGAAATCAAATATACCTGATCCTTGTTTCCTCTGACACCAGCAGTTTGGCAAGGGTAGACACAAACCCCATTAACATAGGATAGCTGGTGGGTTCAGTCAACTTTTATCTTATGTTCATGGGTACCTCAGGTGTTAATGTTGTTTATAAGAAGGTAACAGGTGACAGGACAATCTACCAGCATTATCAATGTGTACTGTAATTGAAAACTCAGATAAACTCAGATCACAACCTATTACACACTCATATGAATTAAGATAAGCAGACTAAAGCTCACAGTCTGTAGCCTGCTAGCATGTACTATATGGTCTATTATAAAGAAGGCTGCTTAAAATCATGTTATGAGCAATTTATGTCAGCTTCTAGCATAGCCCCAATTAACAGAAAAATGCAATTTACAGTATTCATATATTGTCTCTGTTTCTGACATCTACAGTACTACTTAGTGACTAAAGGATATAGGAATGTCTCTAATCTATTTTGAGATATTTTTATTTTTTTTACTGTGTTTAATATTGATGACCTATACTCAGGTTGTCATCAATATCTGACTGGTGGCGGCCCAACTCCCGGCACCCCCACTATGAGCTGTTTGAAGCGACCACAGCACTATTCCTAAGCCAGAGACATCGCGGTCAGCTGCCACATGACCTTGGCGCAACTCATTCCCATTCAAGTAAATGGGATAAGCTGCCATACCAAGCACAGCCACTATTCAAAGGATGGTGCTGTACATGGTAAGTTGCGAGGAGCAAGGAGAGGAGTATGAGCAAGGAGAGGAGTATGAGCAAGTCCCAAAAAAGAAGAGTGTTAGTGTCACCGCCAGATCTCTGAGAAGCTCTGACAGACTTTCTTCAGTATCTCTTGCTTGAGGTTCTTTTGTTTTGGTTTCATTTTGTCATCTCGTTTCCCTCTCTCAGCTGTCATCTAGTTGCACTGATTGCATCCCTTTATATCCCCTCCCATACAGAAACACTTTGCGCTTTATACAACTTCCTGGATTGTACTCACTGCTAGATGCTGCAACGGCTGGTTCCTCAGTTAAGTCTTTTCCTTTATTTGTGTTTTCCTGTTGGCTTGATTCTAGGTGACCCTGACTCCCTCCGTATTAAGTGCAGGGAGCCGGTGGTCGAGTCCCCTCACTATTGTAGGGTTTTCAGGTGTCACACAGTCTATGTACGAGGACATGCAATTTTCTATCATAAAGATCTTTGCATGGGCTGAGCAGTCAGGGAGAGCTCTAGGGCTTTTATAGGGCTCACCCATTTGTTCCTTAGTTTGGGATCAAGTCAGTCGGATCTATATTTGTGACTTCTAGTTTTCTGCAACACCATCCGTGACAGTTAGTCACAAAATTCCCTTGGAAAAAAACAATAGAGGAGTTTATAGAGTAACTACCGGGCGCCAACAGGGGGAAAGTAGGAAAAGGAGGAGGTGGCCAATGGTTTCAAGGAGAATATGGAAGGCTGCCTCGGGTGGTTAAACATTGGCATAGACATTTCATCATGAGGAATATAAGAAAAAAAGAAAAGAGGGCCTAACCACCACGTGGGCGCCAATCCACAGATTATACTCTGGTCAGATAGATATACCAGATCCGTCAGTCTAAAATGAACATAAAATATAGAGATTGAGGTCCAAAGAATGGAAATCTAAAAGTGGGGGTAGTACTGGAGACAATAGGATAGATCTAAAATCTATTTGAGTTCGGGGTGAAAGATCTAAAGAAGCTTTTGCCACTATCTGAATAGACGTGCCTAGTTATAGATCATCAGTTATTACTAGTCATAAAGATAAAATCATTCTTATAGATTATCATGCTGGTAAAATCAATATTTATAACAATAATTAAAATAAACGTGCAGATGCGTATTAGATAACTGACTTCACACGGGGAGATAGTCTATGGGATAAAGTTCAAGACACCCATAGGCTAAACTCCTCCGCCAGGATCGCTTGTAGTGTCACAGGAATAACCGCAGCAACCATAGACGGTACTTCTGGAAAAATATCCCTTTATTGGAATCAAGGCTCTACGCGTTTCGGGGGTTTACACAAACACCTCCTTCCTCAGGAGCAAATAATATACAAACCGGATTCCCAAAAAGTTGGGACACTATACAAATCGTGAATAAATACTGAATGCAATGATGTGGAGGTGCCAAATTCTAATATTTTATTCAGAATAGAACATAAATCACGGAACAAAAGTTTAAACTGAGAAAATGTACCATTTAAAGGGAAAAATATGTTGAATCAGAACTTCATGGTGTCAACAAATCCCCAAAAAGTTGGGACAAGGCCATTTTCACCACTGTGTGGCATCTCCCCTTCTTCTTACAACACTCAACAGATGTCTGGGGACCGAGGAGACCAGTTTCTCAAGTTTAGAAATAGGAATGCTCTCCCATTCTTGTCTAATACAGGCCTCTAACTGTTCAATCGTCTTGGGCCTTCTTTGTTGCACCTTCCTCTTTATGATGCGCCAAATGTTCTCTATAGGTGAAAGATCTGGACTGCAGACTGGCCATTTCAGTACCCGGATCCTTCTCCTACGCAGCCATGATGTTGTGATTGATGCAGAATGTGGTCTGGCATTATCTTGTTGAAAAATGCAGGGTCTTCCCTGAAAGAGATGACGTCTGGATGGGAGCATATGTTGTTCGAGAACCTGAATATATTTTTCTGCATTGATGGTGCCTTTCCAGACATGCAAGCTGCCCATGCCACATGCACTCATGCAACCCAATACCATCAGAGATGCAGGCTTCTGAACTGAGCGTTGATAACAACTTGGGTTGTCCTTGTCCTCTTTGGTCCGGATGACATGGCGCTCCAGATTTCCAAAAAGAACTTCGAATCGTGACTCATCTGACCACAGAACAGTCTTCCATTTTGCCACACTCCATTTTAAATAATCCCTGGCCCAGTGAAAACGCCTGAGCTTGTGGATCTTGCTTAGAAATGGCTTCTTCTTGGCACTGTAGAGTTTCAGCTGGCAACGGTGGATGGCACGGTGGATTGTGCTCACTGACAATGGTTTCTGGAAGTATTCCTGAGCCCATTCTGTGATTTCCTTTACAGTAGCATTCCTGTTTGTGGTGCAGTGTCGTTTAAGGGCCCGAATATCACGGGCATCCAGTATGGTTTTACGGCCTTGACCCATACGCACAGAGATTGTTCCAGATTCTCTGAATCTTCGGATGATGTTATGCACAGTTGATGATGATAGATGCAAAGTCTTTGCAATTTTTCGCTGGGTAACACCTTTCTGATATTGCTCCACTATCTTTCTGCGCAACATTGTGGGAATTGGTGATCCTCTACCCATCTTGGCTTCTGAGAGACACTGCCACTCTGAGAAGCTCTTTTTATACCCAATCATGTTGCCAATTGACCTAATTAGTGTTAATTGGTCTTCCAGCTCTTCGTTATGCTCAAATTTACTTTTTCCAGCCTCTTATTGCTATTTGTCCCAACTTTTTGGGGATTTGTTGACACCGTGAAATTTTGAATCAACGTATTTTTCCTTTAAAATGATACATTTACTCGGATTAAACGTTTGATCTGTCATCTACGTTCTATTACAAATAAAATATTGACATTTGCCATCTCCACATCATTGCATTCAGTTTTTATTCACGATTTGTATAGTGTCCAAACTTTTTTGGAATCCGGTTTGTACATAAACATAAAATACAAAAACATACATGGTGACTGTGGCTTTAAATGGTCTCTCAATCAGGAAGGAGCACATGATGGGGAGGAGCCAGAAGTGAAAATCACTTCCGGTTCCGGTTTGGTATTCCAGGTAGACAATACTGAATAAACCGACGGACTACACTACATACACATGTTTCTGGTGCGATTGTCACCTGTAGCGCTCCTCTCAGGGATTTCTCGATGCAATCCGAATGTCCGGGGGTCGCCAGCAGTTCTGAGCCGGTAAGTGCAATTACTTCCGGGACCTGGAGCGCACCAGTCACGTGACTTCCGGTCACATGACAGGTATTGATGCATAGTGTAAGTGTATTTTGCACAGTATGTGTGGGTTTATACTATATAAATCCCATACATATACACCACATATACAGTATATTTATACGCAAAGGTCTGAACGAGCGATATGAGGGATTCAACCCCCATATGCCCATAAATAAAATATCAAACAAATATAAAATAATATAAAATATGACATAAAGGAAAATGCAAGGAGTATTGCCCAAATATCAAGATATACAGGGTAAATCTATTGTGGGGCATTGTGGAGTTTTGGATAAAAAGGCCACCTCTGTACATATATCAATCCAAGTGTAATTGAAAATAATAAATATGGATATAAAAGAATATATATATATATATATATATATATATATATATATAGGTGTAAATATAACTATAGATAAAACAAAGGATCCCAAATTTAAACCCAAAGAGGTGTATATCAAACACCATATAAAAAGCAGTAAAAGTACATCGTTAAATGACAGAATGAATCGGGCTGTTCCCATTGTTGGTTTTTCGTCATCTTGTCCGTACACCGATAGGTGTCCCTATGGGATTCTTCGGGTGGATACATATTGCTATTATTTATTACTGTCTATAGTCTGTAGGGGTCTCAGATGGTGCAGAACAAAGGTATAATTCAATTAAAAATCTCATGTGTGTTGGAAGATTCTACCTAATAATTGATGTATTCAAACAGTATATCCAATGCATTTCTTTCCGGCATAGAGTCTGGTATGAGTTTGGGATCCACTCTAGGGGTGTCACGCTAAGGACTAATGGGTTACCATCGTGACACAATGAAAAGTGACGGGAAAAGTGACTGAAAAGTTTTATTTGGTTGTCATGGAGTTTGTAACTGGAAAGATTGAAAATTCCTTTCTTTATAGTGTTGTTGGATCTGGAACCGGTGTATCGAACTTATTGTGTTCACCATCACCATTACTTGCTATCTTATCTTTTTTAACACACGACACAAAAGAAGTAATTAGTACTATCTCAGAAGAAATATTCACACTTAAACATGAAATGAACTGTGGGTCCAGTAATATCATTTATCTACTCCAATGTCCCTGCAATCTACAATATGCTGGTAGGACCACCGAGACATTAAGCATAAGAACGGACGAACACTGTTCCAATATTAAATGTAAGGTTCTGACCCATAGGGCCAGATATATCATTAGGCAAAGTCACTTTTGTGGAGTGGAAAAGTCGCAAACTTTTTTCTGCTCTGCACTATGCTCGCCAGTTTTCTGAAAGTGGGTTTTCGTATGTAAATGAATCTCTAGACAGATTTACTATTGGGACTTTTTTAAAAAGTCGCAAAAAAGTCGCAACTTCACTCCAGTGAGGACCATGCTTATCTTATGAGACTTTTTAATAGAACATGCGACTTTTTCATAAAAACGTGCGACTTTTGAAAAGCTGCTTACT
This sequence comes from Bufo gargarizans, assembly GCF_014858855.1. Lineage (NCBI taxonomy): Eukaryota > Metazoa > Chordata > Amphibia > Anura > Bufonidae > Bufo > Bufo gargarizans. Next base: position 174,055,170 of record NC_058080.1, on the reverse strand, counting down.
GACGGATAAACTGCTACCGTCAAACCACATTTATTACAGTCTTAAAGGGGCGATCATAAATCTGACTTGGCTAAAACTGACTTTAGCCATATGTGAAAGTGGAGTGAGCTGTCAGAGTCGTGATAAATCTGGCCCATAGTGTTTCCCGTCACTTTTCATTGTGTCACGATGGTAACCCGCTAGTCTTTAGGGTGACACCCCTAGAGTGGATCCCAAACTCATACCGGACTCTATGCCGGAAAGAAATGTATTGGATATACAGTTTGAACACTCTATCAACATTTGGACTCAATGAATCGTTGGAATACATCAATTATTAGGTAGAATCTTCCAACACACATGAGATTTTGTTCTGCATTGTTCTGCACCATCTGAGACCCCTACAGACTATAGACAGTAATATATAATAACAATATGTATCCACGCCAAGAAAACCATAGGAACACCTATGGTGTACAGACAAGTTGACGAAAAACCAACAATGGGAACAGCCCGATTCATTCTGTCATTTAACAATGTATTTTCACAGCTTTTTATATGGTGTTTGATATACACCTCTTTGGGTTTAAATCTGGGATCCTTTGTTTTATCTATATTTATATTTACACCTATATATATATATATATATATATATATATTCTTTTATATCCATATTTATTATTTTCATTTACACTTAGATTGATATATGTACAGAGGTGGCCTTTTTATCCAAAACTCCACAATGCCCCACAATGGATTTACCCTGTATATCTTGATATTTGTGCAATACTCCTTGCATTTTTCTTTATGTCATATGTTATATTATTATTTCCTGATCGTCCTTGGCAGCACATAATACAACCTGGATAGAGACACATTAGCAAGCAGTAGACTTGATTAATTGGCAATTAGCAGGCTATATAGGATAACACATGACACCAGAGCCTTGTATTTTTTTTTTCTCTAGGTATCAGAAGAGACACTTTAAACATCCTGCTGCTATCCTGCAACGGACCCGATCCCTGCCAGGCTGTATACAGGCTCCCTGTCCCTCAACCTGAAGGTGGAATGAGCGCACCTCCCCTGTGTAAAAACTTACAGTGCCTCGTTCCACAGCCGATGTGATATTCCGGCTTGGTGTCTTATTAAGTGCACGTGCGGCTGTGGGGAGCTAAGGCCGTGCACGTGACACCCCACGAGAGCGTCCCGGAAGTTAGGCTTTTAAGCTCACTCCGGCGTGATACCTGTGTGCTCAGCCAGAACGTCTCACCCGCTGCTTACTGCGGTAAGTATGGTGACTCTGGGGATCCAGGGGCCGACTTTGAAAGTAAGGTATTGTTTGCAGGCTGCAGGATGTCTTGTTTTCTTGGATATTATGTTCCTCCTCTAGTTATGAGTAGAGGATTTTTATCCTGTATGTTTGCCTCTGCTACAACCATGAACCATGTGTTTGGCTGTGTTGTAAGGCACAGCCATCTAGGAAGTGTGTTCCTGCTATTAGGCTGTTACTCTCCTGAGCTAGGAGTGATCCATGCTTTTACTGCTGTGCATCTATGATTACTCTGCAGGATTACATTCTATATGATGCTTTTGTCCTTGCATACTCAGGGATCTGGCTGTATACATCCTAATTGACTTTTTTGTATGTTTAACTATAGATGTCTGCCTCACATGAGGAATCCAGCAAAAGGAAAAGGAAAACTAGGCATCGTTTATGTCAGAAATGTGAACAGCCTCTTCCTGACGAAATACACACTAATGTCTGCACTGACTGCCTGTCACCTACTATGTCTACCCAGTCTGGGAACTTTCTTATGTGGTTTAAGGAGCAACTTACTTCAGTATTTGATGAAGTCAGGTCTAGAAATAAAAAACCTAGACATACAAACAAGTCTCCACCTCCACAGATAATTTCTTCCTCCTCTGAAGACGAGTATCTGTCTGAAGGAGAAATCTATTCTGACAAGTCTTCTAATGATCCTGATGAATTTTTTTATATTTCATAAAGAAAAAATACATGAATTAATTAAAGCAGTAAAACATACACTAGAATCTGATAAAGACACCTCAGGAAAATCCAAATCAGATAAACTTTTTTATTTTCCCAAAACTAAAGGGAATGTGTTTCCAGGGCATCCAGTCCTGGATGAATGGATTAAACAGGACTGGGATACACCTGACAAAAAATCAAATCCAGGATCCAGACAAAAATCCATTTATAAATTGAATAAAAAAATTTCTGCGCAATGGGGTTCTGTGCCCAAAGTAGATTTAGCAGTCGCCCGTCTGTCTAAAAAAGCGATTTTTCCAGCGGAGGAAGCTTCCCTTATAAAAGATCCTATGGATAGAAAAATAGAAACCTTATTAAAAAGAGATTATGCTGCTTCTTCAGCGGCCTGTGTAGCTGGTCTATCTTCAGTACCAGTGGCCAGAGCTTTAAGAATCTGGTTATCCCAGCTATCCCATGATCTAGAAGATGGGGTGTCTAGAGAAGAGGTTTTAAAAAGTTTTCCAGTAATAAAAGCTGCTTCAGATTTTTTGTGTGATGCTCCTCTGGATATTGTAAAATCCTCAGCAAGCTCCATGAGCCTCTCCAATACTGCAAGGAGGGCGCTCTGGATTAAACAATGGCCAGGGGATATATTATCCAAGAATCATTTCTGTAGTCTTCCCTTTCAGCCAACATCTCTGTTTGGTCCGCAACTTGAAAAAATCCTTGAATCCTTGAACGAGGGCAAAGGTTCAGTTTTTCCACAGTCAAAAAAGAGACCATCATTTAGACCCTTTCGCTCACAAAGGAGAAGATCTCCTAGATTCAGGAACAGACAACAGTTCTCTAAACAAAGAAGATTTCGGGGCAGACAGGAAAGGGCTGAATATAAGAAGAAAACTAACCAAAAAACCTCTGAATTATGACGCCACCCTAAAGCCAAAAGTTGGCGCAAGACTAAAGCTATTCTATCCCGTCTGGTCTCTCACATCTACAGACGCTTGGGTCATGTCTACGGTCAAAAACGGATATGTACTAGAGTTCGCACAATTTCCCCCAGATCGATACTATATAAATAATCCCAAGGATCAAGTTGTTTTACATCTACTTCAAGAATTCATCCAAAAAGGAGCATTAGAACCAGTGCCTCCAGAAGAACAGTTCAGCGGGGTTTATTCCAAAGTATTTCCCGTACCCAAACCAGGGAAGAAATGGAGGCTAATCATCGATCTCAGGTTCCTGAACAAGTTCTTGGTGAAAAGGAAATTCAAAATGGAATCTATAAAATCAGTTCTAATGGTTCTGGAAAAGGGAGATTATATGGCGTCAATAGACCTGGCAGACGCTTATTTACATATTCCGATTCACCCCAGCCACAGAAAGTTCTTGAGAGTAGCAGTTCGGACGACAACTTGTATTACACATCTCCAGTTTACATGTCTCCCCTTCGGCATAACTTCTGCTCTGAGAGTATTTACGAAGGTGTCAATTGTCCTAACAGCAGCGCTAAGGTTGGAAGGTATAATGTGTATCCCATACCTGGACGATTGGCTTTTAAAAGCGAGTTCCAGCCAACAACTGAACCTCCATTTACAAGCCACGATACAAATGCTCCAGTCCCATGGATTCCTAATAAATAAAGGAAAATCTTCTCTAATACCATCTCAACAAATACAATTTCTAGGATATGTTCTGAATTCGGATCAAATGACAATCAAATTATCTCCGCAAAGAATATCATCTGTTCACAGGGGAGTGCATCAACTTCTGTCCAATCACAAGATCTCTATCCGTCTTGCAATGAGGGTGTTAGGTCTCCTAACGTCATCTATAGAGGCTGTCCCTTGGGCCAAAGCTCACATCAGAAGTTTACAGAACAATATTCTAACCAGCTGGAACAAAAATTACAGCTCCCTGGACAAGAAGATGGTAATAACAACCGCAACACGCCAGGATCTGAAGTGGTGGATTTCGTCTCCTCACCTAAAGCAAGGCAGGGGTCTGAATCCCCATGCCCAAAAAATCCTCACGTCGGATGCCTCCTCTTGGGGCTGGGGTGCTCATGTAGACAATTTATGGGTACAGAGGAAGTGGACGAAGGAAGAAGCATTAATGTCCTCCAATTGGAGGGAGCTCAGAGCAGTGAGGCTAGCCCTTCTTCATTTTCAAACACATCTTTCGGGGTTCAAAATACTGATTCAGTCAGACAATCTACCAACTATCTATTATATCAACAAACAGGGGGGCACAAGGAGTCAGTCTCTCCAAGGAATGTGCTATCCTCATGGTCTGGGCAGAGAAGTTCACGAAAGACATCTCAGCTATCCATATAAGGGGAATTTTGAATCACTCTGCAGATCTACTCAGCCGCACCCCTCTACATCCAGGGGAATGGAGCTTAAATCCGACAGTCTTCAACAACATTGTATCTCGCTGGGGGAAACCCTGTCTCGACGCCATGGCAACGGATCACAACAAGAAACTCAATCAATACTGTTCCATTCATCGCTCCTGCCAAGCATTATCGATAGACGGACTGTCAATCAGTTGGAAGAAGGGCCTGATTTATGTATTTCTTCCGATTCCCCTTATACCAAAAGTCCTAAAAAAGATAAGGGAAGATTGTGCAGAAGTCATAGCAGTTCTTCCTTTTTGGCCCCGAAGAACATGGTTCGCTCTAGCCCTATCTCTCTCCAGGGGCAGAGTCTGGAAAATCCCTCCTCGCCCAGACTTGCTGATCCAAAGAGGATTTCTTCACCACAATCCCAACAGCCTACAGCTTGCGGCTTGGAGGCTGAGCGGCAGTCACTAACATCACTTGGTTTTTCTTCTGAGCTAGTTAATACCATGCTAGCAGCCCGTAAACCAACAACTATTAAAATATACAATAGAGTATGGAAGACCTTTAATGACTGGTGCCAAAGAACTTCTTCTCTTCCTGAAGATTTAAAATCTGTTCTGCACTTCCTTCAAGAAGGTTTTAGTAAAGGTTTAAAAACAAACACCTTGAAAGTACAGTTCACCGCGATCAATGCCCAGTTACAAGGGAAATTTTTGAATAATCAAATAATGCGTACATTTTTTAAAGCTCTGAAAAATCTAAGACCTCCTACCAGTGTGCCGATCCCTTCCTGGGATTTGTCTGTGATATTGTCTGCTATGTTAAAAGAACCCTTTGAGCCAATAGAATCCTCGTCTCTGAAGCATATATTTATGAAGGCCCTCTTTCTGGTCGCAATCACTTCGGCCAGACGTGTTAGTGAACTTCAAGCTCTGTCACATAAAGAACCATATTTTAGAGATATGGGCGACTGTATTATTCTACGAACCATGCCAGGTTTTCTCCCGAAAGTAGCATCGGTAGTAAACATTAACCAAGAGATTTCTCTTCCAGTTCTTCACTCAGATCCTCAAGAGAAAGTGCATTGGCATTTACTGGATGTCAAAAGAGCATTGCAGGCATATCTTCAAAGTACTGCTTCCTTCAGAAAATCTGAAAGATTATTCTTACAGATCCAAGGACCAAATAAAGGAAAGAGAGCTAGTAAAGCAACACTAGCAAGATGGATCAAGCGTGCAATTGAAGAGTCCTATACTGCTGCCGGCCTAGAGTGCCCTATCAGGTTAAAAGCACACTCTACGAGATCTACAGCTTCATCTTGGGCAGAATTGGCACAGGTTTCTCTTGATCAGATCTGTAAAGCAGCTACGTGGTCTTCTGTGTCCACATTTATGAGGCATTACAGACTTGACGTATTAGCAGCTGAAGGGTCAACATTTGGCAAAAGAGTGCTTCAAGTGGCGGCCAGTGCTCCCTCCCAATGAGTACTGCTTATCAAGTCCCTTTCGTTATGTGCTGCCAAGGACGATCAGGAAAATGAAAATTTACTCACCAAAATATTTGTTTCCTGGAGTCCGTAGGCAGCACAACTCTCCCCCCCTTTAATAAATTTATTGCTGCATACAAATACAAGGCTCTGGTGTCATGTGTTATCCTATATAGCCTGCTAATTGCCAATTAATCAAGTCTACTGCTTGCTAATGTGTCTCTATCCAGGTTGTACCTAGGGGACTTAACCCTTTCGTTATGTGCTGCCTACGGACTCCAGGAAACAAAAATTTCGGTGAGTAAATTTTCATTATTTGTTTGATATTTTATTTATGGGCATATGGGGGTTGAATTCCTCGTATCGCTCGTTCAGACCTTTGCGTATAAATATACTGTATATGTGGTGTATATGTATGGGATCTATATAGTATAAACCCACACATACTGGGCAAAATACACTTACACTATGGGCCAGATTTATCATGACTCTGACAGCTCACTCCACTTTAACATATGGCTAAAGTCAGTTTTAGCCAAGTCAGATTTATGATCGGCCCTTTAAGACTGTAAAAAATGTGGTTTGACGGTAGCAGTTTATCCGTCAGTAAGCAGCTTTACAAAAGTCGCACATCTTTACGAAAAAGTTGCACGTTTTTATGAAAAAGTCGCATGTTCTATTAACCCCTTCAAGACACAGCCTTATTTCACCTTAAGGACCAGGTCATTTTTTGCAAATCTGACCAGTGTCACTTTAAGTGCTGATAACTTTAAAACGCTTTGACTTATCCAGGCCGTTCTGAGATTGTTTTTTCATCACATAATGTACTTCATGACACTGGAAAAATTAAGTCCCAAAATTTTTCTTTTTTGCATAATAAAATACCAAATTTACCCAAAATTTGGAAAAATTAGCAAATTTCAAAGTTTCAGTTTCTCTACTTCTGTAATACATAGTAATACCCCCAAAAATTGTGATGACTTTACATTCCCCATATGTGTACTTATTTTGGGAATCATATTTATTTTTTGGGGATGTTACAAGGCTTAGAAGTTTAGAAGCAAATCTTGAAATTTTTCAGAAATCCTATTTTTAGGGACCACTACAGGTCTGAAGTCACTTTGCAAGGCTTACATAATAGAAACCACCCAAAAATGACCCCATTCTATAAACTACACCCCTCAAGGTATTCAAAACTGATTTTACAAACTTTGTTAACCCTTTAGGTGTTGCACAAGAGTTATTGGCAAATGGGGATGAAATTTGAGAATTTAATTTTTTTGCCTAATTTTCCATTTTAACCAATTTTTTCCACTAACAAAGCAAGGGTTAACAGCCAAACAAGACTGTATCTTTATTGCCCTGACTCTGCCGTTTACAGAAACACCCAATATGTGGCCGTAAACTACTGTACGGCCACACAGCGGTGCGTAGAGTGAAAGGTGCGCCGTTTGGTTTTTGGAAGGCAGGTTTTGCTGGACTGGTTTATTTACAGCATGTCCCATTTGAAGCCCCCGTTATGCACTCCTAGAGCAGAAACTCCCTAAAAGTGACCCCATCTAAGAAAATACACCCCTCAAGGTATTCAAAACTGATTTTACAAACTTTGTTAACCCTTTAGGTGTTGCACAAGTTTTAATGGAAAATAGAGATACAATTTAAAAATTTCACTTTTTTGGCAGATTTTCCATTTTAATATTTTTTTTTCCAGTTACAAAGCAAGGGTTAACAGCCAAACAAAACTCATTATTTATGGCCCTGATTCTGTAGTTTACAGAAACACCCCATATGTTTTAGACACTATGGGATATGATGGCAGTTTTGTTGGTACTAGTTTAGGGTACATATGATTTTTGGTTGCTCTATATTACACTTTTTGTGCGGCAAGGTAACAAGAAATAGCTTTTTTGGCATCGTTTTTTTTTATTGTTATTTACAACATTCATCTGACAGGTTAGATCATGTGGTAATTTTATAGAGCAGGTTGTCACGGACGCGGCGATACCTAATATGTATACAATTTTTTTTATTTATGTAAGTTTTACACAATGATTTCATTTTTAAAACAAAAAAAATGTTTTAGTTTCTCCATAGTCTAAGAGCCCTAGTTTTTACAGTTTTGGGGCGATTATCTTAAGTAGGGTCTCATTTTTTGCAAGATGAGATGACGGTTTGGTTGGCACTATGTTGGGGTGCATATGACTTTTTGATCGCTTGCTATTACACTTTTTGTGACGTAAGATGACAAAAAAAAAAATTTTTCATTTTTTTACGGTGGTCATCTGAGGGGTTAGGTCATGCGGCGATACCTAATATGTATACTTTTTTTAATTTATATAAGTTTTACACAATGATTTCATTTTTGAAACAAAAAAAATGATGTTTTAGTGTTTCCATAGTCTAAGAGCCATAGTTTTTTCAGTTTTTGGGCGATTATCTTAAGTAGGGTCTCATTTTTTGCGGGATGAGATGACGGTTTGATTGTTACAAATTTGGCGTACATGCGACTTTTTTGATCACTTTTATTACCTTTTTTTGGGAAGTAAGGAGGGCAAAATTTCAATTTCATCATAGTTTTTTATTTTTTATTTTTATGGCGTTCACCGTTCGGGAAAAGTAACATGACCGTTTTATAGATCAGGTCGTTACGGACGCGGCGATACCAAACATGTGTAGAGAATTTTATTTTTCTCATGTTTAATCAGTGGTAAATGTGTTTTTTGATTTATACATTTTTTTCACTTTTTTTACATTTTTTTTTTTGACCCAGACCCACTTGGTTCTTGAAGATCCAGTGGGTCTGATGTCTGTATAATACAGTACAGTACAATATATATTGTACTGTACTATATTTTACTTACACTGAACAGATCTATGCTTTTAGCATAGATCTGTTCAGCACCATGGACAGCAGGACGCCTGAGAAGGCGTCCTGTTGCCATGGGAACCTTCCCCGTCTGCTCAGTTATGGTCAGAACTGCGCAGACGGGGAAGGGTAAGGACGGGGCTCTCGGGGGGCTGTCTGGGGGCTCTCTCCCTCTCCATCGGGGGGCTGCAAGGTACAGCAGCCCTCCGATGGGAGAGGGAGGGAGCTCCCTGAGCTGTTAACCTTTTCCATACCGCGGTCCGTACGGACCGCGGTATGGAAAGGGTTAAACGGCTGACATCGCATCACCGATGTCAGACATTTATACCAGGGTGTCAGCAATGTGCTGACACCCTGGTATACCACTGTACACCAACGATTATTATAATGGGAGGCGGGCGGGGGATCGCGATCCCGCCTGCCGCACCGCCCGCCTCCCGCAACTGCCGCACCGCCCACAAACCGCCCCCCTGCACCCCGCCACATAAATGAATTCAGGGGTGCAGAGGGGGGTAAAAAAAATTAGATTTTTGGCAATTTTTAGGTTTCTGATCCCTGCGGTCAGGGACCGCAGGGATCAGAAACTACATAAAGCGCTGCAAACCGCAGGTCTGAATTGACCTGCGGTTTGCAGCGATCGCCGATACGGGGGGGGGGTCACAGGACCCCCCTCGGCATTGACCCAAGGTGCCTGGCTGTGTGTAACAGCCGGCACTCAGCGCTGTCACCATGTCTGCAGACATGGTGACAGTTGAATGCCATGACGAGTATACTAGTCATGGAGCGCTAAGTAGCAGTGCTCCATGACTAGTATACTCGTCATAGGTCGGGAAGGTACATCAGCTTTTCACACTATCTTCTTCTCTGATCGCTTCCCTGACAGAAATGGGGACGATCAGAGAAGGGGAAGCACACAGTCCCTCCCTAACCCCCCCTTACCTGCCCCGATGCGCTGCGATTGGTCCCTCTGCAGTATTGGACCAATCACAGCGATCGTGGGCGGGTCAGGGCTCCAATACAGCTCCTTCCGGCTTCTCTGGTTGCCTAGCAACCCCAGCACGCCGACTTCACTGAACCTTCAGCGCTTCAGTCCCTGCGCTGACAGTGAAAGCCAATCACGTACATGCACGTGGGGATGCGGTGAGGCACCGCATTCCCCCACGTACATGTACGTGATGTTGCGTGAAGGGGTTAAAAAGTCTCATAAGATAAGCATTGGAGTGAAATTGCGACTTTTTTGCGACAGTAAATCTGTCTAGAGATTAATTTACATAAGAAAACACGCCCACTTTCAGAAAATTGGCGAGCATAGTGCAGAGCAGAAAAAAGTCGCTAATTTGTGCGCAGTTTTAGCGTTTGGGACTTTTTTGGGGACTTTTTCACTCCATTATTCTGACCTGATCTAATGATAAGGGTCCATTCACACGTCCGTTTTTTCTTTCCTGATCTGTTCTGTTTTTTGCGGAACAGATCAGGACCAGATCTGGACCCATTCATTTTCAATGGGTCCTGGAAAAAATCGGACAGCACACATTGTGCTGTCCGTTTCCGTTGTTCCGTTCCGCATGTCCGTTTAAATATAAAACATGTCCTATTCTTGTCCGCAAAATTCGGATCCTGGTACAATACAAAGTCAATGAATCCGCAAAAAACGGAAGACATTCGGATGTCTAATTAATTTTTTTATTAATTTTTTTTTTCAATTTTTTTTCAAAGAAATCCAAACAACTTTATTTGATTATTGAACTTTATACATGTTTCCGTTTTTTGCGGATCCGCAAAAAACGGATGACATACGGAAACATTTTCAGGAACAACGGATCCGCAAAAAACGGACCGAAAATCGGGATATAGGAAAATACTGACGTGTGAATGTAGCCTTAATCTGGCCCTATGTCTATTTATAGAAGGGCCATCTGCCAGCATATCGCTCTTCCCCCTATTTTTGAAAACACTCCAGATCTTAACCCCGCCCCCGAAATATCCTACCCATTGATTCTCTGGTCGAAGTGAGTTGCGGAACTCACGCAGGCGCAGAGGCATCGATACCGGTCATGTGACCGGAAGGCACGTGACTGGTGCGTTCCACTGGTGCACTCCAGGTCCCGGAAGTAATTGCACTTACCGGCTCAGAACCGCTGGCGGCCCCCGGACATTCAGATTACATCAATAAAACCCTGAGAGGGGCGCTACAGGTGACAATCGCATCAGAAACATGTGTATTTAGTGTAGTCCACAGGTTTATTAGCTATTGTATACCTGAAATACCAAACCGGGACCGGAAGTGATTTTCACTTCTGGCTCCTCCCCACCATGTGCTCCTTCCTGATTGAGAGACCATTTAAAGCCACAGTCACCATATATGTTTATGTCTTCTATGTTTATGCATATTATTTGCTCCTGAGGAAGGGGGTGTTTGTGTAAACCCCCGAAACACGTTGAGCCTTGATTCTAATAAAGGGATATTTTTCCAGAAGTACCGTCTATGGTTGCTGCGGTTATTCCTGTGACACTACAAGCGATCCTGGTGGAGGAGTTTAGCCTATGGGTGTCTTGAGCTTTATCCCATAGACTATCTCCCCGTGTGAAGTGAGTTATCTAATACACATCTGCACGTTTATTTTAATTATTGTTTCAAATATTGATTTTACCAGCCTGATAATCTATGTGAATGATTTTATCTTTATGACTAGTAATAACTGAGGATCTATAACCAGGCACGTCCATTCAGATAAGGGCAAAAGCCTCTTTAGAGCTTTCACCCGAACTCAAATAGATTTTAGATCCATCCTATTGTCTCCAGTACTACCCCCACGTTTAGATTTCCATTCTTTGGACCTCGATCTCTATATTTTATGTTCATTTTAGACTGACGTATCTGGTATATCCATTTGACCAGAGTACAATCTGTGGATTGGCGCCCACGCGGTGGTTCCAGTGGCCTCTTCAAACAGCAGATCGGCAAGGGTGAGGGGTGTCAGACCCCCATCGATCAGGTTAACCCCTTCACGCAGTATCACGTACATCATAATGTGTGAGGGGATATATGGAGCGGGCCTCTGAAGCAGGCCCGCTCCACGCACGGAGGGTGCCGGTTATATCATGTAACCCCTCAGGTGCCACAATCAATGCTTATCATGGCCTTTGTGAGTGAAGGCAGAGGGATGTGGCTCCCTCTGCCTGCTGAAGCGCTCCAGGCCTGCCATGGCTTTCTCCACAGTGAGGTAAGTGAAAAAAATAATAAAAATAAAATATAAAAATATAAAAATATTAAAAGTTTAAATCACTCCCGTTCCCAATTTTACATATAAAATTATATAAACAATAAAAAAATAAACACATTAGGTATCGCTGCGTCTGAAAATATCTGAACTATTAAAATATAAATAAAAAAAATTGTACTGTGAACACTATAACAGACCTTGGCGGAATTCTTTTTTATTTTTTTTCAATCTTGTCACACAAATAATTTTTTTCTAGTTTTCCAATACAAGACACGGTAAATTATATAATTTACCGTGTCTTGTATTGGAAAACTATGGTGGCATTAAAAATCGAATCATGTCCCTCAAAAAATAAGCCCCCATATAGCTATGTGAATGGGAAAAAAAAAGTTATGATTCTTGGAACGTGGGGAGGAAAAAATCCAAAATGCACAAATAAAAATAGGCCTTGTCTTTAAGTGGTTAATGGGGTTCTGTCACTTTCTGCAACTGAAAATCATAGTTATTCGTCTGTTTCTGCAGCATGTACATAGATATCTGCAAGCCTTATGCAAACAAATGGGACTGTTGGAGCAATTTCTGCAACAAATATGCCAAATGAGAATATATAATTCATGTATATGGCTGGCCTGCAGAAGCTGTACTAGACAGTCAATATTGGTTTTCCTTAAAGTACTGCACATGTATCACCTTGGCTATGCATTGTCTGCATAGGAACTATAGAAACAATTACCGTATTTTTCGCCGTATAAGACGCACCGGCGTATAAGACGCACCTAGGTTTTTGGGGAGGAAAATAAGAAAAAAAATATTTTTAACCAAAAGGTGTGCTGTGGGTTTGGAACTAGGTGGTCTGTGGATGGCACTATTACTGGGGATCTGTGGATGACGGACACTGTTATGGGGGGATCTGTAGATGACGGACACTGTTATGGGGGGATCTGTGGATGACGGACACTGTTATGGGGGGATCTGTGGATGACGGACACTTATGGGGGGATCTGTGGATGACGGACACTGTTATGGGGGGAACTGTGGATGACGGACACTGTTAGGGGGGAACTGTGGATGACAGACACTGTTATGGGGGGATCTGTGGCTTTCACTGTTACAGGGGGATCTGTGGCTGGCACTGTTACAGGGGGGGATCTGTGGATGGCACTGTTATACATGTGTCATCCACAGACCCTCCCAGCCCATAACTGTGCCATCCACAGATCCCCCGCCGCTCCTGTATACTAATATAATATGTCTTATTCAATTAATAGTTATTAAATATGCCTCTTTATTCCTAAAAGTACCTTAAATCCGAAGCGCTTCAGTACAATGCCGGCAGGCCGGGCAGCCGGCGCGGCGCGTCACTCACTGACGTCACTTGCCTGCGCCGCCTGCTTCATTCATAAAGTAGGCGGCGCAGGCACGTGACATCAGGGAGTTACGCTGCCGCCCGCCCAGCCTGCATACTACTGAAGCGCTAAGGATTTAAGGTACTATTAGGCATAAAGCGGCATATTTAATAACCATTCATTGAATATGACATATTTTATTAGTACACCGGAGCGGCGGGGCGGGCCTTTAGTACAGTGACTGCACCGCCCCGCCGCTATTGCCGGCCCCAGCTCCTCCTCCCAGTCCCTCCCCGAGTCCTCGCTCTCTTTACATCGCTGCCAGCGATGTAAAACTGACTGCATTCGCCGTATAAGACGCAGGGGCATTTCTCCCCCATTTTGGGGGAAGAAAAAGTGCGTCTTATACGGCGAAAAATACGGTAGATTTTTTTTTTTATTAAGGCCTAATAAAAGATTGCTCCATTTTTAATTTTAGAACCACTGTGACAATAAAACTTGGCTTTTACAGGAATGTATATTAGCTTCCTATGAAAGGCCATCAATGTAATACATAGATGCACCAGGTCTGTTGGCTTTTCATTCTGGCACACAGAGAAGAATCTGAGCAGTGGAGTCACTCTAAACCCTATTACAGCATATGGATAGAGGTTGACGTGAGAGAACCCTTTAAAATATACACTCCATCTGCGACCAAATACAATTCTTGGTACCATTCCATTAAAGAAAGAAAAATCCACAACGGTCACTGAAATAACTCGAAACTGACAAAAGTAATAATAAATAAAAATTTACCGAGACTCAGCTAAGGAAAATCAGCAATTGCTTTTGAATCGTGGTTCAACAGAATAATAATACAAAAATAAAAAAACTAATGAAACTCACCTGGGTTGTCCCATGAAAAATATTCTACAGTTTTCAAACCAGCACCTGGATCTGAATAGTTTTGTAACTGTATGTAATTAAAAATTTTAGTTTAGCAACTGAGTTATTCAATAAAATGTATCTGTATAGCGCCACCTTCTGTTTGTTCCTTCAACTGCCTCCTGAGCTGTGATAGGGAGAGAGCTCCAGTAGAAAAGACACGCCCCCTGAGTGGCAGCAGAAAAGACACTCCCCTTGAGCTGCAAGCTTAAAATTAATGAATAGGGAGATCTCTTGATCCATGTGAGGTACAGGGCTCTAAATTCGTTGGAAAGAGAATGCCATGTACTATATGATGTCTGATTTTTACATTAATCATGAGATAACCCCTTAAAAGGGTGAAAAGTAGTCACTGTGCTTTTTGGTATCATGGTGGGTACCACACAGAACATGGACCAAAGAAAGCTAAGGAGATCCTGTCTCAGGAGAATTGAAAGAACATTATAGTCAAACGTGTTAATGGTAAAGGCTGTAACACCATCTCCAAACAACTTGATGTTTCTGGTACTACAGTTGCACATATTATTCATAAGTTTAAGGACTATGGTACTGTTATCAACCTCCCTGGACATGGCTGCAAAATTGATGACAAACTGAAGAGACGGATGATATGAATGGTAACCAAAGAGCCCAGAACAACTTCCAAAGAGATGAAAGGTGAACTACAAGATCAAGGTACATCAGTATCAGATCACATAATCCGACACTGTCTTAGCCCAAGTAGCCTTAATGGAAGACGACAGAGGAGAAAAACATTGTTGAAGGCAAATCTTTAAAAAGCGAGACTGGAATTTGCCAAAAAATGCATATTGATAAGACACAAAGCTTCTGGGAGAATGTCCTTTGGACAAATGAGACAAAACTGGAGATTTTTGGCAAGTCACATCAGCTCTATGTTCACAGACACAAAAAATGAAGCATACAAAGAAAATAACTTCTGTACCTACTGTGAAACATGGAGGGGGCTCTGTTATGTTTTGGGGCTGCTTTGCTGCACCTGGTACAGGGTGTTTATAACCTGTGCAAGGTACAATGAAATCTCAAGACTGTCAAGTCATTCTGGAGTGAAATGTGCTGCCCAGGGTCAGAAAGCTTCGTATCAGTTGCAGGTTATCGTTCCTCTAACAGGATAATGACCCAAAACACACAGCTAAAAACATCCAAGAATGGCTAAGAGCAAAGCATTGGACTATTCTGAAGTGGACTTCTATGAGCCCTGATCTAAATCCTATTTAACATCTCTGGACGGAGCTGAAACATGCAGTCTGTAGATGGCACCCTTCAAATCTGAGACAGCTGGAGCTGTATGTTCACGAGGACTGTGCCCAAATACCTGCAGACAGGTGCAGAAGTCTCAATGAGAATTACAAAAATCGCTTGATTGCACTGATTGCCTCATAAGATTGTGCAACAAAATATTGTTAAGGGGACCACTTCCAAACGGAATTGGTCTCTAAAACAATAGGATTTGGAAATGTTGAAAATTTTTAAAATTGCTGTTAAACCTAGAAGCCTTTTAACCTTACCAAAAAATAAAAGCACAACTGAACAATGATGCCAACATAAAGTGGACAGGAGGTAAATATTATTTTATTACTATTTTGTGAGCTATGTCGATCTGCCTTAAAAGCAGAGAAATTCAAATTTGGAAAATTGAACAATTTGTTAACCTTTCATTAAATTTGGAATTTTTATATAAATAAAAACAAAATATTTTGAACAAAAGTTATCACTAACATAAAGTACAATGTGCCACGAGAAATAAATCTCAGAATCGCTTGGATACATAAAAACACAAAAAAAAACCCCTGTTAAATAGGTCTGGGGCCTAACACTGCGGACACTGAGAGGATATGGTGAACAGAATCCATAGTTGTGGACGTTGATGTTGTGCTTATGATTCCAAAGTTATTACCACACAAAGTGACATACATCAGATTTGAAAACCGTGACTTCGTCCTTAAAGGGGTTGTCTGCTTTTTACTATTGATGACCTATCCTCAGGATAGGTCATCAATATCAGATTGGCTAGGGTCCAATTCCAGGCACCCCCTGTCACCACTAGATCTTTGAGAAGTTCTGATAGACGTTCTTCAGTACTTCCTGCATGATCTTCTTTTGTTTTGCTTTCGTTTTGACATCTCTCCTCCCTATCCCAGCTGTCATCTATTAGCAGTGATTGCCTCCCTATATATCTCCTCCCCCATACTGCCTAACCTTGCGGTTTATACAACTTCCTGGACTGTGCTGATGCTAGAAGCTGCTGCTACTGCTGCATCCACAAGATAAGTCTGTTACTTTATTTCTGTTATGTATTTTCCTGTGGTCTTGATCCTAGGTGACCCTGACTCCCTCCGTATTTAGTGTAGGGAGCCGGTGGTCATGTCCCCTCACTATTATAGGGTGTTCAGGTGTCATACAGTCGAGGAACGAGGGTATGCAATTATCTACCATAGAGATTTTTGCATAGGCTGAGCAGTAAGGGAGAGTGCTAGGGCTGTTAAAGGGCTTACCCTCTTGTTCCTTAGTTTTGGATCAAGTCAGTCGGATCTTCATTTGTGTTTTCTAGTTTTCTGCAATACCACCCGTGACATTATAAACCGCCAAAACCGTCTCAAGCATGGATCCGGTTTCGCTTTTGACTGAACGCATGCAGGGTCTTTCATTGGAGGTAGCAGATCTCCGTAAAACTGTATCTCAGTTTCAGGTGACCGGTTCCGCTTGTGTTCATGGAGTTTGTTCTGAGCCTAAGATATCGCTCCCAGATACGTTCTCCGGGGGTAGTGAAAATTTTGTTCGTTTTAGAGAGGCTTGCAAACTCCATTTTCGCCTACTTCCCTATTCCTCTCGTGATGAGGAGCAGAGGGTGGGGATCATCATCTCGTTTCTCAGGGATAACGCTCAGTCTTGGGCCTTTTCGCTGCCGGTGGGGGCACGGCCCCTCCGTTCAGTGGATGAATTTTTTTTAGCCCTGGGTCAGATATATGATGATCCGGATCGTATTGCTCTGGCTCAATCTAGACTAAGTCTTTTATGCCAGGGTAAACAGTCCGCAGAGATATACTGTTCAGAATTTCGGAGATGGGCAGCTGATACTGGTTGGAATGATGCTGCACTCCGAAATCAATTTTGCCATGGTCTTTCAGAGGGATTGAAAGATACATTTGCCTTTCATGAGAGACCTACCTCCTTGGACTCTGCCATGTCTCGGGCCGTTCGTATTGACAGGCGTCTTAGAGAGAGAGGAGAGATCACTCCTTCCTGTCATACTCAGTCCAAGGACAGTGCAGCGGTCTCATTCAGTGCGCAGGGGTCTCAGTGTCTCTCATTCCCCTCTGAGCAAGAGCCCATGCAGCTGGGTTTGCTTGACTCTAACAACAGAGGATTCAGCTCTCAGAGGAGGGTTTGTTTCTGTTGTGGAGGTATAAATCATTTGGCAAATATTTGTCCCTCTAGGAGATTCAGGCAGTTTTTTTAGAGTAATAAAGTAACAAAAAGAAAAAAGTCCTCTACAAACGTTCCATCTGTTACTATTGGCAAGGTTGATGCGGAAATTGAAGGTTTTCCGTTTTCTTGTAGTTCCCATTTTGTCCTACCTGCCAGGGTGGCGCTAGAGAGCAAGAACATTCTTTGTGAGATTTTTGTACATAGTGTAGCAGCTGTCAATCTAATTGATAATCAATTTGCTATAACACATGGTTTCCAGGTATGCACTTTGGGAAAGGACATACCTGTTTTTGCTATTGATTCCGCTCCACTTTCTCAAAAATCGTTAAAAGGCATAGTTCACAATAACCGTTTGATTGTGAGTGATACTCATGTTGAGGATGTGTCATGTTTTGTCCTAAGAGGGTTACCTACTCCTCTAGTGTTGGGGCTACCCTGGCTCACTATTTCAGGGAGCTGAACAGTTTCACAATTCGTGACCCTTATCCGCTTCCTCTTAACCCCGGACCTGTTTAACCAGATTGTTGGGGCTAAAGTTTTTTCCAAGTTGGATTTAAGAGGGGCATACAACCTGGTCAGGGTCAGAGAAGGAGACGAATGGAAGACGGCCTTCAATACCCCTGAGGGCCATTTTGAGAATTTGGTTATGCCTTTTGGTTTGATGAATGCTCCAGCCGTCTTCCAGCATTTTGTGAACAGCATTTTTTATCATTTAATGGGGAAATTTGTACTAGTGTATCTAGATGACATTTTGATTTTTTCTCCTGATTTCAAAACTCATCAGGACCACCTACGTCTGGTCTTGCTCATTCTGCGGGAGAATAAATTGTATGCTAAACTGGAAAAATGTGTGTTTGCGGTTCCAGAAATTCAATTTCTGGGGTTTCTTCTCTCCGCTTCTGGTTTTTGCATGGACCCCGAGAAGGTCCGCGCTGTGCTTGAGTGGGAGCTTCCTGAGAATCAGAAGGCGCTGATGCGCTTTTTGGGTTTTGCCAATTATTACAGGAAGTTAATTTTGAATTATTCCTCTGTTGTTAAACCACTCACTGATATGACTAGAAAGGGGGTAGATTTTTCCTCCTGGTCGGTAGAGGTGCGTAAGGCCTTTTCTGGGATCAAGGAGAGTTTTGCTTCCGCTCCCATCTTGGTACAACCTGATGTCTCTCTACCCTTCATAGTTGAGGTTGACGCTTCTGAGGTGGGTGTGGGTGCGGTCTTGTCTCAGGGTCCCTCTCCTGTAAAATGACGACCGTGTGCCTTTTTCTCGAAGAAACTCTCCTCCGCAGAGAGTAATTACGATGTGGGAGATAGGGAGTTGTTGGCCATCAAGTTAGCTTTTGAGGAATGGCCCTGGGGTTAACATTGTAAAGGTGGATGCCTTGTCACGTTGTTTTCCGGGAGGGGGGAACTTTGAAGACCCGGGTCCCATTTTGGCTGAAGGGGTGGTTGTGTCTGCTCTTTATCCTGAATTGGAGGCAGACCAGGCAGAGGCTCCTGATCTTTGTCCTCCTAGGAGGTTGTTTGTACCTCTCGCTTTGCGATACAAGGTTTTTAAGGAGCACCGCGATACTGTCCTTGCTGGGCACTCGGGGTGTAGAGCCACAGTGGATCTCATTGCTCGGAGATTCTGGTGGCTGGCTCTTCGTAAGTCAGTTGAGGGTTTTGTGGCAGCCTGCGAGACCTGTGCTCGTGCCAAAGTCCCTCATTCACGGCCATCGGGTCCTCTCCTTCCATTACCCATTCCTTCCCGTCCTTGGACATATCTGTCCATGGATTTCATCACGGACCGGCCTCGTTCCTCGGGGAAGACTGTGATTCTGGTGGTGGTGGACCGTTTTCGCAAAATGGCGCATTTTGTTCCTTTTCCTGGCTTGCCCAATGCTAAAACGCTGGCGCAGGCATTTATTGATCACATTGTCAAACTACATGGTATCCCTTCAGACATAGTCTATGATAGGGGGACGCAGTTTGTTTCCAGATTCTGGAAGGCTTTCTGTTCTCGCTTGGGGGTTCAGTTGTCATTCTCTTCGGCTTTCCACCCGCAGTCGAATAGCCAGACAGAGCGCGTCAATCAGAATCTGGAGACATATCTGCATTGTTTTGTGATGGAGAATCAGGAGGATTGGTGTTCTTTTCTCTCCCTTGCTGAGTTTGCTTTAAATAACCGTCGTCAGGAGTCCTCTGATAAGTCACCATTTTTTGGTGCATATGGGTTTCATCCGCAGTTTGGGACATTCTCTGGAGAGGGTGCTTCTGGTTTACCTGATGAGGAGAGATTCTCCTCGTCTTTGTCATCTATTTGGCAAAAGATTCAGGATAATCTAAAGAGCATGAGTGAGAGATATAAGCGTGTGGCGGATAAGAGACGTGTGCCTGGTCCGGACCTGAATGTTGGTGATCTGGTATGGTTGTCTACTAAGAATATCAAATTGAAGGTTCCCTCCTGGAAGTTGGGTCCTAAGTTTATTGGGCCTTACAAAATCTTGTCCGTCATCAATCCCGTTGCCTACCGTCTTAATCTTCCTCAGACTTGGAAGATCCATAATGTTTTTCACAAGTCCCTATTAAAACCTTATCTCCAACCCACTGTACCCTCCTCCTAGCCTCCTCCTCCGATTGTGGTTGATGGTAATCTTGAATTTCAGGTCTCTAGGATTGTGGACTTTCGTATTGTCCGCGGTTCTCTTCAGTACCTCGTTCATTGGGAGGGTTATGGTCCTGAGGAGAGGATGTGGGTTCCAGTGGCGGACATTAAGGCCACTCGTCTTCTCAGGGCATTCCATAGGTCCCATCCTGAGAAGGTGGGCTCTGAGTGTCCGGAGTCCACTCGTAGAGGGAGGGGTACTGTCACCACCAGATCTTTGAGAAGGTCTGATAGACGTTCTTCAGTACTTCCTGCACGATCTTCCTTTGTTTTGCTTTCGTTTTGACATCTCTCCTCCCTCTCCCAGCTGTCATCTATTAGCAGTGATTGCCTCCCTATATATCTCCTCCCCCATACTGCCTAACCTTGCGGTTTATACAACTTCCTGGACTGTGCTGATGCTAGAAGCTGCTGCTACTGCTGCATCCACAAGATAAGTCTGTTACTTTATTTCTGTTATGTATTTTCCTGTGGTCTTGATCCTAGGTGACCCTGACTCCCTCCGTATTTAGTGTAGGGAGCCGGTGGTCATGTCCCCTCACTATTATAGGGTGTTCAGGTGTCATACAGTCGAGGAACGAGGGTATGCAATTATCTACCATAGAGATTTTTGCATAGGCTGAGCAGTAAGGGAGAGTGCTAGGGCTGTTACAGGGCTTACCCTCTTGTTCCTTAGTTTTAGATCAAGTCAGTCGGATCTTCATTTGTGTTTTCTAGTTTTCTGCAACACCATCCATGACACCCCTCGCTGATCAGCTGTTTGAAGAGAAGGCAGCGATCTCATGAGCACTGCTTTCTCTGCTCTATTCACCTGCTTGCTTTAGCAATTGCATTAGTGAGCAGGTGTAATTACAAGTATGGCATCCCCATTCATTTCTATGGGATGCTTTGTAGTATTCACATGAACAAACAGAGCCATCCCATAGAAGTAAATAAGGACACCATACTTGTAATTACACTGCTCACCACTGCAATTTCTGCGGAAAGAAGGTGAACAGAGCAGAGAAGGCAGTACTCGTATGAGGATAGGTCATCAATAGTAAAAAGCGGACAACCCCTTTAAGGCCAAAATAAGCTTCATTCTTAATTCTGTCAGCAGCTTTGTATCTATGAAACTGGCTGACCTGTTACATGTGATGCTTTAATATATGGAAATGAGCCGGATCCGGCACTCATAAATTTCAATGTAAATTGATGCTGGATCCGGCATGTGTTCTGGAATTTTGGACGGAGATAAAACCGCAGCATGCTGCGGTATTATCTCGGTCCTGAAAGACTGAACTGAAGACATCCTGATGCATCCTGAACGGATTGCTCTGCATTCAGAATGCATTAGGATAAAACTGATCAGTTCTTTTCCGGTATTGAGCCCCTAGGACGAACTCAATGCCGGAAAAGAATAACGCTAGTGTGAAAGAACCCTTAGAGGCTCTGTTTTCTCTGCAACTGCTGCGCCCTCTGCACTTAGTTATACAGGGCCAGGTATGATGATGTTTTATCCATTTTGCCTGGCCCTGGATTGGCGCATAGAATATGTTGTGCCAATATAAAAAAAGGGTCCAAAAACAGAGCCCGGAAACTATAGGCCGGTAAGTTTAACTTCTGTTGTGGGTAAACTGTTTGAAGATTTTCTAAGAGATGCTATCTTGGAGTACCTCAATGAAAATAAGCATATAACGCCATATTAGCATGGCTTCATGAGGGATCGGTCATGTCAAACTAATTAAATCAGTTTCTATGAGGAGGTAAGTTCTAGACTTGACAGTGGTGAATCAATGGATGTTGTATATCCGGACTTCTCCAAAGCATTTGACACTGTACTGCATAAAAGGTTAGTCCAAACGAAAAGCTAAATCCAGCTCAGTCTCGCAGAGGTAAAATCAATAATTTATTGACGCGGTATAAAAATACATCCAGGAAAAACAATCTTAGTCTACATGTTTCGGGCTACTTAGAACGTCAGCCCTTACTCATGAGTAAGAGCTTACATTCTAAGTAGCCCAAAACATGTAGACTAAGATTGTTTCTCCTGGATGTATTTTTATACTGCGTCAATAAAGTATCGATTTTACCTCTGCGAGACTGAGCTGGATTTTGCTTTTCGTTTGGACTTCAAGTTACCCGCATCCAGGTGCGTTTTTTTCCGTGCTCCCAGCAGAGAAGGAGCAGGTGAGAGCGGCTTTTTTTCTCAATTGTTATAAGCATAAAAGGTTAGTATAAAAAATTTGAATGCTTGGACTGGGAGAAAATGTCTGTATGTGGGGATAGAAAACAGAGGGTGGTTATTAATGGTACACACTCAGATTGGGTCACTGTCACTAGTGGGGTATCACAGGGGTCAGTACTGGGCCCTATTCTCTTCAATATATTTATTATTGATCTTGTAGAAGTAAAATATTAATTTTTGCAGATGAGACTAAACTATGTAAAGTAATTAACACGGAAGAGGGCAGTATACTGCTAGAGGATCTGAATAGATTCGAGGCTTGGGCAGATAAGTGGCAAATGAGGTTTAACACTGACAAATGTAAGGTTATGCACATGGGAAGGAATAATGCAAGTCACCCGTACATACTAAATGGTAAAACACTGGGTAACACTGACATGGAAAAGGATCTAGGAATTTTAGTGAACAACAAATTAAGCTGAAGAAACCAGTGTCAGGAAGCTGCTGCCAAGGCCAATAAGATAATGGGCTGCATCAAAAGGGGCATAGATGAGAACATAGTCCTGCCATTTTACAAATCACTAGTCAGACCAGACATGGAGTACTGTGTACAGTTGTGAACAAGGCAGACATAGCAGAGCTGGAGAGGGTTCAAAGGAGGGCAACTACAGTAATAACTGGAACGGGGAGACTACAGTACTCTGAAAGATTATCAAAATTAGGGTTATTCACTTTAGAAAAAAGACGACTCAGGGGAGATCTAATTACTATGTATAACTATATCAGAGGGCAGTCCAGAGATCTCTCCCATCATCTGTTTATCCCCAGGACTGTGACGAGGGTCATCCTCTGTGTCTGGAGGAAAGAAGGTTTGTACACACACATAGAAGAGGATTCTTTACGGTAAGAGCAGTGAGACTATAGAACTCTCTGCCTGAGGAGGTGGTAATGATGAGTTCACTAAAAAAGTTCAAGAGGGGCCTGAATCTATTTCTGGAGTGTAATAATATTACAGGCTATAGCTACTAGAGATGGGTCCTTGATCCAGGGAGTTATTCTGATTGCCTGATTGGAGTCGGGAAGGAATTTCTTTCCCCTTAGGCCGAATGCACATGGCCGTGAGCGGTCCGTGGTATCCAGCCCTGGATTCCTGCTGACAGCAGGAGCGAACAGCGTCACTGGTTGCTATGATGCCGTGCGCTTCATGCCGCCGCTGCACTACAGTAATACACTCGTATAGATCATACGAGTGTATTACTGTAGTGCAGCGGCGGCATGAAGCGAACAGCGTCATAGCAACCGATGGCGCCGTGCGCTCCTGCTCTCAGCAGGATGCCAGGCCGGGATACCACGGACCGTTCATACCACAGACCGTGTGCATTCGGCCTTAAGTGGGGAAAATTGGCTTCTACCTTCCTCTGGATCAACTTTCAGAATAACAGGCTGAACTGGATAAACAGATGTTTTTTTTTCCGGCCTTATAAACTATGTTACTATGTTAATAAATTACATCATCATTTAAAAACAGCATTTTTGTATTTACTCAGGTTATCTTTGTCTAATATTAAAATTTGTTTGATAATATGCAAAAACAAAAGAAATCTATAAGGGGGTAAATACATTTTCACAGCACTGTAGAGGGTGTAGCAGTTGCAGAGAAAGCAGAGCCTCTAGGAGTAACAGCAACACCTCCTTTGTTCTAGAGGGAAATTTCCATGCATTAAAACATAATTTTTCTCAGCAATGTGGACACATATGAACATGGGACCAACACAGATGCCTTCAGCTGCCAAGTGCACACGTAACAGTGTCATAGGTACAAATCTGACAGATGTCCTTTAAAGGGGTTGTCTTAACAGTACAACAAAAAGAAATAGCAAATGTCCTAAAATAAAATAAAATGATTACTAACCTATTTAATATCCCCACCAATCCAGCACAGATGCTGCTATGGTTCCCCACCATCACAGATACTATTGACTACTGGTGACTAGGGCTGCAGTAAACGATTATTTTAGTAATCGAGTATTCTACCGATTATTTTTTACGATTAATCGAGTGCTCTAATAAGAAAAAATTAATTCATAGACAGTTTTTCTTTATAAAAACTTATCAGACCCCCTACCATCAGTCCCCAACACCTTTCGCCCCCCCCCCGTGCGATCAGCCCAAGTGCATCAGTTCCCCACAGTGCCATCAGCTCCACTATCCCCCAGTGTCATCAGCTGCCCCCTCAGTGCCACCAGCTGCCACCCCAGTGCCATCAGCCTAACCCCCCAATGCCATCAGCTTGACCCCCCAGTGCCATCAGGTGCCCCCAGTGCAACCAGCTTGCCCCCCAGGGTCACAAGCTTGTCCCCTAGTGCCACCAGCTTGCCCCTCAGTGCCATCAAGGCATAAACTGTGGAGCAGCATCATGCCTGGTAGATGCCAGCTACCACAATAAGCTGCATAACCCGCATACCGCGGTAAACTCGCACTGAGCCCTGATCCCATATGTATAACAGAAAGCCAGGACATAAAGTGCCACCTAGGCTGTAAGTCTCAACCCCCTCCTCTGCACCAGTGTGATCTGTCATGCCATCCTCCAGTGCCAGCACATGGTACCAGCAGTGGCTGGTATCACCTGTTACACCAGCCCCACTCCCCAGGCTCCTCACCTCCTTGATCTTGTCCCGCTTCTGCTTGACATCAGGATCCGCAGGCTCCTTGCCCACCACTCCGATAGGCTCTTTGAAGGGGCGGGGATTTAACCTGCCAACGGCCGTGCCCCTGCCTTGCACCTGCAGCCTTCATTCTCCTCCTGGATCTCCCCCTTGATCTGCTCGGTCGGCCGTTTCAGCCTGTCCTTGGCTTCCTGCAGCGCCCTCTCATGTTCCTCCCACATCCGGGCGGGGGGAGAGGCGAGCCCCGTGCTCTTCATCCTGCGGCCTAGGACCAAAGGGGGTGCGCTGCGGAGGAGGCTGCTGGAAGAACACTGCACACTGAAAGGCAGCAGACTGCCAACCGGCATGGGAGCTGGATGTGCAGCAAGGTACGGGCCGGCGGGTGACCACGGTGCGGTGAGTTAGCAAGCGCTTCACTCCCGCTCCGTGGTCACATGGCACAAACGAATCCTCAAAGCAAAAAATTTGCATCAAGGATTTTTTTGTGTAGAATTACTCGATTTAATCGAGTAATCATTTCAGCCCTACTGGTGACTAACTACAGCAATCACGTGCCAGTATGGCACATCATTGCCAGCAGCCTGTAAACACAGAACCTCTGTCCATCTGTGCTTGGTCAGTGAGGGACTGAAATGTGAGCGCTGTTTTTTTTTCATCCCCTTTAACATTATTAGCAGTTTATTGTAGGATCACTCTAGCCACAGGATTTCAGCTGGACAATTTAACATTTTGCTTTTTTGATTTTTCTTCATGAATGCTTCTATTTATCGAATTACAAAGTACTACTCAAACAACGCATGATGTCCAGATTTGGCAGCTGCACTGCTACATCTGCAAAAGCATAAACAGGCATCTGTACAGACAGAAAGGAGATAAAAACTATTGGTGGTCATTGGACATTTCAAAAGAATTTAACGTGCATGGCGTCAGCTTACAATACTGTACTTCCTGTATTGATCTTGTGCTCATACATTAAACTGACACAGAATATCATTTCAAGGGGCGCTCAAAATATATAAGAAGGTTATTCCTATGCTATGATGTAAACATTTGTCTGGAGTGGCTTCTATACAGAAGTCAGGGAGATGAGCAAACTCTCTCTTCCTATAAGGGCGCATTCACACGACCGCGCCGTGTTTTGTGGTCCACAAATTGTGGATTCGCAAAACACGGGTGCTGCCCATGTGCGTTCCACAATTTTAGGAACGGAAAGAGTGGCCCATTATAGAAATGCCTATTCTTGTCCGCAATTGTGGACAAGAATAGGGCATGCTCTATATTTTTTGCGGGGCCACCTAATGGAACAACGGTGTGCTATCCGCATCTGTTGTGGCCCCATTGAGATGAATAGGTCTGCACCTGTTCCACAAAATTGTATGGATACGGTCGTATAAATGAGCCCTTGGGGTACAGTGACACTGCGACAGCAGTCACAGCAAGGATTACAGTGTAACATAGTTTATAAGGCTGAAAAAGACATCTGCCCATCCAGTTCAGCCTGCTATCCTGCAAGTTGATTCAGAGGAAGGCAAGGGAAAAAAAAGTTCCTTCCTGACTCCAATCACGCAATCAGAATAATTCCCTGGACCAAGACCCTTCTACAGTAATCTAATAACTATAAGCTGTAATATTATTACACTCCAGAAATACATCCAGGCCCATCTTGAACTCTTTTAGTGAACTCACCATCACCACCTCCTCAGGCAGAGAGTTCCATAGTCTCACTGCTCTTACCGCAAAGAATCCTCTTCTATGTTTGTGTACAAACCTTTTTTCCTCCAGATGCCGAGGATGTGCCCTAGTCACAGTCACAGTGATAAATAGATGATGGGAGAGATCTCTGTATTGACCCCTTATATATACAGTGGGATGCGAAAGTTTGGGCAACCTTGTTAATCGTCATGATTTTCCTGTATAAATCGTTGGTTGTTACGATAAAAAATGTCAGTTAAACATATAATATAGGAGACACACACAGTGATATTTGAGAAGTGAAATGAAGTTTATTGGATTTACAGAAAGTGTGCTACAATTGTTTAAAAAAAATTAGGCAGGTGCATAAATTTGGGCACCACAAAAAAGAAATGAAATCAATATTTAGTAGATCCTCCTTTTGCAGAAATTACAGCCTCTAAACGCTTCCTGAAGGTTCCAATCAGAGTCTGGATTCTGGTTGAAGGTATTTTGGACCATTCCTCTTTACAAAACATCTTTAGTTCATTTAGATTTGATGGCTTCCGAGCATGGACAGCTCTCTTTAAGTCACACCACAGATTTTCAATTATATTCAGGTCTGGGGACTGAGATGGCCATTCCAGAACGTTGTACTTGTTCCTCTGCATAAATGCCTTAGTGGATTTTGAGCAGTGTTTAGGGTCATTGTCTTGTTGAAAGATCCAGCCCTGGCGCAGATTCAGCTTTGTCACTGATTCCTGGACATTGGTCTCCAGAATCTGCTGATACTGAGTGGAATCCATGCGTCCCTCAACTTTGACAAGATTCCCAGTCCCTGCACTGGCCACACAGCCCCACAGCATGATGGAACCACCACCATATTTTACTGTAGGTAGCAGGTGTTTTTCTTGGAATTCTGTGTTCTTTTTCCTCCATGCATAACGCCCCTTGTTATGGCCAAATAACTCAATTTTAGTTTCATCAGTCCACAGCACCTTATTCCAAAATGAAGCTGGCTTGTCCAAATGTGCTTTAGCCCACCTCAAGCGGCACTTTTTGTGCTGTGGGCAGAGAAAAGGCTTCCTCTGCATCACTCTCGCATACAGCATCTCCTTGTGTAAAGTGCGCCGAATGGTTGAACGATGCACAGTGACTCCATCTGCAGCAAGATGATGTTGTAGGTCTTTGGTGCTGGTCTGTGGGTTGACTCTGACTGTTCTCACCATTCGTCGCTTCTGTCTATCCGAGATTTTTCTTGGTCTGCCACTTCGAGCCTTAACTTGAACTGAGCCTGTGGTCCTCCATTTCCTCAATATGTTCCTAACTGTGGAAACAGACAGCTGAAATCTCTGAGACAGCTTTCTGTATCCTTCCCCTAAACCATGATGGTGAACAATCTTTGTCTTCAGGTCATTTGAGAGTTGTTTTGAGACCCCCATGTTGCTACTCTTCAGAGAAAATTAAAAGAGGAGGGAAACTTACAATTGACCCCCTTAAATACTCTTTCTCCTAATTGGATTCACCTGTGTATGTAGGTCAGGGGTCACTGAGCTTACCAAACACATTTGAGTTCCAATAATTAGTTCTAAAGGTTTTGGAATCAATAAAATGACAACAGTGCCCAAATTTATGCACCTGCCTAATTTAGTTTAAACAATTATAGCACACTTTCTGTAAATCCAATAAACTTCATTTCACTTCTAAAATATCACTGTGTGTGACTCCTATATGATATATTTAACTGTCATTTTTTATCGTAACAACCAACGATTTATACAGGAAAATCATGCCGATTAACAAGGTTGCCCAAACTTTCGCATCCCACTGTATATATATATATATATATATATATATATATATAGTGTAGTGGTGATCCCATAGAAATGAAGCGCAAGTTGCCTATGTGAAGCGACTGCAATCCCTGATTCCCAAAAATATACAGCACAGTTGGATTTTTTTCAATTCAGAGGACGCAAGTTGCAGAGAATGGGAACATACCCTTGGGATCTGAATAGGAAATTAGTTACTCACTACAGGCAGGGAAGGATGAATAACTCAGTATACACAGTATTTAAAATTGGTTTTAACTATTAAAACAGGCCATTTTGAAATTGATTTGGGTCTCATTTCCAGGTAAACTGAAAATTGGGATTGTTTTTCTTTTTTTTTGCAGACCCATCATTTGCGGACGAGTTGGTTTTGACTGTCCATTTTTATTTTTGACAAAATGCAGATCCTTTAACTGCACATTCTGGACTGCAGCTAGAATGTGTCAACCAACCATTTTGGTGTCCGCCCCTTCCCAGTAACCACAGCAGTGGAGCATCTTAAATACATAAAGGGAATCAACTCGGTAAAGGAGGAGAGCATATTTAAAAGAAGAAAAACTACCACAAGAGGACACAGTTTTAAATTAGAGGGGCAAAGGTTTAAAAGTAATATAAGGAAGTATTACTTTACTGAGAGGGTAGTGGATGCATGGAATAGCCTTCCTGCAGAAGTGGTAGCTGCAAATACAGTGAAGGAGTTTAAGCATGCATGGGATAGGCATAAGGCCATCCTTCATATAAGATAGGGCCGGGGCTATTCATAGGATTCAGATATATTGGGCAGACTAGATGGGCCAAATGGTTCTTATCTGCCGACACATTCTATGTTTCTATGTTTCTATCCCATATCTCCACAGTGGTCACAGCAGTAAATTACTCCCCTACTTCACAGTAGTAACAACTGTGCTTTGTCTCCACCACTCCCATAGTGACCACAGCACTAACTAGCCCCTCCATTCCATGGGTAGTCACAACAATTCCTTGTCCTTTCATTCCCCAATGGTCACAAGAGTTACTTATCAAAATCAGCCTACTACTGGATGCTTCATGTAGAAATCACATTCTGATTCAGTGTCTGCTTAGGGTGCTTTCACACGGGTTTTTGTTGGTGTTTTTCGGCAATTTTGTGTTTTTTTGCACCTGCACGAATGGTGACACATGCACTGCTGCAGCCAATGACTGGTTGCATTGTTGACATGTCCCCAAGCAGCATATCACTGCTGGCTGACGTGCCGCTTACATGCGGGAAGCAAAGCACAGTGAAGACTGTGGTGGACCCATGTGGCCAGAACTTAGCATTAAAGAGCAGATAAATATCCTTCCCTCATCAGATCCTGCTAGGTAGGGGTATTTAAAAAACTAAATGAGGTTGGACAACCCTTTTAAGTTGTCTCAACTGACTCGCCTGTCAGTTGAGTGGTACTCTTTACAGAGGGCAGTAGTGTTTCTCATGTGTAAAACCTACTGTATGTCATTCAATAAAAGATTGCGATAGTGGAGGACTATGTATGTACAAGCACAGCAAAAATAAACTAAAAAACAACCATGTGTTAGGAGTAGGACACCAACCGTAGAGTTGTCACAATACCAGAATTTTGACTTTGACACTGATAATAAGTGCACTATCTTGGTTGTTGACACCAAAACGATGCTTTGCTGCAGTATGAATGAGATATGTTCGTTGTAGTTTTCTAATCAATTGTACATGTCCAGCTGCTTGACTTGGCCACTAAAAATCTAGCAACCTGCTAGGATTCTTGGGTGAAAACGTTTTCTGGCAACACTTGTACAATCAATTAGAACATAACCTAGAGCAATTCTTGGCTGCCCTAATGCAGTATTATATTATGTACTGCACGGAATAAGTGTATGAAGTACATGATGGGATTACTTGCTATTATTGTGAGGGACATGAAGGTTCAAATTGATAAAACCATGTGCCTTGCATTAATAGTAAGTGACCCCAACAAGTATCTCCTCATGTTCCTCATAATGGGAAACATGGGGTTAACATGTGGATACATGATAGGGTTACTTACCATTAATGTATACCCCCCTTACACCTCTATATATACGCACAAACACCTCTGTATATACCCTCCTTACAGATCTGTATACCCCTCTGTATACCCCCTTACATCTCTGTATACCACCTTACACGGTACACCTCTGTATATACCCTCCTTACACATCTGTATATGCACCCTTACACCTTTTTACATAACCGCTTTACAACTCTTTATATACCCCTATTTACACCTTTGTATATACTGTACCTTACACATCAATATACTCCCTTACACCTCTGTATATACACTCCTTAAACCTTTGTATACCCCTCCTAAAGCTCTGTATATACCCCCTTAAACTTCTGTATATACTCCCCTTACACCTCTTTATACAGTGGCATGAAAAAGTTTGGGCACCCCTGGTAAAAATTACTGTTTCTGTGAACAGTTAAGCAAGTTGAAAATGAAATGCTCTCCAAAAGGCATAAAGTTAAAGACGACACATTCCTTTTGTATTATATATATATATTTTTTCATCTTTTTCATTTCCAAAATAACAAAAAAGCAACAGGGCCCGAAGCAAAACTTTGGGTACCCTCTATGGTTAGTACCTAGTAGCACCCCCTTTGGCAAGTATCACAGCGTGTTAACGCTTTTTGTAGCCAGACAAGAAGCTTTCAATTTTTGTTTGAGGGATTTTCATCCATTCCTTGCAAAAGTCTACCAGTTTTGTGAGATTTCTGAGCTTTCTTGCATGCACTGCTCTACTAAGGTCTACCCACAGATTTTCAATGATGTTCAGATCAGGGGACTGTAAGGGCCCATAGTAAAACCTTCAGCTTGCAGCTAGTCTATTGTGAATTTTGAGGTGTGTTTCGGATCAGAATCCATTTCTAGAAGCCATTCTCTTTTCAACTTCAGCTTTTTTACAGTTTGTTATGTTTGCTTCCAGAATTTGATGGAATTTCATTGAATCCATTCTTCCCTCTATCCCTGAAATGTTTCCTGTGTCACTGTCTGCAATACAACCCCAAAGCATGATTGAATCACCCCAATGCTTAATGGTTGGAGAGGTGTTCTCTATATTCTGCGCCCTTTGTTCTCCAAACATACCTTTGCTCATTGTGGCCAAAGAGATCTATTTTTAAATCATCGGTCCACAGGACTTGTTTACAAAATGCATAAGGTGTCACTACAGAGGGGAGATAAGTGCTGCTCTAAACTCCACCCCACCTCCATCCCTGCCTACTTGCACGGCCCGTCCTAACCGACGGCGTACAACTTGGCGGCAGTCCCTTGCTTAGATACATGCAGGGGCCTAAAAAGGCAAGAGGTATACCATTACAAAGTCAGTCAAGCCAAAGTCAAAGCCAGGAGGTAACGCAGGTACACAAGGAGCAAAACAGAAACAAGGTCAAAACACAATCCGGAGTCAGAAGCCAAGAGGTCACGTCAAATCCAAGGAGGTCACAAGGTCGAGGTTAAACAAAGTGCCGAGGTCAAAACACACAGAGTACACGATATACAGTACACAATGCTGGTGAGGGTAGCAAGACCAATCACAGGCAACCTGTGGCCAGCAGGTTACCTGCTTAAATAGGTCCTCCTGATGGGTCATGTGACGTGGCCAGCATCACATGACTAGTCCCCCGCAACTCAGAACAGCTGAGCGCCGACTCATTAATATCGCCGCTCAGTTCCCCACGTGCTCGTTGTCTAGGGGATGGAGGACGCGGCCACGTCGAGGAAGGATGACGCTGAATTTTGTGGTGAGGACGCAGGGAAGGTTTTCTTCTGATGATTGTTCCATAAAAGGTGTCGCTGAACAGTAGAACAATGTACCACAATTTCAGATTGTGCTAAGTCTTCCTGGAGGTCTTTTACAGTCAAGCTAGGGTTCTGATTTGCCTTTCTAGTAATCCTGCGAGCAGCCAACTCTGAAATTTTTCTTGGTCTTCCACACCTTCTGTTGACCTGCACTGTTCCTGTTAATTTCCCTTTCTTAATTACATTTCGAACTGAGAAAATGGCAAAGGCTTTGCTATCTTCTTATAGTCTTCTCTTGCTTTGTGAGGCTCAACCATTTTAAGGCAGCTGCTTAGAAGAACCCATGGCTGCAGTTTTTTGGGACAAGGTTAAAGGAGTCTGAGTATTTTTAAAGCTATGAAATTTGCCTCACTTTGCCTTTCCTAATGATTATTGTGAACCAGCCTTTAAAGGGGTTATCCGAGGCTGGAAATGCCCCCTCCATATGCCCAGGCCCCTCACACTGATTCTACTTACCTGGCTCCCCGCGCTACTCCTGGTCCCCACACTGCTTTTCCCTGTGCGCGGATGAAAACGTCCCCATCACCGCCTGTCATTGGCTGCTCCCCGGACAGTGGATGTTTTCATTCGCGCATAAGGAGAAGCAGCGGCATCACCAGGAGCGGTGAGAGGAGTGGGGAGCCAGGAAGTAGAATCAGTGTGAGGGGCCCAGACATATGAAATGGGGGGAATTTCCAGCCCTTAACAGTCTATATAAAGTCTGTGGAAGGTACTTCTTTTTTCACTTTAAAATTGTACAAAACCAAAATAATACACTGATATTGCTTAAAATGTTGAAAAGTGTGTTTAATATGTCTTTTGGAGATCATTTCATCTTCAACTTGCTTAGCTGTTCACAGTAACAGTAATGTTGAGCAGGGGTGCATTACACTGTAAACCCTCCTTATACCTCTTACATTTCTGTATATACCCCTCTGTATCTTGCTAAAAATGCTACCAGGTGCATTATATTCAGCGCTCTTTTCAATCAACTTTATTTATAATGTCTTGTAGATGCAGTAGAAACATATAAATGAGGATATAAATGAGGATCATTATGAATGGTCATGGAGATTCACATCCTGCAGCTGCTGGTGACAAACTCGGTCCTATGACATTGTCTCTGAAGCCCTTGTATCAGGTGAGCTCCAGACTGAAGACACGCATACAGAATATGAATTTGGTCCTACACAGGGACTAAAATAGCCTGGCTCCATCCCTTTTCTGGACCTCAACTAAATCATCTGTGTACAGGAGCAGAGCGTGGAGAACCGACATTCTGCATCAGGGGTGTATATGACCAACACTGAACGGTTCAGATGGCCTAGCCACCCCGAGCACTGCTCTTTCCCCTGGCTCCGCTGCCACAGACATACGGCTTCTGATCAGAACATAGCGTGTGCTGGGTAGTGTGTGGACTATGTTCTCTCAGTTGGACCTGCTACTTAGCTTCGCAATGTCAGTATTGTGGGGATTCACTCTGGTAGTTAGGATAAGCGGGCGCAGTACAGAGGCAAAATACTAATTCGTAATTCAATCTTCAGTGTTTATTCACACATGGTGCCAAAAACAAAACGTCACTTTTGCAGTGTAGGTGTTACTTCACAAACAATGGCAAGTTAATATAACAAAAAGTCACCTTGGTGGCAGTTCTGCCTCAGAAAGTCCAAATACAGGCTTTAGGCGGCCTGTTCCCCTGACACACGGGTATCAGCTCTCCAGCCCATCACAGTCCTCAGATCCCAGCACACAGACATGGCTTCTGAGCCCAGCTGCCTATTTAAGGACAGGTAGGTGCTGCCAAAACCCGGACCGGCACTTAAAATCCGGTCCGGTATTTGACCTCACCTGGCTGTAAATCAGCCCCTCAGCACATGCTGGGAGGAAAATACCTGTTTTCCCAGACCAAACCTTTCACTGTGTCACAGTATTGAATCGAAAAAAGCTTGGTACTCGGATGACTCGCGCAACCCTAACCCATTGGTGTTGCAGACATCCAGGAGAGGAATATGAGAAGCTGAGGGAACTGACGTGAAATTTTTTTACAACAGGCTGGGGTTTTAGCAGAACAACATGTCAATGTGTACTGAAATTCTTTTACCTGAAGCATCAGTTGTGCAAGAGTTAGATTGCAGCAATTTTTTTTTGCATAATGAAAGCACAACAGGGACATTGCACAGGCCGATTGCTTTCATTATCATACAATATAAAGTGTCAGTGCAGCAGGTCCAGGGCCCTCTGATGTGTTTTGGTACTGGACCACCAAAGACAATGTGTGAAGTATGAACAGTGAAGCTGGGCACCGCAGGCCCACTTAATAGTAAAAGGCAATCGGCCCACATTGATTGAATTGCTGATTTACACCTGGTAGGGTACATGAGCATCTTCCAGCAATTCTATGCAATGTTAACTGATCATGAATGTGAGTACTGTTTCTTTGAGAAAGAAAGATCAACTTGCCACACAAGTTTGAATAGCTGCTAGTGGAAACCACTTCCAACATCTCCTGTGAGAGGTAAGTATGCCATTTTTCCATTATGCTGCACGAACTAGGCAAGGGAAACAAGGTCCACCGTGAATATAGGAGTTGCAGCAAGACCTGTGCACTTTAAGTAACTATTGATACTGTAAGAGCATAGAGATGAAGTTTGGAAGCATTTCACATCTGGCTTTTAGTTCTAAGTTCAGCCAGGGTTGAGATAATATAGAGATAAACAATGGGTTCAAATTGTATTGTCTACAGTGAAGAACCTATTCACAAAGCTAACCTGAATAGTTGCTTCATGAACCAGATTTACTAAAATGGTTGCAGATTTGACTGTGGCTTGTTGCATGGAAGAATAGTATGTATGGGTGCTGACCTTCAACACATTTACCTTACTGCAACACAAGCCATGCTTCTTTACTAATATGGCCACCAAGAAAGATACTGGGCTCCAGAACCGATTCAGCCTCATCATTCTCATTTCCAGCCCTGCATACAAAAGAACTAGGCTTAACCTTTTGCATGCCCAAACTGTGGCAGATCTATGGCATTCAGGCAGATGAAAGAGAGAACAGAAGTTGAGCAATACTGAATGGACCCTATGTAAATTCTAACTAGCAATTCAATCAAGATAGTGGTACAGTAGTAACAGTATGTCAGATGGGGATAAAACACGAAAAAAAGTAGCTAAATATATAGACTTTGTAGAGGTACTCCTAATTTTGCTATAGTTTTGTCCTACAGTATACGTACTAAATGTATCAGTGGCAGACCTCTAGTGAGGTGACACCTGTAAAAATACAACTACCATCAGAAGGTCATCAATTTTCATTTAGATCACTAAACCAATTCACATACAGTCCTCCTGGATAGGCAGACATATAGAGTGCAATTAAATGCTTCTACTTTACAAAACAATTAGCATCTAAATTGGCCACAAACTGAGTTTTTGTCTAAAACCAAAACAAATGGCAAGCTGCAATTGCAAATAAACTCTTTCACCGAGTGAATCCGAAAAGACCTAGAAAGAAACTGATCCATTAGTGTCCAATTGTTCAGTGCTAATCCATTATGCAAATGTTTAATCCCAGGAAAAAACACTCCTTAAACACTTGTTTTCAAGACTCCTATCTGGAGGCTAATAATGGCGAGCACACAGTGGATTGACTTCAATGCATACATACTGGTCTCTTATGCTTAAACCCTTAAAGGGTTTCTACCACTTAGGTGTCACATATTTGGCTGTCAGACACTAGCGATCCGCTAGTGTCTGCTCTGGCCAACCATCCTAATATAATTGCTTTTGGGGCGGTGGTTTGGCTAAAAAAACTACTTTTATTAATATGCTAATGAGCCTCTAGGTGCTATGGGGGCGTCATTAGCACCTAGAGGCTCCGTCTACCTTCAGAAACTGCCGCCGCCGAGCGCGTCCCTCCAGCCTGCCCATCTCCTCCTGAATGCGATCCTCGTATGTATTCTGCGCATGCGCAGTGAATGTCTGACCGCTTCCTTGCTCAGACATCTCCACTGCGCCTGCGCGATGACGCCATAGTGCTCCGAGGAACAGGCGCAGTGGAGATGTCTGAGCAGGGAAGCTGTCAGACATTTACTGCGCATGCGCCGAATACAGGCGCTCACAAGGAGGATCGCATTCAGGAGGAGATGGGCGGGCTGGAGGGACGCGCTGGGGGCGGCAGTTTCTAAAGGTAGACGGAGCCTCTAGGTGCTAATGACGCCCCCATAGCACCTAGAGGCTCATTAGCATATTAATAAAAGTAATTTTTTTAGCCAAACCACCGCCCCAAAAGCAATTATATTAGGATGGTTGGCCAGAGCAGACACTAGCGGATCGCTAGTGTCTGACAGCCAAATATGTGACACCTAAGTGGTAGAAACCCTTTAACTGAGCCATTATTGTGCAATTTCCCTATTACAAGGGTCATCAAAGGTTAATAATTGGAAGCATTCGACATTTTGAGTAGCCACTTGTTATATTAATGAGCTGAGTAATGTAATGTAGCTGGAAATTTAGTGAGATAACTACTTATAAGACTTATAACACAATGCAGTCCAGTGTGGCTCACCGCTAAATGCCAGCCACATCTGTACTTTCCAGGATGCCCATGTATATGTGCGGACATGCAAGTTCAGGTGCACCCCAGCAATTAGAGTGGATCCCATGCAGAATGCTGTGTAGGGCAGCCTTAAAACTAGTGAGACATTAAAGGGGTACCTTAGGGCTTTGACTATATTCTAGCTTTCGGGCAACAGGTGAAAAGAAGATTGTTTTACCACTCCTTACCATTCCATCGTGCAGCCGATTCCGCAATCTGACCTGTGCTCACCTGCAGGCTCTACTGTTAAAGGGAACCTATCACCTGTATTTTGTGTATAGAGCTGAGGACATGGGCTGCTAGATCACCGCTAGCACATCCGCAATATCCAGTCACCATAGCTCTCTGTGCTTTTATTGTGTAAAAAAAAAACGATTTTATATATATATATATGTAAATTAGGCTACTAACGTTTCCGGAGCCCAGCACCGCCCCGCATACTCCGAATCTCCTCCTTGCTCCCGACGTCACAAAGCCAGAGCGCCGTAATCTCACCCGCAGACAAGAATAGGCATTTCTATAGGACTACCTGTTCTTTTACGCAAATTGCTGAATGCACACGGGCGACATCCATGTTTTGCGGATCCACAATTTGCGGACTGCAAAGCACGACATGTTCGTGTGCATAAGCCCTAAAAGTACAGTACCCTAAAAGGACCTCTACAGTATCTTTGCATTTCTCCAATTTCCTACAGAGACATTCAGAGGGTTTATACATCACTCCTACCAGGCAGAGAAATCACATACTCAGTTGTCTCAATGCTGTGTATTCCTCCTGCATCTGTCTCTGTCAGGGTCTATTCACACTCTTCGTTTAATGCATTCCACAATGACCTGACATACATAAAAAAGGATTCTTTTCACACACAATGGTACATACCTTTCTGTATAGAGCAGCGTGGCTGCACAGAGGCATTGGCGATGATCATGTCTCGTTAGAAGTCACTTGGCTCGCTTAATTTGCCCATTCTGATGTGGATTCACACTGAAACTGATCCATAGAAAACTGTCAGTTTATGCTGCGCTCCAGGTTCATAAGTCCAATTTCCAAATAGGAAAGTTGTAATTGTGAAAGGACAGGTGGCCATTCAGTGTATATAGATATATATGTAGATTGTAAGCCCTCACGGGCAGGGCCCTCTCTCCTTCTGTACCAGTTTGTAACTCACTTTGTTTATGATTAGTGCAATTGTCTGTATTATGTATGTGCACCCCTTATCATATGTACAGCGCTATGGAATGAATGGCGCTTTAATAATAAATAATAATAATAATATCAAGTAGGTCAAAGCATACTACTGTGTTTTAGGCTACATTCACACGGCCGTGTGTGTTCTGCGGTCCACAAAACACAGATCAGCAAAAAATACGGATGATGTTCTTTTGGCATCCGTTTTTTTTTTTGCGGATCCATTGTAACAACAAATAGAATGTGCTCTATATTTTTTGCGGGGCTACGGAACGGACATACGGTTGCGGACAGCACACGTTATGCTGTCCGCCTTTTTTTAGGACCCATTGAAATTAATAGGTCCTCATTCAATCCGCAAAAAAAAAGGAACGGACACGGAAACAAAATACATTTGTGTGAATGTAGCCTTAATATGGTCAAAGGGGCGATACAAATCACTAGCCAGAGCAGTGACCTTCCTTAGGCTACTTTCACACTAGCATTTTAGTTTTCCGGTATTGAGATCCGTCATAGGTGATCAATACCGGAAAAAAAACGCTTCCGTTTTGTCTCCAATCACTGTCAGTGGGGACAAAACTAAACTGAACAGAACGGAATGCTCCAAAATGCATTCCGTTCCGTTTGGTTGCGTTCTCAAACTGCGGTTTTCTTTCCGTCATGGGATGTGGAGGAAGACAGATCCATCATGACTCACAATGCAAGTCAATGGGGACGGATCCGTTTTCTCTGACACAATAAAAAATAGATCCGTCCCCCATTGACTTTCAATGGAGTTCATGACGGATCCGTCTTGGCCATGTTACAGATAATACAACCGGATCTGTTTATAACGGATGCAGATGTTTGTATTATCAGTAACGGAAGTGTTTTTGCTGAACCCTGCCGGATCCAGCAAAAACGCTGGTGTGAAAGTAGCCTTAATATGGTCAAAGGGGCAGTCTTGGCAATACAAATCACTAGCTAGAGCAGTGACCTTCCTTTCACGAGTGTCGAGAGGCAATAGTGAGTAAAAACCAGTGGAGGACTGGGAAACAGCAGCTGTGATGCATGAACTTTTATTACATCATTCTGAGGGTTTTAAATATAATTTGCATCATGCAGAAACCCCTTTCAGGCTAGATTCACACTCCTAACGGAACCTCTACTGCAGATTTCGGCAAAAAAGGAGGACAAATGCCACTGCAGGTAGTGCTATTTTGTCCAGCTGAATGGGGGGTACCTTAATGAAAACCTGACGGACCACATTATAGTCACTGGAGTCTGTGGAGCCTCATTGGTGTCCATTATATGCCAGATCCGATGCTTCTGTTTTTTTTTGTTCCTACGCTGTTACAGAAAAACGGTAAATGCACTGCAGATGCGAACCCAGTGCAACTTGCTTCTTTTTCACATTTAATAACATAAAACATACACGTTATTCAGAGACGGATTCTAAACCCCTGGTATGTTAGATTACGGTGCAGTCACTGGTTCAGCAGATCATGTGTTCCGCTTACTTACAATTGTAAAGGATTGTCCATTCTTATTTCTATTGTACATTCCCAGCACTTTAATCTGCTTTGGGAGTAAGAATCACCACGTTCCTGATTTGCTTCACTTACAACACTGTTACTATTGTTCCATTTGGACAATCTCTCTTCTCATTCCCATCTCATGAATTTATGAATTGAATCTTGTACTTTGAAATCTCTAAGGAGGATTATCAGAGGGCAGGAAGCATGTAGAAGTTGTGATTGTTAGTGCGTCTTTACAGTAGGGGCAGGCACGGGATTCCCACTCCCCATCCAATCCGTTACTGTAGATATAGCATAAATCTGTCAGCAGATCTGTACCTATGGCACTGGCTGACCTGTTACATGTGAGCTCGGCAGCTGAAGACATCTGTGTTGGTCCCATGTTCATATGTGCCCGCGTTTCATATATGCAAAAGAGCCTCTAGGAGCAACGGGGGTGTTACCATTACACCTAGAGGCTCAGCAATTTTCCAAATTTGAATTTCTCCGCTTTTTATGTTTTAGGCCTAATGCACACGATTGTTGTGTGTTCTGCGGTCCACGAATCACACAGATGGCGTCCGTGCGCGTTCCGCAATTTGCGGAACAGCACAGACAGCCTTTAATATAACTGCCTATACTTGTCCACAAAGCGCAGACAAGAATAGAACAAGGTATATTTTTTTTTGCGGGGCTACGGAACAAAGCCACGGATGCGGAGAGCAAACTGCAGCTCGGATGCGGACCAAAACAACGGCCATGTGCATGAGGCCTAATTCACATGCCAGTGATTTCCATCAGTGATTGGAGCCTCCACAGACATAAGGTATAAGGCTACATGCACACGAACGTTGTTTGTTTCCGTGTCCGTTTTTTTTGCGGATAGGATGCGGACCCAGCACACCGTGTCCGTATCAGTATGTCTGTTCATCTGCCCCGCAAAAAAAATTGTGCATGTCCTATTTTTTCCTAGTTTGCGGACAAGGATAGGAATTATTACAATGGATCCGCAAAAAAAAAAGGATCCGCCAAAAAACGGATGCCATATGGAACGTCATCCGTTTTTTTTTTGCAGATCCGCAATTTACGGACCGAAAAACGCATACGGTCATATGCATGTAGCCTAAGGCTCCATTCACACATTTGTAGTGTGTTTTGCAGATCCGCGGATCCACAAAACACGGACACGGCAATGTGCGTTCCGCATTTTGCAGACCGCACACCGCCGGCACTAATAGAATATGCCTGTTCTTGTCTGCAATTGAAGACAAGAATAGGGCATGTTCTATTTTTTTTCTGTAAAGAAAATGGGGCCTAAGGGAAAGATCTGCACCTGTTCTGTGTTTACATCCGTACCTGGTTTTGGCTCACAATCACTGATGGAAATCACTGACCGAACACTGACGAGTGAATATGGTCTGACTGATAGTCATAGCTCACAAAATATTTAATAATTAATATTTATTTACCATATATCTTTTTTATGTTGGCATCATTGTTCAATAGTGCTTTTATTTTTGGTGAGGTTAAAAGGCTTCAAGAAAATGTACAAATCCTATTGTTTTAGGGACCAATTCAGTTCTGAAGTGGCATTGAGATGGCTGTATATTAGAAACCTCCATAAATCACCCCCTCTGTAAAACAGCACCCCTCAAATTATTCAAAATGACATTTAGGCTGGTTTCACACTA
This sequence comes from Bufo gargarizans, assembly GCF_014858855.1. Taxonomy (NCBI): domain Eukaryota; kingdom Metazoa; phylum Chordata; class Amphibia; order Anura; family Bufonidae; genus Bufo; species Bufo gargarizans. The sequence goes on along the minus strand of NC_058080.1, from coordinate 174,013,797 downwards.
GCGTTGCGGGAAAAGATGCGGTTGAGTTGCGGGTACCCAGACCCGAACCCAGACTTCTTCACAGAAGTTTGGGTTAGGTGTTGTGTAGATTGTATTATTTTCCCTTATAACATGGTTATAAGGGAAAATATTAGCATTCTTAATACAGAATGCATAGTAAAATAGGGCTAGAGAGGTTAAAGAAAAATAAAAAATAATTTAACTCACCTTAATCCACTTGTTCGCGCAGCCGGCATCTCTTCTGTCTTCATCTTTGCTGTGCAGTAGGAATAGGACCTTTGATGACGTTGCTCCGCTCATCACATGGTCCATCAATGGTGATGGATCATGTGACGAACCATGTGATGAGTGCATTGACGTCACCACAGGTCCTTTTCCTCACAGATGAAGGCATAAGAGAAGCCGGGCTGCGCGAACAGGTGGATTAAGGTGAGTTAAATTATTTTTTATTTTATTTTTAACCCCTCCGGCCCTATTGTACTAAGCATTCTGTATTAAGAATGCTATTATTTTCCCTTATAACCAAGTTATAAGGGAAAATAATAATGATTGGGTCCCCATCCAGATTGTCTCCTAGCAACTGTGCGTAAAAATCGCACCGCATCCGCACTTGCTTGCAGATGCTTGCGATTTTCACGCAGCCCCATTCACTTCTATGGGGCCTGCGTTGCGTGAAAAACGCACAAAATAGAGCATGCTGCAATTTTCACTCAACGCACAAGTGATGCGTGAAAATCACCACTCATGTACACAGCCCCATAGAAATAAATGGGTCCGGATTTAGTGCAGATGCAATACGTTCACCTCACGCATTGCACCCGCGCGGAAAACTCGCTCGTGTGAAAGAGGCCTTAGGACTCTTGCCCACAAACGTATTTTCATTCTGTTTTGCAGACCGTATACGGAACCATTCATTTTAATGGGACCACAAAAAAAAATGGAAGGTACTCTGTGTGCATTCCGTTTCCGTATTTCGATTCCGGAAAAAAATAGAATGTCCTATTATTCTCCGAATTACGGACAAGGATAGTACTGTTCTATAAGAGGCCAGCTGTTCCGTCCCACAAAAAATATATTTTGATTACTGAAATTGTACACTTCTATTAGAAAAATAGCTCTAAAGTGTCCAATTTTGAGCCTAAGGGTACTTTCACACTAGCGTTATTCTTTTCCGGCATAGAGTTTGGTCAAAAGGGCTCTATGCTGGAAAAGAACTGATCAGGAATATCCCAATGCATTCTGAATGGAGAGTAATCCGTTCAGTTTGCATCAGTATGCCTTCCGTTCAGTCACTGTCAGGCGTTTTGGCCAGACATAATACCGCAGCATGCTGTGGTATTATGTCCGTCCAAAATGCCTGATCAGTCGCCAGAATGCCGGATCCGGCATAAATTCTCATTGACTTGCATTAGTGCCGGATCTGGCATTAAAAAACAACCGAAGGACGGATCTGTCCTTCCAGTCTGCACATGCGCAGACCGGGAAAAATGAGTATTCTTAGCAAAGCTCCTCTGTCTTCTGTCCACATAACACAGTCAGTGATAAGCCTCATGCACATGACAGAGAATAATGGCCAAGTGACGGCTGTTTAAGTAACAGCTGTCACATGGTCATTTTTAGCACCAATGAAAGTCTATGTGGCTAGTCACATGGCCGTTCTTTTACTGGACAGTGAACAGGGTCCGTCCAAAAATAGAACATGTCCTTTTCATTTTTTGGAACACAACAGGTGATAAAATAGAATACTCCAAATGTATTAGACCTCATGCACACGATCGTGCCGTTTTTTGCGGTCCGCAAAAATCGGAAGCCGCCCGCGTTGCCTTCCTCAATTTGCGGAACGGAACAGGCGCCGGCAATATAAATGCATATTCTTGTCCGCAAAGCGCAGACAAGAATAGGACATGTTATATTTTTTTTTAACGGGGCTGCGGAACGGAGCCACGGATGCGGAGAGCACACGGAGTGCTGCCCGCATCTTTTGCGGCCCCATTGAAGTGAATGGGTCCGCATCCGAGCCGCCGAGGCGGACCCAAACAACGGTCATGTGCATGAGGCCTTACGCTGATTCTGCAGTTTTTAGAAATATCCCATACGGGGCCCTAAAGAGATACTTAACTCAACTACCTGCCTCAAAATTGAAGGAGTACCTTGTGGATTTTGGGGCCCCCATTTTTTGGGGGATTTTTTTTCAGTCACAACTGTAGCTTGCAGAGGCCTTGACAAAATATAAGAAACACCCCCTAAAAGCCCCATTTTAAAAACTACACCTCTCAAGGTGTTTCATGGAATTTATTACAATTGGGGAAGGAAATAAAAAAATTACTTCTTAATAGTATGTACTTTAACCACTTCAACCCCCCCTAGCTAAAACCCCCTTAATGACCAGGCCACTTTTTACACTTCTGCACTACACTACTTTCACCGTTTATTGCTCGGTCATGCAACTTACCACCCAAATGAATTTTACCTCATCCATATATAAATTTTTCGCTAAATTTATTGTTCTACATGTCTTTGATAAAAATAAAAAAATATTTGGGCAAAAAAAAAAAGGTTTGGGTAAAAGTTATAGCGTTTACAAACTATGGTACAAAAATGTGAATTTCCGCTTTTTGAAGCAGCTCTGACTTTCTGAGCACCTGTCATGTTTCCTGAGGTTCTACAATGCCCAGACAGTAGAAAACCCCCACAAATGACCCCATTTCAGAAAGTAGACACCCTAAGGTATTCGCTGATGGGCAAAGTGAGTTCATAGAACTTTTTATTTTTTGTCACAAGTTAGCGGAAAATGATTTTTTTTTTCTTACGAAGTCTCATATTCCACTAACTTGTGACAAAAAATAAAAACTTCCATGAACTCACTATGCCCATCACAAAATACCTTGGGGTGTCTTCTTTCCAAAATGGGGTCACTTGTGGGGTAGTTATACTGCCCTGGCATTTTAGGGGCCCATATGCGTGAGAAGTAGTTTGCAATCAAAATCTGTAAAAAACTGACCGGTGAAATCCGAAAGGTGCACTTTGGAATGTGGGTCCCTTTGCCCACCTAGGCTGCAAAAAAGTGTCACACATCTGGTATCGCCGTATTCAGGAGAAGTTGGGGAATGTGTTTTGGGGTCTCATTTTACATATACCCATGCTGGGTGAGAGAAATATCTTGGTCAAATGCCAACTTTGTATACAAAAAATTGGAAAAGTTGTCTTTTGCCAAGATATTTCTCTCACCCAGCATGGGTATATGTAAAATGACACCCCAAAACACATTCCCCAACTTCTCCTGAGTACGGCGATACCACATGTGTGACACTTTTTTGCAGCCAAGGTGGGCAAAGGGGCACACATTCCAAAGAGCACCTTTCGGATTTCACAGGCCATTTTTAACACATTTTGATTGCAAACTACTTCTCACACATATGGGCCCCTAAAATGCCAGGGCAGTATAACTACCCCACAAGTGACCCCATTTTGGAAAGAAGACACCCCAAGGTATTCCGTGAGGGGCATAGCGAGTTCCTAGAATTTTTTATTTTTTGTCACAAGTTAGCGGAAAATGATGATTATTATTTTTTCCTTACAAAGTGTCATATTCCACTAACTTGCGACAAAAAATAAAAAATTCTAGGAACTCGCCATGCCCCTCACGGAATACCTTGGGGTGTCTTCTTTCCAAAATGAGGTCACTTGTGGGGTAGTTATACTGCCCTGGAATTTTAGGGGCCCATATGCGTGAGAAGTAGTTTGCAATCAAAATCTGTAAAAAATGACCGGTGAAATCCGAAAGGTGCACTTTGGAATGTGGGTCCCTTTGCCCACCTAGGCTGCAATAAAGTGTCACACATCTGGTATCGCCGTACTCAGGAGAAGTTGGGGAATGTGTTTTGGGGTGTTATTTTACATATACCCATGCTGGGTGAGAGAAATATCTTGGCTAAAGACAACTTTTCCCATTTTTTTATACAAAGTTGACATTTGACCAAGATATTTATCTCACCCAGCATGGGTATATGTAAAATGACACCCCAAAACACATTCCCTAACTTCTCCTGAGTACGGCGATACCACATGTGTGACACTTTTTTGCAGCCTAGATGCGCAAAGGTGCCCAAATTCCTTTTAGGAGGGCATTTTTAGACATCTGGATCCCAGACTTCTTCTCACGCTTTAGGGCCCCTAAAAAGCCAGGGCAGTATAAATACCCCACATGTCACCCCACTTTGGAAAGAAGACACCCCAAGGTATTCAATGAGGGGCCTGGCAAGTTCATTGACATTTTTTTTGGGGGGCATAAGTTAGCGGAAATTGATTATTTTTTTTTTTTCTCTCACAAAGTCTCACTTTCAGCTAACTTGGGACAAAAATTACAATCTTCCATGAACTCACTATGCTCATCACAAAATACCTTGGGGTGTCTTCTTTCCAAAATGGGGTCACTTGTGGGGTAGTTATACTGCCCTGGCATTTTAGGGGCCCAGATGCGTGAGAAGTAGTTTGCAATCAAAATCTGTAAAAAATGACCGGTGAAATCCGAAAGGTGCACTTTGGAATGTGGGTCCCTTTGCCCACCTAGGCTGCAAAAAAGTGTCACACATCTGGTATCGCCGTACTCAGGAGAAGTTGGGGAATGTGTTTTGGGGTGTCATTTTACATATACCCATGCTGGGTGAGAGAAATATCTTGGTCAAATGCCAACTTTGTATACAAAAAATTGGAAAAGTTGTCTTTTGCCAAGATATTTCTCTCACCCAGCATAGGTATATGTAAAATGACACCCCAAAACACATTCCCCAACTTCTCCTGAGTACGGCGATACCACATGTGTGACACGTTTTTGCAGCCTAGATGCGCAAAGGTGCCCAAATTCCTTTTAGGAGGGCATTTTTAGACATTTGGATCCCAGACTTCTTCTCACACTTTAGGGCCCCTAAAAAGCCAGGGCAGTATAAATACCCCACATGCATCACCCACTTTGGAAAGAAGACACCCCAAGGTATTCAATGAGGGGCCTGGCAAGTTCATTGACATTTTTTTTGGGGGCATAAGTTAGCGGAAATTGATTTTATTATTTTTTTTCTCACAAAGTCTCACTTTCTGCTAACTTGGGACAAAAATTACAATCTTTCATGGACTCAATATGCCCCTCAGCAAATACCTTGGGGTGTCTTCTTTCCAAAATGGGGTCATTTGTGGGGTGTTTGTACTGCCCTGGCATTTGAGGGTCTCCACAATCATTACATGTATGGCCAGCATAAGGAATTTCTGCTATTCTCCTTATATTGAGCATACAGGTAATTTGATATTTTTTTTTTCCGTTCAGCCTCTGGGCTAAAAGAAAAAAATGAACGGCATAGATTTCTTCATTCGCATCGATCAATGTGGATGAAAAAATCTCTGCCCAAAAGAAAAAGGAGGGGAAAGGCGTCTGCCAGGACATAGGAGCTCCGCCCAACATCCATACCCACTTAGCTCGTATGCCCTGGCAAACCAGATTTCTCCATTCACATCAATCGATGTGGATGAATAAATCATTGGCGGGAATTTTTATATACAAAGTGTTTGCCAAAGCATATGAACACCGCCACCTCCTCAGCTCATATGCCTCGGCAAACGTATCTTTTACTGCAGAGGAGAAATCTCGTCTTGCAGCGCTGCATACACCAACTTGTGTGTAATCTGACAGCATCGCAGTGCTTCTGTCAGAATGCACATCAGTGCTGCAGCTAGTCGATCGGTTGGTCCACCTGGAAGGTAAAAAAAACAAAACAAAAAAGAAAAGAAAAAACCAGGCCGCAACGCAATAAATTTTATTAACTTTATAATAACTTTAGAACTGAACATATAAACTTTTTTTAACTTTTGAAACTGAACTTTAACTTTTTTGCTTACTGGTGTTTTTTTTTTTTTTTACCTTTATAGGACAAACGTCTCCTTCCCCATGGGACAATGTGCAAAGCGCAAATCGCCCAAAGATGTGGCGAAGTACATTATGCACTTTATCCCAGGTGAAAGGAGAGGTTTGCAGCAGCTCTGTGTGTAAATGGGCCCTAATAGCCCTGTGTGCCTGTCCTCTGAGATGCAATCCCTATGCTGTGTACCTGTGTGTGATACTTCCGGAAACACTCTCCAAAGCATAGGGTAGGATGGTCAGGGCAGTCAGGACAGAAATAGCGGGTGTCATGCCTTATTCCACTCCTGCTACAGACACGACATCTTTTTCGGGGTGACGGTTTGGTTGAGGTACAAGGAACGACATAGGGGTACAGGAGGTTCTCGATGATCTCTTCCTGAAATTTGAGGAAGGATCCTGTTCTCCCAGCCTTACTGTAGAGAACAAAACTATTATACAGAGCCAATTGAATCAAATATACAGACACCTTCTTATACCAGCGTCTGGTGCGTCGGGAAACGAAATACGGAGACAACATCTGGTCATTGAAGTGCACCCCTCCCATGTGAAGGTTATAGTCGTGGACTGAGAGGGGCTTTTCAATGACACGGGTTGCTCGCTCAATTTGTATTGTCGTGTCTGCGTGAATGGAGGAGAGCATGTAAATGTCACGCTTGTCTCTCCATTTCACCGCGAGCAGTTCTTCGTTACACAAGGCAGCCCTCTCCCCCCTTGCAAGACGGGTGGTAACGAGCCGTTGGGGGATGCCCGCGCGACTGGTTCGCGCGGTGCCACAGCAGCCAATCTGTTCTAGAAACAAATGCCTGAAGAGGGCCACACTTGTGTAGAAATTGTCCACATAAAGATGGTACCCCTTGCCAAATAAGGGGGACACCAAGTCCCAGACTGTCTTCCCACTGCTCCCCAGGTAGTCAGGGCAACCGACCGGCTCCAGGGTCTGATCTTTTCCCTCATAGATCCGAAATTTGTGGGTATAGCCTGTGGCCCTTTCACAGAGCTTATACAATTTGACCCCATACCGGGCGCGCTTGCTTGGGATGTATTGTTTGAAGCCAAGGCGCCTGGTAAAATGTATAAAGGACTCGTCTACGCAGATGTTTTGGTCAGGGGTATACAAATCTGCAAATTTCTGGTTGAAGTGGTCTATGAGGGGCCGAATTTTGTGGAGCCGGTCAAAATCTGGGTGGCCTCTGGGACGGGAGGTGGTGTTGTCGCTAAAGTGCATGAAACGCAGGATGGCCTCAAAACGTGCCCTGGACATAGCAGCAGAGAACATGGGCATGTTATGAATTGGGTTTGTGGACCAATATGACCGCAATTCATGCTTTTTGGTTAGACCCATGTTGAGGAGAAGGCCCAGAAAAATTTTAATTTCGGAAACTTGGACTGGTTTCCACCGGAAAGGCTGGGCATAATAGCTTCCCGGGTTGGCGGATATAAATTGAGTGGCATACCGATTTGTTTCTGCCACAACTAAGTCCAAGAGCTCCGCAGTCAAGAACAGCTCAAAAAATCCCAGGGCCGAACAGATCTGAGCTGTCTCAACCCGAACTCCAGACTGGGCGGTGAAAGGGGGAACTACAGGTGCGGCTGAAGTTGGGGACTGCCAATCAGGATTTGCCAGCACCTCAGGGATTCTAGGGGGTCTACGGGCCCGTCTGTGCGGTGGCTGCGACGGGGTAACTACTGCACGTGCCACCGTACCAGCTTCAACTGCCCTTCTGGTGCTCGCCACTTCACCATGTTGCTACGGCAGTGCTGGTACTAGGTCCAGGATGGGCTGCGCTGCTGGTGTATGCCTCACCACGTAATCCGACAGCGCCAGCCCCACTCTGCTGCCCTTGAAGCGGATCCTGCACAACCTGTGGTCTAGCGACACGGGGGCGGGTACGCCTGGTGGTATCAGGGACCTCAACCTCCTCGTCCAAACTTTGGGTCAGACTGCCACTGGTTTCTACAGGTTCATATTCTGACCCGCTAGATTCGTCAGATGAGGGTTCCCATTCCTCATCCGACTGGGTCAGAAGCCTGTAGGCCTCTTCAGAAGAATACCCCCTGTTTGACATTTGGGCAACTAAATTTAGGGGTATTCCCTGAGACTACCCAAGAAAAAAAGCAAGCCTGTCTTACAAATGGGAGGCTAGCGAAGTACCGGAGGCCGCTGCGGTTGATAAAAAATATCAAAACTGATTTTTTTATCGCCGCAGCGCGTGTAAAGTCATTGTGCAGTGATAAAAAAATATAAATTTTTTGTCACTGCAGCGGGGCGGGCGTGGGCGAACGCATGTGTGGGCGACCGATCAGGCCTGATCGGGCAAACACAGCGTTTTGGGTGGAGGGCGAACTAAGGTGACACTAATACTATTATAGATCTGACTGTGATCAGTTTTGATCACTTCCAGATACTATAAAAGTACAAAAGCTGATTAGCGATACGCTAATCAGCGAATAAGTGACTGCAGTGCGGTGGGCTGGGCGCTAACTGATCGCTAAACTACCTAACCAAGGGGCCTAAACTATCTCTAAAACCTAACAGTCAATACCAGTGAAAAAAAAAAGTGACAGTTTACACTGATCACTTATTTCACTTTCACTAGTGATTGACAGGGGCAAGAAGGGGTGATCAAGGGGTTAATTGGGGTGCAGGGGGGTGATCTGGGGCTATGTGTGGTGCTACTCACTGTGAAGCCTGCTCCTCTGCTGAGACCAACCGACGAAAAGGACCAGCAGAGGAGCAGGGAAGCCATTTAACACATCATATTTACTAATATGATGTGTTAACTGGCTTCTGATTTGTTTTTTTAAAAATCGCTAGCCTGCCAGCAACGATCATTGGCTGGCAGGCTGGTGACGTGACCCCCCCTCAAACTTTTGCCGGCCCACGATGCGCATGCGCGGCCCGGCTAAGCGCGTCATCTAGCGCTGCCGCCTCCGTAACACGAATCTGCGTTAGGCGGTCCGGAGGCGGTTAAAGGGAACCTGTCACCTCCCAAAACCATCCCAAGCCGCCAGCAGTGTGTTTCTGATGATGCATTTCTTCCTGAAGGCAGATGCAGCAAAAGTACTGAAAACTTTGTTTTATCCCTTGCCTGGCGCGCTTCTCCACATATGCTTCAAGTCACGGTAACCACTCCCCCTTCCCTGTGACTGACAGCGCTTATGCAGAGAGTTCAGCTGGCCTTGCCGAACAGCCGGCTGTCAGTTACAGCGAAGGGGCAGGGAAGGGGGCGTGGTTACCGTGACATCAAAAACACGCTGCTGGCTACACGCAGTTACTGCTGGCGGCTTGGTATAGTTTTAGGAGGTGACAGGTTCCCTTTAATTTAACTTAACAGAAGAAAAGCACCCAAAAACAGCAGTACAGCAATACCCCATATGTGGCTGTAACCTGCTGTTTGGCCTACAGCAGGGCTCAAACAGGAAGGAGTGCCATTTAGTTTTTGATTTTACTGGAATGGATTTGGGCGCCATGTCGAACTTGTTACACCCCTGAGGTACCAGTACAGTGGAAACCCCAAGAAATAACCCCATTTGTAAAACTAAACCTCCAAGATATTCAGCTAGGGATGTAGTGATGGTTTTGACCCCACAGGTGTTTCATAGTATTTAACATTGGTCAGTTAAAAAAACAAAAAGTTAAAATTTTTTCAAAAGTACATTGCTTTAGCCCCAAATTATTAAATTTTACAAGGGTTAAGAGGAGAAAAAGCACTAAATAATCTGTTTACAGTACTGAAATACCCTATCTGTGCTCATAAACTGCTGTTTGGGAACAGTGCAACAGTCAAAAAGAATCTGGGTTTTCTAACCTGGAATTTGATTAAATGGTTTTTAAGAACCTTTGGCCAGATTTATCATCAGCTCAGGTCAGAATAATGGAGTGAAAAAGTCCCAAAAAAATGCGCAAATGCTAAAACTGCGCACAAATTTGCGAGTTTTCTTATGTAAATGAATCTCTAGACAGATTTACTATTGGGACTATTTAAAAAGTCGCAAAAAAGTCGCAATTTCACTCCAGTGAGGACAATGCTTATCTTATGAGACTTTTAATAGAACATGCGACTTTTTCATAAAAACGTGCGACTTTTTAGTAAAGATGTGCGACTTTTGTAAAGCTGCTTACTGACGGATAAACTGCTACCGTCAAACCACATTTATTACAGTCTTAAAGGGCCGATCATAAATCTGACTTGGCTAAAACTGACTTTAGCCATATGTGAAAGTGGAGTGAGCTGTCAGAGTCATGATAAATCTGGCCCCTTAACTTTTAAATTTTTTGTTAACGGAGTTATGTAAGGGCTTATTTTTGTGGGACAAGCTGTAGTTTTTATTGGTACCATTTTGGGGTACATATGACTTTTTGATCGCTTTTACTTCTCTTAAGATTTTTGAGGAGTATGTTTAATCAAGGAGGAGTATGAAATGAGATGCTGGGTGGCTGGGGCCTGGAGTCAAAAATACCTTGGGTGGCTGGGGTTATAAGACCCTGGGTGGCTGAGGGCTTGAAGTAAAAATTAACCTGGGTGGATGGGGTTAACAAGACCCTGGATGGGTGGGGGCCTTTAGTTAAAAATACCCCAGGTGGCTAGGGAGCAGGAGTTAATGTGGGTTAAGTGCACACACAGTACAGTAACCAGGTATAGCCAGGTGATAAGGTACAGAGTCAGATACACTACATTAGACTTATACTGGATTATCCACAGTCTAATATAGTGTATCTGACCCTTTGCTTATTAACCCCAGACACCCATGTGGACGGGCCCTAAGAAGTACTGGTATAGATCACATCACAGGGATTATGTCAATCTAAGGGCTCATGCACACGACTGTGGTTCGCAATGCCTGTGTCTTGCACTACATCGCTGACAGCAGAATGGAGGTAAGTATTTCAGTTTATTATTTTTATTTTGCAGCATGCTGATGGGCCACACATTCTAAGGTGGCCACTGTGGGGACATTTGTTCTATGGGCGCACTAAAAGGGTTTTTAACAGTTGGGCTGGAGGGAAGGGGTTACAATGCCTTGCAAAAGTGTTCACCCCCCTTGCCTTTTTTCATATTTTGTTACATTACAGCCTTACGTTCAATGCTTTGTTAATCAGAATTTTATTTGATGTATCAGAACTAGGGGTGCACCGAAATTCCGGCGGCCGAAAATATTTCGGCCGAAAATGAGCCTAATCCATTTCGGCCGATATTGGTACATATCGGCAGAAAATAGCGGGGAGGGACTGGGAGGAGGAGCTGGGGGCCGGTGCGTTCACTGTGCTCCGGCCCCCAGCTCCAGTAGTTATAAAATGTGTACAATTAATAAGGATTCTATTCATGAGGCCCCCTCTGCAGTAGAACATTCAATATAGCCACATCCTACTCACAGGGCTGTTATCTTAATGCTGGCCGGCCGGGCAGACGAGCGGCAGCGTCACGACTGACGTCACATGCCTGCGCCGCCTCCTTCATTCAGAAAGTAGGCCGGGCACATGACGTCAGTCGTGACGCTGCCGCTCGTCTGCCCGGCCGGCCAGCATTAAGATAACAGCCCTGTGAGTAGGATGTGGCTATATTGAATGTTCTACTGCAGAGGGGGCCTCATGAATAGAATCCTTATTAATTGTACACATTTTATAACTAGTCTGTACTGGAGCGGCAATGGGGGGGGGGGGGTCTGTGGATGGCACTGTTATGGGGTGGGTGGGGGTCTGTGGATGGCACTGTTATGAGGTGGGGGGGTCTGTGGATGGCACTGTTATGGGGTGGGGGGGTCTGTGGATGGCACTGTTATGGGGTGGGTGGGGGTCTGTGGATGGCACTGTTATGAGGTGGGGGGGGTCTGTGGATGGCACTGTTATGGGGTGGGTGGGGGTCTGTGGATGGCACTGTTATGGGGTGGGGGGGGTCTGTGGATGGCACTGTTATGGGGTGGGGGGGTCTGTGGATGGCACTGTTATGGGGTGGGGGGTCTGTGGATGGCACTGTTATGGGGTGGGTGGGGGTCTGTGGATGGCACTGTTATGAGGTGGGGGGTCTGTGGATGGCACTGTTATAAATATCATTAAAAAAAAAAGTATTTTAAAAGTATTTGGGCAAAAAGGCAGTTTCGGTTTCGGTTTTCGGTCAAGGGCATCCTGAATTTTCGGTTTCGGACCAGAATTTTCATTTCGGTGCACCCCTAATCAGAACACAATAGTCTAAGTTGGTGAAGGGAAATTAGAAAAATATATAAATAAAACTATTGTTTAGAAATAGAAAACAGAAAATTGGCATGTGCGTATGTATTCACCCCCTTTGTTAGGAATCCCATAAAAAGCTCTGGTGCAACTAATTTTCGTACCATCAGAAGTCACATAATTTGTGAAATGATGTCCACTTGTGTGCAATCTAAGTGTCACATGATCTGTCATTACATATACACACCTTTTTTTGAAAGGCCCCAGAGGCTGCAACACCTGAGCAAGAGGCATCACTAACCAAACAATGCCATGGAGACCAAGGAACTCTCCAAACAAGGAAGGGACAATGTTGTTGAGAAGTCAGGGTTAGGTTATAAAAAAATATCCAAATCTTTGATGATCCCCAGGAGCACAATCAAATATTTTCGGCCGAAAATGAGCCTAATCCATTTCGGCCGATATTGGTACATATCGGCAGAAAATAGCGGGGAGGGACTGGGAGGAGGAGCTGGGGGCCGGTGCGTTCACTGTGCTCCGGCCCCCAGCTCCAGTAGTTATAAAATGTGTACAATTAATAAGGATTCTATTCATGAGGCCCCCTCTGCAGTAGAACATTCAATATAGCCACATCCTACTCACAGGGCTGTTATCTTAATGCTGGCCGGCCGGGCAGACGAGCGGCAGCGTCACGACTGACGTCACATGCCTGCGCCGCCTCCTTCATTCAGAAAGTAGGCCGGGCACATGACGTCAGTCGTGACGCTGCCGCTCGTCTGCCCGGCCGGCCAGCATTAAGATAACAGCCCTGTGAGTAGGATGTGGCTATATTGAATGTTCTACTGCAGAGGGGGCCTCATGAATAGAATCCTTATTAATTGTACACATTTTATAACTAGTCTGTACTGGAGCGGCAATGGGGGGGGGGGGTCTGTGGATGGCACTGTTATGGGGTGGGTGGGGGTCTGTGGATGGCACTGTTATGAGGTGGGGGGGGTCTGTGGATGGCACTGTTATGGGTGGGGGGTCTGTGGATGGCACTGTTATGGGGTGGGTGGGGGTCTGTGGATGGCACTGTTATGAGGTGGGGGGGGTCTGTGGATGGCACTGTTATGGGGTGGGTGGGGGTCTGTGGATGGCACTGTTATGGGGTGGGGGGGGTCTGTGGATGGCACTGTTATGGGGTGGGGGGGTCTGTGGATGGCACTGTTATGGGGTGGGGGGTCTGTGGATGGCACTGTTATGGGGTGGGTGGGGGTCTGTGGATGGCACTGTTATGAGGTGGGGGGTCTGTGGATGGCACTGTTATAAATATCATTAAAAAAAAAAGTATTTTAAAAGTATTTGGGCAAAAAGGCAGTTTCGGTTTCGGTTTTCGGTCAAGGGCATCCTGAATTTTCGGTTTCGGACCAGAATTTTCATTTCGGTGCACCCCTAATCAGAACACAATAGTCTAAGTTGGTGAAGGGAAATTAGAAAAATATATAAATAAAACTATTGTTTAGAAATAGAAAACAGAAAATTGGCATGTGCGTATGTATTCACCCCCTTTGTTAGGAATCCCATAAAAAGCTCTGGTGCAACTAATTTTCGTACCATCAGAAGTCACATAATTTGTGAAATGATGTCCACTTGTGTGCAATCTAAGTGTCACATGATCTGTCATTACATATACACACCTTTTTTTGAAAGGCCCCAGAGGCTGCAACACCTGAGCAAGAGGCATCACTAACCAAACAATGCCATGGAGACCAAGGAACTCTCCAAACAAGGAAGGGACAATGTTGTTGAGAAGTCAGGGTTAGGTTATAAAAAAATATCCAAATCTTTGATGATCCCCAGGAGCACAATCAAATCTATGAAAACAAAATGGGAAGAACATGGCACAACAGCAAACCTGCCAAAAGACGGCCATCCACCAAAACTGACGGACCAGGCAAGGAGGGCATTAATCAGAGGGGCAGCACAGAGACCTAAGGCAACCCTGGAGGAGCTGCAGAGTTCCACAGCAAAGACTGGAGTATCTGTACATAGGACGACAATAAGCCGTACGCTCCATAGAGTTGGGCTTTATGGCAGAGTGGCCAGAAGAAAGCCATTACTTTCAGCTAAAAACAAAAAGGCACGTTGTAAGTTTGAGAAAAGGCATGTGGGAGACTCCCAAAATGTATGGAGGAAGGTGCTCTGGTCTGATGAGACAAAAATTAAACTTTTTGGCCATCAAAGAAAACGCTATGTCTGGCACAAACCCAACACATCACATCACCCAAAGAATACCATCCCCACAGTGAGACAAGGTGGTGGCAGCATCATGCTGTGGGGATGTTTTTCAGCAGCTGGGACTGGGAAACTGGTCAGAGTTGAGGGAAAGATGGATGGTGCTAAATACATGGATATTCTTGAGCAAAACCTGTACCACTCAGTGCGTGATTTGAGGCTAGTACAGAGGTTCACCTTCCAGCAGGACAATGATCCCAAACACACTGCTAAAGCAACACTTGACTGGTTTAAGGAGAAACATGTACAGTCAGGTCCATAAATATTGGAACATTGACACAATTCAAATCCAAATTTTGGCTCTATACACCACCACAATGGATTTGTAATGAAACGAACAAGATGTGCTTTTACTGCAGACCGTCAGCTTTAATTTTAGGGTATTTACATCCAAATCAGGTGAACTGTGTAGGAATTACAACAGTTTACATATGTGCCTCCCACTTGTTAAGGGACCAAAAGTAATGGGACAATTGGCTTCTCAGCTGTTCCATGGCCAGGTGTGTGTTATTCCCTCATTATCCCAATTACAATGAGCAGATAAAAGGTCCAGAGTTTATTTCACTTCTGCTATTTGCATTTGGAATCTGTTGCTGTCAACTCTAAAGATGAGATCCAAAGAGCTGTCACTATCAGTGAAGCAAGCCATCATTAGGCTGAAAAAACAAATGAGAGAGATAGCAAAAACATTAGGCGTGGCCAAAACAACTGTTTGGAACATTATTAAAAAGAAGGAACGCACCCGTGAGCTCAGCAACACCAAAAGACCCGGAAGACCACAGAAAACAACTGTGGTGGATGACCGAAGAATTGTTTCCCTGGTGAAGAAAACACCCTTAACAACAGTTGGCCAGATCAAGAACACTCTCCAGGAGGTAGGTGTATGTGTGTCAAAGTCAACAATCAAGAGAAGACTTCACCAGAGTGAATACAGAGGGTTCACCACAAGATGTAAATGATTGGCGAGCCTCGAAAACAGGAAGGCCAGATTAGAGTTTGCCAAACGACATCTAAAAAAGCCTTCACAGTTCTGGAACAACATTCTATGGACAGATGAGACCAAGATCAACTTGTACCAGAGTGATGGGAAGAGAAGTGTATGGAGAAGGAAATTAACTTCTGATGATCCTAAGCATACCACCTCATCAGTGAAGCATGGTGGTGGTAGTGTCATGGCTTGGGCATGTATGGCAAAAGCAGCAGGATGAATTCTGAAGTGTTTCAGGCAATATTATCTGCTCAGATTCATCCAAATGCTTCAGAACTCATTGGATGGTGCTTCACAGTGCAGATGGACAATGACCTAGAGCATACTGCAAAAGCAACCAAAGAGTTTTTTAAAGGGAACCTGTCACCAAAAAAACGGATACTAAACTGTTAATAGTACCTTATAGTGCTGCAGAGTAGTTTCCTAATGCACTCTTTGATTGTTTAGCCGCATCTAGCCTCCTGGAGAAATCGTTGTTTTATTCAAGTCAGGTTTGATGTCAAGGGGGCAGCCGTCTAGGCGTCTCGAATGCTGCTCTCCCCGCCTCCCGCCGCCTTTATTGACACGAAGGATCTCAGTGCCGGGACCGCGCTCCCAGCCCGCATGCGCAGTAAAGGGCTGCTGTAGCGCGATTCCGGCTCGTACACTCAGCCGGCTTCAGTTTCTACTGCGCATGCGCCCGCCAGCCTTACATAATAGCGCAGTTACAGAAGATGCCGGGCGCATGCGCAGTAGAAACTGAAGCCGGCTGAGTTTACGAGCCGGAGGCGGGAGCGCGCTACAGCAGCTCTTTACTGCGCATGCAGGCTGGGAGCGCGGTCCCGGCACTGAGCTCCGGCGTGTCAATAAAGGCGGCGGGAGGCGGGGAGAGCAGCATTCGAGACGCCTAGACGGCTGCCCCCTTGACTTCAAACCTAACTTGAAGCAGGGGGCAGCGGCTGAATAAAACAACGATTTCTCCAGGAGGCTAGATGCGGCTAAACAATCAAAGAGTGCATTAGGAAACTACTCTGCAGCACTATAAGGTACTATTCACAGTTTAGTATCCGTTTTTTTGGTGACAGGTTCCCTTTAAGGGAAAGAAGTAGAATGTTATGCAATGGCCAAGTCAATCACCTGACCTGAATCTGATTGAGCATGCCTTTCACTTGCTGAAGACAAAACTGAAGGGAAAATGCCCCAAGAACAAGCAGGAACTGAAGACAGTTGCAGTAGATGCCCGGCAGAGCATCACCAGGGATGAAACCCAGTGTCTAGTGATATCTATGCGTTCCAGACTTCAGGCTGTAATTGACTGCAAAGGATTTGCAACCAAGTATTAAAAAGTGAAAATTTGATTTATGATTAGTATTTTTGGCCCCTTAACAAGTAGGAGGCACATATGCAAACTGTTGTAATTCCTACACAGTTCATCTGATTTGGATGTAAATACCCTCAAATTAAAGCTGACGGTCTGCAGTTAAAGCACATCTTGTTTGTTTAATTTCAAATCCATTGTGGTGGTGTATAGAGCCAAAAATTTTAGAATTGTGTCGATGTCCCAATATTTATGGACCTGACTGTAAATGTGTTGGAATGGCCTGGTCAAAGCCCAGATCTCAATCCAATAGAAAATCTGTGGTCAGACTTAAATATTGTTGTTCACAAGCGCAAACCATCCACCTTGACAAAGCTGGAGCAGTTTTGGAAGGAGGAATGGGCAAAAATCCCAGTGGTTGGATGTGGCAAGTTCATAGAGACTTATTCAAAGCAACTTTGAGCTGTGATTTCCGCAAAAGGTGCCTCTACAAAGTATTGACTTTAGGGGGGTGAATAGTTATGCACATTGACCTTTTCTGTTATTTTGTCCTATTTGTTGTTTGCTTCACAATAAAATAAAAACATCTTCAAAGTTGTGGGTATGTTCTGTAAATTAAAGGGAACCTGTCACCTCAAAAGGGCATATAAAACCGCCAGCATTACCGTATAATAGCCCCCAGTCTGCTATTAATGATGTATTTGATCCGGTAATTTGATGCTCCATACATGACAAAAACAATGTTTTAACCGCCATCAGCGCTATCTAGTCGGCCAGTCTGAAGTCAAGGGGGTGGCGGCGGCCTTCTTGCTTCAAGTCAAGATAAGCATGTGTGACTGACATCTTGCAGTGCGGCCTGGGATCACGTTAGTCTCGCGCATGCGAGGTTTGCTGATGAAAGCCGGCCAACTGTGGGAGCCGGGATTGTGCAGTAACAAGGAGCAAACCGCACATGTGTGAGACTAACGCGATCCCGGCCGCACTGCAGGATGTCAGTCACACAGAAGAGGGGACGGTTAGGGGACGTGCTTATCTTGACTTGAAGCAAAGAGGCCGCAGCCCCCTTGACTTCAGACTGACTGGCGAGATAGCGCTGATGTATGGAGTATCAAATTACCGGATCAAACACACCATTAATAACAGACTGGGGGCTACTATAGGGCAATGCTGGCGGTTTTATATGCCTTTTTGAGGTGACAGGTTCCCTTTAAATGATGCAAATCCTCAAACAATCCATGTTACTTCCAGGTTGTGAGGGACCAAAATACGAAAAAAGTCAAGGGAGGTGAATACTTTTGCAAGGCACTAAACTGGCATGGGTTATTGTTTCAGTCCTCACCTCTGGCAGCAGAAAGGCTAGGTGCACCCCTGACTACTGTGTAGGGACACTAAGGGGACTGGACAGCATGGGGCAGGTATAGGTAGGTAGTTGGCTAGGGGGTAAGATGCAGAAAAGATTACACAAAAATTCTGTCCATCTTGTCTGCAACTAAAAACACAGCAAAATCGCAAGGAAGACGCGTGTGGTGCGCAAATTACATTAAAGTCAATGGAATAAAAGTTGCAGGCGACTTGTGACTGGGGGGGATTTTTTGCGACTGTCGCATCACGTTGCGTGTCAGTGACAATTATTACGTGCAATGTCACACTGCTTTCTTCTCGCGGTGTAACCATACTCATGGAGTCGGAGGCCAAGGTGTGCCACACCTCACTACTGTCCCTCCATGGGCTTTGCAAAAGTTGGGAGGAACATGTTGGAACAGACAGCCACCCTGTGTGACAGAGCCCCTGCTCCCTCCATACAGAGATTACTGCTATCCAGGTGTGCAGACCGTCTCCATGTCATGGAGCCGCCCCAGAGGACAGAGACAAGTAGAATTACCCACACAACCATATTGGCTCTGGGAGCTCACCTCGCTCTGTGATTGGCGGAAATTCCCGCGCACGGCCAGGTTCTGCAGAGCCCCACGGCCTTCTGGGACTGCAGGGAGAGGAGGTGAGTGGGCGGGGCCACAGCTGCTCTTACTGCGCACTTTTTTTTAGGCTGGGCGGTTATTGGGTCTCTCCGCATCGTCCGCCATTGTTTTCTGTATCTGCGGAGCCCCAGACGTGATGAACACCGTCCCTAGACACACCATAGGTTAGTAGTGTGTGACGTGAGTACGCATGCTTGCTGGGTATTAACATGGCAGGAGTATTTATTCTACTGTACCTACCTCTGCCCACTTATAGATTAGGATTTTATTATTGCCTTTTCTACTTGTTACGTCGTTTCCAATGTCTGCACCTGGGCCTAGGAAGCTGGAGCTCCTGGTAAAATCCTCCATGATACCAGACATAATGGCAGTCATTCCCTGTAGACGCTGCCATCTTCCCTTCCACATAACTACAGTAGCTTGCCATCTTGTCTCTACAGGCTGGTATAGCAAGAGAAATGCAGTATATTACCTGGTGTGTGCTCAGATAAAGGGTTAAAGAGGTTCTCCAGGCCTTTGTGCCTAATAGCCCCTTCATCTGCCTGTGGAGAGAATGCACTTACCTCTGCCACCCTGGCTGTGGGCCCCTTCTCTGACGTTGCGACCGCTTGTGCTCTTCTTTCTTCATGTTCAGCTACATTTACATTACGCATCCTAAGGCCTCATGCGCACAACTGTTGTTTTTTGCGTCTGCACATTGTGCAACCGCCCAAAAAAAATGAATGCGGCATCCGTTTTTTTGGAGGATCCGTTTTCCCCCACAGATCCCTTGTAATAAATGCCTATCCTTGTCCGCAAATGTGAAAAAATTAGGACATGCACTATTTTTTTTTTTGCTGAAGGGAAACACGGGCAACGGACGCGGAACATAAACGGATGAACTATCAGCATTTTTTTGCTGACCCATTGAACTGAATGGGTCTCCATCCTATCCGCAAAAAACAAAACGGAACGGAGGCCAAGAAAAACAACTGTCGTGTACATGAGGCCTAAGACACAGGAGCACCTCTAGTTGTGACGTCAGAGGAAGAGCCTGCAGCCTGTTGGGCGATCACATGATCCTAGACCGCGGAATCGGCGGAGGGATGGAAGGGTAGGTACTGCTGAAGGTGTATTCTCTCCACAGGTTAGCAGAAAGAGCAAGAGTCATTTTAGGCACAGGCCCAGAGAACCCCTTTACCCTTGAGACAACCCTTAAAACTGGACTGGTATAACCCCCTTTATCCACCATGCCTCACATGTACGGCATAACAATTATTACCTTCACGCACCAGGACGTACATTTACGACATAGCAATGGGTGCCTGCTGTAACATACAGCTGACACCCTGCCGAGATCAGTGATAGCACTGATGCCAGGATGCATAACTCCCTTAGATGCCAGAATCCATAGCGACTGCTGCATCTAAGGTGTTTACAGAAGGAGGGGGCTCCCTCTCTCCCCTATTGGACCCTCACAACACCAGAGGCAGAGTCTGGAAGGCAAAGTATCAGTGTAAGGCTACTTTCACACTAGCGTTAGGGAACGGATCCGCCCATAATAATGCAGACGGAGGCTCCGTTCAGTACGGATCCGTCTGCATTAAAATTGCAAAAAAAAAGCTAAGTGTGAAAATAGCCTCGGACGGATCCGTCCAGACTTTCAATGTAAAGTCAATGGGGGACGGATCCGCTTGAAGATTGAGCCACATTGTGGCATCTTCAAACGGATCCGTCCCCATTGACTTACATTGTAAGTCTGGACGGATCCGCACGGCCAGGCGGACAGCTGAACGCTGCAAGCAGCGTTCAGCTGTCCGCCTGTCCGTGCGGAGGCGAGCGGAGCGGAGGCTGAACGCCGCCAGACTGATGCAGTCTGAGCGGATCCGCTCCATTCAGACTGCATCAGGGCTGGACGGCTGCGTTCGGGTCCGCTCGTGAGCCCCTTCAAACGGAGCTCACGAGCGGACCAGCGAACGCTAGTGTGAAAGGAGCCTTAAAGGGGTTTGTCCGGGCTTTTAATATTGATGACCTATCCTCAGCATAGGTCATCAATATCAGATCCGACACCTGACATCCCGCCGATCAGCTGTATGAGGAGACGGCGCGTGCAGTGCCGTCTCCCTTCTCTCTTCCTGTTCACCGCTGCGGTTTATGGTCTTTGCCATAGACCGCAGCAGCAGAGCAGGAAGCGAAAAGGGAGACGGCACGTGCACACTGCATGCGCCGTAACCTCACATAGCTGATCGGCGGGGGTGCCAGGTGTCGGATCTGATATTGATGATCTATCCTGAGAATAGGTCATAAATATTTAAAAAGCCCAGACAGCCTCTTTGAACTGATTGATAACATAGATAGATAAGAATTGCAGTGTATTGTACCAGCGATCGGACTACTGTATATTATTCAGGTCCCCAAGTGGGATAAAAAAAAAGTACGGTAAAAGCCCCCCAAAAAACCCGGATAAAATTGCTGTTTTTGTCACCTCACCTCCCAAATAAATTGTATAAAAAGTCATGTAAATCCCAAAATGTATAAACTACAGCTCATCCCGCCAAAAAAAAATCCCTACCACAGCTGCCTTGACAAAAAATAAAAAAAAGTTATGAGTCTTATATGCAAACAGGAAAAAAAGATTTTTTATAAAAAAAAGTGATTTTATGATGCAAAAGTAGTGAAGTGGAAACACGTGAAAAAAACTATATGCATCTGGTATCGCCATAATCATATCAACCCACAGAATAAATTTAGAATATCATATGTACTGTATGGTGAACCCCTTAACCACCTCAGCCCCCCTAGCTTAAACACCCTTAATGACCAGGCCACTTTTTACACTTCTGCACTACACTACTTTCACAGTTTATTGCTCGGTCATGCAAATTACCACCCAAAATAATTTTACCTCCTTTTCTTCTCACTAATAGAGCTTTCATTTGGTGGTATTTCATTGCTGCTGACATTTTTACTTTTTTTTGTTATTAATCGAAATTTAACAAAATTTTTGAAAAAAAATGACACTTTTCACTTTCAGTTGTAATTTTTTTTAAAATAAACGACATCCCTATATACATTTTTCGCTAAATTTATTGTTCTACATGTCTTTGATAAAAAAAAAAAAAATGTTTGGGTAAAAAAAAAAAAAATGGTTTGGGTAAAAGTTATAGCGTTTACAAACTATGGTACAAAAATGTGAATTTCCGCTTTTTGAAACAGCTCTGACTTTCTGAGCACCTGTCATGTTTCCTGAGGTTCTACAATGCCCAGACAGTAGAAAAACCCCACAAAAGACCCCCATCGGAAAGTAGACACCCTAAGGTATTCGCTGATGGGCATAGTGAGTTCATAGAACTTTTTATTTTTTGTCACAAGTTAGCGGAAAATTGTGATTTTTTTTTTTTCTTACAAAGTCTCATATTCCACTAACTTGTGACAAAAAATAAAAACTTCCATGAACTCACTATGCCCATCATGAAATACCTTGGGGTGTCTTCTTTCCAAAATGGGGTCACTTGTGAGGTAGTTATACTGCCCTGGAATTTTAGGGGCCCAAATGCATGCAAAGTAGTTTGAAATCAAAATGTGTAAAAAATGGCCTGTGAAATCCAAAAGGTACTCTTTGGAATGTGGGCCCCTTTGCCCACCTAGGCTGCAAAAATGTGTCACACATGTGGTATCGCCGTACTCAGAAGAAGTAGGGCAATGTGTTTTGGGGTGTATTTTTACATATACCCATGCTGGGTGAGAGAAATATCTTGGCAAAAGACAACTTTTCCCATTTTTTTTTTATACAAAGTTGGCATTTGACCAAGATATTTATCTCACCCAGCATGGGTATATGTAAAATGACACCCCAAAACACATTCCCCAACTTCTCCTGAGTACGGCGATACCACATGTATCTTTTACTGCAGAGGAGAGATCTCGTCTTGCAGCGCCGCATACACCGACTTTTGTGTAATCTGACAGCAGCGCAATGCTTCTGTCAGAATGCACATCAGTGCTGCAGCTAGTCGATCGGTTGGTCCACCTGGAAGGTAAAAAAAAAAAACAGGCCGCAACGCAATAAATTTTATTAGCTTTATAATAACATATAAACTTTATTTAACTTTTTTGCTTACTGGTGATTTTTTTTTTTTTTTACCTTTATAGGACAAACCTCTCCTTCCCCATGGGACAATGTGCAAAGCGCAAATCGCCCAAAGATGTGGCGAAGTGCATTATGCACTTTGTCCAAGGTGAAAGGAGAGGTTTGCAGCAGCTGTGTGTGAATGGGCCCTAATAGCCCTGTGTGCCTGTCCTGGTGAGATGTGATCCCTATGCTAGGTGTACCTGTGTGTGGTACTTCCGGAAACACTCCCCTAAGCATAGGGCAGGGTGGTCAGGGCAGTCAAGACAGAAATAGCGGGTGTCACGCCTTATTCCACTCCTGCTACAGACACGACATCTTTTTCGGGGTAACGGTTGGGTTCAGGTACCAGCAGCGACATTGGGGAAATGTCGCTCGTGTAGACGGCTAACTACACTGGTGGATGGGGCCACGGAACCTCCTGGATACAGGAGGTTCTCGATCTCTTCCTGAAATTTGAGGAAGGATCCTGTTCTCCCAGCCTTATTGTAGAGAACAAAACTATTACCGTATTTTTCGCCGTATAAGACGCACCGGCCTATAAGACGCACCTAGGTTTTTGAGGAGGAAAATAAGAAAAAAAATATTTTGAACCAAAAAGGTGCACTTTTGGTGGGTTTTGAACTAATTGTGGTCTGTGGGTGACGCACTGTTATGGGGGATCTGTGGGTGGCACTGTTATGGGGGATCTGTGGGTGGCACTGTTATGGGGGATCTGTGGCCTTATGGGGGATCTGTGGGTGACACTTATGGGGGATCTGTGGGTGACACTTATGGGGGATCTGTGGGTGACACTTATGGGGGATCTGTGGGTGACACTTATGGGGGATCCTCTCTGGATGGCACTGTTATGAGGATGAGGATCTGTGAATGACAGTTATGGGGGGGATCTGTGGATGACACATATATAGCATCTTATGCTGTCATCCACAGATCCCCTCCATAAGTGTCCCTGTAGTGAATGACCCTCAATACAGGGGGTGGGGGTCGCATCTGCTTTAATGACAGCGGGGCCCGTGCAGTGACTATTCTACTACACGGGCCCCGCTCACTGTATAATCATATCTCTCTAATAGTTAATTGTTCTATGCATGTAATCGCATAATGAGCGCTAATGAGCGCTGTGTATTACCGTACTTAAAACTAGCAGCGCTCGCCGTTCGGAGCAGAGAGGAGGCAGGACGGGCGCTTGCAACGTGAGTCATACGTCACGCGCCTGCGCCGCCTGCTTCATTCATAAGTGGGCGGTGCAGGCGCGTGACGTATGTCTCACGCTGCAAGTGCCCGTCCTCCCGGCCTGCCTCCTGCCTCCTCTCTGCTCCGAACGGCGAGCGCTGCTAGTTTTAAGTACGGTAATACACAGCGCTCATTAGCGCTCATTATGCGATTACATGCATAGAACAATTAACTATTAGAGAGATATGATTATACAGTGAGCGGGGCCCGTGTAGTAGAATAGTCACTGCACGGGCCCCGCTGTCATTATAAATGCAGATGCCGCCCCCAGCCCCTCCTCCCTCACAGCTGATACACCCGCCGCGCGGCATCGCGGCGGGTGTATCATTGAAAACTGGGCAAAATAAGCTACATTCGCCGTATAAGACGCACTGCTATTTTCCCCCCACTTTTGGGGGGAAAAAAGTGCGTCTTATACGGCGAAAAATACGGTATATGCAGCCAATTGAATCAAATATACAGACACCTTCTTATACCAGAACTTGTGCGTCGGGAAACTAAATACGGAGCCAACATCTGGTCATTGAAGTCCACCCCTCCCATGTGAAGGTTATAGTCGTGGACTGAGAAGGGCTTTTCAATTACACTGGTTGCCCGTTCTATTTGTATTGTCGTGTCTAAGTCAATGGAGGAGAGCATGTAAACGTCACGCTTGTCTCTCCATTTCACCGCGAGCATTTCTTCATTACACAAGGCAGCCCTCTCCCCCCTTGCAAGACGGGTGGTAACGAGCCGTTGGGGGAAACCCGCGCGACTAGTTCACGCGGTGCCAGAGCAGCCAATCTGTTCTAGGAACAAATGCCTGAAGAGGGGCACACTTGTGTAGAAATTGTCCACATAAAGATGGTACCCCTTGCCAAATAAGGGTGACACCAAGTCCCAGACTGTCTTCCCACTGCTCCCCAGGTAGTCAGGGCAACCGACCGGCTCCAGGGTCTGATCTTTACCCTCATAGATCCGAAATTTGTGGGTATAGCCTGTGGCCCTTTCACAGAGCTTATACAATTTGACCCCATACCGGGCGCGCTTGCTTGGGATGTATTGTTTGAAGCCAAGGCGCCCGGTAAAATGTATAAGGGACTCGTCTACGCAGATGTTTTGCTCAGGGGTATACAAATCTGCAAATTTCTGGTTGAAGTGGTCTATGAGGGGCCGAATTTTGAGGAGCCGGTCAAAAGCTGGGTGGCCTCTGGGACAGGAGGTGTTGTTGTCGCTAAAGTGCAGGTAATGCTGGATGGTCTCAAATCGTGTCCTGGACATAGCAGCATAGAACATGGGCATGTGATGAATTGGGTTCGTGGACCAATATGACCGCAATGCATGCTTTTTGGTTAGACCAATGTTGAGGAGAAGGCCCAGAAAATTTTTAATTTCGGAAACTTGGACTGGTTTCCACCAGAAAAGCTGGGCATAAAAGCTTCCCGGGTTGGCGGATATAAATTGAGTGGCATACCGATTTGTTTCTGCCACAACTAGGTCCAAGAGCTCCGCAGTCAAGAACAGCTCAAAAAATCCCAGGCCCGAACCGATCTGAGCTGTCTCAACCCGAACTCCAGACTGGGCGGTGAAAGGGGGAACTACAGGTGCGTCTGAAGTTGGGGACTGCCAATCAGGGTTTGCCAGCACCTCAGGGATTCTAGGGGCTCTTCGGGCCTGTCTGTGCGGTGTCTGCGACGGGGTAACTATTGCACGTGCCACCGTACCAGCTTCAACTGCCCTTCTGGTGCTCGCCACTTCACCATGTTGTACGGCAGTATGCCTCACCACGTAATCCGACAGCGCCAGCCCCACTCTGCTGCACTTGAAGCGGATCCTGCGCAACCTGCAGTCTAGCGACACGGGGCCGGGTACGCCTGGTGCTATCAGGGACCTCAACCTCCTCGTCCAAACTTTGGGTCAGACTGCCACTGCTTTCTACAGGTTCATATTCTGACCCGCTAGATTAATCAGATGAGGGTTCCCATTCCTCATCCGACTGGGTCAGAAGCCTGTAGGCCTCTTCAGAAGAATACCCCCTGTTTGACATTTGGACTACTAAATTTAGGGGTATTCCCTGAGACTACCCAAGAAAAAAAGCAAGCCTGTCTTACAAATGGGAGGCTAGCGAAGTACCGGAGGCCGCTGCGATTGATAAAAAATATCAAAACTGATTTTTTTTTATCACCGCAGCGCGTGTAAAGTGATTGTGCAGTGATTAAAAAAAAAAAAAATTTTGTCACTGCGGCGGGGCGGGCGTGGGAGAACGCACATGTGGGCGACCGATCAGGCCTGATCGGGCAAACGCTGCGTTTTGGGTGGAGGGCGAGCTAAGGTGACACTAATACTATTATAGATCTGACTGTGATCAGTTTTGATCACTTACAGATACAATAAAAGTACAAATGCTGATTAGCGATACGCTAATCAGTGACTGCGGTGCGGTGGGCTGGGCGCTAAACGATTGCTAACTACCTAACCAAGGGGCCTAAACTATCCTAAAACCTATCAGTCAATACCAGTGAAAAAAAAAAGTGACAGTTTACACTAATCACTTTTTTCCCTTTCACTAAGTGATTGACAGGGGCAAGAAGGGGTGATCAAGGGGTTAATTGGGGTTCAGGGGGGTGATCTGGGGCTAAGGTGTAGTGTTTGGTGCTACTCACTGTTACGCCTGCTCCTCTGCTGAGACCAACCAACGAAAAGGACCAGCAGAGGAGCAGGGAAGCCATTTAACACCTTATATTTATAAATATAAGGTGTTAGATGGCTTCTGATTTGAGATTTTGAAAATCGCCAGCCTGCCAGCAACGATCATTGGCTGGCAGGCTGGTGACAAAATTGTTCTTAAACTTTTGCCGGCCTGCAATGCGCAGGCCAGCTCAGACCAAAATCTTGCGTCTCGTGAGATGACGCACGGATGCGTCCAGGAGGAATGAATCGACCGCCTCCAGGACGTATCCGTGCGTTAGGCGGTCCGGAAGAGGTTAAAAAACACTGACAGAGTTTCAATTTTTGTCCACCTTACCTCCTAAAAAAAAATTATAAAAAAAAAAATTTAAAAGTCATATGTTCCCCAAAGTGGTACCAATGAAAACTACAGCCTGTCCTGCAAAAAAATTAGCCCTCACACAGCTCAGTCACCAAAAACTTGTTATGGCTCATAGGGTACCTTCTGTAGAGTTGTTTCCCCAAAGACGTCAATGGGGTTGTCAACATAAACAGAAAATCTGCATAAAAATCTGCACCAAAAACCGCATTAAAAACATACCATAACCGCGAATACACGGTTTTGGTGCAGATTTTTTGCACACAAATCTGCATCATGTACAGGTGCCTTTAACTTCTTCAGCCCCCCTAGCTTAAACCCCCTTAACCCCTTCACGCAACATCACGTACATGTACGTGGGGGAATGTGGTGCCTCACCGCATCCCCACGTGCATGTACGTGATCGGCTTCACTGTCAGCGCAGGGACCTAAGCGCTGAAGATTCAGTGAAGCCGGCGTGCTGGGGTTGCTAGGCAACCAGAGAAGCCGGAAGGAGTTGTATTAGACCCCTGACCCGCCCACGATCGCTGTGATTGGTCCAATACTGCAGAGGGACCAATCGCAGCGCATCGGGGCAGGAAAGGGGGGGTTAGGGAGAGACTGTGTGCCTCTCCTTCTCTGATCGTCCCCATTCCTGTCAGGGAAGCGATCAGAGAAGGAGAGTGTGACAATCTACTGTACCTATCACATGTATACTAGTCATGGAGCACTGCTACTTAGCGCTCCATGACTAGTATACTCGTCATGGCATAAAACTGTCACCATGTCTGCAGACATGGTG
Source organism: Bufo gargarizans (assembly GCF_014858855.1). NCBI lineage: Eukaryota > Metazoa > Chordata > Amphibia > Anura > Bufonidae > Bufo > Bufo gargarizans. The sequence continues at coordinate 173,986,035 of NC_058080.1, read as the reverse complement.
ACAGCGCTGAGTGCCGGCTGTTACACACAGCCAGGCACTCAGGCTCAATGCCGAGGGGGGTCCTGTGACCCCCGTATCGGCGATCGGGTAGTTAGGAACCCCCCCCCCCTATGGGCGATCGCTCAATGTAGTTTCTGATCCCTGCGGTCCCTGACCGCAGGGATCAGAAACAAAAAAATTGCCCCAAATCGATTTTTTTTTAACCCCCCTGCACCTCTGAATTCCATTTATGTGGCGGGGTGCAGGGGGCGGTTTGTGGGTGGTGCGGGGCGGTGTGGCAGTTGCGGGAGGCGGGCGGTGCAGGCAGGCGGGATCGCGATCCCCCGCCCGCCTCCCATTATAATCATCGGTGGCGTCTAGTGGGTTATACCAGGGTGCCAGCACATTGCTGGCACCCTGGTATAAACGGCTGACATCGGTGATGCGATGTCAGCCGTTTAACCCTTTCCATACCGCGGTCCGTACGGACCGCGGTATGGAAAATGTTAACAGCTCAGGGAGCTCCCTCCCTCTCCCATCGGAGGGCTGCTGTACCTTTGCAGCCCCCCGATAGAGAGGGAGAGAGCCCTCAGACAGCCCCCCCAGAGCCCCGTCCTTCCCCTTCCCCGCCTGCGCAGTTCTGAACATAACTGAGCAGACGGGGAAGGTTCCCATGGCAACAGGACGCCTCTCAGGCGTCCTGCTGTCCATGAACAGATCTATGCTGAAAGCATAGATCTGTTCAGTGTAAGTAAAATATAGTACAGTGCAATATATATTGTACTGTACTGTATTATACAGACATCAGACCCACTGGATCTTCAAGAACCAAGTGGGTCTGGGTCAAAAAAAAAAAGTGAAAAAAGTAAAAATCAAAAAACACATTTATCACTGATTAAACATGAGAAAAATAAAATTCCCTACACATGTTTGGTATCGCCGCGTCCGTAACGACCTGATCTATAAAACGGTCATGTTACTTTTCCCGAACGGTGAACGCCATAAAAATAAAAAACTATGATGAAATTGAAATTTTGCCCACCTTACTTCCCCAAAAAAGATAATAAAAGTGATCAAAAAAGTCGCATGTACTCCAAAATTGTAACAATCAAACCGTCATCTCATCCCGCAAAAAATGAGACCCTACTTAAGATAATCGCCCAAAAACTAAAAAAAACTATGGCTCTTAGACTATGGAAACACTAAAACATCATTTTTTTTTGTTTCAAAAATGAAATCATTGTGTAAAACTTATATAAATAAAAAAAAGTATACATATTAGGTATTGCCGCATCCGTATCGACCGACTCTATAAAAATATCACATGACCTAACCCCTCAGATGACCACCGTAAAAAAATAAAAATAAAAACGGTGTAGAAAAAGCAATTTTTTGTCATCTTACGTCACAAAAAGTGTAATAGCAAGCGATCAAAAAGTAAGTCATATGCACCCCAACATAGTGCCAATCAAACCGTCATCTCATCTCGCAAAAAATGAGACCCTACTTAAGATAATCGCCCCAAAACTGTAAAAACTATGGCTCTCAGACTATGGAGAAACTAAAAAAATTTTTTGTTTTAAAAATGAAATCATTGTGTAAAACTTACATAAATAAAAAAAAATGTATACATATTAGGTATCGCCGCGTCCGTGACAACCTGCTCTATAAAATTACCACATGATCTAACCTGTCAGATGAATGTTGTAAATAACAATAAAAAAAACTATGCCAAAAAAGCTATTTCTTGTTACCTTGCCGCACAAAAAGTGTAATATAGAGCAACCAAAAATCATATGTACCCTAAACTAGTACCAACAAAACTGCCACCCTATCCCGTAGTTTCTAAAATGGGGTCACTTTTTTGGAGTTTCTACTCTAGGAGTGCATCAGGGGGGCTTCAAATGGGACATGGTGTCAAAAAAACTGTCCAGCAAAATCTGGCTTCCAAAAACCATACGGCGCACCTTTCACTCTACGCCCCGCTGTGTGGCCGTACAGTAGTTTACGGCCACATATGGGGCGTTTCTGTAAACAGCAGAATCAGGGCAATAAAGATACAGTCTTGTTTGGCTGTTAACCCTTGCTTTGTTAGTGGAAAAAATGGGTTAAAATTGAAAATTAGGCAAAAAAATGAAATTCGCAAATTTCATCCCCATTTGCTAATAACTCTTGTGCAACACCTAAAGGGTTAACAAAGTTTGTAAAATCAGTTTTGAATACCTTGAGGGGTGTAGTTTCTTAGATGGGGTCACTTTTAGGGAGTTTCTACTCTAGGGGTGCATCAGGGGGCTTCAAATGGGACATGGTGTCAAAAAAACTGTCCAGCAAAATCTGGCTTCCAAAAACCATACGGCGCACCTTTCACTCTACGCCCCGCTGTGTGGCCGTACAGTAGTTTACGGCCACATATGGGGTGTTTCTGTAAACGGCAGAGTCAGGGCAATAAAGATACAGTCTTGTTTGGATGTTAACCCTTGCTTTGTTAGTGGAAAAAATGGGTTAAAATTGAAAATTAGGAAAAAAAATGAAATTCTCAAATTTCATCCCCATTTGCCAATAACTCTTGTGCAACACCTAAAGGGTTAACAAAGTTTGTAAAATCAGTTTTGAATACCTTGAGGGGTGTACTTTCTTAGATGGGGTCACTTTTAGGGAGTTTGTACTCTAGGGGTGCATCAGGGGGCTTCAAATGGCACATGGTGTAAATAAACCAGTCCAGCAAAACCTGCCTTCCAAAAACCATACGGCGCACCTTTCACTCTACGCCCCGCTGTGTGGCCGTACAGTAGTTTACGGCCACATATGGGGTGTTTCTGTAAACGGCAGAGTCAGGGCAATAAAGATACAGTCTTGTTTGGATGTTAACCCTTGCTTTGTTAGTGTAAAAAATTGGTTAAAATGGAAAATTAGGCAAAAAAATGAAATTCTCAAATTTCATCCCCATTTGCCAATAACTCTTGTGCAACACCTAAAGGGTTAGCAAAGTTTGTAAAATCAGTTTTGAATACCTTGAGGGGTGTAGTTTATAGAATAGGGTCATTTTTGGGTGGTTTCTATTATGTAAGCCTCGCAAAGTGACTTCAGACCTGTAGTGGTCCCTAAAAATTGGATTTCTGAAAAATTTCAAGATTTGCTTCTAAACTTCTAAGCCTTGTAACATCCCCAAAAAATTAAATATCATTCCCAAAATAATTCAAACATGAAGTACACATGGGGAATGTAAAGTCATCACAATTTTTGGGGGTATTACTATGTATTACAGAAGTAGAGAAACTGAAACTTTGAAATTTGCAAATTTTTCCAAATTTGGGGTAAATTTGGTATTTTTTTATGCAAAAAAAATTAATTTTGGGACTTAATTTTTCCAGTGTCATGAAGTACAATATGTGACGAAAAAACAATCTCAGAACGGCCTGGATAAGTCAAAGCGTTTTAAAGTTATCAGCACTTAAAGTGACACTGGTCAGATTTGCAAAAAATTATTTTTGGTGAAATAAGGCTGTGTCTTGAAGGGGTTAATGACCAGACCACTTTTTACAATTCTGCACTACACTACTTTCACGGTTTATTGCTCGGTCATACAACTTACCACCCAAATGAATTTGGCCTCCTTTTCTTCTCACTATTAGAGCTTTCATTTGGTGGTATTTCATTGCTGCTGACAATTTCAAATTTGTTTATATTAATCGAAATTGACCGAAATTTTTCACTTTCTGTTGTAAAATTCTTCAATTAAAACTACATTTCTATATAAATTTTTCTCTAAATTTATTGTTCTACATGTCTTTGATAAAAAAAAAATGCAATAAGTATATATTTATTGGTTTGGGTAAAAGTTACAGCGTTTACAAACTAAATTTTAATTTACGCACTTTGACTTTCTGAGCACTTGTCATGTTTCCTGAGGTTCTACAATGCCCAGACAGTAGAAACACCCCACAAATGACCCCATTTCGGAAAGTAGACACCCTAAGGCAGTGTTGGCGAACCTATGGCACGGGTGCCAGAGGCGGCACTCGGAGCCCATTGAAAAAGTCTTTGGTGTACTAATATGTCTTTGATTTTTCCTGTCCTTCATCAGCGCAGTGCGTACTATGAATGACACAGGCAGTGCATTGAATGTAGGCAGGCTATTATAGCTAAATGATACATGGAAAATATACTATATTGCTATTCAGGTTAAATTGCTGGCTTGGCACTTGCCGATAAATAAGTGGGCTTTGGGTTTCAGTTTGGGCACTCGGTCTCTAAAAGGTTCACCATCACTGCCCTAAGGTATTCCCTGATGGGCATAGTAAGTTCATGGAAGTTTTTATTTTTGTCACAAGTTAGCGGAAGATGTTTTTTCTTTTTTTTTTCTTATAAAGTCTCATATTCCACTAACTTGTGCCAATTTTTTTTTTTTTACATGAACTCACCATACCCCCCACAGAATACCTTGGGGTGTCTTCTTTCCAAAATGGGGTCACTTGTGGGGTGTTTATATTGCCCGGGCATTTTAGGGGCCCTAAAGCATGAGAAGTAGTTTGGAATCGAAATTTGTAAAAATGCCCTGTGAAATCCTGAAAGTACTCATTGGAATTTGGGCCCCTTTGTGCATCTTGGCTGCAAAAAAGTGTCACATGTGGTATTGCCGTACTCATGAGAAGTAGGGCAATGTGTTTTGGGGTGCCTTTTTATATCGTACTCATGAGAAGTAGGGCAATGTGTTTTGGGGTGCCTTTTTATATATACTCATGCTGGGTGAGATAAATATCTCTCTAAAAGACAACTTTTCAATTTCTTTTATACAAAGTTGTCATTTTACAGAGATATTTCTCTCACCCAGCATGGGTATATGTAAAAATACACCCCAAAACACATTGCCCTACTTCTCCTGAGTACGGTGATACCACATGTGTGACATTTTTTTTGCAGCCTAGATGCGCAAAGGGGCCCAAATTCCAATGAGTATCTTTTAGGAGGGCATTTTTAGGCATTTGGATTCTCACGCTTTAGGGCCCCTAAAATGCCAGGGCAGTATAAATACACCACATGTAACCCCATTTTGGAAAGAAGACACCCCAAGGTATTCCGTGAGGGGCATGGCGAGTTCATAGAAGTTTTTTGTTTTGTTTTTTGGCACAAGTTAGCGGAAATTGCTTTTTTTTTCTCACAAAGTCTACCTTTCCGCTAACTTGTGACAAAAAGTTCAATCTTTCATGGACTCAATATGCCCCTCAGCGAACTACTTGGGGTGTCTACTTTCCGAAATGGGGTAATTTGTGGGGTGTGTTTACTGTTCTGGCATTTTGGGCGTGGCTAAATTGTGAGCAACCCTGTAAAGCCTAAAGGTACTCGTTGGACTTTCGGCCCCTTTACGCACCTAGGCTGCAAAAAAGTGTCACACATGTGGTGTCGCCGTACTCAGGAGAAGTAGGGCAATGTGTTTTGGGGTGTATTTTTACATATACCCATGCTGGGTGAGAGAAATATCTCTGTCAATTGACAACTTTGTATAAAAAAAATTGTAAAAGTTGTCTTTTAGAGAGATATTTCTCTCATCCAGCATGGGTATATGTAAAAAGACACCCCAAAACACATTGCGCTACTTCTCCTGAGTACCGCGATACCACATGTGTGTAGGGCTGCAGTAAACGATTATTTTAGTAATCGAGTATTCTATCGATTATTTTTTACGAATAATCGAGTAATCTAATAAGAAAAAAATAATAGACTGTTTTCCTTTATAAAAACTCATCAGACCCCCTGCCATCAGTCCCCAACACCCTTTGTTCCCCACTGTGCGATCAGCCCAATTGCATCAGTTCCCCCCAGTGCCATCAGCTCTCCCCACCCCAGTGCCATGAGCTCCCCCTCACCCCAGTGCCATGAGCTCCCCCTCACCCCAGTGCCATGAGCTCCCCCTCACCCCAGTGCCATGAGCTCCCCCTCACCCCAGTGCCATGAGCTCCCCCTCACCCCAGTGCCATGAGCTCCCCCTCACCCCAGTGCCATGAGCTCCCCCTCACCCCAGTGCCATGAGCTCCCCCTCACCCCAGTGCCATGAGCTCCCCCTCACCCCAGTGCCATGAGCTCCCCCTCACCCCAGTGCCATGAGCTCCCCCTCACCCCAGTGCCATGAGCTCCCCCTCACCCCAGTGCCATGAGCTCCCCCTCACCCCAGTGCCATGAGCTCCCCCTCACCCCAGTGCCATGAGCTCCCCCTCACCCCAGTGCCATGAGCTCCCCCTCACCCCAGTGCCATCAGCTCTGCCCCCTTGTGCCATCAGCTCTGCCCCCTTGTGCCATCAGCTCTGCCCCCTTGTGCCATCAGCTCTGCCCCCTTGTGCCATCAGCTCTGCCCCCCTTGTGCCATCAGCTCTGCCCCCCTTGTGCCATCAGCTCTGCCCCCCCTGTGCCATCAGCTCTGCCCCCTTGTGCCATCAGCTCTGCCCCCTTGTGCCATCAGCTCTGCCCCCTTGTGCCATCAGCTCTGCCCCCTTGTGCCATCAGCTCTGCCCCATTAGCGCTGCCCCCATTGTGCCATCAGCTCTGCCCCCTTGTGCCATCAGCTCTGCCCCCATTGTGCCATCAGCTCTGCCCCCTTGTGCCATCAGCTCTGCCCCTATAGCTCTGTCCCCTTATGCCATCAGCTCTGCCCCCATTGTGCCATCAGCTCTGCCCCCATTATGCCATCAGCTCTGCCCCTATTGTGCCATCAGCTCTGCCCCATTAGCTCTGCCCCCTTGTGCCATCAGCTCTGCCCCCATTGTGCCATCAGCTCTGCCCCCATTGTGCCATCAGCTCTGCCCCATTAGCTCTACCCCCTTGTGCCATCAGCTCTGCCCCATTAGTTCTGCCCCCATTGTGCCATCAGCTGTGCCCCCATTGTGCCATCAGCTCTGCCGCCATGCTCCTCCTGACACCCGGATTGCACAGCGTCACTGGTTTCTATGACGCTGTGCACTCCAGGCGCCTGGCCTTAGTTGCGCCCCACCCCCTCGGTTTCACCAACTTACCTTTCCAGCAGGGGCGCTGCCGACACTCCATCGTTCTGCGCTGCTCTGCTCCTGACGTCACGCAGTGCGTCAGGTCGCGGCGTGCGTACCTCAGGAGGTCAGAGCAGCGCGGGACCATGGACGTACTGTGGAGTGTCCGGAGGCCGCCTGCTGGAAAGGTGAGTATTCCAAGCGCAGCGGGAGACCACGGAGCGGGAGTAATAGCAAGCGCTTCACTCCCGCTCCGTGGTAACATGACACAAACGAATCTTCGATGCAAAAAATTTGCATCAAGGATTTTTTGTGTCGAATTACTCGATTTAATCGAGTAATCGTTTCAGCCCTACATGTGTGACACTTTTTTGCAGCCTAGGTGCGCAAAGGGGCCCAAATTCCAACGAGTACCTTTTAGGAGGGCATTTTTAGGCATTTGGATTCCAGACTTCTTCTCACGCTTTAGGGCCCCTAAAATGCCAGGGTAGTATAAATACCCCACAAGTGACCCCATTTTGGAAAGAAGACACCCCAAGGTATTCCGTGAGGGGCATGTTTTTTCTTTGGCACAAGTTAGCGGAAAATGATTTTGTAAGAGAAAAAAAAAAAAAAAAAAACATTTTCCGCTAACTTGAGCCAAAAAATAAAATAAAAATTCTAGGAACTCGCCATGCCCCTCACGGAATACCTTGGGTTGTCTTCTTTTCAAAATGGGGTCACTTGTGGAGTATTTGTACTGCCCTAGCATTTTAGGGGCCCTAAAGCGTGAGAAGAAGTCTGGAATATAAATGTCTAAAAAATTTTACGCATTTGGATTCCGTGAGGGGTATGGTGAGTTCATGTGAGATTTTATTGCTTGTCACAAGTTAGTGGAATATGAGGCTTTGTAAGAAAAAAAAAAGAAAAAATTCTGCTAATCTGTGCCCCCAAAAAATAATAATAATCTTCTATGAACTCGCCATGCCCCTCAAAAGTGATCTTTATAGCGCTGCAGCGATTTTACGGTGTTTTTGCAATGATCAGAAAAAAAAAATCTCTGTCACTGCGATGGGGCGGACTGAACGCAAGTGTGCGCACAAGATCAGGCCTAATTGGGCGAACACTGCGTTTTTTGTAGAGCCTATAGAACATGTCCTATTCTTGTCCGCAATTGCGGACAAGAAAAGGCATTTTCTATATAGTTCTGGCAAAATGCGGAAAGCACATTGCCAGTGTCCGTGTTTTTCAGATCCGCGGTGTCCGTGTTTTGTGGATCACGGATCCACAAAACACATACGGACGTCTGAATGGAGCCTTACAGGGGGTTGATCAATGACAGGGGGGTGATCAGGGGTTAATAAGTGACGGTGGGGGGGATAGTGTAGTGTGGTGCTTGGTGCTACTTATTACAGAGCTGCCTGTGTCCTCTGGTGGTCGATCCAAGCAAAAGGGGCCACCAGAAGACCAGGTAGCAGGTATCTCAGACGCTGTTAACAAAACAGCGTCTGATATACCTTTCAGGGGTTAAAAATCGCATCTACAGCCTGCCAGCGAATGATCGCCGCTGGCAGGCTGTAGATCCACTGGTTTACCTTTGCTTCCTGTGAATGAGCGCTCCTGTGTGTGCGCGTTCAGAGTAAATCTCGCAATCCTGCGTGCGGCGGTCCTGAGAAGGTTAAAAACATTTCAGTAAGGCCTCATGCACACGACTGTTGTATTAGTCCGCATCCGAACGTTTTTGCGGCTAGGATGCGGACCCATTCACTTCAATGGGCCACAAAAGATGCGGATATCACTCCGTGTGCTGTCTGCATCCGTTGCTCTGTTCCGTAGCCCCGCAAAAAAAATATAACATGTACTATTCTTGTCCGTTTTGCGGACAAGAATATGCATTTCTTCAATGGGCTTTCCATTCCGCAAATTGCGGAAGGCACACGGACGGCTTCTGTTTTTTGCGGATCCGCGGTTTGCGGACCGCAAAAAAAAGGGAACGGGCGTGTGCATGAGGCCTAAATTCCATGTTAGAAAATCCAGCTGCTGCCCCATCTCTTCTGAGTGCTGTCACGTCCCCAAACACGTGTTCTCCTTTTAAGGCTACATTCACACAACCGTGTCGTGTTTTGCCGTCCACAAATTGCGGATCCACAAAACAGGGATGCTGCCCGTGTGCGTTCTGTAAATTGCATGTTCTATTCTTTTTGCGAGGTCACAGAACGGGGAAACGGATGCAGGCAGCACACCGAGTGCTGTCTGCATCTTTTGCTGCCCTATTGAAGTGAATGGGTCCGCATCCGAGCCGCAAAAAAATGTGGCTTGGATGTGGACCAAAACAACGGTCGTGTGAATGTAGCCTAATTCTCTGCAAAATGAAAAATGTGGCGCTAAAGCTACATACTATTGGAAAAAATGTAATTTTTCATTTGCACATTCCTGCGTTTAATAAATTGTATGAAACATCTGTGGGGTCAAAACTATCACTACACCCCTAGCTGAATTCATTGGGGCTGTACTTTAAAAAAAATGGGGAAATTTTGGGGGTTTCCACTGTACTAGTGCTTCAGGGGTGGTGCAAGTTTGAGGTGGCTTCCAAATCCAATCTGCCCTTCAAAAGCAAAATGGCACTCCTTCCGTTCTGAGCTCTGCTGTGTGCCAATACATGACTTACCATTGCAGTCTGTGAGAGATGGTGTCTTGCCTCAGCATATTGCTGTGGTAGCCTCAAGTCTTCCTGTCGCTCCAAGCCTCCACAGAGAATGAACAGCTTCCTTGATCACCTTGGGAGGGAGCCGTGGTCACAAAATCTGAGGGGTTAAATATCTGCGATTGTCGTTATGGACGATCAGAGACATTGCCTCCGTTTAATTTAAGTTTAATTTAAAAAAAAGTTTGCAATAAAAACACAAAACCACTTTTCTCGCCCATATTCATTGGGGGACACAGGAACTGTGGGTATAGCTATGTCCTCTAGAAGGCATTGACACTAGGCATAAGCTGTTAGCCCCTTCCACGACAGCTATACCCCCTCCAGCCTGGAGAGAGAGCTTCAGTTTTTTCCTAGTGTCATAGGAGGCAAGACCTCCCTGGCTTCCTTGAAGATTTTTTATTTTATTGTTTTTTTTCTTCTTTCAGGTGGGAAACAGTGGTCTCCCAGCCTCCCTGTTCTCCCGGGGGAGCATGCCAGTGTTGGTCCACCACACTGCCTCCTCCCCCACAAGAAGACAAGGTGGACCAGGGCAGCCTCGTTCCCCTGCATCCTGCCAGCTGATGGGTCACCTGACCAAGTCCCTCTCCCAGTGTCCTGCCACTACGGTGCCAGTAACTTAAGAGGTGACCCCTGCTGGAGCAGAAGAAGGGTGAAGACGGTCAGCAGGACAGATAAGTTGAATGGCTGCTCCAGCCCACCGACCAAACCCTCCCCTCCCCCCCCCATATATGTTTTATGTAGGGGCATATCTGGTTCTGGGTCACTTGGACGCCTCGGTCCCCCCTTCCTGCCGTGCAGTCTTCCTAACCTCACTTGCCAGTACGGAGTAGAGCGCATGGCCCTCCAGCGGAACAGGGCGGGGGTCACGTCGCACATAGACAGACAGGACTCCAATCCCGGGCACTTTCCGGAACAGTGGCAGGCGGCACTGCAGGGGTTACTGGCGAACGGGCGCTTGCGCTGTATGCAGCAGTTAAACGGCCTGAGGTGGAGCTGGGATTATTGCGGGACTTCCCTCTTGCCGCCACAGCGCTGAAGGAAGCTCTTCTGAGGCGGGCATTCTCCTCCGGCGGTAGCTCGTTGTTTCTGGGCTCTGGTAGGAACTCTTGTCCCCTCTCTCCTTTAGGTTGCCATACCCTCTCCAGCCTCAGGGTGTGTGTTTTTCTGTTGGTTCTATCATGTCTGAGCCCACGGGTGCTCCCCCTAAGCTTCCAATATCTGTCCATTATGCCTGCTCCATGCAAAATTCCCTTGCGGGCAACCAGATTCTGTCGGCACTGCTTGTCAGGCATCCAGGCAGGGGCCCCCCCTTTAGCCCGTACAGCTGCCTTCCCCTCTTGTCTCTGAGTTGCCAGATTGGGCCAGAACCCTCTCTCAGGCGGTGGAAAACCTCTCCAAAATCTCCCAATCCACCCTATCTATCGTGGGTCGCTTGGTTGAGAATCCGGCGCAGGTTGCACCTCCCTCAGATGCACCCTCCAGAACTTCCTTCTCGGGTGACACCTCTGGGGCACTTCCCTCTGGTGAGCCCGCCAGTGCATGGCAATCACAAAAGCGTCCTAGAGCAGGACATGATTCCTTGTCAGACGCATCGCCCTCTCCACCCCGTATAAGATCTCACTCAGGCTTTTCCCCCTGGGGATCTGCCGTCTAAAGGGGAGGTAGAGAATTCTTACTTGGACATGAATACGGATCAGCCTTCCAAGATGGCCTCCACTTTAGATAGCCTCATTGCTGCCATCCTTGACACCTTCCAGGTGCAGGATAATCCCCCTTCCACTTACCACTAGGGTGTATCCTTTTTCCTAAACAGGCCTTAAAGGTGTCTCCTCACTATAATGATTTTTCTGCGGTGGTTTCTAAGGCTTGAGATCATCTAGACATGCGCTTTACCACCCCTAAGAAGCTGGATGTTCTATATCCATTTCCAGCGGATTGTGTGTCCACGTGTGCATCCCCTCCCAATGTCGACCCACCAGTAGAACGGCTAGCCCAAAATACAGCTATTCCAGTACCCGATGGATCCTCCCTTCAGACACCTGAAGATCGCAGGATGGAATCCTTGACGAAATCCCTCTTTGCAGCTACAGGGTCAGCGCTTAGACCCGTTTTTGGCAAAAGCGATCTCTGAGTGGGGCTGTCAGCTGGACCAAGACCTGGCTTCCGAGGTTCCTGTTCAGGACTCCTTGGCCCAGCTGATCAGCCAGGCGGGGAAGTTCCTCTGCGAGGCGTCTTTGGATGCATGCACCCTCATTGCAGTCACCTTATGCCGCGAGCTCTGGCTAAAGGTGTGGGCAGCGGACTCAACATCCAAGTGCTCCCTAATCGGTCTTCCCTTCTTTGGGACCTGGCTGGACGAAATTATATTTGAGGCCACGGGAGGTAAGAGCACCCATCTCCCACAACCTAGGGTGAAGCGTGCCTCGCACGCCAGGTCAGGTTCCTCCTGTGGTAGGTCCTTTCGCCGATTTGCTAGTTTCCGCTCCGCAGCAAACTCTTCCGCAGGTACTTCCCAGGATCGGCGTAAAAAGCCGTCCTTTCGGGTGCAACTATCCTGGCGTCCCAGAGCTCAGGCCGCTCGACCTTCCGTGGCTAAACAACCCTCAGCCTGAAGGTGCGCCCCCACCCAACAGGGCCACCTTCTACTCTTCCAGGATGTCTGGCGGACCCACATCTCCGAAGCTTGGGCACTCGAGATTGTATCCTCAGGGAGTCATCTCTCCTGTTCCCCCAGCAGAGAGGTTCAAGGGGTTCTACTCAAATCTATTTGTGGTCCCCAAGAAGGAGGGCTCTGTGCACCCAATCCTGGACCTCAAGCTGATGAACAGGTTCCTCCGCCTCCAGTGGGTCTTCACAAAGGTACTGGCCCCCCTTCTCGCCCTTCTCCGTTCCAGAGGTGTCTTCCTTATGCCTAATCTGGAAGACATCTCACGCTCAACCGTCGAGCAGCGTGGAGATCACGCTGGAAGCCCTTACACGCTTCGGGTGGCTGGTCAATTTTCAGAAATCATCTTTGACTCCATCCAGACAACTTGTGTTTCTGGGCATGCTTCTGGACACAGAAGCGGTACAGGTTCACCTTCCCCTGGACAAGCGCCTGGCTTTACACCGCTCCGTGAGATTTCTCCTTCACTGGAGGCTCCCATCCATTCGCCTATGGATGAAGGTGTTGGGGAAGATGGTTGTTTTCCCTCCTGGGACAGTCCAAGGCACATGGTCTCGGTCAGAGTCCAAGCTTCCGATCAATGTCCTGGAGCCCAGGGCGATTCTTCTGTCCCTCCAGCACTGGACTCATCTCCTAAGGGGTTGCCTGGTCAGAGTTCAATCGTGCAACGTCATGACGGTGGCGTACATCAACCACCAGGGGGGAACACGCAGTTCTGCGGCGATGCAGGAATCTGCCAAGATCTTGCAGTGGGCGGAGACCCACATACTGGCAATTTCAGCAATCTACATCCCGGGTGTGGAGAACTGGACTGCAGACTTCCTCAGCAGGACGACAATAAATCCGGGCGAGTGGTCCCTGCACCCGGAGGTGTTCGAGGCGATCTGTCTACGTTGGGGTCGCCCAGACGTGGACTTGATGGCCTCGAGACTCAATCGAAAACTTCCCACCTTTCTCTTCCGAGCAAGAGATCCGGAAGCATGCGGTGTGGACACCCTGATCTCCCCTTGGCAGGGGTTCTCCCTCCTTTATGTGTTCCCCCCCCCTTCCCCCTCCTGTCAAGGGTTCTACGGAAGATCAGGATGGAGGGCATTCCGACAATCCTAGTCGCCCCGGATTGGCCCTGTCGCGCGTGCTACACCGACCTCGTTCTCCTTCTAGGAGACGTTCCTTGGTCACTGTTACTCAGAGACGACCTTCTTTCGCAGGGTCTAGTCTTCCATCGGCATTTAATGTCTCTTCGTTTGATGGCGTGGCTATTGAAACCGCCATTCTAACGCGAAGAGGGTTTTCGGCGGACGTCATCCACACTATGATTCAAGCCATGAAGCCTGCATCGTACAGGATCTATTACAGAACCTGGAGATCCTTCCTGGGCTTCTGTGAAAGCCGAAACATCCCCCCTGCTCCGTTTTTATCTCCCCATGGTCTTATCCTTTCTACAATCAGGGTTGGACCTTGGTTTAGCCCTTAGTTCCTTGAAGGGTCAGGTGTCGGTGCTGTCTATCTTTTTCCAGCGTTTTCTGGGGCCCATAAAACCTTCCTTGAGGGAGTGGCACATATGGTTCCTCTGTTCCGTCCTGCTCTGCCACCTTGGGATTTGAATATAGTCCTCTCAGTGCTCCAGGTTTCTCCATTTGAGCCCTTGCAGGAAATTTCACTCCAACTCCTGTCCTGGGAGGTGGTTTGTCTTGTGGCCATCAGATGGGTGTCCGAGTTGGCGGCTCTCTCCTGCAGATAACTCTTCCTGGTTCTTCGCAAGGATAAAGCTGTCTCCGTCCCGTTCCTACTATTCTCCCGAAAGTGGTCTCTGACTTCCATATCAATGAAGAAATTGTCCTTCCCTCATTGAGTCCCTCTCCTAGGGAAAGGGAGTTGCATCATTTGGACGTTGTCAGGGCTCTGAAGCCTCCAGTTCCTTCCGGCGCACAGACTCCATTTTTGTCATCCCGGAGGGTCCTGCTGCCTCCAAGGTGGCAATTGCACCCTGGATTCGGTCTGCAATTGCTGAAGCATACCGCACCCGGGGCAGGGTTCCACCCTTAGGTGTCACGGTTCTCTCCACCAGAGCGATGGGCACTTCTTGGGCTTAGAGGAATCGCGCTTTGGTCGCACAGCTGTGCAAGGCGGCTACCTGGTATTCCTTACACACATTCACAAAATTCGGACGCTGTCTTGGGCCGCTTGGTCTTGCAGGCGGCAGTTTCTTAGATGCCTGCAGGGACTCTTGCTTCCGTGGGTCTGTGGTTTTCCCTCCCTGTGGACTGCTTTTGGACGTCCCACGGTTCCTCTGTCCCCCAATGAATATGGGCGAGAAAACGAGATGTTTGTAAGACTTATCTATAAAATCTCTTTCTCTCTTTTCATTGGGGGACATAGCACCCACCCAAGTGATGTTGTTCGGCCACAGTTGTGGCAGTTGCTGGTTAGAACCCCCTTGTGGGTCCTTTGTTGGTTTCCATGTTTTTTTTCATTGGTTAGCTTGCTTCTCCTACTGCTTGTGCACAAACTGAAGCTCTCTCTCCAGGCTGGAGGGGGTATAGCTGCCAGGGGAGGAGCTAACAGCTTTTACTAGTGTCAACTAGGGTTGGACGATATCAAAAATATTCAGACGATAACGATATTAAAAAAGTTATCGCGATAACGATATATATCGCGATAAATGCCCATTTAAAAGAAAAAAAAACACAAGGCGTTATACTGTATGGGGACAGCCACAGGGAGACGTTACACTGTATGGGGGCAGCCACAAGGAGACGTTACACTGTATGGGGGCAGCCACAAGGAGACGTTACACTGTATGGGGGCAGCCACAAGGAGACGTTACACTGTATGGGGGCAGCCACAAGGAGACGTTACACTGTATGGGGGCAGCCACAAGGAGACGTTATACTGTATGGGGCAGCCACAAGGAGACGTTACACTGTATGGGGGCAGCCACAGGGAGACGTTACACTGTATGGGGGCAGCCACAGGGAGACGTTACACTGTATGGGGGCAGCCACAGGGAGACGTTACACTGTATGGGGGCAGCCACAGGGAGACGTTACACTGTATGGGGGCAGCCACAGGGAGACGTTATACTGTATGGGGGCAGCCACAGGGAGACGTTATACTGTATGGGGGCAGCCACAGGGAGACGTTACACTGTATGGGGGCAGCCACAGGGAGACGTTGTTACACTGTATGGGGGCAGCCACAGGGAGACGTCGTTACACTGTATGGGGGCAGCCACAGGGAGATGTCGTTACACTGTATGGGGGCAGCCACAGGGAGATGTCGTTACACTGTATGGGGGCAGCCACAGGGAGATGTCGTTACACTGTATGGGGGCAGCCACAGGGAGATGTCGTTACACTGTATGGGGGGCCACAGGGAGATGTCGTTACACTGTATGGGGGGCCACAAGGAGGCGTTACACTGTATGGGGGGCCACAAGGAGGCGTTACACTGTATGGGGGGCCACAAGGAGGCGTTACACTGTATGGGGGGCCACAAGGAGGCGTTACACTGTATGGGGGGCCACAAGGAGGCGTTACACTGTATGGGGGGCCACAAGGAGGCGTTACACTGTATGGGGGGCCACAAGGAGGCGTTATAATAAGGTCTTATGGGAGCGAGGAGGAGGGAGAGTCAGGGCGGCCGCTGCAGGAAGTAGTAGGTTTATAATTTCGTCATCAGACAGAGCACACACTAGTGAGACAGCCGCAGAAAAAGTCTCTCCAGAGACACCAGTACTCACACAGGGGATCGCCAGTTCGCCACACACAGAGCCGGCACTGGTGGATGACGACGTCAGATGGTGGGTGGAGACTTGACTAAGGGAGGCGGAGCAAGAAGGAGGCAGGCCAGGAGCGAGAGGAAGTAATTACCCAGCGCTATGCAAGGTGCAGGGGCGGGCGGACGCACGTTTAGAAGAGGTCTGACCGCTTTGATGATGTCAGAAAATACCGCGGTATTTAGGAAACGGCGATATCGCCATATCGCCGTTTTTTTAATACCGCGGTATATCGTGATACCGGTATATCGCCCAACCCTAGTGTCAACGCCTCCTAGAGGACATAGCTATACCCACTGTTTCTGTGTCCCCAATGAAGATCGAGAAAGAGATTTTACTGGTTTTTACTGGTTACCTTTTTGTATAAAAAGTGGTTTTCTATAAGTGTTAAAAATCAAATATACATGCAGGACATTGCATGTCCTAAAAATGTTAATAAGCCACACAGAGAACTGTGGAATTTGCTGTTATATGCACCTCAGTATGGTTCTATTCAAAATGACTCCTGCTAAAAGAAGATGCCAACATACGGCTACATGAGCTGGAGATAACTCCAATCCTGGCCTCACAACCTTCTGTTACCCCATTGGAATCCCAATTTTGTACTCTTAGGGAGCAATGGTTGTCAAGATGTGTTGACATAGGAAAGCGTTCATATTTAGCAAAATATTTTCAAAAATGCACTATCGCATGATGACTTGTGTAATAAATGTAATGTTATTTAAACTGCACGGTGAATGGTGGCAAACAAGTATTTTTTTTTTCTGCAGTGGACAACACAGGATAGGTTAGAAATATCTGATCTCTGGGGGCACCATTGTTTTAATCCCCACAAAACTGGTCCCAAACTTGCTGTTCAATTCACTGCATGACCAGCGGGACAGCGTTCGGCTTTATCCATAAGGCCCCTTTCACACGGGCGCGGATGCGATGCGTGAGTTGAACGCATTGCACCCGCACTGAATACCGACCCATTCATTTCTATCGGGCTGTTCACATGAGCGGTGATTTTCACGCATCACTTATGCGTTGCGTGAAAATCGCAGCATGCTCCTCTTTGTGCGTTGCGGTGCGATAATCCACGCAACGCAGGCCCCATAGAAGTGAATGGGGTTGTGTGAAAATCGCAAGCATCCTCAAGCAAGTGCGGATGCGGTGCGATTTTCATGCACGGTTGCTGGGAGACGATCGGGATGGAGACCCGATCATTATTATTTTCCCTTATTACATGGTTATAAGGGAAAATAATAGCATTCTGAATACAGAATGCATAGTAAAATAGCGCTGGAGGGGTTAAAAAAATAAAAAATAATTTAACTCACCTTAGTCCACTTGTTTGCGCTGCCCGGCATCTCCTTCTGTCTTTATTTTAGCTTTGTGTAGCAACAAGGACCTTTGGTGACGTCACAGTCATCACATGATCCATCACATGATCTTTTTCCATGGTGATGGATCATGTGATGACCGGAGTGACGTCACCACAGGTCCTTGTTGCTACACAAAGCTAAGATGAAGACAGAAGGAGATGCCGGGCAGCGCTATTTTACTCTACATTCTGTATTCAGAATGCTATTATTTTCCCTTATAACCATGTTATAAGGGAAAATAATACAATCTACAGAACACCGATCCCAAGCCCGAACTTCTGTGAAGAAGTTCGGGTTTGGGTACCAAACATGCGCGATTTTTCTCACGCAAGTGCAAAACGCATTACAATATTTTGCACGTGCGCGGAAAAATCGCGGGTGTTCCCGCAACGCACCCGCACATTTTCCCGCAACGCCCGTGTGAAAGGGGCCTAAGTCCCATAGACTTTGCTTGGAGTGGCAGGGCGCATGCTCAGCCACCACTCCATAGAAAAATCCTGATACCTGCTCATTGTGGGACAGGGCTACAAAGAGGGGGTAGTAGGTGATACAAGGCCTTCTCAGAAGGTGTAAAATACCTGGAAGTATACAAATACTCTGTGCTTAGGCTCCTTTCACACTAGCGTTCGTCGGTCCGCTCGTGAGCTCCGTTTGAAGGATCTCACGAGCGGACCCGAACGCCTCCGTCCAGCCCTGATGCAGTCTGAATGGCGCGGATCCGCTCAGACTGCATCAGTCTGGCGGCGTTCAGCCTCCGCTCCGCTCGCCTCCGCACGGACAGGCGGACAGCTGAACGCTGCTTGCAGCGTTCAGCTGTCCGCCTGGCCGTGCGGAGGCGAGCGGATCCGTTCAGACTTACAATGTAAGTCAATGGGAACGGATCCGCTTGAAGATGTCACCATATGGCTCAATCTTCAAGCGGATCCGTCCCCCATTGACTTTACATTGAAAGTCTGAACGGATCCGCTCAGGCTACTTTCACACTTAGAATTTTTTCTAAGTTATTAATGCAGACGGATCCGTACTGAACGGAGCCTCCGTCCGTCTGCATTAATATGATCGGATCCGTTCAGAACGGATCCGATCGAACGCTAGTGTGAAAGTAGCCTAAGAAGTCCAAGAAGCTTGTGTGGTTCCTTATATTAAGTTTTAATCTTTTCTAGATGACTTTTCAGCCATGAGTGACGTATGTTCAGACATCCTGAATGGATGTGGCAAATCTAACGCTGGGACTCAGAATGAAGCCGCTTTGCTTGCTTTAATTGAAAAGACTGGATACAACATGGTACAAGAGAATGGACAGCGCAAGTTTGGTGGTCCTCCTCCAGGTATAAGTGTTAACCGTATACAGAAATCTATACTTAAGTCTTTGAATATGCTGATTAAAGGGGGGTGTCCAAGTTATAAAAGTTTCCCAGCATCAGTAACTGTACTGAAATAACAGTAAGTCATACTTTCTCCCCGGTTGCTTCAAGCGTCCCGCTCTTTCCTTGCAGTGATGACATCATCTAGTGCTGCAGTGGTGATGTCATGTATCCACCAGTTCACTGTGCAGCCAATCACTAGCCTTTGCGGTATATGGCATGTGACTGCTGAGGCTAGTGATTGTCTGCAGTGGTGATGTGGTGCACCCTGAATGTGCATTCTGCAGCCAGGAAATCAAACAGCAGTGGGAAGGACCAGAACATGATGCTGGAATTGACGGGGGAAAAAAGGGGGAGGTTGTCTTCCTTTCCTTTTTTACTACATGTGTCTCTGCTGGGAAACCTTTAACCTAACCTGGACAAACCCTTTAATAGTTGCAGCAAAAACAATATAGAAATATAGAACTATGGTAGGCTACTTTCACACTGCCGTTTCTGAGTCCGCCTGTGAGATCCGTTTCAAGGCTCTCACAAGCGGCCCCAAACTGATCAGTTTAGCCCCAATGCATTCTGAATGGATAAGGATCCGTTCAGAATGCATCAGTTTGGCTCAGTTCCACCTCCATTCCGCTCTGGAGGCGGACACCAAAATGCTGCTTGCAGCGTTTTGATGTCCGCCTGGCGATGTGGAGCCAAACTGATCCGTCCTTACTTACAATATAAGTCAATAGGGACGGATCCGTTTGACTTACACATAGACTAGACGAGTTATGCAGACTGATCCGTACTGAACGGATACCAGCGTTTGCATTATCAATGCGGATCCGTCTGTGCAGATACCAGACGGATCCGCACCTAACGCAGGTGTGAAAGTAGCCTTAGACGTAAGACTCTTACGCTGGCTGATATCAGAAACAACTCTTGCTCCTCATTGACAAAGTGATTGCATCTTTTATGTGACACTAAAAATTGTTTGTCGCCAGGAAATCACCTCGTGCTGCTGTCAAATGGAAACTGTATGAGGACAAATGATTGTATTTACGGTTGTTTGTCCACATACTCACAATGATTGCCACATGCAAATGGCACTTAAAGGGAACCTGTCACCGGGATTTTGTGTATACAGCTGAGGACATGGGTTGCTAGATGCCGATGCCGCTAGCACATCTGCAATACCCAGTCCCCATAGCTCTGTGTGCTTTTATTGTGTCATTTTTTTTTTATACATATGCAAATGAACCTGAGATGAGTCCTGTCCCTGACTCATGTCAGGTTAATTTGCATATGTATCAAATTGTTTTTTAAAAACAATAAAAGCACACAGAGCTATGGGGGCTGGGTATTGCGGATGCGCTAGTGGCCATCTAGCAGCCCATTTCCTCAGCTCTATACACAAAATCCCGGGCACAGGTTCCCTTTAACCACTTCAGCCCCCCTAGCTTAAACACCCTTAATGACCAGACCACTTTTTACAATTCTGCACTACACTACTTTCACCGTTTATTGCTCGGTCATGCAACTTACCACCCAAATGAATTTTACCTCCTGTTCTTCTCACTAATAGAGCTTTAATTTTGTTATTAATCGAAATTTAACCAAATGTTTGCAAAAAAATGACATTTTTCAATTTCAGTTGTAAATTATTTTTTTTTAAAAACGACATACATATATAAATTTTTCTCAAAATTTTTTGTTCTACATGTCTTTGATGAAAAAAAAAATTTGGGTAAAAAAAAAAATGGTTTTGGTAAAAGTTATAGCATTTACAAACTATGGTACAAAAATGTGAATTTCCGCTTTTTGAAGCAGCTCTGACTTTCTGAGCACCTGTCATGTTTCCTGAGGTTCTACAATGCCCAGACAGTAGAAAAACCCCAGAAATGACCCCATTTCGGAAAGTAGACACCCTAAGGTATTCGCTGATGGGCATAGTGAGTTCATAGAACTTTTTATTTTTTGTCACAAGTTAGCGGAAAATGATGAATTCTTTTATTTTTATTTTTTTTCCTTACAAAGTCTCATATTCCACTAACTTGTGACAAAAAATAAAAACTTCCATGAACTCACTATGCCCATCATGAAATACCTTGGGGTGTCTTCTTTCCAAAATGGGGTCACTTGTGGGGTAGTTATACTGCCCTGGCATTTTAGGGGCCCAAATGCGTGCAAAGTAGTTTGAAATCAAAATCTGTAGAAAAATGGCCGGTGAAATCCGAAAGGTGCTCTTTGGAATGTGGGCCCCTTTGCCCACCTAGGCTGCAAAAAAGTGTCACACATGTGGTATCGCCGTACTCAGGAGAAGGTGGGCCATGTGTTTTGGGGTGTAATTTTACATATACCCATGCTGGGTGAGATAAATATCTTGGTCAAATGCCAACTTTGTATAAATAAAAATGGAAAAGTTGTCTTTTGCCAAGATATTTATCTCACCCAGCATAGGTATATGTAAAATGACACCCAAAAACACATTCCCCAACTTCTCATGAGTACGGCGATACCACATGTGTGACACTTTTTTGCAGCCTAGATGCGCAAAGGGGCCCAAATTCCTTTTAGGAGGGCATTTTTAGACATTTGGATCCCAGACTTCTTCTCACGCTTTCGGGCCCCTAAAATGCCAGGGCAGTATAAATAAACTATGGTACAAAAATGTGAATTTCCGCTTTTTGAAGCAGCTCTGACTTTCTGAGCACCTGTCATGTTTCCTGAGGTTCTACAATGCCCAGACAGTAGAAAAACCCCAGAAATGACCCCATTTCGGAAAGTAGACACCCTAAGGTATTCGCTGATGGGCATAGTGAGTTCATAGAACTTTTTATTTTTTGTCACAAGTTAGCGGAAAATGATGAATTCTTTTATTTTTATTTTTTTTCCTTACAAAGTCTCATATTCCACTAACTTGTGACAAAAAATAAAAACTTCCATGAACTCACTATGCCCATCATGAAATACCTTGGGGTGTCTTCTTTCCAAAATGGGGTCACTTGTGGGGTAGTTATACTGCCCTGGCATTTTAGGGGCCCAAATGCGTGCAAAGTAGTTTGAAATCAAAATCTGTAGAAAAATGGCCGGTGAAATCCGAAAGGTGCTCTTTGGAATGTGGGCCCCTTTGCCCACCTAGGCTGCAAAAAAGTGTCACACATGTGGTATCGCCGTACTCAGGAGAAGGTGGGCCATGTGTTTTGGGGTGTAATTTTACATATACCCATGCTGGGTGAGATAAATATCTTGGTCAAATGCCAACTTTGTATAAATAAAAATGGAAAAGTTGTCTTTTGCCAAGATATTTATCTCACCCAGCATAGGTATATGTAAAATGACACCCCAAAACACATTCCCCAACTTCTCCTGAGTACGGCGATACCACATGTGTGACACTTTTTTGCAGCCTAGATGCGCAAAGGGGCCCAAATTCCTTTTAGGAGGGCATTTTTAGACATTTGGATCCCAGACTTCTTCTCACGCTTTCGGGCCCCTAAAATGCCAGGGCAGTATAAATACCCCACATGTGACCCCATTTTGGAAAGAAGACACCCCAAGGTATTCAATGAGGGGCATGGCGAGTTCATAGAATTTTTTTTTTGGGGCACAAGTTAGCGGAAATTGATTTTTTTTTTTTTGTTTGTTCTCACAAAGTCTCCCTTTCCGCTAACTTGGGACAAAAATTTAAATCTTTCATGTGTCTTCTTTCCGAAATGGGGTCACATGTGGGGTATTTATACTGCCCTGGCATTTTAGGGGCCCAAATGCGTGAGAAGAAGTCTGGAATATAAATGTCAAAAAAAATTTACGCATTTGGATTCCGTGAGGGGTATGGCGAGTTCATGTGAGATTTTATTTTTTGACACAAGTTAGTTGAATATGAGACTTTGTAAGAAAAAACAAAAAAGAAATCAATTTCCGCTAACTTGTGCCAAAAAAATGTCTGAATGGAGCCTTACAGGGGGGTGATCAATGACAGGGGGTGATCAGGGAGTCTATATCACCCCCCTGTCATTGATCACCCCCCCTGTAAGGCTCCATTCAGACGTCCATATGTTTTTTGCGGATCCGATCCATGGATGCGTGGATCCGTAAAACACATACGGGCGTCTGAATGGAGCCTTACAGGGGGGTGATCAATGACAGGGGGGTGATCAATGACGGGGGTGATCAGGGAGTGTATATGGGGTGATCACCCCCCTGTCAGGCTCCATTCAGACGTCCGTATGTGTTTTGCGGATCCGATCCATGGATGCGTGGATCCGTAAAACACATACGGACGTCTAAATGGAGCCTTACAGGGGGGTGATCAATGACAGGGGGGTGATCATCCCATATAGACTCCCTGATCATCCCCCTGTAAGGCTCCATTCAGACGTCCGTATGTGTTTTGAGGATCCGATCCATGGATGCGTGGATCCGTAAAACACATACGGGTGTCTGAATGGAGCCTTACAGGGGGGTGATCAATGACAGGGGGGTGATCAATGACGGGGGTGATCAGGGAGTGTATATGGGGTGATCACCCCCCTGTCAGGCTCCATTCAGACGTCCGTATGTGTTTTGCGGATCCATGGATGCGTGGATCCGTAAAACACATACGGGCGTCTGAATGGAGTCTTAAAGGGGGATGATCAGGGAGTGTATATGGGGTGATCACCCCCCTGTCATTGATCACCCCCCTGTAAGGCTCCATTTAGACGTCCGTATGTGTTTTGCGGATCCGATCCATGGATGCGTGGATCCGTAAAACACATACGGGCGTCTGAATGGAGCCTTAAAGGGGGGTGATCAATGACAGGGAGTGTATATGGGGTGATCACCCCCCTGTCATTGTTCACCCCCCTGGTAAGGCTCCATTCAGACGTCCGTATGTGTTTTGCGGATCCGATCCATGGATGCGTTGATCCGTAAAACACATACGGACATCTGAATGGAGCCTTACAGGGGGGGTGATCAATGACAGGGGGGTGATCAGGGGTTCATAAGGGGTTAATAAGTGACAGGGGGGGTGTAGTGTAGTGTAGTGGTGGTTGGTGCTACTTTACAGAGCTACCTATGTCCTCTGGTGGTCGATCCAAGCAAAAGGGACCACCAGAGGACCAGGTAGCAGATATAATAGACGCTGTTATCAAAACAGCGTCTAATATACCTGTTAGGGGTTAAAAAAAATCGAATCTACTGCCTGCCAGCGAACGATCGCCGCTGGCAGGCTGTAGATCCAGTCTCTTACCGGCCGATCCTGTGTGAACGCGCGCACACAGGCGCGCGCGTTCACAGGAAATCTCGCCTCTCGCGAGATGACGCACGGATGCGTCCAGGAGGAATGAATCGACCGACTCCAGGATGCATCCGTGCTTTATGCAGTCCTGGAGCGGTTAAATGGTAACTGTCATAAATTTTTTATTTGCTAGTTTATTAGAGCTAGGCATGTATACCTGAGTTAGTCTGTCAATGATTGTCTAAAAATCTGTAATTGCCTTGTAATAACAGCTTTCATTAATGTGTTCTGTCCCTTTCCACTGCTCCCTTAAAAGACCGTTGCTACGACATGCCTGTCTTCCCTTTAGTCTAAACAGAAGACAGTGTGGTGGTCCTTCACACTGCATGTCTGCATTAGGCTTCAGAGTGAGGAGGCGTGTCTCTCAGTAATCCAATCTGATTGGCTGGTAGGGAGCTGCTGGCTACAGCAAAGTGTATGGGAAGTGAGGGAAAGCAGTTTTGGCCTCAGAACGGGAAAAGTAGACATCATCCTCATATTGTAAATGTTTAAACAGCCTTAACTAACGGAAAAACTCAAGAATAACAGTGGTAAGTGCAGAAACTAAAGATTGCTTTGTGCATAATGCTGCTGCAGCAGTAACATGCTAAAATAGATTTTTTAATGAAAACATGACAGTTATCCTTCAAAGGGGTGTTCCAGTCCTTTGGGGTCAATTTTTTTATTATTGCATTGTACTTATTTTGAGCTAAAATTCATGTTTTCAATTGGTCTTTTTTGTGCACAGAGCTGAGATGCTCTACTAGCTGCATGTGGATTTTCTGTCTTTTCCTTTATCTGGGGAGCTGACAGGCTTCTTATCTCTGTTCTCTGACCTTATAAACACTCATCAAAGCTCAATCCTTATCTTACTGATAAGGCCTCTTGAACACGACCTTTTGTATTTTGCAGTCCGCAAAAAAACGGATCCGCAAAAAATCCGGATGACATCCGTTTGCATTCTGTATTTTGCGGAACGGAACAGCTGGCCCCTAATAGAACAGTACTATCCTTGTCCGTTATGGGGACAATAATAGGACATGTTCTAACCTTTTGTGGAACGGATATACGGAAACAGAATGCACACGGACTACCTTCGGTTTTTTTTTTGCGGACCCAAAAAACGGAACGGACACGGAAAGAAAATATGTTTGTGTGCAAGAGGTCTAAGAATCTGGCTTACAGAAGTGTTTATGACCTCTTTGTAAATTTAGAGATAAGGGCTAGTAGATGGAAAAAAGTGAAAGTAGGATGCACACAGTTAGAAAAAACAGTTAACCCTTTGTGACAGAATGGCTCGATATTTTTAATAAAGGCCAATTGAAAATATGATTTTTAGCCAAAAATATTAGTAAAATGCAATCATAAACAAAAATTGCCTCCAAAGGTGTACATAACCTTTAAGTGCCATTTGCATGTGGGTAAACGACTGTAAATACAATCATTTTTCCTCATACAGTTTTCATTTGATTACGAGAATGGGGGGCCCCATACCCTGTGGAGCCATCTTGAAATGATAGGAGAGGCTGGTCGGAAATGCGACCATGGATGATCCATGTGCTTTCTGCATCCGTATACCCATTCTGCATAAAGATAATGTCCACAAAGTACGGATCACGGACCCATTTAAAACAATGGGCCTGCATGTAAAGTTCAGACGGCACACAGACCAAATCCGTATTTTGCAGATAAGTGATTTGCAGATGGTCAGATGCATGGGGCCTTGTAAAAAATAGTGGCTATCACCACAGGAATGGAGGAAATAAAGTAACTGGAAAGTAACTTCTCTGATTTTGGAAACTGAAAATCTTTCAGGTTGGGAAGGCCCATCTCCACCACGAGGATGTGAAGTATTTGTTGGAAAAATCCCCCGTGACATGTATGAAGACGAACTTGTCCCAGTATTTGAACGAGCTGGACGAATCTATGAATTTAGGTTAATGATGGAATTTAGTGGTGAGAACAGAGGTTACGCTTTTGTTATGTATACTAATAAAGATGAAGCTATGCTAGCTATTCGAATGCTGAATAATTATGAGATCCGTCCTGGCAAGTTCATTGGGGTCTGCGTTAGCGTGGACAACTGCAAACTTTTTATTGGTGCCTTACCAAAGGAAAAGAAGAAAGAAGAAATTATGGATGAAATGAAGAAAGTTACAGAAGGAGTAATAGATGTCATTGTGTACCCAAGTGCGACTGACAAGACAAAAAACCGAGGCTTTGCATTTGTGGAATTTGAATCTCACAGAGCAGCTGCAATGGCGAGAAGGAAACTGATTCCAGGTATTGTTTTCTTCCATAGTAATGAAATGGTAAGGGCAGGGTCCTCTGTAGCAATGGTCAAAAACCACACAGACATTCATGTTTGTGTTTCAAATTTGCTATTTAATGACCTGTTGTGTGGCCACCCTCCATTTTTTATGGGCATGCTGAAAATAGCGGCGCTCGCTCGCTCAGCTATTTCTGTAAGCCCCATAGAAGTGAATAGAGCGGTGGCTGTGATTTTGTGGTGTTCTTCCCATTTATTTCAATGGGACTTCCGAAAATAACTGAGTGCGCTGTTCGGCTATTTTCGGCTGTCCCATAAAAATGAATAGAGGGCGGCTGCACATGCACGGTACGCTCTCGGCACTTTGTGGGCTCCGTTCTAAGTATATGTGCGGGTCCCTGAGGTGGGACCTGCACCTATCATCAGACATTGAGGGTAGGGTTGCAGCTATTGACTATTTTTGTAATCGAGTATTCTACCGATTTAATCCAACGATGAATCGAGTACTCCAATAACAAAAATCTAATTAAAAGAACGTTTACCTTTATAAAAACTTATAAGCCCCCCTCCCGTGCCACCAGCTTTGTGTCGTGCCATCAGCTCCCCCCCCCAGTGCCACCAGGCTCCTTTCCCCACCAGTGCCATCAGTGGGAATGATTCAATATGACCCTCAGACCAGCAAAAAAGTTGTGCATCCCTGATCTAGAGCTTTCAAGAGGCAGGACGTTTTACGCCATATGGATATGTTCAGCTCTCATTTAGGCCTCTTTCACACGGGCGTCTTATTTTTGGCCCGGATAAGAGGCGGGTGCGTTGCGAGAACACAAGTGCCAAACATTGTAATGTGTTTTGCACTCGCGTGAGAAAATCACACATGTTTGGTACCCAGACCCAAACTTCTTCACAGAAGTTCGGGCTTGGGATTAATGTTCTGTAGATTGTATTATTTTCCCTTATAACATGGTTATAAGGGAAAATAATAGCATTCTGAATACAGAATGCATAGTATAATAGTGCTGGAGGGGTTAAAAAAAAATAAAAAAGTTAACTCACCTTGTCCTTTTGGTCAAATGCCATATCTTGGTCAAATGCCAACTTTGTATTAAAAAAATTGGAAAAGTTGTCTTTTGCCGAGATATTTCTCTCACCCAGCATGGGTATATGTAAAATGACACCCCAAAACATATTCCCCAACTTCTCCTGAATACGGCGATACCACATGTGTGACACTTTTTTGCAGGCTAGGTGGGCAAAGGGGCCCACGTTCGGATTTCACCGGCCATTGTTTTACAGATTTTGATTTCAAACTACTTCGCATGCATTTGGGCCCCTAAAATGCCAGGGCAGTATAACTACCCCACAAGTGACCCCATTTTGGAAAGAAGACACCCCAAGGTATTTCGTGATGGGCATAGTGAGTTCATGGAAGTTTTTATTTTTTGTCACAAGTTAGTGGAATATGAGACTTTGTAAGAAAAAAAAATAAAAAATCGTCATTTTCCGCCAACTTGTGACAAAAAAAAAATTCTAGGAACTCGCCATGCCCCTCACGGAATACCTTGGGGTGTCTTCTTTCCAAAATAGGGTCACTTGTGGGGTAGTTATACTGCCCTGGCATTTTAGGGACCCAAATGCGTGAGAAGTAGTTTGAAATCAAAATCTGTAAAAGAATGTGCCCTGTGAAATCCGAAAGGTGCTCTTTGTAATGTGGGCCCCTTTGCCCACCTAGGCTGCAAAAAAGTGTCACACATGTGGTATCGCCGTACTCAGGAGAAGTTGGGGAATGTGTTTTGGGGTGTCATTTTACATATACCCATGCTGGGTGAGATAAATATCTTGGTCAAATGCCAACTTTGTATAAAAAAATTGGGAAAGTTGTCTTTTGCCAAGATATTTCTCTCACCCAGCATGGGTATATGTAAAATGACAGCCCAAAACACATTCCCCAACTTCTCCTGAGTACGGCGATACCACATGTGTGACACTTTTTTGCAGCCTTTGGCACAAGTTAGCGGAAATTGATTTTTTATTTTATTTTTTCCTCACAAAGTCTCCCTTTCCGCTAACTTGGGACAAAAATTTAAATCTTTCATGGACTCAATATGCCCCTCACGGAATACCTTGGGGTGTCTTCTTTCCGAAATGGGGTCACATGTGGGGTATTTATACTGCCCTGGCATTTTAGGGGCCCTAAAGCGTGAGAAGGGGTATGGTGAGTAATGTGAGATTTTATTTTTTGACACAACTTAGTGGAATATGAGACTTTGTAAGAAAAAGCAAAAAAAAAGTAAATTTCCACTAACTTGTGCCAAAAAAATGTCTAAATGGAGCCTTACAGGGGGTGATCAGGGAGTCTATATGGGGTGATCACCCCCCTGTAAGGCTCCATTCTGATGTCCGTATGTGTTTTGCGGATCCGATCCATGGATGCGTGGATCCGTAAAACACATACGGATGTCTGAATGGAGCCCTACAGGGGGGTGATCAGGGAGTGTATATGGGGTGATCACCCCCCCCCCCCCCGTAAGGCTCCATTCAGACGTCCGTATGTGTTTTGCGTATCCGATCCATGGATGCGTGGATCTGTAAAACACATACGGACGTCTGAATGGAGCCTTACAGGGGGTGATCATCCCATATAGTCTTCCTGATCACCCCCCTGTAAGGCTCCATTCAGACGTCCGTATGTGTTTTGCGGATCCGATGCATGGATCCGTAAAACACATACGGACGTCTGAATGGAGCCTAACAGGGGGTGATCCGGGAGTCTATATGTGGTGATCAGGAGTTAATAAGGGGTTAATAAGTGACGGGGGGGGGGGGGGGTGTAGTGTGGTGCTTGGTGCTACTTTACTGAGCTGCCTGTGTCCTCTGGTGGTCGACCCAAGCAAAAGGGACCACCAGAGGACCAGGTAGTAGTAATATTAGACGCTGTTATCAAAACAGCATCTAATATACCTGTTAGGGGTTAAAAAAAAATCGCATCTACAGCCTACCAGCGAACGATCGCCGCTGGCAGGCTGTAGATCTTCTCTCTTACCTACCGATCCTGTGAACGCGCGCGCCTGTGTGCCCGCATTCACAGGAAATCTCGTGAGATGACGCGTATATGCGTGACTGTGCCTGAGACTGCCGCCTCCGGACCGCGATCCTGCGTTAGGCGGTCCGGAGGCGGTTAATAAGATTCAGCCGTTAGCAACCAGTCTGCATAAAACTGCAACACTATTCAGTTAGGATGGCCACCACTGCCCTCACACTGAGGCTAATCCCGCCTACCCTCACTAGCCAGTAACCAGAGCCCTCCCCCTAAAGGGTTAATCTCCTGCAGCACAAAGGGGTCCTCTTACCACATGTTGCTTTCATTTATACACTGAGCAGATGGCAGATCTCCCTTCCCTGGTCTGCGCTGATTCAGCCTGCATTGTCCCAGTCTGCTGAGTGAGGGAGCGTCTGCCAAGCGCAGGGACAGGGAGAAGTGCACACAGCCCAGGCACTGTTATCATCTGCTGGGGAGGACCTGGCTTTAATCATTTACTTACAGTCCCTGGCTGTCAGTGAGTCCTCCGTCCTTCAACACAGAGGACGGACCTGCATAGCAACCTGATTTTAAGCACAGGTAAAAATAGGCAGTACAGGGAACAAAACTGTGGAATTAAGGGGTAATTAAATACACAGTTAAAAGTTGAACTAGGGCCACCAAGGAGATATTAATCACCACAATCCAATACTCCAAAAAAAAAAAAAGATGACAGTTATACTTTAAACTACAGTATAAGCTCAAGCACTTTTCTGCCACCCTAATTTGATTTCTTTTGTATTGTTGAAAGTTTTGTAAGCTTCATTTAAACTTATTTTCCAGGAACGTTCCAGTTATGGGGCCATACTATTCAGGTTGACTGGGCAGACCCAGAGAAGGAAGTTGATGAACAAACCATGCAGAGAGTAAAGGTATTGTATGTAAGGAATTTGATGATATCCACTACTGAGGAAACCATTAAAGCAGAATTCAACAAATTCAAGCCTGGCGCTGTTGACCGTGTAAAGAAATTACGGGACTATGCATTTGTTCATTTTTTTCAAAGAGAAGATGCTATTTCAGCAATGTCTGTAATGAATGGCCGATGCATTGATGGAGCCAACATTGAAGTCACCTTGGCTAAACCTGTGAATAAGGAAGGTAATTGTAGACAGCATCTCAATGGGCAGATGGGATTCAAAGATGAAAGCTTCTTTACTTATGTAAATAATGAAGAAGGGTGCCGGAAGGTCTATTGGAAGATGTTCGAGTTCTCCCGCAGCTCTCAGCGGTCGGCACAGTCCAACCCCTTCAGAAGCAGAAAGGTGCACATACCCTTTCTACCCTGGAACAAAGCTTACACCAACCAGCATGTATTTATTAAAGCCTCACCAGTTCCACTCCGCTGTCATCCATTTAGAATATTATTGTTACAAAAATAATATGGCATTTCCAGAATACTATTTGTATTCAACTACCAGCCAGGATGGAAAAGTTCTTCTCATTTATAAGCTTGTTCTTCCATCTGTCGGAAACTCCCACAGTTACTTCATGCCTGACAAATTGTGCACATCTTTGGAAGATGCCAAGGAGTTGGCAGCACAATTTACATTGATGCATATAGGTGAGTGGAAGATAACATTCCAGCTTGTTTTTACTTGAATAACCCCTACCCCTTTTCTGACTTTTACTGCTTGTTAAAAAGGGATGGCATACCTGAAGAGGTGGTTATACAGACTGCCGTGGCACGGGTATCCTGGCTTTCATAGTGACAGACAGTTCAAGCAATGTGAAAGGGAATACACATCAGACAACCCAATAAGTAATAATTGCATAAAAACAGAACCCTGCATCTTTCGCCTGGGATAACAGTTGATAGCTGGAAACCCCATGAAAGCGGTTGTCCAGCCTTTTTTAAGTGACGACCTGTTCTCAAGATAGCCCATCATGAGTAATTGTATGCACCCCCGCTGATCAGCTGTTGTGTTGCCAGAATTACACAGCACTGTCAACATTGTAGTGGTCAGCTTGTGTTACTGCAGTGCTGCTACCATTGAAGTGAATGGGAGCAGTGTTGTTGTGACAATTGCTTGTCCACTACAGTATTTACAGTGACTGTGTATTTCTGGTACCTACTTTCAGCGACGGAGTAGACAGAACATCTGAACTACGCAGTGCTCCAGACAAAAAAAAATCTCAAGGAGCCATTGGCTCCTAACCTGAAAAATTTAGGAGCCAAATTAAATTTTTAGTCGCCAAATTTAAAATACATATAATATAGCTGGGATGCTTAGGAGCATGGGGTTTTCTAAGCTACAGCCCACTCCGTTTCCCACCTATCTCTAGAACAGGGCCCCCAAAATTAAGAAGAGAGCACCACGCATGTGCGGCAGGCGCTCTCGGCTATTTCCAGAACTCCTATAGAAGTGAATGGACAGTGAACTACGCAAGCATGATCACCTCTCCTTTCACGTCTATGGAAGTTCCAGGAAGTTTTGGCACTCCCATAAAAGTCAATACAGGGTGGGCGTGCATACATGGTGCGCCCTCGTTCACTTTGGCATAGGATTGGTACGGCCCCCAAAGTGTAAGATGTGCCAACCCCTTTAAAAGGGTATTCTGGTAATCTGATAATCCACAGGATAGTTTTATATTTCTGACCACTGGGACTGCCCCATACCCCAAAATGAATGGAGAGGCTGGTGGAGCTTGCACCTTGGCGCTACATTTATTCTCTATGCGACCGCCAGAAATAGCCAAGCACTGTCCTCAGCTATCCCGAGCAGTCCAATAGAGAATGAATGAGGTGGTAGGTGTATACACTACCTGCTGCTGCATTTATTTCAGGGAGCTCCATAGGGTATGGGGCCACTTTTTCATTATTGGAGGGGTTCCCAGACACCTAGCAGTCTATACATGAAGATATCTTCGCCAGTCCTTCAGTGACCCGGGGCATAACTACGGTGAAAGGAACGGCACAAGTGTGTGTGTGGGGGTTAAGTACCAGCATGGGATCAAGCACTGTGCTCTGTCCAAACCCGCCCACTCCAGGCACTGAGAGCCCAAGAACTATGACCGCCCTGGCTCCCTCACCTTCACATAAGCGCCCTGATAGTGACCGGATACTGGAGCCTATTTGCGCTGTCCATCAAAATGCCCTGCCATCCCAAGCCCCGCCCACCCATCGACGACAGCCTATCACAATGCAGGAGTGCCAGATTAGCCAATCAGAATCCAAAGTCTTTCACCTGCATGTGACCGGACACCTGATTGGAGGATGATGTTTGTTGCTATTCTTGCCGGGCTGGCGATAGAGATACGATGTGTGAAGCGCAATGTTTGATGAAAGAGCAGCGGAAGGTCTAGGCGCAAATGGCGACAAGACTACAAAGTCTTGTCGCCATTTTGTCATTCTAAGTCGCCATATGGAGCCCTGCTATGAAGGTACATGGTGTTAGACTCTAGGGATCGACCGACTATCGGAGTTACCAATATTCATGGTTTTCAAAGTTATCGGCATCTAACCTTGCCGATAATGCATCCAGCGCGCTATCACAGAACATGAGTGCTGTCAGCGTGCCATGTTCCCTCAGCAGCACAGGGGAGAAGGAGTGACTCTCTCCCTCCCCCCTGTGCCGGGCTGCCAATGAGGAGGGGCGGGCGCACTGCGCCACCAATGATAATTAACGTCTAATACAAATATAGGAGGCGGTGCCCAGCCTATATGACAGGAAGCTGCAGTCAGCGCCAGTAAACCCCTCAGGTCCCGCCTCCTGTATTAAATGTTAATTATCATTGGGAGCGCAGTGCGCCCCCACCCCCTAGTATTAAAAACATTGGTGACACAGTGCGCCCTACCCCCCACACACCAGTATTTAAAATCATTTGTGACGCAGTGCTCCCCCCTCCCCAGTATTAAAATCATTGGTGGCAGTGGCTACAAGGTCCCCTCCCCTCTTCATTCGCGGCAGTGGCAGCTTCCTTATTAAAAGTAAAATATTAAGTATAAATCACCCCCTTTTCCAATTTTACTTATAAAATATATAAACAATAAATAAACATATCGCATATTGCCACGTCGTAAACGCCGTAACAGAATTTATTTATTTTTATCAATATCGGACTCCCGCCGATCGGTGAGGATGTAGGTGTTGGACTCTCACTATCCTAAGGATATGCCATCACTTTAGAAAGGTTGGGGGCATGGGGCCTTGCTACATTACGTATCAATTGGCTTCACTCTATATTGCTGATATTTGCTGTCAGGTCACCACATTACAATCTAATGCAGATCAGGAACTCTCCTTTACAATCCATGCTAATTATGTATTAGGCTTGTGGCTCATGTCCGCCACTGTCCTGTTCCTTGCAAGATCAAACATAGCTCCAATCTCCCTGTGTGTACTAGTGCTCAGTGAACTCCTTCTGGCACTACGGAAGTAAATCCTTTCCTTGTTCCCCTGTCCAGGTGCTGGATAAAGGGGTTTTCCGGGATTTTAGTATTGATGACCTATTCTCAGGTGTCAGACCCCCACCGATCTGATATAGGGGTGTTCAATAAGTTATCTAC
Organism: Bufo gargarizans; assembly: GCF_014858855.1. NCBI lineage: Eukaryota > Metazoa > Chordata > Amphibia > Anura > Bufonidae > Bufo > Bufo gargarizans. The sequence continues at coordinate 173,952,125 of NC_058080.1, read as the reverse complement.
TTGAATATGAAAACATTTTCTGAGAAAATTTAACTTACTACTTTTCAGTGTAATCCCCCTTGGCTTCAACACACTTATTCCACTTCGCCTTCAGGGATCGGATGCCCTCAGAATAGGAGGAGATTTCTTGCTGCTGCAGAAACCCTGTAACTGCATCTTTGACTGTATTATCATCAGGCAATCGAATCACTGAAAGCCAGGTCTGGACTGTAGGGTGGATGGTTGAGCTCCATGAAGTCGCATTCCCTGATAGCAGCTTGTGATTTGTGAGACTTCTGAGCTGGCGCATTGTCATGAAGCAGCAACACACCTGACAACTTCCCGTGGTGTTTATCCTTGATTGCCTCACATAATGCCTTCATTGTTGAAGCATAGGTATTCCCAGTAATTGTTGTCTTGTGTGGCATGAATTCTAGTAATGAAAAGCCCTCTGTATCCCCAAAAATTGTTGCCATGATCTTTCCAGTTGGTGACCCCTTGTGCATCCATTGCATGAACTCTTGTTTGGGCTCAGGATCCTGGTGGTGGACCCTTGTTTCATCACCTGTAATAATAGAAGTCTCCTAGATTTTCTCTAAGCAGGTCTAAATTCTCGCTAAATTGCTGGCGACAGGTTTTTTGTTCAGACATCAACATCTGTGGCACCCACTGGGAACTGACCGTGGGCATCGTCAAAACTTCATGGATGATACTGGAAACTGTACCAACTGAAATGTCTAATTCATGAGCTATCACACTGACTTTGACACAACGATCTTCCAAAATCATGGCCTTCACGTTACAGCACATTTCCTCTGAAGATGCTTCGACAGGTCGCCCTTAACGGGGGTCATCTTTGATTGATTTCCTACCCCATTTAAGCTGCTAAAACTTTACTTGGTAGTAGGAAGGTGCATCATCGCCATATGCAGCAATCATCCTTTCATGGTTTTCTTTAGGCTTTTTTTCTTCCTTTGTAAGGAACTTAATCATGGGATGAAGCTCCAAATCCCTCACTTTCATTGTAGTTCCCCACTGTACTGCACTTGCCATCCTGTCACTTCCAGTGCTTCCATCAGACTTAACTGCTACTTTGTGTGTTGCATATCCAGACATGTCTCAACCTGCACAGACAAGCTCAGCTCTCTAACTCAGACAGAACATGCTGGGGTAAATAACTCATTGAACACCCCTCGTATATGTTCTAATATGCCCCATTCACACTTACAGGGTACCAGGAGGAGCTGTATGTCTTTTTGCAAACATACGCAATATCTATCCCGGACTTTACCCAGACTTTTTCTCCCCAGTACTAAACCCTGGTTTTGTCCAAGTGAGAGCATGTGTGAACACAGCAGTGAATATTCCGCATAATCACAGTGGGTGTGTGTTAAAGCATCCACACATGCCCAGACACCCAGAACATTTCCCTTGTAGTAGTGAAAACACACCCAACATGGAACATCTCTTGTTGATGGTTACGTGAGTGAAAGTCAAGCTCTGGTAAATCTCCAGACCCAATGTTCCTGAAATTTAGGTGTAGGTACATAGGTAGAAATAAGACATAGCATCATAACTGAATGCCAGGGATCACATAACATGTGTGAGGGTCACATGACTGATGCCATGCTTAGTCCTATTCAGTTCTCCTTTGGATGCATTACACAGTACTAATCTGTGACTTTCCACTATCCATTTGGTCATCCAAACCTGTAACCCCCACTCCACAATGCCCTTGCCCCTCATACACAGAATACTTACATGTTTCCCCGACGCTTGTGTTCTGCCGGATTTCTCCATGGCTGTTGCTGCATCTCCCCGTAGTGCAGATGACAACATCTGGTGACATGATGCAAGGGGGCAGGTCACTGTCTGGGCCTGCTGCAACCCCAGCAGGAGGAAATTAGGAGTCTGGAAGGATACAGGCTTCGGGGACCAGGTAACCTCTGTGTGAGGGGCCCGAGCACTGTTTTGGTTTAATCAGCGTTTTAATTCTTGATTTCTAATTGATCCTTTCTTAATTTCAGGCTACAGCTTTCATCGCAGTTCTTCGCCATCTGTTTGTGAGGCTCAGTCGCCTGTTTCGGCAAGTGTCTTGCCATTCACTTCAAGGTCTTATTCTTATTCGAGCTATTCAGTGTCACCAACATTGTCCATTCCAAATGGAAACCAAATGGAGCAAAGACTTTTTTTCCCTAATCAATCTTCCTATTTTTAGATCAGTAATGCGCTTTTTCCCATCTTTCTGTTAATCTAATTTATTTTTGATGTTTTTAACTTGTATTTGTCAGCATTGTTTTAGCTATAGGTGATCGTACATCCACCGCAGTTTTCAAAACGTATGTGTATGCGTTGAGTGTAATGTTACAAGAGCTCTAGATTTTTGTTTTGCAAGATTTAAAGGGGTTTTCTGGGAATTGTACATATATCTGATGAGTGGGGGTCTTGCTCTTGGAGCCCCTGTCGATCAGCTGTTTGAAGAGGCCGTGGCAGTCGGCCACAGCACTATACATTGTATAATGACTGTGCAGCTCAATGCAGTTTACTTAAAGGGGTTCTACAGTTATTTTAAACTGATGATCTAGCCTCTGTATAGATCATCAGCATCTGATCGGAGGGAGTCCTACACCCGGGACCCCTGCCGATCAGCTCTTTGAGAAGGCAGTGGCGCTGGCAGTACTGCAGCGGCCTTCTCTCTGTTTACCGCAGGCCCAGTGACGTCACGACTAGTATCACTGGCCTGGGCGGGGCTAAGCTCCGTTCACTTGAATGGAACTTGGCCCTGCCGAGGCCATTGATACTAGTCGTGACGTCACTGGGCCTGCGGTAAACAGCGAGAAGGCCACGGCGCTACTGCCAGCACCGCTGCCTTCTCAAACAGCTGATTGGCGGGGGTCCCGGGTGTCGATTCCCGTAGATCACATGCTGATGATCTATCCAGAGGATAGATCATCAGTTTAAAATAACTGCAGAACCCCTTTAAATGGCCATGGGGTGGATGGACATAAGCTGATCGTTGGGCTGGCCAGGAGTCAGACCACCGCTGATCAGAAATCGGTGATCTATCCTGAGTACAGGTCATCAAGATTTAATTCCCTGAAGAAAAAAAACTTTAAGGCTCTGTTCATGCTAGTATCATGGTTAATGTTTTTAAAGTATCCTTGGTGGATAAGACAGTTTTTTTTTTTTTATGGATTCTATGATTCAGTTGACTTATAATAGAATTGTCAAGTTTCCATATTTGTTTTTGTTTTTTTAGCATAGTAGAAGACTACATTGGGAACAAAGCCAAAATAATATGAGAACAGGTTTGTAACATACAAGTTATTTCATAGCTCCTATTTCTCATGGTAATATGTGACTTTCCTTGCATTTTCAGACATTTTTTAATTGGGGTTATGCACTACATACAGACTAGACGGGCTAAACTGATGAGGCATGAAAAGTCACGATTCTGTAAAATATTTCAAGGCAGTAAAATAATTGCCATACAGTTTTGAAGGGGTCACATACAATTTCTCCACATGAGAATAAAAAAACTTACAGAAATGTATTAGAATTCTCGCTAAAATGTTATTCTCTTGCTGCAGTATGGCACATACATGAAATCTTTGTAGCTGTAGCATGTTAGAGATCTTTTGGGATTGTTAGTTGTAAGGACCCCTGCACTTCATATGTGACCAACTGCTGTCAGATTTTTTACATATACATAACTCCAAGGCATTGCCCATAGATTTTTTTTTTTTTATGAATGGCAGAAGCTTTGCGTAAAATAAACAAGTTAAGCCATATAAAATATCTCTGTACCTTTTTCCCTCCATGAGTAATGTTATGACTGAAATTTTAAGTGGAACTGTGCCATTATGTATTTTGTTGTGCTAGATTTCCCTGTGTACAGTTATTTGTATTGTAATATCTGATACAGGTTATAGTTACAAGATTGTTTCTATAGAACATCTATAAATGTAATAATGTATGTGACAAAGTCTATACACTGGAAGTTAAACGGTTATAGGTAATGCAGGAAAAAACATAATTTATGCATCTACACTTTCTATAGACATCAGTAGAAATGCAGATTTTTAGAGCTGTTCTCTACCTGGCTCCTGGGAGTTGTCCTAGGAGCCTGCAGTCTATGCATTGCTCTCTACTGCAACCATGGTGCAGTCTTGCTCTGTAGAGAAGATTTTAGTATCTTATGACATATACACAGAATATGGGGGTTAGCCAAGGAAGGGTGTTCTGTTTCTGTGAGTGGAGAGAATTGCGCACGTGCGCTGCCACCGCACCATTCTTTCTTCCCCATGGTGTGGTGGCCAAGTATAACAGGGGACAACCACCAGCGTAGGTGCGGGATCTGCATCTGTAGACATATGGTCGGAAGCAGCATCGTCAGGCGTGACATATTGACAGTCCCCTGTTGCGGAATTGGGTATTCTGTTCATATGCCATAAAAGTTTTAGATGGGAATACTCCTTTATTCTTCTCTAGAATGGCACAACTACACTATGGTTTTGCTACCTAGAAAGTGACACATAGATTACAGTCTCTTAGGACGCCTACCAGGAACAAGGTCGCTAACATCCCAAAAATTTGCTTCTACCTTTATGGCACTTTAGATCAGATTTAAAGGGTATGCACACCTTTTGGGGCAGTTTTTTTAATGATTTTATTTTACTCATTTTGGGCTGAAAATCATACTTTCAATTGGTAAATTATATTTATTAAAAATATTAAGCTGTTCTGTCAAAAAGGGTTAATTGTTTTTCTAGCTGTGTGAATGGCACTTTTACTTACACTTGGTCATGTAATAAACATTATCTCTAAATTACTAAAATGTCATAAACACTTATTTAAGCCACATTCTTATCAGTAAGATAAGAACTGAGCTTTAATGAGTGTTTATGAGGTCAGCGAGCAGAGATAAGGAGCCATCAGCTCCCCAACTGACAGAGCAGAGAGAAAATTCAGAACCAGCTACTAGATAAGCTGTGCAGGAAAAACAGCTCAATATTTTTAATAAAGAATATTAGAAAAAAGATTTTTAGCTCAAAATGAGTACACTGCAATAATAAAAAAAAGAATTGGGGCCAAAGATGTACATAGCCTTTAAAGAGAACCTTTAATGGGTCCAGACATTATGAAATAACTAGCAGGTTATGTAGGGCATAGTGTAGGCATCTTAAATAACTTACTAGTTTGTCTGGGCGCCGCTCCGTTCGCCCGCTGTGCCCCCGTTCACTATTCCCGCCTGATATTCTAATGAATAGCATCGGAACCGGGAGGAGGAGACTGCCCTGTTTCTCAATGGGCGTCTCCTTCTCCCTGGCTGTAGCGCTGTCCAGTCACAGCCAGGGAGAAGGTAAGTTTAGTTTTTTTTCTCTCCATGGCTGTGACACTCTCCACTGCGATTGGACAGCGCTACAACCAGGGAGAAGAAGACGCCCATTGAGAAACAGGGCAGTCTCCTCCTCCCTGTTCCGATGCTATTCATTAGCATACCAGGTGGGAACAGCGGGTGAACGGAGAGGTGCCCAGACAAACTAGTAAGTGATCTAAGATGCCTGCACTATGCCTGACATAACCTGCTAGTTATTTGATAATGTCTGTCTTTAAGTTTATCAAAAGTCTCATGTGAAAGAAACCCCATGTGTATAGAAGGTAATAACATTCATTTGGTTCTTCTGAAGATGAGAACTAGTCAGGATGTGTCAAAAAAAGGCTGGTACTAGATGATACTGGTTTTCTCCATTTTACATTGCAGCTATGTTAATTCAAGTTTTTTTCAAAAAGAATGTTGAACAGATGTTATTTCAGCTAAATGCAAACACATTTTCAAAAGTAGTTTAGCAGAAAATGTTAAAAATGTAAATCTTATCATTATTAGATAAGCGGAGGAATACATTGATGGAGTCCATGAGTTGCCACTGATTTCCAAAAAAGCTTACCCTCACCCTTCCAATCCACAAGTGTTGCCAATCCAACAGGATATGGTTCCCTGTTGCGTTCTGCTTACTGCTTGCGTTCCACTTCCTGCTCCAGTTTGTGACATGACAGGAAATGGGAATGGTACTCAGCCAATCAGTGGCTAAGATGGGTCATTGCTGCTACCAGTGATTGGCTGATTGACAGTTGCTGCCATGTCGAGAACAAGATCAGGAAGTGTGCTGCAGCAGGGACCCATGCACTTTTGGAACACCAGTGACACAGGATTGGCAAGATGATTAAACTGATGTATCCAGATATACCCATATACCATCATATTATTTTAGGTACAGTTAAAAATATTGTTACTCACCTGGAGAATTAATGTTAGAGCAGAAAAATTCCAATATGTTTGGGTGTCTAAATCACATGTTACTTGTTATTTGTATTGAATAAATCACTTACTGTAATTGTGTGCGAAGAATAATTGTTACAACCATTGCCTGAGGATTATTTTACTCAACACAAGCATACGCTCTATACCATAGCTATGTCAGTATACACAACATAAAAAAGCTTACATATTAAAATAGTTAATACGTTTGAAAAAAGACATATGTCCAACCAGTTCGGCATCTATTTCACTGGCTTGGGCACAGCTCAGCCCCATTGAAGTGAATGAGACATCACTGATCTGCAGGAAACAGTGAGAAGGCAGCGGTGCTACGGTGTAAAACCCCTTTAAACCATCCCCTTTCCTCTCCTTGTGCTCATTAACATGTACCTTGGTCATTTTAAAAAAATTCTAGAAAAATACATGTGCTCTCTCCATCAGATGGAATTGTGCTAGTTCAAGCACAACTACAGTTTAGGCAAGGTTAAATAGTCCACCAGAGGTACAGTAGCTGCTATTCACTTCCAAGGATCACGGACTTGTATAAATTCAACTAAAAAAGGAAAATATGGATTTTTGGAGCTCAGCTAATAATTTTTAAGATTGTACTAAAACAGTTAATGTGCTACAATCGATGCACAGCGTTTCAGAGGCGCGCCTTCTTCCGCAGGCCACCAGTCTGACCATACAAACAAACTGTCATGAAATGTCATGCTTTGGCCATGTATATCAAAGCCATGGAAATTCTTAGAAACAGAAGCATACATTATGCTCCTTAAAATTCACCAACCTAATATGTTCTTAATACTGTGGTCTGTAACAATGATTCCCCTGGGATTAAAAGCACCAGGACACAGTTGGAGAAAACAGCCCATCAGATGTGGACAAGCCTACATGTCTGCATTAGGGCCCATGCACATATTACAGCTTCTAAGAAGCTGTCATAATTAGTAGGTAGCTGTATAATTTATGAGGTTTTACTGCACGTCCATAAGCCTCAGATGTTATACAATGACATTACTCTAGGCCTTGTCCACGTTTCCGTGTCAATCACACGTCCATGAAAAAAAGCATGTGTTTCATCCGTGAAGGATCTGTGGTTAATCCGTGTGTACGTTTTTACCATTCGTGTGTCATCCGTAATTTACTGACGTTGCTCAGCTGAAAATTAAATTTCCAAGAATCTCCTATCAGTCTTTAGAGATAAAACAGAGGCCATGCTTGGTTTGTCCGTGATTTTCACGGACCCATAGACTCCTATGTGCGTGCTTGGTGCACATCACAGGATCAAAGTAGAGCATGTCCCACGGTCAGTAAAAAAGATACTGAAATGGGATCAGACACATTTAAACCAATGGGTACGTATGATGGCCGTAGAAAATGCGGACAGCACACGTCAGTGAAAAATGGAAATGTGGATGAGGCCTTAGGTTATGACCTGATGCAGTTTTGGAAATCAGGAGTTATAAAATGAGAAGTCGTATCTTTCCTTTATGATTTCTATTCTTTTATGATCCAGTTCCAAAACTGTGCAAAGAAACTTGCCGTTATGGCCGTACCCTTAGGGGAGAATATCTTTGTGATATGGTGATGTACTGAGTGCTGTATGGCAGCACACTTAGTAGGGAATTTATCCAACTTGGCACTCCAGAATTCTGGTTTCAGAAAGCCTCAAGATAGAATTTGCGACTTTGGGCTCACACACAATAGTTTTGTGACTTTTTATTTTTACACCACCCATCCCAGAAGTGTTAGACTTAAACATGCACTGCCAGCACCTGAGCCAGGTGGGAGTAAAGCCTGCGCACCAGCGGATTGCTGGATGTGTAAAGTTGTTTCCTGGTCACACATTCCGTTACCAATGGCTGGCAATGGAGCAGTGTAGGAGGAGAAGTAGTCTGAGCAGGAGAAGCAGCAAGTGATGACAATCACATTGTACTGCATATGGATGCAGCATGGCTTCTGCAAAAGAGACCAGGAAAAGGAGGATACTCATGTTGCGCTAGCTGGCAGACACTTCCATTCTCTATGTTTGTGTTTGAATGCCTATGGCCTATCTTTATTCCCACATAAATCAAATGAGCTCAAAAGCTGTTGATTAAAATCCCTGTCGCTGCTGCTACTTTAATGTACTAACTCAGCTATCAGCTTGGGATATGGTTGGTGTACACAACCTATGGCGCTGTCCTATCCAGTAGTGTACTTTACTCCTATGTAAAGAAATTTAAACAAAAAAGGAGAATAAGTAAAGATACAGAAAAAAGAAAGATGATTAAGAGGAAAAGGGAGTAGGAAATGGAAAGGATAAGGGAGGAGAACGTGGTGGGAAATTTGGGGAGTAGAGTGCAAGGTGGGAGGGTAAGGAATGGTGCTAGAAATGATACAGGGAAGTGGAAAGAAAATTGAGAATACAGGGCGCCACGGGATGGCAAAAAATAGAAGGGGGAAGAGCAAAAAAAGTTGTGCTGTAGAGAAGGCTGCTCACACTGGAATGAACAATATGTCCAGACCAGCCTGACTTGCAGGTCGCAGTAAACACTAAGCGATGAAGAAAAATTGGAAAACAGTGGCGCGCCAAGAAACTAGAAAAAGGATTTGTACACAGTATTTGTGTCTTACTCACTTCACTGGGGAGGGTGGCGCAAGATAAGTTCAAGACACTTGTCGCCAGATCCTCCCTCGCCGAGATCACCAGTAAGGTGGTTGTTCCCTTGTTTTCCTTCCAATAGATGACCTGATGGACTCCAACATAAACACAAGGTACTTTTTATTTGTTCAAAGAAGAGCTCAACGCATTTTGGGGTATTGGTAAAACCCCTTCCTCGGGCGGGAGCAAAGCATAATAAACATACAACCACGTACTCACAAAAATGTATATTGCAGAATTAGAGGCTCTCCATTGTGGTGGAGTGTCCATCTCTGGTCACATGACCCCGGAACCGGAAGTGCGTTCCACCCGTGGAACGCATACTAAAACAGATTAAAATGATGGTCAGGATACTACATAGAGAAACATAAAACATACAGACGTGGACAAAATTGTTGGTACCCTTTGGTCAATGAAAGAAAAAGTCACAATGGTCACAGAAATAACTTTAATCTGACAAAAGTAATAATAAATTAAAATTCTATAAATGTTAACCAATGAAAGTCAGACATTGTTTTTCAACCATGCTTCAACAGAATTATGTAAAAAAATAAACTCATGAAACAGGCATGGACAAAAATGATGGTACCCCTAGAAAACACAGAACATAATGTGACCAAAGGGACATGTTAATTCAAGGTGTGTCCACTAATTAGCATCACAGGTGTCTACAACCTTGTAATCAGCCATTGGGCCTATATATATGGCTCCAGGTAATCACTGTGTTGTTTGGTGATATGGTGTGTACCACACTCGACATGGACCAGAGGAAGCAAAGGAAAGAGCTGTCTCAAGAGATCAGAAAGAAAATTATAGACAAGCATGTTAAAGGTAAAGGCTATAAGACCATCTCCAAGCAACTAGATGTTCCTGTGAGTACAGTTGCACATATTATTCATAAGTTTAAGATCCATGGGACTGTAGCCAACCTCCCTGGACGTGGCCGCAGGAGGAAAATTGATGACAAATCTAAGAGACGGATAATCCGAATGGTAACAAAAGAGCCTAGAAAGACTTCTAAAGAGATTCAAGGTGAACTTCATGCTCAAGGAACATCAGTGTCAGATCGCACCATCCGTCGTTGTTTGAGCCAAAGTGGACTACATGGGAGACGACCAAGGAGGACACCATTGTTGAAAACGAATCATAAAAAAGCAAGACTGGAATATGCCAAACTACATGTTGACAAGCCACAAAGCTTCTGGGAGAATGTCCTGTGGACAGATGAGACAAAAATCGAAGTTTTTGCCAAGGCACATCAGCTGTATGTTCACAGACGAAAAAATGAAGCATATCAAGAAAAGAACACTGTCCCTACTGTGAAACATGGAGGAGGCTCTGTTATGTTCTGGGGCTGCTTTGCTGCGTCTGGCACAGGGTGTCTTGAATCTGTGCAGGGTACAATGAAATCTCAAGACTATCAAGGAATTCTAGAGAGAAATGTACTAGCCAGTGTCAGAAAGCTTGGTCTCAGTCGCAGGTCATGGGTCTTGCAACAGGACAATGACCCAAAACACACCGCTAAAAACACCCAAGAATGGCTAAGAGGAAAAAATTGGACTATTCTAAAGTGGCCTTCTATGAGCCCTGACCTCAATCCTATTGAGCATCTTTGGAAGGAGCTGAAACATGCAGTCTGGAAAAGGCACCCTTCAAACCGGACACAACTGGAGCAGTTTGCTCATGAGGAGTGGGCCAAAATACCTGCTGAGAGGTGCAGATGTCTCATTGACAGTTACAGGAAGCGTTTGATTGCAGTGATTGCCTCAAAAGGTTGCGCAACAAAATATTAAGTTAGGGGTACCATCATTTTTGTCCATGCCTGTTTCATGAGTTTATTTTTTTACATAATTCTGTTGAAGCATGGTTGAAAAACAATGTCTGACTTTCATTGGTTAACATTTATAGAATTTTAATTTATTATTACTTTTGTCAGATTAAAGTTATTTCTGTGACCATTGTGACTTTTTCTTTCATTGACCAAAGGGTACCAACAATTTTGTCCACGTCTGTATACAGTTGCAAGAAAAAGTGTGTGAACCCTTTGGAATGATATGGATTTCTGCACAAATTGGTCAAAAATGTGATCTGATCTTCATCTAAGTCAAAACAATAGACAATCACAGTCTGCTTAAACTAATAACACACAAAGAATTAAACGTTACCATGTTTTTCTTGAACACACCATGTAAACATTCACAGTGCAGGTGGAAAAAGTATGTGAACCCCTTGACTAATGACATCTTCAAGAGCTAATTGGAGTGAGGTGTCAGCCAACTGGAGTCCAATCAATGAGATGAGTTTGGAGGTGTTGGTTACAGCTGCCCTGCCCTATAAAAAACACACCAGTTCTGGGTTTGCTTTTCAGAAGAAGCATTGCCTGATGTGAATGATACCTCGCACAAAAGAGCTCTCAGAAGACCTACAATTAAGAATTGTTGACTTGCATAAAGCTGTAAAGGGTTATACAGGTATCTTCAAAAGCCTTTCTGTTCATCAGTCCACGGTTAGACAAATTGTCTATAAATAGAGAAAGTTCAGCACTGCTGCTACTCTCCCTAGGAGTGGCCGTCCTGTAAAGAAGACTGCAAGAGCACAGCGCAGACTGCTCAATGAGGTGAAGAAGAATCTTAGAGTGTCAGTTCGCTAACATCCCTGTTAGTGAATCTACAATATGTAAAACACTAAACAAGAATGGATTTCATGGGAGGATACCACAGAGGAAGCCACTGCTGTCCAAAAAAACATTGCTGCACGTTTACAGTTTGCACAAGAGCACCTGGATGTTCCACAGCAGTACTGGCAACATATTCTGTGGACAGATGAAACCAAAGTTGAGTTGTTTGGAAGAAACACACAACACTATGTGTGGAGAAAAAGAGGCACAGCACACCAACATCAAAACCTCATCCCAAATGTGAATTATGGTGGTGGGGGCATCATGGTTTGGGGCTGCTTTGCTGCGTCAGGGCCTGGACGGATTGCTATCATCGAAGGAAAAATGAATTACCAAGTTTATCAAGACATTTTGCAGGAGAACTTAAGGCCATCTGTCCACCAGCTGAAGCTCAACAGAAGATGGGTGTTGCAACAGGACACTGACCCAAAGCATAGAAGTAAATCAACAACAGAATGGCTTAAACAGAAGAAAATACGCCTTCTGGAGTGGCCCAGTCAGAGTCCTGACCTCAACCCGCTTGAGATGCTGTGGCATGACCTCAAGAAAGCGTTTCAGACAAGACATCCCAAGAATATTGCTGAATTGAAACAGTTCTGTAAAGAGGAATGGTCAAGAATTACTCCTGACCGTTGTGCATGTCTGATCTGCAACTACAGGAAACATTTGGTTGAAGTTATTGCTGCCAAAGGAGGTTCAACCAGTTATTAAATCCAAGGGTTCACATACTTTTTCCACCTGTACTGTGAATGTTTACATGGTGTGTTCAATAAAAACATGGTAACATTTAATTATTTGTGTGTTATTAGTTTAATCAGACTGTGATTGTCTATTGTTGTGACTTAGATGAAGATCAGATCACATTTTATGACCAATTTGTGCAGAAATCCATATCATTCCAAAGGGTTCACATACTTTTTCTTGCAACTGTATAAAGGCAAATTGAACCTGCCTAACCTATGGTCCTGTGCTTACAGGGCTTCCAAGAACTGCATTTATGCAGTGGTACGCCGACTTCCGGTTAACTGTACCCGGAAGTGCGTTCCAACCGTGGAACGCAAGTTGACCAAATAATACTGCCGATACAAGCCTAACAGGGGAATAATATACAAATAAGTGGAAGGATAAAAAAAATTATATATACGGTAGGGGAAACACTGTTAATTTGAATATACTGGTTTGGTAAAAACTACATAAAAAGAAAGAATAGCATACTGGGGGCATATGTAGTCAGTACATTTTTCCTACCTAGCCAAGACAGGAAGGGGATTTTTATGGAGTTAAGGTAGGACTTGATTTAGGCAAATAAGGGAGGGTAGTTTAGACTATAGAATTGCTGGGGATCTGAAGGAACTTGAATTCCCAGGAATTTTATAGCCCGTTTCGGCCATTGGAATGGCGAGAGTGGGACTAGGGTATTCACCTTTTTCTTCTCTATGGAGACATTAAGTATCTCTGATTTCTCATAATTAATCTTAAAATTAGAGACTTCTCCATAATCGTTTAGCAGCTTCATAATTTCTGGCAAGGCGTCTTCCGGATTAGTGACCAGCAGTAGGAGGTCATCGGCGAAAGCCGCTACTGAATGTGTGTTACATCCTATCTGAAGCCCTTTTATTTTGTCTGAAGCCCTTTTTTGATTTATAAAGATCTCTAAAGCTAGTACAAAGAGCGTGGGGGATAGTGGACAACCCTGACGCGTCCCATTGGAGATCTCAAAGGGAGCAGAGAGGTATCCATTAGCCAAGACTTTTGCCGAAGGACCTCCATAGAGGGTGAAGATTGCAGCAACGAACGCGGAAGGGAAGCAAAAGTGCATTTTTCATAAATGACCAGCTTACCCTGTCAAAGGCCTTTTCCACGTCCGTACCTACAAGTATTAAAGGGATCCTCTCTTTTCTGGTGTAATGGATGGCATGGAATATCCTGCTAACATTATGTCTACCCTCTCTGCCCCCCACGAATCCCACTTGCTCCTCGTTGAGAAGCCGGGAAAGATATTTGGCTATCCTTAGACTACGAATTTTGGCCCATAATTTCACGTCAGCATTCAAAAGCGAAATGGGCCTATAACTGCCACATCTACTTGGATCTTTCCCTTATTTATGCAAAATTACTATATGGGCCATCAGGGATTGTGTGGGCAGGGGAGACCCCCCTAGCAACGAGTTACAGAGTTTTGTGAGTTGGAGTAATGTCTTCTGAAGTTTTTTATAGTACGATATAGGAAGATCGTCCGGACCCAGACTTTTCCCAGAGGGAATGCTCAAAAGACAGGCACTCACTTCGTCCTCCGTGATGGGAGCTAACAACTTAACTGCCTCTTCGGCCCTGAGTTTGGGTACAACTACTAAATTGATAAAGGGGCATCTTTCTCTTGTTTATCCTTAGGGTCTATTTTTTGTAAGTTGTACAAGGAAGAGTAAAAAGATGCAAATTCATTTGCTATTGCTGGGGTTGAGGTCAGGGATTCTCCTTTACCGTTTTGGATGTGTGCAATATGTGTCTTCTCCCTCTGACCCTTTATTAATCGTGTGAGTAGTTTAGAACCTCTATTACCATGGACATAAGTCTGGAATTTTGCCATTTTGAGCATCTTTGCTGACCTAATATTTAGAAGATATTTAAGTTGCATGCGTAGCTTGATTATATCATCATGAGTTACTTTGGAGGGCTGTCTCTTATTAAGGTTTTCTAGTACAGATATTTGAGATATCACGAAATCTACCTCCTTCATCCTTTGTTTGCGGACCCACAACCCTAAGGCGATTAATTCCCCCTTAACAAAGGCTTTGTGTGCCTCCAAAATGATAGGTGTTGCCATTTGTGGGTTATCATTTATTTAAAAAACATGTTTATTTTCTCCTCTATCTGGGACCTGTGCTTGACATCTTCTAGGAGGTTCTCATTAAGCCTCCAGGTCCAAGATCTAGGAGGGGCTCCCTGAAAATGAATTCCCACTGAGACGGGCGCGTGATCTGTTACTGTAATTGGACCAATGCCCACAGACTCCACTCTCTCCAGGAGGTGATTTTACAAAAAGATGTAATCCAGCTTCCTATCAGTGCCGTGCATGGCTGAGAAAAAAGTATAACCTTTCCCCTGAGGGTGTTTTTTTTTTTTTGCATGCTCTGACTGGCGGGCACTCTTAGCGTCCGGCCACTGTTAGCGCATTGCCCGCCCCACTTCTGATCAGCGTTGTACCGCTGATCAGCAAGTTTTAGCTTTTATTTTATTTTTTTCCTAACACTTATCCATTTATTTATTTTTTTCACTTTTTAGTACGCAAACACCTGTGCCCCCACACACACGCACATACACAAGCACACACATACCCATGGCCCACTGGACGTTCTCGGCCGAGGAGGCTTACACACAGATTGCCTCCGACTCCGAGAGCCCCAGTGAGGATGACCCCACGTTCCTTTTGTCATCCGCAATATGCTTGGGATCCTGTGGCCCACCCTAGTACGAGCGGCCCTAGGGCTCGTACTGGTTTTCCGGCCCACCGGAGCCCCCTGCCGGTGAATTTAGCTGGTGTTCCCCAGTGGATTTTCAGCCCGAGATTCTGGATTTTGTTGACAATCCAGGAATCCAGATTCCCACAGTGGGGTTTACTGAAATTGACTTTTTCAGTTTTTTTTTCAGTAACCCATTTGTGAATCTGATAGTGGAGCAGACGAACCTGTATGCCCAACAGTTCGTTGCTCAGCACCCGGGCTCATTTTTGGCTAGACCCGGTGGCTGGACGCCGGTCAGTGCTGCATATGGGTCTAGTGCAAAAACCCAGTGTCAGGCAATACTGGAGTGGGGACGTCCTCTACCAGACCCCACTCTACAGTATGGCCATGACACGTCCCCGGTTTGAGGCCATCCGGAAATGTCTGCATTATTCCGATAATGCAGCATGTCACCCCCGAGGTGATCCTGCCCATGACCGTCTGTATAAGATACGGCTGGTCATCGATCACTTCGGGGCCAAATTTGAGCAGGCCTATGTACCTGGAAGGGAGGTCGCGGTTGATGAGTCTCTCGTTGCGTTCAAGGGGAGACTCAGTTTCCGCCAATACATTCCCACTAAGCGGGCGAGGTATGGCGTAAAGCTATCCAAAATTTGTGAGAGTACCTCAGGGTACACTTACAAATTTCGTGTGTACGATGGGCGAGATTCCCGTATTCATCGCCCAGAATGTCCCCCCACTCTGGGTGTTCGTGGGAAACTCGTGTGGGACCTTATGTACCCACTGCTAGATAAGGGTTACCACCTTTACGTGGATAACTTTTATACTAGCATTTCCTTGTTCAGGTCCCTTGCCGCCAGATCCACGTTCGCTTGTGGGACCGTGCGGAAAAATCAACACGGCCTCCCTGCCTACCTCCTCCAGGTACCTATCCCCAGGGGTGAGACCCGTGCCCTTACCAGTGGAAACCTGTTGCTGGTCAGGTATAAGGACATGAGGGATGTCCTTATGCTGTCCACAATCCACGGTAACAGCACCACTCCCGTCTCTGTGCGAGGTACCGCGGCAACGGTCCTGAAGCCCGATTGTATTGTCGACTACAATTGGTATATGGGAGGAGTTGATCTCTCTGATCAAGTCCTCAAGCCATATAATGCCATGCGCAAAACCCGGCATGGTACAAAAAAGTTGCGGTCTACTTGGTGCAGGTTGCCATGCACAACTCTTTTGTACTATCCCGAAGCGCTGGCAGCACAGGGACATTCCTCCAATTCTATGAGACAGTCCTCAAGGACCTGATCTTTTCGGACCGGGAAAGAGCAGTCCGGAGTGTCCCTGGCCAACATTTTCCAGGTGTGGTCCCCCATACTGGAAAGAAGGGACGAACCCCAAAAAAGTTCAGTGTGTTGCAGGAGGGGGATACGGAAGGACATCACCACTCAGTGCGACACGTGCCCCGATCATCCGGGCCTCTGCGTTATCGATTGCTTCAGGGAGTATCACACTTCCATGGAGTACAAAATTTTTATAACCCCCAACAGTCCCCTAGAGAACA
Organism: Bufo gargarizans; assembly: GCF_014858855.1. NCBI lineage: Eukaryota > Metazoa > Chordata > Amphibia > Anura > Bufonidae > Bufo > Bufo gargarizans. The sequence goes on along the minus strand of NC_058080.1, from coordinate 173,935,487 downwards.
TAAAAAACTATGGCTCTCAGACTTTGAAGACATGGAAAAAAAAAAATTCCCCCCAAAAAAATTAGTTTTAGTGCAGGCATCCTCAAACTGTGAACAGCATTAAAAATATAAAATAAAAACGGTGCCAAAACACCCATTTTTTGGCAAAATTTCCATTTGAATCCTTTTTTTTCCGGTAATAAAGCAAGGGTTAACAGCCAAACAAAACGAAATATTTATGGCCCTGATTCTGTAGTTTGCAGAAACACCCTATATGTGGTCGTAAGTGGCTATATAGCCACACGGCAGGGCATAGAACGAAGGGAACTCCATATGGTTTCTGGAGGGCAGATTTTGATGGACTGTTTTTTTTACATTAGAAGCCCCCCTGATGTAGCCTAGACTAGAAACTCCAAAAAAGTGACCCCCATCTAAGAAACTACACCCCTCAAGGTATTCAAAAGTTACTTTACAAACTTTGTTAACCCTTGAGGTGTTCCACAAAACTAAATAGCGAATCTAGAAACAATTTTAGAATTTAAATTTTTTGTTACCTTGCCTCAAAAAAGTGTAATTATGGAGCAACCAAAAATCATATTAACCCCTAAAATAGTCCCAAAACAACAACCACCTTATCCCGTAGTTTCCTCGATGGGGTCACTTTTATGGAGTTTCTACTCTAGGGGTGCATCAGGGGGCTTGAAAGGGTACATGGTTTAAATAAACCTACCGTTTAGCCAAATAGTAGTTTATGACAACATATGGAGTGTTTCTGCAAACAACAGAATCAGGGCAACCCATATTGAGTTTTGTTTGGCTGTTAACCATTTTTTTCCAGTAATAAAGTAAGAGTTAAAATGGAAAATATTCCAAAAAATAGACATTTCTAAATTGTTTCTCCATCTGCCATTAACTCTTGTGGAACACCTAAAGGGTTAACAAAGTTTGTAAATCCAGTTTTGAATACCTTGAGGGGTGTACTTTCTTAGATGGAGTCACTTTTTTTGAATTTCTATTGTAGGGGTGCAACGGGGGGCTTCAAATGGGACATGGTATAAACAAAACCAGTCCTGCAAAATCTGCCTTCCAAAACCCATATGGCGTTCCCCTCCTTCTATGTCCTCCCGTTTGGCCAAACAGTAGTTTACGACCACATATGGGGTGTTTTTGCAAACTACAGAATCAGGGCAACCCATATTGAGTTTTGTTTGGCAGTTAACCCTTACTTTATTACTGGAAAAAAAATGGGTTAAAATGGAAAATGTTCCAAAAAATAGAAATTTCAAAATAGTTTCTCCATCTGCCATTAACTCTTGTGGAACACCTAAAGGGTTAACAAAGTTTTTAAATCCAGTTTTATATACCTTGAGGGGTGTACTTTCTTAGATGGAGTCACTTTTTTGGAATTTCTATTCTAGGGGTGCAACGGGGGGCTTCAAATGGGACATGGTATGAACAAAACCAGTCCTGCAAAATCTGCCTTCCAAAACCCATATGGCGTTCCCCTCCTTCTATGTCCTCCCGTTTGGCCAAACAGTGGTTTACGACCACATATGGGGTGTTTTTGCAAACTACAGAATCAGGGCAACCCATATTGAGTGGTGTTTGGCAGTTAATCCTTACTTTATTACTGGAAAAAATGGGTTAAAATGGAAAATTTTAAAAAAAATATAAATTTCTAAATTGTTTTCTCCATCTGCCATTAACTCTTGTGGAACACCTAAAGGGTTAACAAAGTTTGTAAACCCAGTTTTGAATACCTTGAGGGGTGTACTTTCTTAGGTGGAGTCACTTTTTTGAAATTTCTATTCTAGGGGTGCAACGGGGGGCTTCAAATGGGACATCGTATAAACAAAACCAGTCCTGCAAAATCTGCCTTCCAAAACCCATATGGCGTTCCCCTCCTTCTATGTCCTCCCGTTTGGCCAAACAGTAGTTTACGACCACATATGGGGTGTTTCTGCAAACTACAGAGTCAGGGCAACCCATTTTGAGTTTTGTTTGCCATTTAACCCTTGTTTTTTTCCAGGAAAAAAATGATTATATTGGAAAATTTTCCCCAAAAATCGACATTTTTACATTTTATGTGCATTTGCCATGAAGTCTTGTGGAAGACCTAAAGAGTTTCTAGATTGGGGTCATTTTTGGATTGTTTCTATTGTGTAAGCCTCACAAAGTGACTTCAAACCTGAACTGGTCCATAAAAAGTGGGATTTGGAAAATTTCTGAAAAATTTCAAAATTTGCTTCTAAACTTCAAAGCTATGTAACATCCCCAAAAAAATAAAATATAATTCCCAAAATGATACAAACATGAAGTAGACATATAGGGGATGTAAAGTCATCACAATTTTTGGGGGTATTACTATGTATTACAGAAATAGAGAAACTGAAACTTTGAAATTTGCAAATTTTTCCAAATTTGTTATTTTTTTATGCAAAAAAATTTACTTTTTTGATCCAATTTTAGCAGTGTCATGAAGTACAATATATGACGAAAAAACTATCTCAGAACAGCCTGGGTAAGTAAAAGCGTTTAAAGTTATCTGCACTTAAAGTGACACTGGTCAGATTTGCAAAAAATAGCCAAGTCCTTACGGTGAAATAGGGCTGAGTCCTTAAGGGGTTAAAGTATAACTGTCGTATTTTTAAAAAATGTTGGGAGTATTAGATTGTGGTGATTAATATCTCCTTGGTGGCCCTATTTCAACTTTTCACTGTGTATTCAATTACCCCTTATTTCCACTGTTTTGTTCCCTGTACTGCCTACTTTTACCTGTGCTTAAAATATGTGTCACGGCTGGGGATGGGGAAAACCCTCAGCCGTGCGATGCCTGATGATGTTACGCGCTGCTTGACCAGGACGACAGTATTAGGGAGCAGGTCACCTCCTATCGCGTCCCTAAACTGACCCTGACTCCTAACCATATGAGTCAACCCTGAAGGTGGAAGGACTCATACTCTGGATACCTTGGGGGTCCCTGCTAGCCCTCAGGATTGCCCTGGAACAAGGAGCAGGGTAAGACGACCTGTTCCTTCTGGACACAAATGAACAGGAGTCTCACTGGCCAAGCTGCAGGGAAAGGAACATAAACAGCCTATGGATATGGCAGGAGGCTGAAAAGCACTTCCACACCTACCTGCCACAGACACACAGACTGGATCCCGTGCAAGACAGCAAGTGTCCACACCCAAACACAAATGGACACAGCAAACACACAGGAACCCAGATCCATAGGTGCATAACATAACAAAGGAAAACATCAAATGAACATCAACATAAACTTAACAGTTTGTTTATGACCACAAGGGTGGCCCCCACTGGCAGATGGAATGCACAGGAGGCTGCTCCAGCTAAGCATGGCTGAAGCAACCCACTGAGACATGCCAAACACAGAGGCTTTATAGGCCTAAGTGGTCACAGACACACCCAGTGTATCACACACATAGAAAGGGAGTTAACCCTTCCACCACCAGGGAAGGGAAAACACCACTAAAAGGGGAAGTGCACACAATACATAAAACCAAGTGCACACATAACACACGCAACCGCATGCACAACATAGCAAGTTGCCACGACACAGCACAGACTGCTATGCTGCCACATACATACTGTTGCCAGCGGCAACCACAGGTGAGGCAAATACCACAGCCCTCACCTGTGATTGACAACCAAACCAAAGACCGCTGACAACCGCATGCGGTTCAGGAGTCACGACCATAACCATGGCCGTGACAATAGGGTTGCTAGGCATGTTCCGTCTATCTGTTGATTAAAGCCAGGTCCTCCCCAGCAGCTGATAACAGTGCCTGGGCTGTGTGCACTTCTCCCTGTCCCTGTGCTTGGCAGAAGCTCCCTCACTCAGCAGAGCTGGAGAAGTAGAGTTGAACCAGCGCAGACCAGGGAAGGGAGATCTGCCATCTGCTCAGTGTATAAATGAAAGCAACATGTGGTAAGAGGACCCCTTTGTGCTGCAGGAGATTAACCCTTTAGGGGGAGGGTTCTGGTTACTGACACTTTTGGGGGGCTATTGTTACTGGCTAGTGAGGGCAGGCGGGATCTGAATAGTGAAATTGCAGTTTTATGCAGACTGTTTGCTAAGGGCTGAATCTTATTAAATATGGGGTTAGTCAGTCTAATAGTAACTGATTCTGGAATATCATGTTATTAGTAACTACATATTTAAAATTGAAATTAGGGTCTAAGTGTGACAATTATCCTTTAAGAATCTTTCAACTGCTAAACTGCCTTGGTGGTGTTGTATGTTACTATAAAGCGCTGACACATCCAGTGTAACCCATAGTATCCCCGGTTCCCAGGTGAAGTCCTGAAGGAGTGTGATAAGATGACTGGAGTCCTTTACATAGGAGGGTAGATGTTTAACATATTTCTGTAATATATGGTCTATAAATGCAGAAAGATTGGAAGTCAAAGAATCGACTCCTGAAATAATAGGCAGACATGGTGAATTAATGAGGGTTTTATGAATTTTTCGGTAGAAAGTAGAAATAGGGTATGGAGAGAAAAGATATTTTAAGAAACTGATTATATATATATTTTTTTGGTAAGAATCTTATTCATGTGCCCTCTATCTAGGAGTGCTGCCAGGGCCTTCTTAAAATCATCACTTGGGTCCTCTGGCAATTTCATGTAATATTTTGCATCAGATAGAATTCTTAGGGCCTCATTGTAATATGCACTAGAGTCCTAAATGACAATTCCGCCACCCTTATCAGCACTCTTGAGGACTATATCCGTATTGGATCTAAGGGAGGAGATAGCCCTAATATGTGTGGTGGTGAGATTACGTGATTATTTTGTAACCATTTGTCCAGAGTCAGCCATAATCTTAAAATCAGCAAGATCTATGTTATAAAATGTTTCTAGGTGGAGTCCTCTGTTCTCTATTGGATAGAATGTGGACCTGGGCTTGAATTAGGATGGGATCCTCAAAGAGTTTTTCCATCAGAATTTCCACTGTATCCTCATCCACTTCAACCGGTTGGAAACTGGTAGTGATTGGGGCGACCGGGTTGGAGGCAAGATCTTTCATTAAGAAATGGTGTTTAAGTGGTAATTTTCGTATATACTGATCTAGGTCGACAAATAGTTCGAAAATATCTGGCCATTTAGAGGGACAGAAAGATAGACCCTTAGAAGAGTACTTCATTCTCACTTCTATTGAGGTTATAACTGGATAGATTAAAGATACCCTTTTCCTTCAAACTCCCAGTAGGGTACTCTATTGGTTTATCGGTGTTGGCCGTGACTTTTTGTTGTTTGGACCTATGTCCACACTGCCACTAGCCCGGCCAAGCTGTCCCCGAAAGCTGTGCGATCTTCCCCTCCGGCACACATGCGAACACATCCCTGCGTCGGTTCGCAAAGGGGTAGGAGCTGGTGTATCAATGGAGACACGCGTAACCTGTCCCGCAGCTCCACGAGGACCCTTTTTGGTCACACCGGAGTGCGAGACAGGTGAAGATCTTACACAGTGTTTACAAGTTTTAATCTGTCACCTGCCGCAAGTCTTTCACATAGGAGTAAAGTACACTACTGTAGAGGACTGCGAAAAAAAAGGGGGTTAGTCAGCATATTCCAATGCACAGGTGCACGCTGCCATGGCTAAAAACAGAGAAAAAAGAAAATGCAACAGCACTCTGCAAACCAAATAAAGTACAATAATGCCATAGTCACAAAAAATAATAAAGTGCTAATGCTATGCTTATTTTATAAAGTGAGATGCTTGGCAAATGCATTTTGTACAAAACCATTTGGGCCCGTCTGCCAAACGTCAAGGCGATTTCTGTAAGACGGTAGCCTATCACTAAATACTACCTGTTATGCACCATAATGTGTTGGTTCCACTCTGCCTTTTACCATTTTTGGTGCCATAATGGCCTACATACTTCCAGGGGATGCAGGTACCAACTTGAATGCCAAGCCCACTCCATACCTCTCCTGGTGCCAGACAGCTTCCAATGAATGCAGTAAGAGCAGGCCACAGCTTTATACTGAAACTAATAAAAATATTTTGTGACTATGGCATTATTGTACTTTTTTGGGTTTGCAGAGTGCTGTTGCATTGTCTTTTTTCTCTACTGTTTAGGACATAGCCATAGGGATAAATGGGTTGTGTGCGCCAACAATTTCCCAAGCTGATAGCTGAGTTACTACACTATAGGGGCCGCAGACCATAAGGCACACTATAGGGGGGCAAAGACCATGAAAACCTGAGGCACTAGAGGAGGACACAAAACATGAGGCCCTAAAGGGGCTCAGAGGAAGTGGCACTATGTAAAGGTGTTACAGAGCAAGAGGTACTACAGAAAGAGGGCACAGATCCTCACACTATATACAATGCACAAAGAGCTTGAGGCTATACAGTGGTCCCTCAAGTTACAATATTAATTGGTTTCAGGACGATCATTGTATGTTGAAACCATTGTAAGTTGAGTAATCGGTTCCAAAGCCTCAAAATATCATCTAATATAAAATTAAGATTTAAGAAAAATAAGCAGATAACTAAGACAGATACAAGTCAAGAATAGCTGCTAACTAGAAACTTATACAGCTATTTTGCCAGAGAAGTGGCCTTGATTGGTTGGATCTGAGTCTGAGACATTGTATGTTGAGTCTAGTATCAACTGACGATGGGTCAGAAAAGACCACTGTATGTTGAAAATATTGTATCCTGAGGCCATTGTATCTTGAGGGCTAACTGTATATACATGGGACACAGAGTGTGTGGCACTATATTAGAGGGTACTACCATTAAGAATACTGTGTGGTGCTTTATTTTTAGGGAGCATAGTGTGTGACATGACTATTCAGGGAGCATAGTGTATGCTGCAATTATATTCAAGACACAGCATGTGGCACTAAGAAGAGTTTGTTAGTAGTGTATTCATGGTGTGGATATGTTGGAAGCTGAAGATATCTGGATAGCAAAGTCTGCAGAGACAAGTCATGACTTGGAGAAGACAACTATGGTGATCTGAACCAGAATGAAAGAAAAGGAAAGAAGAACTTTGGAGGAGATGTCACCTGTAAGTCACTAAATGTAAATGTTTATTCTGCCACTGACTGTGTCTGATAAGGACCGTAGTCACTCATATGGTCTACAGCAGTGATGGTGAACCTTTTAGAGACTGAGCGCCCAAACTGCAACCCAAAACCCACTTATTTATTGCAAAGTACCAACATGGCAATTTAACCTGAATACCAATATTGTATCTTTTATCTACTTTATCATTTAGCTATAACCGCCTGCCTACATTCAATGCGCTGCCTGTGCTGTTAATAGCGTGCCCTGTGCTGATGAATGACAGGAAAAGTCTAAGGCATATTGGTACACCATAGACTTTTTCCAGGGTCTTGGTACCCACAGAGAGGGCTCTGAGTGCCGCCTCTGGCACCCATGCCATAGGTTCTCCACCACTGCTCTACAGCGTGATGATGGGTGGTAGCATTCTCCTTTGTGAAACAACTCCCAGCTTACTTTTGCACCTGTTCAGGCCATAGTGGGCACTGTAGTTTCACACTTTACATATCTATATGTCAAGGGCTAACCTAACTATGCAAATGATATCTGTATTGAGTTGTTTTTGAGCTGGTGCTGTATTGTTTTAGTGCTTGGTTCTGGTGCTGTATTTATGTAATAACCTTGGTTCTAGTGCCATTTGTATGTTTTGAGATTAGTTCTGACATTATATTTATATAATAAGCTTGGTTTTAGTGCCGTTCTTTATGTTTTGACCTTGGTTCTGGTGCTATATTTATGTGATGAGCTCAGTTCTGGTGCAGTATTTATGTTCTTTGCTTGGGTCTGGTGGTGTATTTATGTGATGAGATTGGTTCTGGTTTTGTATTTATGTACCATACTTTGTTCTGGTGCTGTGTTTATGTACCATGCTTGGTTCTGTGCTGTTTATGTAATTAGCTTGGTTCTGTTGCTATATTTATGTAATGAGCTTGGTTCTTTGTCTGTATTTATGTAATGAGCTTGGTTCTGGTGGTATATTTATATAATGAGCTTGGTTCTAGTGCTGTATTTATGTACCATGCTTTGTTTTGGTGCCATAGTTGATGATGATGTATAGTCTTGTGTGCACGCGGTCTTACCCTTAGGGCCTCGATGCGCTTAGCTGGCTGAGAAGAAGGCATGACACTTTGCCATGGGCCGCAAAGGTCTAGAGAATAAGGCACCTATTCCAGAAACCAATTTCCTAGCACTTATCAAATAGAAAATCAAGAAAAAGGGAAGGGAGGGAAGGTAGGGGGTTCTCAAGGTTCAAAGGGTTCGGACGAGATATAGAAAATGTGAAAAGAACAAAATTAATAAACGTGAGGAAAGGTATCTTTAAAATAGAAGGCACATTACCAACTGTGAATTTATAGACTAAGATTTAGGAAAACCCCCAAAATGATATGAACCAAAAATAAGTGTTATATAGGAAGATCAAACACCGGTTTGAAAAGTAAGGTTTTCAGTGCACATCTGAATGAGAAAAGACTGGGAATCATTTTCAGGGCCAGAGGTAGGTGGTTCCAAAATATTACACTTTGAGCCGAAAAAGGATCTACCTCCACGTCTGATCTTATTAACTTGTGGGATGTTAAAATTCGCAGAGTTACTAGACCTCAATGGGGCGTACCTGGTGAATTTACGTTGCAGGTACAAGAGCCCCACACCATGGAATACCCTATGCATGAAGCATCCAATCTTGAACATCACCCGTTGTTGGACGGGGAGCCAGTGCAAGGCATTAAGAGAGGAAGTGATATGCTCTCGGCAGGCAACACCCGTTAGTAGCCTTGGTGCGGCATTCTGCACAAGTTGAAGTCTTTGCAGGTTCTTCTTAGGGAGTCCCATGTAGAAGGCATTACAGTAGACCAGCCGACTGCTGATCGCTGCTCCGACCAAGGCTTTCCTGAGAGGGGATTCAATGTATTTTAAGATCCCCCTCAGAAGTTTCAGCTGGTAGTGGCAGGTACTGACCACCTGATTTATCTGAGGACCCAGGGTTAATCTGGAGTCCAAGACCACTCCCAAGTCCCTGACCTGGATGGCTGTCTCAGGGACAGGTCCAAAAGAGAATGGCCATTGGGGTGCTGAGGGTGTAATTTTCTGGTCACTGAATGTAATACATTCAGTTTTGGTGCCATTAAGCTTTAGATAATTGGCACTCATCCAGTGATCGATCTCCAAGAGACATCTAGCCAGATCGACTTGATCAACTGTTCCTTTGGCAAGCCGAAAGTACAGTTGTGTATCATCCGCATAAACATGAAACTGAAGATTGTGGCTCCTGATGATGTCGGCCAATGGTCTCAGATAGATGTTGAAGAAGACTGGAGATAGTGCTGAGCCTTGTGGTACTCCACAGGACAGTGGGAGATCGGCTGAGTGAAATACCCCCAGCTTCACTCGTTGTACCCTGTCCTGGAGAAATGAAACCATCCATGCCAAGGTCTTTCCATCTAATCTGGCTGCCACTTTCAGCCGGTGGAATAACACTTGATGGTCAATAGTGTCAAAAGCGGATGATAGGTCCAGAAGGCCATAGAGTCGTTCTGGTCTAATGCCATCAGTAGATCGTCCTGGACATTGACCAGAGCGGTCTCAGTACCCTTTTCCAGGTCGGAATCCCGACTGGAAGTTGTCAAGAATGTGATTGGCCTCTAGATATCCCTGTAGTTGTGCAACAAGCTCCGTCCTACCTATCTTTGCAGCGAACGGCAGTCCTGAAATCGGTCTAAGGTTACTCAGATCGGTCACAGGTAACGCCGGTTTCTTAGGCAGGGGTGTTACCACTGCCTGCTTCAGAATAGCCGACACCTGACCGCTGGAAAAGGAACTATTTATAATGTCTCGAATGTATGGTGCCAATGCAACCGCGGCGGACTTCACCACCGCTGCCGGGCATGGGTCTAGAGGCGAGGAGGAGGAGGATCTCAGAGCTCCAATGATTTCAATCGTTCTCTCCTCAGAGATGGGCTGAAATTCTGTGAGGGAATAGGGTAAGGTTGAAAGTGAAGAAGAAAGTGTCTCGTCCGTCCTATGAACCGCTGGGATATTGCCCCTAAGTTTCTGTATTTTTTCAGCAAAGTAGTCGGCCATTTGCTGGCACAGTGCTTGAGAGTGCTCCGTCGTTGCAATCTTTCATCTAGGATTGGCTAGTTCTTTAGCCACTTTAGAAAGTTCTCTGGAGTTGTTAGCCGCATTGCCTATTTTATTTGAGTAGTATGTTCTTTTGGTATTTTTAATATTATCTCTCTACTTTCTCATACTTATTTTGTATTTAATTTTGGTGTCTTCTATGGGATTTTTTTCTCCAGGCCTTTTCAAGGGCTCTGGTAGTCTTTTTATCCTCTCTTAATTCAGCAGTGAACCAAGGCGGGTTTTTATTAGGGGGACGAGGTTGATGTTTATGTTTCATAGGTGCTAAGGTGTTTAGTGTTGCCTCTATACAATCATTAAAAGCTGTTAGCTTTGCTTCCGTGGATTCTATGGAGCAGAATAAATCTATATTCAGATTCTCCTTGAAGCTATTGCCAAATTCCTCCAAATTAAGAATTTTCTAATTTATTTGTTGGGTGAGAGTCTTATCTCTCACTGGAAAATGGGGAGGATAGTTTGAGTAAAAAGTATATTTTTATGATCAGTCCACACCAGATCATGTATAGATTAGACCTGTATCTCCATCCCGGATGTCAGAATCCAGTCCAGGATGTGAGTCGGGGAGGTCACCTCCTGCATGAAGCCAATGGTCTCAAGGGATGTTAATAATTGCTGGGTTTGGATGTTGGACACATCATCGGCCCAGCAATTTATGTCGCCCACAATGATGTTCTTCTGACTATCTAGGAAGGCCGATGTGGCCAATTCCAGCAGTTCATCATCAAATCCTGTTTTGAAATCTGGGGGGTGGTAGACAATATAGATTGAGAAGGCCTCTTCTGGCATTTGATAACTAAGTGTTCGAAAGTTTTGAAAATTGGGCCATTCTTAAGGGCTGTCATCATTAGATGCTCACGAAAGACCATTGCATCACCTCCACCTCTAGTGGCCCTGTCTATGTCTAGAATTTTGTACAAGGGGGGGACCAATTCATCCAACATAGGAACCACCCACTCCGTAAACCAAGTTTCAGTTAGGCACAAATAGTCTAGATTATTAGACAAAATCAAATTGTAAATGTTGGCTGCATTCTTAACCGCAGAACGGCAGTTTAGAAGTGCCCTTTCAGCAAATGTTGGTTCTGAGTTGGAATCAGCCCCGTAGGTGTAATCTTTTTCGGGAAGCTTTTCCTTCTTCTTAAATGCCTATAGGTTTTTGGCAAGATGGCGGATTTCCACCGATGATGTGTGGTCAATTTTCTCATTGTTTGTGCGGGCAATAGTGACAATGTGGCCCCATTCAGAGCAATTAACTCATTACGTGTGTACATCATCATATCGATAACCATCCTAAAAAATCAGTTGTTGGAATTAAATTACTGTAAAAGTCATAATAAAAATTAAAATTACAAAAGTAATTAGTGCATTGTAACAGACTAAGACATTAAAATGTCAATTGTGTTACCCAAGTTCTCCTGATCAGACCAGGTGAGCGTTTCCCAATAACGGAGGAATCTTGGTGATGGCCAAGGGCGCACCGGCAATGTCAATTAGTCTAATAATCCGTCCCTGCGCTGGCGCGGTGGGGCCGGGTTAATAAGGGTACCTAACCAGGCCACACCCACAGCGTCTCTGTCAGGGCTCCGCCCATAGTGTTGTTCTTGGGATTCCTGAGAGATAGGCTCTGGCAGTAGGAAGTCTCTTATGTTTGAGGTAGGTGCTAGAAGTTCAATCTGGATAAATGGTGCAAGGTGCAAACAGATCTGGGATCCACTGCCCGCTCACCTGCTGGGGGAAGTCAATTAGCCGCTGCGCTGGCACAGTGGGGCCGGGTTAATAAGGGTACCAAACCAGGCCACACCCACAGCGCCTCTGTCGGGGCTCCGCCCAGAGTGTTGTTCTTGGGATTCCTGGGAGATAGGTTCTGGCAGGAGGAAGTCTCTTATATTTGAGGTAGGTGCTGGAAGTTCAATCTGGATAAATGGTGCAAGGTGCAAACAGATCTGGATCCACTACCCGCTGGGGGGAGTCAATTAGCCTCTGCGCTGGCGCAGTGGGGCCGGGTTAATAAGGGTACCTAAACAGGCCACACCCACAGTGTCTCTGTCGGGGCTCCACCCAAAGTGTTGTCCTTGGGATTCCTGGGAGATAGGCTCTGGCAGGAGGAAGTCTCTTATATTTGAGGTAGGTGCTGGAAGTTCAATCTGGATAAATGGTGCAAGGTGCAAACAGATCTGGGATCCACTGTCCGCTCACCCGCTAGGGGGAGTCATTTAGCCGCTGCTCTGGCGCAGTGGGGCCAGGTTAATAAAGGTACCTAACTAGGCCACACCCACAGCGTCTCTGTCGGGGTTCCGCCCAGAATGTTGTTCTTGGGATTCCTGAGAGATATGCTCTGGCAGGAGGAAGTCTCTTATATTTGAGGTAGGTGCTGGAAGTCAATCTGGATAAATGGTGCAAGGTGCAAACAGATCTGGGATCCACTGCCCGCTCACCTGCTGGGGGGAGTCAATTAGCCGCTGCGCTGGCGCAGTGGGACCGGGTTAATAAGAATACCTAACCAGGCCACACCCACAGCGTCTCTGTCAGGGCTCCGCCCAGAGTGGTGTTCTTGGATCTCTGGGCGATAGGCTCTGGCAGGAGGAAGTCTCTTATATTTGAGGTAGGTGCTGGAAGTTCAATCTGGATAAATGGTGCAAGGTGCAAACAGATCTGGGATCCACTGCCTGCTCACCCGCTGGGGGGAGTCAATTAGCCGCTGTGCTGTGCTTGGTTCTGGTGCTGTCATTAGTAATGAGATTGATTCTTGTTCTGTCTTTATGTAATGAGCTTGGTTCTGGTGTTGTATTTATGTACCATGCTTTGTTATGATGCTGTATTTATGTACCATGTTCTGGTATTATATCTATGTACTATGCTTTGTTCTGCTGCTGTATTTATGTAATGTACTTGGTTCTGGTGCTGTGTTTATGTAATTAGCTGGGCTCTGGTGCTGTCTTTATGTAATAAGCTTGGCTCTGGTGCTGTCTTATGTAATAAGCTGGGTTCTGGTGCTGTATTTGTTATGAGCTTGGTTCTGTTGCTGTATTTGTGTAATGAGCTAGGTTCTGGTTGTGTATATACAGGTCCTTCTCAAAAAATTAGCATCTTGTGATAAAGTTCATTATTTTCTGTAATGTACTGATAAACATTAGACTTTCATATATTTTAGATTCATTACACACCAACTGAAGTAGTTCAAGCCTTTTATTGTTTTAATATTGATGATTTTGGCATACAGCTCATGAAAACCCCAAATTCCTATCTCAAAAAATTAGCATATCATGAAAAGGTTCTCTAAACGAGCTATTAACCTAATCATCTGAATCAACTAATTAACTCTAAACACCTGCAAAAGATTCCTGAGGCTTTTAAAAACTCCCAGCCTGGTTCATTACTGAAAACCGCAATCATGGGTAAGACTGCCGACCTGACTGCTGTCCAGAAGGCCATCATTGACACCCTCAAGCAAGAGGGTAAGACACAGAAAGAAATTTCTGAACGAATAGGCTGTTCCCAGAGTGCTGTATCAAGGCACCTCAGTGGGAAGTCTGTGGGAAGGAAAAAGTGTGGCAGAAAACGCTGCACAACGAGAAGAGGTGACCGGACCCTGAGGAAGATTGTGGAGAAGGACCGATTCCAGACCTTGGGGGACTGAGTCTGGAGTAGAAACATCGAGAGCCACCGTGTACAGGCGTGTGCAGGAAATGGGCTACAGGTGCCGCATTCCCCAGGTCAAGCCACTTTTGAACCAGAAACAGCGGCAGAAGCGCCTGACCTGGGCTACAGAGAAGCAGCACTGGACTGTTGCATGTCATTCGGAAATCAAGGTGCCAGAGTCTGGAGGAAGACTGGGGAGAGGGAAATGCCAAAATGCCTGAAGTCCAGTGTCAAGTACCCACAGTCAGTGATGGTCTGGGGTGCCATGTCAGCTGCTGGTGTTGGTCCACTGTGTTTTATCAAGGGCAGGGTCAATGCAGCTAGCTATCAGGAGATTTTGGAGCACTTCATGCTTCCATCTGCTGAAAAGCTTTATGGAGATGAAGATTTCATATTTCAGCACGACCTGGCACCTGCTCACAGTGCCAAAACCACTGGTAAATGGGTTACTGACCATGGTATTACTGTGCTCAATTGGCCTGCCAACTCTCCTGACCTGAACCCCATAGAGAATCTGTGGGATATTGGGAAGAGAAAGTTGAGAGACGCAAGACCCAACACTCTGGATGAGCTTAAGGCCGCTATCGAAGCATCCTGGGCCTCCATAACACCTCAGCAGTGCCACAGGCTGATTGCCTCCATGCCACGCCGCATTGAAGCAGTCATTTCTGCAAAAGGATTCCCGACCAAGTATTGAGTGCATAACTGAACATAATTATTTGAAGGTTGACTTTTTTTGTATTAAAAACACTTTTCTTTTATTGGTCGGATGAAATATGCTAATTTTTTGAGATAGGAAATTTGGGTTTTCATGAGCTGTATGCCAAAATCATCAATATTAAAACAATAAAAGGCTTGAACTACTTCAGTTGGTGTGTAATGAATCTAAAATATATGAAAGTCTAATGTTTATCAGTACATTACAGAAAATAATGAACTTTATCACAATATGCTAATTTTTTGAGAAGGACCTGTACACTCACCTAAAGAATTATTAGGAACACCTGTTCTATTTCTCATTAATGTGATTATCTAGTCAACCAATCACATGGCAGTTGCTTCAATGCATGTAGGGTTGTGGTCCTGGTCAAGACAATCTCCTAAACTCCAAACTGAATGTCAGAATGGGAAAGAAAGGTGGGCTACAACAGCAGAAGACCCCACCGGGTACCACTCATCTCCACTACAAATAGGAAAAAGAGGCTACAATTTGCACAAGCTCACCAAAATTGGACTGTTGAAGACTGGAAAAATGTTGCATGTTCTGATGAGTCTCGATTTCTGTTGAGACATTCAAATGGTAAAGTCCGAATTTGGCGTAAACAGAATGAGAACATGTATCCATCATGCCTTGTTACCACTGTGCAGGCTGGTGGTGGTGTAATGGTGTGGTTTTCTGGGCACACTTTTGGCCCCTTAGTGCCAATTGGCCATCGTTTAAATGCCACGGGCTACCTGAGCATTGTTTTTGACCATGTCCTTCCCTTCATGACCACCATGTACCCATCCTCTGATGGCTACTTCCAGCAGGATAATGCACCATGTCACAAAGCTTGAATCATTTCAAATTGGTTTCTTGAACATGACAATGAGTTCACTGTACTAAAATGGCCCCCACAGTAACCAGATCTCAACCCAATAGAGCATCTTTGGGATGTGGTGGAACGGGAGCTTCGTGCCCTGGATGTGCATCCCTCAAATCTCCATCAACTGCAAGAATGCAATCTAAAGAATGCTATCAGCACCTTGTTGAATCAATGCCACGTACAATTAAGGCAGTTCTGAAGGCAAAAGGGGGTCCAACACCGTATTATTATGGTGTTCCTAATAATTCTTTAGGTGAGTGTATATAATGAGCTTGATTCTTGTGCTGTATGTATGTAACAAGCCTGGTTCTGGTGCTGTATGTATGTACAGTGCTTAATTGTGGTAACATAGTTAATAAGGCCTAAAAAATACATTTGTCCATCCAGTTCAGCCTGTTATCCTGCAAGTTGATCCAGAGGAAGGAAAAAAAATAAATCCTGCGAGGTAGAAGCCAATTTTCCCCACTTAGGCTCCATTCACACGTCCGTGATGTATTGTGGGTCCGCAACACACCAGCCCGGCACCCCCATAGAAATGCAAGCTGCTGACAAAAATAGGACATGGGGACACGCTCCGCAATTGCGGATGCAGACAGCACACTGTGTGCTGTCCGCATCCATTCCGTCCCCATAGAGAATGATTGGGTCGGCACCTGTTCCGCAAAATTGCAGAACGGATGTGGACCCATTCTGCTGACGTGTGAATGGAGGCTTAAGGAGAAAAAAATTCCTTCCCGACTCCAATCAGGCAATCGGAATATCTCCCTGGATCAATGACCCCTCTCTAGTAGCTATAGCCTGTAATATCATTACACTCCAGAAATACATCTAGGCCCCTCTTGAATTCCTTTATTGTACTCACTATCACCACCTCCTCAGGCAGAGAGTTCCATAGTCTCACTGCTCTTACCGTGAAGAATCCTCTTCTATGTTTGTGTACAAGCCTTCTTTCCTCCAGACGCAGAGGATGTCCCCTCGTCACAGTCCTGCGGATAAATAGATGATGGGAGAGATCTCCGTACTGACCCCTGATATATTTATACATAGTTATTAGATCTCCTCTCGGTCGTCTTTTTTAGTGAATAACCCTAATTTTGACAATCTTTCAGGGTACTGTAGTCCATCCATTCCAGTTATTACTTTAGTTGCCCTCCTCTGGACCCTCTCCAGCTCTGCTACAGTATGTCTGCCTTGTTCACAGGAGCCCAGAACTGTACACAGTACTCCATGTGTGGTCTGACTAGTGATTTTTAAAGTGGTAGGATTATGTTCTCATCACGGGGTATCTATGCCCCTTTTGATGCAACCCATTATCTTATTGGCCTTGGCAGCAGCTGCCTGACACTGGTTTCTACAGCTTAGTTTGCTGTTCACCAAGGTGCTGTATTTATGTAATGATCTTGGTATGGCACCATTACTACTGTGCATGCATGGCGTCCTCTCCATTCACTGCTATGGAACTTGTGAAAATAGCCAACACTCGTGCTATGTAACCTAAGGCCAGGCCTGGATAGTGTTGCTGCCACACAGGTTTAAAGTTTGCTGCCTCCAGTGTCTCTCAAATCTTGGTATTGTCAGAATTTGAAAGCAGTGCACTTCGAAGCCCTAGGAAGACCTGTGAACAACCATAGAGCTTGCTGGTAGCCCAGTGGTTAGTACTGTCCTTCTCTAGTATAAGAGTTTCTTTATCTCTACCATTGCTTTTGTTACCTGATGTTTAAAGAGGACCTTTCACTGATTATGACACTGTGAACTAAGAATACAGACATGTAGAGCGGCGCCCGGGGATCTCACTGCACTTACTATTATCCCTGGGCGCCGCTCTGTTCTCCCGCTATTCCCTCCGGTATCTCCGGCCACTAAGTTATAGTAGGTGGAGATTTCAGTCACTAAGTTATGGTAGGCGGAGTCTGCCCTTGTTCTGCTCTAGCGCTGGCCAATCGCAGTGCAGAGCTCACAGCCTGGGAGGTTATTTTCTCCCAGGCTGTGAGCTCTGCAATGCGATTGGCCAGCGCTACAGAAGAACAAGGGCACACTCCGCCTACCATAACTTTGTGACCGGAGGGCATAGCAGGAGAACGGAGCAGCGCCCAGGGATAATAGTAAGTGCAGTGAGATCCCCGGGCGCCGCTCTACATGTCTGTATTCTTAGTTCACAGTGTCATAATCGGTGAAAGGTCCTCTTTAAACATCAGGTAACAAAAGCAATGGTAGAGATAAAGAAACTCTTATACTAGAGGAGGACAGTACTAACCACTGGGCTACCAGCAAGCTCTATGGTTGTTCACAGGTCTTCCTAGGGCTTTGAAGTGCACTGCTTTCAAATTCTGACAATACCAAGATTTGAGAGACACTGGAGGCAGCAAACTTCAAACCTGTGTGGAAGCAACACTATCCAGGCTCTCCATGTCTGTATACTTAGTTCACAGTGTCATAATCGGTGAAAGGTCCTCTTTAAGAGTAGAAAAGTTTCAAATGCTGGGAAGAGTCTACAAGAACCAAAGTGAGCACCATCAGTAGATCTTGTGCACGATACTCATTGGTTGTCATGCAGTTATCTTGCAGTTAGCATGTAGCTGTATCAGCCGACAGTAAACTGTAAAGGGTAAAGAATTAGAGAGTTTTCAAAACCAATGAGTGATTTGGTAGTGCAGTGGTTAGTGTTGATGCATACTGGTGAAGGGCTTATTGAACTTTGCCTCCTTCAGTTTCATCCCAGTTAAGGGTTTGTTGCCGTCACGCTTTTGCTCCAGGTTGTTTATTTTTTGAAAGGAGGTCAATAGTATGAGGATTAGAAAAGGTAGGTTAGTTAAAAAAAAAGGTGTTGAATGATCCTCATTTAAAGTCCCTGGGTTGTGATATGCAAATAGTTATTTTCTGCTCATGCAGCCAGGACGTCTAGTTATACAATAGACATCCTACTTTTTACACTACAGAACCACTTAATATTTAGTATAGTTTGTTATGGGCTCCATATATGGACTGGGTTTGGAGTGTACCATTACAGGAAAACCTGCATGTTTAGAATGAAAGAGATATTTAGAAAAATTGTCCTATAAATTATGCATTTTCCTTTTAATAGTATGTGAGTAATTAGAAGGCCTTTATTACTGTAGTAATACATCTAGAACATTATTATTCCATAATATTAGTCTGTGCGTATGTTGCCCAGATCCATATGAATGTCTGAGAAATAAGTTTTTTACATTTTCTGTAAACTTTCTAGTTGCTGAAAAGCGGAAAGTTGCTTTATCTCGGAAGTCAAAAAGGTGAAAAAATACCCACTATAATTTGCTGTACTTGATGATAATGTCTGTAAAGAACTGTAGAGTATGTCAGTGCTATATAAGTGAATAAAATAACTGAATTCTTAAATTATTATAATATAATGTGCTTTTAACTGTAATTGTTTCAGGCAAAAATGTGGATGGTTTATTACATTCAGAGTTGACATAAAATGGATCTTGACCTTCAAAATAAAGTACACCGATTTTATTTTCATAAACTGAAATTAGTCCAAAATAAATTTGGAAGTCAAGAGGTCAGCTGAGCAGTAGAGTACATTAGATTTGTGCTTCAGACATCAGCTGTAAGAAGTGTAGAAGAGCATGTGCACAGTATACCTCATATGTTCTAAACTAATGGTCATGGTGAACTGGGCTACTCTTTCAAAACATGGGTAATGTCAGTGGGTAGAGCAAGATATCGTGGAGCAATGAATAGGGAGATTTGTAGATCCATGTGAAGGCAGGGCTGGTTCTAGCTTTAAAAAAAAAAAAGAGTGTCATGTTCTATATGATGTCTGTGTTTTTTTTTGTTTGGTTTTTTAAAGGGAGTCTTTCACCGAATATGACCATTACAGACCACTCAGATCAGGTTCTCCATTACTCTCCCCAGATTACTATGGTACCTTTCATATTGCAGTCCATCGCTGATTTGCTCCAAAAAACACTTTGGTTCTGAAGGTGCCCAGGGGCGGCGTTCATGCGGCCGGTGCCCAGGCCCCTCGGCGCTTTGCTTATCAAACCCCTCCTCTATCACCCCTCTGGCCCACCCTTGTTTAATCTGATTAACTCCTCCGTCTGGAATCCCGTGCCTCCGCCGGCTGGATCAGGGTTGCGCAGGCTGGCGCATGCGCATTGAAAGTCCCTGTTCCTTGGCCCATAATGGGCAATGCAGTGCACATGCGCCTGGAATGTGTGGAGCGGCGAGGACGCGGGATTTCAGACAGAGAGGAGTTAATCAGATTAAACAAGGGCGGGCCAGAGGGGTGATAGAGGAGGGGTGTGGTAAGCAAAGCGCCGAGGGGCCTGGGCACCAGCCGCATGAACGCCGCCCCTGGGCACCTTCAGAATCTAATTACCATATGGTATAAAAGTGTTTTTTGGAGCAAATCGGTGATGGACTGCAATTTGAAAGGTACCATAGTAATCTGGGGAAAGTAATGGAGAACCTGATCTGAGTGGTCTGTAATGGTCATATTCGGTGAAAGACTCCCTTTAACATTACTCCTTCAAAGAGAATCTGTCATCATACCTTCCAACAAAACCTTCTCCTTGTACAGATGTGTGCTCCTCTGCTGATTTCAGTATTCCACTTCGTGAAATCTTGATTTTTTTAGTTTATGCTAATGAGTCCCTTAGTGCAATGAGCATATTGCTGTTGCACTCAGAGGTTCCTCTTTTTTTTATCCCTGTCACTGACACGGCTAGGCACTGTAGATGTAATCATGCCTGGGCCTGAAATCATGTGGCAGTGCGTTTAGCGCATGCGCAGTACTGGGCTGTAGATCATTTGGCAGAATTCCACCTGCCTGGTGATGAACACTCATTCCCGATAATTGCCCAATGATATCGGCCAGATGCAGTGACAAAGTTATCTTTATTTACACCAGTTTTCTGGTGTAAATGATGACAAAAATCGACAGAAGCTCTGAGCTTTCATAGATTCCTGGTTAGGCGCATAAGCCTTGTCATAAATTAGGCACATCCTCCTGCACTGCAGGGGATATCAAGACAGACACAGAAAGCGCCAATCTTGATAAATCCCCCCCCCCCCCCTTCTTCCTACTGTCAGTGGACACATAAGATGAACATTCCGAGATTGAATCAAAAGAACACAGAAGAATGTGACAGCAATATTTACTCACAAGGGTATATTTTAACACTTTTCCATTAATTTGTTATACTTTGCATGATCTAACATAGAAATACATTTTTTAATTCAGCACGCACAGCTCCCGCAAGTGTCCTGTGGGTGGTCCCTAATGCTGAAGTGCTCTCCGCTCTCTTCAGTGAGCTCTTCACAACCATTCCACTCTTGTTGAGTGATGGATGTAAAGTCCATCCCGAATCCCACAGTAGTCATCACTCAAAGGGGAAGTATTGTGAGGAACTCACTGCAGAAAGAAGAAGGCACATGCTTAACAGATTTTGATACTAAAATAGACACTAAAGACATCAACACAGGTATGTTTAAACAAAGATCCTGTCTAGCACTCAGTCATCAGTTTTGCAGGGTTAAAACTGCTGCATGTTTCGCTTTAATCACTGAACAATCAGTTTAAAGGCAGTCTGTCACCTTCCTGGAGATTTATTAGTAGGAGTACTACATAAATATTTGGGATTGGTCATTTTTAGGTTCAAAATCTCTTGTGGTCAATGGTTGTGAAGGGGTTATTTGTAATATCACTGGTGGTCTAAGTTGGTGAATGGTTAATCCTTACACAGTAGTGCACAGTGGTTAGTTACTGCACTTTTTATACCTGTCTGGCAACCTGTTAAAACAAACTGCTTCATCTACCTGTCATGCACTAATAGTAGCAATCAATGTCCGACAGGGCATACAAAGAAGTGTGTGGCCATTTAACAAAGAGTTCTTTTCATGATTAGATTTTTTATTTTTTTTTGGCCTTTGGCTTTTCAATTTAGACAGTTTTCAATACTGTTGTACCAGATCACTAAAGAATGAGTCAGCTGTGTGAAAGGATCTTGCACTTGATCCTTGGGTTACCCAATCTTTATTCTTTCAGTCCTAACATATGGATGTCCCCTGCAGGTGGACAGCTATTTATCTCTGCTATAATTATTTCAAATAATTGTGTTAATAGTTTTCCAAGAACTGTTGATGAGAGGAGATGGTCAGGGCATGTGTTTGGTTTCCTTAAACACTGGTGAAAAAGATTCTGTAATATTTGAAGGACTGTTAAGGGACTGTATACAAGAGTATGTTAATAATATCATAAGTGATAGCTAGCACAGGTTTACCAAGGAAAAACATTGTCAGACTAATTTGTTTTTATAATGAGATGAGTAGAACCTGGACAGAGACGTGGCTGTGGATGTACTGTTCTTGTATTTTGCAAAGACATTTAATGCTGTCCCTTATAGATGTCTAATTGGTGAAATAAGCTATAAATAAGCTATATAGGCTTAGAAAATACCTTGTAATTGGTTTTAAAACTGGCTGAAGGACCATGTCCAGAGAGTTGTGGTCAATGATTTCTATTCTGAACAGTCCCAGGTTATAAATGGACTACCCCAAGGTTCAGTGCTGGTCCCCTTTTATTTAACTTCTTTATTAATCATATACAGGTCCTTCTAAAAAAAAATTAGCATATTGTGATGAAGTTCATTATTTTCTGTAATGTACTGATAAACATTAGACTTTCATATATTTTAGATTCATTACACACAACTGAAGTAGTTCAAGCCTTTTATTGTTTTATTATTGATGATTTTGGCATACAGCTCATGAAAACCCCAAATTCCTATCTAAAAAAATTAGCATATTATGTAAAGGTTCTCTAAACGAGCTATTAACCTAATCATCTGAATCAACTAATTAACTCTAAACACCTGCAAAAGATTCCTGAGGCTTTTAAAAACTCCCAGCCTGGTTCATTACTCAAAACCGCAATCATGGGTAAGACTGCCGACCTGACTGCTGTCCAGAAGGCCATCATTGACACCCTCAAGCAAGAGGGTTAGACACAGAAAGAAATTTCTGAAAGAATAGGCTGTTCCCAGAGTGCTGTAGCAAGGCACCTCTGTGGGAAGGAAAAAGTGTGGCAGAAAACGTTGCACAACGAGAAGAGGTGACCGGACCCTGAGGAAGATTGTGGAGAAGGACCGATTCCAAACCTTGGGGGACCTGCGGAAGCAGTGGACTGAGTCTGGAGTAGAAACATCCAGAGCCACCGTGTGCAGGAAATGGGCTACAGGTGCCGCATTCCCCAGGTCAAGCCACTTTTGAACCAGAAACAGCGGCAGAAGCGCCTGACCTGGGCTACAGAGAAGCAGCACTGGACTGTTGCTCAGTGGTCCAAAGTACTCTTTTCGGATGAAAGCAAATTTTGCATGTCATTCTAAAATCAAGGTGCCAGAGTCTGGAGGAAGACTGGGGAGAGGGAAATGCCTGAAGTCCAGTGTCAAGTACCCACAGTCAGTGATGGTCTGAGGTGCCATGTCAGCTGCTGGTGTTGGTCCACTGTGTTTTATCAAGGGCAGGGTCAATGCAGCTAGTTATCAGGAGATTTTGGAGCACTTCATGCTTCCATCTGCTGAAAAGCTTTATGGAGATGAAGATTTCATTTTTCAGCACGACCTGGCACCTGCTCACAGTGCCAAAACCACTGGTAAATGGTTTACTGACCATGGTATTACTGTGCTCAATTGGCCTGCCAACTCTCCCGACCTGAACCCCATAGAGAATCTGTGGGATATTGGGAAGAGAAAGTTGAGAGACGCAAGACCCAACACTCTGGATGAGCTTAAGGCCGCTATCGAAGCATCCTGGGCCTCCATAACACCTCAGCAGTGCCACAGGCTGATTGCCTCCATGCCACGCCGGATTGAAGCAGTCATTTCTGCAAAAGGATTCCCGACCAAGTATTGAGTGCAAAACTGAACATAATTATTTGAAGGTTGACTTTTTTTGTATTAAAAACACTTTTCTTTTATTGGTTGGATGAAATATGCTAATTTTTGTAGATAGGAATTTTGGGTTTTCATGAGCTGTATGCCAAAATCATCAATATTAAAACAATAAAAGGCTTGAACTACTTCAGTTGTGTGTAATGAATCTAAAATATATGAAAGTCTAATGTTACAATGTGAATCAACTGCTTCTAATGCTAGCAAGATATTGTCATATATTAAATAAGGCATGGACTCGAAGGACAGGGATGTAATACTACCACTGTACAAAGCTTTGGTGTAGCCTCATCTTGAATATGCAGTTCAGTTTTGGTCACCAGTCCATGAAAAGAATGCCGTGGAGCTGGAAAAGTACAAAGGAGAACAAATAAACTGATGGAGGTTATTGGTTATGAGGAAAGATTAAACAAATGTTATATATATAGTTTTGAGAAGAGACTTCTAAGGGGGGACATGATTAACCTATACAATTTGTGGCAGTGGAGCTGCCAGAGGGCCACATGACATTGAAAGGGTGTATCTCACCCAGAGGAGCCTGGGTGAGAGCAGAAAAGTCCTGGCAAAGCATGGAAAGGGAGTGTTGTTTGCACCAGGAGTGTGTCACCAAGGGGCCCGGCCTTGGTGGAGTAAAGGCCTTAGATATAAGTGGCCATTAAGCTAGTTGGTGGACACCAAGCTACTTAACTAAGGCTGCTTTCACACTAGCGTTCGCTGGTCCGCTCGTGAGCTCCGTTTGAAGGAGCTCACGAGCGGACCCGAACGCAGCCGTCCAGCCCTGCTGCAGTCTGAATGGAGGCGGATCCGCTCAGACTGCATCAGTCTGGCGGCGTTCAGCCTCCGCTCCGCTCGCCTCCGCACGGACAGGCGGACAGCTGAACGCTGCTTGCAGCGTTCGGGTGTCCGCCTGGCCGTGCGGAGGCCGTGCGGATCCGTCCAGACTTTCAATGTAAGTCAATGGGGACGGATCCGTTTGAAGATGCCACAATGTGGCTCAATCTTCAAGCGGATCCGTCCCCCATTGACTTTACATTGAAAGTCTGGACGGATCCGTACTAGGCTATTTTCACACTTAGCTGTTCTATGCTAAAAATAATGCAGACGGATCCGTTCTGAACGGAGCCTCCGTCTGCATTATTATGAGCGGATCCGTTCAGAACGGATCCGCCCGAACGCTAGTGTGAAAGTAGCCTTAGCTGGCTCCAGCTAGTCCAGGCCGGGCTTTTACTGGGAACAGGCAATGTGTTGGGTGGGTGCCTGTTCCCCATGCTCAACTCCAGGAGTTAAGAATATGCCCATGTCCAGGGATGCTATTTATTCCTGTTGCTGGACTTGGGTGGGGCTCTCAGTCTGAGGAAGGAGCAGGCTGTGGGAGCTGGGATCCTCTGACCCTGTGTGGGATAAGCACTGCAGTGTTTTGGGGAGCTGGGTGGTAGACCCGGATCTTGCTAGAGAGGGACTATAGTGTTTAGTCAGTGGCCAGACGGCTGAGGATTTGGTTTGATTTATGTTTTGGTTGCTGTTTGTGCATGAAGACTGCCACATAAATGCACTCTTTGGACACTAAAGCCTTTGTCTGGAAGAAGTCTGTGAAAATGACCCCCGAATAAAAAGATGATCCCTTACAAAATATATAAATGAGCTGTACAAAATTATGGTAAAAAGCTTTTCCATATAAAATAGTCTCAAAAGAAAAAGGGGGCGTCAAGTCTTCTTTACTGTAAGAATTGTAAATCTTTGGAATAGTCTACCATAGGACATGGTCAGAGTAGAAACAGTGGAAGGTTTTTTTTAAAAAAAAGGCTCAAATGAGTTCTTAAAATTAAATAACATTACTGCTTATGAAAATGTGTAGAAATCTGGGTCTCAATCCCCTAAAATTCATATGCCCTCCTATCCCTTGGTTAAAAATTTATGGACATTAGAGTTGAGCGAACACCTGGAAGTTCAGGCAAACTTCGCTGCAAAATTCGGGTTCAGGACCTGAACTTGACCCCAAACCCCATGGAAGTCAATGGAGTCCCGAACTTTAGGGCACTAAAATGAGTCTAAAAAAGTCATAGAAAGGGCTAGAGGGCTGCAAAAAGAAGCACAATAGGGGTAAGTGCAGGACAATTGCCCTGCAAACAAATGTGAATAGAGAAATGAATTAAAATAACATAGAATTTAAAAATAAATAAAAAATAATGATCTTAGACAGGTAGCCTTTTATACCGTGTATACCAATAACGTTTTTGTTTTTTGTAACGCTATCTACCTTAGAGTCAACCCACTATCCCTGATTAGCGTAAATACATTATCATTCTGAAAGTTAACTAGTTCTAAGGGCACACAGCTTAAAAGCTCGTCGATTGGCTGCCGCGCAGCCTTTCAACAAGCTTTATTAAATGCCCAAACACCGAACTCAAACCCAAACTTTACAGTTCAGGTTCACTCAACACTAATGGACATGTCTTTTTTCAACTGTTAACTATATAACATAGAGGGGGGGAGGGGAGGGAGTGCATTGTTTGGGGTGGCCCCACCATTGCTCTGGGTTCCCCGAACACCATCGAGTTGTCACCATGCGTTGCTGCTCTACCTGCACCCCAATGATAAATAAGTCAAGAGATTCAGGGTCTGCAGTAAACCAGTGTGCTTCTTTACTGGAGGAACTCAAGTGCAAAACAATACAGGAAAAGCACAGGGCTGACTTCTCCAGTCTCCTCCCTGGCCGAAGAAGGATTTAATGCTGATGAAAGGCCTGAGCCAGCTGTCCCTCTCTCACTCAAAAGGCCAGTGATCCAGAGTCTGTGGCAGAATATCCCCGTCTCAGCATCTTCTTCTCCTCATGTAGTCTGGCAGAGTCTTCTCTTCTAAGCACTGTTCCTTAACTGCAGAACACTAGGGACTTTGACTGCTCTCCTTATATATAGTTTCTAGCTAAACTTGAACCTTCTACTGGAAAGGGTGGAATGGAGAAACTCAGCACAAACAGATACAATATTACAATTCTGGTCTCTCATAGACTTACATTAGAACTTTAATCATACTCTATGGCAGTGACACAGCAGTTTTCCCAGATAACAAAGTCTTCAGACATAAAAACATAGCAGCAACTGACATTCAAAGGGCAAGTCTGTCTGGTTTTCATGGTAAACTGTTTTACCTTCAACTCTTATGGTAACTGTGGAAAATTACCAGCTTCTCATTATCAGGTAGAAAGTCCCAAAAGTCTCTCAGTGTTCATTAACCCATTCCACAGTGCTGTGCAAATACAGTGAAAATGTACAGGATATATATCAGAACATATACAATATCTCACAGAAATTAGTGCACCCCTCACATTTTGTAAATATCTTATTATAAATTTTCATGGGACAACACTGAAGATGTACACTTTGATACAATGTAAAGTAGTCAGTGTACAGCTTGTACAACAGTGTAAATTTGGTGTGCCCTCAAAATACCTCAACACACAGCTATTAAAGGGGTTGTCCGGGTTCAGAGCTGAACCCGGACATACCTCCATTTTCACCCAGGCAGCCCCCCTGACTTGAGCATCGGAGCAGTTCATGCTCCGATGCTATCCTTTGCCCTGCACTAAATCGCGCAGGGCAAAGGCTTTTTCAGGAGTTAAGGTGACCAACCGTGCTCTCCATGGGCCTGCCAGGAAGCCCAGTGACATCACCGGCACTGATGGGCAGGCTTTAGCGCTGCCCTAGCCAGTAAAATGGCAGCGCTAATCAACCTGAAAAGGGGGTTAAAAGAGTTAAGGTGCAAATAAAAATAGGCACAACTTGGCTTTAGTTCCTTGAAGCAGGCAGGAGGTCCTGTAAACAACATGGCAGCAGAGCAAGTATTATTCTCAGTGGCCTTGCAACTGTCACTGGGCCGTGGGCAAGTGGCAGCAGCTCAATGGTGCCAAAACAAACTGGAAGGGTTAAATCCTCTTTGAAATAAAGGTCCCTCAGCAAAAGAGATCAGGGCAATGGCCTGGCAGGCCTACTCACAGGTGCGTATCAGTTCTACTTTGAATTTCAGCGGCATACCCTGGCTCTGCCTGTAAATTGGGCCTGATTCTAGGATCCACATATGGCTGGGCCCACAAAATTGTATTCGGCGGCAGTTGCAACATAAAGGGTCCCCTTATAAGTATGGGCCCCATAGGCCTAGGGGTATATGCCGCGGGAGGCCTCAATGCCTCAAGAGAAGTGCTGTCTCTGGGCATATTCCCAACAGGGGGGCCTGTGGCCTCAGGAGTCCCAGACTGTACGCGGCGGCTCCTGGCATAAGTAAGTTTCCCCGGAGCTGTGATAGCGGCTGCAGCTACCATGGGTGGCCAGCTGGTAGGGACAGACACCCTTACCTCTGGCTCAGAGACGTCTGAGTCTTTGGTTACACTTTGTCTTTCCAGTGGTGGAGACGGGATCCTGGAGGTGGCAAGCTGGCGCAGGCCTCGCAATTGAAGTTCGAGTCAGGATGATCTGGTCGTCCAAACTTTCAGGCTCTGCATCGCTGCTGGGATCCTCGGTCGTCACTCCAGGTGCAGGTAAGGGATCCGGCTTGTCTTGCGCGGCCGCTGCAGGTTCAGGTGTCGCATCCGCACTCTTCCCTTTTCGAATATTGTCCAGGGCTGTGTGGAACCTCTCCAGATTCTCGAGTTCCCGGATGGTTTTCTTCTGGCGGGGCAGCTCAGGCGACGGGTATGGGTTACCCACTTTTCCAAGACTGTGGGCTGCCAGAATACATTCGGGCCAATGAAGGAGCCCCTTTCTTGGAAGGTGTTGTGGGCCGGTTCTGGGGAACGCTCCGGTTCGCGCTCAAGGGGAGCAAATTCCTCGTCCTCTTTCCAATCCTCCGATTTCAGCTTGGGACGGGTCACAGCTGTAGCGTAGGGGCCTCGCGGAGAACTCTACCTCCTCTCCCTCGCGGAGATTATGTAAATGTTCTGGGAGGTAGCTCCGTTTGACGGATGTGCGATTTACATATAGATCCCTGCCGGTAGTGTAGTCTTTAATAAAACCAAAGCCTCGGTACTTGTCAAAGGCCACCACCAACCCCTTTCTCCTTTCCAGGCGGGGTTGGGTGTCAGTGTGGCGCTTGTAAATATTCTTGGCCAACTCCTCAAAATAAATCTTGCTGCGAGTGGTCTTTTTAATGGCGGCCTCCCGCACTTCTGCCATCAGTGCCGACCATTGCATAGAGGGCCTGAAGAAGTCCTTCCACGAGCCGAAGTAGGGCTCAGACTGGGCCCCTGGCGACAGGCAGGTGGGTCTCTCCGGTCCCGGAGAGTAGGCCGGTGGAGCGTCCTCTTGCTCCTTATTAGCAGAATCCATTTTAAATCCAACAGGTGCGACCAATAATTCAAAACAGTCCCCACTCTCCAACATGCTCGATCTTTCTCTGGAGAGCGACAGGGCGGCACCCAGTATCTCGCCTGCGACCTCCCACTGCTCCGGGAGGCCACCCCCCGGGTACTCCAACATGGGGGAGGCGGAGTCTATTTCAGCAGACATGTAAATTTGCAGACAGGGCGGTGGCGCGGACCTACGGCCTTTCCCGCTCTTCTAGCAGAAGGCGACAATTTTTCCCGCCGATACAGTGCAAAGATGACGCAGCAATAAATTCCCATCAGCTTAAGCGGCCATCTTTGAACAAAATGCTGTCTATTCACTGACAGCAAGCGCTGCTTTTAAAACAGTAAAAACAGTCCATGCAATATAATCTTCACACTGCGATTATTACAGTTCTTTGGCCCAGCAATTTTTCAATAAACAAGTAGGGTTTAGTCACTTTATGGGTCTATAACGGCACACAGTTTATTTCCACAATGGCGCAGGAATAATCCTTAAATCCTGTTCGTGACGCCAATTTATGCAGTATGCCAGACCCGCAGGGTATTGCGATTGTGAGGTCACGGTTAACGCGCAAGCGAGGGTTACTCAGTTTTGTAGGAAAACCCTGGGCAGGCATACGGCAGTAAAGGAGAGGCTGGCACAGGAGACCTCTGGGGCACACTCTGTATTTTGGGACCGGACCTGATGGTGGATGAGGTGCCCTGGATGTTGCAGGTGTTTAATGTGGCTAGGGCAAGGTCCCTTTAAGGTTCATGACGCCAGTGTCTGTAACGGTGGCACACCGATTTATAGTTGTAGTAAATGAGGAGCACAGGTTGTAGTGAACCAAACTTTCCTTTACTAGTAACAGTTCAACTTTGTATAGTTGGTTGACAATGCAGTTCCATATAGCAGGTTCCCTTCACAAGCAGGCTTTCATAATAATGGCAGGTATACTGTTCCTTGCAAGATATTCAGCGGGTAAACAACAACACTCTCAGATCAGGCTGTACCTTCTCCTCAGAAATAGTGTACGCTGTTCCTTAGAACTCCTGTCTGGTTTTATCCCAAGACCCGGATGCCCTAATACTGGCTTTATCCTTGGTAGCAATCTTCCTCCCATATTTATCCTTGCTTTACACTTATAATCCTTCTGCCCTTCAGCTTACTTGATTAGCTGGTACACTGGCTCTGCTTGGCTTGTGGGAACTGCAGGTTTCTCCCAGGAGGCAAACTCTTCTCATGGGGTGACTCTTCTGAGCTAACTCTGGCTCTTTATCCTCAGGCAAGCTAGGATCCTTTCACTAGCCTCCTGGTAGCAACTAGAAGCCTGGACTGTCTAGCTGCATGTCAGAAGGAGGCCCTCAGCATATCTCTGGCTGGTGCCCTCTCACGCCTGTCTCCACAGACTCCTGACTACAGACCAACCCCTCCCTGTCTGGGCCTGAACATTTATACTAGGGGCTCTCTATCTCCCTCTAGTATCTAGGATGCTACACTACACCCCAATAGGCCTGCTATACATATAACAGGGGAACAATACATATTAAAGCATATAGAAAATACATTAAAATGGATGGTTAAATATACTGCCACTGTCCCTCAGGAGTAGGAGGACAACGTGGCCCAATTGACCCTTGTGTAGTGCCCACCTTTACCTAGTGGGACACTACACATTCATTATTATCACCATGATACTTTCACCATGAAATTTGGGCGCCATTATCCCATGTAAAAGAGTTTTTTGAGGGCAGTAGTAGGTAATATAGTATACTAACTTACTGCTCCCATAAATTATTACACTATAAGAAATTTTTTTATTATGTATCCAGATAGAGATCTCAGATTACTGCAAAACCCGGCATGCAGTTATGTTACAGACACATATGTAAATGATTACAAATGTGGGACTTCCCACAAGAGATCATCCCCTGCTACCCTATAAAAAGGCTACTTATTGATCATGTACCTTTTGGTGAGAGATCTTTCACTGCTAGACATGCCTCTATAACGCACTCAAAGACATTTTATCTTGTTGACAGACTTTGAGAGAAGGAGGTTGGTTGTTTCAATGAATTGCCCACCATCCATGCAGTTCTGACCTAGCTGTTCGGAGGTGTTGGGAGCAGTTGTAAAGTGAGCGCATGCACACAGAGCGGACAGTCTCCAGATGGCTCCGACAAGTAACCAGTAGAGAATCCACTGACAAGCACAAGCAGCTTTGACAGTTTTTGTTGTCCACCATCCATACAGAGGCAACTTTATTACACACTCATGTCTCTGCCCAGACCATTTCAGGTGCTTAGCAGACGGAAATTTGGTTTCACGGTGCAAATTACGTGTTTTGCCATTTGCAGTGGTGTTGTGAACTAGACACCTGGACTGCTATGGACTGGAACTGTATCATCTTTAGCGATGAATCCAAGTTTGTTTGGGATCCCAGAAAGGGATCACGTATGGAGGCCTCATTGGGAACACTTCCTGCCTTTGCTGTGGAGAAACACACTGCCCCAACTGCTGTGTTGTTCTGGGGAGCCATCTCATATGACAGTCGGTCACCTTTAGTAGTGATTCGAGGGATAGTAATAGCTCAGCAATATGTGCAGGACATCTTGTGGCCACATGTGTTGCCTCTCTTGCAGATCTAACAACTCCCATTTTTCAGCAGAATAATGCTCGTCCACACGCAAGGGTTTCCCAGGAATGTCTCTTCCAGATTTCAACACTTCCTTAGTCTGATGGTTGCCAGATTTATCGCCAATTGAGCATTTATAGGAACAGTTTCAGCAACCTATGAGTATGCCGGATCTACCGTAGAGACCCAGCTGCAGCATCTGTGGGCAACTTTGCCACAGTATACCGTACACAAACTGTATGCCTCCATGTCAAACTGCAGGTGGCAATCCTCCTTTTACGGTAAAAAATGGACAAAGAAAATATGTCTGCTTCCTATAAGTCAAAATACACTCAAGTTACAATTTTATCATTGGCTACCCGCACAGTTTTAGCTTATGACTCCACCAACAGGCATGTTCTATATTGTATTTGAAAGCTATTTTTATTTTTGAATACATTAGGTTCGTTTTTTTTCAATCTAGCCCTCCCAAATGTAATTTTTAATTGATAGCTTTTACTATGAATCAGTATGTTTTCCACTAATTAAATCGAAATGTCAGGATAAATTGTTTGAATTTCTGAAAACTAATTTCCATTGGTAGAGCCTCCATAAATCGACCATCTGTTTCCATATTGGGCATTATTTTGAGACGTTACAGGAGTTCCATTTTAGTCTGTCTCAGGCAGCAAAAAGACAGAGAAAATAAAAAATTGCCATCTCCAATATAATCTTGTCTTGAAAACTTAAGATTAGCTGATCAAAACCGCAAGTCATGCAAGAATCAAAATCATATCACAGATGGCATAGACCAATAAAACTTAACTTTAATCCATCATAAATATAAAAAAGGTCCATAACAAGCTGAAATAAATACCCAAATGTCACACTGCTAAACTGATAAATATAATGTTAGGGTAGATGGGGCTTAGTAAAACACAAGGTATTGACAAGACTCACCCTAACAAATCCCTGATTTAGGCTCAGCCCAGAGGTGCACCCTATTGGTGGATGCCTTTTGTCCTCGTACCTACGCCTAATTGCCCCTATACAACCCTACCAAAATAAGCAAAAGACAAATAGACAAATCAAAAATCCCAATGCATTTCCCCTAGCAGGTTAATCAAAGGTTGATGAACCTTGATAAACAAACGATTACAAAATCCATAAAATAAAACACAAGATAAATAATGGATAGTGGAAACCTTCATAGACAATCCAAGCTACAATACATGTAAGCTACAAATAAGTGCAACATCAAAGATAAATAGGCACAGAAAGATACACCCTGCATTTTCTATTATGGATTTTGTTATCTTTTGTTTATCCCCCGATAAACCTTTGATTTCCCTGCTAAGGGAAACGCGTTGGGATTTGTGATTTGTGTAGGGGCAATTAGGTATAGGTATGAGAACAGAAGGCATCCACCATTAGGGTGCACCTCTGGGATGAGCCTCAATCAGGGATTTGATAGGGTGAGTCTTGTCAATGTGGGGGGTTCAGTCCACACAACCCTTTGCAGGTGCACATTGCTATGGCGAAATACAGATACAAACGCAAAAACACAAATGCAATCGCACTCTGCAACCAGCACTCTGCCCTGCCTCTATGCTGGATGTTGAATGAGGCATTGGTGTACATTTTGGCCAAAGCGTAATAAGCCACTCACCACGTCAAGGTCGCCTCCATGAGTGGTCCCTAACACTAGTTCCTACTTGTTATGGGCCATGAAAGCCACACAAAGTCCAGGGAGTCTTGTCAATACCTTGTTTTTTACTAAGCCCCATCTGCCCTTACATTATATTTATCAATTTAGCAGTGTGACATTTGGGTATTTATTTAGGCTCGTTATGGGCCTTTTTTTATATTTATGATGGATTAAAAGTTAAGTTCTATTGGTCTGTGCCCTCTGTGATATGATAATCTTGGCTTGGCTTATTAAAATACAAAAGGCAGAAGACAGGTACGGGCTTGTTCACACCTCGATTGAGCTTCCTGTACTTCTGATTCATTAGAAACAAAGAACTGTATAACAAAATAAAAAAGGAGAAAACAAAAAACATTTTATTTTGAGTATCAGTTGTGCTCAGTTTGTGTCTGTTCCATCAAGTTTCATTTATTTTTGATGAAAAAAAAAAAGTACGACAGACCTTTTTTTCTCTTTAAATATAAGTAAAACCTGAATGAATGGAAACAAACTGAGCGCAACTGGTGCTCAAAATAAAACTGATGGATTTTGTTTTCCATTTTTCTGACTGAATAGAAAAACCGAAAGCTCAAACTTAGCCCAAAGCCCAAAGTAAACTCAGCCAAAAGTCATATTGGCTTTCTTTATCATGCAGAATGAATGCATCTCAAGCTATGTTATACTTTGCATCGTTTTATTATGCATTATACCTCATTTACTTTTACGTCATTTACAGCAGTGTAATTTTCCCACTGTGAGATACAGATTATAGAGTAATGCTAAAAGCTTTCAAGCTACTGTGTATCCATCTCATTGAATGTATACCACTGCGGCTGTGGTTAGTCAGGTACATCAACTAAGTTTACATGGAGAAGTATGACACCTTCAAAAAGAACATTAACACTGTTAAAACACTTTTAAACCTTATAGAAGAAAATGACTTTGGAAAGTAGAAGAAATCTTTGGATGGTTTACAAGTGATGAAAATCAGTCAGTTCTACTCCGAACATACCTCTGTGCAAAAAGAATGACATCACTGGAAGTAAAATGAGACATTCCAGATGTGTCAGACCTTACTGTGCAGGAGGCATCACTAGATTGGGTCATTTCTGGAAGGCTATTGTCCGGTGTGTTGGGGTAGTAATATGTATCAAGATTTTCCATAAGATTGCAAAAGTCTCTCAGCTCACATATATTCAATTGCTAAATATTGTGCAGTAGTGTGTACCCCACTTATACTCATCATTTTCAAATATTGACATGTGGCATCCATGAAGTTTGATTATGTCCTATGAATCCTCTGTTTCAAACAGAAAAGCGACAGATTTTAAAAGAACAGTCTGGACAAATGAAGTAGGACCAAACTGCTCAGACCGTTAAAGGAAAACTGGAAAGGTGAAAAAAGTGAAAAGACAAGAAAAGTAGGAGAAATGTTGGTGGGAGATAGGATACTGGAAATATCTTATTAGAGAATTATCAGTTAAAAGATGGGGCTCCCCATTCAATAACTACATACAGTATACTAGTCAGAACAGATAATAGCTACAAAGAATTATTTATCTCTGAAGGACCAGACATATCCATTTAGGCTACTTTCACACTTGCGTTCAGAGCGGATCCGCCCAGACGGATCCGCTCATATAATGCAGACGATCGGATCCGTTCAGAACGGATCTGTCTGCATTATATTGTAGAAAAAATTCTAAGTGTGAAAGTAACTTCAGATGGATCCGTCCAGACTTTACATTGAAAGTCAATGGGGGAACAGATCAGTTTAAAAATTGAGCCATATAGTGTCAAATTCAAACGGATCCGTCCCCATTGACTTACATTGTAAGTCTGGACGGATCTGTTTGCCTCCGCACGGCTGCAAGCAGCGTTCGGTGTCCGCCTGCTGAGCGGAGCGGAGGCCAAACGCTGCCAGACTGATGCATTCTGAGCGGATCCGCATCCACTCAGAATGCATTAGGGCTGGACGGATGCGTTCGGGGCTGCTTGTGAGAGCCTTTAACCACTTCAACCCCGCTAGGTGAAACCCCCTTCATGACCAGAGCACTTTTTACACTTTGGCACTACACTACTTTCACCGTTTATCGCTTGGTCATGCAACTTACCATACAAATGAATTTTACCTCCTTTTCTTCTCACTAATAGAGCTTTCATTTGGTGGTATTTCATTGCTGCTGGCATTTTTACTTTTTTTGTTATTAATCAAAATGTAACGATTTTTTTGCAAAAAAATGACATTTTTCACTTTCAGCTGTAAAATTTTGCAAAAAAAACGACATCCATATATAAATTTTTCGCCAAATTTATTGTTCTACATGTCTTTGATAAAAAAAAAATGTTTGGGCAAAAAAAAAATATGGTTTGGGTAAAAGTTATAGCATTTACACACTATGGTACAAAAATGTGAATTTCCGCTTTTTGAAACAGCTCTGACTTTCTGAGCACCTGTCATGATTCCTGAGGTTCTACAATGCCCAAACAGTAGAAAAACCCCACAAATGACCCCATTTCGGAAAGTAGACACCCTAAGGTATTCGCTGATGGGCATAGTGAGTTCATAGAACTTTTTATTTTTTGTCACAAGTTACCGGAAAATGATGATGATTTTTATTTTTATTTTTTTTCTTACAAAGTCTCATATTCCACTAACTTGCGACAAAAAATAAAAAATTCTAGGAACTCACCATGCCCCTCACAGAATACCTTGGGGTGTCTTCTTTCCAAAATGGGGTCACTTGTGGCGTAGTTATACTGCCCTGGCAATTTAGGGGCCCAAATGTGTGAGAAGTACCTTGCAATCAAAATGTGTAAAAAATGGCCTGCGAAATCCGAAAGGTGCACTTTGGAATATGTGCCCCTTTGCCCACCTAGGCTGCAAAAAAGTGTCACACATCTGGTATCGCCGTACTCAGGAGAAGTTGGGGAATGTGTTTTGGGGTGTCATTTTACATATACCCATGCTGGGTGAGAGAAATATCTTGGCAAAAGACAACTTTTACCATTTTTTTATACAAAGTTGGCATTTGACCAAGATATTTATCTCACCCAGCATGGGTATATGTAAAATGACACCCCAAAACACATTCCCCAACTTCTCCTGAGTACGGCGATACCAGATGTGTGACACTTTTTTGCAGCCTAGGGGCGCAAAGCAGCCCAAATTCCTTTTAGGAGGGCATTTTTAGACATTTGGATCCCAGACTTCTTCTCACGCTTTAGGGCCCCTAAAAAGCCAGGGCAGTATAAATACCCCACATGTGACCCCACTTTGGAAAGAAGACACCCCAAGGTATTCAATGAGGGGCATGGCGAGTTCATAGAAAAAAATTTTTTCGCATAAGTTAGCGGAAATTTATATATATATTTTTTTTTTCTCACAAAGTCTCACTTTCCGCTAACTTGGGACAAAAATGTAAATCTTTCATGGACTCAATATGCCCCTCAGCGAATACCTTGGGGTGTCTTCTTTCCAAAATGGGGTCAGTTGTGGGGTGTTTGTACTGCCCTGGCATTTGAGGGTCTCCGCAATCATTACATGTATGGCCAGCATTAGGAGTTTCTGCTATTCTCCTTATATTGAGCATACAGGTAATGAGATTTTTTTTTCCGTTCAGCCTCTAGGCTGAAAGAAAAAAATGAACGGCACAGATTTCTTCATTCGCATCGATCAATGTGGATGAAAAAATCTCTGCCAAAAAAAAAAAAAGGAGGGGAAAGGCGTCTGCCAGGACAAAGGAGCTCCGCCCTACATCCATACCCACTTAGCTCGTATGCCCTGGCAAACCAGATTTCTCCATTCACATCAATCGATGTGGATGAATAAATCATTGCCGGGATTTTTTATTTTTTTATATATATACATACAAAGTGTTTGCCAAAGCATAGGAAAGCCGCCTCCTCCTCAGCTCGTATGCTTCGGCAAACGTATCTGTTACTGCAGAGTAGAAATCTCGTCTTGCAGCGCCGCATACACCGACTTGCGTGTAATCTGACAGCAGCGCAATGCTTCTGTCAGAATGCACATCGGTGCTGCAGCTAGTCGATCGGTTGGTCCACCTGGAAGGTAAAAAAACAAAAAAAGAAAAAAGAAAAAACCAGGCCGCAACGCAATAATTTTATTAACTTTTCAACATAACATATAAACTTTAACTTTTTTAACTGAACATTAACCTGTTTGCTTACTGGTGTTTTTTTTTTTTTTTTTTTACCTTTATAGAACAAACCTCTCCTTCCCCATGGGTCAATGTGCAAAGCGCAAATCGCCCAAAGATGTGGCGAAGTGCGTTATGCACTTTGTCCCATGTGAAAGGAGACGTTTGCAGCAGCTGTATGAGTGAATGGGCCCTAATAGCCCTGAGTGCCTGTCCTGGTGAGATGATCCCTATGCTAGGTGTACCTGTGTGTGGTACTTCCGAAAACACTCTCCAAAGCATAGGGCAGGGTGGTCAGGACAGTCAGGACAGAAATAGCGGGTGTCACGCCTTATTCCACTCCTGCTACAGACACAACATCTTTTTCGGGGTGACGGTTGGGTTGAGGTACCAGGAACGACATTGGGGAAATGTCGCTCGTGTAGACGGCTAACTACACTGGTGGATGGGGCCACGGAACCTCCTGGGTACAGGAGGTTCTCGATGATCTCTTCCTGAAATTTGAGGAAGGATCCAGTTCTCCCAGCCTTACTGTAGAGAACAAAACTATTATACAGAGCCAATTGAATCAAATATACAGACACCTTCTTATACCAGCGTCTGGTTCTGCGGGAAACTAAATACGGTGACAACATCTGGTCATTGAAGTCCACCGCTCCCATGAGCAAATTATAGTCGTGGACTGAGAGGGGCTTTTCAATGACACGGGTTGCTCGCTCAATTTGTATTGTTGTGTCTGCGTGAATGGAGGAGAGCATGTAAACGTCACGCTTGTCTCTCCATTTCACCGCGAGCAGTTCTTCGTTACACAGTGCGGCCCTCTGCCCCCTTGCAAGACGGGTGGTAACGAGCCGTTGGGGGAAGCCCGCGCGACTAGTTCGCGCAGTACCACAGGCGCCAATCCGTTCTAGAAACAAATGCCTAAAGAGGGCCACACTTGTGTAAAAATTGTCCACATAAAGATGGTACCCCTTGCCGAATAAGGGTGACACCAAGTCCCAAACTGTCTTCCCACTGCTCCCCAGGTAGTCAGGGCAACCGACCGGCTCCAGGGTCTGATCTTTTCCCTCATAGATACGAAATTTGTGGTTATAGCCTGTGGCCCTTTCACAGAGCTTATACAATTTGACCCCATACCGGGCGTGCTTGCTTGGGATGTATTGTTTGAAGCCAAGGCGCCCGGTAAAATGTATTAGGGACTCGTCTACGCAGATGTTTTGCTCTGGGGTATACAAATCTGCAAATTTCAGGTTGAAATGGTCTATGAGGGGCCGAATTTTGTGGAGCCGGTCAAAAGCAGGGTGGCCTCTGGGACGGGAGGCGGTGTTGTCACTAAAGTGCAGGAAACGCAGGATGGCCTCAAAACGTGCCCTGGACATAGCAGCAGAGAACATGGGCATGTGATGAATTGGGTTCGTGGACCAATATGACCGCAATTCATGCTTTTTTGTCAGGCCCATGTTGAGGAGGAGGCCCAGAAAAGTTTTAAGTTCGGAAACTTGGACTGGTTTCCACCGGAAAGGCTGGGCATAAAAGCTTCCCGGGTTAGCGGTTATAAATTGTGTGGCATACCGGTTTGTTTCTGCCACAACTAAGTCTAAAAG
The DNA here is from genome assembly GCF_014858855.1 of Bufo gargarizans. Classification (NCBI taxonomy): domain Eukaryota; kingdom Metazoa; phylum Chordata; class Amphibia; order Anura; family Bufonidae; genus Bufo; species Bufo gargarizans. The sequence continues at coordinate 173,896,784 of NC_058080.1, read as the reverse complement.
CTCCGCAGTCAAGAACAGCTCAAAAAATCCCAGGGCCGAACCGATCTGAGCTGTCTCAACCCGAACTCCAGACTGGGCGGTGAAAGGGAAAACTACAGGTGCGGCGGAAGTTGGGGACTGCCAATCAGGGTTTGCCAGCACCTCTTGGATTCTAGGGGCTCTACGGGCACGTCTTTGCGGTGGCTGCGACGGGGTCACTACTGCACGTGCCACTGTACCAGCTTCAACTGCCCTTCTGGTGCTCGCTACTTCACCATGTTCTACGGCAGTGCTGGTACTAGGTCCAGGGAGGGCTGGGCTGCTGGTGTATGCCTCACCACGTAATCCGACAGCACCAGCCCCACTCTGCTGCTCTTGAAGCGGATCCTGCGCAACCTGCGGTCTAGCGACACGGGGCCGGGTACGCCTGGTGGTATCAGGGACCTCAGCCTCCTCGTCCGAACTTTGGGTCAGAGAGCCACTGCTTTCTACAGGTTCGTATTCTGACCCGCTGGATTCATCAGATGAGGGTTCCCACTCCTCATCCGACTGGGTCAGAAGCCTGTAGGCCTCTTCAGAGGAATACCCCCTTTTTGACATGTGGGCAACTAAATTTAGGGGTATTCCCTGAGACTACCCAAGAAAAAAAAGCAAGCCTGTCTTAAAAAGGGGAGGCTAGCGAAGTACCGGAGGCCGCTGCGGTTGATAAAAAATATCAAAACTGATTTTTTTATCGCCGCAGTGCGTGTAAAGTGATTGTGCAGTGATCAAAAAAAAATATATTTTTTTGTCACTGCGGTGGGGCGGGCGTGGGCGAACGCACGTGTGGGCGACCGATCAGGCCTGATCGGGCAAACACTGCGTTTTGGGTGGAGGGCGAACTAAAGTGACACTAATACAATTATAGATCTGACCGTGATCAGTTTTGATCACTTCCCGATACTATAAAAGTACAAATGCTGATTAGCGATACGCTAATCAGCGAATAACGGACTGCGGTGCGGTGCGCTAACTGATCCCTAAACTACCTAACCAAGGGGCCTAAACTATACTGAAACCTAAGGCCTCTTTCACACGGGCGTCATGTTTTTTGCCCGGATAAGAGGTGGGTGCGTTGCGGGAAAATGCGCGATTTTTCCGCGCAAGTGCAAAACATTGTCATGCGTTTTGCACTCGCGTGAGAAAAATCGCGCATGTTTGGTAACCAAACCAGAACTTCTTCACAGAAGTTCGGGCTTGGGATTGATGTTCTGAAGATTGTATTTTTTTCCCTTATAACATGGTTATAAGGGAAAATAATAGCATTCTGAATACAGAATGCTTAGTATAATAGTGCTGGAAGGGTTAAAAATAATAAAAAAGTTAACTCACTTTCTCCTCTTGTTAGCGTAGATCCCGGTCTGTTCTTTAGCTGTGGACTGAATGACCTGAGGTGATGTCAGATCACATGCTCCAATCACATGGTCCATCACCATGGTGATGGAGCATGTGATCTGACGTCATCAAAGGTCCTTCAGCCCACAGCTAAAGAACAGACCGGCCTCTACGCGAACAAGAGGAGAAGGTGAGTTAACTTTTTTATTATTTTTAACCCTTCCAGCACTATTATACTAAGCATTCTGTATTCAGAATGCTATTATTTTCCCTTATAACCATGTTATAAGGGAAAATAATACAGTGAATAGACTGTCACCTAGAACCCATGCGTGAAAATCGCACCGCATCCGCACTTGCTTGCGGATGCATGCGATTTTCACGCAAACCCATTCATTTCTATAGGGCCTGCGTTACGTGAAAAACGCACAAAGAGGAGCATGCTGCGATTTTCACGCAACGCATAAGTGATGCGTGAAAATCACCGCTCGTGTGCACAGCCCCATAGAAATGAATGGGTCAGGATTCAGTGCGGGTGCAATGCGTTCACCGCACGCATCGCACCCGCACGGAAAACTCGCCCGTGTGAAAGGGGCCTAACAGTCAATAACAGTAAAAAAAAATGTGACAGTTTGCACTGATCACTTTTTTCCTTTCACTTGTGATTGACAGGGGCGATCAAAGGGGTGATCAAAGGGTTAATTGGGGTGCAGGGGGGTGATCTGGGGCTAAAGTGTTATGTTTGGTGTACTCACTGTGAAGCCTGCTCCTCTGCTGGATCCAACCGACGAAAAGAACCAGCAGAGGAGCAGGCAGCCATATAACAGATCATATTTACAAATATGATCTGCTATCTGGCACTTTGATTGGATTTTTTAAAAATCAGCAACCTGCCAGCCACGATCATTGGCTGGCAGGTTGCTGACGAAATACTCCTGTACGAAATGCCGGCCCGATCTGCGCACGCGCGGGCCAGCAAAGCTCGTCATCTCGCGTCTCGCGAGATGACGCGTATATGCGTGACTGTGCGCAGGGCTGCCGCCTCCGGAACGCACATCTGCGTTAGGCGGTCCGGAGGCGGTTAAACGGAACTCACAAGCGGAGCCCCGAACGCAAGTGTGAAAGTAGCCTTATTCTGTGGACAGTCCACCGACTTCAAAAGACCCAATAGTGGAATTGAACAGTTGATGGGTTGTTTGGTTCCACTCCACTTCACAGCCAATCTATGGGGGTACATCCTTGATTGACCTCACTTTGGAGGACACTTTAGAAGTAAAATAAGTATATGTCTGCCAAGGTATCTCTACTTATGTTGCATAGATTAGCCCCTCTATGCGATTGTCAGCTGGGTGGATAATATCTCGTCTGCTATGCAATACATAGCATGGATCCTGAGAGGTCCCCCATATGAGACGTTTCCTGACGTGGGGAAAGAGAACTTGTGCAAGATCGTGGGACGTCTGCTGTATTATTGCTACATGAACTCATTATGGTGGTCAACCGATCTCCACTCATAATGAGTTGGTCAAGGGGGTAAGTGAGCTTGACCTGCAGATGCATGGTCAAGCCACAGAGAACCTGTCATGGACAGGGAACTAATGATTGGGAACCAATGTGCAGTGACCGTACTGAGGGCAGTATAAAGTAGTGACAGAAATGCTGATTTCAGCGGTGTGTCACACATCAGCTAAAAGTAAGTGGTTGGCAGGAACCAGCATTATAATCATTGCAGCACAGGCCTTGAAAAGAGTCACCTCCACCTGAGAAGAGTCCTGGTTATACATAATCTCCTGCACCCTCACCAATCTGCTGATGATTGGCAGTTCTCTCCTAGAGAGAAAGGGAGAAAACGAGGTAGAAGACTGTCAGTCATCAGCAGGAATTCATGAATAACCATGACTCTTCTCAGGTAGATTTGACTCTTTTCCAGGCCTGTGCTGCAATGATTATGATGCTGGTTCTCAGCAACCACTTACTTTTCTCTGATGTGTGACACCGTTGAAATCAGCATTTCTATCACTACTTTATACTGCCCTCAGTACGGTCAGTATAAAGTTGACGACAGATTCCCTTTAACCACCTCAGCCCCCCTAGCTTAAACACCCTTAATGACCAGACCACTTTTTACAATTCTGCACTACACTACTTTCACCCTTTATTGCTCTGTCATGCAACTTACCACCCATATGAATTTTACCTCCTTTTCTTCTCACTAATAGAGCTTTCATTTGATGGTATTTCATTGCTGCTGACATTTTAACTTTTTTTGTTATTAATCGAAATTTAACGAAATTTTTGCAAAAAAATTACATTTTTCACTTTCAGTTGTAAATATTTTTTAAAAAAAACAACATCTATATATAAATTTTTCTCTAAATTTATTGTTCTACATGTCTTTGATAAAAAAAAATGTTTGGGTAAAAAAAATGGTTTGGGTAAAAGTTATATTGTTTACAAACTATGGTCCAAAAATGTGAATTTCCGCTTTTTGAAGCAGCTCTGACTTTCTGAGCACCTGTCATGTTTCCTGAGGTTCTACAATGCCCAGACAGTAGAAAACCCCCACAAATAACCCCATTTCGGAAAGTAGACACCCTAAGGTATTCGCTGATGGGCATAGTGAGTTCATAGAACTTTTAATTTTTTGTCACAAGTTAGTGGGAAAATGATGAATTTTTTATTTTATTTTTCCTTACAAAGTCTCATATTCCACTAACCTGTGACAAAAAATGCCAGGGCAGTATAACTACCCCACAAGTGACCCCATTTTGGAAAGAAGACACCCCAAGGTATTTCCCCAAGGTGAGTTCATGGAAGTTTTTATTTTTTGTCACAAGTTAGTGGAATATGAGACTTTGTAAGGAAAAAAAAAAAATCATCATTTTCTGCTAACTTGTGACAAAAAATAAAAAATTCTAGGAACTCGCCATGCCCCTCATGGAATACCTTGGGTTGTCTTCTTTCCAAAATGGGGTCACTTGTGGGATAGTTATACTGCCCTGGCATTTTAGGGGCCCAAATGCGTGCGAAGTAGTTTGAAATCAAAATCTGTAAGAAATGGCCTGTGAAATCCGAAAGGTGCTCTTTGGAATGTGGGCCCATTTGCCCACCTAGGCTGCAAAAAAGTGTCACGCGTGTGGTATCGCATTTTACATATACCCATGCTGGGTGAGAGAAATATCTCGGCAAAAGACAACTTTTCCCTTTTTTTTTTATACAAAGTTGGCATTTGACCAAGATATTTATCTCACCCAGCATGGGTATATGTAAAATGACCCCCCAAAACACATTGCCCAACTTCTCCTGAGTACGGCGATACCACATGTGTGACACTTTTTTGCAGCCTAGATGCGCAAAGGGGCCCAAATTCCTTTTAGGAGGGCATTTTTAGACATTTGGATCCCAGACTTCTTCTCACGCTTTCGGGCCCCTAAAATGCCAGGGCCGTATAAATACCCCACATGTGACCCCATTTTGGAAAGAAGACACCCTAAGGTATTTAATGAGGGGCATTTTTTTTTTTTGGCACAAGTTAGCGTAAATTGATATTTTTTTTTCTCACAAAGTCTCCCTTTCCGCTAACTTGGGACCAAAATTTCAATCTTTCATGGACTCAATATCCCCCTCACGGAATACCTTGGGGTGTCTTCTTTCTGAAATGGGGTTACATGTGGGGTATTTATACTGCCCTGGCATTTTAGGGGCCCTAAAGCGTGAGAAGAAGTCTGGAATATAAATGTCTAAAAATTTTTACGCATTTGAGGGGTACGGTGAGTTCATGTGAGATTTTATTGTTTTAAACAAGTTAGTGGAATATGAGACTTTGTAAGAAAAAAATAAAAAATAAACAATTTCCGCTAACTTGTGCCAAAAAAAATGTCTGAATGGAGCCTTACAGGGGGGTGATCAATGACAGGGGGGTGATCAGGGAGTCTATATGGGGTGATCACCACTCTGTCACTGATCACCCCCCTGTAAGGCTCCATTCAGACGTCCGTATGTGTTTTGCGGATCCGCGGTGTTGTGTTTTGCGGATCCACGGATCCGCAAAACACATACGGACGTCTGAATGGAGCCTTACAGGGGGGTGATCACCCCATATAGACTCCCTGATCACCCCCCTGTCATTGATCACTCCCCTATAAGGCTCCATTCAGAGGTCCATATGTGTTTTGCGGATCCATGGCTCCATCTACAGTACAACAGTTCAATCTACAGTACACTGTGAACACAGCATGGTGGCGCAAGCATCATAATATTTGGATGTTTCTCCTACTACGGTGTTGGGCCTATTTATCGCATACCAGGGATCATGGATCAGTTTGAATACATCAGAATACTTGAAGAGGTCATGCTGCCTTATGCTGAAGAAGAAATGCCCTTGAAATGGGTGTTCCGACAAGACAACGACCCCAAACACACAAGTAAACATGCAACATCTTGGTTCCAGACCAACAAGATTGACGTTAGGGAGTGGCCAGCCCAATCCCCGGATCATAATCCAATAGAAAACTTGTTGGGTGACATAAAAAATGCAGTTTCTGAGGCAAAACTAAGAAATAGAGAAGAACTGTAGAATGTAGTCCAATCATCCGGGGCTGGAATACCTGCCAGAAGTTGGTTGACTCCATGCAACACAGATGTACAGCAGTTCTCAGAAACAGTGGTTATACAACTAAACATTAGTTAAGTGATTCAAAGGAAAGCAAAATCTTCAAACATTTTTCAGTTTATATAGTGAATGTTTGAGTTTGTGAAGAATACAAACTCTGCTATATTTTTTTGAGCAGTCTAATATTCACTTTTCTTAATTTTTTTAGAGGAACAACACAAATTTGATATATTTTTCCTCATGTTTTAATTTGGAATAGAATGTGTAGTGTTCCCAATGCATTTGTGTGTATGGAAATAAAAGTTATTAGAAGGATCACTTTTTTAAACACACTGCTATTATTTTGAACACAACTGTATAACGACCTGCGTCAGGACCCCTTCAAGTTCCATAGTTACTGCGTATGTCCGTGGAGGTCTTTCATAATCTGCTGGTGTCTCTACATCCGGACCTAAACTTCGTGGATACGAGCATGAGGCGCAGCATATCTGCCGAGCAAAGGCTTATAGTCACGTTGAGGTAAGAACTATAAAAAATGTATATTTTGTAAAGTGTATTAAAAAAAAATATATATATATATATATATATAAAAAAATTTAAAAAATTATTCCCACAGATTCCTTGCAACAGGAAATTCCTTTGCATTGGTGCACTTTGAGTTTTTGCTTGGGATCTCAACAATCTCTGGGATCATCTGTCATACCTGTAAAGTCATCTGGCAGCAACTCAGAGAAGCGGTGATGCCCACCCCCAAGGCGGAAGATTGGCTTTGTATCGCCAAGGGATTTCAACAATCGGTGCAGTTTCCTAACTGCATTGGGGAACACATCCGTGTATCCGTGTAAAGAAGCCGCCTCACTCAGGGTCCCGGTACTTCAATTACAATTTTTTTTTTCTGTAGTGCTGATGGCCTTGGCTGACAGTAATTACAGGTTTGTAATTGCCGATATCGGGCCTACAGGAGCACTTCAGACACCCGCTTCTTTAGTGCTTCCAGAATGAGTGAACGGCTTCACGCAAACCAGCTTGCACTGCTAGAGCCAAATAGACTACCCGGATCTACAGGTCTGCCGCCTCCATTTGGGATCGTGGCAGGTGAAGGATTCGCATTGTCACCCCACCTGATGTGGCCCTTCTCTAGACGCGATCCGGATGACCGGAAGTGCATCTTCAACTATCAATTGACTTGAGCCCGTCGGTATGTGGAGTGCGCTTTTGGAATACTCTTCACAAAGTAAAGAGTGTTCATTTCATCCATACAGATGAATCCGGACAATGCCACCCTGGTGATACAGGCTTTTGTACTACTATACAACTTCACCAGGAGACATGATGCCTCCGCTGATGCAGATATTGGTCAAAATATGACTTCTGTCCTTTTTGATCAGAGCCGGACTGGACGATATGCGGATAAGAATATGACCAGCTTTATATATTTTCGGAACTGCGGACCGGGATCATGTATGCGGACAGCACACAGTGTGCTGTCCGCATGTTTTCCGGGCCCATTTAAAATTAATGGGTCTGCACCAGGTCCGCACTCGTTCCGCAAAATTTGGAACAGATCCAGAAAGAAATTGCGGACGGGTGAATGGAACCTTAAGCTGTAATATAATATCTCAAATAGCTTTAATGAGCTACAGTGAAGGTTATCTATAATTAGCTTGTTCCAGTCGGAATAGTTTATATTCTAAATCTGCCTGAACTGTATTTCATTCTTTTTTAAGCATAGAGGCCTCAGCTATAATGATAGCAGAAGTATCTGAGGAGTTGTTTGAGAGGAAAAAATCATGAAGTGCAGTGCAGATCCCTGTGGAGGGATCAGTGAGGAGGGATTTATTTAACCTCCAAGTAAAGAGGCACCTGGCTGGTGCATCCAGGTTAAATTCTGTCAACAGCATATAATGGTCAGACCATGCACATAGTACATGACTAGCATATAATAATGAAGGAAGAAGCCCTGTCGAAGCTAAGACCTAATCAATTTGAGTGTAGTCATGACGTGTTGGAGAGAAGTATGAATAAGCACATTGTGGACCATTAAACTCCCTCCAGCAGTCGCAATATTTAAAGCGTGCATGATATGTCGGACATCATGTTAAGATCTAGAAGACAGCTTATCCGCTAGTGGAGATGATCTATCTAGCTTAGCTTTAAAGGAGATGTTAAAGTTATTACACCAAACAAGTGTCATGGGTTAGTCGTGTTCAAGTATTTTTCCCAAGGTGTGAAAAAAATAGACAGGTTGGTCTTTAGGAGCATAGGAGTTAACAAGATGTAGTGGAGTGTTGTATAGGGAGCCTATTAACATGAGATATCGCTCTCAAACATCCACTATACAGTCAAGCCTAAAAGGCAATGATTTCTTAATAAAAATAGCTACACCTCTAGATTTAAACTGGTATGGAGCACGAGCTGATAACAGATGTTTGTTATGGAACTATCGAGGACAGGAGCAGTGGGTAAAGTGTGATTTCTGAATGCAAATAACGTCAAATTGGAGCTGTTCATATTGTAAAAAAGCTTTACGCCTCTTAGAAGGAGAGTTAAACCCCCTAACTTTATGAGAGAGAAACCTATACACTACAGGAAGGAAATAAAAGTGCGTATGAAATCAGAATTAGGAGTACACGTCCGGAACACTTCCAGAGAGAAACAGGATAGCCTAACAGAGAGGAGACGTAGAAGAACAAAGGGAACAACAAGTGGCACACCAATAAATAAAAAAAGAAACAGTAGAAACATAAATACAAAAACTGTCAGGGGCCACAAATCAGCAGGACTGGGCGGGTCACGGAATCCAGATCTGCGGCATAAGAAACATAGTATAAAGGAAAGAAATACAACACTGCTCCATTAAAAGCAAAGGATACTGGATAGTCCGGCATGTATAGGTTGGACAAGCGGTGATATATACAGTTGTGTTCAAAATAATAGCAGTGTGTTTAAAAAAATTAACACAGCTCAAAATCCTTATAATCGCTTTTATTTCCATACTGTCGCCACCAGACATCTGAGAAGCTCTGACAGACGTCTAGAACCTCCTCCTTGAGGTTTCTTTGTTTTGCTTTCATTTTCTAATCTCGTTAGCCTCTCTCAGCTGTCATGTAGTTGCACTGATTGCATCCCTTTAAATCCTTTTCCCATAGTGCATCACTTTGCGGTTTATACAACTTCCTGGAGTGTGTGCTGTTCCTACTTCTGAGTCTTCTACAACATAAGTTTTGTTCATTTATTTGTGTTTTTCTGTTTGCTGGATCCCAGGTGACCCTGACTCCCTCCGTATCTAGTGTAGGGAGCCGGTGGTCGTGTCCCCTCACTATTATAGGGTGTTCAGGTGTTATACAGTCGAGGTACGAGGATATGCGATCATCTACCATTGGGATTTTCGCATAGGCTGAGCAGTCAGGGAGAGAGCCAGGTCTGATGCAGGGCTCTCCCTTTTTGTTCCTTAGTTTTGGATCCAGTCAGTCGTATATTCATTTTGTGTTTTCTAGTTTCCTGCACAGCTTCCGTGACACATACACACAAATGCATTGGGAACACTGCACATTCTATTCCAAATCAAAACATGAAGTAAAATATATCAAATATATAAAAAAAATAAGAAAAGTGAATATTAGACTGTTCAAAAAAATAGCAGTGTTTGTATTCTTCTTTTTACAAACTCAAACATTCACTATATAAACTGAAAAATGTTTGAAGATTTAGCTTTCCTTTGAATCACTTAACTAACATTCAGTTGTATAACCACTGTTTCTGAGAACTGCTGTACATCTGTGTTGCATGGAGTCAACCAACTTCTGGCACTTGTGAACAGGTATTCTAGCCCAGGATGATTGGACTACATTCTACAGTTCTTCTCTATTTCTTGGTTTTGCCTCAGAAACTGCATTTTTTATGTCACCCAACAGGTTTTCTATTGGATTAAGATCCAGGGATTGGGCTGGCCACTCCATAACGTCAATCTTGTTGGTCTGGAACCAAGACGTTCCACGTTTACTGGTGTGTTTGGGGTCGTTCTCTTGTTGGAACACCCATTTCAAGGGCATTTCCTCTTCAGCATAAGGCAGCATGACCTCTTCAAGTATTCTGATGTATTCAAACTGCCTCAAGATCCCTGGTATTCGATAAATAGGCCCAACACCGTAGTATGAGAAACATACCCATATCATGATGTTTGCGCCACCATGCTTCACTGTCTTCACAGTGTACTGTGGCTTGAATTCAGTGTTTGGGGGTCGTCTGACAAACTGTCTCCGGCCACTAGACCCAAAAAGAACAATCTTACTTTTATCAGTCCACAAAATGTATCTTTAGGCCAGTCAATGTGCTCTTTGGCAAATTGTAACCTCTTCAGCACGTCTTTTTTTCAACAGTGGGACTTTGCGGGGGCTTCTTGCAGATAGCTTGGCTTCACATAGGCATCTTCTAATTGTAACAGTACTCACAGGTAATCTAGACCTTTCCTGGAGCTGATTGCTGGCTGAGTCCTTGCCATTTTGGCTATTCTATCCATTTGAATGGTAGTTTTTCACTTTCTTCCACGTCTTTCAGGTTTTGGTTGCCATTTTAAAGCATTTGCGATCATTTTAGCTGAGCAGCCTATCATTTTTCTACACTTCTTTATATGTTTACCACTCTCCAATTTTTCTTCTGAACAATGTCTGGAACAACCAATTTTCTTCAGAATTTCAGAGAGAAATGCTGTAACCAGCATGTACAACATTTGCTGCCTTTCTTTCTTAAATAAGGGCAATAATTGCCACCTGTTTTTCAAAGAATGAACAACCTCACTCATTGAACTACACACTGCTATTATTTTGAACATGCCCCTTTCAATTAGTGATTCAATTACACAGAATCAGTAGCATGCATGTCATGACTGTTGGTACTGTTGGATTTCTATTACTCTACTACACCTGCTAGTAAAATATTCGGCATGTAAAAATATCATTTCTACCAAAAACAGTGATTGATCAGGTTAGTGATGTCTGGCTGCTATAATTTTGAACACAACTGTGTGTGTATGTGTGTGTGTGTATATATATATATATATATATATATATAGCATAGCAGCAGCATCCCAGATAAGGAAAACCACCAAAGAGTAGAAAAGAGAGCAGGGTGGCAAGAGACCACCACAACAGGAATAAGTATACAGCGCATCACATATCACAAAATAACAGTGGTAAATAATCCCTCATGCCCGCATGACAGAATGGGTCAGACGCAAAAGAAAAACCCAAATCATGACCGCAGACTATCCCAGCAGGAAGGAGGGAGAAAAATCACGACAGAGTAAGGCCTCATGCACACGACCGTTGTGTGCATCCGTGGCCGTTGTGCCGTTTTCAGTTTTTTTTCGCGGACCCATTGACTTTCAATGGGTCCGTGGAAAAATCGGAAAATGCACCGTTTTGCAGCCGAGGCCGTGATCCGTGTATCCTGTCCGTCAAAAAAATATGACCTGTCCTATTTTTTTGACGGACAACGGTTCACGGACCCATTCAAGTCAATGGGTCCGTGAAAGAACACGGATGCACACAAGATTGGCATCCGTGTCCGTGATCCGTGGCCGTAGGTTTCTTTCATACAGACGGATCCGAAGATCCGTCTGCATAAAAGCTTTTTCTGATCTAAGTTTTCACTTCGTGAAAACTCATTTCCGACAGTATATTCTAACACAGAAGCGTTCCCATGGTGATTGGGAAGCTTCTAGTTATAATACACTGCAAACTTTGTACAAGACTGCCCCCTGCTGCCTGGCAGCACCCGATCTCTTACAGGGGGATATGATAGCACAATTAACCCCTTCAGGTGCGGCACCTAAAGGGGTTAATTGTACTATCATATTCCCCTGTAAGAGATCAGGGCTGCCAGGCAGCAGGGGGCAGACCCCCCCCTCCCCAGTTTGAATATCGTTGGTGGCACAGTGTGCGCCCCCCATCGGGCCCCCCCTTCCTCCCTCTAATGTTAGAAATCGTTGGTGGCACAGTGTGCGCCCCCCATCGCCCCCTCCCTCCCTCTAATGTTAGATATCGTTGGTGGCACAGTGTGCGCCCACCATCGCCCCCCCTCCCTCCCTCTAATGTTAGATATCGTTGGTGGCACAGTGTGCGCCCACCATCGCCCCCCCCCTCCCTCTATTGTAATAAATCGTTGGTGGCACAGTGTGCGCCATCGGCCCCCCCCCTCCCTCTATAGCAGTAACAACATTGGTGGCAGTGTACGGCCTCCCATTCCCCCCCCATCATTGGTGGCAGCGGAGTTCCGATCGGAGTCCCAGTTTAATTGCTGGGGCTCCGATCGGTAACCATGGCAACCAGGAAGCTACTGCAGCCCTGGTTGCCATGGTTACTTAGCAATAGTACAACAGTAGAAGATTCATACTTACCTGCTTGCTGCTGCGATGTCTGTGAACGGCCGAGAGCTCCTCCTACTGGTAAGTGACAGTTCTTTAGCAATGCGCCGCACAGACCTTTCACTTACCAGTAGGTGGAGCTCCCGGCCGGACACAAACATCGCAGCAGCAAGCAGGTAACTATGAGTCTTCTACTATTGTACTATTGCTAAGTAACCATGGCAACCAGGACTGCAGTAGCGTCCTGGTTGCCATGGTTACCGATCGGAGCCCCAGCAATTAAACTGGGACTCCGATCGGAACTCCGCTGCCACCAATGATGGGGGGGGGGAATGGGAGGCCGCACACTGCCACCAATGTTGTTACTGCTATAGAGGGAGGGGGGGGGCCGATGGTGGGCGCACACTGTATGTATTTTGGTATCAGTCTAACAATAAGGTCTCTGGGAGAATCCAGAAAAGCAGGGATACTCCTGATTTTAACTTGCAGTGACCTGGCAGACATGGACAAATTGGCCATAGATCCTACAGGATAATTTCCAGATGGGCTGATGCCCTGGAATCCCTCCTCTTGGCCATCAGCAAGGTACATAAAGATCCGATGCCCTCAGCAGTAATTAGATTAAGAGCATCAGGCATTTATGCACCTGGCCAGTGGTCACAGGTGCCCTCCTGATGATACAGCTTCATACTGAGCGGCGGGCAGCAGTATTTTTTTTTTTGCACTGTGGTATCTAGTTCTGCTAGGGCAGTATATTGTGCTGCACTGTGCTATCTGGTTCTTGTGAGGCAGAATTTTGTGCTGCACTGTGGTATTTTGTTTTGTATTTTGTACGATACTATGGTCTTACTGACGCCACCAACTTCTGTTGTCCTGCCTTCTGTCAATTTGGACTCCCCTACAACATGAGGCCACTTTTTGTTTTTTCCCCAGGACCACTTTAAGCTCCCAGTCCGCCTCTGCTGGCAGGTCTCTGTGGCAGTGGAGCAGGCGCGACTGGTAGTTCAAAAGAGACACCTTCCTGTTGCAGAATCTTTCTAGCCTTCCTTGATCATGTATTCATGATTTTCAATTTTACACACAACATGGAAAGGGAAGCCCCAACGATATTGGATTTGGACTGGCTTCAGGGCCATAGTAATGGAACACATTGCTCTACAGCTTTCTAGGGTAGCAGGAGCCAGGTCTGCGAACAGTTGTTCTGATGGATCTACACCTGGGAGGGGTTGCAAATTACGAGCAGCTGCCAGGAGTTGGTCCCTCATTTCAGTGTAGTGTAGCTGGAGCGCAATATTCCGAGGAACATTATGATTTCTAGAATGACCAAGTGCTCTATGCATGAGATCCATAGGGTCTTCCTGCAGCAATAGAGTTTGAAAAAGGTTAAGAACAGTGGGTTCTAATGCCGTGATGGATTCAGGCATACCCCTAATCCTAATGTTAGCTCTCCGATTACAATTTTTCCATGTCCTCCAGTTTATCCTAAAGGGCCTCCAGTCAATGCACATAGTCATCCAAATGAGACTTATCTTCTTCCATGGCATCTTCCACTTCATCCATTTTATCCTCCAGGTCACAAACTCAGGTCCTTAATTCCTGTATTTGTTTGGATAATTATGTAGTGAAAAGTGTTTTAACATTAGCATGTAGTTCAGAAGGAACTGGTTTGGCACTCCTCTCCAAATATAGTGTAGGCATTATTTGGAGTAAGAAACACCCGGAGGACTCATCACCAGGATCCAGCAAGAGTGATATAAAAAATGAATAATGTGATTTATTTTTGGTCTTCATAAAAGTTGATTACTTAAAAAAATAGTTTAGGAAAAGTCTTAGTCTATTGTCAATGCATGAATATGAATGTCCTTAAAGTATCCTTTCTGAAGGATAGGAACCTCCTTCTCAGGCTCCATGTGTGTCTTCCATCTTGTTCAGCAGCAACCTCCAACAGAGTAATAGTGAGAAGACGACCCCCTTGTCTGTCTCTGTCAGTCATTTATACCATAGATACAGGTGTGTCTTACTAATGTATGTACTTCTACATTGTCATATATGGAGACTTCAAATATAGGTCTTGACGTTCCCATACAGACCTCCCATCACCCTTGTGTATTACTATAGATGGTGCCAGTGTGTTGTTTAATAAATCCTTTATATTAAAGGGTTTCTGTCACCAGAATTAACACTATTAAACTGGCTGACATTAGCGATGTGCTAACGTCAGCAGACCCTAACTCTCCTAATCTTATGCTTATGGATGCCCCTGTTACTGAACAATTTTAACTTTGATATGCAAATTAGCCTCTAGGAGCAGGGGGTGCGTTGCTCCTCCACCTAGAGGCTCTGTTCGCCCACCTCAAGTCACTCCCTGCCGTCCTTAATTGACAGAGCCAGGCAGCATTTGTCGCCTCCTGTCGGACCTTTGTGCTGGGACTGCGCAGGCGCGAGATTTATCCAGCACACAGGGCCGGCAGGAGAAGACGAACACTGCCTGGCCCTGTCAATCAAGGACGGAAGGGCGTGACTTAAGGTGGGCAAACTGAGCCTCTAGGAGCAGGAGCAATGCACCCTCTGCTCCGCTCCTAGAGGCTAATTAGCATATCATCAAAGTTAAAATTGTACAGTGACGGGGGCATCCATAAGCATAAGATTAGGAAAGTTAAGGTTTGCTGACATTAGCACATCGCTAATGTCAGCCAGTTTAATAGTGTTAATTCTGGAGACAGAAACCCTTTAAATACCAATTAATATTATATCACGTATTATTTAACACAAGCACAGCGGGTATCAGCGAACTCGCACTCAGACTGGGAGAGTGTGGTTGTTCCATTTTGGGAGGCTGTGGTGTTTGAAAAAGCTCAGATAGAAATTGCCAAGGAGACTTCTCCTTGAGTCTCTTCTTCTGTGACTTTGTAGGCATGTCCTACTTAATATAAACAGCAATGCAATCAATCCAGGCTGGTAGACATAAAGAGCCCGATGCCGTGGACTGGGATAAGCATGTTAGCAAGAGTTAGGTTCCATAATAAACAAACTATGGGAGTCTTTCATAGGTAAAATATTCCTACTGGACCATTTAGCTGAAATACAGCATTGTACTTGTAATGGCCAAGGACAGCCTCTAGATAGAGCTCTAACTCAGGATAAGCAGGATGGCCATATATAAAAAAAGATGGGCAAGAAAAACAAAAGACCAACAGAGAGAAAAAGGACCAACTCAGTAGCTATAGGACAGGGCTCATGTTCTCTCCTTATTCCAAGGGGATAGTTGGCTTAGGGTGTTTTGGGGCATTAAGAGGGGAGAATGTCCGAGTACAGTGTCAGCAGTACTGACCTTAAGTAGGCTGTTATGACAGTAACGACTACCAGTAGAATAGACAGGCCTCAGGTGTCTACTGTGATAGGAGTCCCCAGAAAAAAGTGGTCAATCTTGCCCTGTATACAGCTGCTCCCTTCGAGGAAGATGGTGCTTGTAGGGTCGTGGTAAGAAGAGTGTGGTAGCTCGGCACACTGCTCATGGTGCAGATGTGCAGATGGGTGACAAGGACCACCAACCTGATAGCACTGTGGCACTCAAGGACACAACTCCCATATAGATTGTAGACATTCAATAGGTGAAATCATAGATGGCAGGTATGTATCACTGAGGCTGCTACTCTCAGTGATATATAACCCGGAGGTAAGTTGTGACCAGTTATGTTAGATCTCTGAGTTGGTGGTAGTTGGCGTTTGGGTCCGGGATTTAGGAGTGACTGAAGAGTTTTGGTGGGAAGGTCACTCCCATACTCCATCCCGGGTGTTCCTACCTCAAGCAGGTAGAAAAAACAAACTAATTAAGAGACACGCTGCCAGAGAGCAGTTGGTGGGTGTTGGTCTGAGAGAGAGACCCCTGGACAAGACCACTTTGCAGAGTGGAATCTGTAGCTGAAAACCCAAAAGCTGGTGAGAAGTCTGTATCACCATTTTTTAACTATTTCCATGAACTGTTATTTTGATTACAGAAGCAAGCCTGTACAGTTTTTGCTGTGTGTGTGTCCCAATAAACCCTAGGAAAAGAGACTGTCTGAATGTGTCCTGTTTTCACATATGGTGGAGGACGCGGGAATATTTGGTTGCTAGGAGCAACGGCCTGAATACCTGTTAATGGTGAATGCCCTGGGTTAAAGCAGCAGCAGCATAAGGAGAATTGCTACAAGAGTCTGTTGTAATGGAGGAGCTCATTATGGTGCAAAGCAATCTGCAGCAGCGACAGGCTATTGAGCAGCAACAAGAGACTAACCGCCAACTGACAGAACAAATTACGGCCCTCAGAGACGCTGCGACAGCACAACAAGTGGTGCATTTGGCTAGGCAAGATTCTGGTGCTAGTGTGCGGAAAACTGTGAAGACTGCCTTTTTTCTTTTCTGGTATTGAGTTCCGTCACAGGGGCTCAATACCTGAAAAAAGTTTTATCCTAATGCATTCTGAATGGAGAGCATTCCGTTCAGTATGCATCAGTTCAGTCCCTCTTACGTTCTTTGGCCAGAGAAAATACTGCAGCATGCTGCAGTTTTCTCTCTGGCCAAAAATCCTGAACACTTGCCGGAATGCCGGATCCGGCATTAATTTCTATTGAAATGGATTAGTGCCGCAAATTTCCACAATGACGGATCCGTTCTTCCGGTCCGCGCATGCGCAGACCTTTAAATCTGTGAAAAAAATTAATACCGGATCTGTTTTTCTGGATGGCAACCGGAAAGACGGATCTGGTATTGCAATGCATTTGTCAGACGGACTCGCATCTGGATCCGTCTGACAAATGAATCCGTTTGCGTCCGTATTGCCGGATCCAGCAGGCAGCTCCAGCGAAGGAACTGCCTGCTGGAATCCTCTGCCACAAGTGTGAAAGTACCCTAAGAGAAATCATTACCGCAGTGCTGACAGGACCTGCCATAATGTCAGATGCAGGAGGCGGAGCTCAGCAGAGAAGAGGGGATGAAGGACCTGCGAGGACCTCACCATCATGTGACCAGAACAGGAAGCGGAGCTCAGCAGTGCTGTAAAGTAATGAAGAAGAAGACCAGCCATGCATGTGAAGAAGTATGGATTCAATGTAAGTTCCAGGGAAATGCTGGGAGTTGTAGTCCTCTCCTCTTCCTCTCCTCTTATACCTCCTGTTATGTAACATCAAAGTACATTACAAGAGGAGGTATGAGGAGAGGACTACAACTCCCAGCATGTCCAGCTTGTTATTTTTATATCAAAATACATTATAAGAGGAGAGGACTACAACTCTCAGCATGCCCAGGCCATTATTATATAATGTCAGGGTACATTACAACACCCTGGATATGCTGGGAGTTGTATACCTCCTCTTATAATGTACTCTGATATTACATAATAACTGCTTGGACATGCTGGGAGTTGTAGTCTTATCTTATACCCCCTCTTGTAAAGTACTCTGATATTACGTAATAATGGCTTAGACATGCTGGGAGTTGCAGTCCTGTCCTCTTATACTTCCCCCTGTAATGTGCTTTGATATTAAATAATAGACATGCTGGGAGTTATAGTCCTCTCCTGTTACACCTCCTGCAGTAATGTGCTCTGAATTAGGGCCGGGATGATGGATAAGGGAGGGTAGTCATCCACCTAGGGTGTCACTTCGCTACCCATAAAGGAGGGGCGCACCATGGCATTCTAGGGACTACCACAAACTAAAAGCAGAAATACTTGCTCGCCTTGGGGTCAGTCCCACACTCCAGGCCCAGCGGGTACAACAATGGACTTTTTGCAAGGACAAGCCGCCAAGGTCACAGATGTTTGACCTATTCCATTTGCTATGGAAGTGGTTGCAACCAGAGTCGTCTTGCCCAGAGCAGATGGTGGAAAAAGTTTTAATGGATCGATATCTTCACTCTCTTCCGGTGCCAGTACAGCGCTGGGTTACCCAAGGAGATCCCCAGAATGCGGACCAGCTGGTAAACCTTTTGGAGAGGTATACAACTGCTGAGAACCTCCGTGCTGGTGCAGAGAAAGTAAAGGCGGTGCCCGGTAACCCCAGTGTCTATGCGGAGCCCAGTAAGAGGTGGTTTAAACCTGGGGAGAGCTGTGGCAAGTGCCAGGGGGCAAGAAAAGAGAATCCCTTGAAACTGGTTCTAGAGCCCAACCCCGCCAGCTGATTCGTTGGAGGTGCCAGGATCCGGGGCATATTGCCATGCACTGTCCCGTGACGACTGATGCTATGGAATGTGATGTGGCACAACTGTGCTCCTTGTTTGCACATATTGCCTGCAGTGCCATACCCTACCAGGCAACAGGGCCTCAGATGTGCCAGGTTACTGTCAATGGTAGCCCCCTGACTGCACTACTAGACTCCGGAAGCCTGGTAACGCTTCTCAGAGAGAATATTTCCCCTGTGTTGCCCAACCCCTCCAGGTCATGGGGGTGATGTGTGTACATGGGGATGTGAAAGACTATCCCGTTGTTCAATTCACCATAACCACGGAATATGGGACAGTGTCACATAAGGTTGGCATGGTGAAGTACTTGCATGCAATGATAATAGGGCATGATCTACTATTGTTTTGGAAACTGTGGGGTAAAGTGTCACTTAAGCAGACAAATGCTACTCCTGCTTATGATGTGTCTCCTGTTGATGCAACCGGAAACCAGGGTATGCCCAGTGAACCCACAGAGGTAGTTGGGGGGTTTCCGCTATCTGTTTTGGTAGGAGATGAGTGTGAGACAGGTGGGTCTGAACAGACCATACCCGTTCTGGATATCCCGCAAGGTAATTTTGGGACAGCCCAGTTGCAAGACCCCACTCTAAAAGGTGCTCTGGTAAATGTAACTGTTCTAAATGGTGTTACCTAAGAGCTGGGTGCTGATAACAGGTATCCGCAATTTGAAGTGTACAACAATCTCTTATATCGGGTTGCCAAAGCTCACAATGAGGTGATAGAACAGTTTATGGTTCCAGGGCCCTATAGGAAAATGGTAGACATGGCTCATTCTCATGTATTGGGGGGTCACTTAGGAACAGACAAAACCCGGGAGTGGATATTCCCGAGGTTCTATTGGCCGGGTGTTATAAGGAAATAGATGAGTTAAAGGCCCCGGTTTCTCATTTTAAAAGTCCTTTGGTGCCCCGTCCCATTATTGAGGTACCATTTAAACGGATCGCCATGGACTTAGTGGGACCGGTAGACAAATCGGCTCGGGGACACCAGTATATTTTACTAGAACTCGATTATGCTACCCGATACCCAGAGGCAGTGCCTTTAAGAAACTCCTCCGTTAAGTCTATCGCTCAGGAGTTGTTTCATATATGCACTAGAGTGGGACCCCCCAAAGAAATCTTGACTGACCAGGGGACCACATTTATGTCCAGGGTTATGAACGAGCTGTGTAAAATACTGAAGATTAAACAGTTAAAAACTTCAGTATATCATCCACAAACCGATCGCCTTGTAGAAAGGTTTATTAAAACCCTTAAAGCAATGCTGAAAAAGGCCATTGAAAAGATGGAAAGCATTGGGATTGTTTGTTGCCATATTTGTTGTTCTCAGTCCGGGAAGTTCCTCAAGCTTCTACAGGGTTCTCACCTTTTGAGTTGCTCTATGGTAGACACCCCCAGGGGTTGCTTGATATAGCTAAGGAAACATGAGAGACTAAAGCTACTCTGTACAGAAGTGTAATTCATCATGTGTTGCAAATGCAGGAGAGAATTGCTAAGGTGATGCCTATAGTCAAGGAACATCTCCAGAGGGCCCAAGAAGTTCATAGAAGTGTTTACAAACGTTCTGCCCGAATTAGAGAGTTCAAGCCAGGGGATCGGGTATTCATTTTGGTACCTACGGTGGAGAAAAGTTCTTTTGAGGTGATGGAAAAGGTTGGGGAGGTAAATTACAGAGTACATCAGCCAGGTCAAAGGAAACCAGTGCAGATATATTGTGTAAACCTGATGAATCCTTGGAAACAACGAGAGTTGTTGTCGGTTATGCTTGTCTCTCCCACTGTTTCTAATCCTGAGGTTGAGAAAGTGACAGTTGCTAATTCCTTATCTTGTTCCCAAAAACAGGAAACTAAAGAGTTGTTGCAACATAACAAGGATATATTCCCCAGCTTACCAGGTTGCATTGACGTTGTGGAACATATCATTACTGAGCCCCAAGTGACGGTTAAAGTAAAACCATACCACATCCCCGAAGTCCGTAGACAAGTAGTCTCAGAGGAGGTTCAGAGAATGTTAACATTGTGAGTAATTGAAAGGTCCAAAAGTGAATGGTCCAGCCCAATTGTATTGGTCTCAAAACCAAATGGAAGTTGGCTCTTCTGCAATGATTTTCGGAAACTAAATGAGGTTTCCAAGATGGACGCCTACCCTATGCTCAGAGTGGATGAACTGGTTGAAAGGTTGGTTCCAGCCAGGTACATACCACATTAGACCTCAAAAAAGGGTTTTGGCAAAAACCTTTGTCAAAAGAGGCCCGAGAGAAAACAGCGTTTTCTACTTCAGAAGGGTGTTTTCACTATGTTAGAATGCCATTTGGGTTGAAAAGAGTCCCTGCTACATTTCAAAGGGCAATGGATGACATTTTGGCTCCCCATAAAGAATATGCAGCTGCCTACTTAGACGACATTGTCATCTATAGCATGGATTGGGCAAGCGATCTAAGTAAAGTCCAGGCTGTCCTAGACTCCCTCAGAAAAGCGGGGTTTATAGCCAACCCGGAGAAGTGTGCCATAGGTTTGGAGCAGGCTAAATACTTAGGCTACATTGTGGGAAGAGGCATAATTATACCCCAAGCCAATAAGGTACATGCCATACAGAGTTGGCCACGGCCTTTTACAAAAAGCAAGTGAGGGCTTTCTTAGGTATAGTGGGGTATTACCGGCGATTTGTGCCCAACTTTGCAGGTATTGCAGCCTCTTTCACTGACCTCACAAAAGGGAAAAAGTCGGTTATGGTTCGGTGGTCTCCTGAGGCATAAAAGGCATTTGTGGAACTGAAATCCATCTTGTGTAGACAACCAGTGCTGATAGCGCCAGATTTTCATAAAGAATTTGTAGTGCAGACAGATGCATCCTAGGTGGGACTAGGGGCTGTTAGGTCCCAGGAAGTTAATGGAGATAGCATCCTGTCATGTATTTAAGTAGAAAACTGAACTCCTGTGAGAGAAATTACTCAATTGTGGAACGAGAGTGTCTGGTAATAAAATGGGCTCTAGAGTCCCTAAGGTATTACCTGCTGGGCAGAAAGTTCAGACTGGTCTCAGACCATGCCCCATTGAAGTGGATGTCAAAACAAGGGAAATAATGCTAGGGTAACAAGGTGGTTCCTGGCATTACAGGATTTTGACTATGTGGTAGAACACAGGCCAGGTAAATTGCATATCAATGCAGATGTCCTGTCAAGAGTCCACTGTCTTGTTGCGGATTGTGCCAAGCCCCCCCGGCTTTAGGCAGGGGGGATATGTAGACATTCAATGGGTGAAGTCATAGATTGCAGGTATGTATCACTGAGGCTGTTGCTCTCAGTGATATATAACCCGGAGGTAAGTTGTGACCAGTGATGTTAGATCTCTGAGTTGGTGGTAGTTGGAGTTTGGGTCCGGGATTTAGGAGTGACTGAAGAGTTTTGGTGGAAAGGTCACTTCGATACTCCATCCCGGGTGTTCCTACCTCAAGCAGGTAAAAAAAAAAAAACGAATTAAGAGACACGCTGCCCGAGAGCAGTTGGTGTGTGTTGGTCTGAGAGAGAGAACCCTGGACAAGACCACTTTGCAGAGTGGAATCTCTAGCTGAAAACCCACAAGCTGGTGAGAAGTCTGTATCACTGTTTCTTAATATTTCCATGAATTGCTATTTTGATTACGGAAGCAAGCCTGTACCGTTTTTGCTGTGTGTGTGTCCCAATAAACCCTAGGAAAAGAGTCTGAATGGTCCCGTTTTCACAAGACCTTAAGGAGAAGGGTATATAGTGGGCCTCCAGATGCCTGGTGTGGTGCAGCTTGTGATGGCTTTTAGGCCTCTTTCAAACGGGCGTCTTATTTTTGGCCCGGATAAGAGGCGGGTGCGTTGCGGGAACACGCATGACTTTTCAGCGCGAGTGCAAAACATTGTAATGCGTTTTGCACTCGCGTGAGAAAAATCGTGCATGTTTGGTACCCGAACCCGAACTTCTTCACAGAAGTTCGGGCTTGGGATTGATGTTCTGAAGATTGTATTATTTTCCCTTATAACATGGTTATAAGGGAAAATAATAGCATTCTGAATACAGAATGCATAGTATAATAGTGCTGGAGGGGTTAAAAATAAATAAAAAAGTTAACTCACCTTCTCCTCTTGATCGCGTAGTACCCGGTCTCTTTACTTCTTTAATGATGAGCTGTGGGCTAAATGACCTGTGGTGACGTCAGATCACATGCTCCAATCACATGGTCCATCACCGTGGTGATGGAGCATGTGATCTGACGTCACCACAGGTCCTTTAGCCCACAGCTCATCATTAAAGAAGTAAAGAGACCGGGAACTACGCAATCAAGAGGAGAAGGTGAGTTAACTTCTTTTTTTTTTTTATCCCTCCAGCACTATTATACTATGCATTCTGTGTTCAGAATGCTATTATTTTCCCTTATAACCATGTTATAAGGGAAAATAATACAGTGAATAGACTGTCACCTAGAACCCATGCGTGAAAATCGCACCGCATCCGCACTTGCTTGCGGATGTTTGCGATTTTCACGCAACCCCATTCATTTCTATGGATCCTGCGTTACGTGAAAAACGCAGAATATAGAACATGCTGCGATTTTCACGCAACGCATAAGTGATGCGTGAAAATCACCGCTCATGTAAACAGCCCCATAAAAATGAATGGGTCCAGATTCAGTGCGGGTGCAATGCGTTCAACTCGCGCATCGCACCTGCGCGGAATACTCGCCCGTGTGAAAGGGGCCTTAGGCTGCAGGAGGAGACCAGAGAGCAGTGGCGGATTATAATTGGGGCGTTTGGGTCGGCAGCCCCGGGCCCAGGGTGAGTGAAGGGCCCACCACCAGACCCAAAGTTACTAAAATATATCTGCAGTAGCGACGCACAGCCAGCGCTTCACTTACACGCGCCGCTGCGCTGCCTGCTGCAGTGCAGACAGTAACAACCGGCCGGCTTGCTTGATCCCGCCCCCGTCAGCGCCACGGTGGAAGGAGTTAAAAATGAAGCAGGGCGGATTCGGCGAAAGACAGAGTGCCGAGGAGAGGAGGGGGGGGGGGGCACGTGACTCAGTCAGTCACTCACTGTAGCTCCGCCTCCTCCGTCACAGAACACAGAAGGCACGCTGCAGTGCTTTATTCCCGCCACCGATGTGCCCGCCCCCAGTCTTCTCAGTGCCACCACTACTATTGCCAGCGCCAGGAGTCAGGACAGCCTGGCTGGAGTGGCTGGGTCTGTGAGAGAAAGCAGCAAGGAGGGAGGACCTGCTTCGTCGGGGTTAAGTTCCAGCATTCCAGTGAGCAGGCACAGCAGCAGCCAAAGCTAGTACATTTTAATGAATGGTGATGGCCTGGGCAGCAGGGCAGTGGGACTGTGGGTTGTGTCTGTGAGTGAGAGGCAGAGCAGCAGTGGCCATTTTAGTCAGATTACAGGCTACAGCCACTCTGCAGCTTTGGCTCTAATCTGACTGAAATGGCTGCTGCTGTCTGGCCTCTGCTCTGCCTCTTTTTCACAGGTGCCACTGCCCATCACAAAGTGTGTTTGACTATAAAAATGGTGGATTATTACACCAAGTGTTTGATATTAAAATGGTGGATTACAATTGATCCTTCTCTTTAAAAGGTGCCTAGCCCAGCACACCAAGTTATTGACCATCAAAATGATAAATTATTAATCCCTGTATGATATAGGGATTAATAATCCAGCATTTTGATGTTCAAACACTTGGTGTGCTGGTCTGGGCACGTGTGAGGAGAAGGATCAATAGTAATCCACCATTTTGATGTTCAAACACTACCACGCTACCACGGACCCTAAGTTATGGTTCCTGTTTGCAGAATCCATAACGGAATTCTTAGATAACCCATACCTTATATACCGAACTTGAAAACAGAAGTTCGCTCAACACTATTGGGCACCTGTGAGGAGAGAGACAGAGCAGTGGCACAGAGACATTGGCCAGCAGCCGCCATTTCATTCAGATTACAGGCTACAGCTACTCTGCAGCTTTGGCTCTAATCTGACTGAAATGGCTGCTGCTGTCTGGCCTCTGCTCTGCCTCTTTTTCACAGGTGCCACTGCCCATCACAAAGTGTGTTTGACTAAAAAAATGGTGGATTATTACACCAAGTGTTTGATATTAAAATGGTGGATTACAATTGATCCTTCTCTTTAAAGGGTTTCTACCACTTTGTTTTCACATAATTAGCTTTCAGACACTAGCGATCCGCTAGTGTCTGCTCTACCGAACCATCCTAATATAATTGCTTTTGGGGCAGCCGTTTCGCTAAAAAAAGATGTATTCGGCGCATGCACAGTGAATGTCTGACCGCTTCCCTGCTCAGACATCTCCACTGCGCCTGCGCCGATGACGTCATAGTGCTCAGAGGAACAGGCGCAGTGGAGATGTCTGTGCAGAAAGCGGTCAGACATTCACTGCGCATGCGCTGAATACATACGCTGACAGGGAGGATCGCATTCTGGAGGAGATGGGCGGGCTGGAGGGACGCGCTTGGCGGTGGCATTTTGTGAAGGTAGACCGAGCCTCTAGGTGCTAATGACGCCCCCATAGCACCTAGAGGCTCATTAGCATATCTATATAAGTTCTTTTTTTAGTGAAACAGCTGCCCCAAAAGCAATTATCTTAGGATGGTTCGGTAGAGCAGATACTAGCGGATCGCTAGTGTCTGAAAGCTAATTATGTGAAAAAAAAGTGGTAGAAACCCTTTAAAGGTGCCTAGCACAGCACACCAAGTTATTGACCATCAAAATGGTGGATTATTAATCCTGTATGATACAGGGATTAATAATCCACCATTTTGATGTTCAAACACTTGGTGTGCTGGTCTGGGCACGTGTGAGGAGAAGGATCAATAGTAATCCACCATTTTGATGTTCAAACACTATCACGCTACCACGGACCCTAAGTTATGGTTCCTGTTTGCAGAATCCATAATGGAATTCTTAGATAACTTATAGCTTATATACCGAACTTGAAAACAGAAGTTCGCTCAACACTACTGGGTACCTGTGAGGAGAGAGACAGAGCAGTGGCACAGAGACATTGGCCAGCAGCCGCCATTTCAGTCAGAACCGAGCCAAACCTCCAGAGTGGTTCCTCCTCAAATATAGAGATTACTAATCCACCATCATGTTATATTTATTCTACAGATCTGCTTATTCCACTATCATTACCTCCTGTGAAATCCAGCATCTCACAGAAGTAAAAAACACAAGGGCAGACAGCCCTACAAGAGGATCACAAGCCATTCATTTTGACGGTAAGAAGCTGTGTCTGTGCAAACTGTTTGGTAGGCAGGTCGCTGGTGAGAAATTCCCTTTAAGGATTTTAGCGTGCAGCTAGAATAATATGTTATATTTATTCTACAGATATCATTATAACCTCCGAAATACGTCTCACAGAAGCTTACAAGACAACGGCAGGCAGTCCTACAAGAGGATCCCAAGCCATTCATTTCGACGGTAAGAAGCTGTGTCTATCAAACTGTTTGGTAGGCATGTCGCTGGTGAGAAATTCCCTTTAAAGGGAACCTGTCACAGGGATTTTGGGTATAGAGCTGAGGACATGGGTTGCTAGATGGCCGCTAGCACATCCGCAATACCCAGTCCCCATAGCTCTGTGTGCTTTTATTGTGTAAAAAAACTGATTTGATACATCTGCAAATTAACATAAAAGAGTCATATCTCACTTGTGTGACCAGAGAAGAGTCCTATTTTCAAGCTCTGACTCATCTCAGGTTAATTTGCATTTGTATCAAATTGGTTTTTATACACAATAAAAGCACACAGAGCTATGGGGACTGGGTATTGCGGATGTGCTAGCGGCCATCTAGCAACCCATGTCCTCAGTTCTATACCCAAAATCCCGGTGACAGGTTCCCTTTAAAGGTGTTGGCCACTTTCTGGTAATTGTTGACCAATGTGTTTCTAAGATGATATGACACTTACAGATAGTCCTTGGTGAAATTCTGCACCATTTTCTATATTTCATAAGGTATTCTCCCTTGTTTACAAAGTCTCTTGTGCTGTCCACACAGAGGTCCTGTCCATAAGATGGCCGATAATGAAGGGTCATGTGACCAGGCAAATCACCTCCATGTGATGTCTCCTCTATTCAAAGCCACTGCATCTGCCATCTGTACTTGTTCTGTTGGGAGTTTAGTACAGGTGCAGTGTGTTTGAATGGATGAGCCATCAAATGGAGGTGACATTATACACTGCTAGTTTCCATAGGTACGACCACCCTATAATCCAGCAGCGGTGGTCGTGCTTGCACACTATAGGAGAAAGTTCCAGACTCACTGGTGGCCGGGACCACATGAGTGCACGATCTTTCCTATAGTGTGCTAGCATTACCACCACTGATGGATTGCAGGGTGGTCATAATAAGCATGAAAATGAGAAGTTTTATAATGTGATGGAAAAATGAATCCAGCCAGCAAAGGAAGCAATATGGACAATCACAATAAATTAGTAAGTGTCTTGTATTAACTTTCTCTACATGATAAATGCTATTTACTGAAGTGAGACAAAGCCTTATACTGGGGTCTCATTATACACAAGGCACATTTACTTGCGCCAACCTTGGAGGCAGTTACTGGGTGGAGAGTGCACATATGATTTTTTTAATATTTTCGGATGCTAGATTGTTCGTTTCCTGAACATGATTATGGGGGATGTTATAAATGTATGTGGTCTGTAAGAGTGTATGTCCTTTGACACTTACTATTGTATACAGTATGGCACTATTGTACATTTTCCAAACTGGTTGTACAGAAAACTGACTTAGTTGTCCCGAGCAACCAATCAGATTCCACCTTTCATTTTTCAGATCTCATTTGGGAAATGAAAGTTGGAATCTGATTGTTTGCTAGTAACCAAGTCACTTTTCCTTTTAATTTAGTTTGGATAAATCTTTCCCTGTAATAAAAAAAATAATAATCCATTTAATATATTATTTGAAGGACCATTTACCATTGTAAAACTTAAATAAAGGTTTGAAGTTTGCAAAGATAAAATTTGATAAATAGGGGTCATTGATAAATAGAGGAAAGGGGCCCAAGTTTGGGAAACAGCCCCGGGCCTATGATGCACTTAATCCGCCCCTGCCAGAGAGGCGTGCATTCCAGGTGGTAAGGCCTCACTCCTATAGTATCTAGAAACAGGTCAGAGGGGGCCCCAAGGTGGTCAGTCCAGTGCTAAGTGAAGGCTGCACACCAGTAAGTGAGGAAAAAAGATGGTTTATGGCCTGGATCATATTAGATGCAGTCCAGCATCACAGAGCTCTGAAAACCTGTGTACTGCTTGCATGTCTACTAGCCACGTTTCCTCCTTTCAGTGTTTTACCGACTTGCAACTTGTCCAACAAAGGGGCATGTCTTTGCAAGAAACGGGGCATGTCTTAGATGCAACATCGGGCACCAAAAAAATATCCCCTATTTGGAGTACACTAAGCAAAAAAAATAGGTAATGTTAAATTAGAGTAGGTAGTCTGTAGGTGCATCAGATTTATCATCCAGTAGCAGTCACTGGTGCAATTTAACCGCTTGCCGCCACGCTAACGCCGAAAGGCGTCATTGCGGCGGCTCTCCCAGGCTACGCTAACGCCAATAGGCGTCATCTCGCGTGAGCCGAGATTTCCTGTGAACGCGCGCACGCAGACGCGATCGCTCGCTGGCAGGCTGGAGATGTGATTTTTTTAACCCCTAACAGGCATATTAGACGCTGTTTTGATAACAGCGTCTAATATACCTGCTACCTGGTCCTCTGGTGGTCCCTTTTGTTAGGATCGACCACCAGAGGACTCAGGCAGCTCACTAAAGTAGCACCAAACACCACTACACTACACTACACCCCCCCCTGTCACTTATTAACCCTTTATAAACCACTGATCAGCCCATATAGACTCCCTGATCACCCCCCTGTCATTGATCACCCCCCTGTCATTGATCACCCCCCTGTAAGGCTCCATTCAGAGGTCCGTATGATTTTTACGGATCCACGGATACATGGATCGGATCCGCAAAACGCATACGGACGTCTGAATGGAGCCTTACAGGGGGGGTGATCAATGACACGAGGGTGATCACGCATATAGACTTCCTGATCACTTCCCTGTCATTGATCACCCCCCTGTAAGGCTCCATTCAGACGTCCGTATGATTTTTACGGATCCACTGATACATGGATCGGATCCGCAAAACACATGCGGACGTCTGAATGGAGCCTTACAGGGGGGTGATCAATGACAGAGGAGTGATCACCCATATAGACTCCCTGATCACCTCCGTCATTGATCACCCCCCTGTAAGGCTCCATTCAGACGTCCGTATGATTTTTACGGATCCACGGATACATGGATCGGATCCGCAAAACACATACGGACGTCTGAATGGAGCCTTACAGGGGGGTGATCAATGACAGAGGGGTGATCACCCATATAGACTTCCTGATGACCCCCTGTCATTGATCACCCCCCTGTCATTGATCACCCCCCTGTAAGGCTCCATTCAGACGTCCGTATGATTTTTTACGGATCCACGTATACATGGATCGGATCCGCAAAACACATGCGGACGTCTGAATGGAGCCTTACAGGGGGTGATCAATGACAGAGGGGTGATCACCCATATAGACTCCCTGATCACCTCCGTCATTGATCACCCCCCTGTAAGGCTCCATTCAGACGTCCGCATGTGTTTTGCGGATCCGATCCATGTATCCGTGGATCCGTAAAAAATCATACGGACGTCTGAATGGAGCCTTACAGGGGGGTGATCAATGACGCAGGTGATCAGGGAGTCTATATGGGTGATCACCCCTCTGTCATTGATCACCCCCCTGTAAGGCTCCATTCAGACGTACGCATGTGTTTTGCGGATCCGATCCATGTATCCGTGGATCCGTAAAAAATCATACGGACGTCTGAATGGAGCCTTACAGGGGGGTGATCAATGACGAAGGTGATCAGGGAGTCTATATGGGTGATCACCCCTCTGTCATTGATCACCCCCCTGTAAGGCTCCATTCAGACGTCTGCATGTGTTTTGCGGATCCGATCCATGTATCCGTGGATCCGTAAAAAATCATACGGACGTCTGAATGGAGCCTTACAGGGGGGTGATCAATGACAGGGGTGTGATCAATGACAGGGTGGTGATCACCCCATATAGATTCCCTGATCACCCCCCTGTCATTGATCACCCCCTGTAAGGCTCCATGTAGACATTTTTTTGGGCACAAGTTAGCGGAAATTTTTTGTTTGTTTTTGTTTTTTCTTACAAAGTCTCATATTCCACTAACTTGTGTCAAAAAATAAAATCTCACATGAACTCACCATACCCCTCACGGAATCCAAATGCGTACATTTATATTCCAGACTTCTTCTGACGCTGTAGGGCCCCTAAAATGCCAGGGCAGTATAAGTACCCCACATGTGACCCCATTCCGGAACGAAGACACCCCACGGTATTCCATGAGGGGCATATTGAGTCCATGAAAGATTGAAATTTTTGTCCCAAGTTAGCAGAAAGGGAGACTTTGTGAGAAAATACCAAAAAAATCAATTTCCGCTAACTTGTGCCAAAAAAAAAATTCTAGGAACTCGCCATGCCCCTCACGGAATACCTTAGGGTGTCTTCTTTCCAAAATGGGGTCACATGTGGGGTATTTATACTGCCCTGGCATGTTAGGGGCCCGAAAGCGTGAGAAGAAGTCTGGGATCCAAATGTCTAAAAATGCCCTCCTAAAAGGAATTTGGGCCGCTTTGCGCATCTAGGCTGCAAAAAAGTGTCACACATGTGGTATCGCCGTACTCAGGAGAAGTTGGGGAATGTGTTTTGGGGTGTCATTTTACATATACCCATGCTGGGTGAGATAAATATCTTGGTCAAATGCCAACTTTGTATAAAAAAATGGGAAAAGTTGTCTTTTGCAGAGATATTTCTCTCACCCAGCATGGGTATATGTAAAATGACACCCCAAAACACATTCCCCAACTTCTCCTGAGTACGGCGATACCAGATGTGTGTCACTTTTTTGCCGCCTAGGTGGGCAAAGGGGCACACATTCCAAAGAGCACCTTTCAGATTTCACAGGTCCTTTTTTACACATTTTGATTTCAAACTACTTACCACACATTAGGGCCCCTAGAATGCCAGGGCAGTATAACTACCCCACAAGTGACCCCATTTTGGAAAGAAGACACCCCAAGGTATTCCGTGAGGGGCATGGCGAGTTCCTAGAATTTTTTATTTTTTGTCACAAGTTAGCGGAAAATTATGATTTTTTTTTTTTCCCTTACAAAGTCTCATATTCCACTAAGGCTACTTTCACACTTGCGTTCAGAGCGGATCCGTCTGAGACGAATCCGCTCATATAATGCAGACGGTGGATCCGTTCAGAACGGATCCGTCTGCATTATTTTGTAAAAAAAAATCTAAGTGTCAAAGTAGCCTCAGACGGATCCGTCCAGACTTTACATTGAAAGTCAATGGGGGACGGATCCGTTTGAAAATTGAGCCATATTGTGTCATATTCAAACGGATCCGTCCCCATTGACTTACATTGTAAGTCTGGACGGATCCGTTTGCCTCCGCACGGCCAGGCGGACATCCGAACGCTGCAAGCAGCGTTCAGGTGTCCGCCTGCTGAGCGGAGCGGAGGCCAAACGCTGCCAGACTGATGCATTCTGAGCGGATCCGCGTCCACTCAGAATGCATTAGGGCTGGACGGATCCGTTCGGGGCCGCTTGTGAGAGCCTTTGAACGGAACTCACAAGCGGAGCCCCGAACGCTAGTGTGAAAGTAGCCTAACTTGTGACAAAAAATAAAAAATTCCAGGAACTCGCCATGCCCCTCACGGAATACCTTGGGGTGTCTTCTTTCCAAAATGGGGTCACTTGTGGGGTAGTTATACTGCCCTGGCAATTTAGGGGCCCTAATGTGTGCGAAGTAGTTTGAAATCAAAATCTGTAAAAAATGGCCGGTGAAATCCTAAAGGTGTTCTTTGGAATGTGGGCCCCTTTGCCCACCTAGGCTGCAAAAAAGTGTCACACATCTGGTATCGCCGTACTCAGGAGAAGTTGGGCAATGTGTTTTGGGGTGTCATTTTACATATACCCATGCTGGGTGATATAAAGATCTTGGTCAAATGCCAACTGTGTATAAAAAAATGGGAAAAGTTGTCTTTTGCCAAGATATTTCTCTCACCCAGCATGGGTATATGTAAAATGACACCCCAAAACACATTCCCCAACTTCTCCTGAGTACGGCGATACCAGATGTGTGTCACTTTTTTGCCGCCTAGGTGGGCAAAGGGGCACACATTCCAAAGAGCACCTTTCGGATTTCACAGGCCATTTTTTACACATTTTGATTTCAAACTACTAACCACACATTAGGGCCCCTAGAATGCCAGGGCAGTATAACTACCCCACAAGTGACCCCATTTTGGAAAGAAGACACCCCAAGGTATTTCGTGATGGGCATAGTGAGTTCATGGAAGTTTTTATTTTTTGTCACAAGTTAGTGGAATATGAGACTTTGTAAGAAAAATAAAATAAAATAAATCATCATTTTCCGCTAACTTGTGACAAAAAATAAAAAGTTCTATGAACTCACTATGCCCATCAGTGAATACCTTAGGGTGTCTACTTTCCGAAATGGGGTCATTTGTGGGGTGTTTGTACTGTCTGGGCATTGTAGAACCTCAGGAAACATGACAGGTGCTCAGAAAGTCAGAGCTGCTTCAAAAAGCGGAAATTCACATTTTTGTACCATAGTTTGTAAACGCTATAACTTTTACCCAAACCATTTTTTTTTTTACCCAAATATTTTTTTTTTTAATCAAAGACATGTAGAACAATATATGTATTCTTGTAATGGCTAATTCCCATTTATGTCATGTTTTAATGAGAAGAAGAAAATGATAAATAAATATAATAAAAAAAAAGACATGTAGAACAATAAATTTAGCGAAAAATTTATATATGGATGTCGTTTTTTTTGCAAAATTTTACAACTGAAAGTGAAAAATGTCATTTTTTGGCAAAAAAATCGTTAAATTTCGATTAATAACAAAAAAAGTAAAAATGTCAGCAGCAATGAAATACCACCAAATGAAAGCTCTATTAGTGAGAAGAAAAGGAGGTAAAATTCATTTGGGTGGTAAGTTGCATGACCGAGCAATAAACCGTTAAAGTTGTGGAGTGCCGATTTGTAAAAAAGGGCCTGGTCACTAGGGGGGTATAAACCTGTGGTCCTTAAGTGGTTAAAGGGAACCTGTAATAATAAAAATGCTAATTAATCAGTCAGCAGCATGTTATACAGCAGGATGAGCTGAGCAGATTGATATATAAATTTGTGTTAAAGATTCAGTAAAACTTGTATTTTATACATTTAAATTCCTGCCCATGCTAAACTTTGAAATCAAAGAGGCAGTACTATCAGTGATTGACAACTATCTCTGTACACACAGTCATGGAGGGAAGGCTGTCAATCACTGATAGGACCTCCTCCTTGACTTAAAGCCAAAAATGAGCAGGAATTTAAATAAATAAAATACAAGTTTTACTGATTTATTGAATTGTTCCCAATAAAACTAAATATTAATCTGCTCAGCTCCTCCTGCTCTATAACATGCTGCATTCAGCTCAAGTACTATTTCCCTTTATGTCTAAATTTACACTTTCTTACTTAAAGGGGTTGTCCGGGTTCAGAGCTGAACCCGGACATACCCATATTTTCACCCAGGCAGCCCCCCTGATGTTAGCATTGGAGCATCTCATGCTCCGATGTGCTCCCTTGCCCTGCACTAAATCGCACAGGGCAAGGGCTCTTTTGTTTACAATAACGCACTGCCGGGAGGAAGCTTCCACCCGGCAGTGTGTTCGGTGATGTCATCGGCTCTGATGGGCGTGCATTTTACTGGCTACGGCAGCGCTAAAGCCCGCCCATCAGTTCCGGTGAGGTCACCGGGCTTCCTGGCAGCCCCATGGAGAGCCCGAACTCCTGAAAATGCCTTTGCCCTGCGCGATTTAGCGCAGGACAAAGGAGAGCATCGGAGAATGAACTGATCCGATGCTCAAGTCAGGGAGGCTGCCTGGGTGAAAATGGGGATATGTCGCTTATTGCCTGTTTAACTGATCCAGCAGGCTATTTTGGCAGAAAGTCACTTTCTGGTAAATTACCGGCTTTCGGACTGACAAAAACTATTGATTACATGTAGCGTTTTTTATCCGGCCAAAAAACTGCACTTATGCTGGACACTGGCCCAATCCACACTAGATCCCATTATAGTCAATGGATCTGGCAGTGAACAGCAGTATCCGGCTGTCCTCTGCCCAAACAGCCTGCCAGATCAGTCAAACAGAAGTTTAAACCTACCCTGAGTAAATCTTAGTTAGGCACCTGTACATGTTCAGCATTTTTGTACAGAAAAAAAAAACACGGCATAATACAGTAACAGCAAAGTGAATGAAATTTGACAAATCTCATGGGAGTGACATAAAAGATAGATTGAAAATAAAACATTTTTAACCACATGAAACCTCAAAAATCAGATCAAATCATGTGGGATGCCCCCTGTTCATCGAAGCGCCAGTTATCGCCACTTGGCACAAAGTGAGAAGGACAGAATCCTTGAACTGGGAGATCTTGGTAAAGCACAATGACGAATTGCAATGACAGCAAGAGGTGCACAGAGGCAAAGAAAAGGCAAGAATTGGACATCACATCCAAAGCCTAGGGTGACAAAACAGAGTCTACACAAACCACCAGAAGGTGTTAGCACAAGATTGGGCTACAAGCCAGATGTCCAGCTTCAGGATTCATTGATCTCACACAACCTTTCTCAGAAGCTATCATGGCGAACAGAATACAGAAATGGAGGCTGGAATGGATGTCTGTCTTCTTCAGCAATGCATCCAGCTTTTGATTTGGAAGCAATGACAGCCAGGGATTTGTTAGGTGACCACAGGGGAAATGCCATGAAGAGGCCTTCACAAGGGAACATCATACTCACGGGATTATGTTGTGGGATGGCATAAGGTACTGTTGCTGAACCCCTCTAGTCATCATTTCAGGTACACTAACAGCTTGGCCAAACAATAATTTGGTCGTGTATCCAGCTTTATGACTATTTCTCTAAAGTATCTCAGGATCTGTTTTCCAGTGGGACAACACCAGACTGCATGCTGGTCAGCTTGGCCAAACATTAATTTGGTCGTGTATCCAGCTTTATGACTATTTCTCTAAAGTATCTCAGGATCTGTTTTCCAGTGGAACAAAACAAGACTGCATGCTGGTCATTCTACTGTGAGCAGCCATGCCCTGCAGCTACCATGCTCTGCAGTCTCCAGATTTGTATTCCATGAAGCATACCGGAGATGTCATTGGTCGGCAATTGCAAAGGGAGTTACCAGCGGCAAATTTTGATCTGCATGTCAAAGTGAATTCAGCATGGCAGAACATTCCTTAGGTAACAATTAATAACCTCATTGATAGCATACCACAGTGTGTAAGTGTATGTGTATTTCTGAGCATGGCACTCGTATTTGATACTGAATAAATCAAGATGTTTTAAACATTTTGTCCCCATTTTATATTACTTGCATATCATTAACATGTCTATTGAGCCAGCGATTTTCATAATTCCACTGCATTTTCAGTGTTGAGGAGTGTATGTATATAAAATTGCTGTGCAAAAGTTGCAGGCAGGTGCGGAAAAATGCTGCAAACTAAGACTACTTTCACACTGGCGTTTTGGTTTCCATTTGTGAGGTCCATTCAGGGATCTCACAAGCGGTCCAAAACGGATCAGTTTTGCCCTTAATGCATTCTGTATGGGATCCGCTCAGAATGCATCAGTTTGCCTCCGTTCCACCTCTTTTCCGCTTTAGAGGCGGACACCAAAACGCTGCTTGCAGCGTTTTGGTGTCCGTCTGACGAAACTGAGTCAAACGGATCTGTCCTGACACACAATGTAAGTCAATGGGGACGATCCGTTTTCACTGACACAATATGGCACAATAGAAAACGGATCCGTCCCCCATTGACATTCAATGGCGTTCAAGAGGGATCCGTTTTGGGTATGTTAAAGATAATACAAATGGATCCGTTCTAAACGGATGCATGCAGTTGTATTATCTGAACGGATGCGTTTGTGCAGATCCATGACGGATCCGCACCAAACACGAGTGTGAAAGTAACCTAAGAATGCTCTCAAAAATAGAAGTGTTAATAGTTTTTTTTTCAGAAGTTAACAAAATGCAAAGCAAATGAACAAAACAGAAATCTAAATGAAATTAATGTTTGATATGACCACCGTTTGCATCAGCTGTTCTATGTACACTTCCAACCAGGAAGGAACTCAGCAGGGAACTAACCATAAGTCTACTGTAGACAGGGGGTGCAGAGGTAGCAGTCGCTACCGGGCCTAGGAGCCTGATGGGCCCAAAGACCCTTGTACCACATAAGACACTGGCATTATAGAAAGTGCATGCTGGTCAATTTACACCTCTGGCTGGAGGGAAGAGGTTAGGTCAAGAATTTGGCATGAGGGGGCGCCCTTTCAATGTTTGCCTCTGGCAGCAGGAAGGCTATGTGCTACCCTGCCCCTTGCCAACAAGCACTGAGGGACGGGGGCCCAAGCTGAAC
The DNA here is from genome assembly GCF_014858855.1 of Bufo gargarizans. Classification (NCBI taxonomy): domain Eukaryota; kingdom Metazoa; phylum Chordata; class Amphibia; order Anura; family Bufonidae; genus Bufo; species Bufo gargarizans. The sequence continues at coordinate 173,860,590 of NC_058080.1, read as the reverse complement.
TCTTGCACCAGGGCCCATGAGCCTTTAGCTACGCCCCTGACTGTAGATGTAGGCTTGCTCAACTCCTTCTGTTTTTTTTTTTATGTAATCCCAGATAGACTCAATGAGGTTGAGACTAGGGCTCTGTTGAGGCCATACCATAACCTCACTTCCACTTCCAGAATTTCTGATTCTTCTTTATGCTGTACAAATGTTTTAATGTCATTTACTCTGTTTGTGGTTGTTCTCCTGATGCAGAATAATTTGTAGCCAATCAAATACCTTCCTGGTGGTATTACATGATAGATAAGTATCTGCCTGTATTCAGAATTGAGGACATTATTAATCCTGGATGTTCGGGTTCGCCGGGTTCGGCCGAACTTTGGGTCAAAGTTCTGGTTTGGGACCCGAACTTGACCCGAACCCCATTGAAGTTAATGGGCACCCGAACTTTGGTGCACTTAAATGGCTGTAAAATAGTTGTAGTAAGGGCTAGAGGGCTGAAAAAGGAAGCAAAATGGGGGTAAGAGCAGGACAATTGCCCTGCAAACAAATGTGGATAGGGAAATGACTTAAAATAACATAGAATATAAAAAAATATAAAAATAATAATCTTGAACTAGGAGGCGGTGGACGTGGTGGTGGAGGTGAAAGCGGTGGAGGAGGAGGAGGAGGTAGCGAACACTGTTTTATTTATTTTTATTTTTCCTTTATTTTATTTATTTATTTTTTTAATAAATTTGTGAAGACCTCAAAACATTGGGAAATAGAAAAGAAAATGCAAAGAGAAAGTGTGCTGGAGTATAACAATGGCTGGGAGCATGACAAATCCTGTGGGATCCATGCCTGGTTCATGTACTTGCGCATCTTCCTAACACGCTCCAGTGATGGAATTAAGGACAGTACGTTGTCCTTGTAGCGGGGATCCAGCAGGGTGGCCACCCAGTAATCAGCACTGGCTAGAATATGGGCAACTCTGCGGTCGTTGTGCAGGCACTGCAGCATGTAGTCGCTCATCTGTGCCAGGCTGCCCAGAGGCAACGACAAGCTGTCTTCTGTGGGAGGTGTATCGTCTGTGTCCTCTGTATCCCCCCAGCCACGCTCCATTAATGCCCATAAGCTGCTTTGGGTGCCACTCTGCGGTGAACACTGTTCCTCCTCCTCATCATCCTCCACCTCCTCATCCTCCAGAACTGTGCCATCGCTGGACAGTTGTGTACCTGGCCTCTGTTGGTGCAGGAACCCACCCTCCGAGCCACTTGTGAATGACTGGCCTGATAACCGTGGAAATTATCCCTCTTCCTCCTCCTCCTGCTGTGCCACATTCTCTGTTGGTGGAGTACTTGAAACAGCGCAACATGGCACACACGTCCCGCATGGAGGCCCACTTATTGGTGGTGAAGTGGTGCTGTTCCGCAGAGCAACTCACCGGTGTGTGCTGCATCTGAAACTCCACTATCACCTGCTGCTGCTCGCACAGTCTCTCCAGCATGTGCAAGGTGGAGTTCCACCTTGTGGGTACGCCACATATAAGGCGGTGAGTGGAAAGGCCGAAGTTACGCTGCAGCGCAGACAGGCGAACAGCAACAGGGTGAGAACGCACAGATGGCCCACACTTTCTGCAGCAGATCTGACATATCGGGGTAATTTTTCAGGAACCTCTGCACCACCAAATTCAGCATATGCTCCAGGCAAGGGATGTGCGTCAAGCCGGTTAGCCCCAGAGCTGCTACGAGATTTCGCTCATTATTGCACACCACTAGGCGAGGCTTGAGGCTCAGCGACACCAACCACTCATCGGTCTGTTGTTCAATGCCCTTCCACAGCTCCTGCGCGGTATGGGTTTTTCCCCCCAAACAGATGAGTTTCAAAACAGCCTGCTTTCGTTTCCCCCTGGCTGTGCTGAAGTTGGTGGTGAAGGTGTTACGCTAACCTGATGAGGAGGTGGCAGAGGAGGAAGCGGAGGAGGAGGCAACGAGAAATGTCCTGCAATCCTCAGGGGCACTAGGACATGCGCCAAACTGGTATCTGCCTCAGGCCCAGCCACCACTGCATTTACCCAGTGTGCAGTTAGGGAGATATAACGTCCCTTCCCGTGATTACTGGTCCATGTATCGGTAGCTATGTGGACCTTGCCACAGACGGAATTGCGCAGTGCACAATGCAGGGATGTGCAGGAATGGCTTGCCTGGAAAAGAAGTGGTGGCTGGGAACCACGTACTGTGGGACAGCCACTACCATAAGGTTTTTAAAAGTCTCTGTGTCCACCAGACTGAATGACAGCATTTCAAAGGCCAGGAATTTTGAAATGCTGGCATTCAGGGCCAGGGATCGTGGGTGGGTAGGGGGGTAGTTCCTCTTTCTCGCCAGTGTTTGGGGGATGGACAGCTGAACACTTCCATGGGACAATGTGAAGGAACTGGAGGCACTGTCAGCCATCCAATCTACTACCGCCTCTACTTGTTCTGGCCTTACCATTCGTACACCGGTATTCAGGCCTACAAAATGACGTTTAACATCCTGCCACCTACGTGCACCTGAGGAAGTTGTTTCATTTGGGTGTGTAGCTGGCTCAGATTGACCACGTCCTCTCCCTGCAACAGGAACTCCACCAGCAGCACCATGACCAGGGCCACGTCCCCTATTTGATGCTCTCCTCATTCTTTGAGGTTACCCACCACACTAACAGACGGATTAACTATATTAATTTCCCTGTCACTAGTGTTGATCGAGCACCATAGTGCTCGGGTGCTCTGGCCGAACACATCAGGATGCTCGGTAGAAATAATGCTATAATGGAAGTCAATGGGAGAACCCAAGCATTAAACAAAGAACCCCATGCAAAATTATGATTGATGGTCTGCTGGTGACCCTTAAAAATATTTGGAGAAAGGGGCTGCTGATCTGACCATCTAAATTATTATGGGTGAGGGCCTGCTGCCGCTTTGGTGACTCTAGATAACCTGGGTCCGATCGCACGTCCCCATGACGGCGACGATCCATTTGGATGTCTGCCCTATCAACTTTTGATGTTATTTTCAGCGGTAACCATGGTGACCACGGTTAACGGGGAATCAGGGTTTGATTCCGGAGAGGGAGTCTGAGAAACAGCTACCACTTCCAAGCAAGGCAGCATGCGCACAAATTACCTATTAGGTATAATTAGGTAAGGGCCTGCAGGTGAGCAGATGCTGTAAAACATTTTATGCGAGGGCCTGCTGGTGAGCTGAGCCTGTAAAAGACTTTATGTGCGGGCCTGCTGGTGAACTGACCCTGTAAAACATTATATGCGAGGGCCTGCTGGTGAGCTGACCCTGTAAAAGATTTTAGGTGCGGCCCTGCTGGTGAGCTGACCCTGTAAAACATTATATGCGAGGGCCTGCTGGTGAGCTGACCCTGTAAAACATTATATACGAGGTCCTTCTGGTGAGCTAACCCTGTAAAAGATTTTAGGTGCGGCCCTGCTGGTGAGCTGACCCTGTAAAACATTATATGCGAGGGCCTGCTGGTTAGCGGACCTTGTAAAAGATTTTAGGTGTGGTCCTGATGGTGAGCTGACCCTATAAAACATTGTAGTTGAGGGCCTGCTGGTGAGCTGACCCTGTAAAAAATGATATGCGAGGGCCTGCAGCTGAGCTGACCCTGTAAAACATTATATGCGAGGGCCTGCTGGTGAGCTGACCCTGTAAAACATTATATGCGAGGGCATTATATGCGACGAATAAGCATGTTGATATGATGGAAGAGGAGGAGAAGGATGAGAAAATGAAGATTAAACTATATACCCTTGTTTGTGGTGGAATGGGTACATGGGAATACAGTGTATTCAGTACATTATAAACAACACATTTGAAGTGCCTTTATGTTCATCAGCTTTCCTCTGGTGGAGTCGAGAAGTCAGGGTCAATCCAGAACTTGTTCATTTTTATAAGAGTCAACCTGTCAGCATTTTTAGTTGACAGGCGGATACGCTTATCTGTTATAATGCCACCAGCAGCACTAAATACCGGCTCAGAAAAAACGCTGGCGGCCGGGCAGGCCAGAACCTCCAAGGTGTAGAGCACCAGTTCGTGCCACATGTCCAGCTTGGACACCTAGTAATTGTAAGGCACTGAGGGATCATTAAGGATGCTGACACGGTCTGCTATGTACTCCATCATCTTCCAAAATGTTTCCCTCCTTGTGACACTAGGCCACGCATCAGGGTGAGGGTGCTGGCGGTGTGTCATGAAACTGTCCCAGGCTTTGGAGAGTGTTGCCCTGCCTCTGTTGGAACTGCTATGTGTTCCCCTTGTCTCCCCTCCTCGGTTGGCCAAGGAAGTACGGACTCTACGTTATCAGATGGAAATTTTTGAAGCAATTTTTCAACAAGGACCTTCTGGTATTGCACCATTTTGCTTGTCCTCCACCAGAGGAATGAATGATGAGAAGTTCTCTTTGTAATGGGGGTCGAGAAGGGTGAACAACCAGTAATCCGCTTCACTTGAGAAATATCTCTGTGAGGCAAAAATTCCAGAGGGTCTGAGATGGCAATTACCGCTGAACTCAGATCACCCTGATGATCTGGGGGAATGGGAAAAATGAATGAATGATTGTGGTTTTAGGGCCATGAGGTTTATTATTTGTATGCGAAAAAAACTAATTGCAGAAAATTAAAACCAATATAGATTCGATTCTACAACAACTGAAGCCATATAAAGATCATAAAGAATATGTGGCGCTATGTGAATAATGTAAAACTGGCCTACTGAAAATAGAGAAAGAGGTCACCAGTAAAAAACTGAGTATATAAATGGCAAAATAAGGAGTATCAGAAAACCACTAAGACAGAATCGACAGACAAGGGTATGGGTTTACCAACGCAGGGATATAGCACAGGTAATCAAAGGTATATGCAGACCAATGTGAATGAGAATAGAAACAACTATAGCAGTCACAGGGAGAGAGTAGAGGGTTCTAATTGGGACCAGAGGAGAAATTACGGTACACAGAGATTTAAGCCCTGGTTTAGAACACACCAGAATCACGACTATTATGGACATTATAGACCGCATAACTATAGGAACAATTATCACCATGGAAACTATCATCCTGCACAGCAATGGGGTTATTATCCCCCTAGGCAGAATAACTATTATGAAGGAAGATATTCCCCAAACACGCCTAACCATAAGAATCATGAGAGAGGAAACTTTGGGAAACCGATGCCAAGAAGTGAGCAATCTGATAACAGGGAGGGGAGAGGACTTTCTGAGATGCAGAAGAATGTGGTTACAGATGCCCAAAATTTTCCTCACCAAGGAATAAAGGTGGTACAGAGAACCGATACAGAAAAACAGACAACTCCACTAAAAAGAAACCATGTAGAGGAAAATGAGGGGGGAAGGGGGGAAGCACCAGCCCAAACCCCCAAAAAAGCAGGGGGACCTAATGGGGATTTTCAATTTGAGCTCGTATGTTGTTTATCAGACCCTGAAAGACAGGTTTTGGGGAAAGGCCTTAAGTTTGCACCCACTTTGAGGGTTAACAAATTTGAGGCCTTTCTGGATGTACATAAGTTTATACGAAAATTGAATATTGCAAAATACAGTTTATACAATCAAGCCCCTCTGAGGGAAAATGGTGAGGAAATGGTAGGTTTATCCACACACATTTGAAAGAAAAATCTACCTTCTTCCCAAAAAATATAATAATGAGTGTGTAGAAGCCTTTAGAAGAGGAGTTTTGAAGGGAATAGAATCAATAGGCACGAAACCAAGGAGGCAGAACTTGACACAGGAACAGAGAAATGCACTCAAGAGTCTAAATGACAATCACAAAATTGTCATAAAGCCAGCAGACAAGGGGGGGGGGGGGGTAGTTGTCATGGATGTAGAGAAATATGAGGCAGAAATGCTCAGGTTGCTGTCAGATGGGGAGACATACCAGGTTTAAAAAAAAAAAAATTGAGTTTAAAGGGAAACTTGATCTACTCTTGACTAGAAGTTTTACAGATAAAATTATAAATAAAAAAGAGTTTGAATATTTGAATAACAAGTTCCCGGTGACGGCGGTAATATACTTTTTACCCAAAATACACAAAAGTCTGACCAAACCCCTGGCAGACCGATTGTGTCTGGGATAATTTCCCACACAACTAGATTAGGAGAATATGTGGACTTCTCTCTTTAAAAGTATGTTCCACTGATACCCTCTTACCTGAAGGATTCAGGTAGCGTCTTGGATCTAATTAAAGGGTTTGGTGTTTGCCCTGCTGACATGTGGCTAGCCACGGCTGATGTAACATCCTTATACACCGTGATCCCTAAGGACTTGGGCCTTAGAGCAATAGAAGAAGAGAGGAGACAGGACCCGTTGTAGACAGAGGAACAGGAGAGGTTTATTCTCGACTGTTTAGATTCTTCGTCAGGAGGAAGATGAAGCCTCTCCAGGTGAAACGTACGTCGAGGTGCAGCTATTGGTCACACGCTCTGGGTCCAGCAGCAATCCTTAATTGTGAGCAGCGAGCTTTTGAGTAGACACAGAAGTGGGATGGTTACGCTGATAATAGCGTTTATCACTGCTCACCATCCGTTTTGATTCCTCAAAGTTTCTTAAAAAGTTTCACAGAGGTCAGACATCCATGCCCACTCCTCGCTTGTGAATAGCGGAAGCTGACTGGAAAGGCAACGACCATGTTGCAGCTGGCATTCCACTACTGCCCTCTGCTGCTCACAAAGCTTGGTCAACATGTGGAACGTCGAGTTTCAGCATGCGCTCGAAATGCGCAACAGCCGGTTATCTAGTAATTTCAAGCGCTGCTGCAGTGTTGACAGACCGGCTGAAGCTGTCGGTGACTTGCGGAAATGTGCACACACGCGGCGCACCTTCACCGGTAGCTCAGGAAAATTGAGGTAGGTTTTGAGAACCCCCTGAACCACTAAGTTAAAGATGTGGGCTAGGCATGGGATGTGTATGAGCTTGCCGAGCTCCAAAGCCGCCACCAAGTTACAACCATTATCAGACACAACCATGCCTGGTTCTAGTTTGAGTGGTGAGAGCCACAGCTCAGTCTGGTCTCTTATCCCCTCGACAGCTCTGCGGCAGTGTGCGGTTTGTCCACTAAGCATATCAGCTTCAGCACTGCCTGTTGCCGCTTCCCCACTGCAGTTCTATACTGCTTCCAGCTACCGACTGATGACTGACTGGTGCTGCACGTGGATAATTTGAAGGTGGAAGTGGAGGAGGAGGCGGAGGAGAAGAAGAAGTGGGGCCTCCACAACATTCATCCAGTGTGCTGTCAGGGAAATGTAGCATCTCTGGCCTAATGCACTTGTCCATGTGTCCATGGTTAAGGGGATATTCTCAGTAACTGCGTTGGTCAGGGCGCGTGTGATGTTACAGGACACATGTTGGTGTAAGGCGGGCACGGCACACCTTGAAAAATAGTGGTGGCTGGGGACTGCGTAACGCAGCACAGCTGCCGACATGAGGGAGCCATCCTGGCCTGCGCCTTTGACAAGGGATTGGCCAGCATGTAACACGGGAAGAGGAGGCATTGGTGTGACCCGCAGACACAGATTGTGGACCCAGGCATTTGGCCCACCTATTACGGTGCTTTAATGCCATGTTGCGGATCATGCTGGTGGTGGTGAGGTTTCTAGTGTTGCAGTCAGATCCTTATTTGTAACTTCTTGTTTTCTGTTACACCATCCATGACACTCCTCTTCCACTTCCTCACTCTGATCATCCTCCTGATTGAGTGATTGACAACTGTGTCTCTTCATCAACCTTATTAAACAGTTATTGCAATTCCCCACCGTCATCTTCTTGTGATTGTGGATGCTCAAGAGTTTGGGAATCAGGGCACAAGATCTGTCCCACTTCAAGCGTGCTTGGCAAGAGGGCCAAATCAAGAAATGGTGCTGAAAAGAGCTCCTCTGAATATCCCAGTGTGGGATCACTTGTTTGCCCAGACTCTCCATGGTGGGAGATATGTCACCCATCAAACTAACAGACAGATTAACTATTATATTTTTGTGTCACAGGTACAAAAATGGTGCATTGCACCCACAAAAAAATCACTATAGGTCACCCAAAGAATTAACAGCCAGATTAATTATTATATTTCTGTGTCAGGGGTACAAAGCTGGTGTATTGTACCCGCAAAAAATCATTATAGGTCACCCACAAAACAAATAGCCAGATTCCTAACACTCTCCCTCGTTTCAGCTGCCTGCTTCCTGTCTTCGCACTACTCAGAGCTGGTGGGCGGTGCTACACATGATACAGCTTGTATAGAGGCTGGATCACATGATGGCACCGGCCAATCACAGCTGTGCCATTACTAGGCATGGCTATGACGGCTTCTAAGTGCCCACAGCTTAAAAGCTTGTTGATTGGCTGCCCTGCAGCCTTTCTAAGGCCTCTTTCACACTTGCGTTGTCCGGATCCGGCGTGTACTCCACTTGCCGGAATTACACGCCGGATCCGGAAAAACGCAAGTGTACTGAAAGCATTTGAAGACGGATCCGTCTTCAAAATGCTTTCAGTGTTACTATGGCACCCAGGACGCTAAAGTCCTGGTTGCCATAGTAGGAGCGGGGAGCGGTATACTTACAGTCCGCGCGGCTCCCGGGGTGCTCCAGAGTGACATCAGAGCGCCCCATGCGCATGGATGACGTGCCATGCGATCACGTGATCCATGCGCTTGGGGCGCCCTAACGTCACTCTGGAGCGCCCCGGGAGCCGCACGGACGGTAAGTATGCTGCTCCCCCGCTCCCCGCTACACTTTACCATGGCTGCCAGGACTTTAGCATCCCGGCAGCCATGGTAACCATTGAGAAAAAGCTAAACGTCGCATCCGGCAATGCGCCGAAACGACGTTTAGCTTAAGGCCGGATCCGGATCAATGCCTTTCAATGGGCATTAATTCCGGATCCGGCCTTGCGGCAAGTCTTCAAGATTTTTGGCCGGAGCAAAAAGCGCAGCATGCTGCGGTATTTTCTCCGGCCAAAAAACGTTCCGTTCCGGAACTGAAGACATCCTGATGCATCCTGAACGGATTTCACTCCATTCAGAATGCATTAGGATAAAACTGATCAGGATTCTTCCGGCATAGAGCCCCGACGACGGAACTCTATGCCGGAAGAAAAGAACGCAAGTGTGAAAGAGCCCTAAAGCTTTATTAAATGCCCGAACACCGAATTCGAACCCAAACATTTCCTGCAAAGTTCGGGTTCGGGTCCGGGTCCCCTAACTCACAAAGTTTGGTACGGACCCGAACTTTACAGTTTAGGTTCCTCAACACTAATCCTTACCAAATTCCATTTTCTGAAATGTAGCTACAGACATTCAAAGAACCTTCACTATGCTTCATTGTTGCCTGCAGACACCCATTATTGTATTTCTCTCCAGCCCTTCGGTGAACAAACTTCTGTTATAGCCAAATATTTAAAATGTTGACTTATCAACCCAAGGCACCTGCTGCCATTTACTGCAGCACAGTTCTTATGTTTTTGTACATACGTACACTAGTCTCATCCCCACCAGGATACCACATACAACATACACACCGGATGCAATTGTACCCCAAGGCTGTCAGCGCTTTGCAACTATTTCCCGCTAAACCAAACACCTTATCCCAAGTACTTTCATCTCATTCCAAAAAAATATATATCCTATCCCAATCTTACATCCTATCCTAATCCTTTATTCAATCACTAAGGTCAATTTTTACCCTGACCATTAACTTCATCATCTCCTATTTGACCTTATTCCTGGTCTCACATTACCAAAACTTGATGTTCTAGAATGAAATAATCACTTCAATTAAGTAAAGAACAATCCACTCTCCAATTAACCCTAAATGATGGGCTGTACCCTAAATCAATTAATTAACTCAAAACGGGTCAGCCAATAAATTCTAGAAAGATGCCGCAAGTCCTCCACTTACTGATGAAGGGACCAAGTGTAGTCCCGAAACGCGTTTAAGGAGTACGGAGGATTTTTGCCAACGGAGCAGTGATAACAGATACAAACAAAAGCGCTCCCCCTGCTGCATTACTATTTCTAAACCGGCCTGGCAGATCCCGATCACGTGACCAACACCAGGTCACGCTGACACCACATACCTAACTACAAGCGCGCGAGCCTAGAGACCACGAGGGACGCCGACAGCCGAGGAATCTAACTGCAAGCAACAATTGGCCGGAACACTGAAGGAAGACATCTCCACGTGGCGGGTAAGTGATCTCTGTACCCAAGACAGTGCGGGATGCCGCACCGAGGTCCAGAGCACCAATTCCCCCACAGGAACCATATATCTTTCCAGAAATACAAGACCTTATATTATACCTACTGCAATTTTGTTTTAAGCGCTACTTATGGGACAATATGTTACATACCTAATGTATAGTACCTCTCCACCATTTTAAATTTTTATTTTTAGCGCTACCTTGGGACCACCTGATGACGAACTATACTATATAAGACTGCACATTTTTCCATTTTTATCCCATTTTTTCATTTTTTATATTTTTTATCCCACACCACTATACTTTTCACAAATTACTGGGAAAGGTTATCCCACCTATTTGAGCCAGCCACAAAAGGCTCTACTTCTTGTTCCACCACACCATACTACCTACATCAATGGACTGAATACCACCCACTCTTCCCCACCGTTCCCCACGGATTTACCCCAAGATCACCTAATATCAGCCACCCCCCATCTGGCACCCGCACCAAGTGCCCAGACCACCACACCCACCTCTTTTTCTAACATATTTACCCAATTTTAATATACCTAGTATTTTAACTAAATAAAAACCACTATATTTATCCCACTTATGAGTGTGCCCGCTACCTTTTTATTCTAAATCTTCTCTTTTTGACTGGGTGAGTCAAAACCAGCAGTCCAGCACCTCAGCCATTCTACTGAACAGTTGAGCCGCCTTAATCCCATCTATCACATGTTTTTGTACATAGTTGAGTGGAAGCAAGGCCAAGCAAATCAACAATATATTAAACATATGGTATATCTAAGATACTTGTGGTACTTGTATTTGTGGAAAATTGATGTCCACTGAATAAACATGGAAATCTAATAAAACTGATAAAATTGAACTATCAGGTACTATACTCAGTAAGCACTTGTTTTAAAGACAAAAGATGTTTATAGTTGCTGACTGAAGCTCTTTACCTGTGTAATAGAACAATGGAATATTGCACAATTTGCCCATATCTTAAGGGAATCGGTCATTGTGGTGCTCCTATAACATTTACCATACTATTTACTGTATAGACAATGAAGAGAACCAAACTGCAAGCTAAGCAGAGAGCTCTGATACATGAGCTTCCATTGAATGTTCTTGACCTGTAAGTGGATCCTGTCTTCCTAAGCTGAGTAATACAGTCAATGATAATCTTCACGTTCTGTTCCCAGAGGCATTTCAAAGGCACCCCAGGAAGGACTGATTAGGAGTAAGCTTTCTATGCAATGGCCATGCATGTAGTTCTGGATGTAAAGAGTCATTGATCTATTCAGTTAATACCCTTATATAGGGTAAATGGAAATAAATTTACCTACATTGGTTGATGTCTTTTGCCAACAGAAAAATATGCACGTATCTAGTGATACATGTATTGTACATTTATATAGGCTTGTCGTGACTGCAATCAACAGAAAAAAGAGCAATACAGAATAGAATATGATTACTTGTAGATATAATGAAAAAACATAAATCTGGCAAAGACAGGATGAGTGGTGTCCAGGATCAGAGAAAAGAAAAGAGGAAAAGAAGGCCACAAGAAAAGGAAAATTGGAGACAATAACAGAAAATGGAATTAAAGAGGTTTTCTGAAAGTATAATATTTTCAGAATAGATCATCACTATTTGATCAGTGGGGGACTGACTCTTGGCCCCGCCACCGATCAGTTGATTGAAAGGGCTCAAACGAGAACTGCAGACTTCACACAACTTAGACTACATTCACACTCGCGTTTTGTGCGGAACCGTCATGGACGGATCCGTTCAGATAATGCAGCCGTCTGCATCCATTCTGAACGGATCCGTTTGTATTATCTTTAACATAACCAAGATGAATCCATCTTGAACACCATTGAAAGTCAATGGAGGATGGATCCGTTTTCTATTCTGCCAGATTGTGTCAGTGAAAATGGATCCGTCCCAATTGACTTACATTGTGTGCCAGGACGGATCAGTTTCATCAGATGGACACCAAAACGCTGCAAGCATCTTCAAAGCGGAATGGAGACTGAACTGATGCATTCTGAGCGGATCCTTTTCCATGCAGAATGCATTAGAATGCAAACTGATCCATTTTGGACCGCTTGTGAGAGCCCTGAAAGGATCTCACAAACGGAAAGCCAAAACGTGATTGTGAAAGTAGACTTACCTGCACCGTACACTGTATAGAGGCTGTGCTTAGAATGATATCTTTGGCCATTAACTTGAGGCCATGTCATAGCTGGCCTAGGAAGACCTGCAGTGCTTAACTGCTAATTGTGACAGTCAGAACCCCACTGACTGATATTGGTTTCTTAGGATAGGTTATCAATATTTTACTCCTAAAAAATCTCTTTAAGGGACATGAAAAATAAGTCTGGAGCACGGAACAATGGTGACAGGTGTGAGAAAAGTAATTATCACCATCAAAATATAAAGGTCTGATTAATGATAAAAGAGAGAGCTGTCATCGGCCGCTGCTCGACTAGTTCTGTGTTTCTGTATCCCGCCTCCTGCTCTTCCCTTCCCAATGAGCCTGGCCACTGGAGTTATTGCGTCTCTCCACACAGACTATGACTTGCTTGTCTACAAGGCCTCTCCTCCTATGCCCACAGTGGCGGATCCAGAGCCTGGTCTCGGGAGGGGCACTTACAGATTGTTTTGTGGGGGCGGACAGAAAATAACGTGGTGCTTATGCAGTACGCAGCCCTGCAGGGTGAGCGATGGTGAGGTCACAGGGGTAGTTACTAACCGAGGGTGTTTTTGGTATTCACAGTTTTTATATACCCTGGGCAGGCGTACAGCAGTGATGGAAAGGCTGGCACATAGATCCTCTGGGGCACTCTCTGTATATAGGGACCAGGCCGGGTGGTAGGTGAGGTGCCCTGGGTGTTGCAGGTTTAGTGTGCAGTGGCAAGATCCCTTTAAGTTTGTGACACCAGTGCCGATAACGATGGCACACCAATTTATTGTAGTAATAATTGAGGAACACAAGTTGCAGTGAACCAGAACTTTCTTTTACCGAACAGTTTAACTATTTACAGTCTTTAGTCAGTTCCACATGTAAAAGATTATAACAGGCAGGCTTTATATACACGGCAGACAAAGTCCTTGCAAGATACTCAGAGGGAATAACACTTACAGATCAGGCTGTATTATTTCTCAGTTCCTGTCTGGCTTTCTCCAAGGCCCGTATGCCCTATTGCTGGCTTTATCGTTGGGTAGGGAAACCTTCCTCTGGTATATGTCTCCTTGCTGTAGAATATCCTTCTGCCCTTCAGCTCTCTGATTGGCTGGAAATAAACTTGGCTCTGCACTGTACTTTTAAAGGAACTTGGTTTCTCAGGAGGCAAACTCTTCCCCTGGATGCAACTTCTGAGCTTCTTTTGCTCAGGAAACTCAGGCAGGCTTGACTGCACTAACTAGCCTCCTGGACTATACTGCACTGACCCTTTCCTGTCTAGGCCTAACTATATATACTAGGGGGTTCCCTAGCTCCCTCTACTGTCTAGGAGGAGGCAGAAAAAGAAGAAAGAAGCTCAAAGTACCAAACTAGTAATTAGAAAAATACAAATTTTTATTATTAAATTCATGATAAAAAAGCACACATATAGGGGGGCGGAGCTAACCAATGGCCGGGTAAGACGCGTTTTACCTCGGCTCCCGACCGACTCCAACTTCACCGACCCACAGGACACTCTCCGCTGTGTTGATCCCATGACAGGTCGCAGGGGGAGACCCTCATCGACGCCCGCTCCGACACGCCGCAAAACGGGAGCGATTTCCCGCTTTTTCGCCGCCTCCAGCCAGGCGGACGCGGGCAGAGAAGGAGACGACTCCTCCAAGATGGCGCCTAAGAAGGTCAGAGCCGCATCCCCATTACAACATGAGGACTCGGGCCCGCTGATATCAGAGTCGCAGCAGCAGATGAGGGGCACACTTACCGGCTCACCGGCGTCCTATGCGGCAGCAGCAAGCTCCGGCTCGTCGGCGGCTTCATCCCCACCATACACAGGGTCGCCCTCAGCAGCACCTCAGGGACATTCCCCTAGAAGCAGAAGCTCTCAGGCCACGCTTCTTGATACAGGGGCATCCATGTCGCCACAAAGAGATGATGAGGACTGGGACTGGAAGGTCCACCTCAAATCCCTCCCCACCAGGCATGAAATAGATGCCTTATTTTCCAGGCTGGAAACATCTCATAAAAGAGACATTGAGGCCTTGCAGCACGACTTGAAGCAGGTGGGTCAGAGGGTGGAGGAGGCTGAGTCCCTGCAGGATCAAGTACTTGGAGTCCTAGACTCACATCAGCAAGTCATCCAGACACACTCTGCTCAGATCCAAGATATTATTACACATCTGGACGACATTGAAAATAGAAATAGGAGGAACAACCTGCGCATTAGAGGCCTCCCTGAAGATATTTTACCACAAGATCTTGAGAAATGGGCCATTTCATTCTTCAATGCTTTGCTCTCCAGAGATCCAGGACAAGCTCTTGAAATAGATCGCATACACAGAGCCCTTGGTCCCAAATTAAGTGATCCCAACCGCCCCAGGGATGTCATATGCCGTATACATTTCTTTAAAGATAAAGAAGCCATCTTGAAAGCTGCCAGATCAGCGGGCAAGATCATGCATGCTGACAAAGAAGTCATCATTTTACAGGATCTAGCTAGACGCACCTTACAGCTACGCAAAGCGCTGAAACCGCTTTTGACAGCGCTCAAAGCCAAGGACATTCCGTACAGATGGGGGTACCCATTTCAATTGTATGCCTCTAAAGAAGGAAGGTCGGCTGTATTCAGATCCCCTGAAGACCTCTCTAATCTCTGTGCAACCTTTGATATCCCGCCTCTGGAGTTGCCGGACTGGCCTAGCATGAGGCAACCCATCCCGATCCCACAGAGGGAAAGATGGCAGATGATCTCACCCAAGCAGAAGAGAGCGCCTAGACGTGGGCCTGATCCTGATGAGTGACTGTTGGGGTGTTCTTGCTCACTTTCTTGAGGGATTTACATCCTCCTGTTATCTTCATTGTTCTATAATGTTATAGACGTTATATGCATACTATTTTCGGGTCTTCTAGACTTTCATTCACACCTGTCCTGTTTCTTTCAGCAAATGTTATGCTTGCGTTATTGTAAGTTGGAGTCCAGTAAGGAGACGGTCGGTCCTTGCTTTCTCCCTACCTCACTTAGGGATCGCGGCGTGGTTCGCTGCGAACGACCTCAGTCGTTACCTAGCACCTTTTGAACTGACGGTGTCGGTTCTCCTAAATAGGATTTACATGTTCTATACGTTCACTTTTTTGTGTCTTGTTGTGCCCTTTTCTGTCTTCCCCTCCTTATGTGTCCCTCCCTCTACCGCTACTGTATTTCTGATGGTACTGAAAGGTTCTGACAGATTGTGCATGCCTTCCTCTAATGTCACTCACAATGGCTCCCATATCGTTTTGCACTTTTAATGTTAGGGGTTTCAATAAACCCGAGAAGCGTAGCCAGATTTTATACAGCCTCCATAAAAAAAGAGTTATGATTGCTATGATTCAGGAAACTCATTTTAAAACAGGTGCCGTTCCCCGCTATTCCAATCGTTATTACCAGACTTGGTTCCATGGTCCTAATCCCACCAGCAGATCGGGAGGGGTTTCTATAGGGCTCCACAAATCGTTTAGCCATACTGTCTTGTCTTCTGAGATAGATTTGAAAGGCAGGTTTCTCTTCATTAAGCTCTCTGTGGATCACTCTGTTATAACTGTGGCTAATGTCTATTTTCCTAACCAGGGACAGACGACATTCGGATCCAAGATTTTGAAAAAATTATCCAAGTTTGCAGATGGATCTCCGATCATACTTGGAGGCGATTTCAATCTAGTGATGGACCCAAGATTAGATGCCTCATCTGGTAAGTCCTCGATCTCCCCGAGTTCCTTGCGCAGATTCAAATCTGAGCTCATGGCACTTCGCTTGGTAGATTTGTGGCGCATTCTGCATCCAGGTGTCAGGGATTATAGCTTCCACTCCCCAATCCATAACAGTTATGGTAGACTTGACCATATCTTTATATCTCAACAACTGCTGGACTCTGGGCCTAAATGCTCTATTGACACTCGCCTGTGGTCTGATCATGCTCCGGTGTGTGGCGTTATTTCTTCCCGACCTTCCTGCCCCCGGCCCTTGTCATGGAGACTGAATGACAATCTGCTGTCGGATACAGCCTGCTTAGCAGACATCCGGAAGGCTATTGCTGACTTTACCACGGACCATCTGTCGGATTTGACAGCCCCCCCTATTAAATGGGAGGCCCTCAAATGCGTGCTTAGGGGGGTGTTTATCTCACATGGTTCCAGATTAAAAAAAGAACGCTCCCACAAATTGAGGTCTCTTTTATCTGATCTGGCCATGAAAGAAAACTTGAATAAGAATGCCCCTTCTGATATTCTAAAATCAGACATTTCTTTAGTTCAGCATCAAATACTGCAGATACTCGACCAGAAATCTCTTTGTTTTAGAGATAAAGTTAGACACGGGTTTTTTGAATATGGTAATAAATGTGGTAGCTGGCTAGCTAGGGCCTTGCATCCCCGAACTGCTCTGACTCACGTCCCCTCAATTAACACGGTTGCAGGAGGGTCCGTGCATAATCCAGTAGATATCACGGCTGAATTTCAATCCTTTTATGCGTCCCTATATAATCTCCCATCGTCTACTCTCCCGCAGGAATCCCTTGGTGATGTAACCCGTGAGTACCTAACTCAATTTGGCCCCACCCCCATACCGGGTGAAGATGCGGCCACGTTGGAAGATGATTTTACCCTATCGGAACTAGAATCAGTGATCAAGAATCTGAAGAATGGGAAATCCCCAGGTCCTGACGGGCTGACCTCTCGATTTTATAAAATCCTTCGAGAAGATCTCACACCCTTAATGGTTGGAACCTTTAATTCCATCTCACCGGATTGTCCATTTACTAGGCAAGCCCTCCAGGCTCATATCACGGTTATCCCAAAACCAGGCAGGGACCCAGCTTCATGTTCTAATTATAGGCCTATTTCCTTGCTCAATGTGGATCTCAAAATGTATGCCAAGCTTTTGGCGCTGAGAATCCATCCTCACATTCCCGGCTGTATCCACAAGGAGCAAGTGGGATTTGTACCAAGACGGGAAGCCCGGGATAATACACTTAAAACGTTAGGTCTGATAGCGAGGGCACAACACACTAAAATTCCGCTATGCCTTCTAGCTGTAGACGCTGAGAAGGCGTTTGATAGGGTGAGCTGGCGGTTCTTAGAGGAAACCCTGCGCCACATTGGTTTGGGAGACAAAATGATCTATAGGATATTAGCTCTTTACTCCTCCCCTTCAGCCTGTGTTCGTGTTAATGGCCTTCTGTCTGCCCCTTTTGAGATCCGGAATGGAACACGTCAAGGATGTCCCTTGTCGCCCTTTTTATACACTCTTGTGATGGAGTCCCTTGCTAATGCTCTTCGGGCAAATCCTTCCATTTCGGGTCTCAAACTTGGTAGTACGGAACACAAACTCTCCCTGTTCGCAGACGATTTGCTTATTTACTTAACTTCTCCTAGGATTGGCCTGCCTTCGATTCTCTGTGAATTTGATCTCTTTGGACGCCTTAGCAACTTTAAAGTTAATGTACAGAAATCTGAGGTCTTAAATATAAACATACCCCAACGGGAGGTCGACTCTTTAAAAGACTCTTTCTCCTTTAAGTGGACCACTCAACACATCAAATACTTAGGAGTTCACATCCCAGCAAACTTGGCACATGTTTTTAAACTTAACTATTTACCCTTGCTTAGGGCTATTGAATCCAGTTTCCATAAATGGACTTCACTCCAGATCTCTTGGTTCGGGAGGATTAATGTGGTTAAAATGGACATTTTACCGCGCCTCCTTTATTTGTTCCAGACGATCCCATGTAAAATCCCTTTAACCTATTTTGCTAAAATCAAGAGAATGGTATCGGTTTTTATATGGAGAGCACCCAGGGCTAGACTTAGCTACAGTTTGATGTCCCGCTCTAAGGATATGGGAGGTACGGGACTACCAGATTTTATTTCATACTATAGAGCGACGATCATGAATTGTGTGCTTGATTTGTGTCACAATCGCTCTACCAAACTATGGGTGGATATTGAACATGAAATGGCACCACATTTGGCTACTGGAATTTTTTGGTTGTCCCCTACCTCCTTGGGCTTATTACCTAACTCACAATCCCCGATGCTTTTATACACCCTGGCTAGGCTTTGGGCTAAATTTGCGGTCAAACTTAGCCTTATACGCTCTCCTGGTCCTCTCACGACACTCACGGGTCATGCGGATCTCCCCACAGGTTTGTGTCAGCTCCCAGCTCTGGGCGACCGGAATAGACATCCGATCAAATTGATAGATGTTTTTAAACAGAATGGTCTGCTCCCCTTGGATGACCTCTCACACATTATACCTGCGGGCCCTGGACGCTGGCTCCTTTACTTTCAGTTGCGAAGCTTTATTAAGTCCCTGATACCTGGATTGCAGTCATGTCCTCCACTGACTGAATTTGAAAAGATGTGCACGGCGAGGTCTGCTCCTGATCATGCTATATCTTTACTGTATGCCATGTTGAACTCTGGGGAGAGAGAGGATTCCTCCATAGACACTCAAGGGACTAAACTCAAATTCATGTATGATTGGGAATCGGAACTGGGGTCTACCTTCTCTACAGACCAATGGTCTAGATCACTTATGTTCACTCATAAATTAACTGTGTCCTGTAATTTGCAGGAACTTAATTATAAAATCCTTACAAGATGGTATAGGACCCCAGTGCGATTACACAAATTTTATCCTCAGGTTCCTGATACGTGCTGGCGGTGTCTTAATGCGCGGGGTTCCATGACACATATTTGGTGGGATTGTCCAGGTGTGGCTCCCCTGTGGCAGGAGATCTTTGACTTATATAATTTCTTATACAAAGCTACTATTATACCCTCTCCTGCTTTAGCTCTTTTGTCCATGTTCTCAGGGCGGATTTCGCAGGTCAAAAAGGGCGCCCTTCGATTCTTTATATTAGCTATGAGACAGATAATTCCCCGTCAATGGAGGTCCCCAGAGAGTCTTTTGAGAGTGACCTGGTCCAGGGCTCTGGACTCACTAGTCCGTATGGCTGAGTTGGGCGCTGTGGATTCGGGATCTGCTTCGGCCTTCTGGGGGACTTGGGACCCATGGAACCAGTTTCGCTCATCCACATCGTTTCATGACTGGCTGACGACGGGTGTTATACCGGGTAACGGCTCTTAAATACTATATTAAGCAGAACCTCTCTATTTTACACACCCCCTTCCCTTCTTCCTTCTGTTTATGTCTTGTCTTGGTCCGTCATGTCTTGTGATGTCTCTCCCTGTCTTATGTGGTTACGGGTCTGAAATTTGGAGTACATATGAGGTGTGTGCTCTTGGATTCATGTCCAGAAGCCATCACGGGCTTGTTATTTGAAATAAGGGCTCTGTAACGTTAACTTTAGAATATATCATTGCCTCAGATCTATCTGTGTGAACAGTTTATGACCTTTGTAATGTTCATGTATACATATTGGATATATATGTACATTTTTTATTTGTACGCTTAATAAAATAATGATTGAACCATAAAAAAGCACACATATAGTGAATGCCAAGGACAGGTTAAGGGAACGGGGAAGAAAAAGAAGCGCCACCCTGGAAGAACACACTGATCACAAGAAAATATATATATGGCAAATAGTAAAGGTATTGTTGTAAACATGTTCTGAAAGTAACACTACCTCTGAGTCGTTTTCTTCAATCTCCCACACTTGATTTGACAAGCGCATCTGAATGTCACCATGACAACCCTGGAGAATATGCAATGTAACGCTGATCATACTTTTTCCACTTTGCATATGGAGGCTACAGAATTGGCCTCAGAACTTGGAGTGGAACTAAAATTGCCACGTCTTGTAGAAAGACAAGTGCACAGATCAAATTACAATGCAGGATCAACTGAAGAATTCTACAGGAACTCTTTGTATATTCCTTTGCTGGATAACATTATTAACGATTTAAAAGCTTGTTTGCCAGAAAACTCGAGGCAGTGTTTCCAGATTCAAATATTGATGCCACCCGTACTTGTAAAAAACAAAATTGAATCCATGGAACCTGTTGACGTCCACTCTTTATCAAACCATTTCCACCCTCTTCTAGCTGATGGTAGCCTGAGGATAGTGGAGACATTACTTCAGGGAGAAATTTGTCTCTGGCTCACAAAGTGGAAAAGGGCGTTATCCCAAAACAAGGAAATTCCACAAACAGTCCTTGAAGTTTTAGATGTGTGTCACCAGGACCTCTTTCCAACCATCAGAAGTTTACTTTTGATCTTAGCAACTCTACCTGTAAGTGTGGCCTCTGCAGAGAGATCATTCTCAACCCTCCGTCATGTTAAAACATGGCTTTGGTCCCGAATGTCACAGAAAAGATTAAATGGATTGAGTTTGCTTTACATTCACAGAGATGTTCCTGTGAATATTGACCGAATAATTGAGCTGTTTGCAAAGCAAGGAAAATGCAGAATTGAGCTAATTCTGTAAATTGTTCATGTTATTTAATGTACAAATGTAATGTGTCTGTTGCTTTTAGTGTTTGGAAAGTGACACCGTTATCAGTATATTTCTAGTTTTTTACACATAATTGTGCATGGTTTGTTACTATTTTGTCTGGGAATATTCTGTTCTATAATCAGTATACAAACTCCTGATCAAAATGTCTCCAAATCTGTTAAATAATAAAGTTACATGTGGTTAAATGTCACCTATTTGTTTGTAATTTTTAAAATCTGTAATTTGGAAAGATAAATGTGACTTTTTAAATGAGGTTAGAGGTTAAATAAAATTGTCTGTTCTATAAGTGTAGTGTCCCACTAGGTAAATGTGGGCACTACACAAGGGTCAATATGGCCACGTTATTCTCCACCTCCCATGGAACATGGTTATTGTATTTTATATGGTATTTTGTATTGCATTATAGTGTGTATTTTCCAGTTATCTCCTGTACCAGGCCTGTTAGGGGTAGTTCCTCCTCCTAGACAGAAAAAAAGAAGAACGACCCCAGGTGACCCCCAACGTGAATGACAAGGACAGTGCCTGCATATATATCACCAGGGGCGTACATAGAAATCATTGGGCCCCATAGCAAGAATCTTATTGGGGCCCCACTAACTCCATCCACTTGCCCATCCCACCACCTGCCCTGGCTTCTCCCCTGCCATACCCCCAGCAGTTGCAGCCGTGTAGACATTAGGAGCTACTTTCACACTTGCATTTCTATTTTCCGGTATTGAGATCCGTCATAGGGTCTCAATACCGGAAAAAAAAACACTTTTGATTGTCCCCATTCATTGTCTGAGGGCACTGTCCACTATAAGCAGCACACAGGCACAGCTCATGGGGGGGGGTGGGCTATGGTGGTGCTGGCATAATAGTATACCAGTGCCACCATATCCCCCCTTGCCTTATGAACTGTCAGAACCTCCTAATGCATACCTCAGCTGCTGCAGAACATATAAAGCTTCGTTCACATCTGTGTTGGGGCCTCATTCGTGGATCAGGTCATAAATGCTGGACACAATTTTATAGCCTGGAAGATGGAAACCTGACATCTCATCATAGTCAGCGGGAACCGTCAGGTGTTGTCGTCCATGAAGTGCCAGATCCGGAACTGCAGTGATTTTCGTTGATTTGCTCCTATGACAGCAGAACAGCGACCGTCACCAGCACAGAAGTGAACAAGTAATACACACCTCAGCTGCTGCAGAACATTATAATAGTGACAAGGGAACTACAAGTCTCATCATCACCAGATTATTATTGGAAATTAGGGAGCAACACAGGGAGAGGTGAAAGTGGAGAGAACTACAATTTCCAGCATGTCCAGGCTGTTATGATCAGATACAAGCAGACATTACACAGAGTATTAGGCCGGGTTCATATCACCGTTTAGTTTTCAGTTCTTCTGATCCGTCAGATGAACAGAAAAATAAAGAAAAAAAATGATCCTGTATTTCAAGCATCAGTTCTGCACATTTGGCATCCGTTTATGCCATTTCTGTCGGAGATCCGTTATTTTAGACAGAAAAAAGTCCTGCATGCAAAACGGAAAACTAAACTGTGATGAGAATCCAGCCTAAGAAAAGAGAACTACAACTCTCAGCATGTCCAGATTATAGGACATCATCTAGTTGTACCAGGTAAGAGCTTTAAAAATAAATAACTATAACCCCCAGTATGGCCAGACTTATTATGGGGCATCAGTATACATTCCAGGGGGTATAAGAGAGAACTACAACTCCCAGCATTACCAGCCTGTACTAGGGCATACGTTTAAATTACATTGAGAAACATATAATACGACAAAACTACAACTCCCAGCTTTTCTAGGATGTTATGGGTTATCCCAGAACACCACTAACCTCTCCTCCAGCAGGCACCACACAGAAGCTCCGCCCCCTCACAGTGATATGCCACAGGTCTTTCACCAGTCCTATGCACTGGTCACACGATGATGACATCACCAAAGGTCCTTTAGACTTCTGCTGCTCTGCTATTTATTGGCTTTCTGCACTGGTCACATGGTTGATGACATCACCAAAGGTCCTTTAGACTTCTGCTGCTCTGCTATTCATTGGCTTCCTGCACTGGTCACATGGTTGATGACATCACCAAAGGTCCTTTAGACTTCTGCTGCTCTGCTATTCATTGGCTTCCTGCACTGGTCACATGGTTGATGACATCACCAAAGGTCCTTCTCCACCTCTTACTTTCTCAGGTAGCCATACAAGTGTAATTAGTGGGCGGGGCCTATCCTCCACTGCGGGCCCCCTTCCCCCAGGGGCCCCATAGCAGCTGCGTGGTCTGCCTCTATTGGAGGTACGCCACTGTATATCACATAGATGTTAGGGGGTACCTGACAGAGGGTAACTCGGTACAAGCTCCGAGTGTAATGGCAGAAAAAGAAGAAAGAAGCTCAAAGTACCAAACTAGTAATTAGAAAAATACAAATTTTTATTATTAAATTCATGATAAAAAAGCACACATATAGTGAATGCCAAGGACAGGGTAAGGGAACGGGGAAGAAAAAGAAGCGCCACCCTGGAAGAACACACTGATCACAAGAAAATATATATATGGCAAATAGTAAAGGTATTGTTGTAAACATGAGGAACACGCAACTGTGTGTGGTACAATAACCGACTCATGAACACAGTATGAGAAATAGATATATATAAAGAAGGTGAGTGAAGATCAAAGAAACTAACCCACCATGGCTATAATGCACAAAATAGAAAAGACATTGGCAGTACAAAAATGCACCGACAGTATGCCAATGAACAGGCAATTACAGGCCAAGTGAGAAGTCTCAACATCGGCAGCATAAAACCATGGCGGGGAGACTATGATCTAAGACTCACCAAGAGAGGACCAGATGTGAACGGAAACCAGGATGGCGCTACCCCAACGCGCGTTTCGGCGTGCCTTCGTCAGGGGGTAGCGCCATCACTGCGGACCAGGAATTTAAAGTCTCCTTCAACCAATGAATGTAGCACTTACTCGTCCCCTGGTGTGTTGATGAGTTGGCGCGCGCGATTTGCACACTGAAACATCCGGCAGTCCCACGACCGGCGTCCTGTCGACACGCCCACATCACATGACAGAGTCACCTGATCGGGCGGCATGACGTATGGATGCACGGGCGTGAGGTGCTGTAGGCAGTGACCAAAGGCGTGCGCACGCAACACAGAAAGGGGAGGAGGAACGGGACGTCAGTATATTGAAAAAATGTAGCATACAAATTTTTAAACAAAAAGGAATAAAGATGTATATAATGGCGCATCCAGAATAACAATATTAAGAGCAACCGAGTATCCATTCATCATGTAGCGTATATATCTGTAATTACACAAATCATTGGCATAATATAAACATGATAATGGCATATAAATATATAATTGCACAAATCATTGGCGTAATAGAACATGATTGGAATAAAGAACAAAAGACAAACCTTGATTCGAATAGTGTCAACAATGATAAGATAGGAAATAAATAAGTAGGGGACAGGGTACAATGTAAGTTCATAATCAAAAAATTGCAATACATGGTGAGGATTAATAGTAAATCCATAAATCAATAGTGATGAAAAATGAAATAAAGGTAAAAGTCATGATAATAATAATAAAAAATATATATATATATCCACGCCAAAATCCAAGGGACTGATCAGTTATCACATAAGGGAAGAGTGAGTGACCAAATAAATAAGGTGACGGCATACTTTACATGCCGTAACAGAATAAGTGCCAATAACTATAGGGCAACATGAAAAAAGTGTATGTGCAAAATAGATACGTGCGGAGGAATAATTTACCATTAGTGAATAATAATGAGACATCATCGTGTTTTAGTCAAAATGATTTTTATTGAAATATCACAAGTAGATATCAACTTCGACATCAATGATACAAATTAAATGTGGAATATTCATCACATGTTATTATTTGCATAACATTAGTGTACCCACATTGTAGCGTATTTGATATCATGTCTTGACGGTATATTTTATTTTTAAGGAAGGTAGAGTACAGTTAGCCTACCAAAACATCTCAACATTTGCTATTATAAATTTTTCTTTGTCATTTTTGACATATAAAAGTGTTATATATTCACACAGATTAATACAGGTTTATATGACCTATAATACCTAACTGTATGTAACCATATATACAACAATAATAACTTAGGGTTGATCGGCTCTTACCAATGTCTCATCTTCTGTTATTTTTCTGGAAAGTGTTTCAACCAGGTGTCCCACTTTAGTTTTGTGTAATTGCTTTTCCCTGAACATATCCCATACATTTTTTCATTCAAGTAGTTCTTTGAAACCATCTCAATCACATTCTCTATCTTAGGGATAATGATTGATTTCCAATTTTTGGCAATCAGAGATCTGTATGCAATGCAGATGTGTGTAAGAGGGTATTGAGCTTCTGAAGCTATAACATCCATTTCCAGGTTCAGCAGCACCAATTCAGGGGTTATTTTAAAAGGTTTCCCTAATATCATACTGATTAGAATCTCTAGATCCTTTTTAAGTTTGGTAAGTTTTGGGCATGACCAAAAGGTATGCATTAAGGTGCCCCTTTGGTTGCATTTTCTCCAGCATTTATCTGAGCAGGTGTTATAGAATTGGTGGAGCTTAACCGGAGTATAGTACCATCTGCTATACATTTTAAAAAATTGTTCCCTGTGATTCGTACAAATGGTGGCTTTTTTGAACAATTTTGTCGCTTTGTTCCAATTATTTAGTGTTATATTTCTGCTTAGATCTACTTCCCACTTCTTGTGATATGAGATACTTTCCTGCATTGTGTCGTTATTGCAATAATCATAGATCTTTTTAAAGTTGTTGTCCCTTAGACCACTTATAGAGTGGTTCAAGAGGTCCGAAAGTTGTTGTGGCATTTCTATTTCTGTTGAAGGGTATTTTTCCCAAATGATTTTTAACTTTTTGTGTATATCCCTATCTGAATCCGTTAGGTCGTATTTTTCTTTAAGTGACTCATACGTTTTAAAGTTATTGTCCTCAATTAATTGTCTTACGTGGACTAATCCTTTAGAGGTCCAGTTTTCAATGTTTTTAAGTGTGATAAAGTGTTTTAGTGATATAATCTCCAAAGGGTGCTTAATTACGTTTGATGGTTTTTTATGTTTGGAGATTTGAATGTTCCAAATCTCTGCGGTGCTTTTTACGGTAGGCAGAATATTCCTTGTAAGTTCAGGGAATTTGTTGGAGTTTAGTATGAGATGTGTCCAATTTTTAATCTGAGTTGCCTCAGACTCTATTTCCACCCAAGTTTTTGGTTCCTTTATATGTCTTATCCAGTCCATTGATTGTTGCAACATATTGGTATTGTGATAAGCTTCTATGTTAGGAAGGGAGATTCCACCAAATTGTATCTTTTTTGTAATAATTTGCATTGGGATTCTAGGTTTCCGTTTGTTCCATATAAAGTTGTTAGCTTGTGTTTGGAAGTTTCTTAGTATATATTTTGGTATAGAAACAGGTATTGTTCTGAATTTGTAAAGTATTTTAGGCAGAATGAGCATTTTATAAAGGGTTAGTCTTCCAAACCAACTCCATTCTCTTAACGTTAACGTATCCATATCTTTCTTGAGATTTTTAAGCAAGGCATGGAAATTTTCCTTTAATAAGAGGTTTCTATCAGGTGCTATTTCTGATCCTAAAAAGGTTATTGTTTTGTGATTCCATATATAGTTGAATTCTTTCATAATCTTGGTTCTGGTGTCTTCATTAATGTGAATCCCCAATATATGAGATTTGTTTTGGTTTACTTTATGGTAGGAGATTTTTCCAAATCTATTTAATTCTATCTGGGTTTCCCTAATGGACCTGAGTGGGTCAGTCAGTGTTAGTATCATATCATCTGCGAATAATGTAGTTTTATATGACTTGTCAGTTATTTTAATGCCTTTTATATTCGGATTCATTCTTATGTGTGTTATCAATGGTTCAATTGCAAGGATGAATATAGTTGGGGAAAGTGGGCACCCCTGTCTGGTTCCATTGTTGATAAAGAAGGTATCTGAGTATATTCCATTACATTGGACTCTTGCAGACGGGTTTTTGTATAATGCGAATATCGCTTTAATCAATGAATCCGGGAAGTCGTATTGAGATAGGACCAGTTTGGCATAGTCCCATTGGATTCTATCAAACGCCTTCTCCGCGTCCAGGGAAAGTAGCAGAGAAGGCGTTTTCCTGGTTTTTGCCCAGAAAGCTAGATCAATGATCTTTCTGGTACCATCATAAGGCTGTCTATTTTTGGTGAAGCCTACTTGGTCTAAGTCGATCAGAGACGGTATTAGATCTTTCAGCCTGTGTGCTAGTATTTTTGCGTAAATCTTAACGTCCACGTTTATCAATGAGATCGGGCGAAAGTTTCCTGGGCTAGTGGGGTCCTTACCTTGTTTAGGGAGTGTAATTATGTTGGCTGATAACATTTCTTGAGGGAATTCTCCTTGTTCCATTGCTTTATTAAAAGTTTTAGTTATGTGAGGGATCAAAATGTCATTAAAGATTTTATAATATTCAGATGAAAAACCGTCTGGGCCCGGCGCTTTCCCTTGTTTTAAAGATCTGATTGCTAACTCTGTTTCTTTTTCAGTGATAGGAGATTCAAGCGACTTTTTAATTTCTGGGTTAATATTTGGGAGTTTGCATTCTTTTAGGTATTCAGAGATTTGTTCTTTAGTTGGTTGGTGAGTATTTATATCTCTTTTTAGGTTGTAAAGTTTTTCATAATATTTGGCTATCGAGTTAGCTATTTCTATTGGATTTGTTATTTTTTCTTTTGTAATTTCATCTATTAAGTATTGTATTCTGAACTGAGTTCTGATATTTTTGGATTGTCTGGCCATTAGTTTTGTTGGTTTATTAAAGTCCCTATAATAGTGTGCTTCTATTCTTTTCGTTGTTTTTAGATGGTTTTTAAGTAAAATGTTGTGAAGTTTCAACCTAGTCTTAGTTAGGGCCTCTAATGTAGAGAAAGAGTTGTCTGATTTGTGTTTACCCTCAAGATATTCCAAGTCTTTAAATGTATTTGTAAGTTCTCTTTTATGAGATTTATTAAATCTGGCCGTCTGTTGGATTATTATCCCTCTTGAAAAGGCTTTGTGCGCTCTCCAAATCATAGTGGGGTCAGAATGTGAGGAGGAATTGAATTCGAAGAATTCTTTTAAGTTTTTCCTTATTGCTTGGTTTGATTCTCCATTGTTGAGTATGAATATGTTATTTTTCCATGAGAAGGAAGTGGGGGATGGTGCAGAGTTTTTAATTTTTAGCAATATTGGCGCGTGATCTGACCAAGTTATATTCTTTATAATACTCGATATGATATGATTAAATGTATCAGCTTTAGCTAGGAACATATCAATTCTAGCGTATGAGTTATGGCATTGTGAGTAGTGTGTGTAGTCTTTTTCAGAGGCATTTAAACATCTCCATATGTCGTATAATTCCTTGTCTTTTAACCACTTGTCTAAGAAAACTCTGTTTTTATTTTTCTCGCTGTTTGTATCCAAGAGTGGGTCCTGTATTGCATTGAAATCTCCTCCCAACAAGAGAATACCTTTAGTTAGTCTGTCTATTTTTTTATATAATTTGTTCAGGAAATTTATTTGTCTAGTATTGGGGGCGTAGATATTCACTAGCGTATATGTGGTGTTATTAATTTTGCAGTTTAGGATGATGAATCTTCCTTCGTTGCTTATTGTAATTTTCTCCTCTTGGAAGGTTATCGTATCCTTGATAAGGATAGCTACACCTGCTCTTTTGGTTGCCGCATTAGCATAGAAAGTTTTCGTATAGCCTTTAATTTTTATTTGTGGGTTATCTCCTTCCTTATAATGTGTTTCTTGAATGAAAGCTAGGTCTGGTTTAAGCTTCTGTAAATCGTGTTTCAGGAACGATCTCTTTTGAGGGCTATTTAGGCCTCTTACATTGTAGCTAAGCAATGTAAGCGTCATTTTGCTTTCCTGAATTTAGTAAAAGCAAAAGGGCAGAATAATCTTAGTGGATATGTTGAGTGGGGGTGTAGAGTGCGTCCGGAGAAAGTCACTTACGTTTGTATTTTTTCTTGCTTCCGTGAGCGCTTAAGAATTTTTCAAGGTTTAATATGAGGTGGAGTCGAATCTTGATGATGTCCTTTTTTCTGGATGATCTGTGTGTGAGTGTTTTGTACCTGTATATATAAATAAGTTGCAATTTAAATAAGAGCACAATGTACGACAAGAGCCGATCAAGCCCAATCTAAGTAGTAAGTAAACTGACAATTAACAAGAGTATAAAATGTTTAGGTCGACAGGAGTGAAGGGGAGTGGTAAGTAAAAGTTATAAGATGTGTGAGCGCCAATGTGGCAACCAGATAAAAAAATAAAAAAAAATAAAAAAAAATAAAGAAGAAAATAAAATAAAATAAGAATAAGGATAAGTAAAGAAATAAAGAAAAATAAATAAATAAAAGATGAGATTATAGAGATTGTAGAAGAGTAGCCTTTGCTACACAATTGGGGGTCAATTGTAGGAAAGACAGGGAAAAAAAAAAGTAAGAACACTTGGAGTCTTGGTGAAACATATACTCTAGCGTATACTGCAATACTGTAAAGTAAAGTAAAGATTGTCAACATGTTTTAAGCTGTTGTAAAAAGATATTACGTGGTTTTGTCAGCGCAGCTTCATCTCTTCATCTTCAGCGCGGTCTTTCTCTTTTTGATGGCCTTTCAGGTGGACGGTCTTCTATTTCTGGTGAAATGTCCCATTTATTCAGTAGTTCCAAGCCTTGTTCTGTGGACGTAATTATCCTTGTTGTTCCTCCATCCGGTATCAAAAGTTTCACAGGGAAACCCCATCTGTAGGGTATATTGTGCTTGCGAAGAGTGTTAGTTACTGTTTGGTATTTTTTCCTCTGTTGGATTGTATACTGTGATAGGTCTGTATAGACTTGTATATTTTTGAATTCTTCTGGGAGTTGTTTGCACTTTCTGAATTCTTGATTGAACTTTTCTTTGATATTATAAAAATGTATTCTAGCGATGGTATCCCTTGGGATTGAAGGGTCTAGTCCTCTTGGTTTGGGTAGACGATGGGCTCTGTCTATTTCAAAATCCTGAGAGGAGCAATCTGGTAGAACCGTGCCCATTAATTTTTGTAGGTATTGTGTTAGTTCCGAGGGCAAGACGGATTCTGGGATGCCTCTGAATTTTAGGTTATTTCTTCTATTTCTGTCTTCTAAATCAGCTATTTTAAGTTGTAGCCTTTCAATTTCATCAGAGTTGCAGTTAATGGTGTCAGCGATCTCGTTATGCGACTTACATATCTGATCTATTTTGTTCTCTATGTGAGTTACTCTGGAATCCATCTTTTCCAACTTTGAGTTAGTTGATAAGAAGACGTTGCTTATTTCCTTTGTAAAGGATTTGTGTAGTAACAATATTGTCTCTTTTATAAAGGATTCAGAAGCTGCTTTGTCAGTGGCGATGATGGAGTTTAGGTCTATTCCCTGATTAGGTTCAGGTGTGGTTTTTGACTGATCTGTTTGAGGCGTCTGAGTTTCTTCATTTAAAGATCCACTGAAAGATTTTTTCCTTGCTCTCTGTTTTTGAGGGCTCGCAGTGTCTGAGGAATTGTCTGAAAAATTTTCATTTTCCGTGTTATCTTCTTGTTCTTCATTTCCCACAATTCTGTTGTTGATTTTGAGGTTCTTAGTTTTGGGGCCTTTAGCCTTGTTTTTTTGCGAACTTTGCATGGCGTATAGGTCTGGGAAATCTTCTTCAAGATACTCTTTTGAATGATAGGTTTTTTTTGATGAGGTTTGCCAAACTTCAGGATTATTTATCCCCCTGGTACGATAAGGGTGGCTATGCCTCTGTTGCATCTCACTCAGAGGGGGGACTATAATGAGTAGTTATGTCAGGAATCCTTTCTGTCCTTTGTATTGTAGCAGGTTAATAATTCACTTGCAATTGAAGAAATGCCTTTTTCAGTGACTCTTTTTGCAAGAGGTAGTAATTGTGGCGTAGCTTGTATAGTAGTATATCCCGCTTTTAAAATACCCCACAGTCCTACCAGGTTACTTGTTTTGGTTGTTGTGCAGCTGGGTACTGGGACTTGAGGGGTTAATAAATGCGATACTGTGCTTGGTGCTGCTCTCTTCAGAACTATGTCTGTGTGTTTCAGTGCCTTGCTGACCGAGCTTTTGGGTAAACTGTCCCTATCAAAGGTCACACTGCTGCCGAGCTATGATCTAAGACCAGGGCTCCTCCTCTGCAACTTCGGTGCTCTGTGCGCCCTCCCTCTCGGCTACATGTAAGGAGCGCGACCGCTGTGCTGTTGTCTGCCGCACCTCGTGACAGCCGTGGTCGCTGTGCTCCCGTCTGTCGCACCTTCGATGCGCTCCTTACTTACTGCTCGGTGAGTTGTGGCAATCTCTTTGTCTGGCGGTTAGCCCAAGATGTCGCTCATTTCTTTTCCTCTTGCTGACTCCGCCCCTTTTGTGATGCGTTCTTTCGCGCTTCTTCCTCCTAGCGCCGCGGCTTTGCCTTTGAAGTTGAGATGAGTTCTTTTATCCGTTTCTTCTCCGGAGTATAGTTCCTTCAGGACGAAGTTCTAGCATCCAGGACAACTTCTTGGGGTCCCCACGCTTATCTGACAATTGTGGGTTGCTTTAATTAGTAGCTTTAGCAGATATACGCCAGGAGCTGTGTCTAGCTGCTTCCTCTCTGCATGGGTGCCAAGCTCCGCCCCTCATCATCGTGTTTTAGAGTGTGTTAATAAGCACACTAAGCGATATAAACTATAGAAGTATAGATCCAAAAGGCTTATGAGTGGATGTGTATGGAAAAGTAAGAAAGATGGGTGCAAGAAAACAAGAAAGAAGTGCTGAGGGATGTGAGGGGAAGAAATATTAAATAGCAGAACATAATAAAAAAAGATAGATAATGTTAGATAATAAGTCCATGATACCATGGGCACATGGTAATACTCTGTCGCCATACACAATAAAAATATATAAAAATAATATCAAGACGAGTCGGTTGACAATAACATAACCAGACTTCATAAAGGATGAGCAGCCAGAAGAGGAGAGTCCAATACTATCTGGGATCAAATGAAACGGACAATAAATACCGGACGTCCCTACAAACAAATGTAGGAGTGCTATAAAGGAAGACAAAAAGACAAAAAATCAATAAAATTTGTAAGTAGATAACACACAAACTGTTAAAAGAAATGATGGAGTCCACAGTTGTGGGCCCAGCGGTTACAAAAAAGCAGAGAATCCCAAATTGTCATTAAGGCCCTCGGGACGGAGTGTCCCCAGGGTCCAAATCCAGCGGCTCTCACACTGAGCCAGCCTCTTGGATACACATCCCGCACGAAGGTCCACCTGAATGCAATCAATCCCCTTCACTTTAAGGAGCTTTGAATTGCACGAATGGAATTCCCTAAAGTGCCTTGCGATCGGTTTAAGAACCTCACCATCCTTTAATTCCTGTGCATTCAGGATATCCCTCACGTGCTCCCTCACACGGACCCTAAGTTCTCGTGTTGTAAGACCTACATAAATCTTAGGACAAGGGCACTGGGCATAATACACCACTCGTGTGCTAGAGCACGTGAGGGTATGATTAATCCTGAATGTTCTGGTGCCAGAGGAATCTACAAAATCAAAGGCCCGCTCCATATTGGGGCACGCAGAACATTTGCCACACGGTCTGAAGCCAGTCTTAGGATTGCCCTGTCCTGAGAAAAGGGGGGGGGGGAGAATTGGTTGGAGGTAACCTCTGACCAGATTGTCACGCAGGGTATTAGCCCTCTGTGCTGTGACCAGAGGTCGTGGTAGTAAAAGTCTCTCCAGAATCGGATCGGTCAACAGGATCGGCCAATGCGAGGCTAAACAATTCCTCATTTCGTCCCAGTGGGAATGATATTTACTTATAAAGCGGATCTTGTTGTCAGATATCCTATCCCCCTTTGTTTGCAGAAGCCGGGTCTGTCCCTGCATCTTAGCCCGCCGGTATGCTTTTTTGATGGAACGGTAACTATAGCCTCTCCTGAGGAAACGATCCCTCAGGTCATTGGCTTGTTTCTCAAAAATCGCATCGTCGGAGCATATCCGGCGGATGCGTAAGAATTGGCCGATGGGAATAGCGGAGATGGTATTCCTAGGGTGCAGGGAAGTAGCATGTAGGTAGGCATTCACAGCTGTCTCCTTACGGAAGACATCGGTTCCAATCTGTCCATCATGGTTTCTAAAAATGGACACATCCAGAAAATCCACCCTGTATTTATGATGTGTGTAGGTTAATTTTATGTTTCTGGAATTCATATTAAGGAGCCTGAAGAAGTCATGGAGTTGTTCCTCCGTGCCCTGCCAGATCATGAAAACGTCGTCAATGTACCGCGCCCAAAGGATGGCGCGGTCCATGACGACGCGTCCATCTGACAGGAAAAGGTCCCTCTCCCACAGCCCCAGGAACAGGTTGGCATATGCGGGCGCACAGGCCGCCCCCATTGCTGTTCCCTGGAGCTGTAGGAAGAAGGACCCGTTAAAGGAGAAGAAATTCCATGTAAGTACAAACTTCAAGAGCTGTAACAAGAATAAGGAAAAGTCCCTGGGTAGGTTGCTGGCAGACAGGAAAAATTCCACTGCCCTCAGCCCATCCGCATGTTGAATACTTGTATAAAGAGATTCCACATTGCACGTCACCATGATATTGTCATCCTCTAGTGTGATTCCCTGTATCCTTTTCAGGAAATCAGAGGTATCACTAACATAAGATGGTAAGGTCTCCACAAGGGGTTTCAAATGGAAATCCAGTAGTTTACACACACTTTCCACCATACTGTTGCACCCAGAAATAATGGGCCTACCTGGGGGTACAGATGTGTTCTTGTGACAGGGCAATCCTAAGACTGGCTTCAGACCGTGTGGCAAATGTTCTGCGTGCCCTAATATGGAGCGGGCCTTTGATTTTGTAGATTCCTCTGGCACCAGAACATTCAGGATTAATCATACCCTCACGTGCTCTAGCACACGAGTGGTGTATTATGCCCAGTGCCCTTGTCCTAAGATTTATGTAGGTCTTACAACACGAGAACTTAGGGTCCGTGTGAGGGAGCACGTGAGGGATATCCTGAATGCACAGGAATTAAAGGATGGTGAAGTTCTTAAACCGATCGCAAGGCACTTTAGGGAATTCCATTCGTGCAATTCGAAGCTCCTTAAAGTGAAGGGGATTGATTGCATTCAGGTGGACCTTCGTGCGGGATGTGTATCCAAGAGGCTGGCTCAGTGTGAGAGCCGCTGGATTTGGACCCTGGGGACACTCCGTCCCGAGGGCCTTAATGACAATTTGGGATTCTCTGCTTTTTTGTAACCGCTGGGCCCACAACTGTGGACTCCATCATTTCTTTTAACAGTTTGTGTGTGTGTAACGGCACCGTTTCAGCAGACAAGGGGTTAAAATCCGTTCAGGCGATATGCCCCTTTCCGAGAGACAGGCACAGCTACTGCAGAAAACCAACCTCCCGAACTGGATACAAAATAGCACTCCAAACTGGAACCTCGCGGATAGCTGCCGGCAGACGAACAGGAAAAGCGTACAGTCAGCTTACACTCCTGGCAATCAGTCTCCAACAGCATACAGGGAATCCCCCCAATAACGAGACAAGGCTCCGTCTTGAGGGTCAAGCAGTGCTCTCGAAGTCAGGCTCTGCAAAGGACTCCCATAACAAGCCAGGACCATCAAACTCCTCTCCCTCTGGCTTGTCATGCTCAGCTGTCCAGGGTATAAACTGTGCCACATACCACCAAAGCGCCTGGTAGGCATCCTCCAGCCATAGCTCCTGCCATACCCGGTGCTGTAGTTCCTTCACCCATTCCTCCAGGGGCTGCTCTCCCAGGAAGGACATCCGCAGGGCCACTTGCTTCTGCAACCGCTGCTCTTCACTGGGGAGACTCTCACCTCACTGGTATCTTACATTATCCAGGGCCTGGTACCAGATGCCTTTCCTTAATGCATCCCGGCCATCCAGGTCCTCCTCCTCGTATAACACTGCTGGTTCCATCCTGGTGCCTTTAGGGTCGCTGTACTGGGACATGCGTTGCCCTTAAATTGTAGAATCCAAAGAAATGGTGTCTCCTGTAGCTGTCCTTCTGGCTGTAGGAACGATCCCGCTGCTTGGACACCATTTCTTTGGATTCTACAATTTAAGGGCAACGCATGTCCCAGTACAGCGACCCTAAAGGCACCAGGATGGAACCAGCAGTGTTATACGAGGAGGAGGACCTGGATGGCCGGGATGCATTAAGGAAAGGAGTTGATGGTCCTGGCTTGTTATGGGAGTCCTTTGCAGAGCCTGACTTCGAGAGCACTGCTTGACCCTCAAGACGGAGCCTTGTCTCGTTATTGGGGGGATTCCCTGTATGCTGTTGGAGACTGATTGCCAGGAGTGTAAGCTGACTGTACGCTTTTCCTGTTCGTCTGCCGGCAGCTATCCGCGAGGTTCCAGTTTGGAGTGCTATTTTGTATCCAGTTCGGGAGGTTGGTGTTCTGCAGTAGCTGTGCCTGTCTCTCGGAAAGGGGCATATCGCCTGAACGGATTTTAACCCCTTGTCTGCTGAAACGGTGCCGTTACAGTGTGTTATCTACTTACAAATTTTATTGATTTTTTGTCTTTTTGTCTTCCTTTATAGCACTCCTACATTTGTTTGTAGGGACGTCCGGTATTTATTGTCCGTTTCATTTGATCCCAGATAGTATTGGACTCTCCTCTTCTGGCTGCTCATCCTTTATGAAGTCTGGTTATGTTATTGTCGACCGACTCGTCTTGATATTATTTTTATATATTTTTATTGTGTATGGCGACAGAGTATTACCATGTGCCCATGGTATCATGGACTTATTATCTAACATTATCTATCTTTTTTTATTATGTTCTGCTATTTAATATTTTTTCCCCTCACATCCCTCAGCACTTCTTTCTTGTTTTCTTGCACCCATCTTTCTTACTTTTCCATACACATCCACTCATAAGCCTTTTGGATCTATACTTCTATAGTTTATATCGCTTAGTGTGCTTATTAACACACTCTAAAACACGATGATGTCTCATTATTATTCACTAATGGTAAATTATTCCTCCTGCACGTATCTATTTTGCACATACACTTTTTTCATGTTGCCCTATAGTTATTGGCACTTATTCTGTTACGGCATGTAAAGTATGCCGTCACCTTATTTATTTGGTCACTCACTCTTCCCTTATGTGATAACTGATCAGTCCCTTGGATTTTGGCGTGGATATATATATATATTTTTTATTTTTTATTATTATCATGACTTTTACCTTTATTTCATTTTTCATCACTATTGATTTATGGATTTACTATTAATCCTCACCATGTATTGCAATTTTTTGATTATGAACTTACATTGTACCCTGTCCCCTACTTATTTATTTCCTATCTTATCATTGTTGACACTATTCGAATCAAGGCTTGTCTTTTGTTCTTTATTCCAATCATGTTCTATTACGCCAATGATTTGTGCAATTATATATTTATATGCCATTATCATGTTTATATTATGCTAATGATTTGTGTAATTACAGATATATACGCTACATGATGAATGGATACTCGGTTGCTCTTAATATTGTTATTCTGGATGCGCCATTATATACATCTTTATTCCTTTTTGTTTAAAAATTTGTATGCTACATTTTTTCAATATACTGACGTCCCGTTCCTCCTCCCCTTTCTGTGTTGCGTGCGCACGCCTTTGGTCACTGCCTACGGCACCTCACGCCAGTGCGTCCATACGTCATGCCGCCCGATCAGGTGACTCTGTCATGTGATGTGGGCGTGTCGACGGGACGCCGGCCGTGGGACTGCCGGATGTTTCAGTGTGCGAATCGCGCGCGCCAACTCATCAACACACCAGGGGACGAGTAAGTGCTACATTCATTGGTTGAAGGAGACTTTAAATTCCTGGTCCGCAGTGATGGCGCTACCCCCTGACGAAGGCACGCCGAAACGCGCGTTGGGGTAGCGCCATCCTGGTTTCCTTTCACATCTGGTCCTCTCTTGGTGAGTCTTAGATCATAGTCTCCCCGCCATGGTTTTATGCTGCCGATATTGAGACTTCTCACTTGGCCTGTAATTGCCTGTTCATTGGCATACTGTCGGTGCATTTTTGTACTGCCAATGTCTTTTGTATTTTGTGCATTATAGCCATGGTGGGTTAGTTTCTTTGATCTTCACTCACCTTCTTTATATATATCTATTTCTCATACTGTGTTCATGAGTCGGTTATTGTACCACACACAGTTGCGTGTTCCTCATGTTTACAACAATACCTTTACTATTTGCCATATATATATTTTCTTGTGATCAGTGTGTTCTTCCAGGGTGGCGCTTCTTTTTCTTCCCCGTTCCCTTACCCTGTCCTTGGCATTCACTATATGTGTGCTTTTTTATCATGAATTTAATAATAAAAATGTGTATTTTTCTAATTACTAGTTTGGTACTTTGAGCTTCTTTCTTCTTTTTCTGCCATTACACTCGGAGCTTGTACCGAGTTACCCTCTGTCAGGTACCCCCTAACATCTATATGATATATATGCAGGCACTGTCCTTGTCATTCACGTTGGGGGTCACCTGGGGTCGTTCTTCTTTTTTTCTGTCTAGGAGGAGGAACTACCCCTAACAGGCCTGGTACAGGAGATAACTGGAAAATACACACTATAATGCAATACAAAATACCATATAAAATACAATGACCATGTTCCATGGGAGGTGGAGAATAACGTGGCCATATTGACCCTTGTGTAGTGCCCACATTTACCTAGTGGGACACTACACTTATAGAACAGACAATTTTATTTAACCTCTAACCTCATTTAAAAAGTCACATTTATCTTTCCAAATTACAGATTTTAAAAATTACAAACAAATAGGTGACATTTAACCACATGTAACTTTATTATTTAACAGATTTGGAGACATTTTGATCAGGAGTTTGTGTATACTGATTATAGAACAGAATATTCCCAGACAAAATAGTAACAAACCATGCACAATTATGTGTAAAAAGCTAGAAATATACTGATAACGGTGTCACTTTCCAAACACTAAAAGCAACAGACACATTACATTTGTACATTAAATAACATGAACAATTTACAGAATTAGCTCAATTCTGCATTTTCCTTGCTTTGCAAACAGCTCAATTATTCGGTCAGTATTCACAGGAACATCTCTGTGAATGTAAAGCAAACTCAATCCATTTAATCTTTTCTGTGACATTCGGGACCAAAGCCATGTTTTAACACGACGGAGGGTTGAGAATGATCTCTCTGCAGAGGCCACACTTACAGGTAGAGTTGCTAAGATCAAGAGTAAACTTCTGATGGTTGGAAAGAGGTCCTGGTGACACACATCTAAAACTTCAAGGACTGTTTGTGGAATTTCCTTGTTTTGGGATAACGCCCTTTTCCACTTTGTGAGCCAGAGACAATTTTCTCCCTGAAGTAATGTCTCCACTATCCTCAGGCTACCATCAGCTAGAAGAGGGTGGAAATGGTTTGATAAAGAGTGGACATCAACAGGTTCCATGGATTCAATTTTGTTTTTTACAAGTACGGGTGGCATCAATATTTGAATCTGGAAACACTGCATCGAGTTTTCTGGCAAACAAGCTTTTAAATCGTTAATAATGTTATCCAGCAAAGGAATATACAAAGAGTTCCTGTAGAATTCTTCAGTTGATCCTGCATTGTAATTTGATCTGTGCACTTGTCTTTCTACAAGACGTGGCAATTTTAGTTCCACTCCAAGTTCTGAGGCCAATTCTGTAGCCTCCATATGCAAAGTGGAAAAAGTATGATCAGCGTTACATTGCATATTCTCCAGGGTTGTCATGGTGACATTCAGACATTCAGATGCGCTTGTCAAATCAAGTGTGGGAGATTGAAGAAAACGACTCAGAGGTAGTGTTACTTTCAGAACATTGAGAATTGAAATCAAGGAAAAGATAAATTCTGCACTGCACAAAGAATGGATGAGAGTAGAGGCGGATGGACTAGAGCTTGAGCATTTCCATTGAGATATTGCTGATAGTGCACTCACCACTTTATCTAGTCCATCTCAAAATCTTATAAGAGAATCATGGCGCTCTACCCATCTAGTTTCACAAAGACTGGTCAGTTGAGAGCCTAACTCCTGCTTTAAAACAAAATGACGCTTTGCTGACTGGTTGAAAAATGAAATGGTTGATTTGACCACTGCTACTGCATTGCGAACTGCTGAAACTTGTGAGGACTTTGAAATGGAATTGTTCAGAGAATGGTTGTAGCAAGGACATCTGCAACTGTTGGGTGCTGCTTTATTAATTTCTGAAACGGCACGAGCCACCTCTGGAGACATAACACTGCAACTGTCTGTTCCAATGCCAACACAATGAGTGATATCCAGGGAGAGGTCTTTGATAAGTTGGATTACCATCTGGCCTAAAACCTGTCCTGTAAGCCTTAGTTCTGAATCTGAACTATCCAATCCGGACTCAGTCTGAGTTGCAAATTCATAGGCGTCTAAGAATTTTATAAAATCTTCACGAATAGATCCATTGTCGACATATCTAAAGTTAAGTGAAAGCTGTTCTATATGTGAAATATCTGTAGTTTCATCAAATATTACACTAAAATAGCAAGCCTCTTTCATTCTACCAACAATAATATTGCAGATTTCATCACCACAACACTTGATTAAATCTTTTTGTGTGGATTTTGAAATGTACGTAGCACGTGAAGATGCAGTAAGGAGGTGCTTCTCTAACATTTTGTCTCTAGATGCAACACGGTATCTCAGCAATTCCCGAAAGTTCCCTTCATTCACGTCCAGAGTGGAGTCATCCATTAATGCACCATCATCTTGGTGGCCACGTAGAGGTATATTTTGTCTACCCAAGCATATAATAGACTCAATGATAGGACAAATTCGCTCTTGGTTCTCCTTCACCTTCTGAAGACGATGTAAATTTATTTGATTGACAATTTCATTGTCAGGGGAATGGTAGGTTTTTAAAAATGCTTTTCCTTCAGTTACACTCTCTTGGTGATAAACTAGTCTTGCATGGACTTCCAAATCTCCTTCCTTACCCTTAAGCTTTTGAAAATTTGTAAGGGGCTCAGTTACCAATTTTCCAAGTGCCATGCCTTTGTTATGACCACCTTTGCGATGTTGTGCAAACAACGCACAGTACTTGCAGAGCAAACCCTTCTTAACAGCTGAATATACTAGCCAAGGAAAACTGTCAATATGTTGTTTTGACAAGTATCGTTTGATTGTCCGAGTTTCTCCATTTTTGGAAGTCGTGTTCTGAACAGAGAAAGGTAGCTCATATCCAGGAGGAGGTTGCCATGGATTTTCCAGTAACAAGCATTTGGTGAAGTCATCAATTGTTTTCCCAAGATGTGTGCCAATGTCATTCATTAGGATACTGCCAGTTTGAGGTGGGGTATCAACAGACAGTGGCAACACAGAATCAGTTTGACAAGGTATTGGCTCTACGTATGACTGTGTGCCAGAACACGAAGGGAGACTAGTGTCAGTTTCTATAGTTGAAGTGCTTTCTAGTACAGGCTGTGCTCCTGTTGACTTTTTTGCGCTAGTGCTGAAGAAGGAATCTATAGTCCTGCTATTCACCCTTTTCTGGCTCATTTTGTGCTTTCTACAATTAAATCACAAAAGAGCACACCTTGTAAAATAATTGGCTTGCTAGGACATCATGCCCACATTCATTATGTTATATCATGATAAATAAATGCAACAGCATTACAGTACCTTGTTTAAAGCACAATAAAGCTAGCCTTCTAATGTAATTAATTTTGCCAATAAAGCTTGCACTCTACGTTTAATATATCGGTCAGTCTAGGTACTCCCGGTTTGATAATTTAAGGTAACCCCCACTCCCCACAATCTGTCTCTCACTGATAGCAGGCTCAGGCTGGCAAGGCAACTAAAGTTGCTAAAGTGGCTGGGCTAGGGCCATTTTAGTGAACTCTTGTGAGAGTCAATTTGCATATGGTCACGCCGGCCATTAGGCCATAATGTCACTATGACACTATGGCCTAATGGCTAGCATGACTACATGCAAATTGAAGCTCTAGACCAGTGATGGCTAACCTTGGCACTCCAGCTGTGGTGAAACTACGGCTCCCAGCATGCTCCATTTATTTCTATAGAGTTCTGAGAGCAGCCAAGCAAGGGGGGCATCTTGGGAGTTGTAGTTTTACCATAGCTGGAGTGCCAAGGTTAGCCATCACTGCTCTAGACTATGGCCAGTCAGTGGCTCTAACTCTATGGAGTAAAAACCCCTTTAGGTTTAATACACTAAAGCAGGGATGTCCAACCTGTGGCCCTCCAGCTGTTGTAAAACTGCACCTTCCACCATGCCCTGTTGTAGGCTGATAGCTGTAGGCAGTCTGAGAATGCTGGGAGTTGTAGTTTTGCAGCAGCTGGAGGGCCACAGGTTGGGCATGCCTACACTACAGAAAAGTAAAACCACATTCTGGGAAAGCCTCTCTAGGCAGGAAGGTACTTACCGCTCTTCTCAGTCCAGACGTTGAGCTCTTTGGCCAGTTCAGGCACAACTAAAAACGTTCTCCAGCCCTGCCTTTTTTGGGATTTCAAAATGTCTCCAAAGATGTGGTCCCCGACATACAGGATGTCTTTTTCTTTTACCCCAAGTAGGTCACAGTGTCTGAGGACCCTGAAAATCAGAACATTCCAATTAAGCCAGCCCTGGGGGTAACTTACTCACTGACTTATAGCAGTGACACAGAGAAAGCATTACCTACCTCCTGAGTACACCGCACAGTGTTGGTGGGAGCCTGTGTAAGTTCCAATTCGTAGCACTAGCATCCCATTATTCTAACTAAAATAGAAATCAGTGGCCGCCTTTGATCTACAATAGAACTGTAAAGCTTGCCACCAATGTATTCATTATAGATATAATCCAACAGCCTCATAACAGGTCTCTTTTCCTAAACTATTAGATAGTGGCCCACCAGACAGGCTCCTTGTAATCTGTAGTATTGTAGAGGGATGGTGCTGTCTTGTTGCCCAATATGTGCTCATATGTAAAAATAAAATACTGCAGAACTCATGAGATTAGGAGACAGTATTTACATCCTTGATAATGTGCTAATTACATGATCAATGCAACTTAAAGGGGTTCTACAGTTTGTTTTAACTGATTTATCCTCTGCATGGATCATCAGCATCTGATTGGCAGTGGTCCATCTGACACCTAGGAGTGGGACCCCCGCTGATCAGCTGTTTGAGAAGGCAGTGGTGCTCCAGCAGCGCCGCAGCCTTCTCACTGCTTACTGCAGTGAAACTAGTCATGATGTAAATGGGCCAGCGGTAAACAAGGAGAAGGCCGCGGCGCTGCTGGAGCACCGCTGCCTTCTCAAACAGCAAATCCCGGGTGTAGGACCCCGCCGATCATATGCTGATGATCTATCCAGAGGATAGATCATCAGTTAAAACAAACTGCAGAACCCCTTTAACTGACTACAACAATTCTCCCATTGTTTTCAGAAAACATGCATTCTTCAAAACAGCCACAAGAGGGCAACAGAGCTAAAACATGCCAGTAAGTTTCTACAAAAGGCGGCAAGGCCACAGACAGATCATGTCCTCCTCTGGAGACTCTGGACTGCAGCCGCACTGCTGCAGCCCTATTTTCAAAGATGGAATTTGGAAAGCTGGGTCTGCTCTGTTCTACAAAATGTCTAAGTGTAGCCCGGCCCCCCGCGCAGCCAGCCATAAACTATAGAGAACATGACTGTGTCACCTGTCCCGATATACAGTACAGACCAAAAGTTTGGACACATCTTCTCATTCAAAGAGTTTTCTTTATTTTCATGACTATGAAAATTGTAGATTCACACTGAAGGCATCAAAACTATGAATTAACACATGTGGAATTATATACATAACAAAAAAGTGTGAAACAACTGAAAATATGTCATATTTTAGGTTCTTCAAAGTAGCCACCTTTTGCTTTGATTGCTGCTTTGCACACTCTTGGCATTCTCTTGATGAGCTTCAAGAGGTAGTCATCTGAAATGGTCTTCCAACAGTCTTGAAGGAGTTCCCAGAGATGCTTAGCACTTGTTGGCCCTTTTGCCTTCACTCTGCAGTCCAGCTCACCCCAAACCATCTCGATTGGGTTCAGGTCCGGTGACTGTGGAGGCCAGGTCATCTGGCGCAGCACCCCATCACTCTCCTTCATGGTCAAATAGCCCTTACACAGCCTGGAGGTGTGTTTGGGGTCATTGTCCTGTTGAAAAATAAATGATGGTCCAACTAAACGCAAACCGGATGGAATAGCATGCCGCTGCAAGATGCTGTGGTAGCCATGCTGGTTCAGTATGTCTTCAATTTTGAATAAATCCCCAACAGTGTCACCAGTAAAGCACCCCCACACCATCACACCTCCTCCTCCATGCTTCACGATGGGAACCAGGCATGTAGAGTCCATCCCTTCACCTTTTCTGCGTCGCACAAAGACATGGTGGTTGGGACCAAAGATCTCAAATTTGGACTCATCAGACCAAAGCACAGATTTCCACTGGTCTAATGTCCATTCCTTGTGTTCTTTAGCCCAAACAAGTCTCTTCTGCTTGTTGCCTGTCCTTAG
The DNA here is from genome assembly GCF_014858855.1 of Bufo gargarizans. NCBI lineage: Eukaryota > Metazoa > Chordata > Amphibia > Anura > Bufonidae > Bufo > Bufo gargarizans. The sequence goes on along the minus strand of NC_058080.1, from coordinate 173,817,018 downwards.
CAGTGGTTTCCTAGCAGATATTCTACCATGAAGGCCTGGTTCACACAGTCTCCTCTTAACAGTTGTTCTAGAGATGTGTCTGCTGCTAGAACTCTGTGTGGCATTAATCTGGTGTATCCACCTGACTTCTCCACAACACAACTGATGGTCCCAACCCCATTTATAAAGCAAGAAATCCCACTTATTAAACCTGACAGGGCACACCTGTGAAGTGAAAACCATTTCAGGTGACTACCTCTTGAAGCTAATCAAGAGAATGCCAAGAGTGTGCAAAGCAGTAATCAAAGCAAAAGGTGGCTACTTTGAAGAACCTAGAATATTACATATTTTCAGTTGTTTCACACTTTTTTGTTATGTATATAATTCCACATGTGTTAATTCATAGTTTTAATGCCTTCAGTGTGAAGCTACAATTTTCATAGTCATGAAAATAAAGAAAACTCTTTGAATGAGAAGGTGTGTCCAAACTTTTGGTCTGTGCTGTATATGATTTTTGTGTAGAGAAACCAGCACAGTCTGTGCTGTATATGAGGCTTGAGCCTTTTTGTGATTTCAGAATCTGTGCATTGAAGTTGAACTTGAAGCAGTAGCAGTTATGTTAATTAAAGGGGTTCTGCACTTTGTTTAAAATGATGATCTATCCTCTGGATAGATCATCAGCATCTGATCGGCGGTGGTCCGACACCCAGGACCCCCACCGATCAGCTGTTTGAGAAGGCAGCGGCTCTTCAGCAGCGCCGCGGCCTTCTCACTGTTTACCGCAGGCCGAGTGACGTCACGACTTGTATAAACTGGCCTGGTCGTGGCTAAGCTCCATTCAAGGGAACGGAGCTTAGCAGCGCCCAGGCCAGTTGATACAAGTCGTGACGTCACACGGCCAGCGGTAAACAGTGAGAAGGCCGCAGCGTCGGCACTGCTGGAGAGCCGATGCCTTCTCAAACAGCTGATCAGCGGGGGTCCCAGGTGTCGGACCCCCGCCGATCAGATGCTGATGATCGATCCAGAGGATAGATCATCAGTTTAAACAAAGTGCAGAACCCCTTTAAGGGTCCATTTACACGTCCGCAATTTCGTTCCGCATTTTGCGGAATGGAATTGTGGACCTATTCATTTCTATGGGGCAGCATGATGTGCTGCCTGGATCCGGAATTGTGGATCCGCACTTCCAGGTCCACAATTCCGTTCCCGAAAAAAATAGAACTTGTCCTATTCTTGTCCGCAATTGCGGACAAGAATAGGCATTTTCTATTAAGTGCCGGCGATGTGCGGTCCACAAAATGCAGAACGCACATCACCGATGTCCGTGTTTTGTGGATCCACGGATCCGCAAAACACACATGGACATGTGAATGGACCCTTATACTAACTAACTAGGGAGGTTACATTATCAACCTAGTCCTGTGCCATCTCCTCCTGTCCGGGCCAGGCCCGGGCCCCGGGCTGGGGGCATGGTCAGGCAGCGCTATTTGTCACACACACCCACTGTCCTGACTCCTGAGTGTCGTGTCCTCTGCCTGAAGGGTAACTGGATAAGGCTTTTGATTTGACTGACCACTGACGCTGACCCCTTTTGAATTATAAAAATTTTTACACACATAATATAATACTCATGATCATCACTACTTAGTACTTACTTACTAATACTGCAGTCTTCTAATCCACTCCTCAAGTAAACTGTCTCACAGTGACAGTCTCGACTCTCTCAACAAGCGACTGTCAGTCACACTCCTCAGTCCTCACTACTCTCTCAGACATCAATTGATATAAAACTAGAATAGACTGGCTGCTGGCAGTGGCTGGCCATTGCTGCAGCCCGTAGCAAGCACGCACGTGACGTCACTCACTGTGTCACTCGCCAGCTCAGCTCCTCCCACTTTATTAATGAAGCAGGAGGAGGAGCTGGAGCAGGGCAGGCGCTGACGAAGTGAGTGACGTTGTTAGGTTAGTACTTAGTTATGCACGCTTTACATACACCGCCGGCGGCCGCCCGCAGCCGCTCCGGCCAGAGACTGAGTCAGAGTCAGACAGACCTGCCTGCTGCCGTGCGCAGGCGCAACCTGCTGCACTAGTACTACTAATCCTGTGTGAGTGTCGTGAGTCCCCAGTACACTAGAGTTAGGTAGAGACAGTGAGACCCGTTGCGGCCGGCGGGGGGGGGAATCTCGGGGGGGGGGGGGGGGGCAATTGCCCCGTTGCCCTCCCCGGATCTGCCAATGCATGACAGGAAAATTAATATAGTTAATCTGACTTACTTCGGCTGGGGACATATACCCATTTTTTAGTGTGAGATATACGTGCACTGCAAATGTGAAATTAATATAGTTAATTAGTCTGTTAGTTTGGTGGGTGACATATTCCCATTTTTGGTGTGAGTGTCACCACCAGACATCTGAGAAGCTCTGACAGACGTTCTTCAGAACCTCCTGCTTGAGGTTCCTTTTGTTTTGCTTTCGTTTTCTCATCTCGTTAGCCTCTCTCATCTGTCATGTAGTTGCACTGATTGCATCCCTTTAAATCCCTTCCCATACTGCATCACTTTGCGGTTTATACAACTTCCTGGAGTGTGTGCATGCTGGATGCTACTACTGAGTCTTGTACAGATAAATTTGTTCATTCATTTGTGTTTTCCTGTTTGCTGGATCCTAGGTGACCCTGACTCCCTCCGTATTAAGTGTAGGGAGACGGTGGTCATGTCCCCTCACTATTATAGGATGTTCAGGTGTCATACAGTCGAGGAACGAGGATATGCAATCATCTACCATAGAGATTTTTGCATAGTCTGAGCAGTAAGGGAGAGAGCCAGGTCTGTTACAGCGCTTACCCTCTGGTTCCTTAGTATTGGATCCAGTCAGTCGGATCTTCATTTTGTGTCTTCTCGTTTCTGTACACCTTCCGTGACAGTGAGATACACGTGCACTTTATAACTGACAGGGAAATTAATATAGTTAATCTGACTGTTAGTTCGGCCGGTGACATATACCCATTTTTGGTGTGAGGTACACCTGCACTGCATAGGTTTCAGAGAAATGAATATAGTTAATCAGTTTGTTAGTTCAGTGGGTAACAAATTTCCATTTTTGGTGTGAGATACACCTGCTTTGCATACGTGACAGGTAGTGTTGATTGAGCATGCTCAGCTGAACACCAGTTCGGCTCGAGCATCTTGACGCTCTGCACATGGCGGTACTTGGACGAGTACCACATGTGCTCGAGCGCAATGCACGAGTCTCCTCCCCGCACGTTTCTTGGCGCTATGCAGCCAATAAAGTGCATGTAAGTACTGCTCTCACTGTAATGCCGTAGCCATGTTGGTTACTGGCATTACAATGATTGGCTGGCCAGAACGCATTCTCGGGTGCTATATAGCACCCAATAACGCGCGTTCGTCTCATTCTTAGTCAGGGAGAGCTGAGCATAGGAAGGGACAGACAGTGTAGGGAGTGTTATTGGAAGATTTTTATTTGAAAAACTTTTCAGAGACCCAAAAGTCCTTTTAATAACTATTGTGTGTGACAGCAGCAAAATATATTTTTAGTGCTAAATAGCATCTAATAGGCCGCTGCAGACAGGTAAATTATCCACACCACATCTCCTGTGTAAAGTGTGCGCATTAGTGATGAGCAAGCATGCTCGGCTGAACTGCTGTTCGGCTCAAGCATCGCTATGCTTGGCAGAATAATTTGAGTGCTCAAATACAATTTAATACAATGGAAGTCAATGGGAGAACTACAGGCACCCCCCTGCTAGGAGGAGAAGAGGGTGTTTGGTTAATAAAAAAAAGTTAGAAATTGATGGAAACCCCATCAAAAAGGTTTGGCAACAGCATTAAAAGGATAGCTGTATGCGTCTTAGACTCATATTATGTACAACATACAATAGACAACCACACAAAAGCTATATACCAAAAGCCAGGTATGTACAAGCCATCCATCTATCCATGAGACAGATAGCAGCCAGCATACCTTACAATGACAGCCTTGTGCACTATGAGATATTCCAAACCAGTTCTCATCTGACTGAGAACCAGTAAACCTCAAAGTTATTTTTCATCTGTTGGATGGCTTGGGTAGACCTGCACACCTAGATCAATTCCATTAGGGTGACAAAAAGTTTAATATTCAATAACCTTTCTATACAGTTTTGTCATGTAAAAACTCATTTGCATAAACATGGGCATATGGCAAAGGCATGCAAATGAGCAGAAACTCTCATGAACAGCGCCTTCTATTAGTTGCATAGTGTTATGACAAGACTATTCACTCACAACTAGTTGCATAGTGTTATGAGAAGACTGTTCGCTGAGATTATATTCGCTATATTGCTCTATATTCGTTTTTTTTTAAATATTTGGAATATTCTAAAAACGAATCTATAGCAAATATTATGTAATAATTATAAAACACCAATTCAAAAGCGCACATATGATATTACACAAAAATGTATTCGTAGAACAAATCATACAACAAACAACATATCACAAAATAAAATAAATAGCAGCAATACATGAAGGTACTATGACAGTATTAGTTCACTCTGGTCATTCAAGGCCGCATTGTCACATCTACATAGGGTATGGCTGTCCCAGTAATTATTATACACTTATCACTTAAAATCTTTTAAAGTGCACCTATGTACCCATCTAGCTACAAATAATATTGCACAGGTCCCATAAGTAGCCATAACAGTAGCTACTTACTGAGAAAAATCCCAACAAGAATTAACCTGATAAGGTGGAATACTATCCCGTATACCTTGGTAAGGACAAAACAAACATCAATGAATAATAAGTGCAAAAAATAGCATAAGAGAACAATACAGACCAGAGGCCGGGCGTGAACACCAACCCTGACTCGCGTTTCGCCTTGCTTCCTCTAGGGGGCGTATCATACCATCCACCCCACTCATCATTTATACCCTATGTAATTGGTTTACTCCTCCTATCTATGATTATAAAACAACCTGTGCAAAAGAGGGAAGGAGATCACATTTTTAGTAGTTTTTTTGCCGAGCTCATCCCCCAAGCTGGGCACCAAAATCCCTGAGATGTGATTTGCAATCACATGACCTATTTGCAGTTACATGGTGCTTTCATGATCACATGATCTATTTGCGATCACATGATAGATTTATGGTCACATGACCTGTTCGGTCATGTGACCTTTCACCATCACATGACTTTTAGCTCCATATTAGTGAAGGGAAATATGCCAATACTTTTATTAGAAGATGTAATCTGATCCCCCAGCTAAAAGGATTACCGTACAAAGTGCCTGACAGAAAAAGAAGGATCAACCTCATATTTTATGGATAAACCAAGACATCCCCTAAAGAAAAAACAAACAATTATACACCGATATTCTCTGGGCATTACAAGCCCATTTAGTCCAAAGGAAATTCATACAAGAAAATACCTACATAATAAAGTGCTATGGTGCATAATGATCTAAATATACGAAGATTGACAATATAAGAAAAATAAACAATATGATGACAATACTAGTACAAATGAAAAAAATATTGTAGCATGTCATAATTACAACAGCATATTGTCATGATTCAAACGACGAGGTGAGTATTTGAAAAGTGCAGGTGCTTGTGCAAAGCGACATGCAGTGAATTCATGCTATTAAAAGGGTGCTACAAAGTGGTAATGTGAGAACTTATTATATACACAATACGAGCAACATTCTTGCATAATAAACCCATTAGAATATTGGTAAATCATATTGTTCATTATTATCCAAGAGTTATGTGCATGATCCCAAGAGCCCAGCTCAGTGACTTTCCGTATGGGTCTAAGTCCTCCTGCTTTCATCACAGGCAATCAAAGATGGGTATTACCGGAAAAATGTGATGGAGGTACTAAGACAGTCCTCCTACTTATATCACAGGCAATCAAAGATGGTTATCACAGGCAATATGTAATGGAATTATCAAGATCCAGAATTTCCGAAAATATAATAAGCGTGGTTAGATCGAAAGCTACCAATCAAAATTACAGTTAAAAAGGTAAATTAAAAAATTAAAAAATAAATAAAAAATTGAATAAAATAACTGTTAAAAACATATACGCTGAGCAATGGCACAGGTCGGAAGGCCACCACCAAAGCCGAGCACAAACAATTGTTGCATCTAGAGAAAAGGGACAAAACTATTGCCCTCATTTAGTTCAAAAAGGGTTACCGTATTAAAAGAAACAGAGGTGGTTTACCCCTGAACCTTTGGGGCCCACAGTGGTTTCAGAGCCGAGGCCCATAGGGCCAGTCTGACACTGTGTGCTACCTACCATTATTAGGATACGTCTACTTCTGCAGCAAGCATTCCAGTATTCTGTTCTGGCAGAGGAATTGCCGTATCCAGCATATACTAAATTGCCTGCCGCAGATGTTATACAGTATAATCTTGGAAACCACCTTACAATAGAGGATAAGGGACACAACACTGAAACCAGCATGTTTGTCACTACTTTATGCAGACTTCACCTTGTTTTGTTCCACATAACAGGTTCCCATTATAGTCTTCAAATGTGATTTTGCTACTTGACACTCTACATCAGATCCTGCTATTTAATACTTGGCAGCATGTCCTACAGAGTCCTTTTTTCTTCACTTCCAGTACATCTATTTAAGAGAACCAGGGGGACGAAATGGATTGAAGAAATCAAGTTGTCCAATAGAGCTTACAATGTAAGAGCAGCTAACTATCTGTCTTTGTTTTTGTTTTTTAAGTGTGTCATACTGCAATTAACCAGCAGATGGCAGTGTTAGAACAAAAGTATTAAATACAACAATGAGTGTATCTTGGCGAGCACAACCAACTCTGCGCAAATAGATTTGGAACTGGAAATTATCTGATTTTATATTTTTTAACGCTAATCACAATCATATAGTGCTACCAAGGTTGGACTTTCACATTTTATTCAAAGTTATTTTTCTTTCTTCTTGAGCATGTCTATTGTTGTCCCTTCATGTTCCCTTGCTGTATAACTACCCATTTCAAATATTAACCCCTTAGTGACCACACACATTTTTTTTAAATATCATTCCAAGAGCTATAACTTTTTGTTTTTTTTCATTAATGTACTTGTATGAGGTCTTATTTTTTGCAGGACAAGTTATAGTTTTAAATGCAAAATTTTGGGTACATGTAATGATTGAGTAACCGCTTTGGGACCTTGCCATTTTTCACCTTAAGGACCAGGCAGTTTTTTGGATATTTGACGTGTCACTTTATGTGGTAATAACTTTGGATTGCTTTTACTTATCCGCACCATTCTGAGACAGTTTTTTCTTGACACATTGTACTTCGTGATAGTGGTAAATTTCAGTCAATATTTTTCATTTTTATTTTTTAAAAACATCCCAAATTTACAAAAAAATTGAAAAATGTGCAACTTTTCAAATTTCTATTTCTCTGCTTTTAAAACAGATAGTAATACCTCATATAATAGTTATTACTTTACATTCCCCATATGTCTACTTTATGTTTGGATCATTTTGTGAATGCCATTTTATTTTTGGGGGACGTTAGAAGGCTTAGAAGTTTTGAAGCAAATCTTTTTTTTTGCGAAAATTTCCAAAACCCACTTTTTAAGGACCAGTTCAGGTCTAAAGTCACTTTATGGGGCTTGCATAATATAAACCACCCATAAATGGCCCCATTTTAGAAACTGCATCCCTCAAGGTATTCAAAACTGATTTTACAAACTTTGTTAACCCTTTAGGTGTTCCACAAGAACTAAAGGAAAATGTAGATAATATTTCAGAATTTCACTTTTTGGGCAGATTTTCCATTTAAATCCATTTTTTCCAATAACAAAGCAAGGGTTAACAGCCAAACAAAATTCTATATTTATTACCCTGATTCTGTAGTTCACAGAAACTCCCCATTTGTGATCGTAAACTGCTGTACGGGCATGCGGCAGGGTGCAGAAGAAAAGGAGCGCCATGTGGTTTTTGGAGGGCAGATTTCACTGGGATAATTTTAAATTGCCATGTCACATTTGAAGACCCCCTGATGCACCCCTAGAGTAGAAACTATAAAAAACTGACCCCATTTAGAAACTACAGGATAAGGTGGCAGTTTTGTTGGTACTATTTTAGTATACATATGATTTTTTGTTGCTCTATATTATACTTTTTGTGAGGCAAAGTAACAAAAATCTTTTTGTTTTTTACAATGTTCATCTGACAGGTTAGATCATGTGCAATTTTTCTAGAGCAGATTGTTACACACATGACAATACCAAATATTAATACTTTTTTTGTTTTATTTAGATACAGACAGGCACAGTCCACTTGGAATAACCCTGACAATTAATCTGTCAATATCTTAATATACATTTATTGATCAATAAAATATTAAAACATTACAAAACCTAAAAAAATTATTGCATAAAAAGTGCATATATTTTGGGACATTGCCCATATAGTTGCCTCTCTGCTATATCCGAGGTGAGTATAGTTGTCTTCACCTCCCACAAAGCCAACAGTGGGGAAATTCCAGATATAATCCCTATATAGTATTTCCTGCAATCCAGTTAAAAGGGTTTTGCAATCTCCGACAATGGGGGCATATCACTAGGAGGTGGTACCCGCACCTACAATGATAACAGAGTGGGGAAATGAATGGAGGGCACACTGAGCATGCACAGCCGCCCTCCATTTATTTCTATGGGGCCGTCGAAAATAGCCGAGCATTGGCTCGGCTATTTCCGTCTGCCCCATAGAAATGAACGGGAGGAGGGGACGCACGCGGGGACCCGATGGAGATGCAGAGGGCACCCGTACCCTTTACAAACCCTCTGCGTGCCACAGTCAGATTTTACTGCGGCATACAAGGGGTTAATACGCCAGCATCTGTGTTTTCACCGTATGCAGCAGGGGCCCTGCTGTCAGTGACTGCCGGGTCCGTGCACTGATCGGGCTTAAGGAGTTAAAACCAGCTGTTTATCTAAAACCCCCTTTGTTTACGTCATTAAAAAGACATATTAGTGGTCACTAAGGGATTAATGTACAGGTCAATACAAATTACAATCAGCAATCTAGCCATATGCTGCCATCTTGTGGCATCATTAAGCAGTGACGAGCTAATGTGAAGGTTATCATTAAGTAGTGGCAAGTGTGATTGATAGACTCTACACCGTAACAATAACTACCCTACAAATGGCCATTAGGTTCAGTAGATGGGGTTGAACTGCTAAACTCATCCTAGTACCAAGGTATGTTTCTATCTAAATCACTTAGTGTGAGTTTAATTGAGGTCTTGCTTTAATATTTAAGACTCTATTGCATTATTTATAACTCTACAATGGTCCAGGACTCCTTGGTTTATAAAGAAGAAACCAGTGTCACCATTCCTGTGTTTATGTGGATCTACAGGTAAAGGTGTCAGGCAGAGAGGGGCTTTACTGACTTGGTGGTGGACATTGCTACACTAGAAGTGAAGTGTCAGAATGCCTTTAGGTGTTGGGGGAGTTATAAGCATATATGTTTGGCTTTTCTGGTAAGTGTGCCTGCTTTGAGAGCTTGAGAGACATTGAGGCCGTCTGTGACATTGTTCAGAGGTTTGGACATAGGCACCCATCGAGGAGCATAGCAGGAGGCCATGTGGAGCATGAGGAGGAGTGACGCCATTTTGGCCACTAAGGGAAACAACAAGAATTAGAGAGCGATGGGTCTTGGAAAAAGGAACCCTCAGAAGTGCCACTCTGATAAATAAAGACTTGGTGAGTCTGAGTGACTGATGTAAGAGAGCCGCTGGTTACATAGTAAGTATCACAGGCCCCGAAAAGATTAGCAGTAGGACTGGTCACCAAAGGCCTGGTTAATGATCATTAGCCATGTATGGTAAAGACATAAGGTAGGGAGGTGGTGGTAGGGTTTATCACACCCTGCACCCCAGAATTCTGGATTCTAAAAATCAAAGTAGGTCTTTGCAACTTTCAGGGGTCATGCACAGAAATTGAGTGACTTTTTGTACTTTCACAGCACTCATTCCAGTTTTGCGAAATGTGAGTGAGGTTAAGTATGTTAATTAATTTCACTCGATTTAACACTGAGACTTTATTAAAAAAAGTCGCAAAAAAGTCGCAAACCCTCTCCAACAACTGTAATTTCACAAAAAAGTACTTTTTAAATTTTTTGTAATTAAAAAATTTAGTATAGCCACTGAGTTATTCATTAAAATTCATCTGTACAGCACCACCTGCTGTTTGTTCCTTTTCTTATTTCTCTGTCCATCTCACTGAGGTGGATGCACATGCTCAGTCCCATTCTTCAACTGCCTCTGGAGCTGTGATAGGCAGATAGCTGCAGCAGAAAGGACACACCCAGTGGCGTAACTAGAACTGACTGGGCCCCACACCAAATTATTGAATGGCCCCCCCCCCCATGGGCAACTTCTTCAAACCCCCCTTCCCCTCCCCCTATGCAAGCCCCAGTCCTGCAGCTAGTCAAAATCACTCACTCAGACCAGGCCCGGCTGCGACTTCGTCCGTTTCCCACACATATACTGCATATCATGTCACTGTATATAATACTATTGTGGGGGCCCTTTTACAATTTAGTCCTCATCTCAGGTGGGCCCCTTTTGAGTTCAGGCCCCGCAGTAGCTGCGTCCCCTGCTTCCACTATAGGTACGCTCCTGCCTTTCACAATATTACAGCTATACACACTATACAATGCCAATAAAAGGTCTGTTACCATAATTACAAGAAAAATGCAAAAAAAGTACTCAAAACAAAAATAATTAGGAAGAGTTTACATTTCCGTTCTTCTGATGTGTCAAATGGATCTTGTAAACAAATGGATCCTGTTGCATCCATTAAGCACATTTGGCATCCGTTTGATCCATTTCTGAGATCTGTTCTATCAGACGGAAAAAAGTACTGCGTACAGGTGTTTTCTTTCTGTCTAAAAAATGGATCTCAGGTAGAAATGGCTCAAACGGATGCCAAATGTGCATAATGGATGCCTCAGGATCCATTTGTTTACAGGATCCTTTTTTCTGTTCTTCTGACGGATCAGAAGAACCGAAAAATGAAATGGAGATGTGAACTCTTGCTTACTTGAATACACAGAATAAAATAGCATAACCAATTTCAAGCAAGTACAGGAATAGCATCCACTGGGCAGTGCATTTCCCCTATGCATCCTCAGAATAGGGCTGAATGTATAAATATACACAGACATTCATTATATAGTCTTAGGCCTGTTTCTCATTTCACATATGCATTGAAATTTCCACCAAATGCCTCCACTGGTGAGATAACTAGGTTCTGTTACATATATACAGTACAGACCAAAAGCTTGGACACACCTTCTCATTCAAAGAGTTTTCTTTATTTTCATGACTATGAAAATTGTAGATTCACACTGAAGGCATCAAAACTATGAATTAACACATGTGGAATTATATACATAACAAACAAGTGTGAAACAACTGAAAATATGTCATATTCAGGTCCAGTGACTGTGGAGGCCAGGTCATCTGGCGCAGCACCCCATCACTCTCCTTCATGGTCAAATAGCCCTTACACAGCCTGGAGGTGTGTTTGGGGTCATTGTCCTGTTGAAAAATAAATGATGGTCCAACTAAACGCAAACCGGATGGAATAGCATGCCGCTGCAAGATGCTGTGGTAGCCATGCTGGTTCAGTATGCCTTCAGTTTTGAATAAATCCCCAACAGTGTCACCAGCAAAGCACCCCCACACCATCACACCTCCTCCTCCATGCTTCACGGTGGGAACCAGGCATGTAGAGTCCATCCGTTTACCTTTCCTGCGTCACACAAAGACACGGTGGTTGGAACCAAAGATCTCAAATTTGGACTCATCAGACCAAAGCACAGATTTCCACTGGTCTAATGTCCATTCCTTGTGTTCTTTAGCCCAAACAAGTCTCTTCTGCTTGTCGCCTGTCCTTAGCAGTGGTTTCCTAGCAGATATTCTACCATGAAGGCCTGATTCACACAGTCTCCTCTTAACAGTTGTTCTAGAGATGTGTCTGCTGCTAGAACTCTGTGTGCATTGACCTGGTCTCTAATCTGAGCTGCTGCTAACCTGCGATTTCTGAGGCTGGTGACTCGGATGAACTTATCCTCCGCAGCAGAGGTGACTCTTGGTCTTCCTTTCCTGGGGTGGTCTGCATGTGAGCTAGTTTCTTTGCAGCGCTTGATGGTTTTTGTGACTGCACTTAGGGACACTTTCAAAGTTTTCCCAATTTTTTGGACTAACTGACCTTCATTTCCTAAAGTAATGATGGCCACTCGTTTTTCTTTACTTAGCTGCTTTTTTCTTGCCATAATACAAATTCTAACAGTCTATTCAGTAGGACTATGAGCTGTGTATCCACCTGACTTCTCCACAACGCAACTGATGGTCCCAACCCCATTTATAAGGCAAGAAATCCCACTTATTAAACCTGACAGGGCACACCTGTGAAGTGAAAACCATTTCAGGTGACTACCTCTTGAAGCTCATCAAGAGAATGCCAAGAGTGTGCAAAGCAGTAATCAAAGCAAAAGGTGGCAACTTTGAAGAACCTAGAATATGACATATTTTCAGTTGTTGATTTTTTAAGGTAGCAGCATAAGCTGCTGCTGACAAGAGCTGCTGTTATCTTCAGTGCGGCCCTCCACTATACGCTGCCTGCTGCCTGTGAGGCCAGAAGTTTACATCATAGTATATGCAACCCTGCCCTGCTGACACCCCTGCTACTGCTCCCGGGCCCCTTCTAAGCTCAGGGCCCCAAAGCAGCTGCTTCCCCTGCTTCCCTGATAGTTACGCCCCTGGACACCCCCCCCCCCTGAGCTGACAGTTTGATATAAATCTAGCAGGAGCAATCAGAACAATAAATGGGGATATCTCTAGATCCATGTGAGGTACAGGTCTGGTTCTAGCTTTGTTATGGAGAGAATGTCATGTACTATAGGATGTAGATTTTCATTTATTGCATTAATCATGGCAAAACCCCTTTAAGCCACAGATCATGGAGAGCTCACATGTATTTTTCATGATGTAGAGAAGTGGTATAGGACCATGGAACGAAAAATACTAATCGTATACTGTGTGGCCCATTTTTGGGACTCCCATGTATTGGCAGAGTGAAGGTTTCTGACTCCTGTGTGTCACTCCAGAAAGAAGTACATGAGGTGTCCATGAGGGCAACTATCTTCATAGTAGTTTATAAGATTCAGTTAAAACTCATTTGTTTCAATAAACTATAATGAAGAGAGCTGTGTGCATGTATGGTCATTTCTATTCTAGAGCAGGAACAGAGGAAGAAGGGGACCACCATACTGCCAGTAGATGGGAGTTCTACAAAGTCAGGATCTAGAGGTCCAGCTGCAACATCTTTAGGCAAATGTGCTATATACCATACTAAACCTGTATGCCTCCATGTCCAACTGTGTCCCATCTTGTTTCCAAGTCAGAGGCGGCCCCACAGGGTACTACAGCCTCCTTTCAATTTTACAGTTTTCACCAATAAACTCATCCTTTCGCTCTAATAGTGTAATCACTTATATACATCATCATTACATTCACACATATAAAGTTGTATTCGATTACAACTCCTTCTTAGTGTGTTAGATAAAAAAATATATATATATAATACGTTTTTGTACAGTTTACCCTTAAAGGGATTCTGTCACCTCCCCTAAGCCAAAAAACGATTTTAAAGCAGCCATGCAGCACAGTTTACCTGGATTAGGCTGTGCTCTTTTATCTTGTAATCCGTCCAGCAGTTACTGCAAAAAACGACTTTTATTGATATGCAAATGTGTCCTGAAGGTGCCCAGAGGGGCGTTTTGTTCTTCTTAGAGAGCCCAGTACCGCCCCTCTTACAGTGCCCAGCCCGCCTTCCTTGCACTGTCTAACCGCCGCCCCCAGCCTGCCACAGCCTCTCCTCCCCCTCCCTCACGCCGAACGAACTCGCGCACAGGCGCAGTACCCACTGAGGGCTGCGCCTGTGCGATCAGCAGGAGACTGAGGGCAGGAGCTTCATCCTCGTCACTGGGCATGCGCCGAGCCCAGTGACGTCCGATGCTCGCTCTTCCCTGCTGACTGAGGGAAGAGCGAGCAGCGGACGTCACTGGGCTCAGGCGCATGCCCAGTGACGAGGATGAAGCTCCTGCCCTCAGTCTCCTGCTGATCGCACAGGCGCAGCCCTCAGTGGGTACTGCGCCTGTGCGAGAGTTTGTTCGGGTTTGAGGGAGGGGGAGGAGAGGGAGGAGAGGGAGGAGAGGCTGTGGCAGGCTGGGGGCGGCGGTTAGACAGTGCAAGGAAGGCGGGCTGGGCACTGTAAGAGGGGCGGTACTGGGCTCTCTAAGAAGAAAAAAACGCCCCTCTGGGCACCTTCAGGACACATTTGCATATCAATAAAAGTCGTTTTTTGGAGTAACTGCTGGACGGATTACAAGATAAAAGAGCACAGCCTAATCCAGGTAAGCTGTGCTTCATGGCTGCTTTAAAATCGTTTTTTTGGGCTTAGGGGAGGTGACAGAATCCCTTTAATAAAACAAAATACATCTCCAAAAAAGGTATTTATACACAGACCTATGTGTCACAAGAAAGCCATTAAAGTGTTATTGGTAGCCCAACAAATATAAAATAAAGGGTTGTTATTTGTTAAAGGAAATGTGTCATCAGAAAATGACCCATTGATTAAATCAAGTTTTTAAATATATTTATAAACCTAATAATAGGCACCATCTAATAATAGGCAGTCATCTCATTATCACAGGCAGGATTAGAATGACAATTGTCAGAAGAAAAAGTGGCTCATTCTGATTGAGCCTAGAATAATTATCTCTTTTAATTGAGATCAGCAGGAGTACAGTGTGGAAATGATAAGGTAATAGGAGCACATGGCTGCAACAGTAGTGGCAGCAGTAGCAGCATAGCATGGAACATACAAAGCAGTAGATCGGCTGTTATGGGTAATAAGTAATGTTTTGGATACTGGTGGAGGACAACTTCGTCCATTTAGGTATCACCACACCCCCTGCAGTTTTGCAAACCCTCTCTGAGATGACACTGGAGGCTGGCCAAGAAAGAACAGAGAGCATACTGGGCCAGTTTGGGTCACTGTTCCAGTGTGCCCGCCCAGAAGTCCATAGCTTATGAGAACAGGGTTTGCGCCAGGGATAGATAAGAGTCCAGGTAGGACTAAACCTGGGCATTGAGAAGGTAGATCTCCATTTGCTGGTTTTGCTTCAGGCTGATGTGGCACATGGAAAAACTGTTCCATCACATTGAGAGATGGGTAACTGTGCAGAGAACAGAAAGGGGCCTCCCTTTCAGACATGCGGGTGGCAGATGTATGCTTGCCGAAAACTGTGTCAAGCTGCATACACAGTGTTTCCTGGTAATAAAGTAATTTGGCCTCTCTTTTGGAAGGAGTAAACATTCCCAAATTTTCCTTTGATAGCGAGGGTCTAAAAGCATCGTTATTCTGTAATCATCAGATTTCTTCATATAAATGATATGCCTTCAGTGCGTAAGCAAGCAAGCATACAGCCACCACTGTGGCTACAAGTGCCGCTAAAGCTACTTCTGGCAAGATTGCTGTAGTTGCTAATAAACACATTCTGACAAGGAAAGGGTATTTAGTTTTGCACACTTTAGGAATAATGCAGTGTTGGTGCCAATAAGATTTCTGCTTACTGATGTCATGTGCATTTAAATACGTAGAATCCAAAGAGATCTTTATCTACTGTTAAACACAGGTTGCAAAACTGGTATGAGATTATTCCCCCTTTCACCCCTTAACAGCAATATAATGATGCAGTAAAGGACGGTAAAGGATTTCTGCCTACTGTGTTATTTGTGTTTAAATATGCAGATTCCAAAAATACTTTTCTAGTTTAACAGACACATTGCATTATTGTCATAAAATGAACAGACATAATAAATTGAAAAAAGGGCAATTATTTAGCAGCAGAATGCTATTGGGCCACTGTCTGTTCAACAAGCCTATGTAGAAATGAGTAAAAAACAAACAAACAGAGCTGTCTCTCTGTTCAATTGAGAGAAAAGATGGCAGCTGTATGCCATCCCCTGCATGTAGCACTGTGCCCCAGCCCCTCACTTTTTCAAAGCTTTCCCTCATCAAAATCCCTATTCTACGCAATTGTTTGTTTCTATTATTTCCCTAAACTGTCCCTATATACGATATACCAGATATGTACTCTGTATACGATCCTTTTTTGTCAGACACTGAATACCCCCATCCATCCTCATCAACAGCTCAACAAAGAATGACGTTCTGCTCATTCTGCAAGGGTATCTCCCGCTGATTGGCAAGCCCTCCACCTCACTTCCTCCCCGGGTAATGTGAGCATATTTTTTATTCCTCCGACATAGTTTTTTCCTCAGCATATGGAGTAAAGTGGATTTTTGTGAAATTCATAATGAACCCAGTTTTTTATGAACTAACTTAGTCATTCGTACTTGATAGTGAGGTTTTGTCTTTTGCCAATTATCCTACGAATGTCACTAGGAACTTGCAATGTTAAAAATGTAAAAGTCTCTTTGTTTTGTTTTTTAACATATCAAATGCTTTGATCTGTGGGCTTAGACACCGATTGCTAGAACAAGGACAGAGAATTGCTTACACAAAGCACTCTCGCTCCTCAAGAGCTCAAATAGCGATTTCTTTCTCTTCGCTGCAGGAGACAGGTCTATCTCGATTCTCCCTTCTGCAGTGAGGAGAGAGAGCGCTCTGTGTAAGCAATTCTCTGTCCTTGTTCTAGCAATCGGTGGGGGTCTCAGTACTCAGACCCCTAACAATCAAAACCTTTGATATGTTGCTATGACAGATCAAAAGTTATATCAAAGTGAATGTACAGTATACTTTAAGAGTTGCTTTAGGCTTTTGAATTTTAAGGGCGCAAACCGGTACAAACTCATTCTATGGTATGTGTGCTTTGAATGCATCTATTAGTTAGAAAACATACTGTAGCTATAAATCTAAACACCAGGTACAGAAATGGAACATGAAAACGAGAATAAAATCAATGTATGGTACTGAGCAGTTCACTACTTTGTGACACAAGGTAGGAATAAATAACCACTCAGTGGCGGTATTTGCGCATCCTCCTCTGCTCATGGTGCCATACATAGAAGCATTTCCTTTTCAGCGCTCTAAGTGTTCAACCTTTTCATTGTCAATTCAAGTAATCGCTGAAAAAATATAAGTCTGTCCACATGTAGGAAAAATGAAATCTGTATTGTGTTGACAGATAAATATCCAAAACCATCAACCTGATGATCGTTTGCTCTTGATATTTTTTTTTTCTGAAAGGATGAAAGAGCATTTTACTACTGGGCATGGAGGAGATAATTTTCTTACACTGAACCTGTCAACAAACTGACAACACCAAAAATAGTGACTGTCTGACAGGTATGTGTTTTGTCAAAATAATATTTAGGAGGTGTAATATTTCTTTTAAATTAAGAGACATTGAGAGTGATGTTTTGTATAGAAATCTATTTCTAAGCAATATAATCTGGCAATAGAACAGAACGCAAGATCTATTATTCAGTATAGTAAATGGAATGCTATGTGGGAAACTTTTTTTGCTAAAAACCATCTTAATTTATAAGCATTATGGAATTTGCAACATAGTTAAAGAAGGTATAATACGATATACAGTACAAATTATGCTGAAAGGACACTGTTATGGTATACAAATTGTCTAGTACACAAGAGTCAATATGTATACAAATCCATCGAATATACATCATTAACATCACACAGGAAGAAGCTGATATAGAGGCAAAAAGCAAAATATACTTCTTTCAAAAACACTAGTGTTGATCGAGCACCAAAGTGCTCGAGTAGAACACTTCGTGATGCCCGGGTGTTCTACCGAGCACCTAAGCACAATGGGAGAACCCCAGGCACCCCCTGTTCTGTAGAGGGGAGGGTGTCGGGACTCCAGTTCTGCTTAGGAGTCCCTGCTCTGACGCCATATATAGCTATATCCACATATGGAGTCAGTGCTTGGGGACAACCCAGTGTATTTAAATCTAATTTCTGAAAGGTTTCTGCCTGGATTTGAACTCCCAACATTGCACATTAGAGGCAAGGACCTTATCCACTCAGCTATAAAGCTGAATGCTAAACTCCCAGAAAAACCTCATAGTAGTTTCTGATGTAGTGAGTATTCCTATTCAGCAGAAGACTTATTTTATATTTCTGTGCAGGTTACCGTGTAGCTCTATAGTGTGGTGGTTAATGTCCTTGCCTCTAACATATAAGGTTGGGCGTTTGAATCCTGGCAGAAACTTTTCAAAAATAGAGATTACATTTATGTATTTAATATTTTTTTTACTAATTGTATGGCACAAAATAAATGTGTAATTACAAAAAAAATATTTAAAAATAAAAAATATATATATAGATGCTTTATACCTTTATTTAATTTTACTTGATGAACCAAATAATAGAAAAAGATGAAAAATACAGTAAACACTCCACTGCGTGGTCAAGTGATGCTCAGTGAGTCAGGAGGGAGAGCACGTGCACTATCTCTCGCCCCTGTCACTTATAGGCAGTTAGCTGCCTTCATGTCGCTTGCAGTGACACCTTCATCTAGGCTAAGTTGTGGGAGCTGAACTCACTCTTCCCACTTCTAATACAGCACATGGATAATACCATATGTTAGCTGACCTCTGTCTATCCCTTTGGTGGTGCACACTGCGTACATAACATTCACAGTTTAAATACCGTATCACACTGCTAAACTACTCTAGCTTTGATAAGTAGGCCATCCGGACTACTGCTAACTAACTGACAATGTAAGTATATCATTGGGGGCAGATTTAGCTTTTCAATCAGCTATCTACTCCACTGTCAGTTAGTTAGCAGTAGTCCGGATGGCCTACTTATCAAAGCTAGAGTAGTTTAGCAGTGTGATACGGTATTCAAACCGTGAATGTTATGTACGCAGTGTGTACCACCAAAGGCACGTGCTCTCCCTCCTGACTCACTGAGCATCATTTGACCACGCAGTGGAGTGTTTACTGTAGTTTTAATCTTTTTCTATTATTTGGTTCACCAAGTAAAATTAAATAAAGGTATAAAGCACGTATTTCTAACCCAAATAATAATAAAAGTGAAGTATTACATTTTCACCTGGGACAAGATAGGTTTAACGCCTGCATAGGCATCTGTAAATAAACTATTTGATAAACCTTACCCAGGGTATGCCTCAAATATGAATATATATATAGATAAAATCAAACTTCTGATATATATGAATGCATAATATGTAGGAAACTACTACTGATGTTTTTAGCCATAATATATTTACATATATTATATATTCTAAATATATAATAATATATTATGGCTAAAAATGTATAGATATTTCTGCCGGTATTCAAACTCCCAACATTGTACATTAGAGGCAAGGACATTAACCACTACACTGCAGAGCTCCATGTTAACCTGCACAGAAATATAAAATAAGTCTTCTGCTGAATAGAAATACTCACTACATCAGAAGCTACTATGAGGTTTTTCTGACACAGTCTAGCATTTAGCTTCATAGCTGGGTGGATGAGGTCCTTCCCTCTAATGTATAACATTGGGAGTTCAAATCCCAGCATAAACTTTTCATAAATAGATGCTAAATTACATTTAAATGCACTGACTCGAACATCGCGCTCGAGCACATGCGGTGTTCAGCCGAGCATGCTCGATCAACACTAAAAAACACTTCTGTTTTTGAAAGCAATGTACGATATGCTTACTTGGCAGAATTTTTCCACACCTGCCTAAAACTGTTGCATAGTCCTGTACATACTAAGTCACGTTCCATAGTGAGTGTGACACCTTCAATCTGTTTCTAACCATTATTGCGCGGTGGTCTTTCAGTCCTTCATATGTAGTTCTTATTTGTTAACATAGGTGCATGTCCCACTGTTTTTAGTCAGCCGACCTTAATCAGGCGGTTTAATACCCTATCATAATAGTGCTCACAATAAGAAATTGAGAAACTATAAAGCCGTGATGCAGAAACTAATGGTGGCTGTTAATGGTTACTGCACAGTACCCTCTCTGAACAGAGAGAATAACAGAAGTGTTGGGTTTTGATGCCACGGAAAGGTGCTTCTCATATTACTCTTCCTAACAAGATTAGTAAAGATAGCCACTACTCTTTTCACTGAGCTAAGTGAGCCCTGAAATAGGCCTGTGGTGCTATGTGAATTGGCCTGGGCCAGGGTAGCAGGGACTTGCCCCAGTCTCCTTCTCCTGCACATACTGCTGCCACCTCTACTGCACCTACTCTTGTATGAAACTGAAATGCAATCCCTACTGTTTGGACCTCCACTGACTCATACACTTCAAGCAACAACAGCACTCAATCAAGTGCCTGTCTTCTCACCCATCTAACCGACAGGTAACTGCAATTGAGTTAACTAAGGAAATGATAGCACTTTGTTAAAGGGGTTGGCCACTTTCTGGATACTGTTGACCAATGTATTTGTAAGATGATTATATGACACTAATGTAGCCTTTGTTGATATTCTGCACCATTTTCTATATTTAATAAGGTATGTCTCCTTGTTTGCCCAGTATTTTGTCCTGTCCGCATGGAGGCCCTGTCCATAAAATGTCTGTTGATGGAGGGTCATGTGACCAGGCAAATCCCATCCATGGGATGTCTCCTCCATTCAAATACACTATACCTGCCATCTACACTTTACAGTTGGGAGTTTTGTTCAGGTGCAGTGTATTTGAATAGAGGAGGTTGAGTGATGTGTCTAGTAAGATACCCATCCATCAGCCGCCATCTTATATACAAAATCTCTATGTGGACAGCAAAGAATATTTACTCAACAAGGGGTTTTGGCTTTTGAAATATAGCTAATTGCACAGAGCATCAACAAAGGCTAACTTAGTATGTACCATATAGTCATCTTTTCTACACATTGGCCACAAGTAGCCAAAAAGTGGCCAACCCCTTTAACTGCTTCAATAGGTTTACATCTATCTATCCAGCCAATTTTTTTTTATGTAGCACAAGTATGCAACATTTCCAGCTACACTTTTGAGGCTCTTTATCAAGCACAGCCATGAGCTCAATCAACTTTGGGCAAATAGTTAATGCCAGGAGGTGATTGTTCACATGGCTCTGCTCGATAAACGCATTCAAAAAGTATAGCCTGAAACATTGCATACTTGCTATACATGGTGCACATCTGGCTGGATTAATAAATACAAATCTACTGAAGCAGTTAACAAATGGAGTGCTGTATTTTCCTTGGATAAGTGGACTGCTACTGACTGCCACAAGTAAGTGTTGTTTTTGCAATGTTTTTTGATGCATTTTTGTTTAAAAGGAAAACTAAATAATAGATAAATGCTGTGAAAACTGTATGTATGAACACACTACTGGGTACCTGCGTAGTACAGGCTATCATTTGTTTAAAGTATTTACTAGCAGCCCTTTTACTAGCTCAGTGACACCCCCATTATCAATAGAATCAGCACAGGCCCCCCATTATTAATGTTAGTTTTATGGCCCCTTGAAGTAGCACAGTATGCCAATGTTGCCCAAAGACCAAAAATAGTTGTGTACCAGATGGCAGAAGGTTCCCATGCTAGCGTGGGGCAACTTGGGCAGGACAAGTTCTATCTGTAGGACTGCTTTATGAAGTTCTTCCATTATGGTTTTGTTGTTCTTTATTCACTTAAATTTTCTTAACCTTTAGTGGCCTTGGTACAAGAGGCATACCCTCAGAGGTTGCTGGTGGGGTGAAAGGGTCGGGGGTGGCGGCACCGACAAGCTACTTTGCCATGGGTAGGGTATTAATATGCAATGCAAGAACTGCAAATTGAATCTTTCCACTGATGAAGGAAAGTCTAGCTATAACTCTGCTTAGTACATCCATATGTTTATTTGCTTCTGTGACAATAGTGTTTTAATTCCTTTCTATATTATATAGTGGTGAGCTAGGTGTTTTACAGACAATTTTGATCTATTTTTATCACTTTCTTAAAGGGATTCTTTCGAGATTCTGATATTAATAGCCTGTCCTCAGTGAAACACAGGATAGGATAGGCTATCAGTATCAGATCTCTGGGTCTCCGACCTCTGACACACCCAACAATCAACTGTTTGAAGTGGCTGCAGCACTCTGGTAATCACTGCAGCCCCTTTCTAGGCCAATGATGTCATGATCATTGGTCATGTCGCCTAGGCACAGCTCAGTCCCATTCAAGTGAATGGGGCTGAGCTGCAAAACTATGCAGGGCCGCTATGTAGTAGACGGCACTGTGCATGATAAGCTGTGAGGAGGCTGCATTGCTCACCAGAGCTTCACGGTCTCCTCGAACAGTTGATCGACGGGGGTCTTAGGTGTTGGATCTTATAACTTTGATGACATATCCAGAGCTATCAATATCAGAATCTCAGAAAAACTCCTTTAAACATTACATTTAAATTTCCAGTTGCACTTTCAACCTCATTGAGAGCACGGAAATAATAATTTCTGTCCACATACAGTGCACAAGTGTTATGCCAACAACAGCTTCTAAGGACAATAATATTTTATAATTGAGCTTCCTTTTTTTAGATTGTATAATTTAAACTACAAGTGAAGTGCAGAATTTTCTTTATTTTGAAGCCAAAAATTTTAGTGCCTTAAAAAAAGTGTCGCAGTCTGAGTTTTGTTTTGCTTGCCTAATGCACTGTTGTATAAGCATTGCTTCTCAAGGATTCACTTTGCAAGACTTTTGGTCTTAAGTACTCTACATAGTTCTGTGGAAACCAAACAAATAAAACAGCTGTGCTTGTTCTGGAGTAACATCTATGGAGCTATAGCTATGTATTTCCAATTACTTGACCTTGCTACTGTAACATATTTCTTGGTACGTATTTCTGAAATATCCTTTCAAGGCGAAAGATAAATATACATAACTTCTGCTTATCTGCCCTTTCATTTCTACTAAAATAGGTGTTTCCTTCAAACACCATTTTACAGTGTATGTATGTAATTAATGTATGTTAAAAAAAATCTTTAACGTTGCATATTTATTGCATTACTTATCTTGTGTTGATCCTGAGTTGCAGCCTGAATTATAATATAAAGCTGCATATGCTTGTTGCTGTTGGATGTAGTTGATAAGCTTGTCTATAGACATAGGAGGTAATTTACTATAATTACAGTTACAAGCCACTCTGCCAAGCTGGCGTAGATTTGGACAGGCGGTGAAGACACCAAAGTTATGTAGAGGCTGGCGTCCACCGCCAGCTAAAAAGGTATTAAGACCAGTGTCTAAAACACCTCATACCCACATAGTACTACTAGCAAAGTCATACACTGTTTTGCACAAGTTTGCACATGAAACCAGAACAACCAAGCTCACAAACACAGACAAGCTATACATTTTCTCATAACAAAGACCACGTTAAAGTGCCAACCACATGCCTTTCAACAGTGTTAGCACAATGCCTTTCACAGGTTCAGAAGTGCAAGCCGCGTGTTCCCTTAAGGTGAGTAATATTCTGCCTTTAAAAGGACCAGCTATATGTCCTCAAAAGCCAACCACATGTGGCAGCCACCTGGTGGTTTACTGCTAAAGTTGTCAAATGGTTCACTGCAAAAGGGTTAATCCTCTAATGCACTGTTTTTCTGTTATAAAAGTTGATATACACTGTGGATTAGAGAGAGATGAGTAAACCTTTTGAGATTAAGTTCATTTCAGGTTTGCCAATTTTTTTTAAAAGTTTGGTTTGAACTCAAATCAATTGCACCTGAACCAAAGTTGCCTCAAATGTCAACTTGTGTTTCATAATAACAGTCTGGAAATGCTGGGAGTTGTAGATCTCTCCTCCTTTGCCCCTCAATGTATTGTCCACAAATTTTCACCTGTCTTACACTGCCGACAGTAGTTTCGGCAGCGAACAGTCTGCTGGAGCTCTCTGGATCCTATGTTGCTAGAGGTTATAGGAGTGCCGATGGCCGCATTGTACCCAGAGAGCTCCGGTAGGCTGTACTCTGCCAGAACAGTTTGTTGGAACTACTGTTGGCAGTGTGAAACAGGCCTAAACTGGTCATTATGAGACTTGTAGTTCTATTATCACTATTATGTTGTTCTGCAGCAGATGGGGTGTAGACTAGGCTTTGTTCACATCTGCGCTAGTAACATTCATTGTTCCTCACTGTCATAGGAGCAGAACAACGAAAATCACTGTAGTGCCGGAACTGACACATCCAGACAACATGGGCGCCTAATTCAGATTCTTGCTATGGGGCCCAGTAATTTTTATGTACGTCCCTGCAAATGAGTACAATTTATAGACTTCTGAATTATGTAGTGAAAGACGACTTTTTTACAATTTTCTCTTGTTTTGCATTTAATCTACATGGCTATATTTTAATGTTTGCACTCATCATGCATTCCTATTGTATATCTACCTACAGTATGTAGACGTAATGGCATGAAGTGGAATACAATATATAATTTATAAGCATTACTGTAATTTCAGAAAATAAAATTTGACATCTTATTAGATGATGATTGCAGGTTGTTTACTTGTGCCACTTGAAATTGCTGCCATTTTCTGCACCACAAAACAATATGGAGCGATGTAAGCATCCAGCATTGAAGTTATTCATTAAATATTTTCTGCACTTTATGAATGAGTAACCTAACATTTCCAGATGATTGCCTCTACCCTACAATGCTATGGAAACACTGTTATTCCTATGCTTTCTTTTTCTTCACAGGGTTTCCTCAAAATAGGTTAGAAACATCAAGTGATTTCCTGCGAATTTCATTATAGAACTATATATATATACACCGTATTTTTCGCTTTATAAGACGCACCTGATGATAAGACGCACCCCAGGTTTAAGAGGAGAAAATAAGAAAAAAATATTTTTCATCAGACCTCATATCAAATCCTCAGATCAGACCCCGATAAATATCAGGACATAAGATCAGGCCCCCATATCAGGACATCACATTTGACACCCTTATCAGGACATTACATGAGCCCGTCATGTCAGACCCCCATCAGACCTCCGATCAGCCCGCCTTGTCAGATCCCCATCAGACCTCAGATTAGCCCACCTTGTCAGACCCTCTTCAGACCTAAGATCAGCCCACCTTGTCAGACCCCCATCAGACATAAAATCAGATGAAAATAAAAAAACTTCTCTCACCTATCCTGCGCCACGGCTCCTCTCCACCTCCGGCAGAAATCGCGCTCCATGTCTTCCTGGCCTAAGCTGCTCTGTCACCTGACTGCGTGCCGCGCCAGGTCATAGTGCGCGCACTACGGCCTGACGCTGTACGCGTTCAGGACAATGAAGCGCCAGCCCCAGGAATGAAGACCGGGAGGGTGAGTATTACAAGTATTAAAGCAAAAATTAGGGTATACATATATATATATATATATATATATATATAAAATATATAGAAAAAGAAGAAGTAGGACTGCACTCCAGGATAGTGATAAAAAACGGTGGTTTATTCACCCATATTATGGCAAATCTTGCGACGTTTCGGCTCACAAGAGCCTTTCTCAAGCATGGAACAAGTGAAAGTGAAGGCATATAAAAGCAGTTTTACAAAGTGTCCAACCGATCAGGGTGTGGCTACAATCAATTTAAATTACATACATCTGATACATGTGAGTAAAAAAAGTGCATTGTGCATAAAGTGACAGGTGCCATATAATCTATAGCTTCAAAGCTATCCCCCAGCGTGGGACCAAGCATACATAATGCTTTATATCAATTACATTCTTAGTTACATGAGTGGTAATATATTGAGTGATAGATGAGGATCCTAGAAATACGACCTTAGGTAGCCATGGAGCCCACATATACCATCGTGTTCGTCGCACGTCTCCAACTCTTCATTGCGCATGACCAAACTGACATCATCATATGCGTCATGGTGCAGGGTTCATGCGCATGCGTTCTAAATATTCAACATGCGGCCGCCATTTTGCTTAAGGGAAACATGCCCTATAATTCCGTTGGTGTTCTGTGCCTAACTACTATCTGGATACAAATTTATGGCAAAGGTATAAGGCCGCTGTAGGGATCTCCTACATGTCCCAGCATCTGGACCGGGATCCCGACTTTTCAGGCGGGACACCAGACCAGAGAGCCGTGAGTGTCCGAGGGGAACATTTCCATGATCCCCGCCGACAGTCCGGGCCCAATTGCTGGTTATTTTAGCAGTCATAGAGGGATGACCCCTCTCCAATTCTGGCAACCATATCATATTGAGGAACAGTTATATGTCTAAGATAACGCATGAATAAGGAACACTTATGCTGGGACATGTAGGAGATCCCTACAGCGGCCTTATACCTTTGCCATAAATTTGTATCCAGATAGTAGTTAGGCACAGAACACCAATGGAATTATAGGACATGTTTCCCTTAACCAAAATGGCGGCCGCATGTTGAATATTTAGAACGCATGCGCATGAACCCTGCACCATGACGCATATGATGATGTCAGTTTGGTCATGCGCAATGAAGAGTTGGAGACGTGCGACGAACACGATGGTATATGTGGGCTCCATGGCTACCTAAGGTCGTATTTCTAGGATCCTCATCTATCACTCAATATATTACCACTCATGTAACTAAGAATGTAATTGATATAAAGCATTATGTATGCTTGGTCCCACGCTGGGGGATAGCTTTGAAGCTATAGATTATATGGCACCTGTCACTTCATGCACAATGCACTTTTTTTACTCACATGTATCAGATGTATGTAATTTAAATTGATTGTAGCCACACCCTGATCGGTTGGACACTTTGTAAAACTGCTTTTATATGCCTTCACTTTCACTTGTTCCATGCTTGAGAAAGGCTCTTGTGAGCCGAAACGTCGCAAGATTTGCCATAATATGGGTGAATAAACCACAGTTTTTTATCACTATCCTGGAGTGCAGTCCTATTTCTTCTTTTTCTGTACTATTGGGTATTGCCGTTACCCTATCTTGGACCCTGCACCCACGTTCTGGCTGGTGCTCCCACTGGACTTTTCTTTCTCTATATAAATATATATTTATATATATATATATATATATATATGTGCATAGCATAAATGTGCACAATTTAATCTATTATTCTTATGTGCTCATCTCAAATGACTAAAGCACTTAATGCTGCTCACCCGTTGTAAGTATCCTGATTTATTTAATGTCTTGCTGGTTACAAGAATTAGTGCCTGTTGTCTTCTCTTCTGATTTTTTTCCCCAAGATAATATCTATCAGTTTAAGCTGCACAGATATTTTAGCCTTATGCATTGATCTAATATTTAGAAATCTGAACATGTTAGATTGTCACTTACATAGTAAAAAATCTATGCTAGCAACTTTAGCCTCTGAAATAAATAGACAGAAAGATATACAGTTGCAAGAAAAAGTATGTGAACCATGTGGAATGATATGGATTTCTGCACAAATTGGTCATAAAATGTGATCTGATCTTCATCTAAGTCAGAACAATAGACAGTCACAGTCTAAGAACTAAATGTTACCATGTTTTTATTGAACACACCATGTAAACATTTACAGTGCAGGTGGAAAAAGTATGTGAACCCCTATACTAATGACATCTCCAAGAGCTAATTGGAGTGAGGTGTCAGCCAACTGGAGTCCAATCAATGAGATGATATTGGAGGTGTTGGTTACAGCTGCCCTGCCCTTTAAAAAAACACACACCAGTTCTGGGTTTGCTTTTCACAAGAACCATTGCCTGATGTGAAGGATGCCTCACACAAAAGAGCTCTCAGAAGACCTACGATTAAGAATTGTTGACTTGCATAAAGCTGGAAAGGGTTATAAAAGTATCTCCAAAAGCCTTGCTGTTCATCAGTCCATGGTAAGACAAATTGTCTATAAATGGAGAAAGTTCAGCACTGCTGCTACTCTCCCTAGGAGTGGCTGTCCTGTAAAGATGACTGCAAGAGCACAGAGCAGACTGCTCAATGAGGTGAAGAAGAATCCTAGAGTGCCAGCTAAAGTCTCTGGCATATGCTAACATCCCCGTTAGTGAATCTACGATACTGTAAAACACCAAACAAGAAGGGATTTCATGGGAGGATACCACAGAGGAAGCCACTGCTGTCCAAAAAAAAACATTGCTGCATGTTTACAGTTTGCACAAGAGCACCTGGATGTTCCACTAGCAGTACTGGCAAAATATTCTGTGGACAGATGAAACCAAAGTTGAGTTGTTTGGAAGAAACACACAGCACTATGTGTGGAGAAAAAGAGGCACAGCACACCAACATCAAAACCTCATCCCAACTGTGAAGTATGGTGGTGGGGGCATCATGGTTTGGGGCTGCTTTGCTGCGTCAGGGCCTGGACGGATTGCTATCATTGAAGGAAAAATGAATTCCCAAGTTTATCAAGACATTTTGCAGGAGAACTTAAGGCCATCTATCCACCAGCTGAAACTCAACAGAAGATGGGTGTTGCTACAGGACAACGACCCAAAGCATAGAAGTAAATCATCAACAATAGAATGGCTTAAACAGAAGAAAATACGCCCAGAGTCCTGACCTCAACCCGATTGAGATGCTGTGGCATGACCTCAAAAAAAGCGATTCAGACCAGACATCCCAAGAATATTGCTGAACTGAAACAGTTCTGTAAAGAGGAATGGTCAAGAATTACTCCTGACCGTTGTGCACGTCTGATCTGCAACTACAGGAAACGTTTGGTTGAAGTTATTGCTGCCAAAGGAGGTTCAACCAGTTATTAAATCCAAGGGTTCACATACTTTTTCCACCTGCACTGTGAATGTTTACATGGTGTGTTCAATAAAAAATAAGGTAACATTTAATTCTTTGTGTGTTATTAGTTTAAGCAGACTGTGATTGTCTATTGTTGTGACTTAGATGAAGATCAGATCACATTTTATGACCAATTTGTGCTGAAATCCATATCATTCCAAAGGGTTCACATACTTTTTCTTGCAACTGTAGATGGTAGAGCTGTGTAAATATGACAAAGATTAATAGTAGACAGACAGCTCATGCAATGTAAGACCTAGTACTAAACCTGTGTATACCTGCCAACTATCAGTCATATGCAACCATTATTACAATTAGCATTGAGCATTTAATGCGAAATTTGGCCCGAAGTTTAGGAAAACTTAAATTCGCAACAAAGCTGAATTTCCTTGCGCTTCATGGTAACTAATCAGTTTTTCCTAAAATGGTGGCTGCATGTGTAGTAAGAAGCCCAGGAACGCGAGATCACTCATAATGCCGTGAAGCCAGCCAATGCAGGTAGCCATCACCTGTGATGTCACAGCCCTAAGCCTCATCCTGCGTGGTCTCTGCCATTGTTCTGTGAGATGAACATAGGGAGAGACATGACAAGAGCCCATACGCTAGGGAAAGTGTTGCAGAAAACAGTTTGAAATAACAATATTGGAGAGGGAGAGTGCAGGGAGACTGCAGGGAGAGTATGTAGCCTTGTGCATCACGTTCTAGTGCACCAACATTCAGAGTTAATCTGTTATTTTAGTGATACAGTTACTGTGCCTCAGTATTAAAGGGAGGTGTAATATATTGCCATGTGCATCATGTTCTAGTGCACCGACATTCAGAGTTAAACTGTTGTTAGTGATACAGTTACTGTGCCTCAGTATTAAAAGCAGGTGTAATATATCGCCATGTCCATCATTGTGCAGTGCACTGACACTCTAATCTGTTATTTAGCTGTAGCATAACTTGCGTCCATATTACAGGCAGATGTAATTTTTTTTGCCCTGTACATAAGTGTGCAGTGGAGCAAAATTTATCATAGTTAATCTGTTCTGTTTGCTGTAGCATACCATTATGTCCGTATTACAGGCAGGTCTAAGTTATCGCCTTGTACATAACTGCAGTGAAGCAAAATGTATGATATCTAATCCATTCTGTAAGCTGTAGCATTACATTAAGTCCGTATTATGGGCTGTTGTAATTTATCACCCTGTACATAACTGTGCAGTGAAGTAAAATTTATCATAGCTAATCTGTTCTGTTAGCGATAGAGTTGTTATACACTATGGCCAACAGACAGTTGCCTGGGCCCTCCAAATGAACGGGCAGTGACAAAAATGTCGCTGTAGCCAGCACAAGTAGCAGCAGAAGAGTTGGGGGGGAGGGGTTTGTAGTAGCCGCAGCAGCAACAGGCCAGAGCTGCCACTGTCATCCAGCGGTTGTGTTTTGACCAACAATCCAGCTGTACTCGAATAGTTGACTCGCTCTACAACATCATCTCAAGTGACCACAGATCCACACAGCCAATAATGGGTGGGTTCCTCTGACACCACGCTTAGTTGGCATGGCCCAGGAACTGCCTCTATGCCCTCACCTGTCCAGAACCTGCCCCTTCCTTTTAATTCTCCGTCTGTTAGCCAAGTAATGGTAGCCACTAGCTCAGCTCGACGAGAGGTCAAGGACATGCACAAGTGACAGGTGAGGATGACACAAGTGACGACCATGCACATGGGCCCCCGATGAAGAGGGAGAATCATCATTATCAGGGGGCGAGGGTGGCAGCAGGGTGGAGTCATGAGCCAGCAGGGTGGAATCATGCCTGTGAGGCGGCAGGGTGGAAGCAGTGGGAGATCTGTAGCTAACACCAACTGCTACTCAGGAGACTACTTGTGAGCAACACACTAGCAGTGCATGGGTTCATAAAAGCAATGGCAGGCAGGCATCATGCAATGGTGAAGGGGAAATGCAATACTTGGCAGTGTAGGAATTTTTCACCAAATCACTGAGGGACATTAACATGGTGGTATGCATGATGTGTGGGTAGAAGATAAGACGCAGCTAGGGTGCTAATGTTGGTATGATGGCCCAGTGTCAACACATGGAACGTCACCATAAACTGGCATGGAAAAACTGTGCCGCTCATTTAGTGTTACAGCCTGATCTCCCATTGGTCCACACCCCTTTTCAAGCACACAGGGCTCGTCAGCATCAGCAGAAGGAAGCTGTCGTTCCTTCCCATCGACTTCAAAGTTGTCTATTGCTCCTGATGCTCCTACTCCTTGTCACTTGTTTCGACAGCAATCGATTCCCAAGGCAATTGCAAAAAGACAACAATATGTGAGCACTCATCCAACAGGGCAGAAGCTGAATGTGCACCTGGCCAAGTTGGTGGTACTACAGTCCCTCCCTTTCCATGTAGTTGACTGCACATTTCAGAGAACTGATGGCTTGTGCCCACCCAAGGTGGAGAATTCCAAGCTGACATTACTTTTTCAAAACAACTGTACCAGCCCTGCACAAGTACATTGAGCAGAAGGTGGGCTAGTCCTTGGGCCTCTCGGTGTCTCATAGAGTTCACACCAGTGCTGACATATGGAATTGTAATTATGGTCAAGGGCAATATACCGTATGTCAATCACAGCCCACTGGATACATGTGTGGATCCGGCCCAGGACACCAGCAACTTTGCCAGGAGATGGCAATGCCTCTTCCACATTGTAATGGGTGTGGGATTTATGCACCAATGTCCTCCTCTGCCTCCTCATCCTCCCCTTGTTCTCATCCTCTTCTCTGGACAAAGCTCACAGTGGTCGACCGTCATATCACCTATGCAAAGCTAATCATTGTCATGCGATTCTGCACCTGGTCAGCCTTGGCGAACTGAGCCACAGTGGGGAGGAACTGCTCGGCGTCATTGAACACTGGTTGTCTCCTTTCCAACTGGAGATAGGAACCATGGTCACTGATAACAGGAAGAACATTTTGTCTGTGTTGCATCAAGCAGGGTTGACCCATGCACCCTGCTGGCACACGTCTTCAATCTCATTGTCACCTGGCTCCTCATGTCTTCCACTGAACTGCAAGAGCTGTTACAAATGTCCAGGAAACTGTGCATGTTCATCCGTTCTTACTGTGCAAAACACGCCTTCCTTGACCTGCAAAGGCAAAATGCTCTTCCCCAACATCGCCTGATATGCAATATTTCCACCCGTTGAAACTCCATATGTTAGACTGCCTGTACAAGCAGAGGAAGGCGGTCAACGATTTCTTAATGCTGCAGATGAACAGGTCTACTCCCCAATGTAACTTCCACGTTAGCCAGTGGCAGTTCATGCTTGACACGTGTGTTTTACTCAGAACTACGAGATGAATGATGTCGTTCCACTCCTTCACTTACTTGAGGAAATGCGGAGAAATCTGATTGGTGAGGGGACAGAAGACATGGCACCTACATCTCACAGCCACCTGAGCTCTGAGACGGATGAACTGGCAGAGGAGGAGGACATAAACACCTAGGAATTTTATACACAACTAGGTGGTTTATTTGGCCAAGGGACAAGAGAGGAACAGGACGAAGAGGAGGAGCCAAAAGGCGACGACCAAGACGACACAGATGACCCTGAAAGACCGTGGCAGTATGGAGTGGAGAGGCCCTCCGAGTCCCTTGCGTAAATGGCAAGATGCATGCTTTCTTGTTTGTGTACTGACTGCCGCATTGTCAGAGGGATGGCTACTAGCTATCCACATCGTTAGACCCTCGCTAATGGTCAAAAGAAGTGGCATTTAGAACTTTTTAGAGGGATGCAAAAATGGACTACTATAGAGTCATGCTGCACCACCGCCCCTCCTCAGGAATGCATGACTGGGGGGACTTTCTGTACTCACGCTTCACTGCCATAACTGGGGTATGGGGGGGGGGGGGGGGGGGAAGCAGGAGCAATACCAGTTCCATGAGCAGCAACTTAAGGGCTCATGCACACGACCGAATGTATTTTGTGTTCTGCAACATACAGATCCATTGTACCAATGCCTGACCTTGTCCGCATAATGGACAAGAAGAGGACATCTTCTATTTTTCTGCAGGGGCATGCGGACAAACGGACACTAAATGCACACGGAGTCATTTCCGTTTTTTTGTAGCCCTATTTAAATTAATGGTTCCGCCTATGGACCACAAGAAAAAAACATAATGGACACGGAAAAAATATGTTTGTGTGCATGAGCCCTAAGTATGGAGTTTCTGGTGAGCAGTTTTCTTCAGCCGCCATCTGAGGAAAAGACCCAGCAGCAGTAGCAGGACATCCAGCAGAACCCCAACCAGCAGGTGGTGGTATACTTAGACTGCATCCTGTCACTCATGAGCCGCGATCCCTTGGACTATTGGGCATACAAACTTTATGTGTGGGCCCAACTGGCTGAGTTTGCCAGGGGTATGCTTTCCTGCCCGGCCAGTAATGTGGCATCAAATCAGGTGTTCAGTGTGGGGGGGAGCATAGTTACCCCTAAGAGAACTTACCTGTCCTCCCAAAATGTTGAGAGACTAACCTTGATAAAGTTGAATCATGCGTTGATCAATCAGGATTTCCAGACACCGATGCCTGATACAACAGAATAGATCATTCTGCCACTAATAATCACACTGTACTATGCAAGCTCACTGGAATATTGTGCAAAATGGGCTGTTACGTCTGGCCACCCGCCTGCAGCCTCCCTACAAAGGACTGCCATTCCTACAAAGGGGCTTCTTGACCTACTGATATGTATAAAGGGCGATTTATCAGGCTGGATTTGTGGGAGGGGCGTCAGCAGCCTTCATTAACCTGACAGGTATTCCCCTCCGGGCTCAGCGTCGGTGCTGCGTACTCGTGTGCAGCCAGAGCCTTGGTGCGGCTCATGTGCTGAACCAGTTGCTTCGGTATCCAGTCGGCGTCCAGGAACCAGCCGAATTCTTTCTGGTCGGGTGAGTTCGCTGCAAGTTCGCACAGCACCGTCTTCTGGTCGGCGGTGTATCGGCTTCTTAAGGTGAGGAGGAGCAGCACCACACCGGAACGGTCTGCCTGGCAGCCCGCGATTGGCTCCTATGCAGCACTAGCATTAGGGCACAGGAGTCAGCAGGACTCCGTCTCGGTTTCGCAGGTTTAACGTCTTGCACGGGCCGCCGTGCTTTGAGAGAGGTGGGAAGGGGGGGGGGGGGCAGGGAAGGTTTCAAGCCATTTGCGGTTGTCTCATGTTTCCTGCATCACATGGTGTAACTGCACCAGCCATTTCACGTTGTTGCCGTATGGACCTTACTTTTCCCCAGGTACGCCGCTGTGGTCCATGCCCCCCTCCTGTTTGGTGGGGGGTACGTACTGGTAGCTTACCCAACTAGCAGCGTTGGTCATGTGACATGTAATCTTTGTGATCACATATGACTTCTGTCAATCTGCATGCTCTATAGCCATAGCCATATTTTTATATATATTTTTTTTAGGTCAGACTCCATTCTCAGTTGGTTGTCAAAAACACCTTTTGGTCAGGTAGAAGAAAAAAAAATTACAATAAATGGGGGGGGGGGGGGGTTGAGTTTGATGTTATTAGCTTACACGATTCTTGTTACGGGTGGGTTTGTCTCATCAGGTTAAGGGTCCACTACTTGCCGTTTTTCTTCAGGTTAATATACGTCAGGTTCCTGGTAAGTATCATTTATTCTCAGTTGCGGTGTCACAAATTATGACCTGTTTACATCACGCCTTCCACCATGGGTTTCGTAGTTTGCATGTTTTGTCCAGTCTACTTCTATTCCTGCTACTCTAAAACCCATCAAACCTGGTCAAGAATCGATATGGTGCTGGGGAACAGAAATTTAATGGTTTAAAGTAGGACTAGGATAAAGTATGCATCTATGGTCCTATCGGACCATAGTGCAGTGGTAATGGAACTAGAGCTGAATAGGAAGAACAATTTACCACTGTTTAAGTTTAATGCCCATTGGTTGTCATTCATCTCAGATACAGACAGTATAATCAAGGAAATATTTTTTTTTTTCCAGGAGAACAACAACTCTGCCAATAGACTGATAGTCTGGGATACAGCCAAGGCAGTTTTGAGAGGACTTTTGTTCAAAAAAGTAAACTATTGGAAAAAAGTAATAAGGAAAGCGGTAATCTATTGGAAAAGAAAGCAGGGAAACAAGAAGTAAGCAGGGAATGTATGATTAATCCTACTGAACAAAACAGGAAGGAATGGGAGGAAGATAGAAAGGAACAATCAGATCTAATACACAAATTCACCGATGGAGGAGAGAAAAGAGGTACAACAAAAAAAAGATATGGGATACTGATGGAAGGAAAGAAAGAACGGATTACAATACTAGCTAAAAAAAAATGGGAAAAAGAACTTCAGCCATTCTTTTCTGATAAGACATGGAAAGATGCTCTTAGAAGTTATCCAATAGTGTCAGACAGGGGATCACATAAAATATCACAGTTCTTTATAGTATAGGTTACATCGATCTCCTAAGATCTTAAAGAAAATGGGGGTTAGAACGTCGGATAATTGCCAAAAATGTAGGGAAAAGGAGGCAGATTGAATTCATTGTTTTTGGAGGTGTCCCAGACTCTTCAAATATTGGAAGGAGATAGCAGAGAGTGTATTGGTATTTTTGGAAGTTCAGGTGTTTGAAGATCCAGTAGTCTGTATACTGGGAGCAACTGAACATTTAAAATTAAAGAAGGAAGTACGGCTGGTTTTGGGTAAAATATTATTTCAAGCTAGACTCCTTATACTTAGAAACTGGATAAAAGAAGATCCGCCCACAGTGGGACAGTGGCGGGAAGCAATAGTTAACCTTATTAAAATCCAACGGTTTTCTGGGTGGTACACCAAAAATCCAGTGGGATTCGATGAGATTTGGAATAAATGGCCATATTAGGTTGAGTTTTTTTATTTATTTTTTTGCTCCCGTTCCTCTCCTTCCCCTTTTTTCCCTAGGGGTGGTGGGTGTGTGCCAGGGGGATAATTAATAATATTTATTATTGTAGTAATATGGAATAGTGGAATAGTTTATATTATCTCATTGATGTGATGAAAGATTATATGTTTCAAATAAAAAGAAAAGAATAAAGTATTAAAAAAATAATAATAATAATTTCAAGAAGGACATACGTTAATCTAGCTTCCTTACTGATTGCCACTCGAAGATCTCCAACAACAAAGTTATTGTCTGTGGTGATGTTTCGGTAGTTCTTAAAGGGAACCTGTCACCTGGATTTCGGGTATAGAGCTGAGGACATGGGTTGCTAGATGGCCACTAGCACATCCGCAATACCCAGTCCCCATAGCTCTGTGTGCTTTTATTGTGTATAAAAAACGATTTGATACATATGCAAATTAACATGAGATGAGTCAGAGCTTGAAAATAAAAATATGACTCTTCTCTGGTCACACAAGTAAGATATTACTCTTTTATGTTAATTTGCATATGTGTCAAATCGGGTTTTTTACACAATAAAAACACAGAGAGCTATGGGGACTGGGTATTGCGGATGTGCTAGTGGCCATCTAGCAACCCATGTCCTCAGCTCTATACCCAAAATCCCGGTGGCAGGTTCCCTTTAAGAGCCGTGATCATAGGCTCAATCGGAAGCTACCGATTCTGGAATTCGTTCTGGTGTTCAGCTTGTACAGGGGTGTCATCTGCTCTGTCCATCCAGACAGGAAAGAGGAGTTGGATCTCTACCTTTTATAGAGTCACTGATTTGGGGCATAAGTATAGCGGTGCAGCGTTTTACGATTACCACTGTTCTTTTTCTGCGAAAGCAGCAGCAGCACTCAGTTTCAGTTTACCACTAATTGGGCCAACATAGACACTGAGATCTTCTGCAGACACTTTGCAGGACTTAAAGCCCCATCGTGCTCACTTTGTCGGTCTATATTTCACACTGCCGAATGGTGTCATAGTACATTTGCCGGCTCGGAGTTTCAAAGTCTCTTCAGCTAGTCCGTCGGACGCTCACAGCCTATCAAACATTTAGAGAAATCTCGGATTTGCAACAACTTTAATTTATCAGCTTGTAATTACAGCCAGTGTCGTTTGCTCCATGTCTGCACCAATTGTTTCACAGCTCAGCCTAAGATAGCATCTACATTAAAATCAGATAAAGCATACATGAGTGTCATAAACACTGATTATTTACAGTTATGGCTGCAAGGTCATCATGATCCTAAGTCCGTCAATTGGACTGGTCGCTCTGCCAGAGGTTACATACGAATGCAAAAATTTACAGTCTGCGGAGAGAAGGCCCAACTTCAGTGGACAAGTTGTTAGAGGCTGAGTTAGAGAAAGGGTTTCTCATAGGACCTTTTTCGGTGTCACCATTCGACCACTAGAGAGTGAGCCCGGTAGGGGTAGTCACAGGTAAATTTAGCAAAAAGGGAGAGGCTGATCTACAACTTCTCAGCCCCGCATGCTTCTCACATTGCCAGTCTAAATTCCCTCATTCCGTCAGAGGAAGTCAGCATGAAGTGTTCTACAATAGATCAGGCCATAGCAATCATCATGAAGTTAGGGTCTGGAGCCTACTTGTCTAAGGCAGATATATCTGATGCCTTCAAACTTCTTCCCATCATGCCTGCGCTCTGGCAATGGCATGGTATAAAATGGAGGAGTTTGTACTATTTCGCCACAAAGCTAACGTTTGGCTCCAAGAGTAGCCCTTGGTTGTTTGATCAGTTTGCGCAGGCCCTGCATTGGATTTTGGAAACCAAGTTCCATTGCGAACATGTCATCCACTATCTGGATGATTTTTTTATTGATTGAACGTTCGGGACGTACACCGCAGGGACTAGAAACTTTACTAGCAGTTTTTATCATCTAGGTGTGCCGGTGTCACCCAAGAAGGTCGAAGGCCCATCCACTGTCATCACGTTCCTGGGCATCGTGCTAGATTCAGGGAACATGTTAGCCAAACTGCCAGATGACAAACTGGTGAGGATCAAGGAAGTCATCCACAAATTCACTGTAGGGAGGGTGGCGACGAAGGCGGATTTACAGTCGTGATTGGGCATGTTAAACTTTGCTATGCGTATTATTCCACAGGGTAGGTCGTTAATTTCCTGTCTGTTGGCCATTCTTCCCGTGGCACCACATCAGGATAGCCCAGTACAGCTAGATGGCCAGGCAGTAGCAGATCTAGTCATGTGGGACCAGTTTCTGAACCACTGGAACGGGATTTCTTTTTTCATTCCCGGGGCTTCTAGTTCGTCTCCCATGGTCTTTTCTGGCACTGGTTTTGCTGCCATTTTTGGCACCCACTCGATGGCCGGGACATGGCCTAGAGAGATTAGACAGATCCTGGGTTTTCTACAGACTTCAGCCTTGTTCGAACTGTACCCCATAGTGGCTGCCGCATATGTTTGGGGTAGCTCATGGGCCAGTTCTACAGTCGTGTTCATTTCAGATAATTTGGCTACAGTGGACATTTTAATGAAAGATAGATCTAAATCTCCACATGTTATGTCTTTCGCAAGACGTCTAGTTCAGCTCTCATTACAGTACAACTTTCACTACTGTTGTTCCCATGTCCGAGGTACACAGAACGTGGCGGCTGACGCGTTGTCACGGACTAACTTCTCCCTCTTTTCACAGGTCATGCCAGAAGCGGATGACATAGGGGCCTTGATTCCTCCTTTCTCAGCGTTAATTCTGGACTAACTAACCATCTGGTTACTGCACATAGCCTGGTTAGCCATGTCATTGTCATTTAACATGGCCAGGAGTTGCAACATAGGTTGGAACATGTTCGGCGGGTTTCAGGAAAAATACCCCCAGGGGAATACTAGCTTTATAGATTATATATTGGCGTTCATAGGTTACTGTCACTCAGAATTGAGGCTGTCTCACAACACTGTTCGGTCCTACCTGGCTGGGGTGCAACATTTTTCCGCCATAAGTCATCCTGAGCGGGGGTCCCTATTTTCTGCTCGTGTTATCAAGGCCGCATTGCAGTGTTTGGGTAAATGTAGTACGGGAGGCCAGCCACGCAGACAGGCTGTCACTGGCAAAAATCTTTCGAGACTTGTCTGACATGCTGTATAGAGCCCCTCTCGGTGTACTCCCCAGTCTAGTGCTTAAAGCCGCCATCTACTTAGCATTCTATGGGTTCATGAGGCCGGACGAGTTCATGTGCACTTTCACCAACAGCAGGTTTGTCAGCCTCAACCAGTTGAGCCAGAGCCCCGACGGTTACACGCTGTCCTTACCAGTCACCAAGACGTCTCAGACAGGACCCCCTACTCAGGTCACTTTCTTTCCAACGTCCCATTCATGGTGCCCGGTTCAGCTCTTTCAGCAGTTACTGACAGCCTTACCGGACCGTGACCCAGAGAGTCCTCTGCTGTCATTTCCCACTGCACCACTCACCACATCTCAGTTTGTGTATCATGTGGGTATGCTGGTGACCAATTTAAGGTTGAACCCGACTACTGTGTCGGGTCATTCCTTCAGGATAGGTGCTGCTTCTGCTGCCTCCAGGAACAGAGTGCCGGCCCATATTATCCGCAATCTAGGTCGTTGGCGCTCTTCATGTTTTAATAGGTATACCGTGCTGCTCATAATTATTCATACCCCTGGCAAATTTTGACTTAAAGTTACTTTTATTCAACCAGCAAGTAATTTTTTGACGGGAAATTACATCGATGTCTCCCAAAAGATATTAAGACGATGTACAAGGCATTATTGTGGGAAAATTTTTTTATCCGCTTTTATTTACATTTGAGCAAAAAATACAAGATGATCCGCACTGTGGAAAATCTCAGAGGACGTAGTCGGAAGCCAAAAGTGACACCTGTGCTGGCCAGGAGGATAGTTAGAGAGGTGAAAAAGAATCCAAGGATCACCACCAAGGCCATCCTGGTGAATCTGGGCTCTGCTGGTGGCAATGTCTCAAGGCAGACAATCCAACGGACACTGCATACTGCAGACCAAGGAGGACGCCACTTCTCCAGATAAGGCACACAAAAGCTCGCTTGGCCTTTGCAAAAGCTCATCTGGACAGAGAAGTAAACTTCTGGTCTGTGTTATGATCAGATGAAACAAAAATTGAATTGTTTGGTCACAATGATGTTTCCTTCATTTGGCGTAAAAAAGGAGAAGCCTTCAACCCAAAGAACACCATCCCCACTGTCAAACATGGTGGTGGGAACCTAATGCTTTGGGGGTGTTTTTCAGCCAATGGACCAGGGAACCTAATCACAGTAAATGGCACCATGAAAAAAGAGCAATACATGAGGATTCTCAATGACAACATCAGGCAGTCTGCAGAAAAACTTGGCCTTGGGCACCAGTGGACATTTCAGCATGACAATGACCCAAAACACACAGCAAAAGTGGTGAAGAAATGGTTAGCAGACAACAACATTAACGTTTTGGAGAGGCCGAGCCAGAGTCCAGACTTGAATCCAATTGAGAATCTGTGGAGGAAGCTAAAGATCAGGGTGATGGCAAGAAGACCCTCCAACCTGAAAGATTTGGAGCTCATTGCTAAAGATGAATGGGCAAAAATACCTGTGGAGACATGCAAAAAGCTGGTCTGCAATTATAGAAAGCGTTTGATTGCTGTAATAGCCAATAAAGGCTTTTCTATTGATTATTGAGAAGGGTATGAATAATTTTGGACTGGACACTTTTTGCTCAAATGTAAATAAAGTCTGAGAAATGTTTTTTTTTCCCACAATAATGCCTCTTGTACATTGTCTTATTATCTTTTGGGAGACACCTATGTCATTTCCCGTCAGAAAATTACTTGTTGGTTGAATAAAAGTAACTTTAAGTCAAAATTTGCCAGGGGTATGAATAATTATGGGCAGCACTGTATACCTCAGCCTAATCAATAGATGTTTTTCACTTTTCAGAAGTTGGTCATGTAGTGTTGGTTTGTAATAAAGTATTGCTAATCATTTAGTTGTGGTGTTTTGCCCTCTTCAGGCGTCCCTCCTACGCAGCAGTTATGGCACAATTGAAGCCGCTTAGGTCTAGTTAGTTCAGCAGGTTGATGGTCATGTCCCAAGTTGCCTACGTCACACAGGTAAGCCGTGACCACAAGTATGAAGGCCGATTTATTGGCCTGGATTTGTGGGAGGGGCGTCAGCAAACTTCATTAACCTGACAGGTGTTCCCCTCCAGGATCAGCGTCGGTGCTGTGCACCCTCCCAACCCACCCTTCTTTTTCATGTTACATCTTACAGGGTAGGCCCTCTTCAGGCGTCCCTCCTACGCAGCGGTTAACAATTCAAGCCACTTAGGTCTAGTTAGTTAGGCAGGTTGATGGTCACGTCCCTAGTTGCCTACGTCACACAAGTAAGCCGTGACCACCAGTACATGTTACATTTTTACAATGATATGCATACTACTGGACCTTGCTATCACAATGCTGTTGTTGAGTTCTGCTACTGTGATCTGCCACCTTCTTGTACTATATGCCACTGCTGCTAACACCCCTCCCCACTCTGTCATGGGGCCTACTATTCTCACTATTACTGCCACTGCTGCTGACACCCTTCACCACTCTGTTCTGGGGCCACTATTGTCCCTGTTTGGCCATGTTTACGATCACCGTTCATTTTTCTGTTTTTCTGATCTGTCAAAAAGGATCCTGTATTGTGAGCATCTGTGAGGCCTCTTTCAAACGGTCAGTATTTGGTCAGTATTTGATCTGTATTAGTGCAGTACGCCGCCCTGCAGGGTATTGCGATTGTGAGGTCACGGTTAATGGGCAAGCGAGGGTTACTTACAGTTTTGTAGGAAAACCCTGGGCAGGCATATGGCAGTGAAGGAGAGGCTGGCACAGGAGACCTCTGGGGCACACTCTGTATTGTGGGACCAGGCCTGATGTTGGGTGAGGTGCCCTGGATGTTGCAGGTGTTTAATGTGCCTGGGGCAAGGTCCCTTTAAGGTTCGTGACGCCAGTGCCTGTAACTGTGGCACACCGATTTATAGTCATAGTAAATGAGGAACACGATGGTGTGTTGAACCAAACTTTGCTTTACTAAGAAACAGTTCAACTTTGTACAGTTTGTTGTAAGCACATTTCCATATAGCAGGTTCACATCACAAGCAGGCTTTCACAATAATGGCAGGTATACTGTTCCTTGCAAGATACTCAGAGGGCAACAACAACACACTCAGATCAGGCTGTACCTTCTCCTTAGAAATAGTGTACACTGTTCCTTAGAACTCCTGTCTGGTTTTATCCCAAGGCCCGGATGCCCAAATACTGGCTTTATCCTTGGTAGAAATCTTCCTCCCGTATTTATCCTTGCTTTACATTAATGATTCTTCTGCCCTTCAGCTTACTTGTTTTAGCTGGAAACACTGGCTCTGCTTGGCTTGTGGGAACTGCAGGTTTCTCCCAGGAGGCAAACTCTTCTCTTGGGGTGACTCTTCTGAGCTAACTCTGGCTCTTTATCCTCAGGCAGGCTAGGATCCTTCCACTAGCCTCCTGGTAGCAACTAGAAGCCTGGACTGTCTAGCTGCATGTCAGGAGGAGGCCCTCAGCTTGTCTCTGGCTGGTGCCCTCTCACTTCTGTCTCCACAGACTCCTGACTACAGACTAACCCCTCCCTGTATGGGCCTGAACATTTATACTAGGGACTCTCTATCTCCCTCTAGTGTCTAGGAGGCTACACTACAACCTAATAGGCCTGCTGCACATATAACAGGGGAGAAATACACATAAAAGCATATGGAAATACATTAAAATGGACGGTTAAACACACTGCCACTGTCCCTTAGGAGTAGGAGGACAACGTGGCCCAATTGACCCTTGTGTAGTGCCCACATTTACCTAGTGGGACACTACATACCCCGTTGCTGTGACGTTGCCCATCCTCGGCGCAACATAAAGGGCCCTGCCCAGCTGGAGACAAAAATAATGCAAAGCAGGAACACACATCTACATTTGTAAATACACATACATATATCAGGCAGTTCCGCTGGCTAAGGAACAAGTCCGGTGAAAAGGGGCATCGTTCTCTTCTCGCAGGATAGTATAAGGAAACAGGGGGCGCTGACCTGGTGCAGCGTGTCAAGGATACCAGGATAGTCCATAATAAAATACAGTAGTCCATAATAAAACAGCATCTCAGAGGCCCACTTAAATTAGGGTAATCTCTGGGCACATCACTTTGAAGTTGAATATTGCACATAAAAAGTCACAGCACACAAAGTCCACATCATATAAAATGGCATATAAAATAAGTGCTGACATGTCCCTTAATCAACCTGAAAAGGGGGTTAAAAGGGTTAAAGTGCAAATAAAAATAGGCACAACTTGGCTTTAGTTCCTTGAAGCAGGCAGGAGGTCCTGTAAACTGGATGGCCCTGTAGCAATTGGTAATTTCAGTGGCCTACCACTACCAATGAGCCGTGGGTGAACTAGCAGCAGCAACATAGGACCAAAACAAAGGACTCCTGTCCTGAAAGGGTTAATCCACTTGAATAGGGTCCCTTGACAAAATGAAGCAGTATTATGACCTGGCAGGCCTACTCACAGGTGTGCATC
This sequence comes from Bufo gargarizans, assembly GCF_014858855.1. Classification (NCBI taxonomy): domain Eukaryota; kingdom Metazoa; phylum Chordata; class Amphibia; order Anura; family Bufonidae; genus Bufo; species Bufo gargarizans. Next base: position 173,773,701 of record NC_058080.1, on the reverse strand, counting down.
AGTTCCACTTAGTACATCAGTAGCACATCCTGGCTCTGCCTGTAAATTGGGCCTAACTCTAGGATCCACATACGGCTGGGCCCAGAAAATTGTGTTTGGCGGCAGTTGCAGCATGAAGGGTCCCCTGACAGGTATGGGGCCCATAGGCCTAGGGGTGTATGCCGGGGGAGGCCTCAATGCAATTAAAGGATCGCCGTCTCTGGGTGCGACCGCAACAGGAGGCTCCATGGGCTAATGGGTTACTGACGGTACGCGGCAGCTCCTGGCATAGGTAAGCTTTCTTGGGGCCGCAATAGCGGCTGCAGCTACAATAGAGGGCCGGCTAGTAGGGATAGACACCTTTACCTCCGGCTCAGAGACGTCTGAGTCCTTATGTGCACCTCTTTCTTTCCAGCGGCGGAGACGGTATCCTTGAGGTGGCAAGCTGGCGCAGGCCTCGCGATTGGAGTTCAAGTTGGATGATCTGGTCGTCCAAACTTTCAGGCTCTGCGTCGTTGCTGGGATTCTCTGTCGTCACCGCAGGTGCAGGTAAGGGATGCGACTTGTCTTGCGCGGCCTCTGCTGGTTCAGGTGCCGCATCCGCACTCTTTCCTTTGCGAATATTGTCCAGGGCTACATGGAACTTTTCCAGGTTCTCAAATTCCCTGATAGTCTTCTCTCGGCGGGGCAGCTCAGGCGACGGGTAGGGGCTTACCCACTTTTCCACCACGGTCGGCTGCCAAAACACATTGGGACCGATGAAAGAGCCCCACTCCTGGAAGGTGGTATGGGCCGGCTCTGGGGAACGCTCCGGTTCATGTCCCGGGCTGGCAAATTCCTCGTCCACTTCCCAATCCTCCGATTTCGGCATAGGACGGGTCACAGCTGTAGTGTAGGGGCGGTAGACTTTACCTCCTCTCCCTTGCGGAGATTATGTAAATGTTCTGGGAGGTAGCTCCGTTTGACGGATCTGCGATTTACTTATAGATCCCTGCCGGTAGTGTAGTCTTTAATAAAACCGAAGCCTCGGTCCTTGTCAAAGGCCACCACCAACCCCTTTCTCCTTTCCAGGAGGGGTTGGGTGTCAGTGTGGCGCTTGTAAATATTCTTGGCCAACTCCTCAAAATAAATCTTGCTGCGAGTGGTCTTTTTAATGGCGACCTCCCTCACTTCTGCCATCAGTGCCGACCATTGCATAGAGGGCCTGAAGAAGTCATTCCACAAGCCGAAGTAGGGCTCAGACTGGGCCCCTGGCGACAGGCAGGTGGGTCTCTCCGTTCCCGGAGAGTAGGCCGGTGGAGCGTCCTCTTGCTCCTTATTAGCAGAATCCATTTTAAGTCCAACAGGTGCGGCCAATAATTCAAAACAGTCCTCACTCTCCAACATGCTCGATCTTTCTCTGGAGAGCGACAGGCCGGCACCCAGTATCTCGCCTGCGACCTCTCACTGCTCCGGGAGGCCGCCCCGCCGGTTACTCCAACATGGGGGAGGCGGAGTCTTTTCCAGCAGACATGTAAATTTGCAAACAGGGCGGTGGCACGGACCTATGGCCTTTCCCGCTCTTCTAGCAGAAGGCGCCAATTTTTCCCGCCGATACAGTGCAAAGATGACACAGCAAACAAATCCAGTCAGTCTTTAGGCGGCCATCTTTTTAAGCATACGGCTGTCTATTCACTGACAGCAAGCGGTGACTAAATAAGCAGCAAAAAATTCCATGCAATATACAGTTTTTCACACTGCAAATTATTGGCTGTCATGGGGCCACTACTGTCACTGCTACTGCCACTGCTGTCACCCGCCCCACTCTGTCATGGGTCCACTACTGTCACTGCTACTACCACTGCTGCTGATGCCACGCTTCCTACTCTGTCATGGGGCCAGTACTATAACTGCTACTACCACTGCTGCCACCCTCCCCACTCTTTCATGGGGCCACTACTATCACTGCTACTGCAGCTGCTGCCACTCTCCCCACTAGTTGAATCTGGGGGCACTGCATGGTTACGTCCACGACGATAAATTAGACCTGAAGTTAACACTGACCTGTAATACTGATGCACAGTAATTTGACAGCTAACAGAAAGGATTAAAAACCATGTGTTTGGACTGCCACAACATGGATTAAAAGAACCTCTTTTTTCACCACTACTATATTGCTGCTGCCTCTATTTCTTTATTTTGTTCCACTAAGGAGCCATTTGGACCAAGCTCCTGCAGGGGTGTGTACGTTTTTTTTTTTCCTTTACTGAAGGGTGGTGTATGCATTTCTTGTTGTTTAACAGAAGGAATTAGCTATGAATCTTGGTGAACTGTACACAGCTATATACTCTCCCTATAGTCTTCCTGCACTCTCCCTGTTGTTTAAGTTCCAAGTCTTCACACTGAGATTGGGCCACCGAGTGGGATGAATATAATTAGGCAGAGTGGGCTAGGTATAGCAGATTTATATGACAAATTATTTCAGGACTAATCAAATTTCTTGGCGAACTTAGGCAAAGTTGCAGTATCGAATTTTTCAAAGATTTGCTCATCTCTAATTATTATTTTAATATGAATTATTAGCTATTTTCACAATATGACAATAAATAATAAAAACTCCTGGATTTAGCTCACAGACTTGTGAACTGTTACAAATTCACCACAATATACTATAACAGTGATGTCCAACCTGCGGCCCTCCAGCTGTTGTAAAGCAACAACTCCCACCATGCCCTGTCTTAGGCTGATATCTGTAGGCTGTCCAAGCGTGCTGGAAGTTGTATTTTTGCAACAGCTGGAAGGCCGCAGGTTGGGCATCCCTGTACTACAATATAAATAAGAGTGTGAAAATTAAGCCATTCTAACTAGTGTTGATCGAGCACCAAAGTGCTCGGGTGCTCTAATGCTCGAGTAGAACACTTTAGGTTGCTCGGGTGCACCCGAGCACAATGGAAGTCAATGGGAGAACCAGAGCATTAATCCAGAGGGAAGGGTGTCTGGTTCACAGGAAAAGGTCAGAAATTGATGGAAACACCACTGAAATGGTTTGGGAACAGCATGGGGAGGATGTCTGGATGCATCTTGGACTCCCAGGTCACTGCTGGAAATGATGTTGTCCGAGTAGTACACCACTTTTACAGACTGACAATAATACGCACAAAACCAAAGATAAAATCGATTTTAGAGGAAACCTTCTTTCCTGTATATTTACTTGTATATAAAGTGCAAGTGCTGCCAAAAATTCCAAGTAAGAGGCACTCCAATACAACCTGTATATCACATAAAGGAGGGCCTCATTTACATTGTGGTACAATTGTTCCGGTAGTGAACTCCTACAATAAGTATAAGGAACTGGCACTCCAATACACCCTTTAGTACCCATAAAGGAGGGCATCATACACACCCTTGAAAAATTATGATTGATGGCCTGCTGGTGACCCTCAAAAACATTTGGACCAAGGGCCTGCTGGTGACCCTCTAAAACATTAGGGGTGAGGGTCTGCTGCTGAGCTGACCATCTAAAACATTATGGGCAAGAACCTGCTGCTGATCTGACCATCTAAAACATTAGGGGCGAGGGCCTGAGGCTAATCTGACCATCTAAAACATTATGGGTGAAGGCCTTTTTTGTACCAAGGACCAGCAAGACAATCTTCCCAGGGACCGGGTGGGGTGCAGGGTTCTGGGGTGGGGCTTAGGGGGTGGGCGGCGCTGACTGATTCACGCGCATGACAAAACACAAGGTGCATATTAAAATATATAACACTATATAATGATTACATTTATTATTTAAATGTGACTCAACTCACCATAATGCAGAATCAGTGGGAGCACTGGGCTTGCTTCCGAGATAGTTCCATCTAGAGGTGATGGGCAACAATGAAACCCGAAGTGTGTTCCTTATGTCCAGTCTACTCCGTAATCTTGTTTTGGTTGCTGTTACTGCAGAAAACCTTGCTTCACAAAGATATGATGTTGGAAATGGCAGCAGAGTCTTCAGCGCTTTTGTGGAGATCTAAGAATGTTCTGCCTTGACTTTAATCCAGAACGTTGCGAGATTTGACGTCTCAAACATATTTTTAAGGCCACCATCATTTGCAATCTCAAGCAGTTGGTCTTCTTTTAGCACGGACAAGGTTGCCTCACCAGGCCTGTTCACAAATGGGTCACAAATCCATTCCTTCCTAGTTCGTGGGTCTTGTGTGGTTGGAAAATAACACTCAAACTCTTTTAAAAGCTGAGATAGTTGAGCGTGCAGCAGTTGGTGAGAATGAAGGTATAGGCTCGGTCTCTTCCAAAATCCCTGCTAATGTTTGAAATATGTAAAATATCCCTATTTTCACTCCCAGTCCCCACAATTCCAGTTTCGCTTTTAATGCAGCCACTTTATCTGCCAACTTGAAGACAGTTGTCATTCTGCAGCGTCCCACATTTGTGTGTAAAAAGGACTCTTCAAACATCTGTAATTGTAATGTATAGATTTTTTTATTTTCTGTCTGGCAATGCAATTTCATCCATTCGTCCCTAGGTGGTTTTGGCACCACTAATATATAGTGGGGGTGTGTCTAGCTGAGGGAGTTGAGATTAGAATGTAGTTGGTGAGAGGAGGAAGAAGAAAGTCCATGGAGGAAGGAGACAGGCCAAATTCACCATGTAACGGATATATTTCCCTCTGGGCCCCCGATCAAGCCTAGAGAAGATATCTGTAGAGGACCAGCACCAGACAGAGAGTCTATACACCGAGATGCAAGGAGACTATTGAGGGTAAGAGCTGTATAAGGCTTATAGACCTCATTAGCACCAGTGACCAGGAGAAGCTTACAGAGTGCCTGGACATAACCAGACAACTTAGGCCAAGTTGTCATTATCACTAACTTAACCTTACGGGTGGTAGTGAGAAAACATGAAATCCTTTCTAGAAGAGTTTCCTGGCAAAGAATGAAGCAGATGTGTTTGCCTGTCGTGAAGGCGATGCCCTTAAAGGAAAACTCATAGAGGAATAATTATTAGCATCTTTAGTGCCAATGTGCTGTGAAGTAAACATAGGATTTCTACCAGGATCCTTGTCTGTCCAGAGTCTACAAATGAACTTTTTATGCATACAAAAGCTGTCCATTGATGAACTGTACCAACTGTCCAAAGAATATTGATCTTCAGTAAATGTTCAACTGGTTTACCATTACTGACTCCTCATTCTTACAACTACTACTCTCAACATTTGCACCTGACGCTGCTGGCGTCACGAACACAGGGGCCCAGCCGCCACAAGCACCCTAAACATCATCACCATAAAGGGCACCTCAACCAACATCTGTCTGGTGGTCCCTGCAACAGAGAGTGCCCTGGAAGATCTCAGTGCTGTCTTCCAATCCACTGCACTGCCGACCCAGGGAGGCATCTGCTAACCGTGAGTACAAACCACTGCTACCCCCTTTGGCCCACCGTGAGCCTCACGTGTTTTCCCCTGCGGTCCAGCATTCTGCAATTCTCCCATGAAGTGACAGATTGAGGTCATTGAGCAAGTTGAATATGTCACACAAGTAAGCAAGTTTTACAGCCCATTCTTTACTACTGAAATGTGCGGCAAGTGGTGATTCTTTTTCTAAAAGAAATCTATGAAGCGGCTCTCGTAACTCAAAAACTCTTGCCAGAGATCTACCTCTAGAAAGCCACCTCACTTCTGTATATAACAAAAGACATTTGTGCTCCGTGTCCATCTGCTCACAGAGCTGCTCGAACAGACGTGAGTTAAGGGCATGTACTTTGATGTAATTTATTACTTTCATCACATCTTTCAAAACGCTGTCAAGTTCGGATTACATTTTTCGGCTAGCCAGCATTTCTCTATGTATGACACAGTGCGTAGATTCACATTCAGGCGCAACCTCTTTGACCCGAGTAGTTAAACCAGAAAGCCGTTCAGTCATGGCAGCGGCTCCATCTGTGCATACACAGACACAAAATGACCAGTTTAGTTATGCAATAATTCAAAGACTTGAATAGCTCTGTAGCTGTGGTGTTGGTTGTCAACAATAATGCACATAACATATCCTCGTGCACATCCTCCTGAAATATATTTTGCACAAAAACATGCATTATTGCCTTGTTGTCAACGTCAGTAGACTCATCAACTTGGATTGCGTACCACGGTGACTCATTAATCCTGTCTAACAATTGTACCTAAATGTCCTCTGCTATTTCATCAATTCGTCTAGTTATGGTGGTAGCCGAAAGAGGAACCTGTGCTATCTTTTTAACTGCAGCCTCTCCTAAAAGCTCAAGGCAGATGTCCTTAGCGACAGGCAGGATCAACTCTTCACTAATAGTAAAGGGCTTCTTAGCCTTGGCAATGTGGTTAGCCACTAAGAATGATACTTTCAAGTGCAGACACATTTGATGATAAGGTGGTCTTCAGTAATTGCTTCTGTCCTTCATATTTACATTTTTTTCTTTAAAGAAAACTCCAAAGGCTTGTCTTTTGATGCAGGGTGCTTGGTCTCTAAGTGGCGAAGCAGTTTTGAAGGCTTCATTGCCTCGTTGGATAGTCGTTCGCCACATATTACACACAGCGGGTTTGGGGCATGTGAATGACCTGTTGCGATGAACCTATAATTTAAGTAGGACTCTTGGTATTTTCTTTTAAATGCAGCTTTCTTTTTTTTGCAGTGTTGGAGTGTTCTGCTGTCTCATCATTGGGTCTTTCTCCCTTTTCAAAGCAACTCTGCAGCAATGTTTGTTTTTTACTCATTTTACAAGGGTTAAATAGCTTGTGGCTTTATTTTATCGGTGCGTGGAGTGAGAAAAATTGAATCTAATATGTCCAGTTACGGTTCCTCCCCTGAATATAGCTCTGTTTTTTCTTTTATTGGCCCCTGAGTTCTTCTGCTACAGCCCCTGTTCTTTTTTCACCCCCTGTATGTATTCACTTGACTTATACACAGGTTCCACGGCATTATTCTTGTTCTCCTATTTGGCTCATGGCCATAGTAAATCCTGCAATTAAGAATTTATTTTATTGGAGAACCACCACATATGGATATTCACAAATTGCTGTAACATTTTGGGCAACAGTGGATACACCCTTTGTCAAGCTGTGATTGGCATGTATTGTAGCATGGTATAGTTATAGGCAGCACCGTATATAAAAAAATCTGTAATTCTAGGTTCAGGGAGGAAGAGACTTCATCCCTGCTCAGTGGACATTGTATTCGCAAAGTATTGCAACACTCAATACCAATTCGATACCATGCAAAAAATAAAAATACTCACACGTTAACCACATGTTGCATGGGGTTAATGTGTGAGTATTTTTAAATTTTTTACAAAGTATCAATTGGCCATTATGTGAGGAGATACTTGATGGGGTCACTTACTATTAATGTGAAGAAAATAGAGGTCTAAATTGATAAAGCCATGTGCCTCATATTAATAGTAACACCAGCAAGTACTTCCTGACATAATGGACATTGGGCAACATGGGGTCAATTTGTGGGTTGGTGTTGAGTACTACAGTATGATAAGGTTACTGGCTATTAATGTGAGGCACATGGCGTCTAAATTGATGAAACCATGTGCCAAACATATTATTAGCAACCTCGTCAAGTACCCCGCTTAACATAATGGACAACATGGGGTTAATGGCATCAGGTACATGCTGGAGTAACGTGCTGTTAATATGAGGCACATTGTTTTATCAATTTGGACCTGCATGTGCCTCATAATGTGTACCTCACATTAATGGTTAACCCAATGTTGCCCATTATTTGATGAGGGGCCACTTACTTTTAATGTGAGGTACATGGGGGGTACTAATGTAATAGCACAATGTACCTCAAATTAATAATAGGTGACCCCATCTTTTCAAATTATGCCTACTGGAAACATTGCGGTTAATGAGTCACATTAACCCCAAATGTTGGATCCAGAGCTATCTGGATCCAAAATTGCTGGATGTTACCGGAATGCCAGCTAGCTCCATTGACGAAGCAGCGGTATTTCTCCAGCTGAATCCTGGCATATTTTCTGGGTAGCAGCTGGATCTCTGCCAGACTCCATTATAGTCCATGGGACCGGAAGACATTCTGGAAACATCTGGCAATGCCGGAACAACATGCAGGAACTATGCCAGCAGTGTGAAATAGGCCTTACTATTACATTGATATCTCCCTGCCTTTATTTCAGGCTGACATGGTAACTATACCTGAATTGGCTGCACAAAACTGACTAGGGTCACTGGTCTCTGCCGCACTGGTCTCTGCTACCCTGGGCTCTGTTGCACTGGGCTCTGCTGCACAGGACTCTGCTGCACTTGGCTCTGCTGCACTGCTGATATTTTCAAGGTGACATGGAAGAGAAACTGCAGGTCATTCTCCCACTCACTCCCTCAGATACTAGCTGAAACTGGATGCCGACAATCCCCCTTCCCCCTTGGGCCATCATGTTTATTTCCATTGGTGGGGCAGTGAGAGCTAACCAATCCATTCCTCACAAGCCCTTTTAAAGTATTTTTATTTGTGGCAGTGGCTGGCCAGAATCAGAGTTGGAAGGAATGAACACTCTCCTTCCTTCCCGCTGTACGGCTGCACGCTGTGTGTGATGTGCGCGTCGGGCGCGCATGCGCCTGGCGTCGCCGCTCCTCTGTATTGCCACGGCCTGGCAAACAATCTTCCAGGGCCCGGTCCTGGGCCGTGGCCCGGCAGTTGGGGAACGCTGCTTTAAAACATTAGGGGTGAGGGTCTGCTGCTGAGCTGACCCTCTTAAACATTAGGAGCGAGGGCAGCCTAATAAGCATGTTGATATGATGGAGGAGGAGGACGATAAAAGGAAGATTGAACCATATTCCCTTTTTTTGTGGTAGAAGGGGTGCATGGAAATTTAAAGTGCCTTTATGTTCAGCCACTTTCCTCTGGTGGAGAAGAGAAGTCAGGGGCAATCCAGGCCTTGTTCATTTTGATGAGTCAACCTGTCAGCATTTTCAGCTAGCAGTCAGATGTGCTTATCAGTAGAGTTGAGCGAACACCTGGATGTTCGGGTTCGAGAAGTTCGGCCGAACTTCCCGGAAATGTTCGGGTTCGGGATCCGAACCCGACCCGAACTTCGTCCCGAACCCGAACCCCATTGAAGGCAATGGGGACCCAAACTTTTCGGCACTAAAAAGGCTGTAAAACAGCCCAGGAAAGGGCTAGAGGGCTGCAAAAGGCAGCAAAATGTAGTTAAATCCCCTGCAAACAAAAGTGGATAGGGAAATTAATAAAAATAAAATAAATAAAAATTAACCAATATCAATTGGAGAGAGGTCCCATAGCAGAGAATCTGGCTTCATGTCACCCACTACTGGAACAGGCCACTGTCAGATATTTAGACCCCGGCACCCAGACAGAGGAGAGAGGTCCCATAACAGAGATTCAGGCTTTATGTCAGCAGAGAATCAGTCTTCATGTCATAGCAGAGAATCAGGCTTCACGTCAGCCAAAACTGGAACAGTCCATTGTCATATATTTAGGCCCCGGCACCCAGACAGAGGAGAGAGGTCCCATAACAGAGATTCAGGCTTCATGTCAGCAGAGAATAAGTCTTCATGTCATAGCAGAGAATCAGGCTTCAAGTTAACCAACACTGGAACAGTCCATTGTCATATATTTAGGCCCCGGCACCCAGACAGAGGAGAGAGGTCCCATAACAGAGATTCAGGCTTCATGTCAGCAGAGAATCAGTCTTCATGTCATAGCAGAGAATCAGGTAATTAAATATTGAGGCACTCAGTCTGGAACTTATGCAAATAAAGTAATTTATTCTTTCATTTTTTCTATGCCATCCATAGGCCCGTTATATGTTAAAGGGTAACAGATTAATTTCTGACCAGACGTTTCGGTCATGGTAGACCTTCATCAGTGGTCATGTTATCTGGAACATTATCAAATACATATATATATAAGGTACTTTTACACGGATGGCAGAGCATGAAATTACATAGATATAAACATAATAAATAATAGGACAATGAACAATATACAAGTAATATGTGATATTTGATAGCATTATAGCAGCAGAGTAAATAGGGGTCCAGAGATTACATATATATATAAAAAAATATACACATGTATAAATTCATATTCACAAACATGAATATATGCAAGGAAAACATGATTCTATGTCAACGTAGAAAATGGCAAAATTATACTTATTGTCAACACATGATATCTACATAGAATATGGAAAATTACATAAATAAATTAATAGACATGATTGTATAGGTATATGCAAGGAAAAACATGATTCTATTGGGATTCCCTGAAAATATAGTTTAGAATGTGGTTGCGTCGTCTATGTCCACCACACTTGGTATTAGCATAGAATGTGGCAATGTTTGCGGAGGTTTACTAGTTAAAATTGTATATATCGGACTCCATGATTGTTTGTGTGGTTGGCATAGACGATTAACCACACGCTAACGACATTAAAGCTGATAGGAGAGGAGCAGAGAGGTTACTACATAAATCGGTTGTCATATGGATATAAAGGAATACTGAAGACAATAGCTAAAGACTCATATGGTATAATCTGCATATAGGAGTTGGCAGGCATGGAGATATCCCATGATATTACTGTGGCCGCATAGCTGATCAACATAGTCAGGAGAAATGACATCATTATGGCAACCTGTGAGAGAAGGAGTAGAGATGGTTAGTTACCTGTGTGTGAAGAGTATGGGTTTGCCTGGGCACTGGATGCAAAGATGTGTAGGTTCTGGGACGCTATTTAAGTACCATGCTGGCCGGTGTAAGGGGTCACATGACGGGAAATTGTGCGCTGTGTGGAACGCACGTTTGCGTTTCACAGGGCGGAAGTACTGGATAATGTACTGGAACTTGGTGATTCCGGTACCCTGGCCGGAAGTGGTGCATGTTGTGTGGAGCGCACGTATGCGTTCCACCGCACGGAGGTGCTGGCTGATGTGGTGGGGGATGGCAATTCCGGTCATGTGGCCGGAAGTGGTGTGATCTAGTGGTGTTCATGCGTTCCATGTGATGTCATATGGGTGGAGTCAGTGTAATTAATGCGTTCCACAGTGGATAAAACAGAGTCTATGTATATATACATGTTTTATTTGATTAGTATGTTATTAGATTGTGCTGTAACATCCAGTTTGGGATGGGGAATAAGGGGAATATGGGAGATATGGTAAAATCTGGAGGGGGGGAGTGGCGTAAGTCAGGGATTAGATGTAAATAATGGATATTGGGTGAAAGTATAGTACTAAGGGGTGGTAGGTGGCTCACTTGGTTTTAATTATATTGTTGACTCTCTCGGCCCTTTATGAAGAACAATATCATAGTACATTGTAAAATATAATGTTATCTGGATAAGAAAAGGTTCCGAGGGAGAGGGGGGGGGGGGTGTTGGGGGGGGTTGTGTTAAGGGGGGGGGGGGAAGGGAAAGGGGGGAGAAGGAACGGTTGGAGGGTTGAGGGGGGAATGGAAAGGGAAGGGGAGGAAGGAAGGTGGGGTGGCGGGGGAAAAAAGGGGAAGAGGGGGGGGGGGAAAGGGGAGGGGGGGAGGAGAACATGAAGGGGTCATTGGGAACAGGGGCCAATACATCACCCTCACCCGTTGTAGACAATTCAATGCGTCTGTAAAGAAAGTGAGAGACATATATGTTAATATACATTAATACTGTTACAGGTTTATAAAGAAGTCGCATTCACGATTCAGGCCATGTGGTGTTAGTGTCCCCAGCTTATGAATCCAGTAGGCCTCTCTCTGTCTCAGGAGGAGTATACGGTTTCCTCCTCTCCTTGGTTGATCGATTTGTTCCAAGATCTGGAAGCGCAATTGGGAAATCTGGTGTTTCTTTTCCAAAAAATGTTGAGGTATGGGAAGAAAAGTATGGCCTAGTCTGATAGTGGACTTGTGTTTACTTATCCGATCCCTGATGTGTTGAGTCGTTTCGCCGACGTATCCAAGGCCGCAGGGACATTTTATTAAGTAAACCACAAAGCTTGATTCGCAAGTGTAAAAACCTTTAATTGCCAAAGTTTTTCCGGTGCGTGGGTGCGTGGCGTATTCACCTTTAATCACGCTTGAGCAGTGGGCACAGTGTAGGCATGGATATGTCCCTTGTCTTCTACTGCGTAAAAATGTTTGTTTCGGGGGTCTTAAGAAACTGCCTACATCTGCTTTAATCAGTTTGTCCTTAATGTTGGCTGGTCTTTTGTAACAAGTCAATGGATATTGTTGGAATTCTAAAATGTCAGGATAGGCTTTGGAAAGTAATGACCAGTTCCTTTTGAGGGCCTGCTGTTTTTTGGGCATAAGGGGATGATAGGTGGTTATGCAAGCTATCCTTTTGGAATTATCCTGTTTGGTTTGGGGTAACATAGATGGGTTTTTGAGATCCTGGAGAGATTTATCTAGCATGGCTTTTGGGTAACCTCTTTGTATAAACTTGTCGGTCATGTTGTCGAACCTGATGTTTTTTGTAGTAGTGTCTGTGACTATCCGATTGACCCGAGTAAATTGTGACCGTGGTAGTGATTTTTTGGTGGCTCTTGGATGGCAGCTATTGTAGAGGAGGAGGCTGTTACGGTCTGTGGGTACAGTACTTCCGCCCTGTGAAACGCAAACGTGCGTTCCACACAGCGCACAATTTCCCGTCATGTGACCCCTTACACCGGCCAGCATGGTACTTAAATAGCGTCCCAGAACCTACACATCTTTGCATCCAGTGCCCAGGCAAACCCATACTCTTCACACACAGGTAACTAACCATCTCTACTCCTTCTCTCACAGGTTGCCATAATGATGTCATTTCTCCTGACTATGTTGATCAGCTATGCGGCCACAGTAATATCATGGGATATCTCCATGCCTGCCAACTCCTATATGCAGATTATACCATATGAGTCTTTAGCTATTGTCTTCAGTATTCCTTTATATCCATATGACAACCGATTTATGTAGTAACCTCTCTGCTCCTCTCCTATCAGCTTTAATGTCGTTAGCGTGTGGTTAATCGTCTATGCCAACCACACAAACAATCATGGAGTCCGATATATACAATTTTAACTAGTAAACCTCCGCAAACATTGCCACATTCTATGCTAATACCAAGTGTGGTGGACATAGACGACGCAACCACATTCTAAACTATATTTTCAGGGAATCCCAATAGAATCATGTTTTTCCTTGCATATACCTATACAATCATGTCTATTAATTTATTTATGTAATTTTCCATATTCTATGTAGATATCATGTGTTGACAATAAGTATAATTTTGCCATTTTCTACGTTGACATAGAATCATGTTTTCCTTGCATATATTCATGTTTGTGAATATGAATTTATACATGTGTATATATTTTTATATATATATGTAATCTCTGGACCCCTATTTACTCTGCTGCTATAATGCTATCAAATATCACATATTACTTGTATATTGTTCATTGTCCTATTATTTATTATGTTTATATCTATGTAATTTCATACTCTGCCATCTGTGTAAAAGTACCTTATATATATATGTATTTGATAATGTTCCAGATAACATGACCACTGATGAAGGTCTACCATGACCGAAACGTCTGGTCAGAAATTAATCTGTTACCCTTTAACATATAACGGGCCTATGGATGGCATAGAAAAAATGAAAGAATAAATTACTTTATTTGCATAAGTTCCAGACTGAGTGCCTCAATATTTAATTACCTGGATACGGCCTAATAAGCCCTTGATTGGCACCGGTATCAACATTCGAGAGTGCGGTTCCTCACTTCTTCACAGACTACGCTTATTCTGCGGGATACCAGCACCTCAATACAAGTATGACGAGTAGCTTCTCGTATGACACTACTACAGCGGAGAATATAGTGTCCAGAGTAAACCTTCCGAATGAGTTTCTACACATACCGAACCACGAAATGAAAGTTCGTGAGTACGAGCGTGATCGAAAGCGACTCATAGGATGGGAACTCCACTGCAGCACGCTTACTGAATATTATAAAAACAAACGGATCCCAAGAGGTCTGAGATCTCATCTCCGACCCACACTCTTCGCAGAGAAGAAAGAGTTCTGCGAACGGTTCGAGAGCATCCTAAACAAGTGCTCCCTCGACCTAATCCTATTGACCATTGAAGAGTTGCAGACCTCTATTAGTGAATTGTCTTCACAGATCAAGACCACTGAAACCCAACTTACCTCGACTACACCAGAAGAAGAATTGGTTAAAACCCGAGAAAGAATCGATAAACAACTACTGGAATACAAGAAATACGCAGAGCAAGGAAAACGCCAGAAATTTATAAGGGACGCCGAGGACTACAGACTGGACAGGGTCTATCGTTGGAAAGGCAACCAGCAACAACAGTTCTATCGAGGATACAGACACCCACACTATTCCGGATCCTCGGCTTCTGACAGCGACCGATCCGGGCACTACGAACCACGTTTTTTAGGCAACGCCCCAAGGAGGGGCAGATCAAGACGAGGAGGACCAGGAGGGGCGGGAGGAAATCAAGAAGGACGCATCCAGACACGCTCCCAGGTAAGGAGGACAACCTAGTCATCAACATTTCATCCTCTAACCTATCACCGACACAAATCACAATTCTACAGAAGGGTCTATCATTCTGTCCTACACCTATATTCAATACGTTCTCACTAGAACAAGAGTTGCAAAAGTTCTACCGAACTATAAGGCTAAAAGCCCATTTTCAAGAACTAAGACCAGAACAATCGACCCTTGATACCACATCAGGACCCCTCTCAATCAAAAATCTGGGACTCAGGAACAAAAGTTCCTACATGCCCCCTAAGAACAAACATCCCATTGAGACATATATTTCTCTCTCCCAGAAACTAGTGGGTGACATCCTCACAGCAAACACAGAGGGCCATTTCAAACACACTAACAATTTGTCCCAAGAAGAGAAGATAGCATTAAACTCATTACAACAAAATAAGGACATAATTATCAAACCGGCAGATAAGGGTGGGGCCCTCGTGGTCATGGATAAAAAGGATTATCTTACAGAAATCTACAGACAACTGTCTGACACTGAGACATATGAAATTTTACCCAGAGATCCCACACCACAAATACAGGAACTTATCACACACACCATCAATTCATACTCAACCGCAGGCATTTTAGATCCCAAAACTGCCAGTTTCTTAACGAAACAGGACCCCATCACCCCGGTATTTTATACTTTACCGAAAATACACAAAGATCTAACTAAACCACCAGGGCGTCCTATTGTGGCTTCAACCGAATCTATCTTCTCTCCCCTAGCAATTTATTTAGAAAAAATCCTGACCCCCCTGATCAAAACGTCTAAATCATTTATATTAGACACCTCAGATTTTTTACAAAAACTACACAATATGGATGTCCCAATTGATTGTAACCTGCTGACATTGGATGTTAATAGCCTCTATACATCCATTACACATGAGAAAGGCATACAGGCCACAGCCAATCTCCTTACCAAACATTCTACCCTCAGCAACACACAACAAGAATGTTGTTTAAAACTACTTGAAATTTTACTGACCAAAAATTTTTTTCTCTTTGGGGACACTTATTATGGCCAGAAGAGGGGTACCGCCATGGGGTCAAATGTGGCCCCTCCATATGCAAATGCATTTATGATTAATTTCGAGGAAGACCACGTCTATACACATCCCCTGTTTCAATTACATGCCCACATATGGCTCCGTTTTATAGACGACATTTTTTGCATTTGGAAAGGCCCAACCTCCACCATAGACAGTTTCATCAAAGATCTCAATCACATCCATAGCGAACTAGGATTCACCTCACATACCAGCCAAAAGGAAATCAGTTTTCTCGACACCCTTGTTAAAATAGACCAGCCAGGGTCACTTAATATAGACCTCTACCATAAACCCACAGACCGTAACAGCCTCCTCCTCTACAATAGCTGCCATCCAAGAGCCACCAAAAAATCACTACCACGGTCACAATTTACTCGGGTCAATCGGATAGTCACAGACACTACTACAAAAAACATCAGGTTCGACAACATGACCGACAAGTTTATACAAAGAGGTTACCCAAAAGCCATGCTAGATAAATCTCTCCAGGATCTCAAAAACCCATCTATGTTACCCCAAACCAAACAGGATAATTCCAAAAGGATAGCTTGCATAACCACCTATCATCCCCTTATGCCCAAAATACAGCAGGCCCTCAAAAGGAACTGGTCATTACTTTCCAAAGCCTATCCTGACATTTTAGAATTCCAACAATATCCATTGACTTGTTACAAAAGACCAGCCAACATTAAGGACAAACTGATTAAAGCAGATGTAGGCAGTTTCTTAAGACCCCCGAAACAAACATTTTTACGCAGTAGAAGACAAGGGACATATCCATGCCTACACTGTGCCCACTGCTCAAGCGTGATTAAAGGTGAATACGCCACGCACCCACGCACCGGAAAAACTTTGGCAATTAAAGGTTTTTACACTTGCGAATCAAGCTTTGTGGTTTACTTAATAAAATGTCCCTGCGGCCTTGGATACGTCGGCGAAACGACTCAACACATCAGGGATCGGATAAGTAAACACAAGTCCACTATCAGACTAGGCCATACTTTTCTTCCCATACCTCAACATTTTTTGGAAAAGAAACACCAGATTTCCCAATTGCGCTTCCAGATCTTGGAACAAATCGATCAACCAAGGAGAGGAGGAAACCGTATACTCCTCCTGAAACAGAGAGAGGCCTACTGGATTCATAAGCTGGGGACACTAACACCACATGGCCTGAATCGTGAATGCGACTTCTTTATAAACCTGTAACAGTATTAATGTATATTAACATATATGTCTCTCACTTTCTTTACAGACGCATTGAATTGTCTACAACGGGTGAGGGTGATGTATTGGCCCCTGTTCCCAATGACCCCTTCATGTTCTCCTCCCCCCTCCCCTTTCCCCCCCCCCTCTTCCCCTTTTTTCCCCCGCCACCCCACCTTCCTTCCTCCCCTTCCCTTTCCATTCCCCCCTCAACCCTCCAACCGTTCCTTCTCCCCCCTTTCCCTCCCCCCCCCCTTAACACAACACCCCCCCCCTCTCCCTCGGAACCTTTTCTTATCCAGATAACATTATATTTTACAATGTACTATGATATTGTTCTTCATAAAGGGCCGAGAGAGTCAACAATATAATTAAAACCAAGTGAGCCACCTACCACCCCTTAGTACTATACTTTCACCCAATATCCATTATTTACATCTAATCCCTGACTTACGCCACTCCCCCCCTCCAGATTTTACCATATCTCCCATATTCCCCTTATTCCCCTTATTCCCCATCCCAAACTGGATGTTACAGCACAATCTAATAACATACTAATCAAATAAAACATGTATATATACATAGACTCTGTTTTATCCACTGTGGAACGCATTAATTACACTGACTCCACCCATATGACATCACATGGAACGCATGAACACCACTAGATCACACCACTTCCGGCCACATGACCGGAATTGCCATCCCCCACCACATCAGCCAGCACCTCCGTGCGGTGGAACGCATACGTGCGCTCCACACAACATGCACCACTTCCGGCCAGGGTACCGGAATCACCAAGTTCCAGTACATTATCCAGTACTTCCGCCCTGTGAAACGCAAACGTGCGTTCCACACAGCGCACAATTTCCCGTCATGTGACCCCTTACACCGGCCAGCATGGTACTTAAATAGCGTCCCAGAACCTACACATCTTTGCATCCAGTGCCCAGGCAAACCCATACTCTTCACACACAGGTAACTAACCATCTCTACTCCTTCTCTCACAGGTTGCCATAATGATGTCATTTCTCCTGACTATGTTGATCAGCTATGCGGCCACAGTAATATCATGGGATATCTCCATGCCTGCCAACTCCTATATGCAGATTATACCATATGAGTCTTTAGCTATTGTCTTCAGTATTCCTTTATATCCATATGACAACCGATTTATGTAGTAACCTCTCTGCTCCTCTCCTATCAGCTTTAATGTCGTTAGCGTGTGGTTAATCGTCTATGCCAACCACACAAACAATCATGGAGTCCGATATATACAATTTTAACTAGTAAACCTCCGCAAACATTGCCACATTCTATGCTAATACCAAGTGTGGTGGACATAGACGACGCAACCACATTCTAAACTACGGTATATTTTCAGGGAATCCCAATAGAATCATGTTTTTCCTTGCATATACCTATACAATCATGTCTATTAATTTATTTATGTAATTTTCCATATTCTATGTAGATATCATGTGTTGACAATAAGCATAATTTTGCCATTTTCTACGTTGACATAGAATCATGTTTTCCTTGCATATATTCATGTTTGTGAATATGAATTTATACATGTGTATATTTTTTTATATATATATGTAATCTCTGGACCCCTATTTACTCTGCTGCTATAATGCTATCAAATATCACATATTACTTGTATATTGTTGATTGTCCTATTATTTATTATGTTTATATCTATGTAATTTCATACTCTGCCATCCGTGTAAAAGTACCTTATATATATATGTATTTGATAATGTTCCAGATAACATGACCACTGATGAAGGTCTACCATGACCGAAACGTCTGGTCAGAAATTAATCTGTTACCCTTTAACATATAACGGGCCTATGGATGGCATAGAAAAAATGAAAGAATAAATTACTTTATTTGCATAAGTTCCAGACTGAGTGCCTCAATATTTAATTACCTGGATACGGCCTAATAAGCCCTTGATTGGCCCCGGTATCAACATTCGAGAGTGCGGTTCCTCACTTCTTCACAGACATAGCAGAGAATCAGGCTTCACGTCAGCCAAAACTGGAACAGTCCATTGTCATATATTTAGGCCCCGGCACCCAGACAGAGGAGAGAGGTCCCATAACAGAGATTCAGGCTTCATGTCATAGCAAAGAATCATGCTTCACGTCACCCAAAACTGGAACAGTCCATTGTCAGATATTTAGGCCCCGGCACCCAGACAGAGGAGAGAGGTCCCATAACAGAGATTCAGGCTTCATGTCAGCAGAGAATCAGTCTTCATGTCATAGCAGAGAATCAGGCTTCACGTCAGCCAAAACTGGAACAGTCCATTGTCATATATTTAGGCCCCGGCACCCAGACAGAGGAGAGAGGTCCCATAACAGAGATTCAGGCTTCATGTCAGCAGAGAATCAGTCTTCATGTCATAGCAGAGAATCAGGCTTCACGTCAGCCAAAACTGGAACAGTCCATTGTCATATATTTAGGCCCCGGCACCCAGACAGAGGAGAGAGGTCCCATAACAGAGATTCAGGCTTCATGTCATAGCAGAGAATCATGCTTCACGTCACCCAAAACTGGAACAGTCCATTGTCAGATATTTAGGCCCCGGCACCCAGACAGAGAAGAGAGGTCCCATAACAGAGATTCAGGCTTCATGTCAGCAGGGAATCAGTCTTCATGTCATAGCAGAGAATCAGGCTTCACGTCAGCCAAAACTGGAACAGTCCATTGTCATATATTTAGGCCCCGGCATCCAGACAGAGGAGAGAGGTCCCATAACAGAGATTCAGGCTTCATGTCAGCAGAGAATCAGTCTTCATGTCATAGCAGAGAATCAGGCTTCACGTCACCCAACACTGGAACAGTCCATTGTCAAACATTTAGGCCCTGGCACCCAGACAGAGGAGAGAGGTCCCATAACAGAGATTCAGGCTTCATGTCAGCAGAGAATCAGTCTTCATGTCATAGCAGAGAATCAGGCTTCACGTCAGCCAAAACTGGAACAGTCCATTGTCATATATTTAGGCCCCGGCACCCAGACAGAGGAGAGAGGTCCCATAACAGAGATTCAGGCTTCATGTCAGCAGAGAATCAGTCTTCATGTCATAGCAGAGAATCAGGCTTCACGTCAGCCAAAACTGGAACAGTCCATTGTCATATATTTAGGCCCCGGCACCCAGACAGAGGAGAGAGGTCCCATAACAGAGATTCAGGCTTCATGTCATAGCAGAGAATCATGCTTCACGTCACCCAAAACTGGAACAGTCCATTGTCATATATTTAGGCCCCAGCACCCAGACAGAGGAGAGAGGTCCCATAACAGAGATTCAGGCTTCATGTCATAGCAGAGAATCATGCTTCACGTCACCCAACACTGGAACAGTCCATTGTCATACATTTAGGCCCCGGCACCCAGACAGAGGAGAGAGGTCCCATAACAGAGATTCAGGCTTCATGTCATAGCAGAGAATCAGGCTTCACGTCAGCCAAAACTGGAACAGTCTATTGTCATATATTTAGGCCCCGGCACCCAGACAGAGGAGAGAGGTTCCATAACAGAGATTCAGGCTTCATGTCAGCAGAGAATCAGTCTTCATGTCATAGCAGAGAATCAGGCTTCACGTCAGCCAAAACTGGAACAGTCCATTGTCATATATTTAGGCCCCGGCACCCAGACAGAGGAGAGAGGTCCCATAACAGAGATTCAGGCTTCATGTCATAGCAGAGAATCATGCTTCACGTCACCCAAAACTGGAACAGTCCATTGTCATATATTTAGGCCCCGGCACCCAGACAGAGGAGAGAGGTCCCATAACAGAGATTCAGGCTTCATGTCAGCAGAGAATCAGTCTTCATGTCATAGCAGAGAATCAGGCTTCACGTCAGCCAAAACTGGAACAGTCCATTGTCATATATTTAGGCCCCGGCACCCAAACAGAGGAGAGTGGTCTCATAACAGAGATTCAAGCTTCATGTCATAGCAGAGAATCATGCTTCACGTCACCCAAAACTGGAACAGTCCATTGTCAGATATTTAGGCCCCGGCACCCAGACAGAGGAGAGAGGTCCCATAACAGAGATTCAGGCTTCATGTCAGCAGAGAATCAATCTTTATGTCATAGCAGAGAATCAGGCTTCATGTCAGCCAAAACTGGAACAGTCCATTGTCATATATTTAGACCCCTGCACCCAGACAGAGGAGAGAGGTCCCATAACAGAGATTCAGGCTTCATGTCAGCAGAGAATCAGTCTTCATGTGATAGCAGAGAATCAGGCTTCACGTCACCCAACACTGGAACAGTCTATTGTCAAACATTTAGGCCCCGGCACCCAGACAGAGGAGAAAGGTCCTATAACAGAGATTCAGGTTAATTCAACTTTGGGTTGCCCCGCAATATAATGGTAAAATGAAAATAAAAAGAGAATTGAATGAGGAAGTGCCCTGGAGTACAATAATATATGGTTAAGGGTAGGCAGTTAATGTCTAATCTGCACAAGGGATGGACAGGTCCTGTGGGATCCACGCCTGGTTCATTTTTATGAACGTCAGCTTGTCCACATTGGCTGTAGACAGGCGGCTGCGTTTGTCTGTAATGACGCCCCCTGCCGTGCTGAATACATGTTCAGACAAAACGCTGGCCGCCGGGCAGGCCAGCACCTCCAAGGCATAAAAGGCTAGCTCTGGCCACGTGGACACTTTAGAGACCCAGAAGTTGAATGGGGCCGAACCATCAGTCAGTACGTGGAGGGGTGTGCACATGTACTGTTCCACCATGTTAGTGAAATGTTGCCTCCTGCTAACATGTTGCGTATCAGGTGGTGGTGCAGTTAGCTGTGGCGTGTTGACAAAACTTTTCCACATCTCTGCCATGCTAACCCTGCCTTTTAGAGGAGCTGGCCGTGACACAGCTGCCTTGGCGACCTCTTGCTCCTCCTCTGCCTTGGCCTTGGGCTTCCACTTGTTCCCCTGTGACATTTGGGAATGCTCTCAGTAGCGCGTCTACCAACGTGCGCTTGTACTCGCGCATCTTCCTATCACGCTCCATTGCAGGAAGTAAGGTGGGCACATTGTCTTTGTACCGTGGATCCAGCAGGGTGGCAACCCAGTAGTCTGCACACGTTAAAATGTGGGCAACTCTGCTGTCGTTGCGCAGGCACTGCAGCATGTAGTTGCTCATGTGTGCCAGGCTGCCCAGAGGTAAGGACAAGCTGTCCTCTGTGGGAGGCGTATCGTCATCGTCCTGCGTTTCCCCCCAGCCACTCACCAGTGATGGGCCCGAGCTGCGTTGGGTGCCACCCCGCTGTGACCATGCTTCATCCTCATCCTCCTCCACCTCCCCCTCATCCTCGTCCTCCAGTAGTGGGCCCTGGCTGGCCACATTTGTACCTGGCCTCTGCTGTTGCAAAAAACCTCCCTCTGAGTCACTTCGAAGAGACTGGCCTGAAAGTGCTAAAAATGACCCTCTTCATCCTCCTCCTCCTGGGCCACCTCCTCTTCCATCATCGCCCTAAGTGTTTTCTCAAGGAGACATAGAAGTGGTATTGTAACGCTGATAACGGCGTCATCGCCACTGGCCATGTTGGTGGAGTACTCGAAACAGCGCAACAGGGCACACAGGTCTCGCATGGAGGCCCAGTCATTGGTGGTGAAGTGGTGCTGTTCCGCAGTGCGACTGACCCGTGCGTGCTGCAGCTGAAACTCCACTATGGCCTGCTGCTGCTCGCACAGTCTGTCCAACATGTGCAAGTTGGAGTTCCACCTGGTGGGCACGTCGCATATGAGGCGGTGAGCGGGAAGGCCGAAGTTACGTTGTAGCGCAGACAGGCGAGCAGCGGCAGGATGTGAACGCCGGAAGCGCGAACAGACGGCAGCAGCTCTGACATGTCGGGGTAGTTGTGAATGAACTTCTGCACCACCAAATTCAGCACATGCGCCAGGCAAGGGATGTGCGTCAAACCGGCTAGTCCCAGAGCTGCAACGAGATTTCGCCCATTATCGCACACCACCAGGCCGGGCTTGAGGCTCACCGGCAGCAACCACTCGTCGGTCTGTTGTTCTATACCCCGCCACAACTCCTGTGCGGTGTGGGGCCTGTCCCCCAAACATGTGAGTTTCAGAATGGCCTGCTGACGTTTACCCCGGGCTGTGCTGAAGTTGGTGGTGAAGGTGTGTGGCTGACTGGATGAGCAGGTGGAAGAAGAGGAGGAGGAAGCCGAGTAGGAGGAGGAGGAGGCAACAGAGGCAAAGAATGTTGCCCTGCGATCCTTGGCGGCGGAAGGACGTGCGCCAAACAGCTCTCCGCCTGGGGCCCAGCCACCACTACATTTACCCAGTGTGCAGTTAGGGAGATATAGCGTCCCTGGCTGTGTTACTGGTCCACGTATCTGTGGTTAGGTGGACCTTGCCACAGATGGCGTTGCGCAGTGCACACTTGATTTTATCGGATACTTGGTTGTGCAGGGAAGGCACGGCTCTCTTGGAGAAGTAGTGGCGGATGGGAACAACATACTGTGGGACAGCAAGCGACATGAGCTGTTTGAAGCTGTCTGTGTCCACCAGCCTGAATGACAGCATTTCATAGGCCAGTAGTTTAGAAATGCTGTCATTCAGGGCCAGGGATCGAGGGTGGCTAGGTGGGAATTTAAGCTTTCTCTCAAATGTTTGTGAGATGGAGAGCTGAACGCTGCCGTGCGACATGGTTGAGATGCTTGGTGACGGAGGTGGTGGTGTTGGTGGTACATCCCCTGTTTGCTGGGCGGCAGGTGCCAACGTTCTTCCAGAGGCGGAGGAAGAGGCCGAGGCGGCAGCAGCAGAAGAGGCCGAGGCGGCAGCAGCAGAAGAGGTAGCAGGGGGAGCCTGAGTGACTTCCTTGTTTTTAAGGTGTTTACTCCACTGCAGTTCATGCTTTGCATGCAGGTGCCTGGTCATGCAGGTTGTGCTAAGGTTTAGAACATTAATGCCTTGCTTCAGGCTCTGATGGCACAGCGTGCAAACCACTCGGGTCTTGTCGTCAGCACATTGTTTGAAGAAGTGCCATGCCAGGGAACTCATTGAAGCTGCCTTTGGGGTGATCGGTCCCAGATGGCGGCGGTCAGTAGCAGGCGGAGTCTCTTGGCGGCGGGTGTTCTGCTTTTGCCCACTGCTCCCTCTTTTGCTACGCTGTTGGCTCGGTCTCACCACTGCCTCTTCCTCCGAACTGTGAAAGTCAGTGGCACGACCTTCATTCCATGTGGGGTCTAGGACCTCATCGTCCCCTGCATCGTCTTCATCCCTGACCTCCTGTTCAGTCTGCACACTGCAGAAAGACGCAGCAGTTGGCACCTGTGTTTCGTCATCATCAGAGACGTGCTGAGGTGGTATTCCCATGTCCTCATCATCAGGAAACATAAGTGGTTGTGCGTCAGTGCATTCTATGTCTTCCACTGCTGGGGAAGGGCTAGGTGGATGCCCTTGGAAAACCCTGCCAGCAGAGTCTTCAAACAGCATAAGAAACTGCTGCATAACTTGAGGCTCAGACAGTTTATCTGATATGCATGGAGGTGATGTGACAGACAGGGCTTGGTTTTCAGGCGCCATCTGTGCACTTTCTGCAGAAGACTGGGTGGGAGATAATGTGAACGTGCTGGATCCACTGTCGGCCACCCAATTGACTAATGCCTGTACCTGCTCAGGCCTTACCATCCTTAGAACGGCATTGGGCCCCACCAAATATCGCTGTAAATTCTGGCGGCTACTGGCACCTGAGGTAGTTGGTTCACTACGACATGTGGCTGTGGCAGAACGGCCACATCCTCTCCCAGCACCAGAGGGTCCACTAACACCACCACGACCATGTCTGCGTCCCTTACTAGATGTTTTCCTCATTGTTACTGTTCACCACAATAAGAAAAAAATTATTTGGCCCAATGTATTGAATTCAAATTCAGGCCTTTTTTTACAGACACCTAACACTATCTGGCTATCTATTTAGGTACCGTATTACACTAATACAGGCACAGCAGTAACGACAGATTTAGCTGAATATAAATTGTAGGCCTAGTATTTAGGCCCTGGATGACAGGTATATGTTTACGGACAGAATTAGACTTGGAAATGCACGGTAGCGTGTGAAGTTATTGAGAATGACCCTATCTGCACCTTAAATCTAATATACCCTTTTATGGATAGATTTAAAGTAGGCCTGATACAGCAGAAACCACTGATTTAGGGAATTGCTAAGTTGGGAATTGTATTTCAACCCTGAACAAAAACTGTGCTTTGACGGACACTAAATAACTTGACCAGCCCCAGCAATAACCACAGATTTAGCTGAATATAAATTTTAGGCCTATTATTTAGGCGCTGGGTGACAGGTATACGTTTAGGAACAGAATTAAACTTGGAAATGCACGGTAGCGTGTGTGTGAAGTTATTGAGAATGACCCTATCCGCACCTTCAATCTAATATACCCTTTTATGGATAGATTTAAAGTAGGCCTGATACAGCAGAAAACACTGATTTAAGGAATTGCTAAGTTGGGAATTGTATTTCAACCCAGAACAAAAACTATGCTTTGGCGGACACTAAATGAATTGACCAGCCTCAGCAATAAATACAGATTTAGCTGAATATAAATTTGAGGCCTATTATTTAGGCGCTGGGTGACAGGTATACGTTTACGGACAGATTTAGACTTGGAAATGCACGGTAGCGTGTGTGTGAAGTTATTGAGAATGACCCTATCCGCACCTTCAATCTAATATACCCTTTTATGGATAGATTCAAAGTAGGCCTGATATAGCAGAAACCACTGATTTAGGGAATTGCTAAGTTGGGAATTGTATTTCAACCCTGAACAAAAACTGTGCTTTGGCGGACACTAAATGAATTGACCAGCCTCAGCAATAAACACAGATTTAGCTGAATATAAATTTGAGGCCTATTATTCAGGCGCTGGGTGACAGGTATACGTTTACGGACAGAATTAGATTTGGAAATGCACGGTAGCGTGTGTGTGAAGTTATTGAGAATGACCCTATCCGCACCTTCAATCTAATATACCCTTTTATGGATAGATTCAAAGTAGGCCTGATACAGCAGAAACCACTGATTTAGGGAATTGCTAAGTTGAGAATTGTATTTCAACCCAGAACAAAAACTGTGCTTTGGCGGACACTAAATGAATTGACCAGCCTCAGCAATAAACACAGATTTAGCTGAATATAAATTTGAGGCCTATTATTTAGGCGCTGGGTGACAGGTATACGTTTACGGACAGAATTAGATTTGGAAATGCACGGTAGCGTGTGTGTGAAGTTATTGAGAATGACCCTATCCGCACCTTCAATCTAATATACCCTTTTATGGATAGATTCAAAGTAGGCCTGATACAGCAGAAACCACTGATTTAGGGAATTGCTAAGTTGGGAATCGTATTTCAACCCAGAACAAAAACTGTGCTTTGGCGGACACTAAATGAATTGACCAGCCTCAGCAATAAACACAGATTTAGATGAATATAAATTTGAGGCCTATTATTTAGGCGCTGGGTGACAGGTATACGTTTACGGACAAAATTAGACTTGGAAATGCACGGTAGCGTGTGAAGTTATTGAGGATGACACTATCCGCACCTTCAATCTAATATACCCTTTTATGGATAGATTTAAACTTGGCCTGATACAGCAGAAACCACTGATTTAGGGAATTGCTAAGTTGGGAATTGTATTTCAACCCAGAAGAAAAATATATCCTTTGCCAGACAGCAGACAGTATTACAATTTGCTGGCCACAGCTGAAACACCAGATTTAGGGTACGGCTATTTTGGCAATTGTATTTCACCCCTCAATAAAATAGCAAGCACAGCCAAGCCCCTGATGTAGGATATAGCAAAAAAATAACCACACTATTGATGGTTAAATGGACTTGGTGACAGCTTGTGCTGGCGCACCACAAGACAAAAAATGGCCGCCGATCACCCCAGAAAAAAGTGACTGAAAAACGCTCTGGGCAGCCTAAAAACAGTGAGCAATTAAATAGCAGCAGTTCAATGATCCACAGCTGTAGATCGATCACTGAATTAAGTGTTTTTGATGAGTTAATCACTGCCTAATCTCGCCATAACAGTCGCAGCTGCAACCTCTCCCTACACTGATCAGAGCAGAGTGACGTGCGGCGCTACGTGACTCCAGCTTAAATAGAGGCTGGGTCACATGCTGCACTGGCCAATCACAGCCATGCCAATAGTAGGCATGGCTGTGACGGCCTCTTGGGGCAAGTAGTATGACGCTTGTTGATTGGCTGCTTTGCAGCCTTTCAAAAAGCGCCAAGAAAGCGACGAACACCGAACCCGAACCCGGACTTTTACGAAAATGTTCGGGTTCGGGTCCGCTCATCCCTACTTATCAGTTATTATGCCCCCAGCAGCACTAAATACCCGCTCTGACAAAACGCTGGTGGCAGGGCAGGCCAGTACCTCCAAGGTGTAGAGCGCCAGTTCGTGCCACGTGTACAGCTTGGACACCCAATAGTTGTAAGGCATAGAGGGATCACTGAGGAGGCTGACATGGTCTGCTACGTACTCCTTCACCATCTTCCAAAACTTTTCCCTCCTTCTGACACTAGGTCACGCATCAGGATGAGGGTGCTGGCGGGGTGTCATGAAACTGTCCCAGGCCTTGGAGAGTGTTGCCCTACCTCTGTTGGAACTGTTGTGTGTTCCCCTCGTCTCCCCTCCTCAGTTGCACAAGGAACTATGTACTCTGCTGCCAACGTAGTCAGATAGAATTTTTTTTAGCAATTTTTCTACAGGGACCTTCTGGTATTACACCATTTTGCAAGTCCTCTCCACCAGAGAGATGAGAAGTTCTCTTTGTAGCGGGGGTTGAGAAGGGTGAGCAAACAGTAATCAGGTGTCGGCCAAAATGCGTATAACGCGAGGGTCACGGAAAAGGCAGCATAACATAAAGTCAGCCATGTGTGCCAGATGTCCCAACAGACAAGTCTTTGCTTTCCTCATCAGGAGGATGAATCTCAATCTCCTCATCCTCTTCCTCCTCTTCGGCCCATCCACACTGAACAGATGGAAAAAACCTGCTATAGGTACTACCCTCTGTAGTGGAGGCAACCATCTCCTGCTCCTCCTCCTCATCATCATCCAATTCACACTGAGAAGACGAACTGAGGGTGGTCTGGCTATTACCCTGAGTACTGTCTTCCCCCATTTCAACCTCTTCCACATGCAAAGCGTCCACCTTCATTGTGAGCAGCGAGTGTTTCAGTAGACACAGAAGTGGGATGGTTATGCTGATAATAGCGGCATCGCCGCTCACCATCTGTGTTGATTCCTCAAAGTTGCATAAAACTTCACAGAGGTCTCACATACATGCCCACTTGTCTTTTGTGAATAGCAGAAGCTAACTGGAAAAGTGACGACCATGTTGTAGATGGTATTCCACTACTGCCTTCTGCTGCTCACAAAGCCTGGCCAACATGTGGAATGTGGAGTTCCAGCGAGTGCTCACGTCGCACAACAGTTGGTGAGCTGGCAATTTTAAGAGCTGCTGCAGCGTTGCCAGACTGGCGGCAGCTGTAGATGACTTGCAGAAATGGGCACACACGTGGCGCACCTTCACCAGTAGCTCAGGTAAATTGGGGTAGGTTTTGAGAAACTGCTTAATCACTAAGTTGAACACGTGGGCTAGGCATGGTATGTGTGTGAGCCTGCCGAGCTCCAAAGCTGCCACCAAGTTACAGCCATTACCAGAAACACAACCTTGCCTTGCGGCATGTGCGATGTCGGGCGGGGATCAGAGCTGCCATCGGGTCCCCGTGCTCTGTGACGGGGATCCGATGCATGGAAGGCAGCGTGAGGCCTTCCTTAGGCATCGGGGCTGCCTTCCGGGGGAGAGCCTGTGAGATCCAGCCGCCTGGATCTTCCAGGCAGGAAGCTGTATGTGTAGGCTACATGCACACGACCGTGGTGTGTTTTGCGGAACGGCACGGACAGCCTTTAATATAACTGCCTATTCTTGTCCGCAAAGTGCGGACAAGAATAGGACATTGTATATTTTTTTTTTGCGGGGCCACGGAATGGAGCAATGGATGCGGACAGCACACGGAGTGCTGTCTGCATCTTTTTCTGCCCCATTGAAGTGAAAGGGTCTGCATCGGCTTGGATGCGGACCAGAACTACGGTTGTGTGCATGAGGCCTAATACACACTGTATTACACTTACAGCCAATGCATTCCAATACAGAAGTATTGGAATGCATTGTAAAGGGGATCATTAACCGTATGCCCGCCAAAATAGTACCAATCTAACCGTCACCTCATCCTGCAAAAAATTAGCCCCTACCTAAGACAATCGCCCAAAAAATAAAAAAAAATATGGCTTAGAATATGGAGACACTTGTCACCACCAGATCCTTGAGAAGTTCTGTTAGACGTTCTTTAGTACCTTCTGCATGATCTTCTTTTGTTTTGCTTTCGTTTTGACATCTCTCCTCCCTCTCCCAGCTGTCATCTATTAGCAGTGATTGCCTCCCTATACAGGGAGTGCAGAATTATTAGGCAAATTAGTATTTTGACCACATCATCCTCTTTATGCATGTTGTCTTACTCCAAGCTGTATAGGCTCGAAAGCCTACTACCAATTAAGCATATTAGGTTATGTGCATCTCTGTAATGAGAAGAGGTGTGGTCTAATGACATCAACACCCTATATCAGGTGTGCATAATAGGCTGTCTCTATTCCCTCTCTCACATCACAGGGGAATTTTTTAGCCAGGGGGGGCCTTACGACCTCCGCAACCGTGTCTAGGTAAGGCAACTAGGAAGACCGTTGATGAATTACAGATCATCAACCTTTCCTCACGGACCCTTAGTACCATTGAAGAGAGTCTGCTTAAGAGGGGCTTATCCTTCGTCCCCACGACTAGATTTAATCCATTCATGTGGACCAAGGACCTAAATCTATTCTCAAGGAAACTTAAATGGCACAAATTCATGAAGAATAATACCAAAGCCACCTGTGAACAATTGGACCTACAGGAAAGCGACTATGCGGACTTCAGAATCCTCTGTGATCTATTGGAGGAAGGTACACGGACACCTGGCCAGGGTCCGTTTACCGATCTCCGACCAAAAAGTAAGAGATCTCCACCTCCTATGAACTATGATCACATAGAAATATTTTTACAAATGACCACAGAGGAAATTGAAAGATTACCCGCTAACTCACCACATTTCCATAATCTCTCCGGCCCTGAGATGGAGGCTCTGCGGGTGCTTGAAAAAGACACCTCAATAATAATCAAGCCGGCAGATAAGGGCGGGAATTTAGTGATTATGGGTCATATAGAGTACAAACACATGTGTGAGCGCCTATTGAACGATCATGGTTGTTATCGAGTACTGTCATCTGACCCCACAGATATCTTTCTGAAAGAACTGGAGAATATCTTGAAGGATGGCCTTTCTAGAAAGGTCATTTCGGATGTGGAATACCGCTTTTTGTTGCCGAGCACACCCCAGATTGCTACCTTTTATGGTTTACCTAAAATCCACAAGGGCACCTCTCCATTGAAGGGTCGCCCGATTGTATCTGGGGTTGGCTCGGTAACACAAAATAGTGGTATTTATGTCGACCATGTACTTAAGGGTTTTGTATCTGCTTTGCCTTCATACACCCGAGATACTATGGACTTTTTACGAAAGATTGAGTCATCACTATCGAAACATCTTGCTCATTGGCTAGTATAGATGTAGAATCTCTATACAGCTGTGTTCCTCATGATAGGGGTCTGATGGCGGTATCTGATTTTCTTAAGACCAGAGCTGTCTCGCATAGATCTCACAACGACTTTGTGTTGACGCTTTTGGAATTCATTCTGACGCACAATTTTTTTCTTTTCGACACACGTGTCTTCCACCAGCTCAGGGGGACAGCGATGGGAGTTCATGTGCCCCGTCGTATGCCAATCTCTTCCTGGGCTGGTGGGAGGATAAAGTGGTTTTTCCAGACATACAGACCTGGTGGGTGGATAAGATCACATTGTGGACAAGATACATCGACGATGTGTTTATAATATGGAACGGTAATGATGAGGAATTTGCGTTATTTGTAAAGGCGCTCAATATCAATGATTTAGGTCTCTCGTTCACATCCGAGTTCCACCGTGAGTCTCTCACCTTTTTGGACATTAGGATCACCAAAAAAGGTAATAGACTAGTTACTTCCACATTTAGGAAAGATACCGCCACCAACAGCCTCCTCCACTGGAGAGTCATCACCCCATGAGCCTTAAAAGGGGTATTCCACAAGGGCAATACCTACGTATGAAAAGAAACTGCTCTAATCATGACAGCTTTTTTCAAGAGTCAAGAAAATTACAAAATCGTTTTAAAACTAGGGGTTACCCACAGAACGTACTCCGGGAGGCTTTCCAGAGTGCGGTCTCCAGGGATCGTGATACACTATTGGTACCAAGGGATCTAAATGGCAAAGATGGTGACATCATGAGGATTATCTCCACCTATGACACCATGAATAAGGAGGTCAGAGAAATTATCACTAAATACTGGCCTATCCTTCTCATGGACCCTGGTGTTGCAGATGTGCTTCCTGCACGCCCGAGCATTACTTTTAGGCGGTGCAGAAGCCTTCGGGATCGCTTGGTACATAGTCATTACGTACGACCAACCCCTGAGGGCACATGGCTGGATCGCAAGCCATTGGGCATGTTCCGTTGTGGGGCATGCATGGCCTGCAGTTATATCAATAACACAAAAATCAACATCTGCTCGGCAACTGGCATTAATTATGTCATCAGAGATTTTTCCAATTGTAGGAGCAAAGGAGTGATTTATTTGGCGCAGTGTACATGCCCTCTTGACTATGTGGGAAAAACCTTTAGAGAATTCCGTAGACGTATTCTTGAGCATATCAATGATATTAAAAAGCGAAAAGAAACCCTGATAGCTAACCACATCTGGGAATGCCATAGGGGTGATCCTAAATCACTCAAATTTGCGGCGTTGGAAATCATCAGACCATCCCCCAGGAGAGGAGACTGGGACCGCAAAATCCTACAGAAGGAAGCCGAATGGATTCATCGGTTGCGGTCCCAGTCCCCTGGAGGCCTGAATGAAAAACTTATTTTTACATGTTTTCTGTAGATCCATAGTTTTGGGTTCATACGGGTGATATTGGAAATGTTCGGTATACTCCCACACACTTGATCCTACTATAGTGGATAGAATTTATTATCGACACATGAAGTGTCATATTTGTATTTATCTCAGGGGTGACATGTATTTATTACCCACATTACATCTAATTGAGTATCTGTTTTGCATCATTCACAGGGCATTGACCGACAATACACCTTTATTCATTAATATGTGGTAGCCTACCAATAAAGATGTCCTGTTAAAATGTGAAGCGGCCGGTGCATGATAGGTGCAGCTGGCACCATTATGCTGTTAAAGTGATCGGTCATCGGATGTATTTCATTAATAAATCCAGGCTGCAATCATGTTATGCTTTCTTGCCCCTCCCCCATATCCTGGGAGGAAAAAGGGTTAATTGAGAACTTGCCCTGCGGACACATCTCTCGATACCCCTATGACCGCTATCATGTAAATGAAATGGAAGCTGGCACTGCGTTTATGTAGGGTCAGCTGACCGAATGGGGGTACGTATCGGCTATCTCCATGTCCCCGCTGGATTATGCGGCGGAGGTCCCCCATTGGTTGTGGATGGAGCGCACAGTCATCTCTGCGTGACGTGCGTTCCATCTACCCACTTCCGGTGACGCATGACGGAGGACGTGTCGCTATTGGCTGAAGGTGGAACGCACGGCCATTTTACCCGTCGGCGTGCGTTCCACTAGTATTTGGACAGCCGGATCGTGACGCATGACGGAGGACGTGTCGCTATTGGCTGAAGGTGGAACGCACGGACATTTTACCCGTCGGCGTGCGTTCCACTAGTATTTGGACAGCCGGATCGTGGTGTGGATAGTCATTATGCAATTTTTTATAACCCGGTGCTGTCCTTTGTTTTATGTGAGGGGGGTATACTTAACCTGGTGACGTCCTCCTAATGCAGGAGGATGCTTAATATGATTACTTTAACTTAAACTGGCCACTCCCCACAACAGGATCACATGATAGACACCAGCATCCCTGATTGGT
The DNA here is from genome assembly GCF_014858855.1 of Bufo gargarizans. Lineage (NCBI taxonomy): Eukaryota > Metazoa > Chordata > Amphibia > Anura > Bufonidae > Bufo > Bufo gargarizans. Next base: position 173,740,746 of record NC_058080.1, on the reverse strand, counting down.
CCCTTTCAATTGGGACGGCCCCATCTGGCTATTTAGGGAAGGTAGGAACTTCTTACAAATTGGAGCTACAACATATTTTGCCCCCTGGAGGCCCTTCCAAGACTGTTCACCCAGGACCGCTGACTTGGATCCCTATCCAGTGGACCAGCTAAGTGTATCTATTACTGTTTGAGAGTTGGTTTATATTAACACAACCTTGTGCGGACTCTCTTCTATATATTTAGTGAACTCGCTTTGGCTGTGGCCTCCAGATTAATGATCCATCTTCACGGATATCTGTTGAACACTTTATGTGTTTGATTGACATTTGTTTTTGTCCCCTGATGAACCCCTTCAATGAGAGGAAGGGGGGAAACGCGTCGGGACACGTGATTGTACAACCGATATCTATCATATATACTATTACCCAGTTATCCATATGGGATAGTATACTAAGGGCATCATAAGGATAGACAGCATAGGTACGTGGACGGAGTGTGCCTACCACTAAGACACATCTCCGGGATGAGGAGTTATAAAGGGATAACATAGGGACAGATACTGTTATGGCACGGGTTGCCCTGATGCGTTCCTCCCCTTTTTCTCTCTCATATTGATCCGCTTGTCTGATCCTGCTCTTTCGTGTGTAAATTGTACTGTGTTTTTGTTGTGTTTTGTTGCACCATTTGTCCCTCTTCCAGGGAATTTTCATTTTAATTGACCAAAATAAAGGTAAAATTTTAGGTAGTCGTACCTCGGTGATATTGAGTGCATAATTATTAGGCAACTTCCTTTCCTTTGGCAAAATGGGTCAAAAGAAGGACTTGACAGGCTCAGAAAAGGCAAAAATAGTGAGATATCTTGCAGAGGGATGCAGCACTCTTAAAATTGCAAAGCTTCTGAAGCGTGATCATCGAACAATCAAGCGTTTCATTCAAAATAGTCAACAGGGTCGCAAGAAGCGTGTGGAAAAACCAAGGCGCAAAATAACTGCCCATGAACTGAGAAAAGTCAAGCGTGCAGCTGCAAAGATGCCACTTGCCACCAGTTTGACCATATTTCAGAGCTGCAACATCACTGGAGTGCCCAAAAGCACAAGGTGTGCAATACTCAGAGACATGGCCAAGGTAAGAAAGGCTGAAAGACGACCACCACTGAACAAGACACACAAGCTGAAACGTCAAGACTGGGCCAAGAAATATCTCAAGACTGATTTTTCAAAGGTTTTATGGACTGATGAAATGAGAGTGAGTCTTGATGGGCCAGATGGATGGGCCCGTGGCTGGATTGGTAAAGGGCAGAGAGCTCCAGTCCGACTCAGACGCCAGCAAGGTGGAGGTGGAGTACTGGTTTGGGCTGGTATCATCAAAGATGAGCTTGTGGGGCCTTTTCGGGTTGAGGATGGAGTCAAGCTCAACTCCTAGTCCTACTGCCAGTTTCTGGAAGACACCTTCTTCAAGCAGTGGTACAGGAAGAAGTCTGCATCCTTCAAGAAAAACATGATTTTCATGCAGGACAATGCTCCATCACACGCGTCCAAGTACTCCACAGCGTGGCTGGCAAGAAAGGGTATAAAAGAAGAAAATCTAATGACATGGCCTCCTTGTTCACCTGATCTGAACCCCATTAAGATTCTGTGGTCCATCATCAAATGTGAGATTTACAAGGAGGGAAAACAGTACACCTCTCTGAACAGTGTCTGGGAGGCTGTGGTTGCTGCTGCACGCAATGTTGATGGTGAACAGATCAAAACACTGACAGAATCCATGGATGGCAGGCTTTTAAGTGTCCTTGCAAAGAAAGGTGGCTATATTGGTCACTGGTTTGTTTTTGTTTTGTTTTTGAATGTCAGAAATGTATATTTGTGAATGTTGAGATGTTATATTGGTTTCACTGGTAAAAATAAATAATTGAAATGGGTATATATTTGTTTTTTGTTAAGTTGCCTAATAATTATGCACAGTAATAGTCACCTGCACACACAGATATCCCCCTAAAATAACTAAAACTAAAAACAAACTAAAAACTACTTCCAAAAATATTCAGCTTTGATATTAATGAGTTTTTTGGGTTCATTGAGAACATGGTTGTTGTTCAATAATAAAATGAATCCTCAAAAATACAACTTGCCTAATAATTCTGCACTCCCTGTATATCTCCTCCCCATACTGCCTTACCTTGTGGTTTATACAACTTCCTGGAGTGTGCTGATGCTACAGTAGAAGCTGTTACTGCTGCATCCACAAGATAAGTCTGTTTCTTTATTTCTGTTTTCCTGTGGGCTTGATCCTAGGTGACCCTGACTCCCTCCATATTAAGTGTAGGGAGCCGGTGGTCATGTCCCCTCCTATTATAGGGTGTTCAGGTGTCATACAGTCGAGGAACGAGGGTATGCAATTTTCTACCATTGAGATTTTTGCATAGGCTGAGCAGTAAGGGAGAGAGCTAGGGCTGTTACAGGGCTTACCCTTTTGTTCCTTAGTTTTGGATCAAGTCAGTCGGATCTTCATTTGTGTTTTCTAGTTTTCTGTAACACCATCCGTGACATTATAAACCGCCAAAACCGTCTTGAGCATGAATCCGGTTTCAACCTTGATTGACCGCATGCAGGGTCTTTCACTGGAGGTAGCAGATCTCCGGAAAACTGTCTCTCAGTTTGAGGTGACCGTTTCTGCTTGCATTCATGGAACTAGTTCTGAGCCTAAAATCTTGCTTCCGGATACGTTCTCCGGGGGTAGTGAGAATCTTTTTCGTTTTAGAGAGGCTTGCAAACTCCATTTTCGTCTACTTCCCAATTCCTCTGGTGATGAGGAGCTGAGGGTGGGGATCATCATCTCGCTACTCAGGGATAACGCTCAGTCCTGGGCCTTGTCGCTGCCGGTGGGGGCACGGCCCCTCCGTTCAGTGGATGCAGAGATGACCCTTTAAAACATAACTTTTAATTACTTTTTCTAGTAAAATTAAACCACCTTCATGATTCACCAGTGAAAAAATGTGAAACTAATACTATATAATGATAAAAACTATTTTTACGGGATAGCCAACCAATAGTATGGCTGCAGAGGTTTGGTGTACATATGGCAGTATTCAGGGGAATGTTCAATAAGCTAAACTGTCCCTACATTCACCCTGAATGAGACCTCAGCCCAGGTTGTAAGAGGCCCATTTAGATGAGGGCAATTTCTGTATCCAAGTGGATTTCCCTGGTGTTCCGGTAACCTCCTATGCCTCCAGAAAGACACGTGTCTTTCTGGAGGCATAGGAGGTTACCGGAACACCAGGGAAATCCACTTGGATACAGCAATTGCCCTCATCTAAATGGGCCTCTTACAAATTTGACTGTCCAGGATTCTGAGTGGGATTTATCTAATGGTCCGCTTGGTCCCATACACATGTCAACATCTGTGTGTCCGGTCCTATGCCTCCTATATATCATGAGTATATCTTGATTATCTACATGTAACGGTTTATCCATGACTGCTACCTGACCTCCTGATGAACCTAGTAATAGGGGAAACGCGTCGGGGTATTGATGAGAATTAGCCTGGGAGCGTAGTATCATCACAACGTTTTCCTTAGGCTTCTCATAATGGTGTTATGGGATTCATCTCCTCTGCACCTATTTGTTTGTTTCAGTCTCTTTATTATGATGGGCTGTGGTCTCTACAGGTATCAATTCACTGTGACCCAGTAAATATCCGTTGTCCATACGGGGGAGCCGGGTATTGATTTTTTGTTTTCTGAGAGGAGGGTATACATAGGGCAGTCAGTCCAGGAACGAGGACAGGGAGTCTCCACCATCAGGGGACGTCCCTGGGCTGAGGTCTCATTCAGGGTGAATGTAGGGACAGTTTAGCTTATTGAACATTCCCCTGAATACTGCCATATGTACACCAAACCTCTGCAGCCATACTATTGGTCGGCTATCCCGTATAAATAGTTTTTATCAGATATATTATAATCCGGATCATATTGCTCTGGCTGAGTCTAGACTACGTCTTTTATGCCAGGGTAAACAGTCCGCAGAGATATACTGTTCAGAATTTCGGAGATGGGCAGTTGATACTGGTTGGAATGATGCTGCACTCCGAAGTCAATTTTGCCATGGTCTTTCAGAGGGATTGAAAGATGCATTTGCCTTTCATGAGAGACCTATCTCTTTGGAGTCTGCCATGTCTCGGGCCGTTCGTATTGACAGGCGTCTTAGAGAGAGAGGAGAGATCACTCCTTCCTGTCATACTCAGTCCAAGGACAGTGCGGCGGTCTCAGTCTCTCTCAATCCCTTCTGAGCAGGAGCCCATGCAGCTGGGTTTGCTTGTCTCTGACAACAGAAGATTCAGCTCTCAGAGGAGGGTTTGTTTCTGTTGTGGAGGTTTAAATCATTTGGCAAATGTTTGTCCCTCTAGGAGATTCAGGCAGTTTTTTGAGAGTAATAAAGAAACAAAAAGAAAAAAATACTCTAAAAACGTTCCATCTGTTACTATTGGCAAGGTTGATGCGGAAATTGAAGGTTTTCCGTTTGCTTGTAGTTCCCGTTTTGTCCTACCTGCCAGGGTGGCGCTAGAGAGCAAGAACATTTTTTGTGAGATTTTTGTAGATAGTGGAGCAGCTGTCAATCTCATTGATAATCAATTTGCTATAACACATGGTTTCCAGGTATGCACTTTAGGAAAGGATATACCTGTTTTTGCTATTGATTCCGCTCCACTTTCTCAGAAATCGTTAAAGGGCATAGTTCACAATATCTGTTTGATTGTGAGTGATACTCATGTTGAGGATGTGTCATGTTTCGTCCTAAGCGGGTTGCCTACTCCTCTAGTGTTAGGGCTACCCTGGCTCACTAAACATAACCCCACCATTGATTGGCAAGCAAGGCAAATAAATGGTTGGAGTGACTTTTGCAGAAAGAATTGCCTCACGAAATCAGTTTCAGAGGTTTCTACTAAGACTGTACCATCTTTTCTCTCTGAATTTTCTGATGTGTTTTCTGAGAGTGGTGTTCATGAGTAGAGATGTCGCGAACATAAAATTTTCTGTTCGCGAACGGCGAATGCGAATTTCTGCAAATGTTCGCGAACGGGCGAACCGCCATTGACTTCAATAGGCAGGCGAATTTTAAAACCCACAGGGACTCTTTCTAGCCACAGTAGTGATGGAAAAGTTGTTTCAAGGGGACTAACACCTGGACTGTGGCATGCCGGAGGGGGATCCATGGCAAAACTCCCATGGAAAATTACATAGTTGACGCAGAGTTGGATTTTAATCCATAAAGGGCATAAATCACCTAACAATCCTAAATTTTTTTGAACAACGTGGTTTAAAACATCCAGTGTGTGTATACGATCAGGTATGATATTGTATCGAACAGGTAGTGTAAGGGTTACGCCCGCTTCACAGACATTGACAGACCAAACTCCCCTTTTAATGCACCGCAAAAACCGCAAACAGTCCATTTGCCCAACCGCAAACTTCCCATTTGCACAAGGTTGGATACCAAGCTAGCCATGTCCCGTTGATGTCATTGAAGGTTTCTTCCTCCACCCAGCCACGTACAACACCAAGGGTCCCGAAAGGTGAATTGAATTGATTTTTCAAACGGGGAGATGGTTAAAAAACCGCTGGCTCCCTCCCCTTTGTTTGAATCCACGCCACGGTCACTGCGTCTGCGCCATGCAATTTATTGTCACACCCGATATGAGTGGTATTTTCTGTAGTACTATTCGCATCAGTTTAATCCCTGTTACGTCCCCTATCCGGGGACGTGTGTCGAATTGATTAATCATTGTCGAATAACGACATCCTTAAATAATTTTGTTCTGAGCTCTGTATTTGCTTTGTTTTGGAATTGATGGGGATTTTTTAAATTGTCTGCATTATTTCAAATAAAAAAAAAGAATCATAATAAAGTCTCTTAATAGTTTATTTTATGTATTAAAAACTCATACAATTTAAAAAAAAACTCATAGAGGTGATGATCGCTTCATTGTGATAGGCAAGCCCCTTCATCACAACAAGGTACCGATCACGAAGGGGAATTGACACATGTTGTGCCTTTTTTTGTTTTGTTTTTGCAGCCACAGTGTAGCACTAGAGGCCAGAAAAATTAGGCATGTACACATGCCTGAAAAATTAGGTATTGTTGCAGCCGCTTGATGTTTTCCAGGCAGAAAGGTGACTAAAACATTGCGGCTTGAACCCTAGTTGGTGGCGGAGAATTCACGAAAGTCATCCAGTATGCAGACATTAAATACAGCAGCGTGGGTACCATTTTGAGGCCAAGGCATGTCATCAGGCCTTTTGTTAGTCAAACGTATCCCCCACTGTCAGTCCCTTCGGGATCCATGCCTCATTCATCTTAATTAAGGTGAGGTAATCAACACTTTTTGGACCGAGGCGACTTCTTTTGTCAGTGACAATGCCTCCTGCTGCACTGAAGGTCCTTTCTGACAGGACACTTGAAGCGGGGCAGGCCAGAAGTTCTATCGCAAACTGGGATAGTTCAGGGCACAGGTCAAGCCTGCACACCCAGTAGTCAAGGGGTTCATCGCTCCTCAGAGTGTCGATATCTGCAATTAAGGCGAGGTAGTCTGCTACCTGTCGGTCGAGTCGTTCTCTAAGGCTGGATCCCGAAGGGCTGTGGCGATGTGTAGGACTGAAAAAGCTCTGCATGTCTTCCGGTACAGGTCGTTCTCCTTCATCCTTTTTATACGAGGGTCCCTCAACAGACGTGACAGCATGAAAGACCCCATTTGCACAAGGTTGGATGCCGAGCTACTCATTTCCCGTTCCTCCTCCTCACTGATGTCATTGACTGTCTGTTCTTCCCCCCAGCCCCGTACAAGACCACGGGTCCCAAATAGGTGACAACAACGAGCACCCTGGGATGCCTGCTGTGGTTGGTCTTCCTCCTCCTCAAAGCCACATTCCTCCTCTGACTCCTCTTCCTCATACTCCTCTTCCAGCGTTGCAGCAGGTCCGGCAAGCGATGATGACAAGGCTGTTTCTGGTGGTGATGGTGACCACAACTCTTCCTCTTCCTCTTCACGCTCATCTACAGCCTGATCCAGCACTCTTCGCAGGGCACGCTCCAGGAAGAAAACAAATGGTATGAGGTCGCTGATGGTGCCTTCGGTGCGACTGACTAGGTTTGTCACCTCCTCAAAAGGATGCATGAGCCTACAGGCATTGTGCATGAGCGTCCAGTAACGTGGCAAAAAAATTCCCAGCTCCGCAGAGGCTGTCCTAGCACCCCGGTCATACAAATACTCGTTGACGTCTTTTTCTTGTTGGAGCAAGTGGTCGAACATTAGGAGTGTTGAATTCCAACGTGTCTGGCTGTCGCAAATCAAGCGCCTCACTGGCATGTTGTTTTGGCGCTGAACGTCTAAAAAGTGCGCCATGGCCGTGTAGGAGTGCCTGAAATGGCCACACACCTTCCTGGCCTGCTTGAGGACGTCCTGTAAGCCTGGGTACTTAGACACAAAGCGTTGTACGATGAGATTCAACACATGTGCCATGCACAGCACATGTGACAACTTGGCCAAATTCAATGCTGCCAACAAATTGCTTCCATTGTCACACACCACTTTGCCGATCTCCAGTTGGTGCGGGGTCAGCCACTGATCCACCTGTGCGTTCAGGGCAGACAGGAGTGCTGGTCCGGTGTGGCTCTCTGCTTTCAGGCAAGTCAACCCCAAGACAGCGTGACACTGTCTTATCCGGGATGTGGAATAGCCCCTGGGGAGCTGGGGGGATTCAGTTGATGTGCAGCCAGACGCCGCAGCAGAAGAGGACTCAGCCGAGGAGGTTATGGAAGAGGATGGAGTAGGAGGAGTAGAGGAGGTGGCAGTAGGCCTGCCTGCAAGTCGTGGCGGTGTCACCAACTCCGCTGCAGAGCCACGCATTCCATGCTTGGCAGCCGTCAGCAGGTTGACCCAATGCGCAGTGTAGGTGATATACCTGCCCTGACCGTGCTTTGCAGACCAGGTATCAGTGGTCAGATGGGCCCTTGCCCCAACACTGTATGCCAGAGATGCCATGACTTCCTTTTCAATCACTGAGTAGAGGTTTGGGATTGCCTTATTAGAAAAAAAAAATAGTCCGGGTACCTTCCACTGTGGTGTCCCAATAGCGACAAATTTTTTGAAGGCCTCAGACTCCACCAGCTGGTATGGTAAAAGCTGGCGGGCTAAGAGTTCCGTCAAGCCAGCTGTCAGACAGCAAGGGGGTGACTCTGTGACATTGGCTTCTTACGCTCAAACATTTCCTTTACAGACACCTGACTGTGGGCAGATGAGATGGAACTGCTCAAGGTGAAAGGGCGGAGTGGCGGGTGGTTGAGAGGGGGCAAGGAGGACAGCAGTGGTTGACGTGGCTGAAGATGCTGGACCAGGAGGAGGATGGTGGCTTTGAGCTTGTGTGCTGCTTCTACTCGTCATTATGTGTTGATCCCATAGGCGTTTGTGATGTGCGATCATGTTCCTTCGCAAAGCAGTTGTACCTAGGTGGGTGTTGGATTTCCCACAACTCAGTTTCTTTTGGCACAGGTTGCAAATGGCATTGCTGTTGTCAGAGGCAGACACACCAAAAAAATGCCACACTGCTGAGCTTTGCAATGACGGCATTCTGGTGGTGGCAACAGCATGCGTTGATTGGCGAGCTGTCTGGCTGACCCCGGGTGCCGATACATGCTGTCTGACTGTGCCACAGTGTAGTAGAATAATAAAAACCAAACAGACCCAACAGTCATTACATGCATGCTGCTGATTCTCTGTAATTCAATCACTTATTGAAAGGGGCATGTTCAAAATAATAGCAGCGTGGAGTTCAATGAATGAGGTAAATTCATTCTTTGAAAAACAGGTGGCAATTATTGCTCTTATTTAAGGAAGCAAGGCAGAAAATGTTGTACATGCTGGTTACAGTGCATTTCTCTTTGAAATTCTGAGGAAAATGGGTCGTTCCAGACATTGTTCAGAAGAACAGCATACCTTGATTAAAAAGTTGATTGGAGAGGGTAAAACATATAAAGAAGTGCAGAAAATGATAGGCTGCTCAGCTAAAATGATCGCAAATCCTTTAAATTGGCAACCAAAAACTTCAAAGACGTGGAAGAAAGTGAAAAACTACCATTCGAATGGATAGAAGAATAGTCAAAATGGCAAGGACTCAGCCAACAATCAGCTTCAGGAAGATCAAAGAAGGTCTAAAGTTACCTGTGAGTACTGTTACAATTAGAAGAGGCCTATGTGAAGCCAAGCTATCTGCAAGAAGCCCCCGCAAGGTCCCACTGTTGAAAAAATACATGTGCTTAAGAGGTTACAATTTGCCAAAGAGCACATTGACTGGCCTAAAGAGACATTTTGTGGACTGATGAAAGTAAGATTGTTCTTTTTGGGTCTAGTGGCCGGAGACAGTTTGTCAGATGACCCCTAAACACTGAATTCAAGCCACAGTACACTGTTAAGACAGTGAAGCATGGTGGCGCAAGCATCATGATATGGGGATGTTTCTCATACTAAGGTGTTGGGCCTATTTATCGCATACCAGGGATTATGGATCAGTTTGAATACATCAGAATACTTGAAGAGGTCATGCTGCCTTATGCTGAAGAGGAAATGCCCTTGAAATGGGTGTTCCAATAAGACAACAACCCCAAACACACCAGTAAACGTGCAACATCTTGGTTCCAGACCAACAAGATTGACGTTATGGAGTAGGCAGCCCAATCCCCGGATCTTAATCCAATAGAAAACTTGTGGGATGACATAAAAAATGCAGTTTCTGAGGCAAAACCAAGAAATAAAGAACTGTGGAATGTAGTCCAATAATCCTGGGCTGAAATACCTGTTCACAGGTGCCAGAAGTTGGTTGACTCTATGCAACACAGATGTACAGCAGTTCTCAGAAACAGTGGTTATACAACTAAATATTAGGTAAGTGGTTCAAAGGAAAGCAAAATCTTCAAACTTTTTTTAGTTTATATATTTAATGTTTGAGTTTGTAAAGAAGAATACAAACACTGCTATTTTTAATATTCAGTTTTCTTTAAAAAAAAAATGTTGACGAACAACACAAATTTGATATATTTTTATTCATGTTTATTCATGTTTTGATTTGAAATACAATGTGTAGTTCTCCCAATGCATTTGTGTGTATGGAAAAAAAGCTATTAGAACGATTTTGAGCTTTTAACACAATGCTATTATTTTGCAAAAACGCTTCCGTTACAATAATACAACCGCATGCATCTGTCATGAATGGATCTGTTTGTATTATATCTTCTATAGCCATGACCATTGAAAGTCAATGGGGGACGGATCCATTTTCTATTGTGCCAGATTGTGTCAGAGAAAACTGATCCATCCCAATTACATTGTGTGCCAGGATGGGTCCGTTTGGCTCAGTTTCGTCAGAGCGGAATGGTGACTGAATGGAGGCAAACTGATGCATTCTGAGCCAATCCTTTTCCATTCAGAATGCATTAGGGCAAAACTGATCCGTTTTGGACCACTGAACGGATCTCACAAACGGAAAGCCAAAACTCTAGTGTGAAAGTAGCCTTAAACAGCACATAGGTCAACAGGGCTGAAACAAAACATGTTAACAAACATGGATGAACATGGGAAGAGCAGGTTTGCTTTTTACAGCTTGAGAAATTGCAGCTGACCATGGCTGGAAGCAACTGTCTATGTAGCTGGTGGCAACAGTGCAAGGTGAGTCCATAGGTTTACCAGAGATTGGAAGATACAGTTTTTCTTCCAAAGCACAGTCTGTAAAATATGTATCTTGTCTTACGGCTTCTCAATTTAGGGATGGGAACATCAGAGGGACGAAACACTAGCAGTCAAACTAAGCCACTAGATAGAGTGCCTATGAAAATACATGTTAAATTGGTTATCCGGCAGCAGGAAAATAAATAAGCACCAAACATGTTAGCACCATCTTCCCATGTATAATCAACTTGAAATAATTTTTTTTTTTTTTAGGATGCACCACTTCCTTAGCTGAAGGCCATGCTGCTGATTTACTAGAATAGAGCCAAGACTTGACCATATGACAATTGCTGTCAAATGGTCAGGTTCTGGTTCTTGACAGAAGAAGGAAGTCAGTCCCTTGTTTTCCTTCGCCTTTGTGTTGGAATGTCTTCAATCATGTGACCACAAGGGAATTGGTGATGAACAGAGATGCACTGGAGGGGAGGCAGCCCCCAGCCTTGTGGCACTGTGTCAAACCTTTTATGCATCAAACAAGTTCCCTCGTGGGTTACAGGCATAACTTATTATACTCCAAAGCAAACATCTGGACATTATTAAGTACCCCCTTTTTTGTGTACCCACTATTATAATCTTTAAAACGCAAATTAAAAACAGCAAAAGTATTAAAAACAGCATCTAAAAAAACTGTTGGGCCTCTTTCAGACGGGCGTTGCGGGAAAATGTGCGGGTGCGTTGCGGGAACACGCACGATTTTTCCGCTCAAGTGCAAAACATTGTAATGCGTTTTGCACTCAGCGTGAGAAAAATTGTGCGTGTTTGGTACCCAAACCCGAACTTCTTCACAGAAGTTCGGGCTTGGGATCGGTGTTCTGTAGATTGTATTATTTTCACATGGTTATAAGGGAAAATAATAGCATTCTGAATACAGAATGCATAGTAAAATAGCAGCTGGAGGGGTTAAAAAAAAATAATACAAAATTTAACTCACCTTAGTCCAGTTGATCGCGCAGCCCGGCTTCTCGTCTGTCTCCTTTGCTGAACAGGACCTGTGGTGAGCATTCATTGCAGGAACAGGACCTGTGGTGATGTCACTCCGGTCATCACATGATCCATCATCATGGTAAAAGATCATGTGATGGATCATGTGATGGATCATGTGATGACCGGAGTGAAGTCACCACAGGTCCTGTTCAGCAAAGGAGACAGACGAGAAGCCGGGCTGCGCGATTAACTGGACTAAGGTGAGTTAAAATTGTTTTTATTTTTTTTAACCCCTCCAGCGCTATTTAACTATGCATTCTGTATTCAGAATGCTATTATTTTCCCTTATAACCATGTTATAAGGGACAATAATAATGATCGGATCTCCATCCCGATCGTCTCCTAGCAACCATGCGTGAAAATCGCACCGCATCCGCACCACATGAGCGTGAAAATCACCGCTCATGTGAACAGCCCCATAGAAATGAATGGGTTCAACTCACGCATCACATCTGCGCGGAATACTCGCCTGTGTGAATGGGGCCTTACACTTGAAAAACTGATTTTGATATGAATTACTCCTATACCTTTTCCAGCAAGGTTTTTGTGATGGTTTTTTATGTCGTTTTTTGAGCCAAAGCCAGAAGTGGATCCAGCAGGAAGATGTTGAAGATTTTCCTTTATATTTCGCATTCCCTTCCAACCCACTGCTAGCTGTTATGACAGTTGATGTGGAACCACTGTGTCAAACAACAGATTTGGCTTTTGGCTACTCTTTTGGCTAAGGGTGTTATCCTGGCAGTGAGCAGTTTTTCACCCTTTGAACCTTGTACAGGGATATGGACTTCACTGCAAGGGAACCACTAGGCCGATACCTCCTGGAGTAGTCTCTGTGTGATTGACAACTGATCCACGGGGGTCTGGAGACAACACTGAAGGGTCAGGTAAAATTGTATTCAGGTACAGACTGAGGTCAGAACAGGCAGGATGTGAACAATCTGATAAACAGTCCGAGATCAGGGCATTCAGCCAAAGGTCAAATGGGTCGGGCAGTGGAGGGTCAATGACCAAGAGATAGACAGAAGTTGGTACACAGGCAAACATATTTAGCACACTTTTGGAGGACGCAAGCTAGCAAACTATTGCTCAAGCACCTTCCCACAGGGATTGTTGCTTTATCCCCTTCAGCCCAGGTGATTTTCCATTTTTGATTTTTCACTTTTCACTCCCTGCCTTCCTGGACCCATAACTTTTATAATTTTATGTATGCCACATGAGGGCTTGTTTTTTATGCGACAAGCTATACTTTCTAATGGCACCATTCAGTGGCGTGCCTAGGGTGTTTGGCAACTGGGGTGGGTTCTTTCTCTGTCACCCCCCCAATACTTGACCACATACCTCTTACATCCAGGGACATCTCCTGTTATGTAGACCTTCTCTTTCCTCATCTTCTCCGTTAGACCGCCATGACAAATTCTTTCAGCCACATCTCGTCTCTACAGAGTTTGTAACACAGACATGTTAGATTTCTCTGTTTTTCCATCAACCTTCCCATCCTAGTGTCCCGACAATGTCATCCTGCTGCCACCCCCTGTGCTGTTGTGCCCCCGAATGCCCCAGGTACTATACTGCTGAAAAAATAGTGACCCCAGTAGACGTAATTGGGGTCATTTATCAAACTGGTGTAAAGTAGAACTGGATTTCCAAAGAGCTGTCAAAAGCGAAAGGTGGAATCTAAATGGCTGCTATGGGCAACTAAGCCAGTTCTACTTTACATCAGTTTGAAAACTTACCCCAAATGTCCTTATAGTGTCTACAGCAGCTATTATGTCCCCTAGAGTGCCCCCAGTACTAATAACACCCTATATTGTGCTACAGGTAATAATCCCTGTATAGTGTCCACAAAAATAATATACTTGCCCCTACAGTGCCTCCCCAATAGCAACGCCCCCCACACTGCCCCATATAGTAATTTCCCCCACACTGCCCCCATACTAATCCCCCCCATAGTAATTTTCCCCCCACACATTAATTTCCCCCACACTGCCCCATATAGTAATTTTCCCCATGCAGTAATTTCCCCCACACTGTCCCCAAACAGTAGTTTTCCCCCACACTACCCCCCACAGTAATTTCCCCCACACTGCCCCCACACAGTAATTTCCCCCACACTGCCCCCACACAGTAATTTCCCCCACACTGCCCCTACACAGTAATTTCCCCCACACTGCCCCATACAGTAGTTTCTCCTACACTGCTCCTATACAGTAGTTTCCCCCACACTGCCCCCATACAGTAGTTCCCCCAACACTGCCCCATACAGTAGTTTCCCCCACACTTTCCCCTCACAGTAATTTCCCCCACACTGCCACATATAGTAATTTGCCCCCACATAGTAATCTCTCCCATAATAATTTGCCCCCACACAGTATCCCACCATAATATTTCCCCCCCACATAGTAATTTGCCCCATACTGCAATTTCCCCCTGATGTACTCTCTTCACATGTCCTCCTGTGTGTCCCCCAAAGTTGGCACATAAAATAAAAAATAGAAGCTAAATACTCACCTATGTCCAGGCACACGATGGCAGGCGCACACACTTCACTGTGCTGCGTCTCTGCACAGGCTCGATGACGTCATCACGCATGCCCACACAGGCGCATGAGCTTGATGGACTTATGTTTTTTTTTCAACCGTATTAACTATGTAACTATGTAACCACGGGTGTCTGCTGTTTAAAACAGCAGAGGCTAGGTGACTCTAGCACCAGCTGCAGTTGTGAGCAGGCCCCATCTTTAAAGGCTATGTACTATACACCTTTGGGTGCAATTTTTTTTATTTTTTTATTACTGCATTGTACTCATTTTGAACAAAACATACCCCAGGTTTGCTAGCCATTGGCTACCCAAATTAGGGTGAATTTAAGAGTCAGAGGGAGTGCGCACCCTACGGGTAAAGGGAGACCTTGCTGGCAAGCAGAAGGCAGCCTGAATGTTGGGACAGAGCAAGTCCGATTGCTGGGAGGAGAGAGCAAGAGATTGGTCCACGCCGTCAGGATAAAGGAGCCAGGGACCAGTGTGTGGAGAAGCTTTGGCTGAAGAAACTGAATTGCAAACTGCCACAATAATGCTTTGTGTGATGCTACCCTAACATTGCTATGGAAATATGAGAGTCATGTTCATACTCTGGTATTAGGATGGTGCCATCTAGCTTTTCGTGTCAGTTTCTAAAGCAGTTCTTTGAGCTAAAGCCAGAAGTGGATCCAGCAGTAAAGAGAAGTATAAAATCTTCCTTAATATTTCTCATTCCCTTACAACTCACTTCTGGCTTTGGCTCAGAAATTGCCACAAATACTGCCACAAAAAAATAAATAAATAGCTAAGCGCAGTGGCATAGCGTAGGGTTGCCAGCACCCAGGGCAAGCCAGTATTGCACCCCCCCAACCTGTGGCCACACCCCTTTGTAACAGGTAATGTAGTAGATATCACTTGCAGTCATACATAACACCACAGATAACACAGTGATAACTCTCTGAGTACAGATAATGTAGTAGATGGGTGTGAGCCCCCAGAATTCAGAACACGCACAGTGTGACTGGAAGTCTGGGGCCAGGCTGCTACAGTGTTAGCCAAATTGTATATCCACCCTCCCATCACTACAGAACATACAGGGTAATACAGCGCCCCATACCTCTTACATCCAGTGACGTCTCCTTTGATGTAGATGTTTTCTTTCCTCATCTTCTCCTTTCAGACCTTCAGACCAGACCACCATTTTTCAGCCATTTCTCGTCTCTCTTCAGATTGCCCCCAAAAATCTTAGTTTACTACTAGTGTTGGTCGAGCACTAAAGTGCTTGTGTGGTCTGGTGCTCGAGTAGAACACTTCCCGATGCTCGGGTGCTCTACAGCACAGTGGAAGATCCCGAGCATTAAACCGGGCACCCCCTGCTCTGAAGACGGGAGGGTGTCAGGACTCTAGTTCGGCTTAGGAGTCCCTGCTCTGACCCTATATATAGCTATGTCCATATATAGAGTCAGTGCTTGGGGACACCCAGTGTATTTAAATCTAATTTAGCCTCTAGTTCAAGATTTAGACTCACAACCTTCTACATTAAGGCCCAGAATGTTAACCACTACACTATAGAGCTGCATGGCCAGTTACTACCAAGGTGCCCCCGCAGTAATAGTGCTCCCAAAAGTCTAACCAATAGTAATAATTCTCTGCTAGAGCACACATGGTAGTATTAGCACTCCTACAGTGCCTCAACATGTCTCCACTGTGCCCCAGAAGTAATAATGCTCCCATAATGCCCATACTAGTAATCATGTTCCCCATAGACCCCCAGTAGTAATAAAGCCCACCATAATGCCCCCCCAGTAGTAATAATTCTCCTTATAATGTGACAGTACAAAAAATGCTTCCTTATAATGTGTGTCAGTGCAAAAAAAATCCCTTTTAATGCCCCCAGTTGAGCTAATGTCCCCATAGTGCCCCCATAATGTGCCAGTATAAAAAATAACTATTTAGTGCTCCCAGTGAATGCCTCCATAGTGCTCCTCTCCCTCTTCCTCGTAGTTCCCCCCTTAAGTACCAGTATAAAATAACCCTTCTTAGTGCCCCCCGTAGGTGACCCCATAGTACTCCTTTCCCCCCTTCCCCATAGTACCCACCATAATGTGTCCCAGTATAAAATGCCCCTATACAGAGCCCCCCATATAAAAGTAACTTTTTACTTACAGAATGTTCCTATATAAACCCATAGAATTTTTCGTTGATCTGAATTTGATTGAGCTTCCATATAAGAGGATATGGTAATTGCATAGATAGCAAGGTTATGGATATAGTTCATATTTACAGTAATATAACACAGGCACAGTTGTTGCTGTGTGTTTTTTTTTTGTACTGGATATATACTGTACTTGCTGATAAAAGGTTGCTTCTAACATGGTCTTAGACCTTTATTTCTTGAGATGAAAACACAATTTTAAAGGTTTTGTCTAGAAGTACATTTGCAGACAAATTGTCAATAACATCAAAGCAACCTAAGAAACAATATAGCTTAGTACATTGCACCATGTGAATTCAATAGCAAAATCTGTAAGATGTCCCTGCATGTGTTAATGTAATGCATACATACTGCCTAATGTCAAGGTTGTGATTGTTTATATGTGTTGAGTATGTATGGGTATACAGTTGCAAGAAAAAGTATGTGAACCCTTTGGAATGATATGGATTTCAGCACAAATTGGTCATAAAATGTGATCTGATCTTCATCTAAGTCACAACAATAGACAATCACAGTCTGCTTAAACTAATAACACACAAAGAATTAAATGTTGCCATGTTTTTATTGGACACACTATGTAAACATTCACAGTGCAGGTGGAAAAAGTATATGAACCCTTGGATTTAATAACTGGTTGAACCTTCTTTGGCAGCAATAACTTCAACCAAACGTTTCCTGTAGTTGCAGATCAGACGTGCACAACGGTCAGGAGTAATTCTTGACCATTCCTCTTTACAGAACTGTTTCAGTTCAGCAATATTCTTGGGATGTCTGGTGGGAATCGCTTTCTTGAGGTAATGCCACAGCATCTCAATCGGGTTGAGGTCAGGACTCTAACTGGGCCACTCCAGAAGGCGTATTTTTTTCTGTTTAAGCCATTCTGTTGTTGATTTACTTCTATGCTTTCGGTCATTGTCCTGTTGCAACACCCATCTTCTGTTGAGCTTCAGCTGGTGGACAGATGGCCTTAAGTTCTCCTGCAAAATGTCTTGATAAACTTGGGAATTAATTTTTCCTTCGATGATAGCAATCCGTCCAGGCCCTGACGCAGCAAAGCAGCCCCAAACCATGATGCCCCCACCACCATACTTCACAGTTGGGATGAGGTTTTGATGTTGGTGTGCTGTGCCTCTTTTTCTCCACACATTTTTCTTCCAAACAACTCAACTTTTGTTTCATCTGTCCACAGAATGATTTGCCAGTACTGCTGTGGAACATCCTGATGCTCTTGTGCAAACTGTAAACGTGCAGCAATGTTTTTTTTGGACAGCAGTGGCTTCCTCTGTGGTATCCTCGCATGAAATCCATTCTTGGTTAGTGTTTTACGTATTGTAGATTCGCTAACAGAAATGTTAGCATATGCCAGAGACTTTTGCAAGTCTTTAGCTGACACTTTAGGATTCTTCTTCACCTCATTGAGTAGTCTGCGCTGTGCTCTTGCAGTCATCTTTACAGGACGGCCACTCCTAGGGAGAGTAGCAGCAGTGCTGAACTTTCTGATTAACAGCAAGGCTTTTGGAAATATTTTTATAACCCTTTCCAGCTTTATGCAAGTCAACAATTCTTAATCGTAGGTCTTCTGAGAGCTCTTTTGTGCGAGGCATCATTCACATCAGGCAATGCTTCTTGTGAAAAGCAAACCCTGAACTGGTGTGTGTTTTTATAGGGCAGGGCAGCTGTAACCAACACCTCCAATCTCATCTCATTGATTGGACTCCAGTTGGCTGACACCTCACTCCAATTAGCTCTTGGAGATGTCATTAGTCTAGGGGTTCACATTCTTTTTCCACCTGCACTGTAAATGTTTACATGGTGTGTTCAATAAAAACATGGTAACATTTAGTTCTTTGTGTGTTATTAGTTTAAACAGACTGTGACTGTCTATTGTTCTGACTTAGATGAAGATCAGATTACATTTTATGACCAATTTGTGCAGAAATCCATATCATTCCAAAGGGTTCACATACTTTTTCTTGCAACTGTATATGTAGGTATTTGTGTATGTAAATATGGTAACAGTCAGAAATGTAGACATTGGGGTAATTTTTCAAGATCAAGAATTCTGATTTCAAAGGTGGAAGCATAGTGGCTCAGTTGTTAATATTGGTGTTTTGCTGTGCTGGGGTCCTTCAAAGACATACTGATAGGGAACTTAGAATGTGAGCTCCATTGGTGACAGCAAATGATGATAATGTCTGTAAAGTTTTGCATAATATGTCAGCACTATATAAATTGAGTAAATATATAGGTCACAAAATAGGGCTTTAAGACTTATTTGTGCAAATATTTTGTAATATGATGCACTTGTACATCAATCACGCTAGTTTTGAAAAGTGGGTGGGTCTGGTTAGCCTGTCAAGCTGATTTATGCCAGAGATAGTACAGACCAAAAGTTTGGACACACCTTCTCATTCAAAGAGTTTTCTTTGCGTTCAGTTGCGTTGTGGAGAAGTCAGGTGGATACACAGCTGATAGTCCTACTGAATAGACTGTTAAAATTTGTATTATACCAAGAAAAAAGCAGCTAAGCAAAGAAAAACGAGTGGCCATCATTACTTTAAGAAATGAAGGTCAGTCTGTCCAAAAAATTGGGAAAACTTTTAAAGTGTCCCTAAGTGCAGTCACAAAAACCATCAAGCGCTACAAGGAAACTGGCTCACATGCGGACCGCCCCAGGAAAGGAAGACCAAGAGTCACCTCTGCTGCGGAGGATAAGTTCATCCGAGTCACCAGCCTCAGAAATCGCAGGTTAACAGCAGCTCAGATTAGAGACCAGGTCAATGCCACACAGAGTTCTACCAGCAGACACATCTCTAGAACAACTGTTAAGAGGAGACTGTGTGAATCAGGCCTTCATGGTAGAATATCTGCTAGGAAACCACTGCTAAGGACAGGCAACAAGCAGAAGAGACTTGTTTGGGCTAAAGAACGACAAGGAATGGACATTAGACCAGTGGAAATCCGTGCTTTGGTCTGATAAGTCCAAATTTGAGATCTTTGGTTCCAACCACTGTGTCTTTGTGCGACACAGAAAAGGTGAACGGATGGACTCTACATGCCTGGTTCCCACCGTGAAGCATGGAGGAGGAGGTGTGATGGTGTGGGGGTGCTTTGCTGGTGACACTGTTGGGGATTTATTCAAAATTGAAGGAATACTGAACCAGCATGGGTATCACAGCATCTTGCAGCGGCATGCTATTCCATCCGGTTTGCGTTTAGTTGGACCATCATTTATTTTTCAACAGGACAGCTATTCTGACATTGCGCCTCTCTGGCCAATGTCAGAATAGCATTGCCATTAAAATGCAAAGCACTATTGGGATAGTGCATTGCATTTTTAAAGCAATCAAAATACTGTCTGTTATAGTCCCCTTGTGGGACTATTAAGTGGTAAAAAAAGAAAAAAAAACATTTATTAAATAAAAAAAATTCCATTAAAAAATGCACCTTTTTTTTCATTGAAAATACACTTTTCAATGAAAAAAATGCAAAAGAATTCTCCCCCATATGTTTGCAATTGCCTAGTTCGGAACGACCCAGACTACATAAATAGCATGAAAATTATCCCGTACAGTGAATGCCGTAAAAAAAAAATAAAATGACTTGCTAATGAATTTTCTAATTTATTCTTAGTTGCCACCAAAAAAACTTAATGACAAGCGATCAAAAAGTATAATTTGCTCCAAAATTATACCAATAAAAAAACTATATGCATTTGGCATCACTGTAATCATACTGACCCAGAGAATAAAGACATTATGTTATTTCCGGTATACCAAAAAATGAACGCTGTAAAATTTATAACGTAAAAACACAGTGGCAGAATTGCTGTTTTTCTCATCTCCCTCCCAGAAAGAATTAATAAAAATGAATCAGAAAGTTATATGTACCCTAAAATGGCGCCACTAAAAACTACAACTTTTCCCACAAAAAAAGCCTTCATACAGCTATTTAGATGGAAAAATGAAAAAGTTATAGCTCTTTGAACGCGACGATGAAAAAAGGAAGAAAAACGCTTGGTCAGTAAGGTCAAAAACAGGCTGGTCACTAAGGGGCTGAGAGTGCAGGCTGGCTTTTTTCTATAGGTTTGTTAGATCTAGATAGGGTATTTAAGTCAGCTACTCATTTAAGCTGCTAGTGATTGTGTATGTATCCTAGCTCAGTTTACACCTCTGTGGTTTGTAGCTTAGCTGTAGACCTGTGTACCGCAGGGTCAGACTGTGGTTCCTTGGTCCCACCAGAGGAAAGTATTCTCGGGCCCAACCCCTGTAAAAAAAAAAAGTCTAATAGGGTATGTCTATCTGAATCAAAACCTAGTAGCAAGTGTTTGGCTCTAATTTTTTTTTTATCCTGGACCTTTCGGGCCCACTACAGCACCAGAGCCCGGGTTCACTGATGGTTTGTCTGGTACTCTGGTGGACCTGTTTGACTCTAATGTACAGACTGTGGATTGTTTTCTAGATTTCTCTCTGGAACACACAGTCGGTTTGTAAGAAACTCCCACAATCCTCGACATCTTCCTCTTACAATCTTTGAACTTGCTGCCACTGATAGAAACCTGGCTTCAACATTCTGACACTGCTTCCCCTACCGCCTTATCCTATGGTTGACTTCACTTCTTCCATAACGCCAGACCTGATCACAGGCATGGTGGAGGAGTAGGTATACTACTTTTTCCACAGTGCATGTTTCAGGCCACCCCCCTGTACCCTCTCTCACATTCCCCTCCTTTGAGATCCATGCCATCAGACTCTTCTGCTCATTCCTCCTGCGAATTGCTGCTCTGTATCATCCCCCAGGCTTCCTCCCCTCCAATTCCTGGATCACTTTGCTGCCTGGCTATCTCACTTCCTATCTTCTGAATCACCAACTCTTATTATGGGTGATTTTAATATCCCCATTGATTGTCCTATCTCCCGATCAGCCTCTCACTTTCTATAACCTCCTCTCTTGGCCTCTCACAACTTACTACTTCTGCCATGCATAAAGAGTGCAATAAAGTTGATCTAGTCTTCTTCTGTCACTGCTCAGCCTCAAACTTTATTAACTCAACCTTCCCACTTTCTGACCACAATCTTAACTGAGGAACCAGCAGTTGCAGCATCTAGCAGTGAGCACAATCCAGGAAGTTGTATAAACCGCAAAGTGATGCAGTATGGGAGGGGATATAAAGGGATGCAATCAGTGCAACTAGATGACTGCTGAGAGAGGGAAACGAGATGACAAAACGAAACCAAAACAAAAGAACCTCAAGCAAGAGGTACTGAATAACGTCTGTCAGAGCTTCTCAGAGATCTGGCGGTGACAGTACCCCACCTTCTACGAGTGGACTCCGGACACTCAGAGCCCACCTTCTCAGGATGGGACCTATGGAAAGCCCTGATGAGACGAGTGGCCTTAACGTCCGCCACTGGGACCCACATCCTCTCCTCAGGACCATAACCCTCCCAATGAACGAGGTACTGGAAAGAACCGCGGATAATGAGAGAATCCACAATCCTAGAGACCTGAAATTCAAGATTACCATCAACCACAATCGTAAGAGGAGGCAAAGAGGAGGGTACAGTGGGTTGGACATACGGTTTTAACAGGGACTTGTGAAAAACATTATTGATCTTCCAAGTCTGAGGAAGATCAAGACGAAAGGCAACAGGATTGATGACGGACAGAATCTTTTAACGCCCAATAAACTTAGGACCTAACTTCCAGGAGGGAACCTTTAATTTGATATTCTTAGTAGACAACCACACCAGATCACCCACATTCAGGTCCGGCCCAGGCACACGTCTCTTATCCGCCACACGCTTATATCTCTCACTCATGCTCTTCAGATTAGCCTGAATCTTTTGCCAAATAAATGACAAAGACGAGGAGAATCTCTCCTCATCAGATAAACCAGAAGACCCCTCTCCAGAGAATGTCCCAAACTGTGGATGAAACCCATATGCACCAAAAAATTGTGACTTATCTGAGGACTCCTGGCGACGGTTATTTAAAGTAAACTCCGCAAGGGACAAAAAAGAACACCAATCCTCCTGATTCTCAGTCACAAAACAGCACAGATATGTCTCCAGATTCTGATTGAAGCGCTCTGTCTGGCCATTTGACTGCGGGTGAAAAGCAGAAGAGAACGACAACCGAACCCCCAAGCGAGAACAGAAGGCCTTCCAGAATCTGGAAACAAACTGCGTGCCCCTATCTGAGATTATGTCTGAAGGAATGCCATGCAGTTTGACAATGCGATCAACAAATTCCTGCGCCAGCGTTTTAGCATTGGGTGACCCAGGAAAAGAAAATATATATGGAAATTGGTAACCTTGAAAAATTAACTTTTATTAATACTTAGTAAAATAAATCCCCCTAGGTATTGATGCAAGAAAATAGAGAAGGGGTTGGCATCCACCCCACTCGTGGTGCATATACGGTGCTACTAGGGAGGGTGTAGGGAAGAGGGGGAAGGGGATGCTGGGTCTCAGCCTCTATTATTACCCTGATCAAAGGGCCCTTCTCCTGGTACACCGCAACCTCCTATACTGCCCCTAAATGTGTCCCTGTGCAGTGCTCCGACTGCCCAGCTTCGTCCTGAAGGGATAGGAAAGGGGGGGAGGGGATCCCTAGTGACAGATCATGTACACCACCCACAGATACGCTCCCAGAGCCCTGGAAAACGACTGTGTAAAGCAACACTAGACCAGTGAAGACCTGTGTCCTGCAAGAAAATTGTGTATTTGGGTGTCACGTCCGTGAGTCACCCAACACTCATAGGTTGAATATGCTGAAAATGATCAGTAACCATAAGATGGCCTGACGCGTTTCTCTGGTGTATTACAGTTCGTCAGGGGCCCACAAGGATTGATATCAGCATCAGTATCAATGGCCTACCCTCAGGTGGGGGCAGGTCACTAGAGTTTCAAAAAACTGTGCTCAGCAGTGGTTAGTGACAACAACTGTATAGATATATAGTTCAGACTTCACACACTCCCATTGTGTGGCAGTGTAGCATTAGCCTACATCCACAGGGATCCCGTAGTGAGGAAAGGGTGATACGTCTGATAGGCACTTTTGACATGGGGGCTGAAGAGATAAAAGAGATCCTGAGGAGAAACTGGGGAACTTTGCTGCTTGATCCAGATATTGCAAAAATGGTGACCCCCAATGCTCAAGTAACATATCGGAGGGGGCGCAACATAAGAGATCACGTGGTGCACAGCCACTACTCGGGCGTCACCATCACGCCGACTGCATGGCTGGGAGCACCACATGGCTCCTACCACTGCAGTGGATGTGTTGCTTGCCCATACATCAAGCAGGGGCATAATTTCACCGGTCATGTGACAAAAAATGTGTATACCATCAAACAATTTATAAATTGCCGCACGAGAGGGGTGATCTATCGAGCGCAATGTGTATGTGGCCTGGAATACATTGGCAAAACAAAGCGGGAGCTGTGCAGGAGGATAGGAGAACATTTGGGGGATCTACGTCACGAAAGGGATACCCCCTGGCACGCCATGTGATAACATTCCATGGCGGCGATTATTCACAAGTTCGATTCATGGGTATTGAGGTCGTCCCACCCCCAAACAGGGGAGGCGATTGGGACCAAAAGATCCTACAAAGAGAGACCTGGTGGATCTTTCAACTAAAAACTGTCCACCCACAAGGATTAAATGAACAGCTTTCATTTAGCTGTTTATCTGAGTTAACTCCCTACCTCCTGCGCAGCTGCCTACTCCGGTGTCACTCCGGTTTGTTTTGCCATTGCACGTGTTTTAGACGTGTCATAAACATTGAGGCACACTGATGTGAAATGTGCCACAGTGTGTGAAGTGCATTAATTTCTCCCCTGTAAAACATGATAGGGGATCTATTGAAATAACATGGCCTTAGCTTTTTCGATTTCCACCGGCCAAAATACTTTGGGTTACGCCGCGCCACTTTTATGTGTGAGCTACAGCGGCGTCCCGGCTTCTGAATGAATATGGAGTTTCATTCATCCATTTGGTATAGTGTGGGGTACCCCTATCCCTGTAGGGTATCCCCACACACTATCTCCGCCTTGGTCTCATGAGCATAAATTATGCAGACATTCTACTGAGACCTAAGTATAGGGGACTAGCAGGTGTGACTTAAGTATTGTGAGCACGCCCCCTTACCTTGACAGCCTCCCTATTAGTCTCTCCCTGTCTTAGTATGGTTGCAGGACCCGCGATCACATGACGCCCCACGTGACCATGATGTTGTGGTCACGTGATGGGTCAGCTGATCGGGATGATGGGTGGAGCCACGATGACGCGGACAGCTTTAAATGGTGCAGCGGTGCCGGCGTCGTCTGCGGTACTGCCACACGCGGGATCCAGCGCACAGACTGGCGAGGAGCAGGAACCAGTCTGTATCGTGGGAACAGGTCCACTGACCGGTCACTCCTGACGAGATAAGTAAAATCCTTCCACAAAAATCCTCTTTAACAGCGACTCTGAATGACTATCCCATAGATCTTTTACTGAATTTTATTCCTGATCAGTGACTATCATATGTAAGACTTTATGAATATATATTTTTTCGAGATCTTTTTTTCTAGGTATTATTATCTGCATTTGAAAGACCCTATGAACACTCTTTTTCAAAGTTTTTATCCAGATTTATATCTAGACATTTTACTTTTTATCTAGGTATCCTTTACATTTTATTATCCACCATTTTTTTCCTAGGACAATTTTTTCAAGGACATCAATCACCTCTCATCCAGTGGTGATTACCTTTCCAATACTTCTCCATTTTTCATCCTTCATTTTTCATTTTTTCATATATTAAAAGGGACTACTTGTATACATTTTTCCATCCACCAGACCCCACGAACACTAGAATATAAATAAATCAATACCTTGTACCCAAATAAGAGTGTGCCTGCTTATCTTTTATCCTCTTGTAATTTTATGTCTCTGACAGGGTGAGTCAGACCAAGCAGCTTTGCACCTCTACCATTTACCTGAGCAGTAGAGCCGTCTATTCCACTTCTTTACTTTGACATTTTATCACCTATTAGACGCCAGCTCACCACTCAGGCATAATGAATATTTGGGAACATGCTGAAAACAAAAGTTTAAAAGCTGAAACATACAGTTTTGAAACAATAGGTATAGAAGAAGATCAAGAACCAGACATGTTAGACACTTTTAAAAAAACAGAATACTTACTAATAAAACAACTCAAACAAAGATGGGAGATAAAATCATTAAAACAATACATTGAACATAAAAAAGTACCAAAGGGACTTCAACTGACCAAGACACCTGCCCAAGACTTATGGGAAAGGGAATTCAATGAAGAATAGGATTCACTACTACACGAACACTCTCTGTCACTCATGCATCTAATTATAAAAAGGAGAACTAATATATTAAAAGAAACTACAACACAAATAGAAGAAATTTAAATTAAAATGGAAAAATTCACAAAAAACGATAATTACAACACTTGGCAACAAAAACTTTGTAATAATCTAGACAAAGCAGAACAAGAAATCATGAACAAAAAAGTTAGAAAACTGAGAATCAACATTTCCCAAAAAAAGGAACAGAGGGAAAAACAAAACACCAACCTCACAGATATGGAGGTAGGTAACCGCAGAGAAAAAAATGATAATATTCAACAGATTGCACCCCAAAAACTAAATAGACATCCAATATCCACGAACAATAGATTTGAAGTGTTGGGAGAACAGAATCATTTTTTAGACCGAACCCCCCCACATCACAGACCTCACACCAGACAGAGACCACCCCGCTCCCCATCACCTACCCGAACCCCTCAAAATCACAAATACAATCTACGATACAGACAACCATCACAAGAACAGGAATACAGAACACATCACCAACACAATTCACAACACCAGAAAAGAACACCACAACAAACAGGAGAAAAACACCAAGCACCACAAAGGAGAGACAATCACCAAAGTTACCAGACAAGACAACACGACGCAAGAAAAAGATACGGAGAGGAAGGGGAAACAAGACCAAAATACAACAGATAAACCACCACGAGGACACAATTATAAATTTAAGCAACGTCACTTTAAATAAGGCCCAAATTAGCCTATTAAACAAAGGTTTAAAATTTGCACCCACCAACACACTAAATAAATTTGACACCTTTATAGGTATAGAAAAATTTGTACGCAAACTTTGTTTGAAGAAATATCACATGAAAAATCCCATAATGAAAGAAAGCACGATTAATAAAATATATGAACACACCTCACTAAAAAGTATCTCTAAAAAATACCCGCGACAGGAAATAGGACAGGAACTGGCAGCATTTAAACAATGTGTAGAGAGAGACATACGAAAGATGAAAGAACAACCAAGAAAATGGAATAACCTATCTAGAAAGGAAACAGAGGCTATAAAACAACTACAAAAAGAAAAAGACATAGTAATACATCCAGCAGACAAGGGAGGAGCGATTGTAATTCAAAATGTCTCCGATTACAATAAAGAGTGCACCAGACAATTAGCAGATAGCAGTACATATAAAAAATTAAAAAACAACCCAAAGGAACAATACTATCTGGAATTAGTACAATACTGTGAAAGAGGGAAAGAAAAAGGTATTATATCGGAAACAGAATACACCTTTATAGTAAACACGCCTCAAAGACTACCAGCACTATATTGCCTCCCGAAAATACACAAAAACAAAGATAACCCCCCTGGCTGCCCTATCATTTCAGGCATACAATCACTAACAAGTAATTTATCACAATACATAGACACACTCTTACAACCAAGAGTCAAAAATATTCATTCATACATTAAAGACACCACACAAATCATTAAAATCATTGAAAATCTAAAATTCGAAACACATTGGCATTTAGGAACACTGGATGTTCAATCACTTTACACCAGCATCAATCACCAACAAGGAACAGAGGCAGTCAAAAAACAACTAACCAAAGAAGCTATACTACTACCAGAACAAATAGACTACATAGTAGGAGGCATAGAATTTATACTCAACCATAACTACTTTTATTGGAACTCAGATTTCTACCTACAGATTCAAGGGACGGCCATGGGCACCAGATTCGCCCCCAGTTACGCCAATCTATTCATGGCGCAGTGGGAGGATGAAACCATAGCGCCCAGACTGGGGACGGATCTGGTGCTCTGGCTACGTTATATTGATGACATCATATTCATATGGCAAGACAGCAGGGACAATTTGGACATTTTCTTATCAACAATCAATACAAATCCATATGGTCTAAAATTCACCTCATCCATCAGCACATCTAAAATAAAATTCCTGGACTTACAAATAACAACAGAAAAGGACCAACTCATATGTACAACTTATCACAAACCAACGTCTAAAAATAGTTTTATTCAATATGACAGCTGCCATTTACCATCCTGGCTTATAAATATTCCACAAGGACAGTTCCGTAGGGTTAAGAGAAACTGTACAACTGAATCTCACTTCGATGAAGAATCAGAAAAAAATGAAAATACAGTTTTTGGATAAAAAATACCCCATCGAACTGTTAGATTCATCACTAAACAAAGTCAGAAAAATGGAAAGGAAAACATTATTTAATAAATCAATAAAAAAAACAGAAGAGGGAGACACAACACCCAGAATTATATTACCATACAACCCACAGTACAAAAAAAATTAAAAAGATTATAAATAATCATTGGTATCATATAAAACAGGATAAAATAATAGGGACCACCATTACAGACATCCCACTAATCACATTCACCAAAGCTCCAAATCTCGGCCTAAAAATTGCCCCCACAATTAAATACAACAGAGAACATACAACAACAATTCAAGAATGGGCAGACATTACAGTTTTTTTCAGATGTGGAAAGTGCAAGAACTGTCAAACAACATCATTCCCCAAGAAAACCACCTGCGTCACATCCAAAACAAATCTCCATAAACAAGAAATCAAAGAATTCCTAACATGTAGCTCAACAGAAGTTATATACGCCCTAGAATGTCCATGCCAAAAACGGTATATTGGCCGCACTAAAAGAACACATCAAAAACGTATATCAGAACACATCTCGAACATAAGAAAAGGTTATGACAAACACACAGTATCAAACCATTTTAGTACCATGCACAATAAAGACCCGACTGGACTAAAATATACAGCACTAGAAAAGGTAAAGAAAGATTGGAGAGGGGGTAATTTCATACACAAAATGTCCAGAGTGGAATCCAGAAGAATCTTTGAGTTCAATTCTATTCTGCCTAACGGATTGAACGCGGAGATGGAGATCTTTGGGTTCCGCTCCTCGATGAGTAACCGGGAAGGTCACTATATCTCTTCCGGTTGCCCCTTGGCGAGCGGCTGCCCCTCACTAACAACTAGACTACTCACACTTACAGATACCTACTACTCCATCAACAAGAATCCAGTAAACACATATGCCCCAAATTATGGGCCCCAATCACATTGACATTACTACCACATCTAAGGTATCTCATATTATGAACCCACTCAGGCACTCTTTTACCTTGTCCCTCCTTTTTGGAAACACAGAGAGAACAAACCCGGACATTCACTGGGTCTTCATTACGGACCAGTGACATAAAGGACATCTCTCACTGTGTGCTGAAAAGGCCTGTGCTGACAACCAAGATGTACAAATACTTCTAGATCTACAATATTAAATCTTGCCTCTAAGTTACAGTTCCAACTAGTCCTTCTGCTTTTTGGCACAGATAGGAATGTTAACCTCAAAAATCACTGGGTCTTTTATACTACGGACCAGTGATACAATGGGTCCATCCCTAGCATGTGTTTACAACCAGAAAGCATCAAGACCACCACAAACCTCCCTTTTCCTTCCTTTTTGGAAATATACAGGGAGAACAAACTCGGGCACTCACTGGGCCTTCATTACGGACCAGCGACACAAAGGACATCTCTTACTGTGTGCTGAAAAGGCCTGTGCTGACAACCAAGATACACAAAGACTTCCAGATTTACACACTGAATCTTGCTTTTAAGTTGCAGTTTCAACTAGTCCTTCTGTTTTCTGACACAGACAGGAATGTTAACCCCAAAAATCACTGGGTCTTTTATGCTACGGACCAGTGATACAATGGGTCCATCCCTAGTATGTGTTTACAACCAGAAAACATCAGAAAAACTGCAAACCTCCCATCAAGAAACATCACTCATAACTAGAAAAACACAGAAATTATAACATAGCTACATCTACAACAAAAACAAGTTCTATACACTACTAATATTATTAATAAAAAAAAGATTTATACAGTAACTAACCCATGATGTTATATTACATTCAGTGGTGTATTCCTATACCTAATGATATTGGGCGGTGTATTCTCCTACACCACCAGATGGGTATTCTACACATGGAATACATGAAAGTCCCTCTTGAATTATAGAGAAAAACCATAACATTCATCAAATAAATCAACTTGCTAAAAAATAATCACCTTATTATAGGAGTAATTGACACCATTTATATATCTCCATACCACTCCTATCCCTATATGTTCCCTAATATATATTTTTCTTATATATTTTCATATATATATATATATATATATATATATATATATACACATTTTTATCTACTGATTTACTCTTCAATCAACTGTACATTTTTACTCAGACCACAAACCTAATGTATCAAATTGTAATAAAATGACCAATTGAAATAAAGCAACTAACTTTTATTTTTATATTTTACATTTTTATTATTTTTTGAGAACCGGAACATTTTTTACATTTTTATTCAGGCCACAAATCTATGCGCCAACTGAAATAAAGTAACCAATTGAATATATCAACCAATGAAACACACCAACCTTATTGGCAATGATAATTGGTTAATAAACAGGTTAATCACTGTCCTATAAAAACCACAGCATCCGCTATAATCCTCCACTTACTGATGAAGGGATAGACTCCCGAAACGCGTTTAAGAAAGCTGAGGATTACCGGAATATTCACCACTCACAACAGAGTAGGAAGAACACTGTGAAGGCGCTTGAAAGAAAGTCCGTGACCACGTGACCACCTACGTCATTCTCTAGACGCGCGAACCACGCCCCCCGGCGTCCTTGGTAACACGAGGCACGCCGCTGACTCCTGAGAACCGGACTGGATCGCAACAGCCTCCCAGGAACATTAGACCATCATCAGAGGACCCAAGAGATCAAGCGCCGGGAAGGGTAAGTGATCTCTGTAGCCAGGGACAGTGCGGGACGCCGCACCTAGGCACAGAGCACCCTTTTCCTCCACAGCGCAACATATGGAACAAAATTACCACCAGCCATAAATTGTTACATTTGTAAACTATATTTTGAAAAGGCGCACCATTGATCCTCTGCTGAACGGCAATTTGTTATTTACACTATATCCCAATTACACAAAGGGGTATCACTGGACAAAAATCCTCTTTAACAGCGAGTCTGAATGACTATCCCATAGATCTTTTACTGAATTTTATTCCTGATCAGTGACTATCATATGTAAGACTTTATGAATATATATTTTTTCTAGATATTTTTCTAGATATTTTTCTAGATATTTTTTCTAGATATTTTTTCTAGGTATTTTTATCTGCATTTGAAAGACCCTATGAACACTCTTTTTCAAAGTTTTTATCCAGATTTATATCTAGACATTTTACTTTTTATCTAGGTATCCTTTACATTTTATTATCCACCATGTTTTCCTAGGACAATTTTTTCAAGGACATCAATCACCTCTCATCCAGTGGTGATTACCACTCCAATACTTCTCCATTTTTCATCCTTCATTTTTCATTTTTCATATATTAAAAGGGACTACTTGTATACATTTTTCCATCCACCAGACCCCACGAACACCAGAATATAAATAAATCAATACCTTGTACCCAAATAAGAGTGTGCCTGCTTATCTTTTATCCTCTTGTAAAATCCTTCCACCCAGGGCCGGACTGGCCCACCGGGATACCGGGAAATTTCCCGGTAGGCTGCCGGCCCTGGGGCCGCTTTAAGATGTGTCTGCACCTTTTCGGCGGCCGGCAGGCCGAATCTGAAAGCTCTGTAGTGGTGGCCGGTGGGTGGAGCTGAGCAGGCCGGCAGCCGGCCTCCGTGGGAGCGGCACTGCTCCCTCCGACCACCTGGTGTCACTGTGAGCAGCAGCCCGTGATCCTCCTGGCTGGCTGTCCTGTGTGTGGCTGCCCCTCTCTGACTTCCTGCAAGTGGCCTCACCTCCAGATTCAATATGCCGGGCCCAGGCCGCAGACCAGAAGCAGAGCCCGACCCCTGTGTCTGCCGCCCGCCGTCATGACCGATGCAAACAGCCCTGAGAGGACTTGAGGAGCCGCAAATACTGGGGGTAAGAAGGGGCCAGGCTGTGCCTACATGTGACTGTGCAGGCTGTCAGGGTTATGTAGTGTATATTATTTACATACAGTCCTATAAATTTTAAGACTGTATGTACACTAATATACACTACATAACCCTGACAGCCTGCACAGTCACATGTGGGCACATCCCTGGCATCCAATATACCAAAAGTGGGGGGAAAATAGTAGTGCGTCTTATACGGCGAATGCAGCTTATTTTGCGATTTGCGAATTTCCGCGCGATTTTTTTTGCGCGTTTTTTTGTGCGAATTTTTTGCGCAAATTTTTTGCGGAGTACTTACAACTACAAACGCTCGCCGAGAGGAGGGAGGAGGCAGGCTGGGAGGACGGGCGCTGGCAGTGTGTGAGTCATATGTCACGCGCCTGCGCCGCCCACTTTATGAATGAAGCAGGCGGCGTGGGCGCATGACGTATGACTCACGCTGCCAGCGCCTGTCCTCCCGGCCTGCCTCCTGCCTCCTCCCTCCTCTCGGCGAGCGCTTGTAGTTGTAAGTACTCCGCTCATTATGCGATTATGTACATAACTATTTACTATTAGACATACGATTATACAGTGAGCGGGGCCCGTGTAGTAGAATAGTCACTGCACGGGCCCCGCTGTCATTATAAAGCCAGATGCCGGCCCCCAGCCCTGTATTGAGGGTCATTCACTGCAGGGACACTTATGGAGGGGATCTGTGGATGACACATAGCATAAGATGCTATATATGTGTCATCCACAGATCCCCCCCATAACTGTCATACACAGAGACCCCAATAAGAGCCACCCACAGATCCCCCATAAGTGTCACCCACAGATCCCCCATAAGTGTCACCCACAGATCCCCCATAAGTGTCACCCACAGATCCCCCATAAGTGTCACCCACAGATCCCCCATAACAGTGCGTCACCCACAGATCCCCCATAACAGTGCGTCACCCACAGATCCCCCATAACAGTGCGTCACCCACAGATCCCCCCATAACAGTGTCCGTCAGCCACAGATCCCCCCATAACAGTGTCCGTCAGCCACAGATCCCCCCATAACAGTGTCCGTCAGCCACAGATCCCCAGTAATAGTGCCATCCACAGACCACAATTAGTTCAAAACCCACCAAAAGCACACCTTTTGGTTCAAAATATTTTTTTTCTTATTTTCCTCCTCAAAAACCTAGGTGCGTCTTATCCACCTCCGGACCGCCTAACGCACATGTGCGTTCCGGAGGTGGCAGCGCTGCGCACAGTCACGCATATACGCGTCATCTCGCGAGACGCGAGATGACGCGAATATGCGCGCGCGCATGCGCAGTTCGCGCCGGCATTTCGCACAGCAGTATTTCGTCAGCAACCTGCCAGCCAATGATCGTGGCTGGCAGGTTGCTGATTTTTAAAAAATCCAATCAAAGTGCCAGATAGCAGATCATATTAGTAAATCTGTTATTAACCCTTTGATCACCCCTGTCAATCACAAGTGAAAAGAAAAAAGTGATCAGTGCAAACTGTCACTTTTTTTTTTCACTGTTATTGACCGTTAGGTTTTAGGTATAGTTTAGGTCCCTTGGTTAGGTAGTTAGCGATCAGTTAGCGCCCAGCCCACCGCACCGCAGTCCGTTATTCGCTGATTAGCGTATCGCTCCGCTTGTAGTGTTTGAAGGGGGCCACTTCAGTTGTCTGGAAGTGGAGGACTGTCCACAGGTTCTCGTGGTGATGTTGGGAGCCCCTGTTGAGTACCCCTGAGATTGCAGCTGACAGCGGGTTATTTTGTTGCCGTGAACGTGGCTGTAACTATGGGGGTGCAGATTGAAGCTGCCGTGGAGTAACAGAAGTAAACTCTGCACTGAGACATCTGCAGACAGTTATTGAGTGGACTGTGCCAGTGTGATCTGAATTGAATTTAAAAAGAAAAAAAAAAAAAAAAGAGAGTGGGGGAGGGGGTCTGGGATGTGCGGTGTTACGCTCAATAATTCTAATAATCCCGATTGAAATCCCTATCCCCCCCTCAAGATATTTAACTGTACCATATCTCTCCGAATTAACCTGCCAATGGATTATATCGCCTATACGTTTGGATTCCAGACCTCGACCCTCAACCCTTTAAGAAGCCTCTCTTCCTTCGGCTAGATCCTGCTGGCATTATGGACTTTTTTTTTTATTTTATTTTTTTCTCTCTGAACTAGCCTTTGTATCTAAAATGGAAGTAATTTATTGATTGTATTGTTTTTTTTTTTCTTTTTTCTGATTAATTAAAAAAAAGGGGGGGAGGAAAAAGGGTAAAAGGGAAGAAAGGAATAGGGGGGGAAAAGGGGAAAGAAATAAAATAAAAAGAAGGAGGAAGGGAAAAGGAACAAGGAAAACAGGGAGAGAAAGAAAGAAGAAAATAGAAGAAAAGAAGGGAAGGGGGAAAGGGAGGGAAAGAGAAAAAAGAAAAAGGGGTGAAAGAGGATTAAGAAAAGAGGGAAGAGATCTTAAAATGCCGTCAAAAAAAAGGGAGGAACAGCGTGGCCCCATGGGGGGTACTACTAGGCGATCAGCGGGAGGGTTTGAAAGTGGGCCTAAACAAGTAGGTCTAAATAAGTACCTGGTCCCGAGTTCACCTGGGCTTAGATCCCCACAAAAAGAAAAAATGGCGGATGCCAGAGTACAGGATTTGACACAGGAGACGCCAGTGGAGGGGGGGGAGGGGGATAGGGGAACACCAGTGACATACACAGAAACGGACGTAAAAATGGTGCAGGATATACTTTGCACTGTCTCAAGGATGGAAAATTTAATGGGTAATTTAGTGACCCAGCTTGGGGCAGTGCAGACGGACGTTATGGTTATTAGAGCCGAGATGGAAAAAGTAAGACAGCGTTTACAAGAGATGGAAAAAAGGATTCCCACCCTAGAGAAATCTGTACAGAAATTAGAGAAGGAGGTGGCTCATTTAAAACAAACAAACGTTAAGATGGAACAAAAATTGGTAGACCAGGAGGATAGATCAAGAAGAGCTAATATAAGATGCGTGGGGATCCCAGAGCGAGCGGAAGGAGGAAATTGTACTGAATTTATGGAAAAGTGGTTTAGGGAAAATAGTAAAGAAGGTACCCTTTCTCCCTTGTTCTCTATTGAAAGAGCACACAGGGTCCCCACAAAAAATAGGGCGCCAGGGGATTATCCCAGATCCATACTGGTGAAATTCTTATTATCTAAGGATCGAGATGAAATATTATCTGATGCAAGAACCTCGGAAAAATATTATATACAGGGGGTAAAGATCAAATTTTTTCCAGACTACTCATTTAGCACTAATGCGCAAAGAAGAGAATACATGTCGGTCAAAAAAAGATTAAGGGAGGCAGGCATAAAGTATAGCTTACTGTTTCCGGCGAAATTAAGGGTGGAATATAAAGGCAAGTCCTCTTTTTTTCAGACTCCGGAGGAAGTTAGTGAATGGGCGGATGGAGAGGGTCTTTGAGGCTGGTGGGGGGGGGCGATAGGAGTCACGCTAAGTTATGGAGTCGCCCGGACTGCTGGCCAGCAGAAGGGGGGACTATATTGAGGGGAGGGTACATATGGGGGGGTGGGGACGTGGAGATTTTTTTATATTTTTATTTTTTTTTTTCTCTCTTTTTTTTTTTTCTCCCTCCCCTTCTGTTAGATGGTTAGGATCCTTTCGCTGAATGTGAGGGGGCTCCGTGAGAAGGTTAAAAGATATGCTATCCTTGAGTGGATGAAGAGGTTTCTGCCAGCCATCATCTGCCTCCAGGAGACACATTTGGATAAGGAATCAGTAAGATGGTTAGAGAGGGGATGGGTAGTGGCGGCATATCATTCTGTATATACCACCTACTCCAGAGGGGTCTCAATTCTGGTACATAATAAGATTAAGTTTGAATTTTTGGCACGTGAGGCCGACGATTATGGCAGATATCTCTTTTTATATTGTTATTTAGAAGGGATTAAAACTGTAATTGCAAATATATATATTCCACCACCATATAAACCAGATGTTCTGTATCAATTGTATAGATTTATGTTAAATAAACAGGAATGTATATTGATTGCGGTAGGCGATTATAATGCGGTTATGGATCCACTCAGGGATAGGACATCTAACAGGGGGGGAGGAGTACAAAATGTAGACTTATGTAAGGTAGCCCATGAATTCAATTGGGTAGATGTTTGGAGGGTTCAGCACCCGGATGAAATTAGATATTCTTGCTATTCAAAAACACACCAAACTTGGTCGAGAATAGATATGACCTTTGGAAATAAAAATTTAATGTCCCAAAATAGGATCACGACAAAATATATACCCATGGCTCTGTCAGACCATAATGCAATGGTAGTTGAGCTGGATTTGAACAAAGATAATACTCTGTCGGTGTTTAAATTCAACTCTCATTGGCTGCCATTGATTTCAGATACAGAGAGTATAATTGAGGAATTAAAAACTTTTTTTATGGAAAATAACGGTTCTGCCGGTAGACTTGTGGTTTGGGACACTTTCAAGGCTTTTTTGAGGGGTGTTTTGTTCAAAAGGGTAAATTACTGGAAAAAAAGAACTAGAGAGAATGGGAAGGCATTGGAGAAAAAATTGCAAGTGGCAGGAATGGCAAGTATGAGAAATCCTACTGCACTAAATAAGAGAGTCTGGGAGGAAGAACAGGAAAAGATGAAGATATATCAATTAGAGAAAAGTAGGAAAGAATTGCTCTTTCAAGGCATCCAACTAGCCTCGGAGGGTGAAAAGGTTGGCAAAATATTAGCAAATATAGTGAGAAATCAAAAAGGGAAATCATGGATAGGTGCAATCAAAGATAAAACGGGTAAACTAATCACCACACCCGAAGGTATTAAAAAAGTGTTTTGGGAGCATTTCTTAGAGCTATATAAGTCCAGGGTACAATACTCAAAACAAGAGCTAGATTTTTACTTGGATGAGATTGCCCTTAGTAGGATATCTAAATCCCAAAAAGAATATTTGGAAAAAGAAATAACGGTGGCAGAAATAAATCTAGCTCTGGGGAAGGTTAAATCCGAGAAAGCACCGGGTGGGGACGGGCTCCCCTTTGAAATATATAAAACCTTTTCCCAGGTTTTGGTACAAGAATTAAAGATAACATTGGATGAAGCTCAAAAATTGGGTGACCTACCGAATTCTATGAAGGAAGCAATTATCACACTAATCCCAAAAAAAGGAAAAGAACCAACAGATCCCGGTTCATACAGGCCAATATCCCTGTTGAACACGGATGTTAAAATTCTCGCAAAAGTCCTAGCTGACAGGCTTTCAAGGGTCATTAAAGTAATAATAAATAAAGATCAGACAGGATTTATACCGGGTAGAACAATATACTCCAATATAAGAAGGCTATTCCTCAATATTGAAGCCAACAGATTGGATGCAGGGGAGAAAGCGATACTCTCGCTGGATGCCCAAAAGGCATTTGATTGTATTGAATGGGAGTATTTATGGGCAGTATTGAGGAGAATTGGTATAGGGGAAGGATTTATAGGGTGGATTCAGTTAATATATCTAAATCCCAGGGCTAGAGTGGTGGTGGATGGGAGCTTGTCCCTGCCTTTTGCCCTATTTCGGGGCACTAGGCAGGGATGCCCTCTCTCCCCACTGCTATTTGCCATTGCAATTGAACCCTTGGCAACCATAATAAGAAATGACAAGGAGATTAAAAGTTTTCAATACTCGGGTGGAGAAGAAAAATTGTTAATGTATGCGGACGATATATTACTTTTTTTGCAAAACACTGGGGACCAGTTTAATAGAGTGATAGAGATAATAGATAAGTTTGGGTTCTTTTCTGGTCTAAAGATAAATTGGGGGAAATCACATATGTTATTATTAGGAGATAGACAATTACAGGGAGATACACGGGTGCATGTTCTTAAAAAACATGAAAATTTTAAATATCTCGGCATACAAATCTCCGGAAACATAGAAGAATATGAAAAACTAAATGTCCTTCCCTTAGTAAAAGAATTAAGAACTAAAATACACATATGGAAAAGACTGCCAATGTCAATTCAAGGTAGGGTAAATCTAATAAAAATGGTCCTTCTCCCAAAGATACTTTATGTGCTTCAAAACGCTCCAGTGAGAATACCGCAGACTACCTTCAAACTATTTGATAGACTAATGGGGGACTTTATTTGGAAGGGTGCGATCCCTCGAATAAAGAAGGAAGTCCTTCAGCTTCCAGTGCAGGAGGGAGGATTAGCGGTCCCCAATTTGTTTCTGTATTATTTAATAACTCAATATGGGAATATAAAGGGTAGTTTAGATAGTCAAGTGGGTAGGCGAGAATTAAATAGATGGGGGTGGAAAGAGGGAGGTAATCACTTAGAGGTGTTGGAGTCCGGTTTTTTGGGCAAAAAAAATTTTGATAATAGGATACTAAATCTAATAGAACACGTATGGGGGGGAATTAAAAAGATACTGGACTTGACTTCCGGTTCCGGCGCCAACATGGAGAGACGCAGCTAACCTCGGCTCCGTACAGTCAAACCTCGGCGGGCTATTCTTCCCCTACATACCGGACGAGAGTCGGGAAAATCGAAACCGCTTGCTAAGCGGGATTTTATGGATCGATATAGTAAACATGGGGACCAGAAGTAAATCAAAAGGCCTGAATAAAGCTCTGAAGTCCGCAGCGCGGGAAAGTGAAGGAGAGGAAGAAGGCGTTCTCATGTCGACGCAACGAACCACAATGGAAGAACATACAGCGCAGGATGAAGCTGATATCAGAGGTGGGGATGCAGGCATTGACTATGTCAAGTTGGCTATAGAGGTGGCGAACAGAATCCTACCTGACCTGCAAGAATCCTTGGCTAGCACAGTGGGACATACGCTTCAGTCCCTGCAAGCAACTGCAGCAGAACACGGGTCAAGGATAGAAAGCGCGGAGACTCGTATACAAATGCTAGAAGAGTCGTGCTCCGATATGCGCGTGCTGCTAGAAAAGGCAGAAAGGGAGACGGCGACCATAAAAATGAAGGTGGACGACCTGGAGAATCGCTCCCGTAGGAGCAACTTGCGAATACTGGGATTGAATGAATCTATTCCAGCACAGGATCTGATCGCAATTTGCGAACAAGAATTACCGTCGGTCCTAGGGCTAGAGAAACCATGCAAGGTGGAAAGAGCCCATCGTATAGGCCCTGACCTGAGATCAGGGGGAGACCGCAACTCAAAGGCTGCTGCAGCCTCAGCTTTACGACAGAGACCGAGGCCGGTCATAGTAAAGTATTTGGACTTCACAGATAAGACGGCCATTTTGCGACAGTACAAGAGGCAGAGATCCACGCTTGAGCTCCGTGGCCAGAAAGTGCTGATATTTGGGGACTATTCCGTGGATGTGCAAAGGAGGAGAAGAGAGTTCTCTGGGATATGCTCAGAACTGTACGAGAGACACACTAGATTCGCACTACTGTACCCAGCATTACTTAAAATATTTCACTCGGATGGTACGACATCCACGTATACCTCAGCAAAAGAAGCGATAAGTCAGCTGGATCTACATCATTTGTCGTCAAGACCCCCCGGCCGAAACAGAGCACAAGAGAAGCCAGTTAAATCCAAGGACAATGCAACAGAAGTTGCTGCGGCAAGTATGGACATAAAGGAACAAAAACACGTCCCACGGCGCGAATTACCGTCAGCCAGTCACCAGGATCAAGAAGAAATCTTTTTATTGCAGCGATACAACGCGTTTCGGGGAATCACTCCCCTTCATCAGGTACACAGAGCTGCACAAAGTAACAGCACAAGGCTACACATATTTATACTTACAAACATACCGCCCTTAAAGGGTAACAGGGTCAGAAGGGAGGAGATTTGGGTGTTGCCTAAATGATCAGTGGCAAATATAATGTGCATATCTGCAAGCTCTCATAATGAGCTGCCGATGTGCACATTAGAAACACATTTGTATTATATAAAGCTAGAAAAGCACACTGAAAATAGTCCGTTTTGTAAGTGACCTCAAAACAATACGCCCATATGGGGGTATTGTTTTGAGGTCACTTACAAAACGGACTATTTTCAGTGTGCTTTTCTAGCTTTATATAATACAAATGTGTTTCTAATGTGCACATCGGCAGCTCATTATGAGAGCTTGCAGATATGCACATTATATTTGCCACTGATCATTTAGGCAACACCCAAATCTCCTCCCTTCTGACCCTGTTACCCTTTAAGGGCGGTATGTTTGTAAGTATAAATATGTGTAGCCTTGTGCTGTTACTTTGTGCAGCTCTGTGTACCTGATGAAGGGAAGTGATTCCCCGAAACGCGTTGTATCGCTGCAATAAAAAGATTTCTTCTTGATCCTGGTGACTGGCTGACGGTAATTCGCGCCGTGGGACGTGTTTTTGTTCCTTTATACTATTATCTTCTTGGGGGCTCCAGGCTTCTCCGTTTGAAGATCTTCTGTGATCCCGTGGCTGCAGACCGCCCTATCCAGACATCCAGGCTTGTTTGATAATACCTACAATAGTGTTGTGCCTATCCTTGCACAACCATATAAGGTGAGCCTTACCATCTCTCTCCATATATCAATATATACCCACAGAATTACCCTATGGTGCGCCCATCTGTGTTTTTTTACAGATTTTAAACCAGCCTGATATATTACAAGTATGGACATAGGCGGGGAACCGCGAAAATGGCCCTCACGTTGATAGGGGGATTTGAATGATAAAATGTCAGGGTTGAAATTGTTTTTCTTTTTGGTCAGAAGAGCGCACAGTCTTCATATCTGCATGTAAAAGGCCTTAAAATGTTAATGTTTTTGATTGAGGTGACGCATGGGGTTTGACTGACCATGTTGGAAAAAAGTGAAGTAGAAAGGAAGTAAGGAGAGGGGTATGCTATCCTATAATGTTATTGAGAGTTATGAAGTTAGAAGGGGGTTATTTCCATGTGACAAGCCATGGAAAATGTTTTGGGCGGGAAGGGTTTGGTTATCTGTCTGGATGTTTACTCAAGTACCTAGGCCGCATTCTCTACATGTGACAATAACATAATGCGAATTATATCATGGAACGTGAAGGGGCTTCGCTCCCCGGCTAAGAGGAACATGATCCTTAAACACCTACAGAAATGCAGAGCTGATATTGCGCTGCTACAGGAAACGCATTTGCGAGCAGAAGATTTCAGTCGCATGGAGAGAATGTGGGTGGGGAAAGCTATAGGATCAGATGCCATGGGCAAGAAAGGAGGAACACTAATACTTTTTCACAAGAAATTGCAAATAGATATAACGACACAAGCAAATGATGATGAAGGAAGGTGGCAGATAGTGACATTAAAAACCTCAATGGGGGAGATAGGGTTAATCAATATTTATGGGCCTAACGGAGATAATAAAAAGTTTTTTGAGGACCTTGGTGTGCGCATGAGCACTTTACGGCAACGTAATGTTATAGTGGGGGGGGACATGAATACAGTGCTGGAAGGCAGGGAGGACCGTAGTTCAGCTAAAACACTGAAAAAGGCAGTAATAGGGAGGGAGAGGGTATTGGAAAGGTTGGCACGAGATCATGACCTCATGGATCCTTGGAGAGCAGTTAATCCTGAAGGACGAGAGTATACCTTTTACTCGGCTCCTAATGACTCATGGTCACGTATCGACTATCTGCTGGTTTCTGCCCCCTTGTTCTACATGATTGAAAACCCCAGGATTCTGGACATGGTTATTTCGGACCATGCCCCAATACAGATGGACATCAAAGAACAGGTGCAGAAGGGTTCCGACTATATATGGAGGTTTCCCTCATATCTAGGGGAAAATGACAACTTCAGAGACTTGTTAAGGGGATGGCACCTAGAATTCCAGGCAGATAATGCGCAGCACAAAGACGATCCAACATTGTTATGGGACACTGAAAAGGTGGTCCTACGGGGAAGGATAATGTCGTACGTACATGCTCTTAAAGCGAGAACAAAAAAGAAGTTAGGAGAAATAACAGATATCCTTAGAAAGGTATATTCAGATTTTTTGCAAAACCCTTCTGAGAAAACTAAATTAGAGTGGATAACCGCAAAAAAAAATTTTGAGCTATGGTACACTAGATGGGAAAAGATGTTTAGCTCTCAGAAGGACTCTAAATTATTTAAATACGGGAATAAATCTGGACGGCTGCTAGCAAGGTTGTCTAAGGGTCCACGACCCCAGTTAGTCTCCCCGACGCTGTTAGATGGACAAGGTAACCATCAGAATAATCCTGAGAAAGTACTGGAGATTTTCAGGGAGTATTATCTGAAATTATATTCGGTGGAACCTGATGCCCAACCATCCCTAGTGCATTATCTTGAACAGGCAGATTTGCCGGGACTCCAGGACAGTCAGCTACTTGACCTAAATAAGCCAGTGTCAGTGGAAGAAGTATCTAGGACTATTAAAAATATGCCTTCTGGAAAGGCACCAGGCCCAGACGGGTATACTGGGGAGTTCTATAAAATATTAAAGGATGATATAGCACATATGCTCACAGAGAACTTCAACAAGGTATTGGAGGGCAAAACCACAAAACTGACTAATAACACAGCGTATATACGTCTACTGCCGAAACCGGGGAAAGATTTACTGTTGCCATCTTCATATAGACCCATATCATTGATAAATGTAGATCACAAAATATTTTCTAAAATTATGGCAGAGAGACTAGCGGATAAATTGCCGAATCTGATTGGGCCATCACAGGTGGGATTCGTAAAAGGCAGATCTGCTGTGTTTAACATGAGGAGGGTGCTGGCTGTCCTGGACTCAGTGGCTAGGAATTCTCAAGCAAGTGAAGCACATGCACTTCTCACAATAGATGCCGAGAAGGCTTTCGATAATGTGCATTGGGGATGGTTGTCGCAGGTATTGGATGCAATGAATATAAAAGGGGCCTTCCGAACTTTTATAGCAGCTTTATACTCGGATCCTAAGGCGCAAATAGTATTACCAGGGTTTCTCTCTCGGGCTTTCCCACTTCTGAAGGGGACGAGGCAAGGGTGTCCTCTATCACCGCTATTATTCAATATTGCAATCGAGCCTCTAGCTAGATATCTAGAAAAGATGGACACTTTTGAAGGAATAAAAATAGGGGCAAGGGAGGTGAAGTTATCATTGTTCGCTGATGACATAATTATGTTTTTAGCGAACCCTTCCAGAGATATACACAAGATATTTGAAGTGATGAAGGATTTTGGGAAAAGCTCAGGATTTAGAGTCAATATCGAAAAATGCGAACTCCTATATATAGGGAACACATCCTCAAAAAATAGGCCAATTATACAGGACTGTCCGGTTACTATCTCAAAAAAGCATATTAAATACCTAGGTATTAAAATTGGGCCCTCGCCCCATACTCTGTACAGCCTCAACTATACACCATTGATAAAACAAATAAAATTAGAGCTAGAGAGGTGGCAATCATTGCCATTGTCTTTGCTGGGACGGTGTCATTTGGTGAAAATGGTTAGTGTGCCCAAATTATTCTATCCTATGCAAACATTGCCCATTTTGATTAGGCATAGTGACCTACAAGAGTTAAATAAGGCTTTCTCACAATTCCTTTGGTCAAAAAAAAGAGCCAGGATTGCTTTACGAAAACTTTATTTACCAGTGGAAAAAGGTGGGGTGCGCTTTCCTGATCTGAGAAGATATAATCTGGCTAGTCTTTTTCGCCATTGTAGAGATTGGATAGCTGGGACATCTTATTATTCAAATATATTATTGGAAAAGGAACTGGCCCAGGGATGGGATCTGGGAGCAGTATTGCATACACGTTTAGCATCTTTACCAAGTGGAGTCAAGAACTCTGTGTTATTAAGAGACACCATTGTAACGTGGAAAGCAGTGAGAAAACTATATAGTCTTTCCTTTCAGACTTCTAAATATATGACTTTATGGGCCCACCCAGAATTTGAGGTAGGAAGTACTAATAAATTATTTCAACACTGGAGGCAGAAGGGGATTGTTCAGGTGATACATTTGTTGAACATTCAAGAGCAAAGGTATTTAACGCTGTCAGAACTAAGTGAAAAGTTTGGTTTGCATAAGGGTCAAGAAATGCAGTATTACCAGGTGATGCACTTTTGTAAGGCTAGGCTAAAACAGATTTCCTCTGAATGTAAAGTAAATGGATTTGATACATTACTCAAACAGCTGAAAAATAAATGGTCATTATCGGACATCTATGGACAACTCAGGGATAGGGAAAATGATAAAACAGCAGTCACAATTAGTAGAGGGTGGGGTAAATTATTAGTGAGCCAAGACTGGAGGGAGAAGATATTGAAGGGATGGATTAGGACTAGGAGAGCGGTAGCGAGTGAAAAATGGAGAGAGACTCAACTGAAATTAATGCACAGAGCAATATATGCCTTTAACATTACTAACACCCGTAATACAGAGTCTTGGATAAATAAGTGTCCAAAGTGTGATCTTTTGAAGGCGGATTTGGATCATGGGATGTGGCTTTGTCCTAAGACACGTCAATACTGGGAATGGGTGCTGTCTTGGATTAAAGACACGTGGCATATTACCATACCGTGTGAACCAGAAACGGTCTTATTTCATGTATTCCCGGATA
This sequence comes from Bufo gargarizans, assembly GCF_014858855.1. Taxonomy (NCBI): domain Eukaryota; kingdom Metazoa; phylum Chordata; class Amphibia; order Anura; family Bufonidae; genus Bufo; species Bufo gargarizans. The sequence continues at coordinate 173,696,291 of NC_058080.1, read as the reverse complement.
CGTTACAAGTGCCCAAACTGATCGATGGGGTGCTGCTGGTGGCCTTGAAATGTCTATTACAAAAATGGTTAGAACCACAAACACCCACAAACACAGAATTCCATAGTTTAATGAGGCACTTTCTGTTGATGGATCAGTTGGATGCAGAGTCCAATAAAAATAAGGGATCAACAGCTTTTTTGAATAAATGGTCAAAGTTTATTGTCAAACAGTTGTCAAAGGAAGAAACACAAACTCTTATGAGTAATTTTAAACACACTGAGTGGTATTTACAGAAAGATTTAAGAGGCACCCTAGGACAACTAAAAGTCACTTGAAGCGAGTGACATAGTTTTGAGAAGTTTGCCTTAGTTGTGTCTAGACAAAATACACAGACTAAGAGTAAGGTTGGAGTAAGAATGATATTAAGGTGGAGTTGCATCCAGACAATAGGGGTTGGGGCGGGGGAGGGGGGGGGTTGAAGTTTATTAGTTATGCATACGTCAGATGTAACGCTCAACGTCTGATCAGCGTAAGAAAAAGAAAATGTCAATGCTTTTTATTGATATTTGAGATGTATGTGTTATTTGTACCGTACTATTCAAATGTATCTGTAAGAATTCTCAGTATGCAGAAATGAAATAAAATGTTTTTTGAAAAAAAAAAAAAAAGATACTGGAGATTAAAGGGTTTTTGAAATACACACCGATATGGAAAAATCTTTATTTAAAAGAATTAGAAACAATAAGGGACTATATAGACTGGGGAAAAAAAGGAATGATATATTTAGACCAGATCTTCGAGGAAGATAAGCTGAAGGACTTTAATACAATGGTGCTGGAATTTGGGATCCCCCATACCGATACCTATAAATATCTTCAACTCAGGAATGCATTGCGGACAGTGGTACAGGAGGACAGGTACAGGAGGGAAAAATCAGACAGGTTGGATAAGTTTACTACAGTAGGGGAAGGAGGAGGAACAACCGCAAGGAGATATAGGCTTTTGATGGAAGGTAAGAGAAAAACGATTACAATGCTTGCTGTAGGAAAATGGGAGAAGGATCTAGACTCCCTTACAGAAGAAAATTGGAGAGATGCTCTCAAAAATTATGCGACAATCTCGGATAGGGGCTCACATAAAATCTCACAATTCTTTATAGTGCACAGATTACATCGATCTCCATGGATGTTGAAAAGAATGGGAGTGAAAGCAACAGATAAGTGTCCAAAATGCTGGGAGGAGAGAGCTGACCTAATACATTGCTTTTGGAGATGTCCCAAGCTCCATAGATATTGGACAGAAATAATGGAAACCGTATCTTTGCTTTTGAAGGTTCGGCTGCCCAGGGATCCAATAATTTGTATCCTAGGGGCAACTGAACATTTGAAGCTAAATAAGAAAACACGACTGGTTCTGAATAAAGTATTATTCCAGGCCAGATTACTTATACTAAGGAAATGGATAAAAGTAGATTTACCGACGGTGGGACAATGGAGAAAAATGATAGATAATTTAATTAAAGAAGAACGAGTGATGAAGAATCACAAAAAAAGGTCATTAAATCTCGACCAGGTATGGAAAAATTGGCTACTGTAGTGTTGGAGGTGTTTAAAAAATTATTATTATTTTTATTTTATTTATTTATTTATTTATTTTTTTTATTTTATTTTTTCTTCCGCGTCCCCACGTGGAGGGTGGGGGGGGGGGGGGGGGAGGGAGGGGAAGGGAAAAGAAAAGGAAAAAGAATTGTAATTACTATGTTTAGTGTTAGAATAACGTGTTTTCTCTACTTTTATGAATTTGTTCTTTTTGTGAAATTCAAATAAAAAAATTATTTATAAAAAAAATAAAATAAATATACACTACATAACCCTGACAGCCTGCACAGTCACATGTGGGCACATCCCTGGCATCCAATATACCAAAAGTGGGGGGAAAATAGCAGTGCGTCTTATACGGCGAATGCAGCTTATTTTGCGATTTGCGAATTTCCGCGCGATTTTTTTTGCGCGTTTTTTTGCGCAAATTTTTTGCGGAGTACTTACAACTACAAACGCTCGCCGAGAGGAGGGAGGAGGCAGGCTGGGAGGACGGGCGCTGGCAGTGTGTGAGTCATATGTCACGCGCCTGCGCCGCCCACTTTATGAATGAAGCAGGCGGCGTGGGCGCATGACGTATGACTCACGCTGCCAGCGCCTGTCCTCCCGGCCTGCATCCTGCCTCCTCCCTCCTCTCGGCGAGCGCTTGTAGTTGTAAGTACTCCGCTCATTATGCGATTATGTACATAACTATTTACTATTAGACATACGATTATACAGTGAGCGGGGCCCGTGTAGTAGAATAGTCACTGCACGGGCCCCGCTGTCATTATAAAGCCAGATGCCGGCCCCCAGCCCTGTATTGAGGGTCATTCACTGCAGGGACACTTATGGAGGGGATCTGTGGATGACACATAGCATAAGATGCTATATATGTGTCATCCACAGATCCCCCCCCATAACTGTCATACACAGAGACCCCAATAAGAGCCACCCACAGATCCCCCATAAGTGTCACCCACAGATCCCCCATAAGTGTCACCCACAGATCCCCCATAAGTGTCACCCACAGATCCCCCATAAGTGTCACCCACAGATCCCCCATAACAGTGCGTCACCCACAGATCCCCCATAACAGTGCGTCATCCACAGATCCCCCATAACAGTGCGTCACTCACAGATCCCCCCATAACAGTGTCCGTCAGCCACAGATCCTCCCATAACAGTGTCCGTCAGCCACAGATCCCCCCATAACAGTGTCCGTCAGCCACAGATCCCCAGTAATAGTGCCATCCACAGACCACAATTAGTTCAAAACCCACCAAAAGCACACCTTTTGGTTCAAAATATTTTTTTTCTTATTTTCCTCCTCAAAAACCTAGGTGCGTCTTATCCACCTCCGGACCGCCTAACGCACATGTGCGTTCCGGAGGTGGCAGCGCTGCGCACAGTCACGCATATACGCGTCATCTCGCGAGACGCGAGATGACGCGACTATGCGCGCGCGCATGCGCAGTTCGCGCCGGCATTTCGCACAGCAGTATTTCGTCAGCAACCTGCCAGCCAATGATCGTGGCTGGCAGGTTGCTGATTTTTAAAAAATCCAATCAAAGTGCCAGATAGCAGATCATATTAGTAAATATGATCTGTTATATGGCTGCCTGCTCCTCTGCTGGTTCTTTTCGTCGGTTGGATCCAGCAGAGGAGCAGGCTTCACAGTGAGTACACCAAACACTACACTATAGCCCCTGATCACCCCCCTGAACCCCAATTAACCCTTTGATCACCCCTGTCAATCACAAGTGAAAAGAAAAAAGTGATCAGTGCAAACTGTCACTTTTTTTTTTCACTGTTATTGACCGTTAGGTTTTAGGTATAGTTTAGGTCCCTTGGTTAGGTAGTTAGCGATCAGTTAGCGCCCAGCCCACCGCACCGCAGTCCGTTATTCGCTGATTAGCGTATCGCTAATCAGCATTTGTACTTTTATAGTATCTGGAAGTGATCAAAACTGATCACGGTCAGATCTATAATTGTATTAGTGTCACTTTAGTTCGCCCTCCACCCAAAGCGCAGTGTTTGCCCGATCAGGCCTGATCGGTCGCCCACACGTGCGTTCGCCCACACCCGCCCCACCGCAGTGACAAAAAAAAGTTTTTTTTTTGATCACTGCACATTCACTTTACACGCACTGCGGCAATAAAAAAATCAGTTTTGATATTTTTTATCAACCGCAGCGGCCTCCGGTACTTCGCTAGCCTCCCCTTTGTAAGACAGGCTTGCTTTTTTTTTCTTGGGTAGTCTCAGGGAATACCCCTAAATTTAGTTGCCCACATGTCTAACAGGGGGTATTCCTCTGAAGAGGCCTACAGGCTTCTGACCCAGTCGGATGAGGAGTGGGAACCCTCATCTGATGAATCCAGCGGGTCAGAATACGAACCTGTAGAAAGCAGTGGCTCTCTGACCCAAAGTTCGGACGAGGAGGCTGAGGTCCCTGATACCACCAGGCGTACCCGGCCCCGTCTCGCTAGACCGCAGGTTGCGCAGGATCCGCTTCAAGAGCAGCAGAGTGGGGCTGGTGCTGTCGGATTACGTGGTGAGGCATACACCAGCAGCCCAGCCCTCCCTGGACCTAGTACCAGCACTGCCGTACAACCTGGTGAAGTAGCGAGCACCAGAAGGGCAGTTGAAGCTGGTACGGTGGCACGTGCAGTAGTGACCCCGTCGCAGCCACCGCAAAGACGTGCCCGTAGAGCCCCTAGAATCCCAGAGGTGCTGGCAAACCCTGATTGGCAGTCCCCAACTTCAGCCGCACCTGTAGTTTTCCCTTTCACTGCCCAGTCTGGAGTTCGGGTTGAGACGGCTCAGATCGGTTCGGCCCTGGGATTTTTTGAGCTGTTCTTGACTGCGGAGCTTTTAGACATAGTTGTGGCCGAAACAAACAGGTATGCCACACAATTTATCACCGCTAACCCGGGAAGCTTTTATGCCCAGCCTTTCCGGTGGAAACCAGTCCAAGTTTCCGAACTTAAAACTTTTCTGGGCCTCCTCCTCAACATGGGCCTGACAAAAAAGCATGAATTGCGGTCATATTGGTCCACGAACCCGATTAATCACATGCCCATGTTCTCTGCTGCCATGTCCAGGGCATGTTTTGAGGCCATCCTGCGGTTCCTGCACTTTAGTGACAACACCGCCTCCCGTCCCAGGGGCCACCCTGCTTTTGACCGGCTCCACAAAATTCGGCCCCTCATAGACCATTTCAACCAGAAATTTGCTGATATTTATACCCCAGAGCAAAACATCTGCATAGACGAGTCCCTGATACATTTTACCGGGCGCCTTGGCTTCAAACAATACATCCCAAGCAAGCGCGCCCTGTATGGGGTCAAATTGTATAAGCTCTGTGAAAGGGCCACAGGCTATATCCACAAATTTCGGGTCTATGAGGGAAAAGATCAGACCCTGGAGCCGGTCGGTTGCCCTGACTACCTGGGGAGCAGTGGGAAGACAGTTTGGGACTTGGTGTCACCCTTATTCGGCAAGGGGTACCATCTTTACGTGGACAATTTTTACACAAGTGTGGCCCTCTTTAGGCATTTGTTTCTAGAACGGATTGGCGCCTGTGGTACCGCGCGAACTAGTCGCGCGGGCTTCCCCCAACGGCTCGTTACCACCCGTCTTGCAAGGGGGCAGAGGGCCGCACTGTGTAACGAAGAACTGCTCGCGGTGAAATGGAGAGACAAGCGTGACGTTTACATGCTCTCCTCCATTCATGCAGACACGACAATACAAATTGAGCGAGCAACCCGTGTCATTGAAAAGCCCCTCTCAGTCCACGACTATAACCTCCACATGGGAGGGGTCGACTTCAATGACCAGATGTTGTCTCCGTATTTAGTTTCCCGACGCACCAGACGCTGGTATAAGAAGGTGTCTGTATATTTAATTCAATTGGCTCTGTACAATAGTTTTGTTCTTTACAGTAAGGCTGGGAGAACTGGATCCTTCCTCAAATTTCAGGAAGAGATCATCGAGAACCTCCTGTATCCAGGAGGTTCCGTGGCCCCAACCACCAGTGTAGTTAGCCGTCTACACGAGCGACATTTCCCCAATGTCGTTCCTGGTACCTCAACCCAACAGTCACCCCCGAAAAAGATGTCGTGTCTGTAGCAGGAGTGGAATAAGGCGTGACACCCGCTATTTCTGTCCTGACTGTCCGGACCACCCTGCCCTATGCTTTGTTTCCGGAAGTACCACTCACAGGTACACTATTAGCATAGGGATCATCTCACCAGGACAGGCACACAGGGCTATTAGGGCCCATTCACTCACTGCTGCTGCAAACGTCTCCTTTCACATGGGACAAAGTGCATAACGCACTTCGCCACATCTTTGGGCGATTTGCGCTTTGCACATTGACCCATGGGGAAGGAGAGGTTTGTTCTATAAAGGTAAAAAAAAAAAACACCAGTAAGCAAACACGTTAATGTTCAGTTAAAAAAGTTAAAGTTTATATGTTCTGTTGCAAAGTTAATAAAATTATTGCGTTGCGGCCTGGTTTTTTCTTTTTTTTTTTTTTTTCTTTTTTACCTTCCAGGTGGACCAACCGATTGACTAGCTGCAGCACCGATGTGCATTCTGACAGAAGCATTGCGCTGCTGTCAGATTACACGCAAGTCGGTGTATGCGGCGCTGCAAGACGGGATTTTCTCCTCTGCAGTGACAGATACGTTTGCCGAGGCATACGAGCTGAGGAGGAGGCGGCGTTCCTATGCTTTGGCAAGCACTTTGTATATATATATATAAAAAAATAAAATAAAATCCCGGCAATGATTTATTCATCCACATCGATTGATGTGAATGGAGAAATCTGGTTTGCCAGGGCATACGAGCTAAGTGGGTATGGATGTAGGGCGGAGCTCCTATGTCCTGGCAGACGCCTTTCCCCTCCATTTTTTTTTTTTGGCAGAGATTTTTTCATCCACATTGATCGATGCGAATGAAGAAATCTGTGCCGTTCATTTTTTTCTTTCAGCCCAGAGGCTGAACGGAAAAAAAAATCTCATTACCTGTATGCTCAATATAAGGAGAATAGCAGAAACTCCTAATGCTGGCCATACATGTAATGATTGCGGAGACCCTCAAATGCCAGGGCAGTACAAACACCCCACAACTGACCCCATTTTGGAAAGAAGACACCCCAAGGTATTTGCTGAGGGGCATATTGAGTCCATGAAAGATTTAAATTTTTGTCCTAAGTTAGCGGAAAGTGAGACTTTGTGAGAAAAAAAAAAAAAATCAATTTCCGCTAACTTATGCAAAAAAAAAAAAAAAAATTCTATGAACTTGCCAGGCCCCTCATTGGATACCTTGGGGTGTCTTCTTTCCAAAGTGGGGTCACATGTGGGGTATTTATACTGCCCTGGCTTTTTAGGGGCCCTAAAGCGTGAGAAGAAGTCTGGGATCCAAATGTCTAAAAATGCCCTCCTAAAAGGAATTTGGGCCCCTTTGCGCATCTAGGCTGCAAAAAAGTGTCACACATCTGGTATCGCCGTACTCAGGAGAAGTTGGGGAATGTGTTTCGGGGTGTCATTTTACATATACCCATGCTGGGTGAGAAAAATATCTTGGTCAAATGCCAACTTTGTATAAAAAAATGGGAAAAGTTGTCTTTTGCCAAGATATTTCTCTCACCCAGCATGGGTATATGTAAAATGACACCCCAAAACACATTCCCCAACTTCTCCTGAGTACGGCGATACCAGATGTGTGACACTTTTTTGATGCCAAGGTGGGCAAAGGGGCACATATTCCAAAGTGCACCTTTCGGATTTCACCGGTCATTTTTTACAGATTTTGATTGCAAAGTACTTCTCACACATATGGGCCCCTAAATTGCCAGGGCAGTATAACTACGCCACAAGTGACCCCATTTTGGAAAGAAGACACCCCAAGGTATTCCGTGAGGGGCATGGCGAGTTCCTAGAATTTTTTATTTTTTGTCGCAAGTTAGTGGAATATGAGACTTTGTAAGGAAAAAAGAGAAAAAAAAAAAAAATCATCATTTTCCGCTAACTTGTGACAAAAAATAAAAAATTCTAGGAACTCGCAGTGCCCCTCACGGAATACCTTGGGGTGTCTTCTTTCCAAAATGGGGTCACTTGTGGCGTAGTTATACTGCCCTGGCAATTTAGGGGCCCAAATGTGTGAGAAGTACCTTGCAATCAAAATGTGTAAAAAATGGCCTGCAAAATCTGAAAGGTGCACTTTGGAATATGTGCCCCTTTGCCCACCTTGGCAGCAAAAAAGTGTGACACATCTGGTATCGCCGTACTCAGGAGAAGTTGGGGAATGTGTTTTGGGGTGTCATTTTACATATACCCATGCTGGATGAGAGAAATATCTTGGCAAAAGACAACTTTTCCCATTTTTTTATACAAAGTTGGCATTTGACCAAGATATTTTTCTCACCCAGCATGGGTATATGTAAAATGACACCCCAAAACACATTCCCCAACTTCTCCTGAGTACGGTGATACCAGATGTGTCACACTTTTTTGCTGCCAAGGTGGGCAAAGGGGCACATATTCCAAAGTGCACCTTTCGGATTTCACCGGTCATTTTTTACAGATTTTGATTGCAAAGTTCTTCTCACACATTTGGGCCCCTAAATTGCCAGGGCAGTATAACTACCCCACAAGTGACCCCATTTTGGAAAGAAGACACCCCAAGGTATTCCGTGAGGGGCATGGCGAGTTCCTAGAATTTTTTATTTTTTGTCGCAAGTTAGTGGAATATGAGACTTTGTAAGAAAAAATAAAAAAAATAAAATCATCATCGTTTTCCGCTAACTTGTGACAAAAAATAAAAAGTTCTATGAACTCACTATGCCCATCAGCGAATACCTTAGGGTGTCTACTTTCCGAAATGGGGTCATTTGTGGGGTTTTTCTACTGTTTGGGCATTGTAGAACCTCAGGAATCATGACAGGTGCTCAGAAAGTCAGAGCTGTTTCAAAAAGTGGAAATTCACATTTTTGTACCATAGTTTGTAAATGCTATAACTTTTACCCAAACCATTTTTTTTTTTTGCCCAAACATTTTTTTTTTATCAAGGACATGTAGAACAATAAATTTGGCGAAAAATGTATATATGGATGTCGTTTTTTTTGCAAAATTTTACAGCTGAAAGTGAAAAATGTCATTTTTTTGCAAAAAAATCGTTACATTTTGATTAATAACAAAAAAAGTAAAAATGCCAGCAGCAATGAAATACCACCAAATGAAAGCTCCATTAGTGAGAAGAAAAGGAGGTAAAATTCATTTGGGTGGTAAGTTGCATGACCGAGCGATAAACGGTGAAAGTAGTGTAGTGCCGAAGTGTAAAAAGTGCTCTGGTCATGAAGGGGGTTTCACCTAGCGGGGCTGAAGTGGTTATACAGTATAGCTTATAATGCACAGTATAGCTCTCTGTGATATGTATTGGATGCCAGGGCTGTGCCCACATGTGACTGTGCAGGCTGCCAGGGTTATGTAGTCTATATTATTAGTTTACATACAGTCTCCAGTTTACAGGACTCTCCAGGAGTGGCATCAGCTGGGCAGATCAGCTTCTAGGATGTGGGCTCTATGGGCACTCTGTAACCCTCACATGCTTCTTTATGCATCACAGCAAGGAGATTGGGGCAGTTGACAGCAGGGCTCTGGCTGGAGGTAGCACTTTGTGAAAGGTTGTCACACAGGTTGTCAGGGGCTGGGAGTGGAGAACATCTTGGTGTGTAACCTGGTGTCACTGTGCTGTACAAAGGACCTGCTGGGCATGGTGCCTCCACAGAGGGCAGGGAATCCGATTGACTGAGGAGGGCTTGTACTTTGGAGAAGAATATGTGGCTTCATGTGACAGAGCAGAGGAATCGCACAGAAGAGTGTGTGGATGAGGATACATCGTGTCTCCAGGAGCTCTGCCCCTGACATCTCCAAGTGACAGACACTGCTGGACCCCCCTGGCACCCTGCAAACATAAATGCACAGTATAGCTTTCCCTGATATGTATTTGATGTCAGGGCCATGCCCACATGTGGCGAGTGGCGGTGCATTATACACTGCAGCACGGTGTCCGGTACTCACAAAGACGTGGTAGACAAATGCCCAGCCCCGGGGTCTCTCCAGCACGTTGCACAGGTAGTTATGCAGCCTCCGATACTTCACGTTCCTCCGGCAGCTCTGGCTGCTGTTGTACGATAGCGGCTTCCCCAATAAGCTCATGCAAGCTCCCTGCTTCCCTCGGTGGCTCTCCTGCAAGTTCCCTCCCGGTCCCACACCGCTGCCCCTGCCAGTGTCACTGGTGCCCAGGAGAAGCAGCCCGTCCCCTCTACTGGAGTTTAACAGCACCCTGTTGCCCCGACTCCACATCTTTCGTGCCGTAGTAACGGTCCCTGCCCCTGCCTTTACCTCCAGAGCTGCTTTTTATCCAGAGCCCAGAGCCTCCCACATCACCTCCACTATGGTTGCGGGACATGGCATCACCGGCGTGGGCACAGAGGGCTCCGGGTGCATGCACAGAGCAGACCTGGGGACAGGGTGGCAGCGCTTCCTGGCTTCAGACTGTCACATCTGATCACAAGTTGGCACCAGCCATACATACAGGAAGGCTCTGTGTGCAGGGTGCCAGGGGTGTCCAGCAGTGTCTGTCACTTGGAGATGTCAGCAGCAGAGCTCCTGGAGACACGACGTATCCTCATCCACACACTCTTCTGTGCGATTCCTCTGCTCTGTCACATGAAGCCACATATTCTTCTCCAAAGTACAAGCCCTCCTCAGTCAATCTGATTCCCTGCCCTCTGTGGAGGCACCATGCCCAGCAGGTCCTTTGTACAGCACAGTGACACCAGGTTACACACCAAGATGTTCTCCACTCCCAGCCCCTGACAACCTGTGTGACAACCTTTCACAAAGTGCTACCTCCAGCCAGAGCCCTGCTGTCAACTGCCCCAATCTCCTTGCTGTGATGTATAAAGAAGCATGTGTGCAGTGTCCCAGGGGGTCAGTAGTGTATGCTGGGCTTTGTAGTGCAGATTGACTCACTAACCTGGGATCCACTGTCGTCTTCAATTGGGGCAAATACTGGAACAGGCAGGTATTTAAAAGTTCGTGACGCCAGTGTCAATTAAACGGTGACACGCCGTGTATGGTATTGTAGAAGAATGAAGTAAGCATAGGATAGCCAACAAAAACTGGAACTTTTACTGAATATCAGTGAGTATAATACATGGACGCAGTTGGAAGCGCCGTTCCATGAAAGACAGTTGGTTTTCCATAAGAATACAGGTGGTTATTGGAATTACAGAATGGCCGGTCTTAGCAATGTTTATACAGAGTGTTGATTACAGGAGATGCAGTACAGGCGGCTGGCACACTATTCCTGACTGGTCCTGAAACATGTGACTTTCTCTCCAAGGTCTAATGCCCTTTATCTGGCGTACCCTTGAAGCTGTCCTTATCTAGTACCTCCTCTGTTATCTTGAGTACCTCTTGCTTTATCTGATCGGCCTCTGTGGTATTCTGTGTCTTGGATGGTGGCTTGCTTATGCTGTTTCAACTAAACGGATGATGACTCAGGAGGGGAACCTTTTCCTTGGATCCGGAACCCGGTTACAGGGCCTTTACTACCCTCTCCTAGCCGGCAGGCTTCAGGCCTGCTATGCTCTCACAGGCCCATAGCCTGGCCTTCACTCAGACACAGGATCATTTCTGACCTCTGCTCCCACTGTCTGTCTCCTGCTACTACTTCCTGACTGGGCCTTATATAACCTAGGGTTCCCTAGCTCCCTCTAGTGACTCAGAGCTGGAATGACACCCTAGCCGGCCTGCACATGCACGTTTCACAGTAACAGGAAAATACATAGCAGTACATTGACAAGATATTCTATACCAACCTCCCCATAAATACAGGGGGAACGACAATACCCAAGTGACCCTTCTGTAGTGACGGGGTATTACTCTCCCGTACACTACATACCCCGCTGCTTTAAGCTGAGTACGACCTCGTACTCCATCAGGGCCCGCCCAACTGGAATCATTACCTGAAATAGAGAAAGACACATGCATGCATACATATATGTCAATTACACTCATATCAGACCCAATTGGCAAAGGTGAAGTCTGGTGACAAGGGGCGTCGTTCTCTTCTTCTCAGGATAGTGAGTGGAACGGGGGCGCTGACATGGTACAGCGGATGTTCAAAGAACCAGGATAGTCCATGACAATAAATAAGTCCATAATAAAATTAACCTCTCAGAGGCTTGCACATAGGAAGTCCATCTCTGGGCACATAGGCGTGAATAAAAAAACCGGTTACTAAATACTGTCAGCAGCACATATATAAAATGACAATACAGGACTCTGACAATACCAGGGCCATGTTATCCTGGCAAGTCCTGCTTACCCTTTAAAATAGTGCTGACATAAAAATGTCTTTTCAACCTGAAATGGGGGTAAAAAGGGAAAAACAGTGCAAAATAAGGCACAACTGGGATTATAGCAGCAAACCGGATGTCCCAAACATAACAAGGGCAGCTGGAAGCAGTGGTATACAGTGGCACTATTATTCAGTTAGAATGCCACCGGCCGTGTGTAACTGGCAGCGAGCTTCACCAGCTCTGCCAACTGGAGGGACAAAACGGCCATTAGGGAGATGGACATGAGGAAAAGCGTACTCACAGGCGAGTGTCATATTCTTCCTCAGATGAAGAGTCGATGAACGGAACTTGCAGCAACTGTTCTGGCAAGGCCGGCCACATCTGGAAACCATCTCCTCTGACAATCTTTAGAGGGGGAGGCTTGTCCTTCATCGCCTCCATTTCGGCATCCGTCCTAGGAAACGGGAACCACCGCACGCCTCCTGCGCACCCAAGGTCCGCCACCCAATACACCCTCTTGCGTTGGGCCTCTAGGTCAGCTTTGGTGCAGGTGGTCGGAGCTACCGGAGGTTCAGGGACAGTGGCCTCTGGGGTAACGGTGGCAGCTGCTGCTTGACGTCGGGCCTCAGCACATTCTTCTGCCCGCCGGCAGCTGTCCTGCCGCTCTTTCTCCTCCTCTCGCCTCACCGCATCCGGAGAGGGATATCGTTCCTCCAGCCCCTGCAGCACGATGGGCTCCCAGAAGACATCGGGACTTAAGTAAGCCTGGCTATGCAGGTGGGTGGTTCGGGCCGATTCCACTGGCACTGCCTCTGTCTCACCCGGATCTGTCCCCTCTTTCTCAGGGTCCCAGGTCTCAGCCGGCACCTTCGGGCGAGTGACTGCGGTAGCGTAGGGGCCCCGTAGACTTTCGGCGGGGGTATACTCTACGATCTCTCCCATAGTCAAATTATGGAGATGCTCCGGGAGGTAGTGCCGCTTCACCGATCGCCGGTTCACATAAAAGTCCCGGCCAGTTCCCAACTCCTGGATGAACCCGTAGCCTTTTTCTTTGTCAAAGGACACCACGATCCCGCGGCGCCTTTCTAGCTGGGGCTTACCCGGAAAGGAGTCTCCTTGGATGGACTTGGCCATTTCCTCGAACCGCTTTTTCCGGCTGGTGTTCTTTTTAGCCACCGCGGCTCTCAATTCGTCCATGATAGCCGGCCATTCTGCGTGCCAGCGACGGATCGGTGGGGACTGAGGACGAGCGATACTCAAGTCCATGGCCTGGGCCCAGGGGGTGGCCGTCCAGGCTAGAGGGTCCCATGGCCCCAACTCAGGAAAGTCCGGTGGAGTGGCGCCCCACTCACACGTGGTCTCTACTTCCAGCTCCTCAGCACACGCCATCTCTCTTCTCACTGGGTGCAGAGTCGACACTGACTCCTCCCACACACTGGGCCGGTCTACCTCCATCTGAGGCCCGCCTCCCAGGCGTAACTCACCAAGGGACTCAGCCACGTCATCACTCCTCAAGGTGGGTGGCGCTCCAGGGCAATCATCTCCTCCTTCTTGGAAGGTTTTGGCGCCAAATATTCGCGCCTCTGCACATCCTGATGGCGCAGTAAAAAGCCTCATGGCGTCGGCGGCCATTTTAGATGTCCTGATGCTGCAATTCACTGACAGCAAGCAGGATGATGAAAAGTCCAATAAAACACAGTCCACAAATGCGATTTTCTCTCTGGGGGTAGCGCAACACAGTACAGCGTCTCTGATTCCTCCCAGGCACAATTGTAATCCACAGATTTTAGAAATAAAGGTTACAGTCTTTGTAATACGGTGGTGGAATAGTTAAAGCACACAGTTCACACTTCTCTGCACTGTAGAAGTATGCGGATCCTGTTCGTGACGCCAAAAAGAGCGATGCAGTGTCCCAGGGGGTCAGTAGTGTATGCTGGGCTTTGTAGTGCAGATTGACTCACTAACCTGGGATCCACTGTCGTCTTCAATTGGGGCAAATACTGGAACAGGCAGGTATTTAAAAGTTCGTGACGCCAGTGTCAATTAAACGGTGACACGCCGTGTATGGTATTGTAGAAGAATGAAGCAAGCATAGGATAGCCAACAAAAACTGGAACTTTTACTGAATATCAGTGAGTATAATACATGGACGCAGTTGGAAGCGCCGTTCCATGAAAGACAGTTGGTTTTCCATAAGAATACAGGTGGTTATTGGAATTACAGAATGGCCGGTCTTAGCAATGTTTATACAGAGTGTTGATTACAGGAGATGCAGTACAGGCGGCTTGCACACTATTCCTGACTGGTCCTGAAACATGTGACTTTCTCTCCAAGGTCTAATGCCCTTTATCTGGCGTACCCTTGAAGCTGTCCTTATCTAGTACCTCCTCTGTTATCTTGAGTACCTCTTGCTTTATCTGATCGGCCTCTGTGGTATTCTGTGTCTTGGCTGGTGGCTTGCTTATGCTGTTTCAACTAAACGGATGATGACTCAGGAGGGGAACCTTTTCCTTGGATCCGGAACCCGGTTACAGGGCCTTTACTACCCTCTCCTAGCCGGCAGGCTTCAGGCCTGCTATGCTCTCACAGGCCCATAGCCTGGCCTTCACTCAGACACAGGATCATTTCTGACCTCTGCTCCCACTGTCTGTCTCCTGCTACTACTTCCTGACTGGGCCTTATATAACCTAGGGTTCCCTAGCTCCCTCTAGTGACTCAGAGCTGGAATGACACCCTAGCCGGCCTGCACATGCACGTTTCACAGTAACAGGAAAATACATAGCAGTACATTGACAAGATATTCTATACCAACCTCCCCATAAATACAGGGGGAACGACAATACCCAAGTGACCCTTCTGTAGTGATGGGGTATTACTCTCCCGTACACTACATGTGAGGGTTAGGCCCCATGCACACGGCCGTGTTTCACAGCCGTGTGCGGGCCGTGGAACCGCGGCCTGGATCCCTCCTGAGAGCAGGAGCGCACGGCGTCACTGGTTGCTATGACGCCGTGCGCTCCCTGCTGCCGGCACAGTACAGTAATACACTGGTATAGATCATACCAGTGTATTACTGTATTGTGGCGGCAGCAGGGAGCGCACGGCGTCATAGCAACCAGTGACGCCGTGCGCTCCTGCTCTCAGGAGGGATCCAGGCCACGGTTCCACGGCCCGCACACGGCTGTGAAACACGGCCGTGTGCATGGGGCCTTACAGAGTGCCCATGGAGCCCACATCCTAGAAGCGGATCTGCCCAGCCGATGCCACTCCTGGAGAGTCCCTTGCTGCTCTCTGTACAGGAGGGGACAGTGATCACACAGCTCTCTGCATCCAGCATGCTGCTCAGCCTCCACACAGGCAGCTCCCAGCAGTCTACTGTGCCTTCCTACATAGAAGCCTGGAGGTCACTTCCAGGCAGCTGAAACTCCATGCATGATGGACAGAGTGGCTGTGAGAAGCTTGAAGCCCACCACCTCCAGGCAGCTGCACTTCAACAACTTTTCCAGGAGAACCCAGCAACTCTGTGACAGCAGGAAGGGGTTGCCAGTCACTCACTTGTCCCTGTGCAGCCTGCAGCTCCAGTCCTTCTCCTGGTGCTGCTGCTGACATACATTCAAGGGGGACAGAAGGGGAAGGGGGGGAGGAAGAGGAGGACAGAGGGGGAAGGCCAGGTACTTACAGGAGGACTATATCTGAGTATAAATTAAAGGGGTTGTTCGGGTTCAGAGCTGAACCCGGACATCCCTCCATTTTCACCCAGGCAGGCCTTCTGACTTGAGCATCGGAGCAGTTCATGCTCCGATGCTCTCCTTTGCCCTGCGCTAAATCGCGCAGGGCAAAGGCATTTTTTTGAAGATCTGGTGACGTGCCGGGGCGCTCCATGGGGCTGCCAGGAACCCCGGTGACGTCAACGGCACTGATGGCTGGGATTTAGCGCTGCCCTAGCCAGTAAAACGGTAATATGAACAATGGGGTTTTACAAAAGAGCTATTGTGGGGCAAAGTTCATATTCGTGTTTACACACGTGTTTTAAAATGAATGCTTTCCCCTTTTATAAACAAGTAAATAATGACGCAACGTTGTGGGGCTGGTGTGCAACTTTTTCCAGGGCTGGTTTTTATCCCCAGTCCGGCCCTGCTTCCACCCCCATCTATGATTGCGGTTAATGCTACACTGCCACACAATGGGAGTGTGGGAAGTCTGAACTATATATCTATACAGTTGTTGTCACTAACCACTGCTGAGCACAGTTTTTTGATGCTTTTGGGCCCCTGACGAACTGTAATACACCAGAGAAACGCTTCGGGCCATCTTATGGTTACTGATCATTTTCAGCATATTCAGTGTTGGGTGACTCACGGACGTGACACCCAAATACACAATTTTCTTGCAGGACACAGGTCTTCACTGGTCTAGTGTTGCTTTACACAGTCGTTTTCCAGGGCTCTGGGAGCGTATCTGTGGGTGATGTACATGACACTAGGGATCCCCTCCCACCATTTCCTACCCCTTCAGGACGAAGCTGGGCAGTCAGAGCACTGGACAGGGACACATTTAGGGGCAGTATAGGAGGTTGCGGTGTACCAGGGGAAGGGCCCTTTGATCAGGGTAATAATAGGGGCTGAGACCCAGCATCCCCTTCCCCCTCTTCCCCACACCCTCCCTAGGAGTACCGTATACGCACCACGAGTGGGGTGGATGCCAACCCCTTCTCTATTTTCTTGCATCAATACCAAGTATTAATAAAAGTTAATTTCTAAAGGTTACCAATTTCCATATATATTTTCTACGCAATCACCAGGTACCTATTACTCGAACGGTCAATCTCTAAGCTAGTTAATAACCCAGGAAAAGGAATAAAATGCGCCATTTTGCTAAAACGGTCTACCACTACCAAAATCAGTCTTCCCCGAGGAACGAGGCAGGTCCGTAATGAAGTCCTTGGACAGATGTGTCCAAGGACGGGAAGGAATGCGTAACGGGAGGAGAGGACCCGATGGCCGTAACTGAGGGGCCTTGGCACGAGCGCAGGTCTCGCAGGCTGCCACAAAACCCTCAACCGTCTTACGAAGAGCCGGCCACCAGAATCTCCGAGCAATGAGATCCACAGTGGCTCCTTAAAAACCTTGTGTCGTAAAGCGAGAGGCACAAACAACCTCCCAGGAGGACAAAGTTCAGGAGCCTCTGCCTGGGCTGCCTGAACCTCTGCCTGCAAATCAGGGTAAAGAGCAGAGACGACCACCCCTTCAGCCAAAATGGGAACCGGGTCTTCAAAGTTCCCCCCTCCCGGAAAACAACGTGACAGGGCATCGGCCTTCACATTTTTAACCCCAGGGCAGAATGTGACAACAAAATTAAACCTGGAAAATAATTAAGACCATCTGGCCTGTCTCGGGTTCAGACGCTTGGCTGACTCGAAGTAGGCCATATTCTTATGGTCGGTAAACACAGTAATAGGGTGTCTGGCTCCCTCTAGCCAATGGCGCCATTCCTCAAAAGCTAATTTGATGGCCAACAACTCCCTATTTCTCTCTGCGGAGGAGAGTTTCTTTGAGAAAAAGGCACATGGTCGCCATTTGGCAGGAGAGGGACCCTGAGACAAGACCGCACCCCCACCCATCTCAGAAGCATCCACCTCAACAATGAAAGGTAGAGAGACATCAGGTTGTACCAAGATGGGAGCGGAAGCAAAACTCTCTTTGATACTAGAAAAGGCCTTACGCGCATCTACCAACCAGGAGGAAAAATCCACCCCCTTTCTAGTCATATCAGTGAGTGGCTTAACAATAGATGAATAATTCAAAATGAACTTCCTGTAATAATTGGCAAAACCCAAAAAGCGCATCAGCGCCTTCTGATTCTCAGGAAGCTCCCAATCAAGCACCGTGCAGACCTTCTCAGGGTCCATGAGAAAACCAGAAGCGGAGAGAAGAAAACCCAGAAATTGAATTTCTGGAACCGCAAACACACATTTTTCCAGTTTGGCGTACAATTTTTTTTCCCGCAGAATGAGCAAGACCTGACGTAGGTGGTCCCTATGAGTTTTGAAATCAGGAGAAAAAAATCAAAATGTCATCTAGATAAACTAGTAAAAATTTCCCCATTACATGATAAAAAATGCTGTTCACAAAATGTTGGAAGACGGCTGGAGCATTCATAAAACCAAAGGGCATAACCAAATTCTCAAAATGGCCCTCAGGAGTATTGAAGGCCGTCTTCCATTCACCCCATATCCTGACCCTGACCAGGTTGTATGCCCCTCTCAAATCTAACTTAGAAAAAACTTTAGCCCCAACAATCTGGTTAAACAGGTCCGGGATCAGAGGAAGCGGATAAGGGTCACGAATTGTGATAGTGTTCAGCTCCCTGAAATCCAGACATAGTCTTAAAGAACCATCTTTTTTCTTAACAAAAAAACCCAGCGGCAACAGGTGACTTCGAGGGTCGGATGTGTCCCTTTCTCAGGCTCTCAGAGATATACGTATGCATAGCGACCCCTTCAGGTTGGGAGAGATTGTATAAACGAGATTTAGGCAGCTTGGCGTCTGGGATGAGATTAATAGGGCAATCGTACTCCCGGTGAGGGGGCAGCTCCTGGACACCACTCTCTAAAAAAACACATCCGAAAGTTCAGAGAGAAAAGATGGTAGAGTCTTGGTAGAAACCTCTTTCTGCAAAAGTCACTCCAATCATTTATTTGCCTTGCTTGCCAATCAATGGTGGGATTATGTTTAGTGAGCCAAGGTAGCCCCAACACTAGAAGCGTAGGTAATCCGCTTAGCACGAAACATGAGACATCCTCAACATGAGCATCACCCACAGTCAAACGGATATTGTGAACTATGCCCTTTAACGATTTTTAAGAAAGTGGGGCGGAATTGATAGCAAAAACAGGAATATCTTTTCCCAAAGTGCATACCTGGAAACCATGTGTTATAGCAAATTGATTATCAATGAAATTGACAGCTGCTCCACTATCTACAAAAATCTCACAAAAAATGTTCTTGCTCTCTAGCGCCACCCTGGCAGGTAGGACAAAACGGGAACTACAAGCAAACGGAAAGCTTTAATTTCCGCATCAACCTTGCCAATGGTAACAGATGGAAAGTTTTTAGATGATTTTTTTCTTTTAGTTTCTTTATTACCCTCAAAATTCTCCCTGAATCTTCTAGAGGGGCAAACATTTGCCAAATGATTTATACAACAGAAATAAACCCTGCCCTGAGAGCTGAATCTTCTACTATCAGAGGCAAGCAAACCTATCTGCATGATTTCCTGCCCAGAGGGGATTGAGAGAGACTGAGACCCCTGCGCACTGAATGAGACCGCCCCACTGTCCTTGGACTGAATATGACAGGAAGGAGTGATCTCTCCTCTCTCTCTAAGACGCCTGTCAATACGAACGGCCCGAGACATGGCAGACTCCAAAGAGATAGGTCTCTCATGAAAGGCAAATGCATCTTTCAATCCCTCCGAAAGACCATAACAAAATTGACTTCGGAGTGCAGCATCATTCCAACCAGTATCAGCTGCCCATCGCCGAAATTATGAACAGTATATCTCAGCGGACTGTTTACCCTGGCATAAAAGACGCAGTTTAGATTCAGCCAGAGCAATACGATCCGGGTCATCATATATCTGACCCAGGGCTGCAAAAAATTCATCCACCGATCGGAGGGGCCGTGCCCCCACTGGCAGCAGAAAGGCCCAAGACTGAGCGTTATCCCTGAGCAGCGAGATGATGATCCCCACCCTCTGCTCCTCATCACCAGAGGAAAGGGGAAGTAGGCGAAAATGGAGTTTGCAAGCCTCTCTAAAACTAACAAAATTCTCACTACCCCCGGAGAACATATCCGGAAGCGAGATCTTAGGCTCAGAACAAACTCCATGAACGCAAGCTGAACCGGTCACCTGAAACTGAGATACAGTTTTACGGAGATCTGCTACCTCCAGTGAAAGACCCTGCATGCGTTCAGTCAAGAGTGAAACCGGATCAATGCTTAAGACGGTTTCAGCGGTTTATAATGTCACGGATGGTGTTGCAGAAATCTAGAAGATACAAATAAAGATCCGACTGACTTGATCCCAAACTAAGGAGCATAAGGGTGAGCCCTATAAAAGCCCTTGAGCTCTCCCTGACTGCTCAGTCCATGCAAAGATCTTTATGATAGATAATTGCATGCCCTCGTACCTAGACTGTGTGACACCTGAAAACCCTATAATAGTGAGGAGACATGACCACCGGCTACCTACACTTAATACGGAGGGAGTTAGGGTCACCTAGGATCAAGCCAACAGGAAAACACAAATAAAGGAACAGACTTAACTGAGGAACCAGCAGTTGCAGCATCTAGCAGTGAGCACAATCCAGGAAGTTGTATAAACCGCAAAGTGATGCAGTATGGTAGTGGATATAAAGGGATGCAATCAGTGCAACTAGATGACAGCTGAGAGAGGCAAACGAGATGACAAAACGAAACCAAAACAAAAGAACCTCAAGCAAGAGGTACTGAAGAACGTCTGTCAGAGCTTCTCAGAGATCTGGCGGTGACATATAAATTTATGTTTAAAACTTACAATTTGGCCCTCAACGTAGCCAAACATAATTTTTTCACCTCTCTCATCTCCTCACTCTCAAATAACCCAAAACAACTCTTTGACACTTTTCATTAGCAAGTTCTAAGCCCTAACTTTAACATGCCCATCACTGACCTCTGTGCTGACAATCTCACCATTTACTTTAGGCACAAGATTGGTAACATCTGGCAGGAAATAATCTCCCAGTCCCCAACCAATTTCGATCCTCCTCCCTCCCACATTTCCTCGTGCTCTCTCTCCTCTTACAACCCTATAACTGATGAAAAAGTCTCTCTCTTCTTCTTGACCCACCACCAGCAGTTATCCAATTCCCTCACACCTTCTCAAGTCCCTCTCCCCATCTGTCATTATTCACCTTACTGCAATATTTAACCTCTCTGTCTCTCTTCTTGTGTCTTTCTGTACTTTTTTAAACATTCTGTTATAACCCGCTACTAAAAAACTCATCTCTTGACCCGACCTGTGTTGCTAACTCCCCTTCATCTCTAAACTCCTAGAATGTCTTGTCTACTCTCACTTAATAAGCTATTTTTCTGCAAACTCTCTTTTTGACCAAATTACAATCTGACTTTTTCCCTCTCCACTCTTCAGAACTGCCCTTACTAAAGTGTCTAATGATCTCCTGACAGCAAAAATAAATGACAACTATTCTTTACTAATTCTTCTGGATCTCTCTGCAGCATATGATATGGTAGACCACAAACTCCACCATGCTCCACTAAATTGGCCGTATGACACTGCTATTTCCTGGTTCTCTTCTTATTTCTCTGGCTGCCCCTTTAGTGTATCATTCACTGGCTCTACTTCTCTTCCTCTTGATGTTGGGGGTTATCATGGTTCAGTTCTAGTTTTAAATTCTTCTCTCTCTACACAGCCCTGATCAGACAGACTATCGGTAGATTTAATTTTCAGTACCATCTCTATGTATGGTGACACCAAACTAAACACTTCATTCCCTGACATCATCCCTGTCTTGGTGTCACACTCATGTCATCTACTCCTTAAGAACATCTCCAGAATCTTTCCTTTTCTTATGGTGGAAACTAATTAATTGCCCTCTCACTAAACTCTTCCCCCTTCAATCTGTCCTAAATGTCGCAACCAGGCTCATCTATCTGTCTACCCGCTTCACTGATGCTTCAAGCCTGTGCCAGCCACTTTACTGGTTGTCCATCCACCACAAAATACAGTTCAAACTTCTCACCCTCACCCACAAAGCTCTCCACAGTGCTGCATGTCCATACATCTGCTCCCTCATTTCCGACTAGCACCCTACCCGTGCTCTTCATTCTGCCAGTGATCTAAGATTAACATCTTCCATAATTCGTACTTCTCACTCCTGTCTTCAAGATTTTTTTTTTGAGCTACACATATTCTCTGGAATGCTCTGCCCCAGAATATTAGGTCGATTCCCAACTTCCCTACCTTCAAACATGCCTTAAATACATCTTTTCAGGCAGACTTATCATGCTTCCTTTAACTGAATCATCTCCCTCCCCAACTCTTATTTTTCAGACCTGGACTCAATTTTCTGACAGTAATCCCCACACCCTAAAGCACTAGCAAATGCAGATTGACCTACACCACTCCTTTTAGATGGCTGAACCACTTCATATAACAATTACTTTTTGTCACCCCCTCTTCCTCATACTGTAGATTGTAAGCTCTTGTGAGCATGGCCCTCACTCCTAGTGTTTCAGTTGTATATTAGTCAGTAACTTTGTGATATCTTTTGTTTTGTACATGAACCTGCTGAATTGTAAAGCGCTGCGTCCCTTGAATTTTCATCTTCTTAACTATGGCTAACTTCTAGATTAATCCATCGTCTGCTGTTTGAGCCTGTCTCTCCTGGTTATGACCCTGCTTGTCTACTGCTCTTTTCACCCCAGTCATTCTGGTAGGTCCGCTTGTAGCAGGTGTGCACCAGTTTTCTTCTACCTTACTCCATAGACGTAATTACATTTCAAAATGAGGAAATGGCAATTTGAAACTACCACAAAAGGGCTCATAAACACGAACATATTTTTTTACATGTCCATTCCATTTTTTGTAGCCCATATGCGGAACCATTCACTTCAATCGGGTCGCAAGAACTGGAAATTACTCCATGTGAATTCTGTGTCTGTATGTCCGCATGGCTGTTACACCAAAAAATAGAACATGCACTGTTATTGTTCGCATTACGGACAAGGATAGGACTGCTCTATTAGTGGCCATCCATTCCATTCCGCAAAACGGCTAGTATACGTGTTTGCAGATCCGCAATTTGCGGACTGCAAAACATCCAACGGTCATGTGCATGAGGAGCAAGCTGGAGGTTTTACCATGGCTTTCACAGTCCCCTGATCTGAACATCATTGAAAACCTGTGGATAGACCTCAAAAGATTCAAGATGGACCAGAAATCTCACTGAACTGGAAGACTTTTGCAAGGAAGAATGGATGAAAATCCCTCAAGAATTGAAAGACTCTTTGCTGGCTACAAAAAGTGTTTATAAGTGTTTATTATACTTAAAAAGGGGATGCCACTAGGTACTATCCCTGTAAGTTGCCCAAACTTTTTCTTCAGGCCTTTTTCCTTTTTTGTTTTTTTGAAAATGTAAAAGATGAAAATAAAATATAGTTTTTGCTTAAAATACACGTCTTTAACTTCATGCCTTTTGGAGATAATTTCATCTTCAACTTGCTTTCATATATATATAATGAAAAAGATGAACATAATCACTATTGCTGCATTCAAAAAACAACATATATCCATTAGCAGAAAAATAAAAAAAGTGATGTCAGAATATGGCGACACAAAGTTATCTTTAAAAAAAAACATGAAGCAAACTATATACATGTGTTAATTGTACTGGCCCACAGAATAAAGTTAACCAGTCATTTTTACCACGCAGTGAACACTGTAAAACTAAAACCCTAAAAACAATGGCGAAATTGTGTATTTTTTTTCACACATTCCAATCACCACAATACATTTTTAAAGGTTAAGCAATATATTCGAAATACCCCAAACATTGCCATTAAAAATACAACTGATTCTGCATAAAACAATCTTACATATGGCTATGCTGATGGAAAAATAAAAAACAATATAGCTTTTTAAAAAGCGGAGATAAAATAATGAAAAAAAATTGACATGCCTTAGAGTGTAACTGTTGCTTTAAGTAATTTTTTATGTTTATGGGAAGTGCTTAGGAGTATTTAGTAATATACAAGCTTTGAAGATGTCCTTTAGCAAATTTCCTAAATAAGCACTGCTAAGAAAAATGCGTCTTCCATGTTCAGCATGGACGGTACACTGAAGACAGCTCACTGTCACATGCTTTGGCCGCTTCGAGCCTACCTCTAATCTCCATGCTTCATACATCAATATCAATGTCCCTATATACTATAAAACTATTTCTCGAAGTCTCTCTGCTTATTATACTGACTGTCAGGGGTGGTTGCTGACAGGGCATGTCTACTCTATCTCTCGGGTGCACTCACTACTACTAGCTAACTAGAGGAAACACAAGCTGTCAGCACTCACTACTGACAGTCAGTATAATAGGCAGCAAGATGGGGAGCAATAGTTTTCCAGTATATAGAAACATATTTATTGATGTATGAAGCAAGGAGAGTAGAGGCAGGGTCGGGAGCCTGCCTCTGAATGTAATAGGGATCCTAATTGAACACTGTGTAACACACATTTTGAACACTGAAGATGGGTTTTCCTTAGCAATGCCAATTCAGCAAAAAAAAAAATATATATATATAAAATGAAACAAAATCACTTAATTAAGTTGATTCTACTAACACTACTAAGTGCTTCCACTACACATAAAAAATATTTGAAGTGACAGTTACGGTATGACCACACAGCACAGTTGTGGGGCATTCATGGTGTAGCAGCACGCTGTCAAATACCGTGCAGCCAATTAGGCTACAGCCACCTAACTAATAAAGACTGCACTATAAAGCTGGCCTGCATTGTTAACATTCAGTATCGTGCGGCCATTAACAATGCACCTAGCCAATGATTACTTTCCCATACATAATAAACATTGTTTTATGTGGGCTTAGGTATACAAGATATTTGAGATTGCAATCAATTTCTATCTTTCCTATGCCCTGGTCAAAAGGAGATTATACCACACAATGTGAGATCTTAATCCAAACCCAAATTCATGTGTTAGCAGCCTATTAGCAAATCCAATCCAAATAATATTGTACTTTAGAGATGAAACATTTCTTACAGCATATGATCCCAAGTTTAACGTTTTTGTATACATGCAATCTACATGAAAAGTTGAGTAACTTTTTAAAGCAATGCATTATTTATCTATTACTGATCAAGTATAACAGCATGCATTATATTTCAGAGCTGCATTCACAATTCTGCTGGTTACTGTTAGAG
This sequence comes from Bufo gargarizans, assembly GCF_014858855.1. NCBI lineage: Eukaryota > Metazoa > Chordata > Amphibia > Anura > Bufonidae > Bufo > Bufo gargarizans. The sequence goes on along the minus strand of NC_058080.1, from coordinate 173,671,358 downwards.
CCAGACAACAACATGTCACCAGACACATCCAGGAAATTAGTTAGCTTTGACTTCATCAGATTACTTTTACAGTGTCTGGTATAAAGTCTAGCATTTGGAGCATTTGGCACATCTTTAGACAGCCTAAGTTTACGCTGTCCACATTTAAGTACATCTGCCCTGTTCTGCTTAGGATTTTATTTTTAAGGAACATATAAGAGCTAGCAGTGACATCAGATGCCATGCTTACAAACAAAAATTCACATTAGAAACTCTGGTTTTCCAATGGCTTTCCCCTTTAATTCATTCTGCAGAATTGCTTAACATTTTAAGTATAAAGGTTACCGGCTAAATCACTAAATAAAGTAATGCGGAAGTCTCTGTTTTTTTCATTTTTTTTCCCACCAGCCTTTTACTTATTTTACATAATTAATTTGGCAGTGGTCTGGTTGTTGTTAATCACCATATACCGTCCTGAAATCTTTGTTTTATGCTTTCCCTTTTGCCAAACCTTACAAAACAGAGACTTCTAATCCGATTCTCTTTAGAATTGTCTCCTTCCTACTCCAATTTCAAATGACTGGTTACCATGGCTTATCCAATTTAAAAATCTAGTTTGCTGTTTTGCTTGTTTCTGCTAAACAGATTCTGATTGTATGATACATTAATGCTGATATAAAAACAAAATAATAAGAATATGTTTTTTGGATAATGAGGTTCCTCCTCAAAGCCTGTTGAATAAACAAATGTTTTTGAAGTTCTCAGAGAAGATTTGCTCCATACACCACAGTATTGTGCTTAGAGCATTTTTGGCTAATCTAGTTTTTCTACTTTAGATAGCTTTTTTTTAGTATAATGATATTCTTCTGTTCTCTTAGGTTATTATTAATGTATGTTAATTATAGTTTTTTTGGCAGCATCTTTTTTCCTTATTATATTTATGTTGTTTACATTGTTTTTGCTCTTGCTGTGAATGCTGACACTCGCATTAATGGACCAGAATTAAAATGTCATAGTCTAAGAATGACGTTTTATTCCTTATGAGAGCAAGAAAAGCAAATATATCCCCATTTACTTGTGTCCCTGCTTACAGTATTTCTCTTTCTTCACCCAGTTACAAAAGCACCAGTGGTGGAACCAGGGGGAGGTGATTAGTACAATTCTCCTCCATTAGTATTGCTGCACCACTTTCTAAAGAAAGTTCTGTTGCCTGAAAGAGCGACTTAGGAAGAAACCAACCATGTACAGTAGGCTTCTGAGAGCAAAATTACTGCAGGCACACATGAAAAATGGCATCCTCATACATAACACACAGTCAGGTCCATAAATATTGGGACATTGACACAATTCTAAAATGTTTGGCTCTATATAGCACCATAATGGATTTTATAATGAAACGAACAAGATGTGCTTTAACTTCAGACTGTCAGCTTTAATTTGAGGGTATTCACATCCAAATCAGGTGAATGGTGTAGGAATTACAGCAGTTTGCATATGTGCCTCCCACTTGTTAAGGGACCAAAAGTAATGGGACAGAATAATAATCATAAATCAAACTTTAACTTTTTAATACTTGGTTGCAAATCCTTTGCAGTTAATTACAGCCTGAAGTCTAGAACGCATAGACATCACCAGCTGCTGGGTTTCATCCCTGGTGATGCTCTGCCAGGCCTCTACTGCAATTGTCTTCAGTTCCTGCTTGTTCTTGGGGCATTTTCCCTTCAGTTTTGTCTTCAGCAAGTGAAATGTATGCTCAATCGGATTCAGATAAGGTGATTGACTTGGCCATTGCATAACATTCCACTTCTTTCCCTTAAAAAACTGTTTGGTTGCTTTTGCAGTATGCTTTGGGTCATTGTCCATTTGCACTGTGAAGCGCCGTCCAATGATTTCTGAAGCATTTGGCTGATTATGAGCAGATAATATTGCCTGAAACACTTCAGAATTCATCCTGCTGCTTTTGTCAGCAGTCACATAATCAATAAATACAAGAGGACCAGTTCCATTGGCAGCCATACATGCCCACGCCATGACACTGCCTCCACCATGCTTCACTGATGAGGTGGTATGTTTAGGATCATGAGCAGTTCCTTTCCTACTCCATACTCTTCTGTTCCCATCACTCTGGTACAAGTTGATCTTGTTCTCATCTGTCCATAGGATGTTGTTCCAGAACTGTGAAGGCTTTTTTAGAAGTCGTTTGGCAAACTCTAATCTGGCCTTCCTGTTTTTGAGGCTCACCAATGGTTTACATCTTGTGGTGAACCCTCTGTATTCACTCTTGTGAAGTCTTCTCTAGATTGTTGACTTTGACACACATGCACCTACCTCCTGGAGAGTGTTCTTGATCTGGCCAACTGTTGTGAACGGTGTTTTCTTCACCAGGGAAAGAATTCTTCGGTCATCCACCACAGTTGTTTTCTGTGGTCTTTCGGGTCTTTTGGTGTTGCTGAGCTCACCGATGCGTTCCTCCTTTTTAAGAATGTTCCAAACAGTTGTTTTGGCCACGCCTAATGTTTTTGCTATCTCTCTGAAAGGTTTTTCTTTCAGCCCAATGATGGCTTGCTTCACTGATAGTGACAGCTCTTTGGATCTCATCTTGAGAGTTGAGAGCAACAGATTCCAAATGCAAATAGCACAAGGGTCCCTTGACAAGTGGTAGGCACATCATATTCAAACTGTTGTAATTTCTACACCGTTCACCTGATTTGGAAGTAAATACCCTCAATTTAAAGCTGACAGTCTACAATTAAAGCACATCTTGTTTGTTTCATTTTAAATCCATTGTGGTGGTGTATAGAGCCAAAAATTGTAGAATTGTGTCGATGTCCCAATATTTATGGACCTGACTGTACATGATGTAACATAAATAATTGTCGTTTTCTGTGTTACTTTTACCTAGTTTCCCATTTATCATTTACTGGTGACTACTAGTGATAATCGAGCATGCTCGGCCGAACACCTGTTCGGCTCAAGTATCTCGATGCTTGGCATATGGTGATATTTGCCTGAATACCGCATGTGCTCGAGCGCAATGCTCGAGTCACCGCCCCACGCGTTTCTTGGCTGCTATGCAGCCAATAAATGTGCAGGTAAGTCATGCCCTCACTGTAATGCCGTAGCCATGTTGGCTGCTGGCATTACAGTAATTGGCTGGCCGGAACTCGTCATCGGGTGCTATATAGCACCCGATGAAGCATGTTCGGCTCATTCTTAGTCAGGGAGAGTTGTGCTGAGAAAGGGACAGACAGTGTAGGAACTGAAATAGGAATCATTTTATTAGAAAAACTTTTCAGAGACCCAAAAGTCCTTTTAAGGACTGTGGTGTGTGGCAGCAGCAATATCTTTTTTTAGCGCAAACTGCGCTAAATAGCTAAGACTTTACAGACTCAAAAGTCCTTCTAAGGATTGTGTGTGGCAGCAATATCTATTTTTAACACATCCCTTGCTAAATAGTGTACAATAGTTAGGCCGCTGCAGACAGCAACATTAGCTGTGCCACATCTCCAGTGTAAAGTGTGCGAAACCCCAAAAAATCTGTGACATCCAGTGTACTTTTTCCGTAGACCGTGTCTGCTGCGGACAGCGATATTAGCTGCACCACATCTCCAGTGTAAAGTGTGCGCATCCAAAAAATATCTGTGACATCCAGTGTACTTTTTCCGTAGATGGTGTCCGCTGCAGACAGTGACATTACCAGTGCCACATCTCCAGTGTAACCTGTGCGTTTAAAACATTTATCTGTGACATACAGTGTACTTTGTCAATAGACGGTGTCCGCTTCGGACAGTGACATTACCAGGGCCACATCTAAAGTGTAATGTGTGCTCTTCTGTATCTATGACATACAGTGTACTTTTTTACGTAGACTCTGCGGACAGTGACATTACCGGTGGTTCCTCTCCTGTATAACGTTTCCTCATCCCAAATACCTGTGACATTCCCTGCAATTTTTCATTAGCTGCTGGTGACAGCATTGATATTATCTGCAGGATATCTCCTGTGTGACGCTTCCACATTCCAAATACCTTTTTCAATTTTTTGCTCATATACTTCTAAATTCTACGCTACTGTATGTGTGACAGATTTTCAATTATATATAACATTTAATATTAAGAAGGCGAGCAGTAAGGGACAGGGAAGTGGGCGTGATGCTGATGGTGCACGCAGAGGCCGTGGCCCTAGGCGCGGTGAAACTGTGCCTGCTGCCAGAGCACAAGAAAAACTATCATCCACGATACCTAGCTTCATGTCCCAGTTTGCAGGGTGGCGCAGGACACCACTCTTGAAGTCAGACCAGTGCGACCAGGTGGTCGGTTGGATTGCAGCAGATAATGCTTCCAGTCAGTTAAGCACCACCCTGTCTTCCACCAAGTCCAGTTCAGTAGCCAAGAGTCTGTTCAACCCAATTCTCACCCTGATTCTCCTTCCTCCCACCATGGAGAGTCTTGGCAAACAATGATCCCACACTCGGAAGGACAGATCTTGAAGAGGGACAGATCTTGTGCCCTGATTCCCAAACTCTTGAGCATCCACAATCACAAGAAGATGACGGTGGGGAAAGGAAATCACTGTTTAATGAGGTGGATGATGATGATACACAGTTGCCAATAACTCAACGGCAATTACTGTCTCAAGAGGTTGATGAAGAGGATGAGACACAGTTGTCAATGACTGAGGTTGTGGTTAGGTCCATAAGTCAGGAGGACAACTAGAGTAAGGAATTGGAAGAGGAGTTGGTGGAAGATGAAGTCACTGACCAAACCTGGGAAGGTTGAAAGCTGAGCGAGGAAAGCCGTACAGAGAGGGAGAGATCTTCAGCTCCGCAACAGGCTGCAAGAGGCAGTGGGGTGGCAAAAGGGAGAAGGCGGGCCACACCAAACAGGCCCACAACTGTTCCCCAGAGCACACCCTTGCGGAAATCTCCCTTGCCAAGTGGTAGATGTTCTGCAGTCTGGCGCTTTTTTGAGGAAAGTGCAGACGACAAAAGAATTGTAATTTACAACCTGGGCCATACAAAAATGAGCAGGGGCATGAACACTAGCAACCTCACCACCACCAGCATGATCCGCCACATGGCATCAAAGCACCCTAATTGGTGGGCCAAACGCCTGGGTCCACAATCTGTGTTTGCGGGTCACACCACTGCCTCCTCTTCTCCTGTGTTACATTCTGGCCAATCTCATGTCCAAGACGCAGGCCCAGATGCCTCCCGCCCTGCACCTGGACCTTCGCAAGCACCATCAGCGTCCACATCTACTTCCATGTCCTTACCCCAGGCATTTGAATGCAAGAGCAAATACCCAGCCAACCACCCACAGGCCATAGCACTAAATGTGCAGCTTTCCAAATTACTGGTCTTGGAAATGTTGCCATTTAGGCTTGTGGACACTGGGGCCTTCTGCAGCCTGATGTCCACGGCCGCCCCGCGTTACGCAGTCCCCAGCTGCCACTATTTTTCAAGGTGTGCCATACCTGCCTTACATCAACATGTGTCCCGTAACATCACACGTGCCCTGACCAACGCAGTTACTCGGAAGGTCCACTTAACCACGGACACGTAGACAAGTGCATTCGGCCATGGATGCTACATTTGCCTGATGGCTCACTGGGTGAATGTTGTGGAGGCCGGGAGCGAGTCGTACCCTGGGATGGCACATGTGCTACCGACACCAAGGATTGCAGGCCCTACGTCGATCAGAGTTTCCGCCAGCACCTCCTCCGCCTCCTCTCCCACTTCCACCTCTGAATTATCCGCGTGCAGCACCAGTCAGTCATCATTCGCTAGCTGGAAGCAGTGTAACACTGCAGTGGGGAAGCGGCAACAGGCCGTGCTGAAGCTGATATGCTTAGGGGACAAACAGCACACTTCAGCAGAGTTGTGACGGGGATAGGAGACCAGACTGAGCTGTGGCTCTCGCCACTCAACCTAGAACCAGGCATGGTTGTGTCTGATAATGGCCATAACTTGGTGGCGGCTTTGGAGCTCGGCAAGCTCAGACAGATCCCATGCCTAGCCCACGTCTTAAACTTAGTGGTTTAGTGATTTATCAAAACCTACCCCAATTTGCCTGAGTTACTGGTGAAGGTGCGGCGTGTGTGTGTACATATCCGCAAGTCATCGACAGCTTCAGTCGGTCTGTCCACGCTGCAGCAGCGTTTGAAATTGCCAGCTCACCGGCTTTTGTGTGACGTGAGCTTGCGCTGGAACTCCACCTTCCACAGGTTTTGTGAGCAGCAGAGGGCAGTAGTGGAATACCAGCTGCAACATGGTTGCTGCCTTTTCAGTCAGCTTCCGCTATTCACAAGCGAGGAGTGGGCATGGATGTCTGACCTCTGTGAGGTTTTAAGAAACTTTGATGAATCAACACAGATGGTGAGCTGCGATAAAGCTATTATCAGCATAACCATCTAACTCCTGTGTCTACTCAAACGCTCACTGCTCACAATTAAGGACGACGCTATGCATGTGGAAGAGGTGGAAATGGGGGAAGATATTACATAGGGTGATAGCCAGACCACCCTCAGTTCGTCTTCTCAGCGCAAATTGGATAATGAAAAGCAGGAGGAGGAGGAGGAGGAGCAGGAGATGGTTGCCTCCGCTACAGTGTGGGTGGGCAGAAGAGGAGGAAGAGGATGAGGAGATTGAGAGTGATCCTCCTGATGACGACAGCAAAGTCTTGTCTGTTGTAATCTGGCACACATGGCTGACTTCATGTTAGACTGCCTTTCCTGCGACCCGCGCTTTATATGCATTTTAGACAACATGGATTACTGGTTGTTCACCCTTCTCGACCCCCGCTACAAAGAGAACTTCTCATCTCTCATTCCTCTGGTGGAGAGGACGAGCAAAACAATGCAATATCAGAAGATCCTTGTTGAAAAATTGCTCCAAAAATTTCCATCTGACAACGCTGGCAGAAGAGTCCTTACTTCCTTGGCCAACCGAGCGGGAAGACAAGGGGAACACACATCAGTTCCAACAGAAGCAGGGCAACACTCTCCAAAGCCTGGGACAGTTTCATGACACCCTGCCAGCACCCTCACTAGGAGGTAAAAATTTTGGAAGATGGTGAACGAGTACATAGCAGACCGTGTCAGCGTCCTCAATGATCCCTCAGTGCCTTACAACTACTGGGTGTCAAAGCTGGACACGTGGCACGAACTTGCGCTCTACGCCTTGAAGGTGCTGGCCTGCCCTGCCGCCAGCGTTTTGTCTGAGCGGGTATTTAGTGCTGGTGGCATTATAACAAATAAGCGTATCCGCCTGTCAACTGAAAATGATTGACTCTTATAAAAATTGACAAAGCCTAGATTGACCATGACTTATTAACTCCACCAGAGGAAAGCTGATGAACATAAAGGGACATTAAATGTATTTTTTATAATGTATTGAATACACTGTATTCCCATGCACCCCTTCCACCACAAACAAGGGTATATGGTTGAATCCTCCTTCTGGTTGAATTCGTCGCATATATGTCCTTCACATAGAATGTTTTACAGGGTCAGCTCAACTGCAGGCCCTTGCATATAATTCTTTAGAGGGTCAGCTCACCAGCAGGCCCTCACCTATAATGTTTTACAGGGTCAGCTTACCAGCAGGCCCTCGCATTACATTTTTTAGAGGGTCAGCTCACCAGCAGGCCCTTACATATAATGTTTTACAGGGTCAGCTCACCAGCAGGCCTTCACCTACAATCTTTTACAGTGTCAGCTCTCCTGAAGGCCCTCGCATATAATTTTTTTGAGGGTTAGTTCACCAGCAGGCCCTCACCTACAATGTTTTACAGGGTCAGCTCACCAGCAGGCCCTTGCATATAGTTTTTTACAGGGTCAGCTCACCTGCAGGCCCTCACCTGGGTCAGCTCACCAGCAGGCCCTTACATATAATATTTTACAGGGTCAGCTCACCAGCAGGCCTTCACCTACAATATTTTACAGGGTCATCTCACCTGAAGGCCCTTGCATATAATTTATTAGAGGGTTAGCTCACCAGCAGGCCCTCGCATATAATGTTTTACAGGGTCAGCTCACCAGCAAGCCCTCACCTACAATGTTTTACAGGGTCAGCTCACCAGCAGGCCCTCGCATATAGTTTTTTACAGGGTCAGCTCAACTGAAGGCCATCACCTGGGTCAGCTCACCAGCAGGCCCAATGCATAAAAATTTTTACACGGTCAAGCTCACCAACAGGCCTTCACCTAAAATCTTTTACAGAGTCAGCTCACCAGCAGGCCCTTGCATATAATTTTTTAGAGGGTCAACTCACCAGCAGGCCCTCATCTACAATGTTTTACAGGGTCAGCTCACCAGCAGGCCTTCGCATATGATTTTTTACAGGGTCAGCTCACCTGCAGGTCCTCACCTGGATCAGCAGACTAGCAGGCCCTCGCATATAATTTTTTTACAGGGTCAGCTCACCAGCAGGCCCTCACCTACAATCTTTTACAGGGTAAGCTCGCCAGCAGGCCTACACCTAAAATATTTTACAGGGTCAGTTCACCAGCAGTCCCTCGCAGATAAAGTTTTACAGGATCAGCTCACCAGCAGGCCCTCGCATATAATCTTTTAGAGGGTCAGCTCACCAGCAGGCCTTCACCTACAATGTTTTATGGGGTCAGCTCACCAGCCGGCCCTTGCATATAATTATTTAGAGGGTCAGCTCACCAGCAGGACCGCACCTAAAATCTTTTACAGGGTCAGCTCACCTGCAGGCCCGCACCTAAAATCTTTTACAGGGTCAGCTCACCTGCAGGCCCACACCTAAAATATTTTACAGGGTCAGCTCAACTGCAGGCCCACACCTAAAATCTTTTACAGGATCAGCTCACCTGCAGGTCCTCACCTAATTATACCTAATAGGTAATTTGCGCGCATTCTGCCTTGCTTGGATGTTGTAGCCATAGCCAGCCATTTCTCAGGCTCCCTCTCCGGAATCGAACCATGATTCCCCCGTTACCCATGCTCAACATGATTTGTGCTGAAAATAACATCAAAAGTTAATAGAGCAGACATCTGAATGGATCATTGCCATCACGGGGGCGTGCGATCGGCCCCAGGTCATCTAGAGTCACAGCAGCGGCAGCAGGCCCTCACCCATAATGTTTTAGATGGTCAGATCAGCAGGCCCTTGCTCCAAATGTTTTTGAGGGTCACCAGCAGGCCATCAATCATAATTTTTCAAGGGTGTGTATGATGTCCTCCTTTATGTGTAACAAAGGGTGTATTGGAGTGCCGGTTCCTTGTAATTTTTCCTTGTACCTTGAGACATTTCTAGTTCAGATATTCACCATTATACAACTAGAAATGTCTCAGCGGTCTTACTACATTTTGCCACTGTTCACATGGTATACACATTAGCTTTTGTGGTACAGGGAATAGAAAGGGTGTTTGCTCCGATTAGAGGAGGAGATCATAAACAAAAATTATTAAGCAGAGAAACTTATTTGATGTTTAAATTGGGAACTTGTTTTCCAAGTTGTCTGAATAAGAAACATGATTCGGTTCTCCAATACAGTGTTTTTTTATCTTTTGGAGAAGGAGTTTTTCTTTCCCTCGTTAAAGGCGCACAGGTGTGCAGGTGGGGAGGGGAATTCAATTATATGTTGCCCAGCCCACTGCTATAAGAGGGATTTCCTTTTTAACTTATGTGTGTCATAATGAAGGACCGCTATGGATGAGGTCGGAAATGCGTAGACAAAGTTTCTGTATTTGATGTCTGGAGATTTTAATACAAGAAAAAATTGCTTTTTTATGGGAAGCTGTACGCTGTATTTTTTTTGGTGGAAGGCTATATGGTCGTTGTCCGGGACCTTTCTCCATGCTTCCAAGAAAAAGCTCACAGGTGAGCGCTGCAGTTGATGACTTTGCATTGCTTAAGAAAGGCATGGACTCGTGGGACAGGGATGTAATACTACTAATTTAGAAAGCGTTGGTGTGGCCTTATCTGAAATATGCAGTTCAGTTCTGGGCACCAGTCCATTGAAAGGATGCTTTGGAACTGGAAAAAGTACAAAAGAGAGCGAATAAACTGATAAGGGGCCTTCAGAGTCTTAGTTATGAAGAAATATTAAAATAATTAAATGTATTTAGTCTTGAGAAGAGACGTCTAAGGGGGGACTTGATTATGCAAAAATAAAAATGGGCTATACAAAAAATACGGTGAAAAACTGTTCTATGTCAAATGCCATCAAAAGACAAGGGGGCACTGCCCTGACTAGAGAAGAAGTTCAGTCTCCAGAAGCGTCAAAGCTTCTTTACTGTAAGAACTGTGAATATGTGGAATAGGCTTCCTCAGGACATGGTCACAGCAAGAACAATGGATAGTTTTAAAAAGGGTTTTGATAAATTCATAAAAGTAAATGACATTAATGCTTATGAAAATGTGTAGAAATCCTACTTCTTTCTGGGATCCACATCCCCACCTATCCCTTGGTTGAACTTGATGGACTTACAGTATGTCTTTTTTCACCCGTATTAAGTGTGTAACGCTAAAAAATGTTGATATTGCATCAAGAAACATTACCATGTGGTCATACCTAAGTTTTTTTTTTATTTGTAATACCAAAGAGAAAAAAATAAAAGGTTATTTAATTGAATTGAAAAGGACGCATGTACGGCTCTGGATTGCTATGATGCCACACTTGACATGGGATGCCACATATCTATAGTGACCTCCGTCCCAAGCGATAATACCCCTATTGTATATGGGTGAACATTGCTGGAGGTGTGACCATATACCCCCTAGGATGACTATTTTAGGAATGAACCATCCTGTATAGACGTAAGTGAGAGGTTTATAGGCTGCCCTGAATGGTGATAATGGGTGCCCTGATTACCTCCTGTTTTAAGTACACACATATATTTATCTTTGTTTTTTTCTTTGCTTTCTATTTTAGGTTGCACTAGCTCCGTGTCCCCTATTGAGTTTGGGGCTATATAAATAGATGAAACGCGTAGGGACACTATTTTCTATTTACCTGAGCACTTGTGGGTAGGTTTCCTAGCACCTCTTTGAATTACTAGTGATAGGGCTCTATCCCTTTACTGTCCTTGCAAACACTGTCCTTGCAAACACTACACACCATTCAATAAGACGATAAAAAGGTGACATGATTGAGGATTGTGGAAAACAACACAATATACATATATCGTCTATATGTCTATATGTGAGGACGTGAATTAAATGGTGTGGACATTTATTTTGTTTGACTCTACCTACACATTTGTTCGGGTAAGCGGTATGTATCTTAAAGTATACTGGTTTATTCAATTATTTAAGTATACATATCTCTGGACTATAGAAATGGATTTCAGTGATACTTATTGTTTAATTGACGTGGCTTTATTGGTACATTGTGGGCGTTTTGACCTTTTAGACATATTTTTAAAAGCTAAGTTTTACTACTGCCCTTTTTAGATTTTGTTTTTTTGTATACTGTGGTAGCCTTGTAGGACCGAACCTTGTTCTATGAGAAAAAAACAGCTCCTGTGGTGGCTGTTTTTGATTGGATTTACTATTGGGGTACGGCAACATGTTCAGGTTTCCTGGTGTTGTTTATTTAAACCAATATCAGGAGTAGATAAAATGATATAAAGGGCAGATATGACTTCTCTTTTTTTTTTTTTATTGACTCCTGATTTTGGTTTCTAAAACTGCATCAAGAAACATTACCATGTGGTCATACCAAAGTTGTTTAAATTTGTAATACCGAAACGAAAAAAGAAAAGGGTTATTTAATTGTACTGCTCACATTATTTAATTGTACTGCTATTTTTTATGTCATATTAGCAGACATCTTAGTGGAATTTGGTAGACCCCATTATCACAATGGGGAATTTGAGACGTTGCTGACCTCTACAGATCAGCCATTGCAAGTAACTGTGTTGGCCTTGTTATGCTGGCACAAGTAGCTCTTCTATGAGGACATCCTGCTGCCATTATTGGGACACTATTGGTGCAGTTTATGGGGCACGACATACATCTTTACAAAACCAGACACCTCAGATTCCGTGGGATTAATCAAAGTCAGAGGCTATAATAAAAGGGGCAGTGATTATGCAAAAATTTGCCAACATGCAGGAAATATGTTTTAAAAAATGCTAAACTCACGTGTCCAACCGCCCTGCCACTCTAGCACCACCATTCCTGTGGTTCTCGTTCATCTCTGTTTACTTCTCTGCATCGATGATTTGCCATCCATGCATGTGACCACCTCAGCATTAGTGCCTGCATGTATGGCACATGACCACTGATGTCAGTGATGATGTAATCAGAGACCAGCAGCAATCATATGAGTGGTGGAGATATTATTATAATTATTAACATTGGGGGTCTGATTGGGGCTGTGAGTTGAGGTTTGATTAACATTTGGGGTCTGGTTGATGGTCTGACCTGAGGTCTGATTTATTTTTCTTATTGTCCTCCTCTAAAACCCAGGTGCGTCTTATGGGTTGTTGTGTCTTATAGAGTGAAAAATACAGTATATATTTATATTTTTATAAGGCCCTTTTCCTATGATCTAACTCAGTTCTAAGAATATAAAGATAAAAAGAACACAGAACACTGGCAGAAGATTTCTGCATTGGAAACCAACATTCCATTTTCTGCTGAACATGCTTTAATATTATCTGAGGAGGATGGATCAAATAAACATGATGTTAATAACCATGACACATTGGATATGCCAAGATTTATTTCTTTTCAGGATGCTTCTTCTTAGCTTCATTTCCACACACTTCAATTGGAGATATGCTGCCATCCTTGAGTTCAGATCTTGAGTAGGAGTTTATTGAATAATCTCAAGCAAAGTAACATAAGAAAAAAAGTTCTAGAAAACATAGAAAATCCTGAATCCCTGATATGGGTGAACTCATCAGATTTCCATCTTAAAAGCGGTATCATCGCCTCAGAACATAAAATTATTTGTTACATGCAGTGGTTGTGGACCCAATGTACCAACCAACCAGTTTGGCTTAAGGCTAACTCTGAGGCAGTATGGGGCAACCTGACAAACAGGCTAGAGGCAGGGCAGGCAGCTAGAAGTCAGTAGTCAGACTAGAATATACTTTTGCCGATTACCAGAGACTAGAGACTAGGAAACCTAAAACTCAGGTGCACTTCCACTAGGGAAGGTGTCTTAAATAGATTTAGGGGGATGTCTCGGGCAGCTCTCCCTCTGGTTGGAGATGGCAAGGTGCTCCAAACTGATGTCTCACTCTGTTCACCAAAAACAACTAGTACAAAAGAAAGTGAGTGGGCACTCTTATAAATGGATTCACATAGACTCGATATATTATGTATCACTAAAATGTATTTATTAAATGAAGGTAGGTGTAAGGGCTCTTTCACACTTGCGTTCTTTTCTTCCGGCATAGAGTTCCATCGTCGGGGTTCTATGCCGGAAAAATCCTTATCAGGATTATCCCCATGCATTCTGAATGGAGAGAAATCCGTTCAGGATGCATCAGGATGTCTTCAGTTCAGGACCGAAACGTTTTTTGGCTGGAGAAAATACAGCAGCAAGCTGCGCTTTTTGCTCCGGCCAAAAATCCTGAACACTTGCCGCAAGGCCGGATCCGGAATTAATGCCCATTGAAAGGCATAAATCCGGCCTTAAGCTAAACGTCATTTTGGCGCATTACCGGATCCGACGTTTAGCTTTTTCTGAATGGTTAGTATGGCTGCCAGGACGCTAAAGTCCTGTTTGCCATGGTAAAGTGTAGTGGGGAGCGGGGAGCGGGGGAGCAGTATACTTACCGTCCGTGCGGCTCCTGGGGCGCTTCAGAGTGACATCAGGGCGCCCCACGCGCATGGATGACGCGATCGCATGGATCACGTCATCCATGCGCATGGGGCGCTCTGACGTCATTCTGGAGCGCCCCGGGAGCCGCACTGGCGGTAAGTATAATGCTCCCCCGCTCCCCACTACTACTATGGCAACCAGGACTTTAATAGCGTCCTGGCTGCCATAGTAACACTGAACGCATTTTGAACACTGATCCGTCTTCAAATGCTTTCAGTTCACTTGCGATTTTCCGGATCCGGCGTGTAATTCCGGCAAATGGAGTACATGACGGATCCAGACAACGCAAGTGTGAAAGAGCCCTAAAATATATAAAATATATATATATATATATATATAAATATATATAAGAAAATCCGGACAGATATCTCCCAAAAAATTAGTGCAAAAAAGGAGAAAAGGCAAATATATCTAGAGTAAAGCAATGGCGACACTGTGGTTATTTAGCAAAGTATAGGTATCAGCTGAGATCAAGGCAGAGTTTGTTCCAATCTCAGGCAACAATAGTCCAATAAATCATAACAGTAATATCGTGAACAAATATCCTTATAGCAACATAATGTAAGACCTTCCAAATCTGTGCAAAAAGGAATCCAAATCAATATGTCTTAAAATAAATAAATAAATGCAAAAGTCCAACCAATGCAAAAAATATTCCAACCAATGCAAAAAATAGCAATATATGAATCATATGCAAAGTATTGCAAAGAGACTACAGGGGTGCAGCAAAAATAGGGGTGATATTTATCTGTAAAATGCAGGCGTGCTCATAATAAAAATAATAGTCAAAGTGACAATATGGACATTCTGCCAATTGTGTGAAGTAACTCCGCAGTAGTAATGCCAAAGTTGTTTCCCTGGAGAATGTAGCTTATAGTTGCTATTTAGTTACTGTTTATATACAATATTGCGATCTGGAACTTGGATACACAGTATGATTAAAGTAGATCAGTAATGCACAAACCCTCGACAACTCAGACTGTGTATTACTGATCTACTTTGCACAGTGCGAGTTGCCATCTCCACTTTCTTTTGTACAAGGTGTCTTAAATACCCTGGGGCAGCCAGAAACGTATCTGTCCAGCAGCGCGATCCTTGTAAGAAAGTAGGTAGGGAAAGGGGGCTGGGTTCTAGCCTTAAGGCTCACTGTCCTTGTCTGTCTCTACCTACAGTCATAACACATATCCTGGGAAAGAATTTGGATATGCACGTTGGCCCTTAAAACAAACAGAGTGAGCAAGCTCATGCCTTAAGGATAGGCCTGGAGAGACAATATTATAATAATAATAATCTTTATTTAAAGGGAGTCAACATATTCCACAGTGCTTTACAATCAAGGGGTTAAAGTACTGAGCTATAATGAGCAAACAGTTCAACAATTAAAATAAGAGGAACAAGGGCCCTGCTCACAAGAGCTTACAATCTATGAGGAGATAGCGGTCCAGCCTTCTTAACACAATAGGGGAGTAGATCTAAATCTGTATGAGCCAGCAACTAGCTGATACCTGTAGTGCTTCTGAGTCCATGGAGTGGCGGACAGTGATAGATGGGGTTTAGAAGAATGATTCTGAAGAAGGGGGCTGAAAAGAGTTAGATCAAGCAATGTAATAGGCTAACCTAAAAATGTGTTTTGTGCCTAAAACTGTAGATGTTGTGAATTAACCTAATTGCTTGGGGTAGGGCATTCCAGAAAACTGGCGCTGGTGCAATATTAGACACATGCCTGTAATGTCAGGGGGAATCCCCACCATGTTGCTTTCTCTAGATATTCATAAGGCTTTTGATACTCTATCTATACTTGGTTCTCTGTAGTGAGACACTGGGGTTTTCCTCTGAACTTCTTATGTGGCTTCAAGTACTTTATGCTAACCCTCAGGCGTTTGTCCGCTATAGGGGATTTCTCTCTGAACTGTTTTTAATCTGGCCAGGTAAACAACAAGGATCAGGTCAGGTCTAAAATTGTGGGTGTCGCGTGGGAGGGGAAGGGGGCGGTCCGGTAGGCCCGTCTCATTTACTAGTTTCTACCACTGAGGAAGGGGTCATTTTAATATCCCCGAAACGCGTATGGGACATACCTTGCATAAGCATGCTGGAATAGAAGTTTTCCTGAAATTTTAAAACAAGGACGGCTGTGTCATAGACCAGCAACTACTGGAGGAGGCTTTTGATGATACGAAGCCGCAACAAGCGCACAATCAGCTGGTGATACGAAGCTCCAACCAAGCACGCAGTCAGCTGATATCCGGTCCATTGTGAACCTCCAAGTCCATACAAAGACAAGAGGACACCAACTGGATTGAGGTGGGACACCACCTTGGTACGATACCGCATTGTGCCTTTTGACCTCTTCTGTCTTTTCCAAGAACCAGTGACATTCACTCAAGCACTGCTGAAAGTCAGTAGTTACATTATACGGAACTGCGATTGTTTATGAATATGATTATTTGAACATCTGATTAGTAAAGAATATTATCCGGACATACAAGAGGATTAACACATAGATCGCGGTTGTCCACATTTGGACTTGAATTATTATTGCTGCGTAATTACACTCTTGCACTTTGATGAGCACCGAACGCTGCCACTAATAAGATCTATTTCTATGTGATCTTTATAATTTTATATTGCCATATTTATGTTGCCACTTATGTGATCTCTCTCTATGTGATTATTATGCTGTCACATTTATGAATTTATGTTTCCACCTATGTGACGTTCTTAAATGTGCCTTTTATGCTGCTATACTCATTAACTAATGCTATTTTAGAAGTTTAATTAAATATTTCTTTATTTTGACTACATATTTGAGTGCCTGGTCTTACTTTTATTACTTGATTCCCTTATTTGTGACTGGGTGGGTCACAAAGACCAAGAACACCTGATCCAAATTACCTAGCTATAGCGATCCAACAGACATCTTGTTTGCATAGTTTCTACCCCTGTTTTAGCTACAAAGCTGTATTAAAGTTAGAACTGTCTCTGCATGCGCTGAAGTTATGGAGAGGCCAGCTATGGGTCTTTATTAAGACTGGCATCTAAAACGCCGATCTTAATAATTGTGCCCCGTAATATCTTGCTCCCATTTTCAAAGGTTTTACAACTTTGCTCTCATCTCCCTTTCTGCTTGTCAACTGGATATCTAGAGTATCTAGGAGTCTTTTTAACAGCCCTCCTACAATACACTTTACTTATGCAATTACCCACCTCTCCTCCAAAAGTTGTGATTACTTCTGGAAAGTTGGAGCTGCTACCATATATCATGGATCAGGAAAGTTTACTCTCTAAAAATATTTTTATTACCCAAATTATTATACTATTTTAGAGCTCTCACAGTTGCAGTTCTGACATATTTCTTGAAAACCATACAATTGATGTCTCTTTGATTGTTTGGAATAATGCCATTCCTAGAGTGGCATACAAGCAGCTCAAATAGCTCAATTAGCTGAAATTAATCAGAAATTCCCCGCTCTGGCTTTCCCTTAAAGGCTTGGAGACTAATCCCCTATCCATTGACTCCATACTATGGACTCCACCTGCCTCTCGGCCCACTATTGCTAATCTCATCCTTAAAGGCTATGTACACCTTTGGGGCAATTTTTGTTTATTATTTTTTATTTATTGCATTGCACTCATTTTGAATTGGTCTCTATCGCAAATATGGAACTTCTTTTTTCTGTACAGGGTTGAGATGCTCTAATAGAGGGATCTTAATTTTCTCTCTGCTCCGTTAGTCAGCTAATCAGACGGACTCCTTATCTCTGCTCTCTGACATTATAAACACTCATTATAGCTCAGCTCTTATCTCGCTGCTAAGAATATGGCTTAAATACTTGTTTATGACCTCTTAATAATTTATAGATAAGGGCTATTAGATGACCAGCACAAAGTGAAAGTAATAAGTACAATTTATACAGCTAGACAAGCAGTTAACCCTTTGTGACAGAACGGCTCAATATTTTTAAGAAAGACCAATTGAAAAAATTATTGTTATCCCAAAATGATTAAAATGCAATCATAAAAAAAAATTGCCTCCAAAGGTGTACATAGCCTCTTTCAAAGTTTGGGATTTGGTCAAATACTCGGCTTTGTTGCTTTCTTCGCACCTACCCCTTTTACCTCTTCCAGGATATGATTCCCCAGGATAATTTAGACTTTGGACAGCCAAAGGACTCACTAGGATTTATCATTTACTTTCCTTTGATTATGTGGTTTCATTTGCTTCCTTACAAAGCAGAGTTGAATTTCCTTCCACAGAATCCTTTCATTACCTCTAACTAAAGCATTTGAGTCCCTTTATAGGAATACAACTGCCCCTCTACTGTATCTTTACTTTCAAAACTTACTGCCTGTGTCATCCACGTGCCAGAAGTGTCATCACAGAAAATAATACCACCCTAATAAATACCTCATATAGAACCTAGTTGTTGTACTTGGGCTCTATATATAAAAGTGCCCAAAATACATTATTGTTAGAGACGTATAAAGTATTACTCCACTGGTATTTAGTTCCATCTAGAATAGCCCATGCTGTATCGGGTTACTCTCCCAACTGCTTCAGGGGTTGTCAATCTATAGGTGATGTGCTGTATATCTAGTGGGCTTGCACATGGGTGAAAAGACTTTGGATCAAAGTCTATAACCTTATTAACTCAATAACAAGTTATAATGTCTGGAAAGACCCATGGGAGGCATTACTTAATAAGAATCACAAGAATACCCCCCGCACTCTCGGCAGTTAATAGGTTTCTTTTTCTTGGCCACCAAATGATAGCAGCAGCTTGGAAAAAAACCTCCCTAGACTTCTCCAAAGTGAATTGCAGACTAAATTTTTACATGGTCAATGGAAAATTGACCTTCATTTTGGCAGACAGTCATGATCAATTCTTAAAAACATATCTCCCCCTAACATAACTCTGCTGTCTATTTAAGAATCTACCTATACATGTTTCTACCCTGAGTATGCCACCCCACAAGGGAGCCCTTTTAACTCCCCCCTCCCCAAACTCAGCTGGTGCAGCACCACCCCGATTTGATTAAATAGTAAATAGTGGTAATGGCAGGATACTTGTCTATAGATAATGCTTTATGACCACTTTAATTTTTACTAACTCAATACTTCTTTTCTATTAGTTCCTTGGCGAAGCTGTTTGATGAAATACTACAAATTGTAATTTACAAATGACCGAATACCACTCAGGGTCCTGGCCATCCAATGGAGAGCCCCCCTCAGTTTGTCTTTTGTCCACTTCCCCTGTTCGCCAAGTATGTTGGTTATGCATGTTAACTTTCTCTATATTGTCTTAGTTCATGGTAACGGCCGGTTTTGACTGGCCACATTATGTGGAAGGACATTATGCACTGTTAGAGCCTGCAAAGCATGTTTCCTCATAGTCATACTTGGCTCTTACTTACACAAAATGTTTAAAATATTCAATAAAATGTTTGCAAAAATAGAAGAGCATGCAGGCAGCAGCCTACAAAAGACATTGTCAAGTGCCAGTGGCCAGGAGCCCTGCCAACTGAAAGAGGATCATTGGGACTTGGATGGCAGATGGGGACTAGCTGGATGAGTAGCATGGCGTCTGTGCCTGCACAGAGGAGCAGGGCAGCAGCAAACACAAGATGCCAGAGCAACAATTTTTGTTAATCCTACTTGGAGGTTTCATCTTATCCTTTAAAATGGTTTTAAGGAACGTTGTGAATCCATTACTCAAAAAAGACTATCTTTATGTGAAAGATCATCTAATACATATTGTTAATACACATCCAGTAATGAATAAACCAGTAAGCCTTACAAAGTTACCTTGGATTTGAAGGACTCAAAGGGGGAGATTCATCAAGCTGGTGTAAAGTAGTACTGGCTTAATTGCCCATAGCAACCAATCCGATTCCATCTTTCATTTTTGACAGCTCCTTTGGAAAATGAAAAGTGGAATCTGATTGTTTGCTATGGGTAACTAAGCCAGTTCTACTTTACACCAGTTTGTTAAGTCTCCACCAAAATGTCTAACTTCTAGTGATCATTTTCAGTACCATTTTCTGATGCTTATTTTGCAGTGTGCTACACAGATTCTCATTACTTATATTACCTGCTTACAGCCTATTTGCCATATCTCAAGCACCCTGATTAATCAGTGTAGACTGGACAAACTGGAGGACCCAGATGAAACCAAGAAAACAGGAAAAACATACTGTACTAACTCCAAGCAGATGTTATTTTTGGTTGGATTCTAACCCAGGATTGCAGTGCTGCAAAGCAACAGTGCTGACTACTTAATCAGCATGCTGCTGTCACGGACGGTATACAGAAAACCGTCCGAAGCGCAGGCCACCAGAATCTCCGAGCGATGAGATCTAGTGTGGCTCTTGCCCCCGGGTGCCCAGCAAGGACCGTATCGTGGTGTTCCTTAAAAATCTTGTGTCTTAAAGCGAGAGGCACAAACAACCTCCCAGGAGGACAAAGATCAGGAGCCTCTGACTGGGCTGCCTGCACCTCTGCCTCCAATTCAGAAAAGAGAGCAGAGACCACCACACCTTCGGCCAAAATGGGACGCGGGTCTTCAAAATTCCCGCCTCCCGGAAAACAACGTGACAGGGCATCTGCCTTCACATTCTTAACCCCAGGGCGGAACGTGACAACAAAATTAAATCTTGAAAAGAACAAAGACCATCTGGCCTGTCTCGGGTTCAGACGCTTGGCTGACTCCAAGTAGGCCAGATTTTTATGGTCAGTAAACACGGTAATAGGGTGTCTGGCTCCCTCTAGCCAATGGCGCCATTCCTCAAAAGCCAACTTGATGGCCAACAATTCCCTATCTCCCACATCGTAATTTCTCTCTGCGGAGGAGAGTTTTTTCGAGAAAAAGGCACACGGTCGCCATTTGGCAGGAGAGGAACCCTGAGACAAGACCGCACCCACACCTACCTCAGAAGCATCAACCTCAACTATGAAGGGTAAAGAAATATCAGGTTGCACCAAGATGGGAGCGGAAGCAAAACTCTCCTTGATATTAGAAAAAGACTTACGCGCCTCTACCGACCAAGAAGAAAAATCTACCCCCTTTCTGGTCATATCAGTGAGTGGTTTAACAATAGAGGAATAATTCAAAATAAACTTCCTGTAATAATTGGCAAAGCCCAAAAAATGCATCAGCGCCTTCTGATTCTCAGGAAGCTCCCACACTCAAGCACAGCGCGGACCTTCTCAGGGTCCATGCGAAAACCAGAAACGGAGAGAAGAAACCCCAGAAATTGAATTTCTGGAACCGCAAACACACATTTTTCCAGTTTTGCATATAATTTATTCTCCCGCAGAATGAGCAAGACCTGACGTAAATGTTCCTTATGAGTTTTGAAATCAGGAGAAAAAATCAAAATGTCATCCAAATACACTAATACAAATTTTCCCATCAAATGATAAAAAATGCTGTTCACGAAATGCTGAAAAACGGCTGGGGCATTCATCAAACCAAAAGGCATAACCAAATTTTCAGGGGTATTGAAGGCCGTCTTCCATTCGTCTCCTTCTCTGACCCTGACCAGGTTGTATGCCCCTCTTAGATCTAATTTGGAAAAGACTTTAGCCCCAACAACCTGGTTAAACAGGTCCGGGATCAGAGGAAGCGGATAAGGGTCACGAATAGTGATACTGTTCAGCTCCCTGAAATCCAGACAAGGTCTTAAAGAACCATCTTTTTTCTTAACAAAGAAAAAACCAGCGGCATCAGGTGACTTCGAGGGTCGTATGTGTCCTTTTCTCAGACTCTCAGAGATATAAGCACGCATAGCGATCCTTTCAGGTTGGGAAAGATTGTATAAACGAGATTTAGGCAGCTTGGCGCCTGGGATGAGATTAATAGGGCAATCGTACTCCCTGTGCGGGGGCAAATCCTGAACTCCACTCTCAGAGAAGACATCCGAAAATTCTGAGAGAAAAGATGGTACAGTCTTAGTAGCAACCTCAGAAACAGATATCGTGAGGCAATTCTCTCTGCAAAAGTCACTCCAACCATTTATTTGCCTCGCTTGCCAATCAATGGTGGGATTATGTTTAGTGAGCCAGGGTAGCCTCAACACTAGAGGAGTAGGCAAACCGCTAAGGACGAAACATGACACATCCTCAACATGAGCATCACTCACAATTAAACGGATATTGTGAACTATGCCCTTTAATGATTTCTGAGAAAGTGGAGCGGAATCAATAGCAAAAACAGGAATATCCTTTCCCAAAGTGCACACCTGGAAACCATGAGTTATTGCAAATTGATTATCAATGAGATTGACCGCTGCTCCACTATCCACAAAAATCTCACAAAAAATGCTCTTGCTCTCTAGCGCCACCCTAGCAAGCAGGACAAAACGGGAACTACAAGCAAACGGAAAACCTTCAATTTCCGCCTCAACCCTGCCAATAGTAACAGACAGAACATTTTTAAAAGATTTTTTCCTCTTTGTTTCTTTATTACTCCCAGAGAACTGCCTGAATCTCCTATAGGGACAAACATTTGCCAAATGATTTATACCTCCACAACAAAAACAAACCCTCCCATGCGGGCGGAATCTTCTATTGTCAGAAGCAATCAACCCCAGCTGCATGGGCTCCTGCTCAGAAGGGGCTGACAGCGACTGAGACCCCTGCGCACAGAATGGGACCGCTGCACTGTCCTGGGACTGAGTATGACAGGAAGGAGAGATCTCTCCTCTATCTCTAAGACGCCTGTCAATACGAACGGCCTGAGACATAGCAGAGTCCAAGGAAATAGGCCTTTCATGAAAGGCAAATGCATCTTTCAATCCCTCTGAAAGACCATGGCAAAATTGACTTCGGAGTGCAGCATCATTCCAACCAGTATCAGCTGCCCATCTCCGAAATTCTGAGCAGTATATCTCTGCGGATTGTTTACCCTGGCATAATAGACGTAGTCTAGACTCAGCCAGAGCAATACGAGTCGGATCATCATATATCTGACCCAGGGCTAAAAAGAATTCATCCACTGAACGGAGGGGCCGTGCCCCCTCCGGCAGCGAAAAGGCCCAGGACTGAGCGTTACCCCTGAGCAGCGATATAATGATCCCCACCCTCCGTTCCGCATCACCAGAGGAATGGGGAAGAAGGCGAAAATGGAGTTTGCAAGCCTCTCTAAAACGCACAAAATTCTCACTACCCCCGGAAAACGTATTCGGGAGCGAGATCTTAGGCTCAGAACAAACTCCATGAACGCCAGCTGAACCGGTCACTTGAAGCTGAGAAAAAGTCCTGCGGAGATCAGCTACCTCCAATGAAAGACCCTGAAGGCGTTCAGCCAAAAGTGAAACCGGATCCATGCTTGAGACGGTTTTCGCGGCTTATAATGTCACGGTGTACAGAAAACAAGACAAAGCAACATGCATATATGACTCACTGGATCCAAAGCTAAGGAACCAAAAGGGAGACCCCTGCAACAAGACCTGGCACTTTCCCTGACTGCTCAGCCTATGCAAAGATCCCAAAGGTGGATGGTTGCATATCCACGTACCTCGACTATATAACCCCTGAACACCCTACAATAGTGAGGGGACACGACCACCGGCTCCCTACACCAGACACGGAGGGAGTCAGGGTCACATGGGATCCAGCAAACAGAAAATAACAGATAAATGTACAGCACTTAACTTTGTAGCAGACTGGGAAACAGGATCAGCATGCACACACACTCCAGGAAGAAGTATAAGCCGCCCAGTAATGCATTATGGGGCGGAATCAGTCCAACTACATGACAGCTGAGAGAGGCTGACGAGATGAGGAACTGAACATCACAACAAAGAAAACTCAAGGAGGAGGTTCTAAAAGGCTTCTGTCAGAGCTTCTCAGCTGTCTGGTTGTGACAGCTGCCCCATCTTTTTTCCCCCAAAAAAACATCTGCAATCAGGTGACATCTTGAAAGGCTCAAAACACATTCGTGTGCTGGGGAATTCCACTGAATCTTGCAGGATACATTAACCTTTATCTAATATTAATGGGAAAGTTTAGCTTTGCTACGTAAAAAACTAACATTTTTAACTGATGTATAGTATTGTTTCATAATCCTGAACAAGAAATCTGTATCTTTTTAAGTGGTTTGTTATTTTCAAAAAACACTATTTTTAGCACAAGTCTGTGTAATGTATTTTAATTAATTGAAATGTTGATACATTAAAATGAAGACAAATATAGAAGTACATACAGTAGCAGATTGTGTAACTGTCATGAACAGGAAAGGCTGTATTATAATATTAAATTAGCCTGCCTTTTCCTTCTATATATACTGTATAACTTTATCTTTATTCATTGTAAATGTCACTTATTACAGATTTTTCGATGGTAACATGATAATGAGATTGTCATAGTGTTCAATTAATGTACAAAATTTACACTTGGTCAATCGAATGTAAAACTAATGTAATTATAATTGGTAAGGTAAACTTGATTAAGTGAGAAAATCTTTAGACCACGACTGGATGAAAAAAAATACATTTAGCTATAAATTCTCCATTAAATTGTGTAACAGAAAATACTGTAAAATTCATGATTATTGGAAAGATTTAAGGATTGTATGTTCACATTAATAAAAATTCCTATCAGCATTGTGTAGTAAACGTAGTGAATAGAGATGAGCGAATTGTTTCAAAAATTAGATTCGCCGGTTCGCCAAGTTTTTGGGGATTTTTTTTCCCGATCTGAACAAATTCGCAGCGAATTGCATTATTTCCTGGCTGCAGAGAGCCTTTATAGTGGTGTAGAACTCTGTGCCTTGCAGTAACACGCATAGGGAGTCTGCTTGGGTAGTGAAATAATACTGTGAGTGCATGACAGGCATCGCACTTAGAATCACTGCACACTTCACTTATTTGGGCAGTCACTGGGCCAAAACTGACCAAATAACTCACATATGAACTGAGCCTTACAGGTCAACGTTAGTGCCAAGAAGAAGTGCACTCCTTTTACACCGTCATCAGCTGATTCCACATAGATGTCCTTGTTCTATTACACGCTTATACAAGTATAGCCCCCCACAGAGTGGAGAGGGTGTCAGCAGTAAGTTTGTGTCAATGTCACTGATTATTTTGCTCTTCCTCTGATCCATCAGAACAATAACCCACAAAAAACGTGGAGCATCCGCCTTCACTGGGTCAGCATTTGGTCAGTAATCCATCAGTATTGCTAATGTGCAAAAAAACTGAAGTGGATCCAAAACAGAGAAGAAACGTGAATGGAATATTTGCATGTCTTCTGTGTTTTGTACCCACTCCTGCTTTTGGTTATCAAATCATAAGCCAATTCTAAAAGGGCCATACAGGTCTTACATCTGCTACACAGAGAGGATCCATTGTGTGTCTCATTTTTCCTTCCTTTTGACAGATTAGAAGACGGGTTAAATAAATGGTGATGTCAGCCAAGCCAAAAAGGCTAAATAGTGGCCAAGTCATGAAGTGTGGAGGGTGGGAACAGCATGAGAAGTCCACAGAGTGGCCCTATGACATAGTGGTGAGGTGGAAGCAGCATGAGGAGATCACATATTGGCACAACGACAGAGTCTGGAGGTGGCGGCAGCATCAGGAGGCCACAGAGTGGCACAATGACAGAGTGTGGAGGTGGCGGCAGCAGCAGCATCAGGAGGAAGCCACAGAGTGGCACTATGACAGTGTGGAGGTGGCAGAAGCAGCATCAGAAGGCCACAGAGTGGCCCAATGACAGAGTCTGAAGGTGGCAGCAGCATGAGGAGACAACAGAGTGGCCCAATGACTGAGTGTGGAGGTGGCAGCAGCATGAGGAGGCCACAAAGTGGCACAATGACATAAGCTGGAGGTGGAGGTAGCATCAGGAGGCCAAAGAGTGGCACAATGAGAGAGTGTGGAGGTGGCAAGTGAGACATTTCAGCACATGTACATATCCCCTACCTTATAAATAAACCTGATCTGGCCGCCATTTTACATTCAGTGTTCTGCCAGTGTAGGGAGAGGTTGCTGTGTGGAGCAGGGACAGGCTATTAGGGACACCAAACGCTAGCTAATAGGGCCACAAAAGTAATTTTAAGCACTAGTATAGGTGTGCTATCGATATGTGTGATACACAGAGGGGTGCGATATACTTCTAATATACTTTTATAATGAGTCAAAAACACATAGATCTATATAGTGATCACCTGGAAGTCAGGGGCCTAGGGGCTCGGGGTAGAGATGTCCCGAACTATTCGCCGGCGAACTGTTCCCGGCGAATATCGCATGTTCGCGTTCGCCGCAGCGGGCGAACATATGTGATGTTCGGTCTGCCTCCTATACGTCATCATTGATCAAACTTTGACCCTGTACCTCACAGTCAGCAGACACATTCCAGCCAATCAGCATACCCTCCCTCCCAGACCCTCCCACCGCCTATCAAAAAGCAAGGACAGCATCCATCTTAGATTCATTCTGAAGCTGCAGTGTCACAAAGTTGTAATCGCAATGCGATTAATACAGGTTATATTATTCGCATTGCGTTTACAACTTAGAGCTGGGTTCCTAATGGTTATATTGATAGAATATAACGAAGATTGAGAAAATAGTGCTATATTCGTTGTCAGTTCTAGCAATACAACCATTAGGAACTCAGATCTAAGTTGTAATCGCAATGCGAATAATGCAGGTTATATTAATCGCATTGCGAATGCAAGCTAAGTTCCTATTGGTTGTATTGCTAGAATTGACGAATATAACGAATATAGCACTATATTCTCAATCTTCGTTATATTCTAGCAATACAACCATTAGGAACCCAGCAGCTCTAAGTTGAATTTGCAATGCGATTAATATAACCTGCATTAATCGCATTGCGATTACAACTTTCTCAAATCCGACAGTACATTCTAGCATGGAGCCATTCCCATGGTGATGGGGACGCTCCATGAGCACGGAAGTCGGCAGGAGCTCTAAGTTGAAATCGCAATGCGATTAATTCAAGTTATATAAATCGTATTGCGATTTCAACAGAACTTCTGCTGACTTCCGTGCTCATGGAGCGTCCTCATCACCATGGGAACGGCTCCATGCTAGAATGTACTGTCGGATTTGAGAAAGTTGA
This sequence comes from Bufo gargarizans, assembly GCF_014858855.1. Taxonomy (NCBI): domain Eukaryota; kingdom Metazoa; phylum Chordata; class Amphibia; order Anura; family Bufonidae; genus Bufo; species Bufo gargarizans. The sequence continues at coordinate 173,644,493 of NC_058080.1, read as the reverse complement.
AATCACAATGCGATTAATTCAAGTTCTATAAATCGCATTGTGATTTCAACTTACCACACTCTGCGTCAACTATGTAATTTTCCATGGGAGTTTTGCCATGGATCCCCCTCCGGCATACCACAGTCCAGGTGTTAGTCCCCTTGAAACAACTTTTCCATCACTATTGTGGCCACAAAGAGTACCTGTGGGTTTTCAAAGTCGCCTTCCTATTGAAGTCTATTGCGGTTCGCCCGATTCGCGAACATTTGCGAAAATTCGCGTTTGCCGTTCGCGAAAGGAACATTTTATGTTCGCGACATCACTAGCTAGGGGCTTACTAGGGCCATTTTTATATAGGGTAAGGTTCCGGATGGGGTCGCTCTTATCAGGGCGGGTGGTCTGTGGTTAGGCTGTCAGGGCCAGAATAGCACCCCCCTGTAGGGCAATATCAAGGACAGTTCTTTGCCCACCCTGTCCTTCAATACCACATCATCATCTAGCCCAGGGATAGATGTTTTTTGCTTTCCCTCCGGGATTCATGGATGTGCACTGGAACACCCCGGATTGTGGTACGACATATGGTTTCTGATTTGGTGCCGCCGAGAATTTGTTATTGCCTACCACATCTATGCTTTTTGCTTAACTTTAATAATTTTATTTATTTTCATTTTGAGGGATATATTTTGCATTCACACGTCCGCAAAATGGGTCCGCATCCGTTCCGCAATTTTGCGGAACGGGTGCAGACCCATTCATTTTTAATAGGGCCGGAATGTGCTGTCCGCATCCACATTTGCGGATCCGCATTTCCGCATCTGTGCTTCCGTTTCCGCAAAAATATAGAACATGTCCTATTCTTGTCCACAATTGCAGACAAGATTGGGCATTTTCTATTATAGTGCTGGCGATGTGCAGTCCACAAATTGCGGAATGCACATTGCCAGTGTCCGTGTTTTGCGGACGTGTGAATGGACCCTCATAGTAATATTATTAAAGGTTGCATTTTATCTTTATGTATATTCTAATGGATTGCCTTCCTTGTACAATGTTATAATATACTTTCTATGTTAGAAAGTATATTATAGTGCATTTGTATTGTGCGGCAGTTGTGTGCGGTTCTGCTGTGATACTGCAGGTATATAGAGGGACAAGAGTTATTTGAACAAATAATTTCTACTAGTGTGATATACCAGTCCCCCCCCCAAAAAAAAAACTGATTGAAGCGGGGTGTTATATACCAATATACTTTCTTTATAGTGCATTTGGGTACTGTATAGTGCTTTTGCACATGCGAATACGCGAAAATTATATTGCCGATATTTCGCATTGAATTTTTTTTTTATGGAGATTGCAAATTCGAATAATGCATCTGGTATGTCACTGTCCATGTTGTGGGACTATTTGTGCACTTCTAGTAATTATTTCTTGGCTGCAAATATGAGCTGAAGGTTTTTCAGGTTCGCCTGCCTTTAAAATGAATGGGACCCGCCGCGAACTTGCAGTTCGCGAACATTTGATCGTGTTCGCGAACTGTCCCGGCAGATGTTCGTCCATAACTAAATACCAGTACCCGATGAAGATGGTGGATGAAAGAAGGAGCACTTTATTTTTTTTATTGAAAATTCAAATGATAGCATTAAATATACACCACAAAATGATTTTCTTATTCCCACTATTAATCTCCTAAACCCCCCCCAACAACCCTCCCCTTTGCGATGCATCTCCTATCCCCCTCACCTAAACGTAAGGGGATATTGAGGCAATAGAGGCAGAAATACCTTAAAACTTTCATTCTCCCCAGATCCTAATCCATTTTTGCTCAGAGTTTCTATGCTAAAATAAGACATTTTCATATATCTTAATCATATTAACAAGGTTTAACCATGTATTAATACTTGGGGCATTTCGCGAGAACCATGTCCGAGCTATCAAGAGTCTCACCTAAAACGTAATTTTAATCAAAAGGGCTCTTTTATATTTATGGAAGCCCACCTTGGAGGGATCACCCAACATTCCACCGCAAATGGAATTCCAACTTTCAGTTTATGGGTAATGAGTTTATGGATTGCGCCCCAATATTGTTTCAATTGTGCACAAGACCAAAACATATGCAGATAATCTGCATCAGGTGCATCACACCGTGGACAATTGGAAGTGTTCCTCACACCACATTTATTAAGCCACACAGGTGAAATATATAATCTGTGTGAAATATTAAATTGAACCAAGACGTGATTAAAATTATAAGAAACTATTCTTAAATTCAACAAAATATTATCCCACTCTTCTAACTTAATCACTGGGCAGTCAATTTGCCATGCCGTTCGTCCCAGAGAACATGTGTTATTAAATCAGGTTTTAAGTAATTCTTTATAAAGTTGAGAAATCTTAACCTTTTGACCCAAATTACCAAATCATTATCAAATCTCTCAAATGTATATCAGTGTCTATCTCAATATCTCAAACATGTCTTTTTTCCTAACACTCCCAAGTGCCGATCTTAACTGCAAATACCTAAACCATGATAAATTCGGCAATTTTCTCTTTGTGCTAACTCTAAAAATGGAAGAATATCCCCATTCCTTACTACTTGTGAGAGATAAAAAAAAAAAATGTTTTGCCAGTACTGATCCAAACCCATTTCATCTAAAAATTGTAGGTGATACCATAGAGGGGTACATCCAAGTGAACCCTTTATTCCCATTCTTAAAGCAGTGGTCCCCAACCTTTTTTGCACCAAGGACCAGTTTCATGCAAGACAATTTTCCTAGGGACCAGGTGGGGGGGGGGGGGGGCAGGCATGGCTTAGGGGGTGCTAGTCGGCGCTGACTGATTCACGTGCATAACAAAACACAAGGTGCATATTAAAATATATAACACTATATAAAAACTGACTAGGGTCTCTGCTGCACCTGGTCTCTGCTGCACTGTACCGTATTTTACGCCCTATAAGACACACCTAGGTTTTATAGTAGAACAATAAGAAAAAATATATTTTTAATTACATTTCAGGTCAGACCTTCAATCAGACCCCCAATGCTAATCAGACCTCAGATCAACCCCCCAACCTTTAGCCATCTATCAGCCCCCATGTCAGCAATGAGCCCCTTATGTCAGCCATCAGCCCCTATGTCAGCCATCAGTCCCTTATAGAAACATAGAATGTGTCAGCAGATAAGAACCATTTGGCCCATCTAGTCTGCCCAATATACTGAATACTATGAATAGCCCCTGACCCTATTTTATATGAAGGATGGCCTTATGCCTATCCCATGCATGCTTAATTTCCTTCACTGTATTTGCAGCTACCACTTCTGCAAGAAGGCTATTCCATGCATCCACTACTCTCTCAGTAAAGTAATACTTCCTGATATTACTTTTAAACCTTTGCCCCTCTAATTTAAAACTATGTCCTCTTGTAGCAGTTTTTCTTCTTAGAAATATTCGCTCCTCTTTTACCTTGTTGATTCCCTTTATGTATTTAAAAGTTTCTATCATTTTCCCTCTGTCTTGTCTTTCTTCCAATCTATACATGTTAAGGTCCTTTAATCTTTCCTGGTAAGTTTTATCCTGCAATCCATGTACCAGTTTAGTAGCTCTAGTAGTCAACCATCAGCCCCTTATGTCCGCCACCAGCCCCTTATGTCAGCCATCACCCCCCTATGTCATCCATAAGCCCCTTATGTCAGCCATAAGCCCCTTATGTCAGCCATCAGCCCCCTATGTCACTCATAAGCCCCTTATATCAGCCCCTTATGTCAGCCATCAGCCCCCAGGCCAAAAAAAAAACCACTTACCTCTCCTGCTCCTGGTCACCATCGTGATCCTCTTCACCCTGCTGTCAGCTGTGTATTGCGGCGCACAGTGTGAGGTCACAGAGCGACCTCACGCAGTGTGCAGCGCTGCACAGCCGATAGCCGAACCGAGGACCAGGAAGCGGTGAGTACAGATCCTTCACCGCTTCTTGGTCCTCCTGTACTAATGAAGCACTTCCATAATGGAAGCGCTTCATTAGTACCGCGTTAAAGACTGCCCTGATCGCCGCGGCCCGGCAAACATTCTTCCAGGGCCCGGTCATGGGCCGTGGCCCAGCGGTTGGGGACCGCTGTCTTATAAAACTTCATGATTAGCTTCCCAGCCACTCTAAAGTCCTTATAAGAATTAATTATTGACCGGATTCCATTAAGTTGAAAATATTATCGTATAGAGATCTCCCCACTCTTCTACAGAGTGGGCGGTCATTCCATTTGCAAAAAAAAAAAACCACAGCTGTGTAGCTAAAACATAGCCCTTGAAACAGGGAAGGTTAAGCCCTCCATGTTCCAACAGCTTATAAAAATGCTCCAGTTTAAGCCTTACACGTTTTTTCCCCCAAAATAAATCATTAATAATTCTCTCAATTAATTTGAAGAACTTATCTTCAATCCATACTGTGGAGTTCCTAAAGGGTATAGAGTAGCTGGGGCAAAATCACCATCTTCACTAGGAATACTCTATCGGCTCTCGATAGCGGCAGCCGGAGCCATATCGTTATTTTGGACCTAAGTTTGTTTATCAAAGGAATATGATTAACCACTTCACCCCCCCTAGCTGAAACACCCTTAATGACCAGGCCACTTTTTACACTTCTGCACTACACTACTTTCACCGTTTATTGCTTGGTCATGCAACTTACCACCCAAATGAATTTTACCTCATTTTCTTCTCACTAATAGAGCTTTCATTTGGTGGTATTTCACTGCTGCTGACATTTTTACATTTTTTGTTATTAATCGAAATTTAATGATTTTTTTGCAAAAAAATGACATTTTTCACTTTCAGTTGAAAAATTTTGCAAAAAAAACGACATCCATATATAAATTTTTCGCTAAATTTATTGTTCTACATGTCTTTGATAAAAAAAATGTTTGTGTAAAAAAAAATGGTTTGGGTAAAAGTTATAGCGTTTACAAACTATGGTACAAAAATGTGAATTTCCACTTTTTGAAGCAGCTCTGACTTTCTGAGCACCTGTCATGTTTCCTGAGGTTCTACAATACCCAGACAGTACAAACACCCCACAAATGACCCCATTTCGGAAAGTAGACACCCTAAGGTATTCACTGATGGGCATAGTGAGTTCATAGAACTTTTTATTTTTTGTCACAAGTTAGCGGAAAATGATGATTTATTTTTTTCTTACAAAGTCTCATATTCCACTAACTTGTGACAAAAAATAAAAACTTCCATGAACTCACTTTGCCCATCACAAAATACCTTGGGGTGTCTTCTTTCCAAAATGGGGTCACTTGTGGGGTAGTTATACTGCCCTGGCATTTTAGGGGCCCAGATGCGTGAGAAGTAGTTTGAAATCAAAATCTGTAAAAAATGACCGGTGAAATCCGAAAGGTGCTCTTTGGAATGTGTGCCCCTTTGCCCACCTAGGCTGCAAAAAAGTGTCACACATCTGGTATCGCCGTACTCAGGAGAAGTTGGGCAATGTGTTTTGGGGTGTCATTTTACATATACCCATGCTGGGTGAGATAAATATCTTAGTCAAATGCCAACTTTGTATGAAAAAATGGGAAAAGTTGTCTTTTGCCAAGATATTTCTCTCACTCAGCATGGGTATATGTAAAATGACACCCCAAAACACATTCCCCAACTTCTCCTGAGTACGGCGATACCAGATGTGTGACACTTTTTTGCAGCCTAGGTGGGCAAAGGAGCACACATTCCAAAGAGCACTTTTAGGATTTCACCGGCCATTTTTTACAGATTTTGATTTCAGACTACTTCGCACACATTAGGGCCCCTAAATTGCCAGGGCAGTATAACTACCCCACAAGTGACACCATTTTGGAAAGAAGACACCCCAAGGTATTCCGTGAGGGGTATGGTGAGTTCCTAGAATTTTTTTATTTTTTGTCACAAGTTAGAGGAATATGAGACTTTGTAAGAAAAAAAAAAAATCATCATTTTCCGCTAACTTGTGACAAAAAAAACAAAAAGTCTAGGAACTCGCCATGCCCCTCACGGAATACCTTGGGGTGTCTTCTTTCCAAAATGGTGTCACTTGTGGGGTAGTTATACTGCCTTGGCATTCTAGGGGCCCTAATGTGTGGTAAGTAGTTTGAAATCAAAATGTGTAAAAAATGACCTGTGAAATCTAAAGGTGCTCTTTGGAATGTGTGCCCCTTTGCCCACCTTGGCGGCAAAAAAGTGTCACACATGTGGTATCGCCGTACTCAGAAGAAGTTGGGGAATATGTTTTGGGGTGTCATTTTACATATACCCATGCTGGGTGAGAGAAATATCTTGGCAAAGACAACTTTTCCCATTTTTTAATACAAAGTTGGCATTTGACCAAGATATTTCTCTCACCCAGCATGGGTATATGTAAAATGACACCCCAAAACACATTGCCCAACTTCTCCTGAGTACGACGATACCACATGTGTGACACTTTTTTGCAGCCTAGATGCGCAAAGCGCCCCAAATTCCTTTTAGGAGGGCATTTTTAGACATTTGGATCCCAGACTTCTTCTCACGCTTTTGGGCCCCTAAAATGCCAGGGCAGTATAAATACCCCACATGTGACCCCATTTTGGAAAGAAGACACCCCAAGGTATTCAATGAGGGGCATGGCGAGTTCATAGAATTTTTTTTTTTTGGCACAAGTTAGCGGAAATTGATTTTTTTTTTGTATTTTCTCACAAAGTCTCCCTTTCCGCTAACGTGGGACAAAAATTTCAATCTTTCATGGACTCAAAATGCCCCTCACGGAATACCTTGGGGTGTCTTCTTTCCGAAATGGGGTCACATGTGGGGTATTTATACTGTCCTGGCATTTTAGGGGCCCAGATGCGTGAGAAGAAGTCTGGAATATAAATGTCTAAAAATTTTATGCATTTGGATTCCGTGAGGGGTATGGTGAGTTCATGTGAGATTTTATTTTTTAACACAAGTTAGTGGAATATGAGACTTTGTAAGAAAAATAAAAATAAAATATCTATTTCCGCTAACTTGTGCCCAAAAAAATGTCTAAATGGAGCCTTACAGGGGGTGATCAATGACAGGGGGGTGATCAGGGAGTCTGTATGGGGTGATCACCCCCCTGTCATTGATCACCCCCCTGTAAGGCTCCATTCAGATGTCCGTATGTGTTTTGTGGATCCGATCCATGTATCCGTGGATCCGTAAAAAACATACGGACGTCTGAATGGAGCCTTACAGGGGGGGTGATCAATGACAGGGGGGTGATCAATGACAGGGGGGTGATCAGGGAGTCTATATGGGTGATCACCCCCCTGTCATTGATCACCCCCCTGTAAGGCTCCATTCAGACGTCCGTATGTGTTTTGCGGATCCGATCCATGTATCCGTGGATCCGTAAAAATCATACGGACGTCTGAATGGAGCCTTACAGGGGGGTGATCAATGACATGGGGGTGATCAATGACAGGGGGGTGATCAGGGAATCTAAATGGGTGATCACCCCCCTGTCATTGATCACCCCCTGTAAGGCTCCATTCAGACGTCCGTATGTGTTTTGCGGATCCGATCCATGTATCCGTGGATCCGTAAAAATCATACGGACGTCTGAATGGAGCCTTACAGGGGGGTGATCAATGACAGGAGGGTGATCAGGGAATCTAAATGGGTGATCACCCCCCTGTCATTGATCACCCCCGTAAGGCTCCATTCAGACGTCCGTATGTGTTTTGCGGATCCGATCCATGTATCCGTGGATCCGTAAAAATCATACGGACATCTGAATGGAGCCTTACAGGGGGGTTATCAATGACAGGGGGGTGATCAATGACAGGGGGGTGATAAGGGAGTCTATATGGGGTGATCAAGGGTTCATAAGGGGTTAATAAGTGACAGGGGGGTGTAGTGTAGTGTAGTGTAGTGGTGTTTTGTGGTACTTTACTGAGCTACCTGTGTCCTCTGGTGGTCGATCCAAACAAAAGGGACCACCAGAGGACCAGGTAGCAGGTATATTAGATGCTGTTATCAAAACAGCGTCTAATATACCTGTTAGGGGTTAAAAAAATCGCATCTCCAGTCTGCCAGCGAACGATCGCCGCTGGCAGGCTGGAGATCCTGTCTCTTACCTTCCGTTCCTGTGAACGCGCGCGCCTGTGTGCGCTGCGTTCACAGGAAGTCACGGCTCTCGCGAGATGACGCGTATATGCGTCACTCTGCGCAGAGCTGCCGCCTCCGGACCGCGGATCTGCGTTAGGCGGTCCGGAGGCGGTTAAAGGGAACCTGTCAGCTCAAAATTGCATCTACAACCACCAGAAGTACCTTGTAGTAGCCCGCAGCCTGTTAATAATCATATGTTTCATCCTGTTGTCTGATGCTGCGTAAGTTCAAAAAACACAGTTTTATTCTCCATCAGTGCTATAGGGCCAGCTTGAAGTCAAGGGGGCAGCGGCGTCTTTTCTTCAAGTCAAGGTAACCACGCCCCCTGACCGTCCCCTCTTGCCTGAGAGTGACAGCCTACAGTGCGGCCGTGATTCCCCAAGTCCTGCTGCCGCTGTCAGCCGGGTTTCATGCAACACGCATGCGCGAGACTTGGGGAATCACGCCCGCACTGTAGGCTGTCACTCTCAGGCAAGAGGGGATGGTTAGGGGGCGTGGTTACCTTGACTTGAAGCAAGGAGGCCGCTGCCCCCTTGACTTTAAGCTGGCCGGCACTATAGCACGTGCGTTTTTTGAACTTACGCAGCATCGGACAACAGGATGAAACATATGATTATTAATAGGCTTTAGGCTACTATGAGGTACTGCTGGCGGGTGTAGATGCATTTTTGACGTGACAGGTTCCCTTTAAACTGTAAAAAATCCTCAATCTTGGGAGTTATTGTTATACCCAAGTATTCAAAAGAATCCAAGATATTCAGAATACTTAAAGGTCCCTCATTGGGGAGTTCAAGTCTGTCTAAAGGCATAAGTGTAGAAGCTGCGGCAGGTAGCCAGAAGAAAGTTGTCAAAGGTTTGGTGTGGCACCATGGATTATCTAGTCTGATGCAGGGGCATAGCTATAGGGGGTGCAGAGGTAGCAGTCGCTACCGGGCCCATGGGCCTGAGGGGGCCCAAAGACCCATGTGCCACATAAGACACTGGCATTATAGAAAGTGCATACTGGTCAATTTACACCTCTGGCTGGAGGGAAAGGGGTTAGGTTAAGAATTTGGCATGAGAGGGTGCCCTTTCAATGTTTGTCTCAGGCAGCAGGAAGGATATGTGCTCCCCTGCCCCTTGCCAACAAGCACTGAGGGATGGGGGCCCAAGCTGAACTCTTGCACCAGGGCCCATGAGCTTTTAGCTACGCCCCTGGTCTGATGCATCAGGCATTAGTGGGTGGAAATCCTGGCTGATCCACGCCTGATTCATCTTGACAAAGGTCAGTCTTTCTACATTTTGGGTGGACAGGAGAGTTCTTCTTTGGGTAACTATGGCCCCCGCTGCACTAAGCACCCGCTCTGATGCCACACTACTGGCAGGACAGCTTTTCCAGGGCAAACTCTGCTAGTTGTGGCCACAAATCCATTTTGGCTGCCCATTTGTCCAGCGGATCTTTAATGCGGGGTGGCAGGGTGATGTCCAAGTATGCCACCACCAGCTGGTTCAGGTCCTGCTCCAGGTCTAGCTGCTGGTGAGTAGTTTCTTCACTATGCGGGTGAAGGAAGCTGCTCATCAGTGACTCTATACTCAGGCTGCTGCTGATGGAGCTGGCACTGCTCCTCCCACCCTACCCCTCACCAGCAGCCATGACAGTGGAACGTGAGTGCATAGGGCTCCCCCGGTCAGATCTGCGATAAGATGGACCATGGCGCAGATAGGCAGCGGCCAACTGAATACATGGGATTTCTCTATAGTAGTACAGTTTGTCCTCCCTCTCAGCGGGTGTAAAAAAGGCCCCCATTTTGGACCAGAAGCGAGGGTCCAACAAGGTGGAGAGACAGAAGTCATCCCTCTGCTGAATGGTGACAATACGGCTGTCACTACCCAAGCAAGTGAGCATGCAGCAGGCCATTTGTTTAAGTGACTCGGAGGGACTCCCTGCCTCCATCTCCACTGCATACTGCCACGGTGTGCCTGGGTCATCTACCTCGTCTTCCTCATCTCCCTCTTGCCCCTCCGGCTGCTCCTGATCCACCCCTCCTGTCACCTGTGTAGAAAAACCACCCATTTCAATACTCATTGCTTGTTCTCCAATGTCCTCCTACTCCTCCTCCAGTTCAGCCCCCTCAGGGCTGATGTGGCCGTGAGATCTAGACGCCACGTCTCCAGTCCCCTGACCAGCCAGATTTACCAGAATCTGTTCCAGGATATGGAGCAGTGGAATGACGTTGTTCATCCCGTAGTCCTGGTGACTGATAAATAACGTGGCATCCTCAAAGGGCCTGAGCAAACGGCAGGTGTCACGCATGAGCTGCCACTGGCTGACATCAAAGTTACACAGGGGAGTACTCCTGTCCGCTTGGATCATTAGGAATCGTTTATGGCTTTTCTCTGTTCGTACAGTCTGTCCAACATACGGAGGGTGGAATTCCAACGGGTGGAAACGTCGCATATCAGCCTATGTTGGGTTATGCCGTTCTGCCGCTGCAGCTCAAGGAGGGTGTGCTTTGCGGTGTACGAGTGGCTGAAATGCATGCAAAGTTTCCAGGCCAGATGGGTGGAAGATTTCAGGAACCGCTTGACAACCAGATTAAACACGTTTGCCATGCAGGGCGCATGGCTAAGCCCTCCTTGACACAATGATCTTCACATTGTCGGTCACCATGGTTTCATTTTTGATTTGTCGCAGAGAAAGCCAGGATTCGATTTCTTGCTGAAGAACAAGGAGCAATTCCTCCCCTTTGTGACCGCAGTGCCCTGCTGGAGGGGCGCTGGGAATAGTCCCTGCAGGGAAGGCTGAGGACACGGCGGAGGATGAGGAGGCAGAGGCGGACATTGTGGCTGGACCAGCGGCGTGGAAATGTGGAGGTGGAAGTGGCGTCACCTGGCCAAGTTGCTGGTGTGGCTGTGCAGGACCCACATTCACAGAGTTGGCCGTAAAGGACATGTATTGACAGTAGTTACAGCTACACACGTCAACGCTGCGGTGCACTTTGGCAGACACAAACAGGCTCAAGGACTGGCCCAACTTCTGTTCTACATGTGTGTGCAGGGCTGGTACTGACTTTGTCAAATAAATGATGGCTTGGGAATCTCCACCTCGGCATGGCACAAGCCATCAGTTCTCTGAAAGGTGCAGAGTCCACCACTTGGAAAAGGGAGAGACTACAGCACCAGCAACTTGGCCAGGAGCACATTCAGCTTCTGTGCCGTTGGATGAGTGCACCCATACTGGTGTCTCTTGGCAATCGCTTTGGTGATTGATTGCTGATGGAATGAGTGACAAGGAGTAGGAGGAGCAGGAGCATTGGGACCAGCAGATAATGGAAATGACAGACAGCTCCCTTCGGCTGAGGTGGTGGAGCCTTGACGGCCTGAAACCGGGTGCGTGCCACTAGGTGATGCAGCGGTTGCTGTGGCAGGCTGGACCACCACATTGGAAGCCACAGTTCTCCCAGGCTTCCAATGTGGTGACGCTGCATAAGCTGATGGTTCACCCTGGCCACACTTCACCTTCTGCCCATAGATTCTACTTATGGTCATGTTTACCTCCTCCTGCGGCTTAACAAAAAGCTGCCACACCGCCGAGTAGGTGATTTTACACCCAATACTATGCACTGACTGACTGCTACCGTTGCTGTCTCCGTGAACCCCTGCACCGCTACTGCCCGGGCAGGTAGGCTCCCAAGATGCAGGTGGTCTACCCCGGGCATATTTGGCTCCCCACCTCCCACTGCTGCCATCCTGCTGACCCCCGGCCTCACTAATGACTTGCTAGCTCACGGGCAAGCTGCCACCCTCTTCTCCCAATGGTGATGAAGCCCCTTTGTTACCCGGCTCCCAAGTGCGATCAGCTACATCATCATCAACGAGTACTGTCTGCACGTCACTGATGTCCTCCTCAACGGTCTCACATAAGCTCCCACGCCACTCTCCTCATCATTACTTGCCCGCCTAGCGGAGGAAGCGACGGATGTCTCCTCCAGATCTTGGCTGGGCAGTAGCTGCTGACTGTCCTCTACTACCTTGTCATCGTTGTATAGTGGAGCTGAGCCCAAAGCATACAATACTTCTGTGTCTCTGGGAACAAAAAAGGACAGAAGCAGGTTGAGGACAGGTGAGGGCACAGGGCCTGCTCCAGGGCCATGCCAACTAAGGGTTGTGTCTGATGAACCCACTGACTCTTGGCCAGGGCTGGTGCAAGGATTTTTGCCATCCTAGGGAAAGGCTAATTTTTCAGCCCCACTTGACTCCGCTCATTAACAAAACCTTTGACCTGCCCCTTTTTAGTCGGCCATCTATTTAATGATTGTTGCATGCAACATTTTACTTGTGGTGTTGGGAAATTGGGTCCGGCAGGTGACACCCCATCAGACTGGTGTCACCCGATGCGGCCCGCACCCGCTGCACCCACCTCGCAAAGCCACTGGCGTACAGACTCCAGAGCGCCGGCACCCTCAGCAAGAGTGGCGCTGTACGCGGTGACCTACTCTGCTTATGGGTGGCGTCGGCCCTGCTCTTAGCTGGGGGTGTCTGATATCACTTGCGACAAAGTCGAAGATCGAGTCAACCACTCAAGAACTGCTGGGTCCTGACACGACCACTAGCTGACACTGAGAGTTCAGGCCTCTCTAAGTGACCCCTGCTGCCACAGCCCCTTACTCTGCTGCGACCTCTGCCTGCGCCAGAAACATTTAGGCCTCTGCCACTCCCCTGTGCAGGGCCTGTTACTTCTCTGTCTGACATACTGTTAGATCAAATAAATAAAAAAGGAAATTCAAACACACCACAAAAGCCTTTACTATAGATAAATGCACCGCTGAGCGGCAAATGTATTTTTTTCTTTTTGCGCCAATAGACATCACAAAAGGGTGTACAAGAAATAACTGCACAGCTGAGCGGCAAATCTATTTTTTCTTTTTACACTAATACACGTCACAAACGGCTTAACAAGAAATAACTGCACCACAGAGTGGCAAATGTATTTTTTCTTTTTATGCTAATGCCCGTCACAAAAGGCTTAACAAGAAATAAGTGCACCGCAGAGCGGCAAATATCTTTTTTCTTTTTATGCTAATACACGTCACAAAAGGCTTAACAAGAACTAAGTGCCCTGCAGAGCGGCAAATGTATTTTTTCTTTTTCTGCTAAAACACACCACAGAAGCCTTTACTACAGATAACTGCACCGCTAAGCGGCAAATATATTTTTTCTTTTTGCGCTAACACAAGTCACAAAAAGCTTAACCAGCAGCATACATAGAGACGTAAGGCTACTTTCACACTCGCGTTTGGTGCTGATCCATCATGGATCTGCACAGACGGATCCATTCAGATAATACAACCATCTTCATCTGTTCAAAACGGATCCGTTTGTATTATCTTTAACATAGCCAAGACGGATTCATCTTGAACAGCATTGAAAATTAATGGAGGACCATCAGTTTTCTATTGTGCCAGATTGTGTCATTGACTTACATTGTGTGTCAGAATGGATCAGTTTGGCTTAGTTTCGTCAGACAAACACCAAAAAGCTGCAAGCAGCGTTTTTGTGCCTGCCTCCAAAGCGGAATGGAGACGGAACGGAGGCAAACTGATCCTTTTCCATTCAGAATGCATTAGGGCAAACTGATTGTTTTGGACCGCTTGTGAGAGCCCTGAATGGATCTCACAATTGGAAATCCAAAATGCCAGTGTAAAAGTAGCAGAAGGGCTCCATAGCAAGGATAAAACCAGGCCCCACACACAGGACAGAAGGGTTTCCACCTAAAGCCCTTTAAATGATCTTTGGGCCATTTTTTTACTGCCTCATTTGCTAAAAGTTGTTTCTTTAGAAGGTGGAGTCTTGACCAAGTTTTCACGCCCAGTAGAAGAGGAGAGGATCCCACCTAGGCCCCCTCTTGCCCTGGGCCCCCTCCCTATCCTTTCCCTACACCTTGAATAATCTTTCCCTGCACTTGTAAATCTTTTTTTTCAACACAATGACATTTTTTCTATCACTGTCAGATTCAATTCCACTCATCTCTAGTAGTGAATCCTGCCAAAAATATATATTTTTTTGAAATCAATCAAGAAAAAAAGCTTCCAAAGGTCTATAGTATGTTACAATTTTACTTTACCTTTACATTATAACCCGTCCCATTCTTAGGTTGGGAGAGAGAAAAGAGGGGGATGAGAAAAAAGAAACAAGATAGCCTCACCAAAAATAATTTAATTATAAATACTACTACTACTACTACTACTACTACTACTAATAATAATAATAATAATAATAATGATAATAATAAATAACAAAATATGATTTATTTCCCTCCAAGCTTTCCACAATCTATCATTGTATTCCTATCTGAGATTCCCTCTACAGTTAACTACAAATTCATTGATTACATCCAAGTAGTGTTGATCGAGCACCAAAGTGCTCGTGTGCCCTGGCCGAACACATTGGTATGCTCGAGTGCTCTACCGAGCACCCGAGCACAATAGAAGCCAATAGGAGAACCCCAGGCACCCCCTGCTCAGAAGAGAAGAGGGTATCTGGTTCACAAAAAAAGGTTAGAAATTGATGGAAACTCCATTAAAATGTCCTAACATAATATTCAATAACCTTTCTATACAGTTTTGTTATGTAAAAACTCATTTGCATAAATATGGGACTATGGGAAAGACATGCAAATGAGCAAAATCTGCCTTGTTTTTCAGCTGAAAAACCATTTGCATGGAAAATTTGCGATCTACACTACTCATGAACAGCGCCATCTATTTGTTTCATAGTCTTATGACAAGACTAATAGACTATTAGTCTTGTTATAAGACTATATAACCAATAGTTGGTGCTGTTCATGACTCATGAACAGCGCCATCCATTGGTTTTATAGTCTTATGAGAAGACTATTAGACTATGAGTCTTTTGACAAGACTATTAGTGTAGCCTTTTGCATGGAAAATTTGCAATAAAAATTAGTGATTAGAATATTTGCAATCTACACTTCTCATGAACAGAGCCTTCTATTGGTTTCATAGTCTTATGACAAGACTATTAGATTGTGAGTCTTATGACAAGACTATTAGTGTAGCCTTTTGCATGGAAAATTTGCGATTAAAATTCGCGATTAGAATATTTGCGATCTACACTACTCATGACCAATGCCATCTATTGGATTCATACATTTAAATAATAAAAACTGCTCCTTGTACGTTATATATAATATTTGGCGTCGCAGGTGCCCAATTGTAAAGTGGGTAGATATTCACATACAGTCTAGTTGCGTTTTTGGTTGGACCGCGCTGCCTCTAAAAGTCCAGGAAGAAGTTCTTCAAGTCAGAGCCATTAGAACTAATGGACAAGGGTAAACGCTGAAAGCCACCTGAAGCCTCCTTCACTCCTATATGTGCTTAATATTTCAATGAGATAAAAGCAGTGTATACAAAGATCAAACACCCGACCCGGGTTTCTCTCCAAGCTTCATCAGGGGCGTCTGCTCAACCCTTTCCGGGGAGGTCTTTAAATACATAGAATTATAACACAACCAAACTGAGTATTGATCACTGCCTACTGGAAAAATGGTACCATAAAGTTCCCAAAAATATACAATACTGATAAGATACCTTAAAACGTAACTTTTATTATAATAACAATTTAAATCCCTAAATGTATGAGATAAACACCACTCGCTGCTCCATTGGTAACCAGGAGCTGGGGATATGGGGAGACTAATACTGGGTCTCTCCCAACTAGTCTCTCCCTACAATGGATATACCTTAAGGGACAATAGCACTATCCACAGGGTTATCCCACAGTTGCCCGTGGACACCTATCGGGCCCTCCCTGTCCCTGCGCAGCAATAGAGACTGCCCAGCTTCGTCACACTGTGGTGGAGGGCCCTGTTACCAATATGTCATTCTTTTGGTCCTAGTAAACGACCCAACATGTTTCGTTGGACATTAGTCCAACTCATCAGGGGACCTGTTAGTAATGATCTAAGTTTCTGAGGTGGTAATCCCTTTGCTGAGCTGTGCTGGTAGCCACACACAGAGACTTAAAACGGTGGCGTAGGTATATTGACGATTGCTTGCTTATATGGAAAGAGGAGAAACAGGGTCTTTTAGAATGTGCTGTTTTATGATGTTTGTATTTATTTGTTTGTTATGATTGATTTACCTGCGGAGGGTGGGACTTGCACTTACCTATGTATTTAAAATACCTCCCTGGAAAGGGTTGAGCAGACGCCCCTGACAAAGCTTCAGTGTTTACCCTTGTCCATTAGTTCGAATGGCTCTGACTTGATGAACTTCTATTGGATTAATAGTTGTCACGAGGGTGTCAAGAGCCACGTCTGACTCCGTTGTACCCGGGGTCAGGAAGTCGCAGCGGGTGGCTGCGTGCTCTATGTAAGATAGGGCTGTTTCCTTATGGTAGCTTTCTGGGTTTGCCTTACTATCCTTTTTGTCTCACTCAGGGATCCGTAGCTTCTCCTCCTCAGCTGTTTCTTGTCTGTCACTCCCAATCTCCTTATATTCTCCTTTCTCACTTCTCTGGTTGCCAGATATAGAGCTTCCTGCCTGGACTTCTATACTGACCCACTGGAGCTGTGAATCCTGGTTGTTGTTCCAGAGTGTTATCCTCCGGATCCCTATTGGGCTTTTTGTTGTCTTCTGTTGTCGCCCACCTGGGATTATATGTTGTCTGTATTGTCTGTCCTCCCCTTGGTGTTTTCCTTTAGAAGTTAGTGGTGCGGACTAGTGTTCCCACCGCCCTATTCACTATCTAGGGCTCATCTTAGGGAAAGCCAGGGTTTTAGGCACGCGATCGGCATACGGGTGAGGAACCCGTCTAGGGACGTCAGGGCAGTCAGGTGCCAACCTCAAGGTGAGATAGGGGTCACCACCTTTCCCTCTCCCTTGGACAGAGCATTCCCTTTTCCCTCCCTTTGTGTCACGTATGTGATAGGCACGCCGGTCGTGATAATAGTCTTGTCATAAGACTATGAAACCAATAGATGGTGCTGTTCATGAGTCATTACAAGCAGGGCAATAGTCCTCAGTACACCCTAGCAAGCTTATATTACCACAGATAAACTGCTAGAAGATGTGTGAATGATAGCAGCAATCCGATATATGCCTCAGTGTTAGTGCAGGCTATTATAGGCTAAGTGCTACACGGTGTGTGCACTCTATTGATCAGTGTGCCCCAACTATATAAACAGCGTCATCTATTGGTTTCATAGTCTTATGACAAGACTATTAGTCATGTCATAAGACTATGAAACCAAAAGATGGTGCTGTTAATGAGTAGTGTAGATCGTGAATTTCCCATATGCCCATGTTTATGCAAATTCGTTTTTACATGACAAAACTGTATAGAAAGGTTATTGAATATTATGTTAGGACAATCATAAAACTTTTTGTCACCCTAATGATATTGATCTAGGTGCGCAGGTCCACCCAAGATCTGAAGTAACTTTGAGGCCTACTGGCTCTCAGTCAGATGAGATCTGGTTTGGAATGTCTCATAGTGCACAAGGCTGCCATTGCAAGGTATGCTGACTCAGCCTGTTATCTGTTTCATGGATAGATTGATGGCTTGCACATACCTGGCTTTTGGCATATAGCCCTTGTGTGGTTGTCTATTGTATGTCGTAGATAATGAGTCCAAGACGCATCTAGCTGTCCTCTTAATGCTGGTTCCAAACCATTTTGATGGGGTTTCCATCAATTTCTAACATTTTTTGTGAACCAGACACCCTCTCTTCTTTAGAGCAGGGGGTGCCTGGTTTGATGTTTGGGTATCCCATTGACTTTTATTGTATAAAATTGTACTCGAGCACCCACTGTATTCGGCCGAGCACTCCGATGTGCCGAGCATAGCGATGCTCGAGCCAAACAGCAGTTCGGCCAAGCATGCTCGCTCAACACTATATCCAAGAACTATAGGTAGGTGCTGCTGGAGGGTTGAATTTTCTCCAAATAATTTTCTTTGCAAGCATTAGAGCATTTAGCAATATAATTCTAGCTATACAAGATCCTGTAATTCCTTGTTCCCAGCCAACTTCTACAGTTTACTAAATTGAAACTTGAAAAATATCACTCAACAATCCATTTTCAAAAACAATCTCCACAACATATGTTCTACAGTAAATCACCTTTATTCTTTTATATTAGTCATTAGATTTAAAATCAATCTTATACATTTTGCTATGTAAATAAGGATAATTCATTTGGCATACTATTCACAATTGTTTTTATCATTTTTCTTAATAGTGGATAAATTATTCATAGTGTTATCTCAGACCTCTTGTGGGTTACATATGAAGGTGGGCAATCTAGTATAACAGGTTTTTCACTAGCTTATCTTTCATCATTGTCCTATACCAGGAATGGCCAACCTGCAGCTTTCTAGCTATTGTAAAACTGCAATTGCCACCATGCCCTGCTGTATGCTGATAGCTGTATGCATTCTGAGCATGCTTGGAGATGTAGTTTTGCAATAGCTGGCGGGCCGCAGGTTGGCCATCACTGTTCTATACAGTATTGTTATTACATCTTTTTTAATCTTGTCAAGCAAAATCTTCAGTAACTTTGATTCTGCTCATTCATTTTTAATACTGGCTTGGCATTTCTAATTAGAGGTTTGCCAAAGTTCCAAGAAATTCGCTATAAATTAGGTATACCCAGGCCACTCTGCCTTAAGGTACGGCCACATGGAGTCGTCATGCTGCAGATGGGATGCGGCCATTCTGCAGTGAAGAACCGTGTGGCTAATTAGACTACAGCTGCCTTTTATTTAATAATAAAGACCGCATTGCATAGTCAGTCTTCATTGTTAATGACCGCACAGCACCTTTAAACAGGGGCTGTTGCTGGTAAGGGGGTTGCCTGGTTAGGTGCACAATATGCTGGCATACCCACTTCTCCAACCCTAGTGCTCTCCTGCTGGGAGCCCTTCTTCTGCCATCTGCTTTTCCTCCTTTTCCACATCATCTAATATCATAGAAACATAGAATGTGTCGGCAGATAAAAGCCATTTGGCCCATCTAGTCTGCCCAATATACTGAATACTATGAATAGCCCTTGGCCCTATTATATACGAAGGATGGCCGTATGCCTATCCCATGCATGTTTAAACTCCTTCTCTGTATTTGCAGCTACCACTCCTGCAGGAAGGCTATTTCAGGCATCCACTACTCTCTCAGTAAAGTAATACTTCCTGATATTACTTTTAAACCTTTGCCCCTCTGATTTAAAACTATGTCCTCTTGTAGCAGTTTTTCTTCTTTTAAATATTCTCTCCTCTTTTACCTTGTTGTTTCCCTTTATGTATTTAAAAGTTTCTATCATATACCCTCTGTCTCGTCTTTCTTCCAAGATATACATGTTAAGGTCCTTTAATTTTTCCTGGTAATTTTTATCCTGCAATCCATGTACTAGTTTAGTAGCTCTTCTCTGAACTCTCTTCAAAGTATCAATATCCTTCTGGAGATATGGTCTCCAGTACTGAGCACAATACTCCAAATGAGGTCTCACTAGTGCTCTGTAGAGCGGCATAAGCACCTCCCTCTTTCTACTGGTAATGCCTTCCTCTATACACCCAAGCATTCTGATAGCATTTCCTGCTGCTCTATGAAATTGTCTGCCTACCTTTAAGTCTTCTGAAATAATGACCTCTAAATCCCTTTCCTCAGATACTGAGGTTAGGACTGTATCACTGATTTTATATTCTGCTCTTGAGTTTTTACGCCCCAGGTGCATTATCTTGCACTTATCAACATTACATTTTAGTTGCCAGATTTTTGACCATTCCTCTAGTTTTTTACATTTGGTGTATCCCTCCAGGAACATTAACCCTGTCACAAATCTTTGTGTCATCAGCAAAAAGACACACCTTACCATCGAGGCCTTATGCAATTTCGCTGATAAAGATTTTAAACAATATGGGTCCCAGAACAGAGCCCTGAGGTACCCCACTGGCAACAAGACCATGGTCTGAATATACTCCATTGACTACAACCCTCTGTTGTCTGTCCCTCAGCCACTGCCTAATCCATTTAACAATATGGGAGTCCAAGCCCAAAGCCTCTCATTTATTAATTAGCCTTCTATGTGGGACAGTATCAAAAGCCTTACTAAAGTCTAGATAAGCGATGTCTACTGCACCTCCGCCATCTATTATTTTAGTCACCCAATAAATAGAAAAATCAATAAGATTAGTTTGACATGATCTCCCTGAAGTAAACCCATGCTGTTTTTCATCTTTCAATCCATGGGATTTTAGATGTTCCACAATCCTCTCCTTAAGTATGGTTTCCATTAATTTCCCCACTATTGATGTCAGGCTTACTGGCATATAGTTGCCCGATTCCTCCCTACTACCTTTCTTGTGAATGGGCACAACATTTGCTAATTTCCAATCTTCTGGGACGACTCTTGTTACCAGTGATTGGTTAAATAAATCTGTTAATGGTTTTGCTAGTTCATCGCTAAGCTCTTTTAATAGCTTTGGGTGTATCCCATTAGGCCCCTGTGACTTATTTGTATTAATTTTAGACAGCTGACTTAGAACCTCTTCCTCTGTAAAGACACATGCATCAAAAGATTCATTAGTCTTCTTTCCTAACTGAGGTCCTTTTCCTTCATTTTCCTTTGTAAAAACTGAACAGAAGTATTCATTGAGGCAGTCAGCTAGTTCTAGATCGATGAGAATATGTCTTCAGGAGCATCCAGATCCTCTTTTGCTGGCTTTACTTCAGAAAGATGCAGGGAGAGGAGGAAGATGGTCATTATTAGGACCTGGATGGTATTGGTTGGCATGCTGGGCACTGCAATTATAAAGTCTTCCATCTTATTGGAAGTGATGAGCAGCAGGAGTCATATTCGAATTCGTGATATTTTGCGAATATTTTTTTGAATATTTGTCATATATTCGCTAATTCGTATATTTGTTATATTCGACATTCTTTTCTTTACGTGAAAATCAGCAAGGTAATAATCATGTAATATGTGAATATTGCGTGCTCAATACAGGCGTGGGTCAAAAACGAAAATATAGCACTATATTGGCCCACAAGCAACTTAAGCAGGGAGGAATCATGACTTCAGTTGGAAAAAATGGTGAATATTCAAAAAAACTAATATATAGCACTATTTTCTATATAGTGCTAAATATAAAATTTTTTTTTGAATATTCGTCATTTTTTTCCATCTGAAGTCACGATTCCTCTCTGCTTACGTTGCTTGTGGGCCAATGACTCATTGGCCTACAAGCAAGAAGCAGGGAGGAATTGTGTTCAGATGGAAAAAAAATGACAAATATTTTTCATTACGAATATATAGCACTATATTCTAAATATTCGCGAATTCTCGAAGTGCCGATATTCAAGATTAAAATTCGCTATTTGAATATTCGCGCTCAACACTACTTATTGGTATTGAATTCTTCTATTAATCAACACTGTCCCTAGCACATGAGAGCTTGCCACATCTCCCCCTATATTCAGCTCACTGGAAAATAGTGGAAACAGTGCGGATGCGCGTTTTCTAGGGCTGTGACATCACAGGGGATGACTATCTGCGGATTGGCTGGCTGCATGGCATTATGTAAGATCTCATGTTCCGAAGCACGAAGCAATTCGGATTCATTGCAAATAGAAATTTTCATAAACTTCAGACCGAATTACACTTTCAATGCTTAGTTTCAGTCAACACTATGCTGTAGATAACACTATACTGCAGATAAAAAAAGTGATTTGGAATACCAAATTTTGTTACCTACATTTTACCTGCAAAATCTTTTAAAAATACTCCCACAAAATATCACTGGTGTATACAGTGCTTGAATGTTTGTGAACCCTTCAGAAGTTTCTATATTTCTGCATAAATTTGACCTAAAACAAAATTGGATTTTCACACAAATCCTAAAAGTAGATAAAGATAACCAAATCAAACAAATGAGTCAAAAATTTTAGGCTTGGTCATTTATTTGTGTTTAGAAACTTTATTTGTATTCTCATATATACATTACAAACCTTCATTACTTTAGGATACTTATAATAAAGAATACAAACCATATACCACATACTTCCTACATAGCTTTTCTTATGCCACTGTATTTCTTAATTCTATTATTACTTTATATCTACATTTTTCAAATATATTAAAAGGGTATTCACACTTTATCTCCTATACAGGGATCTGGACTTTGCAGCAGGGAACCAACCAGGCCATTACCTAATGGAGTAGTCCTGGTGTAGTTGGCACCTGACCCATGAGGACATAGACACAGAGGCAAAGCATGAAGACATCAGGCAGTACTGTAGTCAGGAAACAGGCCAAGGTCAAGGCTGGTGGAGTTCATGCATCTATGTAAAACAGGTCAGAGGTTTGGGCAGGTGGCAATGTGTAAGTATTGATAAAAGCCTAAGGTCAGGATGGGCAGCAGAGTACCAGATTTGATAGGAACATGGGTAGACACTAGAGATGAGAGAATTGAAGCTGACGAAGTGGAATTCGATCCGAATTTCAGGAAAAATTTGATTCACAACTAATGCAAATTTCCTCGCACTTCGTGGTAACGAATCACAATTTTTCTAAAATGGCGGCTACATGAGTGAGGACTGAGGACATGGGGCAAGGAACTCTGTGAAGGCTGGATAACCCAGATTGACATGCCTGCAAGCAGCCAATCAGCAGCCAGCCAGCCCTGTGATGTCACAGCCCTATAAATACAGCAGCCATTTTAGATTCTGACATTTTCCAGCATTCAGAGTGCAGGGACAGACGTGTGAAGGCGCTAGGGACAGCAAGTGGAAAAATGATTGTGGAAAAAAAAAAAGAAAAAACAATTTATATGTGCAGGGAAAGGATAGGAATCATTTCACAGCATCTTAGTGCAGGGAGAGATGTTATAAGGCGCTAGGGACATTGATAGGAAAGTGATTTACAAGTGCAGGGAACGAATATTTGGGGATCCAAGTAGTCATTAGACAGCTCTGTCATTCCAGCTTTTTGTTATTGGGTTGCAAGTGTTATGTTGAAAAACCTTTACTGGCTTATATTTTAGTATCTTATTCAGTACAACAAGAAAAATATATACGTATTTCACTTCTGCAGTTATTTCTGTTGAAAGCGTATAGGGGCGTATTTCAGTACAACAAGAAAAATATACACTGTGCTGCACTGTTGCCGTTATTTCTGGTGAAAGCATATAGGGGCGTATTCAGTACTACAAGAAAAATATATACGCACTGCACAGTTGCAGTTTTTTCTGGTCCAAGCGTATACGGTCATATTCCAGTCCAACAAGAAAAATATATTCTCAGTTCACTTCTGCAGTTATTTCTGTTGAAAGCATATAGGGGAGTATTACAGTAAAAAATAAAAATATATATGCACTGTTGCAGTTATTTCTGGTGAATACGCATAGGGGCGTTTTTCAGTACTACAAGAAAAATAAATATGCACTTCACTCTAAGTTTTTTCTGGTGAAAGCATATAGTGTACACAAATCACTGAAAAAAATGCACCAAAATGATACGCAACTGACAATACTAGCCAATTCCTCATGCCGATGCTAAAAGCTGAGAACTTTGCCAATATCTTCCAGTCAGGAACATATCGGAACCCCTCATGCACCACGTCACGGTGTCTCAGCAAGCATGGGGTCATACCACTCAACTGCCCGTGGTGTGTGAACAGGGTCTGAACAGTGCTAGAAACCAACTCACAGCCAGACACTCACATGCCTCTATAGTGGTATTACCAATGCACTGTGAGGTAGAATAAAGCTGTGAGCCGCACCCACAACAGACCATGTGACACAGAAGCTACCAGGTGCAAAAGAATGTTACCAACAAAATAAAGTGGCACATTCCATACACGTAAAGACAAAAAACTCACTGAAAAAAAGGGGCCTAAATGGGTGGAAATGCTCCAAACCCAGACACTGTAGCGTGTCTATAACCGGGGGAGGAATTAATCTGCATGCGGTCCGCAGATAACGGCAATCCCCAGCAAAAAAAATGCGTACAATGGAGGATGCGGGGGCGGACTGCATGCACCACAAAGACATCTTACACAAAATATTACATTATGCAGACGAATATAATATATATATATATATATATATATATATATATATATATATATATATATATATTTGTGGTCGGATTGGCTATCAGAAAGGTGAACCTAACCTATCTAACCCTATTTACAACAAGCAGTGGAGTTATGCCATAACTGCTGTGGTAGGGCAGCCTAAAGGGGCCAAAAGAGCAGACCTTAGTTTAGAGTAAATATATACATACCGTTACGACACCCACTTTTGAATGGAAAAGACCTTTCACGATGAAGGTGCGGAATATACCGTATATATCACAGTGACCTCCATCTACCTTACCTCTTTGTCATGTGCACCGACACATCGTTCTTGGAGATGGTT
Source organism: Bufo gargarizans (assembly GCF_014858855.1). NCBI lineage: Eukaryota > Metazoa > Chordata > Amphibia > Anura > Bufonidae > Bufo > Bufo gargarizans. The sequence goes on along the minus strand of NC_058080.1, from coordinate 173,619,971 downwards.
AATGCTGATGCGATTGAAAGAGTGGGCAGTAACCAGAAACTATTTACTCCCATGTTGACTAACAACATATGACCATATAACGAGAAGGTCTGAATCCTGAGAGCTGCAGACTAAAACAAACAATGGTGAATCTGTTGGAAGGGCCTAAATGAACTCCAACCATCCGCCAAGGGCCCTGATCGGGCACCGACGGTTCCTGGTGGCAAAATACTTCACCTCTACTTATTCCCCAGGCCACACTTTTTTTTTTCTTTTTAATATTAAGGACCCAAAAGTTAGAACATGGCGTATGCCGTCTTACTGTAGTAGTAGATTAAGTGAAATGTGTAAAATCACCAGGCCTGGGGAACCATACACAGGAATACATGGCTATTTCGATTAACGAGCTAATGTTGCCTGTAATAAGGACAGAACGTACACATAATACCTGCAGTTGTGACAGAAAATAAGCTTAAGGTCGTGATAAACTATGTATGCTGCGCCTGTAGTCGTGATAGGACTTGTAGTGTCTGTAGACATGACAGACTTCGTAAAGTCCGCCTTATTACTGTACCTCCTACTGGAAGACGGACCGATTCCCAAGACTTAAGCCGGGCAGCAACACCCTCAGCCCAAGTTTGTAGATGAAGTGGGAGAAGATGATGTCCGCCAAGGAAGGCTTGAGATGACTGCTTAAAAAAAAAAGTAAAACAATGAAGACCCAACAACCTAGAAAATAAAAGTCAGAGAAAACAATAACGTGAGTGAGACTGTTATGGCACAAGCCACGCGTGCGAGCCACCACGAGAAAATTGTATTGCGAGCCACAGATGACCGAGCCATGCGAGCGGGTCTGAAGGCAGAAAAAGACATGGAACCTACTTGTTGTGGGACCACGCAGCCGGCATCGAAGCCATGCGTGAGAGACTCTAATGGTGGAGCCATGCGTGAGAGACTCTAATGGCGGAGTCATATGTGTAAAACTAAAACGGAGAAGTCATGCGTGAGAGACTCTAATGGCGGAGTTACAGTACAGACCAAAAGTTTGGACACACCTTCTCATTCAAAGAGTTTTCTTTATTTTCATGACTATGAAAATTGTAGATTCACACTGAAGGCATCAAAACTATGAATTAACACATGTGGAATTATATACATAACAAAAAAGTATGAAACAACTGAAAATATGTCATATTCTAGGTTCTAGCCACCTTTTGCTTTGATTACTGCTTTGCACACTCTTGGCATTCTCTTGATGAGCTTCAAGAGGTAGTCACCTGAAATGGTCTTCCAACAGTCTTGAAGGAGTTCACAGAGATGCTTAGCACTTGTTGGCTCTTTTGCCTTCACTCTGCAGTCCAGCTCACCCCAAACCATCTCGATTGGGTTCAGGTCCGGTGACTGTGGAGGCCAGGTCATCTGGCGCAGCACTCCATCACTCTCCTTCATGGTCAAATAGCCCTTACACAGCCTGGAGGTGTGTTTGGGGTCATTGTCCTGTTGAAAAATAAATGATGGTCCAACTAAACGCAAACCGGATGGAATAGCATGCCGCTGCAAGATGCTGTGGTAGCCATGCTGGTTCAGTATGTCTTCAATTTTGAATAAATCCCCAACAGTGTCACCAGCAAAGCACCCCCACACCATCACACCTCCTCCTCCATACTTCACGGTGGGAACCAGGCATGTAGAGTCCATCCGTTCACCTTTTCTGCATCGCACAAAGACACAGTGGTTTGAACCAAAGATCTCAAATTTGGACTCATCAGACCAAAGCACAGATTTCCACTGGTCTAATGTCCATTCCTTGTGTTCTTTAACCCAAACAAGTCTTTTCTGCTTGTTACCTGTCCTTAGCAGTGGTTTCCTAGCAGATATTCTACCATGAAGGCTTGATTCACACAGTCTCATCTTAACAGAGATGTGTCTGCTGCTAGAACTCTGTGTAGCATTGACCTGGTCTCTAATCTGAGCTGCTGTTAACCTGCGATTTATGAGGCTGGTGACTCTGCAGCAGAGGTGACTCTTGGTCTTCCTTTCCTGGGGCGGTCCGCATGTGAGCCAGTTTCTTTGTAGCGCTTGATGGTTTTTGTGACCTTCATTTCTTAAAGTAATGATGGCCACTCGTTTTTCTTTACTTAGCTGCTTTTTTGATTTGTTCCAAGATCTGGAAGCGCAATTGGAAAATCTGGTGTTTCTTTTCCAAAAAATGTTGAGGTATGGGAAGAAAAGTGTGCCCACTGCTCAAGCGTGATCAAAGGTGAATACGCCACGCACCCACGCACCGGAAAAGCTTTGGCAATTAAAGGTTTCTACACTTGCGAATCAAGCTTTGTGGTTTACTTAATAAAATGTCCCTGCGGCCTTGGATACGTCGGCGAGACGACTCAACACATCAGGGATCGGATAAGTAAACACAAGTCCACTATCAGACTAGGCCACACTTTTCTTCCCATACCTCAACATTTTTTGGAAAAGAAACACCAGATTTCCCAATTGCGCTTCCAGATCTTGGAACAAATCAATCAACCAAGGAGAGGAGGAAACCGTATACTCCTCCTGAGACAGAGAGAGGCCTACTGGATTCATAAGCTGGGGACACTAACACCACATGGCCTGAATGCGACTTCTTTATAAACCTGTAACAGTATTAATGTATATTAACATATATGTCTCTCACTTTCTTTACAGACGCATTGAATTGTCTACAACGGGTGAGGGTGATGTATTGGCCCCTGTTCTCAATGACCCCTTCATGTTCTCCATCCCCCCCTCCCCCCCCCCTCTTCCCCTTTCCCCCCCCCCTTTTTCCCCCTCCACCCCACCCTCCTTCCTCCCCTTCCCTTTCCATTCCCCCCTCAACCCTCCAACCGTTCCTTCTCCCTCCTTCCCCCCCCCCAACACCCCCCCCCCAACAACCCCCCCCTCTCCCTCGGAACCTTTTCCTATTCAGATAACATTATATTGTACAATGTACTATGATATTGTCCTTCAAAAAGAGCCGAGAGAGTTAATATAATTAAAACCAAGTGAGCCACTCACCACCCCAACCCCCAAGTACTATATCTATACTTTCACCCTATATCCATTATCTACATCTAATCCCTGACTTACGCAACCCCCCCCTCCAGATTTTACCATATCCCATGTTCCCCTTATTCCCCATCCCAAACTGGATGTTACAGCACAGCCTAACAACATACTAATTAAATAAAACATGTACATATACATAGACTCTGCTTTATCCACTGTGGAACGCATTAACTACACTGACTCCACCCACATGACATCACATGGAACGCATGAACATCACTAGATCACACCACTTCCGGCCATATGACCAGAATTACCATGCCCCACCACATCAGCCAGCACCTCCGTGCGGTGGAACGCATACGTGCGCTCCACATAACATGCACCACTTCCGGCCAGGGTACCGGAATCACCAATCCCCAGTACATTAGCTAGTACTTCCGCCCTGTGAAACGCAGACGTGCAGTTCCACACAGCGCACAATTTCCTGTCATGTGACCCCTTACACCGGCCAGCATGGTACTTAAATAGCGTCCCAGACCCTACACATCTCTACATCCAGCGCCCAGGCAAACCCATACTCTTCACACACAGGTAACTAACCACCTTTACTCGTTTTCTCACAGGTCTCCATAATGATGTCATTTCTTCTGACCATGTTGATCAGCTATGCGGCCACAGTAATACCATGGGATATCTCCATGCCTGCCAACTCCTATATGCAGATTATACCATATGAGTCTTTAGCTTTTGTCTTCAGTATTCCTTTATATCCATATGACAACCGATTTATGTAGTAACCTTTCTGCTCCTCCCCTATCAGCTTTAATATCATTAGCGTGTGGTTAATCGTCTATGCCAACCACACAAGCAATCATGGAGTCCGATATATACTACTTTAACTAGTAAACCTTCGCAAACATTGCCACATTCTATGCTAATACCAAGTGTGGTGGACATAGACGACGTAACCACATTCTAAACTATGTTTTCAGGGAATCCCAATAGAATCATGTTTTTCCTTGCATATACCTATACAATCATGTTTACTAATTTATCTATGTAATTTTCCGTATTCTATGTAGATATCAAGTGTTGACAACAAGTATAATTTTGCCATTTTTTACGTCGACATAGAATCATGTTTTCCTTAAATATACTCATGTTTGTTAATATGAATTTATATATGTGTATTTCTTTATATGTTTATATAACCTCTGGACCCCTATCCACTCTGCTGCTATAATCCTATCAAATATCACATATTACTTGTATATTGTTCATTGTCCTATTATTTATTATGTTCATATCTATGTAATTTCATGCTCTGCCATCAGTGTAAAAGTACCTTATATATATATGTATTTGATAATGTTCCAGATAACATGACCACTGATGAAGGTCCACCGTGACCGAAACGTCTGGTCAGAAACTAATCTGTTACCCTTAACATATAACGGGCCTATGGATGGCATAGAAAAAATGAAAAAATGAAAGAATAAAATTTACTTTATTTGCATAAGTTCCAGACTGAGTGCCTCAATATTTGATTACCTAAAACATGGTATGGGCACAGCTCTTAGTATTAGCAAGAAGAGCATTGTATAAAGCAGCCGTATGAATGCAATCTGAAAGTGAGCAGAGTATTGATGTAATGCAACAGCGGACGCCTGACACACGGATGTAGCTTTGAAGGTGAAAATCCTAACCACAATCATTCGATCATTAGTGCCCAACCCCCTTCGCCCCAGAGCGATACAAGTCACGGACCGTGTAACCATGTCTGATCCTACTGTGAATGCCAGCACTCGCCTGGCACCTTCAGCCATTGCCCAGGCGCGAACGAACCTCCACATGATGCTGCAGGATAGGTTTTTTTTTTTTTTACAACGATGGTCACCACAGCACCACCTTGTATTGGCCTAAGAAAACATAAACGTGGTTGAACATAAATATGTAGGTAAAGGGATGGCACTCTAATCATATGTTATGCATGGAGAAAGATATTTATTATGCGATGGCTAGGTGAGCCAAATAACATAGATGTAAAATAATAAAAGTAAAATAGTAGCAGATCCTAGGATATACAAACATATATAATAGATGATGGTGTGAAAAATAATAAATGTACACAAAAATATAATCCAAAATGTTAAAAATATAAAAAATCTTAAAAATAAAGAGTCTTATAGACCTACTGAAGGTAGGTGTAAATGTCCAGTCCAATGATATGGTATCCAGGAAATAAATATGGTATCCAGGAATTAAATAAGAGATGAGTACCTTCTTTTGAAAGTAAGGTAGCGTCCAATTTTAGTTAGATTGCCCTCTTATTTATAATCCAGCAATAGTAAGTTATAATAGGTAATGATGCTATGATAGCAGGTACGTTACCCTCCTGGTGACCAATGGTAGGCGGGTAAGCGGCTCCTGGCGGGAGGATGGCTCCTGGCGGGAGGATGGTGTCCTCGTGTGGTATTCCCGCCCGCGGGGATGTTCGCTCTGCCTGATGGTTTTGCGGCTCTTCGTCACTTCCGGTGACGTCACTTCCGCTCACTCGCTCTCCCGCTCGATTCTGGTCGGCGTTCCACGTGGAGGCTGTTGGCGGGAAAACTCTGCAGATTTTGGAAGAGAAGTTTGCTCCGGAGATTTAGAACTTTAGGATCCTTTATGGTGTCACTAGCTAGTTTGAGTATACCCCATACACGTTTCGGAGCACACTGCTCCTTCTTCAGTGGTTGAACATAAACCCTGATGCAACGCCAATTGATAGACATATAGTACACCTATTAACATAGCACGGAACCGCTGACACATGCTTGCCCATAAAATAATGTTTATAGATTAACCACACTTACATACAAGAACATCGGAACTCAATTACAGACGCCTTGGCCAAACCTGCTTGTGCCCCCATACACAGACCACTAATGCACATTTACCGACACCTTGCATGTCCGGCGCTAACTGCGGACGTGGGCCCACATGTGAAACAGGTGACAGTTAAACATGCAACCATTTTTTTTAATTTTTTTTTCATTCCTGCCTAATTTTGGGAATCTATCATACCAATAACTATATATACAGTAGACCCCCCCCCCCCCAAGCCCCGAAACGGCCGGGCAACAATCCTAACCACCAACATCCGACTATTAGCGCCCAACCCCCTTCGTCCCAGAACACTGCAAATCACGGACCGCAGTGCGAGTCCTGTGCTGCAAGTTCGATCCTACCGTGAGCGCCAGCATTCGCCTGGCACCTTTTGCTGTTTACCCAGGCGTGAACGAGCTGCCACACAATGCTGCGTTTTTTTGTTTGTTTGTTTTTTAAACGACCATTGATACATGACCCTTTCAAAACTAAATGAATGAAATACCATTACTTAAATACAGCATGCGTTGCTTGGAGACACGCGTCCCTGTATGTAACAGGTATCAGAAAACATGCAACCATACCTATTCTAGGCGCATGCTTACCCCAATAACAATATTCAATAGCCCCCAACAAGCCCTTGAACAGCCAGACAAAATATGCTAACCACAGTCGTTTGACCATTAGCGCCCAACTCTGCTTTGTCCCAGCGTATGACAAGTCGCAGACTGTAATGTGGGTCTTGTGTAAACAAGTCTGCTTCTACCGTAAACACCAGCACTCGCCTGGCACTTTCTGCCGTTGCCCAGGCGTGAAAGAGCCTTCGTACGATGCTTCTGTTATTTTTTTTTTTATCGACCATTGATCCACATTTACCATCACTTAAACACAGCGGGCATAGCATGAGCCAACTGCAGACACGCGCTTCGCATGTAAACCAGGTATCAGAAAACATACAACCATATCTACTCTAAGCACATGCTACCCCAATAACTGTATGCAATGGCCCCACCAGGCCCCTGAATAGCCAAACAATCAATACTAACAACCATTGTTCGACCATTAGCGCCCAAACTTTGCTTCATCCCAGAGCGCTACATGTCGCGGACCGCAGCGTGGGTCCCGTACAAACAACTCCTATCCTACCATGAATACCAGCGCGCTCCTGAGACATTCTGTCGTCGCCCAGCCGTAAGGCGCCTCCCAGAGGTAGTGAAATCAGCTGAATCGGCGTCAGCCTGGCCCCACAGTTTCCTATAAATAGCCTAGTAATCAGCCAGCCTGGGCCCACAGGTATGTATAAGTAGCCTTGTGATCAGCCTCCCCTCCCACAAATGCAGCAATATCTTGCTTATACTTATATACAAATCACTGGAAAAAAAATGCACCAAAATGACGCGCAACTGACAATACTAGCTAATTCCTCATGCCGATGTTAAAAGTTGAGAACTTTGCCAATATCTTCCAGCCAGGAACATATCAGAGCCCCTCATGCACCACGTCACAGTGTCTCAGCAAGCATGGGGTCCTACCAATAAACTGCCTGTGGTGTGTAAATAGGGTCTGAACAGTGCTAGAAACCAACTCACAGCCATGCTCTCACATGCCTCCATAGTGGTATCACCAATGCACTGTGAGGTAGAATAAAGCTGTGAGCCGCACCCACAACGGACCATGTGACACAGAAGCTACCAGGTGCAAAAGAACGTTACCAGCAAAATGAAGAGGCACATTCCATACACATAAAGACAAAAAACATATAAAAACATATAGTGGCCTATTTCAGTCCAACAAGAAAAATATATATTCTCAGTTCACTTCTGCAGTTATTTCTGTTGAAAGCGTATATGGGCGTATTACGGTAAAAAAAGAAAACTATATACATACTTCACTGGTGCACTTATTTGTGGCAAAAGCGTTCAGTGGCCTATTTCATTATAGAAAGAAAAAAAATATTCACACTTCACTGGTGCATTTATTTGTGGCAAAAGCGTTCAGTGGCTGATTTCAGTACAGAAAGAAAAATATATACACACTTCACTGGTGCACTTATTTCTGCTGAAAGCGTTTACTGGCCTATTTCAGTACAAAAAGAAAAATATATTCTCAGTTCACGTCGGCGGTTATATGTGTTGAAAGCATTGCTGGGAGTCAGCAGGGTGGCAGCAGTGGGAGGTCGGGAGCTAAGCGTGCCCGGAGTAGAGCTTCGCAGCAGCCTACCTACCTGGGAAGTAGTGGTGCAGGGGTTCACGGAATAGGAGGCGGTAGCAGTCAGTCAGTGCGGCTGTTATATGTGTTAAAATCTTTTGTGACGTATTTTGGTGGAAAAACAAATCTTATTCAGCGTTCAGAGCTGTCGATATAGGCGGTAAAATCTTTTGTGACGTATTTTGGTGGAAAAACAAATCTTATTCAGCATTCAGAGCTGTAGATATAGGCGGTAAAATCTTTTGTGATGTATTTTGGTAGAAAAACTAATTGTATTCAGCGTTGAGTGCTGCAGTTATATGTGGTAAAATCTTCTGTGACGTATATCGGTGGAAAAACAAATTGTAGCAGCGTTCAGCTCTGCAGTTATATGTGGTAAAATCTTTATTGATGTATTGCGGTAGAAAAACAAATTTTATTCAGCGTTCAGTGCCATAGTAATATGCGGTAAAATCTCTGAGATGTCTCCATGATAAATCTGCAGCGTGGGGGCCCGTCTGGCTTCTACACACTTTCAAAATCATCCTTCAGCGGAGCGAATAGATGCCGGATGACCGGGACGCTCCATGACCTTCCCAGGAGCTGCTGTCGGGAGCAGCTGTTCATTACTGAGACGTCCGTAGAGTGCGGGGGGAATCCGAACACCCTCTCCATCTCCGTGCTCCGTTATATGCGGTAAAATCTTTTGTGACTTATTTCGGTGTAAAAACACATTTCTTCAGTGTTCAGCGCTGTGGTAATATGTGGTAAAATCTTTATTGAAGTATGTCGGTCAAAAAAAATTATTAATTCAGTGGTCAGCACTGCGGTTATATTCGGTAAAATCTTTATTGAAGTATTTCGGTCGAAAAACAAAACTAATTTTGTGGTCAGCGCTGCGGTTATATGCAGAAAAAATCTTTAGTGATGTATCTTCATGAACTTCGCAACTCTTCTGGGCTCAAAGCTACCTTAAAGCTTTGTATTGTCATTGTCTGTAGCTACTAGAGGCCTGTTCATGCCAGGGAAGTTCCCCCAGAAGTATCTTGGTCGATCGACACTCTGTCATCGTGCCATTCTATGGCTTCTTGATTCTGCTGCCACCTCCAGACTCTGTCATTGTGCTGCTCTGTGTTCTCCTCCTGATGCTGCTGCTGCCACCTTCAGACTCTGTTTTGTGCCACTCTGTGGCCTACTTATGCTGCTGCCACATCCAGACTCGGTTATTGTGCCATTCTGTGGCCTACTCATGCTGCTGCCACCTCCAGACTCGGTCATTGTGCCACTCTGTAGCCTACTCATGCCGCTGCCACCTTCAGACTCGGTCATTGTGCCACTCTGTGGCCTACTTATGCTGCTGCCACCTCCAGACTCTGTTGTTGTTCCACTCTGTGGCCTACTTATACTGCTGCCACCTCCACACCATGTCATTGGGCCACTCTGTGGTCTCCTCATGCTGCTTACGCCTCACCACTATGTCATAGGTCCACTCTGTGGACTTCTCATGCTGTTCCTATCCTTGCCCACTTCATGACTGGTCCACTATTTGGCTTTCGGCCTGGCTGACATCATAATTTATTTGACACTTCTTCTGATCTATCAGAAGGAAGAAAAAAATGAGACACACAGCGGATCCTGTCTGTGTAGCAGCTTTAACCCCTTAAGGACATAGGACGTACCGGTACGCCCTATTTCCCGAGTCCTTAAGGACCAAGGACGTACCGGTACGTCCTGACTTTAAAATCGGCATTCCGGCGCCGCAGGGGTTAATTTGAACAGGATGCCGGCTGAAATCATTCAGCCGGCATCCTGTTAAAACGCCAGGGGGGGTCATGTGACCCCCCCCTGTCGGCGATCGCAGCAAACCGCAGGTCAATTCAGACCTGCGGTTTGCTGCGCTTTTTGCAGTTTCTGATCCCCGCGGTCCCTGACCGCGGGGATCAGAAACTTTAGAGTGTCTAAAATCAATATAGTACACCCCCCCCCTGCACCCCTGCATGATTTGATGGCAGCGGGTGGTGCAGGGGGGGTGTCGCAGGCGGTGGGGGCGTTGCGGGAGGCGGGCGGTGCGGCAGGCGGGATCGCGATCCCCCGCCCGCCTCCCATTGAATAATCGTTGGTGTACAGTGGGTATACCAGGGTGCCAGCACATTGCTGGCACCCTGGTATAAACGGCTGACATCGTTGATGCGATGTCAGCCGTTTAACCCTTTCCATACAGCGGTCCGTACGGACCGCTGTATGGAAAAGGTTAACAGTAAAAGGGAGCTCCCTCCCTCTCCGATCGGGGGGCTGCTGTGCCTTTGCAGCCCCCCGATGGGAGAGGGAGAGAGCCCCCAGACAGCCCCCCCAGAGCCCCGTCCTTACCCATCCCCGTCTGCGCAGTTCTGACCATAACTGAGCAGACGGGGAAGGTTCCCATGACAACAGGACGCCTGCTCAGGCGTCCTGCTGTCCATGGTGCTGAACAGATCTGTGCTGAAAGCATAGATCTGTTCAGTGTAAGTAAAATACAGTTACAGATACCTATATAGGTTCTGTACTGTATTTTACAGACATCAGACCCACTGGATCTTCAAGAACCAAGTGGGTCTGGGTCAAAAAAAAAAAAATAAGTGAAAAAAGTTAAGATAAAAAAAAAAAAACATTTATCACTGAATAAAAATTAAAAAAAATAAAATAAACTACACATATTAGGTATCGCCGCGTCCGTAACGACCTGATCTATAAAACGGTCATGTTACTTTCCCCGCACAGTGAACGCCATAAAAATAAAAAAATAAAAACTATGAGAAAATTGAAATTTTGCCCACCTTACTTCCCAAAAAAGGTAATAAAAGTGATCAAAAAAGTCGCATGTACGCCAAAATAGTACCAATCAAACCGTCATCTCATCCCGCAAAAAATTTGACCCTACTCAAGATAATCGCCCAAAAACTGAAAAAACTATGGCTCTTAGACTATGGAAACACTAAAACATCATTTTTTTTGTTTCAAAAATAAAATCATTGTGTAAAACCTACATAAATAAAAATAAAGTATACATATTAGGTATTGCCGCGTCCGTATCGACCGGCTCTATATAAATATCATATGACCTAACCCCTCAGGTGACCACCATAAAAAATAAAAATAATAAATTGTGCAAAAAAAGCAATTTTTTGCCATCTTACGTCACAAAAAGTGTAATAGCAAGCGATCAAAAAGTCATATGCACCCCAAAATAGTGCCAATCAAACTGTCATCTCATCCCGCAAAAAATTAGACCCTACTCAAGATAATCGCCCAAAAACTGAAAAAACTATGGCTCTCAGACTATGGAGACACTAAACAATTTTTTGGTTTTAAAAATGAAGTTATTGTATAAAACTTACATAAATAAAAAAAATTGTATACATATTAGGTATCGCTGCGTCCGTGACAACCTGCTCTATAAAATTACCACGTGATCTAACCTGTCAGATGAATGTTGTAAATAACAAAAAAAAAAAGTGCCAAAAAAGCTATTTCTTGTTACCTTGCCGCACAAAAAGTGTAATATAGAGCAACCAAAAATCATATCTACCCTGAACTAGTACCAACAATACTGCCACCCTATTCCGTACTTTCTAAAATGGGGTCACTTTTTTGGAGTTTCTACTCTAGGGGTGCATCAGGGGGGCTTCAAATAGGACATGGTGTCAAAAAAACCAGTCCAGCAAAATCTGCCTTCCAAAAACCGTATGGCATTCCTTTCCTTCTGCTCCCTGCCGTGTGCCCGTACAGCGGTCTACAACCACATATGAGGTGTTTCTGTAAACTACAGAATCAGGGCCATAAATAATGAGTTTTGTTTGGCTGTTAACCCTTGCTTTGTAACTGGAAAAAAAATATTAAAATGGAAAATCTGCCAAAAAAGTGAAATTTTGAAATTGTATCTCTATTTTCCATTAAATCTTGTGCAACACCTAAAGGGTTAACAAAGTTTGTAAAATCAGTTTGAATACCTTGAGGGGTGTAGTTTCTTAGATGGGGTCACTTTTATGGAGTTTCTACTCTAGGGGTGCATCAGGGGGCTTCAAATGGGACATGGTGTCAAAAAACCAGTCCAGCAAAATCTGCCTTCCAAAAACCGTATGGCATTCCTTTCCTTCTGCGCCCTGCCGTGTGCCCGTACAGCGGTCTACAGCCACATATGAGGTGTTTCTGTAAACTACAGAATCAGGGCCATAAATAATGAGTTTTGTTTGGCTGTTAACCCTTGCTTTGTAACTGGAAAAAAAATATTAAAATGGAAAATCTGCCAAAAAAGTGAAATTTTGAAATTGTATCTCTATTTTCCATTAAATCTTGTGCAACACCTAAAGGGTTAACAAAGTTTGTAAAATCAGTTTGAATACCTTGAGGGGTGTAGTTTCTTAGATGGGGTAACTTTTATGGAGTTTCTACTCTAGGGGTGCATCAGGGGGCTTCAAATGGGACATGGTGTCAAAAAACCAGTCCAGCAAAATCTGCCTTCCAAAAACCGTATGGCATTCCTTTCCTTCTGCGCCCTGCCGTGTGCCCGTACAGCGGTCTACAGCCACATATGAGGTGTTTCTGTAAACTACAGAATCAGGGCCATAAATAATGAGTTTTGTTTGGCTGTTAACCCTTGCTTTGTAACTGGAAAAAAAATATTAAAATGGAAAATCTGCCAAAAAAGTGAAATTTTGAAATTGTATCTCTATTTTCCATTAACGCTTGTGCAACACCTAAAGGGTTAACAAAGTTTGTAAAATCAGTTTTGAATACCTTGAGGGGTGTAGTTTCTTAGATGGGGTCACTTTTATGGAGTTTCTACTCTAGGGGTGCATCAGGGGGCTTCAAATGGGACATGGTGTCAAAAAAACTGTCCAGCAAAATCTGGCTTCCAAAAACCATCCGGCGCACCTTTCACTCTACGCCCCGCTGTGTGGCCGTACAGTAGTTTACGGCCACATATGGGGTGTTTCTGTAAACGGCAGAGTCAGGGCAATAAAGATACAGTCTTTTTTGGCTGTTAACCCTTGCTTTGTTAGTGGAAAAAATGGGTTAAAATTGAAAATTAGGCAAAAAAATGAAATTCTCAAATTTCATCCCCATTTGCCAATAACTCTTGTGCAACACCTAAAGGGTTAACAGAGTTTGTAAAATCAGTTTTGAATACCTTGAGGGTGTAGTTTATAGAATGGGGTCATTTTTGGGCGGTTTCTATTATGTAAGCCTTGCAAAGTGACTTCAGAGCTGTAGTGGTCCCTAAAAATTGGGTTTTTGTAAATTTCTGAAAAATTTCAAGATTTGCTTCTAAACTTCTAAGCCTTGTAACATCCCCAAAAAATAAAATATCATTCCCAAAATAATTCAAACATGAAGTAGACATATGGGGAATGTTAAGTCATCACAATTTTTGGGGGTATTACTATGTATTACAGAAGTAGAGAAACTGAAACTTTGAAATTTGCTAATTTTTCCAAATTTTTGGTAAATTAGGTATTTTATTATGCAAAAAAATTAATTTTTTTGACTTTATTTTACCAGTGTCATGAAGTACAATATGTGACGAAAAAACAATCTCAGAATGGCCTGTATAAGTAAAAGCGTTTTAAAGTTATCAGCACTTAAAGTGACACTGGTCAGATTTGCAAAAAATGGCCTGGTCCTTAAGGTGAAAATGAGCCTGGTCCTTATTGGCTTATGATTTGGTAGCCAAAAGCAGGAGTGGGTAGAAAACACAGAAGACATGCAAATATTCAGTTCAAGTGTCATCTCGGTTTTAGATCCACTCCTGTTTTTTTTGGCTTTAGCAATACTGATGATTACTGACCAAATGCTGACCGAGTGAAGGCAGATGGTCCACAGACAGGGCAAAATAATCAGTAATGACAACACAAACTTACTACTGACAACCTCTGTACTGTGTCTGGGGGGCTCTACTTTTATAAGCGTTTAATAGAACAGGTTCTTTAGACATCTATGTGGAATCAGCTGACGACGGTGTAAAAGGAGTGCGCTTCTTCCTGGCGCTAACATCTACCTGTAAGGCTGAGTTGATACTTGAGTTATTTGGTCAGTTTTGGCCCCATGAGTGGCCAAATAAGTGAAGTATGCAGTGATTGCAAGAGCAACAACTATCATGTACTTGTCATACTGACTCACAGTATTGTTTCACTAACACAGCAAACTCCCTATGCGTGTTACTGCAAGGCACAGTGTTCTACACCCCTATAAAGGCTCTCTGCAGCCCGGAAATAGCAGTTTTTTAACGTGATTGGCCGCAAATAAATTCTGATCGAATCAAATTTTTTCGAAAGATTCTGCAAACCGGCCAAATCGAATTTTTAAAAAATTGCTCATCTCTAGTAGACACACTGAGAAATACACCTTCATTGGTAAACAAGGAAATGGAAACCTAAGCTGTGGCACCCTCCCACTGGAGAAAGTGTTTGAAATACTGTGGGACACCCAGCCAATGACTGGGAAAGAATTTGGGTGCATGCTGGCTTTTTAAATGTCTGAGAGCGAGTGTGCACACCCTAAGGCTGGGTTCACACTTGAGCGTTTTACGCGCGTTTTTGACGCGCATTTTTATGCGCGTTTTTGTAATAGTAAACGCGCGTTTGACGCGCGTTTGTGTGATTCACTACAGTGTCCTATGGCCACAAACGCCCCAAAAGTCGCTCATGTACTTTTTGGAGCGTCGGGCGTTTTACAGCGCGATCGTACGCGCTGTAAAACGCCCAAGTGCGAACCATTCCCATAGGGAATCATTGGTTTCTCCTTGTTGAGCGTTTTACAGCGCGTAGGAACGCGCTGTAAAACGCTCAGGTGTGAACCCAGCCTAAGGGAAAGGTCAGAAGGCCTAGCAGTCTTCATATTTAATCGAGTGTAATACACAAATTGAAGTGACAAGAAAATGATACATAGTTTTCAAAAAAAAGTGTAAATAAAAATCTGAAATGTATGGTGTGCATTTGAATTCAGTGAATTGCCTTAAGAAGTCACCTAATTATTAAATAGAGTCCACCTGTGTGTAATTTATGCGCAGTTTAACTGCATCTGTTCTGTGAAGGCCTCAGAGGTTTGTTAGAAAACATTAGTGATCAAACAGCATCATGAAATCATTAAACCAGTCAGGTAATAAAAAAATATCCCAAGCTCTGAAAATCTCACGGAGCACTGTTTAATCCATCATACAAAAATGGAAGGAGTATGGCACAACTGCAAACCTACCAAGACATGGCTGTTCACCTAAACTGACAGTCTAGGCAAGGAGAGCACTAATTATTCATCAAGTCAGCACAATTATCATCACATAGATCTGCGAAATCCCTTGTTTGTTGTAATAACTCTACTTCCTAGAAACAACCTGTGGTATTCCAGAAAGCACTTATCATCTGTACCCAAAGATGACTGGATCACTGAGAAAGTTTTCAATTTGCCTTCATCATTTATAGGGTCTTTTATTGTATTCAAACCTTTTCTTTCCAGTTATACTAATATAAAATATTGGTCATACCGTTGGATGGTTCCTTAACTCCTTCATGATGCAGAGATTTTCAGTTTTTGGGTTTTTATTTTCATTTCTTGCCTTCCCGGAGCCAAAACTGTTGTATATCCCATTTACATAGACCTACGAGGGCTCGTTTTTTGTTTGATAAGTTGTACTTTCTAATGGTAGCATTTAATATTGCATATGATGCAATGGGAAGTTGGAAAAAAAATTCTAATGGGATGGAATTGGAAAAAAACGCAATTCCGCTGTAGTTTTATTATGAGTTTAGTTTTTACGACATTCCCTATGTGGTAAAACTGACCTGTGCTCTTCATTCTCTGGGCCAGTAAGATTATAGTTATAGCACATTTAAATAGTTTTAATACTTACAGAAAAAAAAGTGTTACAGAAAAAAAAATTGTGTTCATTGCCATATTCTGCCCTTCATAACTTTTTAATATTCATGTCTGTGGAGCTGAATCATTTTTTGAGGGTAATTTGTAGTTTTTAGTGATACCATTTTGGGCTGTGTATAACTTTTTATTCACTTTTTATAAAACATTTTTAGAGAGGTGAAGTGACAAATAATTTTTTTTTCCGTTACAGTGTTCACTGTATGAGATGAATACATTAAATTTGGGTGTTTTGGGATGTGAAGGTGCAAATAATCTATATTGTTTTATTGTTTATTTTTATAATGGGGAAATAGTGCGTAAAATTTTAGTTTTTTATATTTTGAAAAATGTTAAATCCTCCTGATTATTAAATTACAGTAGTGTATGGGAGCAGTACAGTAGTGTATGGAAAATGTAGTATATTCCAAAGCAGCACTGCCACCTGTAGGCCTGTATTCGAATATTCCTTTTATAGGCCTGGTAGCTTCCATAGGCTCCAGCCTATCACCACAAATAAATGGCTTCTCCAATCTCAGCCCAGGGAAGCCCATCTCATAGAGGGTGAGGTGTTCGGGCTCTGGGAGCACAGTGCTCCCAGGGAAAGCCACCTCAGATGCCATGGTCACAATCGACCATGGCATCTGAGGGGTTGAATGTCTGCGATTGGCATTATCGTGAAGCCCCAGGTGTCTGGTTTGTGAAACAGCAGAAACGTGGCAGCTATGGTGCCCACTCTGCTCTGGCACTGTTGCCATCTTTAAAGTGACAACATCTGCTGTACATGTACAGCAGATGTTGTGAAGAGGGTAAAGAAATTCCTAAATCAAAATGAAATCAGCAAGTTGAGTCATGAGGGTATCTTTGAACAAAATCATCCTACTTTGATCCCCCGCTGGATCTACTTTAATAGAAAAAATAAAACCTTTACAGGGTATACTAGCTTGCTTTCTAGCAATTTCTATTATTTACCAAAAACAAACCCTCTAACCCCATTCCTTTACACATCTGAAGATGCATGCCATGTTGTAATATTGTAGATTGGGAAAAGCAATCCCTCCTTTCTTCCTGTTATTGTATAACTATTTTTAGCTATACTTGCTTTATAGTGTTTCGAATTAAAGCCTGCAAAAAATATTTTAACCCTTTTACTACCAGAGCCATACATGTATGATGCTGGAGCGATGTGTAAACATGGCACTCGCTCGCACATGCAGCTGGCGCCATGCCTGCAGGTCTCTGCTGTTTCAAACAACAGAGACCTGCAGCTAATTACCGTGACTGGCAATAATGCCGATCACGATAATTAAAGGCTTTAGATGCCATGATCAAGTAAGATCTAAATGCGCAAAAACTTCCTACTGATGCTTCGTGTGGCCAATGGAGGCATCGGTAGTTGCGCTGAACACTATGAGCCTTGCTGATCAGGCTGATAGTGTTCATGCTGCAATTATTATTTTGGCCCCCAGATGGCAGGCCAGGATAAGAAATTAGCAATTTTCTCTGTAAATCCAATTAGAAAAATCCCTGATAGAGCAAAGGTGACAAAAAATGCCTTTTTTGACCCTTTTTTTTTTTTTTTTTACAGTGTTCACCTGAGGGGTTAGGTCATGTGATATTTTTATAGGGTAGGTTATTGCAGATGCGGCAATACCTAATATGTATACTTTTTTTTATTTATGTAAGTTTTACACAATAATATAATTTTTTAAACAAAAAAAGAAAAAAATGTTTTAGTGTCTCCATATTCTGAGAGCCTTAGTTTTTTCAGTTTTGGGCGATTATCTTAGGTAGGATCTCATTTTTTGCGGGGTGAGATGCTGGTTTGATTGGCACTATTTTGGGGTGCATATGACTTTTTGATCACTTGCTATTATACTTTTTGTGATGTCTTGGCCTCAAAATGGTCCCCACGCTGCTGTATTTAATGTCTGCATATTGGATGACTTTCGTGAATTCTCCGCCACCAACTAGGGTTCAAGCCGCAATGTTTTAGTCACCTTTCTGCCTTGAAAACATAAATTTTTCCGGCCGCTGCTACAACAGCGGCTGCAACAATAACATTGTTTTTCAGGCATGTTTACATGCCTAATTTTTCTGGCCTCTGGTGCTGCACTGTGGCTGCAAAAACAAAACAAAAAAAAAGGCACATACAAGTGTCAATTCCATTTTCGTGATCGTTACCTTGTTGTGGTGAAGGGGCTTGCGTATCACAATGAAGCGATAATCACCTCTATGAGTGTATTGGCAATGTTGCCACACCCCAGATGATAAGGCCGTTGCTTCATTATGATCAGACCAAAAGCGATCGGGACGGCTGGATGTTTTTTCATAGAAAAAACTTAAATATATATATATTTTTAAGTTGTATGGGTGGGTTTTTAATACATAAAATAAAAAAATCATAATAAACTCTCAATAGTTTATTAGAAATAATGCAGACAATTTAAAAAATCCTCATCATTTCCAATGCAAATCAAGTACAAAGCTCAGAACTAAATTATTCCAGGATGTCGTAATGGTTCGTTAATTCGACAATGGTTAATCAATTCGACACACGTCCCCAGATAGGGGACGTAACAGGGATTAAACTGATAAGAATAGTACTACAGAAAATAGCACTCATATCGGGTGTGACAGTAAATTGCACGGCGCAGACGCAGTGACCGTGGCGTGGATTCAAACAAAGGGGAGGGAGCCAGCGTTTTTTTTAACCATTTCCCCGTTCGAAAAATCTATTTAATAAATGGACCCCAGATTGGGGATGTCACATAACAGGGATTACACTGATGAGAATAGAACTACAGAAAATAGCACTCATATCGGGTGTGACAGTAAATTGCACGGCACAGACGCAGTGACCGTGGATTCAAACAAAGGAGAGGGAGCCAGCGTTTTTTTTTTTAACCATCTCCCCATTCGAAAAATCAATTCAATTCACCTTTCGGGGACCCTTGGTGTTGTACGTGGCTGGGTGGAGGAAGAAACCTTCAATGAAATCAACCGGGCATGGCTAGCTTGGTATCCAACCTTGGGCAAATGGACTGTTTGCGGTGCATTAAAAGGGGAGTTTGGTCTGTCAATGTCTGTGAAGCGGGCGTAACCCTTACACTACCTGATCGATACAACATCATACCTGATCGTATGCACACACTGGATGTTTTAAACCACGTTGTTAAAAAAAAAATTCGGATTGTAAGGTGATTTATGCCCTTTATGGATTAAAATCCAACTCTGCTTCAACTATGTAATTTTCCATGGGAGTTTTGCCATGGATACCCCTCCGGCATGCCACAGTCCAGGTGTTAGTCCCTGTGAAACAACTTTTCCAGCACTATTGTGGCCAGAAAGAGTCCCTGTGGGTTGTAAAATTTGCCTGCCTATAGAAGTCAATGGCGGTTTGCCCGGTTCGCGCATTCGCGAACATTTGTAGAAATTTGCGTTTGCCGTTCGCGAACGGAAAATTTTATGTTCGCGACATCTCTAATGGTGCACCGGTACATCATGTGTCCTTAAGTACCAGGGCATCATGACATACCGGTACGTCATGTGTCCCCAACAGGTTAATGGGTGCATATCCCAATTATTTGTGGTCATGGCTACGGCCAAGAGGTATCCGAAGAACCCTAGGGAGAAAACAACGGGAACAACCTAACCCAGCTAGGCGTGTCTTAGCTGACCTCACTAAATGGCTTGTTGTGTGCCCTAAGCCATGATCGTGGGTAGGCCTATAAGTGGGCATACCCTGTGGAAATGAGAAGATAAGGGAGGGAGGGTGGGGCACCTGAAAACACATACCTGTGAGTGAGGGTGTGGCTCGTATATGAAGAGCCTCCGCCCCTCCCACAAATGCAGGCTGACTAATCAGCCTTACCAACTTGTGGTCATGGCTACGGCCAAGAGGTATCCGAAGAACCCTAGGTATAAAGACGTATAAATGCAACCTGAAAGTGAGCAGAGTATTGATGTGATGCGAAAGCAGACATGTGGACACAGCTCTAGTAGTGAAAGGAGTATAGGACAAGATGTGAAAAGCAGACATGCGGACGCAGCTTTGGATGTGAACGGAATATTAACTTGATGTGACCGCAGACATGGAAAGCGGCTTTGGTGAGTGGGGTATACAACCTGGTGTAGCAGTAGAAGTGTGAACACAACTTTTGGTATAAGCAGAGCATGAAAATTGGTATAAACGCAGCTCTGGTTGTGAGTGGAGCAAGGTGGGAACACCAGGGTGGTGCGTCCACAGCATGAAAACGGAGTAACAGTAGCAGCTATGGCTGTAAGCCGAGTATACAACATGTAATAACAGGCATGTAATACGGATCCGGCTGTCGGCTGGGGATGGAATGAGATGTAACAGCCAACAGGTGAGCGCAGCTTGAGTGTGAGACCAATCTGAGTGAATACGAACCAAGAGTAGAAAAGTGCAGTACAGTGAAGACGTGCGGATGCAGCATAAGACATTAAATAAAAGCCGAAAGTGTAAATGCCGCTCAGGATAATAGCGGAGCATGAAAGTATGAGATTGTGGATAAGCTCTGCCTGCATATTTATGTTTAAATTGTACTGGAGCTGTCATTTGGCATTCCGGGCACTAGAGGCCGCTGTTTTGCAGCACAGTCAGCATGCTTCTGGGTGAACCAGTAAATGTTGATCTGACATGGTGGAAAGATTGTGCTGTGAGGGGCTGAATCCGATTCCATCCTGGCTTGCAGATGTCCGGCAGTGAATGGACACTCAAAGGAAGGAGAGTATCTGCTGTCCCCTGTCAGGATCCAGCACTTTGAAAAAGAGGTTGTCCCAGGAAGACCGGTTCCAGTGTATGGACAGAAAACCTTAGCATCAAGCAAGGCCGCATGGTTGCTGAGAGCTTGGTGGCCATCCCGGGTAAGCGGCATCCTAGGGCCCAGAACGGACGCAGGTCAGTACACCTGATTACCAATTGTACTTCACTGTTTGGCGCCTAAAGTAACAGAGACTAGCCTAGGCCTTGTATGCGCTAGTTAGATAGGGTTATAGCTTTGTTAGGCCTTACTGTACTGGACTGCAGCCCAGTAATTGACTTGCAGGCTCTGCTGGGTCTGCCACCGGTTAGGTGTGTCTTCTATAGCGGCACAGTACGACTTGTAGGCTCTGCTGTGTACGCTAGCAGGCTAGGCCTGTCCCTCAGACAGGGACGGTGACTGTGGGCCTGGGGTATTACTTATACTGTTTGTACTTGTGTTAATACTGTTTCCAAAGTAAAGTTTATATTCTTGCATATAAAGCTGGTGTCAGTGTTGCTTCCATGTCTGTGACTTTGCTGTATCCTGGGGAGCCCACCTCGGTACACGGCTTACGAAAGGGAAATACATGAAGTTTAAAGATGGTGGTAGCGGGGGGAAAAGGGGGGGGGGAGGGAGACACATGGCAAGGAACAGCTACAGCAAAGGCCTAAACAATAAACGCTGCGTCCGATCTCCAAACATGACGTCAGGTGCAGCCCGGGTAACTCTTACTTCAGCCGGATTGCTGTAAAGAAACTTTTCATACGAGACGAACAAAGCAAAGTTAAACTTGTAAGATTTATAGGAACCAACTCTTATTACCAACAAACAAAAATGAAAAGCAAATGGAAGTATTTAGGCCCAAACGAGCAAACCTGAGGTAGCAGATTCCGAGGCGAAGCCTCCCGTTCGCTAGCAAAGTCGGATCCGACCGGCCTGGAGAGACAGCCCCAGCCCAACCTACTTACGTAGTATGGCGCGTGCATGCTACGGTAGCAGAGAGCAAAATAACAAGCTCCATGCTGCAAAGAAAGACTCCTACCACCAGAGAAGCTAGTGTGCTAATGGCACCCAGCGGCAGCTGTGCACCTGAAAACACACACCTGTGAGTGAGGCTGTGGCTCGTATATGAAGAGCCTCCGCCCCTCCCACAAATGCAGGCTGACTAATCAGCCTTACCAACTTATCATTTGCAGCTGAGAAGCAACATAATACTTGCAAAAATGAGGTGTGGCCATGCCTCTGTTTTATTGGAAATCTTAAAGAGTAACTAAACTTTTTAATAAAATTTTAATAAGATGTTCCTAATGCCATAGTAAAACTTTTTCTAATATACTTTATTCATGCTTTTTGTATTTTTAATACACTCCCCCCCCCTAAAGCGCACCATTCTCTGTGCATTGACATTTCTGTACACCTCTGCAGCGGTGTGCGGAGATGACATTTTATGAATGTCATTTCATTTACAGGATACCCTATGAATGTCTTTTAATTTACAGGTAACCATGTGCTTAGCCAAGATTATCTGAGCAGAGCGGGCTCCTGCCTGTGCCTGCTTCTTTAAGTAAGAGCTAATATGCAGGACTCTTAGCTTAGCGAAGCAGGCAGAGACAGGAGCCTGCTTAGGTAATCCTGGCATAGCACATGGGTGCCAGCATTTATTAGACCTCTGGGGTGCATATTGCTGCTCCTGCCCATACTCAGTGTGCTGCAGTCCCATTCATAAAATGTCATCTCCGATCACAGCTGAGCAGTGCTCTTTATAGGGGGGGGGGGGGGGAATAAATGTGTATTAAAAATACAAAAAGCATAATAAAGTATACTAGAAAAATTGTTACTATGGCATTAGGAACATCTTATTAAAATTGTATTCAAAAGTTTAGTTACTCCTTAATACATTTAATGTCACTGGTGATTTTTGTCTTGTCATAAATGTTGTTGTTTCATAAAAGAAGCTAAAGACGTAAAAAGGAGATTTTTGTGAAACTCACCTGTAAAATCTTTTTCTCGTCTTTTCCATTGGGGGACACAGACCATGGGTATAGCTTAGAGGTATTAGTAGGAGGGACACTATGCAAATGAAAGAGCTCCTCCTCCTCGGGCTATACCCCCAGACTCCACCAGGAGGAACTCAGGCGTTGCACAAGCAGTAGGAGAAGGAGCAAGAAAAAATCATGGAAACCATCGGACCAAGCCATAAGGTCCAACCAGAAACAGAAAAACTGAACTAAAGACCCCTCCTGCAACAGGAATAATGGGTGGGAGCTGTGTCCCCCAATGGAAAAGACGAGAAAAAGATTTTACAGGTGAGTTTCACAAAAATCTCCTTTTCTCGTGCTTTTTTCCATTGGGGGACACAGACCATGGGACGTCCAAAAGCAGTCCATGGGGTGGGAAAAAATACCAGCACCGCCAGGAGGAACGCCCCAACGGTCAAACAGGAACCACAGCCTGCAAAACCCTGCGGCCAAAGCCGCATCAGCCGAAGCCAGTGAATGCAACTGACAAAAATTTGCAAAGGTATGCAAGGACGACCAGGTGGCCGCCGTACACAGCTGAGACGCAGAGGCACGACTGCGTCTTGCCCAGGAAGCCCCCTCCGCCCCAATGGAGAGAACGGCAATTCTAGCCGGGGGAACTCCACCACAAGCGTGACAAGCCGCGGAAATAGCCAAGCAGATCCAGAGCGCCAAGAACGGCGGACGGAAGCAGTAGCCGCGAGACACACCTCCAGGACCCGTACAACATCCAGGGAATGCAGAGTGCATTCCTTGGGGTTAGCCGGAGAAGGACAAAAGGAAGGCAGGACAAGATCCTCATCAAGGCGGAAGGGAGAGACCACCCTGGGCAAAAAGAAGGGGACTGGACGGAGCACAACTTAATCCTGGTGGAAAACCAGAAAGGCTCCTGACAGGAAAGAGCGGCCAGCTCCGACACCAGTCTGACTTAAAAGCTCGTGATGGGACGTGAACTCACAGCCACTGCATAATAGCCCAGAACTTTAATCACTACGCTATGTAGCTGTATCAGAAGCTATGGTCACAAGGAAGTCCAGATGAGAACAGTCAGAGAGACCCTCCTCAAAGGCTCGAAGGGGGCCGACTGCAGAGCGCGCAGAACCAAATTGAGATCCCAAGGAGACAAAGGGGGAACATACGGGGAACCGAATGCGCCACCCCCGAAGAAAGGTCACCACCGGACCCTTAAGAGCAAGGGACCTCTGACGGCCCGCGCCGAAACCTGACCTTACAGGGAACTAAGCGACAGTCCCTGCACAAGCCCAGACTGAAGAAAAGACAGTACCATCAAGATGGAAAACCGAAGGGGAGGGAACCCCGAACCCTCAAAAAAGGATAGGAAGGCCATCCAGGTACGATAGTAAATCCGGGAGGAAGAAGACTTCCCCGGACTGATCATGGTCCTAACCACTGAATCCGAGAACCCCATCTTTATCAGGATGGCGGTTTCAACAGTCACGCCGGTAAACGAAGAGACCGCAAATTCCGGTGGAAGAACGGGCCCTGAGACAGTAGGTCCTGTCCGTCGGGAAGAGGCCATGGGGCGTCCGCCAGCAACCGAGCCACGTCCGAAAAAACCACGCGCGGCGAGGCCACTCTGGGGTGATGAGAACGGTCGGAGTCCCTTCCGCCTCGAACTGGCGTAGACCCTTTGGTAGGAGAGGAAAACAGAGGAGGCTGAAGTCCTGCCACGGAGACACCTGCGCATCCATCCGTACGCCTCCGGATCTCGGGCGCGAGCCAGGACCACTGGGATCTTGTTGTGGAACCCGGACGCCATTAAGTCCACATCCGGACGGTCCCATCTGTGGCAGATTTCCTCGAACCCTTCTGGATGCAGAGACCACCCGCTTGGATCCACCGTGTTGTGGCTTAGAAAGTCCGCTGTCCAGTTGTCCACTCCTGGAATGCAAACTGCTGACAACACCGGAACGTGCGTCTCCGCCCACGTCAGAATTCTCTTCACCTCCTGCATCACCATCCGGCTGCGGGTCCCGCCCTGATGGTCGATATAGGCCACGGCCGCGGCATTGCCCGTTTGAACCCGCACTGGGAGGCCCGCAAGGAGAGAGGTCCAATAGGAGAGAGAGAGCGGAAAAAATCACCCTCAGTTCCAGAAAGTTGATTGGAAGGCGAGACTCTGCCGCCGACCAAATTCCTTGAACCGTGCGAGACTGGAAAACGCCCCCCCAACCCAGGATGCTGGCATCGGTGGCGGCGATCGTCCAGGAGAATGCGAGAAAGGAACTCCCCGACCTCAGGTTCTTTGGGAACAGCCACCAAGGGAGAGCTGCCCGAACCCGCTGAAAGGTAAAGGATCTCCTGTTGCGCCAGGCGAGTGTGAAACTGGGCATATGGAAGGCCTCGAAAGAGGCTACCATAAGACCCAGGACCTGCAAGTATTCCCGAATGGAGAGGCACGGGGAGCGCAGCAGATGCGACACTGCCCCCTGGACCTGGGAGGACTTGAAGGCTGGTAGAATACTTAGGCAGCCGAGGTGTCCAAAATCACCCTCCGGAAGGAGAGCCTCTGGGACGGGAAGAGGCAGGAGTTTGGGAAAGTTACCAGCCAGCCGAACCGTTCCAGGGTCTGAACAGTGATCCGGACGCTGTCCGTGGTCTGCGGTAGAGAGGGGGGCCTCTATCCGGATATCGTCCCGATAGGGCAGCAAAGGAATGCCCCTGGTACGAAGAAGCGCCATGAGCGGTCCAGGACCGTGGCAAGGACCCGCGGGGTGGTCGCCAACCCGAAGGAAGGGTGACAAACTGACAGTGTCGACCCATAATGGCGAAGCGCAGGAATCGATGGTGGGATTCCGCAATCGGGACATGTGATAGGCCTAGGAGCAGCAGGGCGGGCTGACTGGGCCCTCTAGTGCCGGGAAGGCTGGTGCAAAGGAAGGGCTCTTTGCGGGCGACCTGAGACCCCCGGCGGAGGAAGCAGGCGACGGCCTACCAGATGAGAAACGGCAAAAGGCATGCAGAGATGAACTCGTCCAGCTGATCCCCATAAGGTCTGGAAACCCCAAAGGGGAGATTAGCAAGGGAACGCTTGGTGGAGGCGTCAGCATCCCACACCTTCAATCAAATCTCTTCGCGCTGAGTGACAGAGATGGCCAACCTGCGGGCAAAGAGGGAAACAATGTCCCTAGAAGCTTCGCAAAGAATCTTAGAAGCCTGAGACATCTGGAGAACCAACTCCAGTGTGTTAGTAGCCGCATCTCGTACCGCCAGTTCCTGGTGGTGGTGTTGTAACCACACCGAGAGAGCACTGGCTACCCCTGCTGAGTGAAAGGTAGGTCACAGGGACGCGCTGCCAGCGAAAAAAGGACCTGGAAGAGAGTCTATGCGTCTGTCTACAGCATCCTGGAAAGAGGAACTGACTAAGACAGGAAGGGCCACATAATTGGCTAATCCGGCCACCGGAGGATCCACCTTAGGGGGAGGAGACACCTCTCCTCGCCGTCAGCAGGGAAAGGAAAGTATATTCATGCGCTGGGTGGTCGAGAACCTTATTAAGACCACCCCAGGCCCTGGACATGACCGCGGAAAAATCCCTCATGGACCGGGAACATGGTAGTCTCCGACTGCCTGGACGGAAAAAGGGGGAACTCCTGACCAGTGGAAGGAGGAGAATCCCCTTGGAGAATAAAGGTGTCTCGGACAGTCACCACTAAGTCAGCCACCCTGGTGGAGAGCTTAGGCGAGGGGTCCCGCTCCATGACCTAATCAGAGCCGGAAATTCTCCTTCAGACTTGCGCTCCCTAAGGGAGGGGAGAGTCGCCCGAACGCGCCTCTAGACGAGGGGGGGGGGGGGTGGGAGAGCCAGAGCCATCCGAGGAGGGATGCTGCTGCTCACGCTCCCTGTTAGTAGTCGGGCGTCTTCTGTGGAAAACCACTTAGAGAGGTGGTTGGCGTCACAGGATTTGAAAATGCCCTATAGTCCAAAAAGGACCTGGCTCGTCCGAGCCGGATAATTCTCCTTCGGATTACTCTCCCTAGGGAGGGGGAAGAGCAGTCCGCAAGCGCCACCGGCGAGGTGAGGGGGGTGGAGAGACGGAGACATCCGAGGTGGGATGCTGCCGCTCACGCTGCCTCTTCGTAGTCAGTCACCCACTGTGGGGACCACTGAGAGAGATGGAGTCGTTAGCGCCACAGGATTAAAGGACATGGTTGCCTTGGCGACTAAGACCAATTTTGCGGCCGCGCTGGACATGGCAGATGCCCAAGCGGGGACCGCAGGCCCCCAGGGACGTGGAGGAGGGGTGGAGGAGGGGGGTAAGGCAGGGATGCAGGTAATACTTATCTGCTCCTGCAGAACTTCTCCTGCAGAACTTCTCCCTCGACTCCAGGACCAGCAGGGATGCACCTCATCAGGCTTCTGACTCCTTGTCCAGGAGTGCAGTGTTCTGGTGGAGGGTGGCAGCAGGAGACCCAGTAGCTGGTGGGATACCGGAGCTGCAGGTCGAGCCCGGATCCACTTGTCTTCTTTGGGGGGCAATGGAGGCAGCCAGGCAGCGTCCAAGGACGGCAGCGGGCATTCCACGGGGGACCAGGAAGGCGCCATGCCGACCTGTGTCCCCATCTAGAATAATATAAACAATTTTTGAAGGCTGAAAGGGGCTTTGAACTCAGAAAGCCTGGACATGGGGCAGCAGCAGCAGTACCACTGAGCTACCAGCTTGCCTGGCACAAAACGGAGTAGAGTGATGAGGAGCTGCACGGCCATGAGCAAACAGAGTCTCCGGTGTAAGGAGAGTCAGAGCGGCATGCCGAGGCTCCGCCTCCCCGAACGCGTCATTATGGCGCGAAAAATAAGCGCGCGCGCGAAAATATGCGCGCGCGCGAAAATATGCGCGAAAATAAGCGCACGCGCGAAAATATGCGCGAAAAAAAGCGCACGCGCGAAAATAAGCGCACGCGCGAAAATATGCGCGAAAATATGCGCGAAAAAAGCGCACGCGCGAAAATAAGCGCACGCGCGAAAATATGCGCGAAAATAAGCGCGCGCGTGATTTAAACAAACACCACGTGGAGGAGCGGCCTGCCGGCGGGCGCTGAGGGAGCGCAGCAGCCAAGGCCCGACGAGAGAAGCGCTGAAGCCCACAGTTTAAGGGGGAAGAGATGCCAGTACTCCAGTGCCAAAATGAAGAAAGTGCCCCATCAGGATCCTTCTTCAAGTTCACCCAGGTAGCCACAGACAAATAGACACAGAGGGAGGGGGAGGGATTGGGCAACACTTATCTGCTCAGCATGCTCCCTCGATGTCCAGACCAGCAGGGATGCGCCTCTTCAGACTTCTGACTCCAATCCAGGAGAACAGTGCTCTGGAGGAGGGTAGGCAGCAGGCGTCCCAGCAGCTGGTGGGATGCCGGAGCTAACAGGTCGAGCCCGGATCCACTTATCTTCTTGGGGGGAAATGGAGGCAGCCAGGCAACGTCCCAAAGACGGCGGCGGGCACTCCACGGGGGACCAGGAAGGCGCCATGCCGACCTGTGTCCCCATCTAGAATAAAAATAACAAAAAGGAGTAGAATCAGAGAGTGTCAACCTCCTTCACCAGACACTAAGCAAAGACTGAGTTCCTCCTGGTGGAGTCTGGGGGTATAGCCCGAGGAGGAGGAGCTCTTTCATTTGCATAGTGTCCCTCCTACTAATACCTCTAAGCTATACCCATGGTCTGTGTCCCCCAATGGAAAAAAGCACGAGAATATATATTTTTGCAACCACTAATTCTGAAGATTAGTGATGAATGAAGTTAGGAAAAATTTTATTTGGCTCCTTCGCCGAATTTTACAAAGAAAGGATGAATACATACAAAGCGCATTCCTTTGTAGCTAGCTGGCTCAATGATGGGGAACCCCTCAGATGCCATGTTCATTGCTGATCGTGGCATCTGATGTGTCAATTGTGGGCTTTCAGGGGTTAATCTGGTAAAAAAAAATAAGTGTGTAATGTGCATACATTTATACATTATTTTACTAACCTGTCCACCATAACATGCTCCTATTGAAGTACTACCTCAGGCAGGCTGTGTGGGTGGAACAGCTACAAAGAGAAGGTAAAAATTATAGCATGCATCACAACAAACATCTTCAGAAGAGCAGTGACATGACATCACTGCCTGGTGATGTTTCCATGTAGACAACAGCACCACAGGCATCATCTCATCAGTCCCTCAGTCATCAACAAATAGCAATGCAGATATACCAACATATAAAATAATGGCAGGAATTGCCCAGTAAAGGTTATTACCCTTTGTTTTCCCACACATATATGTATACATAAATATATGTTACATTCAGTGGGTGTGGAACCACGGTTTTCAGTTTGGGCTAATCTTAAGGGCGTTTTCCTGGCAGTCCCCTGGTAGTCACCCTTTAATCCCTATACAGGGATATGGACTTCACTGCAGGGCAGCCACCAGGCTGCTAACTCCTGGAGTAGTAGTCCTGGTGTGGCTGACAGCTGACCCCAGGGGCGTAACTAGAATTTACGTTTTGTGCAGGGCCCCTCCCCAACTTAATGGACGCACTCATACAGGCACTCACCACATACATGGACACACTCATACAGGCACTCACCACATACGTGGACGCACTCACGACATACATGGACGCACTCATACAGGCACTCACCACATACGTGGACGCACTCACGACATACATGGACGCACTCATACAGGCACTCACCACATACATGGACGCACTCATGCAGGCACTCACCACATACATGGACTCACTCATACAGGCACTCACCACATACATGGACTCACTCATAAAGGCACTCACCACATACATGGACTCACTCATACAGGCACTCACCACATACATGGACGAACTCATGCAA